>NC_062219.1:109595159-112095159 GCF_902686445.1 Sciurus carolinensis | reverse complement strand
TCCACCACCTGGGCCTGGACACATTGTCACCTGAAAAGGCAGGAGTTCTGGTGGCCAGGAGACGGGCTGGCCTGGATGGCCATTAGGTAGAATGAGTGGTGTCTGCCATGTGGTGGTGGGGTCAGGGATGGTTTCAAGGTGACCCCTCATTGAGGTCTTGAGCAGCCCCAACAGGCTGATTGGAAAGTCATCCTAGAGAGAAGGACAACAGGAACAGAAGCAGAGACACATGAGATAATACGGTGTGTCCAGAGAAGTGGATGCAATTAGATATTTAGTTAAGGGACTGAGGGGGAGAGAGAGAGAGAGAGAGAGAGAGAGAGAGAGAGAGAGAGAGAGAGACAGAGACAGAGAGAGAGAGAGAGAGAGAGAGAGGAGAGAGAGAGAGAGAGAGAGAGGCTGAGAGAGGGAACTGGAGAGGTGGAGAAAAACCAGCCCATGGTGGGCTTTGAAAGCCATGTTGCCACCCTTGGATTTTATCCTGCAGGGTCTTAATGGGTTCCAGAAGAGGAGAGGCTCAAC
The DNA here is from genome assembly GCF_902686445.1 of Sciurus carolinensis. Classification (NCBI taxonomy): domain Eukaryota; kingdom Metazoa; phylum Chordata; class Mammalia; order Rodentia; family Sciuridae; genus Sciurus; species Sciurus carolinensis. The sequence continues at coordinate 112,094,637 of NC_062219.1, read as the reverse complement.
TATCCATGCATTTTAGGCAGATTACTCAAGGCTGGGAGAGGCCGTGAGAAGCGTAGGCAGGAGCAAGGAGCCTTCCAGATGAAAGTTGCTGAGAGGCTGGGGTGAGACTTTCCAAAGTCAGGTTGCCAATATTTCAGTGACAAGATAGGCAGGATTCCACAGCACGAAACTCTGGGAGGGACAGATGTCTCAAGAGGACTGGGAAGCACCAAAAAAATGTACATTAGGCTGTGCAATCACACACAGGATGTTCTGTGTCCAGGATGAAGAAAGAGGGGAGGCGGCCATGTGGGGCGGGAGAGCTCTCTGCCAGATTGCTGTGTTCAGGAGGCTTGAACTGGGAAGAAAGGACAGATAGGGGATGGGGCTGTGGGCCTGGAAAGATGGCATCTGGGAAAGAAAGAGGCTGAGGCTTGGGAGAGGCTGGAGCAACTCAAGCATCCATCAGAGCTGGTCAAGACCACGGGAGGAAAGTCAGGTGTGGTGGCACACACTTGTAATTCCAGCAGCTTGGGAGGCTGAGGCAGGAGGATCTCAAGTTCAAAGCCAGTCTCAGCAACTCAGTGAGACCCTGTCTCTAAGTAAAATGCAAAAAAGGACTGGGGATGTGGCTCAGTGGTTAAGTGCCTCTGGTTTCAATCCCTGGTACCAAAAAAAAAAAAAAAAAAAAAAAATCAAGGGAGAAAGAGTCTGCAGTTGGACCTACTGGTAAATGCAATGGAGAATGAAGAAATATGGGGCTCTTGCTGTCCCCCTTCAGGCCTAGAGAGGGCCACATCAGTAGAGGAGAGAGAGGCCCAGGGAACCCCAGAGGAGTCCCTCATACCAGCCAGGCCTGGAGCAATCAAGGGGACCCTCACTATAAAATGACATTTCAGGCAAACAGAAGACCGCAGGGTACACTTGGTCCTCTCTGACGAAGCTCAGGACAATGGTGCCTAATGAAAGGAAGGTGTGGTTCAGACTTTGAAAATGAGGGGGAGGTTGAAATGTGCAGCTTTGCAGCTGAGGGCTGTCCTAGCCAGGAGCCTTGTGGATCAGGACAGGAATGGCTAGTGAGCTTCTATGATTGGAATCCACCGGGAGTCTGCATGGGATCTCTGTGGCTGATAAGAAATGCTGTGGAATTCAACCCAAAAAGTACAAATAAGTATAAAAGTGAAAACACCTCCCTCGGGCTCCTCTTCTGGAACGTGGTTGGAGTGACATTCTTTCTTTCTCATCTACCTACCTATTCTTAACAATATTGTCATAATAAACAGAATGAGTTCAATTATTATCTTCAGTATAACAGATTATATTTGCTGCAGTTTCTAATGGAGGACAAAGAGGTTGCGGAGGGGTGTAGGATGTAACTGTTAATGGGATAAGAAAAGAATAGATAGAAGTTCTAGATCATAGAAAGAGTGAGAGTGTAATCAAAAGAAGTTGGTTGTTAGCATGCGAAAAGGGAGAAGGAGACTCTGAGGGAACAGGTAAACAAAAGGAAAAGAGCAATAAAAGTAAAGAAATAAAAACTTAAAATTTTTCGATAAGGAGAAAAAAGAATATCTACACTATAACAGTCATATAGTATTCAAACCTCCCAGAGTTCAGTAGCCTGATGCATGAGAGGTACCTGACAATGAGCTTCCAGTCTCCAGCAGGCGTCTCAGGATGGGCTTTGCCCACCTAAGGATCGGAGCTTCCGCTTCCAGGATTATCCAAGATGGCCCCTCTCCTTTCCAAATGTGATGGCAAGTGGGGAGCTGCAGCTCTGGGTGTGGGTGTGGTCGGCTGGAGGTCCTGGAGAGCAGTCAGTTGATGTGAGGGCCCCAGAGGCAGGGAGTGATCGGTCGGGCTGAGGAATCCTGGAGATGGGGCTCAGCCAGTCAGGCTGGGGGTCCTACAGGTCCTGGCTGTTGTCTCAAAATGGCGGCAGCCACGTGTAACCAAACCTGCAGGTACTATGACAGTGAACTTCCAGGCAACAGCAGGCAGCTGGTGCTCCACTGGCGGTCGGCGATCAGTTTGCTGACTGCAGTTGGATGATCGGGAGATGAACCTCGGGTGGTGGGAGATGGGTAAGTGAAAGGCAGGCGATGGACAGGCAAGAGGCAGGCAAATGGCGGGATGGTTGACACCAGACAGTGAGCAATCAAGAAACAGATATCCTCTGCTTGAAACCCAAGTTATAGAGCGACAAGGAATGCAGCCTCCCTCTAGTCCGCCATCTTGGATCTCCCCTACCTTTTCTTTTAAGACAAGTCACAGCCTATTTTATATCTGACTTTCTATTCCTCTAATGTGTGTTTTGGGGATTCTTAGATAGCAGCACATGCAGAACTGCCTCATGCTTTGATGCCAGGAGGGTACCATGGTATAGATGTCCCATTATTTATTCAACCAACCTTTCTCTCTCTTACAGAGTATTCCAGAATGAATAACCATATATATGTCACTTCCCTCATATTTGGTGTATATATATGTCTATGTGTTTCTATAGAATAAATATTCAGAGATAGAGTAATTGGGTCAAAGAATATGTGCATTTTTGATCTTTTGCTTGTTTGTTTGGTACCAGGGATTGAACCCAGGGGTACTTAACCATTGAACCACATCCCTAATCCTTTCTTTTTAAATGTTTTATTTTGAGACAGGGTCTCACTAAGTTCCTCACTAAATTGTTGAGACTGGCTCTGAACTCCAGATTCTCCTGCCTCAGTCTCCCAAGTCGCTGGGATTACAGGCATGTGCCAGTGCACCCGGGTCATGTTTAATCTTGATAGATACCATCACATTACATGGAACTTATGCCCGTTTATGTCTTTATCTTGAATGTCTGAGAGGGTCTCTTTTCCTATATTTGTGCTAATGGTGTTTTCACCAAGGTAGTGAGTGAAGACGAGGAAGAGATGTCCGAGGACTCAGGACTCGCTGTGGGGCATCCCACTGTTAAAGACTTGGGGTCGGAGAAAGAACCAGCAAGGGAGACTGAAAAGGAGTGGGCGGGAGGTGGGGAAAAAACAGGAGAAGGCAATGACTTGAAAACCAAGTGAGAAAATCATTGGGTAAAAGAGGGGACTAACTGTGACAAATGGTGCCAAAAGGCCAAGTGGGACCAGGACTGAAAATTGGTCTCAGGTCTGGTATCCTGACCAGAGCACTCTGCAGGTGGTGGGAGTGGGCCCACGGCTGGCTAATGATTTGTGTAAGGGCCTAGCTATCACCCTGACCCCAAGGAAGAGAAGGTGACGCGCCAGTGGGAGAGTCAGCGCCCAGAACTGTGACAGGGACAGTGATGGGTCCAGTGGGATAAAGAGGCATTTTCCAGGCCAGGCACTGGGCTCCCGAGCGCCAACTGCATAAGTGGGAGGGGGTAGAGGCACTTACGACAAAAGACCTGGAGACTTGCTGACAACTCCCTGTGTGTCAGCAGTGACGTGTAGCAATCCCAAGAGCAGGGCAATTATAGGTGGGGTTAATGGACATGTCATATCCAGAGTGAGGAAGGTGATTGACCTGCTGGGCTTCCCAGCAGCGAGTGCACACAGGGGGAACCAGGTTCAGCTGGAAGAGGGAAGTGGGAGACCCAGGAGGTAGGCAATGAGGCCTTCCCAGGAATGGGTAGAGAGCTGGAAGGTGGGACTCAGGAAAGCGTGGGCCTGGGGGGAGGTTCCATTGTCTGGGGACTCTCCTAGGGAGGAAGGACCAGTGTGGTTTGAGTTTTAACAATGGAAGCACAAGCACTAGGGATGAAGCACAGCCACAGAGCGCTTGCCTTACAAGCTGGAGGCCCTGGGTTCCACCTCCAGCATGGCAAAAATAAATAAATAAAAGGGGTGGAACCGGGTCGATGGAGTGGAAGCTGGAAGAAGACAGACTGTGCCATATAACTTTTTTATATTTGTTTGTGGATTCTCCATGACATCTTGTAATTCGTTAGCATTCCAAACTGTTTCTGACCCCGGCATGTTCCATACCTTGCTTAATGCCTGAATCTCAAGTCTTGGGGAAAAATGCCTCCTCATAAGGCCACCTACACAATCAACTTCTGGTCTGATCATCAATCGATCAGAAGAGGTTTACACTGGTGGGCCACAGGACTGGGGGCTTCGCCTTGCCTGAGCTACCCTGTCACTGACTGGGCAGAGGGCATGGCTGGGTGGTTCTCCACATGACCACGTCTCCTTTCTTGCAAACTTGTGGGCACTCAAGAGAAACTTGGAGAGAGGGGAGACCAGCATGGTCTCCGAGAGCTCTTGGTCTGATGGCAGGAGCCTGGGATACAATAGGTGGTGAACCCCTATCCTGGGTCAGGCAGAAGGCCAGGGCCAGAGCCTCCAAGATGTACTTCCTATAACACTCTGGGACAGTCCTTTGCAATAGAACTAAAATGTGAGTCATATCTGTGCTTAAATTTTTCTAGGAGTCACATTTAAAAGGTAAAATGTAGGGCTGGGGTAGAGTGCTTGCTTAGCACACACAAAGCCCTGGCAACCCCATCACCACACACACACACACACACACACACACACACACACTCACACACACAAACTGATGAACTTAATTTTAAAAATGTTTGTAAATTTATTTTACCTAACATGCAAAATATCATCATTTCACTAGGCGATCCACGTATGAGAAACTCGTGAGATAGTAAATGTTAATTTTCACACCAAGGCCTCACACTCTGGAGCGCGTTCTGCAGCCAGGTCGCATCTCCATTTGTACCAGCCATGTTTCGAGGGTGCAGCCGCCGTGGGTGTTGGACGCTGGGGTTTGGGCTGCTGCTCTTCCTTGCGGTTGCCCCTCGTGCTTGAAGAAGCCCGGGTGGCCAGTGGGTGTACAGGGCGTCGAGGCCGTCCGTCTGCGTGACCCGGGCTTGCTGGCTGTGAAGGGGCCGCCGGGGACCTACCGAGGCCATCTGCTGCGTGTGCATTTCTGTGTGGGAAGGCGGCTGAAGCCCGTGTGCGGCTGCTGTTTTCCAGCTGCGGTAAATATTAACGAAGCGGTGGGAGCCAGGCCCTCCGGGAGGCCTGGGCTCCCCCGGTGGGAAGGAATGGAGATAATGCTGTGTACCTTAGATAGGGCTTTAAACCCGGCCTCCGAGGCTGCAGCACCAGAGCTGCCCAGGAAACACTGGCATGACTTTTGTTCCCAGGACCTGGACGCCTGGCCAGGAGAGGCTCAGAGCCCACAGACCTCAGAAGGGCCACTTGCTGCCACGTTTGCAATGCCTCACCCCACTTCTGCAGGTCCCCCTGTCACAGCCCACCCTCTTCACCTGAAGAACTCTTCTCTCCAAATCTACTGCCCACAGGTGCAGCTTGGCCAACTTTAAGGGCATGAGAAACAGATTGGGTTCAGATGACGTCTTTAAAAACCCCAAACCTATAGGTACTTGGCACGCTGGGCCGTTACACTGGCTGCCTCCTTCCTCACAGCCAGCAGCTCTGTGGTTGTCACGGCACCCCAGGAGGGGCGGAAGTGTCAGAGGGGTCCTCACCACAACTGCAAACAAACCTGGGCTTTCGAATGGACAAGTTCCAGCTATCAGAAAGTTCTGAGAAGGGAAAGTAAGAATGCCATTTGTATTTGCATAAACAAATACTGGGCAGACCTTGATTCCACGGGGTGGAGGGCGGTGGAGGTATTGAGAATGAAAATTCGCAGGGTTTAATGCTGCAATGTTTGAACTATGTGTACATATTATCGAATTTTAAAAATGGGTGAGATGAAATTTTAACTGTTTACTTCTTTTTCCTGGTAGTTGAAGCTATATCTCTCAGACTATATGAGCTTGTACATCTAGTTGACATTGATTTGATATCCAGGATGTGTGTGTAGGCTTGACTTCCCATAATCAATTTAAGTGACAAAAAGAAAAACATACACTGTTCCTGGTCATGACGTGGAATTGGTCTTAAACTTCTACATTTGTCTCCTGGTTTCCAGACTCTGAGGAAAACAACCTTCTATTACTCAGATGGCCACCAGCCTGAGAAGGAAACAGCCCCATCCTCAGGGAGTCTCAGTCTGAGGGGGACAGGGCCATGTCCTCGGGAGCCCCAATTTGAGGGGAGAAGTCCCAGTTCTTTTTTTTTTTGTACAAGGGATTGAACCCAGGGGTGCTTAACCACTGAGACACAACCCCAGTCATTTTTTTATGTTTTGTTCTGAGAAAGAATTTCGCCGAGTTGCTTAGGGCCTTGCTAAGTTGCTGAGGCTGGCTTTGAACTTGCAGTCCTCCTGCCTCAGCCTCCTGAGCCTCTGGGGTTATAGGTGTGTGCCCGGCCTCCCAGCTCTTTTCTTAGTGTGGTCCCCAACCTAACTCCTGTGAAGCAGGTGAAATCAACGAAGGGATTCCCCAGGTTCTGAAGGACCCACTTCCGTCTCCTCCTGGCTCCCCTTCCCAGGAAACCTCAGTTCTCAGCCCGCACAGCGTGTCAACACTTGATTGCTTCCCTGAGTGATTGTCCCTGGTCCCTGGAAGGTGTCAGTTCCTTACCTCCTCCAGGCTCTCCTGGAACCAGAGAATTCATGACCTGAAGTCGTGGGGGAGACCGAGCTTCCTCCATAACCCCCAGGACACACTCCGTACCTGCCATTCAGACTTCGGCCTGGGTGAGGCTGGGGGAGGGAGGGTCAGTGTTGGAGGTGGTGTGGAGCTCTCGGGGGGGCTGGTGGGACTGAGGTTGAAGCCAGGAGGCCTGCCAGGGGTGGTGTTCAGGGAGTCTCGGAGAGACAGAGGGATAACTGGGAGGCCTCCTATCGTTCCTGGAGTTCCTGAGGTCATTGATCCAGGAAGGTGAGGGTGTGCTGGGGTGGGGCAGGCTGGGGCTCCTGGGGCTGTTTCCTTCTGAGCAGAAGGTGCTTCCCTCAGCAGAGCTGGAGGGGCCCGGGCCCAGGCTTCGCTGCCAGTGGGAGGCCAGTGGGCTGCAGGTGTCCCCTGCCCTGGGAAGAGCTGGCTTTCCCCTTTTCTTTCTCTATTGGCAGAGAAGGACCCCGGGGTCTGGACAGGATTTGGAGACTGGAGTGCGGCTGGAGTCAGCAGCCCTCGTCCCCCACCCTCCCGTTGGAAGCACCCGCCTGAGGGTGGCTGGAGATAGGGTAACAGCGAGCGGCATCCTGCAGAGGGTTTTCAAGAGGCTGCCCAGGTGAGGGTCAATATTTGTTCAGCTCTTTGGCTGGCGCGGCCCATCACTGCCTGTGGCCCCTCACATTCCAGCCATTGCACCCCTATCTTAGGAACGTGCTCCCATCTACTTGGGGGACCACACCTGACATTGGCAGTGGTCTGTCGCCATCCTCACCCCCATCCTCAGGCAGGAGACAGAGGGCACCAGGAGGAAAGAGGGTGTGCGGCACACCTCTGGGCCCCTGCCCCCTCTGCCCCCAGGGGAAGGGGCCAGGAGCTCCTTACTGCTGCCATTAAGGGCCTAGCGGCAGGACCTCCTCTGCTTCCTGCTCACACTGGATCACTATTTCAGCAAACATTGCTTAAGCACCTACTGTGTGCCTATGCAGATACAAAAAGGAAAAAATACTTCTCAGATGCTTGAAAACTCAGATTTTTCTTGACCATGAATAATGTCTAGGGTCTCATTTAAAGGGAAAATAATACCCAGTCGACCCCAGTGCTAACTTAAAATTAGGTTCACATGTGTAAACATACTCCAAGGTGCAAAACACCTTTCTCTTTCAGCTCAGACACAACTCAAAAAGGAAAATCAGTTTGCAGTTTAAATACAAGAGACATTTCAAATGGATGGCACACACCACGGTGAGGTCTCCTGCTGAAACGAAATCTGCCTGTGGTGTGAACAGCCGCGCTGACCACCAGAACACATGGTCTCCCCACTCCCCACCCAGGCCCCTTTAAAGGAGGATGGGGAGTAATTTGCTTTTACTGAACCCAATGCCTCACTTACATATTAAGCTCCACCCCTGCTCTTTCCTCATTGGTTAGGACAGTAGTAACAGGGGCAGTGTGCTTAAACTCATTTCCTGAGGTTAGCTAGGAAGCGAGGACACCCTGGAGGGTGAGGGTGGAGGCCTCAGAACAGAGTTAATTCCAGTGAGGGTTTAGTTATGCCTTTTTGCTTGTTCCTGGCAGAGTCCAGAGCTCTTCACTTTCACCCATTACCTCATTTACTTCTTACTCAAAGGTGAAGAAGTTGGCAGGGCAAGTTCATTCCAGGACTTTGAGGGTTTTTTTCACCTCCTGTCTCCGTGAGGGAAGGCATGACTTTTAAAATTTCCATTAAAAAAAAAAAAAAAGTATATATATATAAACACACACACACACACATATTCTTCTTTTTCTGCACAAAAAAAGGTAATGTACTTTACACATGGCTCTGTCTTTTGTCTTTCAGTTTATTCTGTCTTGAAGGACTTTTCTTAAACCTACACAAAGAATGTGCTGGTCCTTTTTAACAGCTGTATACTATTCCACTGCATAGCTGATTCGCCTATCATTTATTCAGTCAAGTTTACATAGGTCATTTCTCTCTTTAGCTTTTGCAAACAATACTGCAGTAAATAATTTCATTTATGCATGCATCTTTTCATACATTCTAGGCTACTAGGCTAGCCGTAGAATCAATTCCTACACCTGGGATTGTTACTCAAAGGGTATATGTGTGTGTGATCTTGATATGTGTATGCATTTGTAATCTTGACACATATTGCCAGTTTGTTCTCCACTGAGATTTGAACAATTAAACTTCCAACAGCGATGGGTAAGGGTGATTATTTCCCCATAACCTGGCCAAGAAAGTATGCTATCAATTTTTGTTTTTTGGATTTTTGCCAATCTGATAGGTGAAAAATTGCATCTTATTCTAGTTCTAGTTTGGATATGATTTTATTTACAGAGTGTCTGACTGGGGTGTAAGAAATGTGGCATTCTGTTAGGGAGCAAAGGATTCCCTAAGATCAAGCTGTCGGCGCGGGGCCTGTCCTGATCTTATTTGATTGAAACCATGGATGACTGCCTAAAGAGAGACTCAGACAGGGACCACCCAAGTAATCTCTAGATCCAGTGGTGCTTAGAAGAGCCACGTTGCCTTCTTCTTGCCTATGACGGTGGTGGGTCTGCCCATCAGGTTGGAGCACTGTGCTTGGACAGCACCACCTGGGATCTCACACCAGGGGTGAGTTCCCTGAGATCTACCCCCCTCTCCCTAAGACTGCCATTCTTCCAGGCTGCCCCCTGTGGAGTGGAAGAATCTCAGGCTGGGAGGCACCAATCACACCATCGGGTGTCCCTCAGGCCAGAGACCCTGCTGAAGGAGAAAAGAAGGTTACCGTCACGCGCTTTGTCCTGCGTCAACCCCTCCTGCTCTGTGCAATTCTCGCTCTTTCCTGAGCCTGTGTGTGGGCCTGGCATTGCTGAGGCCAGGGGGCTCTGTGCAGGCTCCTGTCCCTGGGCCACCTTCCTTGTGCATTGCCACAGACTTTACACTTCTTTACAGGTCTGGTCATATTCAAGAGCACGCGCTCTGATGCTCAGGGCCAGGCAAGAGTGCCCTTGCCCCAAGCTGGGACCAAGAGCAACTTAGTTGGAGACTTCTGGGTTGGCATTTTAGAATCTCTGGGCTGATGGGGCAGAAAGTAGCTTCTCAGACTTAGAATATAAAAAACCAGAGCTAAAAGAATCTAAGGTAACATCCAGTCCCTGTATTATGAAGTATAGCTAGGGAAACTGAGTCCCAGGTTAAAAAAAACAAACTCACTCAAGATTCCCCAGCTGGCTGGTGGCATAGCCAGAAGGGGCGCAGGGTATCTGGGCTCCCAGGCCCTCCTATCAGCAGGCCTCTCCCAGCTGAATAATACAGGGTGGGGCTCAGCCTGCAGCCCCAGAATGAGCCCAGGTGTCCTCTCTGGCCAAGCTGCTCCTGCCACCACAGCCTCGTTGCCAACTCAGGCAGGACCGCCAGAGGCCCAGGTGGATGAAGGGACTCACGGTCCTGCTCTCCGCATGCCCAGATTTGTCTTCTGCCTGCTTGTAATTGTACCTGATGATCAGCAGAGGCTGGGGAAATCCCTTTTTCCTTCTGCCTCCCTCTCTTCTCTAGACCCAAGGAGGGGGGCCTGCGGCAGCATCCTTGGATTTCCCAGAAGTCAGCCTAATCCCTTTGCCTGTTGGGAAAGATATTAAGGAGAGTGGCTCCCGAGGGCAAGCTCGGGGGTTCGCTTCTCTGCTGGTGCACAGAAGTTTTTAGAAGCCCCTCCTCCAGGATGCCAAGCGCCCAGACTGACTGCCAGAGATCTGGACTCAGGGAAAGAGGGAACTCAGGAACGAATGGCGGAGCACGGGTAGGATGTGCGCTCAGTGCGTCCTTGGTGCCTGATGGGTGGCCTGCCCTCACACCAGCCCCCTGCCTTGCTCATGCTCTTCCTTCTACCGGGAATTTCATCTCTATTTCCGTTTGTCAGTTCTAGCCCCGCCCACCCTGAGCCACCCAGCTCGATCCATCTTCTCAGAAACTGTTTTCTGCTGCTACCGTCCAGTGAACTTTCCCCCGCTGGACCCCTCGATGACTGGAATAAAAGTTTCTCAGTAGAGCTTCGTTAATTAGCTTTTATTGAGCACCTAGTATATGCCAATGTCTTGGGCTGATTCCCTCTGAAATCCGGATTTAAGCATTAGTGTGTTTGGGAGGTGTAGTTAAGGAGTGCAAAAATGAGGCAGGGAAGGGAAGCAGCCCGTAAAATGTGCTATTGAACAGGTGACTATTGTGGGCCACTGGGCCATTGGGGACCTCCGGGAGACTACATACAGCACTTGTTCTCCACCCAGGGAGTAAGGGAGTCAGGTGTTAACTATCGAATTCTCTAGTCCTGGGTTGAGGGATCCTGGGCACAGGGTGCCATCTCCTGGCTCTTATGAACTGTCCACCCCCCCAACCTGGGTGAGCTCTGAGTTCCAAGAGGAGGTGGGTGGGCTGTCCGGGTCTGCACGTGCTAATAGCTGGGGTACCAGAATAGCCAAAATCCTCCCCTGCCCGGGAGGAACCCAGAGTCTAGTGGGGATGGCAAGGGTTAAGCACACCAATCCAGGGCAGCAGGGTCAATGCCAGAGTGGAGGTGTCCATATTGGATTGTGCAAGCTCAGAGATGGGACGTTGACCAGCCTGGGATTCGGAGAAAAAGTCCCGGGGAAGAGCAGAGTTTTAAAGGATGAACAGTTGCCAGTGTACCAAGGAGGGGCAGGGCAGAGCATCTGCCTAGAGGGAACAGAATGGGCGAAGTCGCCCTGGGGGTGGGAGCAGGGCACCCCGAGCCTGCTGTCAGCTGACGCGCCAGCTCCACCACCATCTCTATCCCGGCAGAAGGGTCAGCTCAAGTTCAAACTAATTTTGAGATAGCAACTAATCTTAATGTTAACAAGGGAGGACTGGCTGATGTTGAATTTGCAAACACAGGAAGATTTGCTCATTTAATGAGCTTAGTTAGAAATGTGTCACCCACACTTGAAGTCTATCAGCGGTCTCCAAAGTAGGGTGGGCAAGACTGGCCCATTGGTACTTCGGAAGGCATTGGAATCTTACTTGTATTTATTTTTTCCTTTCATCCTTCAAAAAATGTCTCTTTTGGGGGTATATTTTAAAATAATGCATGTAACTTATTAGTATGTTAGTACATGTAAATTATTTGTAAATAAATATACATACAGTGGGGCATATGTTACAGACTTAAAAATTATGTATTTATGTATTTATTTTGCAGTTCTGGGACCTCACACTAGCCAGGCAAGCCATCCACCACTGAGCGACGTCTCCAGCCCACAGACTTTTTATTAATACAAGTATATGATGAAAATATTTGGGAGCCTACTGAAGTGGCTGTGGATGAGAGCCAGCCTGCTACAGAAGAAAGTTGAGACCTGGCTGTCCCCTCCCCCACCCTCCCTTCTCATCCATAGGCAAGAGGCTCAGGCGGGGGGTTTCTCTCTTGCCAAACCCTCTGAGGGCACAAGAGGCTTCTCTCTCAGGCCCCCCGAGCCACCCAGGGCTTGTGCTGCCTCTCAGTCTGGAGCAATCCCTTGTTCTCGCTGTCCCTTTCCGCTGACTGGGGAGGTCTGCTCTGAGCCACCTTCTCTTTGGTCTGAGGTCCAGGCCTGGTGCAAGCCCGGTAGCGCTCATGCTTTCTGACTCACAGCCTCTCCAGCCACGCTCCAGCCCCTGCCACCCCCTTCTGGCCTGGCCCCTCTGTCCCAGCTACCGTCAGTCACTAATTACCTTAGTCATCTTTCCATCCATGCTTGTTGAGCTAATGGGGAAGGCAAACAGAAATCTCAGCAAATGTGGAAAATTTCTGCTGATGGGCCTAGGTTTGGGGGCCCAGTGAGGCTCTAGAGATGACCCCCAATTTTGAACAGTTTCCATTCTTTAATTGGGAGGTGATGGGCAACCCTGTCCCCTGGTTGAAGGTTCCTCTGATTGAACATGGAGCAAAGCTTGGCTCGAGGTGGGGGACCGCAGGGTGGGACAGGCAGCACGGCCAGATCCCTGTAGTACCACTACTCAGGCTGGGGGCTCTCTCTGCGTGGACTCTCAGCTCTGGACCTCCCCAGGATGCCCAGCTGGCCCAGGCGGCTGAATGGGAGGGTGGGACCTAGGCTGCATGCTCTCTCACACCTGAGGCCTGTTAATAATTACCCCCGGGGAGGGTAAGGCCCCAGCAGACATCGCTAATGAGCCTGCTAAGTGACAGCTGGATCCTTTCCCCCTCACCTGCTCAGGAAAACAAGATCTGGCCCAGGAATTATTTAACCCTCTTGGAGCTGGGCGCTCCCTGAGGACAGGGCTGTGATTTCCCCTCTGACTGGGGCTCTCTGAGTCCCTAGAGCTCTCTGCACTGCTTACATAAGACTTCTATGGCCTCCTCGAAGCCTGCATTTCAGATCTCCTCAGGGTCTCAGGCTGCTCTGCTTAGCCTCAGCTGTAAGCAGTGCTGTCCAGTAAGGACAAGCTGCCAGGGTGGACTTGCTTTAGCTGTGCATTGTGGGAAACAGGAGACACCAGCCACATGTGGGTCCCAAGCACCGAAACTGTGCATCTGAGTTCCTGGATTTTTAAAACCTTATTTTAATGAATTTAAATTTAAATAGCCACATGTGGCTCGTGGCTACCGTATGCCACAGAGCAGTCTATAAAGTTTCACGAGGGGGCCCTTGAACGGGCGGCAGACAATGTTTATGCAGAACAGCCTGCCGAGCTGCCAGGCCATGGGTGAGTCCAGGTTCATTTCTAGGCCTGAAGGGGCAGAAGTTAATTTCCTTGGAGGTGGTTCCTGGAAGGCTTGGGGTGTTTCTCACCACCTCCCCAAAAGCTCCCAGGCAGCTGATGGGCCCAGAGGAGCAGGGAACTGGCCAGAAAGGACCTGTTTTTAAAGAGGGTCCCCAGGACCAGGCTGTCTCCCCTCCACAGGGCACGGGGCTCTCGCTGCCTGAATGAGGGAGATTTATGGAAAATCCCCTCACACAACAGGCGGATTTTCCAAGCCTCATTGGCTGCTCTGGTCTGAGCCTTCATTAAGGGGAACAGGAGACAATGGAGGAGGTGGGGGCGCGGCCCTGGGCCCCTCAGCTCTCTATCATTTGCCACTGGGAACTCCATCAACTCGCCTTGCCACCACCTTCCTGGCTCTGCGAAAGGTCACACTCGCTGTCCTTTTAATAATAATAAAAGGCCACTAACATCCAGTCAAGTCAGATTTGGCTTTTAAGGAAGGAATATTCTTCTTGCAATTTAAAGATTTGCCAGAAGAGATGTTCTGTGGTTTGGCTTTACGATTCCCTATACCTGGTAATGCAGGCAAGTCTTGGAAGTTCCTTCTATAGCTAACCTGATTTTATCACACTTTAGATAGAACTTCTCTCTCTCTCTCTCTCTCTCTCTCTCTCTCTGTCTTTAAGGTTATGGCAACATTTCAAAGTGGCAAGGTCAAGTGTGTGATTTCCCAATTAAAAAAGAACTTGATTAGAAGGAGAAACCACTAAGTATGTACTGGAGCCAGAGGCAGGCTAGAGAAGCGCAGCCAGGGAGGCCGTGACCTCCTCCCTGCAGCGGGTAGTGCATTGCTTGCAGCCAGGATCCGTGCCCAGGAAGGCACCACCCATGTACCACTGGTACCTACACACAGGACCTGAGAGAAGACCCTTCCTGAGGAGAGAACCATGCTTAGCCCAGCGGAATGGACTTCTAGTGTAAATATTAGGTCCTATCCTACAGGTTCCTTTTTAAATTTCAAAGCCCCTTCCACGAAGTACCTGCTGCATATTAAGATCAGTGCAGGTGTCTCAGAGGGACTGAGTTGCCTCTCAGGGTAGTGAGGTCTGAATGACAGGAGAGATGGGGGTGAGGCTTTTCCAGGGCAGAGGACTGGGGGAAGGTTGGGAGAACCCTGGGAAGCTCCCGGGGCCGTCCCTGGTGTTGGGGAGAGGAGAGGAGGAGGTTGGGCACGATTCACCCAGAGGAAAGTTGGTAAGCACAGCCAGTTCCCCCTAATATGGTGGGGTGTCCAAGTCCTGGGAGGTGACTCTGTTGGTGGAGGCAAACGGTGGGAGCAGGAGGTGTTTATGGTCCTTCCTCTCCTGGGGGCAGCAGAGCCAGCCAAGTTTACAGATGCCCAGGACTCTATAAACACACTTGGCGAGTACGTGCGTATGTGAGTGCGTGTGTGGGCGAGCGTCCCCCATCCAGGCTTCACTTCCCAGGATGTGTTGGCTGTACAGCCCTCACCTGGTGAGGCAGAAGAGGACGGCTGGGTGGCTGCTGGTTCTCTTGGGCTGGTGACTCTAAGGGAGGGGGTGGGTAAGCCGGGACAAGGGGAGATTCGGAGATCCTTGGGGGCCCCGCAGACTTCCTGGGGAGGGAGGCCTTGGGATCCTGGAGAAAGCATGTGGGAGGGAGGAAGGACATCTAGGCCTGGGGAACAGAAGGAGCAGTGGGGAGTGTGCGTGCGTGCATACGTGTGACAGGACAGCAGGAAAGGGCGAGCCCGGGGCACATGGAGACGAGGAGCGAGGCGGCTGGAGGGCCTCGGGCTTTGAGGAAGCCTGCGACCTGACAGTTCATAGAGGAGTACTGGAAATCCTTTCAAAATCATGGATATGAAGCTCTTAAACTCCCACCAGCACACAGGTCCCCCGGGTTTCCTTTATTAGTAGTGGTGATTATCACACGGTGTAGAGTTACTGACTGGTGGTGTGATTGGGGTGTCCAGCCTCCACATTCTGACCAATACTGAACTTGAGTGGGACAGTAACTGGCATTAGGAACAGGCTGTGGTCTCAATCAGGGGTCATCAGTGGCCAGGGCAGGGCGATCTGGGCGATAAAGGGTTAGCTGTGGTTGTGTCTGGCTGCAGGTCAGTGTCTATGCCAGGGGTCAGGTGCTGACCAGGAACTATTTTCTGTGTGTGAAGCTAATGGCCCTGGAAGATGACCTTGTGGCAGAGGCATGATGGAGAAGAGGCAGGAGCATCTGTCTGACCACTTGAAAGATGTGGGAGTTAGTCTGGGTTCTGCTATCTCAGGGGCTGGGCTGTTCTGGGCAGCTTCTTTGCCATTCGCTTCTCTGAATGTCTGTCCTCCCTCTGTGGGGAAGCAATAATGCCATCCTCCTGTCTTGTATCCTGTGAGGTATTTGTGACTGGGTATCCCAGTCTGAAATATGAATCAAATAATCACTAAGAGCACCCAGCTTATTCTCTCCCACTCGGGCCTCTGGGTCAGGTGGTTATGGTGGGGGGGGGGGGTGGCAAGGGAGTGGCTAAAGAGTGCTCCCCACAATTGTCTACTCATTGGAATCACCTGGGCATCTTTAAAAACACATCAACACCCAGTCTCCTCCAGTCTCCCGAATTCTGAACTAACTGGTCTGGGGTGACTGGACAGCAGGATTTTTAAAAACTCCTCTGGTGATTCTAACAGGCAACCAAATTTGGAAACCACTGGGTAAAGTCTTGTATGAAGTAACTGAGGAAGTGGGTCCTTAACAGTCACCAGAGTTGTAAATCAACTGAGCCCGCTGACCTGAGGCTCCATTTCAAAGAGGGTCCTACCTGTGAAGACAAGAGAGGGCAGCAGCACAGACTGGTGGAAGAACTTTCTCACCTAACTTTCTCCACATCTGTTTCTTCATCTGTAAAATGGGGTTAAATTACACTTACCTCACAGAGATTGCTGGGGGACTAGAGTAGAATAAAGAAAATGTGTCATAAATGTAATAATGAGCACCAGGCAGCCAGGAGATGTTGATGGAGCATCCAGGATACGGCTGGAGAAAAGTAGAGCCCCTAGACCTTCTTGGTGAAGGTCTAAAGCCAGGAGGATGGACAACATGGCCCCTGGTGAATAGGAAGGAGTTCCTGGCCTTGACAAGCATATGGGGTATATGTCCTCTGTTTCAAATATTGTCCCCAAATGTACTTACAGTAGTTTTATTACATGTTCTGCTTCCTGTTTCAGAAAAACCATCCCCATGCTATCCCAGAGGGTGGGAGGGGGATGGGGAGATGGTTCTGCACCTCCTGGTTTTCTGCAGTGATGGCCTGGGTTGTTAAGGAGCTCCTGGAAGCTTTAGCTCGGGCTTAGGGGCAGCTGCTGGCCAGGTTTCCAGTGTCCTGGTCTTCAGGGAAAGAGAAGTTTTCTTGTGGTCTGTGTCTTTAAGACTTAGAGCAGGTGAGGTGGGGGGGCCTGACTGGGGAAAATTCCTACCAGTGGGTTCCTTTGAAATGGAAGTGACATCTAGTGGTCTGAAAAAGAACTACCCAGCCGACCCCCCAGTCCCAGGGCCTGTCCCTGGAATCCCTTCCCTGGTCCCCCTCCTCCTGGGCCACAACCCTGCTCAAGAGGTCTAAGCCCCAACGATGGACTCCCAAGAGTAGGGTGACTCCCTGGCCCAGGCCTGGGCCCAGGCTGCAACCAGGTCCAGGCACCTGCACCCAGTCTGAACACCTGGAGAGGCCGGGCCTGGGCAGCCAGGGCAGGCCCAAGTGCTGCAGCTCTCTCCCCAGGGTGTCGGGGCTGCCCCACATTGCCTGGGTGAGGCGGGACCCTTGAGCCTCCTGTCTGTTGATTTGGAGGAGGCCCATTCTAAGTCCAGCCACTGAGGTTGGAGTGCTGGGTAGGCCTCAGTGCTGAATCATCGGAAACCTGTGGCCAGGCTGCTGTTATGCAATGACCTGCCACAGGCGGCTGGTGTCAGGGCAGGCCTTTAGCCACCCTTTCAGGCAAGCAGAGGGCCTCAGGGGTCACATACACCCAGACTCAGGGTGTGTGAAATAGGGGACCTGCTCGGAACCTTGGCCTCGGCACCTAAAGGGAGGACAAGAAGGGTTGAGCCCAACACTTTGCTCTCTGAGATCCTTGACTGAAGGGGCCCCAGTCTGGGGGAGACATGGCCTCGTCCTCAGAGAGATCCCATGTGAAGGGAGGTCAGGAAGAAATGATGCACGTGGAACAGAACTGGTGACCCTCCCAAGGCACCAGAAAACCCAGGGCAAATGGTTACAGCAGAGTCCTGGGGGCTAGACTGGTGACAGGCCGTGGGGTGAGTAAGTAGCAAGAGCTCAGGGTGTCAGTACCTTTAATGATGGCAAGAACCGGACCCTGCCTTTCATGTACTTGCCCTGGGATTCCTTCCAGTGTCTGCTTCATAGGGTGAGTGACCTCAGCCCATCTTGGGCTGCAAGCCCGGTGGTCCCAGGGCCTGAACACGTAGAAGGAACTAGGGGGACAGGGATGGCTTGCGGGCACTATCTGGACCTCTCTCACACGGGCCTTCCTTCCCACTTGCCATGGTCCCAGCTACAGAGAACCCACTTGGGAGGTAGGAGCCCTGTGGCCCAAGTCAGCCTGTCCCTGACTCCTCCTCCCCTGAGCGAGACACAGCTGCTTCTGGCTTTATTCTGTGGTTCAGGAAACTTCCTGAGAACGCTTCTTTAAGACCCTTGGTGCGGGCACATCCTTCTCGGTGAGGAAGTGCCTGTCCAGAGAACCAGGGGGTCTCAAGGTGGACATCCCCCTGCTGGCTATCCCGGAATCTCTGAAGTAGAAAAGATACTTGTTTAACTTTGTCTTAATTTGTATTTCAAAGAGGTACTACAGGGACACAGTCAAAAACTGTACCCACAATGAAATTAATGAATCTGTGTGAAGGGTGTTGGTGGTTCTTATTCTTGCAACTTTTCTTTATATTTAAAATGACCTCAAAACAAATAAAAAACTAAAACCAAATTCAAACAGAAATGTAAGTCTCTCTCCCGTCCTCTCTTCCAGCCACCACTCAGTTCCCTTTCTTGGAGGCCCCTGAGTTACCAGTTTCCTGTGTATCCTGCTAAAGATAGTCTAAAATATATATATATATATTTATAAACTTTTCTCCCACACAAATGGCGGTATTCCATTCCACTATTCTGCACCTTTTCTCTCTCACTTAAACATAATCTGGAGACCATTTGTCTCATTCTTTTTCTCGACTCCAGTGTATTCCATCCAAGAGATGGTTCAAATGTAGATAAACATTTGCAGTTATTTGTAGAATGGGGTGATTCAGAGCATGGGCTTTGGAGGCAGACTTCTAGACTTTGGATTCCTGCTCCAGTATGAACCACATTTTTTTTTTTGGTATGGGGGATTGAAATCAGGGGCGCTTAACCACTGAGCCACATCCCCAGCCATTTTTTGTATTTTATTTAGAGACAGGACCTTGCTAAGTTGCTGAGGTTGGCTTTGAACTCGTGATCCTCCTGCCTTAGTCTCCTGAGCCACTGGGATTACAGGCATGTGCCACCACACCCTGCTTAATGTCCTAATGTCTTAGTGAATCAGTTTCTTCATTTGCGGGTCAGGGAGAAAAGCAAGCATTCATCCCAAAGGGTTTTGTGACGATTCAACAAGAAAATACTTTCAAAGGGCTTGGAATAGAGCCTGGTATGCAGTCAGCACTCAATAAATGTTAGGTAGGACTCCCAAGATTATTTTAGCAGACCCCTTTCAAAAGGGTTGGGTTGTTTCCAGGCTCTTATTATTATAAACAATGCCACAAACAAATATCTTTGTCCACACGTCATTTGGTCCCCGTGGGAGTGTATTTTCAGAAAAAATTTCAGGGAGTGGAATTGCTGGGTCAAAGGCCATGTGCATTTTTAATTTTGAGAGCTACTATAGGTCACCCCTTCATAAGGATAGTCGTAGTCACTCTGCCACCAGCTGCATCTGAGCCTGTTTCCCCAGTGTCGTGTGGATTTCATTTGCACACAGCATTACTCAAATGACTTTGGGTACAGAAACCTGTCGTGGAGTTCCTTGGGTGATCGCTTCGTCTCTCTCCCCTATACCTAGCTGAGTCACTCGGATGTTCACTGGGAGAAGCCAGCCCATCTGGTGACTGGAGTGGTCTACAGCCAGTCAAAGTCTGCCAACACCCCCCGCATATTCTTTCATTCTCCAAATAAGCTCACGACAGGCCACTATTGGTGGCTGCCTTTTCTGGGGCCTGATAGCACATCAAAATTGTTGGTCAATAATGATAATACTTTAGATTGTGCTGGCTTGTCACCATCTCATTCCTGAGCCTGGGGCTTGCAATTTCTATTCGCATTTTTAACATTTTATCACACTTAAAATGGCCAGGCCTACAGACAGTGCCGGTACTCAATTAACTGGGATCATGGGAAGCCTGACTGTGTGACCTGGAATGTGACTTCCTGCTATGAATAACCTATAAACTGATCTCCCTGCTTCTCTTTGTGGACAATTGGAGTTGATTGATAAAGAGAAAGGTAGACTCTGCCTTGAGACCCTGTCCTCTGTGAATGGAAACCTCATCAGAGGGCGAGTGTTCCTTATACAAAAGGGGCTCCTATGGAGTTAATTTAAGCAGATTTTCATTAAAGCCCTTTTAGACAACAGCAACAAGGCAGAGATTGTTTGAAGGTGGCAACTTTGAGCCGGAGAGCGAGCCTGTTTTGTCTTTCACCAATTCTTAAGGTTCTGTTCACACTGCTCGCTCATGCCCCGATCTCCTACAGGCCCGGGCCCGCGTGCTCCTTTATGATTCACTCTGCTGTAGAGTGGCATGCCAAACTTTCTAGGACTTTTGTGGGCTCCCTGGAATAGCCTGGCATCAAAGCCTCCAATGCCTCTTTCCTCTCCTATGACCTTGCAGTTCTGACAAATGCCAAGGACTTTGCCTGCGTGAGATTTGGTCTGGAGATTGTCCAGGTTGCTCAGAGTGGCAGAGGGAAACTCCTTTCCTTTCTAGAAGCTCCTCTGAGGTCCAAGTTCAAGGTGAGGTTGTCCTTGAGTGAGGGTCAAATAGGTTTCTTTTTTTCTAATTGTTTAATACACTTTTTTCCCCCCGATTAAAAGATACATGCGGCAAAGTACCTAACTCAGAAGTATGTAGCTCAGTGATGTGTTTGTGCAGCTCCTTCCAGGTCGAGAAATGGAGCATTGCCAACTTTCCAGAACCCTTGCCTGGAGTCCCTTCCCAGTTGTCACTCCCACCAAAGGCAGGCACTCTCTGGCCTTCAAGTGCTGACAGTTAGTATTGCCTGACTTTGGAACACAGGATAAACAGAATCACACTGCATGTACTTGATCGTGTCCAGTTTCTTTCATTCACCATTTAAAAATTCACTCATGCTGTGTTTGGTTCATTCATTCCCATTGCTGTTGAGTGTCCCACTCTAGGAATGTACAATTTTTAATTCTTTCTATGGACAATCATTGGGTTGGTCCCTGTTCAGGGCTGGGTGAATAATGCTGTTGTAACACTCTTATCTTTGCCCCATGGTGTGCAAATGTACAGGTTTCTATTATAAACCTAGAAGGAGAACAACTGTGTCATGGGGCAGATGCTTCCGGTTTTCTGGAAGTGACTGTATCAATCCACGCTCCCAGTAGGAATGTACGAGGGTTTCAGTTTCTCTGGGTTCTTACCAGCACCATTGTTGGTGGTTTTCACTTCACCATTTAGGTTGCCAAAATTACCTTTCTAAACTATAGATCCTTTGATCATATTTCTGCTTCCAGCTTTAAAAAACTTTCCCCCAATATTAAAAAAAATTTTTTTTGGTTGTAAATGGATGCAATACCTTTATTTTATTTATTTATTTTTATGTGGTGCTGAGGATTGAACCCAGTGCCTCAGGCATGCTAGGCAAGCGCTCTCCCACTCTGAACCACAACCCCAGCCCCTCCCCCAGCATTTTATCATGAAAAATTGCAAAATACTGTGAAGTTGAAAATTATATGAGTGCAATGCTGACCCACGAGCTAATCACACAATGAATGTTTATTTTAATCAATGCTTTGCATGGCTAACCACCTGTCTTCTGTCCATGCATCGACTGCCTTTTTTTAAAAATTGTCATTCCTCTTTATGGAGGTAAAATTGACATCATAACATTGGCACAGTTTAAGTATACATTCAATGATTAAGTAAATTTATGCAGTGTGCAAGCATCAGCACAAACCAGATTTAGACACTTCTGTGACCCCCCAAGTTTCCCTCTTGCCATTTGTAGTCAGTCCCTCCTCTGGCCCCTAGTCTCAGGCAACTACTGATTCTTCTCCAGGTAGTTGTGCCTTTTCCAGAAATTTTATATACATGGAGTCATCCAAGGCATAGTTTCTTCTATCTGACTTCTTTCATAGAGCACCAGACCTTGAAGATGCCTCTTCAGTGGATTGTTCCTTTGTGTTGGTGACTAGTATTGTAATGCTTGACTATACAATAATTTGCTTATCCATTCTTCTGCCTAATTAAGACATCTGCTAATTATCCCAATAGGATTTTAATGATAAGCTCATATTGTGGCATAAGGAGAGGCTGCTTGCTCATTTGTGGAGTCCCCTATTGTATGGGAAGAATAAAGGGTAGGAGGAATGAGACCAGTGATAGAGACAGAGACAGAGGAGATTACATTCTCCTTGCTTCCATGTCATCTGTTTCCAAATCAGCAGCAGGTTACACCCTTTGGGAAACTTGCCGACCCTATTCTCAGCCACCTCCCTCTCTAAACTGTGGCATGCTGGCCCTAGCCCCCTGGCCTCCCCCTGTGTTCACAGTCCACTCCCCTGGTTGTATCGCTTTTGAGGGTGACTATCTCATTAGTTCCTATGATGTTCACAGAGCACAGAACAATGACAGGCACGTGCTTTGTGGAAACAATAGGCTTTGGTATCCATTTTCCTGACATCTTGCTGGGCTTTCTGAGGGCAGGAATTGTGACTTCGCGTCCCTTCAACTGTGGTTCCAACTCCTAGTACAGCACCAGGCACAAGGGGAGGGGATAGGAGGGACAGAACACAGGGCAGTGTATTGGGTTCTAATACAGTCAAGGCCTGATCACCCTAAACCCAGACCCTCTGCTTAGGTCCCTGACAAGGAAATGGCCCTGGGCTATGCCAAACCTATCTGGGAATTCCAGCATCACTAAAGGCCTGGAGAACCCGGAAGATCCTGCCAGCAGAGGTCAAGGCAGCTATGGGAGGCTGCTGGGACCCCCTGGTTAGTGAGGAGGCCTGAGCAGCCACTAGGCGTGCTATCTCTTCCCTGCCTCCCACTCAGTCCCCCAATTTCCAAGAGACCCAATTGTTTACAGACCCCTGATCTCCCTTTCCATACATTTCTAATAGTGGGGATGAGGGGTCCCAGGCCTGAGCCAATGATGTCCTCTTTCCTTCTTTTCCACACTAAAATGACTTCCTTAGACCTGGCTATACCTTAATGGCTCCTCTGTCCATGGTAGAAGGTTTCTAAAGCAGCAGTTCTCAAACTTGAGTGAAGCAGGGCTAAGTGCAGAGTCTGAGTTTTTCATTCAGTAGGTGTGGGGTGGGACCTGAGAATCTGCTTGTCCAACAGGTCCAAGATGATGCTCAGTCTGCTAGTCTGGGTACCACTCCTGGAGAACTGCTCTAAGGCTTTGGTCTGTCCTCCTGGTGATCAGTCAGAGTCCTCTCTCCTGTCTGATGGGGACAGGAAGGGCAGAGGACATCTGTTTCCTTCCAGAAACATTCAGATCAGAGTGATTTTGACAATGATGGTAGGAAGTTCATACTTCAGTTGCCCTTGACCAAAGGGTAGGGTAAGACACAGGGAAGAGCAGATACAACATCCTGTCTCCAGCTTATCATAAAGATAAAAGTGATCAAAGCTGAAGATGGCTTCTGAGCATAAAAAGAAATGTGTGGTTTCATGACAGAAGTTCCTAAGCTGTTTTAACTGCAGTGTCAGTCATAAACTTAATTTTAATTTTGGAAGTTACGTCGATCAGACAAGATAGTAAGTGCAACTTTTTTGGTAATGTTCCAGAATAATTCTTGGATTCTGCTCAATCATGCAGTCACACTAGAGGGTTTGTTGTTGTTGTTGTTTGTGTGTGTGTGTGTATGTGTGTGCATTTGTTATTTATTTTGTTTTCTTTGGTGGTACTGGGGATTGAACCCTGGGACATTTTACCACTGAGCTTCATCCCCAGCCCTTTTTATTTTAGACAGGGGTCTAAATAAAAACTTGAGGGCTGGCCTCAAACTTGCAATCCTCTTGCCTTGGACTTCTGAGTTGCTGGAATTACAGGTGTGCCTCACTGCGCCAGAATTCTTTACACACTCAACACTCAAGCTAACCCTATGTGGGAGATAATCTCATTCCCATTTTATAGTTGCAGAAACTAAGGCCCAGAAGTCAAATGGTGGATCCAGGATTCCAACACAAGTGTTTGGTCTCCAACTTAGATTTCTTTCTTTCTACGGTTTGACACTCTACCATAGCTGAATGGTAATCAAGAGGTTCCTGAATAATTTCTAGCCAAACTGCCAACAGCAGGCTGAATGAAGGCTAAGGCAAGCTCTCCCATTACCTGGGGTATGAACTCCATTCACCCCAGCTGGTCTTGGTGGGGAAATCCAGTGTACCTACTGTCAGAAATGACATATTTGAAAACAGATTCCTCTACAGACTTATCTGATCTTAAGACAGGTAAGATTGATCAGGAGGCAGATCTACCGTGATCACTTTTAATTGTTCTTCAGCACCTGGCAAAGTGTGTGTTTAAACAAGCCAGGTAGGTGGCTTAGTGTTTGCGCAGAAAGATTATAGAGATGAGGCTGCATCCAGCTGGGCCAGCTTTAGCCACCTGGGGACAGATGATTATTAAGGGACTATCTACCTCCTTTGAGTATCTGCAGAAGGCCCTGGTAGGCCTTGTTGGAAGGGAAACCAATTGAGCAATAGACAGAATGCTGTTGCCTGAAAGTGTTATTGGGTCCCAGATTTGTGGTCTGGATGTCATTCCAGTCGAAGTTTATTGCTCTGTAAAGAATTCAGGCTGGGGGTGAGATAGATTATGGATTAGATAGTGACCTCTTGGGGGGTTGGGGATTTAGCTCAGTGGCAGTGTTTGCCTAGTGTTTTGCAAGACGCTGGGTTTGTTCCTTGGCTCTGAAAAAAATCACCAGATCATGACCTCTTGGGTTCGGGTGGATGCGCGGTGCTGGCGATAGGGGTGCACGTGAGGGTGGAAGAGGAGGGTGGGGTGATGGCTTTTCCTCTTCTTTTTGTGCTGTGGGCCAGACCCGAGTGTTCTACCGCTGAGCCCCACCCCATCAAGCCCAACAGAGTGGATTTGATGATTGGATGGCGCATAGAAGATGGCGACAGTTTTGGGGGGAAGGTGGTGCAGGAGATGGGTGGTAGAGGAAAGATGGGGATGGGCATGACAGGTGGAGCAGCCCAGGCAACCAGTGGAAGGTCCAGAGCTGGGGTAGAGATGTGACTGTGGTTTGGGGTGTCTGGGGAGGGTGGAGGCTGCCTGGTGGAGGCCTCGCTTTCCGATCACCCCCTGCTGTTCCCAAGGGTATTTGGAGCATTTACCAAATCTGCCCCAACAGCTCAGCTGAGGTCTTTCTTTCCTGGCTGGACTTAGCAAAACTGTTTCCCTGAGAGGCTTCCCTTCCCACCACAAACCCATGGGAGCTGAGGTCAGCAGCAGGGGAAGCTGTAAGTCAGCAGGGGGTCACACTCAAGGCCTGTCCATAAGGCCTCCTCTGAGCCCCACCTGATGGGGAGGTAAGGCAAGAAGGCCATCCCAGGAGGTTCTGGCCAGGTTCATGGAGTAGATGGCAGGTTCATGGCAGGTGATCTTGGGCTCAAGCTTGTTGTTCCTGTGACATGGAAATTGGAAGATACCCTCAAGGGCCATCTGGTTTAATCCTACGCAGAGGAAAGAGGTATCATGATTCCCATTTCCTCTATGAGGAAACTGAGGACTCAGGAGGGGAAATTAGCAGGCAGGAGAAGCCATTCTGACCCGGGTTCAGAACTCCTCCTGCAACAAGGATCTGTTCAGGGACAGAAGTCACCCAACCCAGGCAGGACTTTTGGGTCTGCCGTTCACTGGGGGGCGGGTGTGACTGAGAAGCTCTGTCTCCTCTTCTATAAAATGGGAATGCTCCTTGTATGTGGAAGCTAAAATATTGACCTCAAAGAACTAGTGCTTACCAGAACCTGGGAAGGGTGTGGGGAAGGAGCGACGGAGAGAGGGTGGCTAACAGGTAGAGAGGATAGGAAGGAGGACCTCCAAGTTTCCATTGCACAGTAGGGTAGGTAGGTAGTAGGTAGTTGACAACCACTAATTGAGTATTTCTAAAGAGTTGTAGAGACAATTTTGAATGTTCCCCAACCTAGAGAAATGATAAATGCCTGAGGTGTTAGATAAACAGTTACCCTGATCTGATCATTATACGTTGTACACCTATACTGAAATGCCACACCATGTCCCATCAATACATACAATTGTCGTGTGTTGATTAAAAAGAAAAATACCTTTTTTAAAAAACAGGAGTGCTCAAATATGGCTCCTAGGGGTGGGGAGGCCCAGAGGAGCTGGGTATATGTGAAGCACTCTGTGAACGTTGGTTTCTCCCCGCTACAAATCATTAGGGGGAGTCTTCACGCACCTCAGCCTGTGTGAGTGTGCACAAGCCCTGAAGGAGGGTGTGTGTTCTGCAGATCTAGCCAGACAGCCATGGTGAGGGGAAGCCGCAGTGTTTACTGATCTTAGGAGGTATTAGAGGTTGGAGTCTCTAGGATTGGCCTGGCATGGGCTGGGGTGGGGGGTCTGGAAGGGGAGGTGCCCTGGGACCCCCCAGGCTGCTGGAAGCCCTGAAGATTGCTGCCCTGGAAGCTTACAGGGCAGGGCAATGTGGAGAAACAGCTTTTAGGGGCTTACATAAAGTCGTGACTCAGGAGTCTGTGCTGAAATGTATCCATGGGCATTTGTAGGGCAACCTGGGGTTGGGGGTGTCCAACCAGGGGTTAGGGAACAGGCTGGCAGGCATGGGGGAAGCAGGAGAGGAAAGAAGGCAGGGCTGGGCCCCCAGGCCTCCAGAGAATTCTGCCACTGGCTCCCCTGTGCTCTGGAAGAAGCCTGAATACAAGTCAAGTCATTTGTGCTAATTGTTGACATTTATGTGATTTGCCGTCCTTGGGAGTTTGGGGGTCTAATGTGCAAATTCACTCACCTACATGCAGATACTGTGACATTAACAGAAAAAAGTGGAACCTCAGGGAATAGCTGGGGCAGAGAGTGGCTCCTTCAGAGCTCCTTCTAAGCTGCCGGTAATTCCTCAATTAAATTCACAGAGGTATGATGTGGCTGGGGTCCTTGAAGGCCAAGGCTAGGGCTAGATCCCAAGACCTTCCAGTCCCCTGCCTCACTTAACAGGTGAGGACACTGGGGCCCAGAAAGGGCGTATGACCTGCTCACGATTACACAGTTAGAAGCCACACTTGGACTAGAACTTGTTCCAGAATCATCTATATTCATCCTTTGACTTCATATGCACCCAAGGACACTTCTGATGGGCAATCCTTCACCCCCACCTCCACAGGTCCTTCCACAAATCCCACCAGCTTTATTTATTTATTTTTTGGGGAACCAAAGATTGAACTTGGGGGCATTTGACCACTGAACCACCCCCCAACCGTATTTTGTATTTTATGTAGAGATAGGGTATCACTGAGTTGCTTAGGGCCTTGCTTTTGCTGATACTGGCTTTGAACTCAAGATCCTGCTGCCTCAGCCTCCTGAGCCACTAGGATTACAGGCATGCATCACTGTGACTGACCCTCAGACCTTTTTATTATTTATTTTGAGATAGGGTTTCACTGAGTTGTTGAGGTTGGCCTTGAACTTGCTATCCTCCTGCCTCAGCCTCCCAAGTTGCTAGGATTACAGGCATGTGCTACCAAGTATAGCTCCATTTTGTTTTAATTAATTTTTTTTTTTTTGTACTAGGGATTGAACCCAAAGGTGCTCACTGTGCCACATCCTCAGCTCTATTTTATATTTTACTTAGAGATAGGGTCTCACCGAGTTGCTTAGGGCCTCACTAAATTGCTGAGGCTGGCTCTGAACTTGTGCTCCTCTGCCTCAGCCTCCCTAGCCTCTGGGGTTACAGGCGAGCACCGCTGCGCCGGCAGCTTTACTTTTTCATAGCAAGCACTACTCCTCGTTGTCTGTGCTGTTTATCTTCTCCCCCCTGCTTCGACTAGAACCAAGCTTCACAGGGCAGGAATTATTTCCCCCACTTTATTTGTTGTTATATTGTTAGCATCTAAAACAAGAGGCATCCAACCCATTCGTTCATTCAGTCACTCATAGGTCAACTCCCTGATGTGCCCTCTCCACTCTAGATCCTGGTGACACAGGGGAGTGTCAGACCATGGACCAGCTGACTTTGTGTCTTTTTTTCTCCGGGATCCAGCTGCCTGGAAATGAGAGGGTTCTCCTGCCTTAGGCATCACTGGCTCTGGCCCCAAAAGATCACTTCCAGGGAGGGAGGAGCTGGGTAAGAGTCCTCCCAGGAATGGTAAATGGGTACCATGGAGAGTCAGGACACTGGATGTCTGGGGAATGCTGTCCTGGTGGGATGGGGAAGGAAGGACATGAACATTTGCTGATGGATGAGTGTGGAGGGCAGAGGGCTCCAGACCCTGTGATGCATAGGGTCAGAGTGGGGAGACAATACATGTGGCCCGAGAAGAATTTTGGTTGGAGGCTCAGTTTTCTCATCTGTAAAGTGGGGGTGATGACATGAGCCAGGGCCTGGGGCAGGTGTGGGAAGGGAGCTGAGCCTGATATGAGAGAATCTGTCTGATGTCTTCAGTCCACTGTTGGTCCCTCAACATGGCTGGTCTGTCTTCCCAGCTCCTTCTCATTTTCCCTGGGCAGTGTGTGGGAAGTAGGGTTCTGTGGCTATCAGTCCCCACCCTCTCTTCTGTATGGTTGGTGGCCTGAGAGGTTACCCAGCTTCCTCTGTCCCAGTTGACCAGGACCCTCTGGGCTCTGTGGGTGCTGTGGCTTTCCCAGCTGGGGCCCAGGCCTCCCCCGTGGGCTATGAGCAGGAGAACAGTGGACCAGATTTTGCAAGCCTGAAATAGTTTATGACCAGGCTGAGGCAGGGAGGAAGGAGGGCATGGCCCCAGGAATGCGGGAGGAATGCCTGGGAGGCCTGTCCCACCCCCACCCTTCCTCAACTCCCCAGGGGAAGGGAACACAGGCCTCAGGCCTGCTGGGGCTGGGCAGCAGAGAGGGAAATGGTTTCAGCCCTGAACATTCCGGGGCTGGGGTGGTGGCAGAGCCAGAGCGTAGGTGTGTGTGGGCTGGGTCTTCCCCCAGGCAGACCACCTGGATCGCCCTATCTCCTCCAGTCGGCCTTTCCTTCCGCCTGGCCAGTGGTTTAGAGCAGGGCCTGGGTCTCCACTATCAAACCAGGAGCGCAGACTGGGAATTCCTTAGACGGAAGCTCCTGGATGCTCCCCTTGACCAGAATGGGGCAACTGCTAAAATGGACTGTAGGATGGTGTCTCCACTCCGTCCCTTGAAGTCCCGAGGGGGGCTCCTGCAATTGGCTGGAAAGTGGGGTGACCCGAAGAAGGGCCAGACAGCAGCTACGTCCAGCCGTTGCCCTCCCATCCTGTTCACGGAACACCTGGGGCCCCTGTCTGTGTGCGGGCAGGGAGAAGGCCGAGCCCTGGTCACCCATCTGGATAGTGCACATGACCCTGCTGGGACCATACTCTGATCTTGCTCTTCTTTGCTTCTGCCTGGGGTCTGCCCCGGGGAGCAGCAGGTAGCAGGGCTTGGGTATAGACAGACCACAGTGTGTCAGGCCCCTGTCCTAATGATCCCTGCACGTTCCTGCTGGCAGGCTGGTCATCGTCCCTTTCAAGTGTCTCTATCTGACTGTGCCAGCAGGTGGGGTGGGGGCTGGGCAGGGCTCTTGGGTAGGGGCAGCCAGAGAGGGGGCAGAAGGAACCAGACAACTAGAGCCTGGCCAAGGTCACGAAGTCTTAGCACCCTAGGTTCCCAAGGCCCCAGCTCTGGTGTAGAAGAGCTAAGTTGCCAAATCTCTGGCCTCTATTGGTAGAATATCCATTTCTAATTTCCCCATGTGCTCTTAGACCAGCCCCAGGGGTCAGTCTGTGGACAGGGCTATGGACAATCTGCAGAGTTGGGTCCATCTGTGGCAAGGATTAGTGGGGTAGCTGAGGTCAGACTTTAGGATCAGCTTCTGACCAGGGTAATGAATCAGCCTGTTTTCTGGGCAGAGGGGATTAGATTTTGGCTAGGTAGAATAAGTTTGTACCCAGGGCCAGGGCTAAGTCTATACCCAGTATAGACCCAGTAAGGAATCAGTTTGTATTCAGGCTTCAAAATCAATTTGCACCCCAAACCAGGGATCAGACAGTACATAGGATTAGAAGTCAGTCTTTGTACAGGATCAAGGATCAGGTTACAGAAGTAACCATCAATGGGCACTAAGGGGTAGGTGTGTGTTTTACACTGGAACTGAACCTATAACTTAGCCACAGGAGTTGACCTAGGCCACCTGGGCATAAGGTAAAGGAAACAGTTTGCAGTTTGGAGGGGAAAGAGTTTGCTGAGCCTCTGACCACCCGCTTTGAGTACCTACCTGCAAGAGTAACTTGGGTAGCGGGGCCTCACCACTCATAACTCGGCTCCTGCCTCAGCAGTAACCAGCAACATGAGCATAAGGCCCATGGGCATGGAACGTGGTGCCTAGGCAGGGACTGACGAGTGGCTCAGAGGCAGCAGGCCCAATGCTGTGGCTGGGAAGAATAAGGGCCACCTCCACCAATGGTTCTTCTGTTTACAGGCACCTCTTGAAACTCATTCACCAACAGCTCATTCTGCAAACATTTCCTGAATACCTGCCATGCTTGTGGCCAGAGACTCTCAACTTGAGTGCACACAGAAATCACCCCAGAAGTTTATGAAAAAGGCTGGTTCTTGGGCCTGGCTCCCAGGGACTCAGGAGCAGGAAGGTGCTGGCGGGGGGGTGGGGGGGAGCAGGGGTGTCCAGGAATCTGCACTTTCAATAGAGTCCCCAGGCAATTCTGCCTGAGGTTTCAGGACCATACTTTGGGAAGCTGTCCTCAAAGGGCTCATTGGGTTAAAAAGGACTGAGTTCCCTAAACTCAGTGAGACCCTGTCTCTAATAAAATATAAAAAAGGGCTGGGGATGTGGTTCAATGGCTAAGCATCCTTGGGTTCAATTCCTGGTACCAAAAACAGAAAAAAGAGAAAAACAAGAAGACATTGTAAGCAAGTAACAGTGAGTTTCTGCCTCATGTTTAACCAAAAGGTTACTTGTCTTGTTGCAAGAATTCATGAAACTTACCTGTCTAACCCTCTGAAAGCCTTTGCATGTGATTGGCAAGGTAGAATTCAGGCAAGCACGCAAAAGATTAGCCTGAGAACAGAGGTATAAAGCAAAGCATGATTAATGCATTAAATGAGGCAAAAGAAAAGAATGCATGTAAAAATGTTGTGTTCATACAATGGCAAAGAAGAAAGCAATGTGTGACAGCCACTGTTATCAATAACTTACCAACTGTCTCTCAGTCATTGTCCTGCTCGGCTTGATTTAAACCATGGCCCTGTGCTTTGTCCCTCTCTCCCCCATGAAGTTCCACCAGCCACAAACCTGTCTGCCGTTGGCATGTTTAACAAAGGATGTGTGTGTTTTCCTTTTCTAAATATTACAGTATTGGTTACGCTTTGCAGACAGTATATTTTTCTGCCCTCCACGTGCCCCTTGGCGAAGAATCCTGGTGCTGACGCGCTCAGTCATCTTGAGGACGTCACCGAAGGCAGGAAGGCTGTAAAGGACAACTCCCCCTTCTGGGGCTCACCGCTATGTGCCGTGCCTTTGGGAGTTTCTATAAACCTTTATTTCACATTTCCTTTCTTCCTTTGCAGAGTGAATGGACTTCTGGGGCTGCCCAAGGAGCAGGAACTTGAGGTGTTCCACTGCTCAGAGGTAGGGACAGGCTGGCTCATGGGGGATATAGCCTTCTGGTTGGTCCTGCGATTCCAGATCCTCTTCAGGGAGAGCTGGAGTTGACCTTTCATTCCTCTGTGCTATGCTGTGGGCCACCTGGTCACAGACCCCTCTGATATTAATAGGAAGATTTTACATTTATTCCAGTTCAATTTTCCTGGTTGGTTCAAGGCCAAGTATTTCAAGAGAGGTATGGGATTCCCTGGGTTTCTCCAACCCGAGGGACTTTCCCAGCTCTCCTGGACACACCCTCCCCTTCAGAGGCCTTCTCTTCATTTCATTCATTCAACAAACACTCGTTGAGCGCCCATCGGGCTCCCTGTACAGTGCTGGGCCCAAGTGCTGACGGGCAGGCATGAAAACAGGTATTTTTCTTTAGCAAGCATACCAAGGGCTCAGGATGGGCAGGAGCCCCTGATTCAGTTGTGGGGGCAGTGGAGAAGGCAGGGAAATCTCCATGAGAGAGGCAAGATTTTTCTAGGTCTGAAGTTAGAGAGGGCAGGAGGAAGCTGGGGAGTTTGGGCCCAGAGAATGGTCTGGACAAAGAGCTTGGAGGCTAGAAGCAGCATGGCCAGCGTCCAGGGGCCAGATCCTGAGGTTCAAGGCAGGGAGCCTGCCAGCCGAGGCTGTAGAAGCCTACAGGAGTGACATTGCAGTAACGGCTGAGGGGAGCTGGGGTAATGGGGAGCCACAGGTTTCAGCTGGAAGGGAATGACCTAGTGAGATGGCTGACTTGGCAGCATTTGGCAACATCAGCACCTGGTGTGCTTTCCCGTGGTGGTTGTGTCTTCCTTGCGTCTTTCTCAGCAGGGAGCTCAGGAAGGCTGCCTGCCATGAGAACTGGACAGTGCCACCAGCCACTCATCTGTGAAGTTTTGAGAAAGGAGAACACTTCCAAGACAGACCTGGCTTTGGATCCCTCACTGTTTGAATTCTGGCAAGGCACCCACACTGCCTGAGCCTCCCAATCCTCTGTAGAATGGTAGCGATCAAATAATACTGATGACGGATGGCAGAGAGGTGAGGGAGTGCAGCCCGGGAGGTCAGCGGCCAGAGCTCATTCCAAGGATGCAGTTGGGGACCAGAGCCTGATCTCCCTGCTCCGGGGCCTGGCTGCCACCCCCATGGCTGCCTGAGTAGCTCGCTGTGATGTTCTGCCTGTGTGAGGTCTGATAACAGTGCCTGGGGAGCTATCCCCACCATAAACAGCCAGGCACTGGGTTTCTCGACCTGACCTGGTGCCTTGGCCCCATATGCCCCGTGGCTGGCCAGCCCTCTGGCCCCGAGCAGCATTGGAGAAGAAAGGGGCCTGACCAGCTTCCTACAGACCTCAGGGTTGTGCAAGGCCATTTGATTCCAAACAAACCATAAACCTACCTCCTGGCAATTCCAAACATTCTGGCCAGCAGGTGGCCAGGCAGTCAGTGCTTGAGGCGATCAGGGCCCAGGTCCCAGTCCAGGCTGGCCTGGCCAGTGGAGAACCTGGACTCATCTGGGCCCGGTGGGATGGAAAGCGCAAAGGGCAGAGTCAGGGATCTGAGTTCTCGTGCCCCCACCAAGTCACTGTGGGATCTAGGGCAGGCCCCTTCCCCTCTCTAGGTCTCAGTCACCTTAGCTGAGCCCCATGGCTGTGATGCCAGGGCACCCTCTGTGTTAGTATTCTAAGAGTTGAAGTTGTTGTTACCTAGAGATCCTGGAGAGATGGACACGGAGTGGACGTGCTCCATGTCCACCTCCATTCATCCAGTAGCAGCTCCAACTCCAAAGAGTGAACCTCAGGCAAGAGAACAGCTATGTTTGGTTAAACATCACCTATGCAAGACTGAGAAAGATATTTCTGGATCTGACCTGGAAGCTTCCAGTTGCTCTTCATTCATGCATTCAATGAAAGTGAAGAATGAAAACAATTCATTCATCTGTTTAACAAATATTGTAGGTTGCCTACTATTATCCAGGCACTATGCAAGGAGTTGGGATTTAATGGTGAACCAGATGGGTAGGATACTAGTCCCTACTGGTACTCACAGGCCGGCCTGGTCTCTTTTTCCTGGGAAGCTAGGATATAGCTGTCCCACAGGTAGTATTTGGATAATAACTCTCAAGAGCCCCAAGATCCAGCAGGACTCCTGTCCATCAAACTGTGTGGAGCGGAGGCGGAGGAGGGAGCAGATGCACTCCTACCCCCAGGAAGCTTCCATGCTGTACAGACTCCCAGCCCTGCTTCAGGGACCTAGAGAGACCAGGCAAGTGCAGAGCTAGGCCCCACCCCAAGGTACAGACAGCCAGCGCTGCTAAAGGAGTGGGCACCATTTCCTCCAGGGCTTCTTCTCTGGCTTCTGGGATAATATGCTGCTCATTGAGAAGAGGGTGTAGACCAGGGGTTGAGAGAACATGGAACCATAGCATTTTGGGACTGGGGCGGGGGTACAGTCTATGGAATTGGTCATATTCTGGGATGGCTCTGGATCCTTTCAGAACCTGAGAGGGTGGAGAGGGCTTCCCTGGCCAGCACCACAGCAGCAGTGAACCCCTCCATGTCCCCAAGCGTAAACCTATTCCTCCCCCTAGCAAAGGCAAGGATGGCATTAGCATTGTCTTGCTTGGAGTGGGGGTGCCTTCAAGAGGAGTAATGGGGAGGTGGATGCGCTCACCTTCCCTCCCCCTGCCTGGCCTTCAGAGCCCTTTGGGAGGGAAGGGCAGCAGAGGCCCAGGACAGGCACCTTACCTCTATTTTATCCACGTTCCACATAACAACCTCTTGCAAAAGTATAAGTGGGCAAACACTGATAGACCCCCTTCTCCTTTTTTGTCCCCTCTTGTCACTAACCTTTCAATGATCTCCATTTTACATAGGCCCCTGCCAAGCTTGGCCTTTGGGGTGGTCCAGGCAGTGGGTTTAGTACTCAGTGGATGTCAGTTGAACTGATGTGTCTTGGGGAAACTGAGTTTTAGAGGGAGGACCAAAACTAGCCTAAGAGCATTTATCCAGCCAGGGTTGAGCTAGGACAGGAACCTGGGTGTTCTTGGGTTCCCAGCTGGCTGCCTCCTAGGCCTGCTCCAAAACCCTAGGCAGGACCAACTGCCTAATTCGCAGGGTTCCCTGTTAAATGAAAATGCCAGACCATGATTCGGAAGTTACTCAGAATTTCAAGATGGGGGCAAGCACAGGGCCTTCTAGGCACCAGCCCTTGCGTATCAGCACAAGTTACATGCATGTCCACAAAGCTGGCCCTTACTCTCGGAGCCAAGAAGGAGGAGAGGGAGACCCCAATCCAGATGCTCCTGGGTGCTCGGAGGACATGGCCTCACTTGCTGGAAAAGTCTCTGAGATAGCCAAGGCCTCACTATTTCCAAGATGCGTAAAAGCCACAGCTTGGTGGTCCTCTCTGTGTGGAGGCCCACGTGAAGCCAGGCTCTGATCTGCAGTAGGGGGATTGCAGATCCAGGGGTGTGTCTTTGTGAGCAGCTAGCTGCCTTAGATATCCCCCTCTGGGAAGTTCCTGGGGGGCCCAGGGCATTGGAGGTGCTTCCACAGCCACCAGCAAGGCTGTGCCTGAGCCCTGAGGGAGGTATTGCGTGGGGGTGCAGCCCAGCTCCTACCACCTTATGCAAGAAGGAGAACAAAGGGGCTTTGCTGGGAGGTATTATAAGATTAAGTGGCTGTGTCCAGGACAAACTCAGCAAGCCCCTTGGGACCTGAATTAGCAAGAGCAACTGAAAGGGGGGAATTAAAACTCCCTGCTTCTCACGTTGGCCTCCATCCCTTCAGTCCCCGCCTGGGCCTCCTCTCAGAGCTAATCTGCTGCCTTGAGTTCCTGCCTGGGGCCTATGGGAAGGGCTGTCCCCTCCACCCAGAGGCAACTGGAACCTTCTTGGGGAAGGAGCTACTTGACCCCTGCCCCCTGACCTCTGGGTCACAAGCTCAGAATTGAGTTCAGCCTCTCATCTTTTACTTGGCTGAGCTGTGGATCTGAAGGGAAATCACCTCTCCTCTCTCTGTGTTCTCTTCCTGCTAATAAAGTGGGAATTTGGGGGATCCAGTGACCATCCCAAGGGGTCCTTGGGCTAGTTCCATCAGGCATCAGGGAAGCCTCCTCAGCCACATGACACCTGATGGACAGGAGTGTTCCCATCACAGTTGGGACTTTGGAATCTCAGGTCCATGAGTATCTGATCAATTTTAAATTTTTTACTATTTTATTTATTTATATACTTTTTTGGTACCAGGGATTGAACCCAGGGGCACTAAACCACTGAGCTACATCCCCAGCCCTTTTTATTTTTTATTTTGAGGCAGGGTCTTGCTAAGTTGCTTGGGGCCTTGCTAAGTTGCTGAGGCTGTCCTCGAACTTGTGATCCTCCTGCCTCCTGAGATGCTGGGATTACAGGCTTGCATAACCACACCTGACTTGATCAGTTTTATTTATTTATTTATTTTTTCAAATATGAGCAGGTGTTCAAGAGCCCAAGTTCTGGTCCCCATGACCTTGTAGTTCCTTCTATGTCCTACTTACAGCATTCTATGTCCTCCCTTGAGTCTTTGATCCTTCCTGCTCTCTGGAGTTCCTTTCCTGGCTTACTTCATCTTTCTTAAGACCCCACCCTGCCAGTACTTCCTGGAAGCCCCTGGGCCCCACCTCACTTCCATCAGTGCAGTTACCGATCTAGCACTGTGTCCTCGGTGCCTGGGGTCTCTCCCCAGAGGCCGCATGCTTCTTGAGAGCTGGGCTTTTGAGCTCCAGTACCCAGCACAACCGAGGATGCACAGCAGGTGCCTGGCCAATCCTGGACCAGGGCCTGTGCACACCAGGAGCACAGCAGTGGCTAGACACCTCAGAAGCTCATGGTGCTTGGGGATTCAAGGACATTATGGTGACACAATTATTAAAATGGTTGTGCAAGAGGGCAGGGGAGAGATTTATTATAGGGGGCCACAAAAGCATGAAACTGGGGGGAATCTGGGGGACTCCCCAAAGGGGAGACCTGAAGGAGGCAGAGAGGAGCATTCCAGGCACAGGGGCAGAAGGTGGCTCAGAGGGAAAAGCAGGACATGCTGAGCAGGAGCTGGGAGC
Organism: Sciurus carolinensis; assembly: GCF_902686445.1. NCBI lineage: Eukaryota > Metazoa > Chordata > Mammalia > Rodentia > Sciuridae > Sciurus > Sciurus carolinensis. Next base: position 112,058,187 of record NC_062219.1, on the reverse strand, counting down.
AGCTGAGGGTGGGTCTGGCTGGGGTGGCTGGGCCGGCCCTCATCAGCCAGGGAGGGATTTCAGGCCTTATCCAGAGAGCAATGCAAAGCTATTAAAGGGGTTTAAGCAGGCAAGGGAGCGAGGTGATGAGATTTGCATTTCTAAAAGATCGCTTTCGCTGCTGTGTGAAGAGTGGATTAGAATTGACAAGAGGCCATTCCTGTCCTGAGAGGAGACAGAGGGGGAACTGACAAATTGAGAGATTTAGAGTTGGAGCTGGCAGAACTTGGAGACTGACTGAAGTTGCCGGGACTGGCAGAAGGGAGCAGGCTTCCCAGGTTCCCAGCTCTCCAGGGCAGTGCGCCCACGTGAGCCATGGCGTGGGCAGGTGCATGTGCTGGAGTCACCTCCCACGGCCAGTGTGGCCCCTTCACTGAGCCCCCAGGGCCAGGAATGTGCAGCTGCCCAGCTGTCCTGCACTGGGGGAGTGTCAGCAAACCAGGATGGGTGAATGGAAGGACACGTGACGCCATAGGGTGTGGGTACTACATTTACGAACCAGTGGGCACAGTCATGTGCCCGCTGAGACATAGACATGGGCAGTGTGTCCCCATGCACACATACCTAGACACCCAGGTTTACATAGAGCACACACATTTACACACGCACACAGATCTACTGATGATAATAATAACCAACATTTTATTGGGTGCCAGGCATCCTTTTAAACGCTTCTTATTAATTGCTGTTTTGTCCTCATATGGGACATATGGATTATTATTTCTGTTTTAAAGATGAAATAGCTTCCGGGTACGGTGGCACATGCCTGTAATCTGAGTGGCTTGGGAGACTGAGGCAGGAGGATCGTGAGTTCAAAGTCAGCCTCAGCAAAAGTGAGGCACTAAGCAACTCAGTGAGGCCCTGTCTCTAAATAAAATACAAAAAAGGGTTGGGGATGTGGTGCAGTGGCCTAGTGCCCCTAAGTTCAATACCCTGTCCACCCACCATGCAAACAAAAAAAGATGAAATAGCTAAGGCCCAGAGAAGTCACACAGCTTGCTCAAAGCTATGTATATAGCAAGGAAATGGCAGAAATGGGATTTGAGCCCGTGAAGTCTGGCCACAGAGCCCAAGCTCCTTGTCACTACACCATTTGGTATATTTAGCTCTGACCCTGCTGCCACCTCTCACACAATTTACAGAGATGCCCAAATACCCACAGAGCACATTGACAGACTATATGTGTGTACATGCATGTATGTATAACACATGTACACATAGGCGGCTAAATGTTATAAATGCATACTCTGATAAAAATGCACATACATTTATGCAAAGGCACAAATTGCTGCAGAGATATTTTTAAGTGTATACATATGCACATTCACAGATACGAAGTATACACATTCAGCTCATATATGTATGCGCACATGCATATGAAATTCACTAATTTGCAGTATGGTCTGAGCACACATGCATACAACCCATAGATGGACACATGTAGGACACCCTTGGACCCTAGTGTACACACATGGAGCACCTTCAGGTCTTTCATGCACACATACAAGTATACATGCACACACATGCAGTAGACACAGGACAAACTCTTTCACCTTTTCTCACACAGGGCAATTTACAACTATTCAGGCTTCTGTCGGACTTCCCATGAACATTAATGAGGTCATGTTACCCTGGTATTCAGAAACCCTTGTCCTGCAGGGGTGGGTAGGGGGTGGCAGTGAGGCGGAGAGGACAGGGAGGCCATGGTCACAGAGGAACAGCTAATTATCCCGCTGACCAAGGTTTGATTGTTTTTCCCACGGTTCCCCCAACTCTCCCCAAACCAAGGCCAGGTTCTGACTGCACCAGAGGGTGTCAGGGGCAGAGAGCAGGAGCTGGACAGGAGAGGGGAAAGGGGGAGGGGGAGGCGGGACAGAACTGTGTTTCAGTGCCCTCCCCTCCCCCACCCTCTTTGCCTAAAACTGTCATCTGAATTGTTTCCTGGAATAGTTCAGAATTCCTAAAGGTTTGTGTCTCTGTGACCCTTCCCTCCCCCCAGTTCTTAGAAGAACTTTGTATCAGAGTCAAATTCAACATCTACCTTTGAGGAGTTTTATTTGCTGACCCAGGGGCTATAAAAAGAGTCCTGCCCACATGTCACCGCCTCAAAATTTAGCGTGGTACACAGCTGCGATCCTTCCTTCCCTGCTCAGTCCCTCAGCCAGTGTTCACTGACCACGAGACTCTGTTCTAAGCAGCTCACCCATTTCCTGTGGTCCACTGGGCAGATGTAAACCCTTTCTATGCAGAAGTGAAGGTGGGAGTCCCATAAACTCTTCAACCAGAGAAATGTCCCCTGAATCTTTGGGGGCATTAAAATAATGAAGAGAAATGACAAGAATATAAGTATAATAAATGCAAATTGCCTTTCTGCACCTCTCCCCCGTTTCTAGAGGTGTCTTTCATACACAGATTCATCTGTCCTCACAGCAGTCCTGCGTGGCCAGCCAGGCAGGGCCCACCGCTTCCATCTCACTGAGCTGGACACCCAGGCTGAGACAGAAGAGGTTTGCCCACGCTCGTGTGACTGGGGGAGCCAGGCTGAGCCGAAGCTGACAAGCCACTTCCCTGTGATTCAACACATGTTCTTCATTTATTTGTGGGACTTCCTCACAAAACATAAAATGAATTAGAGCTATAGGCTTCAGGGAATGTTTTGCTAAATCTCCTGAGATATCTGGAGCAGTCCCAGGGTGGAAAGTAGAGGATGTGGTCCCCAGCCATGGATCAGCGATGCTGGAAGGCCATCTTGATGGGACATCAAGGTTTTCTTGAGCCCAGGTGGCACCAATGACTGTTTGGAGGTCTAGGTCAAGGTCCCAGGGTTGGAAGGGGCCTCACAAAGCCAGATCTGCACACTGCCCCCAGGCTGGTCCGCCCTAGGGATTGTTACCGTTTTCTAAGTAAGAGAAACTGGAGTCCTGAAAGTCCCTGGGGCAATGATATTCGCCCAGCCCCATTATTATACTATTCAGCCCTGAGATCAGTCCTAGATACAGTGGGGACTAAATTGTCACAACTCTCAAAGAGTTAGAATCTGGTGGGGAAGAAAGAGTTCTGGACTGGGTGTCACGGAGTCTGGTTATGAGTTCTGCAACTGTCATTTTGACCCTGACCTTGAGGAAAAGTCACTGTTTAAGCCTCAGTGCTCCCATGGACAGGTTCTCATTCACCTTCCTGCAAGGTGGGGTGGAAATGAGAGACACGAAGCCTGTCCCAGTGCCCCCCAGACAGAGCATGCAGCTCCCTCCCTCCATTTCCAGTCTTGGCCTGGCTTGAGAGGGGATGGGAAGCTCTCCTGTGGATGCTGGCAACACCAGGCTCTGGGTCAAAAGCTCTCCCCTGCCTCCTGCTTCACTTTCTCCCCTCCCACAGGAGACTGGGAGACCCTCAGTCCCTCTCCCCATCCCACATCTGGCTTCTTCAGCCAAAGAGCTGCTTTTCCTGGGAGGGACTCACTGTACCCAGCCAGGGCTCTTGAGAGTGGCAGGTGGGAGGACAGGACTGACTCTCTGGAAACAACCATACCTCTTAGAAAGCAAAGAATCCTCTAATGTGTCCCTAGACAGAGGGATAAGCCAACGGACCAATGGGCCCCTCCTAGTTCCTCCCGGGTGGGAGTGGGGGATTTTAATGTCTTTGTGGGGGACATTTGTGACTCTGCAGCTCATCCCTGTTAGGTGGAGGAAGGGGTGAGCATCTGTGACAAAGGAACTCTCTCTAGATGAACAGAAAGTGAGCCCTAGCCAGGCGCGGTGGCACATGCCTGTAATCCTGGGGACTCAGGAGGCTGAGGTAGGAGGATCTTAAGTTTGAGGCCAGCCTGGGCATCTTAGTGAGACCCTGTCTCAAAATAAAAAATAAGAAGGGCCGGGATGTAGCTCAGTGGAAGAGTGCTCTGAGTTTGATCCCCAGTACTGAAAAAGTAAAAGTCGAGTGACCCCCGATGAGATCAGGGTGGTCCCGGTGTGTCTGCCAGGTTCTGCAGAACTGGGCAGAATCCTTATCTCAGCCCAGGCAGGGAGGGTAAGCCCCAGATAGGAATGAAGACTTCTGGGTGCCTGTCCCTGCTGGGCCACTGTCTCCAGCAGTGACCTCAAGTCTGCTGTCTAAGCTTTAGTCTCGGTCTCTGAAAAATGGGTAAATAATCCTTCCCTCAGTCTCTCCACGCTGGCATGGATGGGCACCCCATGAGACCAGAACTGAAAAACACTTAATACCTGCAGTGCCATTTAGCTGAAATTGGGTCCTTCGTGAGGACTTGAATGGGGCCGTGGGGTGCAGTCTGGCTGGCAGTGCATTCCTGGTGGGCAGAAGGGCTTCCATGCCAAGGGGCCACGCTTCACTGGTCTTGCCTCAGCCCTCCTCCAGTTTCTCAGCTGTGAAAAAACGAACTAAGCAAAGCCAAAGACGCCTCCGAATTCTTGGCAGGGGCAGCAGGTTGGACCAACACCAGTGCAAAGAGCTGCCTGCAGGTAGCTGGGCACCCTGGTCAAGACCCCACCCCCGGCCTCCACAGGCCCCAGCTCAACAGTTGCGCTGTGGAAGTCCCAGTTCAGGACTGGGTCTGACCAGGCTATCTTGAGGGAGGGCAAGTGGGGGATACCTAGAGACAGCGGGTTGGGAGGGGACCGGCCAGTAATGTGAGCATAGCAACAGAGACAGAGAGAGTGGCTGCCTGGGACACAGAACGCAGACGTGGATGTGGAAGGAGTGGACTGGAGGTGAGGGCAGGGGCGTGGGACTGCTCCTAGGGTTAGCGTTTCACACTGGTGGGTGGACCTGTCCCCCTGAATCTCACCAGCATGGGGGGTGGGGGGTCGGAGGGAGCCCTGGGTTCCTCCCGATCCCTAGTCAGGCCCCTGGGTGATCAAGACTCCCCTGCAGCCTGAGATCTTCCGGGGAGAACTCAACTCTGCCTGCGATGGACCGGATGCCTTTTTATATGTAAAGTTCAAGAGCTCTTCTCCAAAAAGCACCCAGAGTGTTCACAAGTGTAATAGTGTTTAGGAAACCCAGCAGGGGGTGGGGGCACCTGGTCAAGAGCCCGGATGTTCCATTTTGCTTCTCGCTGGGGATGGAAGGCAAATGCCTCCCCTCCCTGAGACCTCAGGTCTCCTTATCTGTACGATGGGGACAAAGTAGCCTTTGCCCACCACTGCACGGGGGCTGGGCCTCTAAAGGAAACGGACAGGGCCCCGGAGGCAGTCTTTGTGGATGAGAGGGTGGGCACTTTGGTGGGACACGTGGAGGGGGAAGGACAGGCGCCACGAGCGACTTGGGAGCACCTCCCCCTCCCAGCTCACTTAACAATAAGCACATGATTTAATGCGGCCAATAAATCCTTTTCCTCCTCGGCTCCTCAGCTACCGTGCAACAGGCTCATAATTCAGTCTGAAACAAGTCCGCAGCTCCCAATACTGGGGCTGGCAATGTGTGCAGTGAGCGCCTCTGACCGTAGTGCTCTCCTTGCGGGGGTGCCCGTGGGACAAGGGAGGAAGGAGGCCTTGCAGCCTTGGGAAGCTTTTAGGGCCTTGCAGAGGAATTGCTGGAGTCCCACAGTCACAAGGCTTAGGGGCGCCCTTGGCCCCATCAGGCATCCAGGCCCTGAGCCACAATGGGCAACTTTGGAAAGGACGAGAAGCCAGGAAGTTGTCCTTCTTGCATCTTTGTTCACATACTGAATTTATTTGAAGCAGGGCCTGCTTCTAAATTCCCATGAGGTCGTCTCTAATGCTTGAGTTGTTCTGAAACTGAGGGTTGGAAAGAAGGATGAAGGGAGACCCTGAATCCCAGCTCAAGGATGAAGACACAGGAGTGGAAGGGAGCAGAGACGGGGTCACCATGGCGCCCAGGATTAGTACTAACTAACAGGGAAGAGGGAGCTGCAAACTGGTGGGAAGAGGCTGTCCTGGGAGGAAAGGGGTGGGCCCCCCCCAGGGAGAGGGCAGCGAGTGGTGCACAATCACGGTCACGGGCCATTGCCACAGAGAAGACTTGGTGGCCCTCTCAGGGACTTAAGACCATGCCAGTCCCGCATCACACTGCCTGTTCAAATGCCAGCCTTTCCAGTCACCAGCTGGGTGCTGGTGGGGAGTTTCTCCAGCTCTCTCAGGCACTTGGTATGAGAGTTAAATAAAATAATACTTCAATAGCCATTTGTCCTATTCCTGCAAAAAGATCTGAGATTCTCTGCTTCACAGAAATGAACCTTTTCCAACCGACTGGCGTTCCGAGGGCATTGTGGGACCTTTGCCCTGGGGCTTGGAGGGTTGCTCCCCTATAGACTGACCTGGCTTCTTTGTAGACTAGCAGGACACCCTTCCCTGGGCTCCCAGGACACCCCCTGCCTTCTGGTTTTCTTTGCACTTCTAAGCCTTTTCTTCTGCCTGCGCTGGAGACAGAACCCTGGGACCTCGCCACTTACCTGGCTCCCGCTGCCACCTTCACCTCCCGCACACCCGACAGCCCTTGTCTGCAGCCCTCACACATCTCCCGGACCCCTCCCTTCCCCAGCTGTCCCCCTCTTCCTCTGGCCAGGCCTAGCTCCCCAGTGACGCCAGCCTGGCCACACTCCAGAGCCCTATTGGCAGACAATCCTCACCCACAAGGTCCCCCCAGTTCTGCCCTCCATGCCTCCCCCGGGGCCTCCCAAGCTGGCTTCCTCCATGGCTCCTCCTGGGTTCTCTTGCTTCTCACCCAGCCCCCTCTCCCAGTCCACCCACTACAGGTCACCAGGGAGTTGTTTAAAGCACACGTGTCATGCTTTCAAAGCTCCGAGGTTCCCACCCCCTGTAGGATCGAGACAAACTTCCTAGCATGCGGTGAAGCCCTTTCCCCTCTGTCTTCCCTTCTTCCCACGCCCTGTGCCCTCTGCCCCCGCCTCCCAAGCTCGGTCACCAGCCATGGGGCCCACGCCCTCACATTCTCCCACCTCGGGCCTTGCCAGGCCTTCGGCTCTGCCTAGAGGACATGCCTCTGCTTTCCCACCCCACCGAGTGCAGAAACTCGCTCCCTTCCTCAGATTCCTTCTCTACCCCAGGCCTGTCCAGCACTCCGCCAAGGCTCAGAGCAAAGTCCTGTGGGCCGAGGTCCCCACAGGCCTCTGAGGCTCCCTGTGGCGTGTCTGTTTCCCAGGCGTGAGCAGGTCCAGAGCACCAACGTGAGGAGCAACACCGCAGGAGCAAGGGCAGCCTGTAGGCCCAGACGGACCAGGCATGGTTGTCACTGGGACCCAGTGAAGGCTGAGCTGAAGGAGAGGGGCCACCGGCCAGGGGCTGTGAGATAGATGGACAGGCATACCTACTGCCAAACTGGGGACCAGCAAGGTTGCTGGGAGCCTCTGTCTGCCTGCATCCTCAGATTAAGGCTAGTGCCTCCTTAGGAAGCCAGAGGACAGAAGAGCCAGGGTATTGCAGCCCACGGGGGCCAGCCCCAAAGAACAGAGAGGGGGGAGAACAGCATCAGGATACCCAGCTCCTTGCTGGCCCTGCACTCCAGCCCAGCCCACCTCCCCTGCGACACCCCAGCCCCATCCCTGTCTCCAGCTCACACACCCTGAGCCTGCAAGCCCAGACTTGCCAAGGCTGTACCTTAGCAGAGCTCTTCCTTGAGCCTGCAAACCCCTTTCCCAACTTCCTGTCTTGGAGGAGACTTGCATCCTAGGACCCTCAGCTAAGGTATTGCCACTGTGCCCTGAGTCTGAGCTCCCAAAGCTCCTGAGCCCATTTCCATCAAACTCTTATTCTCCTCGTTGTCCTGGATTCTTCACTTACCTCAGGTCAGCACTGTGTTTCAAAAGTAAGCATTTCTCACCATTTGACCCAGCTATCCCACTCCTCGGTTTATGCCTGAAGGACTTAAAATCAGCCTACTACAGTGATGAAGTCACATCAGTGTTCATAGCAGCCCAACTCACAATAGCCAAGCTTTGGAACCAACCTCGATGCCCTTCAGTAGATGAATGGATAAAGAAAATGTGGTATATATACATGTTTTAGTCAGCTTCTTCACTGCTGCAACTAATGATCTGACCATGCACAATTATAGAGGAGGAAAGGTATATTCGAGGGCTCACAGTTTCAGAGGTCTTAGTCCACAGAAGGCGGGTTCCATTTCTCAGGGCTGGAGGTGAGGCAAAGATCATGGCAGAAGATCATGGCAGAGGGAAGCATCTTGCATTACCAGGGAGCAGAGAGAAACCCCACTCTCCAAATACAAAATACATACCCCATAGCCACGCCCCAATTCCCATCTCCTCCAACCACACCCTACCACTTCAATTAATCCCATCAGGAATTAATTCACTGATTGTGTTAAGACTTTTACAACCCAATCATTTCTTCTCTGAACCTTCCTGCATTGTCTCACATGTGAGCTTTTGGGACATGTCACATCCAAACCATAACAATACACAATAGAATACTACTCAGTTTTAAAGAATAATGAAAGTATGGCATTTGCTGGTAAATGAATGGAACTAGAGAATATCATACCAAGTGAAATAAACCAAACCCCCAAAACCAAAGGCTGAATATTCTCTCTGATTTGTGGATGCTAACCCTAATCAAGTTGGGAAGGGGAATAATAGAAATCCATTGGATTAGACAAAAGGAAATGAAGGGAAGGGAGGGAGGAGGGGAAGAGAAAAGACTGTAGAATTAATTGGTCATAACTTTCCTAGCCTTGTATTTGAGTCCCCACCAGGGTAACTCCGCATCATGTACAACCACAAGAGAGGGATCCTAATTAGAATAAGTTATAGTCTATGTATATATAATTTGCTAAAATACATTCTACTGTCATGTATAATTAAAAAGAACAACAACAAAAAGTGCGCATTTCACAGGCTTAGCAGAGTGCCCAGCACATAGTAGGTATTCATCTAAATGCTTCGGGATGAAATTCTAATACCACGCCGCTGTGGTAGGGTTATTTACTGTCTGCCTCTCTCCCAAGTCACCAGCTACTTGAGCACAGGAACCCCATCTAACTGCTCAGGATCCCCTGGCACCTGACACAGTGACCTTTTAAATAATGTCTGTAGGTCACGGGCATGAAGGAGTGAACATGTGGGAGGCCAAAGAGGCAGGAGGAAAAGGGCCTGTGAACAACGATCTCCGAGAGTTCTGGAGACTAGCTAGGGAGAACCACGGAGACTGGCACAAGGCCTCACCTGGGAGCTGGCCTTGACCGCAGGCGGGCTCGCAAGAGCACTTCCGGTGGGGAGAACACGAACAAAGGCTCAGAAGCAGGAGAGCCTGGGAGAGCAGGTGGGGTGCAGAGGAACAGGAGAGAAGTGGAAGGGGGTGGAAGAGCGCCTGTCAGTCACCAGCTTCCCAGCCTTTCCCCGACCTTCTCCTTCCTGATTTGGCTCCACCTCCTCCAGGGCTCCCATAGTCAAGGTGCCCTCTCTGGATCCTGATCACTCTGGCTCAGCTCCTTGGTGCATCTAGTGACCTCCTCACTGTTCCTAATGCTAAGTGACATCAGTTGCCCTGTTCAGGTTCCAGAGACTTCTTCCTCTCTTGGGCCCTTGGGAGCTTGAACTGTGAGTTCCAGTCTGGGCAGGACTCTGCTTCCCAGTGACGACTTGGCCATTTAGGCCACAGGGAACCAGACATGAAAACCACTAGTCAGTGCAGCAGTGTGGCCGGCCACAGTGCGCCAGCCTGGGTGTCCACCCCTCTCTCCCGCCCATCCCTTCCCTTAGGGATGTCCCCAGTAGACTGGCTGGTGGCCGGTGACTCCAAGGGGAACAATCTTTCTGCAGACTGTGGCTGAAGAAGGACGAGCCGACTGTCCTGCCAGCTCTGTGTGGGGAGAAGGGAGGTGTCTCCAGCCAGCCGGCCCCCATGAGACGCCAGCTCAGGGAGTGACCAGGGCTCTGGCCTCTGCCCCCTACACCACTGGTCATTTTCTCCTTGGGGCCCTTGATGGGGAAGTTGCAGCTTCCAGTACTAGCGGGAAGGGAGGCGTAACCCCCAAGGGGAATGTTTGTGGACAGTGGCTCAGGGCTGGGGAAAGCCCACACTGACTGGGATCCGGGATCCGGATCCTCTGCCTTCTCCCGAACAGGGTGGCTGACTCTGGACATCAGGGCTTTTTCCTCCAGTTGGTGGGGTACAGGGAAGGAGCCCCTTTCATGGTCCTGGTTTTTGGGCACTCACAGGCCCATTGGGGCTGAAAGCTGGGCTGAGCTCCTTACCATTCGTCAACCATCTATTAAGCAACTACTGTGTGCCAGGCTCCCACTGGCCCAGGAGTACAGATGCAGGCTATCCCATCCCCAGCAGCTCCTCCTCGCCTCCCCTCCCAGGCCAGAGGGTCAGGCACCTGTGAAGGGGTGCTCGGCCCCGCTCTAGTGATGCAGAGAGGGGCCTCCTCGGAGAGGCACCGGCCTGGAGAGCTGGCTGCCCGGGCGAGGCTCTGCCAGGGCCAGGCAGTGTCAACTCGGCCGCTCCCAGTCGCAGGAGGCAAATGTCAACGGCCTCACGTACCCTCCAGCGGAGTGCCCCTGACCCTCGGGCCCACTGCCCTGGCGTCCATTTCCTCCCTGAGTAATAGAGAATGAGAGGAGGTCCCGAGTCTTTCACATTCCCACGGTCACTTGGCGCTGGCCTCGCTTGCTCCTTCCTCGGTTCCTGCATTTCTTATTCATTCAAAAAACTCATGGAAGTACCTGTGGGTATCTGGCTTGTTGCTGGGCTCTGGGGACTTAAAGAAATGAGGGATGAGAGGTCTTAACCTTTTGGTTAAGAACCCAAAAAAGTCTTCTTGATGAGCGATGAGCAGTTGACACCCCCTCTCCCTGAAAACTGCTGTGTCACCAACCCAGGTTAAAAATTCAGAGGTGCTGTCAGCTGGGCGGGGGAGGCGAACGTGAACTAGACCTGGTGTGCTGAGTGCCAAGTGGGTTTGAGCTCTGGCTTAGTCTCTTCCTAAGCCTGTGACCTCTCCCACCACCTGAGCCCAGTTTCTTTACCATTGAAAAGGAGGTAAGTGCATCGCCTCCCAGTGTTCCTGTAGACAGGAAGTGAGATAAAGGCCAGAGCACCTAGGAGCGCCTGGTGAATACTAGGGGCTCAGAAATGTCCCACTCAAGGGACGCTAGCTCCTGTAAGAGCCCTAAACAGAAAAAACAAGTCCCTGGGGGAGGGGGTAGTGGTTGAATGGACTCTGAAGGGTGGGAAGGAATTTGCAGGAATCTCTCCCATTCTCTCCAACGTGAGAGCTCTGGTTCCGGATCACCATGGGCCAGAGGCAGTGCTGGCAATTCTGCTGGTCGATAAACTTATTGCTCCTCTAGTGCTGCCTTTCTTGGTGCCCTGGACTGTTGGAGACTTTTATCCACTCGCCCAACGGTTATCTCCTAATCCTAGGACATGGGTACTCTCATTGTTCCATTTTTCAGAAGAGAAAACTGAGGCACAGAGATGTAGTGATGTCCGAAAGCAGATGGGCAGTCAAGCTGGGATTGAAACCGGGGGGCCTGGCTGGAGTCCTGCTTTCAACCACTGCCCTGCCATGTGGCCTTTCCAGAGTGCCCGGTTTTCTTGCTGAAGTTTAAACCTCTGACTCCTCGTCTGCTTGCGGATCACTTCTGTGGGAATAAGGATCCTGGAGAGAAAACCTGCCACCTCTCCTGAAAATGCAAGTCCACATTTAAGTATAGAGGCCAGGGGGAGGTCTCCCGGGGCCAGCATCCTCCTGGAGCCAGGAGAGCTAGGTGTGATCTTTGGTTCTGACACTTATAAACCCACCTCTCCAGACCTCAGTTTCCTCTTCTGTAAATTGGGCGTATCAGTTCTAACACCCCGGCTGTGGAGTAAGCCTCTGCGAAAGCCCTCTGAGCGGCTGCTGGGTACACTTCCCATGGCCCAACCATGGACCAGGGCCTGGCATCTGTCCCCAGAGCAGGTTCAAGAGGGATCAGGTCACTAATTTCATGCAAAGAGTCTGCCAAAGCTCCTGTCTTGAGACATTAGCCCTCTCCCACAGTTCCTCAGAGACCTGGGCGGGAGAGCAGGAGAGGATATGACGTGTACTCAGGTCTGAGAACCAGCCCTGATCAGAATTGCGTCCTGTAAATCACATCCATATGCAAACTCATACCAAGTCGCTGGCTCTGTAAAGCGATCTGTGGTGAACCCCTTTGTGAAAGGGAAAGAGAGTTTCCTGAGGGAGCCTTTGTACAAATCAAGGTTTGTTTAAGGGGAAGCGAAAGCTCGTCCTGGGTTCCCACTTTACAGACCAGGAAACCAAGGCCCAGAGGGTCCAGATGCTCTTCTCAGGTCCCAGCTGACAAGGCACAGGGCTTATCCCCAGAGAGGAGCTGGGAGCTGCTCTTGGCACCAGGGAGCACCAACTGGCGAACCAGGGCAGCCTGCCCAGGAAGGGCCGTCAGGAGTCTAGCTGACTACCGTGGAGTGTGGGCTCAAGGATAAGACCACGCAGCTTTGCTAAGTAGCCACTGCTCCCCAGGACCTGCCAGTGCCCGACGCAGTGCCTGGTACACAGTAGGACTCCACTGCTCACGTCTGGGTGGGAGTCTTCTCCTCAGCAGCTGGCAGACTCCAACTGGGGAGTAGAGTGAGTGGCATGCAAAACCTTGTGATCTGCAGGCTTTTCTTCCTTTGCTTCTTTCTTTTCTTCCTCCCGCCTCCCCCGCTATTAGGGGTTGAACCCAGGGGCCCTGTACCTCTGGGCCACACCCCTATCCTTTCTTTTTTTTTAGGTATAGTCTTGTTAAGTTGCCAAGGCCGGCCTTGAGCATGCAATCCTCCCGCCTCAGCCTCCCGGGGTTACAGGTGTGCGCCTCTGCGTCTGGCTCTGTAGGCTTTTCTTAATCACTTTCCAAGCACTCAGGGCAACACTTGATGCTGCTAGGGAAAGGGGTCCCAGCAGGTTGGGGGTAGGTAATGGAATAAACAGGAAGTGAAGTCAGTCCTCACCCTGAGGGCCCCTATACTGTGGAAGGAGGTAGATGTAATGGGCAACCACAAGGAGAAGTGAGGGAAGGCACAGAGGCTGGGAGCAGCAGGCTGTATGGAAGCTGCAGCCCTAGAATCCATCATTCTTCAATTCATTCACTCAACAACTATTAAGTACCTACTGTATGTGAGCCACCATTGTAGGCTCTGGGGGTACAGTGATGAACAAAACAGATGAAAAACCCTGCCATCAGGGAACTCACACTCTGGTAGGTAGAGACGATAAAAAACCAGATACACATGTAAAAACACAGACTAGTACCATAGTTTCTCCAAAGAAACATGAAGCAGGGTAAGCGAGGTGGAGAATAGACAACAGATGGAGGCTGTTATTCAGGAGAGACAGGGAAGGCCTCTTGGAAGAAGTGACATTTCAGTAGAGACATGAGGAAGCTGATCATGTGGATATAGGATACAGGGCAGAGCCTTTTAGATGGCAGGAGCAGTTAGTGCAAGGGCCCTGAGTGCATGTTTGTTGTATGAAAGGAACAAGGAACAAGGCCAGTGTAGTTAGAGTCGAAGGCGGGGGCAAGCAGAAGCCCTAATGTCAATGGAGTGGGGTGGGAAGCAAGGGAGTAGATCCCGTGGGTCCCTGTACAACCAGAACCAGGAGAGCACAGGAAGAACATGCTCTGATTTACACCTTAGTAGACTCACTTGAGTTGATACATGTAGAATTCAGTACAGGGAATAAGGTGAAGGTGGAGGCAGGAGGCCTTAGAGCAGGCCTCACAGCAGTCCAGGCAAGAGATGGAGGTGGCTTGGATAGGGTTATAGCAAGGACTATGTGAGAAGTAGTGGATAGAAAGCATTCAGATCCCAGATCTGCTGCTCTCTAGCTGTGTGACAGTGGGCAAGTTAGTGAACCTCTCTGTTTTCTCATTTGGAAAACAAGATCGATAATCATACCTACTTACGTGGTGTTTTTGTGATGCTGACATGAGGCAGAAGCACAATGCCTGACACACATGCCCTTAACTATTAAGCCCCTCTGGTGACAATTCTTAGTCATAAACCTTTCACATATTCAAGGTGGCATACACTGAACCCAGAAAAACTGTGATCTAGGGGGTCATGGGCTCGGTGGGGAGGGAGGTTTAGACATGTTTGAATCTCCTGGTGTCTTGGGGCTCAGGGGCGCTGCCTGCCCCTGGCCTGCCTCCCGCTCTGTGCCCTGGGCAGAGGTGCCCTTTCGCCTCCTGCCTCCTGTTTATTTGTTTGCCTTTTACCTGTGCTGAGGTCTCAGCTGAGGAACCGGCCCCGCCAGTCCAGTCGCTGGGCCCAGCTCACCGCCGCCCCCCACCTTGGGCTTCCAGCTGCTCCGCAAAGTCAACAGTGCCCAGGAACAACGCAGGGGGAGGGGACAGCGGGAGGCGCAGCCTGCTGCTCCCATAAGCCTGTGACCTCAGGGACTGGCTGTCACAGGTAATGATGGAGGACAAACCCCCGGGAGGGAGGGCTAAGGAGGAAGCTCTGGTGTCAGGTGGGTGCTGGTGGCCACTGTGAGGGCAGGACTGGCCTGTGTGGACAGGCCATGTCTACCCTGGAGACAAGGTGGCTTCAGGGGCAGGTGGGGCGTTTGCTTTCCAGCCGGGCATCAGCCTAGAGGCCTTGGTCAGCTCTGCTGCATCCGCGAGGGGACCCGCTTCTCCCGATGGTCCAAGCAAAGCCATGAGCTGGCACCTGGGGTTTTACCTGTCCCCCACACAGAGCGATATGGAGAAGTCAAGAGCCAGAGAGAGGAAGCGGCTTCCCCAAGCTCCACGCCCCGTTGCAAGTCCCTCTAGAACCCTCCATCCCTCCCCATCCAGTGCTGGGACCAGTTGGTGCTCTGAGTGGCTCTGACCACCTCAGGGTGGCAGAGGCCAGCTTGCACCTGTCCCTGAAGCTGTCTCCTTGGTACCTCTGTTGCCCAGTTACCTGGAGGAGGCCCAGCTCAGGGTCACAGGAGTTAGAGGGGACCAGGTGTGTTTCTGGGTTGGTCACAGGCTGCCGGGAGCCCAGGCCCACGGGGGGGGAGGCGACTCTGCGGCTTCGGTGTCCTCAGGGTCATCTCCTGGGATCGGTCTCACCACCGCTTAAGTCAGCGTGGGTCGCCCTGCTGACCTGGCGAGGCTGTCCGTGGGGAGCCAGCGTGGTCTCCTGTATCCCCTGCGGAGACTGACCCAGCAGGCGAGGCCACAGGGTGAGAGAAGGGTAGGAGCAGAGACCGACAGCGGCGAGCCCGACTGCCTCAGGGTTCCTCTGCGGGTCCTCTGCCTTCAGGCTGGCTGGGGCTGTGGGTTTGGGCCCCTGGGAAGACGCCCCCAACCGCAGGAAGTCCGATGGGACACACGACTTCTGCCTGTCTGGACTCAGTCTCCAGGCGCCTTGACCCAAGAGCTCAAGTTTTGAAAATTTCATCTGGTGGCACCACAGGCCCCACTGGACCCCCTGGGGTCACAGTAGAAGTCGGTGTGTGAGTGGGGTGCCTTCCCCAAGCTCCAAAGAGAAGGAGGCCTTGGCCACGGCCTCCCCGTGGTCCCCCAGGCCTCCCCTCTGCTCAGGAGCCTCCCCCAGCGGCCCTGCTCTAGGTGTCCCTCAGAAGGCTCTTCTCCTCTGTCTGGTGCTGCTACTTATGCCCACTGCTGGCTTCCTAACAGGCCCAGCATCCTGGTGGCCTCTGGGTCAGTGGGCACTGAGGAGCAGGCAGGGGAGGAGGGTGCTGAAGGCTGGGGTGGGAGCTGCGGCCAGCAGGGCCTGGGCAACCCTGAGGTCCACAGTAGGTCAGGAGGGCCCAGCTTCTGTTCATGGACCCTGAGCTGTGGACACAGGGTGACGGCAAACCCTCCTTTCCCTGGTTCTCTGTGGTCCTGTCCAATGACATCCAGGCTGCTCCCCTTGGTGTCCATCACTAGTCCCTGGCCACCCCACTTCAGGTCCACTCCAAGTGGGGCTTACATGTAAAAATAGCCCAGCTTTTTTTTTTTTTTTTGAGCTTGTTATCTACTATTTTTATCAGATGGTCCAAGCAAAGCATGACTGAAAAAAAGGGAAAATCATACAGCTCTGTTTGCCAAGCTCAATAGAAATAGCAACAGGGTGGGCTATTTTTAACAAGATGAATACCCCTGTCCTCTGAGGTCTCCCCTGGCCCCATCCCAGCCTCCTTTGTCTCTCTGCCTGGACAGCAGATTTTAAAATCCGCCCACAGCTGTCAAACCACTAAATGCACCCAAGACGGCCATCCAGGCGCTGGAGCCACAGGAGGACCGAGGGGGGTATTTTTTTTTTAACTTTCCTCCCTCCCCTGAAGGAAATCACACTCTTTTGTTTGAAAAGCCTTCCAGGTTGGTTTTCAAGGCCTTTCCTGGTTGTCCCACTCCCACGGGAACAGCAGAGGTTACTCTGAAACATGCAGTGGTTTGGGCAGAGTGACCCCAGAGGCCTGGCGTGGCCCGTGGTGGCTCCTGTGCTAGGCTGAGGTGGGGAGCAACACAGAGTGAGCCTGCAGAAGGCAGAGCTGGGGAGCAGGACTTTGAGGTGGGGGTGACCAGGGGTCTTCACTCAGCCCGTCCATCAGGTGAAGGGCAGGCAAGCCAGCAGGGCTGCTTTCCAGCCGGGCTGTCCCGAGTGGCCACAGCAAAGCACTGGTCTGCAGAGGGCTCAAGAGCCCTCAGGGCTGCGGTTTGCACAGGGAAGAGCCCAGGGCTTGGAAGTGCCACCCGTCCCTGTGGAGAAGCTCGGTGGGGCACGTACCAGCTCAGGACACTGTAGGAACGACTTAGTGTCCCGGGAGACCACGAGGAGCCTGGACTAACCTGGGTTCCCTTAGGTGTGCAGGAGGGTGTCAGGGGCAGGGCTGAGACTGACTTTAAGGGTCCTCAGTTTTCTTTGTGGTCAGAAAAAGAAAACAGAAACAGAAGGTCACATTAATTGAACGCGTACTAGTGGGAGGCACTGAAGGAAACATTTGCTATCACAGGTACGCTATCTCACTTAACTTTCGCCATGATTCAGTTAGCGCCTGCCTTTATGGGCTTACAGAGCGACTCTCTTCCCTGGTGGCCTTGTATAAAATCCAGGAAGTGGTCCCATTGGCTGCTGCTGGGGACCTGGAGGCCATACTGGGCAGAGACTGGTTGCACCAACTGCAGGTGGTGGAGCTGGGCACAGACTCTAGACACCCCCAACCCCCTCCTCCTGTGATATTCTGCTACAAGTCAGGGAAAGAGACAGAGCAGTGGGCCATGGGGGAGGGTGGGGGAGGTGAAGAAGACCCTGATACAGCTCCACTTCAGTCACGCTGGACCCTTGTCCTGAGCCTCCCCCACCACTCCATCCCACCCCAGACTCTAACTAGTTTCCTTCCTTCCTTCCTTCCTTCCTTCCTTCCTTCCTTCCATCCATCTTTCTTTCTCTTTCTCCCTCTCTCTCTCTCTCTCTCTCTCACCAGAGATTGAACCCAGAGGTGCTTAACCACTGGGCACCATCCCCAGCCCTTTTTATTTTTTATTTTGAGACAGGGTCTCAATAGGTTGCTTGTAACCTCGATAAGTCACTGAGGCTGCCTTCGAACCTTCGATCCTCCTGCCTCAGCCTCCTGAGCTGCTGGGTTACAGGTGTGCACCACTGTGCCTGGCCTGTCTGCTTTTACACATGCTGTTCCCTCAGAGGCAATGTCTTCCCAATGTCCTCACCTTCTCCATTTGGTAATCCCACCTGATTTCTCAAAATTCGTCTCAGCGGCCCCTCCTCTGGGCAGCCTTTCGCCCTTCCCAGGCAGGAAACTGTGACTCTAGAGACCCTGGCACACCCCTCTTCCCCTTCCTGGGACTTGCTTCCACCACGGTCACTATCTGTCACTCCGTTGCCTGGGACAGGGATGGTTTCTTATTGGTTTTGTTTCCCAGGACCCAGCACATGGGCTAGTGTATGAATGCAAAAAACCCCAAACCAAACCAAAACAAACAAACAAAAAACAGAAGTTTATTGAATGGCTGGAAAGGAGAAGAGATGGAAGAAATGGAATGAGAAGGAAAAATGAGGAGGATAGATGGGGAGGGCAATCCCAGGCCAGGAGCCAGTGGGGCGAAGTGGCTCAGCAGGGGCCAGGAGCACAGGATTCCCCAGTCCCGGGGGCAATGGCCCCAGCGGATCTTCTGGGGGTCACTGTCCTAAGTGGGGAGTGGTCACCTGCCCTGTTTATTCTGTAGCTCCTGGAGATGGTCCATTCTGTCCCTGGCACTAGACTGGACACAGGGCCCCTCGCCTCTGCCAGCTGCCCTAGCCGCAGGGTGATGGGGAACTAGACCCTCCTAGGTATCTGCAGCCCCGACGAAATGAACATACCCACCTCGGAAAGCGGGCCTCCACCCAGGCTCTCTGCTGAGCTGACACCTTCTTAGAGGATATCGCCGGAAGCCACAAGGCCCTGCCGGCCATGCCCCTCTCCTCCACAGGAAGCCCTCAGAGGAGGAGTGGGGCTCCTCGGGGCCTCTTTGGGGTTGCAGCTCCTGGCTCCCACCCAGACTGGCTCCCCGGGTGCCACCCCTCCCCAGGGAGGATGGAGCCAGGGAGGACGGAGTCCGCCGGCTGGCTGCTGCCCGGCCTGGTAATGAATCGTCTCAAAGTTTGCCGCCCGTCTGAATAGCTTTGCTTCTGAAAGGGATTTGTGACAAAGGGTACATTGACATCCTCCACCAGACAAGAAGGGCTGCCTGCACGCACAGGGTAAGGGCCTTCAAAGATGGCAGAAAGCGCCCACAGGGATTCTGACATTCTCTCGCTGAACTGTCTGGTGGGCTCAGCTGGGGCTGCAGCCTTCCTGGTGGTGGGGCTGAAAGGGTACAGGCCTGGAGCCGGAGCCCCTGGGAGCAGCCGTGGTCCAGAGTGACCTGCTGAGTTGGGATGGGGGTGGAGCAGGGCTGGCCACTCAAGGCCCTTGGCTGTTCAGCTGATAACTTAAAACGTAGCTGCCCTGTGCTGGACACTCCCTTCTCCTGGAGTCCTCAGGGCCAGGATGCTGCCCAGTGTCATTAAGGCCCAGCCTCGGTAGACAGTGCATTTCTGAATGCTAGGGTTTCTGTCCTACATGTCTAGGTGGCAGGGTGTGGGGGTCTCTGGGGCATCTGGCAAAGTGGGATGCCTGGCCCTTAATCACAGTGCTGGATTTGATTTTGATTTTGTTTGTTCAGAAGTTATTGGGAACAGTATTTTTATTATTGTTGATTCAATTTAACGACCATATGTGTGTGTGTGCACATCTGACTTTCTCTGCCAAAAAACTGGTTCTGTGGAGGCTGACTGGGTTGGGGCCTTGAAATAATTCATGTATTTATTCAATAGGTTTTTTGTGAGCATAGGTTGTTCCCAGGAATGGCCGAACATCTGTAGCCCCAAGGGTGGCCCTCACGCACAGGACCACCCTGAGCCCAATCCATTTGACTTAGAGGAACTGGATGAGAAATATCTCTGGGATTGACCTTTATTTGATGAACACATGAGGACAAACAAATCATGGCTTGGTGGGGCGGCCTGCCCTGGGTCTGCAACTCTGCTGTTTCAGGGGACACTGCCAATGCCTACGTAATACCAGGCATGGCATCTGCTGCAACTTCACCCACAAGCCAGGAGGCCATGTCTTAGAAGTGTGTGTGTGTGTGTGTGTGTGTGTGTGTGCACGCTCCTGCCTTTCTGGAAAGGGTACCAAGTGAGAATCCCGACTCTGCCACGAACCCCTATAAGGATGGCAATAGTATCTCTATGGCAACTGACTTTTCCTCTCTTACCTCAGTCCCTTCGCCTGTGAAATGAGGATAATGGGAGTTACTACTTCCCTGGGATCTTGTGAGGATTAAGGAAGTGAATACTGTAAAACACTTCGGACAATATTTTGCATGTAGTAGATACTCAATAAATACTAGGTATTTTCATCACTACTGTTACTAATTGTATTATCACCTGGATAGGTGTCTTAGGACAGGTTGCCAGAAGCAGAGCCAGAGATGAGAATGCATGGCTAAGTGATTTGGGAGAGCTCCTGGGGAACCAGGAGTGGGGTAGGGGAGGTAGGATGGAAAGAAGAAGCAAGCAAGGTGCATGAATTTCAGAGGAATTCATGGCTTCAGCATAGTCCTGTGGGAGGACTCCAGGGTGCCTTGAGGTTGTACCAAACAGAGGCAAGGAAGCTGGGACCTCATGCTCCTGTGCCCCAGTCATTGGCTAAGGGCCACTTGGGGAAATGAAAACTTCCAGGCACTTCTGGCTCTGCAGGTAAAGCAGCTCCCACAACCTGAGGGCAGTCACCCAAGGAAGTGACAGGAGGGAAAGTCACAGAAATGGGGGGAGGTACCTAGGGCTGATGAAGGGCTCTGGGGGCAGCACTAAGCTTATCCTCCAGAGAGAGCTCTTGGGAGGGATGAATGAGCGAAGCCTCTGCCCAGGCCCTGGCAAGAGCAGGAACTTGGTCAAGGGTAGTCCCATTCTGTCCTTGTCGTCAGCCACAGAGTGCATCTGATCTAAGACAAGAGTCACTCTGGGGTCTGCAAGGCCCTGTCAGACACCAAGTCTAATATATTTTTATAGGACAGTAACGTGGTTGGAATGGGTCCCCCAAAGTTCATGTGTCAGAAACAACCCCCAACGCAGACTTGTTGAGAGGTGGGACCTGATGGGAAGTGTTGGGGACGTGTGGGCTCTGGTCTTAGGAGTGGACTAAGGTTGCTATCCTGGAAGTGGGTTTGTTAAAAAGGCAAGTCCAGCCCCTTGTGTTCCTCTGCTCTTGTCCTCTCTTGCCCTTTGCCTTCCACCATGGGATGACGCAGTAAGAAGGCACCCCCAGCACCATGCTGTTGAACTTCTCAGTCTCCAGAACCATAAGCCAAGAAATTTCTGTTTTTTTATAAGTTAGCAGTCTCAGGTATTTTGTTAGAGCAGCACAAAGGGACCAAGACTGACAGTGGGTCATCCGTGACATAAGGAACCGGTGGGAAGAACCAGGGGCTCAGGCTGCCTGAGCACAGAGGTGGAGGCTTGGCAGTTCCAGCCAGCACAGGCTTCCCTGGGTCCTCCCAGAACACTGGAAGTGGGATGGAGAGAAGCTGTGATGATGTGACACCCACATGCCCCCCTCCCCTCTCCCCCAGACACCCTGCACTTGCCACCTCTTCCCTACCCCCATGAGGAGCCCTGCTGTCCACCCCACTCTGCAGGCCAGTACTGCCCTAGGCCGGCCTCTGGCCAGAACCTTAAATCAGGACACACAGCTTGTCAGCAGCTGCCCCAGTCACTGGCAAATCCTGGTCATGGCCCTTTAGTGTCCCCCTGGGGACTTCCTGCCTGGCTGTTAGAGAACACATTGGAGAAAATAGCAGGCCCTGTACAAGTGGCTTCTGAGAGAAGCCCAGACCTCTCTGGAGAGCTCCTGTGACCAGGAGAATTCAAGCAGGGGCAGGACATCCCTGTCAGGGTGTGTCTAGAGAGTTCCTACATTAAGGTGACAGAAAGAACATTATCACCTATCAAGGACTGAGTCATCCCCCTCTCAGACTGATCCTTTCATTGAAGGTAAAACTCTCAATGACCCCGTGAGGCCTCTGCTTCTGGAACCACTTTTCACAGCTGAGGACTCAAGTTCAGAGGCCAAGTTTCAGGTGCAAGGTCACACAGTCCCTCTTTAGTCTTCCTGCTCAGCCCTCACCTCCTTGGTCTCTTCCCAGCACAGCAGCAGAGCAAGCCTGGCATTCCCACAGGCCTGTCCTCTTCCCTCCTGCTACCAGTGCCCTCGCTAGCCCACTCTGTCCCTCTGCATGTCTGTCTTTGCTGTTCTTCAAAGGGGCTCAGTGTCAGGGCCGTGGTGTTGGCTGTTCCCTCTGCTGGAAGGCTTTCCCCCCAGACACCTGTGTGTCTCCCTGCACTTGCTTTGGGTCCCCTTGCCAGTGTCACCTACACGGGCTTCTCTGTTCCCTTTACCTTGTTAGTGTGTGTGTGAGAGAGAGAGAGAGAGAGAGAGAGAGAGAGAGAGAGAGAGAGACACACACACACATCCTGCCTTACTTCACTAAGACGTCAACCCTATCATGGCAGCAACCTGGCTCCCTGTTCACTGCTAGATCTGGCCCTACATCCCTGGGGCAGGTGGCCTGTGCTCCGTAAATACATTCTGGATAATAAATCAGGGTCAAGACATGAGTCAAAGGCTCTACCCATTGGGCACCCAGGGGCTGGGCCAAGGGGTGACAGCAAGGTCCTCCAGTCCTGGGCTCTGCTGTCCTGTGCAGCCTGACTGGAAGCTGCACAGCCCCTGGAAGCTGAGGGGTTCAGTGACCTCAAGAGAGCTGGGCCCCAGGCCTGGTCTCCTGTGCCCCATTTCAGCTCAGTTCAGTGTGGAGCTACATCTGCCTCATATTCTAAGCACAGCCTGGTTCTTGGGCTGCTCCATCTGTAGCCACTTCATCCTCACTTCCTTTCTCTTGATTCTGAAGCCTGGGGGAAGCAAGGCCCTTTTTCTCTTGGCCTAAGTTTGAAGCCCAGAAGAATTTGGCAGACTCTGGACTCCATGTCTGCAGTTTCCTCCAAAATGCCTCCTGGATCCCCTGAACACACATGCACTCAAAATACTACTTACTGAGCATCTTCTATGTGCCAGGCATGTGGACGAAGGGGAGAAGGAAATGACTTTCTGCTCTCTGTGCCACCACTAGCCCAACTTGGCCCGGGGGACCATGACAGTTGAAGCCAGAGGTTGGGATAATAAGCAGGGCCCAGACCTCCCTTCCCTCACTATACCCTTCTGTCTAGAATATGGGAGCAGGGAGGGAGCCCCAAGCCCGCCACAGCCTACTCCCTTGGACAGACGAGCCTCAACAGGGTGGAGAGCCATCCCGGGAGAGGAGGGAGGGCAGGCTGGGCACCTGGACTGAGGGAGATCTGCTGGGCTGCAGCCTCTTCCTCAAAGCCAGTTCTGAGAAAGCCTCGCTCCCCTGCTGGCCCAGCTGCTGACAGCCTTCAACCCCGGCCATGCCTAGAGCTGCCTGGGCTTCTGCTCTGAGAATGCCCAGGGTGCCTGCCTGGCAGGGGTCTTTCCACCCCTTCTGTCCTTCCAGGGGAGTGGTGGGCACATTTACCTGTGCTCTCAGAATCCAGGCCACAAGCTGTCACCTGCTGGTGCCCCACATATACATAGGCTTCCTCATTCCGAGAACTCAGAGACATTTGGACAGTTGGTCAGGTTTTTCCATGTCTTCACTGGTCACTGGCAATGCAGCCTGGAAGGAGGAGATAAATGAAGGCCTTTACCAGGCCAGCAAACAGTGCTCATGCGTGTCCTGAGGAGGGTCCCTGAGGGAGGGCAGCCACCAGGAACAGGCCAACACGAATACAGTCTCAAGTCTGGTGGGGTCTGTATGCAAAGAGGTGGTATCTGAGCCTGTCTGCATCTCAAAAGGGCATCGACAGTTGACCATGAACTTCCTCTCTGGGTCTAAGGATCCTAGAAGGTCCCCTGAGTGGGTGGCAGGGGGGTGAGACCCTCAAAACTTGTCTCCCTGGGCTCCCAGGCACCTGTCTCAATGGCCCTAGGACCCCTCACTTCCTCTATGATCCCACTGAAGAACTGAGGGGGCCCAGGAACAGATCAGCCCTAGTGGGGTCCTGGGACCCTAACTCCTCAGGGATCTGCACAGTGGGAGGAAGCTCCACATTCCCCGTGGCAAAACGGCCCAGTAGCTTCCAAAGCCCAGGCCTTTAACACTTGCCTTATCTTCTCCTTGGGTGCTGGGCTCCCCCACAGCAAGATGACTTCAGGGGCAGCTCCCAGTGTGACTGGTCTGTATCCCCAGGTCTGAGAAAGGGCAGCAACCAGGGCCTGGTTTCCATCTTACCTTTTACCGTGTGACTTCCATCATGTGATTTTGCCCTTCTCTGACTTGATTTCATCTGCAAAATGGGCAGAATGATAGTCCTGTTCATCCATCTGTGGTGAAGTTCCTTGAGATAATCCACATAAAGCACTTAGAACAGCACCAGGTGCTCAATAAATATTACCTGTTGTATTTCTGCCAATTCCTGGTGTTCCTTCCCAAGCTATGAAGGATTCTGGAATTGGGACCAGTTGGGCTTTCTCCCCAAGATGACCTGATCCTTAGGAGACTCGAAGGGGGCCCTTGAGTCGCCTCCAGGCCCCTGGGGGTTGCGGCTGCTCTGGAAAGCCCGAACTCACCACACTGTTTGGATTGGGTTTCTATTCCCAACACCGGTGAGAGGCCTGCTATTTATGGGTCCCCCATCCCACCCCCCAGACGGCCAGACAGTGCGTGGGCTGGGGACCACATGGCTGGCAGCCCATTACCCCCACCCCACCAGGGCACTGTGACCAGGGCACGTTCCACACATGGGTTATCCTGCTAGCTGGCCGGTGGCTTTCCCAGCTCTGCCTGGCTGCCCCAGGGAGGGGCAGAGATGGAGGGGCATGAGGGGTTGCCCGCCTTCACTCTGCCCTCCAGCTGTCAGCAGAATGTATTTGAGGAGAGGTGGGTTCTTGGGGGTCTTTGGGGATGACACACAACACCCGTTTTTCAATTCCACCCTTCCAATGACATATGTCATATGGTTTCTGGAGAGGTTAAAACTCTGGAGCCAGAAGGCCTGGGTTCAAGTTTCGCGTTAGTCAAGATGTGACTTTGGGCAAGTGCCCACACCTCTGTGCCTTAGTCTCCTCAATTGTGAGATAGAGCTGGTCGTAATACCTGCCAATCAAGGTCATCATGAAGGCCAAAATAATCGCTCTAGGGCAGGACCTAGTGCCACCCTGGACCCATAGAAAACACCAGACTCAGCCAGGCTTTCTTGTCCCTATAGGCCTGAGGGGAAGGGCAGCCCAGGGCCCTTATTCTTCATATGGTCTCTGTTCTCTGACTGGGCAGAATTGCTGTCCCCACTGTGCAGAGGGAGAAGATGAGCCCTCCAGGGGGAAAGTGACCTCTCTACGGTGGCACAGCTGGGGGAGGCAGATCCAGGTTCTTCCCAGCCCAACTGCTCCTCCTGATCGTTAACTGCTGGAGTCTTCTCCTCACCAAATAGGTAAGAAGCCTTGTTGGTTAATCCAGCAACAGAGGTGAGGCCCCTGACAGGTGTGTGTCCAGAGGGAGCAAAGCCGAGCCCCAACCCTGGGCTGCCTGCCCTCGGCCAGTGCTTCCAGTCAACGCACTCAGGGTGGGGATTATTTTTAGCATGTGGTGTTTGCCCAGTGGTGGGAGATATTTGTGAAGGGTCAGGCTGGTGGTGTCCCTTGGTTTTTTAACTGGAAACTGCTCTCAGACGTGGGGCTGAGAGCATAAGGCTTTGGCAAGCCCTTTCTCGTCTTGACAAAATGTGGCCATTTCTCCTTCCCGTTCCCCGTCTTGCCAAGCCCGCAGCTTCTGTTCCTGGCTCCCTGCCTCCAAGATGGTGACAGCCTTCCCAGGTCTGGTGGGATGAGCAAATTGGGCCAAGTGTGGTTTCCTGGCCCCGGCCCGGCATCTTCCCTCCGCTAATGAACCTGTGGCTAACCATCCGTGGCCTTGTGCGCCGTGGTTACAGCACCGTGCCAATGAGGCCAAGGTCAGGCTCCGCCCCTGCCGGCTGGTGTCGCATGCTGGCATTGCGTGCAGGAGCGCACAGTCTCACGGCCTCAGTCGACTGTCCTCATCCATGTGGCGTGGGCCAGGGGTGGGGAGGGAGGTGCACTCAGGCCTGGGGAAGGCCATGAGCCCTGAGGAGGCCTTTCTGAGGTGGTCCACCTGCCCGATGCTGGGCGAGGCATGGAGCCCAGCACTTCCCTAGGTGAAACCACAGGAGACCAGGAAAGTGCCAGGCAGGCAGGCACGGGACTGCTGAGTTGGCTCTGATTCACTTGGAGAAGCCCCCAAGAGGCAAATGGCATAGCATGGCAGTTAAGAGAACAGACTGAGGGTTCGAATCTCTGATGGCACACTTGAGAGAAGTGTGGTCACCACCCTGTGCCTCAGTGTCCCCACAGCATCCTCAGAACCTGAAAGGGGTCAGATAAGAGGCGTCTTGTGGAGAGGAAGTTAAGGACACAGCGCTCAGAACAGCGACTGCTACGCAGGGATGAGCTCTTGGTATCCCCTGTTCCACGGGAGTCCCTCCAACCCGACATCAGTCCCATGGAGCCTGACTCCTCGAACGGATTCCTGCCCCCGCCAACTCCAAGGCTATCATCTTCCCCTGTGCCAAGTCAAACCTTCACTGAGACCCTCAAGTAGTAGAACCCTGGGAGTCCAGGCGGTGGGGTGACCAGAATTCTCTACCCTCATCCTTGCCAGAAAGAAGGCCCATGTCCTCAAAGCAGGAAGGTGAGGGCAGGTGCCCTGCTCTGCTCCTCCAGCTCCTGCCCAGGAGGGCGCGGCTGCTGAGCTCAGGTCTATAAATAAGGGATCTGGGAGAAGCGACTTTAATTTGCACTTTACCTATTGGTGTTTACTTTGCTATTTCCAATATGGTAATTTAATTCTGTAGGGGCCCTGGCTGGGGGGGGGGGTACCTGGGGAGTGTGGTTACCTGACCGCACTAGGGGTGACTCCTGTGTCCCTGTGCAGCTCTGACAGAGACACCCTAGGGACAACCATGGTCTGTGGAGGCCATAGGTCTGGGCAAGGCCTCGAGGGGTTGATGGGACATTGAGACCCTGCTGTACCCAGACCCATAACCCTCCCTCTTCATTTGGCTCCTGCCTCTGACAGCAGTGCCAGCGTCTCCTCCTGTAATGCCAGATTCCATGTCTCTCCCTGTTCTGTGCCAGGGGCTCCAAGTCCCCTAAGATGCCTCTCTCCCTGAGAGAGCAACCGGGAACTCTCTGGGCTTCTCTATTGGCCATACAGTTATCTGTATGGTTCCTTAGGGGATGCCAGCTGCCTCCTCTAATTTTTGGATTTTCTCTTTCTATGAGTTGAGGGCTCCCTGAGGAGAGGAACATATACCCCTTGGACGCCGGCTCCTGAGGAGACAGGGCTGTGTCTGCTCAGACTGGAGCTCCCTGCCGGATCCGTGAGTGGTCTCTAGCTATCAGACTGTTTGCCTGTTGGCCTGGGGCCTCCCCAAGAGCAGGGGCTACGACTCTTGGATTTGCTCTCTGCTCACATCCCCCTCTCTGTCCCACCATTCCCCAGGCTCACTTCCCCAAAAGGGCTTTGCCTCCTCCGGTCGGGCTGTGTCTGTTAAGGCCACCAGGAGTGCATTTGTTCTGCTCCTCACTAGCCAGCAGAAGTGGCTGAGCAGTCCTGGTATGACTTGCTATTGGGGGTCCCTGCCTCCCTTAAAATTTTTTTTTCAAATTACATTTTACAACTTGTTGGAATAAAAACAAATACATGCATACTGTGTAAGAAAACATTTTCTTTGACGTAAAAGATCAGTTTTTCCTTCTGACTTAAAACAAATTTTTCATGGGCCCCTAAAAGTACTGAGCCCGCTACGCCTCCTGGAGAAGCTGCCCAACTGGCAGGGTCTTGGCTAGGCCTCGGTGGAGGAGCCAGCTCTGATCCAGGCATCGCCGGTGGGACGCCTTTCCCATCCTCTCACGCTTACCAAGTCTCCATGAGTCACACAGGGCTGGAACGCTTCTTCCTCATCAGCCACCAGCATGGCCACTGCTACTGCCACTGGTCACAGCTGTGATGGGTACCACTCAGCCCCTCACTTGCTCTGTGTCAGGGCCTGTGCTGGGCACAAGGTCCCTCTGTCCTATCTAATGTGCACGCCACCTTCTGAGCAGGTGCTGCGATTATTTCCTACTTCACAGAAAAGGAAAATGGGCTCAGAGGGAAGAAGCGATGAACCCCAGTCACCCAGCCAGTTGGTGGCGGGTGGGAACAGAGTCTCGCTCCTTCCATTTTAGAGAAGGGCCAGGCCAGGTGTAAGTGGGGGTCAGCGGTATGGATCAGCTGGGCCGCCTGGGACATGGCAGAAGGGAAGGGGCGAGGTGTGGAGAACTCATCCTGGGATTGACTGCCCCCTTGCCACCTCCCCTGGGGCTGTCAGTGCTGGAGTGGGGGTCCACAGTGCTGGAGAGTGGAGTCCCCACTCTACAGTGGGCGGGGCCATAGATCCTGACGGAGGTGCACCTGACCCCTCCCGCCTCCAGGCCTTTATCCCAGAGGCTGCCTGGAGTCTCGTCCAGGCCGGGAGTTGGTTGGGAGCTGGGTGGGAGCTGGGTGGGCGGGCCCAGAGGGTAGGCGAGAACCTAGAGGGTAGTCGGCAGCTGGGAGTGAGGGTGAGGACTGAGGGGAGCCAGAGTCCATGGAACCCTGGTCACGCAGAGCAGGGGGACCCAGAGCCACGTGGACAGGCCCTTCCCCAGGCTGTGGCCTAATGCCTGCACCTGGCTGGGGAAAGCCCCTCTGCTGCTCCTGGGCCACCTCCACATCCTAGTGTCTCCCTCTTTTCCCAATTTAGCTTGCTCTTCTTCATTTTTGAGCTGTATTTTTAAAAATCCACCCCGTGTGCCTCAACCCCCTCTTCACCTCCCGGTCTTCGCTGGCTTCCTCTGTTTCTCTCTGGGCCTCCTGCCCCCGTTTCAGTTTCCTCTGTGGCCTGTTAGGTCTCCCTGTCTGTTTTTCCTGTCCCTCTGTCCACCCGCTTCTCTTTTCCTCTGTCTGAGTGTCCCTCCAGCTCAGGCACTGTCGTCTCTCTGTCATTCTCTCTGTCTCTCTTTGTCTCTTTCTCATTATTCTGAGACATAATAGTGCCTAACCCAGCGGGGCCCACACGCTCCACAGACAAATTGCCCAACAGAAGCCAAGAAGCATGTGCTTCAAGGGAACGTGAGGCAAAGGCCCTGCCGATGTGAGATGTGTGTGTGTGGTGGGGACGCTGGGGAACAGGAGGGGGACAGGCTGGTCAGGTGCAGGCTCCCACTGCTGGGTGGGAGAGGCTCAGGAGAAGCAGGAAAGTGCTTTGTGCAGACCGGGCTCTGGCTAGGGTGGCTTTCAGGCAGCATGTCTTTCTTCCAAAGCCAACCCTTTGATCCCTAGAGACATAAAAGGAGCCATCTGCATTGGTGTTCCTACAGGTAGAGGAGTGGGGGAGGGAGGGGGAGAGAAAGGGGAGGGCTGGCGGACATGGGGGATGCTGAGAGGGGCTCTATTTGGTCTCCTGAGCCTGCAGCTGAGGGGAAACCCAAGGTTGAGGTCTGTCTCTGCACCCTCATGGGGGTCCCCTCTGCCACAGGCACCTGCAGTGACTGACCATGAACCAGGCTGTTTTCAAGATCAATAGGGAGGGTGTGTAATAGTACGAAACCCTTGTGAAGGGGCTTGGGGGATTTGGTGTGGGCCAGAAGCAGAGCCACGCCCTCTCGAAGTGACTTTTGGAGCTTTTATGTGCTCAACCTGCACATGTGGACTCGTATTTGGGAGCCTCCTGGTTTTCAGGGAGGGCTCAGGAGCCCCAAGACGATGCCAGGAGGCCTGCAGGAACTCCGTGGACCAGAGCGCCCGCGGTGGGAATCCCAGCTGTACCCTCACGGCCCCTCCCGAGCACAAGCCACTGTCCTGCCCCAGGGACATGCGCCAGAGAGTTGGCTAGAGGAGGACAACCCTGTTCATTTCTCACCCTCTTTTGTGCCAGGCCAAGTGCACGACTCTGCCTGTGGCTTCCCGGATGGGGAACAGCAGGAGGACAGGCCAACCGGCTGGTCCCAGCAGAGCTCGCTGCAGGCCACCCAGGCCTGGCTCCACTCTAGTTTCAGACAAGGAAGGGCGTCTGATGTGGCCTGAGGACTCAGGCAGCATGCAGGGCTCTCTCCAGCCTCTGCAGCTCCCGAGACCTCTGCCTTCTGACTCAGAATTCTCCAGAGGCCTTGATCTGGGGTGTCCATCCCCCTCAGTCCCAGGACTTCCAGGATTAGTGTCCCTGCCTGGGTTCTGTGTTTTGTCTACCGAATATGCCGAGTTTATTAAGCTCTGATCCATTTCCCCATCTTATTAATGAGAGTTGCCTGTTCCTGAGATAATCAATGTTTCCCGAGAAGTGCCAGCTAAGGGCAGAGATTTGACATTTGAATCAGAGGCTGTGCTGCGACTAAGTAGGGGAACGGGTAGGATTTCCAGGTAACGTTTGAAATATTGGAAAGAGTTAAGAAGATGTCCTTAACTGGTGGCAGACTTCAGATGCTTAGAGTCCCTGTGCTGGGAACATGAAGCATCCTGGGACCCTTCTTGGCACACGTGGGCTTAGACACACATATACAGGCACGTACAGGCACGCACCTTACTACACACACTCCAGAAGAACCAGCAGGCTGGCCACCTACTCCCACCTAGCTTCTCAGCCGCTGCCAGGGTTGTGACTTCTCGTCTGATTCCTTCCTGCTGATCTGTGAGCTGGGTGGGATGCAGTGACTGACAAAGAATCAGGTCAGGAAGCAGAACTGTGGACTGAGATCGCTGGCCCACAGCCACACGTGTCACATAAGTGAGGTCCAGGAAGACAGAGTTGGGGACGGCTATGGTTTGAAAGTCCCCACCAAAACTCATGGTGAAATTGAATCCCCTTGTGAGTTATTAAGAGGTGGGGCTAGGTGATTGGGTCATGAGGCCTCTGCCCTCATGAGTGGCTTAATCCATGAATAGATGAATGGGGTGTCTAGAGAGTGAGTCTGTTATAACAGCCCGTTCGGATCTGCCTCTTGAATGTGCTTGAGATGCTGCCGAGGGTTTCCACTAGCAGCAGATAAGGCCCCCTGACTGTGGACTTACCAGGCTGTAGAACTATAAGAAATGAATTTATTTATAAATCACCCAGTCTCAGGAATTCAGTTATAGCAACAGAAAAAATGGACTAAGACAGGGGTCACATGGGAAGCACATAAAATTGCACCACACTCTGCATTCGGGATACATTCAGGTATTTTCTTTCCAGGATAACTTTGGTTTGTATGTAGTACTGGGATTGAACCCAGGGACTCTCTACCACTAAGCTACTTCCCCAGCACATTTCTGTTTTTATTTTAAGGCAGGGTCTTGCTAAGTTGCCAAGGCTGGCCTCAAACTTGCCATCCTCCTGCCTCAGCCTCCTGGGTCACTTGCCAGGATAACTCTAAACGTTCTGTAGGGGTGGCAGGGAATACCAGGCTTCTAGCAGCTGACTATCTTCAAGTCCCATGTATTTTGCCTTAAAACTACACTTGTAGGATTTATTTTTGCTAGCAGATTTACTTCCTTAATTAAATTTGGCTTCAGCTAGCGTTAAAATTAGCATGCATTTCTTAAGAAGGTGTTCCAACAGATGAGCTCTAGGCTCCAGTTTTCGCCTGGAGCTGGGGGAAGCTCGCCTGAGAGGCAGCGTCAGCCACAGATAGCCCTCGAGGTGGGCACCTGGTTAGCTGAGACCCACAGCAGGTTCCTGGGAAGATGACAGGGCTGATGTGGTAGATGAAAATGGAGAAAGCTTACAGGTCTGGCCTCTAGCTTGGGATGGAGGATACAGCCCATTTACTTAAAAGTTATTAGAGCTGGTTTTGTCCAGTTCCTTCATTTTACAGACCCAGAAATGGCAGTTTAGGGTAGAAAGCAAACTGCCCCTGATCCCACAGCCAACAAACTCTAGGGCCAGCAGTCTAAGACACATCTCATGATTTCCGGTCACCGGCTCCATCTCACCTGATGCTGACATCCGGGTCTATCACTTGGGTCTTCCTCCCCCATCGGAGTGGGAGGAGTCAGGGGGCTTGGGGGCGCGGCCAAGGGGGTGCTGGAGAGGGGGTGTGGGTGAGAATGGGACTGTTTGGGCCACTTACTTCCCGACATGTTCCTTCCCCGATCTGGTCTCAGTTTCCTCATCCATAAAATGGAACACTTGGCCCTCATGAGCTCCAAGGCTCCAAGATGTACATACCAGAACATTCTTTTCTGGCCACTGAGACCTCAGAGATGGGATAGAGCCAGAGGCAAGCAGCAGAAAGCTGTGGCTCCAAGACCAGAAGGCGCCTGGTCCTGGGGAGGGGGGGCAGAAAATGGCAAAGTTAGTGCTGTGCCCTCCGCCCCAGCTATTTTTACCCTAGAACTCTGGACTGCAAGAGACATGGCTAAAAATACCAGTGGCCCGAGGCCTGAGCATCCTCTCCCCAGAGAGGCGGGTGGGGGCTGGCAGGAGCCGGGCGTGGGGATGGGGAGTCTGAAGGGCCTTCATTTTTCTCCTTTCTGGAACAGGGTGCCTCTGGGGTGTCTGGGAAGGGGAACCCCTCCCTCTAAAGAGCCTGGGAGAGAAGATAGCCAAAGAATAAGCTTGTTTTTATCATTTTTGGAGATCCCAGACAGTCCTGTCCACATACATGCGCATTTCTTTAACCCAATGTCATGAGTCTGCTATAATTTTGTATTCTGCTCTTTTTCACTTATTATTTCATAAACACTCTTGTGTAGCTGTGTGGTCTTCATATTTATCATTCTTAATGGCTGCATAATATTCCATCCAAGACACTTTCTGCTCCCTGATGGCAGGACATTTGATGGCTTCCAGTTTGCCATTAATATAAATAAGGCTGCCATGGACATCTTTGGGCATGTGGCTTTTTCCTTCTTATTAATTATTTCTGTAAGATAAGTGCCCAGCTTGGCGGGTAAAGCTGTTTTTGTGCTGTTTGATGTGGTTTGCCAAACTGCTTCAAAAGTAAACGGAGGAGGGTGTAACGTAAGGCTACAGCCCACACTGAGCACTTACAGTCAGGCTCCAGGGAAGTCAGAGCCAGGAGCCCACGGGAGCTAAAACAGCTGCCTCCAGCTCCCAGGGGCCTGCTCTCTTTCAGCTTCTCTGCTTCATCTCTGTTTCTCTGCTCCCCACCCCGCCCCCTCTTTTTTTTTTTTTTTTTTACCTAAAGAGCTGTCAGCTCTGGGCATACATCATCTTATAACAATAACCATTCACAGTTTCCTCCTTACTTTCTCATAGGCACTGTGCCAATTGTCTATATCGGTTGTCTTAATTTTCTCTGCTACTCTCTGGGATAAGAATTATAATTATCTCCATTTTACAGATGAAGAAACTGAGGCATGGGAAGGCTAAGTAACTTGTTCAAAGATGTAAAGTTGGTAACCGGTGACAACAGGTTCCCATTCGACTGACCTACCTCACCTCAAACATGTGCACATGACCCACACCAGTCTGTGCGTGTGTGGCGTGGGAAGTCCCAAAGAGAAGTCCCAAATCCATGTCCACAGGCCAGCCTATCATTTCTGTGTCTCTGAGCGCATCCGTGAAGTGGGAGAAACTGATTGGTTGAGCCAAGCCAATGAATTGGAACCCTGTAAGTCAGGGCCAATCAGCTGCGAAGGGGCGGGGACAAGCAGGGTGCATAGGGGAGGAAGTTGCGCCCTGAGGGCAGATGGACAGCTACCTGATGTCCCAGCATTTATTGCACTTTGCTAAAAAAATTTTTAAGAGGATGCAACTGGTGTACTACTAACTTATTGCATTTGTCATTTTTTGGGGTGGTCGGTCGGGCTGACCGTGCTTCCTTGAGCGTCTTTCTTTACTTGTGCACAGCCCACGTGTGCTGAGAGGTGCAGGAGGATGAGGTCCTTAGGGCACCCTTTTCCTTTGTCCTGAAAGCCCAGGACGCTTTGGTTGGCTTCCTAATGAGTGTTTCGGAGGAGCCGCCTTCTCTGTCCTGTTACTTGGACTAGACTTTAGCCCCGACCTCTAGGCAGGAGAATCTCTGAGTGCGTCCTCGCGCGTCTGGCCCCTTTTCGGGAATGAACCAACCTCTCAGAGTTTTCGGGAGCCACAGGTGCCGCTCAGATGGTGGGCTTCTTGATGATACCTTCTGCTCCTTGTCGGCCGGAGGATTTTACCTCATCCCTGTTCTGGGTTGACTGTGGGTGCACCTCACTTCCCAGCGCAGACAGGTTTGCCCTACCTGTTCTCTTTGTGAGAATCTTCCTTATTTCTTTTTTCTTTCTTTTTTGGTACTGGGGATTGAACTCAGGGGCACTTGACCACTGAGTCACACACAGCCCCGCCCTGTTTTATATTTTATTTAGAGACAGGGTCTCACTGAGTTGCTTAGCACCTCACTTTTGCTGAGGCTGGCTTTGAACTTGAGATCCTCCTGCCTCAGCCTTCAGAGCCGCTGGGATTACAGGTGTGTGCCACCACACCCAGCCCATATTTCTTTTAAAAGGGCAGGATCCTGTCCTGCCCGCTGTCCCCAGGTCCTATGGGTGACAAAGTATCCACTACTTTAGCTCCAAAGCAAGGAGCCTCCCATCAAGGAGAGGAAAGCCTGGTAAGTGATGTGTTACAAAGTATCACACAGCTGACAGTGGCAGCCCCTCCAGGTCCTGGGAGAGAGGAGAGTCTCAGGCAGTCAACGCTGAGGCCGGAAACGTCCCTGTGGGCAGAGATGGCACGCAACCCTCAGGTCAGCCTTTATTCAGTAGCCAGATGACTTTACACTGGGCCACCCCCTTTCCCAGCCAGCTGTTCCCAGCTGTGGGTGGAAGGGGTGGCCAGGAGAGCTCTCTGAAGCCAGGGTTCAGGTTTGCCTGTGGGATGCCACCC
This sequence comes from Sciurus carolinensis, assembly GCF_902686445.1. Taxonomy (NCBI): domain Eukaryota; kingdom Metazoa; phylum Chordata; class Mammalia; order Rodentia; family Sciuridae; genus Sciurus; species Sciurus carolinensis. Next base: position 112,023,619 of record NC_062219.1, on the reverse strand, counting down.
ACGACCTTGGCCTCTGCTGTCCAGATCTACATCCAGTCCCTGGGAGCCGGAACTTGTCCAGTGCTTTGGCCTGGTAGTTGATTTCTGGAGTCCTCATTGGAACTTAGATGGTCTTTCAGGGGACCCTCTTCCTCCGTGCCCTGGATATGCTCAGGAGCCACCCATGGGCAATGAAGCTGATAGAAGCTGTAGCAAATGCTGGTCCTCTCTGCTGGTCCCCTAGGATTGAGGGAAGTCCTGGCTCCTTATAGGAGCCATGGTTCTGGGCTGTTTTTTAAAAATCTCTGCTCCTAATGTGAGGAATATAGCTATTCCCAATTCTGAAGATTGGCAGACACAATGTCCTGAGGTTGCCATTTGTTTCCTGTGGCCAGGACCACCCTGTGTTCCTTTGTGTCCTTTCTCTTGGAAATGGAAGTTTTAGTTGGAGACAAAGCTCTCCACCGCTACATTTCCCTGCTGCCCTTGCAGTTAGATGTAGTGGTGACTAGGTGCTAGCCAATGGACTTTTGAGAAGGGAGGACTCTTTCATTTTTCCCTGTGCTGTTGGCAGGGATGCAAACGTGATAGCAGGAGCGGGAGCAGTCATTTAGGACCATGAGATGAAAGCTGTCATTGGGAGGTGGAGCTACAAGATTGAAGGAGACCGGAGCCCTGACCTGATGACGTCTCCATGTCATCCCTGGATCATACTGGAATGTGTGTGAGAGAGATCAACTTTTATCTTGTTGAAGTTTCTGTATTTTGGGGTTTCTTTGTCCCAGAAACTGAATCGATATACTCACCTTTGCTTGTCTCCATGGAGCAGTCACTTCTGGGCTGACATGGATATGTCTGGTTACAGCAGGGGCAGGGACTCCACGTATCAGTGGACTTTGGTGATCTTTGGGTGGTATACACACCGTTGTATGGTCCCTTCCCACAATGACTTTGAACTTGCTCATGCAACTTGCCTGGACCAACGGGACATTAGCAAGCACAATGGTGGCAAGGCTTGGTAAGCTCTTGCCCAGTGGGACCTGTCATCTTGGAACACTCACTCTTGGGATCTTTCTTCTCTGAAACCAAGTGTCAATCTGGAGAAGCCCAACCTCACCATAAGGAGGGGCCACCCAGGTAAGAACCCAGGGGAGAACAGAGGCCTTCCCTCAACCCCAGCCTGCACCGACTTGCCAGCACTTGAGCAAAGCCGCTTGGAAGTGGAACTTCCAGTCCGAGCCTCATGGAACAAAGACGAGCCATCCTTGCCCCACCTTGTCTGATTTACAGAATCATGATCAAATAAATGGCTGTTTTAAGCTACTAACTTTCGGGGTGGTTTGTTACGCAGCATTGGATAACTGAAACACACATGGATGGACACGGGCCCTGTTGCTGTCTGAAAAACTCCATCGTGCTTCTTTCTACTTCAAAATGGCAAGCAGGTCTTCCTACGCCTGATACCACGAAGCTATCCGGGTACTTGCTGTAGCTCTGGAAGCACAGAAGGGGCAGCAGCCTCACAACCCTGCCGGGTGACTGTGGCTTGGCTTATTGCTCTGACTTGGAGCTCCGGGAATGGCTGTGGGTTCTGCTGGTCACACTTGCTCTCTAATGCTGCTGAGGCGCCCTGTCCCTCATAGAGGGGCTTGAGGGCAGTATTCAGAGGACGAGGACTGACGGCCTCAGTGAGGGATCAGCAGTGCTCACCTGTATAAGTATGCAGGACCAGGTGGAGAAATAAAGAAATGAACGGAGGAATGTGAGTGGAGGACTCATCCGGGTCAGAGCAGGAGGGCCAGGTGGGCGGGGGAGGGGTCTGCAGAGAGTCCGGGTCTGCTGAAGCGCTGCTTTGGGAATATTTTTTAACCCTTTAAAATATAATTATAGTAGCTAACATTTATTGAGTTCTTACTATGTGCCAGGCACTGTGTGAAATGCTTTATGTACATGATTATTAATCATCTCAACAACCCTGGGAAGTAGGTATTATAACTTTCATCCCATTTTATAGATGTGGAAATAGAAGCCCAGAGAGGTTAGGTAACTTGCCTGAATGGGAATGGTAAGATTTGAACTTGGACAGTCTGGCGCCAACACCCAAGGGCACAGCTGCCATGCTCGGGAGATAGCAGGGACCTATTTTCCGTCCCTGGAGGAAGCCGGGTCTGACATGCTTTAAGACACAGCAGCCATTCTGAGCTTACCATGTGCTCCCGGAGAACCGTGGTCAGAAGAGAGGAGCAAGAAGGGAGGTGAGTCTGGGGTCCACGTGCCAGGCCGTGGGGCTCAGAGATGGCACCGCCTGCCCTGCCTGAGCGCTCCTGGGCCACTCCCACTCACTCCTCAGAAATGCGTCTGACCCACTCACACGTGTCCTTAATGCCAGGTTCCAAGAAAGCCACCTAAATACCTGGTATTTGAGATGTAAAGGGACCGGCTCCCTGTACTTAGGGCTGTGCTAACTTTTCCAATTATAGCGCCCTATTTTCCAAAGTCTAAAATGGACATATGTTATAACTGTCTTGGGCCCCAAGGTTTCAGAAACACCCTTACGTCTCCTGAAATACAATCGTATATTTTAGACTAATTCCTAAAGGGCCAAGTGGGGTTATCTGTGACATCTGCCAGCACTGACACAGGTCTGGCCTTTGTAAATGAGCCAGGAGGCTGGGCCCAGGACAGGTAGAGCTGAAGGAGGGAGACCCACGTGAAGTGGGAATGGGGAGACACGGCCCTGTCCTCAGGGAGCCCCAGTCTGAAGGGGAGGGGACAGCACTGTCCTGTGGACCTGCTGCTACCGGTGGGCAGGGGGTATAGGGAGGCACCTCTGTGGCTCAGCGGCCTGCTGTGTGCCGTGGAGGTCAGAGTGGGCAGTATAACTGAACTTTAAAGGCTCACTGGCATTTTCTGGCCAAACCCAACTATCATTATTAAACATTTTTTATGCAAGGGAGATGTGCTTTTCTGGTTCCAGCATGTGGCCAGTGGATGCGGTGAGTAAATGGGCTAGAACTAATCCTGTAGCTAAACAGGGAGGGCTTCAGAAAGTAAACACCTCACTTGCCTAATAGCTCCCAGGGAGGGACGAGAGATAAAGTGTCAGTTCTTAAACTGCCCTTTTCCTGAGATGGGGAAGCAGCTGCTTTGGCAGCCAGGCCTCCACACGCTCCTGGGAACAGCGGGCAGAGCAAACTGTCAGAAGATCAAGGGCAGTTACTGGGAGAAGGAGGATGTCCCACAGAAGGGAACAGAACCCTGGCCTCGCTTCAGGAGAGCTGGGCGTCGGTAGGTTCAGTCCTGAATTGGTTGGCCACTGCTTCAGAAATGAGGAGGCATCCCATTTCCCCAGGGTCCTGGAGGAGGAGAGAGCAAGGGAAGAGTAGACATAGCTCAGGGACTCAAGGGACAAGGCTACCAAACGTGCTGGGCCATGGCAAAGCAGCACTCTAGGCCTGGACAGAGACCAAGGCAGGGTGGGTGCTCTGTAGTGTCTACGACACCTTGCCAGGCCGTGCCAGGCCCGTGTGAGTCTTGTGGGTCAGAGCCAGATTAGGAGCCCACAGGGTCAGTGAGGTGAGACCTTTGGTACTGGCTAGCGACTCTTTTCCAGGGCCAGGAGAAGCCTGTCCTAATCTCACAGTGGAGAAGGGCAGGGAAAGGGGTCTGTCTGGGTCCGGGAAAGTACCTTTACCACATTGGGACTCGGCTCCTGCCATAATTCACTAGAGTTGACCCTCCATCAGGCTGGGGATGCTGCTCTGCCTTCTATGTTGCTTTGTCCCCAAAGCCTGAGACCAGATTTGGTACACAGTAGGTGCTCAATTTTAAAACTGCCCAATTAGAGTCCATTTTTATTTTATTTTTTATTTTTATTTATTTATTGGGTACCGGGGATTGAACTCAGGGATATTCAACCACTGAGCCACATCCCCAGCCCTTTTTTGTATTTTATTTAGAGACAGGGTCTCGCTGAGTTGCTTAGCACCTCACCTTTTCTGAGGCTGGCTTTGAACTCTCAAGCATCCTCCTGCCTCAGCCTCCAGAGCCGCTGGGATTACAGGTGTGCACCACCATGCCTGGCCATTTTTATTTTTGAGGCCAACTCACCTTCTACTAAAAATCTGCTTGATAGTGTCCCTACTTCAGGGACAACTCCTCAGAAGCAGTGGATATAAAGTTAATTTGCTAATATAGTGAATTAGAACCCCACCATGGGCTCTAATTTTGAAGGTGGAAATGGTGAATTTGGATGATGATCGCTGTGCAGCAAGTCCCATGCAAGTTTCTTAACAGATATTATATGACTTGATCCTTTAAGGAAGGCTCTGTTTTACAAACAAGGAAACTGAGGCGTGGGAAATTACATGGTACACCCGAGGTGACGCCTCTAGGAAACGGCAGAGCTGGGACTTGAACCCGTGCCCGACTCTGACTCCACCCTCCCTGACTTTGTTGGAATTCCACAGATTTTTCTTTCCCCCCAACAAGTTTTGTGACTGAAAAAGGCAATTCTTCAAAGATTTATTTAGGGGTATGTGCCCAAGGAAGCCCCAATCCCTAACAGGTGGGGGCCACCAGAACCGGAAGAGGGCTGGGTCTGAGTGCAGCCCTTGACTCAGTGACACCGGCCACCCAGACCAACAATGGATCATCCTCCAAAGCGTGTGCCACCAGCCTTGTGAGTTCTACCTGGAACGTTCCCGCTGGGCCTTCAGAGAATACGGCCACGCAGGATTTCCTAGAGCTGGAAAGTACCTAGAAGGTACCTCACGGGGCCTGTCACCTCTTTGCTGAAGAATCCGGAACCGAGAGTCACTTTGCTGACAACAAGAATGCGGGACCTGCTGCCCACAGGGACAGCCCCTTCTGCCTTGCTCTTCGGGTTCTTCGTTCGGCCTCAGCAGTGACCATCTTGAAACTTTTATATTTGCTGGAACATTTGTTATGATTGTTCTCATGTTACTGTGTGTTTGTGAAATGCCCCCTGCCACATTATTATCTCCCAGCGTGCACCAGGCACTGGCCATAAATTATTTTTAATCTTCATTAACACTCTACCATTATTGTCCTTCCCCTATGTATAGGAAAGCAGAGGGTTGGAGTGGTCATGGATCATGCCAAAGGTCACGTAAACCCCTAAATATCAGAACCAAGATTTGAAGCTTTGAGCTCCAAAGTTCTCCAACCAGTTCTTTCCCTCAACTAGCTGTTTGCACAGATTTGCTGAGAAGTTTTTAAAAATATATCTTCTTTACAATAGTTACAAAAAAGAGGGAGGCCACTCTGTACATCCATGTGGCTCTTGTGTGTGTCTAGGACATCTCCAGGAAGAAGGCAAATGACTGGCCACTGGTGGCCCAGGGGATGTCCTCCAAGTGGGAACATGGGATTGGGAGGGAGACTGACTTTTCACTGTAGTCTCCTCGGTGCTGATTGGTCTTTCTGACTGTCTTTCTGCTACCTTTCTTTCTTCCTGTTCTTTCACCTTTTCAAAAATATATGAAAATAATTTTAAAATCAAACAAGAATATAGACTCCAGAGCTGGGCGTGGTGGCACATGCCTGTAATCCCAACGGCTTGGGAGGCTGAGGCAGGAGGATCCTGAGTTCAAAGCCAGCCTCAGCAACTTAGTGAGGCCTAAGCAACTCAGCAAGATCCTGTCTCTCAATAAAACATAAAAAAGGGCTGGGGATGTGGCTCAGTGGTTAAGTGCCCCTGGGTTTAATCCCTAGTCCCCCCACCCCTGCCACCAAAAAAAAGAACACATACTCCAGGATTTCATTGTCAGGCTTCTTACAAGACAGCGTCCCTGGGGTAGGGTCTTGGGAAGCTGTTTTAACAAGCATCTTAGGTGGGTGCTAAGCTGCCTGGAGGCCAGGACCCAGCCCCGTCTCTGTTGGCATTTCCTGTCCTCCCCAGGTCCTGAGGCTGGGTCAAGGGTTGGCACTGACAGCTCTGTGAGGAGCTGAAAGTTGCCTTAGCTGTGGGAATCTCTTCTTCCGTGTCTCCCCAAGGACATTTTCTAACCAGCTGTCTTGACCCCTCGACCTGCCGTGAGCTAGCACCCCAGAAGGCTCAGCCTTTGTCCTGTGAACTGGACACAGCTCAGAGGTCACACCCACGCTCAGGCCCCACCACGACACACACCTGGGCCTGCTACTCTTCCGACTCCCTCAGTCACGCCCTGGATCCCTCAACCTCCAAGGACCACCAGGCCTGTGTTCTATGGTTCCCTTATATCAATGGCGGCCTCCCCGTGGCCTCCCATCTGCAGCTTGGCTTTTTTACTCTGCTGTATCTCAGGTCTCTGTGTGTGTGAAGAGTGGCATAGCAGTTCCCTGTGTCTTCCAGTCTCTCTGGGAGTTGGTGGAGTGGTGGCCAAGGTGAGAAATTCTGCAGCCAGACCACCTGGGTTCAAACCCCACGGTGTTCCACAGAGCTGTGTGGCCGAGGGCAGGCTTTTACTATCTGTGACGTGAGGATGGAAGGAGTTGAGATGTGTAAAGCTCTTAGAGTAATGTTCGGCACACAGGAAGTAGCCATGAATGTTCACAATGGTCATTACGATTGTCAGAATCTCAGCGGGAAGATTAACGGGGCCGTTATTTAGTGTCCCGGGCTCTGGAGTTGGGTATCTTGACTTCCAATCCCTACTTTGCATCTTTCGAGCTCTTTTACTAACTTCTCAAAGCCTCTGTTCCTTCATCTACTTAATGGGGAAGTCTTCCTCACAGGATGGTGTCTGGTACCAAATAGTTGCTCAATAAAAATCCAGAGCACCAAGGTGGGACAGAAGGGAGCCTGGCTAGCAGAGCATGCACCCGGGCGGCTGGCAAAGATCTGCTGGCACATCTGGCAGTATGCAGAGGCAAGAGGCCAGGCCCTCCTCTTCAGTGCCCAGTGGGGTAACTGCAAGGAAGACCCTACCTTTCCCAGGTATTCATGCAGGAGCACCAGGCCTGCATCCCAGGACAGGCAGGTACCTGCCAATGCTGTCAGAATACCCACTCCCTGCTGAGCGGTGGACCCACCAGAAGACCACCGCCATCTCAAGGCACATCACTCCTATCACCTAATGGACGGGAAACTTTCCTTGGCCATATGGCAGGCAAGGGATCTGACAGCAGGCTCTGACTCACCCCGAAGAACAGCAGAACAAGCAAGAGCAGCCTGCACAGTTGGGCCTGTGGGCCTGGCTCCACCAAGTCCTGCTCACCAGCCTGGGAGGAGCTGCCCCCGAGCCTTCACAGCGCCCCTTCCGCCGCCCGTGGACTGATCAGCTCCCTTCTGATGCTCCGGCCCTTTTTTAAGGAAGTCCATGAGTCTGGCTTACCTGGCTCTCCCCGATGGAAGCAGAGGGGGAGGAGTGTTCCAGGCCTGTCCCAGCCCATCACCCATGGGCCGTCTTCTGTTGGACAGTCGTGGTCAGCCACCCCAGGGCTGGACACAGTGCTCTCCTTAATGTCTTAGTTGACTAGTCGTCTGTCCAGGCTCCCTGTAATAGAATGGAAATCCCACCAGGTCTGAGAGGCCGTTCTTATTCCTCTTATCATTTCTAGAGATTAGGCAAGTAAAACTCAAGCACAACGCTGTAATTTAATAGTGTCCTAAAGATACTCACAGGGCACATAGCAGTAGCTAGATTAATCAAGCACAGGCACTGGGCTTCCGAGGTGTTAACTCATTTAATCTTCGCAACAAGTCTATGAGATCAAGCCTGTTATGATATTCATTTGCAGACAGGAAACTCCGGCAAAGAGCCATTGAGTTACCCATGCAAGGTTACACAACCCGGAGGGGACAAGATTCAAAGCCCAATATTCTGGACCCAGAAGCACTTTCTGTCACACCCTGAGCACGCAGTGAGTGTTTGTGGAGTGACTGAGTGGCCGACGGTGAGGGGAGTGCACAGGCAAGTGCGCCGCCTGACTTGGTGGTGGGAACCAGGCCTGGCTTTCCAGACCAATTTGGGGGCTGAAGTCAGCAGCTCGGCATCTGCAGGCCTCTGGGCCCTGGCTTGGCCTCGGCCTTCCCTATCAACCACCTGGCCCTGCGCAGTGGCCCAAACAAGACTGTGTTGCTAGGGCCCTGGCTGCCTCCGTGGGAACCCAGCCTCTCCCTGACCACGTCTACCAAGGCCATCTAGTGTGGCCTGGCTGCCAGCTGCCTCCAGGGTGCTTCCCTGCCGCCCTTTCCTTCCTTAAAGCCCTCTGAGCCAGCCAGGTGTGCCATCTCATTCTCCATTCTGCTTTTTTTGGGTCTTTCTGAATAATCAGTGGTTGAGTGCACGCCTCTGCCTGAATTCCGGCGCTTGTCCTGCTGATGGCTCTGGGACGTTACTTAACCGCTCTGGGTCTCGTTTCCTCATCTTTAATATGGAAATCCGAGCAGATCGTTGGAAGGTCTGGTGTGAGGACAAACAGGTAAAAGGCTCGGAACACACATCTGAAAATGCATGTGTGTTTTTGTCAAGGTCATGGCGAGTCTTTTTACCCATCCATTTAAATAGATGACTGTATAGCCAGTCCAGGGGGAGGGTCTGGGTCGGCAGGGCAGTTACAGTAATGACAGTCCCTAGTTCAGCTTCCTTGAAAACCAGAGCTGAGCTGCTGGGACCCTTGGCTCTTGCTTGAAGTGGTCCCTAGGTTGGGATGGGGGTAGGGAGAAGCCCCTCTCCTGGGCACCCCTGGTTCCAGGAGACCCCATGCTGTTGTCTTCTTGTTCTTTGCTGAGATGGGTATCAACACTTAAAGCTCAGGCACACTCTGACCACAAGGCACAAAAACAGTCTCTACTTGATGCATTCAAATGGATTTAGTTTTGTTTCTTTTAGTCTTTATTATACCAAGTGTTGCACAGGTTCCTTACAGACAGCAGTCTCACTGAGCAGAGGTGGCATTCTCTTGCAGTGACAGATTCTTTTGGTTGTTGTCCCCTGCTGCTCTGGCCTGTAACTCACATGCCCCCAACCCACCCTGCAGTCCCCATGCCATTCTGGTTAGATGGGAATGACACGTGACCTTGAGAAGACACTGACACCCAGGATGGAGCCATTTAGTAAACTATGGTTGTAATTTTGCACAGCTTTTTATTCTCTTGGGAATGGATGATGGGCCTTTCGTTGTTCATTATTTTCTGTGTACTTGGAACTAATTCAGTGGCTTTGCATTTCAGGATGATGATGCCGTAGAGCTTAAGACCTATTGAGGACTTCCTAGCGCCAGGCACTGTTCTAAGTGCTTTCCACGCAGTAATGCAGTTCAGTGCTGACCCCTCACTAAAGAGAGATGGCACAGGGAAGTCCTCTGATCCCATGCCAAAGAGGGACATCACGGGGAGGTGACCGTGACTTGCCCACGATCCCAGAGCAAGCACGTGGCAGAGCTAGGGCTTGAACCAGGCTCTCCCCACTGAGGGGTCTGTGTGCACCTAGCCCTCCATGTCTTGGGAGCACATCTTCATGCCAATCCTCCCTACGTCTCTCCTTCTCCTCTCACTGTTTCCTGGGCTCAGTTTTGTCTCTGTGTCAAGACCATGAGCTGAGTAAGGGCCAGCCCTGGGCTCTGATCCTCTGCAATCCCAGAGGCAGAGCTGGACCCCACAGGCCCTCTGGTGCCTGCCAGGACAGTGCTGCCCAGGCTGACCAGCTCACTCCTGTTCCTCAGTCCAGGTCTCAGAGGCAGGAGGCAGGGAAGGGGGTCCGGTAGGTGTCATTACAGCTGGGCCTACAGAGGCTGAGGAAGGCCAAATCAGTGCTGTGGACTTCACAACCTGGGGCCAGGGGTTTGAAACCCCTCTTTCAGCTCTAAGTCCCGGGTTGTTCTTAATGTTCTGGGCTGCCTCCTACAGGTGTAGGCACATACGTATCATGCATGTCACACACACAAATATGCAAATACATACTGTATGCACACATGCTAATTATGCACATGCGTTTCCACATGGCACGTTTTATCTACACACATAGATAAATTGCATTTCATATATGCACACAGGTATGCTCACAAAACACACATGCATGCCACTAATGGGCAGATACATCACACCTACAAACACATCAACACAGAAACACATTATACAAACACATACACCTTGTTTACAAAGAAAAACCCATGTAAGCTCCATCCACACAGACACATGAATCGTATGCACAGCGTAAAAACATACACTGTATGTAAATATATACCTATACACACGGGAGTGCACAATTCATACTTGCATAATATATACAAAGAGTCATATATTTTATATATTTAAACACATCTGCATGAACCACCACCACAGAGAAATAAACACACACATAAACATAAGCACATAGTTGTACAAACATATAGAAGCACAAGTGCACACCTGCAGATGCAAAAATGTGCTCAGATACACTCCCACTATGCACAGGAAGGAGCACAGACATGAGCACACACGTGCACACACTCAGCGTGACGCTGGCCTGGTGCCTGGAGAGCCATGGGCAGGTGCCTAGCGATGGGGAGGGCGTGTCTCCTGTTCCCTTCCTTGGGACCACATCATCAGGTGGCTCTGTGGACAGGGCTGGGGCCGAGCTGGGGTAGCGCCCACCTCATTACAGGCTGCACCAATGGTGAGTGCTGTCCATAGGCCACAGAGGCTTGAGGGTCCCCCAAGCCACCAGTCTTGGTCCGGAGCCTACACTCTCAAGCTGGCCAGCTGGTTAGCTCTGGCCACCCTCCCAAGCTGTGGGGTCATGCCCTTTAGCAGCTACGGAGGAAATGACTCACGGCAGCACATGAGCTTTTCTGAATGCCATTTTAAGGAAAGGGGGATTTGAACCAGGTCTGTCGGACTGCAAGGCCACCATACAATGCTGATACTCACCTCTGAGAGTCTAGGAGTCTCAACCTGGGGCCATGCACATGGCAGGTGCTTTATCAATGTCACTGATCTGAAGGACAGCTGCACTTTGGGGGCTGGAGTTTGACAAGTGATAGGAGGTACAGGGGGCCAGACCCAGAATTCTAAGGTAATGCAGGGCCTCCTGAAATTGGGAACCCTGCCTTCATCACCCCCCAGAGGTCCCACCTCCCTGTCTACTTGGAGTATGAAACCACAAGCTCAGGGAGTCCCCCCACCCCCAGACACGTCCCTTCCTCCCCACGCCCCGCCTCCCTTCCCAGTTCCATCCCGGCCTCCCAGCACCCCAGACACATTCCTCTCCCTCAGACATTCGTTTCAAGGGCTTCGTGATTTCTTTGCAGGGTTTGATTTGCGCTCAGGCATTTCCTCGAGTGGCCCCTGGGTGTTTGCCCTGGTCCAGATGGCATCCAGATGCAAACATCCCCTCCCCCAGCCCGGGCCTCAGCGAGAGAACTTAGTCCTGACCTCCGGCTCACACCCACCGCCCTGCATGCTCAGCTTTGATCCTCGGGCCTGAGGTCAGCCCATGGACCAACACCTCTCTAAAGCAGGGCTCCTGGCCTTCCTAGCTCCTGCCTCCCTCCTCAGCCTTTGTTCACTTCAACAGGTCATTGCTACCAGAGCCAAAGCAAATGTCAGTGTGATAACGAGGGAGATACGATGTCCATTTTGCCTAGTGGGGGTGGGGCAGGAGGGTGCGTGCTTTTATTGGAGGGAGCAGGTGTTGGGACCTCCAGCCAACGTCCTTGAAGACGACCAAATCCAGATGAGGAAACCGAGGGGAACAGAAGACAGTCATGCTGACAGTTACAGACCTATGTCCATGTGCAACAACAATATAAAGATCATCTCCTTTAGTCCTGTGAGCTGGGTGAGATGATGCCCATTTTACAGATAAGGAAATGGAGGCCCCAAATGGAGAGAAAACCAGTGATCTGTACAATAACTTCTATGTGCCAGGTACTACATAAAAATCAGCTAACTTTACTTTTGGAATGCCTTGAGAGCTGGACATAGTTGTCCCCATTTTATAGATAAGCTAACTGAGGTTCAGAGAGTCTGAGTAATTCATAGAGGACCATATGGCTACGTAGTGGCAGAATACAGTTCCAAACCAAAGGCTTCCAAACCCCCAGGCCTCACCTGACTGGGTCAGCAGAGACCAAGCCTTTGGGAGCTGTCTCCACAACCCTGTCCTAACAAAGTGACCACCATCCTGCAGGGAGACACCTCCAGGAGCCGGGAGACAGTCCTGGGTCAAGCTTCCCATGCGTTGGGGAGCCTCCTGTCTCTCAGAGGCCGGGTTGCAGGCCTCTGATTCTATCTTGCACTGATCTCTACCTGGCAGCTGGGCAAACTCTTGGCAAAGCAGGAGGGCATGGCCTACTCAAACGCCTACTTCTCCTTAAAAGTAATATTCACATTCTCCGCCTGTAGTGCTGCCATGGACATCAAAGTCTCTGGGAGGGTTTCCCTGGCCGAGAGTTACCCAGGTCAGGCACCTGTCAGGCACCTGGTGGGCCATCGCCCTTGAACCAGCAGGAGACAGGCAGCTGCATGTGCCCAGATGGGTCCTACCCTACCCGATGTACAGCAAAGCTTCCTTGATAGAAAGTGGGACATTTGGCCCGGGTTCAGGGCTGCCACACAGGTGTTTCCTAGAACCACTGGGCACGGGACCCCAGAGGCACAAAAGGAGGCGGGGCCGGGCCTCTCAGCCACTGAGGTTCAGGCAGCTATGGGATGTCCACCGTGGGACCTGCCTGCAAGTATGGGCAGGGCCATTAGGACATATGGGGGAAAATGTAACCCCCTGGCCTCCTTGGCCCCAGAGAACAACGGAGCTGGACAGAGGGCAAGTCAGGGGCAGGCTGGTACTTCTCACCTGCGGCCTGGCCCCAGTGCCTCCTCCAGCGGCCTCGCAGCATGAGAGGGCTGCATGCCAGCCAGTCAGACTCTCCTCCCCCAACTCCCTGCTTCCCTCTGCTTGGCTTCCTTCCTTCCAGAGTCTAAGTGAGCTCAGCTTTGCAGTAGAAAGGAACCTGGAGGAGTTGGGGAGCTCTGAGCTGGGCTCCTCCCCTAGAGGAAGCTGGGGTGACCTAGCACCCCAGAGAGCTTTGGGGGAACCCCAGGCTGAGCAGGAGGGAGGCACGTCCCTGCAGCCACCAGTCTGGCTGAGCTGGTCCCGACTTGTGCCCTTGGGGTTGGGGTTCTCAGGTGAGCTTGTTTGCTTTCTAAAGAATTCGTGCAGGAAGCATGTGGGTAAGTGTCTGAGAATTTCAGTGATGGCCGAGGAGAGGACACTGCTGCCAGCTATATGTTGGTGGCCAGGCAGCCTGGGAAGGAACCTGGGGCCAGCATGTCAGGCCCTGCAGGTTAATGTTTGACCTGGAGCCATGTGTTTTTCCACTGGGTATTTTTATCCTCTGTACCTGGCTGTGGGTGGTTGGGTGACCTCCTCTGTGGGAATGGAGACAGGGAGGGAGCTAGATACCCAGGTGGGGTGGCACTGGGCACTGCGTTGCTGCAGAGCGGCCAGCTTGGGAGTGAGAGGCAGGAGAGAGAAAATAAGAGGGGGTCCCTGGAGCAAGTGTCTCTCTACCCCCCAGTCCTGGGCCTGCCCCGGGGGCCACGCAGCCCCTCACTCAGGCCATGTGGTGGGGACTGGCAAAGGTGAATAGAAGGAACAGGTAGGGAGGCCCTGCCATGGGTCCACAGCTCTGTGGAAAAGATAAAAAAGCCCCCTGTGTGACCTGCGTGGTGGCGAATTCCTCAGACCCAGGACACTGCAGTGAGACCCTGGTCTCATTTAGACAGTAGCGGTGAGCCATAGCTGATGGAGACGCCCACGTGGTGGCCACCCCCACGGGCACTGTGATATGGGGCACACAGGCCTGCTCCCAGGTAACCCCAGTCTAAGGGGGTGGGCCTGCGTCCTAACTCATGATGAGGGCTTTGTCCCTCTGTAGCCAATAGGCCTAAAAATGGAATGGAAAGCACCCACGGGGCCACGTAGCCCTGGGCCTCCGGAGCGCTCGCTCTCTCCCCTTTCTCCTCCTTGGCAGTGTGGAGTCTGGCCTGAGCTGACTTTGCCAGGATGTTTATTACCCCGTGGCTAGAGTCCTTCTCACTCACGTGGGAGCACAGGGCAGGGGGCCCCCAAAGGCCACTCAGCCAGGGCCTGCTGATGCATGGGCCAGTCCAGCAAAGACAACTTCCTTCCTGTCCCTTCCATGAGCAGAAGATGGGTTTTGAATTTATAGTTCAGTCTGGGGAAAAGTGGATCACAGGGCAAACCTTCTTCCCAGTCACCCCCCAGCTCACCAGCAGCTTCCCAGCCCCAACATTCCCCAGAACTGGGGCTGGAGAGGGCAGGCTAGCTGGCCCACAGTCTGGGGTCTTTTGAAGGAGTGCCTGAGGTCCCTCAGCGGAAGGAGCTGAACTATGTGGGAAAACCAGGTCTTTCTGGGCAGCCCCTGTCAGGGCTTTCTGGAATTGGCAACTGAGGGTCCCCAGGCCAAGGACACACAGGGCCTTCCAGAAGAACACAGATCAAGGAGGAGTCCCAGCGCCCTCACTGTCCCGCCAGGGTGCCTTGCAGTGGGGGCAGCAGTGGGACACGAGCGGGAGGTTCTCAGCCTCACCTGGAGCAGGGCCCAGGCGGTGTCCAGCTGGCCATCTCCTTCTGCACTGCCCACTGAAATCCCCTACCCAGCCTGCCTGCCTGCCTGCCTGCCTGCCTTCTCCTCCCTCTGCACTCCAGTTCCCCTGCCTGCTCGGGCTCAGTCCCCTCTCTATTTCCCAGTCACATGCCAGACACTGGGTGGGGCATTCCCCTGCAGGGCCTTCCTTGCCCCTCAGAACAACCTGGGGGTGAAACTCTTCAACCCCATTTCACAGATGAGGAAATTGAGTAGAAGCATCATGAAACAATTAACTCAAGGTCAGAGCCAGTGACCTGGTTGGGATCACACCTATATCAATCCCACTCCAAGTTGAGAGATCCTATCAGCCAAGTGTCCTGAGTCTTTTAAATCCCAGATTTCCCATCCTCCCACTCTTCCATCCGAGAGCCCTCTCCTCTGATGCAGCCCTTCTCCACCAGCCTGATCAGAGGTTTGGATATAACGGGCTCCTGGGACCCACTGTCTCGTGTTTCTTACCATCAGAGCATCCTTCCTGGAGTCTGACTTTGTGCTTTAACGTCCTTCCTGGAGTCTGACTTTGTGCTTCCTGCTATCTCTTACCCTGAAATGAAAGTGGAGCAAAGATAGTCCCAAATAATTAACTGTGGCATTCTCTGTGACTCTAGAGGGCAGGTCTCTTCTGGCTGTAAAAGTAGGGATCCCCAAAACTGGGGGAAAAGGGGCCTTGGTTAGTTCTGGAAGATGGAGGTGTTCCCTCAAGGACATGCCATTTCCTGCTGGGTCCAGGACGGGTGGGGAGTGAGCCAGAATGAAGGTGAGGACTTCAGAGACCTTCAGAGGGTCCTTGCTTATGAAGCTATTTGATTCTTTGGGTGAATTTGAGTCTGTGCCTGCGGGGGCACCAAGAAGTCGGGGGGTCTGGAAATCCCAAGGTGGCCCTCACACCCCTGCTACCCTCAGGCCTCATGTATAGAAGACAAAGGAAGGACAGCAACTTGCACCCATTCCCTGAGCCCCAAAGGACTTGGGTCCCTCCTCTGGGTGCCAGGGAAGGGGGAATTCCAAAGAGCAGGCTCCTGGCCCTGACTTTGCACCACATCATCCATTTCTCAGAAGCCCACTGCTTTCCAGCAGAGCCTGTCTGACCTCTGGCTTCATGGCTGAACCAGGCAGGTGGATCGATCAACCCCAGTGTTTGGAAAAGCAGTCGAGGGGACACAGTTCAGTGATGACAGCTCCCTCCCCTGGGATATAGGAATAGGAAGGCCTCCACCTGAGCCCCCTCTCTCAGGTTGCCTTACCGGCCTCCTACAGAACCCTCTTCTCAAGAAGAGTGACAGTCACACTACTGTAGGGAGAGGGGGTGGCCTGGGCTGGGCTGTCAACCTGGGCCCTCTCTGTCTTCATCCTCCTCTAGGCATTCCAGGTCTCCTGGGCTGGTTGGGGCCCAGGAGAGATTCAAAATGGAGCCAACAGTCCGGCCTCCAAGATGCCATGTCCATGGGGGGACCCAGAATGCGCAGGGATCACGGACAAGTGTTTAGTTATGGCTAAACACTCCCAAAATGGAGTGCTTTCTAACAGCAATTCCTCACAGTTGTCCCACGAAGTCCATTCTACCATGTCCACACATAATACAGGGGGAACCTGAAGCCCAGAGTACTTGGGGAACTGGCCCAAGGTCTTACTGCCAGGAAGAATTGGACCTGGTGGCTCATCCCTGAGCATGTGCTCTCACCCTCCACACCTGTGCCACTTGATGTATGTGACTATTTAACGTTGAGTTCATTAAAATAAAACGCAATCGTAATTCATAGGTGGCTGGTGGCTGCCGTGTTGGATGGTGCAGATCCCGTAACTTCCATTCACGGTACAGTTCTGTTGGACAACTGGTCTACACTCAGTTGCCTCTCAAATACAGAGACGGAGCAATGGGAAATCCTCCTTCAGTTGATAGACTCAAATAATAATTAACGATAACAATAACAATGGCTACGATTTACCAAGAGCTTCCTCCGTGTCAGGCACAGTGCCAAACCCATAATCCTTACCTGATCCCGGGCTCAGAAAGTTTACTCAGGGTCACAGTAGCCAGGAAGTGAATCCAGGTCTGCATGACCCCAGAGTCCAGTCTGCTCTCCTCCCCCCTCCTACCCCACCCCTGCCACACCCCCACCTTGAGTTTATAGTCCCTGGGGGAAGGTGGAGAAGGCAAGTGCAAGCATTTTACAAGACCAGGGATTAAATAAATCAGCACATAATTAACATCATCACATTTCTCTGAGACCACTGACCAGAACATTGAGCTAATGAGGTCAAGGTTTTGGTTTTGAGCCCTGTAAGCATCACAGCCACTCAGCAGGAGAAAGCCTCGCTCCCCGCCCTGCAGGCCTCCCCCAGGTACTGCAGCCAGGAGACAGGTTCCTCACAGGCACTAGGGTAGCTGTGGCCACCACTGGGGAAGGGACCTGTTAACCGCTAGGGGGTGTGTCTCCCAGGCAGGCAGGGATCCAAAAAGGTCCCAGCAGGACAATGCAAGGCCCAGATTGAGAAGATGTAGCAGAAGGTAGATCTGAGCTTCAGAGACTCCTCTCCTTTTAATAGGCAACTACTACTGGGGCACCTGGGGGACAGACAGGGATTTTTGAGGACTTGGCTCAGATGGAAGGGTCTGTCGTTAGCGTCCTGTAAGGATTGCTCTGTTGTTGGGAAAGTTGGTTTCAGTTATTTGTCATTCTCCACCTGGCACCTGGGGAGAGAAGCCAGCAGACAGTTCATCAGAGAGCCAGGCTCCTCAGGACAGGCAAAGAGCCTGTGAGATAATTATTTAAATCATCTTTTTCTTGCCATGGGTGTCGCTTGGTGGCGGAGCATATGCTTAGCCTGCTCGAGACCCTGGATTCCCTCCCCAGCAAAGCAAAAAAATAAATTCTTGATCTCCTTTAAGCAGCTTTTCCTGGGCCAGCACACTGCCTGTGTGACAACTCTGATGATACGATCCTTCTGCCAAAGGCGTGAGCGGTAGCTGGCTTTGAGAGACAGGAGAGGCCACACTGGGCTGTAGTGACAACTTACCCTGACATCCAGGGCACTAGCATTGAGGTTTACTCACACTCTGGCCAAGGCAGACTGGCAGAGGTTCCGCCCCACAGGGTTACTTTGGGACCCTGGACGTTGGAGGTGCCAGATTTCAACACACAGCTTCCATGATTGCTGCCATAAGGGCAGGAAAGAGCTGGAAGACTATGCCCTGGGTCTGAAAAGCTTTGTCCCCAAAGTGACAGATAGTGTTTCCCCTCCATCTATTGACCATAACTAGTCCTATGGTCTCACTTAATAGTGTGGGGTCTGGGGACAATGGGGAGCAGGTTGGGGTTTGGGGAGCATTTGATGTCTCTGTCCTCTACCACTTCCCTTTTCAAAGCTCCATTTTCTTTTGTAAAAGTGCCTTCAGAATGACTGAAACCCCAAAATTTGATGATACAATTGCCAGTGAGAATAAAGAGCAAGAGGAACTTTCACTCATTGCTGGTGGGCTGCAAATGGTATGATCACTTGGGAAGAAAGTTGTGTAGTTTCCTACAAAACTAAATACATTCACCCATAGGAAAGCAATTCAATTGACTCTAAAACTTATGTCCACACCAAAACCACCAGCATTTTGGACAACAAGTTTTTCGAAATTGTCAAAAGTGTAATTGCCAAAGGTAACCGAGATATAATTTGTTAGGTGGATGGGCACATAGACAGTTATAGGTCCACACAGTGTATAGGCTGGGTAGCAAGAAAAAGGAATGAGCTCTCAAGCCACCCAAAGACACAGGTGAATCCTTACTCTTTCAAAAATATTTTTAGTTGTATATAGACACAATATGTTATTTTATTTATATGTGTGTATTTATTTATTTATTTATTTATGTGGTACCAAGGAGCAAGCCCAGTGTATCACACATGCTAGCCAAGTGCTCTACCACTGAGCCACAACCCCAGCCCAGCACAGGTAAATCTTAAAGGCGTATTGCTAAGAGAAAGGCTCCCTAATATCTGACCTCATTTGTATGACATTCTCAATAGGCAAAGCTTTAGAGATGGCAATCCAATTAGTAGTTGCCAGGAGTTTGAAGTTGGAGAGGGTTGAACAGTTGAGGCACAGGGAATACTTTTTAGGGTGTTGAAACCATTCCTTGTGACACTGTGATGGTGGATAAATGACCCTACGGTGGCCAAAACCCACAAAACCTCACAGTACAAAGAGGTGACATAAAAGTATGCAAATTTTAAAAAGTCACTTAGGAAGTTGGGAGATTGCAGGATGGGAGACAGAACGTGACAAAAGAATCTAAGTGTGTTATAAAAGTATAAGATCCCACTGAAGGTGGGGGAAGGGGCAAGATGCTGACCTAGGAACCTTTGGAAATCAGTGGAGGACTGAACAAAAGGAGCTGCACGTAATACTGCTTCTAGTTGATAAAGTCATTTCCCATGATTTTGAAAAACTATTTGAAATCGGGCTGAGTGAATAATGGGATATATTAAATTGAATTTTTAAGAGATCATATTCAGAGGTGATGAGTTTCATTGATTTTAAAAGTGCCTGTGAATCAAGCAAGCATTTTTGGCAGAGGCAGGGGGGAAGTGGGTGCTTCAGGGCGGATTCACCACTGTGGAAGCTGCGGGGGAAGGGACTGGGATAGGACAGGGATGAGGATGCTTTGGGACCTTTTCCACTTTGCATTTGTTGATAGAATTAGTACGATATAAAAGAAGAACGAAACTTTACCGAATTAAGCGGCATGATTAGAGTAAGTGTTTCCTTCCATTGTCATTCACTGAGTGAATGATAACGCCACTCACATGAATAAGCTCTGTGTGTTTTTATCTAAAAAGAAAAATCACACCTGACCCCTTTCTAACCCAACCTAATAGAGGACACGTTGCTCCTTGTTCCTTGGGGCATGTGGTCACTCAGGCCACATAGTGCAATGGACAGAATGTGGAGATCAGAATCCATCCCACTCACCAGCTGTGTGGCCCTGAGAGCCACCCCAGCCTCTCAGCCTCAGTTTCCTTGCCCCTGTAATGGCCCCAAAGGCCCACTGCTCAGGTGGTGGTGAGAAATTGGAGAGTGTAAGTGAGCTCACAAGCCCCAGGGCTGGCATGGTGAAGACCTTCAATTAATGGTGGTGACCACTAGCTGAGGAGCTGGGGACATGCAGGTGAGCCCGAGAGGCCTGACAGAGCTGTGTAGGCCTCAGGAGTGAGGAGGCCTTGAGAACTGAGCAGGTCAGGGAAGGCCCATCTACAGGTGCTCAGTGTGTGGCTGGTAAGAAGGGGTGAGGGACCACTCCAGGCCCAGGGACTGTAGGACCAAACATGGGCAGGGGTATGGAGGGAGGTGGCCCAGAATCAGGGGAGCAGAGGGAGGCCTAGGAGGGCCTGGGAGGAGGCTCAAGGAGCACAGGGCCTCCACACCCCCAGAGTCCATCCCACTGGCGTTGATCAGCCTTGACAACCTCTTTGTGACCGATACCTTTGAAAAAATAAACGACAGTTGATGGCACAGTTCCAGAGGAAGAAGACAGACCAAGGCTGATACCTGTCTTGGGACAGTGAACGGCCCTGCCCTGAAATGAAGCCAGGTGGGGACTCAGCTCTCATTTTTGCAGGATGCCCGAATGCCACTGCCACCCTTGGGGTCTTTGACCACTAAGCAGCCTGTTCCCAGCTTACCTGAGGCCTCGCGTCTTCGGGTAGTCCTGCCACCACAGAAGTGGGAGGGGACCTGGGCTCAAAACTTGCCTCTGCTCCTGTCCTGGGCAGGAAGAGTGGGGGCCAGGAGCTGTGTCTCCACCTTCAGGCCTGAGGCTCTGGAGAGCAGAGGTAGGTTCTTCCCCGTGGACTGGCTCCCTGGGCAGCCTCCCCTCAGTTTCCCTCTCTGGATCCCACATGGAGATCTGCACTGTGCACTCTTGGGATGTGGAGCAAAAGTTCCTACTTACTTAAAAAGTGTCCTCTGAAAACTTGTGCCAAAGAACAAGGGCCAAAATAAGACAGGATTATGTTGTTCTTCTATTTTCCATAATTTCAAAACAGCTTTCTGGCCTGTGAGGAGATGCTTCTTTTGGGCCAAAGTGGGGCCCTTGGGTTTGGTGGCATCAGAAGGTGCCAAGGCTTTGGTTCTTGCCAAAATAAGCTGGTCTCCTCACCCAGAGTTGCGGCAACCCCCACCCCCAACACACATGGGGCAGGGGCTTCCTGGGCCCACCAGGCCGTGACCATCGTAAATAGCTTCACTATGTTTATGTAGCAGTAATGTGCGTGTTACCTTTCACACAACCGCGTTCCAGAGGCCAATCTTGGGTGATTTACCTCAGCCTGAGAGGCCACCAGGTCTCTGCAGTGGGTGGGTGGCCCCTGGGGCCCACACCACAGTCCCAGGAGGACAGTTTTTAAAGAGTTGCCTGGCATTAGAGACTTTACGCCCCATCTTTCTATGCCCCACTATGTGTGTGTTCCAAATTAGGATTCCTCAGCAGCTCCCCAGGGCTGTCGGGGGCCATGGTGACCTGTCCCCACCCCTTTCCCCTCTGTGGCCAGGGTGGCTTTTATTTGAAACTCGCCCAGCATGTTGGATGGGCACAGGCTCTGCTCTCATTACCCTCCCTGGTGCCCATGGCAGCAGCAGCCAGGATAAGATGACTAGTCTCGGCAGGGCTCCTATCAGGTACCAGGGTTTGTGCCTCGTGTCCTATGAAGGATGTGCTGTCACGAGCCCTTCACAGACAACAAAACTGAGGCCAAGAGAGTTCACCTGAGCTGCCTAAGGACATACAGTGAGTGAGGGACAGAGTCCAGACCTAACCCTCTGAGGTGGCCTTTGCACCTCCCCAGCCCTGGGCACTGAATGGCTTCTGAAAGGGCAGGGGCACCAGCTGGACAAGGAGTCCAGGGAGCAGAGAATTGCTGAACATCAGTGGCACACTCACGTACACGTCCTCCCATGTGAGCAGCACCTGGTGTACACTGAGGCGGGTGGGCACCTCCAGCCCACACCCGCACGTGCGCATTCATCTCATGCACAAGTCCCCACCCACCCAGGTGCGTGATCTGTCCACGTAGGCCCCGTCTACGCGGCACACCTCTGAACGCGTGTGCATCTGCTCTGGGTGTGCACACTCCGTGCGCACGTTCCCTCACCGGCACACACCAGACCTCACTCAGGAGCGGAGTGTGTCCTGCATTGTGCCAACCATGCTTCGGCCTCTGAGCGAGGTGCCAGCCCTAGGACGAGTGAGGGAGAGGGACTGTTCTCTCACAGGACACCTGCTCACTCAACTGTGTTTCCTGAGTGCCCACGATGCAGGGCCTACGTATTGGCCCAGCCCATTAGGGGCAGCACACGCAGGCCCAGGAGCCCAGGAGCTGGTGAACCGTCATCCTCGGTGTCAAGAGTCTGCCTGGTGGATGCAGGCTCATAACAAGTGCCAAATTTCTCCCTGGTGACACTGCACGCACCTTCAGAGACTAAGCTGGATGCCTAGCAGAACCTGGGCTCCCCTGCAGGTTTGGGGTCTCTGGGTGCCTGTGGCAGAGCTCAGGCCCCTCCTTAACACAGTAGAACCAGCAGCGCAGCAGCCCCAAGCGGCCAGGTGGTCCCAATCCCGAAGCCTGCCTGCCATCCCCGCAGCATTCTGGTTTGTCTTTGTCCACGCAGCCTCCAAAAAGGTCACAGCATGAGTCTTCCTGGTGCCTTGTCCCTCTGCTCTCCCTGCCATGTCCCACACTGTGGGTTACACGGTCCCTGCCCAGGCAGTGAGGGGCCTGAACTTTCATTTGCTGGTGCCTATTACTTAAGTACCATGCCAAGAGCCTCTGAGCTGAGCTGGGCACACAACCCAATGGCCAGGACCAACTTCATGGACGTGAAACCTGAAAGGCCCACACTCAGGAGGGCCCTACCCTTGGTTTAACATTCTGCTGTTGCCATCTTGAAATTCTTAACGGTTTCTGAACAAGGGCCCTGCAAATTAGGTAGCCAGCCAGCCCCTGGTCGAGGCTTTCTGTGGGTGAGACTGGCCTAGCCCTCCCGCTTCCCGCGGCTCCTGCATGCCCTCAGCAGCCTGGCCACTGCCAGCTCGGCCTCCTGCTCCGGGCTGGCCCAGACCACTGAGGCGTGGGTGGCTGTGGCTTCCCAGTGCCCACAGTGCAGCCGCAGCATTTGCAGATGCACTTCGGTGGTGCCCTCAGACTGTGCTCCCTCTGTTGTCCCTCCTGCTGACACTCCTGCCAGCTCCCTCCCCACGGTCGCCCGCCTGCTGCTGCCAGGGCATGAGAAACCCAGGAAAGGGACCCTCGATCCACACCAGCTGCTGGTTCAGAGCCCACGGAGGGGGGGACAGCTGCTCGAGGCTCTGAGTCCCAGGTGCCTTGGTTATACAATGCTGATCGTAAGAGGTCTTCCCAGGCTTCTCTGGGTTTGATGTGGTTTGTCCCCCAAGGGTGCTTGTGTTTGGTCCCTGGTGTGACCATGTGAGAGGTGGTGGACCATTAAGCAGTGGGGCCTGTTGGAAGGTGATTAGGTCATTGGGAGTACAGCCCTTGGAAGAGACGAGTGCTGCTCTCACGGTTGTGTTAGTTCCCATGAGAGGGACTTGTTATAAAGAGCAAGCCTGACCCTGACTCTCTGGCTTCCTGTCTCACCATCTTCTACATTCGCTCCGTCCTGCTGATGCAATGCCTTCTGACAGGAGGCCTTCATCAAAGGGAAGTAGATACCTTGAACCCCCAGAACTGTGAGCTAAACAGGCCTTTTCTTTATAAATTACCCAGACTCCCGTATTTTGTTATAGCAATGGAAAACCGACTGAAACACCTGGTAACATGAGAGGCACCTGATAATAAGCTTAGTGTCCAGAGGCTACTTGGAGAGCATTTAGTTCCAGTAGCTTGTTAATGCAGTATTTCCTGAACACCTAAGAAAGCCACGCGAGCAAAGAGTAGCTCCTCTGGCAGCAGAGCATAGCTTCAGTGGGGCTGGGTTGGCTGCTCAATGCTGAAAGGATATTGGACTAAATGCTTAAATGGGGGAACCAAGGTCCAGGGAGCGGGTGTGACTTGCCTCTACCAGGACTCCTGCCTTGTTACTCTGGCTTACAAGCTATGTCATGTCCCCAGTTGTACAGAAGGGATGCCAATCCTGTTCCTTTGCAGCTGTGTGCTATGTTAACAGGCCAGGTTTAGTCTTCAGGGCAGGAGCTGGGGTCCTGTTGGTAGGTTCCAAGCCAACCTCCTCCCTTTGCTTCCTTGGATCAGGAATGAAAAGACAGGTGTCCCTCCAATTCCCTCTGATGACCCTGGCACCCCCAGGTCTGTCCGAAGACAGAGCCAGCTGCAGGCTTCTCCCACTCAGATCTTCTTTCTGCCTAACTCTTGGGGTCACCTGTCTTTGAGGGCCTCAGCCCACTCTGAACAGGACAAACTGAAAGGAGAAGTTGAAACAGGGCCCAGTGGGGAAAGGGAGATCTTGGGCGGCCACCAAGGGGAGTGCAAGTGGGCAGCAGCGTGACGGGCTCCATTTTCTTAAAAGCTCACTGTGCTGTGCCGTGCAGAGGGGTTGTGGAGGCAGCGTGGACGCATCCAGGCTGCTGAGAAGCCACTGCAATCATATAGATGCCTTCCTAGGGGAGCCTGAGCACCTGGGACAAGCAGGGAGGCCCCCAAAGAGGTCTGGGGATCAAGCTGTTGCCCTCCTGTTCACTGAGCCCCCCACAGGCCTGCGAGTGTCCCTCATTCCCTGTACAGATTCCTTGTCCAGCCCGCGGTCCCCGGGGCTCTGAATTATTCAGCCTGGAAACCAGGCAGTGAGTCTCATGTCTGCCCCAGGCCGCAAAATAGATTATTTTTTTTATTAGCTGTCCCTTGTTAACTCATAATTGCAATCATGTAACGTTTAATAGAGGCACAAAGCGAACCCCATCGCAGCCCCCACCATCATTCATTAGCTAACAAGATGGAGCGGCTCATAAAAAAGGGCCGTTAAAAAAATTCCAGAGAAATGGAAAGCAGGACATGATGCAAGTCCTGGTTAACAAAGGCGGCGAGCTGGGGAGGCGTGAGCGGCTGTGAGCTGAATAACCAGCCCTGATAAGCCACAAAGCAGCGCCGGCTGCACCCTCCTCCCTGCCGCCTGAGTCAGAGAAGCCAGGATGTGCTCAAAATCGAGCAATGTAATTAGCAGGTTGCATCATGCCCGCGATTATAAATTACAATGGGCTCAAAGAGGAGCAGGGATTAGATGGGGTAACCCAATCCCAAAGCTGGGGAGGGGGACGGGAGGGAGGGAGACTGAGGACGCGGGAGCTGCCACCTGGCCACTCGGGGACCCTAGTAGCCTCTGCTACCGTGTCACAGGGCAGCGACAGGCTTGTTCAACGATTGCTTTGTGTAGCCTGGGATAATGATTTACTTGCTGCAAGACTCAGGAGGTGTGAAAGATGGGCCTCTCAACTCCCGCCATTGTCTCCGGCCGCTGGAATGTCCTTCGGCTCCACCTACCTGGTGCACCTGTGCACACGGATGCTGTTGGGGATGGTCCAGGTGAGAGCCCTCCTGGGCTGGACTGATAAGATCTAAAGGAGCTGAGCAGAGGGGTGTAGAGAGACCCTGTCAGGGACGAGTAAGACTTGGCAAACAGAGGGGACCACTGCGCCTTCTCAGAGGGGCCAAGGGAGACCACATGTAGGAGGGGGTGGGGGACAGGAGCTCAGGGCTGATGACAGAGGAGCTCTCCAGGGGCTGCTGGGGGGTAGGGACTGGGATTGCTCCCAGGTTTTGCCACCTGCCGGCTGTGGGAGCCTCAGCCACTTTTTCTTTCTGGGCCTTGATCTCCCCCAGTACAACCCCTCAGCTAGCTCTGTGACCAGGGCAAGCCACTTCCCATCTCTGTGCCTCAATTTTCCCACCAGGCCTTGTCACAACGGGTCGTGTGACTCATAATCTATCTCCACCTCTCTGAACCTCAGTATTGCCATTTACTAGAAAAGAAATGATCCCTACAATCTCTAAAATCCAGCTTGGACCTTCTCTGGGTCTAGGGTGAACTCTGCTTTTCCCAAAATGAACCCACTGGTACCTCAGAGACCAGGGTGATGGCCTCGCAGCCTTGCAATCTGGCCATCAGCATGAGTCAGAGCCCCACGAGGCAGAGGGAAAGTCAGGCAGGTGGGTGGCAGGCTGGGGGGACGGAGGGACGAGCCTGCTTCCCTGAGTGGTGCGGACCCACCCTTTCCTCCTCCTGGTGGCAGCTCTGGCCTTCCAGCTTGGCCTTCGCATGACGGTCCCACACCTTTCTTAGCAGCCCATTATTACGTGCAGGAAATAATCCCATTAACTGTATTATTTCTGCAGGGGAAGAACGAGGACATAGATTTGCCCTCAAGTTCAAGGAACCTGGCTCTCTTGAAAGGAAAAGCAGAGTCGGGCCACCTGCCGTGCCATGCTTCCTTTGAGCATGTCCTGGCCTGAGGGGAGCTTTGCTCTGCATGTAGAAGAGAGACGGCAGCAGCCCTGATCTGTGGCCTTCGGCCACTCCGAGCACCCTGCCTTCTCTCTGGGCCTCAGGGTCATTAAACAAAGTAAGAACCGAGGCGGATGGAGAGGCATGGTGGCTAAGCTAGGAGGGGTGGGGGAATTGCAACTGGCCCTGCCTTCGCTTGGACCCCAGCATGGCTCTGCACTACCGCGGAGGCCACCAGTCCCAGGCCCTCGGACCCCTTTCATGGGAGGTGTCTCAAATGCCAATCTCCCTCTACCCTGCTGAAAGTCACCAGAGGCACCCCACCCGAGGGTCTAGCAGGTTTCACAGGCTAAGCCGGGGCCCTTCCTTCCTCTCCAGCCACTTCCCGCTGTCCTTGGTCCTTTCCCAGCAGGCCGTCTGACACCTCCATGCCTGTGCCCAAGCGAGAGCAGTTCAACTGGCCAATTTAGGTTCTTGTAGGTCACCTCCCCCTAGAAGCCAGGTACCTCTCTGTCTCCTCCCCCTGAGCAAGCTCTGGCCCAGCAAGTCTTCAGGAGCAGTGTCCCTGTGGCCCACGGACTCCCTGGGGAGGGCCTGGGTGTCCCACACTGAGGCCACCCCCTGCACACATCCCACACACGTCTTTCCTGCTGAGCTGCTGTTTTTTCTCACTACGGGGAAGAGACAGTTGCCTGAGGCCAGTGACTGCAGAGTAAAGGCTGAAGAACTGAGTTTTTCATTCGCTGCTGATTCGTTTGTGAAATGTGAACACACACACCGCGGGCAGCTGAGGAGGGGGTCCCAGACCTGGCAGCTCTGGACGCCTCTTGAAGGCGCTGTAGGCTTTCCATTGTTTAGTGTGGGGTTGAGAGAATGTTCTAGAAGCTATCCCCCACAAAGTATGTTGACCTCCAAGTGGACCATCCCCGGGGCCCACAGTGGACCTGGGGCCTGCCTGTCTGCTAGACCAGCAGGGCTGTACCTATGGCAGGGAGCTCCAACTTCTTTGGACAGAAGCGCAGGTGGGGAGGTGGTACCCAGAAGGGGCATCTGGAGGTGGCTTCTCACCTGTCAGGAGCTCTCAGCATGTCCCCCTGTTGGTGAGGTGACTGTCCTTGTGTTGACATCACCAAGCAGGTGACCATTCCACTCCCGTGTCAGGATGACATTAGATCCATAAGTCGTGACCTCACTCGGGCATCTGGCCTTGAGTCCCGTCTGCTTCTGAGCTGAGAGCCAAAATAACAGCAGGGACATGGCTGCCTGGCCACCCTTCTGAGTGATGGCAAAGCAGAACAGGTGTGGGGTTCCTCGGGGTGAGGCAGGAAAGCAGGATTCAGAGACGGATCACCTTCCCGAGGTCACACAGCTCATGCGAGCCAATTTCCGCCTGTAAGCTCTTGCTCTCCTTGCTCCTCCACTTTGAATAGCGCCCATGTTTGGTTTCCCGTGTGTAATGGAGGAAGATGTGGGAATGAAAATCCTTACTCTGTGCATTGGACACCTACTATGTACCTGGCACCACTTTTTGTGCTTTATTTTTATCTATTCAGCCAATAACATTTACCACATGCCAGCACTGTTCTAGGTGCCAGGGATACGGCAGAGAGCCAAGTCCCCGGCTTCAGGGACGTCACATTCTAGTGAGGGAAGCAAGATGGCAGACCAAGAAAATAGTAAATAGAAAATAGATGATCTTACTTCAGTCAGAATGGCAATGATCAAGAATACAAGCGACAACAAATGTTGGCGAGGATGTGAGGGAAAAGGGTACACTCACACATTGCTGATGGGACTGGAAGTTGGCGCAGCCACTCTGGAAAGCAGTGTGGAGATTCCTCAGAAAACCTGGAATGGAACCACCATTTGACCCAGCTATCCCACTCCTAGATTTATACCAAAGGACTCAAAATCAGCATACTACAGTGATGCAGCCACATCAATGTTCATAGCAGCTCAATTAACAATAGCTAGATTGTGGAACTAACCTAGATGCCCTTCAATTGATGCATGGATAAAGAAAATGTGGTACATATACACAAGGGAGTATTACTCAGCCACAAAGAAGAATGAAATGATGGCATTTGCTGGTAAATGGATGGAGCTAGACAGTATCATGCTAAGGGAAATACGCCATTCCCTCAAAACCAAAGGCCAGATGTTCTCTCTGAGAGGTGGATACTGACTTGCAATCGGGGAGGGGGGTGGTTTCCACCAGATTGGAGGATTGGACAAGGGGAGGGGAATGGGGGGACAGATGGGGGAAGAGAGGGGAGATGGGAATGGGAAAGACAGAATACCTCAGACCAAAAAAAAAAAAAAAAGAGAGAGAGAGAGAAGAAAATAGATGGTGAAAAGTAATTAAGGCAAGGTGTGAAGGCCTTTGATTCAGTGGGGTTTGAGCAGACCCCTCAGGAGCAGGGAGAGGGAGTGGGGACCACCTGGGGCATGCAAGTGCTAGGCAGAGGGCCACACTTGCCCTGCAGGGTGAGGACACCAGGAGGGAAGTTATTTGCCCATTTTATGGATAAGGAAATGGAGGACTAGAGAGTCTGTCACGGTCTATCACCGAAGCCCAAGGTCGCCAGCCTGCCTATTATTGTCCCTACACTGAGTGTGGTTTTGTTTTTAATTCTAAGCCCCCAAGGGAGACAGGACAAGGCCGAAATGAAGTCCATGGGCCCTCCCCTCAGCTGTCAATAGCTGGGGCACTGGGGGAGAGGGCTGGGTTGTACTCTGGGCACAGGGATGCCCGTCTCTGGAGGTGACAGGGATTCCTCGGCTTTTCCCTGCTGCCCCGTCCCACAGAAGTCTTCGTCGGGTCCACATTCTCTGGGGTTGACCTCCCATGTTTGAGTCTGAAAGCCCACCTCCTCCTCGACAAAGGACGCCGGCTTGTGGGCGCTCTGGCCACCCACAGCAGGGCTAAAGCTTCAGGCAGACAGAGGGCCTGACCCTGGGGACAGATGTTTCCCCTGGAGAGACCTTCCCTGGCCCACAGAGGAAGTGGCCTCAGGCCTGGCCAGGCAAGTGGCCCAAGCATGGGTCTAAGCCTTGGGACCCCTGATGTCTGCAGCTGCTCCCAGGACCACCCCGTGAGAGAGAGGCTACCGAGCCCCCAGAGCTTGCGGCGGGGGGCGCGGTGTTTTCCCAGCAGGATTTGTGTCCATGTGCGTGTGAGAGGGGGTGTTCAACAGGGAGGGCCTGCTCGACTTGACTTCTGAGCCTGGAATTTATACAGCCCCTCGTTGGCGGCTGTAGTTTATCTTGAGCGAAAGAATAATAAACTCGGTTGACAGGATGATGTATTCAAAGCACCCCCGTCACAGCAGAGCCCTGCCCGCTGTCAGGACGTCTGGCGTGGCGGGACCCTGTTATCGAGTGTTTGGCCCCTGCAGATTGTCAACAATGCATTGTTTGCAGGCTAGGGCAAGGCGGAGATGGGCCGGCCGGGAGAAGAGGGGTGCCGGCCACACGGGGAAGGAAAGGGGGCGCCCAGATGGGGTCAAAGAGGCGTCTGCCTTTGGTGGAAGCCCGGGCTCCATCCAGACCAGGCCCCCTTCTGGCTGTCCCATTCTGCTTTCCTGCCCGGGAGAGAATCTCCTCCACAGACCTCCCTGCGGCTCAAGGGACAGACTCAGGCGTTCTCCAGTGTGGGGGAGCCCCCACCTCCCATTTCCCACTTGTTCCTTACCCAAGCAAAGAAAGTAGCCTCCAGCCTCGGCTAAGAAGACATGCTGACAAGACACGCTGACCTTGGCGGTGGAACTCAGAGGTAGAGCGCTCGCCTCGCAGGCATAAGGCCCTGGTTCCATCCCCCCGCCCTGCAAAAAAAAAAAAAGTAAATAAAATATGCCAACTTGCTGACCCTTGGACAGGGTGAGGGAAAGCGAGTAATCTGTGTTCGTTCATAAGAGCTCTGGACCCCCGTCCTTGACACCTGTGCTGGGAATCTTTGACCAGTCCCATGACCCCTCAGGACTTTCTTCTGCATGGAGGGAACTCACAACGCTTACCACCTATTTTGTAAGCAGTACGCGGTGGCCATACAATTAGGCAAACACTTTGAAAACTTGGAAGCAGAAGATGAATTCAAATTATCTTTTATTTTTTCCTTCAAATTCCTCTAAATTCAGGCAACAGAGCATTGGTTTCTGCCTCAGCCATTGTGTTTCTCCCTCAATCTTTGTTCTTGGGAAGTCCTATCTCTTGTCTGACCATGAGCTCTCCAATTTCCAGGTCCAATTGTCTCTCGAGTTACTTACACTTTTCTGGCTTAATGATCCCGATTCCTTCCACCAACAGGCCAGGACCTCCTGCCAAACCAGCTCCAGGACTTCCACTCCCTAGGAGAACTGGTGCTGTAGTCCTGTTCCAAGAAAGCAGGGTAGTGCTCCTGAGCCCATGGGGACTGTAGGGATAACGGCGGGGACAGGGAGGGAAGGGCAGCCCTAGTCAAGAAGCACTGGCCTAGCAGCTGGCTCCATTCCAGGAGTGAATATGGAATCTCATTTTATCCTCTTAATAGTCAGCATCATCCCCATTTTACAGATGGGAAAAGCAAGACCGGAAGTCTCTTGTACTCTGGCAGGTGACGGAAGGAAGACTTGATACCAGCGGGTTTGACTGACTCCAGAACTTGACCTCCATCTGTGAAGAAAGATGGGGGCTCTCAAACTCCTGGTCAGGTTGGGTGGAGGTCCCTTGAAGAGCCAAGGGGAGCCAGGCTGTGGCAGGAGTGAGGAGAGGGGAGGCAGGGGAGGCCTGGGGGCTGTAGCTGCCTCAGGCCAAGGTCAGGAGAGGCGCTCAGATCTGAGCACAGGGCGGATGTGCGTGGGGCTACTCCGGCTGGGGCGGGAAAGCCCCGGGTCCTCAGACCCCCGCAGGACTCAGTCATGTGTGCTCGCATTCATTTGTTCACCGATCACCCCTTCCTCGCCCCGGAGTCAAGTCCCTCCGAGTCCCGTGGCAGACACCTGGTCCCCATTCACCCACCCACCCACCCCTGCTCTGGTGTGTCCCCTGTGTGCCAGGCCCCGAGTGCTGGCGTGGACTGAGCCTGTCCTCTTCATTCAGGTCCTCGGAGTCCACGAGGTGAGAGGAGTAAACGAACACCCAGAACCCTCACGAGACCGCTCACTCAAGAGCCCTCCACCAGAGGACCCGGGGCGACAGGGACGCAGCCGCTCCTCCACCCCAGCCCCAGCCACTCCAGGAGGTGAAGGAAGAGCACAAATACTCCAGTCCCACCGGAAGGACCGCTGTGAGAGTGGAAAGCAAGAAGTGGAAGGCCAGCGCGCAGGGTCCCCCAGGGCAACGACCGTGCCTCTGAATCTGTGTTTATCCATTCATTTATTCCGTCACTCATCTGTTACTGAGCGTCCTTTGTGTGCTGGGCAGGGTTGGGAACAACACGGACTCTGGGGGAGGCCGTCTTTCCATGGGCAGACCACTCAGGCCCCCTTTGTGGGGACTAAGGTAGACTCGGGTAGAGGCTGCAGCCGTGGGGGATGGGCAGCCGCAGCCGGGAAGAGGAGGGCATCCAGGGGCGTGACCTGGGACATGGGAAGAGGAGGGCATCCAGGGGCGTGGCCTGGGACAGGTAGAGGGGGCTCTATGGGAGGCTGCATTTGGACCTCTCTCCAGCGACAGCCTTACCTGAGAAGCCCACAAGAGAGAGGGAGGAGATGGCGTGGGAGGGCTAGGTTTCTGAGGTAGTAGGAGGACCCAAGTTCTGTCTTGGGATCCTTTGGGGACCTTTGGATCCCGTTCATCCAAAGGGCTTCGTTGTCAGGACTTTCCAGGGCCTGATTTCCACAGGTCCCTCCCTTCCTCCTGGGGTGCATTTGCATGATATTTGCATGTGTTTGCATGCAGTGTGCTCTATCCACATTCACTGCAGGCATTTCCATTTATGTCATGGGTCCCTCTCCCCACAGCTGGCTGTCCCCATGCCTCTTTGCTCCCTCTTCTGCCAGGGAAAGTGAGGGAGACCATGGGTCTCTCTTGGGCACTACGGGGTGAGGCAGTTCCCTGAGTCTAATCTGCCCCCCTGACCAGACTGTGCTCTTTATAAAATTGCTGTGAGCCGGGTGAGCCATGAAGGCTCATCAGGAGCCACGTCCTGGATGTTCCTGCTGGGCCTAGGGGCGTGCCAGGCTGGAATGAGAACCGCCTGTGGACGGTCACTGGGAAAGCAGCTAATGGGGTGATGAGAGAGTGTCGCCTGCAAGTCTGGGGCCATCCCATGTGGGTCGCTTCTGCTGACCAGAAGGCTGGGGGTCTGGACAGGGCTGTACTTGGGACTCCTTGCAGGGCCTGGCCGCAGCCACCATGCCTATAGAGCGCACCCCATGAGCACCCACACATGCGCCCAAGTGTATGCAGAGGCGAAGTTTGACTTTTGCAGATTCCGTGCTGCCTGGAGGGGAGAGTTGGGGACGCTCAATGCTGTGTGACTCCAGGCACGTGCCCTCCCCTCTCTGTGCTCAGTTTCTCCTTCTTTACTGTGAGGGGTGTCTCAGTGTTGGTGTTTGCAAATGCCTGCAGACAAACTAAGTTAATTATCATCTGGTCCCCAGAGGGGTCTTCCTCCGCAGTGGAAAGGCCACAGCCAGCGCAGCCATCTGAGTCTCGTATTTCCCCTCCCTGGAGCCTCCCACTTCCCTGTAGGCCATGGGAACTTCCGCCAGTATCCCACAGACGTGCCTGTGGCCAGTCAGCACGCACTGATTATGATGTGATGGGGGAAGCCAAGAAGCTGCTGGGAACCCACCCCCTCCTGTCCTGTCCCCACCATCTCTGTCCACTAAGGATATGCTGGGGAGGCTCCCGGGCAGGGAATGGGGGTGTTCCCACATGGGGAGGGACGCACAGAAGCCAGCTGCATCTCGTGGCCTCTGGCCCCTCCGGCCCCACCCCGGCTGCGGGCTTCGGTCCACTACTCACCTCCCCTCCATACATAGGTCCTGGGCCGTGCGAGGCTCAGCTTGTCACCGACAGGCTCTCTGCTACTTGAGGTGGCCTGAGTGCCCCTTATCAAAGACAGCTTATCTCCTGTGGTCACTCACCCGCAGACTCCAGAGGGCCACTCTGCAGGCCTGTCCCAGCATCTTGCTTCTCCAACCCAGACCCACCTCTGTCTCAAGGGGAGACTGGACTCCAGTGACCCTCCCTGTTCATTAGGATAGACTGGGGACAGAGAGGGGGAGCGGGCTCCCGAAAACCACATGGGTATCAGCTTTCCCCCGTGTCCTTTAGCTGACAGCTTCTGGAAAGTTCTCCCTTACCCTGTGTGGTTTGGATTCTGGGGCCCACTTCACTCCACACCCCTGCTCCTGCCGTGAACAGGCTGACACTTGGGGTGTATCTCTCTACCGCCCCCTTCGACTGGGGCTCCCTGAGGACAGGCCATTTGGACCTGGAGGAGGCTTCGACAGGATGACCCACGGACATCATCAGACCAATGAAGTCCACAGGTCCGCGGGTGTCAGCCGGGGTGGTATCCCGAAGGGGGACTTTTGTTGATTAAAACCAGAAGACAGGTTGTTCAGAAAGACTGATTTTAATAAGGAAGGAAAGAAGGAGGAAGAAAGAGTGGGAGGGAAAGAGAAAGAGAAGGAAAGAAAAGAGAAGAAGGGGCCGAAGGAACGCTCAGCCTTTCCCCTTCCAAGCCTCCTGGTGGGGTTTATTCCTTTAAAATCTTCTTATCTCCAACACTGTGTCTCCTCTGGCCGAGGGGTCTGCGGAGCGAGGCTGGCTTTTC
Source organism: Sciurus carolinensis (assembly GCF_902686445.1). Classification (NCBI taxonomy): domain Eukaryota; kingdom Metazoa; phylum Chordata; class Mammalia; order Rodentia; family Sciuridae; genus Sciurus; species Sciurus carolinensis. The sequence continues at coordinate 111,989,819 of NC_062219.1, read as the reverse complement.
TCCCAGTGACAACCCAACGCCAGGCTCCATAAACGGTCCCCGGTGCCTGCGTGGAGACGGAAAGGGGTTCAGGCTGAAGGGCCCCAGCTGCCCCTCCCGCCCTTTCCCATCAATCCTCACCTCAGTGGGTAGCCCTCAGCCAACCCCAGACCCTCGCGACCCAGAAGGGGACACAACTGTCCAGCTTCCGTGGTGGGCTCCGACCAGCTCCATTTCTCTCGCCTTCTCCCACCTGGATCCCTTCTGGCCGGCCTGGGCTCCTGTCCTCAAGAGTCTCACCACAGCCCAGGTGAATGCCAGCCAGCCAGAGGCCTCCCAGCCTTCACTTCGGCTATCCTTGCCTCCCCTGTGGGGTCCTTCCCCAAGTGCTGCCTCTTTCCAGAAGCTTCTCTGGATGCCCGGTTCTCCCTAGTTCACTCGTTCATGTGTTCCTCCTTTCAGCACATGCTTTTGAGTCCCTGAGATGTGCCAGGCATAAGAGATAAAGGACCTGGGGAACTCAGAGTCCAGTGGAGGAAACCAAATGTCAACAGTCAATTAAGACCCTTTAGGGTGAGTTTTGGCCTACTGCCCCCACCCCCAGTTCACAGCGATAATGTCTACCATCGGCTGAGGGCTTACTGTGTACCAGGCACTACTCTGAGTGTTTGATCTGGAATATCTCATTTAATTCATGAAGCAGTTTTACGGGGTAGAACTATTATCATCCTGTTTTATGGAGCACACAGGTCTTAAATAACTTGCCTGAGGTCTCAGCCTATGAGGATCAGACCAGAATACAAACCCAGACAGTCTGGGCTGAACTCTTAAACCCAAAGCTGCTTCCCTCACAGCCCAGAGACAGAGATGTTTCTCTAGGCACCCTGAGGTCCACCTCTGCTGCCAGCCCCTCTGGGAGGACCCTTGAACTGTCTGTCCCTCTGTACACAGCCCCGTCTCTGAGGGAAGTGGTTAGCACCATGGCCCTGTCTGCTTCAGTTGTCCTGAGCCGTGCCTGCTGCCTGTGACCCATCTCTGTGGAGAGCGGGCATCTCCCAGTTCAGACTGTCAACTTTGGGCAGGCATGGCCTGAAGTCCCCCCAGCACCCAGAATGGGCCCACAGTAGGACTCTCTCAGCTGCCAGCCCTCTGCCCAGGAAGACGGGCAGGTCCTGAGAGTTAGCAAAAGGCCAGTGTCAGGCATGGCCAGGGCAGAGGCTCTGCCCATAATGACCATGAATCAGCAAGAACTACTGACCCCCAAATGGCATCCCCAGGCCTTTCCGAGGAACACTGTCTCCAGTGAATCGAATACCCTGCTGGTGGGCCTCAATCCTCAGTTTTCCTGAGGTCCAGTGAGGCTGGTGAAAAATCGTCCTCATCTCGGGGACCATTTGGGGACTAACTCCTATGGGCCCTGGAAGTTCAAGCCACGGCCCTGGGGGGACCTAAGCAGTGCTGGGAAACGTCCCAGGTCTGGGACACAGAAGAGGAGAACCGAAAAGATACAAAAGAAAGGAATTTGGAGCCCAATTGGTGCACCTGCAGCTCAGCATGCATTGAGCACTGACTGCATGCCTGGCACCGAGCTCGCCCCGGCCGTGCAGTGTCAGCCCAGCCTAGCACGAGCGCCCAGAGCTGTGGGACTGGTAGCAGCTTATACGCCCCAAAATGCAAGCGAGGGAGGGGAAGTAGGGATGCGATGGCTGTCCCCAGGACCAACACAGGGGCCCCCAACAGGGCCAGGGCAGAAGGCCAGGTCTGCGTCCAAGGTCCTAGGACCCTGATGCCCTTTCTTCCTGGCCCAGGGCACCAAGATCCCAGCCCCCAGCAAGACTGAGTTCTGATGGCTGCCAAGGACCCAGCCCTGAAGCTAACCAGGGAGGGAGGAACGTTCGGGTCTGAGGTCAACAGGTCTGATCTGTGCCTGCCTGGTCACCCAGCAAGATCCGACCTTGGTGAGATGTGCTCCTTGGTCACCAGTCCTGGCCCTCACTATGTGGGACTATGATTCATATCCAAGGGGACAGAGAAAGGAGGGGGTTTCATGAAGAGGCTCCTCACACCTCATGAGTCTCCCTCTTTGGCCTAGAAAGCCTTCTGGGACAGGTTGGAGAGGACAACCTGTCAGAGCCTTGCCAGAGCTGATGGCCTCCCCTGCGCCAGCACCAAACAGCCTGAAGAGGAAGGGACAGAGCTGGGAGACTCGAGGGCCAGTGAGGACGAGGCCTTCTGAGACCAGGATCCTCCTGCTTCCCTGACTGCTGAGGCCTTACAGGGTACCCTGGGCCGGGCCTCCCCTCAGGCCTGCAGCCTTGAGCACACTGTGCATGTGTGGGTGTTTGTCTGAAGGTGTGCCTGCCAGTTCGTGTGCATGTGTGTGCACAGATGTGTGCGTGTGTGTCTGCCTGTACAGGCTTATGAAAGCAGAGACCCCAGGAACTTGAGGATTTGGCCTCCTCTTCCTTCCAAAACCACAAGGCCGCTGGCCGGCCTCAAGCCTTGGTTTCCTCAAGGCCCAGAGAGGCTAATGAGAAACAGACCCTCCCAGCTGCCTGTGGGGTGGGTGGCCCAAGTGCAGGAGCTGTTGGCCTGAGAGCCCGCCTCTCTCCTGGGATCCAGGGGGGCTCAGAGCAGCGGAGGCCCCTCCTTGGGCCTTCCCTGTGGTGGAGGCAGACAAGAGTCTGCCAGGCTGGCCCAGAGACCACGCTTGGGAGCCCCTCAATCTGGAATGCTGCCCACCACCCCTGCCATGACCCTGCCTCTGGGGAGAGGTCACACCACTAAGGGTTTCTCAGTGGGTAAAAGAGGCAAGTGGCTGAAAAGATGTGTCCTCCCTTCCTGTCCCTCACTCTGGGTGGCTGAGAGTTCATTGGAGCAGGGAGGGATGTGCACGGGGAGGGGGTGCTCTCCTCATGGCCTCAACCTGCTCAGAGTCAGACCCATGGACCTCCTGTGGGGGGAAGCTGTGATGGCGATGGCAGGAGGTCCTTAGGAACGCAGACTCCTGAGCTCTCCTTGCCCCAGGAACCCTGATGGGCAGGTCTGGTTGAGTTAGGGACTCTTCTGGAATGGCTCCAACCCAGCACCATGTAATATTTAGAGATTAGCTTTCAGGTGTGTACTTTTGGAGTCCAGGAATTGACTCACCACTCAATTTTTTCCCCTTCTTAAGCTGGGGTAAATAATGTGACTTACTGGAGAAAATGTCACATCACAGGCTCAGTGCATGGTAGAGACAATAAAAGCAATAATAATGACAGCAGCTGACCATCACCAAGTGGTGGCTTTGTACCACACTCTCTGCCATGGCAGGCTCGGATGCAGGATGCAGGTTGGGGTAGTGGATAAGGGCTAAAGTTTGCCTCATTTGGGCACACTGGGGGCCCTGAGCATGTCCCCACAGCCTCCTCCTAGTCACCTAAACCTGCAATTGCAGAGCGTACTGCTGCCTTGGGAGATACAGCCCAGAGCTCCAGAAACCAGGCCTGGTTCCTTCCAGCCTAATTGGCTAATTGTCTGCCGCCTTGATAGCTGGGTCTAGACATGACTGGTCCCAGCCGGGCCTTTACCCATCCTAGATCCCTGGGCCACTGAGCAGGAAGGATTAACATGCAGGCTGGATTTGCTCACTTAATTCCTTATCAAGGCCCTGTCCTTCAACACCAAGAGCAAGTTTTCTTTCTTCAGGCAAAGAACCCCAGGAGGCTCTGGACAGCAGCAAGATGAGGAAGGGAGGCTGCCTGACCTCTGTCTGTCTTATCCACCGCTTCCCCAGGGGTGCAGTGCGGTCTGGAAACGTCTGGACTCTCCCTGGAGCCCCCAAGAGAGTGGGCCCCTCACAGCCTCGCTCTAGTGGGGAGACTCCAGTGAGGGCTATCGACCCAGCTGGAGCGGGGCTGGCTCTCCAGGCATTGAACTCTGGGGTCTTTGCACCTCAGCTCCTTTCGGTGAGGTAAAGGCAGAGAAAGAGGCCCATGGGGACCAGGATGGAGTCCTCCTGGCAGAGCATCCACCCTGGGGAAGGAGAGAAGGAGCTGGGCCCACTCGGGGTGTGGACTCTAAGGAGTGGAGGGCCAGAGGGGATGCCAGACTGCCCAACACCGGGCCAAGGAGGCCTCTGAGGAAAGAAGAAAAGTGAGGCCTCACCCAGACAGAGAGGTAGAGAGAGGGCTCCGGGCGGTGCCGAGCGCTCCGTGTGGGCCATCCCTCCACGACTTGCTGTAATGTGCGCCCCTTGAGCTGGTGTTATCATTCCTATTTTATGGATGAGAAAACAGAAGCCCTAAAAATCTCAGAAACATGCCTAAGTTCATAGCTAGCAATGGACAGAGCCGTGAACGGCCTGCCCCGGCCCAAAGACCCACACAGACCTTCCACACAGACCCCCAACTTGCAGAATGCAGAAGTCTCAGCTCCCAGCCCCCACTGCCCTCACCTCCCATGCAGCCCACCACCTTGCCAGGAGCTGCTCGTCTCCCCTCCTCCAGGAAGCTTCCAGAGCATCCCACCATTATTGCCTCTGCCAAGAACCCAGAGCAGGCATTACGTTTGCCAGTATGCAGGGTGGTAGGTCCTGTTTGACCCAAGTAGCTGCACGGAGCAGGAGTTGGCATGGACTCTAGACTGGCACAGCTCTGGCTTTGAAACTCAGCTCTCAGCTCTGCATCATTGGACCATCTGTGCCTGTTTTTGCGTCTATAAAATGGGACTAATAATGGCACCTACTTCAAAGACCAGTGGAAGATTTAATGAGATACTGTAGATGAGATGTTAACTCAGAGAGGGGTAAAATGAGGCTCAGAAAGGGTGTGTGCCAGGCAAGGACTTTCTCAACAGGACCCCTAAATCTCAGGAAATACTGCCAAGAGTTAATAAATGGGACAACATCAAATTAAAAAGCTTCTGCACAGCAAAGGAAACAGGAATATGAAGAAAAAACCTACAAATGGGAGAAAATATTTGCAAGCTACTCCTCTAACAGAGGCTTAATATCTAGAATATACAAAGAACACAAAAAAGTAAGCACCCAAAACTCAAACAACCTCATAAATAAATGAGCAGATGAATTAAACAGACACTTCTCAAAAGAAGAAATACAAATGACCAACAAATCTGAAAACAAGTTCAACACCATTAGCAATTAGGGAAATGCAAAACAAAACGACACTGAGATTTCATCTGGCACCAGTTAAGAATCCAAATAATATACATGCTAGAAAGGATGTGGAAAAAAGGGAACAAATTTTACACTGTTGGTGGGGTTGTAAATTAGTACCACCACTATGGAAATCAGTATGGAGGATCCTCAAAAGACTAGGCATGGAACCACCATATGACCCAGGTATACCACTCCTCAGTATTTACCCTAAAGAATTAAGGTTGTCTTACTACAGTGATATACCCACGTTTATAGCAGCATAATTCACAATAGCCAAACTATGGAATCAGCCTAAGTGACCATCCATGAATGAATAGATTTTTAAAATGTGCTATATATACACAATGGAGTTTTATTCACCCATAAAGGAAAATGAAATCATGCCTTTTGCAGGAAAATGGATGGAACTAGAGACCATATGTTAAGCAAAATAAGCCAAACTCAGAAGGTCAAGGGTCATGTGTTTTTTCTCATATGTGGAAGCTAGAGAGGAAAAAGGAAAAGGCAGGCTGGGGTGGGGTGGATGTGGGAATTTCATGAAAATCATGGGCAGCTCAGTAGAGGAAAGGAACCAGTGGGTGGAATGTGGGGAGGGAGTGGGGAAGTACTGGGGACCGATACAGATCAAATTATATTGTTATACTATGTGCCTGTGCAAATACATAACAATGAATCCATCATTATGTCCAGCTATTATGCACCAATAAAAAATGTGGAAAGAGCCTCGCATGGTGGTGCACACCTGTAATCCCAGAGGCTTGGGAGGCTGAGGCAGGAGGATGGGGAGTTCCAAGCCAGCCTCAGCAAATTAGCAATGCCCTAAGCAACTCAGTGATAACCTGTGTCAAAAAAAAAAAAAAAAAAAAAAAAAGGGTTTGGGATGTGGCTCAGTGGTTAAGCACCCCTGTGTTCAATTCCTGGTACCAAGAAAAAAAAAAAAAAAAAAGGAAAGAAAAAATAAATCCAACATGCTATTATATTAACTTATTCAAGCAGTAAATAGATACCAATAACTTACGTGTCAGTGTGTACTAAATATTGAGATGCAGAATTTGTTAAAAGACACTGGATGCTATAAAAAAGAAAAGGTGTGTGCCTTCTCCACTGTCACAGGGCACGCTGACAACAGCAGTCAGAGCCAGGAGAGGAAGGAGACCCACACTCCAAGGTGGTGGCTCCTGGTCTCTGGTCCAGGGCTTCTATCCCTCAGTCATGAAATCACAGGGTCTCTGTGGCCGTGAATGCTCAGAGCCAGGCCCTGGGAGAGCTGGAGAGTGACAGCTTCCAGGCCAGGCCCTCTCCTGCCCACCCTTCCGCCCCCATGCTCCCTCAGGGGCTGTCTTCGCCTGACCTCGGTGGTCTTTCTGGGGTGTGGGGCTGTTTGCAACAGGCGCCTATTGTCTGCTGGTCCGAGTGCACCTGTAGTACCTCGTCCCAGACTGGTGAGTCAGCTCTTGGCAGGCAGTGAAGCAGCCACTCCACATCGTCTTAAGTCTGAAAGAGGACCTTTCTTTTCATTTTCCTCCTCCTTCCTCTCTCCACTCTCCATGAAGTGGTCATCTCCGCTGGGCAGCAGGGAGCATCATTCTCTGCCAGGATTTCTTGAGTCTCCTTGGCCAGGAGACAGGGTGGGGCCTAAGAAACAAAGAGACTGAGGCCTAGGGCTGGCCAAAGCCCCTGAGTTACTGCAGGGTGGTGTTCATGTCCTCAAGTTCCCCATTTCCAGGGGGTACCTAAGTCAGGGCAGGCGTCGCGACACTTTACTTACCCAGGGCCTCATACTTAACCACCTCTACTATCTGGACCCAGGTCTCAGATCTAGAGACTGCTGAGCAGACCAAAGGCATTCCTGAAAATTGTCTGACATGAGTTTAGGGATTATACTTTAAAGCTTTGACAATTATACTTTGGAACTTTTTTTTTTTTCCCACCTGAATCAGAGATTATGTACTCCTGTTACACACCATTGAAGCTAGCTTGACTATATAATTTGCATATGTACTAAAAGAATTAAATCAGAATAGGGTAAAGGTTATTTAAGATATTCTTATTGAAAGTGAAACACAACAGGCAGCAAAAACATAAACAATAAGAAATATATCCAAGAAGTAAAAAACTAAAGCAATCCTGAGTTATTCAGGGTAGAGGCAAAGCAAATGATAGACCCTAGCTCTTAGGGACATGGTTTTGTTTTAATTATTACCGCACTCTTGAGTGGAATATTGGATTAGATCAATTTCTTTTTAAGAAGGTTTAAGAGTATATGACACATTTTCAAACAAGGACTTTCAGAGAACATAATTTCAGTTTTCTCTATATTTGTGGTATTTAAAGAAATATACAAAAGTTAGTAATGGCAGATAAAGTGATTTAGACTGATACCACTGAGGATAATTAGGAAAGCAGAACAAAATATTTTAAAATCTGCTCAAGGACATCAGAGAACTAACAAGATAGTAAAGAATTTCTGGGCCATGATTAAGACCTAGAGAGATAAGAGTGGAATTTGGAATTTTGTGTCTCCCCAAGCCCTGGGGAGCATTTGAGAAGAGTTACCTGAGAGCCCAAAAAGTTGAGCAATTCTTTTGACAGCATTATGAGACCATGAGGGCATGGACTGAAGCTCCAGGGTTGCCAAATGGTGAAACTGAGTGAACTCCCTCTCCCTCAGCAGAGACTCCAAAAAGGGGTACATCTAGGAGTTAAGGGTGAACCAGAAATAGCTCAGTTTCCACTCAATCCTTAAAATGAAAGTAGGAAACCCTGTATTGTTGGTGCTCCAGGCACAAATGTGAATCCTCTCTGAAGGAAGGTATCATCCAAGACTTCACATTATTTCTAAGAAAAAAATGTAAAAACAATGTCCAACACATAATCAAAAATAACTATACACAAAAGGAGTCAGACAACATTCTATTAAAAACATCAGAAATAATAGACAATAGAAATAGGTCTACATAGGCTACCTGTATTAGAGTAAAGAGCAAAGATTTAAAGGAAGTGAGCTTACTATGTTCAAGGAGATTGTTGTGGTTACTATTGCCGCATAGAAAATTACCCCCAAACTTAGTGATTCAAACAGCAACTTTGTCATCTGATGATTTTGTGGGTCAGAATTTCAGGAAGGGCTTGACCAGGCAGTTGCCACTCAAGGCCTCTCATGCAGTTGTTGTCAGATATCAGAACAGGATATCCAAGAGATCTCCCTCACATGCCTGGCAGCTGGTGCTGATCGTTGGCTGGGATCTCAGCTAGTGTTGCTGACCAGAACATCTACACATGTCCTCTCTGGCATGGCAGCCTCAGGGAGTTAAATGGCTTACATGGTAGCTTCCCCCAGAGTGAGTGTCCAAGAAAAGCCTGGTAGAAATTGCATGACCTGTTACATAATAGTTGCAGAAATCACACAGCATCATTTCTGCTGAGTTCTACTGGGCACAGGAAGTACTCAGGCCCAACACACCCCAGATTCAATGGGAGGAATCAGAAACCCTCCTCTCTCTCTCAGTGGGAGCATTGCCAAAAAATTTGCAGTCATAATTTAAAACTTCCACAGAGATAAAAGAGATGAGCTTCTATTGTTAAGAAAAGTTCAGTTGGTCAATGATGTCTTCTGAACATGAGATGTTCTAGTCTTTTCCAAATGAAGTATGTTTTACACATTCCCCCCTCTGCCAGGTGGATCCACAAACCTGGCCACGGTGGGTCACTTAGATATCTTCACAGTATCTCTAGCTCTACTAGAGATGCAGGGGCAACTCCAGCTCCTCATCCACATTCACAATGACACCCCGCCCACACTTACTCCCCGCCTTCTTTGTTTTCCCCCACAGAGATGGCAAGGTAACTCCTCAGGAAGCCCAAGAACCTTAAAAAGTACAAAGTGAAAGAATTAGAAATTAGGCAGCGTCTATCTGCCCTCAGGCTTCCCAAACCCAAATAATCCTTAACACATCTGATAAGAAGGAAGATTCTCAGACTAGGAGAAGAGAGGTACAATCTAAAAACCTGGTAGGGATTAGTAATACCTTAGAAAGTTCCTGTTAATCAACAAAAAGGAAATGGAATAGGGACCAAAAGGCCAATACATGAGTGGGCACGTCGTAAGAGAGGAAGTTCAACGGCTGAAAAGAAAATGAAGAGATCCACAAATTCACGAGTGACCAGAGAGACACCTGTTTCACACAATTAAGTTCCTCCACATCCACCTGAATGGCACAAATTAGAAAGGTAGAGCAAGCTCCGTGCAGGGAGGTGGGACTTTTGGGTCCAAAGGCAAGAGGACAGGCCAGTACAGCCATCTGAGAGCAATCTGGCTGTCTTCAGCAAGGGATGTGTATGCCGTGCATCTCAGAATCCCACAAAAATGGGTCTATAGCCTGGAAAAATGACCCAGGAGGAATGAAAGAGGATTTGTACAGGGTGTTCATGGTAGTAAAATTTGGAGAGGTGGGGGAGTTGAGAGAAACTGGGGGAGTGGGTAAGTAAGGTGGGGTGGGTCCCTTCCAAGAGGTGAAGGGAAGCAAGCCAAATATACAAAGATAGATCTTAATAGCAAAATTGAATGAAAAAGAAACAAGAGAATTACAGCATAATATCCCTCATGTAAAGTATAAAACATGCAGAAAACCTCACCAGTATACAAAGAAGATGCAGGGTCTGGATCTGGTTCTGGGGTGAGAAGTAGGCAATAAGAGATGAGGTGAAGAAGAAAAAGAAACAAAAGGAACACTGAAGAGGGTTTGAGTAGGTCAACAATGATAGTATACTGGGAACCAAGGAATGCCAATCAATTCAATTATCTCTGCATCTGAGATAAAAATAAATCAGAAGAGCAATTTATAGACTTGGACTACAGAGATTCAGCTTCAACAGGCCTTCAGTGAGCCCCCAAATAGAGGTCCCAGTGATTCTGTTAAGGCTCTCTCCAGCATTGTAGACAGATGATCATCAGTGGTTATTTGAATACATCTGATGCCAGGGAGCTCATTTATGATGAGCTGCAGGTCATTCTAATTAGAAAGGTCTTCAAGCTGAGGCCAAAATTCACCTCCCTATACTTTCCAAACCTTTGATCCAAGTCCCATCCTTCAGAGCAAATAAAAGAACCAGGCCCCTCCTGCTCCCAAAAGCCAGCCCTTGACAAACTAGAGAAGGCTGGCATCGTTCTCACCCACCTCACCAGCCTGGGCACCTTGAATTGCCCAAACTCAATGACCTTCCACGCCTACCGCCTGTCTGTGCTTGTCAAGGTTCTCTGCCCAACCCGCTTCATTCTAGCCAAGCTCTTCCCCAAGGTCTGGTCTAGTTACCAGCGTTTCTCCTCAAACACGGCTCCCTCAGGGAAACCCCACCCTCTGCGTGCTACAGGTTGACCAGCACAGGGTATAGCGGGACATATACCCTCGACAGCCAGGCTCTATGCTCTATTAATATAGCCTCACATTAAAGTCTTTTTAAAAAAAAGTCAACTCTCAGTGATCACTCAAACTTCTAGGTCTTTTTCACCACTTTATACACACATAAATGCATACAACACAAAAGATACACAGTGTGAAGACTTAAGTGAGTCACTTGGTTTCTTGTCTATCTTTCTGGAGATTAAATACATTTACAAATCTAACACAAATTCTCGCTTGGACAAAGAGAATTAGAGTCTACACTGTCAGCAAACACTGTCATGCATCTTGCTTTTGAACTTAACTCAGATAAGGTGGAGAATTTTCCCTATCAGTTTATAACTCCTTGCTTCATTCTTTATATCAGCCCCATCGTCTTTCATCGTGTGATCTACTCAAAGTATTTAACTGATCCCTCACTGGTGGACATTTAGGTTGCCTCCAGTATCCAAGGCAATGCCACTAATAAGCTGCACATAAGCCAGGGTTTCTATAGGGTCACATCCATATTACTTTTGACTTGGATTTTTTTTCACCCAGGAGATGGACTTGTCATTCGTGCCTGCTCTGATCTCTCTTGTTGACTTCGCCTATTCTTCCAGGCATTGTCAGCCTAATTTGGAATCCTGATTAGCTGTTGGGCCTGGTCCCTCAGCTTCAGGTCATCTGCAAACTTGGGGAGGGAGACCCTCAGGCCTCCATTCAAGTCACTAATAAAAATATTGAGAAGTCTGGGGCCGAAGATCAGGTCCCTGGAGCCAGCCCTAGAGAATTCCAGGTATCCATTTATCAGCTGTCGTGGGAGGTGTGTCCCTGCTATTGTCACAAGAGCCAGCACCACTAGAATATCCAAACAGACCTTTTCACCCCCTGGCCAAAAGTGAGCCTTCCCGTCCCCTGCCTCCCAGTGAGAAAGAACAAAGCCTGGAGAACCCAGGGTCATTTGCTCCTAGCAGAAGCAGCTAGAGGGTCTGGAGAGGAAACCCCCGGCCCTTGCGGGAGCTGGAATCCTATCCTGACCATTTGTAATTATGTGGTTTGGGGCAAATTACTTAACATCAATTGAGACTGCTGTGCTCATGAGCAAGAGGCCTTTCAAAACCTGGAGTGAAATTCCCTCTGGCCAGTTCTATCTTAACACTTGCTCTTATCTTTTCTGGAATTGACTTCTTGGGCTTACCCTTCTCTGCTTTTGGTGTGTCCCCTTGAGAGGAAAGCCTGGGCATACTTTATCCTTTAGCAGAGCTAAAGACAGAGCACCAATCCAGATCTTTATCCTGAGGCCCCAACTCTGCAGGGTGAGCCATCAACCAGGATTCGGCCAAGATTTTGCTAGATTTTCAACATGGACTTTCAAAATGGGGTTTGCTTCAGCTATTCTGTGCCATTATCCCTCAGTTATCCCTCTTCTCTCTACCTGGCCTGGTCAAGATGTTCAGGAAGGGCCTCCATTTCCCAGCCTCCTATCCCTCCTGGCGCTAGGTGAATTCCAAAGTGTAAAGCCATGGGTTCCTTCCTTTACCATGGAACTGCTTCTCAGGATGCCCATCATCCCTGAGCTCACCGAAGAGTACTCACATGATAAGGCCACAGTCATTCCAGAGGATGCTCACGGGGACAAGGACCCCATTCATCTTGGCCTTGTTTGTGTGAATATTAATCAACTATTACGGACACGTTCTGGGTTAGAACTGTCATCACTTCTATTCTCGAAGTCCGGCATGGTGGCACATGCCTGTAATCCAGCATCTGGGGAGGGCGAGGCAGGAGGATCACGAGTTCAAGGTCAAGTGGGACCCTGTCTCAAAATGGAAAAGAGAAAGGGCTGGGGTGTAGCTCAGTCGTAGAGTGCTTGCCTAGAGTGTGCAAGCATGTTCAATCCCCAGCCCAGCAGAATCAGTCAAGTTTCAAAGGGTGGGACGTGGAAAAAAGAGCAATCAGGGAGAGTCAGGAGGGGAGTCAGGAGGGGAACCAGGTCTGTGCCACCCCAGCCCAGCTTCTTTCTGTTGTTCCACCAGGCCCCCGCCCCAGGATTATGCGCCTCTCCTTTCCTGTTCGGTCTTGCTCTTCCCTAGGAGGGAAAGAGTAGGAAGAAATAGCCGCACATCAAGGCCCGTGTGGAGGGGACTCCGGTCCAGGTCCCGCAGTCCCAGGCCTGTCTGCTCCTGGGAGTCAGACGTGCATGGATGATGTAAGTCAAGGGGAGGGGGAGAGGTTGCCAGGCATCCCAAGTCTAAGGACAGGGGCACCTTCCCTGTGGGTTCGGGATGGTGGGTGCTCTGGGTGTGCAGAGGCGAGGGGAGAGGAGCTGCAGGGCTGGGTTGATTCAGCCCCTGCTTACAGGGCACTCTTTGGCCGTCCTGCAGCTTGTCCTCAGCACCCCCAGCTGGGCCTTCAGGCAGGCAGTTGCCCTAGGGTGGACAGGGTGGCTGAGGTCCGGAGTGGGCAGGGCCAGTTCCCCAGGACCCCTCCAGACAGGGACTCAGCTCTGGAAGCCTCGGAAATCCTCCTCTGTGCATGTGGAACCCCAGACCCGGGCTCTGTAGGCAGGAGACATATCTTGGCCTGGGGTGGGAGCTGGGCCTGCCCCTACTATGGCCCCTCTCCCAGCCCCCAGTGGTGAAGAGCAGGCGGGTGGGCTGGAGAAGCAGCAGCTCACCCTGGGGGTGGTCTGAGCCCCAGTAACCAACTCTGATGTCCCACAGTGGGGCCGGGACAGGAGGGGGCTTCTCCATCTCATCAGCACCTGCTGCCCTTCCTACTGTCCTCCCTCAACTCCAGAACCTGTCTCTGTGGGGCAGGGCTAGAATTTGCCACACAGAGCTTGGGTCTTGCAGGAGATCGGGGTGTCCTGGCTGAACCCTTCTGCTTGACTGTTCCAGGGTGGGTGAGTAGCAGCAGGAAAGGCCACCCTGCCACCAGGGGAAGGGCACCTTAAAGTCCCTTGATCTTTCAGAGCCCCAGTTCCCTCAGACAGCTCATGGAGGCCTCTCGGGTGGGACTCCATGAGATCACGCAGGTGACAGGTTTGGACAGAGGTTTGATGACCATGACCCCCACCATCGTGGCTGTTGTTATTAGTACTACTACCCACCCAAGCCACATCCCCCACTGCCTGGGGCAGCCCTTGTCCGACACTAACCGAGGCTAGGCTCCTTTGGTAGGTCCACCCGGCTGCCACCTGTGCATGGGGTGGAGGGGTCCCAAGGAGATGGCTCTTTCAAAGTGGCTCAGGAGGAAAGAGAAGGGTCTCGGACAAGATGCTGGGCGAGGGAGGCGCCATCTGGACTTGTGGTTGCCGTCTCTGAAGTTGCCGGCTGGCTCAGGTGTGTGAATTAGGGAGGGGATGTAGATGGCTTCAACCACAGGAATGTCACCCAGGAGCCAACCGAAGCAGCCCAGGGTGGGAAAGGAGTAGGTTTAGGGGAGGCCTTGCTTCCTGCTTCTCTCTGACCTCATTGTCCTGGGCCTTTTAAACACCCCAGCCTGGACTCTGGTGTTTAGGGAATAACAGGACCGGCGTCTGTCCTTCCTTCTCTCCTTCCTTCCCCAATAAGTCGAGGCACTGAGGATGCAGGATCAAGGAGGCCACTGCCTCAGGCTGTTCCCAGGGTTCCCTTGAGCAGCCTCCCTCCCTCCCCCAAGACCACTGTGGGGTGGCGCCATCCGAGAGAGATCCCCAGGAGATAGAGCCGCATGGATCAGGCTACCCCTGTCAGTCAGGAGGGTGTTTCCAGTGCTGATCTAGGAAATTCTAGGCTCATCTTTATTAAAGCAGGTGGCATTTCTTTACTTCCTACCAATCATCAGGGAAATGGGTGTGTTTGTTCTGTAGCGAAAGTCCTGACAATGGTCGCCTGGCCTGTAGGACCTAGTCCCTTCTCCCTCTCTGACCTCATCTCCCCCTACTCTAGCCTCTCACTGATTTCCTTGCTTTTCCCCATACAAACCAGCTGTGCTACCACCACAGAGCCTTTGCACATGATGTTCCTCTGTGTGGCCTGTTCTCCTCCACAGTGCGCATGGCTCCTCCTCACACATCTTTACTCAAATGTCACTTTCTTAGTGTGGCCTACTCTGACTTCCCTTCTAAATGCCATATCATCTCCTTGTGCCCCTCATACCTGTCTCTTGTCCTTTTAAATGTTTCCACAGAGCACCGGCCACCCTCTAATATGCTTAATTTGTTTAACATCTGTCACCCTCCACTAGAATGCCAGCTCTGTGAGGTCACTTCTGCTCACTACTATTTCTCTAGAAACAGAACAGGACCTGGCATGTAGTAAGTTCTCAATAAATGTGTAGAATATGAAGGGGAGGGGACCCCAGGCCTCAGTGCTGATGCGGAGTAGCAAGAGGTAGCAGTAGGTCCTGCTGGGGGCTGACCTGCAGCCAGGGCATGTGGTGCTAAAGGAAGAGCCAGTGAGCTCATGCCCCTTGCTCCTCAGTGTCACCTCATTCTGGCTGCTGCTTGCTGTGTGTGTTGGGAGGTGAGGAAGCTTCTCTCCAGACCTGACTCAAATGCCACCTCCACAGGAAGCCTGCTGTAGCCCTGCTGCCCGGCCTTGGTCACCTCTCACCCCCAGCCTTCCAGCCTCAGCACAGGAGGTTCCCAGGAGGGACGACCGGAGACCTGGAGTGGAGAGAACTGGGCTCCTCTCGGGCACGTTCCCTGCACTTTCCTGCCCACTTTACAGATGACAAAACAGACCCAGAGATGTTACATAACCTGCCTAGTCACAGAGCCACTTACGAGGGAGCAGAGTTCACTCCCTGGTCTCATCCCTTGCATTGCTACCTGACCCAGGGACACAGGGAAGGACTCCGTAGCCTCAGCTGGCTGGGTACAGAGCTTGTGATTCCTCAGAGGGGTTTCTGTGGGGACAGCCTTGGAGGGCGGGGTGGGATGCCGTGACCCGGGTCCCTCCGTGGGCTTCTAGGCATTCCATGTCCAGCCATCGGGTGAATCCCCCACCTGGGCAGGTGCAGGAGCCCCTCAAGGCCATCGCAGAGGTCAGGGACAGCTGGCCTCCGTTCCTGCTGGCTGGCAGCTCCCTCTGCTGGACCCAGCCCCGAGAGGAGCTCAGACACAGGGACGCCGCGTCTGTCTGCACTGGAGTGATGGCAGTCCCTCTCCAGCCTCGCAGGGAGTCACATGTGGGGCACCTGCGGGGTGCTCAAAGTAGCAGGGAGGGACCTGCGAGCGACGCTTCTGGGTGACCCGGGAGCCCTACACAGAGGAGGAGACGAGTAGGGGCTTCAACCACTGCCGCCCCCCTCTGCCCAGCCAGTGGCTGTGTGTGGCTGGAGGGGGCTCCTGAGAGAGGCCTGCTCGCCATCTCGCTGGATGCTCTGGGCAGCCAGGGTTCTACCTCTGTCCTTTGGACCGGGAGCTCCTGAGTCGCGCCCGGCTCACCTGGGGTAGGAGCTGGGCTCAGCCTCCCAAGCTGCGAAGCCCCCGGGCCTCCTGGGACACCTTCTCAGCTTGGCTCCTGGCCCGGGCACCTGTCCCTGCCGCTCTCCTGCTCCCCAGGCTCCTCTCCCCGCCTCTGGGGGGCAGAGCTGACGCTGGCAGTGCTGGTGATCGCCACCCAGACCCAGGCGCCCCAGCGGTAGTGCCGCGAGTCGCCTGAAGAGCCATGCCAGGGATGGGACGTGACTGGCCCTGGAGCTGCAGGCTTGACCACGAGGAAGGTGATACCTCAGGGAGGCAGAGCGGTGGAGTGCCCAGTGACATCAGCGTACGTGACTGTCAGCCCAGTCCTCCCGTCCTCCCCCTCCCTCGCCCCACGGTGACTGCAGAGCACACTGACCTTCAGTGACAGGCACAGGCCTCTCTGTGCATGTCCACACCAAGGACAGGGGCAGTACCTGTGGGAGAAGCTGCCCTGTGACTCCTTGTCTTCTAAGTGAGTACCCGGGGGTCTAAGGGCTCCTCCTGGTCCCAGGGCTCTGTGGCCCTTGCTTCTGGGTCAGGAGCCTGCTGCTTCCTGAGTGACCCCCCTTCCGCCCGCGGGCAGCCCTGCCAGGAGGGAATTGATCGTCCTCTTGGCTCTGCTAGACCTTCCTCCTGAGTGCCTGGCAGGCTTCTGGTGACTGGGAGCCAGTGTAGAGGGCACCTGGCTTCCCACCCCAGGCCTGCTGATAGGGCTGCCAGGCCTGCGTCCCTGGGGGCAGAGGCCCAGAGCAGGCAGGGCTGGGTGTCCTGAAGAGACAAGTCCAACCACCTTGGATGACCACCACCTGCCTGCGTTGCCTTCTGGGGAATCCAGCTGCTGTACCGGCTCTTCTCGGGCACCCCCACCCTACACGCCACCCAAGGGGTGTCGGAGCCAGAGTTCAGCATTTGCAGAGCTGATGGTTGGAAACCAGTCTCTAACCTGTCCCATGCAGCCCCCTGTGTGCTCAGTCAGTGACTACGACTTCAGCACCAGCTCAGTAGAGGTATATTACTTTAGTTAAAATGACATATGTTGGAACAGGAAAGACCACAGAATGAATCCGACAGAACTTTCCTATGCTCACATATGAATATTCAACCAGCAAAACTCCACATCATGTACAGCCATGAGAATGGCAAGTTTTACTCCATGAATGTATGATAGGTCAACACACACGCTATTGTCATGTATAACTAAAAAGAATAAAAATCTTTTAAAAATTTACATATGTTAAGGCCAACATTGCAGCTAGCCTGAAGTATAATTCTGGTTGGAGGAAGTAAAAAATCATCCAGATGGCTAGTAGGAATAGCCAGGAATAAGAAAGTCATATTGAGCCTTGCTAAGCTCCTATCTATCCCTGGGGTAAAAGGCTACATGCACACAAGGAAGACAGGAAGGGCCTTAGCTGTCTACCCAGCCCTAGCTGAGCACACAGAGTAAAGATCAGGGCCACCTACAGTATGACGGTGCTCCCCAACCCACACACAGATCCATTGGCAGAGGGTTGAAGCCTTCCTGGATCAAGGTATTTAATTAAGCACAATCTGATCAATCATGGGTCATCACTAAGCTACCCCAACCCAGGAGCAATTGCTGGGAGACCAGACTCAAAAATAAAAACAAGAACTAAAAACAAACTAAGCAGATAGCAGTAGCCTCACACTGTGAGGAAGAGAGATTCCTTAGAACTAGCCTAGGCGACTTGCTAGACAAAGCCAACCAGCGGACACAGGCAAAGTTCAGTAAGGGTGACCTGGTGGTGGTGGTGGTGGTGGTGAATTAGAATTCAAAGTTGCCACCAGGTATTACCTAAAATGTCTAGTTTACAATAAAAACCACAAGACATGCAAATAAAGAGGGAAGTGGGATTCATTCAGAGAGAAAAGGATAGTCGATAGAGATTGTCTCTGAGGTACCCAGATGTTGAACTTGACAAAGACTTCCAAGCAGACACTCTTGATGTGTTCAAAGAACTAACAGAAAACCATGTAAAAGAATTTACGAAATACTCATCAAATGACTCATCAACTAAAGGATAACAATAAAGAGAAAATTTATTTAAAAAAAACTAGAAATTCTGGAGTTTGAAAAGTACAATAATTGCAATGAAGAAATCTCTAGGGGAATTCAACAGCATCTTTGAACTGGAAGAACAAAGAATCAGCAGATTTAAAGCTAAATTCGCTGAGATCAACTAATCTGAAGAACAGAAAGAAAAAAGAACAAAGAAAACTAAACACTACCTCAGAGGCCGGTGGAACAACATCAAACATACTTAATGGAAGTTCCAGAAGAAGAGAAAAGAGAGAAAGGAGCAGAAAAACATTTGAAAAAATAAGGGACAAAAAGTCCCCAAATTTGATGGGAAACATTAATTTACACATCCAAAGTCCAAGTGGGATAAATGCAAAAAAATCCATTGACATCATAATAAAACCGTTGAAATAGAGACTGGGAAAATCTCAAAAACATCAAGACAAAAACTGATGCATTACATACAAAGGAACTACAGTGTAATTAACAGCTGATTTCACATCAGAAATGATGAGACAGAAGGAACTGGACAGTCATGGTCAAAGTGCTGAAAGAAGCCAAATAAAACCAACCAACCAACCCACCCTGCCAAGGAGTAGTCCAGAGCCAATAGAAGACTCCTTCAAAATGAAACCAAATAAAGACACATCCAGGCAAGTTAGCAAATCCACCTTACAAGAGATACGAAAGTAAGTTCCTCAGGCTGAAAAGAATAACACTAGACAAACTGAATCCACATGAAGGAATATAGAGCAACAAAAATGGAATTACCACAAAAGGTAAATATAAAAGACACTATAAATATGTTTTTCTGTTAACTGGTTTTAAAAACAATTGCTAAAAACTACACTGAGATTCCATATCCCTCCATTCAGAATGACAATTATCAAGAATACAAGCAATAGTAAGTGTTGGTGAGGATGTGGGGAATAGGTACACTCACACATTGCTGGTGGGACTGCAGATTGGTGCAACCACATGGAAAGCAGTATGGAGACTTCTCAGAAAATTTGGAATGGAACCACCATTTGACCAGTTACCCATTCCTAGGTTTATACCCAAGGGACTTAAAATCAGCATACTACAGTTACACAGCCACATCAATGTTTATAGCAGCTCAATTCACAAAAGCTAAGCTATGAAACAAATGTAGGTGCCCTACGACAGATAAATGGATGAAGAAAATGTGGTGCATATACACAATGGAATATTACTCAGCCATAAAGAAGAATGAAATCATGGTATTTGCTGGTAAGTGGATGGATCTGGAGACTGTCATGTTAAGTAAAATAAGCCAATCCCCCAAAACCAAAGGCTGACTCTTCTCTCTAATATGCAGATGTTAACACAAAATAAGGGGAGGGGAGAATAGAAGTTCATTGGATTAGGCAAAAAGGAATGAAGGGAAGGGAGGGGAGATGGAAATAGGAAAGATAGTAGAATGAATCGCACTTTACTTTCGTATTTTCATGTATAAATCAGTGAAACTCCACATCATGTTCAACCACAAGAATGGGGTCCTCATGGAATAAGTTATACTGTCATATACATCTAAAAGAACAAATTAAAAACAATTGCATAAAATAATAATTGCAAAACCATATTGTTGGTCTTAAATAAAGATGTGATATATATAATAATAATAATAGTATAAAATATGGGAGTGATCAGAGCCGTATGGGAACACCAGGGATCCCTCAAATCCTGAGGAGAAACGGAGCCCACCAGGAAGGTAGATATGTGGGTTAATGTGAAAGACATTTTCTCCTTTCTTCAAAAGTCTTGGAAAGACTTGAAAGATAGTATAAAGCAATAAACCCAGCACTGTAATGTTTATATGGATGGAATGTACGTGATCTAAATGGCCAGAGGACTGGCCAGGGACAGGAGCTAGATTGCAGCTGAGAGTCTATGATTAACTAGAATCAAGTATTAATCTGAAGTAGACCAGGCTAAATTACAATGCGTAATAGAATCCTTAGAATGAGAACTTAGAGAACAACAATTTTTTGTTCTTGTTTTTGGTATGTGGGATTGGACCCAGAGGCACTTAACCACTGAGCCACACCCCCAGTCCTTTTTTATTTTTTATTTTGAGACACGGTCTCACAGAGTTGCTTAGGGCCTCGTTAATTTGCTGAGGCTATCCTCGAACTTGTGATCCTCCTGCCTCAGCCTCCCAGGCTGCTTGGATTACAGGCGTGTGCCACCTCACCCAGCAACAATTTCTTCAACCAGGAAGCAGGATGATAACAATCCCCTGGGTCTGGGGGAAGACTGGGGTGGGGGTGGTCTTACTACTAATTCCTTACCCACCCGCTGTCCCCGTGCCCCCTCCGCATCCAGCCCCCACCCTCTCCGTTCTCCCCGCCCCAACACATACACAGGAACCAGGAATTATACAGGGGGAGACCACCTGTAAATTCCCTTCCCCCAGAACTGCTGAGGGCCAGGGGTAGGGGGTGGGGGCGCGGGCTGGAGCCAACCTGCTCCAGCTTAGACAACCATAAACGTTCCTGCCCAACCTCTCACTCATGGCCTTGAGGTGGGCAGCTTGGAGCCAGCCATGGTGGGGTATTTACACTGCAGAAACTGGCAGATGGTACCGTGAAGGTTTTCCCCCTACAGAGCTATTTTAAAAACAACCACCAGCCACTGCTGAGGAGCCCGGGTGCTCTGGGCGTTAGCTACAAGAACAAGCCTCTAGCACAGGGCTAGAGGAACCCCAAATGAAGCCGTGGGTTAGAGCTGGCCCCACCCCCTTCTTCCTTCTGTCACCCCACTGCAGGCCAGCGCCTCAGCCACTAAGGACAACACCTTGCAGCTGGGGTCCCTGTACCACTCTCAACCCCCTCCAGGTTCCTCTCCACCGCCCTGGAATACAAACCAATTCTGTCCCTTCTCTGAGGACGAGGGCAGGTCCAGCAGGCCCCTCCTCCTGCTTCATCTGAGCACTTCCAACCTCGTTTATGCTGCTCGCCCTGCCACAGGGCCTTTGCACGTATCATTCCTTCTTCCTAGGCTGCTCTTGCCAGCCTCCAGAGCTACCTGCCTTCAGATCTCCATGCCCGTACCTGACCCACGTCCTACCCCGCCCCCTTGACAACGCTCATTATGGTTCTTCCCGTCCCCTTGACAATGCTCATTATGGTTCTTATCATTTTTGCGTGTGCAATTCTTCCAAGTTTTTCTCACCTCAAAAATGAAAGGGCCAGGTTCTGGCCCCTCAGCACTGACCTACACAAGGCCTAGAATATAGTAGGTGCCTGATAAATATTTGCCAAACGGATGAGTGAGCCAGTGGAAACACTGACATTAAAAAGCTAAGTGCAGTCCTCAGTCCCCGGCCCCAAAACAAAAACAAAAAAAAAAGCAAAAAATGCAAAGCACGGCTTTTAACGCCAGTGGGGAGGGTCACGCTAGGAATGAGGACCTGGGCACAGGACAAGGCCAGGTCCCAGTCCCGGCTTCCTTCTCTGTGAGCTGGATCCTCCGTGTCCTCTTCTGTAGGATGTACAAGAGGCGACATTCATGTGCCTGGCATAGGTGACCCCACGGCTGCTCTGCACCCGGATGCAACAAAGGAACCGTCTAGAGGAGTCTGTGGGGAGGTGACAGGGGCTCGGACTCAGGTCCCAGCACTGTTCCTTGGTTGCTAGGTCCCCTTGGGGAAGTTGCTCCGTCTCTGAGTCTCAGTCTCCTGGGCTCTGCCGTGTCCCTGCCTCACTGGTGGAGGGAGGGCCAGCTGCCAGGGTGTCTGGGTCCCTCGACCCTGAGTCTAGAGCGCAGGGTAAGCCTGACGCCCAGCGGGTGGCCCCTGAGCCTACGTTCCAGCTCCAGTGCATTTTACACAGGAGCCAGGAAGAGTCATCAACAGAAACCGAAGACTAATCTAGAAGGCACACATTTTGTAGTAAGTCTAGGGCAGAGTGGGTCAGGGTCTGGGGAGAGCATCTTTCTAAGCCCGGCTGTGCCTCACACGTGTGGGGGGGTGGCCGTCTGGATCTGCCCTTGGGTCCCTTCCACAGGAGTGGCTCTGGGAATAGGCGAGGCCAGCCACAGTGGGAGCATCTGGGGCGGACCCTGACCCCAGGACGCAGGTCAGAGGATGTTCCCTCCGTGAGGTTTTATAGCAACAGGGCAGCAGCTTCTCAGAGCTCAGCTCCAGATCACAGGGATGCGGGGCTTCCCATAGGCCAGCACAAGTTCCAACGACGGTCAGTGTCACTCCAACAGGCAATGCTGAGCCCTCGATCGGCAGTGAACAAGATAGCAAAGCCACGTCCTGAGCACCTTGTCAGTCAAGCTCTGACACCCGACAAGCCTACCAGGTCCACGAGACTAGCCCTCTTTTCAAAGGAGGGAAGGAAGGCTCGGAGAGGCAAGGCCCGAGGTCGCCAGCGCCGAGTGTGCTGAGCCACAGTCCTCGCCCTGAGCCAGCAGCTTGCGCTGCCCTACCCGCCTCCCCAGGAAGGTGTCTCTACCCTGAGGGGCAAAGCCCTGGGCTTCCTCCAAGGAGGGAAAGGAAGCTACAGGGCCCAGTCCCCAGATTATCTCCTGGAAATCTCTACCATTTGCAAGTGGAGATTTAGACCTCTGTGGGCCTTTAACAGAATAACATTATTAAGAACATTACTAGCTATAATTTAATGAGAAGCTATTATGTGCCAGTGAGCTTTCATTAACTTATTTCATCTTCACTGTGCCTGGGTCCCATGATTATTCCCATAAATGGATGAGAAACTGGAGTCCAGAAAAGTCAGCTTCAGTTTCTCAGGGACCTCTACTCTCTTGGAAAAGAAAGATGTATGTATTGTTGGAGTGCTTTGGAACATCAATTCAGAATCACATAACAAGAAGAAAGGAGTCAGCTGCTTGGGAAGTCCTCCCTCGTGTCTACCCCAATTTCCCCACACTGCAGTGAGAGTTTGACATTCCACAGCTTCTCTGGGCCAACTGGCAGCCACCCCCTACCATGCAAACTTGGCCCTTCGCTCTTGGGTCTGGAGGGGGAGTTTTCCTTTGTTCCCCAGGCCTTGGGGAGCAGCCTCACTCCAGAAAGGCCGGCTGAGGTCATGGGTGTGTGCCCCCTCTCCAGGCCTGCCCGGCCCAGCCATGCTGGCAGGCGCGTCAATCAGGGCCAGCCCGCTCAGCAGCCGGCCTTTTATTTCCTAAATTAAAAGGGCCTGTGATTCCTGATTGAATTAAAGGCGGGAAGGTCAGCTCCGAGAGCAGCAGGGAGATTTCAATCACAGAGGCAGCCAAGGTGGGCAGGGAGGCCAGACAGAGAGCAGAGCACGCTGGGAGCAGGAGTGGGACCAGGACATCACCGCTAGACCCAGGCAAAAGCATGATCTGAGGGTGTCTAGTCAACAACAAGACACTCTCACAAGTCCCTCGAGAATATTGGTTTCAACTAGAGATATTTCATCTTTCACTTCTGCCCTTGTACAATAGGCAACCTGCACCACTGAACTAGGCAGTCTTGGTTAAAATACCCTCAGAAATGTGAGTTCCACAACGCTTCTCGCTTTTTACTGGCACTTAAACTCTTAAACTCTCTCAAACACCCTCTCCCTCTCTCTCTCTAACTCAATATTGAACCTTCAGGAGACAAGAAGGATAATGTTAATTGCTTTGGAGTCAAAAAAGACAGTGAGGCTGCATTTCCTTTCCTATGGCTAAGGCTCAGAGATGCTACAAATGCTGCTGCCTTCCTAGAGGCCTGGAGAGACTGGAAAGAAGACTGCAGTAAACAACAGAAACCCCAAACCTCCTGACCGTGGGCTTAGGGGAAGGCCCCTGAGACTCAGTTTCCCCATCTGTACAATGGGCAGCCTTGCGCTTACAGGGTTTGCTGGGGTCCTGTCCTTCCTGGATACCCAGGACTAGGATATGCTCTCCTGCCTGGGCTGGTGCTGAGACCTCCCCGTGTAGCTTTGAGTCCCCCTGCCAAGAGACAGATCAGGCACTGAGAACTTGATTCCCGTCTCCATAGGGAGGATATGGAAGCCAAGCAGTAAGTGCCCCGTGCCTTCCAAGGATAAGGCAAGAAAACAAACTGGCTTTACTTATGGTGGAGGTTAGATATCAGAATGAACTAACTTCCTGAGTGGGTGATTTCTGATTTCTGGAAATAGCTTATACAAAAGCCCGCTCCCTTCTCCCTGCTTCCGTCCCCTCGCCCCCCACCGTATCTCCATGGGCGCTCCCCCTGTATGGCAGGGGCCCACGGTGACTGAGAGAAGGCTTTGCAAGGTGGCCTTTCCCTCTATACAGTCTGCCTCTGTATCCCAGGTTCTGCATTCGGAGAGTCAACCAACTGCGGATTGAAAAAAATCCAAAAAAGAAATTCCACGTGCACAGAAACATGTACAGACTTGTCATTTCCCTAAACGATACGATACAACAACTATTTACATAACACTGGCAACTGGATTAGGTATTGTAAGTAATCTAGAGACAACTGAAAGTATAGGGGAGGATGTCTTTTTTATAGGCAAATACTATGCCATTTTATATGGAAGATTTGAATAGCCACAGATTTTGGTATCCAAGGGGGATCCTGGAACCAATCTCCCACGGATACCAAGGGACGACTGTATCCGAATCGTGTATAACCTTCCAAATAGAAAACAGTGTCTGGTTTCTCGGGCTTGCAGAGGCTGCGCTCTCTGTACCCGCAGATTCAAGCCTTTTCCGCGTACCAGGCACTACTGTAAGCACTCGGTATGTATTCCGCTCATTTAATCTTCTCAATACTTGTCGTGATCCCTATTTAGAGATGGAAAAACCGAGGACTGGAGGGGCCCAGTAACCTGCTCAGGCTTAGCAGTAGCAGAGAGACTGTCTGAATGAGGACAGTCAGCTTTGGAGCAGTGCGGCCCCGGGCAAGAGCGCCCCGTGGTGGTGACATGCTCTGTGCAGGTGGCTTCCAAGCATTTGCCACAGGACGCACGCAGCCAGGAACTGGACTCTACTTTTACTTCATGTTAATGTGAACAGTCACGCAGGGCTAGAGACTGCTGTGTGGCAGGTCTCGCACTCTGCAGAACCACCAGCAGGAGAGGGCACCGCTGAGGGTCACCCAGATCTGTCCCTCTCATCCTCCGCTACCTGCCTCCTGCCACTCAGCCTCAACCTCCAAGAAAGCTCTGCCCCCAGCCTCTGTGAGGGCCTCTTTGTCCCATCAGTTCATGCGTGTCCCCCCATCTGCCTCCAGAGTCCTCGCCTGCCCTGAAGGTGTCTTAGAAGGGCAGACTGGCAGCCAGTCTGGTCCTTGGTTTCCAGGTGAGCTTCCCAGGGGGCCTGGGCCTCTTAGTGCTGACGACCTCTCTTGACAACATGGGGAGAGTGCTTCTCCCATGAAGGGGAGGCACTCAGTCCTTGGGAGGACGCCGAACCACATCAGGAGCACTCCTGGTCCCACCTCTCGGTGGTCTCTGAGGCTCGGACGTGTGTTCTCACAGACCTCCTGCTCTACCCCGGATGCTGGCTACAGCGGGAGTCGGGCTCAGGTCTGGTGACCTATCCTCTCCTGGTAAGTCCCGCGGGAGCATCTGGACCATCAGCTCAGTGGAGGGCTGTGGAGGAGGTGGGGTTTCTATTGGGCCTTGATAGGGAAAGTGGTCATCAGAGTGGACAGGGAGAAGGGAGGCATAAGGTCAAAGGCATAGGGGTGTCCAAGCATGGCGGCCTGGCCACGTGGAGAAGAGGCCAGAGGTGCAGCGTGGACAGCTTGGAGAGGAGAGGCAGCTGCCCCGTGCTCGCCGGTGTGCTGAGCGCTCCCTGCAGCCCGCAGCTCTCCCCAGCCTTCCCTGTGTGATCTCACTGGTTCTCAGAACTGCCCCAGGAGGTAGCGACACCTCAAAAACAAGGAAATGGAGGCTCCGAGGCTCTGTGAGGACAGAGTCACTTCCCAGGTCAGGCAGCCAGCAGGATGTGTACCCAGAAGTCCGGCTTCACCTCCACTGTACGCTGGACTTTATTCTGCAAACAACAGCTTTTCAGGAGGGTCCAGCTTTTCTGTGTTTTTGAAAGCTCCCTGGGGGTGCCGAGGGGGGATGAGTGGGGACAGGAAAGGCAGGGGAGGGGAGCCGAGGAGGCCCGGCCTGCCGTGGCTGGGGAGCTCACTCTGTGGGACAGGGAGAAGCCTCCAGCTGGGACACTGCAGCCTGGGTGGAGCCGAGCACCAAGGTAGAGAAGGACAGGCGAGTTGAGTTTGCAGCGTGTTAGGTCTCAGGTCAGGAGAACTCCAGGGACCCGTAGCTCAGGCAAGAACCCTGGGGGCAGTGGTGCAGAGTGTTGGCTGTTGGGGACTTGAGCGGGTTCAGGGAGGAGAAGAGAGGACTTTCGATCTCCTAGGGACCACACAGTGGAGGGACCCCCTCAGGGAGATGGGAGAGGAAATCCAGAGAATGGGGCGCCCTGGGAACATGGGAAGTCGGCACGAGGAGACCCCGCGCACCCGGGAAGAGAAGAACTCAATCGCATCCCCAGATTCAGAAGTCCTGAGATGGTCTTCAGAGGGCCAGGACCAGGGCCACGCCGGGGAACAGGAAGAGCATGGAAGGTAGGCTGTGGGGACCAGCGATTCTCTCAAAAGAGGAGCAAGGTGGGGCAGCGGTCAGGGGCTGGGAGGGCACCTCTGGGCACCCCGGCTGCCCCACCGCACCTGTGGCCAGGAGCTTCAGCTCTGCCACACGGGCCTCACCGACTTCCTCCCACACCCTCCCGGACACTCAGGAAAGTGCTGAGCCCACTGCAGATGGGAAGGGTTTGCTGATTCATGAGGCAGCGGGCCAGGCAGCTGGAAGACGGTGGAGCCCCCGCCCTGCCCCGAGAGGACCCAGGAGAGGCAGCGCTCGCACGCTATTCCTCCCTTCCACCCACGCAGGTGCTCTGTGAGCCTAGAGGTGGGCAGAGGGACATAGCCACAGAGGACATCCCCTGGGACAGAGGGAGCGAGGAGGCCCGAAACAAGTTCTCTGGAACAGGCGCCATCTCCATCAGCTGCAGAATCAAGGAGGACCCCTTGAACCAGGCGGCTTAGCCATGGGCCAGAGGATGGGTTTAGTTTCACCAATGGAGACAGCAAGGAAAAGTCCCATCGTGACAGTGAGATGCCATGAGGGAAAGCCAGGGGCCTTATAAGCCACTGCCAGGAGCCTGTGCCCCAGCCCTTCAGGCAGTTTCTGAGGCCCCAGGGAAGCAGGGATCCAGGTCAGGTTGTGCGTTGCATGTCCAGGTAAGAGTTTGATCTTTATCCCGTAGGCAGTGGGAAGCCTGTGCAGATTTTGCAGCAGGGCAAACACCTTATGGGGTCTCCCTCCACCTGGGGCAGCTGGGGAGAGACAAATTAGTCCTTGATGGGAGGGGAGGGAAGGGGACGACCATCAGGGTCTTCCACAATGCAGGAACCCCAGTTCCACAATCCAACTCTCCCATAAGCCAGCCCAGTTTAAAAAAAAAAAAGAAGAAAAGTAGCTGGAATCCTGCTGGATTAAAAATAGTTATGGGTGGGAGAACTCACCTGTACCACAGGTAGGGAAAGTAGGTCATGGCTATGGGTCACGTGGGAGGGAAGTGAGAGGCGCCAATCAGCACCCCTGCCTCCCTCACCCATGAAGACCCAGCCCCATCGATAGAGGAGGATCCACAGTCAGCCCTCCTGGCCTGCAGGTTACCCTCCCTTCCCTGCTGGGGCATGCCCCTCTCCTTGCTGACGTTGGGTATCTTCTGGCAAGCCACCTTGACTTCGGGAATCCATTTTCCAGAAGAATTTAGTGCTTGGTTACTTGCTGACATCACTCCCTAGACTTATAATTCATTTATGAGTTCATAATTCATTGATCTCTTTATGGCTGCTGTTTATTTATTGAGCATTTATTAAGTTCTCTGTGCTGCACTAAGTTCTTCCCGGTATAATGATAACCTTTCTGAAACATGAGTCTGTTCTCTAAGAACCAAGTCTCTCTCTCTTAGAGCCCTTATCCACACCGTTGGATATTTTAAAATTTTCATACAGTGAATTTTACATTGTTTTTTTTTCTTCTGGTGTACAGTTCTATTAGTTTTAACACATGTATAGATTTGTGTATCCACCACCACCATCAGGATACAGAACAGTTCCATCACCCCTAAAAAATTCCTCATGCTATTCCTTTGTAGTTACACCCTGACCCCACCCGTTACCCTGGCAACCACTAATATGTTTTCTATCGCTGTAGTTTCACCTTTGCAAGACAGTCCAATAAATGAAATTTATACAGTGTGTAACCTTTTGACTGTCTTTGCTCATTCAGTTTGTTTCTTTGAGACTCATGCAAGTTGTTGTACGTGGCAATATAGTTCCTTTTTACTGTTGTATAGTAGCCCATCCTTCGTACGTACCAGTCTTCCTTAACCTGTTGTGTCCAGTTTTGGGCTATTAGAAAGCTATGAACATTCACTTAGAGGTTTTTAGGTGGCGGGGGGAAAGCAAAGCCTTTTCCTTCCTCCAGGGTAAATACAATCATGTATTGCTTCATGACAAGGATATGTTCTGAGATATGCGTTGTTAGGCAGTTTCATCGTTGTGCAAACAACAGATTACATTTACACAAACCTAGAGGGTATGGCCTGCCACCTCTGGGCTCCATGGGAGGGCCTATTGCTCCAAAGTTACAGACCTATACAGCAGGTTACTGAATGCTGTAGGTAGTTGTAACACCATGGTGTTTGTGTATCTAAAAATATGTAAGCGTAGAAAAGTAGAGTAAAAATATTGTATAGGACTGGGGATGCAGCTCCACGGAAGGTCCCAGGTTCAATCCCCAGCACGCACACACACACACACACACACACACACAAATATATATATATATGATATGAAAGATGCAAAGTGATTCAGCTTCATAGGCCGCTTGGCATGAATGGAGCCTGCAGGGCTGGGTCGCCCTGGGAGAGGCAGGGAGTGAGGGCTGAGGGGACTGAGGCTGGGAGCACACCACCCACGACCTTGGACCTCACAACACAGTGTGCTCAGGCCACGCTAAATATATTTAAACGTTTTTTCTTTCTTTCTTCTATAACAGTTTAACCTTCAATTAATGCACCCTTTTTTACTTTATAAACTCTTAATTTTTTAAATGTTTGTTTATTCTTTTGTAATTACATTTAGCTTAAGACACCAAACACACTGTACAGCTGTACACAAATATTTGCTTTTTGTTTTTCTTATCTGTTTGCTTCTTTGTAAGCTTTTTTAGTAAACACTAAGGCACTGGGCTGGGGACGTGGCTCCGCGGTAGAGCCCTTGCTCGGCATGCAGAAGGCCCTGGGTTCCACACCCCCCACCCGCACAGTAAAAAAAAAAAAAGCTAAGACCCAGAGGCAGGTGTTGGCCGAGGACACTCTCCTCCACCTCCACGTCTTGTCCCCCTGCTAGGTCTTCATCCCCGCATGCCCGGAGTTGCTTCAGCAGCCCTTCTGGAATCCCTCCAGTCTGAAGATGCTGAAGGCGTCTTTTAGTAGAGCCACGTCATGATGGAGGACAATGCACTGCGCATCACAATGTGCCTCGCTTTCCTAGGAACGGCAGGGCAGTGGGTTTGTTTACACCAGCATCACCACAAACCTGTGACTAATGTGTCACCCTACCCCGTTAGGACGGTGGCAACAGTCACTGGGTGACAGGAGTTCTTCAGCCCCATCGTAATCTAGGGGCCCGCCATTGTGTGTGTGGTGTGTAATTGACCTAAGCGCCATTATGCGGTGCACGACTGGATGCAGGGCTGGGACTGCTGGGCCCTATGGTAAACGCGTGTCGAACTTTCAAGAAACCGATGAACCACTTTTCTAAGCGCCTGAACCATTTTATTTTCCCACCAGCAGAGTGGGAGTCCCAGTCCCTCCACACCCTGTCAGCACTTCCCTGTGGCAGCGCTCTCCTGCCGCACACTGGGGGTTGAACCAGAGTGCTCTACCACGAAGCTGCACCCCAGCCCTCTATACTTTTTATTTTGAGACAGGGTCTTGCTATGTTCTAAGGCTGGCCTTGAACTTGCGATCCTCCTGCCTCCGCCTCTGGAGTGGCTGGGATGACAGGTGTGCCCCAGAACCCCCAGTTTTCTCAGTATGGGCTTTATTTATTTTTTTTAAGAGGGTGAGTCTCACTTGTTGCCCAGGCTGGCCTTGAAATCCTGAGCTCAGCTGATCTTCCTGCTTCCGCCTCCCGAGTAGCTGCAGCGCACGCTGCCTCACTCAGTGTCTTTTATTACAGACATTTTTAACAGGCCTGTAGAAGAATCTCACCGTGGATTCAGTTTGTAGCTCTTTGATGGTCAGTGATGGT
The DNA here is from genome assembly GCF_902686445.1 of Sciurus carolinensis. Taxonomy (NCBI): domain Eukaryota; kingdom Metazoa; phylum Chordata; class Mammalia; order Rodentia; family Sciuridae; genus Sciurus; species Sciurus carolinensis. Next base: position 111,959,468 of record NC_062219.1, on the reverse strand, counting down.
GAATTCCTTTTCACAGGTTATTTTTCCCTCCCTGTCTCCTCCTTGATAAAGGGTCCATACAAGTCCTTTACCCATTTTTCAATTGGACAGCTTGTTTTCTTGCTGCTGCGTTTTGAGTATCCTGTATATATTCTGAATACAAGTCCTTTGTCACATGTGTGGTCTGCAAATATTTTTTTCCTACTCTGTAGCTTATCTCTTCATTCTCTTGACAGTATCTTTCTGTAGCAGAGCAAAAATTTTAAATTTTAATAAAGTTCAATTCACCAATTTTACCTTTCATGGATCATACTTTTGATATCATTTATAAAACCCATCACCCAATCCCTGGTCATGAAGATTTTCACATATGCTTTCTTCTAACAATTTTATAGTTTTCCATTTGACCTATGATCTATTTTGGGTTTATCTTCATTGTTATTATTATTTTTATTATTATGCTCCTGAATGACCAGTTATTCCACTACTATTTTTTGAGGAGACTATTCTCTCCCCGTTAAATGTCCTTTGAAACTTCATACAAATTAATCATATTTACATAGCTCAAATTCTGAACAGTCTATTCTGTTTATTGATCTATGAATTCTTCTCTTTGCCTATAGAGTAATGTCTTGATTACTAATGCAATTTTATGCTAAGATTCAAAATTGGGCAGTGTGATTCCTCCAATGTATTCTTTTTTTCCAAAATCATTTTAACTCTTCTAGCTCCTTTGTCTCTCCATAAAATTTTGGAATCTACTTTTTAATATCTACCAGAAAAAAAAATCTTGCCAAGATTTTGCTTGGTATTGTGTTCAATTTGGGAAAATGGATATCTTTACTACATAGTCTTTAATCCATGAATATGGTATATCTTTCCATTTTTTAGGGCTTCACTGATTTCTTGCAACACCATTTTGTAGTTTTCAGAATACTGAGCCTGCACCTCATGTTTGCCTCAACTACCTATCAGTCTCGTGAGGCAAGGACCACATCCATGCTGCGCGCCATTGTGTTCACCAAGGTCCCAGAGGATCCATCTATCGTGCAATATGCCCTCATAAATGTCTCTGAAAGAATGACAGCCCTTGTGCATTTGTCACCTCATTTAATCTGTCTATAATTCCTGTCAAGTAGAGATTATTCTCCTTACTTCATGGAGGAGAAAACCAAACCTTGGAGAGGAGGTATAATAAGCATTATTCTAAAATGGTCTGCAAGATTCCTGGCCCTGGTATACATACCCCAGAAATCCTCTCCCTTTGCGGTTGCACAAGACTCGTGAATACAATGAGATACCACTTCTGTAGTTAGATCACATTGTACAGCAAAGGCAAAGGATTTTGCATATGTAATTAAGGTCTATAATCAGTTGACTCTGCATTAATCACAAGGGAAAATATTCTGGGTGGACCTGAACTAATCAGATTCACCTTTTAAATGAGAATCTGAGTACGTAGACAGAAGAAGCCAGAGATTCAAAGCAGCAGAGATGTTCTTCCGTTGACCTCGAAGATACAAACTACCATATCGTGGAGAGGATCACGTGGCAGGAAACGACAGTGGCAGTGGCAGAGGCCCTCAGTCCCACAACCGCAAAGAACTTAGGAGTGGATCCCAAGCCTCAAAGGAGATCATGGCCCATCAACACTTTATTTTAAGCCTGGTGAGGCCCTGAACAGAGAACGCAGTCTTCCGACCTACGGAAACTATGAGAGAACAGGGAGGTTGGCTTCCAGCTGCTGTGTCGAGGTCCAGTCAGCTCCCTTATCCACGACTCCCATATCTAGATCCAACCAACGGTGGGTCCGACCTACCTGGGGGAAAAGTTAAGCCTGCTCTGCACATATACACATTATTGTCGCCATTCTTAAACGATACAGTACAACAACTGTTGGCCTCGCATTTCCTTTGTACTAGGTGTTGTAAGCAATCCAGAGATGACTTGAAGATATGGAGCAGGTGCAGGGATCTATGAAGACTGTGTTGTTTTATATAAGGACTTGAGTACCAACAGATTTTGAGAGATCCTGGAACCAATTCCCCCAAGGGACGACTGTAATTTGTTACAATAAGAAACTCACATGGGGGTGGCAGGACCCCTGGAGCCCGAAGCCGCCCAGTTCTTGGTTCCTACCACTTTCCAGTCGTTTTTCCTGCCACCTTCTTCTTTGTGTCAGCGTGAGGGCCTTCCCGGTTCATGCCTTTTGTTTCATTCATTTTTGTTCGGAGCTCAGGCTTACAGAATCCTTGGTCCATGGCCGTCTTATTAATGTCCCATGCACATCCCACTGTTATTCACATTGTTTAACTGGTTTTACTAACGCAATGAGCATCATTGCCCGTAAACTCGCCACCTTAAACAATAGTAGGTCCTCCACAACCAGCCACTTCCAATGCCATTCCAGTCCTACCCCCTCTGGGTGATTGTCATCCCGGGTCATCATCCCCTTGCTTAATGCTTTATGTGGTTTAATTGCATCCATACGGATTCCATAAAGTTACGTGGGGTTTTTTTTTTGTTGTTGTTGTTAACAGCAAGTCATCTCCAGGGACTTTTTCATCTCAGTTTTCTGTTGCCAAGATTGCTGGAGGTCATGCGAGGTCCTTCGTTTTGACTGCCGTCTAGCATTTCACCATGCAACCACACAACCACTGCTCATGCATCCCCTCTGTTGTCGATGAGCATTTGGTGGTTTCCAGGTTTTTCTCCTCTGAACGATGCTGCACTGAACATTCTCTTCCAGGTCTCCTGGCTCAGTAGTTGACATCTCAGAGTCAAATTCTGCCTAAATAAACCAAAAGGGAAGGATTGTGTTTCTTTGTCATAGAAGTGGGAGCCCAAGGAAGCTTCTGGCTAGGGTTCCGCCCTTGACTGCTCACCCCAAACTGCTGCTCCCAACAGGTCCATTCAAATGCCCTCAGCCCCAGACACCACTGGAAGCATCGCCAGCTCGGAGCAACCTGCCACCTCCCAGTTCAACACCCAGAGCTGCTTCGGGGAAGTGTAGGCGCAGCTCGCTCAGGGCTGCTGGCAGGACCCAGGACCATGGCCCTGAAGATGTCGCTCTGTGCACTTGGAATGCGAGGTCCCGGAAAACCCCGAGTTAGACCACAGCAGGGCGAGCGACAGCAAGTGTGGCGAGAGCCCACGGAGTGGGAAGTGAAGGGCAGCCCAGGCCAGCCCGGTCTCACACGGGACCTCGTGGAGTCACAGGCCCCTTCTGGACCAAAGTGTCCTCACAGCCCCCAGGGGAGTCACACACCCAGTGAGATAAGAGGCTCGCATTGGGTTAGAGGATGGAGAGGACTGAGGGGACAGCCCAAAGCACACCCTGCCCAGGACCAAATGAACAGCCACTCGTGCCAGGACCCCCAAAATGCATTATCACTGTCAAATCAGAGGGGAACTCAGCCTGGAGGGGGCTGTGGTCCCATCTCAGTGTCCCCCACCAACCCTCAATAGCAGCTGACCTTAGTCACCTGAGTAGAGTGGACATGAAAGTCCCAGCTCCTAGACAAGGGAGCCCAGGAATTAGGGGCACAGCCTTTGCAGAAAAAGAGTGAAAAATCCCTGTTCCTCCCCTTGCCAGTCATGTGACAAGGCAGCTTGCTAAAGGCCTTTTGTCCTGTGTCCTCAGCCATAAAATGAGGACGACACAATGCCCCACAACATTGGTAATAAAGCACACTAGAACCTTCAAGCTTGCCTCTGCCTCTTCCTAACTGTGTGAACTTGGACAACTGTCTTAACCTATCTGTTTTCAGTTTCCTTGACTGTAAAATAAGGTTGAAAATGCTACTCACCTCCTGGGGTTGCTCCGAAGATTAAATGAGGTGATGTTTATGAGGTGCTCAGCACAACGTCTAGCACGTGGTAAGCGCTCCGTGAGGACCATCAGAGTGAGGGTTGACATCTTGGTTCATTTGTTTAATTAGCTTTGGAGAAAGGGTAAGGGAGGTGTCTACTATGCACCAGGAACAGTGTCTAAAACTTGGGGGAATAGAGAGGAGAAAGACAGCCCTGGACAGACACCCAGTCACAACCTGCTAGGATGAAAACACAAGTGCCCTGGGAAGTATGGCCCAGGCCCCAGGCCCATGGAGAGGGCAGAGGAGGGACTGGGCTGCCTGCATGCTGCACCCAGACAGGGAGAAATCAGGGCAGCTTTAAAAGGGAGGCGGCATTTGGGGCACTGGACCTTTCGGGGGAGCAGGAGCTCATGCAGAGGATGCGGTGGGCAGCGGGCACCCAGACTACCCAGACTTATTCTTGCAAAAAGTGTCCAGGAAGGGCCTGAGGGCACAGCTAGCCTGGCCCTGTCACTGTTCGGAAAAGTAACCGAGGCCCGCGAGGGAGACCACGCGCCTGGAGTCCGGCAAAGGCGAGGTAGTGGCAGAGACCACGAGACACCAGGCCGGGGCTCTCTCCAGCACCCTCTCTGGGCATCTGCTGCTGTGCAATGGGTCCCCCCAAGACCAGGTGGCTGTGACAGTCACTTTATAGCTTCTAGTGTGCCTGAGGATTGGGACCGGAAGGGCTCAGCTGGGTGGTTCTGCAGTTGCAGCCAGACAGTGGCCAAGGCAGCGGCAGCAGGCACTGTGGGCCTCGCTCTCCTGTGTGGCACCTGAGGGTCTCCTCACACTCGGAAGGAAGCCCTGGGCCTTGAGAGGGAGCACGGCCACAGGGAGTATTTGGTCATCTTTTCTGGTCTAGGCTTGAGAGTCACAGTATGTCGTCTGCATTCTATTGTGACAATCAAGTCACAAAGCCACCCAGAGTCCAGGGTGAAGGGAATTCAACTTCACTGAAAGTCAGGGGTATTGTGAGGTTCTAGGAGAACATATAGAACAGGAGCCTTTGTCGTGGCCATTTTGTGAGAACTACATCTGCCACACACATGCTAGAGCACCTTACCCTGGTCCACCGGGAGGGCTGGGGAGAGCAGGGGCTGGGCCCAGGCCGTCAGTGGGGATGAGGCCCCGGGTGCCTGGAGACAGGCAGAGAGAGGAGGTGCTGAGCCCATGGAATTGTGGGATGGGGAGAGAAGACACAGAAGAGGAGGCCAGGGGCAGGGACACCAGGAGAAATCAAATCTGGCCCATTCTAGCCCTGGGAGCTGCTGGCCAATCAGAAGCACTGACCTGGGTACAGAGGGGGCTCCTGATCCAGAGCTGCCTGAGCAATCCCAGGTCCCAAAGTGTGCAAACCTGGGCTTCCCCTTCCTCACCCCCATAAAAAAGGAAGCACTCTAAATATGCTTTTTTCAGCCGATGGATTGAAGAAGACAAATTGCAGTCAAACCCAGAGAGGGTGGCCCCACGGAGGGGAAGCCGCCAGACCAAGTCACGGATCCTCTGATGGTGGTGTACAGATGGTGGGTTCCTGCATGCCAGGGCTGTGACAGGTAGTGACAGAAAGTTAAGAGAGCAAGAGGCCAGTCCCTTTAACTCAAGGGACGAGTGTCAGGGGGAGGCCCATTCCACCCCAGCTTCCCCAGGCAGTCTGGGCCTGGCCGTGGCCGGCTGAGGGCCCATCCTAACGTCTCCTGAGGGGCCCTCCTCTCCCTTAATCATGTCAGCACCCACTTTCTGCCCACACCCTTCACTGGGCAAGATACCACCTGGCCACCAGCCTATGGATGGTCTGCAACCTGAATGTGAGGAGACAAGGTCACAGCCCCTCTGTATCCAGGGAGCATCACGCTCCAGAGAAGACACTTGTCCCTGGAGCATGCGCAGAGGAGGGGTGGAGGGGAAGCCTGGTGCCCCACCCAGGAGGGAAGGGCAGGCCCAGGCGAATGCCTTCTCTGCTCACTGCCTTGGCTCCCCTTCACACCAACCTTACTGGGGTCACATTGCCATCCCCATTTTACAGCTGAGGATACTGAGGCTCAGAGTCCCTACAGTCAGCAAGTGACAATGCTAGATTCAGTCCTGGGACCTGAAGCTCTTGGTCCAGACTTCACACTCTCCTTGATTTTAGGACAGGACAACTTGGAGACACCACAGACCCTGTCTTGGGATCAACTGGTGTCCTGCATTAGATTCCTTGCTATTATCACCAGGGGCCGGATGGGGAGGGACTTTGGAAGGAACAGGAAAACTAGGGTGACTTCAAAGGGCCTCCCTCACTCTGGGCTTCTGTGAAGGGGAGCGCCAGGCAGAGACAGGGAGGCTGGAGGCAGAATCTTCCCCTTCTGCTCCAGCCAGAAGCTGGTGTGTCACAAGTGGAGGCCTCTGGAGAAGGAGGAGGCTCTGGTGACTCTGTGAGGACAGGGTCAGGGGAATGAGGAGACCACCACTGCTTTGTGCCCCAAAGATCAGAGGAGACACAGCATCCCAGAAGTGGGGCCATGATGGAGACCCCAGTCAATCCAGCTTCCTGCCCAACTGTCCTGTGTCCCCAGGTCCTTGCTGTTGGCTAACTGGGACCACTTCCCCACACACCAGCCTGTTGTCCCAACAGCACTGGAGAGGGAAGCAGGGCTGACTTGGAGCCCCAGTCTGGGGTGGTGACCTTGGACAGGGTCTCTAGGCTCTTCACTCCTGCATGAGCCCCAAGGGGAACATTCTGGGAACCTGGGCTGCAGGAGGCGTAAACCAGAGGGAGGAGGCCAGTCCCCATCTCCTGAACTTATGCACGGGGCCTGGCCAGGCTTATCATTCCCTGCAAGGCAGGGCCCGTGGAAGAGGGATTCCTTGCACAAGCTACTGGTGTGAAATCCCAGTAATTGCTAATGACTGGAAAGGCCAGCTTCAAGGCACGGCCTCAGACACTGGGGTCCACAAGGCGCTGGAGCTCAGGTAGCAGAGTCCACAGGTAGTGGGGTAAATGCCAGAGTGTCCTTATCATGGGCTTCTGTGCAGGAAAGGGGGAAGCCAAGGGCCATGCTTGGGGGAACCATCCAAGGGGCTTCTTCCTATAGGCCATGCTCCCTCTCTGCCATCCTGGCCCCCAAGATTTAGGCTTTTTCAGAGTAGATGCCTCTGTGTTAGCTTGGTTCACCCTAGAAGTGGATCCTGCATGGGCTTTGGGCTCAGATGCCAGTAGCTGATTTGAGGAGTGATCCTGGGGAGGTGAGAGTGAGGGATGGGGACAGGAAAGGAGTGGAACAGGAGAGGGGTGCTATTAAAAGGCTGTGGTCAAGTTGGTCACCTCCATGAGTGACTGTGGCTGACTCAAGTCTTATTTAAGAACCTTATGAAATATCATATTACTTACTGCTTCTGTGCCCCTCGCTAAGGAGGGTGCCCCCATGGGCCTCACTGCTGGGGTGCACACACCTGAGTGGGCTAGGCTGTTCCCTGGTGTCCACCCACAAGGCGTAAAAGAAGCCTGTGGAAGGTGGCAGGAGGCTCTACACAGGTGTCATCCCAGGGCACCTTGGCAGGTCCGCAAGCCTGCATGGAGCTGGCCACTGTGGCACTGGTTGAATGTGGACGCAGGTGCCCAGTCCAGGTCTCCATCTTGGTGCCCCCACTAGGCTATCAGCAGCATCAGCAGCATCTTGCAAAACCAGCTTTTTGGGGAATGAAAACTCATTTCCCTGGAATCAGAGAAAGCTCAGAGTTTGCGCATCAGTGTGGGCAAATCCTGAGTGCACAGCTAGGCCTCCGAGCTCTGCTCCGCTCAAGGAACTGTCTGGCTTCGCTCTTAAAGTGCTTTCCTAGCCAGGGGGCCTGGGGCCGGAAGGAAGCAAAGCCCGCTCCGCCTGGAACTGCAGCCAGACCCCTCCGCGCGAAGAGCCACTGTTCCCAGCCCCCGCGGAGGCCTCTCCCCTCTCCTATTTCCTGCCCCGCCAGCCTCACTTCATTTCCTAAGCAGCTGACTGGGGCTCCTCCACTTTCTGCCTATCCACTGTCTCAGCGTTTCTCCCTGGGCCGCACTGCACCTCCAGCGCCCTCCTGCCCACCCCCGTCATTGGCACTGGCCTCCCAGGCCCCCTGTTGTCTGGCCCTTTCCGAGCCTGTTTGGGGCTCTGCCCAGATCAGCAATTACAAGTACCCACTTTTTCTTCTCGTTCACACAAGGTAGCCATTGTCCACTGCACAAGGGAGGACCATCCGTGTCCACGCTGTGGCAGGGGAAGGATGCTAACCCTGGGTCACCTGCTCCACCCTGGTGCTTTGTCCAGCAGCTCTGCCACACAGCCAGGCTGAACACACACCTCACATGGACCCAAGTGGCAGGGGCACAGGGCAGGCACGTGAGGCACACAAGAGCTGTGCAGGATCAGGATGGACGTGCAAGCGGGCGGCCCACCACCTGAGGCCTCAGGAGGGAGTCTCACTCAGGATCCATGGGGAGCTGGTCACAGACCTGGTGGACTTATAAACCACTGTGGTTGAATCCACAGACATGGAAGGCTCTGGTCCCCTCTGCTCAGGCCCTCAGGAGTTCTCTCCATCCCTCCATCCCATCTCCTCATTCACCGTCACAACTATCCTCCATAATTCTTGTTAGACAAACAAGGACAGCAAGGCAAAAGGGGTTCCTGAGATTACCCAAGGGGAGGGAGGAAGAAGGGAGCCCAAGGGAGGCCCTGAGAGCCCAAGGGAGGCCCCAGCACCACAGAGCCTGGAGAGTGGACCTGAGAAAGTTCTAGTATTCTTCACGGGAGAGCAGCAGAGGCTTGCTCAAGGTTATGTGGAGAATGCCCCCACTGAAATGGGGGCAGGGGATGCATGGCAACCTCTCAGGGACTCTGCTGCCCTGCCCTGCCCAGCCCAGGGCATAGCCTGAACTCCCCAGGGGCTCCCAGGCAGGGAAGGGAGTCATGGATGGACCACCTGTGTGGAGGACCAGAGCTATTTCCCACAGCGACCCAGAAGGCTCCAGGAGGAACCACAGGCCTGTGTCCTCGGAGGCCAAATAAGTCAGCATAATGAGGAGGGCCTCGGTCACACACGTACACACTCGCGTGCACCACAGGCACTGTGCTTCTAGGAAAATCTGGCAACTGAGATTACTGAGGTCCTAGGTGTCCAAAGGGACTTCCAGGGTTATGTCTGTCACTGCCCAAACCCCGGTCAAATACTCCTCCTGCCCTGAGGACACAGGTCACAAGTGAGGAAGCCCACCCAGGACATCCCCCAGGCCAGTTCCCAGAAAGGCATCCTGATGTCAGGCTCAGGGCCCCCTGTCCAGCCTCCCCATCCCATCAGACAACACAGCCCAAGGAAACAAAACCAGCGGGCTTGGAGAGGCCACTGCCCTCCACGGGGGAGGTCTGATCAGCATTGTCCTCTCCAGCATGGATGACACATAGACTTCTCTATCCTCCGAGGAGGCCAAGCACCAGACCATTCCAGAGTAAGCCATGAGCATCCCTACCCCCGCTATGGCTCCCACTGCCGGGCCTGGCTGCCCTCGGTTGTCATGGCATCTCCTGACATCTCTGGGCAGTGTCTGGAACAGGACGTCTCATCAGCAGTCTCTCCGCCAGCTGGCCTTGGCTGGGGGCACACAGAGAGACATCTTTGTTGGCTCTCCCTGTCTGCCCAGGTTCTGGAGGCCTGGGCTGGAGGGGCAGCTGGCAGGAGACGGGGAAGTTTGAGGGACAGCCTCCTGACCTGAGGGGCTGGGACAGGAGCTGAAAAGGGCCTGGGTGAGGCCTCCCTCGATGTTCAGAATTCTAGACCTTCCAGCACAAGGCCTGTGATCACTGAGCCTGAGATGTGTGTCCCTCCACATCCCCGGGGAACCAGCTCCTAGCTGAGCTGCTGGAAATCCTGCAAGTCTACCATGCTGGAGTCACCAGGCCTCTGAGACGCAGCCCTCCAGCTCACCACGGCTGCAAAACCCACCGCTCCCAAACACTGCACCTTAAAAACCACGGGACCCCAACTTCTCACAATCCTGGCAGTTGTCCTGGCTGTCCTCCGGGTCCAACGTGGGGTTCGCCACTTCATCAGCTGCATCCATCTGGGCGGTCGCCTCCCACAACTCTGAGGCCAGCTTCTCCACCAGATCCACCAGGGCTGACCTCGGCAGAACAGCCTGGGATTCCTGATGACATAGTGGACGTGGCATCGTGGTGGCCAGCTCAGGAAAGGGGAGAGGACGGGAGGGAGCGGGGAAAGCCTCCAGGCCTCCTGAGAGCTGAGCGGGGGACCCACACATTATCACTTTCCCTGAAAAATTTTTTTTTTTTTTTTTGGTGAAAGCAAGTCACAAGGCCAAGTCAGATTCAAGGGGAGAGAAAACAGACTCCAGCCCTTGATGGTAAGGGTGGCGAAGACTGTGACCATCAATCCACCACAGAAGAGCTTGGAAAATCAGGACAGAGCCAGGTTGCCTGATAGAGGCCTGGGGCCTTCGAGGCCGATAAGGGCCCACCCCTGCGCCTGGGGCTTTCTGCCATCAACCTCAGACAGTGATCTTCCCCAGTCCTCTTTACAGATGGCCGGGAGGCCTGGCCTGCTGTTGGGTCAGGCCCTGTCCGTATCAACTGTTGAGGCCTGCGAGGTTGGTCTGGGGACGGCCCGGCTGTGGGATGTGGCAGAGGGTGCCCGCACGGTGCAGAGGCCTGTCCTTCAAAGTCTCCAGCTGGGTCTGAGCCTGAGCAGTTCTCCATGGTGAGCAGAGGCCTCCTGTCCCGGGCCCTGACCCTCTTTCTGGATGGTCCCCTGCATGGATGCCGAGTTCCTGACACGGGGAGCTGAACTTTGCAGGCCAGGTGCTGGCAGCCAGGCAGGTCCCCTTCTGTACCCGCACTCCCACTTTCCTCTACTTCTTCCTCAGCCACCTGACGAAGGCTTCCACAGCACCTGGGAGAACCCAGGCACCGTGCTAGTCACCAGACACATGACAGGTGAACAGAGTAACCAAAAATCCCTGTTCTACAAGAGCTCAGAGTCGGGGTTTCAGGTGTTTAGAGACAATAACAAAATCAGTGAGTACATTATAGAGTGGGGTAGGTGCTCCCGCGGCTGCCAAGTCACAGGTCACTGCGTACTTAACAGAAATTTATTCACTCATGGTTCTGGAGGCCGGAAGTCCAGGTTCAAGGTGTCCACAGGACCACGCTCCCTGCCAGGCTCTCCAGGGGATCTTGCCTGCTGCACCAGCCCCCAGGATGCTTTAGCCTGTGGCTCCATTTGCTGAAATCTTTAGATGGCCTTCGTCCCTGTATCTCTCTGCGTCTTCCCTCTTCTTAAACAGACATTAGTCATTGGATGTACAGCCTACCCTAAATCCAGGATGATCTCATCTCAAGATCCTTAATTATACCTGCAAAGACCCTGCTTCCAAATAAGGTTACATTCTGGGGTTCCAGGTAGACAAGAATTTGGGAGGAGGGCACAGGGGCAGGTACTATACAACCCACTACAGTTGTACTTAGAGGTTCCGGGAGGTAGAGCAGGAATCGCCATTTGATCCACTACAAATATATTAGAAGATTGTAAGAAATTTGGAGAAAAAACAAAGCAGGGTAGTGCCCAGGTGGGGTGGGGAGATCAGGCTGCAGTGTTAACTAGGGTGGTCAGGAAAGGCCTCGCTGAGAAGGTAATAATTGAACAAAGACCTCAAGGGGACCAGGGGATGAGCTGTGTAAGTATCAGGGAACAGCTAAGGGAACAGACAGTGCAAAGGCCCTGAGGCAGAAGAGTGCCTGGCACCAAGGAGTAAGGAGGCTAGAGTGGAGTGAGTGAGGGCCAGGGTGGTGGCAGGGTGGGATCTCATGAGACCCTGCAGAGCACAGTAAGGACTTTGGCCTTGACTGAGTGATGTGGGAGCTGAGGAGGACAGGAACTGACTGTGTTGTCATAGCATCACTCTGGCTGCTGGATTGGAGCCAGATGACAGAGGACGGTGACCAAAGCCAACCCTGCCACCAGTTCCTCTGCCTCACCCGGCTGCCCACAGACAGCAGGCCCTCCACAGTGCTGGAATGACTTCCTGGGCTCTGTCACGGGCAGGCGCCTCCGATCCGCTGCCGCTGGACCCCCCTGCCTGCCCACAGGACTCAGGTTTCCCTCGTCAGCTCTACCCGCCGAAGCCTGGGAAGCTCAGCTTTCCAGAAAGACGTCGTCATTTTCCATTTGGAAAAGTTCGTTGCTGCCACTGCCCCTGCCCCCTGCCACCAAGGCTGAGCAGGAAGTGCCCAGATACCCTGAAGCTTGAGGAGCCCCCGGGCTGGGGCAGGCCGAGCCCCGCCTGGTCCTACCTGCATGCAGAGCTACCCCATCCCTCAGCTGGGGCCTGCACCTCCCTGGGGACCGTCTATCTGCCCCCTGCCTTTGTCCCACACTGCCATCCAGGGACTCCCTAGTCACAGTCCTCTGCCCTGGTACATCTGCAGCCTGCAAGGGGAGGGGCACTGGAGAGAGCTGAGCACTGTGGGAAGAGGGGAGCGGGCTGGCGTGCGCTCCGTGACTCCCTCACGAGGACAGAGCCACTGGCGGGAACCAAGCTCCTGCCTCCCCTGGTAAAGGAAGTGGAAAATTCTGGTAGTGCTTCCCTCCGTAGGGTTCCTCACTCCCTTTGCCATTGTGAGGCCTGTCAACGCGAATCACCCGACCCTGCTGTGGAGTGCAGAGCCTGCCGGTGGTCACAGAGCCTGCCTGGTCCCTGAGCCAGTTGTTCCTTGCTGAGATTTATTATTTTGTTCCCCCAGGAGGCCCTGACCACTGCCCAGCGTGGTAGTAGCTTCCTTGTTGGGAGGTCACAACTCCCTGGGGTCTCCCCACAGACTCCCAGAGCCCCTGAGACTCCGGCCTCCAGAAGGCTCACCCCCGATCTTCGCGCTCCCCGACGCTCTGTCCTGTAGAGGTGAGGAATGGAGGGCTTCTGGAGAGAAAGCAAATTTGACACTAAATAGAAGTGGATCTCGGTCATTCGTCACCTGCTGGGCTTGGGGCCTCCTCTCAAGTGTCTGAGTCTCGACGTCCTCATCTGTAAGATGGGGTGCACCATGGCACGTGGCTGTGGAGAGTTTAGCTGATGTCGTGGGTGGGAGGACGTTCTGGGGATAACCAAATGGCTGCTACTGCCAAGGCCCTGGCGTGCCGGACGTGGGGCTGCGAACTTCCATGGAAATCTCCAAGAGCTAAAGGAGGTCCCAGGCGGCAGCCCACGTGCCACAAACAAACCCGCCCGAGTGGATGGGAACCTACCTCATCCTGGCTCTCACAGGACAGAAATCCACCCCAAATTTGGAGAGGGTGGATGTGGGGTGGTTGGCTGTTCCCTGACCTTTCACCAATCTCAGCACTGCTTCGATGGTAAGTGAAGCCTGAATGGAGAGACTGTCCCTTACTACGGGCTCTCCGAGGACTGGGCTGTGCCTCCGCCCTCAGACTGAGGCTCTCTGAGGAAGGGGCCTCATCTCCGCCTCCGTCTGGGGCTCCCCAGGGGTAGACATGAGTCTCCTCACACTGGGGCTCCCTGAGGGCAGGACACAGCCCTATCCTTCAGAAACCTCCATTCTGGGCTCTTCTCGCAGTCCTCATCTGAGGGGAGACCCAGCCGCTGCCCCTCAGGGTCGTTCTGACTTGGCCTTGAACACTTCACTCCCCACCCAGGCAGGAAGACTAAGAGGCCCCTGGTCTATCTCTTGCATCCTTCCGGTTCACAAGAACAGGCATGGGGCTGGAAAGGAGCTTAGAGACCCCCGGCCTAACTGGCCACTAGCAAGCAAATCCCTTTATTGTCACTTGTGGGACCTCAGCCTCTTCCAAAATTCTGCTGAAGAGTATTCCTCTCCATGCACGCGTGACCTTGGAGGGGCTTCCCCGCCCCAGACACTGAGAGTGACTGAGAGGCAGGTCTGCAGGGTGAGGGAACAGGGGGCACAATAAGCTGACCTTCCCCTGGCTTCTGTTTTGGCTATTTGGATTGTGAACACAGGAGGGAAAGGGGACCCTGTGTAGGGGATCCCAAGTCCAAGGGACAGCCCATGCCTGGGTGGGAAGGCCAGATCGTGAGACCCCTTGCTGAGGTTCCCACTTCCAGGCCCTGGCCTCTCAGGTCCCCACCCGCCTCTCTCCATGGTCCCCATTCCAGGAGTCCAGGGGCCTCCTGAGCCTCCCCCACAGTTTCAGTCACCTTCCATGTCCCCTGAGGTCCCTGTTACTCTCCTTTCTAGAACTCTTGCCTCCAGCAAGGGGAAGAGAAGGAAGAGTGGAGCTCTACCCTCAATGTCCAGGGACGATCTGGGGGAGGTGAACGTGAGCTCTGTGTTAGAGGACAGTCAAAAATGTTTGACTCAGTGTGCGAACGACCTGCTGGATTATGTAGAAAGTTAGGGGTTTTGCTCTGTTAGAGATTCACAAACAAGACATTAGGAGTGACAGGTTCTAATGTCTATAATATAAAATACTTGAGCACAAAAACCTGGCAAAATGTTCCTTGCTCTATCTTGGCAATGGGTTCCTGCAGATTCATTGTACTATCCCCAGTATTTGTTTGAATGCTTTAATTTTCTCATAATGATTTTTTTTTTAAAGGAAAAGAGAAACATTGTTCTAACCTGGGTTTGAATACCAACTCTTCCGCCTTCTTACTGTGTGACCTTAGGCAAGTATTTAACCTGTCTGGGTTTCACTCTCTCTACTGTTGAATGGTACACCAATAACCCTGTTAATAAGATGTTTTGAGTTTTGAACATGATAATGAGTGGGGAGAACCAACACAATTTTGGGCATAGTAAGTGCTCAGTTAAAAATAGTTGTTTGTGAAATGCATGGTTGGAAATCCGTGCGTGTGTGAGAGGTGTGTTCTCAGACTCTCAGTCTCAGTTTCTCAGTCTTCAATAAGAGTGGTAATGATGCCACTTGGGTAGCAGCCACACACCCCAGCTGCTCCTCCATGGCAAGGGGTTGTATTGGATGCTGGGGAGTGAGAAAAGCTGAGGGGCACAGTGCCCCTGGACAGGACAAGGACACTGGTTCCTTACAAGGAACATCCCATTTCAAGTCCAGCCCAGGAACAGGACAATTTTCTTGGTTCACATCCAGACACCAGCTTGGAAGGTAGGCAAGGCTGAAGGTCCATACCCTCAACACCCTTCACAGAGGAAAGGAGGGAGCGGGGAGAGCCCCGAGCTGGGGACAAGGGCAGTGGGGTGTGCGGCCCGTAACGGGAGAAGGCCAGCCTTTCCTATTTTGGGAGGCAGGAGGTAGCAGGTGGCTGGCTGGTGCTGGGACATGTGAACCCTCCCCTCAGGAGCCATGCGGCCTGCAGCAGGGCCGCCGGGCACTGCCAGGCACAGCCCAGGCCCCACGTGAGACCCCAGTGAGACGCACTTGTGGCCACAGAGGGAGGGAGATCTGGTTTCTCTACAAGGGCACCCTGCTAACAGCCTGGAAGAGAGAGAGGCCATGTGTCACCCGCCTCCCAAGTTCCCCAGGGAAGCAGGCTCCAGGGACAGGAATGCTCTGAGGAGCCGCCATCACTAGAGGGGAGACAGAGCCCTGTCACTCGGGGACCTCCTAATCCCATGGGAGATAGTCTCGGCCCTCAGGGAGCCCCAGTCTGAGGGAGGAGACACGGCCCTGGGGTGCAGAGGTCCACGTCTGAGGGGACTGAGGAGGAAGCTGGTCACCGTGGGCCGTAGCGCTCCATCGGGCTGGTGGCAGCCCACGATCTGCAGTTCCCTGCAGCCTGGTTATTTTGGGGTGAGCAGGAGCAGGAGACTTCCCAGACGAAAATAGCCTTCCCTGGGTGTCATTCCTGAGACGTGCTCAGTTCCCAGTGGCATGCTTGTCACACGGCTGTGTTCCTCGGGCCCCTCCCAGGCGTGGTGGGCAGGGCCAGGATGGCAGTTGGAAGAGGGGGGTGCTGGGGGGAGCAGAGATGAGCCTTGTTTCCTTATCAGGACAGTGTAGGGATGCAGCTCTGGTCTCCAGGGCCACCCAAGGCTGCCCACCATTTTGGCCAGCTCCTCCTCCCCCAGGGGGCAGCCAGTCCCTCCCTCAGCTCTGCGAAGACCTCTGGCTCCACCTGCCTCCCCAGTGGTGTAGCAGTCAGTAACTTCTTGTGGTCTAGGGCTCCCCCTCAGCCTGGGGCTCCCTGAGGACAGGGCCGCATCTCCACCACCCTGTTTCTGGCAGAGATGGAAGAAAGCTGACCAGGTCTGGGATCCAGCGCAAACTTTGGCATCATGCCCACAGACATGGCTCTTTAGAGTGGAGTTGCTTTGTCCACAGATTCAGGTTTGAACCCCAGCCTGCTCACTTCCAGCCTCACTCACCTCAGGCCTTGTATTTCACTCCCTGGGTAAAGAGGAAACAGCGCTTCCCGTCCCCACCCCCACTCCCGGCAGACATCAGCTTAAATGAGATAATGTGTGCAAAGGACTTGGCATGGCGCCCGGTGGGGGGTAATAAAAAGGTAAACCAAAGAAAGGCCTGGAGGGCCAATTCTCAGGCTGCCAGTGGGTTGGGCAGAGCCTTAAGCCCCATGACCCTGGAGTCTGAGGCCAATATTGGCCCTGGAAGGCTGCAGAGTGACCCAGGTCACTGGCTGGGCCAGGGATCTCCTAGGAGACTTGCCTGCAATTCTAGGAACAGGGAACAGTAAACGCTCGCTCGGTGAGGGCACTTCCCCGCCCCCTTTAGCACTCCTTCAGCTCTGACCCCCCACCCAGGACATCGGCTCCAGCTGTCTCTGGCCCCTGGCCCCTATCAACTCCCCTTCCCTCCCTTGTCCCCCAACCACGTGGAGGAACTCAGATGCCTTGCGCATGTGATGTCAGGCACGGTGTGTGACCCTTGTGAGCTGGGCAGGGGTCCCGGACCAGGTCCAGAAAACATAAATACGCCCTGGGAGTTTACACTGCAGGGTCCAGAAGTCCTCACCAGGCAGCCCGCGGCTGCCCCTGTTTATTCCCCGGGAGTTCACGGCCAGGGCGCCACCACAGGAGGAGGGCAGGGGGGCTCTTCAGACAGTTGCAGCGGCAGAGATGTCCATGTACTAGGGACCCTAGAGCCCAGGGAAGCCTGTAGGCCTCCAGGCCACCCCTGCTTACCACGTCCCAGCTGTTCCATCCCTGCCTCACACTGACGCCGTGGTGCACATGGAGTCCAGGACAGAGTGGCCTCCCTGAGCCCGTGGGTGGGGGCCCTCGGTTGTCCTCCCCTTGGCCCTCAGCTCAGACTTCAGTGCACCCTCTAGGGTCTGGCCACACTGGCCCAGCCTGGGTCCATCAGTGCTGATGCTGCCCCTGGAACGTGTCCAGGCTGTGGGACTCTTTTGAGCACTTCCTACTGAGGAGCAGGCTGTGCCAGAACTGCCCATTGTCTGCCCCAGAGGGCGGAAGCCCAAAGGCTACCCTGGCCCTGAGCCCAATCCAGACCTCTCTGTGGCACTTGAGTTCAAGATTATTGACCAGAAGCCCAGCGGTTCTGCTAGCCTCACGGTGGACAACACGGTGATCCACTTGGCAGATGGGGAGAGTGAGGCCGAGTCCCTCCTCAGAGGTAGGGAAATTACCCGCCCACAGGTGCTCAGCCAGTGACAGCAGGATTAAAACTGAGCTCTTTGTGGCTCTGGCTTCCCTGCAGGGTCCTTCCTACCCCCAGCCCACCTCTCACCTGGCAAGCAAGGATGCCATTCAGGAGAAGGCAAGAGTCACCTTTCTTCCCCACAAGATGTTCTTACTGGGAAGTCAGAGCGAATCCATTAATGCGTTCGCTCACTGGCAGGGCAGAGTTGGCACCAGACCTCAGCAGGAGCAGGGCTGATAACGATGGCAATAACTGCAGCTGGTGTGCCGAACACTCAGGTGTGTCTGCTTGAGTTCTAGGTGCCGGGTAAACCATATCTCAGGGACGGACACCTCCCCACAGCTCTGTGAGACATGGTACCAGCGTGAAACCCAACCATCGGGAAGACTGAGGCACAAGAGGGAAGGTGACGTGTCCTAGGTTATGCTGCTAGTGTCAGAGCCAGGACTGGAACCCAGGACACAGAGCGGTCATGAGGAGACACAGGAAGACGGCCACAGCATCCAGGAGGAACTGGAGTAATGCTGGGTGGCCAGGAAAGACTCCCGGTGGAGCCTGGGCTGGGTGTCGGGATTACGGAAGTGAGGATGTAGACCGTGCCTAATGGCGCAGGGCCCCGGGGCAGGACTCATCTCCCAAGGGTCACGCACATGACCTTGAACATGCGGTGGAACTGGAACTTGTTCTTGGGATGATTGAATAGTGATAACAGCTGGTCCTGGGGGAAGGATGGCCGGGGGAGCGAGGTCAGTGCTGGAGGAGGTAGTGACCTGCGGTGCTGAAGATGAGAAAGGAATTGGTGACAGAGACCAGACCAGGAGCACCATTCACTTCCCACTCCCTACAGCCCAGACGGTGACACCAGCATCAGTCTTAATCCTGCAGCTATCTTTCTTCCGGTGACCATTTTTATCCTCATTTTACAGATGATAACATTGAGCCACGAATTAGTGGAATCCTGCTTGTCCAAGGTCACAAGGTCACAAGTAAGCAGCAGAAAGCTGACTGAGCCAGGCTCTCTGCCTTCAGGGCCAGGGTTCTCAGCTTGCTCCCAGTGGGAGTGAGGTACAGGGCAGCGTCTGTCCCCACACAGCGGCCTCTGTTTTCGTGGTGGGGAGGAGCAGGACTGGATGACAGAGGAAGCAGATCTAATCCTGGCCCCTGCACCCATGTGCTGCATGACCTTCTCTGGGCAGTGGCCAAGGTAGATGTCAGCTGCCAGGTGACAGCAGGCCTGTGAGAGAGCCAGTAGAGCCTGGCGGGAGGCACACACACCAAGGGGATGAAGTCAGGAGCGGGAAATAATCCTGGAGTCAGAGGAAGGCCTGCTTTGGGGGACATTCCTGGAAAGTTCTGCTCTGATTGGCTTGAGGTTGAGGCTTCTGCACAGGCCTTTCCAGTCAGGAGGGAGTTTATTAATAAATCCAGCGCCTGCCCCACCCTCGCCCTGAGCAGAGGCAGGGCTTCCAGGGGTGGCGAGTCCCACTGGCAGGGGACCCAGGGACTGTGCCCTTGGATGTAGGTAGGGGTTGAAAGGTGCAAAGGCCCTGGGCTGCCAGAATTCATTCCTCATCCCCCTGAAGCTCCAGGGCTCCGCAGCTTCAATCATCACCTAGGAGGCTTAGGGGAAATGGCAAGCAGGTGGGTGTGTGCTGTGGGTGCACCGGCGTGCAAGCATGCATGGATGCCTGCACTCAGCACTGGTGTGCAGATGTGAGCTCCTGAGAGGTTGTAAGGGTGACAATGGATTCCCAAGGACCCTGGGCCTGTCTGGGTGTGCCAGTTTTGCTGGGACTGGAGACCCACGTCTGAGCAGTCAGTGAGCTGGTTCTCCCTGTGCCCTTGTGAGGCACTAGGTGGTGCGTGGGTGGCTGGAGGGGACGGCAGAGTGTGAGGGTGCTAAAGCCCTCCCAGCACCTCCTCGGCAGCTCATTAGCGCCCAAAGCCTAAGTGCACTTCCTCAGCTCCCCACCCACTAGCCCTGACCTCATTAGGCCCCTGCCCCTCTCCCAGGACAGTGGGGTTGGGCAGGAGGGACAACTCCTTGGCCTGCAGGGCAGGATCCCTGTCCTGAGGGTGGTGGAAGGGGGGTTAGGGGCACAGACTTAATATAGTGATAGGGCTGGCCTGGAGGCTGTCATCTCCCATTACACCTGCCACCTCGCCCCGTCATATGACCCAGCTCCTGCTGGTAAGGCGTGGGCAGAGAAAGAAGCACCTGGTCCTGAGCTTTGCTGGGGCCACCCTGCACTCTGTCCCTTCCACATGTCCTCAAATGGAGCCTTTCTCTCAGACTATTCTCCTGGGAAGGGGCAGGGTTCAGACCACTTGTGCTCAGTGTGGCTCTGGTATGGCTCTGCTGGGTGATCCTGTCTCCTGGTGGCCTGGCCAGGAGTCTCCCCCATGTATTCCAGCAGAGCCACCAAAGGGGCAACTTCCTTTGGTTCACACCCTCCTCTCCACCCTCTCTGCCCCCAGAACCACGGCCCCTAACTGTGGCTCACCTACCTGTGAGGCGAGCCCTGGGCTCAGCTTAGGGTCACGTCAACGTGGCAAGGAGTAGGGGTGGCCAGGACCAGCAGCCCCCTCCTGGCCACTGCAGGAGATCGGTGAGGTCACTATGAAGGGCAGATTCAAGGTTAGCTCCTCTAAGCCTCTTCTATAGAAAAATTCCTCCACACCTCAGGGGGAGACAGCCATGCCCTCAGGGAGCCCCAGTCTGATGGAATCAGCATGCCACTAACCCTCTATTGAATTTCCTGTGTTACCTTGGGGGTTTTACTCAGTTCCAAGAAGTCTCAGTTTTCTTGTCTGTGAAATGGTAACATGCCACAGACCTCAAAATGCTTGGTGCCTGAGAGTAGGAGTCACTATTCTTTCTCAATTGGGCTTTTGCTTTTGTTTTCAGAAAGAAACCATTGCATTTGGTCTTTAATTGGGGAATGGGTTGCAGCTGGGTCCTGCTGGCCTCGTACTCTCACCCAAAAGAGCCACACCAGAGGGTCAGGCTGCCTTGACATCCCTGGTCTCCCTGGCAGCCCCAGGCTGGACTTTAACAGTCAACATAGGAAAGTCAGCCATAGGACAATCCCCAGGCCTGGGGATATCAGTGTAAAATGGGGACATGACAGGCCCTGCAGCCACCCATGTCAGGCTAGTTGACTCCAGGGGTATGGAGAGAGCAGGAAAAGCAAGGTCCCTGTCACCAAGCCAAGTGCAGTGGCACATGCCTGTAATACCAGTGGCTCGCGAGGCTAAGGCAGGAGGATCACGTGTTCAAAACCAGTCTCAGCAACTCAGCAAGTCCCTAAGCAACTCAGTAAAACCCTGTCTTTGAACAAAATATTAAAAAGGAGGGGGAGCTGGGGATGTGGCTCAGTGGTTAAGTGCCCCTGGGTTCAACCCCTGGTACCAAAAAGAAAAGGTCCCTGTCATCAGATACCTGCCACCTTATCACTCCTATCCGTTGGCCTGGGGGAATTCAGCAGCCGCAGGCCTGGCTTTAGAGGGCCTGAGGGACATACCCACTGAAGCCTGCACCTGCGGTGAAGATGGGGCAGAGCCAGGAGTGTGTGCGCACGCCTGTGTCCAGCCCCATCTCAACTGAAGAGTGGCATTTCCTCCCACATCCACTGAACGATGCCACAAGTGTGTCCCAGAGACCAAGCCCTGACCCGGGGAGTCTAGACTTGAGTTGCAAATGCCCCCAGAAAACACTGCCCAGTGATTTTTAGTCATTGACTCCCCAGGTTTTAAATTTTACTTCTTATGGAGGTGTCAGATTTCTCCATCAAATTGTACAAGTCTTTTTTTTAAAAAAAAAAAATTCTTTTTGTAGTTGCAGATGGACAGCATGCTTTTATTTTATGTGTTTATTTTTTTATGAGGTGCTGAGGATCGAACCCAGTGCCTCAACACGTGCTAGACAAGTGCTCTACCAGTGAGCCACGGCCCCAACCCAAATTGTGCAAACCTGAAGGGCACAGATGAGTGGTTTTTTAATATGTGTACACCCACAGGCCAAAATCAAAATGGAGTTCTTCCAGCACTCTAGGGGCTTCCTTGAGCCCGCTCAGTCAATTCCACCTGCCGACCAGGTAACCACTATTGTTCCTTTCACTCCCGTAGTTGTGTTTCCTAGTTTTGAACCCCATGTAATTGGGTCGTGGGGTATGTGCCCTATTGTGTCCATCTCAGGCTGCTCAGCACTGTCCCTGAAGTTCAGCCATGATGCTCATGTCCCCCTCCCCGCTCTTCCACTGCCAAGCAGCATTCCCTAGAGTGGACGTGCCAGCATTTTTGTACCTACTCTGCCATCAATGGACATTTGGGCTTTTCCTATTTTTAACTAAGATGATGAAAGCAGCTGTGGTATTCTTTAGACTTATCTTTTGATGCGGAGATACATGACATACAACTGTAAGAGTGATTTCGAGGGAGATGTCTGCTCAAAAGCTCTGGGAAGATAAGCAGGGATTAAACAATTACAAAGTTTTAGCCAGGCACAGTGGTGCACGCATGTCATCCCAGTGACCTAGGAGGCTGAGGCAGGAGGCTAGCCAATTCAAGGCCTGCCTCAGCAGCTTAGCAAGGACCTCAGCAACTTAATGAGACCCTGTCTCAAAATTAAAAAAAAAAAAAAGAAAAGAAATTTAAAAGGGCTGGGGATGTGACTATGTGGCAAAGTCCTCTGCGTTCAATCCCTAGTACCATAATAATAATAATAACAAGAAGAAGAAGAAGAAGAAGAAGCTGCTGCTGTTGTTGTTTTTATCTGATGCACCATTGACAAGGGAAGGGGGATAGAGACAGAGCAGCTCCTAAGGGAATCATCCTCAAGCCTGAAGCGACCTGGCGTGCATACCTGTGTGTGTGCAATGTTTTCTAGGGCTGACATAGAATTTCCACTCACCCCGTGGCTTAAAAACATCAGAAATATGTGCTCTCACAGGTAAGGAGGCCAGAAGTCTGAGTTCAAGGTGTTGGCAGGGCCAGTTTTTAATTCAGGCGCTGAAGGAGACTCTGGCCTGCACCTCTGTCCTTGCTCCTGGAGCTCCCAGTGGTCCTCAGCGACTCTTGGCTCACGGCTGCATCCCTTCAGTCTCTGCTACTTTTTCACACGATCACCTTCTCTGCATGTCTCCCTGTCTCTGTGTCTCCAAATCTTTCTCCTTATAAGGACACCAGTTATTGGATTTAGAGCCCACTCTAATCCAGCGAGATCTCATTTTAACTTGATTATATCTACAAAGAACCTATTTCCAAACAAAGTCACATTCCCAGGTACTGGGGATTACCACCCTAACAGATCTTTGTGGGAGGGGGTGGGGACAACCCACAACAGTGATGACTGCATATTTGGGAGTGTGCATGTGCTGTGCCCAAGGGGTCCTGAGTGTGTGTGTGTGTGTGTGTGTGCGCGCCTGCTCATGAGAGCACACGTGTGTTGCTGTCCCTGTTGTGCCTGGGCAGCTGTGGACATGTGTATATGTTCTGCTTCAGAACTTGGGACATGGCTTGGAGACCCTGCTGGTCAAGCTGAGAAGGGTGACATCACAGGATGGTGGCAGCAAATGGAAGACATGCCTGGGGGTAGCGAGGGATGCAAGCAGGGGACCTGCCTTGGGAATTCAGAGGCCAACTGGTAGAGGCTGACTCTGAAAAACAAGGACAAGAGTGCTTGTTGAGCTGGGGTGCAGGTAGTTGCTCCCCACAGCAGCACCTGTTCCCAGATCCCCTTTCAGGAATGTTCCTAGAAGGCCCCTCCACCCAAGCTCCCACCCCTTGCATCCATTTGCCTGGTCAGGGAGGCTCTGGTTGAGTCATCCCTCCCAGGGCTGGAAGCCAGCGCTGGGCGACCTGTTGTGCCAGCCAAGTAGGGGTGGCGTGGCGCAGGTAGCCAGCCCCTCCTGGGCCCCACCTCCAAGCCAATAGGGAGTAGCATCCAATCACACCCCCGCCCGTGCCCTGCCACACCTCTCAACCTGTGGCCTGCATCTTGGCTGGGGCTGGACTCCAGAAATCCGAGAAAGACAGGGGCACGCACACAGTCAGCCAAGACCCGAGACAAAGGGCTGCTTATCTCCCCTGGGCAGCTCTTTTAGGCAAACTCACCACCAAGCAACCGGATATTGGGAGGGTCCCCAACAGCAACACCAGCCTGGGCATGACTGCTCTGAGCCAGGTTGTCTCATTTCAACTTCACAACCAAGTTCAAGGAGCATTCTATAATCCCCATTGCACAGATGCAACCACTGAGGCCTCAAGGAGTTAAGTGACCTGCCTACAAGTACACACCTGTGTTTACATGTGTGTGTGTGTAATTCTCTCTGGAAATAATATCCTCCCCCTGCCCCACACACAGACCACAGTTGTGTCCACCATAGTCCACCTACCCGCACAGACCAGCAAAGTGCAGTGTATCTCCCAACTGCCCCCAGGAAGGCCTAGGTGGGAGGGGCGGGGTGTCCCTTGCCCCTCCCTGCTCCTGGTTCCTCTGCAGGGGTCCTGGTTTGGCGTTGTGGCATGAGGCTGGGTCTGCATGCGGGTGGCTGGTCTGAGGGTGCACCCCCGTGGGCTTACTGTCCCACCAGGCACCGCGCGGATGGAGCTCCCGTGGGAGGGACAGTGCACGGCTTGTACCTGTGAGCGTGCCTAGGCACAGGCGCGAGAGCCCCTGAAGGGGTTCATGCAGAGCCGCTGCTGCCTGTCGGGCGTCTGGAGAGCGACTCCATTTCTCTCCCTTCCCAGATAACTGCTACCATCCTCGCTCGCAGACTCCTGGGCCCCAGGTGAGGGCCTGGTGAAAACCGCCCGCAACTGGAGCCAGAGACACCTGAGTCTGCAGCTCTGCCCAGGCTGGGCCCATGCCCTTGAGCTGGCACCGCCCCGCCCAGGCCATGGGATGGGGTGGCACAGGGGAGGAGGAGCAGCTCGGCTTCCCGCTGCCTAGATGGGAGCTCATTACCCGGTACTCAGTAGGTTGTGGGAGGGGGTGTCGAGCCAGGACTTGGCACCGACTACAAAGGACAGGGGCACCCCCAGCACTCCCGCTGGCAGCGGCGGGAGGAGGGGCCGTGACGTTTGGTGGCCTCATGTGGCTGGGAGGAAGTAGCTAATTGCTGACCTGATGACTGGGCAGCCCGAGGAGTGGGGTGATGATGCCACAGACCGCAGCTGGTGCTCCGGCCAAGGGGGGGCCCTTCAGTGATGGGGTGGGTGCACTCCACGGGGGCCATGGCCAGAGAGCAGGGGTAGGGTTGCTGAGGCTGTGACCGTGGGAAAGGGCTTTTCCAGGGCTTCCCTCAGCATCAAGGGAGAGTTCAGAGGCCCTGAGGGATGAGGGGCCTGGGGAGGGCTGCAGGCTGACGGGGGCAGGGGTGGGTGGCAGGGTGAGACCTGCTCCCCTTCTGCCTACACTGCTCCCACCTTTCCACCTTTCCCCTTTCCCACCTTAGCCTCCTCTTGGCCTCCCACCCTCACCCCATCAAGGTTGGTGAGGAAGGAGGGAGCAGATAGGGTTCTGTTCATCAGATGACTGCCCAACCCCAGACACGAGTGGCGCCCCCTCTTGTAGGCCAGATCATCCAGAAGCAATTGGGAGACTTCGGCCAGACTCCAGGTTGAGAAGAAAGCACACGCTGGCCAAAAGAACAGCAGGCACAAAGGCCAGGTTGGGAGAGTCGGTGACGCTGAGGAGGCCTGGGACTCGGCTGCAGTGCTTGGGAGGAGAGAGATCAGCCGATCATTCTGCACCAGGGCCACGCTGTGCCTTCCTAGCAGAACCCGTGGGCACCTGGCATCCAGAGCTTTCCCTACATGCCACCCACAGCCTTCCGGTCCAGGCAGACATGGCCTTCAACTGCTCAAGCAAAGACCAGGACCAGGTCAGGAGCCTCACAAGACAGGGATCCCACCCCACAAGTTCTAGGGGC
Organism: Sciurus carolinensis; assembly: GCF_902686445.1. NCBI lineage: Eukaryota > Metazoa > Chordata > Mammalia > Rodentia > Sciuridae > Sciurus > Sciurus carolinensis. The sequence goes on along the minus strand of NC_062219.1, from coordinate 111,934,099 downwards.
TTTAATGCCAGAGAACTGCAGCACTGGGCCCCTAGAAACAGGCTCCAGCCATCTGTAGGTCAGTCCTCCGGGCCCCTGGCGCCCCCTGTAGGTAGGAAGCTGCACAGGGCCCCATCAGCCTGGGGCAGAAGACCGACTTGTTGGTGGGAAGCCTTAGAGCCTGTCTCAGGGAATCCCTTGAGGTGGAGGAGAGGACATAGACACTGACACGTGGACTCCAGTCTCCTGGGGGAAAAACAGCCCCTCTCTTCAGTCTTCCATTCTGATGGAGGAGACATGAATTGCCCTCAAAGTTCCATTCGGAGGAAAGGAAATCAGCATCCAGTTTCAGGAACCTCCCAATTTGAGCAGAGAAAGGCAACCCGTCCTCAGGAAACTCTGTTGGATTTTCAGGGGCACTCAATTTGTTTTGGGAGGTAGATTTGACATTTCAATACCTCTAGGGCTGCCCAAGAAAGAAAAAAGAAAAAGGAAGGAAAGAAGGAAGGAAGGGAGGGAGGGAGGGAAGGAAGACAGTCAAGTTGAACAACTGATAACAAATAATAGTGTTTTAGCATAAGTATGTCCCATGCAATACTTGGGATATACTTATACTAAAATATTTTATTCAGTTTTACTGGACGTCCTCAATGTTCACTTGCCAAATCTGGCAAAGAAAGTCTGAAAGGAAGACGGACGCCCTGCCCGAGACGTGGGAGAGCAGGTAAACATCTCGGCGTGCCGGAGGGGAGGAGGGTCCTGGGGCTCCTGCTCTCAGCAGTTTAAAATTCCTTCCAAGCCAGATCCCTAATCCTTCCGTGCACAATGGCCGCCTTCTCCCCCTCCGCCCGCGCCCACGCCCTCCCCGGTGGGGCCGTGGCAGTGCCACCACGGGCCTCTTTAAGCCCCTTTGAAGCCTCCAGAGCCCCGCGCAGCGGGAGGCCCCGCCGCTATGCCAGCTATGCCAGCTATGTCCCCGCTGCCGCCGGCCACCACCGCTCCCCCATTAATGCCTGCTAATCTGGCTAATAAATAAACTCCCCTCCCAGCCTCAGCCCCCCGCTGGATCCTCCCGCTCTCCCAGAATTGATTTCAGGGTTCTCGCCCAAGGAGCCGCCCCGCTCCCCGCCACGCCCTCTGCCTCTGACTTTTTTCTTCTCTCGCGGTCCTGCTGCCCTAATCTGCTGCCGGTCTCTGATTCTGAGGGATCTGGGGGCCCTCCGCATTGCATTTGTACCACTCTTTCCCAGTCCACCTGCGCACCGGGAGCAGGACACACAGCTGGGCTGAGCCACGCGACCCGGGATCCGCCGGGCGGCTGGAGCGCCCCCTGGAGGCGGGAGAAGGCCCGACCACGCCCCCTGCCCCTCGGCGCGCGAGGCCCCGCGATGCGACGCGCTGGCCTGGTAGCCCGCCACAGGTGACTCCGCGTGCTAGCGGAAGGCGCCGGCGCTTACCGCGGCGGAGTCCCTTCTCCGCGGCCTCTGCCGCCCCCTGCGTCCCCACCCGGGCTTCCGAGTCTGACTCAGCCGAGCCGGCTCGCTTCACCTCCTACAACACACCCGGAGCGCGCGGAGAAATTACAGGATTGCCGGGCACGGCTAATGCGCTCTAATTACCCACCGCCGCTGTCATCCGCGCGCTCCGCGGCACCGGGCCAACGCGCCATAATTAGGCCGCCCCTCCTTGGTCCCAGAACCCGTTCCCTGTCCCCCCCACTCCTCCCGCGTCCTGGTTCCAGAGCCCAGGCTTAGCTGCCACCTGCTGTCTTCCAGGATAGTCCCTTGGTACCAAGAGAGCTTTAGACCCCACCAGGGAAAAGATGCTAGACTTGGGGAAAGGTCCCGGGGACCTGCTGTGTCTGCTGAACTGCCTGAGAGTGGGCAGCCGGCAGGGACCAATTTCGTTAACAGGAACACTGAAGCTTATAAGAAAGTTAACTGTCGGGGGAGGAGTGGGTCGTGCCCGCAGGGCAACAGTGTCCCCATTTTGCTTCTCAGGCATGGAAGGCCACTCAGCCAGAACTTCCAGATCAACTCATTTAACGGTGAATTTATAGCGTACCACAAGCTCCTTTCATGGCAGGGAAGTTACCTTCCTACAGAGAAAGGTGAAACCCCCATCCCAGACCAGGTCTCAAGGGAGCCAGTGAAGAGTGGGCAGCTCAGTTCTCCCTCCCAGAAAGGGTAGCAGAAGGCCTTGAAGACACAAAAGCCAGGCCTGGAGGCAGGGCTCAGAAGGGCAACAGTGACCCACAGCTTCTTCATCCAAAGTTGGCCTATGGCTTTCCTATCCAGAATTCTTTCCTGATGTCCTCAGTGCAAACACACGCTCTGGGACAAACTGAATCTTTAGTGAGGTTGAGTTTGTGAGAGCCTAAGACGTGGGCTTCCAGTGGCCTCCCTGTAGCCAGGGCACATCCCTGACTTCAACAGCCCTGCTGGCCTGCCTGTGCCTCACCCAGGCCTGGGACCTTGCTCAACACCATTGCTACCCTTTGTAGTCTGTAGGTTGCTTGCCCTGTGTTCCTGTCCTTGGGAACCTCTCTTTATTGTTCTTTAGACACCACCCATGTGGTGGCAGTGGTGGCTGCATGACCTTCCAGATACCCCTTCCTGGTGCCCCCGTTTTCATCTTGAGTGACTGTCTGTGTCTTATATCTGAACCGTTGTCTTCTCCAGCAGGGATGGCAGTTTTCTTTCTGCCATGAGACTAGAAGGTTCCTGAGGGCAGGATTGGATCTTTCCCTTAGGGTGGGATCTTGCCGAGGGCAGGGAAGGGAGTATGACGAGGAGTTTCCTGTCATAGTGGGCTCTCCCAGGGCCTGGCCTTCTCCCTTCAGAGGAGGATCCCTTAAAAAAAAGAAATGGTGTCTGCCCCATTCAGATTGGGGCTCCCTGAAAACAGAGCTTGTCTCCCCTCAGCCTGGGGCTTCCCGAGGACAAGGCCATGTCTCCTCAGACTGGGGCTCCCTGAAGAGGGGGCTGCATCCTGCAAACTGGGACTCCCTCAGTGGTTTCTCCCCTCAGATGGGACCTTTGCACCCCGCCCCTCTGGCTCCCTGTCGTGGCCAGGCATTCCTCCCAGGACACCGTTTGTCACACTTTGATGAATGAAACCTACTAAGAATAACTCAGTCCTTGTAGTCTTTAAAGGGCAAGGGTTGGGAGAGGGAGGAGGCCAGGCTGTGGAGGGGTCCTGGGGTGGGGAGGATGGACACAAACCATTTATTCAATAACTCTTCCTGGGTGCCCAACTGGGTCCTGGAGGAGACATGGTGAATCCCATAGAGCCTCCTACCCCAACTTTGCCGTTTCTGGTAATAGCAAGAGGGTATTATTTGCAAGACCCTCAAGAGAGGAGTTTCAACCCCTTTCTCCAAGGCCTTTCCACCCAGAAGTCACACCTTGGGGTTCACCCAGCACCCTCCAGGTGGACACAGCTGCCTCTGCCCTTTCCCCCAGTGAAGACCGGACTTTGATATCAGGTGCTTGGGGTGAAGGACTGCTTTCAGTGGGGGTGTGATAACCCAGAGGATGAATCCCTGCCCACTGCCCCTTCCTACCCCAAACCTCGAGCCTCCAGATAAGAGCTGAGTGACCTTTCTGGTGTAACTGACCCCCTGGGAACATCTTAGGGGTCTTGGGAGTAAGGAGGCTGTGACCTTCCCCACATCTCTGGGCATTGCCTTCCTGGCATTGTGCCTCCACCTGCTACCTCCTGAGAGGGACATTTCTGCCTGGTCTTGGCAAAAACACTAGACTGTGAGCCAGGCAGCCTGGTACTGTACCAGCTCTGCCACTGATACCGCTGTGACCTTGAGAAGTCTTTTGCTCACCTGGGCCTCAATTTCCCTGTATATAAAATAAGTTTTGTTTAGTTTTTGTGGTTTTCAAACCTTTCCTTTTTAAAATAATGAATCCTCTTCTTTAAATGGTAACTTATGTGGCACTTCTGCTATCTGTGGCAGCAAGAGGAAGAATTTGGACTTCTCTGGTCAAAGGAGAAGTGGGGGCCCAATGTTTAGTCCATCCCATTCACTCGCGCCCACAGATCAGAGCCAGGGCACCACACAGCCTGTTTCACACCCCTGACCCCTGAAATCCCTTCCTGCTCAAAAAATCTGGGGCCCTGGCAGGGCTGGGAGCCCCAGAACCAGGGTGCTGACAGCTCTAAGGACCAGGTAGTGACTGTGGACTGCCTGGGCCTTGTGGGGATGTGAGCTGATGGCGGAGGCCTTTAACACTGGGCCCAAAGCCACAGCCCTGTGCTCACCCTCCCTGCCTGCCGAGTCTTGAGTGAGGCTGAGCCCCCTCAGCTGGGGTGAAGGAAATGGGAGGCTCTGGAGTCTCCCTCAAGTCCAGGACAAAGGCAGAGTGGGGGGTGGGAAGGGTTGGCAGCACCCCGCAGTGGCTAAGGGCCGGGGGCTGACCCAGGAAGCTTGAGTGGGACAGCACTGGTAGTGGACACTCAGGAACCCTCCCTCCCTCTCAGTCTGGAAGTGTGAGAACTTGATGCCAACAGGGGGTGCAGGTGGACCAGGGCCCACCAGGGACGGGGGACAGGAAGGCAAGAACAAAGAGGATCGGGTGGGGTACAGGAGGGAAAATGGCATGCACAGGAAGCAGGCCTGGGCCTGGGGACCCAGCTTAGGGCTGGGGGCAGGTCCTTCCAAAGAGGAGAATGGCAGAAGCACCCTGGCCCCTCCTTGCTGACACATGGGCGTCACTCAGGGGTGCTGAGCAAGTCCTGTATTCATCCCCAGATGCCTGGAGGCCCAGGTGAGGGAGGTGCCAGCCCTCCCCACATTCCCCAGCAATGCACATCTGCAGCGATCTGGGGAGGCCATTGCTCCTGATGTCCTCCAGGGAACATGTCAGGGGACCTATGGGCCTTTCTGGTCCTCGCCTCCCTGGGATGTAGAATGAGGGAGGGGGAGAGAAAACCTCATGGTCCCCTATCCCAAACGCACACATATACTCTGGCACTTGTTCCCAGGGAGTCTCTAGAGTCCCCATGGGAGTCCCCCAGGGAGTTCCCTTGGCCTTGGAAACTCTTCGATGACTGGTCTGGGTCAGACACAGCTCTGGGCACCAAGGCATCAGCAGGAGGAAAGTCAGCGGAGGCCTCTACCATCATGGCACCATATTCTAGGGAGGGAAGACAGATGGTCAACCAGTGGAAACATGACGCCGTTCAGGTCTTGGGAAGGCAAGTATAGGATGAAGAGTGAAGGGGTCGGGGGACGCTCTTTTATTTTTTATTTTTTGCTGTGCTGGGGATTGAACCCAGGGCCTTGTACTTGCAAGGCAAGCACTCTACCGACTGAGCTATCTCCCCAGCCCAGGGGGGACGCTCTTTTAGATGGGGTTGTCAGAAAATGTCTCTGGGAGGAGGTGACATTTGTGTGGAAACCTCAGTAACAAGAAGCCAGTCATGCTTCAGGGTTCAAAGGAATCAAAAAATGTGCGTTGTTTTTAAACAGAAAAGAGTGTGCACCCATAAAGGCTAAAGGGTGGAACCGGGTGGAGTGGGGGGACGAAAACTGTTTCCGGAGCATCTGTTCTGTGTCTAGCGCCACAAACATTATCCCTCAGCCCTCCTCAGAATCCTGGCTGTCAAATCCTGCATTATTTTCATTTTACAGATAAGAAATGTGAAGTCTGTGGCCCTTGTTATTTCCTTCATTTAGAAAGATTTGTTGAGGATTAGCCTCTGAAAACACTGCAATAAAGCCCCCTCGGGCCCTTCCCTCTGAGCTTACCGCGTGGAGAGCACAGGAGAGCTCTGGTCAGGATGCTTCCCAGAGGAGTGGATGTCTACACTGGGCCTGAAGGAGTAAGGAGGGGTTGACAGGTAGGTGCGTTGGAGGGGCCCGAGTTCCAGCAGCCTGGGCCCAGGCCCAGCAGGGAGCCACTGTTGTTCAGCCTGGGTTGGAGGGGTGTGGATTATGCTGAGGCTGGGGCACTGCTAAGGCTGGGCACGAGGGGCAGTGTAGGCCACAGCCAGTGGCTGGATTTCCTTCATGGGAGATAGTCCCATAAAAGGTATGGATGGATGGATGGATGGATGGATGGATGGATGGATGGATGGATAGGTGGATGGATGGGTGGATGGATGGATGGGTGGATGGGTGGATGGGTGGATGGGTTAGTACTAGGGATTGAACCCAAGGGTGCTTTATCACTGAGCTCCATCCCCTACCCTTTTACTTTTTATTTTGAGACAGGGTCTCACTAAGTTGCTGAGGCCGGCCTCACACTTGAGATCCTCCTGTCCCAGTTTCCTAAGTCACTGGGGTTACTGGTGTGTGTCACAGCAACCAGCACCACAAAAGGTTTATAAGCAGAGAGGGGTCAGGGTCAGGAGTTCTTTTAGAAGGAGTAGGTCCTGGGTGGGTGGCACCAGCAGCAGGAAGACTGGAGGGCTGAAGTTAAGACTGAGAAGGGGGCCTGGCCACTGTCTGGCCAGGTCAGGAGGGGTGGTAAGTAAAAATGCTGCTGGCAGGCAGAGGACAGATGGGACCACCTGTGGGCTGTTAGGCAGGCAGGTGTGCAGGTGAGCAGGGCTCTGTGACTAGCCACAACTGAGTGACAGGGTTTTGGATGACAAAAATGTAAGTGCCAGCCAACAGCAGGGCCCAGTGGGACAACTTACACAGGCTACCACACTGCCTCCGCTACATGTGCACACCATGCAGATGCACAAACACATGGAACTGGCCCACTCCTCCATCTATATTCATGAGGGGCTGGTGAGGGACATAGGTCAAGGGTCACAGAATAGTGTGACCCTAGCAGAGCTCAGGTTTCAGGCCCCAGGCACCTCTTTCTGGATCCCTAGGGCAAATGCCACCCCATAGCCTCCTCCCAGGTACTCAGTCCCTTTGGGTTCCCCATAGGTCCTGAGACCTGTCTGTGTCACCTTATCCAGGACATGCAGACTCACCTTAATGGTCACATTAACAGGAATAGGCAGCCCGTTTTGCAGCTGGCAGCAGAATCTGGCCCAGAGCAGCCGCTGGAGGTTGACATGAGTAGGCCATACCAGAAAGGAGAGTTAGGGGGCCAGCACAGGATCCAAACTCAAGGTCAGCTCTCAGCAGTTCAGACACAGTCTGGGGAGGCTGCAGTAAGATCAGCCCGTGTGACCATTCCTGGGAGGGGACTTGTCCCTTGGAGAGCAATGAGCCTGCAGACTTGGGCTGTACTCAGGGGAGGCAGTGTCTACCCAGACAGAAAGTAGCCCCTTGGGCTCCAAGCTGGCCGGACCTCCTGGGTCTGGAAGTCTGGAGCAGTGGGTCCAGCCTAGGGTTCCCCCTCTGAAGGGGAAAATGACAAGGAGGGTGACAGGTGGAGAAGGTTCCAGAAATCCTATCATATAAGGAACTGCCTCAGGAATGTTTAGCCCAAGAAAGAAAGACCACTCTGTGGATTATGTTCACTGTTCCATGCTCTGCGTGACACCTCGTCCTGGTCTTGGGATAGCTCTTGCCAGCTTTACAGTTATCTGCAAGATTGTTTGATCTGTGGTGTTTCCCTAACTTAACTGTAGCTCTGGAAGGTCAGGGACTGGGTGTGTTTTTGTTCCCAATTGTCTTCCTGGTTCCTGGAACTTAACAGAAGTTCATTATATGTCGATAGAGGGAAAAAAGAAAGCTGGAAAGGGAAAGAGGGACGGAGGGAGGGAAGGAAGAGTTGAACATGGCTTGACCCCTCCAAAGTAAGGAGGATTAGATTGGTTCTCTAAGGGCAAGAGCCCAGAAAAAGATGAACACAGAGAGGCAGACTTGAAACAGTCAAGAGTAAGAACTTTTAAAAATCAAGCAGTCACGATGTGGATTGGGTGGTCCCAGGAGACCGTGGGCTTGGGAGGAAGGAGTTAAAGCAGATCAGAGAGGAGTGCTTCTCAGAGGTGCTGGTGCTGAATGAATGAATGAATGATGACTGTACAGGGAATTTCATGTCTTGGGCAGAAAGCCAGAGACATTGGACCTCGCATCAGGACTGAGTCTGTGAGACTGGCACTACACCAGACCTCAGGTAGGCAACAAGCCCCGGGGACCCATCCTCAAAGGGCTCAGCGGGAGACACACACATCACGCACACATGCGCACGCACACACGCGCAGGAAAGCACCTTTGAATCACTGCAGCGGTGCCAGACGTGTCATGCTGCGTGACGTCGACAGCAGGCAGGGGAGGCGCCTGGCCCTGACTCCCCTCCCTCCCACACTCTCCCTGCTTTCCCAGAAAGCTCACTTTCCTTTCCAGAACTCTTTTAGGGTCACTTTCCAAGTGATCCCTTGGAATAAGTCTGTCCTGAGATCGATGCCTCTCTGGCAGCCTTCTACTTGGGGTCGAGAGGGGTTGATACCTGGCATTACATGGCACTGACCCTTGCGGAAGCTCGGAGTGGACACCACAAAGCCCCAGGTCTGGGGGTGCGGCAGGTAACCTGGCTCTGAGCCCCGCTGGCAGGTTCAGAAGCTGGAGACGTGCCTGGCCCACGCCCCACAGGCCCTGCCCCAGCCTGTGCACATCCTGAAAGCAGGTCCTTGTCTCCCTTGACTCAGTCTCCCATCGCTAGGTGCTCAGTGAGCGTGGGGTGAGTGACAGTGTGCCGGGACTAGCAGAACTGCTATAGAAAGGAGTTCCCCGTCCAGGGAGGTGGGGACAGGTGGGCTGCAGGAGCATCTAGACAAGACAGGGAAGAGCCCACAGGCTCCCTGACGCCCCTAAAGTTGGCACCAGGTCAGACTTGCCTTCTCTCCTGGCTCAGGGTCTACCCTGCTTCAGCAGCCCTGCCGTGGCCGGTGACCTATCCATGACTCACAGCCAGCTGTGGGCACGGAAAGGAGAAAGTGGCCCCCAGCTGAGCTCATGCGCCCACAATTAGCCCTCTACGCCCCCTCACCACAGAGCCTCCCAGCGTCCACGCACTCACGTCCCAGGCTGCCCTTTCCCAACCGCAGCGCGGCTCTGCCTGCTTATTTTAGCCTGATGAAGCCTCTTGAAATGTCATCGCTGCAACGGAGCCAGGGATCACCCAGTTCAACCTGTTCATTTGGCCAGGGGGAGCATGGGAATCCAGAGAGAGAAAGTGATGTGCTTCAGGTCACACAGCAAATTGGTGGTGTAGTTAGAAATTGACCACCTGCTTTGGGAGTCCAAATCTAGCTGTCGACTCCAAGAGGGCAATCTGCTTCAGAAGCCCCTGACCTGACTTCTGGAGCCCCTGGAGCCTGCACAGGATTCGAAGCCTGGTTTGCAAGTTACTCTCCAGCCTTCTGCTTCTCCATCTCTAAAATGAGGCTAATGGCAGTACCTCCCTCCCAGGTCAGAGGGAGGGTCAAATGAGTTATTATATCTGAACTTGCGAGAGTAGTGCAGGCATGGGGTGCATGCTCACGTTAACTAGCATTCCTAGGTGTTTGGGGGAGTCCCCCAGATTCGGTCCTTGGTGTGGCAAGTTCAAAATTCAGTTTGATCAATTTGAGGAGATTCCGGGAGACCAGCCACATAACCAGACTTCTGGAAAATTAATGTGGTGCTCCCATGGGGACAGATGTGGCTGTCAGAAGGACCACAGGGGTCACAGAGGCTTCCTCCCACTCTGGCAGTCACCATCTGAGGCCCAAGGATCACAGATACCACAGCAAGAGCAGCTGGAGATTCTCAGTTAGTCAAACTGGACAAGCCTAAAGAAATGCCCTTCTGAACTCAAGAACTGGGCCTCCATTTGTTCATCTGCAAAATGGGGGAATCGCAGTCTCTGGCTCACTGGGTGGCTCTGTGCATTAGACCAGGTGGTACCGGGCACCTTCCTTTCCATTCTCCCCATCTCCCATCATCATCCCCCATCATCTGCTTAAGGCTTGTTATTCAATTTGCAGTGACCTTCCCTGAACCCAGCTGCATAAACACTGACAAATTCCTCATTTCCAAGTTCCTCCTTTACCAGTCACCAAAGCCGATACCGCACACCAGATGAGTTACGGTCCCAGAACACGTACAGGATTGTAGTGCTCTCATTCCAACTTCGGAGACGTTGTTGAATGAATGAGTCAGTGAATTAATGAACGGAACCATTCCCAGAACCTCCTGCAAACTCACTCTGAGCCCTTATCATTGGGCAATATGGGGTTTCCCCAGTGCGAACCATAGCCCACCTCTGAGCTCAGCCTGCTCTACAGCCATCTTTCATCCTCCTCATCCACACAGCCACCTTTCTTTGCCCTGCCCCACCTTCACCACGCAGGTATGTTTGCAGCCTCTGTAGCAGGAGGCTGTCACAAATATTCCGCTGACCATAGCCACAGCTGGCATGCCCTATGGTCAGCCCTCTCCTGCTCCCCAAATCACAATTGTCCCCTATCACCCCACCCTACCTCCTTAGATGGCCTGTTCAGGAAAGTCAATTCCTTGCTGCTAATTCAGTTCCACTGAGGGTCCATTGCTTGGCCAAGCCCAGGTGGCCCCCACCTGTAGAGTCCTGCCACAGGTGGCCCACTGCTCACATTGTGTATGATGGCAATTACAGATTCTGTCCACAAGGGAAGAGTGGTACTCCTCAGGTAAGAAGGCCTACAGGAGCCACCTAGGAGTTTGTGCCCCTTTGGTGGCTTGGCTCAGAAGCTAGACACTAGTTCTGTCCTTAGTTGCTGGAACATGGCTCCAGTTTGGTTCTAGTTTGTTCCCCATCTTTAGCCTGGGGCCTGGGCCTCTTCATGCTTCTGGGCCACCATAGATCCTTATGTATCAGCCAGCGGATTTCAAGAGTTGCTAAGCTGGAAGATATTAAGGAAATCATCCAGCCTGATGAAGATGGTTCTTCAAGTGTTTTGAAATGTGCTGGAGCATTTTAATTAACAGTAACAAAGGAAACTCTGCCATCGTTTGGAGGGCCAAAGATGCTAAATGCCCCACCATGTGCCAGGCAGTTCACACAACGAAGAGCTGCACTTTGCCCTCCGTGGAGAAGTACTGCTCTAGTCAGCTTTTCACCTCTGAAAGTTCCTACATTATCTCACACATGAACTTTTGGGGAACACCTTATGTCTAAACCATAACATTCTGCCTCTGGTCCCCAAAAGCTCCTGCCTATCTCACAAGGTAAATTACATTTAGCTGGGAGTTGCAGCGCATGCCTGTAATCCCAATGGCTTGAGAGGCTGAGACAGGAGGATGGCAAGTTCAAAGCCAACCTCAACAACTTAGTGAGTCACTAAGCAACTTAGCAAGACCATGTCTCAAAATTTAAAATATATAAAAATATCAATCTATAAATAAATAGAAAAAAAGAGTGAGGGTGTGGTTCTATGGTAAAGCACCCCTGGTACCAAAAAAAAAAAAAAAAAAAAAAAAAAACCAAAAATTTAGCCCATTTCCAAGAGTTCCCATAGTCTTAACAGTTCCATCATTGTCCAAAAGTCCAAGTCCTAAGTCTCCTCTGAGACTCAAGGCAAACTCCTAGAGTGAGCCATAAAAATTTGCATATACCCAATATATAATGACAGAGTAAATATTTCCATTCCACAAGAGAGAAATAGTGGCATAGAAATAAGGGAGGGGACCAAAGCAAGACAAATTCAGCTGGGCAAACAAAGTCCTGAAGCTCCATGTCCAGCATCTGGGGCACATGGCATCATGATGTCCTCTCCAAAGGGCTTGTAGCTCTGCACTATGATCTTTCAGGTTGCAGCCCACAGGGCCTCTCTCGGCTGGTTCGTGCTCCATTCCTGCAGCTTTCCTTGGCAGACACACCACAGTACTAGCATCTCTTAATCTCAGGAGTCTCCACTGCAGTTTGGGCTTCCTTCTCACTTCTTCACACATCACCCTCTCAGGGGCAACCCACAAGACTCCTACCTTGCTGCACTTTCCGGGTCTCCCAGGCCTTCCTTTGAAATCTAGGTGGAAGCCTCCATGATCCTCTACCTCCAGCATCCTGCAGAACCAGTACCATGTGGTTGCCACCAAGATCTGCCACCATCTTGAGGAGTAGCGAAGCCTCCTGGGGTCACAGCTGCAGCAGCCTCTGAGTGCCTGGTTGGCTAAGCATGGTGAAACGACTTCCTAGGCCACCCTATGCAAGCAGGGGTCCCCAGTGGTATCTTCTCAAATTAATTTTAACTTTTACACCCTTGACCCTGAGATGGGTGTGGTCTTGCCAATTTCTGCGATGCCTTTAAGCACTTCCTTAGTGGCTGTAATGTCTTTAACAACCACAACTTCCATAGCCCATAGTTACTTGCACTTTTCTGTCCACATTCCAAGTTTTTCAAATCTTTCTGCTTTGCTTTCTGCTCCTGATTATCATAGTAAAATTGGCTGCCAGCAATACCTATGCCACTGCCTGAATGCTGTGCTGCCTTGAAATTTCTTCTGCCAAGTTAATCAGTCCATCACCTTTAAATGCAGCCTCACAGAAATTCTCAGGACATGGGCAAAATATAAATAACCTTTTTGCCAGAACATAACATAAATGACCTCTAGTTCAATTTCTAAGAGTCCTTCTGCTGCAAAACCTCACGAGCCCATTTTTCACCATCCACAGACCTGTTGGCATTCTGATCTTTTGAGCTCCCATCAGAATTACCCAGTAAGTTCTGCTTACAACATTCTAAAGCTTTTCCAACTTGCATCTAAATTTTTCAAAATTTCTTCCCCTACAAACCAGCTTCAAAGGCTTCTGAACCAGTTTAGTCATGGCAATGACCCCACTCTGGTACCAATTTCTGTTTTAGTTAGTTTTTTCACCACTATGATTAAAATATTTGACAAGAACAAATCTAGAACAAACAAACAAACTTTATTTGGGGTTGATGGTTTCAGAAGTTGCAGTCCATAGATGGCTGACTCCATTGCTCAAGACCCAAGATGAGACAGAACAGCATGGCAGACAAAAGCAGCCCAGATCATAGCAATCAGGAAGTAGGGAGAGCTCTGCTCACCAGGGACAAAATATAAACCCTAAAAGCATGACCCCAGTGACCCATCTCCTCCAGCCACACCCTACCTGCCTACAGTTACCACCAAGTTAATCCACATCAGTGGTTATCCACTGATTAGGTCACATCTCATAATCTCATCTTTCCACCTCAGAAAATTCTTCATGTCTCATGAACTTTGTAGGGGAGCATCTCATATCTAAACCATTACACACTGGTTCTAGTCCCAAGTACTTATCATGCAGTCATAGAAATTAAGAGCCCGGGCAAGTAAGGGACCAGTCCAAGATCATACAGCTGATTTGTCTTATAGACATTCTGAAAAGAGGGACACAGGAGTTCTGGTTCTTGAATATTTCAATAGCATCTATTCTCAAAATCCACACAAAGTCTCCAGATATGGAGCCCTGTGGGACAGACAGAACACTGACATAGGAAGGCTTCATAGGGGTGTCATTTGAGCTAAGCCTTAAGAGTGACTCATGGACTTGTGATTCCTGGAAGTGAGGGAGGGTATAACAGGCAACAGTGGGATAAGAACTAGTGCCCAGGGTGAAGGTGACTGAAATGTGAGCACAGGCTTTGGGAAAAAAGTAGTGGAGAATGGAGGATGCCATGTCCCCTACAATATATCAGCGTAGGTGTGCAGTGATGAACTCTGGGTTTAGTAGGAAGGTTGCTGGGGCTGCCTATAGAGGAGCAATGGGAGGAAGGTGGTGGAAGAAGCAAACCACTGTCAGAAGAGCCCAGGTGAAGCACCACACAGGATCATGAAGGACAACGAGGTAAGGACTGGGGTGAGGTAAGCAATGTTGCAGGGAATCCTTTATTATAAGAATTGTCCTAATAAAATAAAGCAATGTTGTCTTGATCTGAGTTCCCCTGGGAGAATACCCTAAGATAAGGATTTGAATGTAGTTGATTTAGAAAGTAGTACCAAGTGTCCCGACCCGCGGGACATCAACGCGGAACGGCAAACCTAAGAGAGAAGGAATGAAGGGACAAGAGACGCAGGGAGAGGCAGCAAGACAGGAATTCTGATCAAGCTGCAAATTTTTATTGTTCACACAGGGGTATTTATATGCTCAGGGAATGAGGGGTATGACGAGGTGCAGCCTGGTTGGCTGTGTTCTTCTATTGGGCTCCTGATAGGCTGCAAGTTCGCGCCGGCGGGAAGGTGAGGTTTGCAACGGCGGGAAGGTGAAGTCCCGGAAGAGAAGCAGGGACGGCACCATAGGCGCCATACTGTCAGAATTATCAGCCAGGAGGGGGGAGGGGCGCTGCTGCTTATTGTAAAGGTCAGAATGTTCTCAGAATGAGAACTTCTTGGTCCCTGACAACCAAGGATTACCAGTAGGGGAGTGGTCAAATCAGGCAAGGAAAGGAAAGTAGTCAATAAAAGGTATTTTATCAAGACAGTTATTACTGAGATCAATCTGACAGGAGATCTCCGAGAGACAGTGTAGAAAACCCTTGCAAGTTATTCCTTGAAGGATCACTCTATGTGCTGTATAAGGGCATATTTATAAATACATAATATAGAAGGATATAATATGTCCTTTATAATACATAAGGATATATTCATGTGCTGACTCGCATCAGTCATTGAGGATGGCTCCTGGGACTGTAAACTCCCTGGCAGTTCTAGCACACCTAAACCCAGGAGTAGGCTCTGCAAAAAAAAAAAAAAAAAAAGCCCTATAGAGTCTCAGGTACATGCAAATGGAAGCTACCAAGTGACTCCGTAGAGAAATGTGAAGATGGAATAAACTACTGACAGTGTCTGCAACATACATTCTTTACATACAAGTCAAGTGAGTTTGCCAAAATGGCTTCCTGCCTAAATATGACTCCTTAAGTGAACCAGATTATGGTATCTCTGAGAGGAAGAGCCCTGACACTGAAATAGCTAGCTCTTAGGACCCCAGGAAGCCAGAAAAGCCCTCTGAAGTACAATACGTTCTATTGACTTTTGCTTTATATATTTTCAGGTGAAGCTGTCAGATGCATACAAATGTAGAATTATATCCTCATAGTAAATTGAACTTCATAGCATTATAAAGTAACTCCCCCAGCGATGCTTTTTGCTTTAAAGTCTATTTAGTCAGATTTTAATATAGCTACACTAGCTTTTTGCTTTTGTTAGTACTGTGTGTTAGATTTTTTGCCCATCCTTTATCTTTATCTCTGTATTTCAGATAACATCTATGTAAACAATAGTTGGAATTTGTTCTTACTCAAAATAAGTCTGAAAATCTGAAAATCTTTGCTTTTTTTTTTTTTTTCCCTTTTGTTACTGGGGATTGAACTCAGGGACACTCAACAACAGAGCGACATCCCCAACCCTATTTTTGTATTTTATTTAGAGACAGTGTCTCACTGAGTTGCTTAGTGCCTCGCTTTTGCTAAGGCTGATTTTGAACTTGAGATCCTCCTGCCTCAGCTTCCTGAGCCTCTAGGATTATAGGCATGCGCCACCACGAGTGGCGAAACCTTTCCTTTTTTAAGGGAAAATTTAGCCATTTTTCATATAATGAAATTTCTTTTGTATTTGGCCTTAAATCTATCATATATTAAGCATGTTCTAACTGTCCTACTTATCTGTTTTTCTCTTCTTTATTTACCATTATTGGAATTTTTTCTTCAATTATCCCACTATTAATTTGAAAGTTGTTCATTGTTTTATTACTTTTTAGTAGCTACCCAGAGATTATAGCATGCATTAATAATTAATCAATATTAGTTGATTCTTTTGCTCTCTTTACCAGAATCCATGCAAGGACCTCAGAACTGTAACTTCCCCCAAACCACCATTATCATGATTATATATACTATTATATGTATGTATATTATATACTATTATATGTATTATGCTCATATTGTAAATATTGGATATTTATCCACATGTTTGCCATTTTCATTGTTCTTCATTCCTCCTGCCTCTTTGACCTTCCATTTAGAATTATTCCTTACTTAACATTGTCCTTTTAATGTGTGTTAGCTGGTAATTAATTTTTTCATATTAAAAAATATATTTTAATTGAGCCTATGTTGTCCAGGCTGGTCACAAACCCTTGGGCTCAAGTGATCCTCCTGTCTCAGTCTCCTGAGTAGCTAAGACTACAAGTGTACCACCACACCCAGTTTCTCTCAGATTTTATTTGTCTGAAAAACTACTGATTTTTCCTTCATTTTAGAATAATTTTTCCTGGTCATCCACTTTTACTTCTAGTCCTTGTGACATTCTGTTTTGTAATAAGAAATGTATTTCTGGTTTTCACCCCAGTTTCCTGACCCAGAGCTCCGAAAACCCTTGGACTCTCTTAAATAGTAAGTGACTTTCTATATGCTTATAGATGACAGGTGGGGGTGGGGCCTCCATGACCTCAGGATGGGGCCTGGTTTCCAGGGGAACCAACCACAGGATTAGAGGGTTGGAACTTTCAGCCCCATCCCATCCCACACCCCCAGGGAGTTGATCACCATGGCCAACGGATGAAATCAATCTGGTCTACATAATGAAGTTTCCATAAAAAATCCAGAAGGACTTTTTTGGAGAACTTCCTGTTTGCTAAGCATGTGGAGTTATCTAGAGGATGTAGAAGCTCTTCCCACCCACCTGACCCATGTATCTCTTTATATGTATCCTTTGTACTAAATCACAATTGTAAGTGAAGTGTTCTCCTGAGTATGGTGAGCCTCTCTGGCAAATTAATTAAACCCAAAGAGGGAGCCCTTGGAATCCCTCAGTTAATAGCCAGCAGGTACAACCTGGGACTTAGCAATTGGCATCTGAAGTGGAGATCTGTCTTGTGGGCAAGGACCTCATCCTGTGGGACCCATGCGACCTTTGGTTAGTGTTCAGAGTTGAGTTAAGTTGTAGAACACTCAGTTTATGTTTGCTGGAGGACAGATTGTTGATGGGGGAAATCTCACACATCTGTCAGATATGCTTGGCATTGAGAAGACTGCTGTGCTTTTCCCTCTTTCATAGAGTCCTCTGAAGAATTGCATCATCTTCTGGCTTCCATTATTTCCATTAAGAAATCAGCTGTATAACTACCCCCTCTACCTTGAAAATAATCTGTTTTTCTCTGATTATTTTTAAGATCTCTGTATCTTTGATCTTCACCTTTGAATTTTACTCTGATAGTAAAGATGCCCTTATAGGCTTATTCTGATAGAAGTATTTATTTAAAAAAAAAAACCCTGTTGTGTATGTTTTTCTTTTATGTTTGTTCATGTTATCTGGTCTCATTGTGTGTCTGCTTCTTATTTTTTGGTTTTGTGTTTTGTGTGTGTGTGTGTGTGTGTGTGTGTGTGTGTGTGTGTGTGTTTTGTTTGTATGTTGTGGGTTGCTTGGGATTTTATTCTGTTTTATGTGCCCTAGACATTATAAGTTGCAAACATGTTTGTAGAAATTATCCACACAAAGTTGATATCTTTTCCCGAGAGGTGTGTTTTCCTTTTTACCTGTTCTGCTTTAGGTTCTTAGGGCTTATTGAATATATGGATTGATCTCTCATCAATTTTGGAAAGATCTCAGCCATTATCCTTTCATATACTGCTTTTGCTGTATTCTCTTAAACCTTCTCACTGTCTCCTATGTCTCCTAGACACTCTTCTATATTCTCCACCCTTTCACATTTCCATGCTTCATTCTGATATTTTTTCTGATCTACTTTCTAATTCATTAGTTCTTTCAACAGCTATGTCTAATATGCTATTAAACCTATCCTTTGAAATCTGTTTCCAGTATTATAATTCAACTCTAGAATTCCCACTTTAAAAAGTTTCCATTCTCTGCCAAAATTCTCAATCATTTCTTTTATCTCTGTCATGTATTGTATCTCCTCATAAGCATTTTCTAATTTTTCCAAATATGCATTTGATCACCCCAACATCCAAAGTCCCTGTTGTATATGTTTTTCTTTTTTGTTTGTTCATGTTGTCTGGTCTCATTGTGGGTCTATTTTTTATTTTGTGGGTTTGTGTTGTGTATATTAGCATGTGTGTTTTGTTTGCTTGTGGTGGGTTGCTTTGGATTTTGTTCTGCTCTGTTTCATGTGTCCTGGACAGTACAAGCTGCAAGTTTATCTGTAGACATTATCCTCACCAGGATGATATCTTTTCCCAGAGAGGATTTACAAGAGCCTGAAGGCACTAGAAGCATTGGATCACTTTAATCCAATTGCAAGAACCGAGCTGAGTCAAAGCTCAGCTGCAGCCCCTGTGAGGAGCTGTCTACCTCCAGTTCACCTTTGGGCGCAGCCCTTTGTGGTCTCAACCCAAAGTAAGGGGTTTACCAAACACTCCTCCTGGTAGTCTCACATCCCCAGGAGACACTTGAAAACTCTGTCCAACCTGCCAATCTCCCAGCTGCTGCCTAGCCCAGGGATTCTCCACAGTCTGGTTTATATTCTGTACCACTCAGAGCATCAACTAGTTTATTGCTTAATACAGTTTTCCTGGTTGCCCTCAACAGGAAGGTTAATCCCATATCCTGGTCTGCTTCTACTGACAGCAAGAACAGGAGTGTGCAGGAAATTTCTGTGATACTTGCAACATATGTTAAAAAAGGTGTGTGTTGGGGGATGTTAAAGCTAACAGCTTACACTTAGATGATTATGATAGGTTGTCATAAGAGTTTATTTTTATGAAGTTAAAAAACATTCAAGGTTTATATAATTTATTGGCTTTAATACCAAAGAGTATTAATCAGGATAATAGATTTTTAAAAAGCAAAGTTAAATGATGAGTTAGTTTCATGTTTTGAAAATAAAATTAGGTTCTGTGTTTATTTTAAGAAAACCATGACCCAGAACAATTGACAAGATCAGTGGGTGGGAAGGGGAGAGGGCTCTTTTGGGTGCTCGCAGGAGAGTCAGTAGGCAGGTCTGGTTGGGGGCAGGGCGCTCACAGTGAGCTCAGTACTGTCACCTTTGCTTAAGGAGCTGGAGAGAATCCAGCAGGCATCCACCAGTGGTATGGTTCCTGTTGGATGAGTTGATGGGTCAGAGAGATTGGCCTGCTAGCTACTGTGCCTGGCTGGAATTGGAACCAGGGGAGCTACACCGTCCCGCTGGAGAGCTTATTGGAGAGTGCCATTAAAGCACGACTTTTGGGGCAGAGGTCTTGAGGATGGGATCCCAAGGGAGGCAGAAAGGGTTCCCAGAGCTGGGTCCTAAATGCCCTGGGAAGAGGCTCTTTCAAAGCCTCGGTGGCCCTAGAATTTATTTCCCCAGAGAGGTTGCAGCAGAGCCGTGGGGGAGTCCTCTCTTGTCTTGGAGAGAACAGTTTCCGTAGTGTTGGGAACCCAGAGGCTGCTGGGAGGGGTTGGGGAGCGAGTGGGAGGCCAGGAAGCAGAGGCCGTGGTATAGACTTCGTTTTTAGAATGTGTGGGGCTCTGAAGGAAGGAATCGAGATGGTGATTCAGGGAAGAACTGGTGGGAAGAGCTGGAGGAAGTTTGTGGGCAGAAGGGAAGGAAGGATTCAGAGCAGACAGAGGGATCAAAGGAGCCCGAAGATGGAGCAAGACTGAAGAAACCCGTGCCCACCCGAGGGCTGAGCCCTCAACACCAATAGCTCTTAAAATCCTGTTTTTCCAATGAGAAAAGTTGAAGTCAGAGAGGCTGACCTGCCCGCGTGAGCACAGGAAGCCATGAGCTGGGATCGGAGCCCAGGCCTGTCGAGTCTCAAAGCCCATCAACCCTCAAGCTTCGGCCCCCCGACTCATGCCCATCATGGTCTCAGGATTTTCTGTGACCATGACCACCCCTGTCACCACCACACCATCATCGTCATCACACCCACATGGCCTCCACCACGGTGACCACCTCCGTCACTGTCCAGCCCACCACAATAATTACCCTCACCAACACAAGATTTCCTGTGCTGGACACTTGCAGTTTCTGTGTTTAGGGGTCTCTTATTCTGAGAACAAGCAAACAGCAAAATAAACTAGCCAAGGCCTACGGACTGTTTGGCGGGCCAGGGGCTGGCGGGCCAGGGGCTGCCATGCTATGACCAGGAGGCCTGCATTCCTGGCTTCTTTCTGGAAAAGGGCGCACACCAGAGAGTGGTTTTTCCTTTTGCTCAACTTTCCTATGGCGAACTCCATGGGCCTCCCCTACCCCCACCCTCACTGCACCCCAAACCCTCCATTCACTGAATCTGAGCTGGGAAAAATAAAACTTATTTTTTCCAGAAAAAGTCCTCAGGGAAGGGAGTGTGCAGAGGGATCAGGGCCTGGCTGAGGTCCAGTCACTCTTAGTTCTCCTCCAGGCCTCTGGGCTCCCTGCAGGGACATGCTCTCCACACACATGGCCCCCTGCCCCCACCCCAACACCACCACACCCCTCCTGGCACAACCAGGGATGGGAAGCCTGGGCTGCAGCCTGGTCCAGATGCCCCCATGGCCCATGGCCGTGGCCCTGCCCACAGTCCCCTTTTCCCCAGCTCCAGACCTGGAAGACCACACTAGGGTATAAAGGGAGACAGGCGGGGAGGCCTGGGGACGCTTAGCCAAAGTTTCCATGCTGAGTGGTTTGTTCTGAGCTGCACTGCCAATTCCCCCTCCTCACTAATCCCAGGATTACAGTAAGTGGAATCCTGGAATCCAGAAGCCAGAGTCTGGGAATGGGCATAGTGCAGTGAATGGAACCAGACAAACTTGCCAAGGGAGTCTGCTCAACCTCTTGCACGGCCGCTGTGTAGCCTGGGCAGGTGTTTGACCTCTCTGAGCTCCACTTGTCCAGGGAGGATCATTTAGAGAGGACTGGTGCAGGACGTGGCATAAGGTAAGCCATGGCCAGTGGCTGTGACCATTGTTCTTGTGAGCTCTTTATGCAGGAAAGGGTGTTTAGGAAACAGGGTGCCTATCTCTTGTCCCTGGACACCACCCCTGATCTCTTAAGCCCAGGGAGGACAGGTGGTTCAGTGGAAGAGCGTGCACTGGCATCACCAGGCTGGCTGGACCTCTGCTCCCAAGGGAGCCATCAATGACTCACGCTCACACAACCGCCTTTCCGTGCAGGCGCTCCAAGGTGCCTCTGGGTCTGCGTCCAGGGCAACGTGAGAGGTGACACGGGTGGAGGCCTCGCATGGTGTCTGCTGGCATCTGCCCTATTTCCTCTGTCTGTCTGAGCCCAGTCAGTCCAGGTCCCTGGTTTTATCCTCTGTCCACAGACAAGGGCTCCTTGTCCCCCTATTCATCGCCACACCTCTTGCTCTGCTTCTCCAAGACCATTTCCACTGTCATTTCCTTGCCCAAGCACCTACCACAGCTCCCCATCAGTGGCCACAAACTAGTCCTCTCAGCCTGGCATCCAAGGCCCCTGCGCCCCTTCCCCCAGTCCATCGTCTCTCCCTGTCTCATCAGATGTCCCTCACCTAAGTGCTAACTTGGCCCTGGTTGACCCCTGCGCCCCACCTACTGCTGCCCCCTCTGGCCGCCTCCCTAGACTTCCAAGCTGGTCCCGACTCATCCATCTCTGAGCTCCAACGGATGTAGCAAATAATAGACAAACCAAATCTAAGTGGCAGCCGAGCGGAGGCCTACCAATAATGGGCCATAACACAGTTACCGGGCGGATTGGCTTTGGGGAAGAAGCAGGTAATTGAATCTGCCTCTCCGGGTGCCATCTGTCTCCATTGCCCCTGCCTCACCCACTACATCCTCACCTGTATCCGGCGCCCAGGCAGGCAGGTCCCCGGCGAGAATGCAATTACAGCATGATTCCATTAAAGGGAGTTTGCATTCTCTGAGGACAAGGGAAGGGTCTCAGAAGAACAGGAGAGGGCAAGGCCAGGGTCAAAAAGGAACAAATATAGGAACAACATCTGTCCCCAAGATTTACCTTGGAAAGAACGAGGAAAGAGCATGCTGTCCTTGATATTCTTGTTCCTTTTGGATTCTTATCCATATATTCTTCTTTCCAAGTTTCTGAAATGGCTACTTTGTGGAAAGGTTTTGAAGTACATCAAAGGTGCTTGAGCGTATCAACTCCCACAGGCAGGGGCTCAGCCCCAGACTGTGGCACCAGGCTGCTGGGGTGCACCCCACTCAGTTCCTGGCCAGGCATATGACCTGTAGGCAGGCTACTTCCCTGTGACTAAGTGGCCCTATGTAAAATGTGTGTCCCCTGAGACTAAGTGGGTCATTGAGGAAATGCTTTAGAGCAGAGCTGGCCTGTGGGATGTCCCCCACCCCATATTAATGCTCACGGTTACCCATGCAGAGCTAGGCAGCTGTTTCTCAGAGATCCGCCCTCAGGGGACCCCTGCCTGTTTGCAGTGACAAGATCCAGGGAAGATCGCTGTACAACTGAGCAGAGGCAGGAGCAGCTGGGATCCACCTTCAGGATGGGAACTGAGGCCTCCTCCTCACTGTGACTCCCGGGTGCTGAGCAGGGACAGCTGACACCCTGGTCCCTGGACTTCAAAGGCAGCTACCTCCAGGGCTTCTCATTCTTCTCAGTCTGGGGCGAGACCCTAGTTCAAGTGCACCAAGCGATGAGCAGCCAGGGCTGTGGACCTCCACCTCTGGAGACCCCCAGGAGTATGTTCTGGCAGAGAACTAGAGAAGTTAGGGGGACCAACAAAAGAGAGCCCCAGGCCCTTCAGGGCACCAACCCCAGGCAGGGAGCAAAAGGTCGCATGAATTCTCTGGTGGCCAATTCCCCATTCATTTGTAGAACAAATGTTTGCCATTTGCCATTTGCCCGATCTGCATTAGGGCCTAGGTGAGGCCCTGGGACTTCAGGAAGGAAAGGGACAGTCCTATCCTTCAGACCATGGTTCCAACGGAAGAGGAAGGGGCAGTGAGCTAGGAGCAGCTAGCTACTGGTGGGACTCACCCTGAGAACTGGAGTGGGGAAGGGAGGGGTCACAGGTATATGTATTTTTGACAAAATTGGAACTCTACTGGACATACTCTTCATGCTCCTGTGGTTTATATTTTTTAGCAATAATTTCCCACCTTAATTAAGTCATCCACAACATGATTTCTCAAGGCCTCATCACCTTGCATAACTTGGATGTGCCATAATTTATTTAGCCTCTCCTGTTGGATATTTCACTTTTCCCCTGGCTTCAAAGGCTAAATCAGGGAGGATTCATTTTCTTCACACACAAGAAACACAGAGGAAGCAGCAGCCTGAGGCTGGGCCGTGTTCATGTTGTCATCCATGACCCAAGTTCCTTCTAGCTTTCTGTCCCTCCAGCCTAAGTTATGGCTTTCCCCTCATTCTCATAAGAGGGCTCCTGGACCTCACGTATCACATCCACATTCCAGAAGAAAAAGGGGAGATCATGCTCCCAACCTAAAATTCCCCCTCTTACTAAGGAAAACCAGCCAGTTGATTCACACTTACATCTTGTGTCCAGAACCATATCACATGACCCACCCCAATTGCAAAGCAGTCTGGGGAATGTAACATTTGCTGGGCACATTGCTACGTGACGCACAGGAATCATATTAGTAAGGAGGGTGGAGAGAGTAAACCTTTGGCAGACACCTAATAATGTGCCATCTTGATCCCAGAGTCTGAACAACTGCAGGGCCAACTGCATGTGCCTCATTCTGCATGCACAGTCTGGGAGGCAGTGAGTCCCCCAGACGCAGAGGTATTCAAAGAGGTTAGCAATGACTTGGCCAGAGTGTCATGGCAGGGATTCAAACAAAAGACATCAAGAGGAGGCACAGTTCTCTCCAGCCTTAGGGCTTTACTGGAAAGTCCCACAACCTTCATTAGGTGATTCTGTAAGTTTGGTTTCATAGAAAAAGCAGTGTGGATTAGAAATGCCAGGTTCAAACTTCACTCTACCTCTTGCTGCGTAAACTAGCAAATTCTTAAATTTCCTGAACTTCAGATTCTTCTACTCTAAAGTAAGAATAAATGACATTGTAATAATTTAGTGATTAACATGTGCCAGGCACTGCAATTATTTGCATAAATTATTTCATTTAATTCTCACAACCACCCTATGAGATGGTCATTATTTTACAGATGGAAAACCTATAGCACTAAAGGGTTAATAGTGAGATATCACACTTTGTTACTGGTCAGAGGGTTAAGTGAGGTGCTACTGGGCCTCCCTACCTGCCAGAGTCTTGTGAGGTGAAATGAGATGCACATTGTAGATGGTACCATGTTTCACCAATTACCCCACACCAGAACTTTCAGCGCAGTAGGCAGAAAAAAAATGCCAAACTCATTTCTTCATTCACCAAACATTTACCCAGTATGTGTTATTCTCCACTATTCTCTTAAGGGAGACATCAGTGAATCAAAGTCCTTTATCCTCAAAAGACTTTAAATGAGAAAAGTCAGACAAGAAATAAAATAAAATTTATATGATAAATGGTGACACAGTCTATGAAATAAGATAAAAATGGGAAATGTCAGGGTGGTTAAGAGTTGCCATTTTGGATGGAAGGATCAGAAAGGCCCACTGAGGAGAGATTTGGAGGAAACAAGGGAGCCTGTCACATGGACACCTGGAGACAGTGTTCTGGTGGAGGGGATGGTTGCAGCAGTGGCTCAAGGTGGGCTCTGACCTGGAACATACAAGAAACAAAGAGGTTCAAGTGACCAAGGATCAAGGATGTCAGAGGAGCAAGGGAGGTCAGTCAAGGTTTCATGACCACCATAAGGATGTTGGCTTTTACCAGAGGGAGATGAACCACAGAGAGTCCCAAGCAAAAGGGGCGACCTGACCTGGTTTATGACATGACTGGATCACCGGCCACTGCTGAGAATCAACTAGGCGAGGGGAAAGCAGAGAGTGCAGTCAGGAGGCTACTGCAGTAACTCCACTGAGAGAGGGTGCTTGCTGGGACCCGGTGGCTATGGTGGCACTAATGAGGGTCAGATTATGGATGTATATCCAATAGGATTTGCTCATTGATTGGACAGAGTATGAGAAAAATAGATGTCAGGGATGACTCCAAGGCTTTTGGGAGGAAGAAGTTGACATTACTGAAGTAAGGAAGACTGAGGGGAAAGCAGATTTGAGAAAGAGATCAGGGCTCAGTTTGGGACCTACCGATTTTGATATTCTCATAAGAATCCAGGTAGAGCTGTAAAGCAGGCAGGTTGAATACCCAAGTCTGGAGTTGAGGGAAAAGGCTTGGGTTTGAGCTCTAAGTGAAGGGGTCATCAGCACATAAATAGTATTTAAAGCAATGAGAGTGAAATAGCTCACTCTGTCAACTTTTCATCACTCTAACCAAAATACCTGACAAACAACTTAAAGGAGGAACCATCCATTTCGGCTTATGATTTCAGAGGTTTCAGTCCGTGATTGGCTGGCTTATTGCTCTGGGCCTGAGAGTGAGCAGACCATCATGGCAAAAGGGCATGGCGGAGGAAAGCTGCTCACCTATGGCAGCTGGGAAGCAGAGAGAGCGGGGAATGGGCCAGGGACAGGATATAGTCCCCAAAGGCACACCCCTAAGGACCCACTTCTTCCAATGAGGCCCCAACTCCCCATAGTACAGATTATTAGTCCATCAACAGATTGGTGCATTGATGAAGTCAGAGCTTTCATGATGCAATCATTTCCCCAAATCCCCACCTCTACGCATTGCTGTACTGGGGACCATCCTTCAACACATGAGACTTGGTGCGGGGAGGCATTCCAGATTCAAACTATAACTCACCAAGAGAAAAGTACAGATGGAAAAGAGAAGATGTGCAATAGTGAACCTGGGGCGCTCCAGTGTTCAGAGGTCAAGAAGACAGGAGGAAGCAGCCATGGACATGGAGAAGCAGCAGCCACAGAAGTGGGAGGAGAAGCAAGAGAGGCAGTGTCCTGGAGACCAAGGGAAGAAAACACAGATGACTTATCTAAAAATATGTATAAAATATTTTGAAAGTGAATGCTTAAGGTAAAAAACATTTTAAGAATATTTTCTAAGTAAATAATCTTGACTGTGCACAAAGATTCAGTCAAGGATATTCTTGATGGTATAGGTTACAAAAATGAAAAACAGGAAACAACCTAAATGTCTAACAGGGATTGATGAAATCAATCATGATGCATTTGTATCATGGATGCCAAAACCGATGTTTTACTAAAAATTTGAAGAATATTGAATAAACTGCAGACAGGTTTGTCTTCTTGATCTCTTATTAAGTGAAAGCAAGCAGGTTATAAATTGTTATAGTGAACAAGGTTCCTGTGTCAGTCGATTAGGAACATGGAAACCTCTCCAGGCACTTCAAGCAGAAAGGATTTAGTATAGGGAATTAGACGTTGCTGGGGAAGGGCTGGCTCAAGTGTATTGCTGCCTTTTAGAGAGTGAGGATACCTTACCTCCAGCATCAAAGCAGAGAAAATGCCTGGAGGCTTCTAAAAAAAAAAAAAAATCCAAAAACCTATCTGAAGCCCAAACATCTGTCTGCAGCTGCCAGGTGAACAATACTATAATTGATGCTTCTCTTCCACCTGCCAGATCATGTAGAAATGTTTCTCATTGGCTGGTGGAGATTCTGAGAACTGTAGTTCCCTGGCTTCCAGACCCTGCTGGGCAGGAGAACTTAGGCTAGAGGAGGGAAATGACATTGAGTTGCCAGCAGACAATGCTGCACATGTTTAAAAATATTTCTTTACAAAGATAATAGGCCAGGAGAAAAGACTACAAGTATAAACAACTATGGTCAGCCAAACAACACCCCCTCCTCCCACAAAGATGTCCACACCCTAATGCCTGGAACTTGGAAATATGTTACATTGCCAGGCGAAAGGGACTTGGCAAGGATGATTAAGGTTACAGACCTTAAAATCAAGAGATTTTCCTGGGTTGTCCAGGTGGACCCAATTTAATCTCATGAGCCCTTAAAAACAGAAAACCTTCTCTCTGACTTTTGCAATACCAGTTGCAGTACAGTTTGGAAAGGGTCCCTCCAAGCCTGAGGGTCTCTGGCTCTGGGGAGGGGAAGGTGAAGGTTATCAGCGACTAACACCAGGTGATATGTGTTTAAAGGAGAAGTTTTTCTAGGGAAATTGACTTGTTTAAAAAAAAAAAAGTCATCTTGCCCTCTTGGCTCCTTCTCACATAGCACATCTGGGATTCATTTACTAGAAGCTTTCCCCCGGAGGCCTGGGCCTGGTGCAGAAATTGAGAAGACTGGAAATGAGTAAGACTCATGCCAGGGCACTTAACAGGACCCACCAGTGGCACCTACTTTTCCACAGGAAGCCACATCAGTCAAGAATCCACCATGATTTTGCAAGACTGTTCCAGGGAAAGTCCTCCTGAATTGTGGGTGGTGGAGTTTGCTTCCAAGAACCCCGGGTTCCTCAATCAGCCACACACCTTCCTTGTTCTGGGACCCAGCCCTTGCTCTGTTGTGATGGCAACCTCCAGGGAGCATCTTGCCCCTTTCTGTCCAAGTCTCCACCCTTAGGCTCCCAGGATCCTGACTTCCCCAGGACTGGGGCCCATCTGATCTTGCCTTTCTGCCTTGAACCCCAGTTTGATGGCAGAAGCCCCATCCTGCTGACCAACCTCCCTACTGCATCCTAGTCTCCCATGGTTGGGAAATGGTGTGAACGCCAGTTGCCCCATTGGGATGCACCAAGAGCATCAGGAAGAGCCTCCAGACTCCTTTAATGCACACAGCATTGCTGGCACCCAGGGGAACTGCACTCAGTCCCTGTCTCCAACCCAGGCAGCCCACCACTCTTTCCTGTGGCCTCCTATCTGTGACCCACCATGCTTTTCCTCACTGCCTGGAACTCGGTTTACACCCATACCTGGCTGTATGCTCTTGAGCTGCTTTCATGAGAAAGGGAGCGGGCTGTGTCTACACCCACTCACGTAAGGGAAATACAGCCACAATATTGCCTCCCTTCCTCTGAAACAACAGGAAATTAAGGGCCAAAGAGTTCTGAGTTAAGAGCTTGCTGCTCCTGTAGTCCTGGAAGTGACCTTGTGGTAAGGAGAGGGGACAGCTAGAGAAGATATCCAAAGACCATCTCGTTTTCTCTGGTCACCTTGCCTCAGCCCATCCACCAACTCAGCCCATCTACCAGCAGTGCCCTCTACCACTTCCATCCCCTGTACCTGTCATGCCCACAAGTCACCCTCCTCTCTACCCCCAACCCTCTCCCCTCACCAACAAGTCCTAGGCACAGCAAGGGTGGCGATGAAGCCCACCAGCTTCCCAACAAAGAGTCATGGCCAGAGGATTTCACAGTGCATCAGGTAATGGAGGGAAGGTGGGGAGAGGCCATGTGTTTAGGACAAAAGAACAGCCCTAGGGACCCTGGAGAGTATGGTGGGGGTGGGGGAATGCTCATTGCTCTCAGAAGCTGCTGCACCAAGTCTGCCTTCTGCAAAGGTGGAGACGAACCAGACTGGTCATCTCCCCTGCCCTCCCACAACCTCAGGGCACCCCTGTATCTCACCTCCCCTCCCCGGCAGGGAATATCACTTCACCTGTGTTGGTTCCATCAGCCTAGGACAGGCCCAAGGCTCAAGACCACACCACTTTCAAAAGACTGGGGTTCAAGATAGCCCCAAGGTGGCAGAGGGGCAGGATATCTTCAGGAGATAAGCAGAAAAACCCTGATTTTCTTCCAAGGACCCCTACCCATGATTCTCAGTCTCCCTGGGTTCTATCTCTGTCCCAGCCCTCCTCATTCCCTGCTCAGCCCTGTTTCCTCTCTGTTTCAGGGGAGGCTCTTGTGAATACTCTTTCCCCTGGGGTCAGGGGGCTAAGAGCCCATATGCTGAACTTTGGCTCTTGCCTATGACCATGTCCCCATCTCAGACCTTCATGCCTGTCTTGGTGCCTCTATCTCCAGGACAAATGTCAGCTAAGGGGCATGTCTGCACTAAGGAAATGCTGTCACTTAGATAAATATCCTCCAAAGGCCCGTGTGTTGTAGGCTTGGTCCCTGCCCATAGAGTTACTGGGAGGTGGTGGTACCTTTAAGAGGTAGGGCCTAGTGGGAGGAAGTTAGGTCACGGGGAATATTAGGGAATATTAGGGAATATTAGGGAAGGGAATATTAGGATTCTGGCCCTTATTCTCTCTCTCTTTGCTTCCCAACGTCCATGAGGTGACCAGTTCTCCTCCACCACATGCTCCTGCCACGATATACCAAGCAGCCACAGGCCCAAAGGCAACAACGTCAAGCAACTGTGAACGGAAACCATGAACCGAAATAAACCTTTTCTCTTTCCAAGTTGATTATCTCAGGCATTTTGTCCCAGTGTTGGGAAGTTGACTAACACAGGTAGGGAATATTGGTCAGGAGTGTGTTAGTAAAAGAATACGTCAAGGCTAAGTATGTGATCCTACAATATGTATAATCAGAAAAATGAGAGATTATACTCCATTTGTGTATGATCTATCAAAATGTATAAATGCATTCTGTCATGTACAACTAATTAGAACAAATAAAATTTTAAAATTTAAGAAAAAAAGACTAAGTATGTTTCCTTCCGGAAATACAAGAAGGTTGAATGCTAAGAAACAGAACATACCCATTTATGAATATGTAAAACATAGAGATCAATTTTCTCCATGTTTAATGAGGAGACTTAGAAGTAGTCCTATTTAAGTTGGTGTCAAGTGTCACCATAATCTTTCACCATTTGTGTTTAACATTGTTCTGGAATTATTTAACAATACAATTAGATGAAAGAATAAAACAAGAAGTACCTATCACAGAAAGAAAGCACAATTATTACCATTGGATATTATTCTAGACTTGGATATTCTAGGAGAGTCAGCTAAAGAACTTCTGGGATTAATCAAAGAATTTAGAAAGTAACCAGTGAGATTTCCTTACACAAAAAATAACCACCTAAAAAATATAGGAAAGTTCCATTCATGAAAACAACAAAAATATAACATAATACATTTTGAAATACACAGGCATAAGTAGAAATAGCAACAAAACCCAAATGAAGGACTTAAGTGTAGACTTGAATAAAGAGAGAGAGACCTGGCTGTTGGAAAGAAAGTCAATAATACTGTGAGCATGTCAGTGTCAACATAATTAAACTAAAAATTCATGGACTTCTGTATAGAATATCAGCTGCTTTGGGGGGATAAGTTGACAAAATAGTTACAGATTCATCTGGGAAAAAAAATATAAACAACTAACCAGAACATTCCTGGAAGAAAAAAAAAGGAAAGCTAACAAAGAAAGAGTAGCAATATAAAACAGTTTTACAGTATTACACAGCTACAATAATTAAAATAATATGGGACCAGTGCCCTCAGACAGATCAGTTGTAGAGGATAAAGAAATGTTAAAGAGATCCAAATAAACATGAGAATCCAATTCAATAAATTGAGTCATTAGCCAGATACTTGGATCAAAAATAAATAAATCTGGATTTGTTACCTCACTCCTAACACCGAAATTAATTCCAACAGGATCAAAGATTTAAAGAAAGAAAAACATATGAAAAATAAAGCCATAAAAGTGCCAGAAGAAAAGATGTGTAAATGTTTTTATGATCCTAGAGTAGCAATTTTTCTAGTCATGGAACAAGATAGAAGTCATAACAATATTAATAAATGTATCTGCAAGGAAATTAAAGGAAAAACTCCATAAACAAAATCCAAGGACAAAATTAGAGAAAAATACCTGCGAGATGTATGATGATGTGCTCATTTTCCAAATTAAATAAAATTGTTTTTAAATAAAAAAAAGACCAACGATCCAAGGGAAAAAAATATATTCAATGAAGGTAAACAGCCGTTCACAAGAAAGCACACAGGCTAATAAAAATACATACAATGTTCAACCTCACTAATAGTTTAAATGCAAACCAAAACAAAGTGTAATTTTTTTCATAAACAACTTGGCAAAGATTAGGAAAGTGGAAGGTACACTGTGTGGAAGACATGGCTACTCAGGCCATCTCAAATGATGCAAGCACAAGGAAAAGCTGCACCTTCGACAAAGCAATTAAGCCTTATCTATTAATTTTTAATGTCCGTACTCTTTGACCTAACAGTTTAACCTCCAGGGTTTTATCTTGCAAAGGCATTAATGCAAATGCCCACAAGTATATGCACAAAGATGTTCATTTCAGCATCGTTTATAATTTTTTTGTTGTTGTTAGAAAAGGAAAACAAAGCAGAGTTTCATTTATAGGGAATTGGATAAGTTATGGTCCATCCATAGAGTAAAATGCTGTGTTGCCATTTAAAAGAATCAGGTGGCTTTCTAGATATGTTAGTCTGGAAAGATGCCTAGGATAAGTGAAAAAGCAAGTTGCTGAGCTTACATACGATACACCTTAAATTTGTAAAATAAAACTTTAAAAGAACATACTTTAATCATGCCTTGGCCCAGCTACTCCTTCACAGAGGTCCCCAAGGAAATTTAAAATACAGAAACAGTGGCAATGGGAGGTAAAATATCATTTTACTGCCAGCTGGGGCCTGGCCTCAAACCAGGAACTCCAGTGAGAAGGACAAAGACCCCTTACCTGCACCCCAGCGTGCCCGGTGTGCCCAGGGCTGGTGGTTCCTCCACCTTCACACCCCGTCCCTCCACCTGGGCCACATCTTTGGCCCCTACTGCATGGTGCACAGTCATCTGCTTTGCTCAGGAGAGCCCCACCCTCCAGCGGCTTCTGCCACTGAACCCAGGGCAGAGGGAGACAGGCAGGGGAAGGGGCTGACCCTCTCTCAGAGGTCAGAGGTGATAAGCCTCCCGGATGCAGGGGGTGGACCTGAGGAATTACAACAGCCGGCAACTGGGTTTGTGGGTGAGTGGGCAGCGGCCTGTTGTGGTGAGGAGGGGAAGGGTTTTGGGAAACATGGTTGGCAGAAATAGCAGGATGGTGTGCACTGGCAGCCTCTGGGCAGGGGACTCTAGCCCTCAGCCAACACCCCCAGGGTCCATCCTGGGGCATTGCTGGCCACCTGTCTACCCTGCAGGCTTTGAGTCACTTCCTGTGGTTTTTCCCCAGGTAGGCTCTTAACTCATAGCACTCCTTTCTGCCCTTCCTGTCCCTCTATAACTCAGGGACAAGGACAAGACCCACCTGAGGGCCAAGGAAAAGGTAAAGAACACGGCCTGGGATGGGTGGCCCCTCCTGTCTGTGCCTCCTGCACAGACCCCCCATCATTGACACCGAGTTGGTCCCCGCTCTCCGGGAGCCAAGGTCAATCCTACCTGGGTCAGTCCCCAACAGTGACTCTTCCTGAGTCCCTCCTGCTTCCTTCCCTTAGAGACAGGGCTGTGGTGCCTTGACCCCCATCTCCAGTTTCTTCTGGACCCCAACCCTGCTGTCACCCTCCTGTCTTCCAACAAATTCCCTCAAGGCTTAAACCATACCTCAAGTGTTTTCCAATGGAATCAGAGTCGGGGTAACTCTCCAGAGTAGGACTCAGGGACAACTTGTGAAGAAACAGGAATGGGGTCTTCCCAGTGGGGATCTCTACCTGTCAGTGTGCTAGCCACTGTTGTCTTCTCAACCTCTGTCCCTGTACTCTTTTCCTCCTCTAAAACTCAGCCCTCTCCACAGGGCTCATGACTCACCGACCAGTTAAGGAAGCCTTATTGTCCCTACCAAGAGTTGACGGAGGAATGACCTTGAGGCCTACCATTGACTAATAAGAACCAGGGGTAAGTTTTCTAGGGTCGCTTCAGGGATAAGTTTTCTTGATCTCAAAAATAGACCCACCGAAAGAGATGGACCTCCAGGCATATCACATCTGGATATGACATCTGGAACTTCAGCATCCTTCTTGCAACTATTGAGGGCAGTTCTAGTACCTGAACACACCCTGGAGATAGCAGAGCAGAAAGACAAGATCTGGAATCTTGAAAATGTGGTAAATTTGCTCAATTTCCCTCCATTGAGCTAAGGATTCCTTTTCTTAGGAAATAAAAACTTCCTGTATTGTCTAAACCATTTTGAATGTGACTTTCTGTTACTTGCAGTCCAAGGGTCTTGATGTTCCAGCTGTGCATTTGGGAAACCAAATGAGTAGTTGTCAGCCAGGAGGATATCTGGCCTGAGGAGGGATATCTTATTTCCAAACCTCTGGCTCATGTTTAGCCTCATGACCTGGAGACCAGGCCAGCCAAGTGCCAGTAGAAGCAGAAGGAATGTGGATTGTGTATTGATAAAGACCTGACACACAGGACATCGGGTGAAGGAACCTCTGGGAACCAGCAGCTCTGTGGGGCAAGGGAGCGGTTCAAAGATGTTCGTTCCAACATTGCTTATAACAGTTATGATTCCAGTAAGTGTGGAAATAACCCAGAGATTGATTCATTTATAAAGAACTGGTTAAATAAATTTTAGTGTATCCATAGAGTGGGAACAGGGTATCAGCGGACCCCTCAAAGAGGTAACATCAGCCAGGTGGGAGACAGGTGGGGCCCCCATTATGGGCTCATCTGGAACTAGGTCTTCTTCTCCAGCTTGGAGAGCAGGCCTCTGGCTGGGTTCCTGGCTGGGTTCCTATCACGTTGTGACTTACACGACTCATTCCATTCCCACCACTTCTGCTCCCTTCTTGAGGGCAGGGACCCCATTCTGGTCTTGAGGATCCCCAAAGGCAAAGGAGGAAGCCGTCTACTTAGAGAAAAGTGGCCAAAAGGTGAAAGGGTCACATTTTCTGAGCATGGAGCCAGGGGAGATGTGGGGATGAGCTGAGGGGGAAATGAAAGAAACGGATTCTGGAGCAAGATGGCGCTAGGGCTGAGGCAGCCATAGGAGAGGAGATTCAAGTCCACATAGCGTGGCTGGCAGGAGGGACTCAAGGGCAACCCGCAGAAGCCTTCTGACCTCCTATCCCAGTCCCAGCACTGGCATGATTGCAGAAAAGAATGTTTTAGAAAAGTGTGCTGCCCCACTTCAACCCATAAGGCTCTCAATTTTCTATTCAACTCAAGCTTTTAAAATGCTGGTTATATCCTACTGATATAACCAACTAATAGGTTATGACCTGCAGCTTGAAAACTGCTCTCTCGCAGGGACACTAGAGAGTGACCCAACCCCCTCCACAGCTCAGTTGTGACCAGCCTGGGACAAGGTCATATGGAGACCAAACACAGGCATTTAGAATATTTCATAGCAATTTGATAGAGTGATTTGTGTGTGTGTGTGTGTGTGTGTGTGTGTGTTGAATTCAACAATTAAAAATTGGGGCTCTTACTTTATATGTCTTATTTTTCAAATAACATATTATATTTTATAATATTATTGGTTTATGACAGATTGGGGTTAAAGAAAAAAATCTGTTCCTAATTCTCAAGTTATTTGAGAAGCACTGCTTTGGACGACACAGGCTCTGTCCAGAAGCTCAAAGTTCAAAATGAACAACTCATCTGACCTTCCCACAGTGCAGAGCAGTCCTTCCACCATACCTACACATAAAAGCCTCCTCCTCTCCCTATCAGAACCTTCAAGGTTCAGTTCAATACAACCATCTCCCAGGAAAATTTCCAAGATGGCACCCACCTGCACAGTTTCTCCAGAGCTCCCACAATGCACTGCTCAGCTTCTTTTGTTACTTCAAGTTCTCGTCTAGTTGACTATGGGTGGAACCACTTTCCATGGGTTCAGGTCCTGTGTGTGACTAGAGTATAATGAAGGAAGAGAGAAAGAAGAGCAAAGACTAGGGAAAGGAGGAAGAGGAGGGATGGGCCCTGTGGATGGTGTCCAAGGTGGGGAAGACTAAATCCAGGCTCTTTCAACACCCCAAAGTCAGAGAAGACCCTGATGGAAGTCCTGGGTATGTCCTAGCCTAGTGGCCCACAGAAGCGAGCAGACCAGGGCTACTCTGATACAGGCCTCCCTAGGAACCTAAGTGCCACCCCTGAGGAGGAGACCCAGAGGCCTGGAGACTGTGTGTGCCCTCATGGGACTGGGGAAGGACAGGGACAAGGCCTCTGAAGGCCTCTGAAAGCAGTGCTGAGAGGTCATCACAGGGAGGGCAAGAAAGTGAACTAAATCTAAGAAAGTCCTAAAGGACTCCTCCTGCCTCCATCCCAAACTCCAGTAGCAACATCTGGACTTTCCATCCCAGCACACTGGACCACTTGGAAGATGGGTGTCCCTCTGCCTGGAAGCCCCTGACATTCCCACATCATTGTGAGAGGATCTTATCTTTGGGGTTTTGCTGTGGGACAAGTCGGTTAATCTCTCAGATCCTGTTTCCTTCTCTGTCAAATGGGGATGATAAAGTCTACCCAGAGGGCTGCCATAGGAATGAAATGAACCAGGTATGGGACAGATGAGCAGGTGGTAGTCCCGTGCCTTCCCTCAGCCCAGGCTGCTCCCTGGACAGCACTCAGCCAGAACACTTGGATCTCTATCATCCAGTGTGTCCTCTGCAAGACCAGCAATTTGGCAGAGCCAAGGAGGAATGGGACGCCTCAGATGGAAGGGGACCAATCAAAGAAGGCCTCCTGGAGGAGGAGAGGACAGGTAGCTGTAACGAAAGCCTGAGGAATGGGGTGAAGGGACAGTAGGCTTCCTATACAAGACACCAGGCTTCTGTAAAGACTTGTGGGGAAAAAAGTCGTGGGGGTGAAGATGCAGCGCAGACCAGCTGGGCCAGGTCCGGGGACAGGGCAAGGTGCACACAGTAGACAGCTGGCAGGAAGGAGGCAGGTGCCATTCCTGAGGCTTGGCCAACCCCACATACTCCTGGCCCTGCCAGACAGCCCTGTCCCTACCCCCTGCCTGGAGACAACAGGTAGGTAGGCAGGAACTCCCCCAGCCAGGTGAGCAGCCTGGCCTCAGGAACAAGGCTGCCAGCCTGCCACCAGGAACTGGCAGCACCAGCAGGCCGGGCCTGGGGCGGAGGCCTGGGAGTGGAACAATGTGGTCTGTGTGCGCTGGCCTTGCA
This sequence comes from Sciurus carolinensis, assembly GCF_902686445.1. Taxonomy (NCBI): domain Eukaryota; kingdom Metazoa; phylum Chordata; class Mammalia; order Rodentia; family Sciuridae; genus Sciurus; species Sciurus carolinensis. The sequence goes on along the minus strand of NC_062219.1, from coordinate 111,898,319 downwards.
GGGCGGGCGCTTGTAATTTTCCTAGAATGAGTGGCAGTGCAGGAGCAGGCTGGTGTTGACCCTGCCTAGAAAACCTGACCCTGCCCTCCACCCAGAGTGGCAGCTGCCCCTGCCCGGGCCCCACCCCTCCATCTTCTGCAGGCCCCCCATAGCCAGCCCCGCTGTGGCCCAACCAGCACTGCACACCCTCACCCTGTGTCCCCCCCACAGGTAGACAGGCAGGGGTCACCTGGGACCCAGGGGGAGCAGGGGGTTCTCCTGGGGAAGGAGGGCCCCATGCGGGGGATAAACAGGAACAGACAGAGAAAGAAAGAAGAGCTAGGGAGGATAGGGAGGGACAAAAAAAGACAACAGGAGAAGAAAGGGACAGAACCTTCCTGGAGGGGGGACAGCAGACACAGGGAGACAGAGGTAGTGAGAAGGTCCTTGGAGCTGGAGCAGGGTGCTAACCTGTGGGGTCCTGGAGCCGCAGAGTTGGTCAGGGGTGTCCTTTGCCATCAGCCCAGGAGGAGCCCAGTGCACCCAGTCACCTGCACCGTGCCTGCATGGAAGTTCCTAAACCCTCTTTGCCTCTTATCACAGTCCCCTCCCCCTGCCCCGAGTTATTCTCAGGTAAAACATGGCTTCATCTACTGCCTTAGGGGCAGGAAGACCATTTCCTCTGCAAGTCCTGAGCTCTTGAGCCCAGTTGTCACTGGCCAGGACCCTCATCCTCCTCACACTGCTTCACATGGCCTTGTGGTCATGTGTCCACCCCCTGGTGTGAGCAGACCTCACTCGAAGCCAGGCCCAGGCAACCTAGGGAACCCTCCTGGGCCCTCACTCACAGATGCCCTCAAGCAACCGGCCAACAGAGCTCCATTTTCTCCCTAAAAATGCAGTGCTTCCCATTTGGAGAAGATGCGCTCTCCTGTTTTCCTGGCTCTTCACCAGGACCCCAGCTGTCTCCAGGGTCTCAAGCAGCTTAACTTCCGCTATACACCCAGGGATTCCCGCCTCCTTTAGATACAGGTGGAGAACGGGCCTGCCCTGCCCATCATGGTTGCCCAGGAAGCCACCAGTCAGCCAGAGAAGAGCCTGCTCCCCTTCTGTTTCCTAACTCACATCTGTCCCCTCTCTATGACCAGTGTCCCCAGACCCACCAACAGTGTGTAGGTAGAACGTTTGTGTGTGGAGGTAGGGGAGGCTTAAAGCCTGCTTGCTGTGTGTTCGCCATCTTCCCTGCGCGGGGTGGGCAGGCTGTCCCCAGCTGAGAAGCTACCACATTGCCTTTCTTCTAGAAAGCTGCTCCGGGCTCCAGTGCCTGGCCCTTTATTATGAGCTCTGCCTCAGGCCTGGCACAGAAGCCAGGTGGCCAAAGGGGTGCAGATCTGCGTGGCCTCTCTCACCCTGGCGAGCAGGAGGGCTATGCAGCACAGGGTGGCTGGCCTTCTGCAGCCTGATTCAGCCTTCTCGCCCCCAGCACAGCCAGGAGGCCATAGAAAGAGAGCAGGCCAGGGATGAGGTGGAGACTGAGCCCTAGAAGGACAGAGAGAGACAGGGACAAAGGAGACCAAGAAGGAGGGAAGGGAAGACAGAACCAGCGAAAGACAGAGAAAGAGGGGGGATGGAGCAGAGAAGAGAAAGAGAAAGAGATAGAGACAGGAAAAAGAAGTAAGAATCGTGGGGGGCTGGGGGTGTAGGGCCGTGGTAGAGCACTTGCTTAGTGTGTGTGAGACCCTGGGTCGAATCCCTAGTACTGCAAATTTTTAAAAAAGAGGAAAGAGTCATGGAAAGAAAGACAGGAAACAAGAACTCAGCTTCCCCTGGACCCGTCCAGACCTCTCCAGTGTGATCTAAGACCTTAGTCAATCCTAGAGATCAAGGCCAAGGCTTGTCCTAGGGTTCCAGGAATATGCTACCTTCTAGGAATTAACTGCATGCCCCAAACCAAGCCTCAGTGGCCCTGCTCAGTGCTGAAGCAGCTGTAGGCTGAGGAGCACCTCTGCCAGGGCCTCAGGAGGTGAGGACAAGGCTGCAGGCCCCAACTGTGGTCTATCTCCCCCAATGACACAAGAAAGCAGCAGGGTAGACTTGGGACAGACAATAGAACTCAATGACAGTCAGGACCCCAGGACTCATTCCCCCAAGGGCAGGAGACTGAGGCGCAGGAAGGAAGGACTCCGAGAAGGGTGCTGACATGCTCTGGAAGGCTGCAACTGCACACAGGAGGCAGCCCTGCCCCTCTGGGATGAGTCAGTGATTCCACAGAATCTAGAGTCCCTGGCTTCTTATGGGCATGGACCTCAGCCCTCTCCTGGGCTTTCTCCTACCGCAGATGTGACATCTTCCATCATCCTCAAGGTCTCCTTCCATGGCTCCTACAGTTCCCGCTCTGCTGTGAGTCCCTGCCTCTGCCAAATCCCTTCCTGCTTTGGCCCAGGGCTCTCCTCCAAGAGCTCCAGGCCTCCTGGCTTCACGCACGCTGTTCCTTCTGCCTGGAACCGCCTCCCCAGGCCCAGATTCTCCACTCTCCAAAAACCAGCATAGACAGCACCTGCCACAGCTGGCCAGTTCACAGGAGCCTGGCACAATGCCTGGCACGCAGCAGGCACCCCTTGAGTGACTGTGAATGAAGGAATCAGTGAGTCAGTGATGCTGCAGGCCCCGGCCTCAGGGAGTCCATAAATGAGCAGAAAGGGATGGGGGTAAATCCCACTGATAGAGCGCTTGTCCAGCATGTGGGAGGTCCTGGGATCCATCCCTCACACTGCAGAGAGAGAGAGAGAGTGGAATTCAGAGAAAGCAGAGCTCTGCCGGATGCCTGAAGCACGGCTCCCTCAGACACCATTGCAGGATGTGCCTAACTGCCCCTGTCACACGGGAGGGCTCAGAAGGTATGGGGAGGGGGGACCTCACCCCATCCTCTGATCTTTGAGGGGTGCAGTGTGATCAAGGAGTTCCCTGGTGACCAAGACCAACTGGGCTTTTTCCAGTTCTGCTCTCAGTGCAAGGCCCAGAACAACACCGAGTAGGTACTTGTGACATATGTGAGAACAAAGCTGAGCTGGAAGACTGCTTGCATGGAGAAGCCAGGCCTCAGGCAGGCCCTGGCCTCAGACAAGGCCACGCTGATATCTGCCTCCAAGACTCACAGTGTAGGTGCCTGGGAGGGGTGGGGAGGCAGGTCTCAGGGCCAGGCAGAGGCAGCTGTTATGGCTTGGATGTGAGGTGTCCCCAGAAGCTCACATGTGAAACAGTGCAAGAAGGTTCTGAGGAGAAACGATTGGGTTGTGAGAGTCTTAACCCAATCATTTGATGGGGTTAACTGATGTGGTAGGGTGTGGCTGGGGGAGATTGGAATTGGGGCGTAACTATGGGATATATATTTGATATCTGGGGAGTGGAGTCTCTCTCTCTCTCTGCTTCCTGATGATGCGAGTTGCTTCCCTTTGCCACGCTCTTCCGCCCTGGTGTTCAGCCTCACCTCGAGCTCTGAGGAATGGAGCCGACCTTCTATGGACTGAGACCTCTGAAACCGTGAGCCCTCAAATAAACTACAATTGTGCTGGTCAGATCCTTTTAGTCACCGCAGTGGAAAAGCTGACTAATACAGCAGCCAAAGCAGTGAGGGACCTTCCTGGGGCTCATGGATGGCAGAGCCTCCCAGATGGCCTCTGAGCATCGCGGGAGGGAAGGGAGCCAGACAGGGCTGAGTTTTGGAGCCCTGCTGGGATCCGGGTCTGCGGAGGAGGGAGAAAGAAGCTAGGGTGCGGGGGAGCTGAGAGGATCTCCTTACCACCTCAGCAGGCCCTGCAGGAGCGGCTTTTAAGGATCAGGATCATTGTCTCAGGAAGGCAGCTGAGTTTCCATGAGTGAATCTTTTCCATCCTCAAACCAAAACCTAACCCCCCAGCTCAGCAGGCAAAGCAGCCACTTCCTCTCCAGAACAGCCAAGGCCCAGAAGGCGCTGGGAAGAGGCCTGCATGTGGGGCACCTCTTCCCCTTCAGGCCCCACAGGGGTATGACTGCTTTGGCCAAAGAGGATGGGGAGACAGGTCAGGAGGGAGACTTGCTCCTGAGGCTCGCTAGCTCCATGTTCGGTGGTATCCCTGGCCCGGATGAAGTGTTCCATTGGCCTAAATGCTAGGGATGAGATTTAGAGACTGAGGAAGGGAGGAAAAAAATGAGAAAGCTCCTGGCTCCATATGGCGTAGGAGCTAAGTGCTCAGGGAAAAGCAGGCATTGAGGCCTGAAGCTGGGACTTAGCCGATCAGTGACCTAGCCCTCCATCTCTCCCTTAGACAGCCATGATTAGGGAAGTGAAGTATAGAGTTAACCAGCACTCATATAGTACAAGGCCAAGTTCAAGTACTTTACAATGTGAACTCCTTGAGTCCCCAGAACAAAAGTATGGAGACAGCACTACTGGTATCCCCAATCAGAGACCCAGAGAGGTTACCTGATTTGCCCAACATCACACAGCTGGAAAGTGTCGGAGCCAGGAAACCCCCTGTAAAGCTGCCTCATCTGAACCCTGCTGCTGCCAAGATTTCAAGGCCATGCAGGGGTCAGAGAGAGTCAAAGGTCATGAAACCAGAACCAGGGTCGACAACCCTCTTTAGAAGGCCTTGCTCTTTCTGAGAGCTGTCATGGGCTTCTCCCAGCTGCTGAAGAGGGAGCAGCTGATGTAATTGTTCCACCCCACCCAACCCCCCAACTGGGGTGGGGGTTGGCCTGCGCCCAGGGGGTGTGCCTGTGATGACAGGGTCCTGGACCAATAGCAGGGCCCCAGCCTCCCCAGCTTGCCAGGGAGAAGGGGAACCCCTCCCGCGTGTTTCTATTATCTTGCAGAGAAAACTAGGGGAGGCGGGAAGAAAAGCTGGCCGGAAAGCAAATGGACTGAACTTGCACGTTGGTTTAATAACCCAACCCAGTTCTGCCTCTGGGCTCCCTCCCGCTGTCCCCTCAAGGGAAATTCAGGCCAGACCTAGGGCTGGGAACAGTGAAGCCAGTCCCCACACCCTCCCAGCCTCCAGCTCCCTACGAGAGCCCCAGAAATGAGTCTGTTTCCTCTGGAAAGGGCAGTGGCCCCTCCCCGGCCCCCAGTCCCCCTCTGGCTGGTCAGGTTGGGGGATGTTGGGTCCTCCCTGGCTCTAGAGAAGAGGGAGGTTCCCAGAGGCGTGGATGACTGCCTCTGTCACCCTGAGTGTGGGCGGGAAAGGGAAACAACCATGATGGAGACGGGGCCAAACCACCACCAAGAGGACAGACCCGAAGAGCACCGGCCACACGGCCCAATGGCTGAAGAGAGTGGGCACAGCTCTTGACCCCTCCCCACCTGCCCACTGCGCACACACAGACATTTGTACACACGTTCTCACACCTCCACACACTCCAGACACACCACGCTCACACTCACCTATTACACTCACACTCACAGGGAGGCACTCTCAGATAGTCAGGCACACACGTAACCCACGCATGCCACATCTCACACGCACGTGCACACTCACACACCAACTCACACCCAGACACACCCACACACTCACACACTCACTCACTTTTCCCTCAGGGGTTAGGAGTGGGCTGAGAAACAGAGGAGCCTCTGGGAGGACACAGGCTGGTGGCTGCCAAGGGGCGGGCAGAGGCCTGGGACCAGGCGGGGAGCCCAGGAGGAGGGGGTGGCGCCGTGGCCACCATGCAGAGTCCAGGACTGTGAATGAAACAGCACAGCTCCCTCCCCCCAGGCTGCCTCTGGCCAGGCCAGCCTCCATCCGCCATTGTCTTGGGCACCCTGGGCAGGATTCCCAGGGCTGGTTGAACTGGAGGCCTGGCCAAATGGCCCTCCCCTGCCCTCCCATTCCCCTCTCCCCTTGGGATGGGGAAGAAGGCGAGAAGGAAACTCCCACATCCCTGGGGTTCCGCCCCTCAGCCCATATAAACAGCTTTCAGAGGAGTGCAGGTACCAGGTTCTGGCCCCCAAGCCCAAGTCCACAGATCTCCATGCCATCCTCCCAGCAGGAAGGCTGTCCCCTCGACCATGACATTCATGTCCCCCGCATCCCTGGCATCCCAGATGCCCCCTTCTCATGCTGTGCTTAGTTTAGGTCAGGCGCTCTCCCTCCCAAACCCCCCACCCAACACAGTGGGAGCCACAAGAATTTCAGTTCTAAAGGTCAAAGAATTGGGGGGCAGGGAGTGACGCACAGCAGTGACGGGTGGCGCTGAGGCAGCCTCTTCTCTGCTGGGCCGCTCTTCCCTGTACCCTGAGACCTTCCGCACCTGCTGCTGGCAGCCTTTGTCTAGCACAGGGCCCCTCTCCTCTCCCTGCTGCTGCCAGAGATCTGGGCCACTGCCACAGTGCCTGTGCCTGGCCAGAGAAAGGGACCTAGTGGGCAAGACCAGTCATCTCCCAGACCCGGTGGCCTCCTTTAAGGGGACTTGAACAATACCCCTACTGGGCCTGATGGGGTGACAGCCAGAAGGCCTCCATGCTACCTTCACAGCCTCCCTGTCCTGGGCCTTTGCCTGGGCACCTCGAGCACTCTCCCAACCTACTCTCCACCTGAGCCCAAGGGAATTTTCCAAAACACAAATGGGATCCCATCCAGTCCTTGCTTAAAGCCCTTCAAAGGTTTCCCAGCGCCCTCGGGGTATTTCCTTGATGTTGCAGAAGCGCAGGATCTGCCATTGCAGGCTGTGATCTGCAGCCACTGACAGGAACCCCCCATCCTGGGGTGCCCGCCTCTTCTCCCAGCTCAGTCAGCATCCTGCGGGCCTCGGATGCCTCTCCCCTGGGGAGCCTTCCCAGATCCTCCCCAGGTCTGGAGCCCAGGCCTCTTCTCTCCTCTCTTGGCACTGATGCAGGTGTTGGGATGATCTCTTTCTGTCCACCTTCCTGTCTCAACCGGAAACTCCAGGAGGGAAGGGACACTTGTCTGGCCATTAAGCCCAGCCCCCAAAATAGCACCTGGCACAGATGCAGTGCTGGACGAATGTGAATGAATGAATGACTACCCAGGACTGAGGCCATTATGCATCCCTCCTTCGGCGGTGGCATGAGGCAGGCAGGACCACATCCCCCTGCTCGCACCCCCAACCCATGGCTTCCTTCAGCACAGTGAGGCTGGCTCCCACCCTCTGGAAGAATCCCTGTGTTGTCCTCTCCCCTCTCCAAGCCCTGCCACCTCTCAAGGAAGGCTGAGCCCCAGTCCAGGACTCCACCCAGAAGTTTCTGCCCCTTTCAGTCTCACTCCCTGACCCCCTGCTCCAAATCCCTGCACAACCCTTTGCTGGGGCCACTTTCTGGTGTACCTTTTTGAGTTGGTTCGTTTGAGCTCCCCTAAGGTCTCCTGGACCCCCCTGCAGAGCAGGGCCCTGGCAGACAGAGCTGTCAGGGGCTCCCTAGTCTGTGTTCAGAGGCAGGCCAGGGGCCTGCAGAAGAGTAGTCCTGCCTGTCCTGGTCTACCCCAAACTGGGGCAGGGTGAGAGCTCCAGAAGGCACGGGCTCTACCGTTGCTTCCTCACCCAGGTCCAGCTGAGAAACTCCAGGAAAACCAACACCTGGGAAGGAAGACCCAGTGTGGAAGGGAGGGAGTGTCTGCTGAGCAGGCAGATGCCTGGGAAGGTAGGAGTTAAGACTGAGGCATCAGCAGGCAGACTCCTGGTCCTGGGTTCTGGGGCAAGAAAGGAGCAGTCAGGGAGGGCAGAGGAGAGAGGAAGTGGGAAGCTGCTTCCCCACCGCCTGGTGTGCTCAGCTGGTGGAGGCTTCCGCAGAGGCTGAGGGTCTACTGTAAGGAGAGGGCCGCGTGGGCTCCCTCCCCCCAGCCCCTCCTGTCTCCTCCCCAGCCCACCAGCCTCTGGCTGTAGCTCAGTCCCTGTCAGCAGAGATCAGGTGCCCACCTCCTGCATGCAAGGCGGGCCGGCCTCTAGCGATGGGCCAGAAGGGCAGCAGAGTGGGCAGTGGCCTGACTGGGGATCCTTCCAGACACACCCCACCACACGCATGCGCGCACACACAGTTGTAAGATTGTCAAGCCTTGAGATGGAGCAGAAACCACCTGATGGGAGGGGGGACTTTCGGATGGGGTTTGAGAAGGTGGTCCAGTTCCCAGGGCAGCCAAAGATGGGGACCTGCGGCCTCAAGCACAGGAGGCCATCATGCCGATGCTGGCGAGGAGACCCAGGGGAGGCGCAGGGTGATCTCGGGCAAGCCTCATCTTCCCACCTGTACAGTGGGGGTGCCAATCCCTGCTCACTGCACCTCACAGGGGAGTCATGATGACCTGTGAGGTTGTGCCCATGAAAACACTCAGTGGACTTTGTAACCTACAAAGTAAAAATTTTCTGATTATCATTCTTGTTGCTGACATCACCTGGGGGAACGAACCCCTGGTCTCATCTAATACAGAAGCGTCAGCTCCCCGCAGGATGGATGCCCTTGCTCAACAATCATTAGCGGCTCTTTTTGCCTATGGGATAAAGGACGCATTCCATAGCTAGATGTCTGTCTGGCTTAAGCCCATTTTCTGAGTTGCTGTCCCTTACACTTTAGTCCTCTGGTCCTTTCAGAGCCGTCCTAGCACATTTTTGGCCTTTCTCTGCCTCCTATGCCTTTGCCCCTGCCGCTCCCTCTTCCAGGAACACCTTCACCTCACGGTGAACTTACCTATTGGACTTACCTCCATCCTTCAGGACCTAGCTGCAATACCAACCCTACCATGAAGCCTCTGTCCTCGGTCAAGTCAGAAGTGCTCTCTCCTCTCCTTCCCTGTAAGGGATTTTTTTTTTTTTTTTTTTCTTCTCGGTACCAGGGATTGAACCCAGGAGTGTTTAACCACTGAGCCACATCCCCGGCCCTTTCTTATATTTTATTTAGAGACAGGGTCTTGCTGAGTTGCTCAGGGCCTCACTAAGTTGCTGAGGCTGGCCCTATAAGTGATTTTGTTGACAACAAGTGCCACAAAGATTTCTGGCACAGAACTGACACTCATGAAATGGAAGTTGACATGACCACACCCTGAGCTCTGTATACTTCACCTTCACTGACTCAGCCCTAGCTCCCACCCATGGTGGTGGGACTGCTGGTGTCTTCATCCACAGGTGGGAACCCCGAGGCATGGACTGGCCAGCCTCTTCATGCAAGTGAGCATGGGACCAGGGTCTGAGCATGACGGACTGACTGCCAAGCCCAGGCTGATGCCCCCAAGGACCACAGGAACTGAGGCACATCTGCTTGCTTCTCTTTTGTCACCTCCTGCCCTGCTCAGGACCTGGTTCAGCATAGGTGCTCAGGAATATGCGTTGATTGTAGTCCTCACCACGGTGCCAGGAGCCCCTCGAGGACAAGGGCCAGTGGCCAGATCAGAGGGGTCCCAGGAAAGGTGGCCAGCTTGCTCCACCCACCTGTACATCCACAGGTATGCCAAAGTGGGGCTGATGGAGACAGGGCAGCAGCCGTTGGCCAGCAGCACAGAGCTGCCTGGAAGGACATTTGCTGATTGAATTAGGTGCTGAACTGGGTTGGTGATTAACCCACCCATGTGGTCATGACAGGGTGTCAGATGGGCTCAGGGCTGAGAGGAAATAGGTAAAACTGTCAAAGTCTGAGTGCAAAGGACTCTTAGGACCACCAGACTCAAATGTTTACTTCCATTTAACAGATGAAGAAACTGAGACCTGGGAATCTTATTGACTTGCCTGAAGCTGAGAAGCACAGCAGAGATGCCAGGTTCTCTGGACATTTCCTCCTCGCCCTGCCTGTGGACTTGGGCTCCCCCCTCACTTTGGAGAGTTTAAAGTACCCGGCAGCCCAGGAACCAAGTGGTCTGAGCTCTTTGGTGACCCCAGCACTAGAGAAAAGGGTGCCCTCAGACAGTGCCCCCAAGCCACGGTGCCCAGCCAGCGAGCGGCAGGCCATTCAAAGAGAACTGGAGACAGGTTGGGAGAACGCCAGCCACTAATTGTGGAAAATAAATCAGGGACATCTAAACCAGGCAGTTGAAGAGGAGCCAGTTGTGAGCGGACACGTTTCCCTCAGTGCCCCTGCTCACCGGGTTAATTGTTAATTGAAAGCCATGAGTTACATAAGTTACTTGGGTACCAAAGAAGGAGCTGGAACAAGCTGTTGAAAATAAGCAACTTGCCTAGTGGTTTGGGGGTGGTGAAGGGTCTCAGGCAAACAGACAGCCGAGGAGGGCAGCTGACCCAAGGCGACAACCAGGACAGAGCTGTCCCCTCCTGACAGTTCTCTGGCTCTGCAGACACATGAGTCCTGGGGTTTTAGAATGAAAGATATGTGTTCAAGTGATTTCACAGAATCATATGGACTGTCAAAAGAAGTGCCATGCTATCAATTTCTCAGTTTCATAAGACTAACCCTTCCACATCTCTGATCCAGAGCACTTGGGGACAGACCGTGTCCCCTCGGACTAGATAAGCTGCATCTCCCTGTATGACTAGGGTCTCCCCTAAGATAGGGCTGTGTGACCCCCTTGAGACAGGGGCAGGTGCTTTTCTTCTCTTCCATTAGGGGCTCCCTGAGGCAGGGGCATGGTCTCTCTGTTGAGTTAATTCCTCACGACTTGGAGGGATGAAGCAGGGATAGGGAGCCACCTGTCTCTGTGGGAAGAGTCGGACCGCCCTGGTGTTGGACTGGGAAGGGTTAAGCAGACTTGCACCGGCAGTTCTCAGGGGCACCTCTCTTATTCACAGGCCCTCCCCATCCTGCCCGCTGCCAGCGCTTGGTTTGGCCTCTGATGGGTTCCAGCTGACAACTGGGCCTCCTCCATTCTTACCCTCAGGCAGTGGTGTCCTGTAATGACCCCACCCCAGGTCCCCTGCCGCCCAAGCTGGGGAGGACTGGCATCGGGCTAGAGCGGGGGAGCAGGGAGGGCCGGGCAGCCCTGCCTGGGGGAGGAAGCAGAGACGAGTGCAGAGGGGATGTAGGGGGCTTGGAGGGACATCTGCTCCCTCTGGCCACCTAGCCCTGTCATCTGGAGGCCCCAGGGGACAGGGGGATGCCAGGGGCCACTCTGCCTACATGGGCTAGTTTCTCCTGCTGCCAGCCTTGGGATAGAGAGTACCCCATAGCCTCCAGCCTGGACAGCAGCCCAGGGCTCCCCAAGCCACTCCTTGGCCATGAGTCATTCCCAGCGGCCTGTGCAAGCAGAGCAGCAAACCCTATCCCACAGCCTGCAGAGAACAGGGGACAAACTGCAGGACCAGCCAGACGCAGGTGTCTGGCACAGGAACCTGGTCTGCATATGGAGACTGAAACTGAACTCTGAGAAATGCCCAACTTGGTTTCCTGGACACGGACTCAGTTCCCCAGGCCCTTCCTGTCCAGCCTGGAGATTCTGGTGCTATCCGCATCCTCACCTCTGTCTCTCACCTAGGCCTCCTCTCGATACCTGTGGGACTTTCAGGACTCAGGTCCAATGTCACCTCCCCTGGGAAGCTCTCCTGTTCTTTTGGTACCATGGCACCATGGACATGCCTTTATCTGCTTTCCCTGGCTCTTCCTTGCTAGACAAAGAGCCAAAAAGGGTAGCCACCAAGCTCCTCTTGTTATCACTGTCCCAGTGCCTGGCACATAGAGGTGCTCATGGCAGCTTCCAAAGATGGACACAGCCAGGAGTTACATGAAATCACCCAGACCTAACAGCCAGTATGTGTTGGCCCCAGCTGCTTGAAAATCCAACCAACTACTCCAGGACCCTCAGTTCTGTGCAACTGCCTGGTGTCGAACTCCCTGGGGATTGTACCCATAGTGCCAAAGCTATACAGTGGTGCATTGGTAAGGAGGGGAGAAGCCTTCGATACCTCTTCCACTCACCACTGAGAGCATCCAGAAACACAGCTGCATGTGTCTCACATCTTACAAAGTTAGGAGACATTGTGTGTGTAATGACCAGGGTGGACTAGCTCTCCACACACACTCCATCTCCACACCACCACCACCGTGTACCTTGTTGGACTGCATAACTCAGGATCAGTCAGTCAGCTGGACTAGCATGAGACCCAGACTGAGTTCCTACAGCTCCTCTGCTTTCTAGAACAGGATAGGGGTATTTGCCATTGCTATCGTTTCCTCGAGGTACTGCTAAGGGGGTCAGAGGAAAGACGCAGTCAAGCAACTACTAATACAGTCACAGCAGAGGTAGCTTCCTGCTCATGGTACTGCAGTGTGGTTCTGGAGCTGCTGACCTCATGATTGTCAAAGAGGCAGCAACTGCCTTGGTGGCCCAGGTCTGCACTGTGGCTTTGAGAGTTGCTCCTCATAAGTCCAGCTTCAATCTTATGTCTTTGACCTTCCCAATGGCTCTGGAGCCATTTCGCACTCTAGTAAATCCATTTTGCCCAGCCAGAGTGGATGCTGTTGTCTGCAACAGAATCCTGACAGAAACACAGCATTTGATATTCTACTACCAGCGCTCTCTTGCCCACTGGAGCTCATGTTTATGATTTAGTCTTTCCCCCACCCGCAGATATGCATCTAACAGAGAGCTGGACCACAGAAAATTCCAGCCCAGCTTAGAATTGTCCCTGCCCTTTGATGGCAAAGCCTTGTTACTTGGCCAACCTGCTCACTCAATTTGCTCTTCCCTTAGATGAGTCCTCACTAAGGAGTCTCCTTAGATCCTTGTGTATGTCTAAATACCAGTTCAGAATGGTAAACACATTTTTATTTCATCTGTCAACTCTGATCAATTAGTAGTGTCAGCCTAGACCAGTGTATGGGGTACTGGCTGCTCCTTCGGGACTCAAGAGAGTGGTAAGATCGGCTAGTGATGCCTGCCATGGGTGAGGGAGTGGATGTTTACAACATATATGTGCCTGGTAATTACTCACACATTTGAGGGAGAAATGAACAGAGGTACTTCCTGTTTGAGGCAGACCAGTATTCACCCAGCCACATACTCCTGAGACAGTCACCCAGCCCTAATGCCACCCGCAGTTTCCTGACTCTACCCACTGATTAGCATTAGTTCACTGACCCATTTTATTCCGAATGCTTTCAACCTCCTGATTCCTTCACCCCAAACTTAAACCAATTCCAACTTATAGTTCCCAACTCAGGACCCCAGAATTCATACTAATTCTTTGCTCACCAGGGTTCTGACCTTGGGAGTTGACCTCAGGAAAGAGCTGGGGCTGACCTGGACTGATTCCTTGAGCTAAAGCAGGTTCCCACCTCCTCCAAGAAGAGTCCTCACCTCCCAGGCCCTCCAAAGGCCCTGCCTTCTGTGGCCACACATATCGTGTGTCTAATCAGTCCTGAGCACTGAGTAAGTGCTCGGTGAACCCCAGGTCCGGGCAAGAGTGCCGGCTTGCTCGGGAGTGACCTCACCAACCACAGGTTTCCCTTTTCCCAGCCTCACCTCCTGTCTATTCCGGTATTCAGAATCCTTTGTTGATACTGACATCTGGTCTCCGGAATCTCCAGGAAGCCCAGACACAATGGGGTGCCCTGTGCCCCTCTGAGTCACCACTGAACCCCAATGCAGGCTGCTGCAAAATCCAGTCATGGTGCAGAACAGAAATTTGTGCCCTTCAGGGGTTCCAGGCTCCCCTTTGAGGGATGGAGCCATCTTCTGGACACAATAGAGGTCAGGGTGGGTGGTCAGTCACTTTCCAGAGAAGAAAACAACCCCCAAGCCCACCCCATGTCACCCCACTCCGGGCTCTCACTCCCCGCCACACTCTGCCGCTAAAGGGAAACAGATGGCATGGTTAATTGGGGTGTCATGGCGGGCTCTGGCACTCATTAAGGCTGAGGGTGGGGACAGTGAGTGATTTACAGGGTATAAACAGCAGCTTAAGGCAGACCCAGTCAGAGGAGCAATGGACGAGGCCAGTGGGCTTAGGCTTTAGGATCAGGGGGAGACCAAGGCTCCTCACCCCTCCCTTGTTGCTGGGCACCAAAGCTGAGGCATCCTGGACTGGCAGAGTCCAGCGACCACTCCTGGGGGTCCATGCTCACATCTGGAGAAAGTGAGGCCCAACCCCTAAGAGGGAAGATGGAACAGGGTGGAGGAGGCAACCACAGAGGAGGAAAAGGAGGCCAGGAAGGGTAGGCAGGAACTGCTGGAGTCAGGGAGACCCAGAGGCCCAGCTGGGGCTGCCTCCTCCCACCAGAGCACCAAAGTCCCCTCAGCAGGTCCAGCCCAGAATGCCCAGCAGGGCCACCAAGGGAAGCCATAGTCATCCTCTTTTTGGTGTTTAAAAGCCAGGCTGCCCAGCCCTGCCAATCACTAACCATGTGACCCTTGGCAGCTGCCTCAACCTCTCTGTGCCTTGGTTTTCCCACCTATAAAATGGGATAATGGGCTGGGGATATAGCTCAGTACATACAGTGCTTGCCTATCAAGCACAAGGCCCTGGGTTCAATCCCCAGCCCAGTAAAAAAATAAATGAATAAATAAATACATAAATACATAAATAAATAAATAAATAAAATGGGAAAACATTTCCTCTTTAGAACTGCATTAGTTATATTTAATGGCCTCAGGAACATGTCCGGCACAGGGTGCTCTGTGTCTGGGTTTAGATTGCTAATTTTAAGGCAAGAGTCTCTGTGTTGGTGAACTGGGGAATTCTCACCCTTTCCTGTCGCAAATGGCAGCCACCTGCTGGGAACATCTCCTTGCAGGGATGTCAGTCCCAACTTCTGGTTGCTTCCCTCACCCCACCTGGATTCACAGATGATGGAAAGGACAACCCTGCCCAGAAAGTGGATGACCCAGTCTCATTCCAAGAACAGTCATTATTGGGCACCTACTATGTGCTGGACCTGATGCTGGTCTTTATCTGCATTTGCCTCATTTAGTTTTCAAAGAGGATACCACTGTCCCATTATACAGGCAAGAAGACTGAGGCCTCAAGAGCAGTGTCCAAAGTCACAGGGAGTAAGCAGAGGAGAGGAGGTCAAAACTCAAGACTTTCTACCCCCCAGAATCTGGGCTCTGTCCTCAGTCCAGAATGTGACCCTCGGCTACTGATGTCACCAGCACTGAAGGACCTTTCCTAAATGCAAAGCCCTAAGATCCTCCCCAGACCTAGAGAGCCAGAGTCTCTGTAAGTAGGAATCCAAAGTCTACATCTGAGTAAGATGGTTGCCCTGGCACTGGACCTCCTGCCGCCTGGCACAGTCCCAATCACAGACGAACAGACTCCCGGAGAAGGAAAAAGAAGACAGAGCCACCAGGCTGCACTGGTCATCTCTGAGGCGATGGCTAAGCACTCTTTCTGCACCGACTTCTACCCCCGGATGCTTCACGCTCGCTTCTGGAACCTGGGGCCTCAACAGGCAGAGCAGAGGCAGAGGAGGACAAGAAAAATCCCCAACATGTTCTGGGGTGGAAGCGCCAAAGCATGGGGTGAGAGGATCAATAAGGCCAGCGGGACCCGCTTCCTGTGTCCACTGTGGGGTGTGAATGAAGTGCAGAGACACTGGTACCCTGAACAGTGCCCACTGGCCCCATCAGCTGGAAGGGGAAGAGCAGATCTGGGGGACAAGAGATTCTTTCAGGCTGGCCCCTCTGCCTGCAGCACAGGGGGGACGCTCTGTCCACTCCCACGTCTCCCCTGAACATGTGATGGGTGAACCACGCAGACTCCCTGTGCTGTGGGGGCATCGGACGCCGGCCTCACTGAAGAGTGGAGCGGATCGGCACACATCACATCACGCTTGGCATGGCCCCCATTGGTGGGCAGTGTGCCACCCTATCAGCAAGCCATCTCCCTGCAGAATCTTCGTTCTCAGGGAAGCGGCTGCTAAGGGGATCGGCAGCCACCAAAAGTGGCACCGCCCCAGGAAAACCCTCTGAGCACTGCACCTACCCCAGGCCTGCCTTGCCCTGGCCCAGCCAGAGCTGGGATAAAGACAGGGAAGGGGACAAAGGACACTGAAGCTAAAAGATTAATTCCAGGCTGGGTCGGTGGAGCTGGGGATCTCAGCCCAGAGCCAGAGACCAATCACAAAGGGAAAACCACCTCCTTATTCAGGTGGCCTGAAGCCTCAGCTTCAGGCTCTGGCTCCCTACAAACAGGGAGTCAGAGTTGGGGAAGAGAGAATGAGGAGTCCCTCAGCTCTGGACCTCTCCCCCAGAAGCCCACGGAGCTGCTGAGGGTGGGACAGAAGGCCCACCAGGGACTCCCATACCTACCCCAGGTCAAATGGTACCATCTCCAGAAGCGGTCCCAAAGAGTACAGAGAGCTCACGGTCTGAAGGGGAAGACATTTCTCACTGCCTGGGCTCTGCCTGGGCTCTGCCAGTCTAAGGCAAAGACATGGCCCCTGACCTCAAGGACTCCAACTCCCCAGTCTCTTCACTGTCCCCAAGTAGGGTTAACATGCTCTTGCTGCACACCCCCCATCCCAGCCCCAGTCCTTCTAGACTCATTTCACCACCCTCCTCAGGCCCTTCCCTGACGGCCGCACAACCCAAGCCCCGCCCCAGCACTCCTAGAACAACTAATTTGGCCATGGATTGATGGGTCCTGATGGTACCCAGAGGACTCCTGCTCCCAGGTAGGGCCTATACCAGAGCCCTGGGGGGGCAGGACCTTGACCATACAAATAGGAGACATCTTCCAAGCATGCAAGGAGCTTCTGGTTCTGGAGCATTAGGATGGACCAAAAGCACACTTTGCAACACTGCCATATAAACACCATCTTTTCCTGGCCACTTCCATGTGTGTTGTATCATGAGCTCCTGGTACATTTCCTGGATGAATGGATGGACAGATGACCAGAACAGAAGCACAGCCCTCCTGTCCACACCTTTGCCCCTAGCACAGAATCTGCAAGACCTGGAGGCTCAGACCTGGCAGGACCATAAGGAGCCCATCTTGCCAGATCTAGGAACTTCAGATCAACCCCAGAGCAATTCCAAGACTGGTAGCCACAGAAGTCTTCCTGGAGGAGAAGGGCAAGGAGGGAGGGGGCTTCCGGTCTCACATCTGTTCTTCCTGCTTGACGTCTGTTTCTGGCTGGAAGTCCAGAGGGCAGAGGTTATGTGTGGGTCTCAGTGCCATCCCCAGCAACCTCACTGTCAACTTCCAGCTGTGACTCACAGCTTATGAGCCTTTCCTCTGGGGACAGAGAACAGGGAGTAGATACTGCAGAAACATTACTAACCACAGTAATGTAAGCGGTGGCAACCACACTTACGCGCGGAGCTCCTCCCCCACCCAGGCCAGGGCAATGACCTCAGCCTCATAGGTCAGCAGCAGGCAAGGACAGTCCTGCCCAGAGGTAGGGGCATGCATGGCCCAGACAGCTCTGGTTCCAGAGAAGCCCAGCGCCTGGCCCTGTTCCCTCAGAACTGGCTGCATACTGCCCCCACACCTGCCCACCAAGCAGCCCAGCTAGGATGGGGGAGGAGACTCAGGCCCCTTCTGCCCCCTCCCCAAAGTGAAGGCAAAGGGAGCAGTCTCCCCCGCCCCCCTGCTGCACCCCCAGCCTCTGACACCAGCGTGAGTTAGAGGAAGAAAGGGGAAGTGAGGGAGGGCGCCCCCTCCGCCCTTCCTCCTGCTGGGTCTAGGATGCTCATGCTGGGGAAAGTGATGTCTGAGGATGTGGCTGCAGTGGCCAGCTCCTGGCGCCAGCAGAAATCCCCAAACCCGTCAGTAGACCCTGTTCAGACACGTTGGCTGACCATGGCACTGAGTAAGTGCTGAGGAGACACCTGCAACTGAGGCCACGCCTCTGCCAGTCCTCTCCTTCCAGAAAGGCCCCTCCTAGGTCTCAGACCGTTCCAGTTCCTCCTCTCCAACTCTGAGAGGGCCCAGGGCATCCACGCCTACAGGAAAGGCTCGATGGGAAAGGAATACAGGAACTGGGCTCAGAGCCCAGCTGGGTGCTCCAAGGAAAATTACCTAACCTCTCTGGGCCTCAACTTCCCAAGCTATACAAACAGGACTTAGACCGGCCACTTGTTGGGCTGTTGGGAGAATAGATGGGTGTGTTGGCCTGGATCTGCAGAAATAGACAACAACCAAAGGCAGTCAGAGTTGGCATTGTCCTGCTACCATGAATAGCTCCAGGTAGGAAATACTAAGTATTGAAAAAATTGAGGTCTCAGAGGAGAGAACAAGGGTCGCCTGAAGCAGGGAATTGGGAAGGCCCCACCTCACCCCTACCCATTGCCATCTAAAGAGACCAAAGGGGCTTTGTGACAAATGCTGCCTCCCAGCATCCTTTCTTCCCTTCATCCCCGATTTTTAGCCAGATGCCATGGAATAAAAACCATATTACCCAGCTTCCCTTGCAGCTAGGTGTGGCAAGATAACTGAGTTCTGGGATGTAAGAGGGATGTCTGACTTCCAGGAAGTTTCCTTAAAGGGAAGAGACGTGCCCTTCTTCAGGTTTGCTTCCTCCTTCCTGCTGACTAGAGCTCCAGCAGCCATCTCTGGCAATGAGGTCACCTTGGAAATGGGAACTGCACCTACCAGATCACTAAGATAAAAGGAGCCTCATTCCCTGACAGCATGCAGCCACCAACTCATCCTGGGAGTCAACTACACAACCAAAAAAAGGACATATCTTGCCGGGGGCGGGGTAGCATACCTGTAATCCCAGCAGTTTGGGAGGCTGACCAGGAGGATCTTGAGTTCAAAGCCAGCCTCAGCAACTTAGTGAGGCCCTAAGCAACTCAGCAAGACCCTGTCCCTAAATAAAATATAAAAAAAAAGGGCTGGGGATGGGGCTCAGTGGTTAAGTGCCCCTGGGTTCCACTCCAGTACCAAAACCAGTGCACATCTATCCTATGTAAACCTAACTTTAACTGATACAGGCCTCTCCTCAGGTGGAATCGCCTCAAGACACATGTGGAAAAAGAACAGAAGTTCAGTGGAGTAGACCAAGGAGAATGAAGGGGAGGGAGGGGGATGGGAAAAAGAAAGACAGGGGAATGAATCTGATGCAACTTTCCTATGTACATGTTTGAACACCCCACAATGAATCTCACCATCATGTACATCCACAAGAAATTAATTTTTAAAAAATAACTACGGGTAAATGGCAGAAAGATCAATAGAGGGAAGGAGAGGTACTGAGGACTGAATTAGAATAAGATATATTCCATGCTTTTATAATTATGCCAAAATGGAGTCTGCTGTCATGCATAACTAAAGAGAACCAATAAAATTTTTTTAAAAAAATGTTAAAAGACATGTGGAAATGGATGAGAGTCCTGAAAGAAAAGAGTTGCCAGTAATGTGACATTTCCACCAGGACATTTCCTTTCACGTGCTCTGTGAGACCAGGAGCAGCCCTGTTGGGAGGACCTAGCTCCAGGAGGAAGCTGGGGAGGGAGGATGTGGAGAGGAAAGGAGGGAGGGAAGAGCCCAGGAAAGTGGGCCAGGTGAGGATATATATCCAGAAGGGAGGAGATAAACGGGACAAATACTTCAGGTGACAGCCAGGCTGGGGACGTGGAGATCAAAGCAGTTGTCGCACCTCACTTTCTACCACTTTTCCTGTCTGTGCTTTGAGGATGGACCTCACGGTCTCACTACTCAGGGCAAATGTGAAGAGAGTCAAACGACTAAACACTGATTCGAGTTTCTCCCCAGCTGGAGCCCCTCCGGGCCGAGTCCTCACTCAAACAGCAGAGATAACAACAGAACCGTCCTCGCCTGGCCCCCGATGAGGACTCCGCCAAATGCCTCCTGCTCTGCGCTCACCAGTGCCTGGCAAAGTGGTCAGTAAGCAGCCGGCGCTCATTATTGCTGCTGGTGAAATCCTGCCCTGGGGTATGAGGAACAAAGAGTTGCTCCTCACCCCAGATCAAAACCCCAGCCCCTTGAGGACTCAAAATACCAAGTACTTCCATGGGAGAACTGTGCCTGAAGCCCACATCAGCATCTCAAGGACCCAGGGTGGGGGCGGGGAGTGGGGAGACCTGGCAGGATGGGTCTCACTGCCCGGGGACTCCCCTGAAGGGACAGCTATCGGGTCAGGCTCTGACCCCTGAGCTCTCCTCCTCAGCCAGGCCAGATTCACATTTGGTCACAGGGAGCTGGCAAGTAGGTCAGGCCACAGAGACCCTGAAGAGGGCGAACACCCCCTGAGAGGGAAAGGGAAGGCCTGGGGGAGGGAAGGCTCCAGGCAAGACCAGTGCCATCTTCGGCAGCAACACGGGATGCTGCACAGGGGTGCTCTTCTGAAAACTCACCAGGAAGAAAAGACAAACAAGAGGCATTAAATTCTGAGTGTGACCACTATAACAATGAGCAGGGACCTTAAGAGGGGCCGTGAGGGGCTGTCATATGGCTCTCGGGGAGTGAAGGACGGGAAATGATCTTACACTAAAGTCAACGTGATTCAGGGGGCCGGAGGGAGGATTCTGACTGCCCACAAGACAAGCTGTTAGTGGGTGGGGAGCTGTGGGCAGGGCAGGAAGCGAAGGGGCATGTTCCCAGCGGCCCATCCCAAAGCCCACCCTCCCACAACCCAGCAGCTCTGAGCTTCTTGCTCTGTCAACGGGGACATGGTGATGATCATGGATGCAGAGCTTAGAATCACACAGAGCTGAGTTTGAAGCCACTCTGCACGAGTTACCTAACTCCTCTGTGCCTTTCTTTCTCCTTCTGTTTAAAACAAAACACAGCAAAACAGAACTGGGCTCAGAGGGCTGCTGGGAAGATTAATTCAGTAGATGCCAGCTTAGAGCCTGGCACCCAGGACAAGCTCCATAAATATTCTCTAATGGGGCTGCTATTTTTCTCCTGCCTGGGCAGAGATTTGACTCAGAGTGTCTCTGGTGTTCTTTGCAAGTCTAGAATTCCTTGATTCCACAGTCTTGTGATTCACTGTTTGGGATTCTGGCATCTGAGGACTGAGGATGACCTGGCTACACAGGTCTGCCCCATGGAGTCCTGGCCCAGCACCTGGACACAGCCCAGCCTGCAGCCCACATCATTTTATTTCCACAAGTGGGCTTCACCTTGCCCATCATGTGCCCCCAGCCCCATGAGCAGCCTCATGGCCACAGGTGGCCCTGCCAGTCATCTCTGACCTCTGCTGGAGGTCTCACCTGGTAGCCAGGCAACACGAGCCCCTCCAGTGACTCCTTCCTCACACCTACAATCCCCTGACAATGTCACATGCTGTGGAAGTTGGCAGGGCCAGAGGGACCACAGATGCCAACACAAACACCATTCCTGTGGAAGGAGAAGAGCCCATAGGAGTTATTTTTAACCTGTTGATCAGAGGCCACAGCTCTAGCCCTGGGAGGCCTGGGGCTGGGGGTTCTGAGGGGACATAAGCTGACCATCTCACCTCAATGACTCCCAAGGGCACTGGGCTGCAAGGACCCCAGGTCTCACCCTGTGTCCTGAGGGAGACAGAGCTCAGCAGCCCCATCCTGCCCACGGGTCTCACTGGGTCTGAGTCCCATCAGGAAGAGCAAGGCTGCCATGAGTCACAGCACATTAAACCTCAAGATGGGTCCTCTCCAGCCCCTGACTGAATAGCTGAGGAAACTGAGACCTGAGAGAGGAAGCCCAAGGTCACACAGTGGTCAGACCGGCTTCCTGCCCCCTGTAGATCTGGACTCTGAGATGCACCTTTAAATAACTCTCCAAAGCAACATCCAAGGGGTCACCTTGCCCCACCCTCCCTGTTGCCCAGTGAAGCCATTGTCCCTCTGCCCTATCGCTGGATGTCCCACCTCAGTGGGCTGTCAACCCCAAGATGAGGTCCCCAGGCCCTGCCTCACCCTGCAAGGACTCCCTAGGTGCCCATGCAGTGCCCCCTAGAGGCCAGCAGCAGCAGTGGCCAGCACCATCGTGGCTGGCGGCCCAGGAGAGGACGTGCGGGCCAGGGCGTGCCTGCGTGGGGGGAACAGGACCTAGCTTCTGCCAAGGGCCTGATGCAGACTGCTGCTGAGCCTGTGATCATCAGAGGGGGGTGGCAGGCAAACAATGGACCCCACAGCCCAGCCTCCTGGCCTTGGCCCCTTGTGCTGGGCAGGCAGCCGCCTCCACTGGCCCTTCACGTAGCCCACGTACTGCTTACAAAGTGGTCCTTATCGCAGGTACGTGCCAGGAGCTCACATGCCCACGCTGCAGCGGGGAGGGATCTGTGGGCCCAAGAGGGATGAGAAATAAGACTTCCTGCACCCTGCAAGGAGGGACCTGAGCAAGCCCTGCATACCCGGAAGTCTCCCGGTCTCAGAGACCTTAGTCCGTCTGGTCAAGTCCCAACTCCAGCTACCCTTCTCCCCCTGAAATGGGTGTGGGGGAGAAGGCAAAGAGACCACGACCTTCCTATGAATACTCTGGGTCACCAGTTCAATAGTACCCATTATCCCTTGTAGCAAGGTTATGTGAGAAGTGATGGTGTATGATACCCACTACTCCAGGGGGAACAGAGGTACACGGCACTCGACTGGTAGGGACAGGGTCAGAAATCACCCCAGGCAGGCTGATCCCAGAACTTAACCATCCCCTAAGAGAATGCAATGTGAGCAGGCCTCCTAGCCCCCAGGAATGACGACTTTGAGGTCTGACGGACATGGCTGGAGGCCTGGAACATCACGCTCCAGGACAAGCGAAGTCCCTAGCTGGCTCAGCGTCTCCTCACCTATAAACTGGGTGCCACAGTGGAGTGAGGAAGTGCGGTGTGTATGCCTCACACTGAAAGCTACTCCATGAATCCTGCCCCCCTTCCCCCAGCAAATTCAGGCAGCCTCCTATCGAATGACCTCAATGGCTTCCACCTGGTTGACTGAAACCCACCGTCTGGGCCTCCACTGCTCCTGTCCAAACCTAGAGTGTCCCCATTCCCTGGCACTCCAGCTCTGCTGCAAGTTGCTGGAAGACCTGCCAGTTAGCCCCCTAGGCTTCTTCGGCCCACACCCTGTCACTACATCCTCTGTGGGCCCTGTGTTCTCCCTGTCTCCTGCCCAGGAAGATTAGGTACCCGCCGTGGGACCAGAGAGTCTCTGCCTCCTCTTATATAGCTGTGCACATGATCAGACCTCACACAAGGAGCTCCATGGTCCCAATCCGGTCTGCTACCAGGAGCTGCGTGACCTTGAGCAAGTCCTTAACCTTGCTACGCCCATTTCTTTATGCGTCCAGTGGTGGTCACATTCCCATCGACATTCTAGGCTTGTGAGGACAACGTGAAGCCACATGTGTAACTTACTTCCCATGAAATGGCCTCATGACTCTTGCTAACAGATTAAGACTACAGCATCAGGAGCAGGGTGTAGAGAAGGGACGTGACCAGGAGGACACAGGAGCCAGACACAGACGTCAGAGAGGGAGGGAAGCAGAGGGGTTTCCCTACTGTGCTGTGGGGGCGGAGGCTGCCTGGGCAGGGGAACAGAAACTGAGGGGCTGGTCAGGGGCAGTGTCAACTCTGGGGCAAACCTGCTGCCATCCCTGTCACTGGAGTGAAGCAATGGCAGGAGACACCAGCAAACCTCAAGGGCTGGGAGTTGGCCAAATGGGACAGCGAGGGACCCACAGCAGATCTTATCTCCAGGAATTCTAGAAGAGGCAGGCTGGGGAAGGAGACTCAGCCTCTGTCCCCAGAGGGACTCGGGGCTGATGGACAGATACAGCCCTGCCCCCAGGCAGCTCCCTGCCTGACCTTTCTCCCTCTTAAGGGAGAAAAAGGGGTCTGCCTCCAGGATTCCCAGTCTTATAGGGAAACTTTATCAACGTCAGCCTTATGAGAAATCGCAGTATAACAGGGTGTCCCTGTCTCCATGCTTAGGGAACCCCAGATGGCGTGTCTGTATCTGAGGGAGCAGATATTTGAATGAATACTGGGCATCTGGGTGCTGACACCTTCCTGGCTTCCTTCAGACCCTGCGGTCCGATGAGGGTTCCTGTCAGAAGGGGTAAACAGGCAACCCCCAAAATGATACCCCCGGGGGTGCCCTCCTGTCTGAGGGGCCTGCAATCATCTCATGCATAGAAACTCTACTGTGGCTCTCTGTAGGGAACATTCCTCAAGCTCATCTGACAGAAGTCACTGACACCATGGTCTAAGTAAGCAAAACAGTCTGAACAGAGAAACTGAGGTAATGGTAAAGACTCGCCATGGAATGAAAGTATCCAACAGCCCTCAGGCTTGTGTGTACATGAGAACGTGTGGCCCTAGTCTGGCGCTCTCAGGGTCTACTCCCCACACTGCCCCACCAGCGCCTGAGGAAAGGAAAGAATTCCTCGCTTTAAGGAGAGGATTCTTGGTTGGGTCTGGGGCACCAGGTCTTCCTCAGATGTGCTTCTGGAAGCCTGGAAGATAGAGGGTGTGGGAGACATCTGGCCTAGGGGTGGCTGGGCTTGCATCCCTGCACAGCTGGGCTGCATGTGGCTTCCAGACATCCACCTCCTGGTCCATGATTCACCCCAGCCTCACATGTCTGCCAGGGCTCAGGACATGGGTGTCAGTCCGGCTGCATGCGTTCTCCCACATGAGTGCACAAGGCTCCTGTGGACGCACGGGAGAGAGGGGTGGCTGGGACCGGGGGCTAGCAGAGCTCCTGCTTTTCCTTCCCCTGGACCTCATGTCAACCACTTGGGAGGTGGGATCCTGTCCACCCGAATCACCATGACTCAGAGTCCCAGCTGGAAGCTCACTTAGGTTCTGCAGGCTCTCTGCAGGTTAGGGGAACAGGCTGGGAGTCGGTGGGCAGCAGGCCGCAGAGCAGGCCCTGAACTCCACCAGCCCCACCGACTCCTTCTGAGGGAAGGAGAGCTCCAGGACAGCAGAGGATGAGGCTGGAGAGGAAAACAGTACGCCAGGGAAGGAGGAAATAGGGCTCTTCCCTGTCACGCGGGAGCTCCCCGAAGACAGGGCTCTGACCGTGTCCCGCAGACGGGGCCTTCCTGAGGACAGGACTGTGTCCCCTCCCTCAGACTGTGATTTCCATGAAGACAGGGGCAGTCTGTCCATCAAACTGAGTTAGAATGGGATCCTTTTTGGCATCTAAAACAGATGACTCTACACATCTCCACGTTTTAGGGTTTTCAGACTAGATGTGGGTGGGAAATCCCAACAAATCACTCTCCTGAGGAAGGACAATCATGCTAAATGACATGGGTCCCTGTGTGAGCAGCCTGCTCCCAGTTCACCCACTCACCCCTCTGGGTGGTCCCTCCCACAGTCTAGGCCCATTCTCTCATGCTAAATCATCATGGGTGGCTGGGCAGGGTGGACTCAGGATGTGCAGGCAGGACCTGCCTGAGCCTGGTGGGGTCAGGGTCCAGCTGATAGACCAAGCATTTTCTGGCTTTATCCCAGGCCCAGCTGCCCTCAGCTGGGAAGGTCTACAGAGCCATTTGAGCACAGAGTCAACAGACAAGCCTGGGCATCTACCTCTACAGCCTGTGAAAGTCAGGAAAGGCAGGCTCCTGTGTCCATAGCCCAAATCAGTTCAGAAAGTGGGTCCCAGTCTCCCTTGGCTTTACCTTCTCCTATTCTCCAGCCCCCAGGGTTATAGAGGGGGATCCCTCCTAACCCAATGGTTCACTGGGAGGATTGGCACCACCTCAGAATATATATGTGTAGTGGTGAGGAAATCTGGAAACCGTTGGACAGTCCTAGAAATTCCTCCCTGCTTCTTAACCCCATTCCTTCCTGTCTGCTCACCTCCTGCTCCTCTTTCAGGGCAATGAAACAGGACCATGCTGAGACTGGTATGGCCACACCAGGAGAAAAGGACATTTGTTTATTTGTGTTTTTATAATGGTGCAGGGATCAAACCCAGAGCCTTGCTCACACTAGGCATGTACTCTACCACTGAGCCACAGCCCCATCCCAGAGGAAAAGACTTTTGGGCCCTCCTTGTGCCACTGACAACCCCAACTCCTGGCTGGTGGGGAGAGTCAGGGCCTCTCCAGGTAGCACTAAGAATAGGCCATCACCACCACTGAATGTATCCTGAGATATCAACCCCACTGCACACAGAGGGAGACTGAGACCTGTGACTTTAGTAGTCAGGACAGATCCTGCCCTAGAGTGACCTGGCCAGGCTTGTGGTTAGCACCCACGCTTGCCTGAGTCAGGGTGGCCTTTCCCTTAGCCAGACCATGAGCTCCCTAAGGACAGGGACTGGTCTCCAGCTTCCTGAGAGGAGCTTGCTAGCTAATGGATTGAACAAAGACAGGCAAAGCTCAGAGCCTAGGCGGGTCCTGCGGTGGAACTCTGCAGCTCTGTCAGGCTGACCCCATGAGCTCAAGACCTCACCTCTGGGTCCTTCCCTGACCACAAGTCCCCTGCTTGGTTCCTGGCAACTCTGAACTCTTACTGCCTGGGTAGAGAGGGTTTAGGGTGGCACAGCCAGCTGTGCACCCAGGCCAGAATGGGCTGTTTGGAGAAATCCCCAGAATCTGGTGCAAGAGCCCTCTCCTCCAGCTGGGAGAAGGGCAAGCCGAAACCCACATGCTGTCCCCTTCCCCTGAGCCCCAGCCAGCTGGCTGTGCTAGGCTCAGCTTGGCCAGGTGCTCCCCATCCAATGCCCCCTCCTTTCTCACCCCCACCCTGGCATCACCCTTCTTTCAAGTACAGCCTTTGCTCCAGCCACATGTCTAAGCAAGGACTCCTCCCCGAGAAACTCGGCCCGACCCCACCAATCTCTGTTCAACCTCCCCTCCCCGCTCTCCCCACCGGAGCCATCTCTCCACTGGGCTCCACGCACTCTGCAGAGCTCCGACAGCCAGAGGGTCTCAGCAGAGGCCTCAGGGAAGGGCAGCAATCCAGGCTCCCCTGTAAGACATGCCTCTGTCTTCCAGGAAGCCACCCAAACCACTCTCCTATCTGGCCCTATTGTCAGCCTGTGACATCCCTCAAGGCAGCAAGTTCCTTAGCTCTGCTTCCCATTGTGTGGGCGAGGACGTGGCCTCTTATCAGATGCCAAGACTTGCTGCAACCAGGCTCTCAAGCAGAGAGAGTTGTCATTGAGCCTAACCCTCAAGTTCACACTCTGTAATCCAGTGGGAGGTTCTCACACAGAACCTGCCAGCTTCCATCACTGGCCTACTTCACACACCTTTCGGTTGGGTAGCTTTTTTTTTTTTTTTTAACTTTTGAAAAATTGTGGTCAAATACCCAAAACATGAAGTTTATCATCTTTACCATTTTTAAGTGTTCAGCTCAGTGGTATGAAACACGTTTCTATCATTGCCCACCGCCCCCCCCACATCCCTCTCCAGAGTGCTTTTCATCTCACAAAACTGAAACTCTACCCATTCAATACCCCCAGCCCCCAGTAACCAGGGGTCCACTTCCTGTCTCTTTGAATTTGACTCCTCCAGGTGCCTCATTAAGGTGGAATCATAAAATATTCAGCTGACTGATTTCACTCCTCATAAGGTCCTTCAGATTCATCCAGGTCATCTCCTGTGTCAGAATTCCTTTTCTTTTTAGGTTCCTCGATAGACTAGCTATGCCACCCCTCAGTATTTATCTTGAAGAATTAAATTCATCACGCTACAGGGATACATGCACACCCGTGTTTATAGCAGCACAATTCACAATAGCCAAACTATGAAAGCAGTCAGGGTGTCCATCAACAGATGCATGGAGAAAGAAAATGTGGTATTGATACGCAATGGAGTTTTATTCATCCATAAAGAAAAATGAAATTATGTCATTTGCAGAAAAATGGATGGAAGGTGAGACCATCATGTTAAGTGAAATAAGTCAAACTCAGAAGGTCAAGTGTGTATGTTTTCTCTCATCTGCAGAAGCTAGAAAGGAAAAAGGAAAAGAAAGGTGTTGGTGGGGGCCGTCTCATGAAAATCAAAGGGAGATCAATGGAAGAAAAGGACCAAGGGATGGGAGATGGGGGGGGGGTGTGCAGTGGGAAATGCTGGGGAGTGATACTAGCCAAATTATATTGTTATATTGTGTGCGTGTACAAATATGTAACAACAAATTCCATCACTAGGTACAACTATAATGCACCAATTAAAAGAAGTGGGGAAAAAATTCCCCTCCTTTTAAGACTGAATAATAAATATTCCATTGTATCATTCATTGTATATATGTAGCACATTTTCTTTCTTTCTTTTTTTTGTCCTACACTGAGACTAGAAGCCAGAGCCTACAAAACAAGCACTCTACCCCTGAGCTACCTCAGTAACTTTTTAAACTCTTCTTTTAGAAAAATCAAAGCAATATAGGCTCATGGTAAAAAGTCTGAACAGTTCAGAAACAAAGTGAAAACTGGACTTGTACTCTCTCTGCTCATAGAAAGCTGTTTCTGGTGAATCCTGGAATTTTCCAGGCATGAGGCAAACAGGTTTATATCTATTTTTGACACATATAGTGACTTACTCCTTACCCATGCTTCCCAAATGTGAGTATGCACACAACATATGTAACAACACAGACTGCTGGGTCCCAGCTCCAGGGTTCTTGACCCAGTAGGTTTGGGTGGCCCAAGATGGTGGGTTCCTGACAGGCTCCACAGAAAGCTAATGCTACCCTTGGGCACACCTCCACTGAGGAGCACCTATAAATAATGTCTTGCCAAGTATATTCCACTTAGTATCAGAGCGCAAAGCTCACCCTCACTCCTCTGAACCACTACATACTCCAGGGTTTGGACATTCATGACATATCTAAGCCCGCCCTACAGATAGACTTGATGTTCCTTCCAAATTTTCAAGTTTGGAAACAAAATTACAATGAACACAGACTATACTCTGAACACTTGTGACATTTATAACATTGTATCTGGTGGATTCCTAGGCAAGCAATCCTGAGCTGTAAATTAATTTTTCTGATGCATACTCCCAGGCCCCTCCTTGGGTACAGTGGCCTTCCCATCAAGCCTAAGGATGCTTATGTTCACACATTACGGGGTCACCATTGGAGTTGTTGTCAGTCAAATTGATGAAAAGAGAATCTTCTCATTTCTTAATTTTGATTTCTTATATTTTAACTGAGGAAGCATTTTCACATGTTAGCCATTAATAAACCCTCTTCTGGACCGGCATGGTGGTGCATGCCTGTAATACCAGCAACTCAGGAGGTGAGGCAGGAGATTGAACGTTTGAGGCCAGCCTCAGCAGCAATTTAGCAAGAACCTGTCTCAAAATTAAAATTTTTAAAAAGCAGGATTGGGCTGGGGCTGTAAGCTCAGTGGCAAAGTGCCACTGGGTTCAATCTACACTATTTAAATAAACAAATAAATAAAGTAAATCTTTTTCTGTTCTCTCATGTGCTTTGGCCATTTTTCTATCTGCTTTTCTTCTCCTTATTGACTTGTAAGAACTCTGTCATCCATGTGGAAAATATTTTTCCAGTTTGTTATTTGCCTTTAGACCTTAGGATATTACATTTTCATGTAGCCAATTTAAAAAAAAAAAAAATCTTTCCCTTGGAGACTCTTGAGTCTTGTCATACTTCCCCCAATCCAAGAATATATACTTTTAAATTTTTTTGCTAATGTTTTCTTCTAGTAATTTTATGATTTCCTTTTTACATTTATATCTTTGCTCCATCTGGGATTTATTTCAGAAATGGAGAACTGGCTTTATTTATTTATTTTTTTCCTAAACAGCTAGCCAATTATCCAATTTGATTGAATCATTCATCTTTTCTCCTCTGATCTAAAATGTCACTTTATCATATATTCAATTTCCATTGTTCATGGGTGTGTGTCTGGACTCTACTCTTTTCCTTTGATCTGTCTGCCTGTTCTTATGCCAGTACCCAACTATTTTATTATTGGAGCTTTATACAACACTTTCATAGCACCAGTTGCCCCTTATAATACCTCTTTTTTCAGAATTTCCCAAGCTCTTTCTGCATGTTTATTTCTCCAGATGAACTTTAATATAATTTGTCAAGTTCAAAAGATCTTGTTGTTTTTCACATCTTCTAACAGATGTGATTTTCTGATTTCTCAGCGCACGGCCAAACAGAAACAAGCTGAGAAGAATGGGGGTGGATTAGAGGCAAAGTGAAGGCAGAAGAAGTGACAGCTAACAGGGAGGGAACCGAAGTGATAAAGAACTATAAAAAGTAGACACGAGAAGTATCTGTAGCCATCGTGGAATGGGCCTTTAGTGTGGGGCCAAACAAGGCTTGAGATTTTCACTACATTACAACCAGAACAGAGCTGGACACTTGTGACCACAGTTCTGAGTCATGAAGACTCACATGTTCTGTAACCTCTGATTAAGAAGGCCGGGAAGTGTGTAATATCCACTAGTGATTCCTATCCAAAATATCTCTTTTTAAGGTCTCAGATATTAATGTCTGGAAAACCAGAATGAAATGGTTCATTCTTGGATGATGAAATAAATGTGACATGTTACTGGTCTCTACAGTTTTCTCAAAACCCACCTCCAAATTCCAAGGAACTGCCAGCACTAAAATTTGAATTCATTCTACCCATGGAAACAGAGCTGAGGGAAATATTCCCAGTCTTTCAGCCAGTCCAAACAGTAAGAAAAAAAGATTTACCTCTTACTAAGCATCTGCCCCCAACAGATGAACGTGCTAATAGGCAGATCATCCTCCAGTCCTCAACAGCCCTGCTGGGTGAATGCTATGTTCCCATTATACAGGGGAACTGAAGCTCAGAGAGGCCAAATGACTTGGACATTTAAATTAGCATATGACAGAGCCCTCAGTCTCACTCCCACCATCACCAGAGTGTCCAAAAAGCAACTGATCCTATTCAGACATCCCTTTGCAATGCCCTGCCACCTGCCCAATGCCTGCAGCCAGGAGAGGTCTCGCTCCAGGCCCATAAATGGTATGTGCAGTTGGAAGGGTGAAATGGGGTGCCAACCTCAGGCACCCAGGGAAGTAAAGGACAGGCTCTCTCTGTATGTCACTTTCCAGCCTTAGATCAGGATTCTCGAAGGAGGAAGTTTGACCCTGGAACTCAAGAGATACCTCCAAGAT
The DNA here is from genome assembly GCF_902686445.1 of Sciurus carolinensis. Lineage (NCBI taxonomy): Eukaryota > Metazoa > Chordata > Mammalia > Rodentia > Sciuridae > Sciurus > Sciurus carolinensis. The sequence continues at coordinate 111,867,445 of NC_062219.1, read as the reverse complement.
GAGGGCGCTGCCTGCCACAGCCAGGTCCTCCCTGCCCTCCCTGGGTTATCCTAGGGCAGTCTCTGTGTTCACCATAACACACCTTTGCCAGAGGTGTGGGCAGAGCCCAGCCTTGTCCCAGACACCCCAGGGAACAGGAGCTGTGTAAGTGACATGGGAGAGAGGAGGTGACATGGGAAATCACTCCCTTGGGAGTTCCCCCAACACAGAGGAAACAGAGGTCAAAGCACTCCTTTGTTTTTTTTCTTCCCAGGCCCTTAAAAAGGGGCATTACAGGGCTCACCCTGGATTCAGGTACAGAGGGGTGGGAGGAAGAGGATCGCAAGGCCGAGAGCTCCTGGGGCAAAGGCGGGACTATATGGTCATGAATATGGCAGGGAACCAGCGCTTTCAGACCTCTGTAAACCGCCCCCCACCCCGGTCAAGACCTGGCTGACTGTAGAATGGTGACCCAGAGGATGAGGTGGGTGAGCAAATTAATTCATTCCAGCACCCCACATGAAGTGCCTACTACGTGCAAAGGACCTTGCTCCTGGGGTGGAAGATGAAAAGGGACCAGAGTGGAGTTGGAATTCGCTGGAAGGGAGGCAAAGTGCACGGAGAAGGTCTGGGAGCGGGGTTGCGCGGGGTGGCGCAGAGTCTCAGCACAAGCATCCCGAGACCCTGGGCGCGGAGGACACGCGCGCTCCGGGGCTCGGCGCGCGCGCTCGGGCCCGGCGCCGCGCGCGCGCGCGCTCACGCCGCCGCTCCCCCGCCCGCGCGGCTCCGTCTCCCGCGCGCGCGCACTTGAGGCCTCCCTTGTGCGTCTCCTCCATTCGCTACGTGCAGAATGGTCCGTCGGCAGCAGCTGCAGCGCCGGGTGGGAGGGGGAGGAGGAGGGGAGGGGGAGGCGGCGCCCGGGTCTGGGGGAGGGGCCGCGACGGCCGGGCGAGAAAGGGGTGGGGAAGAGGGGCTGGGCCCCCGCAGTCGCGAGGGCAGCCGCGGAGTCCGGGTGGGCTCCACGCTCATCCCCTCCCCCTCCCCGCCACTGCTCCTTTCTGCAAGGCCACCGCGGCCATCCTCCTGCTCCCTGCGGGAGGCGTCCTGCAACCCAGCGGACCTACGGGGTGTCTCTCCGTGTTGTCCCCTCCCTAGAACCCAGATCCCAGACCCAAGAAGAGCCACTCCTGCTGTCGCCTGTCTGCTTCCTGTCCCAATCACACTCCCAAGCTTTTGTGTGATACCACCCCACAGCAAGCCCTTCCCCACTCCGCCTTCCATGGCGTGGGGTCCCTAAGAGGTACTGCAGCCTCACTCCGCTTCCAGCCCTTGCTCTTACCCGCTCCCCACGAGGAAGAGGCATGGACAATGTGGACCCCCGAGCATATTTCCCTGCATCTCACCATGTGCACACCTGCTCAGCCACGGAAAGGTTTCCTGGCCCAGAAGAGAACTCTGCTGCCCAGGTCCCTAGGGTTGCTTCCAAAGGAGTGCCAGAAGGACTGAGCTGGTATGAATTCTCAGGCATTACACGGATGTACCCTATATACCTGTTTACAAAGGGTTCCCCAGGAATGTGATGGCAGGGATCACCAAGGGGTGGATCCTATAACCCTCAAGGAGTCCCAATAGACCAGATCCTGGTCCTGCCAGAAATCCAGATGTGGCCCAGATGTCCACAGCAGTCCCTCCCACAGGCTGGGACACCAGCTATTGTATGCAGTCCCTCCCAATCAGTGTCAAGGGAGGAAAACTGGCAACCTCCAGTGTCCCTTCTGCATTTAGCCTGCTGGGAAAGCACAACTCCCTCACCTTCCTCTTCCTGCCCAGAGCCACCTGGGTTCACCACTTAGGTTCAGCCTGTGGTCGAACTTCTAATCCTTTGCTAAGGGTAAGTCTAGATACCCAGGAAGGAAGGTGTCCTTCCTGGGTCAGTCTCATTACACACACACAGAATGACCCATGAGCCCGGGCTCTACATTGTATACAACTGGACACAAGGAAGGGGATTGATTCTCTTCTCTCCCTGGTGGCCTCATTTTCGGGCAGCGCCCTCTGCTGGTGAAGTACAGGAAAGAACAAGACACTCAGAGGATCTGGGGAAGGGGACAGAGGTAGAGAAACAAGAGTCTTGGAGCTCAAAGTACTGGCTGTGCTGATCACACACAAGGGAGGCATGATGAGGTTTTCCTGGATATAAGGATTTTGGGGTCAGTTTTACCTGGGCTTAGGGGGTAAACCAAGCAGGTAGATGGGGCTCAAGACACCCCAAGAGTGGCCCTTCCCATGTGCTAGGCCATGCCACTGTCCTGGATGGCTCACATGCCCACTGACCCTGAAGCCTGCTGTGCCCTGCCAGGGGACTCTCCCTGTCAGCATCTGCTGGGGTGGTGGCTTGGAGGAGCAGCTCTGGCTTAGAACCGAAACTTGGGACTGAGAGAAGGTGACCCCAAGACAGAAAGCAGCAATTGGCAACCCCACTTTGCATATACACAGGATGCCCAAGCCCAAGTCCCTGGCATGGCAGGACTCAAGTGGGGTTGGGGCCTGAGTCACAGCCTGGCATGAGCCTGACCGGGTCCCAGGAGATGCCAGCTAGTCCAGAGGTGAGACCTGGGTCAACAACCCATTGCCCTGCCTCCTGACGCCAGGTGTCCTCTTCATCACGTCTCACACGTGGTGTCAAGGCGGGGCAGGACCAGGGCAGGACCAAGGCATTCCACAGATGGTGCTGGGCTGAGCTAGTGCTGGGGTCTGTGCCTTAGAGCTCTCAAGGAGCAGGACAGGAGGAAGATAATGTAGGGGCTCTCCTTGCTGCAGCAGGGGCAAGCCTGGTTAGAGAGAAAGGGGACTGGATGGGCCCCCAGACATTTGGAGTCTGTCCTTCTGTGTTGAGTGAGGGAGGCTACAGGTGTCCCCAAAGACTTGCAGCTCTAAGGCCCGCCCTAAAGTTGCTTCTCCTGAGGTGGGTCTTCTAGTTTGGCCCTCAGGTCCTCCGCATCTGCACAGACCCTTCACCCAGGTCTTACCTCCAAAGGCAGCCCCTGCTCCCAACTTTCACAGGACCCCTTGGGGCCCTGGTCCCCAGACCCAACTTCAGTTCTGCAACCCAGCAAAGTCAGAGAGCCTGGCTGTCCCCACTACTCCCATGAAGTAAATGACACTGTAAGCTTCCACTGTCCCACCCTCCCTGCCCCACTTCACTGATTCACTGACTTCCACCTTCCAGGCCAGGCCCCCTTCCAGGCCCAGCCTGGGCGAGGAGGATTCCCAAGGGAGGGATTGAGGCCCAGGAGGGAAGAGAGAGCCAGGCGCTTTAATTGGAGGTAATTAGTTAATTCACTCTGAAAGCAATGGAGGAGGAGAAGGGAGGGGAGGGGGGCTGTGGCCTAACAGGGTTCAGTTGCTCACACTGTGGCGAGTCTTTCTAGACCAGAGCCGACCTGAGTGCCCACACACACCTAGGAGGCCCTCTCTTCTGTCCCAGAGCAGTTAGAGCAAGGCCCACAGCAGAGCCAGCAAGCTCTATAGAAAAGAGCAGGTGCGGCAGGGTGGTTGGGAACAAGCCTTTGGAAGTTCAGCAGGTGTGAACTGGCCCCAGAAGGGGATTGGGGAGATGCAGGGGGAACTGGTACGTCTCTGTCACCCATCCTCCGTCCCTCTCAAGGTCATTCCCTCTACCCCAAGATAGGGGCTCATCCTCCTCCTTTGGTCCGCGAAGTCCCAGGGCTGCCCCTCCTACACCAAACAGGGCCCGAAGGCTAACTCCATTCCCTTTTACTGCAGGAAACCATTCCAGCAACAGGGAAAGGGGCGCCGGAGGACAGAGCCCCTGCCGGGCCCCAGGGGGCGTGTCGGCGGCCCCAACGCATCGCCGGCAGGCAGCGTGGCGGGGACTCTGGCCGACAGCCTCCTGCGCCGTCCGGAGCAGCTGACTCGCTGGCGGCGGGCCAGGTCGCCGCGGCCGGGAGGCAGCAACGTGCGGCGCGGCATGTCGCGGGTGCAGAGGCAGGGAAATGTGGGGGCGGGCCGGCGCGCCTCCTCCCCCTCCCCACGCTGGCCCATTCATAAAACCCGCAGGCACTGCCCGGGCCTGGCAGCCTTGGCCTCCTAATTGCAAGCTCATTAAGGAGTTTGCATCTCATTTGCATGGAAATCATTTCCTGGCCCTCAACAGAGAAACACCCCCACCCCATCCAGCAGCCCCCAGTTCCCTGCATCCACAGTCCCGGAGACGAGGGAGACCAGGGGGCCTGTCTCCCGCCGGCGCCTTCTTCCCTGCCGCCACCCCATTCCTCCCGTCCCATTGGGAGTGGGGGAGGGGGCTTGGCAGAGCACCCACCTAGCAAGGAGCTCTGCCTGTGCCCCAGGTGAGCTGGCTCTGCCCCAGTGGGTCTAAGCGAGGGAGGTGCCGGCCAAGTCATTTGCCCCCCGGCTTGGCCATGCCCAGGGAAGGGAGGAGGCGGTCGGCAGTCGTCCGGAGCAGCTGGGAGTACCTGGCAGGAGTAGGGCTGGTGGGTGAGGCTGTTCGTGCCCAGCCTCACGTACCTTCCCTGCTACAGGCCGTGCCCCCACCCCCACACCCCTCGCCCCACAGAACAAGCACTCAGTGAGTACGGAAACAGACACCCAGTCACCGGAGCACAAAGGCACCCACACTGGGCCAGCCATCATGGCGGCCTCCCTGGCAGCCACCCCTGGGGGCAGACAGATGCCTTCACGACCATTTTGTTCTCCAGCATGGTGCCACGTTGGGGGAAGGGGCTTGTCCTGAGACTTCTCTGAGTAAGAGGGCCCACAGAAGGGTTCCCTTATGAACCCCAGATGTGGCCTCTTGCCCCTCTTTTCCTGCAACCCATATTTATGAAGGCCCCCAAGTGCTGGGTCCTGCATGAGGACCGGGCTTCTGTTCTTCCTGTCCGGAGTGTATGTAGTGGACAGAATTCCCCCCGACTTCTCCAAGGTGGGGGGATATTTTAAACGGCTGGAAATGGAATAGAACTGCCTGAAGTAAATGAAATCAGACACAGCCTGGAATAGCAGCATCCTGGATCTGTGTATCCTAGGACAGTGTAAAGTGATCGCAAAATATTCAGCATTAGAGTCCAAAAAAACCAGACCTTTGTCCAGGTCATCAAGGTTCCTCCCCAGGCATGGTCCTGCTCATGCTTCCTGTCTGCCCACACTCTGACCTGCTGTCTGAAGTTTCTCCCTTCCATTGCTAGGGCATGAAAGGGTGGACAGTGACATTCAGTTGTTATTTGAGCACTGTGTGTGCATGACACAGCGATGCTTAAAGAAAGCACTAGAACACCTGTTCAATGTTCATCTCATTCTTTTTCCATTTAATGTGAACATATTGTAAAAGATCAACAATATAAAATATATTCATATTACAGAGGTATGCCCTACTATTTTTTTATTGCTAGGGGCACATGATCAAAAATAACTTGCAGGTCACTGGTCTGAACTTCAGGCAGGGTGGTCGTGGACAGGGGCTGGTTTGTCTTGTTCATTTGAGTATCTGGCCTAAAACATGGTTAGCTCAGAACCTGGAAGGGAGCAGCCATCAGGGATAGAGTGATTTAAACAAAGTCCACCTCTAGAAATGACAGATGAAGAAACTGAAATGACTCTGGGTGGGGAATGCTCAGAGGAGGACACAGACAGGTAGAGTCTCCCATTGGTGCTAGGTCTGCAGCCTACCTGGGCCCAACACCCAGCATCACTCAAATCTTGCTCCCACCCACACCGGCAAGCACTGCTCCCTCTTCTACCTGCAGGACTGTGCTGGCACTAGAGGAGCAGAGCCAGCTAGGGCTGCCACCCACCACATCTTCCCAACTTGGCAGGAAGCCTGTTGAAAGCTTGGTATTCCAGAACTCTCCAGAAGTCCATCCGGTATGAAGTCAGCATTTAGGCTTCAGGCAGGCCCCAATTCTCCTCCAGGTGAGTGATGTGGGCACAAAGCATAACTGGTGTGGGCTTCTGTTTCTTCACTGTAACACCTCTAATAATCACACTTGCCACATAAGTTATTGTGGACACTGGCATACAGGGTGTACGTCTAGCACATAACGCATGTGGCCAGATCCTTCCTGCTCTGTGCGACAAGTGCCCCCTAAAGAACCTGTTGAATGTGACTTGGCATCAGTATGGGAAAGAGAATTCTGCAGGCAGACAAATGAACCTTTGCAGAGCACCTGCCTGCAGAAATTTTGCAGCCACCCAACAGCCCGGGCTTTCTCTAAACTCGCCCACTCTCCTGTGGTGTGACTACTCTTTTCCACCCTGCTCCTTTCTCTCAGGCCGCCCAGCCTTACTTCAAGCATGAGCTGAGGGTGACATCTAGTGGCCATTTGTGTAGCTGCATGACCCCGACCAGTGACACCCGCTCCTGGAGGGCCTGAGGTCAGGTGTGGGATCTCAGTTCCAACACCTTTCCTGGCCCTCCCAGCTCATGGTCAGGGCCCAGGGAGTCTCTGAGGCAGCCACTCCCTGCTCCGCCCTTCAGGGCTCCAGCTGTCAGGGCTGCACCCGAGGGAGAGATGACCAAGGAAGACTGCCCAGTCTGCAGCCCTAGCCCCGGCCCCACACAGAAAGCAGAATATGGCTACCCTTCTCTCAAGTGCTACTGGACACCTTATAGGCGTCATCTCATTCAATTCTTATCATGAGAGCCTATTGTTTCGCAAAGAAGCCAAGACACAGCAAGGAAAATGCTTGCCAAGAATCACAGCTCCTCAGGGCCCAAATGGTGAAGTGAATTCTGTGATGCTTAACAGAATCCCAGAAAAGCCTCCACTGGACAGAGGAGGCCAAGAGGAAGTGGCCTGCTTCGGGGTTAGGAGCCTCGAGTTCCAGCCCGGCTTTGCCCCATGTGACCTCCACTGAAGGCCTCCTGCCCGCTGAGTCTGTTCCTTTGCTGTCAAGGCAGGGTGGAGGAGTTGTGAGCCTCACGCTGGCTGGACATGGACTCCCATTTGGGGGGTGGTTTCAATGCCCAGACTTGCTGAGCCTTGACTGAGAAAATCAAAATCAGTAGGAATGGCGCTAAGGCATGGGTTCTTTTCACAATCTTTCCAAGTGCTTCCGTGTGCCGCCAAGGTTGAGAACGGGGCCTCTGGGAGTTTCCCATTTCAGACTCCCCTTCCCTCCAGAGGTCAGCACCCAGGGGCTTCTCCCAGTCCCAAGAAAACCCGTCTCAACCTGTCCTCCCAGACCCCCAGAACAAGCCGCCTCCTCACCACCAGGGGCCCCTACGAGGACACTGGCCCTCAGCCCTTTCCAGAGAGTGCCCAGCAGGCTTGAGCCTCTTGAGGCTCTGACCCCAGGCCTGGCCCCCTGGCTGGGGGAGGGAAGGCCACAGAGAGCTTAACCCCAACAGGATGAAGGCACCATAATTAGGGTCAGGCGGTTGGCTCAGCCTGCGGAAATCCCCAGCTTAGTAGGGATGGGGGGGCTGCAGCCTTGGAGAGGGGGTCAGGGCAGAAGTAAGGGGGCAGGGGAGGCCAGGCATGTGGAGACCCTAGGACCAAGGCCCCAACTGGCCCCTGTGAGGGCTCGCTAGGGACTCCACACAGTCCCCTCCCTCCCCGGGGTGCTAACTCTCACAGGAGGAGGAAGGACCATCCAACCCCCACCACTGAGGCCTGCTGCTCCTTCAGGCTGGGGTGCACCAGGATCACCCCCTACCCCAGCCTTGGTGGGAGGCGGAGGGCCCTGGTGGGAAAGGACTACAAGAGCATTCCCAGGGTGACCCCGGCTGCCCCTGCCTGTAATCCCCAGGCCTTTAGTGAGGGATCACCTTCCCCTGTGGAATGTAACACCCAGGGGATGAAATAGGGTAGGGGGGGCAAGTGTCAAGAAGGGGGCCTTGCTGGGGCTGGGTACTTCCCAGTCCCCAAAAGGCCCTTCAGGAGGTGGCGACTGCAAAGAGAGAAGCTCCCTTCCCCCATTATTCCCCAAGCCTGTCTTCTGAGCTCACCCTAGGGTACAAGGTCTCAGGCCCCATTGACCAGCTATCCTCCAGCCATGCCCACCCGAATCCTAACACAGGGTGGGGCCTGGATGTCGCTTTTGCTAACCACTCACTTTGCAGGGGAGAAAACAGATTGGAGAGATGAAAACTGGTTAAGATCATGTAGTGTCAGAACCACACCTACAAGGCCCAGCTTCCTGAGAGGCTGCTTTAATAATCCAGCAAGAATTGCAGCTTGCCTCCTCACGAGTCCCGCACACCGGGGCCGGGGCCCTCTCCCCACAGCAGGGCACCCCACTCTCTTGCCCTCCATGGTCATGGACTGGTGCAAACTGGTCACAGAAACCTGCAATGGCTGGGACTAAGGTCTCCCATGTTGAGAATCAACACCAAAGGACTGGCCTCCCCAAAACTGACCTCTCTTCCCCAGCCTCACCCCTCACCCATCAAGTAGGCCTCTGCGTGAGCCTCAGTCCTGCTGGCTCTGGGCTCTCCTAGGAACCCCTGTGGGCAGGACCTTGTGGCACACAGGTACCATGCCCAGCCCAGCACCCACCACAGGGATGCTTGGGAATGAGGAGGGACTCTTGGAAAGGTGACAGAACTCAGCTTAAGTCACAGGACCCAAAAAGCACTTCAGTGGGAAGCCATCTCAAACATCTCGTTCAGCCCACATGCCCTCCCTTTTGGGGGACAGTTGACTTCTGCCTCAACACTGTAGAAATGGGAGCCTCTTGGCATGTTCATTCAGTCACTCATCAAGTGAACCTTATCCCATCCTCGTCCACATTCTGGGGCTGAGGTGAAGTAAACCATTTCAAGGATGCGGGCCAAGGGTTCGTGGATGGCCTCTCTGGGGCCTGGCGTAGTGCTAAGCAAAAGGCGAAGATGCTGATCAGAAATAATCCCCCACCTTTATGTCTCACTGACATCAAGTGTGGCTTGTACACTTGGGCTCATTCCATGCTCACGACCACTGATCCCAGCAGCACCAACCTCGCTGCCAGGTGGCAAGGCGAGGCTCAGAATGCCCCTGGCCCCATGGCTGGAAGAGAGCAGAACCAGGACTCTGCCGGGCAGCAGGACTCCAGCCCGGGGCTCTCTGCACACTCACGCCAGCCCTGACCAATGTAGGTTTCGCGTAGAAGATAGGATTCACCCAGGAGAAAGAAAACGTGATTTGGGCCCCAAATTATAAAAACGAATGAGTGAAAATGGATCAGAGGCCCTCTGGGTCCCAGGACAGTGCCGAGTCTACTCAATGCACAGGAGCCAAGGGCAGAAGTGGAACCCCTCCCCATCCTGGGGTCAGGCCCACAATGTCCTGGGCCAGCACAGTGGCACGGGCAGATGCACACACACACACTCATGGGCATGAGTCTCTGCACGTCCCAGGGACGGGGTGGCCCAGCCCCTTCACTCCCCTCTGATAACCCAGAGGCTTCCTGCAGGATCAGCACGTTGGCCTTCAGGCTGGCCATGTCAGGCACGTGCCAGGCCAGCTGCCAGGGCCCAGGGCCCCAGGCCTGCTGGGCCCTAGAGGGTGACTGGCCCTATTCAGCCTCAGGAAGCAGGTAACTTCTTGGAGCGTGAGGCCTAGAGCTCCCACTCAGACCCCTTTTTGGAACCAGTGTTCACTTCAGGTAGGGGCTTACTGAGGAACCTCAGGGTTCCCGGGCTTCACGTGGGCACGCAGCCCTGCTGGCATCTCTGGGCACACTCCAGGGAGGTTCAGGGAAACCAGATGCTCAGGTCAGGGCTGGCATGGCTCTAGGGGGAAATGGGGAGGGGGATGGCAAAGGGTGGAACATAAGAGTGAACCTGGGAAAGGTGGAGGTGCCCTGGGGGATGAGGTTCAGAATCGAGAAGTATGGAGGGGGCTGGGCCCCAGAGTGCTCACAGGGCAGTTGGAATTTAAGGAAAGGGAGACTCATGTAGCACAGCACAAGGAAATTAGGAAAAGAGCCAGGTTTAGATACTAACCTTGCCATCTATAAGCTGGGTGATTTGGGCATGTGGCTAACCCTCTCTGAGCCCCTTGGTGTCATCTGCAAAATGAAGCTAAAAATAGGACCCAGCTCACAGACTTTGAGAAGTGTATGAGGCCCTTGGGGTATAGCACAGGGCAGCCTCTCTCCCTGTCCCCCCCGTCCTTGAAGGGTGTGATGGGCTGAGGGGGGGAAAGAACCATTGCTGGGAGGCTGGCGTCTTCCGAGGGATTCTAGAAGGTCCTGGGAAAATGTGTTCATCATTCAGATGAAAGGGTCAAGGTCAGAGGGGAGAAGGGACTTACCCAAGGCCACCGAGAGTAAGGACAGAGGCAGGAATGCTCAGCCCATACCAGCTCCTCTGCCTGGGAGGTGCCCTGACCCTGCTCAGAAAGGGAAGCCAGTGGGCAGAGAGCCCTTCAGCTCTGAGAGGGAAAGGCCTAGAAACCGTGAGTCCTGGACCTGGAGATGGAAGCCCTACTGCTGCACCCACACAGGGCATCCCCTGAGGCCTGGAGGACTCCTGTACAACCTCCAAAGCTCAGGTGCATGGAAGGCACCTCTTCCAGGATGCCCTGACCTGACCAGCAGTGGCAGTCTTGCCAGATGGCGGAGCCGTCCCCCTGGTCTATGGACGTGTTGCTTCCCCAACTCAGCTTCAAGGTTTTGAGACAAGGGACAGAGTCTTCATCAAGTTTGAGGCCACAGACACGACACCACAATCCAGCCTAACATTTGTAGGTGTGGATTGAGGGAGATGTGGGGGCAAAGGACCCCAACTCATAGGGACAGGGCGCCGGGGCATTGCCACCTTGCCCTGGCCTGCCTTCCCTCCCCCACGCCTGGGCCCCAGCTAAGAGCAAGTTCCTGGTGCAGGCTGTACCTTGCCCTGTGCCTGGCATTTACCAAAAGGGCAGAGACAGTGAGAAGGGCCTCCCTGTGCCATCCACTCATGAAGGAGCCCTCAAGAGGGAAAAGGGTCAGATTTCAAAGTGCCCGAAGGTGACAGAGAGATGGTGAATGCCTGGCGTGTCAACATCGACCCGGGGGTGTTATCTAGACTAGGTGACATGAAGAACATCCACAGAGCAAAAGACAGCAGCGGCCCTGCCCCACAGTGGACAAGAGGGATAGACAGGCGATTAACGGAGACAAAACCTCACAAGCGAATAGGTACAAGAAGAAATGCCAAAGACCACCAGACACCTCTCTTCCCCTAGTAGACGGGCAAAGACGCAGATGCTGGATAAAGGCCAGTATCAGTGGGGACATGGGGACCCAGGAGCCATTTGCCCTGTGGGAGGCAGGGTAGGCTGGGGCCAGCCTGGGGTTGGTCATGCTCAGTCAGGTTAGGTACACAAGCACCCGGTGACCCAGCGACTTCACTCGCGATTCTGGCCCCAGGAATCCCAGGGCACAGGAAGGGTTGTCAGGGCACCTGGATATGGCCGAGAGTGGGCAAGAAAATATGTGGGTGCCCCTCGTGGGGTACGACATAGCGGGCTGAAGCAATAAGGCTGGATTTTATAAACAGCGTGGAGTGAAGGAGAGCTATGACCCGTGACATTTTCCAAAGTGAAAAAAATAATGACATGTTTACATGTCCCACTTGCAGGAACCACATAAACAGAAAGGATCAAATACTCGGAGGAACGAGGAAGGGTGTGGGGAAGCAGGTCAGGGGCCCTGCGACCCCAGGCAGATTAGCACCACAGCTGAGGCCCTCGAGGGCGGACCCCAGTCCCCAGGGCCCTGGGCAAGGGCTCTGTGGAGCCAGGAGCCACCTCAGAGGTCGCCTCTCCCACTGCCATCCACATCCCAGGCTTGACAGAAGTCAACGGGGGCACCTGGAGCTCCCTTCAGCTCAGGCTCCTCTCGTGGCTGGAAATAAAGGAGCAAGGAACCCCCTGTTCAGGGCCATGGTGCTAGCAACCTGGGAAGCAAGCTCTTGCCCTTACAAAAGTTCCTAAAATTAAGGTTGGTTTTTTGGGGTTTTTTTAGGGGAGAGCTTTGTGGGGTTTTTTTTTTTTGTTTTTGTTTTTGTTTGTTTGTTTGGAGTTTTTTCTTTCTTTTTTTAATTAATTTTTTTTGTTCTCTTTTTCCTATTTCTTTTCACTTTTTTATTTTTTATTTTTACAGACTGCATTTTGATTCATTGTACACAGATGGGGTAGAGTTTTCGTTCCTATGGTTGTGCACGATGTAGTCACACCAGCGGTGTAATCATACATGTTGTAGGGTGATGATGTCTCAGTCCACCATCCTTCCTTCCCCCACACCCTCCCGCCCCATTTCCCTCTACATGACCCCAAGTTCCTCCACTCTTCTCTTGCTCACTGCCCTCCGTTATGCATCATCATCCACTTATCTTCAGACACGATTCTGAAACTCCCGTGAAGAGATACACTGTCCTAGGCATGCGTCAAAACCATCTGGTGGGAAGCCAGGAGTGGGGCATGAAATCAGAATGATAATAGAATTCATAGCTGCTGAGTCCAGGAAGGGGTGCACGGGGTCACCACACTTTATTCTCTACTTATGTGTCTATTTAAGCATTTCCATAATAACATTTTTCAAAAGAAAATGTTCCCCAGTAAGAAAATCCCCCATGTGAGGAGAGGAACCTCTAACCTCAGGATGCCCCCAGTCTAAAGGGGGACACATGGCCCTCTGCCATCTGTATGTCTGGGGTCTCCCTGCTTCTCCGTCCCCTCAGGGCCACGGTTACCTCAAGAGACGAAGTCAGGATCCCAGCACCAAAGATGAAGCCTCAGACCCGCCCTCACCACCAAGCCCAAGCGTCAGGTCCTGGAACTGCATGGGAGCAGGTCTGGTCCCAGGCCACCATGTGCAGGTCCTGGCTGCTCACTGTCAGGGCACCTGCCTGGGTCCCGGAAATGCCCGGCCAGCCCCAGCCCAGCTCTCCTCCACCAGGCTCTGCCGCTGTTGGCCATAGTTCCTCACTCCTACCGGCTCTCCTCCGTGTTTAATGAGGACTAGAATCACCCAGTGAGTTGGAAGATCAAATCAGACAACATTTTATAAGTGCCCATAAAAGTTGCCAGAAGCCAGGGGAGGCAGCTGGCCAAGGTCACAGCCTGGCAGCACAGAGCCAGGTTCTTCACGGGTCCAGGACACTGTGCCAGTTGCCACCCACCTCCCTTGTGGCCCACAGCCTGGTGGACAGAGTTTCCTGATTCAGAGTCCAGGGTAGTGTCCCTGAGACCCTCCCCTCCAGTCCCCAGTCCCACTGCCGGAGCCTGCAGGTCAAGAGCGCACCAAGAACACCATATGGACAAGATGCAAGCCAAGAAGGGGAGGGCCGGGACCAACAGAGGCAGGAGCCTCTCTCTTGCCCCCGGGAATGCAGAGTGGTTCTACTGGGAGAGTGCCCAGACACAGGGGCTCTGTAGTACACAATAGTCAACATCTGGACGTTTCCTGCTACGCACAAGGCACTGCCCACCTGCTCCTTGTATATTATCTTATTTAATTCTCACTACTCTCCAAAGAGACTGGTGCTCACTGTCCGCGCTGTGCAGACGGTTTCGCTGAGGCACAGAGAAGGTAAGCAACTTTCCTGAAGTCACTCAGTTTGCAACCAGCAGAGCCAGAATGGCCTGTGGAGGTCTGCTCTGAGGCTGTGCTCTCAACCACCCTCACAGGGACACTCTCAGCAGCCACCTGACTGGCCCTCCCTCCCTCCCTCCCTTCCTTCCTTCCTTCCTTCCACTTTATTTTATTTACTGGTTTTTATGTGGTGCTTCAACCACGCTAGGCGAACGCTCTACCACTGAGCCACAACCCCAGGCCCAGCCACTGGGCTTTTTCCGAGCAGAGTTTCTGATTTCCTGGGGTCCGAGGGTTGCTGACATGGAAGCGGAGGACTCCATCACGAAGAAAATCAGGCCAACGACCATGCTCCTTCCCTGGGGGGAGTCCAGGGCACTAGCACCCATTTGGCTGAGGGAGCTCAGAGGTCGAGAAGGGCAGCGGCTGAGACCCTGTTTATGCCACAACACCTGGTGAGCCCCCACCTGGTGGGCAGTCCAGGCACCTGGGCAGCATCTCCACCTGTCTCTGTTGTCTTGTCTCTTGTCTCTTCTTCTTCCTCCCCCTCCCCTTCTCCCGCTCCCTCCTCCTCCTCCTTCTTCTTATCCTTCTTCATTTAAATCATCCACAGGAAGTTAACCAAGCACAGCATGGCCCTGGGAAATCTCTCTCCTCCTTTGAATGAGAGCAGGAGGAGCCCCTCCCCCTGAAAATGTCCCTGGGCAAGAGGTGCGGGCACAGGAGTAGGCCTACTGGTGTCTGGTGGCCACTGCTACCTCCTGGCATTGCATCCTGGGCTGAGAATTAGCTGACCTCTTTGACCTCCGTTTCCTCCTCTGTAAAACTGAAACGACAGCAACATCAAGATTCAGGTTCAAAGGAAGTAAAGGTATGTAAAACCTTCGGCCTGGGGCCCTGCACATAGTAGGTATGCAACATCAGCCCCCCTTGGGATCAGCTCAACCAAGCCAGGAGGTCCTCTGGGGAGGAATCTCACGGTGTTTTCCTGAGTCTCAATCAGCATTCGGTACAAGGCATGACACACAGCACTGTTCCACATCTTAGGTCAGGTCCCCAAAAGATCCTGGGATAAAGAATCAAGCCTTAGGGATTTGGGACTGTTTCCGGGGGCTAGATGGGGTGCCAGGAAGCAGGACTGGAAGGAAGAGGCCGTCAAGGGTATTGGAGGCGCAGTTCTGTAGAGGATGGCTCTGCCTGGTTCCGTGGGGGACTCCAGAGCTGGGTTATGCCTCAGGGTTGTCCCCACGCCAGGCAAAAAAGTTGGGGCTTCACAATCCTGCACCCCGCCACTGGCTAAGGACTGCCACGGGGAGACTAAACTCCCAGGACTTCCCACTGGGCCGCGTAGCTGAGGACAGTTGCCAAGAGAAAGTGCCCAGCAGGGAGGCCCCAGGCTGGCCAGGGAGGACACACGGGAACAGAAAAGGGGTGAGAGGCCATCTGCACACCCCACAAATGTCAGCCCAGCCTCTGAAAGATTGAGGCTCCCTCTGTAGTCCAGGGTGGTCATGGCAAAGGTGGGGGGACCACCAAGCAGAGGGAGAGCTCTAACTTACACTGTGGAGTCTCGGTTGATCAGAGGCAGAAGAGTCCCGAGCAGCCTGTCTCCCTAGTAGCTGGCAGGGGTGGGCTTGGGCTGCAGTGTTGGTCCCGAGAGTCCCTACTGTGCGCATGGCACAGATGCCAAGTCCTTCCGACGATTTGCTCATTAATCCTCACCACAACCCTATATAGCATCCCGACTTAGGGTTGAGGGAACTGAGGCGTAGAGTGGGCGGGGCAGCTGCTTGCAGCCCCCCACAGGGTTAAAGGCAAAGATGATCAGGGAATTCGCCACCATGGAAATGTAAACTGGAGCCTCGGTGAGATGCCATTCACACCCCTAGGCTGGCTATGATAAAAAATAAATTTGAAAAATGGAAAATAACAAGCACAGAGGAGGACGTGGAGACGTCGGGTCCCTTGTGCACTGCCAGAGCCTTGCAGCTGCTGGGGGAAACAGCTCGGTGCTTCCACAGGAAGGTAGACGTAGAGTCACCACATGATCTACTGCCAGCACATACCAAAAGGTATACATATTGAAAACAGGCACTCAGACAAAATTTTGTGCATGAATGTTCATGGCAGCACTATTCACAATAACCAAAAATTGGAAATAATCCAAATACCCAACCAACAGGTGAAGAACTAAACAAAATGTGATCCGTCCACATAATGGAATATTATGCAGCCATTAAAAGGAGGGCAGTGCCAGTGCTCAGGCTACCACCTGGATGAACCTTAAGAATATCATGCCAGACAGGCTTATGTGACGTGACCAGAATAGGCAAATCTCTATAGACAGGGTGCAGATTGGGAGTTGGCAGGGTGGAGAAAGGGGCCATGGGACCAGGGAGCAATGACAGTGGCGCACATTGTGAATATACCAAACGCCACTGGACTGTACACTTTTTAAAATGGGTATAACGAGCTGGGCGTAGTGGCACATGCCTGTAATCCCAGTAGCTCAGGAGGCTGAGGCAGGAGGATTGGGAGCCTCAGCAACTTAGCGAGGCACTTAGTAACTCAGTGAGACCCCGTCTCTGATAAAATACGTCAAAGGGCTGGGGATGTGGCTCAGTGGTTGGCTCACATCCCACATCTTGGCTTAACCCCTGGTACCCAAAATAAATAAATAAATAAATAAATAAATAAAAGGGTTGGGGGTGTAGCATGGTGGTAGAGCACCCTGGGTTTGATTCCCAGTACTGCAAAAATATGTAAGTAAGTAAGTAAAGAAAGAAAGAAAGAAATTTTTAAAGATATGGTTATAATGACAAAGTTTGCATGTGTTTTACCACAAATTTTGACAAGATTTTTTAGAAAAGCGAGGTAAGGGCAGGGCCTGGACCAGTCATTCATGGTGTTTGGACATGGAGAGAAGAAACCAAAAGCAAGACTGCTCGGCACCGTGCCTACCAGGATGTGTTTAGCCATTTTTTCTGCCCTGGCCTGACAGAGAAATGAACCCTCTGGCTTTTCCTTTAGACAGACTGGGTGGAAATGCTGATTCCGCCACTGCTGTGTGACCTCAGGCAAATTACTGTGACTCTCTGGGTCTCAGTTTTCTCACTTGTCATGTGAGATGCTAAGAAGTAGCTCTCCATGTCGTTGAGAGAATTCAGTGAGTTAACCGGCGAAAAGGTCCCACACGGGCGGGACACCCAGCGCCGGCTCAGCAAGGTCAGACCCCCACCTCCCTCTGCTCTCCCCACCGGGAACTCATCCCAACTCCATTTCCCACACAAACACCTTCCCTGGAGATTTGCACTTTCAAAGAGAAAACGAGAGGATCAGAGGATTGGGATCCAGGGGAGGCCCTGGTGAGACAGGGAAGGGAAGGATTTCTGGAGCCCTCCAGGAAGCACTCGGGGTAGGGAGCACCCCTTTTCCCTGACGTCATTTTGTGCACACGTGTACACACAGACACACATCCATATCCCTGACTCAGTTCCCCCAAGCTGGTCTCTGACCCTGTCCCCACGCCCCGGTGACAGCTCAAAATGCCAGTGAATAATGCTGTCGAGGTCCTGGGAGGGGCTGGGCCGGGCTCGGTGGCAGAGCGCTTGCCTAGCGCTGTGAGGCAGGTGTGGTCCTCAGCACCCCACAAACACGCAAACCAAATGAGGGCATGCTGTCCACCTACAGCGACAAAACCAAAACGAAGCAAAGAGACTTCCTAGGGGAGGACTAACTAGTCCCCCCCCCCTTTTTTTTCAGTATTAAAAATGTCATTTTAAAAGATTCTACTAGAAGGAAATTAATTTTTTAATTATTCAATTATTCTCTTGTCCTTACTGGACAAAATAAGATGCCATCGATCCTTTACAAGTCCCTAAAATGACTTATTTTGAAATTTTATTGGTAAATTCTCAAATGCAGAGTCTCCCTCTCCTGGCAGGGAGTGAGTCCTGCCTTGTGCTCAGTGGGCAGGAGGAGGGCAGGGGCCCCCGATGTGCCCCTGCGGCCACTCTCTCAGCCCCGCCCACGTCCCACAGTAGCCGACAGGCATCCCTTCCCTCGCTCTAGCGTCTCTGATTCCAGCCTGGGCATCACACCTCAGGCTAGCCCTGCCCACCAGCAGACCGGTCGGCAGGTCCCGTGTCTGAGGAAGAGGTACCATGGAGCCACCACACCCACCATTTGCCAGACCTCTGGTTTGGCTGAAGCAGGAGCAGTCAACGTTCAGAGAGCATTTTTTCCTCTGAACCAAACGAAGCCTCTCCAGACTGTGAACTCCACTCGCCTGGGCCACCCCAGCCCAAGTGCCTCCCTGAGATAGGCCCGTGGGCATCACTGGACCCTCCTGACTCTCTCTAAGACTCTGGAGTTTGACCAGACCATTCAAGATCATTGTCCTACCACTCTGGGTGACACTGGTGTCAGAGCAAAGGCCTCCAATACTACGGCAGGAATGTACCCCAAACTCCCCATTTAAAATCCTGTCTCGGACTTGGAAGCAAAGTTAGCAGCAGAGACCTGGGACCTGCCACTCCCATGCTGGGAGATGCCAGGCTCAGTGTGACAGGCGTTAGAAGCTGTCAAAAGACCACAAGGGGCTATGAAGGGAAAAGGCGGCAGAGATAAGGCGGGGCAGGCAGGCCGCAGAGAGAGGGGGTCCCGGTGAGCCAGGCACGGGGCTCCGTGCCAAGAATACAAGCAAGAATGAGGTACAAGCCCTTGCCCTGGCGATGCCACCCGGTAAGTGGAGAGGTCGAGATGGACACTTATCAAGTAAATTCATCTCCCACGATCCCCCGAGTCAAGAATCCCAGCCTCGTGGAGCTCACAGTCAAGCCAAAAAGTGGGAAAAAATTCCTACTGGGACAAGCCCTAGAAGAAAACAGTCAGGCAAGAAAGAGCAGAATGGGGCAGGAGATTTAGAGTCGGTGGTCCCAGAGGATCTCTCTGAGGAGGTGACACTGGAGATGAGGTAGAGGGTGAGAGGGAAGTGTGTTCTGGGTAGAAAACAGCAGGTGAAGAAGCCAGGAGTCAAGAAAGGGGTCAGGGTGCTGAGGAAGAGCAGGGGGGACCAAGGTGACCTGAGCTTGGGAACAATAGGGGAGGGGAAGAGGCAGGTCAGGCTGCAGAGAGGAATTTGGGTTGTGCAATAACAACTTTACCCCCATTTAGCAGATGAGAAAACTGAGGCTCAGAGAAGTTAACTTACTTGCTCAGCGTCACAGAGCTGGTGAGGGACCTGCTATTTCCACCACTCAGCCTGATGATGAAGCCCGCACATTTTCTTTCCTCTACCTGCTGACCAGGTACTGGGTTGACCAAGTGTAATAACTGGTGAGTGATTAACCCCAGTAGCTTGGGGGTGGCCAATTTGCAGGGAAGTCTTCATAGAGGAGCCAACGACTGAACTGGGCAGGAAGAGGAAGAGCCTAGGAAGTGGCGAACTGGGCAGGAAGAGCTCTGAGGGCAGCTGGAGCAAAGGCCAGGGGTGTGGGCGGTGGCCTGTTGTGAGTCAAGGGACCATGGAGTCCTTGAGAGTAGAGGTGGTGGGAGATAGGTGTGAGGAGGAGTCTGGGCCACATCGCAAGGCGCCCTGAATGCCCATCAGGGATGTCGAAATTGACTGAGGGCAACAAGGGACCAAGGAAGGTTCTAGAACAGGCTGTGAGCTGTTCTGTGCTTTAGAAAGATGACTGACTGGGCATGGTGGTGCATGCCTATAATCCCAGCTACTTGGACGGCCGAGGCAGGAGGATCTCAAGGTCAAAGCCCACCTCAGCAACTGAACAAGACCCTGTCTCAAAACTAAAATTTTGAAAAGGGGCCGGAGTTGTGACTCAGTGGTAGAGCATGTGCCTAGTCTGCATGAGGCCCTGGGTTCCATGCCCAGCACCAAAGAATTAGAAAAGAAAGAAGTGATTCGGGGAAGGAGGAGGGGCAGCTGAAATAAGTGAGGAGACTGAGTTTGGTGGAGCGGAGGGAAGAAGGGAATGGGGAGCAGGGTGCAGAGGGTCACGGAGGGGGAACAGGCAGGCTCCTCAACCTGGAGGACCCAGGGCTGCCAGTGGCCACAGATGGACTCCTTCATCCCAGTCCACACTCCTCAAATGCCTGGCAGGGAGGAGTTGGGAGAACAGGGAAGATCGGGCTGTACCCTGAGAATGGGATGTCCCTGCCCACTTCACTCTGCCCATCTCCCAGCCTTGTCTGGGTCGGTCGTTGGAGTCCATTCCTAGTCAGGAGCCCCAGAAACTGCTGTCAGTGACCCCATCAGCACATGGCTTTCTTTCTTTCTTTTTTCTTATTTTCTTTTTGGTACCAAGGATTGAACTCAGGGGCACTTAACCACACACATCCCCAGCTCTTTTTTATATTTTATTTAGAGACAGTGTCTCACTGAGTTGCTTAGGGCCTCGCTAAGTTGATGAGGCTGGCTTTGAACTTGTTATCCTCCTGCCTCAGCCTCCCGAGCCGCTGGGATTACAGGTGTGTGCCACCTTGCCCAGTGGCACAGGGCTCTGTCCATGCTCCACAGTCCCATGCCCAACCCCTCCCCAGAGCCCACAGCCCCCATTTTTTGGAGATACCTGAAGGTAGAGTGTCCGTTTCACAGGGGCTGGGAGGCCCTCATACCAAGAGCAGCCAGCACACATGCAGCCCTCATTCTGGAAGGGGCCCGTTGCATGTGCTTTCTGTCCATTCACAACATCCCCATGAGGAAGCTACTGCTGCGTTTCAAGGAAGGGAAACTGAGGCACGAGGGACTAGTCCATGGAATTTGTACCTGGCAGTCTGCTGCAGGGTCTGTGATTGTAGACTCTCCTCTGCGCTACATCCAGGTCAGTCTCTGCTTTCTCTGAGCTCTGAGCATCTCCACGTCCTTTCTCTTCTCTGCCCTTTTGCTTCACAAAGATCCTGCCAGATGCTCCATTTCCTGCCAGGATCAAGGGCCACATGCGGGGATTTGGCATCGGAGACCCAGGAACCACCTGCCTGTCTGCCACAAAGGGTGGTGAGGAGGGGCTCCTATTGTTAGCAGGCCCTCTGGGGAGTGGGGGCAGGCAAGCCTGTCAGGACCCTTCCCATCCTGGACCAGAGATGGCTGCTGTCCCCAGTAGCCGGACCACAGCACATTGCCTGAGCCCCAGGGGACCCGACAGCTCTCACTCATCTCTGTCCAGGGACCCAAGCGAGGCAGCTCCTGCTGTGATGTCCCCAAGCCCAGTGTGCACACCCCTCTGGGACGGGGCAGTTGGGAGCCTTCATCTCATGCCCACTAGATGGCGCGAAATGCACAGAAACACAGGTTTACCCTCAGCCTCCCTTCCCATGGGGAACTGGGTTTTGCCTCTCTCTCTCTCTCTCTCTCTCTCTCTCTCTCTCTCTCTCTCTCTCTCTCTCTCTCGTACTGAGGATTGAACCCAGGAACACTCTATCACTGAGCTATATCCTCGACTCTACCTGTTTTTTATTTTGAAATAAGGTCTCTAAGTTGCCCTGGCTGGCCTTGAACTTGGAACCCTCCTGCCTCAGCCTCCTGAGTAGCTAGGGTTACAGATGTGCACACCACCACTGCACCCAGCTGTATTTATCTCACTTTCATCCCACTTCCCCACCCCCACCCATAGCCAACCGTTTGCATGTGCTCTTGCAAATCAAGAACACGCATTTTTCTTAGTTTCATACTTGGTACCTTATGTTTCTTATTTCCACTCAGCACCATATTTTTAAAACCCATCCATATTGATGTGGACAGGTTTAGTCCCTGGTGGGCACTCTCCACATTTATTTACCCCGTTTGAAAGTGACGGGCACCCAGGTTCCCTCCAACACTCCTACATCGGCGCGGCTGCCTGTGAGCATCCTCACATGACCCTTATGGCCTGCCTGGAAAGAGAGTGAGCAGAACTTCTGGGTGGCAGGGTATGTGCTGACTTCATTTGACACAGGCCTGCCAGCCAGCTCTCCCCCCACTTGATTCCTGGAGGGTTCCCTAACCTCCAGGGACTGCTCAGCCTGGCATCCCTTCCTGAGTGAGGGCTGGCCCAAATCCTCTCAGCTCCAGCCTTAGGGAGATGAAGAGCCTCTGGCTGAGATGTCAAGAGCATCTTGCAATTGTAAGACCTCAGGCCCCACTCTCTCCCCTGGGCCTGCTGGTCCACATTTATTGAGCGAGCACTCATCAAGGCAGCCGCTGGCCATTAACTCCCGGCATCCCTTTCTTCAGGAGTCTTTCTGACTACAAAGCACATTTGGCCCTTTCCCCTCCCACAGGACTACAGGTTCGCATTTTCTCATTGCTCTTCCTCAGTCCAGCTCTTTCCAAGTGATTAGCTCCGTGATCCTGCTGTATCTGGGGGCAGGTTACTGGGACTGTCCAAGTCTCCTCATCTATAACATGGAAGTAAGCAGCATCAGGACCACCCAGGCCCTCCCTCTCTGGCCTCTGCACACAGCCTATCTGACTTATGGCCTCGCTTCCCAAAAAGAGTTAAGTAATTCTGACCTCTCCTCCTCTAGGAAGTCTTCTCACATGTAACCAGGCAGTCCCAAAGTCCTTACTTAACCCAGCTGTCACCTAATGAGAGCTTGAATATTTTTTTGGCTAAAAGTCAAAAGAACAATAAAGTCTATGATGCACTAAGCACCTACTTTGTGCTAGATCCTTATCTTATCCCACAAGAGCCCTGGAAGGCAGAGGTAGACATTACCATCTCCATTTCACAAACATGCAAACTGAGGCTCAGAGGGTTAAGCGACTTGTCCAAGGTTATTGGCAGATCATTGTCAAGATCAGGACTGGAATCCAGGCTTGTATGGCAGGAAGATTTTCTCCTAACTCACACCACCTCCTTCAAAATCCTTCTTCTCTCCTATCCTCTTCCCATATACCCAGAGTATATGCCATATATATTTGTGTGTGTGTGTGTGTGTGTGGTGCTTTGCCATTGAGTGACATCAACAGTAGTTTTTATTCTTTATTTTGGGACCAGGTCTCAGTAAGGCTAGACTCAAACTTGCAATCTTCCTACTTCGGTCTTCAGAGTCACTGGGATTACGGGAAGTACCCCATCACACCCAGCGCACATCTTTTTTTTTTTTTTTTTTCAGTTAGTTTTAAGCATATAAATAATACAAGACGCATTCTCCTTATTTAAAAATTAAAGTCCTATAGATAGGGCTGTCTCACCTTCGAGTGGAATCTCCTCGGGATCTCCTCCCTCCACCAAAGGAGCCTCTGGCGTCGGCGGTCTTGCATGTCATTCCAGTGCCTTTGATGTGCATTTACACACGTTTTTCCACATTTGTAGGAAATAAGTAATATGGTTGGATACTTTTACTTTATTTGACGTGAGTGATGTGTGCCTCACCCTTTGACATGACTTTCCCACTCAGCGACACACTGTTGAGACCTGCATCCGTATCTGCTCACATGGTGCCTGCTCAGAACTGCTACGCAGTGTTTCGCCGTGTGGTGGGCTTGGCTATTAACCTCGTCCCCTGCAGATGGCCATTCAGCTCTTTCCCAGTTCCCACCAGTACCAATGGAGCTGGAACGAGCAGGCCTCTTTATGCCCTGTGACAAGTGCTCTGTGCAGGGCATGGTGGTCGCCTCTTCTCATCTGTCACCTTGCTGACAACACCTCTCGTGGGTTCTACACCTGGGAGTCACTGGAGGCCTTAGGGGCCCCAACCCCTGAAATTGTACCCAAAGTTACCTACGTGCACCTCTGCGTGCACACACTGGGGAGAGCATCCATATCCTTACCGGGGTCCTGGCTTTCAAAGAACCCCGGAAGAGCTAAGAAGTACTGACTCATGTCAGCTTTTGTAAGTTTATGTTCCAGCAGTGCCATGTTCCAGGTTCAAGAGGACAAGCAGAAGCCCAAAGCTCCTTCTAGTACTGAAAAAGGGGAACATGGGAGTCAGTCCCTGGCCCAAAGCCTGGCTCCACCCCTCACCAGGTGGCTTTGTGCAACCAATGAACACCTGAACCTCATTACAGAGGGAAGTGAGTAATACCTGCTCCTTGGGCCCCTGTGGAGAGTAAGTGAAAGCCCCTGTGCCCGCACCCAGCCATAGGCACACCTGCACATCTGTCCCTTCCAGTCAAGTGCTTTAGGCAATGGGAATCTTCTCAAGGGCATCCAGAGTCTGCAGCCCCCTAGAGTTCTGAGCCTAAATCTGTCGTGGACAAATTAGGAGCAATGACACCAAGCAGTGTCCTGGCCCTGGCTCTCTGGGTGTACCAGTGCTGTGTCACTGGGGGAACGCAGGCCAGGCCTGCCCTGCCTGAGCCTGGGGAGCAGCTGTGACTGAAGCAGTGTGTGTGCATGTGTGTGTGTGCTGCGTGCTCAGGTGAGTGGATGAGGAGGCACAAGGCTGCGCGTTCTGGGGCGTGAGTGAAGGAGCGGGTGGTTTCCAGAGAGGCGCCGCCCCGGCCCTCCCCTTGAGGAGCATCCAGGGCCGGAACAAATTTCAATGATCATTGCTCCATGCCAGGCACTTTTTATTTATTATTATTATTTATTTATTTATTTTTTAACCAGGGACTAACTCAGGGGCACTTAACCACTGAGCCCATTCCCAGTCCTTTTTTGTATTTTATTAGAGACAAGCTCTCACTGAGTTGTTCGGGGCCTCGCTAAGTTACTGTGGCTGGCTTTGAACTTGCGATTCTCCTGCCTCAGCCTGCTAAGCCACTGGGATTATAGATGGGCACCACCATGTGCGGCCCACGCTGGACACTTCTATCTTTGAGGAAATCGCAAGACGAAAGCAAGACAGCTAGGTTCAAGCAATATTCTCAAGTGCTGACGTTGTACTAAGCACTGTAAATAGAAAAAGATATTTCCTGCTCTCCCAAATGACACACTTTCTAGAGTCGGACATGTAATTTAATAAGTACAACCTCATGTGGCACCGAGGGACAGACGTGTGTTCAAGACCCAGAGTGGGGAGCAGAGTGGCTCTGTCCTGGGCAGCAATCCCTTTGAGAGAGAAGGAGCACATCCCTCTCCTGAAGACCATACCCAGGATGTCCCCAGCCACCTTCCCTCCTTCCCTACCCCACATGGCCACCAAGCCCTGCTGGACAGGATCCTCCTCTGGTAGACAGGAAATTGCAGAGGGCTCGTGATAACCCCTCACCATCCTTGTCCTCTCCTGCCTTTCCAGCAGCTGGTCCTCACTTTCCCACCCCCTCACTCCCAGCAGACCCCTCCCTCTCCCAAGGCTTTCAATGTCCTCCTGTCCTCCCATGCACTCAGGAGCTGCCCTCTCTGAGCAGCCGGTTCACATGCCTGGCCAGGCTCAGCGGCTGAGGTGCCCTTTCACTTATCAGGTTCCCCGGCATCTCCCCTCCCAGGGCTGCTTCTGTCATCTCCATCGCCTCCCCACCAGTGGCATCTCTCTGTCACCACGGTGCTACCACATTGCAGAGCACTTAGGCAGTCAGCCCCACCATTTCCCAGCCCAGGACCTCAGACGTGACCCCACCTCTCTGAGCTTTGGTTCCCACATGTGTAGCAAAAAACCCAGTGGTGTCAACAGAACTTCTCAGGAGGCAAGATGATACTGGGCACATAAAATGCTTAGAACAGGACTCAGGTAGGGAGGGTTCACTAAATGTGATCAGTATTGCCGTAACCCTTGGCAACAACCAGCATCTGAAAGGGCACAAAGCCACTCTTATGGTTTGGCTCTGGAATATCCCCCCAAAATCTCATGTGTTGAAGACTTGGTCCCCAGTGCAGCAATGTTCAGAGGTGGGACTTTGGGAAAGTGGTTGGCTCATGAGGGCTCTGACCTCATCAGTGGATTAATCCATTCATGGCTCAGTGGACTGCTGGGAGGTGGTAGAACTGAAGGCAATGGGACACCATTGAAAGAAACACTGGCCCTGGGAACTCTGTCTTGCCCCTGGCCCCTTCCCCAGCTCTCCCTGTGCTTCCCAGCTGCCACGAGGTAATTTTACTCTGTCATGTCCTCCTGCCATGATATGTGTGCCTTGGAGTCCGCCAACCATGAACTGAAACCTCTGAAACCATGAGCCAAAATAAACCCTTCCTGTCCAAGTTGTGGGTGTCAGTTACTTTGGTCACGGCAACAAAAAGCTGACTCACACAGCCATCATTAGGTGATCACTAGATGATTGGGGATACAGAATCCAGGGAAGGTATCAAATGGTTATCCACTGTCCCCATCAAAGCATCCTCCAGTATAAATCAGATAAGCTCCCAGGTTCTATGCCTCCTGGGGTCTCTGCCCACCCTCGCCCAGGACCCTGGTTCTCAATCTGGCAGTTTTGTTTTACTTTCCTCCTGGAGGGTCAGCTGTGCTGGGTCAGGGTATCATGAGAGGGTCCTTGGAATGAAACACCATCACAGTGATCTGCTCTTATTGAGCACGTTGACCTCTTAGAACTTACCATGCTAACATCCTACCAAAGGCCCCTCACAGTAGGGGAAGAACCCATTTGTCTACCAAAAAAAAAAAAAAAAAAAAAAAAAAAAGTTGCTTGGGTGTCTCTTCTGTCCTAAAAAATCCTTCTGGTCCCTTTCACTATGGTTCATCTCTCCTGTCCTCAATCAAGCTCCTTGAAGAAGTTGTGGGCACCTCCGGTGACCATCTCCTCCCCCATTTCCTTCTCACCCCATCACAGGCTACCCTTGACCCCAAGTTTCACTGGTGACAGCTTGTGGTCACTTCCCATCCCTCTTCAGGCATCACTCTGTCTGATGAGGTTGACCACGTCCTCCTCAAACCTCACCTCTCTGGCTCCCAGGCCTCACTTCCCGGTTCTCCTCCCTCATCTGACCATTTCTTCTCCATCTCTCACCCAGCTTCCTCCTCCACCACCCACCTTTTGAACATCAGTGTTCTCTGGGCCCTGGGCCACTGCTCCTCCCTCCCTCCCCTCAGATGACCTCGTGACGAAGAACCACCTGTGTCCTGATGCCTCTGAAATCTCTCAGTCTCTTCTCTCCCTTGGCCTGAGGTTTAGCTTTTCCCACCAACTCCAAAACACGTGCAGCTCCACAGGCAGACAAGACTCCCTTCCTCCCTTCCCTCTCCTCCCAGGATCCTGTACCCCATGAGGAGCCCACCTCACCCACCAAGCCAGGAGACCCAGAAGGGGCCGCACCTCTTTCCAACTCTATTCTTCAACTTCGGGGATGCATAACAGGTGGGTGGCCCAGTAGGTTGAAGGTGCAGGGACATATGGATGCACTTTATTTCAGGGCCATGGTCATGTCCCAGAGGAGGAGCTGCTCCAGAGTGCAAGGGCAATAGCCCCTATGACTCAGGTCACACAGCGTTCAGACCAGCCCTCCCCACAAACCCTGGGTGCCTGCCCAGCTGCACAAAGGACGCTGTGGGCCCCTCAGCCCGTGGCTCCACCAGTCACCCACTGGGCTGCTCAAGCTCCCTCACGGGCACAGCTCCTCTGCCTCCCCACCCATCCTTCTTCCCTCTGGAGTTCCTCTGCATACAGATCCCATCCCTCAACAACTTCTCCAAAATGTTTGGTTGTGCTAACTTCAATTTTTTGGACACTTCTCTGTGCCAAGCTTCTTTAATCTGCTAAATACCTGTTTTCCCCCAAATAGCTCTCAACTCCCATCTTCAATCCCTGCCCTGCTCCACCTTAACACTCTCATTTTTTTTTTAAGAGACATGGTCTCTTCCTGTCACCCAGGCCTTAAACTCCCAGGTCCAAGTGATCCTCCTGCCTCAGCCTCCTGAGTATCTGGGACTACAGGCATGTGCCACCACGGCTGGCTTCTCATTACCTTTTGAGCTTCCTGAATTCCCTGTCTCCTGCCTGGCCCCCTATTCCATCTCCTTAGAGGGGTTCTCTACACAGCCATCCATAAATATTCATCTGGGCCAGGCACGGTGGCACAACTCCAGAGACTCAGGAAGCCAAGGCAGGAAGATCACAAGTTCCAGGCCAGCCTCAGCAACTTCACAAAACCCTGACTCAAACTAAAAACATAAAAAGGGCCGGGGCTATAGTTCAGTGGTAAAGTGCCCCTGAGTTCAATCCCCAGTACCAAAAATAAACAAACACGCATCTGGGATGAAGAGCCAGGGCTGTTTAAAGCAGGACAGTGACGAGGTTAAAGTCCCTGTCATAGGGCAGCCCACATGGCCCTCCCTGAACTAGCCTGCCCCAGCCTCAGCTCCCTGTCGCCTCTGTGAACCTCAAACTGAGGGCAGGTCTTAGTACATCTCGCTCGTTGTCACATGTCCGGCTTTAGCTGGATGGAGGGGCATTCCCACTTTAACCTGTCACTTGACTAACCCTGTCTGATGTCCCAGCCTCCAGGCTCTGGAATCTCCTAGGAAGTCTTTCTGGATCTCCTGGGTTGAGGACTGCCATAGCACATAGGTGTCCTAAAGCGTGTTGGAGTAGAATGAACCTGTTCACCAGGCTGTCGCCTTCCTGAGAGTCTCTCCAGGGCAGGAAGCATTTTTGCCCATCTGGGCGCACACTTAAATGTTTGCATCGGGCAAGGCTGGAGCAGGCCACAGGCGGGCCACTCAATGCCAAACAGGGACGATTTGAGTGCCACAATGCCCAGGGTCCAGTCCCTGAAGAACCTGGAGAGCAGCAGTGACATGATCAGGGATATGGCCAGCCCTTCTGGGAGAAAAGGGGTGGTGATGGATACCTGAACCTTCCCTCTCCTCTCTCTAGTCCTTCAAGCTCCTGCTGGTGCCTCCCACTCCTGTGATCCACACAGCTTGGCTTCCCAGGGCACAGCAGGATGGAAGGTGCAGGAAAGACACTTCCAGACACATCAAGTGTTCAGTCTTGCTCCATAAATGTCATGTGAACAGTATTTGTTTGATGAGGTGTCTGAGCAAAGCTTCACGGGATGACTGGCCACCTCCCTGGGGAGGAAAGGATGTTCCTAGCCAAAAACACATCAATGGGGCCCTTCAGGCTTATGCTGGATAGTAGCAGTAGCAATTGTATGGACAGGGCGGGAGAAGGAAGGGAAGGAGGGAATGAGAAGTCTCAAAGTGGGACAAAACCCCATCTCCAGGATAAAGGGCCCAGCAAGCAAAACTGTTTAGCCAGTCTCCAAAGGACTTCCTTGGCCTGAATTCTCCAGGAGCTGAAGAATTAGATTTGGAGAAGCAGAGAGGAAGCCTTTCAAGGGGATGGGGACAGACCCACACCCTTCATTGGAAATTCATTCAGGGAACATTAAGAACCCACTAATGCTGGGTGCTGAGAGCCCCATGGTGAACTGAGATAAGACTCCAGCCCCAGGAAGTCCCTGTGGGCCAGGTGCAGAGAGTGGAAGATAAAGGCCCATTTCCTTGGCCACAGCAGATGACCAAGTTGTGGAGTGACGGGAAGCTGTGTTGTTAAACAAGGCAAGGAGCCAGGCTCCACAGGAAGCACAGCCCTCGGCCTGGGCTGGAAGGGTCTGACCTAACGGGCAACTGGGAGCACTGCAGTATGCGCAGTGGTCATCCAGTGGCTACTTCCAGAAAACAACTTTAATAGCCAGAGGAGGGCATGTTACCAAGAAATATTTCCACCACAGGTCAGTGCAGCCGAAAGAGCAGGAGCTATGGGATCAGATGATCCTGGTTTCAAATCCCAACCTGGCCCTTTCCCACGCATTCCTGAGCTCGTCTCAGCCTGGGTTTTCTCACTTATAAATCAGGTGCATGAGGATTACAGGCACTGTTGGGAGGACAACTGGAAGAAAAACCCAAGTACCCGGCACAATATGGGCCCCATAAACCTTTTTTTTTTTTTTTTTGGTTATCAGGATTTAACCTAGGGGTGCTCTACACTGAGTCACATACCCATTCCTTTTTATTTTTTATTTTGAGACAGGATCTCACTAAGTTGCTTAGGGCCTTACTAAATAGCTGAAGCTGACCTCAAATTTGCAATTCTCCTGCCTCAGCCTCCCGAGTTACTGGGCTCACAAGGTTATGTGCCACCATACACAGCAGTTTTTTCCTCTCTGCTTCTACCAGCATGTGATGCAGACCCAGGCTGAAAGAGAGGTGGCTTCTACCTCCAAGAGCTGCTTCTGGTAGGTGGCTAGACTGTCACAATGAGTTGGCAGTGTGTCCAGACTGGGAAGGAACCCTGGGATGAAGGAGGAGCAGATGAGCCAAATTCTGGAAGCAGGAGGACTACTACTCCTTCTACAGGAGAATGTGCAACACTTTTACAGAGACCAAAAATGGAAAGGGAAAAACAGGACAAGCTCAAAAGTGATTCAAAGCTGTCAGATTTGTAAGGTTCCTGGGAAGGTTGCAGGGACCACCACCAGGACAGCCATGGAGAACAAGGGCAGGGCAGATACCAAGGCTCTGAGCAGTGACCAGACAGGGTGAACCAACACGTGAGCCAGCAGCCAAATCCAAGCCAAAGTTTGACCTTGGCTCCCAGCCCAGGAGCTTGTGCATGTGCTCATGTGGACCAGGTCTCCAAGCCCGTTCTGTGGGCCAAATCACCTCCTTCCTCTGATGGTCCATGTCTCAAACCTTCAGTAAGCTGCAACCTTTCTGAATTATCTGTCGCCTGCTCCAGCGTTGTCTCAAATCATGATGGTGGGCAGATTAGCAGTGGTCATGTACAGAATTTCATAGGTTTCATCCTGTCATTCCACAGCACTATTTACGAGCTATCGTCAGTTGGTTTACTGAATCCCAGGAACTCTCTGTCCCTTCTACACATTACAGGCCCCACCTAGTCTCACCCTTGATGCTATTGACGCTTGAGGCCAGAGCTTCTTTGTTGTGAAGACTGGTCTATACACTGCGTAACCCTGGCATCCCTGGTCTCTACCCACTAGGGCTGCCATCGGCTGCGACAACCAACGATGTCTCCAGATGTTGCCAGATGTCTCCCGTGGGGTACCAAGACCTTAACTCTTGCAGTCTTTTATTTTCCCCCTCCAAAAATGGAAAGGGAAAAAAAGAGTTAAAAAAAAAATGAACTTTAGTCCATCAGTAAACTTGTTTGTTCCACAATCTTGTGGGTGGAGAGGATAGGGAAAACAAGGGGAGGAAGGTGGAGAAGCCTTGTCCAAAAGAAACGACCAATAGCTAGCTGTGGTGGTGCTCACCTGTAATCCTGCTACTAGGGAGGCTGAGGCAGGAGGACTGCAAGTTCTAGACCAGCCTCAGCAACTTAGCTAGACCCTGTCCCCAAACAATGAATACGAAGGGCTGGTGGTGGTCACGGTGGCACATGCCTGTAATCCCAGCAATTTGGGAGGCTAAGGCAGGCAGAGTGCGAGTTCAAAGCCAGCCTCAGCAACTCAGGAGGCCCTAAGCAAAGCAACTCCTGTCTCTAACTAAAATACACAAAAGGGCTTTTAAAAAGAAAAAAAAAAAAAAGAAGGGTTGGAGATGTAGCTCACTGGTAAAACACCGCTGGGTTCAACCCCTATGACAAAGAGAGAGGGAAGAAAGGAGGGACGGTAGGAGAGAGAGAAAGAAGAAGAAACCGCTAGCCTGATGATGAAAACTGTAGAACATTGGAGTCAGTTTGTAGTGACACAGAGTCACCTTCCCTCATGTGCGATCTGCTCTTTCTTTTCTGCTCTTACTACCTACCTCTACCCTGCCAAAGCCTGAGGACTGCTAACTGCTTCCACGGACACCCTTTAAACCCAGTGAACTGCTGGGTGTGGTGGCACATGCCTGTAATCCCAGTGACTTTGAAGGCTGAGGCAGGAGGATTGGCAAGTTCTGGGCAGCACAAGGAGACCCTGTATCAATAAGGGCGGGGGGGGGGTTGCAGATGTAGCTCAGTGGTCTAGTGCTTCTGGGTTAAATCTCCAGTACCAAAAAATAAATAAATAAATAAAAACAAAATCCCACACTACCCCATAGGTTCTCTCCGAGGAAGTACACACTGATTCTTTGCACATAAATGTGGACTCCAGTTTAACTGGGTCATCAGTATAGACTTGGCATGGGAAGACTCCCACGAGCAGGAACCACTGGGCATCCAGCCAATGTGGGTGAGGTCCGTGGGGAGACGTGCACAGATCCTTAAGCACGGGTCCTTGTAAACGCTCTGCAAATGTTTCAATTTTTACCAACCCCAATGCTAGACTTTGGTACAGACTTCTAAATCGAAGAGTTCAAATTTTGACCTTTGAGCTCAGTATTTTTTCTACATCGACTGATAGATGATAGAGCTGTGTGCAAGACAGACTGCTCTCCCATCGATGGGGCTTGGCCACTGCCGCACTCCGCTGGGAAGGACTGGACACAGCAGGCCCCCATCGCAGAAGGAAAAGAACCCTGGGCCCAGTGCCCCTGCTCACACACCCAGTTTCCATTTTCTTTTCCCCACAGTGTGGGGCTTGAACACAGGGCCGCTCACTTGCCAGGCACGTGTTCACACTGAGCTGCACCCCCCACTCTTTCCCACCTTTAAAACAGGAACATCAGCCCTACCTTCCACCCAGAGCTGTCATCAGGCCTGCAGGCACAGAAGTTCAAGGCTGGCAAAAGCCTTAGCAGCAGGCATGGAGGAAGGCCACCAAGGCTAAAGCACTCTGAGAAAGGGGCACTGCTCCACAGAGGTAGGCCTGCCACCGTGGGTTCAGAAATCACTGGGACCCAGGGAGGAAGCACCCAGTACTCACAGGAGGAAAGAAAGAAGGAAGGGGACTTCTAGGCTCCCGGTGCAGCAGACTCAGAGAGGAGTCTCAGACCACCGCACCACAAGCACCTTCCTACTCTTCATTACTACACGCCCAAACCACTGGGCCACTCAGCCTCAGGAGGCCAGCTGGGGGGGGGGCAGCCGAGATTCCTGAGCTCCTGGCAGGCAGTGCTGCCTCCTGCCCCTTCAGGCTGCATCAGGATGGCCCCATCTAAAAACATTCTTCAGAAAGTTCACTAGATTTTTTTTTTCAGTGAGGGATTGAACTCAGGGGCACTTGACCACTGAGCCACGTCCCCAGCCCTATTTTGTATTTTTACTTAGAGACAGGGTCTCACTGAGTTGCTTAGCACCTCACTTCTGCTGAGACTAGCTTTGAACTCGCAATCCTCCTGCCTCAGCCTCCTGAGCCACTGATATTATAGGCACTGCCACGGCACCCAGCAAGTTCAACAGATTTTTAAGCTGTGGTGGATCAAAATGCCACCGCACAGGGATAAAAATCAGAAAACCCACATTCCTGACCCAAGTCTACTACTTTCGTAAGTTAAGTTTGGGGGTTCTTCAGTGAAGACCCATGGTCAGAGAAGGGTCCAAACCCAACTGGAGAGAATTCACTTCAGCTTTGTTTTGAAACTTTTCAAGCCACAGATGGGTTAACTCTGACAAGGCCTTGACCTTGGGAGGAAGACCCTCCTACACACTCCCAGTTCAAAAGGGAAAACTCCAAGTACACACAAGACTACTAGTAGTTACTTAGGAGGCACAAAGCTCACCTGTCCCTTAACAAAAACTTGGGCAGAGTATAGCTCAGTAGTAGAGTTCTTGCTTAGTATGTTCGAGGCCCTGGGTTCCATCCCTAGTACTGCAAAAATAAATAAATAAATAAACATAAAACCTCACCACAAACTTGAACGGAAATAATTTATTAATTCAACACTTACCATATGCCTACTATGAGCCAGATGATGGGAATAAAGTTCAAAGAAATAGTAGAGCCATGGTCCTAAACTGAAGGAAGGGAAGAAGACAGCCTGGGAAGGGACAGGAAATGAGACATGCAGAGCCAGAAGCCAGGCATGGTCAGCAGTGAGTGGACTCAGGCTGTCCTGGCTCCTGCCATTCGCCGCTGCTCAGTTCCCATCAGGCAGCACAAGAGCCACGAGTTCGGGTTTATGCTTGGGGGTGACTAGCGGGAACAATTTTCAAAATGGGCTTGGTTTAATCATCAGAATGTGTTTAAGGCAATAATTCTTCCTTCATCACAACCCCCCGCTCTGGGGATTGAACCTGGGGGTTCTCTACCTCTGAGGTACATCCCCACCCCTTTTTATGTTTTGAGGCAGTATCTTATTAAGTCGCTCAGGCTGGCCTGGAACTTGCAATCCTTCTACCTCAGTCTCCTGAGCAGCTGGGATTAATACTCACTCCACTGTATTTGGCAAGATTTTACATTTCAAAATAGTGTTAGGGATATAATAGAAATATGGAAGAATTATTATAGCTGGATCCAGTGGCACATGCCTGTAATCCCAGTTACTCTGAAGGCTGAGGCAGGAGGATCTCAAGTTCAAGGCCAGCCTCAGGAACTTAGCAAGACCCTATCTCAAAATTCTAAAAAATTTTGAAAGGGTTGGGGATGTAGTTCAGTGGTACAACACTCTTGGGTTCAATCCCCAGTACCAAAAAAAAAAAAACAAACAAACAACAACAACAAAAAACACCACACAAATACACGATCTTATAAAGGGAAAGAGTAAGACTAAAATTCATTCCTATATGGAACAAAAGAGAGGATGTATATGTGGATTAGCTCTCTGCAAACAGCTACCTATCAAAATTTAATTTCATTAAGTACAAGGGACGTCTCTGGGTCAGGAGATCTAAACAGAGGTTGCTCCTAATAACTGAGAACCATGTAACTATTTCAATTGTGGGCACCCATCCTGGAGAAACGAGGTCCACAAAAAACCCTCAAACTTTAATTCAAGCAAGGGTTTCATTCTTCTCTACCAGAAACCCTTTGACTGGAACTGGCAGAAAGCCAAGGATTACTGCAGTTAGTTAAGGACAAGGGCCAGGGAGCTATGTGGACACACAAATGCTGTTCCCTGGCCCATGTGTGCCTGTCCCTTTATGGGCTTCAGCTATGGCCAACCAGGAAGACCTGGATTAGCCTGGATGTGTCAGTTCAGTCCATCCGCAGCCCTGGAAATCCACCAAAGGCCTGGTGAGCCATCCCTTGAAAAGGCAGCGCCTGCTTTTCCTGTGCCAGGCAGCCCCACCCCTGAGAGGAGGTGCAAATTAACAGGGAGCCCAGAGTGGGGAGCAGGGAGCACAGCTGCTTGCTGCTGGATCCTCAGTCCTGGATGATCAAGTGCGGCTCTATGTGACATGTAAATATTTGGCCTCACATCACTCACCTATCAAGGTTTCATAATAACCAAGGATATCCCAATTGTGCAAGAGTGCTTATGAAATTATCAAAATAAGTTTTTTTTTTTTTTTTTTTTTTTTTAATGTCTATGGTACATCTTAGGAGACAGCCTGTCAAACCCTGTCAAACTATCAAGTCAATGACAAGGGGTTATCATTGTTGGCACATCTGGGAACCACTGGCTTCAGGCTGAAAGTTGAGAAGCAAATGTATCACTGCTTTCTGTCCAGGAAGCCCAAATAATTTGGAAAATTATTAATGTTTAGCAAAACAGTTAGCAAGAAAGTGTCTAAAATGCTGAGAACGGAACTGTCCGTAACCACCCTCCAGGTGGGAAAGAATAAAAAAAAAAATCCCCCAGTTTTTTTTTTTTTTTTTAAGATTGAATTACAAAATTAGAAGGAAAGGAATGCAGCCGAGGGAGAGTCGCATTTCAGTTAAGCATTTGATTTCAGTATCGCGCAATTTTCATCAAAAACAAAAGTTCTTCTGAGAAGGACCACGAGAGAAAGAGAAGAGGCAGAGAGGAGCAGGGAGAGGACGGAGAACGGAAGTCGATTCGGGCGGGGAGCCTGCTGCTGGCCCCTCACCCTGCCGTGGGAGCAAGGTGCCAGCTGCCCTCCTGGTTGCAAGCTAGGGTGGGGATTCCAGGAAGGAGCTTCCTGGTTCTCAGGGCCAGCCTGACACCCCCTGCGCGGGTGGTTGGTTTCAGGAGTGTTGACGGTGGTGGGACACTTTGGCCAGGCCCCCATCTGCAGCCAAGGGCATGCCCTTCAAGGTGGCTAGGGTGAGGCTGTAGTCAGCGTCACGGTGGTCCCCTCAGGACTCCTGAGCACCAAGCCATCAAGCAGTGAGCTCCTACTTCCTCCTGAGGCTGTGCCTTGCCCACAGTCACACAGCTAGATCTCGGCAGGGTCCCCACTGGAACCCAGGTCTCCCAACCACAGCTGTCACTCTGGAGCTCTTTCTACCACATTTCTCCTGAAGCGGTCCAGCAGGAGACACGCCAGGGGTGGAGGCAGACACTTCAGCAAAGACACTGCGGTGAAGTCCATTAATCCAGGAGGTTGGCCTGTCAGGGGCAGCTTCTTAAGGGCACAGAAGGGGAAAAAACAAAAGCAAGTTTATACTCACAGGGGAAACATAATCTGTGATTATAAATATTTCATGGGCAAAGAAAGCAGCACCGGCTGAGAGACTGGGGCGGGGGAGGTGGACAGCAAATTAGATCCCAGTTTGCAAAGTGATAGGGCAGCTGGAAAAGCAGCATGGTTGGGCTATTCTGGGCTGTGTGCTGAGGCCTGCGTCACAGGCCTGGCCACCCGGCTGTGTTGAAACCACAGCCTTCCAGTGGTCAGTGCAGAACACCTTAGGAGGAGTGCTTAAGTCCATGGGAGACCAGAGGGGACAGCAAGGACAGAGTCATTTGGATGACTCTGGTGAGCTCAGTAGTAGGGAGGAGGGCAAGGGGGTGCAGCAGAGCAGTCAGCACCGTGCAAGGACATAACCAAGGGCAGAAAGAAGAGAGGGCCTGACCCCAGAAAGCAAGTGACCAGAGGAGCAGCAGGCCAGCTCATTTCCAGCTGTCCTGAGGAAAGGCCCAGCACTGAGCAGGCAGTGCAGACTGAGAATAACAATTCCACCCCTCCTTTGTGCCAGGCCAGGGGTCTCTTCCCACAGCCTTTGGGGAGCAGCACAGACGGCAGGAAGTCGAGAGTCCACTGAGTACCAGCTGCTGCAGCTGCAGAGAAACCCCCCACAGGCCAGGCTTTGGTCAGTCCTCCTCAGTCATGTCCACCGCTGCAGCAGAGCCCACCCGTCCCAGACTCCTTCAACCACTCTGGAGGGCCCAATGGAGAGGGGCATGAGTTTCCCAGACACCCAGAGCACCTGAGTCAAACTTACAGGGAGGGGAGCAGAGCATCCCTCGGCTGGAAGATGCAAAGCTGGGCAGCAGTGAGCTGGAAGAGGGTCCATGGGACCCAGGAGAATCAGCATGGCAGCCTGCAAGACCTCAGCCAGTCAGAACCAAGTCATGATGGCAAGGACTTGCCAACTCCAAAACGAGACCCGTGACACTGTGGTGAGACCCTGAATTTGAAGTCACAGGATCTGGCTTTGAGATCAGTTTAACACTGATTAGGAATAGGGTCCTAAGAAATCGTGTTACCTCTGAAACTCAACCAATGCCAGTAAAGCCTGAGGATTGTGCGGAACACCAAGAACATGCATAACCAGAATGTTTTCTAATTTTACTTTTATTCCAATGTTGGAGTTTTTTCTTTTTTTTTTTTTTTGTCAGTGGACTTTTATTTATTTCTTTATATGGGTGGGATGCTGAGAATCGAACCCAGTGCCTTTCACATGCCAGGCAAGTACTTCACCACTGAGCCACAACTCCAGCCGGAGAATGTTTATACATAGCTACCTGCTTGACATCTCTTGGATGTACCAAAGGTACACGCACCCAGCCTGCCGGCTACTGCGTTCCCCCCCCAACCTCAAGCACCCTAGCTTAGTGCTCAGCATGACTACCCACCCAGGCATATAAGCCAGAAACCTCACACCCCTCCTTGCATTCCCCACATTAGCTCACCCTACCAAGCCCAGTCAACTGCTTTCTCCTAGAGGTGTCCACTTGCCTCCATTCTACCCTAGTCCACTTCAGTCCCTTGCATAGTCCATCAAAGCCTACGCTCATCCACTCCAACTTCCTGAAGTCCCTCTGAAGAGTAAGTCTAACCTGGTATCCCCTCCCACCATCCCAACCCTGCTTGCTGAATACAAGAGCATCCCATGCCCTTGGGATAAAATAAAGCCTCCTTCCTGAAGCTTAAGAGGCCCTAAGCCAGAGGACCTCCACTCCTCTCCTGGCCGGTTAGTTTGGATCTTAAATGTCCCCCAGGGGCCCACATTAAAAGCTTGGGCCCCAACCCATGGTACTATTGGGAGGTTGTGGAAACTTTATGAGGTAGGCCCGTGGGCTGGGATGTGGCTCAGTGGTAGAGCAATGGCCTAGCACAGTCTAGGCCTGGTGTCCATCCCCAGCGCGACACACACAGAGTGACGGGGCCTAGCGGGAGGTCTTCTGGCCACTGTGGGCAAGCCCCTGAAGCGGACGGTGGCCCCTCGTCTCTTCTTTTTCTTTTACTTCTGGGCCTCAGGTGAACAGCTATGCTCCAGCCCACAATTCCCTCCACGATGTGCTGCTGTGAGCCACAGTGAACCTTTGGATGGTGGTTATCTCAGGCCCTGGTCGCAGCACAGCAAGATGACTAATACACAGCCTCATCCCCACCTGCTCCTGCCACACTGGTTTTTCCTCCAGCCTGTGGCACTTACCCCAGTCCCTCCTGCTTCAGGGTTCACCCACAGTCTCTTCTCTCCACCTGAAACTTTTCCCCTCCTCTCACCTAGCTAATGTCTATTTGTTTATTTTCACTAAAGTACAGTTCATTAATTATTTACAGATGTATACACTCATGAAACTCCCACACAGATCTAGATTGAGAGCATTTCCAACACTAAGAATTCCTCACTGGGCTCAGGAGGCTGAGGCAGGAGGACAGCGAGTTCAAGGTTACCTTCAGCAATTTAGTGAGACCATGTCTTAAAATAAAATTTTTAAAAAGGGAATGAAGATGTAGCTCAGTGGTGAGCACCCCTGGGTTCAATCCCTAGTACCACACACACACAAAATAAGGTTCCTCTTGTCCATTCTCATCTACACACTCCCTACATCCTAGGAACCCTGTTTTGACTTCCGCTACAACACCTAGTCAGGCCGCAGCTGAGGCAACCCTTTCTCTGGGAAGCTGCCTCTAATCATACTGAAAATCTAACCCTTTATCATAGGCCCTTGTTAGGCTTGGGGTTTTGTATTTGTTTGAGGAGTTGATTCATGTTGGTTTTGTCTCCCTTGTGATGCTGTAAGTTCCATGGGACAGGAAATCGCTGGCAGCTGTTAGAGCTTACTACTGCCAGGTGCTGTTCTAAGCACTTAACAGGCACTAGCTGACTGAACCTTCCCACCAATCCTATCAAATATTATATCACTATTATATTCCCATTTTATGGGTAAGGAAATAGAGGCACAGAAAAGTAAAATAATTTGCAAGTTGTGAAGTGGTAAGTTGTGGAGCTGGGATTCAAACCCAGGCAGTCTGGCTACAGAGCTGTGTTCTTTACCATTACACTACTCTGCCTCTCAGAGGCCGCTGAGATATTTAATAAGCACCCAAACTATTTTAAGTGAATGAATTTATAAATCACCTGATAAGATCCCATTAAGGAAACTGAGAGCTCCTAACCTCCCCAATGAGGCCAACAAGTGAACAGAAGATAACTGTCACTGAATCACCTGCAAAGGCCCAAGATCACGTCATCTCAAAACAGAAGACAGGTCCATTTCTCCACAAGTCTACACCACTGGGCATAAAGGAGTGTTCTGAGAAATACTCCAGAGTGAAGAAAGGCCAGCATCTGGCTCCACTGCTCTATTCCAGAACCTAGTAATCTTTATGAGCATCGACGCCTCAAGTCCTCTAAAACAGGAAGAGGATACTGTGGATGGAAAACAGAACAAAACCCTTTTGGTTAGAAAGTGACAGATTCCATGGCACATTTATACATTGACGTTTGATTCATACCTGTTTCCCAAAGCCTAACAATC
The DNA here is from genome assembly GCF_902686445.1 of Sciurus carolinensis. Taxonomy (NCBI): domain Eukaryota; kingdom Metazoa; phylum Chordata; class Mammalia; order Rodentia; family Sciuridae; genus Sciurus; species Sciurus carolinensis. The sequence continues at coordinate 111,828,145 of NC_062219.1, read as the reverse complement.
CTGGATGAACTCATATTACAGGATCCAAACCAGAAAGGCAGGGGCCCAGGGCCCTGCACCCAGGCTGCTCCGTGCAGGAAGGTTGGCCACCTTCCAGCTGCTTCAGTGTGATGTACCTCACAACCACATCTCAGAAAGCACAGAGGAAACACACATGACAGTGTTTATTCTCTCATGGGACACCGTGACCCAGCGCAGAAGCCCCGTGGCAGCCCGGCTCCGCTCAGCCCAGGTGGAGTTCTTGGAACTGCTCTGCCCACGAGGCCCGGAAGCTGGCGGCCTGGGCTCTGCTCACACAAAGTTCTGAGCGATGGCCAGCACCTTGGAATATTCGCCTTCCTTCTGGCGCAGGCTGCTGGGGATGGGTACTTTAATTCGGGTCCCCACAGGATTCCCGTTGTCCTCAATGAGGACCACGTTGTTAGAGTCGAACCTGGGGGTCATTCGGGGGCCAGGCATGCGATGTCCCACAATGAGCGCCTTTTTCTTCTGTCCCCTGATGGCCAGCAGAATCTGGTCACCCACCTTGCCCACCCCATTCTTGTTATAGACGTGGATGCACCGAGGAGGGCGATGGTATGGGGTGTTCCCCAGGGCGCTGTTGTCCACCACTCGCACCCGCGTCATCTTCTGAATCGCACCGAGGCTCCCAGTGGTGCTGGTGAGAAAGGGAAAAACGGGCTGTGGCCTGCATCTGTCTAGACCAAGGTGGTGGCCTCTTGAGAAGGCAAGAGAGTTCACGTTAGCCCCCCGCCCAACACACACACACACAGCCCTGGAGCCTTGACAGACAGGCAGGACTTACGTATACCCAGATTCCCTTACAATCAAGCGCTTCTGCTGCTGTGGCAAGATCTTGATTTGGATGGGCTCTAAAGAGAACACTATTTTTCTATTACACCATACTTCACGGCACCTCTAACTTAAAGCCTCTGGTTTCCAGAAGGTCTCTGAGAACTCAGAGGAATCCCTTATGGGCCAGGCCTATCCAACGCCTATCCTGCAAAACCTGCTTCCCCAGATACACTCATCCCTAATGTTCTCATCTACACGTTGCTGGGGACCTGAAGATGTGAACGGGCACGCTTGCCAAGGGAATCCACTGACAACGCAGCAGAAACTGGAACTGAGTCAAGGCAACAGTCCTGTAGTACTAGAAAGGGTCGTTTCCTTTTGTCGGTTTCCGGAGCACATGTTAACGGCAGAGCCGGTGCTCACAGGGCAGTCTGATGGCACTGAGATCTACTCTCCAGACGTCACTGCTGGCAGGAACCTCAGGGCCTCTTCTCCCATCCTACGTATGCAGCCTTGGCAGTTTCATCTGTTCTCCTCACGGCCAACTAGTGAACTCTATCTCCAGGCCCACGTCTCTCCTTTATCAGAGTCCCACTTTTCCTCTCTCCAGGGCTCCCCAAAACCCATCCTACACCAATGGACACGGACCTCCTGCCTGCCGCTGCAAGCCCTGTTTGGTTGCTGCATTTCCTACCCAGGGACTGTTCCCCCAGGAACTCCAGCTCCCACCCACACACCTGTTCCACCATCAGACATCCGCTGCCAGCAGGCCCTACTGACCCCACCTCCTAAGCACTGTCCCTCTCTGCACCCTCACTGACAATGTCCTTCATCGAACAGCTCACTCCACAGAGACTGTGACACTGGTGTGCTCACTGGTTCCTGCTGCACCTCACTCTGTGGACGAGAGCTCTCTTTGGAAGACAAAAGTGATGCCACTCCCCTGCACAGAAACGTCCAGTGGTTCTCCACTTTCACAAACTGATCCCAACTTACCCACCTTCCGAGGCCATACATCCTACCACTTCTGCACCAGCAGCTGGCAGGAACGACGGGCGTTCTCTAAGCACACCACCTCTCAGCCTCCCTGAGGACCTGGGCAGGCCCTGTGCCCACTCCCCTTCCAGGGAGACTGCCTCCACGCGCGTCTCCTCCTCCTGCCCCCTCCCTCCCCTTAGCAGCTCCAGTCTCGAGCCTTCCCAAGCACCCTGTTATTATACTCATCACATTTTCTTGGAGTTATTTGTTTTCGAGTTCCTTCCTGCAGCCCACTTGAGAGCTCTCTCATGACAGGAAGCAATTCTCATTTGACTCTGTATGACCAGCCCCAGGCACAGTGCTCAGAAAACGCCTGTGGCATGGGGACACGGATGGGATAGGGCTGTCCTGGCTTAGTGTCTAGGAGGAGGAGAGGGGGTCACACTTCAGACAGGCTTGATTTTTTTTTTATAATAAGCAGTATTATTTTGTAATTAAAATGAATTTTCCATTCTTAAAAGATAGGGTTTTAATGCCCCAGGGGAATGATAGGTCAAGAGACGTCAGATTCACTGCAAGGGTCTTACAGGGACCAAAAAGTAACAAGCTTTCGTCATATGAACAAGCTTCCGCCAGACAGAACCCACCTCTTCACCACTCCCACTGTCGATCATCCCCCAAATCCCAGCTCAGCTGATTCCTTTAGCTTTCCCTGACCCCAAGAAACCTCCCTGAATTTCTCCTCCCAATCCAGTTTCCACACTAACCAGCCCTGATGGGAGGTTTACTCAAAGGCACAGTTTTAAGAACTTAATGTGGAAAGTTACCTGAAACAGCGTGGGCCGAAGGCTCTGCTTGCGTAGATGAAAGGGCCCCAGAGCCCCCTAAAGACAGCCATGGGATCCCCAGACAGCAAATCCTGAGGGAAAGGGGGAAGAAAAAAATTGATTTCAAAGTCAGAGTCCTGACTCAGAGCCAGTTTTCTTTGGGGACTTGTGTGGGAGATGGCACTTCTAGCGCAAGATCATTAGTCACTAAATATAAATCTTAGTGGTTAAAAGATACACAGATGATTAGATGGAACTCCAGCTTCAATTCTGCTGATTCACATTCTGACTCCAGGGTCCGAGAGCAGGACGGGCCCTCAACAGTTCCACAGTGAGTGACATACCACAGGGAATGTCTGCATCGTCAAGTCACTCCCGCAGGCAGGAGGAGGACATGAATGCTCTGGCATACCCCTCGCCAGTGGCTACTTCCCAAGTCTTGCAGTGCCATAAAACTGCACACACACTATCTCCCTTGAATGTTTTTTGATATTAGTACTTTTTTTTTTTCTTTTCTTTCTTTCTTTTTTTCTTTTTTTTGCGGTACTGGGGATCAAACTCAGGGCCTTGTGCTTGTGAGGCAAGCACTCTACCAGCTGAGCTATATCCCCAGCCCGATATCAGTACTTTAATTCCCTAAAAAGAAGTAGATTAGGGGCTGGGCAGATAGCTCAGTAGTTAGAGTGCAAGCACAAGGACCTGGGTTCGATCCCCAGCACCACCAAAAACAAAAAAAAAACCAAAACCAAAAAAAAAACACACCAGCCTTAGCAACAACTTAGCGAGGTCCTAAGCTGTCCAAACAGCTGCTCATCTGCCTGTCACTATATCACCTTTCCCCCAAATGTAACAGTCAGAACACCTGTATAGCTCAAGGTCAACAAAGTAGAGCCAAAGACTGCCCTTGCCAGATCACTGTCCGAAGTCTATATTTGGGTCAGTCTCCCCAACAACACGAACAAGGTAAACCCACCGACACCACCTTAGAGCTGAGAGTGGGCCTTGGGAAAGTAGGCAGAGATGACAGAGCCAATGTCAGCCCCAGACTCAGGACTCCAGTCCGCAGACTTCAACCTTAACAATTAATTATGGAAGTCACCAGTGTTCTGCAGCACCTGAACCCCACTTAGGGGCATGATTAAGAAAGCCTACAGTCTGCTGGTGATTCCAGCTGCCAAATATGCTTATTCTTCCACTCAAACACTTGGCTGCAGAGGGGCTCATTCAAGAGCTCTGCAGAGTCAAACCTCTACACTGTAGTGTTTATATGTGGCAGTTTTTCGCAAGTTCAAAGCACCTCAGATAAGACCTTATTTAATAAAGGTGTGTGTGGGGGGGACCCTTTCACTATCACAGAAATACCGACACATTCTACAAATGCACATTAACTCAAGTCAGTCTCAAATCCCAGACTTACTCCTGAGCGTTCTTCTTAAAACCCAGGAAGCACTGGCCAAATATAATTATAATCAGAAAATTAAATCAAAGGAAGGCAGCTAGCTTACGAAACTAGTAACAACTGACACACACAGAATCGTAGACGAGAGACAAATGATAGACAGATGATAGACAGATGAGGCCAAGTTCACTTTTACGAGCTGAGTGACCCTGGGCAAGTAACTAAGCTGCTGAGCTTTTCCCACGTGAGACACAGGAACATGAGCAGCACCTGCTCACAGGAGGACTCGCCAGACGAGGGACACAAGCCCTCAGCACCACACCTGGACTCCACACCAGACATTCTCCTCCTCCTTCTGATGTCCCATCTCACTTCACAGATTAGGAAACTGAGAAACAGAGACGTGAAGTGACTTATGTAGAGACCCACAACTTGTTGAGGGCAGAACCAGAAGCAGAAGTGGCTCCAGTCTGGGGCTAAGGGCATTCCAGCCACACTCTGCAGCCCTGGCTCCTTTCTTTGTGAACATTCACTGGGTGGGTCAGTGTTGGGCACTAGGCTAAATGCTTTACATTACCATCTCATTTAGACTCATAAAAACTCTATGGAAATGAGTACCAGTATTAGCCTCAGTGTTACACACAAGGAAACAAGGCCCAGAGAGGTTAAATAACTTGACCAAGGTCACACAGTGAGGACTGACAAAGCAGAAATTTGAACCCAAATAGCTGGCTTCTGAACCCATGCTCTTACTCAACAGGGAGTAAACACGGCAACCATAACTTAAATATTAACATTTTTTCCAACTGTTAAATCACTCTTGTTCCATCAAGAATATTGATATCACGAACGAATAAAGAAAATGTGGTTTATAAGCACAATGGAATATTACTCAGCCATAATGAAGAATGAAATTATGGCATTTGCTCGTGAATGGATGGAACTAGAGACTATCATGCTAAGTGAAATAAGTCAATCCCAAAAAACCAAAGGCCAAATGTACTCTCCGATATATAGTTGCAAACACACAATGTGGGGGCAAGGGTGGGGGGATAAAAGTTCACTGGATTAGACAAAGGGGAATGAAGGGAAGGGAGGGGAGATGGGAATAGGAAAGGCAGAAGAATTAATGGTACATAACTTTCCTATGTTCATATATGAACACACGACCAATGGAACTCCACACTATGTATAACCACAAGAATGGGAAGTCATACTCCATGTTGTATAATATGTCAAAATACACTCTGCTGTTATCTATATCTAAAAAGAACAAAAAAAGAGAGAGAACACTGACATCACATGCTCATCCTACTCACAGCCCTCTGTGCTTGCTGAATCAATCGAAATGCAGACAAACACCAGGTGAAAATTATTCACTTTAATCCAATTGAAGTTTTGAAGATAATCTGTACAGTGTGGGTGGCAGAGAGAGCTCCACACTGAGCAATAACTAACACTGGGGCAGGGGACACAGCCCTGAACAGCAGCCCTTCTGGTACAGGTTGCCGTCCCCTCAAGCCCCAGTCCGGCTCTCCAGCCTGATGCCAGCAGGTCCTTGGTCTGGCTTCTTGGGAGGAAAGAGGCTCCTAGGCTGCTCCTCAAGGTGAACCCAGCACCACCCGCATCACCCCTAGGACCGTGACAGCCCGCCTCCCCCTCGCCTCTCCACTCTGGAGCACGGACATTGGTCCGCCAACTGCAGAAGCATCGAGGGGTTTCCTGGAATGCGCCTGGCTCGGGATTCATCACAACCCCAGCACTCAAGGCACCTCACTAAATTCCATAGGTCAGTCAGTGCACAAGCCCACGCCCCTCTCCACGTCTCGCTCACAAGACCCCCGGAGACCTACACCCCGCTCTGCCCACACCCTCTGACCTGTTCCCACTTCCTTCAAGAAGTCTGGGTAAGGGGCTGGGTATGTAGCTCAGTTGGTAGAGTGCTCGCTTGTAAGCACAAGGCCCTGGGTTCAATCCCCAGCACCCAAAAAAAAAAAAAAAAAAAAAGAAGCCTGGGTAACACTGCAGCACCAGCTGCCGTTCCCCCTGCACACGGGGACATCTGTGTGACCATGCTGGAACTGTCAGAGACAGCGCGCACTATCAAACAGACACTAAACAAACTTGAATACTTTTTTTTTATGTCCTTTAACATTCTGCTCCTTGCTACTTATTATCCAAAACACAAAAACCACACAGAGGACCTGACAACAGGGCATCTGGCTACAGGAACTCAGGAGTCACATGGACTGAGATGGCAGTGACTCCATGTCCTGCCCTGGACACACGACACACGAGTGACAGAGTCATGCCTCCAGGGAGCACTTCCATTTTTACAAGAAAAAAAAAATTGAAAATATTCACCAGTTCTTTAGTAATTTTGATATTGACCTCCCTCCTGCCCCAACTTAGACACCAAATGGACATCAGTAAGCACCACTATGACTTTAAAGCACAAGGGTCAAATACTTCATTTACTGTATTACATATCTCTTATCTCCCCCAAAATAAAAAATAAACTATCACTCCCTCCACATCCTCCCCAGCAGGTCCTGATAAACAGTAGGAATACAACGGGCATTTGCTGAATGAAGTAAATCGAGGCAGGAGGGAGAAAACAGGCCCCGCCCCACCAGGGCTCCATGCCAAGGGCTACCCCACACTGCGGGACACTCATCTGCCTACCGGGAACCTGCGCCCCACAGGCCAACACACTTTAGAGCACTGCTGGTGGCAGGATGGTGGCTGTCGGTGGTGGGTGTAGCCCCTCCTTTGTTTGCAGGCCCCTGGAAACCTCCTGGCCTGGTGCCTACCTGCCCACCACCAAAGAGCTGCTTCAGACCAAGAAAGAGCAGCGGAGGCAGCAACTGACTTCAAGCAACTGATGGACCTTGGTGTCGCTGCCTAGCTTAAATCCCTCCGGTGGGCACAGGGCCTGGTTCACTTCAGACCTACTCCAGACATAATGCTTTTAACAGGCAACATTACTGGGAGTCAAAACTCTTGGAGGAAGCCACGTTTTTGGAAGGCAATGGTGCCAGAGAGGGCTTTTCATGCACCTCCCGGTCAGCACTGAGCACTACCCTCCATTTCAGGGTACAAATCACACAGCCTCTCTTTTAAAAGGGAAGGGGGAAGGGAGGGGAAAGAGCAATTGCTTAATGCCATCCATCTGAGAGCCAAGCTCATTTTCCATCTTGGCTTAACTTTAAGATCCCTTCAGTGGTAGAAGCAAGCGGGGGCCGGCGATGGGTTTCACCGACACACAGGTGAGTTGTTCGCTTAGCTCATCACCCCACAGGTTCATTAGAATAAACGCTCCCTGGGAGCAGGGACTGGAACCTGCCCTGGTCAGCACTACAAGTTCAGGCCCCAAACAGTGTGTGGCACACAACCAGGGCTGAAGACCTATCTGTGCAACCGACAGAACTGATTTGCAATTCAACCTCCAGCTCGAGTTTTCCCATGTTGGGGGGTTGGGAGGTTTTCTTATGCTCTTCTACCCAGGTTCCCGGTGGCTTGGATTCATTTTTAGGTAGATTTCATACACAGAGTCTGAGTTTGTAAAACAGACGAAAAAGAACCCACACCTCAAACGCTTGGTGAAAAGGGAGGAAGAAACCATTACTTGAGTTGTAAGATCAGCAAATGTACTCAGTGCTGCAGCACTGCCCCAGCTGCCAGTAACTCGGCATCTTTCTCTACATTGTTTCCACCTCAACAACCAGTATATTCAGGTGCCTGGTATGTGTCATACATTTTAAAGGCTTTTCAAGGAGAATGGGCTCTATAGAAAAGGGAGAAAACAAAAAGTTCAGCATAATTAGAAATGAGTGCTTAAAGGAGATTGTTAGTATGTAACAGAAGAAAAAAGAAACACTAAGAAATCAAATGCAAAGCCCAGCCACAAAAGAACAAACTGCTAGTGTGAGCCTATGAATGTCCTTCTTCATCAAAGCAGGGGAAGGCAAAGGCCTGGCAGCTTTGAAGAATCAAATAAAGGAACTCTCAAGCGGGTGCAGTGGCACAGGCCTGTAATGCCGATGCCTTGGGAGGCTGAGGCAGGAGGATCCCAAGTTTGAGGCCATCCTTGGCAACTTAGCAAGACCCTGTCTCAAAATAAAAAAGGCTGGGGATGTAGCTCAGAGGTACAGTACCCTTGGATCCAATTCCTAATACTAAAAAAAAAAAAAAAAAAGGGAACTCTCAGGGCACTTCACCCTATTATGCAGGCTTGATGCAGGCTTGATCCTTTGATCTTGGCAGGGTTCTCCCAATCATTCTGGACCAATAAATACTTCTTCTGATGCTTGCAGATTCATTACTATTTTGCTGTCCAACAATTCCCTTTTAGGAAGATGACTGTGTGTTTAACTTCACACAACTATAACCTGCTGCAGTTCCCAAAGATTCCTGACACAGAGCACTTTCTTTTGATGAGTTCATTCCTAAGCACCCAATGGAAACACAAAGACAAATGCGAAAAAGCAAGTCTACAAGAGGGTGAACAGGCTAAGGACTGAACAGATCTGAGGGCTCAGGACAGTAAGTGCCATTTTACAGATGAAGAAACGAAGTCAGAAACACTGTGACACTTGCTGACTCATCCCAGGTTAGAAGGCAACAAAGTCCAGACCAGAACCCAAGGCTGTTTCTATTACAGGACACAATGCTGGTACACCTAAGATGCTGCTTTAACCTCCAGCAGACTTCACCTAAACAAATCCACCACACACAAGGTGGGTACTCCTTTGTCAAAGCTGCCACACAAACCAGGTACGGTGGCACACACCTGTAATCCTAGACTCAGGAGGCTGAGGAAGGAAGATCGCAAAATCAAGGTCAGCCTCAGCAATTTGGCAAGGCTCTAAACAACTTAATGAGACCTTGTCACAAAATTAAAAGTAAAAAAGGGCTGGGGATGTGGATCAGTGGTTAAGTGCCCCTGGGTTCAATCCCTAGTATTTAAATTAAAAAAAAAAAAAAAAAAAAAAATCTGCCACACAGCTTTAAAAACTCAGGACAATAAAAAGCTGCCTCTTCAGTAGGTATCTATGCTACAGCCTGGATCCAAATCTCAAGCTGATTCTGGTTCACCTTTCAGTTATTACTGCCAATAAGCAAAGCATCCTTCAATAGCATAAGGGGCAACTTTCTACCCCAGCTGCCATGGAGAAAATCCCACTTCTTGGGCTGTGGATATTGCTTAGTAGTAAAACAAAGCCCTGGGTTCAATCCTCAGAACTGCAAGAAAAATATACATATATATATATATGTATATTTTGTGATATATATATCACATTTCTCAACTTAGTCCATAAAGGATAAACAGGTCCAAGAGTTCTGTCTTACGTTTGTTTATTTAACTTGTGCCCCATCTTGTTACAAAAGTAAAGCAGTGGTTCTTATAGATACATCTAACAATTCTCACTGATTCAAGCTTTTAATGTGTATAATTTACTCTAGCTTTTTAATTTATTCTAGCCCCTCCTATCCGTGACTCTCAGATAGGCAAATATAATTCAGAAAAAAATTTGTACCGCTCTTGGTATAGTCAAACTCAGGAAAAAAATGCACAAAGCAAAGTTAAGTCTATTTACCCCCACGCATACTCTCTACTAGTACCTACACTGGCCAGTGGCAAGGAGCCAGGCTTATGAAGATGTCAGGTGTGCAGGACAACAAATGGTGAGGAAAAGGCAAAGCCTGGGGTATACAGGACTGCGGGTGGCTAGGACCAAAGAGGAAATGCTGTAACGGAAAGCGTCTCTCTTCACCCCAGCTTCCCCTGCTCTCCCGTCAAGTCTGTGACCTAGGAATCACTTTTTAGCCTACCAAAGGCACAGAAGCACATCCCCTGTAATCCAAGCTACTTGGGAGGCTGAGGTAGGAGGATCACAGCTTGAGGTCAGCCTGCACAACACAGCCAGATCTGTTTCAAAATGCAAAGGGCTGGGATATATATATATATATATATATATATATATATATATGTATATCAGTGGTAGAGTACCCCACTCAATCCCCAGTAGGAGCAGGGATAATAATTCTCCAAGTTAATTTGACTCTCTGTCAAGTAGGGGTTATTGGGAAGAGCAAAGAAGCAAGGAAATCAAAGTGCTTTAGCTTCACTCAGGTACGGGATCAATTGGGAAATCCCTCTGAAGTATCCAGTTGGGACCAGGTATGCAGGATAAGCAGTTTGTTTCCCAGATCCTGAAAAGGAAGAGCAGCCTCACTCCTCGATATCGGGGCAACACCATGGTTTTAGTTTAGTGAGCCAGGTACAGTGGCACACACCTGTAATCCCGGCTACTACGGAGGCTGAGGCAGGAGGATCAAAAAGTTTGAGAACAGTGTGAACAACTTAGCAGGCCCTGCCTCAAAATAAAATGAGCTGGGTATGAAAGCTCAGTGGTAAAGTGCCCCTGGTTTCAATGCCTAGGTACAGAGGTAGGAGAAAAAAAAAAAAAGTATGGCTTCGAGTAGAAAAGTGTTTCCTCTCCTTTATAAAGACATAAATAATTTTAGGTTTTTGACAGCTTTCCTACTCTTTCCTGTATTTCCCTAGTGAATAATAAGTAACCTGCATCTTTCTTAATATTCAGCATATTACCCAATCCAGAGAACAACATTGCTGAGACCTGAATCTCAGTCCTCTCTTGCACACTGGTTGTCATTTTAACACACCTATAAAATCATACCAGGGTGAGCAACAACCCAAACAACCATCAGTCTTTGAAATGGAAGGTTAAATCATAACCTGCCTTTGTGTGACAACTTCCAAGCACCCCTCCTCCACCTGGAGCCATAATCACCCAAGTAACACAAACAATACAAAAACACAGCCAGCTGCAGCGGTGCAAGTCTGTAATGCCAGCAGCTTGGGGGCTGAGGAAGGAGGATCACAAGTTCAAAGCCAGCTTCAGCAACTTAGCAAGTGAGTCCCTGTTTCAAAGTTTAAAAAAAAAAAAAAAAAAAAAAGGTGCTGGGAATGTAGCTCAGTAGTAAAGCACCCACCCCCAGTATCAAGAGAGACAGAGAGAGAGAGAGAAAAAAAAATCCAAATATCACAATACAAGGACAAGAGTGGAGTGAAACAGGTTTCAAAGGACTTTTGCATCCTCTGAGATTCTAGGGGCAAAGGAGAGTCTAAGTTACCATGTTCAAAGACCAACAGGGTACCTCCTGAGAAAGAAGAGTCCAGATGAAGAATTTACCCTGCATACTCAGGAATAATAGTAAAACATGTTGGGCATTGTTTCTTTATGTATGCTACTGTGCACTCAATTCAATTCTTATCTCAGGCTTGCTGAAACGCTTCCCATTCTCTGTCTGGAAAGGGTCACTCAATGGTCCACACGCTCCTTAACAGGTGATGAACCTAACTAGGGACAGGCAGAAACAGCTTGGGAATCAACCAACCATATGTTCATATTCATGACTTTATTATTTTTAAGAATAATATTTAACAAAGGCCTTCCCATGATCTCGGAGGTCCAAAAGCAGGTAACTATGTCCTCCATTTCCATTTTCAAGTATCCATTACTAGTGCTCTTTGATCCCAAAGTGAATTTGATTGTTCCATGCAAACAATGGGTCACACTAGTTTTACTACCATCCCCTTAACAATAAAAAAATCAGCAGCCTATCCTTTTTCATCTAAACTGCTTACTCCTATCCAAAACAATTCTTAGAATCCAAGGCTACAAAGACTCCTGGCACTGGGCAGTCCAGTGGACATCCACCTTTTTGTCACAGTTGAAAAACTGCTCTTTTCCAAAAAAGCCAATCTACTTCTCAACGAAATCCTAGTTCTCCAGTATTTCCAGTGAACTAAGAGTGAACTCTCTCTCTTCATAGGAAGTAACCTCTTGGAAGACAGAGATCCACTCTGTCCTTCAATGTATATTCCTGGTATACTAACTGCATCCCCTGAGCCACCTGAACTGACCAGAAACTCAAGCTGGCAAACAGGATACAGGAGATCAAACTTTTCGAACTGTGACACATGGAAACACACTGTTCAACACCTCCTTATACACTCACATGTGTATACCTGAATCAAGTGTCAAGAAGGAATGCTTATTAAATGCAACACCCTCCGGTATTTCTACTTTCTTTTTAAAATGATGGACGAAATTTACTAAACTGATTTCTAACTCACCGATAGAAATCAACAGTTTGGAAAACACTGCATGGAATCAGATCTTACAGTTGCATTGGACAAGCTACCCTAGGACCTTTAAAAAGTCAGTAGACAGCACAGGCATTGACCAACTACAAGAACCAGATGCTCCCAGATAGGCAGTATTCTTCTGTCCAGCAGTGGTTGCAAGGTTTAAGTATTTCCCACACTGCCAGCATTTCCCAAGTAACCCAAAGTGACTGCCTATGCATCTTTCCGAATTCAGTCCAATCAATTTTTTAGAGAGGCAAAGTTCACTTGTGCCAACTGGGAAGGTAATGCTTCCTTTTTGACCCCTTCAGGAGACCGAAATTAAAGTTGGTGCTCATCGGGTCTTTGTGATCCTATTTTTGTGGGTGCCATACAGCAAGTCAGTCTGTTTCTCCATCTTTCCAGTCTTAATTAGGACTAGATGTAGTCTCTAGCGAAATGAGAAACCAGGAACCCCTGCACCAGGGGAGGCACGCAGCAGACAGAAGTGAAAGCAAGACTCACTCCTCTCTAGGCCACCAAAGTGCCCTAGTAAACTCATCTCCAGACCGAAGTTGGACAGGGGAGGAAGGAGCAGATAACTGCAGGAGATGCGCCAGAGTGACCTTCCAAAACGACCTCGCCACGACTTGACCGCAATCCGCCCCTTCCCACGCGGGCTGCACATCCCTGGGAAGGCAGGTGAGCGCAGGCCGGGAGCGTGGGAGGGAGGCGCAGAAACCTCAGGGACCCCAGCAGTCCAAGGGAGAATGGGATAGAGGAGGGTCCAGGTCAAAGGCCTCCCTCCCCATCGAAACTCCTCCCACTGGCTCCCACGCGCAAAGACCCACAAATTCTCCTCACCCACCCGCGGGAAGCCCGCCTCTCCTACTGCAGGGAAGAAAGGAAGACAGGAAGAGGAGACCTAGGAACCTGACGCCCTTACTCAACCCCCACCATACCGCTCTCGCTGCCCCGGATATCCCGCCGCGAGCCCCACTGGCCAAGCACCGCCTTCCCCCACGCGGCCTCTCCCCATGCGCCTGCGCGCCGGGCCCGCCGGCGAGCAGCGATCTGCGAGTGCGCGCGCAGCTTGCGTGTGCTGGCGTCGGGGGTGGAACCGGCGGGGTCCCGCCCCCTCCTCCCCTCCCTCCTCCCGCTCCCCCTCCCCCATACACTGCCGCGGCCGCCGCAGGAGCCCAGAGCTCCAGCCGCCCAGCGACTCCCCCTCCCCCTCCCCCAGCCCCGCCCCGCCCCAACCCGGGGCTCCCAGCCGGAGCCGAGTCTGCGCCTGGGGGTGAGTACGCGACCCCTCCCCAGCCCCCTCTCTTTGCTTGGAGGATCCCACCACCACCCAAAGAAAAAACCAGGACTCAGCTGCGCGTCCCCTCCCTTCAACCTCCTGCGGGACCCAGTGGTGCCCGGGCCCGCGGGACCCAGTGGTGGCGCTCACTGCCCCCAAACCCGCACCATCCCTAGCCAAATGTGAATCCTCCGACCCCTGTCCGGGGTCCAGATGTGCACCGCCGTCTGGCCCCAGGCCCTGGGAGATCCCAAGGGGTGGGACCCCCTTCTCGGCCCCTTAGTGCCACTCTTATCCCATCTGCCCGGACCAGGTGCTCGTCCCCTCCGCTCCCTGCCGGGGTTCCAGCTGCGCCCCACCAGCCCGCCGCCGCTGTGGGGAACCAGCCGCCCCCGCCCCCGAGTTTTGGATTCCAGGGTCGCCAAGTCCGGTGTCCTCGGTCCTTTTTATCTTTTCTCTTGTTCTGGGGGCAATGTATACAAGACGCTGGCCCGGAGCACAGGTTCGGGCTTAGTCAAGGGCAGGGTTCGCGGGTGTTGGAACGAGGCCGGCTGCTGCCCCTGGCCCTTCTGGGGACTGATCGACGGGCCGGAGAGGCGACTGGCCCGGGGAACGTGTCCTCTCCTTGCGCCCCACACAGGGCAGTTCATTCATGAGCCGCCCGGGCCTGCGTTGGAGGGTGCGGTGGGGAAAAGATTCAGACGCGGAACCGGGAGTGGGGCAAAGGCCCTGCTGGGGGGAGGGGGCGCGCTTTGTCCCTCCTGGCTGTCTTAACCGCCTGGGGTGGACTGTCCCAAAGCTTGCCGCCGGTTTTCCAAGCAAAGGGAAGGACGCTTGGGAAGTGGTGACAAGAGGTCAGAGGGGCCGGCTGCCCTTGGGACTCCGCTGCCACCTGCCTGGGTCCCCCGGGAAGAGGACTGGCAGCTTCGGGCAAGCCTGAGCACTCCATTGCCCTGGAGCCTGGAGCCTCCCTACCTAGTACCACTCTGGCTTCTCCTTGGGTCTGCAGCACCCCGGGGAAAAATGAGGCTGTGCCCAGCACCTCCTAAAGAGGGGCTCACAGTCCTGCCTCCCAGGTACAGGTGAGGAGGGGAGTGGGAATGTCTGCCAGGCTCAGGTGGAGGTGTGCTGGCAGCTTGATTGTCCTCCAGGGTATCAGAGGGTCCAGGCCCTGGCATGCCCCAGATGGCACATGCCGGGGCCTGCTGTCATTTCACCCAATGCAGTCTTGGCCTGTAGGTGGGTGGGTAGGTAGGTGGGTGGGGATGTTGTAAATCAGAAGACAGGTGATAGGTATCTGAGAACCCTCTTTTGGAAGTCACACAAAGTCTCTCCAAGTATAGCAGTAATAGAGACCCGTGTTCAAATCCTAGCTCTGCCATAATTTAGCTGTGTGACCTTGACAAGTTACTTAACCAGCCTGAACCTTTGTTTCCATTAAAAAGTGTAGTTATTACCACCTCCTATGGTTTATCAAGCAAGATGACACAGGTGAAGAGCCTGGCACCCTACCTGGTAATTGATCAAGAATGTATTCTCTTCTCTGAACTCCCGACCCATCCTGGCATAGCATCACCTGCCATACCCCTACCTCCCAGCCTGCTGCAGGTGGATAGGAATGTTTGCAGAGTTTGGGGACATTCTCTACAACTCAGTAGCAGAGTCTGTAACAGTTTAAATCCTTAGGTCTAAAGGAGAAGCCATCCTGCTTCATAGAGAAATTTCTCTTTTATTTTGATTTTCACCAGTTTTTCTCCACTAAATCAACCCATCATATTCCACATCTTATTAATCACAATGGCTATTTTTAGAGCCTATTCTATGTCTTAAACTGTATTAAGAGCTTTAGATAAGTCATCTTGTTTAGTTCTTTAAACAGTCACAACTGGATTATTGTTCCCATTTTACAGATGAAGGAACTGAGGCCCAGGGTGGTTAAGTAATTTGCCCAAGATAGAAGCCAGGTAGGAGCTGGGAGTGGTGGCATATGCCTATAATTCCAGTGACTTGGGAGGCTGAGGGAGGAAGAATGGAAGTTTGATACCAGCCTCAGCAACTTACAGAGACTCTGTCTTAAAAAAAAAAAAAAAAAAAAAAAGAATTGAATTGGGGATGTTGCTCAGTATTAGATTGCCAGGATTCCATCGTTCCATCCTCTGTACTGGACAGGGGCTTGGGGAAGGAAAACCAGGTCTATCTGATCCTGGAGTCTGTGCTCTTAACCACCAGACTGTCTTCTGTTACTTGTCTTCTACTTCCTGTCCCCACCCACAGTACCTGAAATCACAAACCCAAGCCTGAGTCGGGGGTCTAGGAGCCCCAAGCACAAGGAAAGGCAAGCAGGTGGAAAGAGCGCGGCATTTCTCCAGAGCTGCATCTGGCAGCCCCCAGCCCTCAGCTCCCTGGTGGAGTGGCTTCTTTATTCTCAGAGGCAGCGGAATGCAGCAGTTAAGAGCATACCTTTGAACCAGTCTGCCTGGGTCCTCTCTGACCCCACCACAAACTGGTTGAATGACTTTGGGCAAGTCATGTACCCTCTGTGTACCTCAGCGACCTCTTAGGGTTGTGACGGGGAGCAAATGAGTGATATTTACAAAGTGCTTAGAACAGTGGCAGAGTTAAAGAAACATTTGATAAATGTGTTCAGTTACTACTTTTATTTTTGGGGGGGTGCAGGGTGAGGTACCAGGGATTGAACTCAGGGGCACTTGACCACTGAGCCATGTCCCCAGTCCTATTTTGTATTTTATTTAGAGACAGGGTCTTATTGAGTTGCTTAGTGCCTTGCCCTTGCTGAATTTGGCTTTGAACTTTCCATCCTCCTGCCTCAGCCTCCCCAGCTGCTGGAATTACAGGCGTGCTACTACTTTTATTCTCACTTATAGATACATTTTTGCCTACCCCTCTGAAATCGGTAGGGGGAGGCCAGGATTTTAGTATGTCTTTGTTACAAACTGGAAGACTGAGGCCCAGGTTCTACAGTAACACAGTTGGCTTCCATCTTCACCTCAGATCCCCAGCCCCAAGTTAACTCTTCTCCCAGTAACTCCATAAGGAAAAACTTTTAACTTACACATGCATTCCCGAATGGCAAAATCACAACCTTAACTTAGTTAAATATAAAATCCTCCATCATTCTGCCCACTCTGAGCTAAAGCCTCAGTATCAGACTAGAGAAACTCCAGCACACAATTGACTGGGGCACGTCTGTGCAGTAGAAGGACTACCCGCTGCCACCTTCACCCCCCAAAATAGCCCACCTTTGTCTCTTTTCTCCTCTCAGCAACTGGGCCTTGTGCTGGCTTCGAAAGCAGCTGTCCTTGATGAAACTCTGCCCAGCAACCCCGCCCCCCCAATAAAGAACTAGAAGTAACCTGTCAACCTGCAGAGCCACCAGCCTCAACTCCACCCCTAACCTGCCCTGTGACCTTATGCTAGTCACTTCACCTCCCTGGGCCCTACTTCCTCCCCTGCAAAATGGGGATAGTGATCTGAGTATGTCCCTGCCTTCCTTTTGTGCAGGGGAGGAGCAGTGCAGTTTTGGAGGGGAGAGTGCTTTGTGACAGTAAGGAGAGTGGCAGCAGAGGGACATGGTGATTTCAGTTACTAACCATCCAGCTGGACACTTACTACCCTGCTGGAGCCACTTAATGTAGAAGCTCCCAGAAGGTTCCATCTGTCTTCAGAGTAGGGTGTGGGGGGTGGCATTCTGGTCTGGTGGAGCCTTAGAGTTTGGAGAAAGAACCAGCAAAGGGTGGGAATGGGCTGTGATTTCTGGGGTACTTTGGAATTGTGAGTTGAGAAAGGGAGGCCCCACACACCACCCCCCCCACACACAGGAAACATACAGCTACCTTTAACCTGCCCTGGTGCCCCAGGGTCTGTGCTCTTTATGTTTCTGTCCCCAGGCACCCAGACACACCCACATACACACCTCCACTTAAAGCCAACAACTCCCTCCTTTCTGTAGACTGCAGTCACCTTGGCCACCTTGGCTCCCCTAGAACTTGGCTCCCCTAGAGCATGGCTCAGACACACACAAGCACGTTTGCTCATCTAAACACACACACAGTGCCTTTGTGTTCTTTGGCTTGAGAACATTTAATGAACATTTTATTTATGAATCTTCAATAGTCTGTATAGTTTCATTTTAAGCACTTCAGAAAAGCCTCTCCATGCCCTGAAAAAAAAAAAAAAAAAAAAGTTCTAGCTTTGGAAAGAAGTTGACCTAAGTTTGAATCCTGGGTCCATCATTTTATTAGCCATGAGACCTTGGGAAAGTTACTTAACTGTATATTCATCTTAAAGTCGCAGTGACATTATAGGATTGTTGAGGATTAAATGCAACAGTGTATGTATGACTCTTGAAATAGTGGACACTCAATAAATAGTGCCTGCTACAAGTACTAAATTAGGGTGACTTTTAAAGTCAGCTTAGACTAGAAAAGAGGGAGGCATAACACACAGGGCAGTTACTCCCTGAGCCTCCCTAACCCAGGCTTTGCAAAGACTCCCTGGGACCAAGGAAACATGTAAACAAGCCCAGCTTCCTCCTCCATCTGAGAGCTCCTGCCTCTTGCCCTGTGGTTGGAATGTTAGGAAGGAGCAGGGAAAAACCCAGGGCTGGTGCGTTGGAGAAACCCTGAGTCACCCCAGGGGGCTGAGGAATACTTGCTTCCAAAGTTGCAGTTGCCCATTCTAGGTTTGTTGTTCTCTGTCTGGTTTCCTTTCTTCCCTAGGGACATCCCCCGCTTAGGCAGAGCTCAGTGTTGTCAGCAGAAGGGGCCCCCAAGGGCCCCCCAGTAGGATAGGGTGGGGCAGCACAGATGCTGCTGCCACTGCTGCAGCTACATGTCTCCTCCTCCCCGGGAGCCTCCCCAGGGCCCAGCTTCGCTTTGTCCCCTTGCACTTCCAGAGCCCGGGTGCCTAGCTAGCTGCCCCTTCCCTCCTCTTCCTGCCCACCCCATCCTCCCTGAGCACCGAGGGCCCTGGCTGGGGAATGGGCAGGAGGGCAATACCCTGATTGCAGGGGCTTGGACCCGCTAAGGAGCCAACGCCCACTCTCCCCTCTTTTGCCAATGGAAAAGCTTGCTGGAGGGGATAGCATTCCCGGCCTGCCCTGCTCTGGAGGTAGGAGCATGGCACTGTGGGAGTTGTAGTCTTCACACTGTTCTGGTGACCCCTGTGCAGAGAGTTGGGGAGGTAAAGAAGCTGGAGAGGGAACAGTGCAGGGGTATCTAGTGCCATCCCAGGGGAAAAGATGTAGATAAGCAGGAGTGGCAGGAGCTAGGCAGGTAACACAAACCCAGAAGCCCTGCTTTTTATCTGACTTCCCATTCTGACCCTATCCTCAGACCCCTGCTCTGAGGACCCAGGGACTAAATATCTTGGTTTTGTTGTTGTTGTTGTTATTTTGTTTTGTTTTTTGGAACTGGGAATTTTAAACCTAGGGGCGCCGTACCACTGAGCTATATCCCCAGCCCTTCTTATTTTTATTTATTTATTTATTTATTTTTATTTTGAGACAGGGTCTTGCTGAGTTGCCTCAAACTTATGATCTTCCTGCCTCCCAGTAGCTGGGATTACAGGCAAGTGCCACTGTGCCTTGCTTAAACATCTTGTTTTGAGGCCAATTATGTTGAGGCAATTAACAGAGTTTAAAACTCTAAGCAGATAAAATCATGGCATTTTCTTTTCTTTCCTTGTTTTTCTTTCTTTCTTTCTTTTTTTTTTTTTTTTTTTTTTTTTGGTGGTACTGGGGATCGAACTCAGGGCCTTGTGCTTTCAAGGGAAGCACTCTACCACCTGAGCTATTTCCCCAACCCTCTTTTCTTTCTTTCTTTCTTTCTTTCTTTCTCTCTCTCTCTCTCTCTCTCTCTCTCTCTCTCTCTCTCTCTTTTCTTTTCTTTCTTTCTTTCTTTTCTTTCTTTTCTTTCTTTTCTTTTCTTTTCCTTGCTGGGATGGAAGGAAGGCCACTGAGTTACGTACGTCCCCCACCCCCATACCATTTTCTAGTAGAGATAGAAAGAGAAGATCAGGATTAGGCAGCTAGCTGACTCCTGAGCTGAGCCATCTTCCCCTGGCATGGAGATCCCTTCTCTTAACCTTGATTCCTTGGACCTAAGACCCTTCCCCATCTTCCATCAGCTCTGCCGTGCCCTTACCTGAGGCAGAGAAAATGAGACAGAGAGAGGGAGAGAGCGTGTGGTGTGGGCGTAGAGATAGACACAGACTCGCAGGCTCCGTCCAGTCTCCCTGTTGCAGGCCTCACATCTGGGCTGAGTTCCCCAGGCCTGGGGTAGGTCAGAGCTTGAGAGCCAGTGAAGGTAAATCCATGTGACTCAACCCTCCCCTCACCAGGCCCTTATCTCCGGAGGCCAGAGCTTCCACCCTTCCAGGCAGCCTGGTGATCTATCCTAACTGCCCCCTCCCTCCCCATGCCCACTCTGCCGGGGCCTTGTGGGGAACAGGGGACCAACTTAGCTGACTGCTCTGCCCTCTGCCCAGGAGGACCATGCGGCAGTAGCAGCCATGCTGCCCTTCTTGCTGGCCACACTGGGCACCACGGCCCTCAACAACAGCAACCCCAAGGACTACTGCTATAGCGCCCGCATCCGCAGCACTGTCCTGCAGGGCCTGCCCTTTGGGGGCGTCCCCACCGTGCTGGCTCTGGACTTCATGTGCTTCCTTGTGAGTTCCCACAGGCCACTCCCCACCCTTGACACCCATGCCTTATCTGTCCCTGGCAAACACCTCCAGCTCCGTCCACTCTCCCAGCAGACCCTGACTTCTCAGCCTCCCCTGCAGGAGGAACACCCACCTTCCAGCCCCAGTCTAGCTTCTAAGAACTCACCCAAGCCAGGGGTATCCCCCTCTAAACCAAAACTTCTGGCCCCTTAGCCCCACTTCCCTGGCTGGCCCAGCAGTGGGCAGTGTCTCCACCTGCCTACTCCCCCTTCTTTCCTCAGGCACTGCTGTTCTTATTCTCTATCCTCCGGAAGGTGGCCTGGGACTATGGGCGGCTGGCCTTGGTGACAGATGCGGACAGGTAAGGATCTGAGACCCTCCCTCCACCTCTGTACACATATTCCTTATTCCTATTGCTCAGGAATAGGAAAGAGCCAGCCCTCTCTTGTCCCCCTTTCTTGGGCGAGATAAGATGGACTAGTCCCAGAGCCAGCCTGGGGGGCACGAGGGCCCTAAGTTGGGTCTCTGTCACCTGCCATTTCTGAGGGACTCTCCTCTGCCCCTGCTAACCCTGTCTATTCTCTGTCCTCAGGCTTCGACGGCAGGAGAGGGACCGAGTGGAACAGGAATAGTATGTGGGGCGCCAGCCCCCTCATCCTCACTAAACCAGCTTTCCTTTTTCTTCTTCTCTCACGCTTCTCTTCTCTTCCTGCCAAGTCGCTGATTTCTTTTTGCAGTTTTCTCCTCTGCAGGCTCATGTTTCAGATTAACGCAGGCGGTGTGCTTTGCAGAACAGGGGGCTCCCCAGCTTGTCTCTGCCTTCCCCACCCTCTCAGCTCTTTCTCTGGCTCCCTGCCTGAGAGAAGTCCCTGCCTGGGTGTCCCTGCCTTCGCAGCCTTTGACCTTCACTGGTAGGAGGAGAAGGACCATCCTCCAGGAAATCCCCAGCACAATCCCCAGCACGATCATGCAGAGACAAGATTGGGTGTCACCAGTGGCTTCTCATCTCCTAACAGCTAGTTCTTCATATTCCAGGGTTCCCTGCTCACCCTTCTGGAGGCCTGGGAGGGGGACTGCCCAAGGAGCCCCCAAGTCTGGCCTGCGTCTCTCATGGTGGTCTCTGTCTATAGGACTGGAGTTGAAGCTGTAGCAGCTGCTGGGACAGGGAACAGGGAGGTCAAGGCCCTGCCTGAGACATCTTCCAGCCCCCCATCCCCGGCGAGCTGTCCTAGTCCAGCTTCCTATCACCGCCCATTGCTCTTTGCGTGTACCAGCTCTGCTGCCCCCGCCCCTGCTGGTCAGCACTGGAACTGCAGAGCCCTGTAACCTTGTTTCTCTTCCATCTGGGCCATGATGAAGACACTCTCCTCCATAATGCCCCAGTGCCCCCTGAAGGGAACAGGCTTATTTGAGGGAGGCAGGGTAGAGGGCGATCGCTCCTGCTTCAGCCTCTGTGCTTTCTATGCCTCCTATAGCCCTGGAGCTCTGGGTGCCCACACCCGCTCCCCTGGGGCTCACGCCTGCCTCTGATCTCTCATCTCCCCCACTCCTCAGCGTGGCCTCAGCTATGCACGGGGATAGTCATGACCGGTATGAGCGTCTCACCTCTGTCTCCAGCTCCGTCGACTTTGACCAAAGGGACAATGTGAGTGTCCTCCCCCAAGTGTCTTAGCCCTCCCTGACACCAGGGCACATGGGCTGAGCAACCTCTAACTTGCAGTGCTGTGGGTCAGGGACACTGGTGTGGCCTTCTCAGCAAGGGAAGTGAATTTTCTCAGAACCACAGAACAACCCCCCCAGTTCCTAGCTCCTGTCTGTGTCTGTCTCTAACTAGCCTCACCCTAATACCTGTAAATTTCAGATTTTGTTTGTCACAATAGTTCTGTGCTCACCTCTGCTGCTGATTAATCCTAAGGCCACCTTTTCTCCTTAGACATGTTTGTGGAAATCATAATGAGCCTTCCAGGCCTGTGTAGCAAAACATGCAGCCTCTGATAAGTTGTTCAGAGGTGGCAGGTGGGCAGCCCTGACTGAGTGGCCAGCTGACCTGCTGGGGCTTGGGGCTGAGTAGCAGTGCCCCCCTCAGTCCTGGCAGTTCACAGCAGTCCCAGACCCTTTCATAGCAGACCCAGCCTGCAGGGTTGCCTGCCTGGCCCTGTCATGCTGAGGGTGAGGGTCCTTGGTAGAACTCTAATCCTCAGACACTGGGTTGGCCATGGTCAGTCCAGCTTAGACTGGGGGTCCTGGAAGTGGCAGCTCCTGTCAGCTTCCTGAGTTGGATGGCAGATGGCTGTCAGCTTCCTGAGTTGGACTCCTGTAGGTAAGTGGCAAAGCAAAGGTTTCATCCCTGCTATCTGGAAGTGTTCAGATGGTCCCCCAGCGATGCCCAGGTAGCATGGTCTGCATCTGGACTGAGGTACCTTCTTCCCAGTCCTAGGCTTGCCCTGGACCTTCTCCTGGTAGGAAGTTGGGTACTAGTTCTCTGTGCCCAGTCCACCCCTAAAGCTCCCCACCCCCTGCCTGAAGGCAGGCCTGGGGATAGAGGAGACCCTGGGTTTGGTTCCCTTCAGGGTGGACTAGAAGACAGAGACAGGAAATCAGGCAAACCCCTATGGTTTGGGCAGCCATGTTGCAATCTCTTCTTAGTTGGAGTCAGTGGGCCCCACCACCCTTCCTAGAATCTCAAACTACCCCTGTCCCCATCCTGGCCCACACACCACAGGGTTCACAGGATTCTGTATCTTTGGACATGAAGGTCCACAGAAAACCTGGCTTGGCCTTTGGGCCCTTTTCTTCTCGGATGGTGGGCCCTTTCCCTCTTCTTCTTTCCCCACTCTGGGGCTGAGCTCATTCCGAGGGCGTGGGCTTTTCTTCAGGAGCGTGGGCGGGTGTGGAAGCTGTGCCATGGTGAGCCAGATCCCGGACGTACCTGTGAGAGTGGGGTGGCGGGACTTGAGGGGAAGGGAGGTGGCTGGACTGGGACCTCCAGCTGATAGCCTTCTGTCCCCCCAGGGCTTCTGTTCCTGGCTGACAGCCATCTTCAGGATAAAGTAAGTGAGTGGTCTCCAAGCTCTAAAGAGAGAGAGAAGCAGAACAAACTTCAGAACCTCTCATCTCCCTACAAAATCCAGAGGCCAGCAGCTTTGAGGGCCCTAGTGCTCCTAGCCAGCCCAGCCCTCGAGTCCCTGCTCCTGGGAGCAGGCCATGGGGGCACCCATCCACGGGGCCACCTGGCCTCTGCAGTCCCCCGAATGCTCACTTCATCCCGGTCTTTTCTGTGATGCCCTGCCGGGGGAACGGGCAGCTCTGCCCTCCTCTCCCCCTGCCCCTACTACCCCTTGAGAGCAGGGGCTGGAGCCCCCGCCTCAGCCTCTGCGCAGCCTCAGTGGGGACATCCATCAGGCTGGGACTGGGATCAGCCAGCCAGCCACAGGCAGGAGCCAGTATCCAGCAGGCAGAACTCAGGAGATCCAGCCAGAGTCCTGCAGGCAGGCAGTGAGCTGAGAAAGGCAGGAGGCAGGAAGCTCAGCAGGTCAGCACTGCCTCTGCCCACTCCACTCCCCGAGTCCCCAGGCCCTCCCAAGCGTGGCTGCCTCGAGCTCAGCCAGCACCCCAAAGGCACCACTGCCGCCCCACCTCCCGCTCCTGCCCCTCTCTCTCACCCCTCTGGCTCCGGGTCCTTCTCCCCACACTTCCTCCCTTTCAGATTTTCTTCTTCGTTTCACTCTGTTCTCTTTCTTTTCCTTCCTCTGCCTCTTTTACTCCTTCTTTCCTTCGAGCCCCTCAGTCCCTTCCCTTCTCCATGCATTCCTCCTCTGTGCCTTCCCCCTCCCCCTTCCCAGGAAATTCGGGACCAAGAGGGCCCCTTTCAACCCCATGCTGCTGCCAGATCAGCAGGGTGAGGGTGGATTTGGGGCCGGGGCGGGGCAGAGCCAGCAGGCTGGTCCTAACCTCAGTGCTCTGTCCCCCGCCTGCAGGGATGATGAGATCCGGGACAAGTGTGGGGGCGACGCGGTGCACTACCTGTCCTTCCAGCGGCACATCATCGGGCTGCTGGTTGTGGTGGGCGTCCTCTCCGTGGGCATCGTGCTACCCGTCAACTTCTCAGGGGACCTGCTGGGTCAGTGAGGGCCCATACGGCAGGGTGGAAGCGGAGGGGCAGGAGACACATGCCCGGCCCAACCATCATTCCCTTTCTCTTCCCACCTTCCAGAGAACAATGCCTACAGTTTTGGGAGAACGACCATTGCCAACTTGAAATCAGGGTAAGGCTGGAAAGCTGGTCGATGGGGCCGGGCTCGGCAGCCAGAGTCTGGGCAGAGCGTGGGGACGTGGGAGCATTATCAGTGGAGAGGCCAGCGGTGGTGAGACGAGGCAGAACCCTGCTGGGGATCTCCCAACGATGACCACGTGCAGAAGAGGGGACAACTGTCAGTCCAGGGAAGGCTGGCCAGGGCCAGCTGAAGGGCACCGTAAAGCCAGTGGGTCAGGCTTGAAGAGGTGACCTCTGGAGGACATTGCCATTAGAGTGGAACAGTCTTTGGGCCTAGGGGCTGTGAGATATGGGGCCCACCCTGTGAGTGCTCCACTGGCGGCAGTGGAGGGGCCTCTGCCGTATCCAGGGTCCAACATAGCAAGAGGTCAGGAGCACCTCAGCGTGTCCCAGCCCAGTGACCCCCATGGACCCCCTGCTCCCCACAGGAACAACCTGCTCTGGCTGCACACCTCCTTCGCCTTCCTGTACCTGCTGCTCACTGTCTACAGCATGCGGAGACACACCTCCAAGATGCGCTACAAGGAGGATGATCTGGTGAGCGAAGCGGAGCCTCCAACCCACCCTGGCCATGCCCCACTCCCTGTCCCATCCCTGCCCAGCAGGCTGCTGCTGCTCAGCCTCCAGGAGTGTTGGCTGTGGAGTTAGGCCATTTGGGTTTGAAACCCAGCTCAGAAACTCCCCCTTGAAAGCTTTGTTTTCCTTACCTATGAACTGGGATAAGAGTACCTCTTTCCAGGTTGTTGGGAAGGGGAAGCGTGGCAAAGCCCCTGCCACGTGCTGGACCTGACCTGGGGAAAGAACTGAGGCTGGTATTGTGGTGGTCATAGTCTTTTGCCACCAAGTCACTGACCAAACCAGTACTGGATGCCTATTTCATACCAGTCACTGCTGCGTCCGCAGGCTCTGAGGATCCCGCGCCCACCCCCCTGCACTCCCCATAACCTCTCAAAAGAGCAAAGCTCTGCATGCCTCTTCTGTTATCTTTGTTGCCCAATTTCCATTAGAAGCACCACTCCTGCTTTCCCTAGGGCCTGTCACACCCCTGAGACCTCCTCCCACCCCATCTGCTCCTTTTAAAACAAAGCCCCTTCTCCAGCCCCTCCCTAACCCAGCTCCTCTGGGTCAGACGTCAGGAAGGCAAATCTGCCCCCTCTTATCCAGGTGAAGCGGACACTCTTCATCAACGGAATCTCCAAATATGCAGAGTCAGAAAAGATCAAGAAGCACTTCGAGTGAGTAAGCTGCCCCTCCCCAGCCTTAGATCTGTAGACCCTCCCTTGCATTTTCCCAAAATCATCCCCACATTGGAACTCAGAGGTCTACAGCAGGACAGAGGTCAGATCAGGGAAGAGGTCTCTGATTCCAGGGTGGTGTAGCATGTGGCCCAGGTGATAGGCCCCTTTAAGAGCAGGAGAGGGCTAGTAAAGTTACTTAGTGGTGGGATGTGTGCTTAACATGCTCAGGTCCCAGGGTTCAATTCCCAGCACCCCTCTTTGCCACTAAAGAGCAGGAAGAATAAAATAAAATATCGTCAAGTACAATAATGGTTCCCTCTGCCATCCCACAGCTCCTCCCAACTTGGACTAGGTTGTTGGCCCAGGGTCCGTTTAAGGTGTACAGGTTCTTTAAAATTATCAATGGCATTCTAAAATTTGTGCATATATGGTAGGGAGAAGCTTGTTGGCTGTCAGTGGGTTCTCCTGGGCTGTGTATTCTGTGGGGCTTTTTTAACCATGGAGTTCTGTTTTATGGGGAGGAATCTCCAGGACAACACGGTAGCCAGATGCTGGAGAAAAGAACAGAGACACTGAATGGCAAAGAGGGCACTCACCTGGTACCCCCGTGGCTAGGGGTGTACCTTGGGGCAGAGCTCATGGGCAGGGAGTCTTAGTTAAAGACCCATCTGTGTAAATATGTAGGGACAGTTGTGTACAGAATTGGGGGACCTGTCATACATTTATTTGTTCACTCATCAAGCTTTCTAAGTGCTGCTGGTCATGAGTTACTATTGTGGGCCTTGGGACTCCAAAAGATGAATGAAAAATTATTGAGACTCTTGAGGTTCACATGATGAAGATCAGTTTTAGGAGCTAGTCCAAGATCTGATCAGAGATTAGTCACAGTCTATGTGTAGTCAGAATTAAGAGTTGGCAGTGGTCATGATAAAGCAATTGGTGGTCTTGATCAGGACATGGTCTGTGATCAGAATCAGGGTCTATTCTTGAAATCAGATCTGCTATCACTTGGCCTGAATCAGTTCAGTCACTGTCCTGGATCAGACCAGCATGCAGGTCAATCAGGGACAGCATTTGGGCAGGATTAGGAGTCAGTATTGAGTCAGGGTGAGATTGCAGGGCCCAGTGTTACAGGGATAAGGAGTGGGTTGAGGTTGGCATTATTGGATGGATACTCATTCACGCAACGTTCACTTCTTGAATGCCTTCTATGTGACAGGCATAAATACATTAGAAACAAGCCCTGTCCTCACACAGTTTACCGAATGCCTGTCAAAATTAGATTTTCCTTGGTCAGTGCGAAAGAACTATGTGGGGTCTCATCCAATGTCCCAGCCATTTTCAGCATTAGGGGGCAATTTGGGTTAGGATTCAGGATAGTGTGTGTTCAGAATTCAGTGACATTTTCATATTAGTGTCCAGTTGGAATCAGCTGTCAGCCAATACCTATCGTGCTGATGTCTGTTCTCTTAATGCAAATACCTGGTGATCTATGTGCCTGTACTGGAAGAGGAGCAGAGGCTACACCAGGAAACAAGAACAGAAAGAGGCCCACCGTCACCTGCTTACATTTGGTCAACGGAGGCAGATAACAAACAAATGAGCTAGTAATGGACACTGTCAAGTCAGGGTGTTGCTAAGAAAAAATTCAAAGCTGCTTATAAGCAGGGGTGAGGGAGATTCTGGTCTGGACTGGAGTTTTGGGGATCAGTGGGATGAGCACTGTGGAATAGGCATATCATACGTCCATTCATTCAGCACAATTTTTTGAGCACTGACTGTATGCACATTGTTAAGACAAGCCTGTGTATACAGTGATGAGCAAGAGGCAGCTCTTGTCCTCATTGAGCTCCTGGGCTGGTCATCAGTGTCAGTGAGGGCTTGTGGTCCAGGTCTGGGGTCTGTCGGGATTAGAGGGCTGTCTCAACACATGAGGGAATATCCTGTGTGCAGAATCAGGGGGCCTGTGCATTTGGGTTACAGGATCTGCCATTAGTCTAGTGAGAATGACAGCTTGCCCTTCCAAAGAGGAAACCTAAAGTGTAGTGAGCAAAAAGTGTCAGGGAAAGTTCTGTCAGCTCCTGGAAGGTTCATTTTCAAGGACCCTATCCCAGATTCAAATTTTTAAAATTCTCACGAGTTTGCCAAGTCTATCTCATTGCTTTAGAACTTTATCTCATATATCTTTAATATTTGGGGGTCCTTCATTAAAATTTTAATAAAACATAAAAAGACAAGGACTCAGTCTAGATTAAGGATTAGGATTGAGGAACAGTATGCAATCAGATTTAAAAAAAAACTGCTCCATCACAGTCAGTAAGCATTCGAGGAGCCCTGCCAGACACCCAGCATTGGTGAGGCAGACACGGTCTCCAGTCAGTCTCACATCAGGGTTAGGAAATCCGTTTTGGGCCTAGGTCATCTGTAGAGAGGGCTGTGGGTTGATTGGAGTAGTCAAGACCAAGTGTTGGACCAGGACCAGATCTGTCTTCTGGGAACAGGGCTTAGTGAACAGCTCATGACCAGAAACAGTTTCAACCTCACGTTCACAGCCGGGGGCAAGAATCAGGCCCCAGCCTTGGTCTCCCCAGCTCCTTGCTGGTATGTTCTCACACATCTTAGTTCATCAAACACACTGCCTTCACAGTCTCCATGTACACCTGTGTCTTCATCTCACTTAGGTGAGCATGAGGAGGAATTTCAAAGTCTTATTCTTGCCAGGCATGGTGGCACACACCTGTAATCCCATCTACACGGGAGGGGAGGCAGGAGGATGCCCAGGCCCGCCTGGGCAACTTAGCAAGATCCTCTTTCAAAATAAAAAGAAACCAAAAGGACTAAGATGATGCTCAGTAGTAAAACACTTGTTTCTTATGCACAAGGCCTTGGGTTCAATCCCTAGTGTGCAAACAAACCCCTGGGTTCAGTTCCCAGTACTGCAAAAAAACTAAAAGAGTAAATTTTTTTTTATTTTGGTTGGGTACTGGGGATCGAACCCAGGGGCACTTAACCACTGAGCCATATCCCTAGCCCTTCTATGTATTTTTTTTGTTTTTTTATTTAGAGACAGGGTCTCACTAAGTTGCTTAGGGCCTCGCTAAGTTGCTGAGGCTGGCTTTGAACTTAATGATCTTCCTCCTTCAGCCTCCCAACCCACGGGGAATAGAGGCATGTACCACCCCTGGCTAAGAGTAAAGTGTTATTCCTGGGGAACTGTCACTTCTATAGATCATGAAAGAGGGAGCTTGGATTGGGGATGTGTGTCTGGAAGGAATGGAGTCATAGGTGACAGGCAGACAGGTGGGCAGTGTTGCTGCAGAGAATGACAGCCGGACTGTGTTTCAGGGAGGCCTACCCCAACTGCACGGTTCTTGAGGCCCGCCCCTGTTACAACGTGGCTCGACTTATGTTCCTCGACGCTGAGAGGTACCAGGGCTGGGAGCAGGGGAGGGTGACACCAAAGGCCCTCTGCCCATAGTGGAGAGCATCTTGGTCTCCAGGTGTTTTGGGGGGATTTTAATTCATCCCCCAAAGTGCCTATTATTTCAACTCTGGAAAGAGCAAGGCTGGGGTTGGGGCGTGTCTGGACTATGCATGCCTCCAAACAAATCCAAGAACAGGCCAGCTCCTGTCCTTGGGGAATGGGACTCTCGAGCCGGGCTCCCTACCCATCCTCCCAAGCCAGCCCAGCCACACTGGGTGGTGGGTGACAGGCACCTGGGTTCCACAGGAAGAAGGCTGAGCGGGGAAAGCTCTACTTCACTAACCTGCAGAGTAAGGAGAACGTGCCCACCATGATCAACCCCAAACCCTGCGGCCACCTCTGCTGCTGCGTGGTGCGAGGCTGCGAGCAGGTATGGTGTGAGCTGGCTGCTGGGCTCCCACAGCCCCTGACTGGGCTTGAAGAGACGAGTCACAGCAAAAATGAATGCACCTATCCCACAACCCCAGGAGCAAACACACAAATGGGCCTGGGGCACAGTAAGACCCAAGGTACACAGACTCCCAGAAGAGGCTAGCCTGGGTCCCCTGCCCCAGTGGGTCCCCACCTGCCCCTGGAGTCCTCAAAGCCCCAGTTCCCTGTGTTGGATTTGTCCTGTTCATACAGTGGCCAGGTTTTCAAGCCCCAGATTTAAAAAGGTCAGAAAGAGGGTCTGGGGTTGTGGCTCAGTGGTAGAATGCTTGCCTGGCATGCGTGAGGCCCTGGGTTCGATCCTCAGGACCACATACAAATAAAATAACGGTATTGAGTCCACCTACAACTAAACATATAAAGAAAAGGTCAGAAAGAAGCTGGGTGTACACCTATAATTTCAGCTACTCAAGAGGCAGAGGCAGAAGAATCACAAGTTCAAGGCTAGCCTGGGCAGCTTGGTGAGACTCTGTCTCAAAATGAAAAATAAAAATAAAGAGGACTTGGGATGCAGCTTGGGTTGAACCCTTAGTACCACCAAAAAAAAAAAAAAAAAAAAAAAACTTTGTGTTGTACTTATTAACAGTGGGGTCCTTGGGCAATTTCCTTAACTGCTCTGTGCCTCAGTTTCCTCGTTCGTAAGGTGGGGCTAATTGTATCTACCTTGTAAGGTAGTCCACACGTGTAAAAAAGCCTTGAGGATGCTAGACATAGTGGCACATGCCTGTAATCCCAGTGAGTTGGGAGGCTGAGGCAGGAGGATCTCAAGTTTGAGGCCAGCCTCAGCAATTTAACAAGGCCTTATCTCAAAATAAAAAACAAAAAGGGCTGAGGATGTAGCTCTGTGGTAAAGTGCCCCTGGGTTCAATCCCCAGTACCACAAAAATAAAATAATGATTTTTTAAAATTTCACAGACCAGGCCTGGCATGTAGTAAGCACATGACCAATGCTCTGGGTACAAGCCCGTCTCTGTGACCAGATTCCCTGACCCTTACCCGTCCTGGCAGGTGGAGGCCATTGAGTACTACACGAAGCTAGAGCAGAAGCTGAAAGAGGACTACAAGCGGGAGAAGGAGAAGGTGAACGAGAAGCCTCTTGGCATGGCATTTGTCACCTTCCACAATGAGACCATCACCGCCATGTGAGCCCCCCACCCTGCCTGCACCCCTGGCCCTTGTCCCCAAACAGCCTGCTGGGACTCCTAGGTCCCTGTGCTCGCAGCCAGTGTTGGCAGTGGGGTCCCCAGCTGGGGCCACAGTAACTGTGCCCATCCTCCCAGCATCCTGAAGGATTTCAACGTGTGTAAGTGCCAGGGCTGCACCTGTCGCGGGGAGCCGCGGTCCTCCTCCTGCAGTGAGTCCCTGCACATCTCTAACTGGACCGTGTCCTATGCCCCCGACCCCCAGAACATCTACTGGTGAGCAGAAGGGATGTGGGGCAAGCTTCTGGGCCCTGGGGAGGGCTCCTGTGGTAGGAGGAGGCTGGGGAGGGAATCGGTGTCACTGGGGACCAGCTGGGTCCTGGGTCCCTGGAGTGATCCCTCCCCCACCTTCCCAGGGAGCACCTCTCCATCCGAGGCTTCATCTGGTGGCTACGCTGCCTGGTCATCAATGTCGTCCTCTTCATCCTCCTCTTCTTCCTCACCACCCCGGCCATCATCATCACCACCATGGACAAGTTCAACGTCACCAAGCCTGTGGAGTACCTCAACGTGAGGCCACGCCCACCCAGCCCTTCATGCTGCTTGAAGACCTTAGATGCCAGGCTCCGAACCCCTCCTCCCCTCTGCCCAGCCTGGCTCTGGTTCTGTTTGTCCCTCCAAGATGCTCCCCACGATGTGGGCTGCAAACCCCCCTGTGCACTGCCCTGGGGCTCCCTGCCCCCTCGCCCCCAGGGGCGGTCACTCTTGGGTTTACAACTCCTGGAGAGACACCTAGGGAAGAGAGTTCAGTCCTGATCAACGATGTCACCTTGGAAAAGTCCCTTTTCCTTATCCCTTTGTCTTTCCAACTGAGAAATGGAAGGGTTAGCCTAGATCCTTGCCTTCACACTTAGATTCTGATCCCTTTATCAGCATAAAACCCATATGGGAAAGCAGGCTTTTCAGGCAACAGCAGGGTGGCCACTTCTGCCTGGGCCCCGCTGCCCCTCCTGCCGTGCCTGGAACCTACTGCCTTGGAATTCAGTGTTCAAAGGAGGACAGTCTGCCATGTACTGTGTGTGGCACTTGCCAGATGCTCCAGCTACTTGGGAGGCTGAAGCGGGAGGATGGCTTGAGCCCAGGAGTCCAGGGCTGTCTAGGCAGTGAAGAGGGTCCCTACCCCAAACAGCAAAATCAGTCAGAGGGAGACCGTTTGGAAACCGCCGAGCGACAACGGCGTAGTGAAGACCAGGCCCCATCCAGACCCCCGCCCCACTGCTTGCTTTTTCCCGTCGTTTACTCATCCTGTAAAATGGGCCAGTATCATTTTCGTGGGATTAACGAATGGAAAGCACATCACTGCTTGTCCCTAGAGAGTGTTCAGCAAGGGCTGGCAGCCGGTGTCACTCCCCTGGGGCTGTACCTATGGCCCTGGCCCTCCAGATGTTCTCAACTAATGACACGGGCCCCAAGAGCTGTGGGGCCCCAGGCTCAGTGCCGGAGGAGGAGGAGGGGTGCAGCACAAGCTGGGCCTGCTGGCCCAGCCCCCGCTCCGTGTCCCCGCAGAACCCCATCATCACCCAGTTCTTCCCCACCCTGCTGCTGTGGTGCTTCTCAGCCCTGCTGCCCACCATCGTCTACTACTCTGCCTTCTTTGAAGCCCACTGGACACGGTGAGATCACACGCTGCCTGCGGTGGCCTCTAGTTGTATACTGACCCCACCGCGGAAGGGGAAACCCTTTGCCCTTCAGGCTGCCTGCCCTGCAGGCCAATGCTGGCAGGGAAGGGCTGGGGCCCTGGGTCCTTACCTTGGGGAAATCTGCGCTTCTCAGGGGACTGTCCAGGGACACTGTCCTGGTCTTGGAGGCCGGGCTCATCTGACCTCTGACCCCTGCTTGCTCCTCAGCTCTGGGGAGAACAGGACCACCATGCACAAGTGCTATACCTTCCTCATCTTTATGGTGCTGCTCCTGCCCTCTCTGGGACTGAGCAGGTGAGTTTCAGAGGAGGGAATGGGAGCCAGGGCGTTGCAGGACAGGGAAGGGCACAATTCAGGGTCCCAGCCCTACAAAGCAAGAGCAGGAGATCCAGAGGCAGGCCATCCCAGGCCCCCTGAGATTTCTTTCCTGAGTCTGGGGCCTCCCCAGAGGCTCTTGGGAGACACCCCCTCCCCTGGTATTTTACACCATTCCCGCCCCCACCCCACTCCACTTCTCTCCTCCCCTCCAGCCTAGACCTCTTCTTCCGCTGGCTCTTCGACAAGAAATTCCTGGCTGAGGCAGCTATTCGGTTTGAGTGAGTGATGGGGGCCCCTGAAGAGTGAGACCAGATGGCAGGGGCGGGCATGCCTGTGAGACACTGCCAGCCCCCGTGGGAGAGGGGCTGACACCACCATGGGTCTGCAGGGTCATCCTGGAAGAGACAGCCACCGGGTGTCTGGGGTGTGCATATGAGAGAGGGCCTCACTCGGGGAACCTGTCTGGGGCCTGAGCTCACCCTCAAGGTGCTTTCAGAGCTTTGTGGCCCATACTTGGGGGTTTCTGTGGGATCTCAGCTCATATTCCAGATGACTATGGTAGTCTCGAGTTTCACTTGGGTGGCTGGAGAGGTATTGGTAGTAGGATCTCAGTCATACTTTGGGAGTGACTTGAGGATTCCCAGGGTATCCCTGGTCCCTGGAGCCCATACCCTTGAGTAGCTGTGGAAGGCTCTTGGTCTTAAAACTTGGCATGCCTGTTGGGGTTTGGGGGCTCACACTTTGTGGTGCTGATGCAGCATGAGTTCTGGGAACATCTGAAGTTTCAGGCTCTCCTTTGCGCTGTGACTGTAAAGTTCTTTATGGCATCTTCTCTGGGAATCCCTGTGAGGACATGTTGGGTGTCTATAGCATGACTGTAATTGTGTGCACAAGCTTCAGGGGCTTGCTGTAATCCTTCCATATGGATCTTGGACTCACACTTGTGGTGTCTCAAGCATTGACAAAAGGTTCTTAGTGTCTCTCCCCTGCAGATTTCTGGGGAAGGGTTTCTGAAACTTGTCTGTGGGGGTGTCTGAGGTTCACCCTCTGGGTATAACTGACTCAGCTCAAAGGGGACAACCTTCTGGGTGTTCCTGTGGCTCACATCCTTGGGAGTCTTTCAGGGTCCCACGGGTTATTTGTGGAGAGCTCAGACAGTTACACCCTGAATATTCTGGTGGCTTGAGAGTCTTGAGCACTTTCTCTCTGAGTTTTTATGAGGCAAGTCCTAGGGGTGTCTCTGGGCTTAGTCTCAGTTATGTCCATTCTCACTCAAGAGTATCTGGTCTTGCTTTGGGGATATCTGCTGACACTCAGGCATCTGTCTCTGAGGTTCACACTCCAGAGGGACTGGGGCACAGGTGTTGCAGGCTGCTGAGTGGGGGGTGTCCATATGGAGGAAGCAAGTTGAGGGAGAAGGTGTGGTGTGCTGTCATGCTGGCAGTGGGCGGGCAGCCACCAGGTTACCCCAAGGGTGCAGCGCTGGAGCACCTGGTGCCCGCAGGTGTGTGTTCCTGCCGGACAACGGCGCCTTCTTCGTGAACTACGTCATTGCCTCAGCCTTTATCGGTAACGCCATGGACCTGCTGCGCATCCCAGGCCTGCTCATGTACATGATCCGGCTCTGCCTGGCGCGCTCCGCTGCTGAGAGACGCAACGTGAAGCGGGTATGGCCGCCTGGGACAGCAGCGGCCCGCACAGTGCCCCCTGGTGGCCAAACCAGAAAGAGCAGCAGTAGGGCTAGGGTTGTTGGGACTTGGGGAGCCCAGTTCTACAGCCCTGGACCATCCCCTTTCCATCTGGGACCTCACGTTTCCCATAGGTATAGCTGCGGGTTGACATAGATGACCCTAGAGGTCCCTGAGTTCTGAAAGTATAGTGTTTTTCTGGGAGTTGGCAGAGGCTTGCTCCCTAGATCTAGCGTCCCTCTGCCCCAACTCCCCAAGAGGGCTCTAGGCATCCTATCCTCAAATCAAATCCTCCCAACTCTTGCCCCCCACCTCCCAACCCCTGGTCTCTGGAAGGCCCCTCTCCAGGTCCCATCACTACCCCCACCTGATGCCCCCCTCAGTTACAGTTCCTCTCTCCATTTGCTTGACCCTCTCTTTCCCCAAACATCAGGTCCCTGCTCCCCATGGCTTCATTCCCAGCCCCAGAGTTCCTGGCTTCCCTCTCCCACCTGCCCTGTCCTCCTGCAGCCTGTCCCCCTCACCCTGAGCCACCCTCCTGCCCATGTCCCCCCCAGCATCAGGCCTACGAGTTCCAGTTTGGCGCAGCCTACGCCTGGATGATGTGCGTCTTCACGGTGGTCATGACCTACAGTATCACCTGCCCCATCATCGTGCCCTTCGGTAGGCACCGCCGCGCCGGGACCTGGGCCCTGCTCGGGGGAACCCAGGGCCTCACCCGCTCCACTCTAGTAAGGCAGGCCACCCCGAGTGGACAGGGCCCCGGTGGGAGAGCGGCCCCTCCGACCTCCCGCCTGGTCCCTGACCCAGTCTGGGGTCTGGCCTAGGGGAAGAGGGGGAAAGTTATCTCAGCTCAGGAATGGACCTGGACCCACCTGGCATGCTGGGTCCCTGGGCAGAGTCACCCTAGCAAGGCCACATTTGCTCATCTGATGCCCTTCCCCAACTGGATGCCCGTGGACACATCACATTCCCACTGACGTGTTACACACACGTACACTCCTCACATGCATCTACACTTGTTCACAGCCCTTTGGTTCCTGGGGGAGGGGTCCTCGCCCCTCAAGGAGCTGCCCCCTGTAGCAGAGCTGTGTGACTTGGGCAGTTCTCTCTTCCTTTTTGAAGCTGTCTAGCAAGTTTCCCTTAACTCATCGGTAGACTCTCCTTCCTGACCAGTAGCCTCTGCCTCCCCCAGTAACATCCTAACCCCTTAACCACCCTCTCTGGCTCATAAAGGCTTCACACTCCCCAACTAACATCCCTGTCCTCGTTAGAAACTCCCATTTCCTCTGTCTCCAGGGTAATAGAACTAGTTGCTTAATTTGTACTCACCAGTTGAGGGACAGGAGTAGGAAAAAGCACACTGGGTTTCAGGAGGATTCTTATTGGCCAGAGGAATGGATTCCTGAGAGGAGAATTTCTAGTGAGGGGCCACAGAATGAAGGGATCGAAGTGGAGGAGGTTGAAGCTCTGTGATCCTGCCAGGAGCATGGGACACCATCCTGTACAAGGGCTGGGGAAGGGACAGGAAGCGTGACAGGCCATCTCAGGAAGCCAGGGCAACCTGCGACGGACACACAAAGGTCCACTGGCGCTGGTTCCGAGGTCAGGGCCCATGTGGCTTCCCCCAGGGCTCATGTACATGCTGCTGAAGCACCTGGTAGACAGGTACAATCTCTACTACGCCTACCTGCCGGCCAAGCTGGACAAGAAGATCCACTCCGGGGCCGTGAACCAGGTGGTGGCTGCGCCCATCCTCTGCCTCTTCTGGCTGCTCTTCTTCTCCACCATGCGCACCGGTGAGGGCCACCCGCCCCCCTCAGGGAGCTGGGAGGTGGGCGCGGAGGGGTGCCGGCCAGAGTCAAGGCAGAGCAGGCACAAGAGGGCCGAATGGCTGGGGGTCACAGCAAGAGGCCGGGAGAGGGCATGGTGAAACCATGGCTCATGGAAGTGGGGAGACTGCACTCAGAAGGCACCAGAAGTGGGGGCAGTGGGCCCTGGGAAGGAGCCCGAAGGACAGGTAGCAGCCCCATTCTTTGCGCTCCCCCCATGCCAGGGTTCCTAGCCCCCACGTCCATGTTCACATTCGTCGTCCTGGTCATCACCATCGTCATCTGTCTCTGCCACGTCTGCTTCGGACACTTCAAATACCTCAGTGCCCACAACTACAAGGTGTGGGGGCGCAACTGTGAGCGGAAGCTCAGGGCGGGTGGAGGGGGGAGGGAAGAGGCCAAGGCTGGGGGCAGGGTCAGCGGGTGTCCAGAGGATGTGGGGCTGCAGTTGGTACCCAGTGCAGGGGCAAGTCTCCCATCCATGATTTTTCTGGACCCTCAAGATTGAGCACACGGAAACAGATGCTGTGGGCTCCAGAAGCAATGGACGGCCCCCCACTGCTGCCGCTGTCCCCAAATCTGCGGTGAGTGCCCCACTCAATGGCCAAATTTGGGGGGCCTCTGATGAAGACAAGCCCAAAGCTGGGTGTCCCATTAGTCCTCCAGAAGGGAAGCCTGCTCCAGACCCTGGAGGGACAGAATTAGGGAGAGATTTGCTTCACCGGAGGGCTGTCCCGCCCTTCACCTAGGACTCCGCCCATTCTGCTGTCCTACAGACCCATGGTCCCCATAGCCCCTAAGACTCCTCATTCACCCCCCAGCCATTAGGGGCAGCTGCTCACCCCACCCCCTCCTGCTCCTCCCCCCAGAAATACATCGCTCAGGTGCTGCAGGACTCAGAGGTGGACGGGGATGGGGATGGGGCTCCTGGGAGCTCGGGGGATGAGCCCCCATCATCCTCGTCCCAAGATGAGGAGCTACTGATGCCACCTGATGGCCTCACGGACACAGATTTCCAGTCTTGCGAGGACAGCCTCATAGAAAATGAGATTCACCAGTAAGGGGAGGGAGGGCCCTGGAGGCCACGCCCTGCCCTGCCCACCCTGCCCCCACGGACACTAAAACGCTAATAATTTATTAGATCTAAAGCCCCTTCCTCCCCATCCCCTGCTTTCATTAAGGTATTTAAACCTGGGAATTCTACCGCTCTCCCCCACCATGGAGGGAGGGAGGGAGCCCCCCAAACCTCAGTGAGGAGAGCCCCGAGCCGGCCCCGGGGCAAAGAGGGGTGTGGAGGGAGTTCCCCCAGATCAGTACCCCCAGTAGTGTGGCCAGGAAAGGGTTAATGAGAGCCAAGAGGGGTACCTGGTGCCATGGCTGGAGACCTGGGGGGGCAGGCAGATCAGGGGCTGCCCCCCCAGTTCTTTCCTCCCCTTAATTCCCCAAGGGATATGGAGCCTCCAGCCCCTAAGGGATGCATGAGAGGGGAGGGGTACTGAGAGCGAGAGGAGGAGCCAGGCCCTGAGCTGGGGGGGTGACCTGGGGGTGGGGTGGGCATGGCTGACACTGGAAAATGGGTTTTTGCACTGTTTCTTTTTTTTTTTTTTTTTCTTTTTTTTTTTTTTTTTTTTTCCTTTAAAATAAAAACAGAAAGAAAAGCTCTGTCTGATTTGTGTGGTGTCCCAGATGCGTGGGCCGGATCCTCACCTCACCCTCCGTCCTACCAGAGGGCCTGCTCACAGTCCCTGCATGAGCAGTGGCAAGGGATTTCTTGTCTGGAGTCTCGGTTTCTCCACTAGGGAAAGGGGAGAGCTTGGAGAGAGACTTCAGGGGTCTCAGAGGCAGGAGGGACTAGGCCAGCCCCTCAGACTGTCCCCAAACAGGACAGCAGTCAGGAGAAAAAGACCTGCAAAGCCACAAACTCCACATGGGTGGAGACCCTCCTGAGCATCTCAGAGTGGGATGGCCCCAGCCCTGTGTCCTCAGGGATGCCTGAGCCCCTTCCCACTCTCCACCTTCTAGTCAGAAGACTCAACTCAAGCCAGACGATGTGAGCGATGCACACCTGTAAACCCAGCTACGGCTGGATGGGATGGTGCTAAGGCAGGAGGATCACAAGTTTGAGAGCAGCCCAGGCAATATAGGGAGTAAAAAGGGCTAGGGATGTAGTAACTCAGTGGTAGAGTGCCCACACCCACACCCCATAAGTCCCCCACACAAAAAATCACCTCTCTAAGGGATTTCCTGTTAGCGCTCTGACCCACTCTCCAAGGCCCACAGTGCCGTGGGGTCCTCCCACACCCCCACGCTGTACTGTGGGTACAGTAGAAGCCAGAGAGCCTGCATTCCAGTCATGGTTCTGTCACTAACTCGTGGTGTTTCCCTAAGAAAGCCTCCTCCCCTCTCTGAACCTGTTTCCTCATTGGTAAAATCAGGATATGTGACCAGGTGGCCTCTAAAACCTGTTGGAGCATCCTCCTGCCCAACCCCAACAACCAGCAGAACTCAGTCAACTCCCAGAGGAGAGAAGAGACTAAAGGGGAGGTATAATACAGGTACCAAAAGGCCTACTGAGAGTCAGCAAGAAAGACCTGCAGCAAGGCAAGCTGTTAAAGATTGTACAGGCGCCCCAAGACACGGTGGCACACACTTACAGTCCCAGAAACTCCAGAGCCTGAGGCAGGAGGATCGCCAAGTTTGAGGCCAGCCTCAGCAACTTAGCAAGGCCCTAAGTAACTTAGAGAGACCCTGTCTCAAAATAAAAAATAAAAAAGGATGGGGATGTGGCTCAGTGGTAAAGCATCCCTGCGTTCACTCCTCAGTACCAAAAAAAAAAAAAAAAAAAAAGATT
The DNA here is from genome assembly GCF_902686445.1 of Sciurus carolinensis. Lineage (NCBI taxonomy): Eukaryota > Metazoa > Chordata > Mammalia > Rodentia > Sciuridae > Sciurus > Sciurus carolinensis. Next base: position 111,789,043 of record NC_062219.1, on the reverse strand, counting down.
GTACAGGTTTCAGCAAGGGACAAGAGCAAAGTGCCCAGGGTCCAGAATTAACAATTGGGTCATTTGATAGATGATTATTGGGCAGAGGCCCAGCACCCAGCTCTGTGCTGGGTCTCCTTGAGAGTCTCAGAGGTACAATGGTGGAATCAGAAAGTGGAGGGAGCCACAGGGAACCCCAGAGTTCACTTCACTTCCTTTTGTCACAGCTGGGGGCAGTAGAAGATAACATATAAGGACTGAGACTTTAGGTTCAAATCCTGACTCTGCCTCTTACCAGCTGTGTGACCTTGGGCAAGTTACAGCATACCCTGAACCTCCCTTTCTTTATTTGAAAAATGGAAATAATGATACCATGTCCTCAAGCTGTTTTAAGCATTCTTTGAGAGGAAAGGTCTTAGCCCAGTGTCTGGCACAAAAGAACTTCATAAACCAAGCCGGGTGCAGTGGCTCACACCTGCAATCCCAGAGGCTCAGGAGGCTGAGGCAGGAGGATCACGAGTTCAAAGCCAGGCCCAGCAACTTAGTGAGGCCCTAAGCAACTCAGTGAGGCCCTGTCTCTAAACAAAATATAAAAAGGGGATTGGGGATGTGGCTCAGTGGTAAAGTACCCCTGGGTTCAATCCCTTGTACCAAAAAATAAAAATTTAAAGAACTTCATAAACTGTAATTAATATTCCTCTGGATGAGGGAATTGAGACCTAGAAAGAGGACTGGGAAGGACTTGCCCAAGGTCAGCTCCTCCTGGAGCTCAGAACCAGGCTCTGTGATTCCACATGGCTACTTGAGATCTAGTCCACACTGGAAAGGCACCAGGCAGATCTGAGGGACACCGGATGGCTAGATAGTCCCTGTCCTCAGTGATCAAACCCTCTGGTGAAGACTGCATTCTAGAGCAGATTTCACCTCAGAAGACACACCCTGTCCCTTGCAGAGACATGACAGTCAGACCAGTGACCTAACCATGCCAGACTGCAGCCACGGAGAGGGGTTCAGGTTGAATTGTGCCTGAAAGCTGTTGAAGTCCTAGCCCCCACTACCTCAAAATATGACCTTGTTTGGAAATTAGGGTCATTGCAGATGTTAAAATGTTAGATTAAGGACTGGGGATGTAGCTCAGTGGGAGAGCATTTCCCTAGCATGTGTAAGGCCCTGGTTCCATCCTCAGAACCAAAAAAGAAAAGTAAAAATTTTTTAAAGATCATTCATTAAGATGAGGTCAAGGGCTGGGGTTGTGGCTCAGTGGTAGAGCACTCACCTTGCATGTGTGAGGCACAGGGTTCAATACTCAGCACCACAGAAAAATAAAATATTGTGTCCATCTACAACTAAAAATATATTAAAAAAAAAAAAAGATGCAGTCACATTGCAATGGATGGGCCCCTAGTCCAAAGTGTCTGGGATCTTTATAAGAGAAGAGGAGCCAGGCACAGTGGCGCACACCTGTAATCCCAGAGGCTCAGGAGGCTGAGGCAGGAGGATCACGAGTTCAAAGCTATCAAGGCCCTAAGCAACTCAGTGAAACCCTGACTCTAAATAAAATACAAAAAAGGGCTAGGGATGTAGCTCAGGGGTTGAGTGCCCCTGGGTTCAATTCCTGGTACCAAAAAAAAAAAAAAAAAAAAAAAGAGAAAGAGAGAGAGAGAGAGAGAGAGAGGATATCCTGCTGGGTGCGGTAGCACACACTGATAATCCCAGTGACTCAGGAGGCCAATGCGGAAAGATGGCAAATTCAAAGCTAGCCTCAACAACTTAGTGAGGCCCTAAGCAATCTCGTGAGACCCTGTCTCAAAATAAACAAATAAACAAGAATGTGAAGAGAGAATCTACAGGAGAAAATCTTTACTAGCTACTCTTCTGACAGAAGATTAATATCTAGGCTGGGGATGTAGCTCAGTTGGTAGAGTGCTTGCCTTGCATGCACAAGGCCCTGGGTTCAATCCCCAGCACCACCTCAAAAAAAAATTAATATCTAGAATATAATATATAAATAACTCAAAAACTTAACACCAAATAACTCCCAAATAACCCAATTAATAAATGGGCAAAATAATTAAATAGACACTATAAAAAGAAGAAATACAAATCACCAATAAACATATAAAAAAATGTTCAATACCACTAGCAACGTGGGAAATGCAACTCGAAACTACACTGAGATTTCAACTCACACCAGACAGAATGGCAGACAGAATGACAGTCATCAAGAATACAAACAATAGTAAATTCTGGAGAAGATATGGAGAAAAAGAAAACGGTTACTGAGATTGTAAATTAGTGCAACCGCAATGGAAATCAGTATGGAGTTTCCTCAAAAGACTAGGAACCACCATATGACCCAGCTATACCAAACCTTAGTTATTATCCTAAAGAATTAAAGTCATCACACTAGAGGGATACATGCACACCCGTGTTTATAGCAGCACAATTCACAGCGGCCAAACTGGAACCAGCCAGTGTCCATCAGCAGATGAATGGATAAAGAAAAAGTGGTATAGATACACAATGGAGTTTTATTCAGTCATAAAGGAAAATAAAATCATGTCATTTGCAGGAAAATGAATGGAACTTGAGATCATTATGTTAAGCAAAATAAGCCAAACTTAGAAGGTCAAGGGTCATAAGTTTTCTCTCATGTGGAAACCAGAGAGGAAAAAGGAAAAAAAGGTGAAAAAAAAAATCTCAAAGGAGATCCGCAGAGGAAAGGGACAGGAGGAGGGAGGAGGGAAGGAAGAGGGGACGTGCTGGGAGTGATATTGGCCAAAGGATACTCTTATGTCATGTGCCTGTACAAACATGTAACGACAAATCCCATCATCATGTACAACTACAATGCACCAATAAAAATGTGGAAAGAAAAAAACTAAAAGGACTGGGGATGTAACTCAGTGATGAAGCACCCCTGGGTTCCATCCCAGCAGGAGGAGGAGGAGGAGAAGACAATGACCACATAGGAAAGTGCCATGTGGAGACGGGGACACCACAAGAACTGCATGTCAGTGGGAACATTTAAAAAGAAGACTTTCCAAAAAGAAAAGAAGAAGAAAGCAAAAAAAAGCTAGGCTTGCTGGATGTGCTGGCCCACGCTTGTAATCTCCGCAACTCAGGAAGCTAAGGCAGGAGGATCGCCAGTTCAAGGCCAGCCTCAGCAATTTGGCAAGTCCCTGTCTCAAAATTAAAAAATTAAAAGGGCTGGGGATGTTGCTCAGTGGTTAAGCACCCCAGGGTTCAATCCCTGATGCTAAAATAATAAATAATAATAATAATAATAATAATAATAATAATAATAAAAAAAAGCTGGGGATGTGGCTAAGTGGTAATATGCTCCTGGATTCAATCCCCAGTCCAAAAAAATGCAAAAAACCTAGCCTTGGGCTGAAAGAGAGGGATTTTCCCTAATGAAGCCTGCCCCCGTGGGGGTGCTGGGTCCCCTGCCCAGGGGGTAGGCCTTGGAACTGGCAGATAAGGAAGGGGAGGGTTACTGGCAGAACCAGTCAGTGGGGGACAAGTGGGAAGGAGGAGAGAAGGGGAAGGCAGCAGTTAAACACGCCCCTGTCCCAGGAGCCCCACTGCCATTGGAGTGCTCTGGGGCGGGGGAGGGGTGCCTCTGCTCCTCCTCCCCCCAAGAACCTTCAACTGTCACCTACTGGGAAAGCCACCAGCATGCTGTACTCCACAGGTAGGCACTAACGGGGCCTTGCCGAAGGCCTGTACCTCCTGTAGACTAGAGCCTCCCCCCAGAAACGGAGATGTGTCCTCCATCAGACTGGGTCCTCCCAAGGACCAGAGCTGGGCCTCTTCCTCAGAATGGGAAACAATGGGCTACTGATGGTCAGACCACCTGGAAGGACGGGGCAGGGACACTTCCTCCTTCAGCCCTCTGAGGAGCCCACCACCCCACCCACCGTCACAGCTGCCTGGGGAAGGGGTTTGCATGAGGGAGACTCAGGAGGCCATTAGAGAAGTAAACCTCAGGAAACAGATAATCTCTCCCAAGTCCAGAAAATCAGGCCCCATGAATCCAGAAGGTCCTGGGAGTGTGGAAGGAACAGGACCACTTGGGGCAAGCCTGGGTGGGATGGGGGTCCTGGGAGAGTGGGCTGAGAGGGAGGGAGGATGGACACTGGCAGAGCCTACCACGGTGTGGGGTGATCTGAGGGTAGCCAGCCAGCCGCCGAGGGGCTCAGTCCTGCCCCACAAGGGTAGGAGGCCATTGGCCCCTAGACCCAGCCTCCTGGCTTCTACCCTCAGCATCTACCCGACCCCTGTAAGTTTAGGTCTAGCAAGAGACTCCCCCGTCTAACCACAGGCTCTGTGGAAGAAGAAAAGCACAGGATTCTGAGTCTTTCTTCATCCTGACTTGTTTTATTCAAGAGTCTCGCTGGTCTTGATCTCCTAGACTCAAGTGATCCTCTGCCTCAGCCTCCCAGATAGCTAGGCCTACAGGTGCACACCAATGCACCTCATTCTTAAGACCAAGAAAACTTTCTTAGTGGGGGGCCAAGAACCTCCAGGTTCCAGGACCCCTAAGGGACCCCACAGAGACCTCTGTGCTGTGATCAGGAACCTGCCCATCCCCACACCAACTCTGGCTCCTGGTCTGAGCCCGGCTCTTTTCGATTCCCAGTCCAGGCACGAGCACAGAGGCAATGCTGGGTAAGAGCCCGAGCGTTCCAGGCCATTCCAGGTGCCTGCTCCAGGATGCGCTTGCTGAGGGCTCCCCTAACAGAATGGGGAGTCCAAGGATGAGCCGCACCCCCATCTATCCCTTCACAGGCTTGTTATGGGGCCCTCCCCATGGGAGACCCTAAAGAAGCCCAAACTTTTTCCTTCCAGAACTGCTGGAGGACATCATTCAAAACAATTATTGATCACCTACTATGTGCAAAATACAGCAACAAACAGCATGGACAAAGACTCCCTGCCCTCATGAGCTTCCCTTATGATGGACACAAATGATAAACAAAATACACAGTATGCCAGAGGCCAGCAGGACGGGGGTGAGGGCAGGCAGGAGAGAGAAAGCAGACCAAAAGACTCTAGAGCCAGTGCCAGTGGCCCACGCCTGTCATCCCAGCAATGTGGGAGGCTGGGGCAGGAGGATTGCAAGTTTGAGGCCTGCCTCAGCAGTTTAGAGAGACCCTCAGCAGATTGGTGAGACCCTCTCTCAAAATAAAAATAAAAAGGCCAGGGATGTAGCTCAGTTGTAAAACTGCCCTGGGTTCAATCACCAGAACCAAAACCAAGCAAACAAGCACACGTAGTAGTTTGCAAAGCAAGGCATTGGTCCGTTCACTCATTGAAAGCATTTTTCAGCCCCTGCTGGGAGACCAGGTACTGCAGGATGTAAAGGAAACCCAGTGGGGTACAAGGTGACTCAACCTCCACCTTTGAGAGCTCACAGCCTCCCAGGAAATCCGACAGGTCAACTCAGAGCTGGCAGAGTGTCATTTTAGAAAGAAAGTTTTAGTAACAGCTAAGCTATGGAACCAACCTAGGTGTCCTTCAACAGATGAATGGATAAAGAAAATGTAATATATATATATATATATATATATATATATATATATATATATATATTCACACAATGGAATATTACTCAGCCTTAAAGAAGAATGAAATTATGGCATTTGCTGGTAAATGGATGAAACTGGAGACTCTTATGCTAAGTGAAATAAGCCAATCCCAAAAAAACAAAGGCTGAATGTTCTCTCCGATATGTGGATGCTAACACACAGTGGGGGAGGGGAGAATAGAAGTTCATTGGATCAGACAAAGAGGAATGAAGGGAAGAGAAGGGGGATGGGAATAGGAAGTACAGTAGAATGAATCGCACATTACTTTCCTATGTTCATATATGAATACCAGACCAGTGAAACTCCACATCCTGTGCAACCACAAGGATGGGATCCTGATAGAATAACTTGTACTTATTCTGGAACAAGTAAAATATGTCAGGATATAGTCTATTATCATGTATATCTAAAAAGAACAATTTAAAAAATAAAATAAAAATGAAAGAAAATGTTAGACGAAAGCAACCCCACGCTCTGCTTGGATATGTCAGCGGAGGCTTCACGGGCCGGGTGCGGGTGCCAGCACTGGGCGGCGGAGCAGGGCTCTTGCCAGGGGCACAGTGTATGCACGGGATCAGGGGTGAGACCAGGAGGAGGCACAGCATTGGGAACAGTCCGATGTCGTTGAGAGACAAAAGTAGCCTGTACAAGGTGCTGGGCCAGAAAGTGGCAGCCTGGTTTGTATTTGTCATGCTATAAGAGGAGAATCATTTAAACAAAGTATTGGGTGGCGTCTGGGGTTGGGGCTCAGTGGCAGAGCGCTTGTGCAGCATGTATGAGGCACTGCATAAAAATAAACAAAGGCATGCTGTCCATCTACAATTACAAAAAAAATTTAATAAATAAATGAATTACTGGAAAGATAAGGGGAATGTCTATTGTCAGTTTGCATTTAACAAAATCTCAACCAACCAAACCTGTGGGGAACCAGTGGGGAGGGAGGATGCTTCAAGAAAGGGGCAAGTTAGGAAATTATTCTCCTGCCTAGATTTTTAAATGACTTTTGTTCTTTAAAGTTAACTTTTTAGCCGGATGCTTGGCCCACGCCATTTGGGAGGTTGAGGCAGGAGGATCATGAGTTCAAAGCCAGCCTCAGCAACTCAGCGAGGTCCTAAGCAACTCAGCAAGACCCTGTCTTTAAACAAAACATAAAAAGGCTGGGGATGTGGCTCAGTGGTTAAGTGCCCCTGGGGTCAATCCCTGGTACCAAAAAAACAAAAATTAGCTTCTTGAATATGTTTTGTGCCAGAAACCATTAAAATGCCTTAGACTATCACCCATTCTGAAGATGGAGAAGCTGAGGCAAGAAGAGATTTAGAGCCTCCAGTCAGTCTTTTTTACACACCCGCCTGGTGCTCTGTGACCTGGGGTATGCCACTAGGTCCCCAGGCCACTGCTCCCTCTCCTGGTGATAAGGGCCTTGCAGGGACCCATCTCACCTCCACTACGCCTGGAATCCAGGCTCCATTGTCCTGTGTGTTTTGTTAACTGAGATGCCTGCTCCTCCCTCTGTGGGTTCAGTCAGGGTCTCACCTCTGACAATCATGGGGTTCTCCAGCCCTTCTCTCAGCTGCCCCTTCTCTCCTCACCCTGAGCTCCCCACACCCCAGCCCCACATCCCTTCCCCATCCTGCTGAGAACCTGGAAAGGTTAAGGCGTCAGTCCATGCGTGGGTGGGGCCTGAGGTTCCCAGTCAGTTGCTGCCCTGTGGCTTCACCTCCTCTTTCTCCGCCTCCACTCTCCTCTCTGCTGCCTGTGACAGGGCGGGGGTCAGGCATGTGGGGGTGCACGTGCACGTGCGTGTGCCTGGTGTGCCTGCATGTGCGTGTGGGTGGGAAGTGAGCAGCAGGTGGTGGGCCTCTTGGTGGCAGAGGTGTGAGACTCCCCACTAGGCCATTGCCTAACTTGGATTATCCCCATCCACCCTCCATGTCCCCAGAGGCCCCTCTATACACCCTAATTTCTACTCTTCCCAAAAGTCAGTGTCTGTGTGGATGTGTCTGGACGCCTTTTTCCCCCCCTTTTTCAAATTGCTCATTTTATGTGTATGTGATCCCATAATAAAGGCAGCAGTCACATGAAGATTTGGTGACAAGGACAGCAGTAGAAGCTACAGTCCCTAATTTCTAGTTCAGAACTGTTTCACAATCAGCATTTCAGGCTTAGAGGGTATAGCTCAGTGGTAGAGCATTTGCCAAAAGTTAAAAATCAAGAAATAGTAATATAATCATTTCCTATATATATATGATTGGTCAACCATGGTGGTACACACCTGTAATCCCAGTAGCTCAGGAGGCTGAGAAAGGAGGATCTCAGGTTTGAAGTCAGTCTCAGCAATTTAGCCAGACTGTAAGAAACCTAATTAAATTAAAAAATTAAAAAACTAAAATTAAAAAATGAAATACACACACACGTGTATATATATATATGTGTGTGTGTGTATATGTATATATGGTTAAAAGTAGTTGTGGAGGTCATTTTTTAAACAACTTTATTGAGATATAATTCACATGCTGTACAGTTCACCCATTTAGATTCTATAACTTTTGCAGTATGGTAGCACACCCTATAATTTCAATTACTCAGGAGGCCGAGACAGGAGGATCTCAATTTCAAGGCCAGCCTCAGCAACTTAGCAAGACCTTGTTTCAAAACAAAATTAAGGAGCTAGGGTTGTGTTTCAGTGGTTGTGGGTTTGATGCTCAGCACCACGTAAATAAAGGTGTTGTGTCCATCTACAACTAAGAAAAAAAAATAAAAATAAAAAAATAAAGGGGTTGGGGACATAGCTCAGTGGTAGAGCATCCCTAGGTTCAATCTCCAGCATGAGGAGGAAAAAAAGTGTACAATCTACTGTCTTTTAGTATACCGTTGTTCTTTCATATCCATGGGTTTCACATTCACAGATTCAACAAATCCCCGGTTGAAAATATTCAAGGGAAAAACTCCAGAGAATTCCAAAAACCAAAACAAATTTGTCACACATTGTACTAACCCTAAATCCATGAAAAGGAAGTGATGAACTGGGTGCGGTGGTGCGTGTTTGTAATCCCAGTGATGCAGGCTGAGGCAGGAGAACTACAAGTTAAAGCCAGCCTGAGCAATTTAGTGAGACCCCGTCTCAACAGAAAAATGTAAAAGACTGCGGATGTGGCTCAGTGGTAGAGTGCTTGCCTAGCATATGTAAGGCCCTGGGTCTCATCCCTAGTACCACAAAAAAAAATGTATTCGGGAGTTTATCTGCAAATACTATGCTGTTTTACATGACTTGAATATCTTCTGATTCTGATACGGGCAAGTGGTCCTGGAAGCAATGTCCCATGGAAACCAAGAGACCACTATTTGCAGAGTTACACATTTGTCACCACAGCCAACTTCTCATTTTCATGACCTCCTCAAAGAAGCCACCACCAGCAGCCTCCCTGCCCTCCTAAGCCCTGGGGTACCACTAATCTACATTATTTTCTTCTTCATTATTTTGTTTAAAATTTTTATTCACATATTAACTGTATATATTAGTGGGGTTTATGATGATATTTCAACACATCAGTGTGCAGTAATCAAATCCAAGTAATTAGTATTTCCCTTTCATTATCATTTCTTTCTTCTTAGAGCCTTTGAGTCCTCTCTTCTATAATATCTGTGTCTGTATAGATTTGCCTGTTTTAGACTTTTCTTTCTTTTTTTTTAACCGTTCTAGGGATTGAACCCAGGGCTTGGCACATGCTAGGCAAGCCCTCTGGCAACAAACTATATCCCCAGCCCTATTTTACACAGTTTGTATAAATGGAATATCACTATATGGGGGTTTTTTGGCGGGGGGTACTGGGAATTGAACTCAGGGGCACTTGGCCACTGAGCCACATCCCCAGCCCTATTTTGTATTTTATTTAGAGACAAAGTCTCACTGAGTTGCTTGGTGCCTTGCTTTTGCTGAGCACAATCCTCCTGCTTCAGCCTCCCAAGCCAGCGGGATTACAGGCGTGCGCCACCAGGCCTGGCTACTTTTGTTGTTTTATTACATATACAACACATTTTTTTTGTCCATTCATTAACTGATGGACATTTTTTTTGAGGTTCCCCTCCCCCACTTTTTAGCTATTATGAATAATGGAACATTCGTGAACAGATTTTGGTGTGGACACTTATTTTCACTTCTCTTGAGCACACAGTAGAAGTGACTTGCCGGGTCCTATGGCAGCTCTATGTTCACTGTTTGAGAAACAGCCAGGCTGTTTTTCCAAGTGGCCGCATTGGATGCAACTCAGTGGTAGAGCTCTTACCTAGTAAGATGGATGCCCTGGATCTGATCTCCAACACCACAAGATAAATAAATAAGTAAATAAGTAAAATCAAAGCGGTCACAGCGTTTCCATTCCCACCGGCAGCACGCGAGGCTCCAATTTCTCCACGTCCCCACCAGCACTTGTCATTTTCTCTCTCTTCTACTGCTACAGCCACCTAGTGGGTGTGAGGTTGGCCCTCACTGTGGTCTTGACTTGGAGTTTCCCTGATGATGAATGTTGCTGAGCTTTTTTTTCATGCGACTATTGATCATTTGTAGCTCTTCTAAAAAATACCTATTGCATTTATAATTAGATTTTCTGTCTTTTTATTATTGAGCAGAGACCAGTTATATTAATAAGGGAATGGTCGCTCACATAAACCACAATCGACTCAAAGCCAAGGGTGTCGGCCAACACGACAATGCCCAAAACTACAGGAATCAGGACTTTGAGGAGCTGCAAACAGACTGCCTGAGCATGGGCGAGCTGTTTGAAGACCCCATATTCCCTGCGATACCCAGTTCCATAGGCTTCAAGGAACTGGGTCCCAACTCCAGAAAAGTGCAGAATATCTTGTGGCAGCGGCCGAAGGTGGGCACTGTGGGGAAGGTGTGGGCTCATGGGAGGGGGCTTTTCTCATCTCCAGGCCCCCACACCACCTTATCCTGACCCCTGGGTTCCACCTCCATCAGAGCTGGGGACTGTTCTGAACACGCTTCAGCCAAACCTCCCAGATTACCCTTGGGAGGTCACCCACCGAGTTCTGTTACCACAGTCGAGCCATGTTCAGCGGGTCCTGCACCTCCCCCTTCCTTCACTTATTTATTCCCCTAGGACTTGGAGGGAACCTCAGTCCCCAGTAAAGGTGTGAGGGGGGCAGGGAGCAGGTGTCCTGGGCCCCCTGACACCTTTGTTCCTTCACTGCAGGAGATCGCAAGCAACCCCCAATTTATCGCAAATGGGGTCTCTCCCACAGACATCTGCCAGGGGATACTCGGTGAGTCGGGGACAGGAAGCTGGTCTCTATTGCAGAGAGGTCAGGAAAGAGGGTTGGTGGGGATACCTACTGCAGTCTGGGTTTGGGGGTATGTGGGGGTAATATATTGATCATAATGAATTGCCCAAGACTTAGTGAACTAAAAACAAGAAGAGGCGTTTCTTAATTCAGTTTCTGTGGGTCAGGAATTCCAAGACAGGATAGGTAGGCAGGTCTGACTGGACCTGCTGTGTTCCTCTGAGGGTTCCCTGAGTCTGGTGGTCACTTCCAAGATGGTGCCCTCACCCAGCAGGAGGCTCAGTGCCTTACTGGCTATTGGCAGGGGGCCTCTGTCCCTCACCATTTGGCTCCTCGTGGGTTTGCTTGAAAGTCCACACAGCATGGGATCAAAGTTAGTGATCCAAGAGAGAACAAGGAGGAAGCCATAGGACCTTTTATGACCTAGTATCAGGAGTCACACAGTGTAACCTCCATTCATTGGAAGCAAGCCCTGAATCTGGTCCACATTCAAGAGGATGAGAATTAGGTACCATCTTTTTTGAGGGAAGGATAGCCAAACATTTATGGACAGGTTTTCAAACCTCTGCAGGTGCTAGAACCTTCTCAATTCGGGCATCAAATAAGGGAGAATTGATTCCATCTGACTCACTGTCCCTCAGACTGCATGGACAGGTCTTCCTTCCTAAGCCTGGCCCTGTCCCAGTTTCCTCCAAACCCCTCGTTGCCTCTTTAGGGATGAGAACAGGGTTGGCTTCCCCTAGGAATGAAGTCTGTCCCCACTTGTGGCAGAGAAAAAGGCAGGGTGTGGCCAGGGTAGAGTCCAAGGAGACCTCAGGCCCCACAGCTGCCTCTGCAGCTCACTGGGCTGGAGGGGTATCAGATTCACTTTCCCTGGCACCCTCGTGCTGGTGGGTCTGCAGCGTACGTGGCCTTTCTTCCTGTCCTCTGCCTCCCTCCAGGAAGCTGGGAGATCCCTGGTAATCACAGAGCTCTGCCAGTGCCCTCAAGCTCAGCCTGGCCCAGGGTGCCCACCCAGGCACCACCTGCTTCCTGGCCCACTAGTGAGGGCTGAACCCAGGAGGCAGATGGCAGCAGGTGACTCATGGAGCTGTCCTCCCACAGGCTCCCTTTAAATCAAGCCTCAGGCCACAGACACTGCCCTGTGCCCCAGGCACGGCTAGTCCTAGGGAATTTGCTAAGGTACAAACGGAACCTCTGGGTCTCCACAGAATGAGGGTGACATGAGGGAGAAACATCTCGAGCCCTTGTCACCAGTGTGCTCAGAGGGTGGGAGTGGGGCAGTGGGAAAGGTGACAGGATGCGTCAGAGGGAGCATGTTGACACTCTCCCAAAGAAAGCGGTCCCAGGGAGGGGAGCAAGATCTGAGAACAATAAATAATACCTCCTCCCCAAACACCCCAAAACAAGCTTAGGGCTCCAACTTGCGACTCTCCTACAGAAGAGAACAGGGGTGGGAGTTCACCTCCCAAAGCCAGATGCCCCTGGTGACCCCATTCGCCTCCTTCCCCAGCGCTCTTCAGTGGAGGGCTGAGGAAAGGCGGCTCTGCTGGAAGTGGGGTGCACAGGACCAAATTCCTGCCCCCCAGGGCGTAGACTCAGGGATCTACCCGCACATGTGGGTGCTCAAGGGGAAAAGCTCTGCCTGCCTTTCAGGGGACTGCTGGCTGCTGGCCGCCATTGGCTCCCTTACCACGTATCCCAAACTGCTGTACCGAGTGGTGCCCAGGGACCAGAGCTTCAGGAAGAACTATGCTGGCATCTTCCATTTTCAGGTGAGGGGCAGTCTGAGAACCTGAATTGCTTTGTGAGGTGTGTGTGTGAGAGAGAGAGAGACAGAGACAGAGACAGAGGGAAAGAGGGAGGGGGCGAGAGGGAGAGAGAATTCGTATGTGTGTATTTATTGTGGTACTGGGGATTCCAGCCCTTTTTCTTATTTTTTATTTTGGGATCTTTTTGGGATCTTGCTAAGTTGTGCGCTTTTATTTTCTCTTTCAAAAATAACGTTAATTGGGGTGGCTTTTGGCCTGATTATCACAGAAGTGTCTGCTCATGAAAGAAATTGTGTAGGCTAATTGTTTAAGTCCCCAAAGAAAATGGTTACCAATTTGTGGTTCTCCTTCTCCATTGTCCTTCTCTCCCTCTTATTGTTTGTGTATACATGTGATGAGTGTGTGTGTGTGTGTGTGTGTGTGTGTGTGTGTGATGTCAGTGGTCTCCATCACTTAATTTTTGTGATATGCCCCTTAGTAACACGTGGACAATAACACATGTCATAAAATATTTTGAAGAATAGGAGATTCTGGGGCTGGGCTTGTGGCTCAGTGGTAGAGCATGCGCCTAGCACCTGTGAGGCACTGGGTTCGATTCTCAGCACCACATAAAAGTAAATAAGTAAAGGTATTGGGTCCATCTGCCACTAAAAAAATACAAAAAAAAAAAAAAAAAAAAAAAAAGAATAGTAGGAGATGTTAAGATCTCAGAGACCCTAGTAAAGCTTCCCATTTTCAGAGGCGGGCCTTTGGTCAAAAGGTCATGGAGTCACCTGGAGGCCAGGCAGGACAGCGAGGAGGCTGGGGGTGGGGACTCAAGATTTTCTCAGCCTTTCCTTCACTGTTCAGTCTTTCCAGGGAGTGGGGCTCCAAGGCTGATGTGTCACTGGGCCTGGCCACTAGGAGGCGCTCAGATGACAGGATTCCCGTGTGTGTGTGTGTGTGTGTGTGTGTGTGTGTGTGTGTGTGTGTGTGGTGTGGGTGTGGCGTGTGTGTGTGTGTGTGCATGTGTGGTGTGTGTGCATGTGCGTGTGCATGTGTGTGCGTGTGTGGTGTGTGTGTGCGTGTGTGTGCGTGCGTGTGTGTGGTATGTGTGTGTGTGGTGTGTGTGTGTGTGGTGTGTGTGTGTGTGTGTACAGAGCCCTGGGCACCGGGACAAGAGATGGAGCTGCCCCTGCCCCGCTGAGCCCGCCTTGGTACCCACAGATCTGGCAGTTTGGGCAGTGGATGGACGTGGTGGTGGATGACCGCCTGCCCACCAAGAATGACAAGCTGGTGTTCGTGCACTCCTCCGAGCGCGCTGAGTTCTGGAGCGCCCTGCTGGAGAAAGCATATGCCAAGTGAGTGCCCTGAGCCCTCGGAGGGACTTGCCCTGCCCACCAGCTGCCCTCCAGTGGGCAGCCACAGGCAGAGAAAGAGACGTTGGGGCGGTGGGGGAGGTTGTGGATAGCAGGCTGTCCCTCCCTCCCTCACCACCTCCTCACACTCCCATTTCTGTACCCACAGGTTGAGCGGGTCCTACGAAGCACTGGCGGGGGGGAGCACCATGGAGGGCTTCGAGGACTTCACTGGTGGAGTGGCCCAGAGCCTTAATCTCCTGAGGCCCCCTAATAACATGCTGAGGCTCCTTAGGAAGGCCGTGGAGCGATCCTCCCTCATGGGTTGCTCCATTGAAGTAAGCCAAGCTCAGGCCTGCCTCAGGGCCTTTGCACCTGTTGCTGCTTTCACCTGGAAGGCTCTTTCCCCAGATACTTGCATGACTAGCTTCTCACTCACTTTTCAGTTCAGCCGCCCCTTTCTCAGGCTAGCTTTCCATGACTCCCCATAGATGCACTTTCCACTTTGTTTTAGTTTTTGTTTTGGTGGGCCACCAGAAACTGAATTCAGGGGTGCTCAACCATTGAACCACATCCCGAGACCTTTTAATTTTTTATTTAGAGACAGGGTCTTGCTGAGTTGTTTAGGCCTTGCCAAGGGTTTTGCTGTGATTGTTGTTATTTTGTTTTGTTTTTGTTTTTGTTTTTGTTTTTGTTTTGAGACAAGGCCTCACTAAGTTACTAAGATTGGCTTTGAACTTGAAATCCTCCTGCCTCCACCTCCTGACCTCTGGATTGTAGGCATGGGCCACCATGCAGGGCTTCTACTTTGTACTGTGACCTGAAACATCTTGCTTACCTCTGTGTCTATTCATAGCTCATCTTCAGACAGTGTTCACATTGCATAGGGGTAGTGACCTTGTGTGTCATCATCCACGGTTGGACCCTGGGACTTTGGACAAGACCTACCATGCAATAGGCACCCAATAAATACTTATTTAAATAAATGAATGAACCCAGAGTGCTACCATGTGACGTAGCAATCACATTCTTGGGCATTTATCACAGAGAAATGAAGATTTGGGTCCACACAAAGCCCTACACACAAATGCTTAGGTCAACTTTATTCATAGTAGTAAAAATGGCAATCAATCTAGTCCTTCAGCAGGTGAATGGTTAGATGACCTGTGGTGATTACACACCATGAGATACCACTCAGCAGTAAAAAGAAACAAACTATTGATATCTGCAGCAGCTAACATGGCTCTCAAGAGACTCACGCTGAATGAAAATAAGTCAACTCCGAAAGGTTGCACGCTGAATGCATGATTCCATTTACATGACATTCTTTTTCTTTTTTTGCACTGGGAACTGAACCCAAGGGCAATTTACCACCGAGCTACTTCCCCAGCCCTTTTTATATTTTTATTTTGAGACAGTCTCACTAAGCTGCTGAGACTGGCCTCGAACTTGTGATCCTCCTGCCAGAGCCTCCCAAATTGCTAGGATTACAGGGGTGTGCCACCACACCCAGCTCCACTATATGACATTCTTGAAATGACAAAATAATAGAAATGGAGAATAGGTTTGTGATTGTCGTTGGCTAGGACAGGGAGTCCTGAGAAGAGGTGGGTGTGGTTATAAGCAACATGAAGGCTGCTTACAGTGAAGGAAATGTTCTGCACTTGACTGTGGTGGTGGGTACACAAAACCACATGCTTGAGAAAACTGCACGGGACACACACAGCGAGTTCCAGTAAGACTAGGGAAAGTCGTGCAAGGTTGACGGATTGCATCAATGGCAACATCCTGGTTTGACATTGTACAGTTTTGCAAGATGTTACTACGGGTCTCTCTGTATTACTTACGTTAATCTATAATTACTTTGAAATATAAAGTTTAATTTTTAAGAAAAAAGAACCCAAGGGCCAGGCACAATGGGGCACACCTATAATCCCAGCAACTCAGGAGGCTGAGGCAGGAGGATCATGAGTTCAAAGGCAGCCTCAGCATATTATCGAGGCACTTAGCAACTCAGTGAAACCCTGTCCCTAAATAAAATATAAAAAAGGACTGGGGACATAGCTAAGTGGTTGGGCACCCTTGGGTTCAATACCCAGTACCAAAAAAAGGAACCCAGAGAGTTCTTACCTTTCTGAGGGTGCCCCAGTCCAGATCCTGAATGCCTTCCCTTCCCCTCTGTCCTGTAGGTCACCAGTGATAGTGAGCTGGAATCCATGACTCACAGGATGCTAGTGAGAGGACATGCTTACGCCGTGACCGGCCTTGAGGATGTGAGTCCTGGCAATCAGCCCCACCTGAGAACAGCAAGGAGGAAGAACCCGCTCTCCTGACCCATGCCCCTGACCTGTCATGCCTTCCCCCAGGTCCGCTACAGGGGCAAGATGGAAACACTGATTCGGATCCAGAATCCCTGGGGCAGGGTTGAGTGGAATGGAGCCTGGAGTGACGAGTAGGTGCCTGTGACCCAGGTGGGGGACAGAGATCACAGCAGACCCATGAGTAAAGCAGTGAGGGACTGACGCGTGTCCTGACTATGAGCCAGGGCAAGGCCCTCCCTGAAGGTGCTGCACGTAGATTGGGACCCCAGGGGTGGGCGAGGGAGTCCCATGGGAGGCCTGCCCACCCCTCTCCGGCTGCTGCCTTCTCTCCTGCAGATCCTGGGAGTGGGACGAGGTGGATGCCAGCCTCCGGGTACAGCTGCTGCACAAGAAGGAGGATGGGGAGTTCTGGTGGGCGTGGCTTAGGGGCACTTCTGACCCCCCCCATGCCCCACCCCCAACTCCCCTGGCACCCTCCCCCCCCCCCGTGCCTCCCATGGGGAGGTTCTGGGGCCCTCGGTGCTCACGGGTGTGGGTGTACGCTGACGGGCACCATCATACCCGCTGCAGGATATCTTACCACGACTTCATGAACAACTTCACCCTCCTGGAGATCTGCAACCTCACCCCCGACGCGCTCTCTGGGGACCACAAGCGCTACTGGCACACCACCTTCTACGAGGGCAGCTGGAGGAGGGGCAGCACTGCGGGGGGCTGCAGGAACAACCCTGGTAGGGAGGGGTCTCGGGGGCAGGAAGTGATCGTGGGCCACACTCAGCATAACCCAGGTCTGGGCACAAGGTCATGGGCCAGGTGCATAAGGTCAGGGGCCAATCCCAACATCCGCCTGTAAAGGAGGCAGGTTCACAACTGGGGAAGCTTGGTCCATCCCGGGAAGGTCAGGGTCAAGACACTGTCCCAGCAAAACCACTTCCTCCACAGACACATTCTGGACCAACCCCCAGTTTAAGATCTATCTCCCGGAGGAGGATGACCCAGAGGATGACCTTGAGGAGGATGCAGTCTGCACCTGCCTGGTGGCCCTGATGCAGAAGAACTGGCGGCATGCCCGGCCCCAGGGAATCCAGCTGCACACCATTGGCTTTGTCATCTTCTCAGTGGGTGCCCTGCTAGTCACCCAGCTACTCTTGCTCCCTCACCCCTGGCTTCCTCCCTTTAAGACCCTTCTTCTTCAGGGCCACCCCCCGCCTGAGAGTGGAACAGGTTCCAATAGCCCCAGAAGCATGGCTCTCCAGCCGCTGTTTCTTTCCCCAGATTTGTTTATGTATCAGACCTAGCTAGCACTTCCTCTGTGGCAGGCGCTTCTCCAAAGGCCTTACAATGCTAACACTCTTAAAGAGGAGGAAGGGGATGGAGGGCCAGAGCGGTGAGGTCACTTGTACAAGCTCACACATCCCAGGATCAGAGGCAAAGCCTGTGTCCGGATTCCCAGATACTAGAGACTTCTCACTCTGCAACTGTCCTCAGTTGCCCCACCAAGAGCACTCGCTCCAAGGGCTAAGACAAATCCATGACAGGTGTTTCCTAGGACCAATCATGCTTTGCAAAATTCTAGAAATGGCCATTTGGTCATTCTATATTCGACAAGTATTCATGGAGCACCTACTATGTGCCAAATCACTGTCCAATCTCCAGGGTTCAATAATGAGCAAAAACATGTGGTAGGTCCTGGGCTCCATTTCCAGCATTGCAAAAGAAAGAGGGAGGAAGAGAAGGAGACGGAGGAGAGAGGAGAGAAGAAGAAGGAGGGCAAAAGATCAGGGAAGTCTCTGCTCTGCTGAGAGCTCTACAGTACACATGAGCATATTAAAGGTGCTGATACTACATGCAGCAAAGCCACAGTCCTAGTTTGGTTTTCGTTGTTATAATTGAATACCATAGACTGGGTGATTCATAAAGAAAAGAGGTCCAAGAGCATGGTATCAGCATCTGCTCAGCACCTGTTGAAGGTGTTCCTGCAGGGTCATGACATGGCAGAGGGCTTGCTAGCTTAGATCTCTCTTCCCCTACTAACAGTGCCACTCATGCCATCATGGGACTCTGTGACTTAATCGAATCCTAATTACCTCTCAAAGGCCCCAACTCCAAATGCCATTAACACATAACCTTGGGGATTAAGTTTCAACATGAGTTTGGGCAAACACTCAGACCATAGCGGCAACCCACTGTAGCTATTCGTTTGTTTATTTATTTTTTGGTACTCGGTACTGAACCCAGTAATAGTCTACCACTGAGCTACATCTCCACCCCTTTTCATTTTTTATTTTGAGGCAAGGTCTGGCTAAGTTGCTCAGGCTGGCCTAGAACTCACAATCCTCTTGCCTCAGCCTCCTGAGTACATGGGATTACAGACACATGCCATTGCACCTAGCAACCTGCTGTATCGAGCTTGATTTAACTCATCTTTTTACAAATTTATTTGGAGCTAGGTGTGATGGTATGTGCCATCTGCTACTCAGGAGGCTGAGGTGGGAGGATCACTTGAATCCACACATTCAAGACCTTGTCTTAAAAAACAAGCACACAGCCAGGCACGGTGGCGCATGCCTGTAATCCCAGTAGTTTAGGAGGCTGAGGTAGGAAGGTCGAGAGTTCAAGGCCAGACTCAGCAACAGCAAGGCACTAAGCAACTCAGTGAGACCCTGTCTCTAAATAAAATACAAAATCGTTTTGGGGATGTGGCTCAGTGGTCGAGTGCCCCTGAGTTCAATCCCTGTACCCAAAAAACAACAACAAAAAAAACAAGCATACGGGTCAGTGGTAAACACTTACCTACCATGCTCAGGACACTGGGTTCACTCCCCAGCACCACAAACACACACACACACAAATCTACCTTGGCCAAACATTGTGTAAATTATTATTTACAATCCAAATATGACTTTTTTTTTTTTTGGTACCTGGGATTGAACCCAGGGCACCTAACCACTGAACCACATCCCTAGTCCTTTTTTGTGTTTTATTTATCTCACTGAGTTTCTTAGGGCCTGGCTAAGTTGCTGAGGCCGGCTTGGAACCCCCGGTCCTGCTGCTTCAGCCTCCTGAGCCACTGGGATCACAGGCATGCGCCACCACTCCCAGTCAAATACGATGGATTCTTGATGCTGTCAGAGCCCCCCACATGCACACACACACACTGCACACTCCACCTGGTTCTGCAGGCCTGAGCTCTCTCAGGATCTGAATCTCCTCTCTCTCTCCTTCCCAGGTCCCAAAGGAGGTACAGAAGAAGACTTGGGGCTTGTTCCTGGGCCATGAACCCTGCCCCCTGCATGTGTTTTGCCAAGGGGTGGGATTTGGTAAAATGCTCTGAGAAACACTGGGTTAGGATCCCAGCCCCTTGAGGCCCTGGTGGGAGTGAGGAAGAGACCATCCCAGGGTTGCATGGTCTTTGGAGGATGTCCTACCCCCCACTGCCCATCAGGCTGCTTGCCTCGGGGGATCCTGTCTCCCTGCTCTCCCATGCCAGTCCTGCACCCACCTCCATCGCACATGTAGTTACAGAACGTCCGGGATGTGCACTTGAAGAAGGATTTCTTCAAGAAGAATCAGGACAGTGGCTTCTCAGAGACCTTCATCAACTCACGGGAGGTGAGCAGCCACCTCCGGTTGCCTCCAGGGCAATACATCATTATTCCCTCTACCTTCGAGCCACACAAAGAAGCCGACTTCCTGCTGCGCGTCTTCACGGAGAAGCACAGCCAGTCCTGGTAAGGGTCGTACCTCACCGTTTCTAGGTCTCCTGATCAAGAACTGTGGGATATCAAGCTTGAGGAGCTGTCATCTGGTCCTCCTCCACATTGTCCCTATTTTATAGTCAGGAAAACTGAAGCATCAGCAGCTGAAGTCCCAGTTAGTAGTAGAACCAGAACTAGACCTAGAATCTAGATCCCATGGAGCTGTTACATGTTGCTTTGAATATGCAACATGACCTCCCCCAGATCCCACTGCAAATCTGTTCCCCCACCTCTGGTAACCCCCAAGCTTTCACTCCCTTTCTCCCAGGGAAATGGATGGATTCAACTATGAAGAGCTTCTCCAGGAGGTGAGGGGAGGCCATGGAACTGGAGGTTGGAAGGAAACACATGGGGGGTATCAAAGAATTTTCTGGACTGCATCCCTTTCCTACTCCCTTCCTGCAGGAAAGCGTCTCTAAGAAGGACATAGATGAGGACTTCATACATTTGTTTGAGACAGTGGCAGGCGAGGTGAGAGAGCATGGGTTGAGGTTGAAGGAGCGTGGCTGGGGGCGGAAGGGGCCAGAGCAGGAGTTTCCTGTCCTCTTTCCTAGGACAAAGAAATAGACCATTATGAGCTACAGAAATTGCTCAACAGAATGGCTTTCAAATGTGAGTCTCCACTCCCACCCTCGCAGCCCTTCCCCCACATATTCTGCCCGATCTCCAACTACATCCCATTCATTCTATCTTTTCTTCCTATCCCTTCCCTCCCTCACAGTCAAATACAAGATCCAGGGCTTTGGCTTGGACGCTTGTCGCCGTATGATCAACCTCATGGATGTATCTTCCTATCTAGTGGGTGGTCCTATCTGGTGTTCTCCCACGCCTGTCCTCTACCCGTCAAGCCTGACCTAGAGATGGCAACCTCTCTGGCCAGCCATGGCCTTCTTTGTGATAGGGTTAGGAAAAGATGCCACTTCTGCCAGGCATGGTGGCCCATGCCTATCTATAATCCCAGCGGCTCTGGAGGCTGAGGCAGGAGGATCACAAGTTTGAAGCCAGCCTTGGTAATTTAGTGAGGCCCTAAGCAACTAGCAAGACCCTGTCTCTAAATAAAAAGTAAATAAAAAGGGCAGGAGATGTGACTCAGTGGCTTTAAGCTCCTCTGGGTTCAATCTCTGGTACCAAAAAAAAAAAAAAAAAATGCCGATTTTTATGGCTACTACCATTCAATGCCTCTCTGCTTCCCTGCCCTAAGGTGCAGGCTTCACTCCCTCTATCACTCTGCTATCCTTGACTACTCCCCCAGAAAAATGACTCTGGAAAGCTGGGGCTTCTGGAGTTCTATGTCCTATGGAAAAAAATCAAGAAATGGACGGTAAAGGGCTCTAGAAGGACAGCCTGTGGGAATCAGGAAAGGGGGTCCTCAAGAGAAGTGGGGCTGGGCACAGTGGTCCACACCTGTAATCCCAGTGACCTGGGAGGCTGAGGCAGGAGGATAACAAGTTCAAAGCCAGCCACAGCAATTTAGCAAGGCCCTGAGCAACTCAGCAAGACCCTGTCTCTAACTAAAATACAAAAAAAAAAAAAAAAAAAAAAAAAAATGGGGGCTGGGGATGTGGCTCAGTGGTTAAAAAGAGGAGTGGGGACTAGCAGGAATAAAGCTAGACCTGGAGCCTCTGACCACAGGAGAAGGTCTTGGAGTGCTGATGTATTAGCTATCACATTGTTTACTAACCAGGATAGCCCAGGTGTCAGCCAGTGTTGAAGGATGCCTGCAGAAAACCTGAGCTGCTGTATCAGAGGCCCCCTGCTATGCTTGGAATTAGCACCTTAGTCACTAGATAATAGAAATATTGGAAGCCCACAGTGGGCGGGGCAATGTGGGGGACTCAGGAGCTTGAGCAACTATTGCCAACTGTACTGCAGTATTTCTTGGTTTCAACCAATGCTATGCGCATGACCCTATCACATCTGTCTTCAGGACATCTTCCGAGAGTGTGATGAGGACCAGTCAGGCAACTTGAACTCCTATGAGATGCGCTTGGCAATTGAGAAAGCAGGTAGCCAGGGGACAAGAAAGGGTGTAAGGGCTGGGAGATGCCTTGTGCAGAGCCCAGGACTCACCTCTCCCCAACTTCTCTCTCCTAGGTATAAGGCTGAACAACAAGGTGATGCAGGTGCTAGTGGCTAGGTATGCAGATGATAACATGATGGTGGAATTTGATAGCTTCATCAGCTGCTTCACGAAGCTGAAGGCCATGTACTGTGAGTTAAGCACCTGCCCACTGCCCAGCCTAGGTTAGGGACACTGGCCCTCTCCCACACATTCACCCTGAGAAAAGCAGCTCCAGAACAACTCCCCACCCCAGGTCAGACGCACATGGCCCCAGTTCCAATGCCAGTTCCACACCTTGCTGGCGCTGTGATTTGTGCCTCCATGCCCTGCTCTATCAAATGTGGATGATAATGGTACAGGAACGGAGGTGCAGAGTAAACGGAGTGGAGCCATGGAAAGCACTCAGAACTAGATCTGGCTTCTAGCAAGGATATATGAGTTGTGATGATTCATTCCACACCGGGTCAGGGGTTTATCTGGGAAGCAACAAGGAACAACTTCTTAAGCACTTTCTGACCTTCTATCCTGTTGGAAGTGGGTCTTTTAAACCACTGACGGCTCTCAACCCCTCTCTCCCACCTCCTTCCTGAAACAGTCTTCTTTCTCACCAAGGATCCCAAGAATACTGGCTATATTCGCTTGGACTTGGAGCAGGTACGTGGGGAGGAGTGGGAAGGGATGTTCCGGCCCCATGGTCCCGCCCACCAGCCTCTGTCCCCGCCCACTCGGCCACGTCCCGGGCTTCCCGGCCTCCGCTCGTCCTGGTTTGCTCTTCTCTTCTGCAGTGGCTGACCGTGACCTTGACGTAGACTCGCCGCTGGAACCTGGCTCCCTCCCTTCGCCAGCCGGGGTTCTGGCCGAGCAGGGTGGGGTGCTCCTTGCCGCCCTCAGCTCTCTTGTCTCCTGGACCCAGATGCCGTGTTTACTCCGCCCTCGCTTTGCTGCTCAAAGGGGCGCTCTTTTCCCCCCGCCGGCTTCTAGTAGCTGGATTAACCCCGCAATCTCAGACTCTCAGTATATTTTACTAAGACTTAAGTTGGGCCTCCCCGTGTTCCCCTGTGTGAGAAGGCCGAGGATAGGGAGGGCGCTTGAGCCACTTGGTGCCCTCCACGCTTCCTGTCCACTGACACCTGCAGGCTGACCCGGTCCTCCAGTGGCACAGCCTCGCTCTCCTTTCCCTCACCCGTGGACGTTGTTATAATAAACAGCACATGCCACTGGACTCCCCCTCTCTGTGTCTCGACACCAGGAAAAGACTAGCGAGGACACAAGTCACTTCCCCAACACCAAAGAGGAGTCGGATAGCTCTCTTCCCCACAAGATGATAGCACCCCACTTCCCCAGAGCGCTTAGAAAGGCGAGCTTGTCGCAATAAGTAGGGGGCGCTGTTGGTATTTGTGGGCAGTTCGCTTCAGTCTTTGAGGGTAAGAACTGGGTGGTGGAGCAGCGTTAGGGTTGGAGACCCTAACGGGAAACTGCCAGTTGCCAGTGAAGGCTATAAAGGACTGGCAAAGTTAGGGGCCACAAGACCTTGAGCCACCTGTGTCTTCTCCTCCCTCAAACTCGGGCCCCAAGGGTGGCACTGCAGTGTTTCAAAGGTCAAAAATTCAATGGTCAAAATGCCACACCTGTGCAGCCAGCAGGCATATCACATACATGAAAGGAACCTCCTGGGTGTGAGACTGGGAGTGGTGAGGACTGAGTGTTCATTCCTGCCTTAAAGGTGTTCAGATTCAAATCGTTATTATTGTTAGAAAATCGTTGCCTGTCGCTAGGTGTGGTGGTGCATGCCTGTAACCCTAACCCTGTAACCCCAGCTGCAGCTCGGGAGACTGAGGCAGGAGGGTCACAGTTCAAGGCCAGTTTCAGCAACTTAGTGAGACTCTAAGCAACTTAGTGAGACTCTAAGCAACTTAGGGAGACTCTCTCTCAAAATAAAAATATAAAAAATGGGCTGGGGATGTGGCTCAGTGGTTAAGTGCCCCAGGGTTCAGTCCCCAGTACCAAAAAAAAAAAAAAAAAAGAAAGAAAGAAAGAAAGAAAGAAGAGAAGAAAAGAAAATTATTGCCTGTGGAACTATTGCCCTCACAGGAGGGATGGTCCTTGTTTCACTAGTTCTTGACCTTGGAGTCTGCTCCAGATGCACCCCAACCCCTATTCCCAGTCCCAGCTTCCGGTGGTAGTGAGAAGCCTCAGGCTCTACTGCAGCTCCACAACCACATTTCTGTCTTTCTAGATCTCTCTGTGGCTTCCCCCTCTGGTCTCTGGCAGGGATACTGGGTCCTGGGTGTGTGAGCTTCTCAGACTCATTAGTAGAAACAGCTCCCACACTCCCTTGAATTAGAGACCTGCCTTTCCCAAAGGAGCCCAAATCCTTCCTGCCTCTGTGCACTTTCTCAACCTCCTGAGGCAGGCTCAGCGCCTCCTACTCTGTCCTAACTGCCCACCACTGGAATGCTGAGGGAGCTGTTGGAGTTCCGGTCCTCTTTGAACTGGTGACAGATTCCCTGCAACTGACCTATCCCTGCCTCCTTTACGACTTCAAAGACCAAACCTGGTCAGTTTGTATAGAAAGCAGCCCACTCCATCCATTATCACCAGCCATCACTGCCTCTCCAGGAGTCCCCTTCCTCCTGTCTAGTGTGACAGATAAATGACACTCTCTAAGGAGCCTCTTAAAGGCTTGATTCCCCACCTTATCTTCCCTATTCTCCGAGGAGCTCTCTCCATGAAGAACAAAGTTGCGGGGTGGGGCAGTGAGGTCCTGAAACTAGAAGGTCTTTTGAACTTTTGAGAGGTCCCTGCAGTCCCAGAACCCCAGGAAGATGCTGACCCCTTGACCTAGGATGAAACACTGCCAACTTCAAGCCAGGAGGGAGGGAAGCAGAAAACTCCCAAATCAGGACTACGAATCACTTCTTTAAAAATTTTTTAAAATATATTTTATTTTTAGTTGACACGGTAATTATACATATTTATGGGGTACAGTATGACTTTTTTTTTTAGTGGTCCTGGGGCTTGAACCCAGGGGTGCTCTACCTCTGGCTACATCCAATACTCCACTTACCCTCGTCCAATCATTATACATTGTACACATGTATTGAAATGTCTCACTGGCCAAGCATGGTGGCTTATGGCTATAATCCCAGTGACTCAGGAGACTGAGGCCGGAGGATTGCAAGTTCAATTCAGCCTCAGCAATTTAGGGAGACTTTATCTCAAAATTGAAAAAGGACTGGGGATGTAGTTTGATGATAAAGCACTCCTGGGTTCAAACCCCAATACTGGAAAAAAAGGGGAGAATCAAACATTCAATTGTAAATACATATTAAAATATCAAGTCATTGAACTAAACAACACAAATGGCATGAGGCTTGTGATACAAAGTCAAACAAGCAAGATGCCATGACAGAATTCTTGACACTTGTGAGTGGTTACTGGCACTACGTATTATTAGCAATAGCTATATATACAATGTAAAATATGGAAAATAAAATATGAGGCTTCAATACAGTGGAAAATATGGAAAATGACTTCATCCCAGTGACTTCTCCTGCCCCTCTCGGCAGCCGAACTGTCGTGGGAGGCCTGGGAGGCCATTCCCACTCTCTCTCTCCTGCCAATCTGTAGCCACAGGCAGGCAGCCCCACATTCCTGCTTTTCCGTCCTTTCTGGGCGTGGGTAACTTCTGCTCGAAGTTGAGATCTTCTGGGGAAGGAACTAAGCTCTGTAGTCTGCCTCCTCCACAGCCATGCTAGCTGACCTCAACTGGGCCCCTGGCAATCAAAATTTCAACTCTTGCTGACTAACTGCCATTCTCCACAGCTGCTGCCCCTCCTCCACCCGGCTCCCCTAAGAGGCCTCTCCACAACCTCCAATTTTACTATAAAGATCGAGGTTGCATCGGAAGAATGACTTCAACCTTACTTCTCCCCTTTCTCAAAGTAACTCCATAGCTTCATCCTCTGGTCTCTGAGAAAGCAGGGTCTCCGATGTGCTGGAAAACCATGGAATACCGTGCAACCTTTAGAAGCGACAGCTGTAGAGTCTGAAAAAAAAAAAGTCAATCAGAACATTTGTTTTTTTGTTTTGTTTTGTTTTGTCTTGTGGTATTGGAGATTGAACTCTGGGGCACTTTACCACTAAGCCACATCCCCAGCCCATGCACTTTTTAATTTTTAAAAATTTTTTTTGAGACAGGGTCTTACTAAATTGCTGAGGGCTTCAATAAGTTGCTAAGGCTGACCTTGAATTTGTGATCCTCCAGTCTCAGTCTCTGGAGTCGCTGGGATTACAGGCACACACCACCATGCCCAATCATAAGCTTTTTTTTGGTGGTGGGGGGGGCTGTGATCAGAGATTGAATCCAGGAGTGCTCTTTTTATATTTTATTTTGAGGCAGGGTCTTGCTAAATTGCTGAGACTGGCTTTGAACTTGCGATCCTCTTGCCTCAGCCTCCCAAACCACTGGGATATCAGGAGTGGGCTACCACACCCAGATCATAAGCTTTTTAGAAATATTTTTAAGTGTACAGTTCATGGCTTTACATACTATGGTGTGTGCAACTGCTACCACTATTTTGAAAAACACTACTATAAACATTTGTGGGCAAGTTTTGTGTGACCTTGTCCTCAATTCTCCTGGTAGATGGCTTTACATCTTTCCAGCATTTCTCTATGCAAGTACAAATATATAAACACATACACTTAGTTCTCCACCTTCTTTGCACAAAAAGTAGGATGTTATGCACACCTGTTGGCACCTTTTTTCTTTCTTTTGTGTGTGTGTTGGGGGGAGGGGGAGGGTGCCAGTGTTCAAACCCAGGATCTCGTGCCTGTTAAGCACCTGCTCTACCACTAAGCTATGCCAACAGTTGCTCCTCTTTTCATTTAAAACAGCCCCTTTCCTCCTTCTCTCCCTCCCTCCCTCCCTTCCTCCCTGCCATCTCTTATTACAAATTAACAAGGGAGGAGGCTTGAATAATCCATATGGTAGTAGATTAAATGGGAGATATCAGTATGAATTCCTTTTTAACTTAGTATAGATACAAATGATTACATTAAAAAATATTTATAATCTAGGTGTGGTGGTGAGTACCTGTAATCCTGGTTCTGAGGAGACTGAGGCAGGAGGATGACAAGTTCCAGTCCAACCTAGGTGACTTAGAAAGGTCTTGTCTCAACAATAAAATTTTAAAAGGGCTGGGGGTATAACACAGTGGCGGAACACTAGCATACCGGGTTCAATCCCCAGCACTCCCCATGCAAATGTGTAGATCTGAGTATACACATAGGTTCATATACCCGCACATACTTCCTTAGTCTGTCTGCTCAGAGGGACTAAAAGCAACTGTACTCCAGTAGCGACAAGCACATCTAATGTCCAGTAACTGGTTTCTAACACCATTCTCCAACAAACAGGGGAAATGGGCATGAGATCTGCAGAAATTCTATACAATCTTCACAATTTTTCTGTGAATCTCAAACTGTTCTAAAACAGTTTATTTTAAAAAGCAATTAGGGGCTGGGGAGATAGCTCAGTCGGTAGAGTTCTTGCCTTGTAAGCACAAGGCCCTGGGTTCGATCCCCAGCACCCCCCCAAAAAAAAAAAAGCAATTAAAGTGTGTACCTTGGGGGTTGGGGAGATAGCTCAGTTGGTAGAGTGCTTGCCTTGTAAGCACAAGGCCCTGGGTTCGATTCCCAGCACCCAAAAAAAAAAAAAAAAAAAAGTGTGTACCTTGGGGAATATTTCTATTAGGATGTAGAGAGCTTCCTTCTTATTTTTTATTTTATTTCACTGTTTTGCAGTGTGGGAGATCAAAACCCAGGGCCCAACACCTGCTGGGCAAGCACTCTGTCACCAAGATACATCCCAGCACCTCTTTATTTTTATAGCTCTGCTGCATTCCACTGTATAGAAGCCTCATCATTTATTTAGCAGTTCTTATGCTATTATAAACAATGAATTACAATATAGATAACATTAAACATATGCCATTTTAACCCACTGCAAATATTTCTATAGGACCAACTCCAAAAAGTGGAATTTTTTTTTGCTAAAGAGTACATACATCAGTAATTCTAATAAATATTAAATTCTTCATAAGGACAGTACCAATTTGTACTCTCACCAGCAGGATGAGACCGCCTATATCCCACAGCCTCATAAACACGTGTGGTCAAATTTTTACATATTTCCAATCTGATAGAAGAAAAATGGTATCTCAGAATAGCTGTAACTGGCATTTCTCTAATTGTGGGTAAAACTAAGCAACATTCATATTTTGCTTTGGCTTGCAGTTTGTTTTCCATGAACTGCCTCTTTTTATTCTTTGCCCATTTTCATTGTGGGCTTTTTTGGCTTTCCTTATTAAACTCTATGAGCCACTTCTATTTTAGGAAGATTAGACCTTCGTCTGCCATAGGAATTGCAATGTTTTCCTTTGTCATTGATCTAGCTAGATTTTTAATGTCTGCCACATGGACTCTGTCCCTTCATTCCAGAATTGCTCTCTCCAAGCCACCTGTCCCCTCTCAGAGCCACATCCCAAAGACCCTCTAGGTCTATATCTTCCTGGGGACATTTGACCTCTTGGTGACATTTGATTCTAGACTAAAAACTCTCCTCCTGTTCTTCTGATTACATAGAAAATACAGAAAAGCTCACAAAAGAAAACCAAAACACCTTTAATTCCACCTCCCACTTCCTCTGCTTTGTCAACCTCTTGTGTGGGTGTCACAGTGTGTATTTATTTACACAAGACATTTCTTAAGCTTGCTCAGGCCCTCTGGGAGTCTACAGCTGCATCTTCCTGCCTCCTGGATTGCTCCTGGGGCTTGTTCTGCCTCCCAAAGCAGGTCCTGGCCCGCTCATCCTGCAGCAGTCCCCCTGTCCCTCCTGGATCCTTCTCTGACAGACACCAAACTCCAGATCTGGTGGGGCTTCAGAATCACCTTGTTGGGAACCTGAGTTCATCCCCCTCCCGCAAAGGATCCTGGTTTCCCTGTTTCTATTAGAACCACCCACCAGGAGGGAAGTCCAAAGTTCGCCCCGGCATTGATTCTGGCCCAGGCCTTGGGCCCACTTAGCCATTTCCTGAGATGGGCCCTCCCTGGCCTCCTGCTTTGCTCAGGCTCTTCCTTACCTGGACTGTCTCCTCTGTGGCATGGGAGGGAGGCTGCAGCTTACATCCTACCTGCCCGCCTCCTCCTCCCCAGGGAACCTGCTCCTTTCCTCCAGGAGACCTCTCATAAGCCCTCCTCCCTCCCTGGCCACTCCTCCTTCCTGCCCCAGCTCCGTAGCTGTGTTCTCCCGGAAGTCTGCTCCAACCTTCCTCAACCCCAGGCCCCTCGCTGCCCTGTTCCTTAAGTGCATGGCATTACCCCTCTGCCCCCAGAGTGGCCTCTTGTATTGCAACTCCCGTTTCCTCCTCTGTCGCCCCTATTGACCACACATTGAGAGCAGGACTGTCTTTTCATTGAAAGGGGCACTTCATTGACATTTGTATTTCAAGAGCCTGCACCCAGTGAATGCTGAATGAATCACTGAGGAAAGGTTGGGCCTATGGAGCGTCGCATCCTGTCTCCAGCAGGACTAAGGCTGAAACTGGAACTGGAACTGGAACAGGAACCTGCCCCAGTCTAATGCACAACCCCCTTCTACCACTGCTGCCTTCCTACAACTCTCTTCTGTCACAGAGGCCCACTCAGAACCTCAGTTTACTCTTCTGTCAGAGACGAGTACTCAGGGAAAGGAAGAGAACTCGGGAGAGTTATAAGGACCAAGTGCATCATATACTTGTAAATGTTAACCTCATGAAGGAATATGAGGTATTGGGTATATTATAAAGACAGTGCTGTTGTTCACTACATGTTTGTAAAGTGCTTGTTTTCTATAATGGTTACTCTCCTAACATTTAACCCGGGTTCAATCCCTAACACCACAAAAAATAAACAAAAAGGGCTGAGGATGTGGCTCAGTGGTTAAGAGCTCCTGGGTTCAATTCTTGGTACCAAAAAAAAAAAAAAACAAAAACAAAAAAACCCCAAAATCTAACCAAACCTGCCACACAACCACCCCGCTCAGCATGATTATAACAGTGATATCTGTGGTACATTACACAAAAGTGGTAATTCTAAGAATGGAGAAACGTTCAAAATGTAGCTCTATGCTCATATTTTCTGTTCTTGAACATTCATATTATTAGATTCAAGTGAAACAGATACTCATCAGTTGAACTAAACAGAAGTCTCATGATGGCTGTTGTCACGATTGTCATGCACTTACTCTCAGTGGTTTGAAAAAATGCACTTTCCCCAAGCCCACTACTCCAGGTTCCTGTCACTCTTAGGATGAGGTTTTATTCTTTGCTCTCAGATTTTCAGATTTTTTACTTTTTCCCTCAGTACTGGGGATTGAACCCAGGGCCTCGTGCCTGCTAGACAAGCGCTTTACCCTGAGCTACATCCCTGGTCCTTTTTAAAAATTTATTTTGAGACAGGGTCTCACTAAGTCACCCAGAAAGCCTCAAACTAGTGAGCTTCCAGCCTCAGCCTCCTCAGTCACGGGGATTACAGGGTGCACCACTATGCCCAGCTTGTATTTTCAGAATTTTGTCACCAAAAAAGAGATGGGATGAGGTGGGAGAGAAGAAACTAGACTGAGTAGCAGTCTCCATTGGCCCCCGGGAGGCAAGAGAAGATCAACAAGGGGAGGTTGAGTCATTCTGGGTAATGGTTTGGGGAGCGGTTTGTGCTCCCCGGGATTGCCATGGGGGTGGCACAGCAAGGTCACCCTTATCCAGGCAGGTTCCCCTGGCCTCCCTCCTGTGTCCATCCTATTCCCACTTTCTGATGCTGCTCACCTCTGGTAGGCTCCCACATTCCTGGCCCACAGATAGACACACACACACCACACACACACACCACATACACACACACACACATACCACACACACCACATACACACACACACACACACCACACACACACACACACCACACACATACATACACACCACACACCACACACACACACACCACACACACACCACACACGCACACACACCACACATACACACACACCACACACACAGCACACGCATACACCACACACACACCACACATACACACACACACTACACATACACACACACACCACACACACCACACACACACAACACACGCATACACCACACACACACCACACGCGCGCATGCACACACACACACACCACACGCGCGCACACACACACCACACACACACACACCACACACACACCACACACCACACACACACCACACACACACACACCACACACACACGCACACCACACACACACGCACACCACACACATACCACACACACACACACACACACACACACACCACCTCCTGCTTGCAGAGGCCAGAGGAGAGAGGGAGGGCAGAAAGGGACTGGCTCTGGACACCCAAGGTAAGACAGGAGGGAGGAGGATGCTCAGGGACAACTGAAGTCAGCGGGCCTCTACCCAGTACCACACCTCCTACCTGCCAGGCCTCACTGCCTTTTTTGTGGGGCAGAGCTGAAACTTCTGGGAAGCCTAAGAAGGAAAGGGAGGGAGAAAGTGGAAGATAAGCTTGCATTTCCAGGTTGGCCAGATATTGCCAAATCGCCCTCTGAATGACCGTGCCATCTAACTCTCCCTCCAGTGCTCCCTGAGGTCTGCCTCCCAGGGCTGCACAGTGAGAGTTGTTCTGGGCATAGTGTGCGTTTCCCCATTGGCTGGTGTAGGTGAGCAGTGTCCTGGTTCCTCTTCAGGAAACGACCTCCTCTGATCTTTTTTAATAGGATTCGTTTTTTGTTTTTGTTTTTTGTCCTTTTCCTATTGATTATAAAAGATTTTTGCTTATAATCGATACTAAATCTGGTTTGTTTGTTTTTTGTTTTTTGTTTTTTGTTTTTTGTTTTGTACCAGGGATTGAATCCAGGGCCATTTAACCACTGAGTCACATCCCCAGCCCTTTTTTGTGTTTTATTTTGAGAAAGGGTCTCTCTGAGTTGCTTAGGGGAAATTGCTGAGGCTGGTTTAAAACTGGGGATCCTCCTGCCTCGGTCTCCTAAGTCGCTGGGATTACAGGCCCGTACCACTGCACCTGGTGATGCTAAATCTTTTTTGGTTATGTGTATTGTACATTTCTCCTCTCAGCCTGTGGGGGGTTGTCATTTCACTTTGTAGTGTGAACCGAGGGCCTAGTACATGCAAGGCAAACACTCTACCAACTGAGCTATGTCCTCAGCCCTTGTATAGTGTCTTTTTTAGTCATTGAAAGTTTCTGATCTACTATTGAAATAGGTGACGCATATACATGGGTGTTCATTAGACTAGTCCAATAGCTATGAAAATTACTATAACAAGCTGGTCGCCATAGCACATACCTGTAATCCCAGGGGCTCGCGAGGCTGAGGCAGGAGGACTGCAAATTCAAGGCCAGCCTCAGCAGCTTAGCCAGGCCCTAAGCAACTCAGTGAGACCCTGTCTCTAAATAAAATACAAAAAAGGGCTGGGGATGGGGCTCAGTGGTTAAATGCCCCTGGGTTCAATCCCTGGTACCAAAAAAAGCAAAAACAAAAAAATTACCATAACAAAAAATTTATAAAAATCTATAAAGTGGACAATTCTGTGCTATTCCAAATTCCTAAAAATCTGTTCCTATTTTTTATGTTTTACTTGTCACATTCAAATCTCTAATGCCACCAGAAATTTTGGAGTTAGTTGATGTGCCAAAGGGTCAAACCTTATCTCCCCTACCCCCGTGTGTGCCCGAGAGTCCTTGCCCCACATCTGACCACACATGTCCCTTCTTCACTCACCAGCAAGTCCCCCTCTGCCTCACACGTTCTTAGGCCTGTTTCTGATCCTTCTGTTCCTTAACCTGGTGTCTATTCTTGCCACCTTCCGCACCTTTTATTTCCCGTGAGGCAAATAATTTGTTACAATGTGTCCAAATTGGCACCCTCAGGGCCAGGTCTCTCTATTTCTTCTTTGGTATTGACCTGGCTATTCTTAGCCCTTACTTCTTCCATATAAATTTTATGATCAGCTTACACAGATCCAGAAAGAAAAGAAAACACAAAACACAGTTGGCCCTTGATTGAAGTCACACTGAATTTCTAGATAACTTGGGGGAAAACAAACATCTTCACTTTGTTTATCACATGATACTTTCCTCACCATCATTCTGACACATCCACCCATGTATTTAAGTTTTCCTTTTGCAACCCTCTATAAAAATGTGTTTGCTTTCTCCACTAGGGTCTTGCTCAATCTTTCTTAGATTTTTTTCCTGGGGCCTGTGGTTTCTGCTGCTCTCCCTCCCCATATGGAATTTGCTAGGCATGTCCTTCCTTCCCTTCTCCCTACCCCTCATTCACCACCTTCTCTCCCACTGTCCTGGGAGCAGCTGTCTTGCTCCAACAGCTGACTATTTCTTGTAAGGCATTGCCAGAGGGTGTAGGGCTTGCACCTCACCCTTGGGTCCTGCCAGCTGAGTCTGGGGAGAGTGACAACTGTTTCCGTGGGGACAATGGGCTTCTTTCTATACGGACTCCACTCCTGAGCCACCTCCCTTCCTCTGGTCAAGGCAACTGTTCCCACGAATAGAGAAAGGCCCCACCTGTCAGCTCTAGTTAACTCTGGGCAGCATCTACTTCCCTGACTCCTTTTTTTTTAATTTTAAAAACATTTTTTAGATGTTGATAGACCTTTATTTTATTCATTTATTTATATGTGGTGCTGAGGATCGAACCCAGTGCCTCACGCACACCAGGCAAGCACTCTACCACTGAGCCACAACCCCAGCCCCTTCCCTGACTCCTTTTACTCATGTCTTATGAGCATGTCCAGTGTGGGTCCTGCTGCCTGGAATTACTTGGTGGGTGTGGAGGAACCACAGTCTGTTCTCTCAGTTGTTGGAGTCAGGCCTCAGATGGCTACCGTAGCCCCACGTGGGTAGATGGTTTCAAATCTATTGTCTGAAGCAGAAAGGTGCTGTGCTAAGTGGTGGAGCCAAGCTACCAGTTCCTGGGTGAGTACTCTGCCTACACCTGGCCACTCAGTTTCCTGCACAAAGCTTTCCACACCTACTTCTTGGCAACAGTTCCCCTGGATCTCCCGGGCCTAATGAGGCATCCCTGGGAGAAATGAGGCCTCCCTGACTCCTAGAGGCACTCCTTATTTGGGGGTCGCACTGTCCTCGACCTCCCACAAATGGGAAGGACTCCAGGCCAGTGCTGAAGCTGGGCCAAGGCCTCACAGATCTCCATCAATCCTTCAAGTGTTAACTGAGCCCCAGCCTCTGGTCCAAGTGGCTGCTCCTGAGCTTCCAAGAAGCAGCCCATTCAGCTGGCCTCAGACATAGGAGTGTACTGGGAGGTAAAAACCAGAAAGATGGAAGGAAATGAATGTTTATTGAACACCTTCTAAGGACCAAACTCTGAGTTTTGTATTCTCCCCACCTCTTAATAACTAAGTATTATAATTTGTATTTTTGGGAGGAGGACCACCATATAGGACAGTTCCAGAGAGTGACTCTTACCTCCGCTGTGCACTGTACAGCCTGTCAGGCATTCAGGGCAGCCCTAGAGAGGGTCCCAGAGCCAGCATGTGAATCCAGAGCTAAGTGACCAACGTAGAAACACTTGCAACTGATTTCACAGGTTGGTACTCAGATACATTTCTTTTTAATGACAATTTAGTGCTCTGGAACTCCCAGGTAGGAACACGCAGGCAGGGGTGGGATGAACAGGGAGCCCAGTGCTCCTGGTTCTGGTGAGAAGCCATGAGTTTTCACCACCCCATCCCCACTTTACCTGTGTGCTATCACCCTGCCTACTCTTGGGGGCATTGGGCCTCTTTGTTACTGCCACAGTACCTTGTACAAGCCTGGCATGCAGTAGGTACTCAATGTTTGTTGTCAATATGAGTGGCCCATTTAACTGATGCTCGTGTATAAGGGTGGTAGGTGTCTCCATTATGCTTCTGAATGGCCCTGAGGACCTGAGGAATGGACCAGGGAAGTGGACTTTTCAGTGGTCACTTAGAATCTAGCTCAAAGATCTCATTTCACAGGTTGAAACCCAGACACTGTATCTTTTTGGTGGTACTAGGAATTGAACCCAGGAGTACCCTATCATTGAAATATATTCCCAGTCCTATTTTATTTTAAGGCAGGGTCTCACTAAATTGCCCAGATTGGCCTTGAACTTGCAATCCTCCTGCTTCAGCCTCCCAAGTTGCTGGGGTTGCAGGCATGTGCCACTGTGCCCAGCTCTCAGACACTTGTATTTTTAATTGACCTCAAGGAAACAGAAGGTCTGGTCGATTTCCTCAAAGTTGTCTACCCACCCCCCAGCAGAGCCTGGGAGACAGAGGTCAGGAAAGTGCAGGCCCATTACACAATGCTAAACCAGGAACTAGAAGAAACTGCTCCCTGGCAACTCTGTTGACAGCCAGGATGGTTATCTTTCCAGGAAATTCTTAGTACAGCCCTTAGTTCCCTGTCTTAGGAGAATGATCTGGGGCAGGCCAAGAGGAGAGGAGTGGGGTTAATCCATGTGAGAATGGGAGGAGATGGACACAGGCCGGGGTGGGGGATAGTAGCTAAGCTTAGACTTGTTCCTTGAACCAGCTCCTGCCTCTACTCCTTCACTGCCCCTGCTGCAGTTCCTCATTGTTACCAGAGACAATAGCCTATTTCCTTTACCTGTTTTGCCCGCTCAGGGCCCTGGAATTCCTCACTGGTTACAAGAGGCAGTGTCATAGGGCAGAGTATCTGGCCCAGACCCAGGGCCTAAAGATCCCACAGCTATGAAAACTGAGACCCGGAAGACAGTATGGTTTGGCCCAACTCACATCAATCACAGATCTGAGCAGTGTTCAGTGGGGCCTCCTGGGTTCCTCAGAGGGAGCCATCAGGCCTGCCTTTCTTCCCCTTTGACTTTGTGTGTTCTTCCTGTTCCCCAAGGGCTCTCTCTAGCTATTTGTGTAGCTCACGGGCTCCCGCACATTCTGGGAGTGTGTTTGGGTTGACAGAGCTCGTGACCTTAGTAGCAAGGCTCTGGGGCTAACAGGACCAGTGTTGGATCCCCACACAGAACTTCATTTATTTATTCTTACAACAAATGTTAACTGCCAAACAATGGAGACCCAGCAGCAGACAAAAGAGACAAGAAATAGACAAGTCTCTACTCTTCTGGAACTCACGTTCTGGTGTGGGAGGCAGATAATGAACAAGATAAGGAAGCAAAATATCTAGCATGTCAGTCAGTGATCTGCTGCGGAGACAGAGAAAGATGAGGGGAGATGGGGACAGAAGGAGGGGGTGGAATGTATATTTAAATAGGATGGTTGGGTAACACTTAGGCAAAGACTTGATGGGGATGAAATGGGGAGCCCTGTCCATACCTGGATGAAGAGCTTTGCAGAATCTGGCACCATGGTGCATACCTGTAATCCCAGAGGCTCAGGAGGCTGAGGATGATCACGAGTTCAAAGCCAGCCTCAGCAACCCAGCAAGGCTCTCAGCAACTCAGTAAGACCCTGTCTCTAAATAAAATACAAAATAGGGCTGGGGATGAGGTTCAGAGGTTAAGAACCCCTGAGTTCAATCACCGGTGCCAAAAAAAAAAAAAAACCTTGTTGGCAGAAGCAATAGTAGGTGCTGTTGAGGCTCAGTATACACCCTCAAAATATGACTGTAAAAGACCGCAAAATATGATTCTTTGGCATATTGATTATTTTTAAAAAACTGCAGGCACAGAAGTATCTTTGAAAACTTGCCCTTTTATAAGGAAAACTTATATCTATAAAGAAATTTGTGTCAGTAAAAGGGTGTGTGTCAGGGAGAGAGCTGCGCATGACAACTTTTATCCCTGCCCCTAGAGGCTTCCATCCACACAACAAGGAAGTCTCTATTCATCACCCTCTTCCTCCCCTACCCCTCCCTTAATTTTTCTCCATCATACCCCAGAAATTCCAAGCCCCGGTTTGTCTGAAGCTCAGGATGGTACAGAAGTCTCCATCATCTGGCTGCTTCATAGGGTCTTATATTATTATGGGACTCCATGCAGACATTGGTGATTACGATATTTTTTCTCCTGTTAGTCTGTCTTATGTCAATTTAATTTGTAGACCAGCCAAACCTAGAAGTACAGAAGGAAGCATTGGTTATCCTTCTCTACATTTTGGCAACCACAAATGGACCTTAGTGATGGACTGCACACTCTAGGACTAAAGCAGAAACAGGATTTTGGGAACCCTGACGGAAAGCTAGTTGAAGGTAAGATTCTTACCACATCAGGTCCCCACATCTCTGTCTGCAAAGTGAGAGTGGTAAGAGTTTCCTTGTCTATCCTCCTTTCTAAATTTAGAAAACATTTGTGTTATAACTACCTCTTATATAGAGACTTTGGTCTGTGTGTGTGTGTGTGTGTGTGTGTGTGTGTTTGTGGTGCTGGGGATAGAACCCAGGGCCTCCAGCATGCTAGGCAAGCACTCTTCCACAGAGCCACACCTCTAGTCCTGTGTTTTTTGTTTTTTATTTTTTTGGTACCAGGTTTTGAACCCAGGGGCACCTAACCACTGAGCCTCATCTCCAGGCCTTTTTTGTATTTTATTTAGAGACAGGGCCTCACTAAATTGCTGAGGCTGACTTTGAACTCTCTATCCTCCTGCCTCAGCCTCCCAAGTCTCTGGGATTAGGAGCATGTGCCACCCCACCCAGCCTTGTGTGTTTTTTATGTGAGCTATTGTTTTCTGATCCCTTCCCTCTAGAGAAGGCCAGTGTCTCCATCTTTTGCATCCTTTGTCATAAGAAGGATGACATCATAGATTAAAGTTCTCTTTGTTTTATATCCTGATAGTTTGACTTTGTAACCAGTGAGAATGATCTTTCTGGATTTCTCTGGTTAGGGGGTGCTGATATCGGCTTGCATCAGGCAGTTAGTCTAATAGATTGGGAGAATGATCCATGAAGTGACAAGTAGCCTTCTCTTTATCTGACTATACCAGCTCTCAGGAGAGTTTATCTTAATAAGAGGCCCCAGTCCCTTAGTGGCAAATGTCATCTCAAAATTCATTGCTAAGTTAGTGCTAGAAAAGACTCAGCTACTTGGGTGTCATAGGTTAGCAGGTTTGTGACCAGACACTCTGTTGGATACTGGAGATACCAGTTCACAAATATTATTCTTAACTGCCTGTGCCATGAAGCTCTTTTTGACTTAGTCTGTCTCTGGGAGTGAATTTTTTCATATAAGAAGACTTCAACTTCAGGAACATCAGTCACCTCTATAGTAAAGATTTATTTTAAGCCTAGAAAGTTATCTCCAAGTCTTTGCATGAAAGGTTTACTGGTTTGCATCACTCCTTGAATAAATAAATGGGTTACATTTGGGAAAAAAATATTGAAACTCTCATGCTAAACAACTGACTTATTGATACCCATGGGAAGATCAAATTGACAGAAGATGCAAAATAATACAAAGGCTAGCCTTACAGACATCCTTAACGAGATTAAAAAAACAAAACTAACAAAAATACAAAAAACCCACAGAAAAAAAGTTAGAACAAAAGTTGAAATCCAAATCCACCATAAATTCCCCTTCTCCAACCTCTTATATTTGCCCTCAACTCCCTGTCCCTCAACCTCCGGAAAACTTCTTAGATCTCTGGACGCCCCCAAAGCTCTCCTCCTCAAAATCTGGTCCCATCTTTTCAGTGCGTTCCTTTGGCTCCCATTTCCTCAGCTCCACCAAGAAAGTCCCTTAAATCCCCAGCTGCCTGTTTTAACTTCCTGTTTTCCTAAGGGATTACAGAGTACTCTGGCATCATCTCCAGGCCTGAGACATCTAGGTTAAATCGGCAGGAGAAACTAAAGGACATTCCTGCTGCCAGGGCCCTTTAAGTTCCTCCTGCTGTGTGTGCTCTCTTATTGCTCCACAAACACAGCACCTCACTGCACTGTGAGGTCCCTGTGAGCAGGCTCTATGAGCCCATTCCCCTTCCCGTTCCAGCCTTCAGTCACTTGAACTTTAAGAGACTCAGGAATTCCCCCAAAACTGATGTCTAATAATAGGCAATTATGCCCCCAAATTCTTTCTCGAAGAAAACTCAATCCTTCTTCTGATGTCTAATAATAGGCAATTATGCCCCCAAATTCTTTCTCGAAGAAAACTCAATCCTTCTTCTGGTCTATTTTGTTGTTTGTTTGTTTGTTTGCAGTGCTGGGGATTGAACCTAGGGTCTTGTGCACTCAAGATAAGTACTCTACCAACCGAGTTATAACCCCAGCCTCTCTTCTGTGCCTTTGAAATGGAAAATTTCTACTCTGTTTTATCTTAGAGCCATCCCTTAGGACAAGCAGACTTTAGGGGGATGTGAAGAGAGTTGACCGGGGGCAGGGGGGCGGGGAGGTAGGGGTAAGTCAAAGACATTTATGAGAAGCAGTTTGTGTGAGTTTTGGACTTAGTACACCCATTTGGTCCCTATCCTCCCATGGAAAGATAATGTTTTTCCACTTGTCTTATTTTTTTGTCAGAACATAGTTTACAGAAATGGAGGTTGTAGCCATCCCCAGCTAGTGTCCTACTACCTGTTGCCAATTCTCAGGGGACTCTCTTTGGCAGTGGCTCTGAATCTTGAAAGGGCTGCATCTTTTTGGAGATGACTTACAAATCTGTGATCAAGTCATAAAAAACTAATCAGTTTTAAGTGAAAAAAGGTTTATCAGGTCTTCGATTGGTCCCTTGACTGGTAAAGAGATAGGTGGAAATGGAAAGGGGAGAAAATTATTTAGAAATTGGGCAAATGCAAACCTTAAATATTTTCCACAAATAGTAAAAAGCTTTAGCCATTGAGCAGGTAATCTTAACTTGTTGCATTTGCCAGATGCAAAGTTTAGATCAGGTTATTCTTTTATAAACTAGTGAGTTTTGTATTACTGTACATGCCATGTGGCTAAAGGTTTAAAATAAAAACTATGATGTGCATGTCTGTATGTATATATATGTCTTAAATGCATGTGTGTGATATATGGGATATTTCTCATGTGTTGCCAAAATTAATTGTAAAAAAGCACATACATAAATTAAGCATCCTCTTGGATATATAGATGTTCACCTAACGCTTTTTTTTGGGGGGGGGTATGGGGATTGAATGCAGTGTGCTTAACCACTGCACCACATCCCCAGCCCTTTTTTATATTTTATTTAGAGACAGGGTCTCACTGAGTTGCTTAGGCTGCTTTGGGATTATAGGTATGGGCCACCAAGCCTGGTTTTTGTTTCTTTTGTAGACATGATCTCAAGGTGTTGCTCAGTCTGGTTAGTCTCTAACTCCTGGGCTCAAGTGATCCTCACACCTCTTCCCCCAAGTAGCTGGAATTATAAATGTGCATTACTGTCCTAGCTACTGGCTCAATGCTTTTTAAATTCACACACTTGGATAATCTGTGGCAAACAAGTATAGTTGGCTTTGTAAAAATGGATATGCTCCCAAAGTTGTCAGCATTAATATAATGCAGACACACAACTTTTATTCCACTAGGTTTACTAGTCAAATAATTTCTTGTCTTTTTTTGGTGCTGGGAATAAAGGCTTCCCTTGAGCTGGTCAAATGCCCTATGGCAAAGTTGCACCCCAGCTCCCAAATTTTTTACCTTAACTAGATATTTACAATCACAAAACTGAGTTAAAACTAAGAAACAGGCCAGATGTGGTGGTGCACACTCATAATCCTAGTTGCTTGGGAGACTGAGGCAGGAGGATTCCAAGTTCAAGGCCAGTTTCAGCAACTTAGACTTGATTTCAAAATAAAAAAATAAAAAGGGCTGGGTGTTTGGCTCAGTGGTAGAGCATCCCTGGTTCAATTCCCAGTGTGTGTGTGGGAGTCCCGGGAGTGACAAGGTTTCCTTGAAGCATTGGTGTGCTCTTTTGCTTTTTTCTTTCTTTCTTTTTATTATTATGTTAATTGTTATGGGGTACAGTGTGATAATTACATACATATGTACAATGTGTACGGATTCAATCAGGATAGTTAATGTTTCCATCTCCTTATCATTATTTTGTATTTGGAACTCTGGCTGGTCTGCTTTTGATAAAAGGTTGTGAAAGTAATCTCTTAAATAATCTGCCTAGGGGGAGTAATTCTATTTTATCAAAATAATTTCCTGTGTTTCATATGATCTTCATTAGTTTTTTTTATTACTTAATAAAACTGAGGAACTGGAGGTGTATCTCGGTGGTGGACTTTTTGCCTAGCATGTTTGAAGCCCTGAGTTCTATCCTCAGTGGGCCACACAAAAACAAAAACCCAAAATACTGAATGTTTTCAATTTTAAAAGTTTTCTATGATCACGTGACTTTCTATGTTTGTCTTTCACTCTGGTATTATTTCACAATGATCTATGATCCTATTTAATCGAATGTTCTAAAATTTTTTTCTTTTTTTTTAAGTACTAGGGATTGAAACCAGGGCTGCTTAGCCACTGAATCACACCCCCAGCCCTTTTTATATTTTATTTTATTTTGAGACAGTCTCATGAGTTGCTTAGGGCCTTGCTTAGTTGCTGAGGTTGACTTTGAACTTGCAATCTTCCTGCCTTAGCCTCTCAAGCTGTTAGGATTATAGGCCTGTGCCACCATACCTGGCTCTAAACCTTTTGATAGTGTCCAAAATCAAATTTTAAACTGTCTTTTTATTTTTAACCTCAAACTAACTTTGAGATTTTCCAAATGGGCCCTTGGAATGTCTCAAAATAATTCGTTCTCCTTAAAAAAACAGAGATGTTAAACTAATAAGGCTTTTTTTTTTAAAGCTCTTGTTTGTACTAAGCATAATGCTCTCCCACTGAGCTACACCCCCAGCCTTAATTAGGCTAATCTGATATTTAAATTATGTGGAGAGCATTATCAAATAAGTGATGCTAAGCCTTCTATAGATTATATGCATAGATAAATGTTATTAATGTAAGTATGAAAGAAGTTGTGTGAAACTCCTAGAAATCTGATACATCATGGTATAATGGAATATATTACATATCAGTCATAATACTAGTTATCTTAAAATATTGTATGCCACAGAAATTATAAAATTTCCTTGTTAATTGCATTATGATGAACTTTTACTAGAATTTTTTTTTTTTTTTTTTTTTGTACCAGGGATGCTTAACCACTGAGCCACATCCCCAGCCCAAAGTTGCTTAGGACTTCTCCAAGTTGCTGAGCCTGGCTTTGAAGTTGTGATCCTCTTGCCTCAGCCTCTGGAGCTGCCGGGATTACAAGTGTGTGCCACCATGCCTGGTTCATCAGATCTTAAACCATGATCATTTTAAGTATTTGTTATCCACAGACAGTCATTATTTTACTCTGATGATTTCCTAAAGCTTTGTGAGCAACTACAATCCTAAAGTGTTTTGTCTTCAAGATCTATGGAATGGACTCTAAAAAGTACAGGTTTTTGATTGAATCTGAGGAAACTTTTTCAGTAGTTTGGTAAAGTACATTCTTCAAAAGCTAAAATTAAAAATTTCCTTTTTCTCCCTAACTGATATCTCCAGAATTCAGAAATTTTTAGTGAATGTTTTATTTTCACGGCAGAACAGTTATTTGTTCAATAAGAACCTGTTTCTTACAGGACACAGTTAGAAACATTGCATATGTTACCAAGTCTTTGATTAGAATGTCACATTTGAAAATATGAATAGGATCAGATATGATTAAATTGTTTTAAGGAACTAAAGTTGAGTTTATGAAGCCAATTAAAATCCTTAGGGGTGAGGGAATAAACTAGTCTTTTTACATGGTTCCTAATCTTAAATACATGGTTTCTTTCTACAATTGTCTTATAGGTGAGTAAGGAATGTCACTTCCTGGCAGACCCAGGAACCTCAATGTATTTTGGGAGTCTCAAAATAAAATCACCTAAATCTATAGGTATTGTAGACAAGGTCATATGACAAGTCTTTAGTTTTCTGGCCTCAAAAGTGTGTGTATGTGTGTGTGTGTGTGTGTGTGTGTGTGTGTGTGGTGTGTATGTGTGTGTGTTGCTGGGGACAAAACCTGAGACCTCAAGCATGGTAGGCAAGCAGTCCACCATTGAGCTACACCCCCAGCTGCATATTCTTAATATTTTTAAAATGGAATCATCAGATTTGCTCATATGGATGGAGAATTGCCATAGGAAGAAAGGAGTCCAGGATAATTTCCAAATTTTGGCCAAAGGAATTGGAAAGACACAACTGGGGAGACCCAGGAAAAGGGCAGTTCTAGAGGCCATTACTGAATGTGGTAAATCAGGCCATTTACCCTATGTGTGACTTTGGATTACGTGCTTAACTACCCTGAACCTTAAAGTTCCTCAATGATTATTCATTGGTTATAATTGTTGCTTCCCTGCATCACAGTGGTGAGAATTGAGTGAGATCATGAACTCAGGATTGGCATACACGTGTATTCAATGTGTCCTGCTTACAGCCCTGGGATAAACACATGGCCACTGAACTTCCTCAGGAAGCGACTATAAGAAGAGGAAAAGGACTGGGGTTGTGGCTCAGTAGTAGAGTGCTTGCTTGGCATTTGTGAGGCACGGGGTTCGATTCTCATTACCACATATGAATAAATGAATAAAATAATGGTCTATCAACATCTAAAAAATATTTTAAAAAAAGAAGAGGAAGACTCTGCCTATGAATGTATACCCTTTTGTTCCTCTCCCTTGCTTCTTCCACACAGAAGTAGACAGGCCTTTCTGACCTTGCAAATTTTCTTTTTTCGAGGTCTTAGATGGTGATGGAGATGATGACAATGACAATGCTCACAGCAGCTGCTGGTGGGGTGCTGATAAATGATCATATTCTCAAAGCCTTGAAGTTTATACAATACGTCAAGGTCATTATCTCATTTGAGTCTAGGAAGGCTGGAATTATAACAATTTTCAAAATAGGATAATGAAGTATTTAAAAAGAAACAAAACCTGTCTGTAAACCCAATGAGATACACCTGGCTACCTTA
Source organism: Sciurus carolinensis (assembly GCF_902686445.1). Taxonomy (NCBI): domain Eukaryota; kingdom Metazoa; phylum Chordata; class Mammalia; order Rodentia; family Sciuridae; genus Sciurus; species Sciurus carolinensis. The sequence goes on along the minus strand of NC_062219.1, from coordinate 111,744,876 downwards.
TGGACCGTCCTTTAATGTCAAGGAGGGAAAAGCGGGTGGAGAAAAGGGTCCTGAACTCGGTGTCACTCTTCTGTCTCTGAGTGGGAATGTAACCTCTGTGTCCACGTATGCCCAGTTATGAGATGGACTGTCTCCACTTTTCTGCCCCCATGTGAGAGCTTGCTCCCACCTGGTCCTGGTTTCCCCGTCTTGTCCACTGGAGTAGGACTGGTGTTAAGAAGTGTGCCGCGGCTGCTGCCTTACTGTATCTGAGGTTTGAACATGTGAGTGTCATATATTGTCCAGTTCAGTTCCTCCTCTCAGTTCCTCTCGGTCATTGAGGTAGCAGATGAGGGGACTGGTGCCCAGGAGAGTCAACATACTTAAGGACACACAATTAGGAAGTGCTGTTTGGATCCCAACTCTGAGGTCTACACCCAGCAAGGGGAATTCCTGCACATGCTCCCTCCTCTCCTCCTTCCAAACTGGAAAAGGGGGCCAGCCCAGCTGCCCTCTCCCCTCAATACACCAGGTGCCAGAACACAGCTGTCTCTTCATTGTTCCCCCCACCCAGGCAAGTTGAGCTGGGTAGGGCTGAGCTGGGTGGGGTTACCCAGGGCTGCATCCAGCTAGGCTGTCTCCACTGCAGGAAGGTCCAGCCGGAGATTGATTCTGAGCAGCAATTCTGACTGGTGAGAGCTGTGGTGGATCGGTAGGTGTAGGGAGCCAGGATGGTAAGGATTGCAGGTCTGGATAGATCAAGAACCCCCCAAAAGAAAAATTAGAATTGCTGAATTGAGGAAGAAGATTGGGGAATGCCAGGGGGATGGAAGGGGCCCAAGGAACAGTAGAGCCCCTGGAGGCAGGGAAGGGCTGGCTGTGGGTCTTAGCTCCAGTTTTCTTCACCCCAGCTGTGGCTTGGTACCCCCATCTGTGCTATGGTGAGACCCCCTCTACCAGCTACCTTGCTAAGAGAAAGGGCTTCCGTAAAAGCAAAAGCAAGCAACCCATGAATTGAGGACTGGGGAGCACAAAGGTATAAACTGAAGGGAGGGGGTGCTCCTGTCCATCCCGTGTCTTTGGCAGGTGAGGTGGGAGCAGCAAGTACCAGGTTGGAGCCTCCACTGCCTTCACAGCACTGAGCTCGCCATGCCTGCCCCACTGCTCCCACTGCTGCTGAGAGGGCTGCTGTCCCGCCTGCTGCTGCCTGCCGCCCGCCTGGCCCGCCAGCACCTCCTGCCCCTGCTGCGCCGACTGGCCCGTCGCCTGGGCTCCCAGGATGTGCGAGAGGCTCTACTGGGCTGTTTGCTGTTTGTCCTCAGCCAGCGACATCAGCCAGATGCTGGGGAGACCTCCAGAGTGGACCACCCGGAGAGGAGGGAGAGATTAGGCCCCCAGAAGTGAAGCCAAGAGTCCTGGCGGGAGCCGAATAGCCATCGCAAAGCTTTCTCCTGGAGTAGGATAGTCTTGGCACCAGCGCCAACGCAGCCTGCCCACTGGGCAGTCATCGAGTGGGGTCTGACCTGAACATGCCTCCTCCTCCCTGCAGACGTGTCTTTCTAGAAGGATGCTCTGTATCTCAGACAATGGATCACTGCACTTCCCTTCTGCTGTTCTTCCCAAAGACCTCTGCTAATGACCTCTGGCCTCAGGGGAGAGGAGACCTCACCTCCAGGCAAATGAAGACATAAAGGATCTGACAATTTAGATAAGAGGTGACATTTGGATCCAGACTATTGGTCTTCCAGACTTGGGACCTACCTTAAAATAAGAAAATCTTGTTGCTTTTGGAGGCAACACTGCTCCTAAAACCCAGCACAAACAAGTGCTCAATAAATATTTGTTGAATTCTTGCGATGCTCCTTTGAAACTCTTGTCACCCACACCTCAGTGGGTAGCAGGTGGGGAGGGGGCCTGGAAGAGAGAATCACTAGGAGGCTTCCTTTTGCTATTTGCTCCACTGTCCGTCTCAGTCTCCAAAACCTTTAGGTTGCCCAGGCAACGGTGGTGCATGCCTGTAATCCCAGCAACTCCGGAAGCTGAAGTAGGAGGATCGTTAGTTCAAAGCCAGCCTCAGCAGATTAGCAAGGCATTTAGCAACTCAGCAAGTCTCTAAATAAAATATTTTAAAAAGGGTTGGGGAAGTGGCTCAGTGGTTAAGTGCCCCTAGGGTCAATCCCTGGGACCAAATTAAAAATAAAAGAGAGAGAAAGAGACAGACAGACAGACAAAACCTTGAAGTTAAGTTGTTTCTAGTGTCTAACTTTTTTTTGCCCAGAAGGTCACACTTCCCCTGGGTCTATTTTGGAGGAAAGTTGGCTGCTAGCTCACTGGAAGAAAACCTGTTTGAGTCAGTCTGGAGACTTCTCAGCTAAAGGTGGTGGGCAGGGGGAGACTTGTATGCTAAAGGACCCTGTAGGTAGCCACCTGGGACGCGGGGCAGTGCAGAAATGCAGGACTTCAGGACACTCCACCCAGAAGAGAAGGGGAGGGGGTGGCCTGAAAAATTCACTTCCTTATTTCCCCCTCCCCAGTAGGAGGGGCTTGGGGGTGTGTGTTTCAAATAAGACTTGTCAGGCACATTTGCATCCCAGCCTCCGGGTTATTTGCTTATTGTTTCCATGCAATAATCCTACTTCCCTGAATGAATCTTAAGCTCTAGGTGGAGAGGGGGATAGTGATGAGTACAGGTTCCTCTCAGTATCCCCATTCAATTCCCTGCGCCCAGAGAAGCGACACCAAAGCTGTCACCCCGACTCCAGTAGGACTCTCCTCGCCCCATTCACCTCCCCACGGGGTTCTCCAGAGCCAATGCACTTGCTCTCGCCTCCCGAAAGGACGAACTGGGGGAGGGGCGGAGTGAAGGGGGACTGAGTCCCGGGTTCCCTCGATACGCTGGCCACCCTTCCCAGGCCCACGAGCCCCTCCCACGGGGCCTCCCTCACCGCCGGCGTCCCGAAACGCTCTGCGGCGAACGGCGCCAGGCTGGACTGTGAGCCTGCCGCGGAGCGCTGGGCTGGCGCCGCGGTCGCCAACTGCAACCCTTCTCCCGCTCGGCGGCAGAGATCGGTCAACCCCGGCGCGGGCTGCGCTCTCTGGCCATGGCCATAGCCTCAGGACGGAGGTGAGGAGGCCAGGAGGGCTCCGGGACTCGCCGGCCTGGGAATTTCCGTCCTCTCCGCCAAGTCCGGATGCCCCCGCCGAAGTCTCAGCAGGTGCGCGGGGAACAGCGGCGGGGGCGGCGGGAGAGAGCGAGGCGCGCGCCGGGCGGGGGCGGGGTCTGCGCAGTTCTCACGCTGCTCAGGCAGACTGTGTGTCGATGCAGTCTGAATCTGAGGTTTCTGGAAGAGAGGGTAGTTTTCTGCGAGTTTGAAGGCCTACTAAGGTGACTCCCCGCTTCCCTGATCTCAACCATTTACGGTTGCCGCAGGTCAGAGATCTGCCTAGAGCAGAGGGCAGGAGCCTGAGATATTAGGCAACCAGATCCAGTGATCACACATAATTCTTCTTGAACCCTGACCTAGTACCCACCATTTGTCTTTATTTAAAAATTTGACGTTGTATTCATCATTGATCCTTTTTATTAAATTTGGTTTTTAAACTTTGCACTAGTGCAGAAGTGTAGCTCAGTGGTGTCCCAAGCGAGTTCATGTTCACGTTCACGAACCCCAGCACATAGTTAAGTCTGGTCCTGCCTTTTCCTTTCTTTTCTTTCTCTCCCTTCCTCTCCTTTCTCCCTTCCTTCAAAGTACTGGAAATTGAACCCAGGGGCGCTCTACCACTGAGCTACATCCCCAGGCCCCCCTGCCCCCCCCCCTTTTTTTTTTTTAATTTGAGACAGGGCCTCTCTAAGTTGCCTAGGCTGTCCTGGAACTTGAACTCCTCCTCCTCAGCCTCCCTACTTGCTGGGATTTCAGGTCTGCACCATTGCACCCAGCTGATCACTAACACTTTCAAACAAACCATAATTCCACATTGCATTACAATTTATCCTGATTACTGAGTTTTTTTGGCATCCCCATAAATTTGGCATCCCAGGCAGTACCTCACTGACTTCTCTGTAGACCCAACCCTGCCACAAGGCCATGGAGACATAATCACAAACACAACTGAGAACATGACACACGTTTTAGTGACAACCCCCCAGGCTCAGCAAACACATTTCCAGCAAACACAGATGGCTTGTTGATGACAGCTGAAAGGATGCAGGCCTGGGGAGAGATGGGGCTGTGTGCTGGTGGTGAGGCATGCTTACAAGTGGCCAGGGGGAGGAAGGAGTCTGGAGCATGCCACAGTCGCCAGTGTCGTGGTGGGGGATTGGGTTGGGAGGGGGGTCAGCTGGACCAGTCCCCCCCACCGCCTGTGACTGAGATCTGAGGATTCCACGGAGGAAGAGAAACACAAGACTGGGCAGAGGACTGATTAATTTGGCTAGAAAAACTCCAGGCACAGGCCTGTGTTAGTGGCTGTCCAGCAGAGGGCCCAGCAACCTTCCCTGTCTGGGAAGGCCACTGTCATGGGTGTGGGTGCTGGCTGGGGTCCAGGCAGGGTGTGTGCCAGATGGGCTTCTCTCCAACAATAATAAGCCTGGCTGTTGCCATCCCTTGAGCAGGCCAGGCCCAGTGGGGGTAGGGAGAGGAACCAACCTTCCCCAGCCTGGCCTCTTGGGGACCCTCACTCCTTCCTCTGGTTTCCTTATACTTCTAGCCCCCTGTGCACACAACTGTACCCACTAGCCACTGAGCCTGGCTGTGCCTGGCTGAGCTCTCTGACCACCAGGCCAGCCACTCCCACAGTGCCAGAGCTGGGAAAGGAAGGTGGGAGTGAGGCAGGGGGCCAAGGAGAAGGGGAGGCAATGGCCAGGAAAGGAAGAAAGAGAGACGGGACAAACATGAGGGTAGGAACCCAGGGTTGTGGACAGACATGAGGCCACTCAAAAACCAAGGGGCAGTGCCTAGAAAAACACCACCCACACACATCTTCCTGCCCTCTGTTTGCTTCCTGCTGTGGGGAAGATGTGTTGTCTCTACGGGGGCTGTAAAAGTTGGGGACACCTCTACCCACTGTCCTATATAAAACCCTCCCTCCTCAGGGTCCAGGCTTTCAGGGGGAGAGGAGTGATTTTGCAGTGTCCCTACAATATTAGTACTGTTAACTCTTTGTTGTTGATGTTTTTTGGTACCAGGCATTGAACCCAGGGCACTTAACCACTGAGCCATATCCCCAGTCCTTTTTTGTATTTTATTTAGAGACAGGGTCTCGCTGAGTTGCTTAGGGCCTCGCTAAGTTGCTGAGGCTGGCTTTGAACTTGCAATCCTCTTACCTCAGCCTCCTGAGCCATTGGGTGCTGTCACTGCAACCTGTCGCTGATTGTTTTTTTTTTTTTTTTTTTTATAATTTTTTTTTAGTCATTGATGGATCTTTATTTTTGTTTATATGTGGTGCTGAGAACCGAACCCAGTGCCTCACACATGCCAGGCAAGCGCTCTACCACTGAGCCACAACCCCAGCCCTGTCGCTGATTGTTAATTAGTGTGTATGACATCTCCAGGGGACAAGCCTCTGAGGTTCTTGAGGGTGGGGTAGGCAGCCTGGGTTGGATTTTCACTCCAGAGGACACTTCCAACCTTTGGATCATCCTAAAGCACTGAGGAAGGGGCAAAGAATGACCCCCTGATTTACTTTCCAACAATGACAGAAAGGTATCCTTGCCCCTCCCTTGAAGGTACATGGTGGACTCCTCCTCAGCCTGGACCCCCTTCCTTGTCAGCCAGGGAAGGATATGGAGCTCAGCAAGGCTTCCACCTCTGACCTATATCATCTTTGGGACAATGGGATTTGTGCAGGATGTTGGGTTCTTCCTGGCTTTCTCCTCCCATCCCCAGCAGTGCCTCAGTTTTCCAAAGTGCTGGCGTGAGATCATGAGGGGGCTCCAGGGCTCTGCCTTTGGGCGCTACACAGAGACAGAGACAAACATACACACTCATCCCCTTCAAGCCAGCGCTTTGGGTGGTTTGATGTTTATGGGTCTATGGTCAGGGATATGTGTCATGGATAGAAAAACTCACCACACAGTCACCAATGATTAAGTTGTAGAGATTCCACAAGGGAATGGGGGAGAAGGACAGAAGGCTTATTGAAACCAAAAGAAGAGGGATCTGAACTGGCAAAGGCGGCATTAAAAGGTGGGGCTCTGGAAAGAAAAAAGGCGCAGTATGAAGTGGCTGGAGGGGGCCTGGAGCGGTGGGGGGTTCCGGGCCGGTGTGAGCGCGGTGCTCGTCTGGTGGAAGTCCCGAGGTGAAATGTGCAGGATTTACACAGCCCCTGCGTGGAGGGGACTAGGACGCCCGGCGTGGAGCTGTACCCTCCAGGCCCACGAGCTTATTAATGGGCTGGGTTAGCGTGGCCCTCGGAAATAATAGGAGCAGAAGGCCCCGGGCGCGGCCCCCGAGAGTGCTGAATTGCTAATGCGGAGATGGGGTGGGCCGGGGGCGGGCCGGGGGCGGGGCCAGGACGCCGCGGTCGCGGGAGGTGGTGGCAGGCTCGGGACTGTGGCGGGCGCCGGCCGGGGGCGGGCCCAGAGGAGGGCGGGTTTGAAAGCTCCAGGGCGGGCGCGGGAAGCCCTGAGAAGGCGGGCAGATCTCCGCGCGGAGGAGTCCTCCAGCAGGTGCTCCCAGGGGCTTGGGTGGGCGCGTGCTGGGGACGGCCGGGCGCGGGGTGGCGCGTCCAGCTTGCCACGAGGGCAGGGAGGCCCGGCTAGACAGCTCCGCGACCTGGACACAGACGCCGGACCCCTGTTTCCCTGGCCCGGCGCGTGCTGAGCGCGCAGCACGTGGCACACACAGGCCGGGCGCTGGGGGATCCTGTGGGGACAACGACCCGAGTGGGGCATCAGCGGTCTGGCTCCGGGCCCAAAAGCTGCTGTTGCCACGCGGACCTCTCCAAGAGGCAGGCGAGGGGATGGTTAATCCTGGGAGGTTAATCCTGGGAGACACGGGAGGGGCCGCGACACTGTGCAGTGAATGTGAGGGGATGGGGAGCGACGCAGATGGAGATAGGGGAGCTGTCCCTTTAAGTATCCCTTTTACTGGCCAAATATTTGTCCCTGATCTCTCCTTCCTGGTGTGTCCTCATTTACTCAAGTAAATGAGTGACAAGACAAGGACAGCAAACTGCAGGCTTTCTCCTCAGAGGAGAGCAGTGATGGGGGAACATTGGTTCCATCCTGGCCCTCATCCTACTTGGGGGTCTCTCTACCGACTCTTGGCCCACTCATCTCAATAACCTCTAGACCCTCGGACTTGCCCTCCCGTCTGTGTGAGTTCTCCATGCCTGAATGTGTATGTGATGGGATGGAGATGAGGTACCCTACATCTGACATTCAGGTCGCGCTGAGAATGGTCTGGGCCCCCACCTTATTTTTCTATTTATTTATTTATATTTATTTTGTAGGGGGACTGGGGATTGAACCCAGGGGTGTTCCACCATTGATCTTCATCCTCAGCAATTTTTTTTTTATACAGGTTCTCACTAAACTGCCAAGGCTGCCCTCAAACTTGCCATCTTCCTGTCCAACCTCCCCAGTAGCTGGGACTGTTGCCTATTTTTTCCCCTTTAATTGGAGCAGAGTTCCTCCCACCCCCACCCCAGTCTACAGGAACATCTGGGAAGCAGTGTTTATATCTCCCTCCCCACCAGGGGAAGGAACCTAGAATAAAATGTGCATTGAGTTTGAGTTCTGGGCTCCCCATTCACCTACGCAGTGATCTTAGGCAAGAGACCCAACATCTCTGAACCTCTGCTGGCCCATCTGCTCAGTGGAAGCCATCTAGAACTAGCTTCTGGGTAGTTGAGAGAAGCAGGGAGGGGTTCTGCAGGTAGTGACTGGCCCCATACAGCACCCTGGGGAGTGGAGATTTGATGTAGCACAATGGTATGCCTGGAAGTTAGGGTGAAAGATGGGTGTTAGGAACCTGGGGGCAGGAACTTGCTCAGTTTGGTGGCGGCTTTCAGGATTTAGCAGGCTAAGGCATGGCCCTGGTACACCAGATGGTCTGAGCTGGTATCAGATCCCTGGTTGCTGTTAGGCAAAACCTGACAAGAACAAAACACCTAGGCCAGCCAGTGGAATGTGAAGATGTGGGCAGGGGTGGAGGGGTGCCCAGTGAAGTTGCATGGTGCCCAGGACGGGTGGGGACTGCTGAGAACAGAGAGCAGGGGTAGAGCTGGGGGAGAGGGCGGAAATCAATACTTCTCCAAGCCTAATGCAGTTTACTAAGGGCTATTCTGTCAGGAGCCTTACCTATGGGGGTGGAGTGGAGCACTGGTCAATACTTTTGTTTGCCACTCTTCCCAGTGCCTAGCAACAATGCCTGACTGGCTACAGAGGTCCTTGGTAAATATTTGTTGAAAGAAGAAGCCCTCAGCCTCCATTTGGAGGTGCATCCCACCCCGCACCCCAGCTTTGGACTGGGGGCTGAGGAATGAGGAAGATCTGTAGTCTAAAGTTTACCCAGGGAAGGGTGAAAAAGCCCTTTGAGGGTCTCAGAGTTCCCCGCTGAGTTGCTGCTGCAACTTTCAGGTGCAGGGGCGCTCCCCTGCAGAGACTCCTTGCAGTTTATCTGCCCAGCTGCTCTGACCTTTTTATCTCCTGGGTGTGCTTTTGTGCTTATGAGGCTTCTCAGAAAGGGGCCCTTGAGGCCTGAGGGATTCTCTCCTGATTTGCCCAGTACCACCCTTTGCACTCTGGGCCCTCATTCAGCACCCTGTGGACAAGGCCTCCGGCCCAAGCCTGCCTTAGGACCCCTCCTAGATACTTCCCAGGCCCCTTCTGTTCTATCCTTCTGTTAGTGAGTCTGGGCCAGTGTCCAGACAGGGAGCAGAAGGCGTCTTCTACTGCATACAGCCTGGGCCTGGTTCCAGAGCTGGGCCCACCTGGAGGGTAGACCAGCGCATGCCAGTGTGGCCTCCCAGGCCATCTAAGGGAAAGCTGTTTCATCTTCTGGTGCCGGGGAGCGTCCCCCTGCACAAGCAGGCCACAGAGAGGAATGGTGAGAGCGGTGGCTAGAAGCTTTGGGACTAAGCAGTTTGGGCCTGTGCCCCACTCCTCCAGTTTTCCTGCAAGGCCATTCTCAGAAAGGGGAAGAAGACAGTGGCCTAGAGAGGAACTGACAGGGGGATGGGATGACCCTTGGGCAGTACTGGGGGTCAGAGTGGCTGGGCAGGGTTGTGAGAAGGGCCGCGTCCCCACACCCTTTGTGGAATATTTCCCTGGAAATCTGGCCGGGAAGTAGGAAGCCTCTGGGCAGTGGTTGGAAAGAAAGGCTTAAGATGTCCCCAGCAGAGAGGCCAGTCTGGGGTGCCTTGAGTAGGGGACAGGCTGGGCAGAGCCTCCCCTGTCCCTGAATCCAGGGGCTCCTGGGAGGGTGGAGAGGTCAGACTTGCAGAAGGAGCCTGGAGCCCGGTAGATTGCTTTGGTTTGGTTTTGTGCCTTTTCTCCTTCCTGCTTCCCCTCCCTCTGGCTGTCTCCTTCACTCCATTCCGCCCTGTCCTCTGTCCTCCGGCTCACCTTCCATTGTCGGCACTGTCAATGACCCTTCTTATCCCTTCCCTGTCTTCTTTGACTGTCTTTCCCTCCCTTTCAATCATGCTTCCTCCTCCTTCTCTCCTGCTCTCCACCCTCCTGTTTCCCAGCTTATAAACTGCTTCGGCTGCTGGATAAAAATAGCGGTGGCGGCGGCCAGGCTGGGAGCCAGGTAGAGCCTGAGCAGGCATAAGGGCTCGATCCGACTGGCCTGCTGGGCCAGAGGGTCTAGTTGAGTGGTCCTGAGGGGCAGGACCCAGAGGGGATCCTGCGGGGCTCTCCACTTGCGCACTCTGTCTGCCCTGTCCCCTCCTCCCAACAAGAGTCTGAGGAGGGCTGGGTAGAAGCAGGGCCTCACACTGCTTCTGCCCCCAGCAAGCGCCAGAGGGAGGGAGCCGTCAGCCAGGCACAACCGAGGACAACAGCACCATGACTACCACCAGTCACCAGCCTCAAGACAGGTACTGTGGGGGGGACCTTGGCTAGGGATCAAAGGAATGGGTCTCCAGGGGGCTGGGTGCAGTGTTCCTTGGAATTTGGAATTGCCATTGCAGCTGGCCTTCCAGCCCAGGTAGCTCTGAGTCAGGTGGGCTTGGGGCTGGGAAGCACGTGTGCCTTGGCTGGGTGCTGGCGGGAGAGTCTGCAGGGAGGGCATGAGGTGGGCAGCAGGCCGTCTGGCCTGTCAGTGTTTCCACTGTTGCTCTCCAGCTAGTCTGCAGCTTCCGGCTCCTCCCGCCACCACCGGGGAGATACTTGGCAATACCCTTCATTCCAGAGCACATCTGGCAAAACCTCTCTGTCCCTTAGGACTGCCCCGGGGCCTGTGCCTCAGATGACCCCACCCACCTTGGTCCTCAATTTGACCTTCCCACTTCTGGAGCCTGTGAACTCGCTCAAGTTAGATCTGCAGTTGCAGGGGGGACTGTGTTTTGGGGGAAGAGATTGTGTCCATTCCAGCTCTCCAATGGTCCGCGACCTGACAATGTTGATGAAGCCCTGTCACACTCCTGCCAGGCCTTAGGCTGTCCTTCCCTCTGCCTCAGGCCACCACACCCCTCAATTTTCCCCTGCCTACCTTCTTTCCTTTCTGTGCCAGAGTTTATGGAACCAGGCTACTTTGGCCGCGGGGTCTTTTAACTTGATCTCTTTGGGACCATTTCCCCACCTGTGAAAGGCAGATGAGAATGTCCACTTGACGGGGCTGGATTTGGAGGGGAGAGAATTTAAGCATGGGCCCAGCAGTTCCCTCCTTCCTCTCTGCCACCTTGTTGCACTGCTCCCTGGCTTCCTAGTCTCACCGTGACCCTCTGTCCTGTGTGACATTGCCTGGGAGTTCTGCCCTCCGTTCTGGGCCTCTGAATCAATCCTTTAGCATCTTTACTTCAATGGGGGTATATGAGGCTTTGGGGGCTGTATTTGTCACAGCTCAGACCTGCCCATTTGGGGCACTTACCTAGGCCCTTTCCGTATGAGGTCTGTGATGATCCAGGCCCCTGCACCCTGACCAGGCCTTCCTCCTTAGTGCCTTGGGGGGTCTGAAGAATGTGGGTGTTGGCTGCTGGGAGAGTATGGCAGGCACATCTGGAGATGGCCATGGGCCTTAGTGACCCTGGTGAACCAGGGTTGCTAAGCTTGTAGGTAAGGCCTTCCTAATTAAACACTGGCCTGGCTGGAGCTGGGTGGCCTTTATTTATACCCGGTCCAGATGACTGCCCAGATGATTTCCAGTGGCTACAGACTCTTGGCCTACCTTAGGTAGTGTGACCTACAAAGCCAGTTCTGTCTAGACCAGGAGGAAAAAAACAACTGTAGCTCCCTCCTTCTCTGCCTCCCAGGCACCCCACCCACCTGCCCTGCTAGGTCCAGAATGGTCTGGGAGTTTCTTGACCTCAGAATCCTTTTGGGGGAACCACACAGTTCCTGCTCAGCTGCATAATCACTTCCAGCCAGCCTTCCTGGTGGGGGCAGAAGACTCCTCGCTGTTTGTTTTCTCACTCACCCGCCCACCCCAGCCCTTCAGCAGGATTTCCAAAACCATCTCCGGATGTGTGGGTCACACTGGTTCCCAGCCTACAGGATCCCCTGAGTGTTTGAGGGCTGAGAACTGAGGTCCTATCAGTCATGCCATTCAGTCCTATGTCCCTGACCCCCTTTCCCCTCTACTCGACAGATTCCCTGGAGAAATGAAGAGATTGAGGGCAGGGAGGAAGGGGTCTCAGGTTGACCTGGGAGGGAAGGCGGGCTGGTGGGTCACTTAGCCCTTCTTTTCTCCCATCCCAGATACAAAGCTGTCTGGCTTATTTTCTTCATGCTGGGCCTGGGGACACTGCTCCCCTGGAATTTTTTCATGACTGCCACTAAGGTGAGACTGGGGAACCTGGGTTCCATGGGGCATGGGTATGTCCCTGAGCTTACAGGGTCTGGGTATGTGCCTTTGGGCCCAGGAAGAGATAGAAGTTCCAACCCTTTCTCTGCAATCCTTGCAGTATTTCACAAACCGCCTGGACATGTCCCAGAATGTGTCCTTGGTCACTGCTGAAATGAGCAAGGACATCCAGGCTCCAGCTGCCCCCACAGCACCCTTGCCAGAGCAGAGGTCCCTCAGTGCCATCTTCAACAATGTCATGACTTTGTGTGCCATGCTGCCACTGCTGCTCTTCACCTGCCTCAACTCCTTCCTTCATCAGAGGTGAGTACCTGCCTGTGGCCCAGCCCGGCCATTACTGACTCCTGCCCACCCCTTATTGCTACCCTGCGCCTCTCCTGTAGGATCCCCCAATCTGTACGGATCCTAGGCAGCCTAGTGGCCATCCTCCTGGTGTTCCTGGTCACTGCCATCCTAGTGAAGGTGCAGCTGGATGCTCTGCCCTTCTTCGTCATCACCATGATCAAGATCATGCTCATTAATTGTAAGCTTGGACTGGGAGGGGATGGATGTCATGAGCAGTTGGGACTTAACGGCCTGAGCGTGCCTGGCCTGGCCTGGGCTGGGCTGGGTGTGGGGCAGAGGGAAGCCCAGCATCAAGCCTCACTGGGAGCAAGCGGGAATCACAGGGGCTCATTTTCCTTTGGACCCTCGACTTCCAGCCCCACCATCCCTTGCTGATACCTATCCTGTTCCCCAGCATTCGGCGCCATCCTGCAGGGCAGCCTGTTCGGTCTGGCTGGCCTCCTGCCCGCCAGCTACACGGCCCCCATCATGAGTGGCCAGGGCCTGGCAGGCCTCTTCGCCTCAGTGGCCATGATCTGCGCCATTGCCAGTGAGTCCCGTCCACCTGCCTGTAGCCCTGGGGTGGTGTCGGGGAGAAAAGATGGGGCCTCTCTGATCATGGACATTGTCTGTCGCAGGTGGCTCAGAACTGTCAGAAAGTGCCTTTGGCTACTTTATCACGGCCTGTGTGGTTGTCATTTTAGCCATCATCTGTTACTTGGGCCTGCCCCGACTGGTGAGCAGATGGAGAGAACTGGGGTTTGGTGGGTGGGGAGGTCCAGGGTTCCAGACCCGGGGGAGGTGGGAACCCTAGCAATGCCTCTGACCCTGCCTCTGTCTCTGTTGCTTGATAGGAATTCTTCCGCTACTACCAGCAGCTCAAACTTGAGGGGCCTGGGGAGCAGGAAACCAAGTTGGACCTCATCAGTAAAGGTCTCATAGCCTAAGGAAGCAGCGGGGGGGCGGCATGCCAGGCAAGAGCAGCATGAACATGAGCAGAGGGGCCAAGAATGGACACACTGTATAGCTGGCAGCCATGAGCCAGTGGAGGACAGAGCAACCGGGGTGGAGGTAGGGGGCAGTAGGAAATGAGGGCTGGAAATGATAAAATGTGGGAAGATCCTAGATGACCCTGAATGCCCTGGCATTAGGACTGAAGGCACTAGGAAGCAGTTTCAGATTCTGGGCAGAGAATCACGTGACTTGAGGCTCCTGGGAATGGTTAAGCCCTGGGTGGGAGGCTCAAGTCCTGGGGATGAAAAGGAGGTCTCAGCTATGTGTTGGGGTGTGGCCGCGATCCACCTGTAACTAACCCTGCCTTTTGCTCTGTCCTTCCTGCAACTTGAAGATTCTTCTACAACCTGTCACCTGCCAGGAGAGGGGCCAAGAGCAGGCAAAGAGGAATCTGGGATCTCAGCCCCCAACTCTCAGTCAACCAGCGGAAACCACTCTATTAGAGCCATCCTCAAAAATGTATGTGGGGCAAGGCATCTTACCCTCTGTCCCTCACCTCTTTCTCTCCTTTTGCTCCCTCCTTCCCCACTGCCACTAGCTCCCTTTTTGACCTGAGACTAGTCACATTCCTGGATTCTTTCTTATGTGTGCATGTGCACATGTTCATTTTCTTGGTTCTTTGATGCACAGCAGCCATGAAGACAGCCACCTGGAGAAGCCAGGTGTGGTGGGACATGCCTAATCCCAGTGATTTTTGGAGGCTAAGGCAGGAGAATCACAAGTTCAAGTCCAGCCTCAGAAACTTAGTAAAACCCTATCTCAAGATAAAAGATAAAAAGGGTTGGACATACAGCTCAGTGGTAGAGTGCCCTTGGATTCAATCCCCAGCACAGAAAACAAACAAACAACAATAAAAACAAAAACAACAACAAAAAAACTGGCTGAGTGCTTTCCCTTTTCTCTAGATCTCAGTCCTGGCTCTCTCTGTCTGCTTCATCTTCACGGTCACCATTGGCTTATTTCCTGCTGTGACCGCTGAGGTCAAATCCAGCATCGCAGGCACCAGTGCCTGGGGTAAGGACCCTGCAGCTTCCCAGCACAGTCTCAAGTGGGACTGGGAATGAGGTTGAGAGAGGGCTGCATTGCCTTCTGCCCAACAGATCTTCCTGGGTCCATTTGTCCTTCCCCGGGCTGAAAGTACCTTCTCTGTTGTGTGGTTGGGGAAGCTGAGGCCCAATGAGGGTCAGAGTTGCTCTGTCTGTTTCTCTCCCCTCCCCTTCTCCTCCTCCCCAGAATATTACTTCATTCCTGTGTCCTGTTTCTTGACTTTCAATATCTTTGACTGGTTGGGCCGGAGTCTCACAGCTGTTTTCATGTGGGTAAGTGAAGGAAAGGATGCTTCCCTGTGGGAAGGAGTCCAGCCTGAGACCCAGAAAGGGAACCCAAGAAAGTATAATGGAAGGGGTCCATTTTTTAAAATCCGGACATAATTTTGTATTATTAAGTGTATAAGTTTTAAGTGTAAAACTTAATGTGTGTGTGTGCACCTACCTGAGTCAAGTTGTCAAACATTCCAGCACTCCACAGGGTTTCACTGTGCCCACTCCTTCCTGATCAGTGTCCCCTTAGAGGTAATCAAGCTTAGAGGTCAGTCCGGTCTCAAGGGGCACTAAATGGAACCCAGGGTTCAGCCCCGACTGAGGCACTGCCTGGTGCCTGCAGCCTGGGAAGGACAGCTGCTGGCTGCCGAGCCTGGTGGTCGCGCGGCTGGTGTTTGTGCCACTGCTGCTGTTGTGCAACGTCTGTCCCCGCCACTACCTGCCCGTGGTCTTTGAGCACGACGCCTGGTACATCTTCTTCATGGCTGCCTTCGCCTTCTCCAACGGCTACCTCGCCAGCCTCTGCATGTGCTTCGGGCCCAAGTGAGTGGGGCCGGGTATGGAACTTGGTGGCATTTGTTAGGATCTAGAGCTCCAAGGGGGGACACTCAGTAGAGGGAGGGAGGGTGAAAGGAGACTTTCTGATCCTGAAGCTGATTGCTACCGGGAGACGGCTGGGGAGGGGTAGTGAGGGTGGCAGTACCCTGGTTGCTTAGGTGGGGCTGTGGAGGGAGCGGTCAGGGCTGCCTGGAAGACGTCCCCCCAGGACACATTCCCCCAAGAGGCAGAAGCAGGTTGGGAATGGAGGACAGATTGGTCTCCCCACCCCAGATGCTGGGGACCCTGGCTAGGGCAGGGGCCGGCAGTCAGTGCTTAGGTTGTCTTGCCTTCCCTCCTTAGGAAAGTAAAGCCGGCTGAGGCGGAGACGGCGGGAGCCATCATGACCTTCTTTTTGTGCCTGGGCCTGGCACTGGGGGCTATCCTCTCCTTCCTGCTTCGGGCAATTGTGTGACCATGGGCGAATGGAAGGACTCACTGCTGGCCTGCCTCCTGCCCCTTTTGCCAAAGATGCGAGGCAGTCTGAAGGTTTTCTCTTCTTTTAAAGCCAACTTCTGCTTTCTTATGGCCTGTGCTGGGCCGGGATGTCCAGGCCCTGGGGAGGGAGCCTCTGAATGGAAACTGAGGACAGTGAGAACACTGTGGGTTGGAGGGTCAGTCAGGAGGGGCGTGGCCTCTGACTGATGGCTCTGACTGGTCCCTGCTTGAGCAGGGCAGGAGAGGCTCCTGGGCTCAGAGAGCGTGCATGTGTGTTTTGTGTCTGTCTGCCCATACCAGGGGTGGCTGGGGGCCAGGACTGACCGTTGTATGGTCTGATCTGATACTTCCCCTCCCTCCTTTCTTCCCATGTGCTTCCTCCCCCTTATCCGTGCCCCTGTCCTCTGCCCTTCACCCATCCCTCCTTACCCATCATGCACACTGTTACAGTTGCTATTTTACTGCCTTTTTTTTATACTCGACAGAAACCAGGTGCCTTCAGAGGCTCTCTGATTAAATAAAATAATTTTTTTTCCTCTCTATGGCTCCCTGTGTTCTCAGGCCACAGCTTAATGCCTTGGTGAGGGTAGAAGATGGGAATTCTGAGTCTGGAGGGATGAGCATGACCCGCCTGTGGGCCTTGAGGCCTGGGCCTGGCCTAAGGGGTTGGGGATAGTCCCTTGACCTCAGAGGAGTTATAGTGCCCCCTGTTGGACCACAGGGGAGGGACAGGCCTCCAGCCAGGACACCCGGACTGGCCCAGACAGAAAGGCCAAGTTTTTCTTTGCTGCTTCATTTCTCCTTTCACAAGACTGGAGATGGAGACAGCTCCTTGTCTTTGTCTTAACTGCTCCTGACTCCCCCAGCTCTGTCCTCAGTCCCTTCAATGAACTCTGCAAAACTGGCCAGCTCCACCCCCAGCTCTTGGCGGTACTCCCACATCACTGGGCAGGAAAAGGCTGAGGCCTGAGGGTTCTCCCCTACCTGGCACCCAGCCCTGACACCAAAAGCACAGCCTGCCAGACTTCCTGGGGAACAAGGAGCCTATGTGTCCTCATACTGAAGCTGGACTTCCTCCTCCTCAGCCCAAACTCTGGCCTAAGGAGGGGTGGTTTGGAATGGGACTGTGAGAGTCTCAGTGGAGAAGTCCTCACAACTGAGACCCCTGCCCAAGAATGACTGCCTGGCTAGAGGTAAGTAGGTAAGTGCAGCATTCTGGTCATAATGACCCTCCAGCCCCAGCACTTGGGCGTGAGTCTCATTCTTTCTGGAAAGGCAGGAGGTTTTGCTGCCCTTCCTGGGCTGTTTGCTGATTCCTGACCAGCACGTTGCTACTGAGTTGGCACCTCTGGCAGAACTTCCTTTCTATCAGAGGTGTTTCGTTTAATTGATGGCTTCGGGCCTCAATAAATTGTTAGGTTATTTTTCAGTCTCTTCCATGAGCTCAAGCCCTAATGGGGTAGTTAAGTATACCATTGTAGTGGGAACTGAAGTCCAGGTGCTAATTTGTCAAACCAGAGTATATATCTGAGGTGGAGACAGACAAGGACTTCCTTCCAATCAGGTTCAAAAGCTGCTGGTTCCTTAGTATTCTTCCTCCAGCTTTCACATGCCTCAGTGTATGTGATATGAGGCAAACTGTAGCCACAGACCTGAGATCTTTCTCTTCTGCTTGACCTCAGGCCTCCCTACCTTCCCCATTGAACCCAAACCCCAGATCCCTATTGGCTTCCTTCCTTAGGACCAGCAGTCCCCCCAGGGGCCTGGCAGAGGATCCTCTACCACTTCTACCTGGCTTTTTGGGACCAACTCCCAGGTCTTCTCTGATCTATCCCAGTTATGGCCACAAGAATAATCTGAGGCCAGGCATGGTGGTGCACACCTGCAATCCCAGCTACCGGGGAGATTGAGGCAGGAGGATCACAAGTTCAAGTCCAGCCTTAGCAATTTAGTGAGATCCTATCTCAAAATTTAAAAAGGTAGTTCAGAGTTAGAATGTTCCTGAGTTCTATCCCTACTACCACAAAAAGAAAAAAAAAATCTGAAAACTAATTTAGGGGTGTGCTAGTCTCTTTCTCTGGAGCATGCACCTCTCTCCCTGAACATTTCCTGATCCTCCATCAGCCACAGCCAGTTTCTGCAGTTTCTTTCTCTTCTACACAGCAAACTTTAGTAATGTGGTGACTTATCGTCTATCATGTTCTTATCTTTTTTCCTCTGCTACTGGAGATTGAACAGAAGCCTGTGCTTGCTAGGCAAGGGCTGTACCACTGAGCTACATTGCCAACCCTTATTTTGAGACAGGGTCTTGCCAAGTTGCCCAGGCTGACCTTGAACTTGGAATCATCCTGCCTCAGCCTCCCACATAGCTGGGATTATAGGCATGTACCATGCTGGCTTAGGTGCTTATCTTTGTCCAGCTACAAGATCACCATGTTTTTGAAGTTAGATCTGTGTTTTATTCATGTTTTGGCTTTTCAAGCTCAAAATGCCGTGCCTGACTCCCAGAGGTACTTGGGAAATTTTGCTGCACTGTATCTGCTTGTGTCCCAGTGACACCTGTTGCTCCATGGTCTCCACATGTGTGACTCCAACTGTGTGGAGGTGCTTATTGCCTGTGCCCCTGGGATGTTATGTAAATTCCTCCCAATTCCAGCAATGATTCAAAGGAAGAAAAGACTACAGTCACTTTCTGTACTTAAAATTGATGTTGAAGGAAATTACTGGTATATCTTTCCTGAAAAGAAAATCTTTATGAAAAAATTGGCAACCAGCTGCAGTGATGGATCCTGGCCACAAGTGGGCGCTCTGCAGACAACGCTACCTTGGGTGAGCCTGGCGGTGGGCAGGGGGCCCTGTTGGCTCTCACCACTTTCCCCTCTGCTTCCAAGAGGAAGGAAGAGCAGAGCTGGAGAATCTGCCAGATATCCCTGCCTGCCATGACTTAATATTGGTCAACACCTGACATTTCTGCTCAAAATGGTCTGTCATCCTTCTTTGGGGCTGCCACTGCTGCACAGAAATGTCCCTCTTTTTAGTCTTATGGTGAAATGTTGAGACCTTGAACACTCTTGAAAAAACTGAGCCCTAGTAAAATCAGCAGTCATTCTTGAAAATAGAAATGAAGCCAAGTTCAAACCAACAAATCAGAATATATGTTTATTTTTTTAAGAGAATGTGGAAAGAGCATGACGTAGGCGAGTATAAGGGGTGGGGTGATAGGGGACCCCTAATTCTTGTGAAAACAAAACCCAAATTGTTCTCAGGGTTAAACTATGATAGTAAATCAAAATGAATGTGAGCAGAGAAATGCAGAGTCACTTTAAAGAGACAGTGCTGCTGTCTGGTCAGTAGGCCCTGCTTGAAACCTGAGTCCACACACAGGGAAGAGTGGCTGTCTGTGATGGGTCAGACAGCAGATCTGATACAGAGGCCAGTTTGGCACTGTCCATGCAGGTCCTGGGGGTTGTCTGGTTCCTGGGATGAGTTGGCAACTAAGGTAGAGATAGGCAGAGTCCCAATCCAACCCATCAGTGACCTTGTGTCCTGGCTGGTTCCTGCAGCCCATCCACACTGAACTGGCCTTTGTGTGGTGCTCTCAGGGCCAGCTGTGTCCACTCAACCCTGTGTAGCCCTGGCTGTGTTGGTGCTCCCTGCAAAGGAGCAAGTTGGCATTCCCCTCCATCCAGGCTGTGGGTGAGTGCTAAGTGGGTGAGTGGGTCAGCATGGCCCAAGAAGCTTCCCTCTCCCAGGCTTTTTGCCAAACAAGAGGGCTATCTTGTTTGGATTCAGAGCCTGGAATTCTGTCTTGGGCCTGCCACACATTCTCTGTGGCCCTGGCTCCTTTCCTTAAAAAGGCAGGTCAATATATGTATGGACTTGTTAAGGAAACTGAGGGCAGCTGTACAGGGAAACCTAGATAAAGGAGATGAGGTCCCCAGAGCCACAGAGATGCCATGGTCACTAGGATGAGCCTAAGCATCCTTGGGGTCTCCTATCTAGGCTGCTCTGCTCTTCCCCGGTGCCGTTCCTTCCCCTCTCCCACAGGACCTGGAAGCTTGAGAACCACGCCATTCTTCCCCAGTCCAGCCATTTCCAGTGTGAACCACCGTCTGGGTACCTTTTTTCCACAGGGCAGCAGGAGACCTCACTGCAGGGCTGGAGCCAGAAGCCCAGATGCCGGGTTGGGGCGGGAATAGCCTGAGCCCCGCCCTGCACCTCGGGGAGGGGCGGAGGGTGACGTCACCGGCGAGCAGGTGGCTGGAGGGCGGCCCACACCCCCCTGCTCAACTGGGCTACATTGAACCAGGCACTTTCCATCTCGCAGCCACTCTTGTGTAAAGCAGGAATAGTGACGCTTGCCCTGCCTGCGGGCGTGGGGTTGTGAGACTCCACTCAGATCTGGCGAGTAGTGTCGCTTTCCCCACCGCTCTGTACTCTGGCACCTCGTTTCATTTGCTCTCCCAATAAACCCTAAAAGTGCTGACTATTGCTGTGTTCATTTTATTCCGGAAAACTAAGGTTGAAAAGTTGAAGGATGGAAAAAAATATTCTGCAAACTGTAAATATTCTGTAAAGGCACCAGGTGAATCAGTCCGTCTCCTCATGCTCCCCATCCCCCAAAGAGTTCTTCCCAGGCAGCAAAGGAGACAAAGATAGGAGGGATCACGTGGCACCACAATGGAGATGTGATCCGTTTCCTCCCATCTCTGGAACATTCCAGAGAGAGTCGTTTCTCTTCACATTCCCAGGGGTCCCAAGCCCCTTAGGATACTGAACTTTCATGTCAGCCTTCCAAGTGACATCAACAAAGTCCTTGATGTCTAACCTCACTTACCCAGCACCCAGATTCCCTCACCACCCAGCCCTACCTGTCCCTTATCTGAGTGGAAGGAACCAAGCAGGCACCGGTTCTGGTGACTAGTTCAGAAATACAGTCAGTTGAGACCTGCATACTGAAAAGGTGTGCCAGGTGCCTGAGACAGGGCAGGTGGTAGGTAGAACATTAAGTGGGTCAGGATCGTTTGTGGTGCCACCTGCCCTTGTGCCTTCCCCTGATTGTAATCTGCTCTGAGACAAACAGATTGGGGTTATGTTTTACCTTCTTACTCAAGTAACTCTGAACAAAGCCCAAGACAAAAGGCATGCCTGGTGGGTGAGATGGCAGGAGAAGGACAAACCCTTTGGGCTGGCTGGCAATGGCAGGCAGGCAGGACTTAGTCACATCCCTGGGGCCCTTGGAAAGGTGAGGCACAGTCACATGTGTATTAATAGAGCAGATTACCAAAGATGCCTGGTTTGTAATTCAAGAATGGCTCCACTCTCCCCTAAGTGATTTTGTTCTTGCCCTTGACTTTAGCCATCAGCTTGATGATGCCTACATCTACCAGTCCAGCCCAGGCCTCTCCCACGTGTCCCTCCGCCTGCAAACCCCTCTCTTTGGTGTTTCACAACATGTCTAAAACAGGCTCCTGGATCCTCCAACCCAGAGTTGTGCTGCGCCCCTCCCCTGCCTCCGCCCTGCGTTCTCCCCTCCCTCCTCAGAAGGGCTCTCCTTTCCTCCCACCCTGCCTGGCTTCCTGCCTCCGACCTCTCCAAATATGTTCTGTGCACACTTCAGTCATTTTTTGTGTTGGTTATTCTGAACAACAATGTGTTTGATTTAACAGATCAAACCCAACAAGATAATGTCTATTTTTTCTCAAGCACATGTTGAGGATTGACAAGTACTAACCACAGTCTAACTTGACAAACCAAGTTTCAAATACAAAAGAGGCAGTGACATTCATATACATTGCCTACCACATAAAGGATAATTAAAAAACAACTGATAATTTAAAACACTTCTACAGTGATCAAAGGAGATACTATAAGGTGAATCAGAAAATCCTTAAAACTGAATCATAATAAATATTTTGCAGCATATTGAATTTTATGGGATGTGGCTAATATAGTTCTTGAGAAATATGTACCCTTAAATCCTTATGTTAGAGAAAAGGAAAGGCTAAATTTTAATGCACTAAGTATTAAAGTTAGAAAATAGAAAACAATGGAACTGATCCAAAGAAAGTAGGAACAGAGAACCTGGGTATGGCCTAGTGACCAAAGGTTTATTTGCAGGCACAAGGTGCTGGGTTTGATCCCCAGCACCAAGAAAACAAAACCAAAAAAACTTTCAAGAAATATCGAAACCAGGTGTGATAGCACACATTCCTAGTCCCAGCTACTCAGGAGGCCAAGCCTGCAAATGAATTCAAGACCAACTTGGGTAAGAGTGGTGATATCCTATCTCAAAATCATCATCATCATCATCATCATCATATCCAGAAGAATTATTAAACCATTGACTCAAAGAAAAGTAGAAATCCATTAAAAAAAAAAAAAAAAAAAAAAACTGAATCCCTAGTTAAAATGCTTCCATATGGAAAATAAGACCTAGGTAGTTTTTTGGGGGGCTGAGTTCTATAAAACTTCAGAGAAACAAGTCATGTCAGTCTAATATTAGAAAGTTTATTAATAAGTTAACCATTTAAGGGAATTAAAATGTAATGTTTTCAGTAGATGCAGAAAATGCAATATTTATTCAGATTAAAATTCATAGCAACAGGGCTGGGGAGATAGCTCAGCTGGTAGAGTGCTTGCCTCGCAATCACAAGGCCCTGAGTTCGATCCCCAGTACCACAAAAAAAAAAAAAAAAAAAAAAAAAAATCATAGCAACTCAGTGGGACCCTGTCTCTAAATAAAATATAAAAAACCCTGGGGATGTGGCCTAGTAGTTAAGCACCCCTGGGTTCAATAAAAAAAAAAAAAAAAAATTATATTCGATGGTGAAATGTTAGAAGCACTGCTTTTCTGATCAGGGATGCCCAGAAGCACTGCTTCCACTTGGTGTTCTACAGGTCCTAGATGATGCAATAAAACAAGAAATAAGAGATATAATAATTAGCCAGGAGGCTGGGTTGTGGCTCAGTGGTAGAGTGCTTGCCTCTCACATGTCGAGGCACTGGGTTTGACCCTCAGCACCACATAAAAATAAATAAATAAAATATATTGTGTACATCTATAACTAAAAATTAAAAAAAAAAATAGAATTAGCCAGGTACAGTGGTGCACACATGTAATCCTAGCAGCTCAGGAGGCTGAGACAGGAGGATTGCAAGTTCCAGGATAGGTTCAGTAATTTAGTGAATTACTAGAGAATTATAGTTAAATGTAAAATCTTTTTTTTAATGTAGAAATCAAGCTGGGTGTGGTGGTGCACGCCTGTAATCCCAGTGGCTCTGGAGGCTGAGGCAGGAGGATCACAAGTTCAAAGCCAGCCTCAGCACCTTAGTGAGGCACTTAGCAACTCAGTGAGACCCTGTCTCTAAATAAAATGTAAAAAGGCTCTGGGGATGTGCTTCAGTGGTTAAGCACCCCTGGGTTCAATCCTTAGTACCAAAAAGAAAAAAAAAAAAAAAAGTAGAAATCATTCTTTGCCCTTAGGCCATAGAAAAACAAGTAACAGTATCCCCAGCTGCAGGTGGTGGTTTGTCAATCCCTGCTCCTGCTTCAGAGACCAGTCTTCAACTGCAAGTTACCCTGGGCTTTGAGGCCTGATGAGGAATAATGGGTATCTTGAGAAACTCTATGGTTGTAAGTGCTGCTGGGAATAAAGCTTCTAGAGAATTAAGGCATTTAAAGTGTCTTTAAAGGCCCTCAGTGGTCTCCCTCACCCCTAAAGTCAGATCTTCTCAACAGGGCATTTGCAACCTTCTGAGAACTAATTCCTGCTTACAGAGCCACTTTCAGCGGCTCCAGTCTCCCTCAGGGGCTCCTGAACTATGGTACCTTTGTTGGTCTCTATACCTTTCCATGCTTTTTCTTCTTCTGGGAGCAGATTTGTACCTTCGCCTGGCTAGCTGTGGCCATAAGCCTGCCTTCTTTGCCAGGTTGACTGGGGTCTCTGCCATTTCTCCCACACCTCCATGGTCCACACTCAGCCTGCTACAGCCCTAGTGGGCTGAGGGCTCCCTGTCCTGTCCCCAGGCAAAACTCAGGGTGGGGGCTTGGTGTCAATAGGTAAAAGAGGGATTAAGCTTGTGGTCACAGGCAGAGGTCTCCTGAAAGGTTTCCTCGAAAAACAAATGGAATTTCTATACTGGTATGATTTGAGATTTTCTCAATTTAGAAAGTCCTCAGGATGTCTCTGAGGAGTCTCTAGTCTTGACAGTGCTATGGGTCCAACTCAGAGGAAGCCCATTTATAGGAATGGATCCTCATCTGCTTTGGACCTAGGTCCTGAGAGGGAGACCGTATTTTCACTCCACTTCTGGAGCAGGAAGGGCTCTGGGCTGAGTGACCAGGTAGTCAATCACCGAAACCTTCATTTTCCTATTCAAAATGTGAAATTATTTTCACCTGCTCACAGGTCAGTGCGATGTCCTAATGGCTCTTGGTGAACCATGGAACTCAGGGCCTGGCTTATGTTAGGCCATACTCTACCATTAGGCTAAATTACCAGCCCATGCAACACATTTTTAATTAGCTAGGCCCATTCTGCTCAGAGGGAGAGGACATGTTGAGGGAGGCTGCTCCTGATTTGAGGTTTGCTTTTAAAAAAACAAACAAAAAACAAAAAACAAAAACATGGTGTCCTGTTGTGTTGCCCAGGCTAGTCTCACACTTCCAAATTTGCAGAAGCTCAACCTCCTAACTGCTGGGACTACAAGTGCAGACTGCTTTGTTTGGAAATTTTTTTTTTTTTTTTTTTGGTACTGAGCATTAAAAAGCATGGGGGGGGGGCACTTTATCACTGAGCTACATCCTCCCTAACCACCCCCCCCTTTTGTACTGGGAATTTAGCCCAAGAGTGCTTTATTATTGAGTCATATTCCCAGCCCTTTTTATTTTGAGACAGGATCTCACTAAATTGCTTAGGGCCTCACTAAGTTGCTGAAGCTGGTCTCGAATTTGTAATCCTCTTGCTTTCCAAACTGCTGGGATTACAGGCTTGTACCACCACCCCAGTTATCCCCAGCTCTTTTTATTTTCTATTTTGAGACAGGATCTCACTAAGTTGCAGAGGTTGGCCTCCAACTTGTGCTCCTCCATTTGAGCCTCCCAAACTGCTGGAATTACATCATGTGCCACTGTGTCCTGGCTGGTTTGAGATCTTTATTTTTTTTGTGGTGCTTGGAATCAAACTCAAGGGCTTCACACATGCTAGGCAAACCCTCTATCACTAAGCTACCTCCCCAGCTCTTGGTTTGAGATTTTGATCAGGAATAGAGCACCTTGGGGCCCTCCTGACAGTAGCACCCAGTGCCCCTTTCCACATTCATTGACTTCGCCCAACCATGGGCTTCTCACAGACCACAAGGGATGATAAGAACAGGTAGAATTGGAGTGGAGAGGGCAGGGTTGATTAAATGGAGGTGGGTAAGGAAGAGGAAAACAAGGGTCCTCCTTTGTTCATCAGAATTCAACAATGACCAAGGTGTATTAGGGAAAGATTGGTGAGGAAGGTGCGGCTGGTAATGGTGGGGTAACCCCTTCGAGTATTACAGGGGTGGACAGAGTGGGCTAAGAATGGAGCACATGGACATCTAACAGTGCACAGAGCAGGGGGGCTATTCTCTCTTAAATGGTTTCACCAGGCTTCCAAATGACACCTTGGAAAGGTAAGGACAGCTTGCCAGCTGGAAGGCAGGTACAGGCAGGCTCACAGCCTAAGGGGCTTGGGCTCTTTGGCTGAAGAGAACAACTTGGTACAAGACCGCCCTCCGGGCAGCGTGTTCACGAGATCTCCCAAGACTCCTGCAGAACCCGCAGAGGTTTCTGGGGACTCTCTTCTCCCCAAGCCCAAGCAGTTGCAAAAAGGAAGCGGGTGAGAAAAGCGAAAGTTGCTGGAGAAACAGTTTGATGTCCATGTAGGGAGGGCATATGTCCCTGAGCTTTGTTGTACTTTCATGAACGCAGAGGCTGGGAAGGTCCTTCCCATAGAGACGCGGTCATTGAGAGCTGCCCGCAGAGCCACCCCAGCTGCCCATGCGCGTGTGACAGATCCGGAGGGATCTTGACGCCGGATTCCACCCGCGAGGGAGTACTCCTCCAAGACCCGCGAGGAGAGAGGTTCCGCAGGGGGCAGCCACCGTAAATAGGACGGGGACAAAACACGCCACTGGCCTAGCACCCTAGCCGAGCTCACCGCAGCGGGAGAGGCGGAGCCTCGCAGGGGCGGGGGCGGGCGGGGGGCCCCTGCCGAGACAGGCCTGGAAACTGCTGGAAGTGCCGCAGCACCGCCGCTGCCGCTCCTTCCGCCACATGCTGGCAAAGAGTCCCCCACCGGCCCCGGCCAGCGCACTCCCCGAATCGGAACTACGCCCCGCCCCGAACTGCCGGCCTTCCCGCTGCTCCCGCGAGAGCGGGGATCTTGGGTGCCCAAAGTCGTACCCTGAGTGCCACACCGTCCGTGGTCTGGATATGCGATGTGTAGGACAAACTCTAGGAAGATCAGTTTTGGGAAGGCAGTAGGGATGATTTAGCTGTCTCTTCTCTTTTTAGATGTCCACAGAGGCCCGGCCTCTAAAGAGTGTGGAGACGCCAGCTCCGAGGACTCTAGGGGGTTGGTAGATCCACCGTTTAAGGCCACAAGAGCGCTCCCCATTCCTAATCCTGTGAGGTCCTTGACCTGCAGACACCGGGCTGTGAAGGAAAGCAAAAGGGCAAATGGACCGACAGCTGATCCCGAGGCAGAGCTGGAGGCGGGGTGCTAGGGCTCTTCCCCGCCCCGTCCCTGACTTCGGACCATGACGTCAGGTGGGCGGGAGGCTGCAGGTGCGAGCTGACAGGCGCCCTCCTTTAAGGCGGAGGGATCCGGGGGAGGGCGCCCGGGCTGTGCTTCGCCTTATATAGAGCGACTGGGGGCGCACGGTAGCTCTCTTGAGTCACCCCGCGCAGCCTAGGTGTGGCGAGCGAGTGGCGCACTGTTCGGGCCCACTCTATTCTAATACTCGCAGCGCCTTCTCGTCAAGGTAAGGCCGTAGTCTTCGGTGTGGGCCGCTCTCCTTCGAGGGCTCTTTTGTGGTGTTTTCGTCCCTCTGATCTTTTGAAGGTTAGCCACCGTTGTGCCGGGGCGGCCTGTGGAAAAACTGGTTTTTGGGGTGGTGGGTTCGGGCTCTAGAGCTTTCTCTATCGTGCTTGGGCGGCGGGGCGTCCACCAGGCGGCAAATCGCCGCGGACTAGAGGGATGGCGGAGCGGGGCTGGAGGGGTGGGCGACCGCACGTGGTGGCCGCGCCGGCACGGGACGCTGCCATGTTTGCTGCCCACTTCCGGACGCGGCCATGGGGGGCCAGCGGGTGGTGGGGCTGCGCGCGCGGGGTGACTCAGCACCACCCGGCGTGGCTGCCTTTGTCACCTGTGTCACTGGACGCGT
The DNA here is from genome assembly GCF_902686445.1 of Sciurus carolinensis. NCBI lineage: Eukaryota > Metazoa > Chordata > Mammalia > Rodentia > Sciuridae > Sciurus > Sciurus carolinensis. The sequence goes on along the minus strand of NC_062219.1, from coordinate 111,717,818 downwards.
TTTCAAGTCTTCTGGGCCTTTCGGTTGTGTGAGGGTGTGCCGCGAGGCAGGAACGTCTTCAGTCTTCAGTCTGTTCGGTCCCACCGCGCTTTTTTCAGATTTTCTTGCAGTCCGGGTGAAGGAGGGGGAGGGGGGAGGCTCTGGAAGATTCATGGTCCCTCCCCCGCTCCTCCCAGAGAGCTGAGATTGTTCTGGAAGCTTCTGGTGCCTGGCGCCCCGCCCCAGTGCCCGGATGCTGGGGCGATGGGAGGGTGCACCGCGGCGCCCCCTCCTCGCATGGTCTCGGCCGACGCATGTCCGGCAGTGACGAGGGTCGACCGATGGCTTTGGCCACCATCTTAGTTATGTTGGGTCCTAAGCGGGAGTCTGCGCTGTTCCAGCGGTCACGGTGGAGCTTTGCCTCCTGGTTCTTTGTCCTGCTTTAATTGCTCTTTGGGTTCCACCCCATCGATCTCAGGTTATCCTACCCTGCAGGGTGGAACACCACATTCGGTGGACCTCGGAGATACTAAGGGGTAGCAGTAAATAAAGGGCTGTTTTTGTTAGACTCTGTCCTTTCCCCGAGTTTAAATTTTCACGTTAAAATGTGCATGGGGTTTGCCTGGCGTTCTTAAGATAACCTGTGATGCGATCAGCGTTCTGAATTTCTCACAAGCTACCAGATGATGCTGAGGCGCCTCATCACTCTTTAAGGCTTGGACCTTAAGATAACCTTACCAAAAAGTCTGGCTTCGCATTTGGTTGAAGGATTTAGGTTTTCCTGAGTTGGCTTATTTAGTGTGTAGCTTAAAATGTTTAAAGATTTTTTTTTCAGGCTTGGGAATAGATAGTACTTGGCTCAAAGCAGTTTGAACTCAAATCTCTTCAGGTTTTAATTGAACTTATGAACCTTTAGGATTCTCAAGTTTCTTTGTAATTCTTGACCATCTTTATCTTAGATGCCTGAGGAAGTGCACCATGGAGAGGAGGAGGTGGAGACCTTTGCCTTTCAGGCAGAAATTGCCCAACTCATGTCTCTCATCATCAATACGTTCTATTCCAACAAGGAAATCTTCCTTCGGGAATTGATCTCTAATGCTTCTGATGTAAGTGTTCAAGCAGGTCTCCATTGGAGTGCTGTGTCTTTTTTTTTTTTTCATTTTTAAAGCACTTGAGAGAGAAGGGGAGCTGCTACTGTTGAAGGGGATAAACTATTCCAAAAGATTTGTATTCTGGGTAGTCATCATATACTTGAAGAGACTGTGACTTGGACAAGTGGATAATGTAGCTAGCTGTTGGTCTGAGGACTTAAGGGACTATAGAATTGAGGCTATGTGGAAGTAGAAAACCAAGAATTTTGGAAGAAGAGATGGACTATAAAAACATGCCTATCATTTGTATTATTTACAGGCCTTGGATAAGATTCGCTATGAGAGTCTGACAGACCCTTCCAAGTTGGACAGTGGTAAAGAGCTGAAAATTGACATCATCCCCAACCCTCAGGAAAGGACCCTGACTTTGGTGGACACAGGCATTGGCATGACCAAGGCTGATCTCATAAACAACTTGGGAACCATTGCCAAATCTGGTACTAAAGCATTTATGGAGGCTCTTCAGGTATATAGCACTTCATCTGTGTGCACATTAATATTCATCGATGCTTTTGTGACTGATTATGTTTCAAATTTCATGCTCCATTTTTTTTTTTTTTAATATTCTTTGGCAGGCTGGTGCAGACATATCCATGATTGGACAATTTGGTGTTGGATTTTATTCTGCCTATCTGGTGGCAGAGAAAGTGGTTGTGATCACAAAGCACAATGATGATGAACAGTATGCCTGGGAGTCTTCTGCTGGGGGATCCTTCACTGTACGGGCTGATCATGGTGAGTTGGCTCTCCAAATGGATGTAGCTGGGTTAGAGTTCTCTGGAGGAAGAAATAGCAATCTTGAGTATCATACTTGTAGAGCAGTTTCTTTTAAAAAAAATCAGTCTTGCTTTTGTTCTCAATGGCTTTACCCTTCATTGCAATTGACTCTACTAGGTGAGCCCATTGGCCGGGGTACTAAAGTCATTCTCCACCTCAAAGAAGACCAGACAGAGTACTTAGAAGAGAGGCGGGTCAAAGAAGTGGTGAAGAAACACTCACAGTTCATAGGCTATCCAATCACCCTTTATGTGAGTACCAGTTTGGCAACCCATCTGTACTGAGTGTCTGGTTGTGGAGTTTTGTGTTCTTCACTATTAACCACTATGTTTGGTACTTTAGTTGGAGAAGGAACGAGAGAAGGAAATCAGTGATGATGAGGCAGAGGAAGAGAAAGGTGAGAAAGAGGAGGAAGATAAGGATGATGAGGAGAAACCCAAGATTGAAGATGTGGGCTCAGATGAAGAGGATGATACTGGTAAAGATAAGAAAAAGAAAACAAAGAAGATTAAGGAGAAATATATTGATCATGAAGAACTGAACAAGACCAAGCCTATTTGGACCAGAAACCCTGATGACATTACTCAGGAAGAATACGGAGAATTCTACAAGAGCCTCACCAATGACTGGGAAGACCACCTGGCAGTCAAGGTGAGAAACCTTATATGTGGGCTCAGCCGGAGTGGAGCAGGTAGTAGAGTCCATACAGAACTTGCCCAACTGGTTGATAGCTCAAACTCTGAAAGTTGTGGAGCCACATGAGTTCACTTACTAGTGACCCTGTCACAGTGGAGAGATTCTGTCCTCCCAAATGACTTCACTTTTGTCTTTTAATAGAAATCTGGGCAACGTCCATGGCAGCTTTACCCATAACAGGGTTCTGATTGGAGAACTGTTCCCTTAACTCAACCAAGGATTGTACACATTGAGGACTGTCCTGAGGTTATTGGCATTAGGGTTCAGGTTTTTTCCCTCCAGGGCTGCCAGTAGGAACTGCTGTATGTCAGTTGTAGATGTAGATACTTTGGTGTTGACTGAAAGACACTTTTGTCCTGAAATGTTCTGCTAGTGTATTATCTTGGGTTTCTTTCTCCTAGCACTTCTCTGTAGAAGGTCAGTTGGAATTCAGGGCATTGCTATTCATCCCTCGGCGGGCTCCCTTTGACCTCTTTGAGAACAAGAAGAAGAAGAACAACATCAAACTCTATGTCCGTCGTGTGTTCATCATGGACAGCTGTGATGAGCTGATACCAGAGTATCTCAGTAAGTATCCCCTGGGCCTGTTGTAGTGGGTAAAGTGTTTTGAGACCTGCAGTATTCTCCTGGGATTGTAATGTCTGTGACGGTAATCTGTGTTCCTCTACAATAAAACAAGTCAAGGTTCAGGAAGCAAAAGAACCTTTGTTTGAATCTGGGTACCAGTTTGCATGTAACTGTTTGTACTGAGTTTTCTGCCATTCAATTGCAGACTTTATTCGTGGTGTTGTTGACTCTGAGGACCTGCCCCTCAATATCTCCCGAGAAATGCTTCAGCAGAGCAAAATCTTGAAAGTCATACGCAAAAACATTGTGAAGAAGTGCCTTGAGCTCTTCTCTGAGTTGGCAGAAGACAAGGAGAACTACAAAAAATTCTATGAGGCATTTTCTAAAAATCTTAAGGTAAGGAGGCAAATGCTTATTCCCTCGACCTTTATTTTTTTTTTGGGGGGGGGGTGGGCAGTTCACTGAGCTACATCCCCAACCCTTTTTATTTTTTTATGGCAAGGTATCTCTAAATGCCTGAGGTCGGTTTTGAATTGTTCTCCTGCCTCAGCCTCCTTAGTTGTGGAATTAGATGGGTACCACTACTCCAGCCTATGACTACTTTTTCAGTAATCAGAATGTATTTCCCTATTTATATGGAAGTAAGGTTATTTTCAGTGAAGTTGGATTATTTTTTTTCTTCCTGTCCTTAAGCTTGGAATCCATGAAGATTCTACTAATCGGCGGCGCCTTTCTGAGCTGCTGCGTTACCACACCTCTCAGTCTGGAGATGAGATGACTTCTCTTTCAGAGTATGTCTCTCGCATGAAGGAGACACAGAAGTCCATCTATTACATTACTGGTGCGTTAAGACCTAGTCTGATCAAAGCCTACTATCTGGGGAGGACACATCAGGGCTAACTGGCGGGAGCTGGCAGTGTAAATCCTTTTGGTCACTGAGTCACATTTAATAATTCAACAGGTGAAAGCAAAGAGCAGGTGGCCAACTCTGCTTTTGTGGAACGCGTGCGGAAGCGGGGCTTTGAGGTGGTATACATGACTGAGCCTATTGATGAGTACTGTGTGCAGCAACTCAAGGAGTTTGATGGGAAGAGCCTGGTCTCCGTGACCAAAGAAGGCCTGGAGCTACCGGAGGATGAGGAGGAAAAAAAGAAAATGGAGGAGAGCAAGGCAAAATTTGAGAACCTTTGCAAGCTCATGAAAGAAATCTTGGATAAAAAGGTTGAGAAGGTAAGCAACTTGAGGACTAGGATATATTTTGTAACCTCCATCTTTGGGGGCTGCTCCTTTCAGAATCTTATGATGCTGATTAGCAATCTTAGTGGTTTCAGGTGGTTTTACTGTTTAAGGCCTTATTTCTCTTAGTCTCTAGGTTTAAGGCTACTGATGTACAAAATTAGAGAATAGGTATTAATTCAGGTGCTTGGGAATGTAGAAACTTTTAAAAGCATATTATCATTTTTACCTTCCAATGATCTGATCTAAACCTAAAGTGTTCTAAATTTTTTGTTTGGCAAGGGGAGGTGTCTCCTGTGCTCCTCAGTTTGACCTCAAACTCCTGGGCTGGAGTGATCCTCATGCCTTAGCCTCTTGGAATAGTCAGGACTATAGGGTTGCACTAGGCTGCTCTGCTAAAAAAAAAAAAAAAAAAAAAAAAAAAAAAAAAAAAAAAAAACAACTTTCTTTCAATTGTGTACAGGTGACAATCTCCAATAGGCTTGTGTCTTCACCCTGCTGCATTGTTACCAGCACCTATGGCTGGACAGCCAACATGGAGCGGATCATGAAGGCCCAGGCACTTAGAGACAACTCTACCATGGGCTACATGATGGCCAAAAAGCACCTGGAGATCAATCCTGACCACCCCATTGTGGAGACACTGCGGCAAAAGGCAGAGGCAGACAAAAATGACAAGGCTGTCAAGGACCTCGTGGTGCTGCTATTTGAAACTGCGCTGCTCTCTTCTGGCTTCTCCCTTGAGGACCCCCAGACCCACTCCAATCGCATCTACCGCATGATAAAGCTAGGCCTAGGTAAGCAGTGTGGACTCTTTCGCTGTGGGGGCTAGTTGTGGAATTGGCTTTTTGGACATATTTAATGTCTGTTCAGTTCATTTCTCACTGGGTCTTTTGTTTACATTTAGGCATTGATGAAGATGAAGTGACAGCAGAGGAACCCAGCAATGCTGTTCCTGATGAGATTCCCCCTCTTGAGGGTGATGAGGATGCATCTCGCATGGAAGAAGTAGATTAGGAGTTGCCACTGAGAATCTGCCCTCTGTATAGTGTCCCCATGGCTTCTACATTATTAGCCTTGAATGGCCCTTTCCCACCTGGCTTCCTCTGCTGATTGATGTTCTAGTGGTTTTTCTCCTGTCCTTGGTGTCTTTAAGGCAGGAAACAGGGCCTTCAAGCCCCCATCCCCTACCTAGTTTGGCAGCAGGGTTGGATGTTGTATTGTGTTTTTTTGTTGTTTTATTTTGTTCCAGAATTAAAGTATGCAAAATAAAGAAGATGCAGTTTTATACAGTTCTGCTCTCCCTTGTAAAGTGGATGATACTGCTTCAGATCATTCTCGATCTTCCAGCCAACTACACAGCAGGCTAAGCTGAGCTGTTTTCCTGGGTTATATAACAGATACATATAGCTATGTTTGTAAGAAAGGTGCATGCTGGCATTAGAGATTTGAATTTATAGACACTGTCATTTCAGTTCCTTAAGCCAACCAAAACACAGGGCCAAGTCCATTGCAGCAGTTTAATAAAATTATAAGAGCAAAAAGTGACATTTCCAAAGTACCAAAACCTGCAACTGGTTCATGGGGCAGAGCCTAGGGCCTCAGGGTCATACATGCTGAGCAGGGCTCTTCGTTCCCTTCCCTTGGCACATTGCCATCTTTATACTGATCCTCCTGGGGAAGCAGTATTTGGACCCTACAATACTTGTGCTTCTCTTAACAGTTAAGAAATGCAGGTATCAGAGTGGGTGTAGAAGGTAGGGGACAAGCAGTGTTGAAGTTGCTGGTGGCAGAGCCACCAAGTGGGTCAAAACTTCAGGGAGCTTGATGGGGAAAGACCTATGCCCACTTCACCTGCCCAACCCAAGACTCCCTTCTACCCTGAGGCTCAACTTGCCTACTGGAGGATGGTGGCTTAAGGCAAAAGGGAAGATACCTCTGGGCTCCCCATCCCCAGGTGCAGAGCTGGTTTGTGATACCAAGAACACCCATATTTTGCCCTTGAGCCAGCACCTCTGAATAGTATGGTGAGGGTCCTATTCCACTTCACCTCTCAGGTCCTTATCCCCTCAAACCTTCTGCACTGGGGACTCAACAGGTACAGCCTTCTTTCCCCGTTGCTTTAGCCGGCCTCGGGCATAGACTCTGAGTAGGAGGGCAGCAAAGACCACAGCTACCCCTAGCCCACCCACCACAGTGACAGTGTGGCCATAGAGGAGGCAAGACAGAAGGATGGCAATGGCCTGGCGGAGGGTCATGATGATGGTGAAGACAGCAGCCCCAAATTGCCCAATGGTGTAGAAGATGAAGAGCTGGCCACATGCGGAACAGACAGACAGCAGCAGGGCGTGGGCAGCAAACTCACTGTGTCGCCCCATGAAGCGGGTCCCCTCCAGGAGGGCCCCCTGCTGTAGCAGCGAGATTACTGTGAAGAGGCAGGAGAAGAAATTGACCCCAAACATCATCTGTACTGATGACATCTTATAGGCAAACAGGGCATCCTGCCAGTTTGAGGTGAAGCTGTCAAAAGCGATGTAGCCTGCCAATAAGATGAGGCCCGAGAGTGTGGTGGCTGGGGAGCTGCGGGGCTCTGGTCCGCTGGACAGCAAAAACATGCTGACCCCAATGGAGATGAGTCCAGCTGTCAAGTATTCCCAGTGTTCATAGCTGCGCCGAGACACCAGCTTTCCCATCAGCATGACAGGGATCACCTTAGAAGCCTTGGCCAGCACCTGGGTGGGGAAACTGATGAACTTGAGAGCTTCATACTGGCACCAGCTGCTAAGCACATTTGACAGGCTGGCAAAGGAGTACCGGTACATGGGTGCCCCATGTCGAGGTTGCTTGCAGAGGATGCAATACAGGCCAGCCACAATCAGTGCCAGCACACGGTTCATTAGCACCAGGAACTGCGAGTCCGTGAAGCGTTCACCTGGTGATGTGGCTGTGGCCCCATAGCTTCGGGTCATCACTCTTTCCTGCAGCACACCCCAGGTCAGGTAGAACACCTGGGTGGGGGAGGGTAGACAGGAGACAATAAACAAGAGAAGGAAAAAGTAGACAAAAGTAGGTAACTTCCCTCTTCCTCAGGATGATTCTAAATGACAAAGGACAGCACGTGTTTTTCCGTTCCTCTGCAGTAGAAATTTCCTCTCCCAAGTCTGGATTCACCTTGTAGGAAATCAAGTGTGGTGAAAAACACATTAACACATGCTTTAGAGCTGCCCAGACCCTGTTGGTTCCCACAGCATAGGAACATTAGAGTTGGCTCCATCCAAAGTGTTCTCCTCCTTACTTTCAAACAACTCAGGGAGGCAAGACGACAGGGAGGTTTGACTCCTATATAGTTCAACATGCTACAAAAAGTGGACTAGCACCCACTCCAAGACGCCACACAGCATCTTAGGATCCTTTTAACATGTAGTACTGAATGGCTTTCCCAAACTTTCATCAGTGGGTTTAGTGTGTGAGTCACAACAGGGGAGGGGGAAGTACAACAGCACAACAGATGTCACAGAAATGTGGGGAAGAGATGCGCCCTCTTCTGCACTAGACATCATGAAATCAAAGTGCATCCTTACTTTCAGTACCAGTGCTGGAGAAGGGGAGGAGAGGAAGAAGGAGAATCCGTGCTTCCTCCAAACTTTGAAGATGGTGCTGTGTGTGTCTAGGAGAAAGGGACACACAACACACAGACCAGCAAATCTTTGGGATGGACAGAATGAAAACTGATTTTCACAGAGTCCCTGCCCACTGAGACTCAATCCAGGATGAGAAGCAGAGCCTGCCTACCTACCTGGAGCCCCAAGGTACAGAAGAGCAGCTTTAGGGCCTGCCAAGTGGGGGTGGTCTCCACCGTCTCTGTCCGTGGAGCCAGGGGAACCTCATCAGAGGCCTTGGGCTCATTGCCAAACACACAAGCCTTGATCAGGGGGTAGCAGAGACCCCTGCCTGAAGAAGACACACATAGTCAAGCCCCAAACCTCCTCCACAGCACCTCGACTTCCCCAGAGCAGCCAGCCTGCCCTGCTGTCCAGCCTACTGGCCTCCCTCCCTTCTTCCTTTTACAAGTCACATTAGGTTTTGAACGTCTACCAACACCTGCAATCCAGACCTAGACCACTTCCCCACCCATTCTCCACACACCTGTCTCCAGGTAGTTTTTCCGCCTGAAGTAATGCACCAGGAAGTAGCCAGGTACCATGAACGTGGCATAGCCAGCAGCATTCACCAAAAAGCGGAAGAACCACAGCTGGGTCCATGACTCCGGAGGGGCTTCAGGAGTCTCCCCACCAGCACCCAGGGAGGGAAGCGCAGCCAGTACCACCACTGCCCACCACCTGCTGGGGGCGCAGACATAAGGATTAGTGTGCAGTTCTTCAGTCCCCGGGCCCAAAGAAGGGGACGGCACAGAAGTGCCTCCTCTTCTCCCCGCCCCCTTCGCTAAAGCCCAGAGGGACAAAGAGCCTCTCTCTGTCTTGGGGGGTTAGGCGCGGGGCGGGCAGGCAGGGCCTCCTCCCTCCCCGGGGGCGGACCCGCCTCTCTGGCCACACAGGTCCCCTCTGTTCCCTCCAGCGCGCCTGGGCTGCTCTGGCTAGAGGCAGCTCCCCCTCCCCCCTCCCGCCTCCCACGTTCCCGGATCGCCAGGGTCCCCAGCTCCTTCTCTCCTCACTCCCCGAAGTCCCTCAAGGAGCACAAGCCCAGGCGGCGCCTCCATCCCCTCCGGCTCCGTGCAGCGCCACGCGGGCCGGCTGCCTGGAGGCTGGGACCCCACCCGACCCCCAGTGCGGAGACGCGGTCACGTGGCCCGGGGGCTCGATCACGTGCGCTGCCGCTGCCCTAGCCCCCCCACCTGGCATCCATGGCCCGGGCCGCGTGGGGCGGAGGGGGACCGGGGATTGCGAGTCCCCGGGCCGCGCGCACCCTCCGCCGCCTCCGCCAGCAGCCAGCGAGCGGGCGGCTAGCGGAAGTGCCGCGCTCTTGGCACCTCCCTCCTGGAGGCCGCCCCCCGCCGCCCCCAGCCGCCACCACGCAGCGCCCCGGCCGCCGCCGGGCTACAGCGCCCCCGCGCGGCCCGGAGGCAGACGCAACTGGGCCCGTGAGGTTGGGCTGCTTCTGGGCGGAGGAGCCCAGCGCCCCAGCCCTGGAGAGACGCCTTCCCCGGGCGTCATCGCCCTCAGCCTTCAGCATCCTGGAGGTAGGGGTGACCACTGCCCTCTTGTGGACTGGGACGTCGAGGCTCTGTGTCCCAAACACTTCCCCTTTAGGTTATTCTTTCTTTTTTAACTTTTTTTTTTTTTTTTTGTACTGGGGATTTAACTCAGGGTCACTTTCAGCACTGAGCTCCAGGGTCTCACTGAGGCTGCCCTCAAACTTGGGATCCTCCTGTCTCAGCCTCCAGAATCGCTGGGATTACAGGCAACACGCCTCACTAGTTCTCCCACTTTCTGACAGTATGAAGACATCCCCTTCCTTTTTTGGTTGGGCCAGTAATTCTGTCCCCTCGGTCTCCGTGACCCCCGAGGCTCTGCATGACCTAACTGACCCATCTTCCTCGCCCACTTACTCAGGCCCTGTAGAGACTAGCTGGCCTGCTCTCAGTTCCTCTAACTCTCCAAAGGCTTTCCCCCACCCAAACGCTCTATCCCATCACTTACTCATCCTATGTCCCAACTGAGATGACACTCCTCAGAGGCGTCCCTGGAACACCCAAAGAAAGGCCCTTCACCCACGTTACTGTCCTCTTTCCCACTAGTCTTTCCCTTCACAGCACTTTTTGCAATTTGTAATTATATTATTTGGATGTTTATGATTTAATGTTTATGAGTGAGGCTCTCTCACTTGCTACACTATCAGCTCTAAAAAATGTATAAAGTTGCAGGTCTCTGGTGCCTAGCCTCCTTTGGTTACCCCAGATGGCAGACTCCTGTGTCTTCTCATTCCTCTTCTCCCTTCATCCCTCATTTCCACAAAAGGACAAGGGTCTGTGCTGGATAGAGACAAGTCTGAGGACTGTTAGCTCCTTACCACACCCAGGGGACAGTTTCAGTCTCTCTGCTTCTATCACAAGACCACAGGGCAGGTCTGCCTATGCGCATGCACAAAACAACTCTAGGAGGGAACCCAACCCCCAGCACTGGGGATTAAACCAGGAGCACTCTGCCACTGAGCTACATTTCCAGCCTTTAAAAAAATTTTTTTTTTCTTTTATTTTGAGGCAGGGTCTTGCTAAGTTGCTGAGGCTGGTCTCAAACTGGTGATCCTCCTGCCTCAGCCTCCTGAGTAGGATTACACGTTTGTACCACTGCACCTGGCTGGGAGGAAAACACTTTTTTAAAAAGTCTCTGCTATTTTAGTGTTATATTACTGAACTGTCCCTTTCCCAAAGGCTCAGTTCAGGTCCTTTTGTTCGAAGTTTTTAGACAAGAGTGTTTTGGAATCTTCAATAGCAGTAAGGTGGGACCCCTCAGGGCCTGTTTGCTTCTATTTCAGTCTCTTCTCACTCAGAAGCCTCTACATTTTCCCACTATTGGCAGGTTCAGACCGACCAGACAGGTAGAAATGAGGGCCCTGCCATCTCCAAGAGAGGTAAACAGACTTCACCCAGGATGCCTGGGGCTTTAGGAGCCTCCCAAGAATCTCCTTCCAGTCCACCTGGGAAGCTCTTTCTTCCAGGCTGGTTCTCTCTGACTTGCAATCCCTCTTCTCACTCAAAACTGTACTGGCTCCAGGATCTGGCCTCAGCAGTCCCTAGGACACTAGAAGGGCACACTGGGCCCAGACTGCAGCAGCAGTGGCCCCAGCTTCCTGTCCTGGCTTTAGTCGACACACATCAGCGGCTTCCCAGAGATCTTCAGGTCATCGAAGGGCAAAAGAATAAGGGGCTGAGAAAGAGAATGGAGAGAAGAAATATCAGTGGCCATGACAAAAGGCAGCAGTGGAGGAGACCTGGGGAAACCTGTTGGGCCACTGCCTCCTCACCAGGGTTGAAGAACATGAGGGACTACATCTTCATACTAATGAAGGCCTCCTGGCACAGCCGAGCCTTCAGTCTCTAAAATAATGCCAGAATATCCAAGCTAGGAGGACATTAAAGGTGATCCAGTCCTGGATCTGCTTTTGTTGGGGGCAGGAAGGAGGCAGAACATTCTAAACACTTGTTTTATACTTAACATTTAAAAACAAGAAAGACTATACAGAAGAACTGGGTTTCACCTCTCAAAAATTTCCAAGACCTGGAAACATGGGGCCTACATTCCTATGCCTAAGCACTTGCTGAAGCCAAACAGAGACCCGAGGTACGGCTCTCTGTTCTCTCACTGCCCTCAACACTTGGTTGTCTTACACCTGGCCAGCTTCACTGATTCACTCCAGGTGCAGAGTTGCTGTAGGAGTACAAGTTTGACCCCTGGTCCTAACCAATTAAGGAAACCAGTTTGGAGAGGGACAGAGGTTGGCCTGAGTTCCATGGTTGGTTGGTAAGTGGCAGGCAGAGTCCTAGTTGTATCCCGAGACTCCTACCTCTCTGGTCCTTCCAGCTATTGACAGTCCCTATCTCTGCTATGGATATGGGAGGCCCTGAAACCAGAGTGGAACAGAGTATATGTCTCGTACATCCTCAGCCAGGTCCTGCGGTGTCTCATCTTCCACATTCAGCAGCAGGGAGTCAGCGCCGGCCTCACACAGAGTGGATGAGATGCCACTGAGGCCCCGTCCAGCTGCCAGGTGCAGGGGTGTGCACCCATTGAGCATGCGGGCATCTACCTGGGCACCAGCCTGGAGCAGGAACTGCACCAGGCCCCGCTCCTGGGTTTCCACAGCTAGGTGCAATGCTGTCTTCCCACTGGTACCCTCCTGGAAAGGCATAAGGATGTTAGCCAAGACCCCTAAGTGGCAGCAGGCTGGGCCCGGGATCTGAAGGAGTGCAGTGGCACTACTTGCCAGTAGGGCAGGGGATCTTGCAGGGGGAAGGCTGGGCCAGGTGGGGAGCAGGCCATAGGCAGGTAGTGCCCTGACGGGCTGCCTCACCTGGGCATCAATGTCAGCTCCATTCTCAAGCAGTAGTTCTATAAGTGGCTGGTTCCTCTGCAGAGTGGCAATGTGAAGACAGGCCAGACCTAGGGTGAAGTAGACAGGGCCACTGATTGGCATTCACCCAGCTCACTCTCTCCCTCTCTTCAGACCTCCCTAACCCTTACCCCCAAGGGATTCCCTGCCCACTCAATGCCTCTAATCACAGGACTCTTAAAATGCAACCCCAAAAACCCCCTCAAAAGTCTGAGGGGAAAGGAACTCAAAGTTTCCACCTTTCAGTCATGTTATTGAAACTTTCATGCTTCAGGGGTCAGGCTGCTGAGTGACAGCCCCCAAACAGATCTTCCTCCAGTTCACATACCCCTCAACCCACACACACTTTAGAACTCTACTTGCTTTCAAGCCCAGTCCAGATTTCTCTGAGAAGCCATCTGGGGATCCTCATGCCCCAGACCCTCCCTAGGGGCCACTTACTCCTGTGTGCTCCCCTGCCCCCTCGCCTTTTTTTTTTTCCCCTTGGCTTATCTCCTTTCTGGTCTATACCTTCCTTCCTCCCCCCACTCTCTGCTTATAATAGAGATTTAGATTCAAAGTACACCCTTCATCTCCTTCAAGTTTCTGTTCAAATGACCTTGGCCTTTCCTAAATACCCTATTTAAAATCACATCAACCACCCCCCGCAACACATTCCAGTCCCCGCATCTGCTCTACTCTACCATAGCACTTGCTTCCTTTTAACATACTATATAATTCACTTCTTATATTTATTGTCCATCTCTACCTTTCTTAGTTTTGTTTTCAGATGCAAGCTGAGCTCCTGGAATAGGATCTGGCACACAGAAAGGCCCTCAGCACATTGTGAATAGATGAAGGAGTTCATTTAATTTCTATTAAGCTATATATTTTAAGGATAAGACTTAGATTTCTGCTCAGCGCTCAGCAAATATTGGTAAATTCTGAATCAGATCATTCATCCATCATCTATTCCTTCATCCAGTAAAGATGCACCAAGTGACCAAGTGTCCAAGTGCTTAGACCTGGAGGAACACCAGTGGACAAGCTGGGTCTCTCCCTTCCCTGTCTCCTGTCCTGCTTCTTCCCACAGGCCCTGGGGCTACCCAAACCTTGCCAGTTTTGCAGCTGGAGGTCCAGGGGGTGAGGTGGTCCTCTGCCTGGCTCTGGCTGCCCTTCCAGCAGGCAGCGGGCACAGGCCAGATGCTGGCGCTGGCATGCCACATGTAGGGCTGTGTCACCATGCCGATCCTGTAGCACCCGGCTGGCCCCCTTCAGCACCAGGGCCCGAACTGCACCCGGCTGGTCCAGATGAACAGCCAGATGGAGTGCCGTCTGTAGGCACAAACAGAAGGTCAAGGGGTTACTGCAGCATGCTCCCATGCTAGGGTGGGCACAGCAATATCCAGATGCCAGCATTTTCTTTGAGAGCAGCTTATAAAGGCTATAGCTCTGGTCTTCTAAGAAAGTACTAGCAAGCCCTTCCTTCTGTGTCACCCCACCATCAAGTTCTTAGGACCCCAATTCTGGAAGCAGGATGAGGGAAGTGGCCCTTGTTCTTCTCATAGGTCTGCTCATCTCCTGGAGAAAGAGCGTGTGGGGTCAGAGTCCAGTCACTCACCCACTAGGGAGATCTGTGCTATGCCCTGGGATTAGGCTGCAGGAATTGGGTTGGCAGCAGACTAGACAGTCTCCCTGGCAGACCTCTTCCTTAAGTCTTCATTCAGATGTCACCTCTGACACTAAGCCTTCTCTGCCTGTTCCATAAAGACACCAGACTCACAGCAGCAGGAATGTGTCTTTATCACATCTTTTGTCCCCATGATGTGTCATTAGGTGTTTACACAGGTCCTCCAGCCCAGGCTGAGCCCTGTGGGCAGAGGCTGGGTCTTACTCCAATCTGCATCTTCCACTTCAAGCCTAGCATCTGGCACATAGGTTCCCAAATGAGCAGTCTAAGGACCCTGGTGTGGCTGCTGGGGGTGGTTGCCAGTGCAAAAACAGTTATCTGGACACAGACTCCTCTTTCTACCCACCTGGTAAAGGTTGTTCTGAATGTCCAAGACCTCCTGGGGCAATAAAGCCAGGCAACAGAGCAGCACGGCTGGGGCCTCATGAATCACCGACAGATGGACAAGCCTAGGGAGCAGGGGAGTGCATAGGGTCAGGGCCCAGGCCAGAGAGGGTAGACTGGGGTCTTAGGGTTAGAGGGAATACACCACCCTCTAATTAGCAGACTGCAAGGTAGGTGCAGAAGGTGAGAATTTGGGCCTGGAAGTGAGGGTTGGTGTGGAATGGCAGGACTCTGGGGGTGGGAGGCCCACGTTCCCATTGCTGGCCTTGGATGGGTGGGCATGTAGGCAGGGTGCTGACAGGACAAGGGCCTTCCTGTCCAGCCTGCCCACGCCCTGCTCCCCTCTGCCCCCAGGGCCCTGCAAGGCCAGCTGCGGCTCAAAGCCAAACTGAAAGCTGCAGAGGGGGTTTCCAGGGCCGAGCTCCCCACCTCCCCACAACAGGGAGTACAGGAGGAATCAGATATGGGGTTCCCCCCAGTAACTAGTGTTATACATTCCAAGGGAGAGAAACACAAGCTCTTGGAAGAGAGGCAGGAGACAGCATTTTGTCCTGCTGCCCTTCCCAGGGAAGTCAAAAGGGCCACTCCTCAAATGGCACAGGCCTGATTAGTGGCCCTCCACTCTTGTGTGCACTTCCAAGAGGATAGCTGTGCAGTGCAGGAAAGGTCCGTCTGCTAAAGGGGACAAAAGTCTTAACCTCAGGGTAAGGGGGGCATCTGGCAAGGGAAGTTCCAGTCTTGGGGTTTCCCCACATCAGGTGGGGGAAATGAAAGCCAGAGCTGGAGAGTCTAGGCCTGGACAACTGCCTAGGGGCATTAGTGAAGGGGGCATCTTGGCTAAAAAAAAGGCCCATCTAGGCTGGGGAGGGGGCTGCTCAGGCAGGAGAAAGGGCAGGCTTTGGCTGCAGGCAGGCGGCAGGAGAGGCCCAGGAGAGAGTGACGAGGGAGGGAGGAACCGCTCTGGAAATCCCCTCGGCCAGGGCCTGCTCTCTGGGTCACATTCCTACAGCCACCTCCCTCTCTCCCTCAGTCTCCCCTCCTCCCACTTCCTCTTCCCACTTCCACACCTCCCACAGTCCAAACACCTCCAAGGGAGGAAAATGCCCATCTTCTCCTGAGGAACCTGCTGGGGAGTCCTTTCACATCTCTCTCTCTCTCTCTCTCTCTCTCTCTCTCACACACACACACACACACACACACACACACACACCACCTGTCTCTAACTGGAGATGGTAAAGGCTGGGACTGAGAGGCCAAGAAAGAGGGCAGTGTCAGAAGTCCCACTCCCTGGATCAAAGGTCAACTGTAGGTATCTTGCACTAAGCCCCTGAAACCTTGGGGTTCTTAGTGATCTAGGTAGAGTACAAAAGGCCTAGGATCTCTCCTTTCCCACTCACTGGGTCCAGAGGATAACTCTGTCAATATTCACCAAGATTGCAACTCCTGCATCTCCAAAATGCAAGTCAGAACAGGCACCTTCTGCCTCCCCTGTGCCTGTTTATTCCACCATCTCTAATCTGGGACTCCAACCCTCCCCTCCATTTATTACCCCCAAATTCCAGCTACTACCTCTGCTGCCAGTGTTTTTTCTCTGGGGCCAAGTCCTCAACTGATCATACCATCCCACACAATCACTTCTAACTTCAGCTGTCCCCTGGCTCAGTGCCCATCAAACACCCTCTGGGTCTGGGAGAGGAAGAATAGAATGAGGGGGTAAGGCAGAACAGTGAGAAGGACTTGGGGTGCTCAGGAATGAAGGGTGTTGGGGAGGTTGACTCCAGCCCTCACTTCCCCTTTCTCAGTAGAGAAGGAAGTAAGCTGGGGCAGTCAGTCGCCTGTCTGCTGGGGCACTCTTGCCCCAGCCTAGTCACTCTCTTCTTCTCAGGGCCAGTCCCAAACCTGTACCCTGCCAGCACCCCCATCCCAAGCTTCCTGGCACTTAAGGGCAACCTGTAACTGGTGTCTCTTTTTTCTGGAGACAGGGCATTTTGAGGTCAGGAGCTGGGAATCCCAGATATTGAGCAAACAAGGATGCCCCCTCCCCCAGAAAGTTAAAAAAAAAAAAAAAAAAAAAAAACCTGGACTGGTCAGGGGAATTTTCTCTTCTCAGGGGTGGGTTATTGGTGGATTTCCAAGATACTGGCTGGGTTTCCAGGTGCCTGGGTAAGAACTGTGCTAACTCTGCCTATTTCCCAAAGGGAAGGCAAATAAATGATGACAAGTCCTCTGGTCTGGACCTGGCTACGGTACAAAAGTGGGCTAAGAGTTAATTAAGTTCCGAGTTTGGAAGAGAGTTGGGACAGTCCCTTCCAGCGCGGGACATACTCTTGGTGCCTGGAGATATACTCTTGGTGGTGGTAGTGGGGCACCCGGATAGTTGCAGCTCCTAGGAGGCCCAGGGTTAGTATCCCATCTTCCCTAGCCCCGTACTCACGTGTCTCCGTCCTCAGAGATATAAGTGAGTGCTTCAAGCTGCTGAGGGCTCAGCGCCCCCGCGGAGGACAGTGGCGATCCTGGGGCTGGGTCCTCAGCCTCAGGACCCCCCAGCAAGGGCAAGGGCTCGGTGAGCGAGGAGGAGCCATAGGTGGAGTCAGCCCGCTCCCCGTCCCCGTCTTCCTTCTGTGGCTCCTTGGAGGTCCCCGGAGGATGGGGCCAGGGCTGGGGGCTGCCGCCGTCCGAGGGTCTGGAGCCTGGGGCCGGGGTGGGTTCGGGTAGGGAACGCAGAGAGCGCAGAGACTCTATGCCGGAGTCACACTGGCTCTCATCTGCCTCGTCCGGCCCCTTCCGCGCCTCCGACATGCCCGCGGCGCCAGCCCGCTGGGGCCGGGTTCGAGCAGGATCGGTCTCCGGGCTACGCCGCGCCGCCTTTCCGGGTTGCGGGTCCGCCTAGCAGAGAGAGCGCCGGGCTCGCTGTAGCCTCGGTTCCAGGCTGTACCGGCGCGAGGGATGGACCAGGCGCGGACGAGGACAGCGGCGCCGACCCGGTCCACCACAGCCGTTTACTCTGGGCAGCTGGGCAGTCCAATCGGGTCCTCCCTCTCGCCCCGCCCACTCGGACCAACGAAGTGGCCGCGCTTCGAGGGCCCCGCCCTGGGCCCCGCCCCCGACGGCGCTTCCGGGCAAAGGCCCCGCCCCTCCGGAATCCCCCTTGACGGTTGTCTGCGTAAGTTCGGAGTCGGTGGTTACTGGCCTCACTCCTTCGTTGATTAATTCGCCCATGCATTCATTCACTCTTTTCCCCTTCCTTCTTTATTCCATTCATTAATCCCATACATTCATTCTTTTCTTCTGTTTCTTCGTTTGTTTTGAAAGAATATTAATTTTCTGCACAAGCTGGGAATCTTAAGTGGAAGGCACGTAGGTGCTGGACTGGGAAGCGTAACTTCCTATCCTTAGCTTATTTCTCTCCATTTCTCCTGCTTTTACATCTTTCCTATCAGCGCTCAGGAGTATAGGTAGGAAAGGGAACCATTATTTTTAGAGGAGAAGTTCTTCCCTAGGGTCCTGCACAGAGAGCCTCCTGTGTCATTTCTCCAGGTCACATAGAATTGGGCATGAGAATGTGTTTTTAGAAAGTGAGGTTTCTCAGGCAGACTTGTTTAACAGGCAGAGTGCTCATGGGTTTTTTCTTCCTTACAGGGTGAGCCCTGACGTTGGGTGGTTAGGGTATCTGGCTACCCTCAGTGGGTAGTTCCTTAAGGTATGGCCAGGTGGAGAGGTCCTAGACACACTATTGAGTTTCCCTCCATATTCTCAGCCTCAGCTCCCAAACATCTTTTCTTCCCTGTTTCCTTGGACCCAGAGAGGCCATGGGAGAACACCTCACAGGTGAGCTCCATGCCACTGCTCATAGTTTGCTCCTTTCATGCTTCTCCCTGGGACTCCCAGGGCCACTGACTTTGGGTAAGCAATGGTTTTAGAGGATCATCCCCAAGGTACAGCTTCCTTTTCATCTCTGGCATGGGAGGAAGGAAGCTGGGCTGAGGCAGGTCCTAACCAGCTCCTCCCTACCCTCCCCCACAACCTCATTTTATGCATCCATCCATTCACTCATTTGACATTATGTATACAGCTTCTGCTATATGCCTGACATTGTTCCCTCTCTGGGAGCAGACCAGCTATCACAGTAACAGTAATAACCAATAACTCCCCCACCCTACAAGAAAAAACCCAAGGTCCCAGCCTTCACAAAAACTTCCCAGCAATTGCAACTCAAGGTGGTTGGGTTAAGACAGGAGGGGGGGAACAGTGTTGGGTAGCACACAGTGGGCCAACTACTCAGTGGGGTGAGGGGCAGGGAAGGTTGCATTTGAGCTGGAAATGGGAAGGGAAAGAATGCCTAGTTTCATCCACTTTTCTCCATCCCCTGGAGGACCAGAGTGGGGAGGATGTGTTGAACATGAGGCAGAGAGGAGTCATGAGAGAAAAACCCAAGGAAACTGAGGCATCTGCTTTCCTTGGGGATGCTGGGATGTAGCTCAGTGGTAGAATGCTTGCTCAACGGCATCTCAAAAAACAAAACATACCAAAACCCCCAACCCCTCTCCTTCCTTTGGGTCAGTGTGATTTCAGATGTTCTTAATCTCCCCTGCATGCTTCTCTCCCATCCTCAAAGTCTAGAGCAAAAAAATAAACTCCAGACCTAGACTGAATGGGTTCAAAATCTGGTACTGTCACCCTGTTTTAATGTTGGGAAGCTGAGGGCCAGAGAGGTGAGTTAACTTTCCAAGGTTCAGTGGTCAGCAAGTGCAGAGCTGGGTTCTTCTGACCTAACTCAAACCTTGAAATTTGTTTCAGTGAAACTGTCTTCTTTATCAAGATCTAAGCCATGCAGGGGTGGGTATCTGAGCCCTGTTCAGGGATACAGAATTCAAGAGTGTTCAATGACCACCTTCTAATTGACACAGAGGCCAAATTTAAGGAAAAACCCACCCCAGTACAGCCAGTGTCTGGCCTTGAGCCAGAACAGGTGTGTATCAGCCCCTTTTTTGGCCACACGAGGTCAGCATTGAGTCACCCACTGCCACCAGCACCAGAGCCTGCACTCTGACAGGAAGCCCTCCTGTCATTCCAGGAATGGGGAGAGGGACCATGACAGTGTTATTTGGAAGGATGACCTAGGAACTTCGACTCAGGTTGTAGCATGTTCACGGCCTTGACTTTACTCCTCTGAGAGAAACAGTCTTTTCTGAGGCTAGGCTCCTGAAGTCCTCTCTGCTGAGTTCCCTGGTTCCCTTTGTCATGTTTCCACTCCCCACCCCTGCCCACCCTAGCCAGGCTCATCTTGGGAAACAGTCGTTGTTTCCATGGTGACCAGCTGGTCAGCTGGCTCATCCCACCATCCCCCCCTCCCCCTCTTTCTGGAGCTTCCAGGGAAGGGTAATGTGCATGAATGGAGAAACAGGGTGGCATTTGGTGTCTTGGGAGCTGTGGCATTGGCCAAAAGGAGTTGGGTTGTCTTTCCTCCAAAGGCCCCTGGAGGGGAGATGGAAAGGCAGTGGGGTGGGTGTCAGGAGGAAGATTATAAGCAACTACATGGGGAAATAGAGAATCCTGCAGGTTAGGAAGACTGCGTTAGGACCTCTGCCCTTTGTCTACAGGGAGGACCAGACTCAGTCTTAATGAAATCACCCAAAAAGCATGGGTGGGAGACTTTGGAATAGCCACCAAGAGATTCTGTCCCTGCCACCAGAGTGAAGACAGACCCGGCCTCTTCAGTACCACACCCTTCTCTACTTGGGCAGGGAGAATGGACTTACCAACCTGGAAAGGATCATGCAGTTTGGATGGTTCTGAAGTGACAGAATCTTACCTTGCCTGGAAAGGGAAAGTGAGAAAACCAAGGAAAGACCAGGAGGAAGGTGGAGGAAGTGGCTCTTCTGCCCAGATGAGGTTCAGGAATATCCCTTGCACATAGATTTGCTTGCATCCTACACCCAGAGATCAGATATCCAGGTTTTGCCATGAACTAACTTTTTTTTTTTTTTTTGTACTGGGGATTAACCCAGAGGTGCTCTACCACTTGCTACGTCCCCGTCCCCAGCCTTTTTCAGCTTTTATTTTGCGATGGTCTCACTAAATTGCCAATACTGACCTTGAACTCATGATCTCCTGTTTCAGCCTCCCAAGTAGCTGGGATTACAAGTATTGCTATTGTGCCTGGCTACCCATGAATTTTTAAACAGGAACGATCTAAATTTTAGGACTAGCTTTGTGAGTGTTAGCAGGTGACCAGAGTTAATAACTCACTCTCCTTCTGCATACAGGTTACTGTATGTCAAAGGCTCTAATGACACAAATACACGGATTGATCATGCATGCCTTTATCACATCCTATCATAATGATTGGTTTCTATGTTCTTCTGTCCCTTTTAAACTTCGTGCTCCTTGAGGATAGGAAATCGTGTTTCATTTCATACAGGGCACACATGGCTGCCTAATACTTGTTTATTGAACGGATGCATCCATCCCGGAATGCATGAATGTCAGTTCCCTTCCTCACTGTCCTAGGGAATGTAGGGGAAAGCAATATGGGATGGATGGCATGGGGTGGGGGTGGGCTGACTGCAGTCACTCAGCCTGGTCTGTGGTCTGTGACTCTGTGACTTTGCCTCCTACACCCACAGACCAGAGCCTTAGAGATTGTCTAGTCAACATTCTCACTGCACAGATGAAGAAATCAAGGCTGAGAGAGGGAAAGGCATTTGCCCAAGGTCAAGACAACTCATTAATGACACAGCCAGGATTAACAATTAGAACTCAAGTTTCCTTGACCTCCAGCTTAGAGCACTTCATTGTTTTTCTGGGGCTGTTCTAGGGGAGGAAGAAGGTTCCGTGAAGGCGGGTTCCAATGTCCTCTTCTCTGTCCTCTGTTAGTCCTTTTCTCACAACGAGCTTCATTCTCTCCCCTTTCACCCTATTCCATCCATCTGAAGTTTGGCTCTTGCCTTAACCCTTTACGACGCAATTAGGAATAAGGATCTTCCTTAGGGTGCCAAGACTCTGTTTCCTTTCCCCACTCCTTAGCCCCAGGAACTTGCGGGAGCCGGCTTGGGAGGGGTGTTGGTTGACCCTCGGGCGCCCCCTCCACGGAGGACTGAAGGAGAGGAGTTGCGGCAGAGATCTTCCCGGGATGGGCGGCGGGGCAGGAGGGAGGTGTGGAGAGCAGTGCTGGGAGCGGGGAAGGGGTGCGCGGCGCCCCTGTTGCTTCTTCCCTTTGCGGGGTGGTTATTAGGTAGGCTTGGGGAAGGCGGAGTTTGGGGGGCCGGGGGCGGGGCTGGGCTGCGCTGGGAGGAAGAGGGGGGGCGCGCTGGCTCTAGCTCCGCTCAGACAAAAGGCGGCGGCGGGAGCGGGCGGGAGGCGGAGCGGCGCCGCGAGGGCCTCAAGGTGACACCCGCCCCCGGCCCCGGCCCCCCCAGCCCGGCCCCTCTAGCCTGCCCCCCACCCACGGCCTCCATCCCCTTACCCCCGGTGCCCTTTCCAGGCCCCCTCCCCCCCGTCGGGGGGTGGGGAGCAGCGAGGGCCCCGCCCCCTCCCGCCCCTTCCCCAGGGCCCGCGCAGGATGCCCCCAGCCCCTGGCAGCCCCCCGGGAGGTCCTGAGCTCGACGCGCCCCCTCTACGCCATGTCCCCCCCTGGCTCGGCCGCGGGAGAGAGCGCCGGCGGCGGCGGCGGCAGTGGCGGCTCCGGGGTCCCGGAGGAGCCCATGGCAGCGGCGGACGAGGGCCCCGCCCGAGAGGAGGTGAGAGCCGGCGGCCCCTTCCCCGGGCGCGACCGCGGCCTGGTCCCCATCCCCCCGCCGTGCGCGGCCCCCACGGTTCCGCCGCAGCGCGGCCGGCGCCCCGCACCCCGAGCCGGCCGCCACAGCCGCAGTCCGGCGCCGCCGCCCCCACCTGGCGGCGGGAGCTGTCCGCGGTGGCGAGGAGGGGGCCGCGCCGGGGGCGGGGCCAGGGGTCCCGGGCAGGGGGAGGGGCCCCGGGGCGGAGCCTCGCGGACCCTGGGCTGGAGTGGGGGACTAGGCTATCCCAGGGTGAGGACGGTGGCAGGATCCTATCTCACAGAGGGGATGCTATCTTGATGACCAGGAAGGGGGACTTCTAGGGGCTTCAGTGTCAGGAAGGCACCTTGGGGAAATGGTGGGATTACCTAGGTTAGGGCCCTAAGAGGGTTAGATGTGTACAGAGGCTGTACCTCTTGGGGTCACTGGGGGTGTGAATGTGTATGTGGGGTGCACCCCCTTCTCCCAACCCTCTGCTGCTCCCCCAAGGGGTCCCTAAACCCGAGAATCCTTAAGAGTCTTGGTACTAGGCATATCCCTAGTTGAGGGCTGTACAGTAGTCTTCTGAAACTGGAGACAAAGAGACTGAGGAAAGTACCAGAAGCACCACCCCCCAGCCTCCTGTGCACACTTGTGCTCACACATGCACATTGCACTAGACCAGGAGCACAGCAAGCAGAGATAGAATTACAGGTAGAGCCCTTTCTGGTTGTGCCTATGTTGGGACAAGCACACAACCAGCTGGACACAAACGTGCCCATATGCACACATCACCCAGAGACTGGACACCCAAAAGGTGTACATAGGTGTGTGCTCCTTATAGGTATATGCTGTGTGCTACTTCCTATTCCACCTACCTACCCATACTAAATCCAGGGCCTGCTGCTTGTTACTGTGCCCTTTCTTTCCACCCCTTTTTTCTTTTTCCTGGCTGGCCTCCAGGTCAGGCCTGCAGAACTAAAGGGACAAGTCAGGATTCCAGCAAGAGGTCACATATTATGTGACTGCTGGGTGCCAGCACCATGGTAGGCATTCAGGATGCCAAGAATTAGGCATGGGCCCGGTCCTCAGGAGTGCTTAGTCTAGAGGAGGCTCAGACATGTAAACAACTCATTGGGCCAACCATGGGACAGAATGTGCCAAGTGCTTTAACAGAGCACTAAAAATTGTTTTCTTGTGACAAATGGCTGCCCCATATCCCCTGTTCCCATTCTCTCCCTAGCCACATGACTCTGCCTTTTGGAATACCCCCCTTTGGACTGCCTTTTGCTTAGGGACCCCCAGTCCCTCCTTCCCATCCTAGAACAGAGGAGAACAATATTAGGGTGTAGCAGGAAGATTCCTGGGAGGAGTCCAGAAGGGGGCCTGGGCTTCCTTGGGGGTTCCTCCTCCAAAGGAAGTATTGGACTGATTTTCAATGAGAGTTAGGGAGTTGGATGGGTAAAGGGGAATGGTTCCTCTAGAAACTAGACTGAAAATATCTGCAAGAAGTCAGGACCCCACCTGTTAAGTGGGGAGGTGATGTCAGTGGGTCCTTCCCCCCTGTCCTGGGACACCTGGAAGGTGTCTGTGAGGGGGTCCTACCTTTGCTGATGCCTATCTGTCTGTCCTCCCTTCTTCCCCATCCACACCTTCTCCTATTTCATTGCCATCTTTGTGTCTGTCTTTGGACTCTCTCTCGGTGCCATCCTATCCATCTGTGTCTTCTTTGCTTCCTGGGCCTCCATTTCTGGCTCTGATCCCTCTCTGCCTCTTGGGGTGTCTCTCTGCACTTTCCTGTATTGGCATTCTGGTCCCTTTTACTGTCCTTGTGGCTGTCTCTGGGTCACTTCTGCGTTTGTCTCTGGTCTCTGGTTCCCGTCTTGGTCTTGCGTTTCTTTCCACACCCCCACCTGTGTCTCTGATGCTGGTCTCTGCCCCTCCATTCTCACATCCATCTCTTTGCCGGGTCCTGCCACTCTGTCTCACTTTCCACTCATCTCGGCCCCCTCCCTGCCCATCTGAGCAGCAGCGTCCCATCCAGCCCTCTTTCACAAAATCCCTCTGCCGTGAGTCCCACTGGAAGTGCCTCCTGCTCTCGCTGCTCATGTACGGCTGCCTGGGGGCAGTGGCTTGGTGCCATGTCACCACAGTGACCCGCCTCACCTTCAGCAGCGCCTACCAGGGCAACAGCCTCATGTACCATGACAGCCCTTGCTCCAACGGCTATGTCTACATCCCCCTGGCCTTCCTGCTCATGTTGTACGCCGTCTACCTGGTGGAGTGTTGGCACTGCCAAGCCCGCCATGAGCTGCAGCACCGTGTTGATGTGAGCAGTGTGCGGGAGCGTGTGGGCCGCATGCAGCAGGCCACGCCCTGCATCTGGTGGAAGGCCATCAGCTACCACTATGTACGCCGAACCCGTCAGGTCACCAGATACCGCAACGGAGATGCCTACACCACCACCCAGGTGAGAGGCTGGAGGGGAGTACAGGCCATTCAAGAAGGGAGAGGGTGCTCAGACTTGCCTCCCTCTCTGCACAACCTGTGTGGAGGAGCACAAAGCTGCAGTAAGCTCGAATGGGCACTGCAATAAGAGGGCAGTAAGAACGACTTAACAGCAAACACCAACAGAGCCAGGATCTGAGTACTTTACAAATACTACAGTATTTAACACTCAATGTAAGTCTATGAGGTAGGTATGTCCCCATTTTACAGATGAGGAAACAGATATGATGAGGTTGAGTAACTTGTTCAAGGTCACTTAGCTAGTATGTGGAGGAGATGGGAGTCAGCCCCAAGCTGTCTGGTTCTAGGGTGTAGTTCAGTGCTTAATGGCTACAGATGGCTTCACATGTGCAATCTCACAGCATGGGCTCACCTGTTCGGTGAGGAGACTGCTACTGAGTTTTCTTTCACAGGTAAGGAGACCTAAGCTTAGAGACTGGCCCAAGGTTTGCAACTCCTGAGTGACAGACTCAAAACCAGGTGCTTGGATCCCCAGTTCAAGGCTCCAGAGGAGGGTGTGGGAGAATTTATGGAGAGTCCACAGAACAATCAACACTTCCAGAATTAGACCTTTTGAGGTCCTAGAGGAGTAGGAATGTCCTTGGTACCAGTGACCTCTGTCTGAGAACGGGGATGGGTAGACAAAAGCCTGGGACCTGTGAGAAGCGGGAAGGAGGTTGAGTGATAACTAAAGCCAGAATGGGGAGACTAGAGACAGAGGGGTTCTGCCGGGGCTCCTTTTGGAAACACATACGTAAAAATGAAGACGGGGAGGATGCTTGTGGTGGTGAAGAGCAGCACAGGACCAAGCAGGCAGTGAGAAAAGGATCAGTTCAAGGCCAGAGGAAGCAGAGCTTACTGAATGCAGTCAGGTAAGGCTGGATTGCAGTCCTGTCCTCATCTCTAACTCACTGATTAAGCATAGGGCCTCAGTGATATCATAACCCAGATGGTAAGATCTGCCAGCTCCAGCCGCCACTCAAACGGGACAGGCTTAGGGATGGACCAGGCAACAAGAACAGCAATGGGACAAACGGGCGGTCGGGAGGGCCAGCAATAGCAGACAGAGGGCACCGTGGCACCGGCTCTTGGGGACTCCAGCCGCCTCCCCGCGCTGCAGGTCTACCATGAACGGGTCAACACGCATGTAGCGGAGGCCGAGTTCGACTATGCGCGCTGTGGCGTCCGAGACGTGTCCAAGGCGCTGGTGGGGCTGGAGGGCGCGCCTGCCACGAGGTTGCGCTTCACCAAGTGCTTCAGCTTTGCCAGCGTGGAGGCTGAGAACGCGTACCTGTGCCAGCGCGCGCGCTTCTTCGCCGAGAACGAGGGCCTGGACGACTACATGGAGGCGCGCGAGGGCATGCACCTCAAGAACGTGGACTTCCGCGAGTTCATGGTGGCCTTCCCGGACCCAACCAGGCCTCCCTGGTATGCCTGCTCGTCGGCCTTCTGGGCCGCGGCGCTGCTTACGCTGTCGTGGCCCCTTCGCGTGCTGGCCGAGTACCGCACGGCCTATGCGCACTACCACGTGGAGAAGCTCTTCGGTCTGGAGGGCCCGGGTTCGGCTAGCAGCGCGGGCGGCGGCCTCAGCCCCAGCGACGAGCTGCTGCCCCCTCTTACCCACCGCCTGCCGCGGGTCAACACGGTGGACAGCACGGAGCTCGAATGGCACATTCGCTCCAACCAGCAGCTGGTGCCCAGCTACTCCGAGGCGGTGCTCATGGACCTGGCGGGGCTGGGCGCGCGCTGCAGCGGCGCGGCGGGCGGCGGCTTCGCGCCCACCTGCCGCTACGGCGGGGTGGGCGGCCAGGGCGCGGCGGGCGTGGCCCCCGTACCGGCGCAGCTGCGAGCACTGCCAGCGCGCGGTCAGCAGCTCGTCCATCTTCTCGCGCAGCGCACTAAGCATCTGCGCCAGCCCGCGGGCCGGCCCCGGGCCGGGCGGAGGCGCGGGCTGTGGGGGCAGTCGCTTCTCGCTCGGCCGTCTCTACGGTTCCCGACGCAGCTGTCTGTGGCGCAGCCGGAGCGGGAGCGTCAACGAAGCGAGCTGCCCCACGGAGCAGACGCGGCTGTCGAGCCAGGCCAGCATGGGGGACGACGAAGACGACGACGAGGAGGAGGCCGGCCCGCCGCCGCCCTATCACGACGCCCTCTACTTCCCGGTTCTCATCGTCCACCGGCAGGAGGGGTGTCTGGGCCACAGCCACCGACCGCTGCACCGCCACGGCTCCTGCGTGGAGACCTCACTGTGACCTCCGGCCCTGGAGAGGCCCTTAGCGTCCTCTCTCCTGCCCCTTGCCGCCTGTGCTCCCTGCGTGTAGCGGGGGGAGACACGAGGATGACTGAGGCTGGGCAGGTTACAGCAGGAAGAGGGGAGAGGGTAAGAGGAGAGCGCCCAGACAGTCCCGGATGGGACCGAGACCCCCGCCTTCCCTGTACAGAGAAGGGTGGGAGGGGATCAGCACCTCCTCTAGAATCCCACCCATCTGGGCAGAGTCGCTCTTCCAGCCCCACTGAAGTTCCTAAGGGGGCGATGCCTCCTCCTCCTACACGCACACGAGAGATTTCCCATCCAGCCTTTCAACAGGTCTTCTGACTGTTATTTGGCAACTGTGCTGTTGGGCCTCCTCTCAAAGGAGCGGCCCTGGCAGTGCAGCTGGGAGGTGTAAAGGTTGTGGAGAAGGGCAGTTGGGGCTTTCCTTCTTCCGTTTGGTCGCCCCACGAGGCCTCTATTGAGGGGGTGGTGGTTTGGTGAACCCAAGGGCTGGCTTCTAACCAGCTAATGATTCAGTGGGTCTGAGGCCAGGGCCAGGTGGCAGCCCCAATACTCCATTTCCACACTCTGGAAATGTTGCTGTCCTTTTCTTGGCACTGTCCCCAAAGCTTGGGGTTTCCTTTCTGCCACTCCCTCCGCTGTTGTTTATCTCACTGAGCCTCAGAGTCAGGGCCTAGAGGGACTGTGCTCAGCACACCTACGGCACTCATCCTCTGCTCCCTGGCTCTGAAGAGCTGTTGCCAGGGTGCAGGGGGATGGGAGGGGAGCCATGGAGGGTAGAGGGCCTCAGTCCTTTCTGCACACTCCTGCAACCTCCCAGCAGCAACCTCCTCACCTGGGTACTGGGTGGGTGCTCCCTTTAGAGAGGCTCAGGTGCCACCCTGGCAGTAGGCATTAGAGCTGACCAGGGTGAGTGACTAAATGGAGAGATCATGAGACACTTGTGTGTCAACCAGAAAAATTAAAGAGCAGAGGGCAGTGGAGGGTACAGTGAAAGGACCTCTAAAGGCAGGGGTGTCCAGATGGCAGCCCTTTCCTCCCCCAGAACTGTGGGGAGGAGTGGAATGTGCTTGCCCCTTACACATGCCTCTCTGGGGCCGAGGATGGTGTCACAAGTCCCAGCTGGAGAAGTAGTCAATTCCAGGGGCAGGGTCAGAGGCAGGAATTCTCTAAATCTTGCCTGACCCCTCCATCTTCCCCTATCCCACAAGTTGAAGCCCTGCTGTGTCCCCCAGGGTCTTCAACGGGGCATCTTGCCACCGCCCCAGGGCGCTGGTCTCCTGTCCTGTTCCCCCAAAGCGCTGACACTGACTTCTTTCCCCTGTGCTCCTCCACTCCAAAGTGCTTCAGTGTGCATGTCTGTGTACAATCCATGCCCTCCCCACCACCCTGGCTAAAGTTTTCCCAACAGATTTAGCGTCCAGGGATAGAACTCACTTTTCAGCCTAGACAGGATTCCCTGGGCCGCCCAGGCACGGCCCAACCCTGCTGCTTCTTGCTTGCCTCAGCCATCAGAACTCTACCTTCAGCTTCTCCCATATTCCTCCAGCCCAGCCAGGCCTCCACCTTCAAAGGAGTGTGGCCTCCACCTATGCAACATGGCCCTGGCTCCCCTTCCCTCCTTCCCAGAAGGACGTGGGAAGGAGACATCACGTGTGGAGACATCACGGCCCATGGAGTTGAACTTTCCAGTCACATAGAGATAGCGGAGTGAGGATGGAGGAGAGTCAGAGAGGGAGAGGTTTGGGCAGAAGGGAACAGCTGCCCACCAGGTTTTCCTGGGCAGCAGTGCCCACCTGCCTGCCACTGTGAAACCTGCCTGGACCCTGAGTCTGTGCTTCTCAGGGGCCTGGAAGTTGGAACACCCCTCTTTCCTCTGAGTGGACATCTGCGAGGTACAGGTGGTCAGTTGTGGCCTCAGGCCCCAGTTCTTGGCCTGGCACATGGATGTCCTGTCCTCATGTGGGTCATCTTGGCCACTTTGTGGCTCCAAGGAGGAAGGAACGTGGCTCCTCCTCCCTCAGGTCCAGTCCAGAGATGCCGCCTGGCCTCAGAAGAGGGGAAGAGGAGCCCTGTTATTGTTTTCACCCTTATGGACCATTTCTGCCTAGGTCTTCTCACACAGCCTCAGCTCCCACACACGCACAGACTTAGAGAGAAAACAATTCTTTGGTCTATTTTCTTGGTAAATTTATTGATTGCCAGGGAAAACCAAAACCAGAAAATTAATTAATCTCTAAAATTAAACTTTACACTGAATGTTCTTGTTTCTCTAATTAGAACCTCTGCTAGCAGCTGTGGCTACACACACACACCTACCCTCACACCTACACGTTTGCACTCCAGAACTGTCAGAGGGTGTCAGGCACAGAAGAACTCTAGGTGGC
Organism: Sciurus carolinensis; assembly: GCF_902686445.1. Lineage (NCBI taxonomy): Eukaryota > Metazoa > Chordata > Mammalia > Rodentia > Sciuridae > Sciurus > Sciurus carolinensis. Next base: position 111,688,371 of record NC_062219.1, on the reverse strand, counting down.
CCAGACAGGCACATGCTGCAATCACTCCCAAGCCCCCTTTGGTGCTCTGCTCAGCGCCTGTTTGTTGGAAGTCTCTGGAAGGCAGGCACTCCTGGACTGGTTGTAACTCATGGCCTGCCCTAAGGGGACATAGGTCTGGAGGCTCTGGGCCACTCAGCCCAAAGAATATGGAGGGTGAGGCTCAGCCTGAATCCATCAGTCAGGTCCTCTTGTGGCCCCATGGGCTGATGTGATTCCTGTGGGTTTGGTCCCAGGTTGGGCAGCCACAGAGTGCCAGGGATTCATGGAGAGCACCTGGAAGGCTCCGTGGTCCTGGGGACAAGGGATTGTGGGGTGGGCTGGGCCTGGCTGGGGAGAAGACAGGTCTCTGTCAATTGGGTGCATCACACTGTGGCCTTTCTGTCGTGGATATCCAAGCGCAAAGATTGTACAAATCAAACTGGTGGATAATAAAGTTGCGGATGACTCACTGACTTCCCTCTCCCAGCGTGCGCTCCTTCCTCTATCTCCTTTCTCCTGCCAGAAGCTCTCTGGGGTGGGTGGCAGAGTAATCTCACGCCTCCCCAGCAGTCATTCTCTACAATTGCCTCCTCAAGGGAGGTCATTGGGTCTCAGCTTCTGTCACCCATTGTCCCCTTCCCAGACTGAGATGTGGGGATTTGGGGATGGTGTAGCCTATAGAACTGGATAATGTACAGTCAGGCAACAAGATGGCAGAAAGAGTCAGGCATGATTCTGCTGTAGCCAGAGGTGGGAGAGAGAGAGGGAGAGGGAGAATGTGCATGTGTGTATGTTTGAAGGTTATGGATCTGCTCAGTAGAGAGGAAACTGGGAGTGCTGAGCCAGGGAGGTGGGCAGTCCCCCATGGGAGAGATTCTGATCAGGTACAGTCCTCAGAGTCCTCTCTGCCTTACCTATTGCTAGAAGGAGTTGGTCATTTGTGGGGTTTAGTAATCCTTCCTCTGGGCCCAAGAAGTAGGTGTCTGCTTCACACCCCTTTTTCCCCTGTCCCTGGTGCCCTTCCCCACCTCAGTCTCTATGCCTATGACCCTTGATCACTCACTCCAAGGATTGGTCTCCTCTCCCCCTTCCCCTGAACCACTGTGACACTCTGTAGCAGAGTGCCCAGCAAAAGCATGAAATTAGGGCTGGGGCTGGGGTAGTGACCCAAGTCAGATCCCTGTCCCCACTCTTATTCCACAGAATTCCCAGGGACATTGGCAATGATGGGAGACATCAAGTAGCCAGGATTCAAGGCCCGCTGGCGGGCGGCTTCCCGGTTGGCATGGAGGGCCTGCCCAATGAGGTACTCGCTCTCCTGCGATATATCTGACAGGCGCAGGTCAAATTCCAGGAGGGTCTTGTTGTCTGACATGCCTTCCAGGAGCTGCTTCCCACCATCCTGAGAGTTGGAAAAGGGAAGGGATTATTTTCCATTACCATTCAGGATCACATGCACACACACATTTTAATATAGGTATGATTAAAACAAGTTTCACGAAACCATACTTAACCTATCTATGCAGCATGCTGAACTGTTCTGTCCCATTCTACTCAAAAAATGGTGGTCAGGACCCCTAGATTTATTTTTCAGTCCTAGTGGTTTGAAACACATGGATGTTTAGCAATGTTAGTAATTCCATTCCTCTGGTTCAGTCTTGGGCATGAAGGACCAATCTGTCTAGGGAGGTGTGAGGGGGAAGTTGGGTGGGGAGATGAAAAGAACAAAAGAGAAACAGTATTCTTCCCTTTTCTGCCTCTGGGCATGTCCCCATATGATATACCAAAACTTCAGCCGCCATCTTGGGAGCACTAGAGAGACCAAGGCCACAGGACGGTGTTGGGCAGAGCAGAGGGTGGCACTGAACCAAGAAATTTGTCTGCCTCAGGACCTTACACTCTGGGTTTCTGGTTATATGAAATATTGACTATTCCTCCTGTTTAAGCCACTTCCTGGCTCAACTTTCTATTACTTGAAGCCAAGGACACACCTATGGAGACAGTACAGTGCACACGGTGCACGCGTAAGAGGCAGAGTGAGTGGGAGTGCAAGTTTGTTCTCACAGAAGGTTCAGCGTGAAAGAACTCCACCTTGAGAGGGAGGGTATTGCTGGTCTATGGTTGTATCCCAGTAGTGTGTGTGAAGTCAATTTAATGGGTCACAAAAGCATTTCAAAAATGAAATAGAATCTAAAGGAAAACAGGATAAATCACAGACAGTAAACATAAATTTCCATGACATTATGTTTATGTGTGTGTCCACTAGGGATTCACATAACTTCAATTTCCGTTTTCTTTTTTGTTACTGTGGATTAAACTCAGGGATGCTGAGCTACATCCCTCGTCCTTTTTCAATTTTTATCTTGAGACAGAGTCTTGCTGAGTTGCTGAGTCTGAACTGAAATTTGCAATCTTCCTGCCTCAGCCTCCCAAGTCACTGGGATTACAGGCATGTGCCACCAAACCTGGCTGTAACTTGTATTTTTTATTCTAGGACTTCATCAGCAAAGTTTGAGAAGCACTGTCTGTCAGAAAGGATTCAGGCTGGGTTGGGGGGATAGTGGTAGGCTTGAATCCTAGCACTGTCAAAGCAGAACAAAATAAAAACAATAAAATGAAAACAAAACAAACCTTTAATGTGATTAGATAAATGTGAAGATTAAAGGAAAAATACTAGATATTGGGATGTATATGTTAGCATAGTATGTATGCATATTTAATGCAGTGTGTAGTAATTAAAGTTGTGATTTCTTCTCTCTCTCTCTCTCTCTCTCTCTCTCTCTCTCTCTCTCTCTCCCTTTTGGCAGGGCTGGAGATCAAACTCAGGGCCTCATGCAGCCTTGGCAAATGCCCCACCACTGAACCATACCACCAGCCCCCATCTATGATACCTGTCTTGCAAATATCCCATGGCTGTTGGGTTTTGTTTTGTTTTTCGGTACTGGGGATTAAACCCAGAAGTGCTTTATCACTGAGCCACATCCCCTTTATTTGGAGACAGGGTCTTGCTCAATTGCGTAAGGCCTCACCAAGTTGTTGAGGTTGGCCTTGAAGTTGTAAAATTCTCCTGCCTCAGCCTCCCGAATTGCTGGGATTACAGGTGTGTGCCACCATGCTAGGCATCCCATGGTAACTGGATTCCACACCCACCCCTTGCCTGACCCAGAAGAGATGACTCACCAGCCCAATGTGGTTGCAGGACAGGTTGAGGCTGGTGAGCGTAGTGTTGATGGCAAGCACCTGGGCGAGGAGCGTGGCTGTGGGCTCTGACAACTCATTGCCACCAAGGTTCAGTGTGGTAAGGCACTTGTTAGTCTGCAAGGCATGGGCCAGCGCCTGGCCGCCCTCATCCTCAAGGCAGTTGAGGCGCAGGTTGAGGGAAACAAGATTGGTGTTGTGCGCCAGGGCATGAGCCAGCGACTGTGCGCCGGGCCCACGCACTTGGTTGTTGGCCAGGTTCAGCACACGCAGGTGGCTGTGGCTTAGTAGCTTGGCAGCAGCACGCGCACCTCGGTCCCCAATGAGGTTGTGTGACAGGTCCAGCTCCTCGAGGCCGGGATGGTTGAGCAGGCTGCGGATCAGGATGCGCGCCTTCTCATCATCCACTTTGCTTCGGGTCAGCCTGAAGATCTGTAGGCAGGTGGAGGGTCTGTGGCACCTACCAGCCAGGGATGAGCTGCCCGCCTGCCTGCCTCTTGCAGGTAGAGAAGGCAGCGAAGGTAGCTATGAGGAGGCCTGAGACCCTGTTCACTTGGTGTTGGCCACCAGCTGGTTCTTGGACAGGACAGAACTACCCAGTGGTACAGAGTTGGTAGTAGGTGGCAGGGAAATGTTATTTATTTATTTATTTATTTTTCAGTACGGGGCATTGAACCTACTGGTGCTCCACCATTGAGCTACATTCCCATCCCTTTTTTAAATTTAAATTTTTTTTTTGTACCCGGGATTGAACCCAGGGGCACTTAACCACTGAACCGCATCTGCAGCCCTTTTTGTATTTTATTTAGAGACAGGGTTTCATTGAGTTGCTTAGAGCCTTGCTAAGTTGCTGAGGCTGGCTTTGAACCTGTGATTCTCCTGCCTCAGCCTCCAGAGCCACTGAGATTAACTTTTAAATTTTGAGACAAGGTCTTGCTAAATTGCTGAGGCTGGCCTTGGCTTTACCATCATCCTGTCTCAGCCTCACAAGTCCCTGGGATTATAGGCATGTGCCACTGCTGATTTATTGAGCAGTTACTATGTGCTGAGTACATTGCTAGACATAGCATCATCACTGTCTTGAACACCCTGTCAGCACCCTGATGTGGTCAAGTGAGTTCTCTCCATTTTACAGAGATAAAGGAGGTTTAGGGCAGTTTCATCATTTGCCCAGAGTTACAGTGCTTAAGCTATGGAGGCAGTTGAGGAATCCAGGTCTGTCTGATGCCCCAGTCCCTCAATGCACCCTCCTCGGATGGCTAAGCTCCACCATGGGGGGAAATTGTTTTTTGCTTTTCTGTGTGTGTGTGTGTGTGTGTGTGTGTGTGTGTGTGTGTGTGGTGGGGGGGGGGACCTGGGATTGAACCCAGGGGCACTTAACTACTGAGCTACATCTCCAGTCCTTTTTTACATTTTATTTAGAGACAGGGTCTCATGGAGTGCTTAGGGCCTCACTAAGGCTAGCTTTGAACTTGTTATCCTCCTGACTCGGCCTCCCTGTTTTGCTTTACCGCTGGGGCTGGAACCTAGGGTCTGGTTCATGCTAAGCACATGCTCTACTCCTGAACTACACTGCCCACCCTAAGAACAGGAACTCTTGAAAGAGATTGACTGGGGAGACAGGAAGTGGGAGGGCGAGAAGCAGGAAATAATGGGATGAAAAAATAAAAGGAAGGTGGTGAGGATAGCTTTATGAATGCTGTAGACAGGAGCCCACTCCCTCTGCTTCCCACTGGTTTGTCCCTCTCCTCTGTCTCCCTTGAGACTTCTCAGTGGCTGGCCTCTTTCTCCCCACCCTTTAGTCCTTTCCTTCCTTTACCACCCTCTTAGCCAGGTTAAAGCCTGGTGTCCTCTTGTGTTTTTATTTGGAGAAGCCCCAACTCCGGATCAGCCTTGTTCTCTGTTTTCTGCGTGCCTGTGCCCAGCCAACTGCAGATGGAAGACGTCACCGGTGGGGCTGGCTGCTCTCACTGGCACCACCAGCAGGCCTGCAGTGTGTGTACCAATGCCTCTATATGTCTCTGGGCAACAAACTTGCTCATGATCTACATTGACTATTTTATTTTATTTATAAATACTTTTTTGGCATTGGGGATTGAACCCCGGGGTTCTCTACTATTAAGCTGCATCCCCAACCCTTTTTATTTTATTTTGAGACAAGGTCTCAATAAGTTGTCCTGACTGGCCTCAAATTCATGATCCTCTTGCCTCAGCCTCCTGAGTTCTTGGGATTACAGACATGAACCACAATATCCAGCTTTATAATAACTATTATTATTATTATTTGGTACTGGGGACTGAATTATTTGGGGACTGGGGACTGCACAGGGGCACTTTACCACTGAACTACATCCCAGCTGTTTTTGAGTTGCTTAGGGCCTCCCTAAGTTGCTGAAGCTGGTCTCAAACTTGCTATCCTCCATCCTCAGCCTCCTATGTCCCTAGGATTACAGACATGCACCACCATGCCTGGCTACAATGACTATTTCAACCTTTTTCAACCTCCTCATACTTCAGGGGGCTTCCCTATAGAACCCCCGTTCAGCTGGTGGACTCTCCTGACTTCTTAACAACTGGATGGGATCCCTCATATTTTATATCAAACACATACCCACGGCTCCTCACCATATCCCCTCTCCTGCTGCCCAGGGCCAGCTGCTTCACATCAGTGCCAGGTCCTACTGCTCCTGCCTTTTCAGGAATTTTCCCTGATCCATGGACCTGCACCCCACCTTCCTTCCCCCCTCTTTCCTTCCCCCTCCCCCTCCCTTCCTCCTTCTCCTCCTCCCCTTCTTTTTCTTCTCCTCTTCCTCCTTCTTCCTCTAAAACTAGCTTTTTTATTTTTTACTACATTTCTCCTTGGTGCATTATAGTTGCACACAATGGTGGAATTTGTACTTACATATTTCTTCCTGCACCTCTCTTCTGCAGTCGCCTTCTATGCAAGTTGATGGAGCCTTGCATTGGTTTTAAACACATGCAATTTTCTTAAGAAAACCAAAGCCTTCATCTATTACTGCTCCCCTCGTCTCTGCTTCCAGTCAAGTTCCTCATCACAGCCACCCCTTTCTCACTTCCCACTCTCTCCATGAACCATGCTTACAGCCTCTGCTCCTGGAACACCCTTGAATGTCCTCTCAGGGACCTCCAGGTTTGCAAAGGCCAGTCCTTGGCTCCATCCCACCCCATTGCTCACTCCCTCTACTTGAGACACATGCCTCTGTGGCTCTGCCCCTTTTCCTCTTCCCTCTGCCTTCCTGGAAAGCTCTCTTTCCATCCACACCACAGGCCACATCTCCTTCCCTCACCCTTGGTTCTCCCTTATGAGCCTCCATTCCAATGTAGGGCTTCACTGGACATGTTAATGAATATGGCACCCATTTCCACATTCAATTCAGACTTCTCAGCTGAGCGTCAGACCCTCTACCCAACTAACCAGATGATCCCTGCTCTAGGGCGCTTCAAACTGGAACTCAAAACTGGTCCTCTTCCTGGATCCCCTGTCCCTGCCAGCGGCCCCCTCCCACAATCTGGTCTCCCAAGCAAGAATCCTTGCCATCTCCTGCTCCTTCCTTCTCTTCTACATCCTTCAGAGGCCAGCGAGACTTGTTGATCAAAGGGCCTACCTACCTCATGAGCCTCTCTGCTTCTCCCCATCTCTGCAGACACCTCCATGGTTCAAACTCCCCTCATCTTCAACTGTGTTTGGCAGTGGTGTCCCAGGTCACCTACCATGTCCACTGTTGCTCTCTGCATTCTCCTTCACAAACATGGTGATCTTTTCTTATGTACAACCAGTAATGTTACCTTCTTTTGACTAACACCCTTGGATGGTGCTATGGTTTGAATGTGGTTTGTTCTCCAAAGGATCATTGTGCTGGAGACTTCATCCCTACTGTTGTAGAACCTTTAAGAGGTGGGGCCTTGTGGAAGGTGGTTGGATTACTTAGAGTGCTTCCCTCAGAAGAGATTGATGTAGTTTTCTTGACATCCCAGAAGGGTTGGTTGCTATAAAATGAGACCATCCCATGCACTTGGTTTCTTCTGTACCTGTCTGTTTCTCTTCCTGCTTCTCCACCACATTGTGGAGAGGAAAAACAAGGTGTGGTGCCATGATGTATGGACCCTTCAGTCACCAAAATTGTGAGTCAAATCACTTCTTTCTCCTTCTCTCTTTATCTCCCCTTTTGCCCCCTCATTCTTGGTGGGCAAGCACTCTACCACTGAGCTATATCCTCAGCTTTCACCTCTTTTCTTCATAAAGTACCCAGTCTCAGATATTTTGGTATAGTGACAAAAGCAGACTGATACAGATGGTGCCCCAGAGCTCTTCAGGATAAAGACAGATTCCTTAACAAGGCCTCCTTCTCCCACTGAGTCCAGCTGCTGATTGGCTCTCCCTTTTCACCCCATCCAGCTACACAGCCTTCACTTCAGACCCTGGAGTTAGCTGTATTGACTCTGCCCAGGAGTCTGTATATGCTGCTCCCTCTGCCTGGAGTGGGCTTTTCTCTTTCCTCAAGACTATAGCTCCTACTCTTCCTGATAATCTCTACACAAGTGACACTTGCTCAGGGAAGCCTTCCTGGGCAAGGTCAAATGTCCCTTTTAAAATCTCTTATAAGAATGTCTTTTCTTTATAGCATGTATTTCACCCCAGTTTAGGGTTGCCAGAGGCAATACAAGTGGGGGTAAGACCTGGTGGGGGGTAGCTCAGTGGTAGAGCACATGTTTAGCATGCATGAGGCCTTGGATTTGATTTCCAACTGCAACAAACAAACAAACAAACAAGCAAAACAAAAAGTACTAAAACAGGACACCCTGTTAAATTTAAATTTCAGATGAACAAGTATGTCCCATGGAATATTTGGGATATACTTCTAAAAAATTGTTATTTATCTGAAATTCAAATTTAACTGGACATCCTGTATTTCTGTTTGCTAAATTTGGCAACCCTTCATCTAGTTACAATTTTACATTTACATGATTGCTCATTAGTGCCATTCATCCCACCCGACTGTTAGCTGCAGAGGGCACAAATCGTATAATTTTGCTCGTTGCTGGATCTTCAGCACCTGGGACAGGGCCTGGAGCACAGATGTTTGTAGGATGACTAAATGGCTGGTGAACCGAGCCTCGTTTTCCCCCGTACCCTGAAGTTAGTAGCGTAGGGCAGGAAACGGAAGGAAGAAAGGAAGGAAGGAAGGAAGGAAGGAAGGAAAGAAGGAAGGAAGGAAGGAAGGAAGGAAGGAAGGAAGGAAGGAAGGAAGGGAAAGAAAGACTCAAGTCTGGGCCTGGGGGGTCTGAGCTGCCTGCTGAGGCCCTGGGTCTAACCCCCAGCTCCCAAACAAAACCCAAACTAGGTCGATGCATGAAGAGCTGGGAGGAAGAAGATAGTACTGGAGGAAGAGGAGGTGGAGCTAAGCAGGGGGCAGATGGTACCTTGAGGGTGTGGCATGCCTTGATGGTGGCCGCCAAGGAGTGGCAGTCTCGGTAGGTGAAGAGGAAGAGGTTCCACTCGAAGTTCATGCCACAGTCTTTGACGCCGTACACCAGGTCCAGTTCCTCCAGGTGTTTCAGACCGGCCACCAGATCCCCCAGCTGGTAGTGGTCCATGGTGGGCTCCTCCGACTCCACCTCGCTGCCTGAGTCCGACAGCTCCCGGGTCTGCAGCGAGGCCGGGAGCTGCACCGGCGGAAGGAACTGATCCACACGGATCCTGCGCACGTAATTTGCGCAGAGGGGCAGCAAGTCGAGGATGATGCTGGGGTCTGTGGTACCCGGGATGAAGTGCTTCAGCAAGTTCTCCAAGTACCTCTCGAAGAACATGTGCTTCCAGCTGCCTCCATGCTTGGCCACGTGGCACACCGGCCAGCGCTGCATGCAGCAGCGACGCCAGTAGTTCTCGTCCTCGATCAAGTTGGCGGTCACGGCCAGTGGCAGATCAGGGGACAGGTGGCTCAGGACCTTCTTCTGATGCTCTGGGAGCAGCTGCTTCAGGATAGGGTTTTCTTGGAGAGTAGAGGAAGGGAAACAGGTGTTTCAGTGGTGGGGATGCAACAACAAGGTTCCCTGGGCTGGGCGAGCCTGGGGTCACTGAGGGAAGGGAGGGCCCTCCTTGCCCTTGGGGAGCTCCACTTTGAGAGGAAGACAACCTTTGTTCTAGCAGGCTCAATGGGAGGGGAGAGGAGAGGACACGGCTTGAGAATATTCCCTGCTTGCAGCTGCACAGCTCAGTATCTGGTCTCGGGGAACCCCTGGTCCAGGATAAATCTCCAGTCCAATCCTCCATTATAACCTAGTGGGCTGGAGGAGATAACCCCTGACTTCAGAGCCTCCCAGTCTGATATGATTCATTTATTTGAAAACAAATATATTTGCTTTAACACCTACTGTGTGCCAGACACTTTTCCAAGCCTGGAAATACAAACACCTAGGAAAGAGATGAAGTCCTGCCCTCTCAGAGTTGACATTCTAGGGCAGAGGCAGACAGGAAGTGAGACAAATGTATCCTAGGTCAGGTGGCAGTAGACAAAATGATGGTCCTGTCCTCAGAGAGCTCCCCCATGTGGGAGAGGTCTTTGGAAAGGGCTAATATTTGGGGGAGCATAGGGTATACTGAATAAACCAGGAACAAGGGGAAACCCATAGAAGAAGGGGTTCATCAGGGAGGGCCTTCCGGAGGAGGAAGTAGATTTGGTTCAGGTTGGGTTTTGCTGGAGAGGGTGGACAAGGCAAGGAGAGGGTGCAGGCCTGGCCGGGGCACTGTGTGGGTGGGAGTCTGGTGGGGCCTGGCAGTGAGGCAGCACCAGACACTGTCTTGGTGGCTGGTGAAAGGCAAGTGCTGAGCAGCTAGGAGGTTGCTGCTAGGGTGTGCAGGCTGCCCCAGGACCTTGCTTCTGGGGCCTCTACACCGGGTCACCCCCACCCCTGCCTCCCTTCTGGTCTGCTCCTTCCCACCCAAGCCGAAGCTGGGCAGGCTCACTCTGGAAGTTCTTGACGATGTGCTGAATGCAGAGCTCAGTGAGGAGGGGCACAATGGCCAGTGACCACTCAGGGTCCTCAGCAATGATCCGGCGCATGCGACGCACAGGTGTGGGCTTGGTCTTTCCTGGGAGTGGGCCTGAGGAGGAAAAGGTCTTCGAGGGCTGTGGGGCTACGTTTGAAGCTTGGCTCGCAGTGGGCATCAGGGCCTGGTTGGAGACTGCAGACTGGCTGGGACCAGACAGTATTGGTGGCGTTAGGGCACCCTGCATGCTGGGGCCTGTCAATGAAGGGACACGAAGCCCCTTGGTGACCTTGCGACAGGAAACTTCTCAGACTGGCAGGTCCTTGGTTTGGATGGGGACCTAGAAAAACAGAATGCGGGCGTAGAGGTGTTACTTTGGAGGCTCTCAGCAGAGTGGTGCTTTAGGTGTCAGTGTCTGGAGTGGAGTAGATCCAGGTGTAATTCCCACCTCTCTGAGTTTCAGAGGTTAAAGGAAACTCTCTGAGTGTCAGAGATTAAATGATACTTTATCCAGTGAAAGGAGGGAAACAGGATAGGATTATTTGGAGGAGTGAATAAAAGAATACAAAGAGGCATAATATATTGTCTAATACACGAAACTGTAGCAAGGAGCAGCCCAGAGTTTTAGATAATAATAGTTACACAGGAATTACAGTAATTGCTGTATACCAGGCACACTTTTCTTTTTTTTTTTTTTTTTTTGTACTGGGGATTGAACTAGGGGCTCTTAACCATTCAGCCACATCCCAGCAACCCCCCCCCTTTAAATACATTTTATTTAGAGTCAGGGTCTTGCTGAGTTGCTTAGGGCCTTGCTAAATAGCTAAGGCTGACTTTGAACGTGATCCTCCTGCCTCAGCCTCCTGAGCTGCTGGGATTACAGGCACGCACCACTGCGCCCGGCTTTAGTTTTTTATATATGAACTCATCCTTACAAAAGTTTTTTAGAGATAGGTACTTGTATTTTCCCCATTTTTCTGATGGGACGTTGAAGTACAGAGAGCAGAACTGATTTGTTCAATGTCACACAGCTATAAATAATAAGGATGGATTTAAATCCACCTTATTAAGTTCATACTCTGAATCCTGCAAGTACTGCCCCCTGAGGGTGAGGGGATGGAGGTCTGAGAAAGAACCATGCAGTTCAGAACAGCTCTGTGCATTAAGCATTGTACAGAAAGAGCAGCAACTGCCTGATCCTGAGGACTGGGTTGAGAATAGTACTGACCACCAGAAATAAACCCAAAATGTAAGCCTCGTTTGCTAGTTTAAATTTTCTAATACCCATATTAACAAAGTAAAGAGGGCTGCGGGTGTAGCTCAGTAGTAGAGTGCTTGCCTAGTATCCACGGCATGGGGAAAAAAAGTTTAAAAAAGGTGAAACTAATTTTGCACTGAACTCAGTACGTTCGAGATATTACCATTTAAATATGTAATCAAAAAACTATTAAAGGGCTGGGGAGATAGCTCAGCTGGTAGAGTGCTTGCCTAGCAAGCACAAGGCCCTGAGTTCGATCCCCAGTACCGGAAAAACAAACAAAAAGACTATTAAAGTATGTTTTTATACTAAGTTTTCGAAATCTGATACTCCACGGGCACACTGAGTGTCTGAGATGGTTGAGGTCAGGGCCGGTTGAGACAGGCGAGGGGACCCGCACTCGTGCCTGCCCAGGCCGCCAGCCTCTCCTGCCTCCTGCCTGCGGAGGGCTGCAGCTCTGGGCCCCGCCCTCAGTCTCCGCCCTGTCTTCTTCTAGTTCTCCAGACAGCACTGGGCTGGCGTGGGAGGGGAGAAGGCAGCTAAATCTGGGGCTGAAGACAGAAGGCGTTCGCCCACTCCCCCACCCTTGCTGTGGGCGCGCCCCTGCCCTGAGACCTGCAGGTGGAAACGGCTGCCTGGCCCCGGCGCTGGCTGCTCCTCAGGGAGCTCCCCCTCCGGTGGCGCCCTGACCCAGTGCACTGTGCAGTGTCCGGTGGGAAGGAACACTCTGATCCAACAAAGGCATCCTTGGCAGAGGGAGGGACCAGATGGTGCTCCCCAAGCCTGCCAGGCATCTCAAGGAGGAAAAGCCTGGCTGAGAGGGGGTTGGGGACAGGGACAATGTAGGGAAGATATTTATGTATCGTGACACCCCTCATGCAAATCAAATGCAAATTCACAGATCGGGTCCTTCCAGCCTTTTGGCTACTGGCCCCTCAGAGGGTGGGGCGGGAAGCCAGCGCTGTGTGGAGGATCTGCTGACTTTGCCTTTCTGGCTTGGCCAGTTACTTGCTGTGTGACTTGGCCAAGTTACTTACCCTATCTGAACTTCAGTTTTCCTTATCTGTAAAATGGGATACTAATATCTTCCTAAGAATACTACTGTAGAGACTCCTGACATAATATTTGCTTAATATTGATGGAAGTCGAAAAAAGTGCTGGAGAGGTGCCAGAGGAACTGAGGAAGGTAGGGATGCTGACCTGGCTCCTTTGGATGAGTGCCCTTTTCTATTTCCAGGGAGAAGTGAAGGGCAAGGGTGCAGTGATGGCCCCGGGGCTAGATGCACAGCAGGAGAGAGGTCACAGGTGACAGATCAACAGGTCAGCCCCGCTCCTGTCAGCCTGCATCTGGACTCCTGGGCTCTTTCCAAGGTTCTAGCCTAAAGAACATTCTGTTGTTACCCTTGTCTGGGACGCCTGTGGGTCTCAGGGAAGCAGGACCAGGCTGGGCAGGGGAAGCCCCAGGTCACTTGTGGGCGTTGTCTTGGGGTGGCACTTCTGTCTTAACTCACGCTGCCACCGGCCTCACTGTTTTAGGATACAGGCCTTGCTATTCCTCCTGGGGGCCACACCTTGAGAAACACCACCTGTCAGGGGGATGCCCTCTGCTTATGGCCCGTAGTTCACTCTCTAGAATGGGCAGTTTTCCCAAGGCCTGGCCTTGACTGCTCTCGCTGCTGTTGGGGCATTGTAGTCTGCCTCTGGCGTGGCGCACAGGATCCACCAACGCTCCCCCGGGCCCTGACCAACTCCTCAGAAGGAAGGGGCAGAGCCTCGCTCCATGTGGCTGCCACATGCAGGACTGAAATAAAAATAGGTCCTACCATCCTTCAGCGTTTACAGCAACAGTCACACCTTGGGGTCTGATGTCATTTTAAAGCAAATGTTGAAGACATAAACTGCATAATAATTTTCACTTAATTAACTCTTTACAAATTAGATATTATGAAAATATTTTTGGCAGGTACCTTATTACCAGACACAGAAGATTTGTTTTTTTGGCAGTGGGGTACCAGGGATTGAACCCAGGTGCACTCAGCCACAGAGCCACATCTTCAACTCTGTTTTGTATTTTATTTAGAGATAGGGTCTCACTGAGTTGCTTAGCCACTGGGATTACAGGCACGTGCCCGGTCACAGGATTTTTTTAAGTGGGATTTTAGTTTCAAATGTTCTTACAATTTTTTTTTTTTTTTTTTTTTTTTGGTACTGGGGATTGAACCCAGGGGCGCTTAACCACTGTGCCACATCCCCGGCCCTTTTTATATTTTATTTAGAGACAGGGTCTCGCTGCTGAGGCTGGCTTTGAACTTGTGATCCTCCTGCCTCAGCCTGCTGAGTTGCTGGGATTACAGGCGTGTACCACTGTGCCTGGCTTAAAAATATCTTTTTAAAAACAAGTAATATAGCAAACAAAATATATTTAAAAAGATAATGAGCAAAACCAACTCCTTGCCTTGCTGTGGCTCTTGTAAAGATGGTATTCATGCCATTCAAGCTCCTCCTTTGAGGCCAGGGGTCTGACCCCTGCCCTTGTCACCACTACCTGGCTCTCCTACTGCTCTGACAGTTCATTTCAGAAGTCTCCATCGCAGGCTTCTGGCCCTCTGCATGCTCCTCCCTGGCTGAGGGCCCCTCACTGCTCTTGTGGGTTCCAGCTCTCATGTCTCCTCTGAGTTCCAGACTCAGGCTGGGATGCTTTCCAGGTCCCTCTGATTCAACCCCTCTAGATACCAGAACTGGGCGTCAGCTTCCTGCAGGCCCTGCATCTGTATACTGATTCTATTCTGCCTCCCTTGCCAGCACCTCTGGGCCTTTCCTGCTACTGCCTCAGCTCAGGGACTCCTTGTTTGTCACATCATAGCTTCAGTTGTGGGGTGCCTGGCCTCTGGCACCAGGCTGGTCCTCTTACAGCTAGCTGTGGGATGGCCAGGTCTCTGTGTAAGGCCTTCAGTGGCTCACCACTGCTCACGGGCAGAAGTCAACCTCCTCAGTTCCTCCTAGCATGACTGGATGCTCTCTGAAATAAACTCCCCTCTCCCCGCCCCCCGCAGCCTTTTTTTTTTTTTTGGTCAGTACTGGCGATCCAACCCAAGGACATTTTACCACTGAGCTACATCTGCAGCTCTTTTTATTTTTTATTTTGAGACACAGTCTTGCTAAGTTGCCCAGGCTGGCCTCAAACTTGTGATCTCCAGAGTGGTTGGGAATCCCATAGTGCACCGCCACACCAGGCAGTAAACTCTTCTTGGCATCTGGGACGCTGTGGGCTAGTCCATGCTTCCCTGCCTTTGCTCAGGCTGTTCCTGAAACACTGTTCCTACCACCTTGGCCTGGGAGAGGAACAATCAATGGTTCTCTGAATCTGAGCTCCAGCACCTCTTCCACAGGCTTTCTTGTCCCTCATATTCCAGACAACCTCTCCCTTTGCTAGAGTCCATGACGCCCAGTACCTTTGTCCCCTCAGTGACAAGACTACCTCCCTTCTCTCCCCACACCCATGCCAGACCAGCTCCTCAAGCTGTGAGGCTGCTTCCTACTCATTTTGTCTCCGGTCCCTTACCCAGCCAGGCTTGCTCTAGGGGTAGCTGGTATAGGCTGTCCCACTTGCTTCTAAGAATAGATTCTGACCAAGAGGAGATTCCTATTGGCTAGAGCGATTGGTTCAGGGCTGGCTGCCTGATGCCAGCCAATCAGAGTCCTTCTTGGGATTTGTCTAAGTGGAGGCAGACAGAAGGACGCATGTCCTTGAAGGCTCTGGAGCCCCCACTGCTGGAAGTTGTTTCTCTCACATACACAAGGAGTGTCTGCAGCAGGACCCAATAAAGCCTGGTAGAGGCAGCAGGAAGAAAGAGGGACCAGAGCACCAGAACTTTAGTCCCCATCCCCGTCCCTGGGTCCCCAGAACTGCCTGGTTCCTCGCATTGCTGCAGCTCTGACCTCACTTGGCAATCTTGTCATCCGCTCCCTTTGCTGAGGCTAAGAGTTGGGCTTCTGTGACCCTTTTGCTAAGTCACAATTTGGTGCATGAAGTGATGGGAAAAATCCTAAATCAGTACATAAAATAGTTCAATGGGGTAGCTGGGAGGAACAGATATCTAACTCCTGAGACCCCCTCCTCTCTTACATCACACACACCTCCAGTGTCATATCCCAGCTGTGCCAGCCAGAGGCTGTATCAGCAACCTACAGCTGTTCACCACCGGACAGTTACAAGATCCCTTCGGAACTCATCTGAGTCTTCCACCATCCTGTGATGCAGGCAGGGTGGCTTCCTCATCCACATTGTACACAAGAAGACGATGATGACAGAACAGGGAATGACTGTCCCAGGAGGGTTGCATGCTCGTAACATATATAATTAAGAGGGACGTATTTGTATATGTAAGAGCTACATCTCTGCTCCCTAGTACCACCCCCCCCCCAAAAAAAATCTACATCTCAGTGTGAATGAGTTTCAGATGCAAGAGAGCACAGTTGGAAATGGGGCAGGGAAATGTCCCACCAAGAGGGGGAAGGTGGGAGGCCGGCCACAGTCACCTACTTCACAGGTGGGCCTCAGTCAGGCCTGGAATCACCAGTCCGCAGCTGAGGGTGATAGTGAGCAGCACTGTCTTCCCTGAGAGCCTGCAGGGATGGATAGACACCCATTAGTTGAGGGTCCAAAGTCCCCCAGAGGAGAGGACAGTACCCAAAAGGGCTCACTTTCCTCTCTGGAGCCTCATCTTCCTGGGGAGCCTGTGGCACAATCTCAGGCGATCCCAGAGGTCAAACTCTGGAAGCATGTTCCTGACTCTGGGGCAGGAATTCTCTCTGACATTCCAGAGAGGTCAGGGTTACCAGGAATGAGTGCCTCTTGGGACACAGTTGGTTCTCCCATCTAAAGGATGCCCTTGGAGGAGGAAAGAGGAGGGTGGGGTGTGCTGGGGACTTTCATCTCTCTGGGGCCTGCCTCACAGGCACGCTGGGCTCCACATGGTGATGTCTCCAGCATCAGCCACAGTCAGCCCAGGACCGTGATCCCTGGGGAAAGGCCAACCCCTCCAGTCCCCTACTCTGTGTCCTTAGAATCTGTCTCCAAGCAGGGCCCCAAAATCACAAAGGGACCACGTCCACACTAGGTCATCACTTCAAGGGTCTGTTCTTTACATGCCCAAGCACAGGTAATAAGAGTACAAAGGAACTGCCCCAGTTTGGTCAGGGTTGTCCTAATTTTTGATGGCTTCTTCTGGGAACCATATCCTTGGTTAGACAGAACCATGGTTTTTTGAATTCTTAGGCACTCAATAGCATGCAGGAGCACACAGCTGGCTAAAAGCTCAGAGCATATCCCCACTCTGTCCCTTGCATCTGTGGGCCCTTGGGTAAGGCATTTAACCCACCAGTTTCTTTATCTGTAAAATGGAGGTGGTAACACTCCCCCTTCATGGGATTATCCAGAGGACTAAGGAGTTAATGTGTGTGTGTGACATTTCAGAGTGCTGGGCCCAGAAACAGCACTTGGGGCATATGTGGATACTATGCTGAAGATGCTAGATGCCTTACCTATGTAATTTCTCAACTCCTCAAATATATTATTGAGGATTGTTGTCTTTAAAAAACACTATTGTCCCCATCTCACAAATGAAACTGAAGCTCAGAAAGCTTAAGGTATTTGCTGTCACCTAGGCGGTGAAAGCTGAGGTGTGAATTTCTGTCTGCCCAATACTCATTCTTCCTTCCATGAGTTGCTGGGGTTGATCACAACTTGGTGAGTCACAGCACTTGCCCACTGGCCGCCCACTTTCTCCAGCTCACGAGCTTTCTGTCACCAGTATGGAACCCAGGGTCACCCACTTTGATGCTGACCTAGGCATCCCAGGCCTCCTTGCCCCAATTCACTGCTGGACACAGAAGCCTCCGACAAGCTGGGACATTGCCTGTATCCACTGGATCACTTGCCCCCTGGCTCATACAGGGCCCTTGTTCTTCAGACCCAGGAGCCTAGACCTCAGTCTCTAGCACATTCCCTCCTCACAGGGGAGGTCTTGCACTCTTCTCTCTTTCCTCAAGTCCCCAGTTAAAGTCAACTGCTCCAGGTAGAGGTTCTTGCCACTGCCAGAATGGGAAAGTAGATGACATTGTGGGGCAGCCTTCTCACCTTGCTCCTCACAGCCCTGGTCCTCAACTGTCCTTCATCCCTTCCTCCAAACTGAGAAACAGAGGTGTCCAGCCTTCTTTCAGCCCATGGATACCTTCCTGGGAGTGGCCTCAGCCTTGACCCTGCCTGCCTACCCACTCCCACCCTCTTCCCTGCCCTCCCTTCCTCTGCCTTCTTAGTTCCTTCCCCATGCACAGCCTCATACCAGGATTCCCCAGGGGGAGCCCTCTCCAGGGCCCTGGGCTTTGGTCGGCACCCGCCTTGGTCTCTTTCACAGCTACTATGTCTTACCTTAGGATAAGTCACTCCTGAATTTCCAGTTGGGAATTCCCAGTTTGTGGAATCACAAGAAGAGGGGCCAAAAAGTTTCTCTGACAGAGCCCAGGTTTGGTCTTTGTCACAGTGAAACAAACAGTCAGCAGGTTCGTAACCTCTGGGACCTCCTCCCCCGGCTTCACCTCACTAAGGTCTGTTGTCTCAGAAAGGACTCCAGCGGGGGCTCCTCTCCCCATCCCGCATCCTTATCTTCCCTCAGACACTCCAGCAGGGAAGCTCAGCTCCAAAGGCCAGCGGGTCCCTCCCCCATCCTACCTGGGGTGAAGAGGCTCTGTCTTCTCTTTGGTAACCAAGGGAAACCAGGACAGAGACACGTAAGCTTCTGGAGCTGTAGGGTTGCAGCCCTCCTGCTGGGGACGAGGGGGCAGACTTTCTAAGACGACTGGTGTTCCAGGACTTAAGAATGCTGTCCCTCACCACCTACCTGATGTCTCGCCTTCCCTCTAATCCCGCAGTTCCCTACTCCACTCATGGGGACCCCAGGCCTTGGGGCCAGTTTGCAAATAGTGACCGGGTAGGACGGGGAAGAGGCGGGGATCCCCCCTCGAGTGGACCAGGGTAGGGTGGAGACATCGCAGTACGTTCCGACAGACCGACGCTTCCCAGCTTGGGGCCAAGGCGATGGCCTATATGCGCCGAGGGCGCTGGAGGGGTTTCGGGGCCCCGCTCCCGTGCGTGGGGTCGGTCGGGTAGGCCTGGGTGGGGTATCCCCTCTCCCAGAAGTCCCTCACCAGTTCCGGAGACCGGGCGCTCGCCCTCACCGGCCGCAGTGGTCGTTAGGGACGCCTGCGTCGCCAGGGGGCGGGCCGTGCCGTCGCAGGGCGAGGTGCGGGGTGCGCAGCGGGACTGCCCACACGGTTGTCCTACGCGCCGGCACGCGGCGCGCTGGCAGCCCTGGGGCTTTCTGCGGAATCGGCTGCGTGGGGCGGTTGGCGGTAGCGGGAGCTCTGTGACCTTGGGCTAGGTTTTGTGCTTCTGCGGGCATTTGGGAATGGGTGGACTTTTCGTGCGGGGAGGTGATGGCAGGTCTTCTGGACTGGAGTGCTTTGACCTCTGGATACCTTTGTGTGAAAAGGTTGGGGTGACGCGGGGAGGTGGTTCAGGAAACGCATGGTGGAAACTGAGGACGGAAAGGCCCTCTCTGGGCACCTACAGGAGTCACTGGAACTCCCCTGAGGCCTCCTACTGACCCACACCTTTCTCCAAGATGTAAATAGGGTGCTAGAGACAGAAAGGGTCCAGGCCTTCACAGCCCCAAGTTGGGTGCCAGCGCCACATCCAGCGCTGAGTGACAGGATGTGGTAGGTGTCCCTGATCTCCAGGGGGGTGGCTATTAAAAAAGAAATCCTTCTGGAGAGGAGAGGCAGCCTGGGTGGAGGGGCGGGCGTTGTCTCATGAAGGCAGAGCTTGGTTTTAATTTCAGCTCTGGATTACTACCACTTGGTTACCTTGGGTAAATATCTCAGACGCTCCAATGACTCATCAATAAAATGGGAGTACACAGCTCCCGGTAGTGCCCAGGGAGGAGCTGGGCCGGTGGAGAGCACCACTGAACAGGAGCAGCCGCCATTCCTGAGGTACAGCTATGCAGTTCAAGGTCAGACACCAGGGCTGCAGGCCCCTTCAAGCCCTGCATTGACTTACCCACAAATCATCAGGCCTCAATCAGAATGAGGCACTGCAAGCAATGATGCTCCTGTGTTCCAACACTTTTTTTTAAAAACTAGACAACCCTAGAACTTGGTAGCCAGGGGACCCCGGCTCTGAAGATCAGTCCACAGAGGTTCTTTTTTTCATCTTGCAACAGGATTTGGGAACCAGCAGAGTTCTAGTGCTTGGCTCAGAGCTGGGTGGACTTATTCTGGCAGGGGAGGAGGACCTCCCTTCAGCCCTTGACCTCCTGCTGCTCTGAGCACAGATCTCAGCTTCCTGTTTGCTTCTGCTCAGGCTGGGGCAGGCCCTGTGTAACTTGTTCTAAAAAGCCTGACCCCCATCTCTCTCTGATCCCTCACCTACCTCTGTCCTAGCTCCCTGCTCAGTGGCATGGGCCTCTTGACCCCACTGGAGGGCCCTGTGCAGGCTGTTCCCAGCCTGGAACACTTTTCCCTCAGATTTCTGTGAGGATCACACTCTCACCTCCTGCTCCCAGCTCGGATGCCACCCCACCCTCCTGACCTCGTCTCACTTTAGTTTTCATCACTGTCTGATACCCTCTTCATTTTTTTCTGTGCTGGGATTGAACTCGGGGACTCACCCATGCCAGCAAGTGCTCCAACTCTGAGCTACATCCCCAACCCTTTTTATTTTGTTATAGGGTCTCACTAAATTGCTCAGGCTGGCCTCAAACTTGCCTTCCTCCTACCTAAACCTTCTGACAAGCTGGGATTACAGGCCTGTGTCACTGTACCTGGCTCTTCTTTCTCTTTCTTGCTTTTTTCTCCCACTAAAAGCAAGTCTGAATTTACTTCCAAGCAGAAACTGTCTGGTGCTTGCCACAGTCTTAGCGATAGAGCAGTACCCGTTGCTCAGTGTATCAACAAATCAGCAGGGCCTTAATTAAAAGGGAGGGTTGGCTCTGCTGTCATGATTTTCACATGACACTTTTAGTTCTTGGTAACCAGGGAGCCCTTTGTTGGTACCCAGCTAAGCCCAGCATGCAGAACCTGTCTGAGCACTCTGGGGATGAGGATGGTCCAGATTTGGGTTCTGCTGGCCTTTCTGCTCTGTGTAAGAGGTCAGACTAGTGATAGGGCACCCATGCCATGCTGGAAAGGAAATTTTTTTAAGTAGAATCTTCCAGAGCTTCCTATCCTTTGTGAAGTACTTTTTAATAAACAATTACAACCACAATAGCTCGTGTCTTCACACTGGGCGGGGACGGTGTCCTGGGCCCACTTCTGCTTCCCCTAACCCACGTCTCCTTGTATCATGTAGGGACCAGACCAGGTGGCCCAAAGCAGCTCAGCTACTCAGCCTCCAGCCTTTGGTCCTCTGCTTCAGCTTACTGGAGGTTCTGCTGGCCCTCTGAGTGTGCCAGCTGCGTGCCTTTAGTCCACGTGGGTTCCTGGGTGGACCCAGGTTGGAGCTGGTTAAGGGCGTAGGTTCGGGCTGTCCTGAGGGCAGCTTCCAGGTCAGCAGTGCTTCCAGTGCCCTGGGCCACTACGCGAGAGCCCCAGGCCTTGCCCCCCATGTGGCTGCACACAGCCAGCGCCCACTCCTCTGCTGTGAAGGTGGGCGTGGCACCCTGTGGACAGAATCAGAAGGGGAAGGGATGCACAGCAGCCTCACCGCCAGCATGCATGCAGAGGACCTGCAAGAGTGGTATCTCAGGGGTCACAGCCCTTCTCTAGCTGGGCACATAGTGGGGCAGTTGGTGAGGTGACAGGAAAAGTGCTTGGCTGGGAATGTGTGCAGAGGTTGATGAGCATCTGGGACTTGTGGTGGGGAAGTGAGGCCTGGGAGGGTGGGAATCAGGGAGTCGCAATTTCTTCTGGGGCAGGAAAGGCTATCTTTAGGGGAAGGAAACTGCCCTATGTTCATTCTGGGATGTCCACTGGGTCACCTCCACCCAGCCAGCCCTGGCCTTCTTGTCTGACAGGAATAAAAGACACAGAATTAGAGAGCTGGACAGGAGCTGCCAGGGCTAGGGTGCTCTCCTGCTCCCTTACCTGGGCCACCTGGCAGGCACACAGCACACTGCCCACTGGCTGGGGGCTGAGAAGGAGCACGGATGTGCTGGGGGCCCGCGCGCACAGCTGTCGCACCACCTTCACCAGCACCTGGTGAGTGAGGACACGGGCACTGCATAGCTTCCTAGACTCCCAGATGCCTCCCAGCCAGGCCTTTGTCCTCCCCCGACACTGAGGTAGCCCCCTGCCCGGTGCCAGCACTCACTGATAAGGACTCAGTGGAGACTGTGTCCACAATCAGAGGCCCCTTTGAGTGCCGCTTCAGCAGCTCCTCAGATTTCTTTGCAGCCTGTGGAGCAGGGAGGACAGTAAAGGGGTCAGGCTGAGAGCCGGATTTCCCATTATTCCCCACTTAGAAGTGAGCCCCCGTCCAGCGATCCCCAGAGGGCTTCTTCTGTGCCCTCCCTCAGTGAAGGTCATCAGTTCTGAGTGGTGTTGGTGGGAGGGGCTCTGCCAAGGATGTCCTTGTCTTTTGGGTTCCACCTTTGTCCTTCCCCACCTGCCTTGGCTCCTCCCTTTCATCATAGCTCCAGGCCCCCAAAAGTAAGTCACTGAAGGTGACAGGAGGAAGGCTGGAGCACAGATGGACCAGGAGGGGACGGACCATCAAATACGGGTTGAATGGCATTAATCAAGGTAGGAAGTTTCCTGGAGGAAAAGTTGGGGAAGAGACAGTTTGGCAGAAAAAAAAGTAGGGAAATAGCTTGAGATGGCTCCTAGCTGGAGGTGAAGGGAGAAGCTGTTACAGGCCCCTCACCCCTTGCCCCCGCTGCCCCAGCCCTTTAGGGGACGGCCTCTTGGGGTTCATGCTGGAGTGCCTCTGAGCACAGGGGCGAGGTCACCCCCTTACCTGGCCCATCCCCAGCTTACGGATGGCTGTGTTGGCGCGCCGCTGCAGCACCTTCAATGTGGCCTGAAGCTCCCGTCGCTGCCACTGGGGCATCATGGCAGTGTCCACAGCCTGTGGCCAAAGTGTATCATTTTGCTTTTTGCCTGAGCCACGGCCTCTGAGGCAGGGAACAGCAGGGTCAGGGCAGACACCAGACCCACCCTGTGGATAAACATCTGGGCCAGCTGGAGCCCAAACCTACTGAAGTACTAGGTAGAGACCTAAAGGGTCCACGGAAGAGTCGGGGAGGGAACAGGACCAAAAGAGGGTTCGAAACAGCTCCATTATGGGGGTAGCCCCTACCTCAGTCAGTCGTCCCATGTCCTTGGATAGCCGCTGAGCCTCCCCCAGGTCCTGGGTGCCCCGACTCAGTCGCTCTGTGGCTGCTTCCACCTCCTGGGCGAGGCTCTGACCCACTTCTCGAGCCTGCAGAGAGGGGACAGAATGGTCAGTTTCCAAGCTTACTCTCACTTCCCTAGGACAGGGCTTGGAGCTGGTCAAGGTCAAATTAGAAAAGTTCAATAGCCAGGATTAATCAAGATGATAGCACTGGCATGGCCACACCAGTGTGCACATATGAACACTGGCTTCACTGCTTGGCATTCCTGAGCCCAGCAGTGTTGGCTGTGTGTGTGTGTCCCCTGCCCTCCTATCTGGAAGTCTGGACACCTGGAAGTCTCCTGGGCCTACGGGTGTGCTCACCTGCTTGGCCTGCTCCCCAGTGACAGCCAGCAGACGGGTGGTACCCTTGGCAAGCTGCTGCTCCCCAGTGATAACCAGGTCCCCTACATCCCCTGTGCACAGCAGGTGCCTGTGGGCAGGAGGAGGAAGGACAAAGTCAGAGGGGATTATTGGAGAGAAGGGAGAAGCCTGAGCCCCAAGCTGGGATCTGGTGCTCCAAAAACCATGGAAAGGGAAAGATCTAGGCCCCAGGATCAGGGCAGCAGAGGAGTGACTCACGTCCCACAGCACAGCTCCACAGAGGTTTTCAGGGCAGCCTGGCAGGCAGGGTCCAATGCACGGGCCACGGGCACTCCCACTGATACCACCCGCACAGGGTCTGGGTATATCTGAGGGTTAAGAGGGGACAGGCCTGTAATTGCCTGTAAAGAACAAAGAAGAAGCCTTCTGGGTACGCCTGAAGGGAGCAGGCTATCTCCACCCACTGACCTCATCCAGAGAGCGCAGGCCAGGGATGTGGGCAGTGAGTGCCAGGGGCACTTCCTCCATGTAGACTGCCTCATCCTGCGCCACAGCTTCCCGGACAGTATCTTCTACTCTCCGTAGCTGCTCTGGGGTCAGTGGGCCCTGGAGGATGGAGGGAAATGGCATGGAAACAGACATTAGCCTTATCCTTGTAACTGATGCATTAGGGGCAGTCAACATTCACTGAACTATCCCCAGGTTCTACGATGGTGGCTGGCACAGAGTAGGTACTCGATAAATATTGGTAGAGAAACAATTCTTTTCCTTAGAAAGCCACCTGGGAGTTGGGCCTAGTGGAAGCTGAAGCCCTTTCACTGGGCACCAAAAATTGATGAAAATAGTAAAAAGGAAACTCTGTCCTCAGGGGGCTTACAACAGCAGGCCCAAAAGGAAGAAATATGGATGGGCTGCTGCAGGGATCAGCAAGCAGGATTGGGAGTAGTCAATGAGTGCATCCTGTGGAAGGGTCAGAGCAGCTGTGTACAGAGCGGGTAGTGAGCAGAGAAGAGAAAAGGCAGCCCAGTTTAAGCAAGAATGGCTAGGGTGACAGCAGTAACAGGGCAGGTGGGTGGCTGGAGGGGAAGGGGCTGTCCCCAGCTGCAGGGTCTTCAGAACCCAACATCAGAGCTGGGAGAGGCCCACTGCCCGGTCTGGTCAACCCTGGCACACTAGACTGGCTCTTAAGCAAGAAGGTTGTCTTTCTGTGCCTGGCTCACCTGGGTGGCCACATCAAAGCGCAGTCGTTCTGGGTTGAGATGGGAGCCCCGCTGCTCTGTGTTGGGGCCCAAGGTCTGACGCAGTGCCCAGTTCAGGAGGTGGGTGGCCGTGTGCTTCTCCATGCAGCCCAGACGCCAGGCCTGTAATGCTTTTGTCATCCAGGGTCCTGGGTGAGGATGGGGTGTGGGGAGGTTGAAGGGGTCACAGGATATTGAGCATAACTGGAGTGGGGTCCTTACCTTATCCACATGCAGCTGCACCTGGTCTCCCACCTGCAGGCATTCAGGGGCCACTGCCTCATGCAGGATAAAGCCCCCATAGACTTGGGCCCGGGCCACAGGAAACAGCACATCCTGAGGGGAAGGCAGGGCCAAGATGCTGGAGTAACTGCTTGTCATCTTCTCCCTCCCTTTTGCCCCTATCCAGGCTGATTTTGACCTCCACAGTAGTTAGCCTGGGATGGGGAACACTCACCTGCTGTCCTGCCCGCACCAGGTAGCCACGGTCGGAAGCCTGACCCCCCTGTTCAGCATAGAAGTTGGTCCTGTCCAAGAGGAAGCCACAGCGCTGGCCTGCCCCCACGGAATCCACGGCTGTCCCATTCTCTGCGTATAGCCGCAACACCTGGGCCTCACAGGTGCCAAACTCTGCCAGGGTGCAGAAGGGTTATCTGTGGTAGGCAGGGGCTGGGGATGTGGGTGTGTGACTTGAGGCCAGCAGGCACCCCGTCGGGATTGCAGCGACCCCTGGTGGCTAGCCTGGGGAATGCACAAGGGCTGGGAGCCATCATCTTAGATGTCCTTCCCAATCATGGTTAGGCAAGTTTGTGGCCACCTGCCTGGGCCCAAGCTCTCACCATAACCCCCGCCAGGCTGCAGGGAGTAGCTGTACTTGGGGCTGTCATCAGTGCGGGGCACCCCTTGGCGCTGCAGCTCCCCCAGTGCATGGATGTTGAGGTGCAGCCCCTGCTCTTGCTCTGGCTCCGTGTGCCGTGCCCGGTACTGCAGGATGGTGCATGTAAGAAATGGGTACAGAGAACACCATGGGGCTTGAGCCGTGAAGAGTCCTGTCCCATGGACTCTGCAGCCCCCCTCTTGAATAAGACCTCAGGGCTTGGATGGCTGCTAGAGACCTGGGCTGACTGGTGGACCCTCCCTCATGCAGGCTCCCTGGGTTCAGGCCTCCCTACCCACCACCCCTGGAGGCCTCCTCTCTAGGACCCTGTGCTGGCCTCTCCTCTTCTGATTCTCTGTCCAGCTCACTGCCAACTAGTGTTCTTCTCCCTAGGTTCTGAGCAGGGCCGAGGTTTCTGTTCCATCATTGCCATGGGTAAGGGACAGACTCTAAGCATCTAGATTCTTCTCAATAGCTATAGCTCTAGCCCCAGGAACTCAGGGCTGGGGAAGAGGTTGACATGTCCTAAAACAACCCAGAACAGGGGTGCCCCAGCCTGTACCTGGGCCTCCTCCTGGGCCAGTCGTTCCAGCCCAGCAGAGTCCAGCTTCACCCCCTTCTCCTCCAGCATCAGCTCTACCAGGTCCAGGGGGAGCCCCAGGTCGCCAGACAGTGACAAGGACCAGGCCACTTGGGCTTTGAGGAAGGAGGACACAGTGTTGAGGAGGGATGGGGTAAGACAAAGGAAGGGGAGAGACCTGAGGGAGAAGTAAGGGGCCAGGGCTTTTCTAAGCACAGGGATAACCATGTGCCAAGCACGAGTGCTCCCTCCCCACACGAGAGACTCCCAGGTGAGGGGTCACCTTCAAGCTTCATCTTCAAGGCTTCAATATCCCATCAAGAGATGGGATATTTAGAGGAGTGGGGAAGCTCGGCCTGAGCATGCAGGCCACCTTGGATCACAGGGACACGGGGCAGGGCTGGATGGGTAGTGCAGAGGAGGGAGAAGCAGGATGGGTTCGGGTGCTGGGAGGACAGGGAAGGAGGCATAGGGGAAGCACGATGTGGACAGGAGACACAGGACTGGCCCACAGCTCCCTCCTCTCCCCACCTCGGAGTGTCGGGGAACTGCTCACATTCTGGCGAGGTACCCCACTTACCAGGGAACAAATCAGAAGGCCCCAGGCGCCTCAGAGTCCGATCAATGATCTGCCGGCCCCGCTGCAGGGAGGCCAGGAAGGCTGCCTCGTCCTCTGATACCAGGTTGGCTATCTGAACAGGCAGGACAAGAGTGGAGCTGGTCTCCTTGGAGGGAGGACCTCTCTCCACACTCTCCCATCAGTCCCTCCCTCCCCACCCAAATCTAGTACCTGGGCTGAGTTCTTCTGCAGTTCAGGATAAGTGTTTCCCTAGGGAAGGTGGAGAGGGCTGAGGAGGCATGATGGGCAGCCAGCCCACCCCGGGCCTCCCTGAGGACCCCTGGCCCAGAGGCTCAAGCG
This sequence comes from Sciurus carolinensis, assembly GCF_902686445.1. Lineage (NCBI taxonomy): Eukaryota > Metazoa > Chordata > Mammalia > Rodentia > Sciuridae > Sciurus > Sciurus carolinensis. The sequence goes on along the minus strand of NC_062219.1, from coordinate 111,661,537 downwards.
CCCTGAGGAACAGGGGAAGGGACCCATATAGGCAACTGGTTGTCCTAGGGCTGGAGGCAGAAGGGAGTCATAATGTCCGAGCTCAGTGGCCTGGGCCAGGAGCCTCCTGCAACCTCCTGCCTCTTGTAAGCAAGTGTGGCAGAGAGGATGCTGGGCTGGACATCTAGGGTGAGGAACCCTGGGTGCCCAGGGTGGTAGGGTCTTCCAGGGCCAGGGAGGCCTTACCAGCATCTCCACCACCACGGGCACCAAGCTGCCCAGGAAGCCAGGCGGCGCCCGTAAGACCTCGGTGGAAAACCGCACGGCTCGACGAAGAATCCGACGAAGAACCAGCCTAGAGGGGTTCAGAACTCAGATATGAGCCCCCAGCAGCCCCTGACTGGCAGTATGGAGAGTGGGGTCCACCCCAAAGCCCTCTCCCTTCCCCCATTCGTCCTGTGCTCTCGACCCGACCCACTGCTCCATGTCCTCCCTCCTTGCCCTGCAGCCCCCAGCAGCTCCTGCCACTCTGTGGCGCCTTTCCACACTCACGGGGCACCTGACATTCCTGGGGCGACACCATCGGCGATGCAGACACTGAGTGTGCGGATGTGGTCAGCCACCACGCGGTATGCTGTGTCTATGTGTCCCTCGTCTGCTGCTCCTACCCGGCCTGAGTAAGGGGGTGCCCCACAGCCCTGGAAAGCAGGAGAGGAGACAAGCTGTTGGCCCTGCCTAATCTGGCTGGGTGGATGTCTTCACTGATTCTAGAGCATCGGCGCTCAGCCCCAAAGTCAACCACCTCCAGAATGAGCTTCTGGAGAAGCTGCCCACATGGGCTCACAGCCAGCACTAACGATGGTGATGGTGTGATCACCTGCTGAATTTCTATTCTCAGAACTGGGTGCCTCCTTGAAATATGATGCATCCCCCAAACAGCCCTGTTCAAGAGGTATTATTATCCTTCCTTTAAAGTGAGAAAACTGAGGCCCAGAAGAGCTAAGGGACACAGGCCACAGAACTCATCGGGAGCAGATCTGACATCTGAGCAGGCCTGTCTGACACTTTCTACACATGGGAGTCCTCGCTGGATTCACCCTCTTCCCCAGCTTCATCATGTCAATAACAGCCCTGTCACTCACTGCTGCTCAAGTCAGTAACCCTGCCCCTCCCCATCTGATCCCTCAGTGGGTCCTTTTCTTCCATGAGAGCTCCCGCCTTCGCTCTGCTCTACAGTCTCTTGCCTCGCCTGCTAATGGCCTCCCAACAGGTCTCTTGGCTAGTACTCTTATTACCCTTCAGCCCACACTCCACACAGCCACAGGAGTGGCCTTTCAGAAGTGTATCTGGGACCCATCACCCCACGCCCCAGTCCTTTTCGCCACGGGTGGAATAAAAGCCTCACTTTGGACTTCAAGGCCTCATGAGATTTGATTCCTGCTTTCCTTTCCTGAGCACATGGTGCTTTGTGATGAAACTACAGCTGCTTCCCATGGAGGGATAGAATCTATTTCTCCATTCAAGTCTGAGGTTGGCCTTGTGACTTGCTCTGGCCAATGGAACATAGTGAAAAGAACACTCTCGAAAGCCTACACTTCTGCTTTCCTTCTTGGAACCTTGCTGAGTTGTGATGTGAACAAGCCCGGGCTAGCCAGCTGGATGATGATGGACACAGAGCCTACTCACACCAACTGGAAGCCAGCTAACCCCCAGAACAGAGCTGTCTCATAACTGAGCACAGAGGTATGGTGACCCCACACGAGACCAAAAGAATTTCCCAGTTAAGCCACCAAACAGCCTGCCTCAGACTCATGAGCTAAATGGTAGTCATAAGTCATGGAATATTTGGGTAGTTTATTATACAGCAAAAGCTAACTGACATGTGGCCAGTAACATTTTCTGTGATTCTACTTTAGTAGGCTGGCTGCCTTTGGTTCCTGGTACATGTCAAACCCTTTCCTGTCTCAGGGACTTGGTACCCTCAGCCTGGAATAAGCTTCCTGTGGCTGACTCCTTTTTTAGGTTTCAGTTCAGAGGTCATCTCTGGTGAGCCTTCTCCACATACCTCGTTTAATATTCCTTGGTACTCCCCTTGGTTACTATCAGCTATGTTTATTGCCTGTTTACAATTTGTAACCTAGAATCTTGTTCTTTCACATATTTATTGTCTGCCTTTCCTACTAGTGGGTAAGCGCCACCATCTCCTGTCTGTTTACAGCTATATCCTCTGTACCAAGCATACAGGACTCAACACAAAGTAGGCACTCAACTCACAGTTTTTGAATGAATGAAGGAAGGAGTTAGAAGCAACATCGAGTAACAATGAACCCTAGCCTTGTGTTTGAAACCCTAGGATTCTCAGCTGGTTACTGTCCCCATATGCTGGAAATACTCTGAATTCTCAACAAAGATGAAAAGCCAGGGGGCTGAGTGCTAATGACGGGCGGGTCAGAGAGCTTCCGGAAGGGCAGAGGAAGGCTCACCTGGTGAATGGCGTTGAGAAGCGGGGAAAAGAGGTCGGTGTCATAAGTGGAGTGCCTGCCCTGCAGCACAGCCACCAGCCTTTCCAGGCCCATTCCTGTGTCCACGTGTCGCTGGGGCAGGGGCTGTAGGCTTCCATCTGCCTCTCTGACCAGGGAAGGTGTACAAGGTGAGGCTAACCAGGATACAGGTCCGAGGGAGATGCCCAGGTGGAGTAACAAGAAGTCCAAGGGGGTCGATGAGGAGCAGGATGGTTCCTCCTCCCACCACACCCCACCGCTGCCCAATGGGACAGGACAATGGCCTTGGGTCCTGTCCTTTCTTAGACTAACTCTACCTTCACCCTTGCCTGGGCCTTTGCCTAGACCCAAATCACCTACTAGGGCAGAATTCTTTGCCCTTAGAGAGACATGTCAAGACTAGAAGAAAATCTTAGAGAGCATCAAGTTCAACTCCATTGCATCTTAGCAGGTCAGAGACTGGTTTAAATTGTCATAGACAAAGACTAGGATTAAATCAGTCATTACCTGAAAAGTGTTTAAAGATATGCCTGATATATACTGAGTGAGTATTTGTTTTTGTAAAAAGCAGATCATTCTTCTGACTGCCTCCTTTTTTACCTCTAGGCAGGAATTCTCCCCCTGCTTCAGCACCCCATTACCTGTTGTGCTGCATGAAGACCAGATTCCAAAGTTCTACCAGCTCAGGGGCTCCCACTCCACCAGCCAGGTCGTAGTGGATCTCAGTACAGGGCCCACAAGGGCCCGTGTCTCCCATCTCCCAGAAGTTCTCTTGTGGTCCAAAGGAAAGCACACGGTTGGCAGGCACCCTGGGGAGAAAGCCAGGTAAGTGGTGGGAGACAGACAGATTCAGAAGCTGGGGCACTTTTGTCATGAGACTCCCTCCTCCAAGTCCCAGCTCGGCAAGAGGAACAGGGCTGACCCTGGTATGTGCTGAGACTAAGGACCTGTGCTGGCAGTCTCTGTTTTCCAGTTTACCTGCCCTCCAGAAGTGAATATAAAGAGGGGACTGACTTACCCTAAGCTGAGCCAGATGTCCCTGCTCTCCAGGTCTGGGTCCAGTCCTGTTTTGGGATCACCACCAAAGTAGGAGACCCAAAGCCTGTCCTTAGGAATCCTGTAGACCTGAGTCAGCAGTTCCCAGGCCATGCTGCAAGCCTCTGCCTGCACAGGAAACCAGGAAGGGGGGAAGGGGAAGGTGGGTGACAGGGAGGCCCCACATATGTGCCAACCAAGCCACATGAGTTCAGGTCTTAGGTAAAGACAAAACCATTTCCATTGCCTACCTTGTTTCTGGAATAAACCAAGACCATTTCTGCCTCTGAAGTTTTTTTGTTTTTTCCTGCCCAGAAAGTTTCCTGGTTCGTCTGCTTACCTTCTTTCAAGTTCTAAAAATGAATCCCGCCTTTTCCATGAAATCCTCTACCCACCCTGCTCTGGGGTGACCTTTAATTCCAGTTAGCACCTTAACATTGCTGTCTGACCATTTATTCATACAATAACTTAAAAATCCATTAGACAGGAGGTTCAGTCCCTGCCCTCTAGGGACTTAACGATCCAATTAGGTAAGTGAGATATGGCCCTATTATACATGCTCACCTAGCACTTTGCCTCTGTATCTAGTATGAGGCCCTGGCTAAGCAGCCGGGGCGGCCCCCTTCTTGACTGATCTCTGATCCTTTCTTAACTCCAGAGTTCCCTGGTGACTCACCTTAAAATATTCACCTCCAAAGGCCCAATTTCCAAGCATCTCAAAGAAGGTATGATGGGAAAGGTCTCGACCCACATCTTCCAGATCGTTATGGCGTCCTCCAGCTCGCACACATTTTTGGCTGTTGGTTACACGCCGGAAGCCTGCCATCTCACTTCGAGGATCCACAGTGCCCAGGAAGATGGGCTTGAACTAGAAGCACGTGAAGGGAGAAGGCAGTTATCTCCTCAGAGGGAAAAGTGGAGAGAAGATATAGCAATGGCTGTTCTGCCTGAAGGCCGATTGTGACCCTAGAGTATAGTGTGGTCTTGGCTTAGGGAGACAACCTGGGGGGCCTGTGGCAGCCATCTCTGGTGTGTGTGAGGCAGAGCCAGAGACCCTCTGCTAGTGAAATAATCAAGAAGGATAAATGTATTGGTGGCTGGAGACAGTGCACTGAAAGGTGGTGCCTTCATCTTAGCTTCTTCAAACACATTCAGTAACTTAAGGGAACAAAACTGATCACAGGCCAGGTGTGGTGGCGCATGCCTGTAATCCCAGCGACTCGGGAGGTGGAGGCAGGAGGATCACAAGTTCAAGACCAGCCTCAGCAATTTAGAAGGGCCCTAAGCAACTTAAGGAGGCCTTTGTCTCAAAATGAAAAATAAAAAGGGCTGGGGATGTAACTCAGCAGTAAACACCCCTGGGTTCAATTCTCAGTTCCAAAGCAAACAAAACCCAAACGGTTCTGGGCACTGTCCAAACTATCAGCATTTAGTAGGCTTTTAAGGTAAACCTTCCACCCCATCTTCAAATTATAGATGAGAACAACAAAGTCTAGAGAGAGTAAATGCTTGCTCAAAATCAAACACTTAGAAAATGCAGTTACCTAGAACACACTTGGTGCTCAATAAACATTATTTAATGGACAAGTTATCTTTACTCAGAGCCCCGCTGGACTCCACACCTGCTATTCTGGGACCTAAAACTCCATCCCTGACCGGAAGTCCAGTCAGGTCCTCTCCAAACCCTAACTAGGCCTGAGCTCCGCCCCCAATCGGTTCATCCAACTACGCTCCGCCCCCTTTCTCTCGAAGCTGTGAGCTCCACCCCTCACTTCTTTTGCCCAATCTCGCAGCGCCTTCTCCGGAAAACTGACGAACTCCGCCCCCGATGAGTACAGCTCCGCCCCCACCTGGTTCATGCCGGCGTTGACAAACAGCAGACTGGGGTCGCCGCGGGGCCGCACGGAGGCCGAGGGCACCAGTCGGTGGCCGTGGCGATCCCGGAAGAAGCTCAGGAAGGCGTCCCTCACCGCGGAGCTCTGGGCTGGAGGCGGCTCGGTGGAGGCCGGCCGACGGCTGGGGTCCTGCAATGCGGGCGACCTTCGAATGGGCCGCCGCAGCCGCCGGGCTACAGCTGCCACCGGCGCAGCCATCGTAACTCTGGGCAGCGGCCTCACGGGATCAAAGAGTGACGTGAAAGGAATCAGTGCGTTTCCTACAGCGGCCCCTGACGACGGGAGGACTCAGGACAGCTTCTGCCGCGGATGGAAGTGGTTGGAAAGGAAGGGGACGCTGGCAGAAGTCGGAGAGCACAGCGCCTGGCACACAGCAGGCCCTCGATTCACTTAGTATTGAACAAATATTCATGAAGAGCTCTCCTCCTATGTGTTAGTCATTGATTTAGGCGCTTAGGTACATTAGTAACAACATTAATAAAATGCCCAGTCCTCTAAAATCTATATTCTAGCAGTAGTTGTTATGCTTATTGATTTTGCAAGGTTATGAATGGAGTTACAGTGAAGAGGTGTGAACGCAGTTTCGCCTGTGTGTGTGCTGTGTGTTTTTCCAGGCTGAGGGAAGAAGGTAGAGAATGCTAAGAAGATAACAGCATTCATCTGAGGGGCATTGAATATCACTATATGCCAGGCACTGTTCTAGACACTTGCTAGTTCCCTTTGCCCTTGGCATTGGAGATAGTCATTTTTCCCTTAGAGACTGAAGTAGGCCTTTTGGAGCAGGTTTCTGTCAGAGACACAGAAGCCAAACAGCATCTGCTTCATTATTAATTGCTTAATAACATTTGGTCTTTTAATTTGCTGGGGGATAAGAGAGAATCCAGGTCGCCAGGTCTGAACGAAGCTGTTGGCTGAAAGCTGCAGAGATTGATCTCCATAGGCTCCCAGATTCCCTGGAGTTTTGTATATTTTGCTTTAGGGCAGGAGACACCTGCCCCACCTCCCCTTGTGTCTTTCTCTCCATAGTAACAGCTGTGACTGTGAGGCCAACACAGATCCTTGTGGGTGTAGCCAGATTCCTCACAGGGCTTCTCATGATGACCTCTGCCTTTGGTTTGAGAAATTAAACAGAGATTTGGTCAAGGTTAAAGCCTGTTAGGGTCATAGGAGGTGAGGTGGGTGTGGTCACAAAGGCGACCCTAGCCATTGAAGGGTTCTTTTGGCTACCTTCTTTGTCAGTTATGTTTTTTGGGGGTCTTTTGAAACACAGTTTCCTTGGGGGAATATGTAGTCTATTTTGGACTTGAGTTTCTATAGCAATAGTGAATTCTCTACTCTCTTTTCTGACAGAGCCCATCATGTCTATTCCATGATTCTGTTTCTCATGGAGCCCACGTAGGTTCAAGGTGCTGTTTTGCAAATGCTTTGCCTGTTTTGGTTTTTCCAGTGTTTCTGTAACAGGAACCTAAAGCCAGATGGGGATTTCTGTGAGATTGATGACCTTGAGAAAAGACTGTGAAATTCTTTCCCAAACTGAGATGGGAGTGTTTCCCCAGATAAATATAGCCGGGCCTCTACTTTTTTCCAGATCTTGCCCAGAAAGTCTTTGTGTTTAGTAGGAACTCCACGTTTTAGACTTGCTGGTATCTCGTGTGGTACTGTGAATTTAAAAAAATAAAATAAAAAGAAGCAGCTTTATTGAAATATACACACCATACAATTCACTCATTTAAAGTACTCAATTAAATAACTTTTAGTATGTTCGCAGAGTTGTGCAACATTACTGCAAACCACTTTTAAGAACATTTTCATTACCTCTATAACAAAGCTGGCACTCTTTGGCCATTAACTCCAATCCTTTCATTCCTCCCAGGCAGCCACTAATCAACTTTCTCTTCTCTGGCTCGCTCTCTCTCTCTCTCTCTCTCTCTCTCTCTCTCTCTCTTTATATATATATATATATATATATATACACACACACACACACACACACATACATACATACATGGTATATACGTGGATTTGCCTGTTCTGGACATTTTATATTAGTGGAATCATATCATATATGTGCTCTTTTGTAACCAGCTCCTTTCACGTAGCATGATGTTTTCACGTTTCATCTATGTTATAGCATGTATCATAGATTTAAAAAATAATTACTATTATTATTAGAAGTAGTAGTACCAGAATTGAACTCAGGTGCTTAACCACTGAGCCACATCCCCAGCCCTTTTTTGTATTTTATTTAGAGACAGGGTCTCACTGAGTTGCTTAGGGTCTCACTAAGTTCCTGAGGCTGGCTTTGAACTCAAGATCCTCCTGCCTCAGCCTCCAGAGCCTCTGGGATTACAGGCATGTACCACCTTGCCTGGCTTAAAAATTATTTTTTAATTGTTTTCTATTTAATCATTTCTTTTAATTTTGTCCTAACCATTAAAAGTATGATCATTTTCTTTTCTTTAAATGTGGTGTTCTTTGGTGAATCACTTCTGTTTAGTATTTCCTGGTGAAGCAAAGTGATTCTTTTAGCACTGGAATGTGCCACCGTCATCTGATGAGGAAGTAAAACTCAAAGTCTGCAGCTTCCCAAGACAGATGTAGGGGGAGAGAACTCATCAGACAGGGAAGTTAGCGATGTGGGAACATCTCTTGGGAGTACTGATCCACTGTCTTAGTGTTGGTAGGAATTTTTCTTTCTTTTTCTTCTTCTATTTTTTTTTTTTTTTTTGATACTGAGGATTGAACCCAGGGGTGCTTAACTACTGAGTCACATCCCCAGCCCTTTTTTATATTTTATTTAGAGACAGAGTCTCCTTGAGTTGCTTAGTGCCTGGCTAAGTTGATGAGGCTGGCTTCGAACTGGTGATCCTCCTGCCTCAGCCTCCCCAGTTGCTGGGATTACAGGCATGCGCCATGGCACCCTGCCAGGAATTTCATTTTTGCAGTTTAAAATGGGGTCTGTTTTCTATGGGCTCTTCAGTTGCATTTTGTGAGCACCATGTTGGGTGCTGCCTCCATTCTTGTTAAAGACAGTGGTACTGTGTCTTCCCCTCAGTCTGAGACTTCTCTTATGTTGCCATTTGACCTACTTATCTTACCAGGTGCAAAGCACCCATATTTTTTTGAGGCCCCCACCCCCGCTTTTCACCCTGTTTCAAGAAGCGATACACTCATTCTGGGAGTGGAAACTATCCTTTCTGATTTTCCCTTTGACTTTGAGAGCAGAAATCCAAGACCAGTGATGTATTCTGTCCTGGACTAATGGACAGAGGATACTAGAGAGGATACTTTTCACCCATACTGAATACAGAGAACCTAGCTTTGGAGCCTTCATTTTATAAATCAAAAAGTGTCTAGGTTAAGTTCCACCTATAAAAGGTGTTCCTGGTTTGAAGTGTTTATTATGGTATTGCCTTAATGTGAAAGCACACCTGTCAAACGTTAAGACGCATGTGGATCTCCTAGGATCTTGTTAAAAATGCAGACACTGAGGTCTGGGGTGGGGTTCTGGCAAGTAAGAAGGGTTCCTGTCTGATTCTAGCAGGTTCTTGTATTTCTACCAGGTTCCCAGGACTGCGGCTGCTAGTCTGCTAGATCATACCTTGAGTGACAAGGGTGGAGTAGAGGGCTTAAGGGGAGAATCTGGATGTTGGATTTAGGAAGGGGTGCCTTTGCCAGTTCTGGGGGTCAAAGGCTCGGGAACCCCTAGGTTCTCAACTTCAGGGAGTGGCACTCGCTCTGAGCCGGTGGTGCAGGCCAGAGCTCCTGCGCGTGCGTGCTCGCTCCTCTTCGCCAGTTGCTTGGAGACGCTGAGGATGTTGCTGACTAGCGGGGGAGGGGAGCGGCGCTTTCCCCAGACAACTAAGACCCGGGAGCACGCGACTGGCGGGTGCTAGACAGCGGAGATCCGGCATTCAAGGATTGTGGATCTTCAAGGGGCGCAACGCTTTGAGTTTATCCTTAAGCATTTAAAAATAGTTGCATTTTAAATGGTTATGTAAGTACCTACATAGCAGTCACTCATTTGCCTCTTTTGACTTGCAAAACCTAAAATATTCACTATCTGGACCTTTAGAGAGTTTTGTTGACCTCTCCTTTAGAGATGGGTTTTAAAAAATCACTTATAAGTCATAATAAAACACGAAGATGCACAAGACCCTGGGTTCAATCCCCGGCACCACCAGCAAAACAAAACAAAACAAAAAACCCAGATTCTCTTTGTTTGGTGTTGTGGCTCAGTGGTAGAGCGCTTGCCTGGCATGGGTGAGGAACTGGGTTCAATTCTCAATACTACATATGAATAAAATAAAAGCTTATCAACATCTAAAAGAAATATTTAAAAAAAAAACACGTAGAAGACCAACTGAAACAAATGTATAGCTTAATTATTAGAAAAGCCTACATATTGGTTGGGAATGTAGCTCAGGGGTAGAGTGCTTGCTTCGCATGCGTCAGGCTTTGGTTTGCTCTTTAGCGCGCAACCGCGGAAACCCAAACAACTTTGTATCCACCATCCAGGTCATGAACTAGAACTTGGCCCTCCATGGGCCCTCCATGGCTTCTTCCCCAATCCCAATCACCTTCCTCTTCCCAAAGCTGACTTTCATAGTAGTCACTGCTTTGCACTTCTTCATCCTAATGCACACCCTTAGATGTTATGGTCTTTCTCAATTTTTTTTTTTTTTTTTTTTTTTTTTTTGAAAAAAAGTGAATATGTGTTAAGCTGCAAGGTCCTACTCCATCCTCTTCTTTTCCTTACAGGGAAGCTTGACCTGTACAGTTTCTCAGTCTCAGCTTTTGCTGACTGTTCATTCAATATTCAGCTCACATTCTACATTTTCTGTCTTCTCTATTTCATGCAAATTAGCACCTGGATGTAGAGACTTGTTGGACATAGGTCTGGGTCTTTTTAGCAAAACCTTTAGATGCTCTTTCCCCAGAAGGAACATTAATGTTCTTAGCAGTCACTGATTGCACTAGAGGTTTCAATGTGGTGGTATTCTTATTCTTTTTTTTTATTAGTTGGAGTTTTTTATGAAGAGAAGCTTCCTCTGAACGCTTTCCCCCCTTTACTTACCAGTGTTCAAGATAATAAATTTGTTTCCTATCACCCTTCAAAGGTTAGCTATTATATTTCCAACATCACTTAGAATACAAGGGTTTCAACATGTTTGATGGTTTTAATTCACTACAGTTACTAGCTCTGTTAAAGCTTAAATTGTCCCATTTTTGGTCAGTGGGAACCTCCTTGATTTGGCTGCTGAGTCCTTTTGATGTGATTCTAATAGTCTGGTAGATTCCTTGCTTTTTGTCATGGCAAAATATTTCTGGCTTATTTTGTATATTGCTAGGCTTGGAATCAGTCATTTCCCAAAGTCCCAGATTCAAATAGTATTTCAAAACTATAATCCAGGTATCCAGGATGCTTTTTGCTATTATGTTGGTTATTGTTCCTAGATTTTTGTAAATAATATATATAGTAGTCCATCCTTACCATTAGTTTCACTTTCTGTGGTTTTAGTTATTTGTGGTTAACCATGGTCCAAAAATATTAATGGAAAATTCCAGAAATATACAGTTTGTATGTTTAAAATTGCATATCTTTCTGAGTAGGATGATGAAATCTCTTGCTATTTTATTCCATCCTGTGCAGGACATGACTCATCCCTTTGTCCAGTGTATCCACACTCTATATTCTACCTGCCCATTAACCATTTAGAAACCATCTTGGCTATTAGATTGACTCTTGTGATATTGCAGTGTTTGTATTCAAATAACTTTCCTTTTTTCAGTGCTGGAAATTGAACCCAGGGCTTCATAAATGCTAGGCAAACATTTTACCACTGAGTTTCATCCCCATCCCTTGTTATTTAATAATGGCTCCAAATTGCAAGACTTGTGACACTGACAATTCTGATATGCCAATGAGAAACCATAAAATGCTTCCTTTAAATGAAAAGGTGAAAGTTTGTCATAGGTATGAATGTACTTATAGGAAAGCACATAGCATATACAGGTTATGATCTATGCTCTTGGCATCCACTGTGGGTCTTGGAACAAACTCTGTAAATGGGGGAAACTACTGTATTTAGAGATAAAATGCTTCATTAGAGGATTTTAAGTAGGGGAACAATATGATCTTACTTATGCCTTTGAAAGGTCATTTCACTGAGGGAGAATGCAATGTGGGGGGATGGGAGAAACAGGAATGCCCATTAGGATGTTGTTGATGTCCAGGAGAGAGGTGATAGACAGGGCTGCAGCAGTGGACATGAGAGGTGCTTGGATTCAGGCTCCATGTGGAGGTAGTGCTGTAAGTGGATGCAGGGAAGGAGGAAAACACCGAGTTCCTGGCTTGGATCTTTGGGTGGGTGGTGATGCTGTTCACTGAGACTGGAAAGCCTGGGGAAGGAACAGGACTAGGGAAGGGACAACAGTTGGCTTTGGTGATGTTAAGTTTGAAATTACATATCTAAGGAGAGATGTCACCTGATATTGGATATAAAAACCCAGAGCACAGAGAGGCAAGATCAGCCTGCATCTGATCTGTAGAGTCCAGAGTTACTAGCACATCGGTGTCCCTGGAGGAGTTTGAGGCCAGCCTCAGCAACTTAGCAAGGCCCTGAGCAACTTAGTGAGACCCTGTCTCAAAATGAAAAATAAAAAGGACTTGGGGCTGTGGCTCAGTGGTTAAGTGCCCCTGGATTAAAGCCCCAGTATCAAAAAACAAAAACGAAAACAAAACCAACAACAACAAAAACCCTATCAGATAGCAAGCTGAATTTTTAGAAAGGAATGAAAAACACCAGAAGTGAGAAAAATGTGTATAAATAGAAAGGCTATCCTTTATCCATCAACTTATTTAAAATACTGTGTGAATCATAAGAATTTTACATTTGTTAGTTCTGTTTCTTCTTCTTACCCTTCGTGTTATGTAATATATATAGTCACAACAGAAAGAATGGGGGTGGCAAATGAAACTGCTGTTGTGAAGTTCTTACATTTTTGTCAAGTGGTGTATTAACTTGAGGTAGATTCTGAAGACTTTAAAGGGATATAGTCCCATGTTGCTTAATGAGGATATGTTTGAGAAATGCATTGTTAGGAGATTCTGTCATTGTGTAAAATGTGCTTACACAAAAGACTGTATGGGTTGGTTCCTCGTTGTGGCCTCTGGATGCAGTCAAGAGAGAAGGTAGCCAGGTAAGGCGGTGCACATCTGTAACCCCTGACTTAGAAGACTGACGCAGAAAGATTGCAAGTTCTAGGCCAGCCTAGGCAACTTAGTAAGACCCTGTTTCAAAATTAAAATAAAATAAACAGAGCTGGGGATATAGGTCAGTGGTAGAGTGCCCAGGCTTCATTTTCCAGTACAGGAAAAAAAAAAAAAAAAAAAAGAAAGAAATGCATGTACTCAGACCCAGCAATTTCACTTTTAGGAATATATCCTTCAGAATACTTGAATATATGCAAAATGACATATGTAGCTGTTCATTTTTTTAAAAATTGCAAAGAGAGAAAGAGAGATGGGGAGGGAGAGAAAGAAATGTATGAGACTGCTGCTAGTGTAACATGGCATACTGTTTTATAGTAAATGTAAAATAAAGTAAGCAACAGGAGTACACCCTAATGAACAAAGTATAGTAAAGTAAAATACATAAACCAGTAGTATAGTCATTCATTATCATTATCAAACATTATGTATTATTCATAATAAAAGTATATATGACAGGCAACCCAGTAGGTTTGTTTATATGAGCATCACCACAAACTTCAACATCACTGTACAATGGGAATTTGACTCCATTAGAATTTTGTGGGGCCACTGTCTACCTTTAAGCTGTGGACCAAATTCATGCAGTGCACTACTGTACAATGTAAACCTTAAGCAGAAGTTCTTTGAGTATAGTACGAGGACCTTGAGAGGGAAATCCTTGAAACCCATTCAGGAGGTCTGCAAGGTCCTCCCTGTTCTAACTGCATATTTGTGTGAGGCTGAATTTTCTTTCTATATGTCAATGAAAGAACATATGGTAACAGATTGCACAAGCAGATAGGAGAAGCCATATGTCTTTTATTAAGCTAGACGTTAAAAAGATTTGCGAAAATGCAAAAGAATGCCGCTGTTCTCACTAATTTTTTGGGAAAATATAGTTATTTTTCACAAAAACACATTATTTATGTTAACATGCAATGGCTTTATCATTTTATTTTAATTAATTAAAAAATATTTTAAGCTTTTCAGTTTAAATTCTAATAGACATGACCCACAGAAGTTCACAGGGAGTCTTCAATACTTTGCAGGAGTATATAACCTGAAACCAAACACTTGAAAATTAATGCTCTGGACAACCACACAAAAATGCATAACAAAGATGGAACAGCTACCGCCTGTAATCCCAGCAACTCGGGAGGCTGAGGCAGGAGGATCACCAGTTCAAAGTCAGCCTCAGCCAAATGGAGGCACTAAGCAACTCAGGGAGACCCTGTCTTTAAATAAAATTCAAAAAAGGACTGGGGATGTGACGGAGTGGTTAAGTGCTCCTGAGTTCAATCACCAATACCAAATAAATAAAATAAAATAAAATAAAGATGGAACAACCCAAATGCCTGTGAGTGGATGAATAGATAAACAAAGTGTTTCTATACATACAATGGAATTTGGGAATGATAAAAACAAATGCAGCACTGAAATGTGCTGTCAAACAGATGAACCTCGGAACATTATGAAAAAAACAGACAGAAAAAGGCACATATTCATGATTCCATTTATATGAAATGTTCAGAAGAGGCAAAAACATAGAGACGGCAGATTGGTGGTTGCCAGGTGCCGAGGCGAGGAGAACTTGATGGATATGGCGTTTTATTTTGGAGTCTTGCTACATTGCCCAGGCTGGCCTTGAGCTCTTGGGCTCAGGCAATAAAAATGTTTTAAAACTAGGTAGAAGTGGTGGTTCCAGAACATTGTGATGTGAAAAATACTACTGAATGTACACTTTATTATTATTTTTATTTATTATATATTATTATTTTTATGTGGCACTAGGGATTAAACTCAGGGCACTCTACCACTGCACCACATCTCCTTTTTATTTTATTTTGAGATAGTGTCTTACTAAATAGCTCAGGCTGGCCTCAAACTTGTGATCCTCCTGTTTTGGCTTCCTGAGTCCCTGGAATTACCAGCATGCACCACCACACTTGGCTGAAATGTGCACTTTAAAAGTGGTTAATTTTGTGCTATGTAAATCTCACCTTGATGAAAAAAATATGACAAAATATCATTAAAAAGACAAAAGAGAATTTAAGCTATAAAAGCTATTTAGCTAATTTAAAAGAAGGCAGGAAAGGAGAAACAGAGCACCAAAACCATGCGGCACAAATAGAAAACAAATAGCAAATTGGTAGGACTAAACCAAGCCATATGTCAAATTACATTGTTCTGTGACCTAGCCATTCCTCTTCCAGATATTTAACCAAAGGAAACGAAAATGTTTGTCTTCAAAAGTCTTGTACATGGATGTTCATAGCAACTTTACTTTAATAGTCAAGAACTCGAAACAAGACAGGTGTCCATCAATAGGAGAATGGATGAACAAGGTGCAATATAGTCCTTTAATGAACTACAGCTCAGTGATGTAAAAGAACAAACTACTGCTATATATACCATGTCTAAAAAGATGTCAAGTGAAAGAAGACTGGTAAAAGAGTACATGCTTAATGATTTCTTTTCCATGAAGTTCTAAAACAGTCAAACTAATATATTTTTAAAAAATATTTTTAGTTGTAGATCGACACAATATCTTTCTTTAATTTATTTATTATTATGTGGTGCTGAGGATCAAACCCAGTGCTTCACACATGCTAGGCAAGTGTTCTGCCACTGAGTAACAAACACAGCCCCAAACTAATGTATTTTTCAAGCTGATTTTTAAATCTGATTTTTTTAAAAGCAGTTGCCTCTGAAGGTTGGGGGCAAGACTGATTAAGGAAGGACTCAAGGGAACCTTTTGGGGTGATGAAAATGTTCTATTTTTGTTGTTGTTGTTGTTGTCCTATTTCTTCAGAGGAGTTCAGATTACACTTGCTGCATATACTTGTGAAAACTCACATCAAAACATTTCACAGGGCCGGAAGTGGTGGTGCCCACCTGTAATGCCAGCTACCTGGGAGGCTGAGGCAGGATAATTCCAAGTTAGAGGTCAGCCTAAGCAACTTAGTGAGACCGTGTCTCAAAATAAAATATAAAAGGGATATAGGTCAGTAGCAAAGTACTCCTGGGTTCATTCCCCAGTACAGAAAAAAAATTTATAGTATGTATTTTTTTCATTTTTTCATTGTGATAAAAACCATATAGCAAATTTACCATCTCAACCATTTTAGGTGAACAGTTGAGGGGTATAAAGCACATTCATACCACAGTGCAACCATTACCAACATCCATCTCCAGAACTTATTCATCAACTAAACTGAAGTTCTATACCCATTCAACTCCCCATTTTCCCACTTCCAGCTTCTGGCAACCACCTTTCTACTTTCTATCTCCACGATTTTGACTAAGTACCTGTTTAAGTGGAATTATACAGTATTTGTTTTTTTGTGACTGGTTATTTCACTTAGTCCTCAAGGTTCACCCAAGTTGTAGCACAGTGGTCACATAGCTGCCTTCCATGTTGTAGACCATGTTGGAGTTTCCTTCTTCTTTAAAGCTAAATAATTTTCCATTTTGCTGTGTTTTGCTTACCATTCATCCATCAGTGGGTTTGAGGGTTGCATCCCTGTTTTGGCTATTGCAAACAGTGCTGCTGTGAACATGGAAATGGAACTACCTCTCTAGCACCTTTTAAAAATTCTTTGGGATTCTATATCCCAAAGTGAAATGGATGATCCTACGGTAATCCTATTTTTAATTTTTTGAGGAACTGCTATGCTGTAGTCTACCGTGGTTCTACCATTTTGCATTCCCATTGACAGTGCATGAGGGTTCCAGTTTTGCTACATTCTTCTCAGTTGTTATTTCCTATTTTTTTTTCCCCTGGTAGTATCTATCCTAATAAAGGTGCAGTGGTTTCATAATATGTAAATTTTAGAACAACCACTGCCATAACACCCTGAATGAATGTTGTATCTAGTTGATGATAGGATTGCTGAAGTGTTCAGGGGTAAAGTGTTTTGATCTTCGCAGTGTACTCTAAAATGCCACAGAAGAAGTTAGATTGATGGTGGGTGGATGGATCTGTGACAAGGCGACAAGACAAGTATAAGAAAATGTGGGCAATGTGGTGTCCAGGCTGTGTACCTATGCATACTTACTGTGTGATTCTTTCAACTTCTCTTTTTGTCTGAACATATTCATACTAAATCATTTTGAAGGATTTTCTTTGTCTTGAAGCTTAGCTGTGCAAGACTGAGGTTCTTTTAGTGACTGGGAGGGGGGCCCAAAGGGCTGAGAGGACCCCTCCAGCAATGCAGAAGCCTTTGGGGAAATGGTGTGTAAACAACCGACTGGAGATACGTGTGTTGGGGTGCGAGGGGGAAAGAACAAAAGGACAAAGGACAGTGAGAAAGTAGGATGATGACTACAGAGAATCCACCCTTGGATGTCCCCCTGGCACAGAGAGGAGAGGGGATTTCACACACCACCATTTTACTATTGCTTTAGGCACTTGAAACTGTAGTCAAGAGAATGAGGTCAACTAGGAGAGGTCAGTTGGCTGCCTGGGCAAGCTCTCCAAATGCCATGGTAATACTAGGGCTTAGGGTTTGGTTCCCAGGATTGTAAATTAGAAATTTAAGTGTCTAAGTGGCCCTGTGTATGCCCAAATCCTGCTAGCCCAGGTCACAGGAAATCATTGCACAAACCATAGTGCTGTGACATGGAACTGCCAATTGACTCAGATGCTCGGGGCATGCATATGCCCCTCACTTGGACCCTACAAGTGTTCACATTTTCCTCTATTTGCCTGGTCACCTTTCCATACACCTGTCTACCTATCAATCCATGCTGTCCTGATGTATTTCAAAGTCAATTGCAATGAAATGGTCATTGCATTCTGTCTCTGGTGGGCATGAGAAGCAAGTGTTTTCAGAAGCCTCCTTGTTGAGCAGAGAGAGCATCACAGCACGGGGAGTGAGTGGGAGGATGTCTCAGTGGCCAACATCATTGAGTGTAGTCAGATTGGTGCCTGCAAATCCCACTCGAATGTCCACCTTGGATGAATCATTGGCACACTCTCTCCCTGATGGGGCTGGAGACACACTCTCATGTTTTTGACCCTTGGTCCTCTTTCTGAACTCCACGCCTCTAGATGCTCTGCTGCTTCTGTTAGCAAATTGTTTCTCCATGTGACACAATGGATTAGGCTGTGACTTCTTAAGTCAATTGTCCCTCAAATCTTTTTCATAATTTCTTAATCACACCTTTGCAAGTCACCTGTAACAGGCATCAGGGCGACTGCAGTGGCAGCCAGCCAGGTGCTCACACTCTCCATGGGTTCAGTTGGGATTTCACCCTGTGAGTTTTTCCTGCCTCCCACTTACCCTTCCATGCTGGCACATGGACATTATTTCTCTCTTTTTTTTTTTTTTTTTTTTTTTTTTTTTGCTGTGCTGGGGATTGAACCCAGGGTCTTGTGCTTGCAAAGCAAGCACTCTAACAACTGAGCTACATCCCCAGTCCTATGGAACATTTTTGATGCCTTGAAAAGTGGCATTTGATTTTCTGTACAATTTATTCTTACAATACTTCTTTGGTTTGAGCTAAAACAAATCTTCAATATCACTATGACTCTGATGGGATTTTCTCTCATCTCACCTGTAATCCCTGAGCATTCTTCTCCTGATTGGCAGATAGACAACTGTAAAACATGCCTACCCTGACTAAGGGAGGTATTGTGTGCATTTGTCAAATTTCATGTCAAAATATTTCAAGGTGTGTAATTTAAGAAAAATTCCTAAACTAATACTGAATCTAGTTGGTGAAATACAAGCTGAAGTGTTTAGGGATGGTGTTCTGGTATTTACAACTTACTTTAAAGTGCATCAAAAATAGGATGAATTTAGATTTATTCATTTTAGACAGCAGAGAAAAGGATCCAAAATTTCGAGACTGCATGTGTTGAGGGAAACAGGGTGATGTTAGTCAAAAGTTATAATTTTAGTTAGACAGGAAGAATAAGTTTTTGAGTGCTGGAAATGTTGCTCAGTGGTAGAGTTCTTTCTTTCTTTCTTTCTTTCTTTCTTTCTTTCTTTCTTTCTTTCTTTTTAAGGGTTGGAAGTCTTTTTTTTTTTTTAAGTGGTTGATGGACCTTTATTTTATGTATTTATTTATATGTGGTTCTGAGAATCAAACCCAGTGCCTCACACATGCCAGGCTAGCAGTCTGCCACTGAACCACAACCCCAGTCCAGTGGTAGAGTTCCTATCTACATGCACTAGGATCTGTGTTCAATCCTCAGTACCAAAAATTAATTAAATAACTAAAAACGTGTATTCAAAATATATCGCATGGCATGGTTACTATAGTTAACAATTATGTAAAGTATATTTCACAATTGCTAAGAGAGTAGTTTTAAATGTTCACATGACAAAAATAATAAATATATGAGGTGATAGCTATGCCAATTAGCTTGATTTATTCATTTTACATTTTTATAATGTATATATTTTAATATATACATTATATTCATTTTATAATATATACATTTATCAAAGCATCATGTTACCCATAAAAATACATAATTATTATTTTTCAATTTAAAAACACTCATAAGGTTCTAGGCCCCAGATTACTAGAGCACTATTACTTCACTTGTTTTAAAAAGTAGTATTTATTAATTTTTTTCTTTCTTTTTCTTTTCAATTTTGTGGTTCTAGGAATGGAACCCAGGGCCTTCTGCATGTTGAGCAAGTGCTCTACCACTGAACTACATCCCTGACTCTTTATTATTAATTTTTTTTCCTAGAACAGAAGTGCGTGCATATTATAAAAATAGCTGACGTTTGAGCAGCCTCTTTTAAATTGTGTTTTTTTTTCTTTTTGTGAATGCTGAGGTTCTGCTGTTTAGGGAACGACGAGTCATGGGTCTGAGCTGCTTTCATGCTGTGCAGTTGAAGAAATGAGAGGCTAAGATTGGAAAAGTACAGATCTAGGGGCCCATCCCACCCAGCAGGTGGTGCATTTGAAAGGCTGGTGAAGTTCATGTGGGCAAGTGCCAGTGACACCATTAAGAATTTATTTTTCATCAGAATTGACCAAGGTCCAGAGTTCTGCATAGCGTTTTCCTTGAGGAAATCCTAAATAAAGGATATTCTCTGAATAGATTTCCAAAAGTAAAGAGGAAAACATGCAGATTAGTGTGTCTGGATTCTTCTACTCATACAAAGGGGAAAAAAAGCACATGCAATCATATTTGCTTGTATAGCTCTGGAAGGGATCAAGAGAGGGAACAGGGGTTTCTCTGGGGATGAAGTGGAGGTGGGGCATGGCCAGCTGGAGCTTGGTGTGTGAGGGATGCTTTCTCTGGATGCCTTTGTAGGTTTTGATTTTGTATGCTAGGTATGGATTTTTTTTTCTTTTTTTAGTTATAGATGGACACAATACCTTTATTTTATTTACTTATTTATATTTATGTGGTGCTGAGGATTGAACCCAGTGCCTCGCATGTGCTAGGCAAGCACTCAACCACTGAGCCACAACCCAGCCCTAGGTACATGGATTTTCTGTTCAAAATTACATAGATTATGAACAGAAAGAATATAGAATATGAAACAATATTTGTTTATTCTACAAGAAAGTTTATTATCAAATCCTTCTTTCACAAAGATAGACAGACCCCTTCATAAATAGGGTATTTTCGGGTGCAGAGAGCATTATCTTCCAGAGCACACTCTGCAAAGGCGGTGTCATAGGACGACTGTGGGAGTCAGATGGGCTCAGGGACCAGAGTGTCTCACTTCCCTGCGGCTTCCTTCCCTCTTGTTATTGAGCTGTTAGGAGTGGAGAGAGATGCTCTGGCTTTGATCTAGAAAGCCCTTCCGCAAAAAGTACTTAATAAATGAGAACACAGTTCCATTATCCCTTTTGAAATGGGGCCTCTGTCTGTCTGTAAGGATGTCTGGAGAATGGAAATGTAAACACAGAATTGGGAATCCGAACGTGAGTGCAGCTCGCATCTGCCATCAGTTTACTTCTGCTGTCTTTGAGATGCTATTAAAAATGCATGCAGGATGTGACTGAGATAAAACATACCAAGATTCAAGTTGACTCTAATTACCACGGCACTCTGGCCCTTTAGCTTCCAGGGGCGTTAAGCCATCTGGGGCACAGCCCAGAAGAACGTGAAGGAAAAAAAGCCTCTGAGCAGTGGGAGAGCTGCTTTCAAAGGGGTTTCTCTCCCAGACTCGCTCAGAACCTGCGGAAGCAGCAACTTACTTTATTTAATAATAATTGCTACCTCTTATTAGGCATTATTATGTTTCAGATAGCTTTTTTTTCTTTCTTTTTTTTTTTAATTTAGTGCTGGGGATCAAATCCAGATCCCCATATATGCTAGGAAGGTGCTCTGCCATTGAGTTACATGCCCCCAACCCCAAATAACATGCTTTATATATGATAAAGGATTGAGTTCTCACAAAAACCCAATGAGGTAAGTTATAATTATTCCCATTTTACAGATGAAGAAACCAAGAAAGATTAGGTGACTTTCTTAATATCATACAAATACTAAGTGGCAGAGCAGCTGTTTGAACCCAGGCAGCCTGGTTCCACAACCTCTGCTATTAACCCCCATCGGATCATATGTGTGTGTGTGTGTGTGTGTGAATGCGTATGTGTTTAATGCATATAATTCATTTTTTAAAATTGCTTGTCATTTGTTTTATGGGTTTGACATAAAGACAGCGATAGTACTTCAAACTAAAAATAAAGCCGGGTGCACTGGCGCATGCCTGTAATCCCAGCAACTCAGGAGACTAAGTCCCCAGGATTGCGAATTCAAAGCCAGCCTTAGCAAAAGTGAGGTGCTGTTAGGTTTAGAGTTAGGCTAAGGAGAGCGGCAAGAATGAAGGAAAGAAGGACTGTGTAGAGGGAAAAGAGGGGTGGGAGGGGTGGGGGGAGGGGAAAAATAAAATAAACATCATTACCCTATGTAAATGTAAAAAAAAAAAAAAAAAAAAAAGTGAGGTGCTAAATAACTCAGTGAGACCCTCTCTGTAAATAAAATACAAAACAGGGCTGAGGATGTGGCTCAGTGGTTGACTGCCTCTGAGTTCAATTCCTGATACTCCCCCAAAACAACCCCCCCAAAACTAAAAATAACATAAAACCTAGAAATCTAGACTTGTTAGAAAGATTTCTATTTACCCAAGTCCAAAGTTATTACTCAGACTTTGAGTATTACCAAACTGGCTCAGGAATAATGCATGTCATAGTTAACATCATAACTGGTAATTGTGTGCATAGTAGACACCCAAGAATTTTCCCATTCCCAAAACAAAGCCGAAAGCCATTGTGTGTGTAGTGTATGCTTACTGCGATAGTTTGAACAGAGAAGCTTTAGAGCGTCCCCTAAAGGCTCATGTGTTAAAGGCTTAGTCCCCAGGCTGGTGCTACTGGAAGAGGAGGAAGCTTTAAGAGGTGGGGTCTAGTGGAAAGTCTTCAGGTCATGGGGGGATGTCTCTGAAGGGGATAGTGGGACCCAGGCCTTTTCCCCTCTTTCACTTCCTGCCCATGAAGGGGAACAGTTTTCCTCCATGCTTTCTGCACCATGATTCACTGCCTCACCCCAAGCCCAAAAGCAGTGGTGTCCTTTATTAAAACCCTTGGCCAGAACAAACTTTCCTCTTGATAGATTGATTATATCGAGTATTTGTGACAATAAAGAAAAGCTGGCTAACAGACTGTTTAGTCATCTTTGCTGATGCTGTGACCTAAAACACATAATTCTAGAAGGCTTGGGTCTTTGGTTTTCTGACCCTTGGCAGGGTAGGAAGTAGGATCATTAGAAATGAGCCCTCCATCACATCAAGAGGATTTTCTGTGGACAATGGCTATTGAGTCTCTTGCTGTTGGGCATGGCCAGGTGGTTAAGTGCTGTCCTCAGACTAGGAACCAGAAGTGAAGTATGGCAGATCATCCAAGTTTTGCTCTTCTGTCCATCCTTCTTTATAGCCTTCGACATGGCCTGAGGGGTCAGGTGATGAGAAGGGTAACATCTGGCGATGACAGAGCAAGAGGATGGAAAGAACTTGAATTCCTGACCCTGTGGAGTCTCCACAGAAGCCACGGGCTACCTGCTCCTGCATTGCTATATGCGAGAGAAAAAGACTCTTGTTTAAACCACTGTAAATCTCTCTAAGAGCAGCCAAACTCACAAGCCAATGAATCTACCCCAGGTCATGAAAAAAAATTATATTATGTTTTCTGCATTTTGTTAAAGAGTCTAGGAAATATTCAAAGCATTTTAGAATGAATTCAATAACATATTCAGCTTTGAGGCTTAATAGGAACATCTTTAATTGTTTGGAAAATTCCTTAATGATGGTAGAAAGAGGAGGTATGCTTTATTTGGTTGGTGTAATAAAGATTGTAAATTCAATTCATTTCTGCAAATGTTTTTGGAATGGCTACTGTCGCGCTCCCTGCCCGCAGAGAGACGAGACGCAAACCTGGTTCTTTTGAGCTCTTTATTTTGCGCGCTTACTTCCTCATAGTTCTTTCTTTGTTCTCCTCTTTGAGGAACTTACACTCCAATATATACAGTACTTGTAACCAATCAGCCTTTGAGCACGAGGGGAGAGCATGCACAGATACAGGCAGCAAAGGCAGGCATACAGTGGACCTGCACTGTCCATCAGGGAGCTTAGCCAATCCCTGGAACTTCCTCAATACGATGTCAGTTGTTTGTGCAAAAGTTAACTGCTCTGGTTCACTGCCAGGCGCCATCTTAGCCTTGCCACACCTAGGGCCAGGGGTCCGGCCGAAACCCCGACAGGCTACTATGTGCCTAGTGAGGCCAATCAATAGAGTCCTGACCTCTCAGTCAGTGGGTATTTAGAAAAATTTGATGTAAAAGAACTGATCCAAAGTTGCCACAAAATTAAAGAAAGAGATTGGGATTTACTGATTGAAATTTACTTATTGGGAATTTGCTCATAGAAGATAATAATACAGTTGTATCCCTGCAGATATTTGGGTCAGAGGGAGGCTCTTATAAAGTGGTCAGGACAAATGTGACCTTCGTCCAAGTGGAATGTACTTGGTTTATGCGAAGCTCATGTCAAAGTCATGGGGCATGTTCCTGGCATTGATGCCATTGGGGTCCAGTGGTAAAGCTCCAGGTAACACTCTAATGGTTTCGTTGACCTGTGGTGTGCTGGTAAACAGTAGTGTAGGGAACCGGGCCAGGGTGACTCAGGGGAAATCATGGCTGAAAGGACTGAAGATGACTGTAAGCAGGTCAAGCTGGGTCCCTGGAGTGTTGTGAGGACACGGACAGATGAGCATGTGTGGGGGACCTCTCTGCCATGTCCTGCGTGGATGAGAAAAGGGCTAACTGCTGGAGGAGGATGTTGGCTGTATATCACTCAATTACCCGAAAACTTACCTACTCAATAAACACACAAGAGCCAATACTCTTTTTAAATGAGAGGGGGCATGACGGGTCTGGCCATACCAGCTCCGGCCTCTAACCATAACAACATGGAGTTGCTCAACTCTCTTTTATTTATAGACAGACAGGTAAAGGGGGCAAGACCAAGAGGAGCTTCTTCTGTGATGGACAGAATAGGGTGGAGTTAGGGGAGCCATTCTCTCAGGGATGTAAAAGAACTAGACAGGGAACCATCTGATTCTGCTAGAAAAGGATGGCTTCCCACAAGCATGAGCGTATCAAAAAGGACCAGTGTGTTCTGGGCGTGTAACTCTGTGGTAGAGCACTTGCCTAGCATGTGCATGGCCCTGGGTTTGATCCCCAGCACTGCAAAACATCATCAACGATAAATAACGGTGGCACGGGCTGGGGAGATAGCTCAGTTGGTAGAGTGCTTGCCTCGAAAGCACAAGGCCCTGGGTTCAATCCCCAGCACCACAAATAAATAAATAAATAAATAAATAAATAAAAATAATAATGGTGGCGGAACACATAATGTGACTCCAACTTGGGGCATCCCAGAAGGCTGTTGAGAAAGACATCCCAGCTTAGCGCTAAGCCCAGGAGGACCAGCTGTGCTGGGCAGTCCTCAGGTTTCCTTAGAGAGGAACACTTGTGTTTTATGGAAGTTGGAACTGAAAGGCCCAGTTAGGCTTCTCTGCCTGGAGAAATGTGATTATTGAACCTAACGTCCTCCGTTTCCCCTTTGCCCTTTCCTTCTTGTTGGAAGCTCTTCCTGCCGTGGGGCAGGTTCCTGCAGACATTAGGATGACCAGTATGTTGTCTTGGACATGGGTGAACAACAATTACCTCAATCCATCACCCAGGAATTGGAAGGTCTTCATTTTTAAGAAGGGTTGAGAGCTGTGGGCCATGCTGCCTCACAAGGACAGACAGTATGGGCACTCTAGCCATCAGCTCTGGAGATGCTGATGCCATCCTTCCCTGAGCAGGGGGCCGTGGGGAATGATAAATCAGAGGTAGTAGATGGCATTTGGGAGGCTAAGAAAAAAGTCAGTAATTAATTACTTTGGAGCAGTCTGGCAGAAATAGTGATGCTTAGAAGACACTTGATGTTTTCTTCTCCCCAGATAGTAGTGACTCAGGAAGGGTCCAGAGAATGGCAATTGGGTAGAGGGGGAAGAACGCAGAGGAGAAGCAAGAAAAGGTAGAGTCGGGTCAGTCGTGAGAATGCTTTCCCTGATATGTGGTTTGAGTTTGGCTTTCTGGGGGTCTCACCCCAAACTTTTCCTTACCTCTCCAGTCTCCAGAGATAAAACCTGGGTTTGATTTTGTCTGAGTCTTAAGTTAAAGTCCAAATCCAGCAGCACATGGTTATGGGCTTTTAAAAATAAATGCCTATACTTTAATTTTCAGGAAAATTGCTTTTTTTCCATATAAAGAAATATATATGCACACATACACACATATGTATGGATATGTGCACAGGTATGTATAGAGTAAACATCTGTGTATATACATATATGCACATACTCATTTGACTTTTAAGCAAGATTTATTTATCATGCTTGTTTTCACGCAAAACTTTGTGACTGACATTTAAAAAGATACTAAAGTAGAGGAAATAAATACCAAAAAGAAAGTCCTTGAATTTTGCTGAAATGACATTTTTATTATAAATGAGAAGTCTTCTATTTACCTTGACTGAGTTAACATTGTCCTTTTGACATAATAGATAAATATATTGAGCTGTAAATATTTGATAGACTATACTAAGTACCTGGATTTTAATCTAATCTCTCCCTACAAAAAAAGGTGAGGGGTATAAAATTGCTTCCCGAAGTTCTTAGGAGAGAGAATTCAACCTGTAACATAGCCTACGAAGCATGGTGTCCAGAGCCCTGTGTCTCCTCCAGTTCTCCATCCTCTTGCCCTCTTTCATTTTCTTTGCAGCACTTATTTCTATTTCTCATTTTTATATTTATTTTTCTGGCACTTTAGCACTTGCCATTGAAGTATGACACAGATTCAAAAAAGTGCATGTAGGTGAATTTGTAGGTGCTGGATGGATGTCCTAATGGTCAGAAACTTTAAAAACGATAATTGTTTATTTAACTGTAAAATATATATGTTGCTGTTTTAACTATATATTTATTTATTTACTGATTTATTTAGTACTGGGAATTGAACCCTGGGGTGCTTAGCCTATGAGCCACATTCCTAGTCCTTTTTTTTTAAAAAAAAATATTTTATTTAGAGACAGGGTCTTTCTTCATTGCTTAGGGCCTTGCTAAGTTGCTGAGGCTGACCTTTAATTCACGCTCCTCCTGCCTCAGCCTTCCAAGCCACTGGGTTTACAGGCATGCGCCACCATGCCTGGAAACCATTTTAAAATGTACATTCCCATGGCCGTGCAGTCATCACCACTGAACATCTCTAGATGGAAGCTCTGCACCCATTAAACACTCACTTCCCATTGCCCATTCTCCAGCCCCTGACAGTCACCGTTGTCCATCAAATTCGCAGATCTGCTATGCAGCTAATGTTTCAGTGTCAGATCAGGGTCTCCAGTGTGGGCAATAGGAGCTGCTGACTTCACAGTTAACTTCCTTTGCTGATCACAGGAATAAGTGGATTCCTTCCATTTAAGTGGATTCAGCTATATGAATTTGAGTATTTTGGGTACCTCACATATGTCATTGACCTTTTGTTTTTTGATACTGTGGCATGGAACCCAGGAGTGATTAACCACTGAGCAATATCCCCAGCCCTTTCTTTTTATTTATTTATTTATTTTATTTCAAAACAGGGTCTTGCTAAGTAACTTACGGCCTCACTAAATTGCTAAGCCTGGATCCTCCTGCCTCAGTCTCCAGAGTTGCTGGGATTACAGGTGTGTACCACCTTGTTGGTCATGAACTTTTTTTTTAGTTTTTTTTTTTTTTTTTTTATTTGTTGGTCATAGACTTTTGATATAAGAAGACTGATTGGCTGTGACCCTGAGCACCACACATCATGTGCTTCCTGTTTCTTTATATTTGCCGTAAGTTGGTTAATGGCCAGCTGTGTGATGACCATCCCTAACTAGCTATGGTGCCTTAAAGACTGTTCCTACAGATGTTTCTCTCATTTCCTGTCGTCACTGGGAGAAACTACCATGCAGCTAATATTTCAGTATCAGACCACAGTCTCCAGTGTGGGCAATAGGAGCTGCCAACTTCAGAGTTAACTTCTTTTGCAGGTCACAGTAATAAGTGGATTCCTTCCACTTAAGTGGATTTGGCTCATGATCAGTGGCAATGTGAACACCATTGCTCAGAAATCAAAGCTGTGTTTGAAGGATGCTGCCTGTGCTAGAGATGAGGTCTAAATTTTTTTCTTCATCTACTTTAAGAGATTTCTTCTTAATTATGTAGATTTTATACCCAAAAGAGTGCCTGTTTTTTAAAAAGTGTTAAATGTGCAGTTCTGCCTCTTTTCTGTCCTTACCCTTTCCCTTAGTCTGAATCCTGTTTAGCTAAGCAAGGAACATCTGGAACTTTTAAAGGCTTGTTCCATTGGGAGAAAGGCACATCTGGTTTAAAGTCTTTCTGGAACATGAAAAAGCAGAACAAAAATTTGAAAAGATCGAAACGTGTTGGGAGAACATGTTCATACCTTATTCCAGAGCATGCCACTCCTGAAGGCATTTGCTCCGGAGGCAAAGGGCAGTCCTGAAACCAAGGCTCTTCTCTCTCCAAAGCTTGCAAGCAGACTGGTGGTCATGAACATGGCTACAAGTTCATCTCCAGAGCTAGAGGAGACTGAAGAGGAAGGGACTTCCTCTCCAGTTGTGAAGTAACAAGGACCAATTACTTCATGGATATCTTGGAGGAACTGTTGAGAACATGAAACTCATTGGATTCAACCATTGCTCTCAACTTCCATATTAGAACTGTGCTAAGGCACTCTGTACCCTGGAACTTTGTATTTTTTCCCACTTGTGTGGATGGAGTATATGTTCTCGCTTCACTGACTTGAGATCTTCCCATGTGACTTGTTTTGGACAACAGAACATGGGTGAAAGTGACCATGATATGCCTCTCAAGAGACATGGTGTGTTTTTATTGACCCTCTTGTGCTTATGCCATTTGACACAAGACAAACGTGCTGCTGGTCCCAGGAGAATTAGACAAATCCCAGGAGTCAACCGGAACCTGAGCTGCACCAGGAACCAGATCTAACTGATCTTCAGCCTGAAGTAGATCGAGGCTAGCTGACCTCCAGACTCAAGAGTGAGAAGAAAATACATGTTTCTCATTGGAGGTTGCTGAGCTTTGAGGTGGTTTGTTACATAATATTGTGGCAATAGCCAAGTAGCACACACAAAATGGCAGAAACCAGAAGGAAAAGGGTAAGTGAAGCAGAACTGACATGTGAGGCAAGAAGGAAGTGAGGATGGCCTCTGAGCAGAGAGCAGGTAGAAGAGCGTCCAAGAACAAGATGGAGATAATGGGAAAGAAGGATTACTGCAGCAGCAGGACTGGATGGGCAGTGGGAGAGGAATACCACACACACACACACACACACACACACACACACACACAGCCTCTGTGCCTTTAGTGAGCACACAGCCTTTGTTCTGTGTTGACAATGTCTGGAAGGTCTCCAGAGAGTACAAGTTTGATTCTTATTAGGGTCCAGATTTCCAATGATGGGATCTACCGGGGTTCATAGTCACCACAATGTGCTAGTGGAACAATAGAAATGTAAAGTACCTGAGATCTCAGGATCAGACTCTGTTGAACAGATATTGGCACCACCAGCTGGGATGTTCCCTAACTTTAAATCATCCTTGGTACAGGACTAGTCCTCCAAGGCAGAGCTTTTGGGTTATCTGGGCTCTGTAAGGTCCTGCAGGCCTTGGAGAAGTTACTTAACCTCTCTGAATTGAGGTTTGGAGGCAAGAGGGTAATAACAGGACCGACCCCAAAGGACTACTAGAAGGAGTAATTGAGCAAAAACCTATGTGTGTGGCCCAGAGGGAAACCCTCCATGAGTTAATATGAATAGCTATGCTGCCATTTTGTAATGAGGATTGATATCTAGTATTTAGTAAGAAATGACATGTGATATTTTACTGAGCCTAGACACTTATCAAAAGTAGAAGTCTTATCAAATGGACTGTAACACCAAGTCTGAACTATCATTGGCAACATCCTGAGAAGAAATCATTCTTCCCACCTTTTTTCCTCAGCCCACATCAGCCAGCACGCTGGCTTGTGCTGTCCTTTCTTCTTCTTCTCAGGAAAATCTGCCTATTCTTATGCTTGCTGGGGAGAAAAGGGTGGAGATGGACCTGAAGGAACAGGTGGCAGAGCTCAGCAGGATGTTCCATCCTACCACCAGCCTGGGCCATAGACGTATTTTATATCTGGCTCTTCCACTGTGGCTAGGTGACCCCTCTGCTTTACCTATGGCTTGTGACCTTTATTCATTACAGCAACCAGCTGGGGCATTTTTAGCCAGACCCATCCCGTCACAGGAACTTGCACTTATTTTCCCGATCTATTGCAGATGTTTGCTCTGGTTCTGTCTTGCACTTCTCCAGGGGAGAATTTCCCAGGCCATGAGCTTCCTGCCTAGCCATTTTGGTATTTTTCTTAGGGTTTGTGTGGAAGAGCCCATCTGTCTCAGGAGGGACTTCCTTGTCTTCTCCTTGAAGCCAGTCCTTCTGGAGGTTCTTAGTTCGCTCCTGCTCTTGATGGAAGCCCGAGTGGAGACTTGAGGGTCTGCAGTCCTCCCAGAGCAGCAGAGAGCAGGGCTAGGGAATGGCCTACCTTCTTCCTTCCTTCAGAGGCCTTCGGCTCTCCAGCAACTGGCACAGATGAAACGGCTTCTATCATTTTCTCTCCTGACCCTTCTTCAAGAGAACAGGCTAAAGGCTCTTCCATTCCTCTTGCATCAGATTTGCTTGTACGTCATTATCTTAGCAACCGTAGAAGGAAACCCTCTTACCGTCAGCAACTTCTTACCACGCCCCTGTCATTCTAAGATGACACAGATTTGCTCATGAATCCTCTCCACGACCTTATGAGGTACTACTCTTTTCCCTTTCTATACACAAGGCAACTAAGGGTCACAGAAGTTGAGTAACTTGCCTGGGGTGCACAGCTTGTTCACAGGAGTGGCAAGATCGGCACTCAGGAAGTCGGGCTGTGAGTCTGCCCTTGCACCTATTATGTCCTAATGCTGATTGTCACAGTATTGGCTTGTTTGAAGGCCACAACAACATTTAATTACCCACTTTTTTCCCTGGAAAAGTAACAAATATTCTGCAATGTTTAGCACTTTGGCAGCTTTTTAATAAGCCCTGAAGGAGTCTGTCCTCCATTGGTAAATGTTCTCTTTAGACTATGGGTTACTCACTGAGCATAATGGTGCACACCTTTAACCCAAAGCACTCAGGAAGCTGAGGCAGGAGGATCAAAGTTTGAGGCCAGCCCGGACAACTTAATGAGACCCTGTTGCGAAATAACAAATAAAAAGTGCTGGGGTATAGCTCAGTGAAACATTTTCCTTAGGTTCAATCCCAATAACCCCCCACCCACCCACAAATGGATTACTTAATCCTCTTTGTCCCCAACTTGGAGCCTTAGGTACCAATTCCAGGCTACAAGAAAAGTCCATTCAACTTCCTTTATTATGCCAACTTCTCCATCTCTCAGCCTGCCTGAAACCAACCTCACCATCTGCCTTGCCACCCCCCTTTCCTCTTCCCAGCTCACCCAGAAACTGCTGTACCATTACACCTGTGTCCTCAGGCTACAAACCATAGTGTTGTCTTTGCCTCCTCTGTGTGGGTGGCTTCTCATATCCAATACAAGGCTCAGCCCTTGTCAGACAGTGGCCTCCCCACCCCATCAGAATGGTCTCCTGAGAGCTCTAGGGTTCCAGTCAGGAGATGGTGGTTGTAGAGTGCAGTCACAATGGTGTAGGTGGGGTTGAAGAAAAGCAGCAAGGAACACAGTAGAGCCCCAGGGTTGGGACAGCAAGGCCTGCAGGGTCCAGAAGGAAGCAGTTACTTGATCCCAGAGAGACATTGAAGAGAGGGCCCCTGACAGAAGTTGTGACGTTTTGGAGAGGGGCATAGACAGCTGTGGTCACCAGGGCAGGAGCTGGGGCAATAGATACCCTGACCTCACCACGCCCTTTGCCTCATGCCTTCCGCGGGAACTGGGGAGTGCATCCTTACAGGTCATCCACCCAGACACAGAGCAGGTGGTGGGGGCAGCAGGGAGTGGACCTGGAGGAGCAGAGGGAGGGCATGAGGACAGGTGGCGTAAAGCACTCTGCCATCCTTAGATGAGAGGCAGGCTGTGACTTCCCATTCCCTGTTGGGATAAACCTGACATTCAAGGAATTCCCCAGCAGTTCCTTCTTCTCCCTTCCTATTTTATACAGCACAGGCAGGCCTTCCGCTCGCCTAAGCTGGGACCCTGACTCCACAAGTCTGTTTTATATATTGCATATGTTAAATATTTTAAAAAAATCTTAATAATTGATTTATGCCACTTTGAATTCCAAGTCTAAAGGGACGTTTGTGCTTCTGGGGACGGGCATGCTCCCAGGGCTCTCCTGCCTGACTGGTACTGAGATAACAAGTGGACCCTCTCACTGCCAGGAGCTCTGGAATAGCAGTGCGGGCCCAGGCTTGGAAGCCAGAGAGGCTGTGTTTAAGGTCTGGCTCTGCCAGTTACTCACTGGACTAGTACTCTGTCCCATGACTTCCTGTCTTTCTCATTTGTAAATGGGGGAGGATTGTGATAGCACTTCACGATGCTAGGGATTAAGAGAATGACAAGGGCCTGACCCTGTGGCCCATGCTTGTAATCCCAGTGACTGGGAGGCTGAGGCAGGAGGATCGTCAGTTCCAAGCCAGCCTCAGCAACTCAAGAAGCCCCTAAGCAACTCAGTGAGACCCTGTTTCTAAATAAAATACAAAAAAAGGGCTGAGGATGAGGTTTAGTGGTTAAGTGCCTCTGGGTTCAACCCCTGTGCCCCCGCAAGAAAAGTGAATGATGAATGCTTAGAAATTGGTACATCTATCACAGGTACTCTGCTGGGGCAGGGACTGTGTTTTACTCACTTTGAGAGCCACGCACTTGGCACAGTGACTGGAACAAAGACTCTGATACTGTTTTCTGACCTGAACTGAGGGTGAGGCTCTTTGAAGATCAGGGAGCTGGCTATGTTAGGCGGCTCTGGGGTAGCTCATGCCCCCTCGCCCTATCTTTGCCAGGCTTCCTGTGCCTGACGCTTCTGCAGACTGTGCCAGTAATCCACTCTACACTGAGGTCTCCAGCACCCACTTTTAAGTCGCTGCGGAGGCGTCTCAGATGGCAACTCCCTCCCATGTCTGGGTCTGCACTGCCCTCTGGTGTGTGCTGGTGGGACAGCAATGTACTGAGGTTTGTGATGGGTGACCTTTTCTGACATTGGGGAAAAGGGGCTTCCCTGACTGGGCTTTTGCAGGATTTAGACCCTCCCACTCCCAGTTTAGCTTGCAACTCTTGGAGTTCACCAAACACAGACTTTTTTTTTTTTTTTTTTTTTTGACAATGTCTCCGATTCCTCAGTCAAGAAATAATACCAACCTTCTAAGCTCCAGTTTCTACTGCAGGCATTTCTTGTTCTGCCAAAAGGTATGGGGTTGAGTTTATGTGATATCTTGTCCTCTCTGCTGTCTGGCTTCTTCTTATCCCTGGACACTTAATTCTCTTCTCAAGAGTCGGAATTGCAGGAGCAGAGGATGCTGGGAGAACCGAACTGCACTCCCTATCCCATGCAAGCAACTCTCCCTCCCCCACCCCTCCCCGCCCCACCTTGCTGTCTGTCTCCCTTCCCAGATCCAAGCTCCCAGTCACTGTACCAAAAGTGGGGGTCTTGTAGGGTAAAGATGGGGCGTGGAGGCTAATGTCCAGCTCATCTTCCTCTGACTTCGCTATGGAACCTGCCACAAATGTCTACCTTTTACCATCAAATTGAACCACATGAAACCACTGATATGGAACCATGTTCCTGAACAGCAATTTCTTTGGGTTCAATGTGATACTTTCCATCTAAACTTGTTATGTGCTTGTTGGTGGTCTATAGTCCCAAGTGTCCTGGGCTCACTTAGACCCAGGAGAACCAGGCTGGTGACACACCAGGTTCCTGGATTGCAGAGCTGGGAAGAACATTTAAAGCCAGAGAGAAGATAGAGTTCACCTCAAGGTCCCTGAACGACCCCACTCCCTACATCAGACCTCGCTCTCTCCACACAGGTTCTGCAGTGACCTCCAGGCTGGGCTTTGTTTGGGGCACACAGTCAGGGGCTAGCAAGGGAACCCTGACAAGAGCCTTTTCTAGCCAGATGGTGCTTGCCTTCCTGGCTATTGGGGGTTTTCTGGAGGCTTTGGGAAAATTTAGGTTTCTGAACATACCCAACATCTCCTACCCCTGGTGGTATGGAATGAACAGGAGGCCAAGTTGAGCAGAGGCAGCTCTATGACCTAGAGGACTCCTTTGCTCTGCCAAACTTTGGGGCAGCCACCTGAACAGGCCCACACAGCAAGCGTCCAAAACTTGTCCAAGGGATGAAGGCAAATCAGTTTGGGGAATTTTAAGTTGCAGAGTAGCAGAAGGCTTATGAGTCACAGTTTATAGACTCACTGGGGACAAGAGAGCTTCCTTTCTGGAATTTGCCTGTCTTACAATCACAGGACAACAGATAGGTCTTGATGTCTAGGAACTTGGTGGTGCAGGTTAGGGACCTGGTCTCTTTCCTCTCAGGAGGATGCAAGCAGGAGAGGGAGGAGCTCAGCACAAACCATTTTACTCATCCATCTATCCATCTATCCATCCGTTAAAAAAATAGTGATTGAGGGCCTATATGTGCCAGGCACTGTACTAGGTGCTTCGCATATAGCAGTGAACAAAATAGACAAAAGTCTGTTTTCCTCTTATTGTAGCATCTTGGGTCAAACCAACTATGTTGTCGTCCAGCTCACATTTCTATTAAAAAGTTGCAACCCCTCTACCATGAGACAATTAAACACATAAAATGTATTTTTAAATTTTAATTAAGGCAAGTGCCCCAGATATAAAGTTAGATTTTTAGAAAGCCTTACACACAATTGGCTATATAGTTTGAATCTACCTAGGTTAACATACATATGCATTGAAAAAGAACAAGGAGAAAATAGCCCTTAAATATAAGTGGTGGTGTATTGAATTGTATTTTCTAGTAAGGTCACAAGATCCCCCTTCCCTTAGGCTGTTTATACAATGTGACTTTGATTCTTCCAGGGAGAGGTGAGGTCTAGGTTTCCTCTACCTGAATCTGTGACTATGGAGGCAATATAGCTTCAGCCTGGTCTTCCTGACGTGCTCCTATTGGACACTCAGACACCATGCTATGAGGAAGCACAGGCAAGCCATATGTAGGTGATCTGACAAAAGCCCCAGCTTAGACCCCAGCTGACAGCCATCATCCCCAGACATAGGAATGAGGAAGTTCCAGCCACCCTCTAACTGCAACAGCAGAGACCCCAAGCTGAACAGTTTAGCCTAGCCAACTCCCAGGATCCAGAGATAAAGTGACAGAACTTGGTGGTGATTCGTTATTCAGCAACAGACATCCAGTAAAAGGGGTTGATCTCTGGATTGTGGGATTATGAGTGTCAACAATACCTTTCTGCATTTTCTAAGATTTCTACAATGACCATTTCTTTCTTTTGTAACCAGTAAAAAAATTACTAAAAATAAAACACATTCTAAAATTTCTCCCCACTGCACGGAGGGAGAAAGTAGTTCTAAATATAAATTTAGGGACTAAACTCAACTCGGAAAAAGCTTTCTGTGCAAGATTTATTAGATACTGGAAAGGAAGCATTTGGAAGATAAATTTCAGCTGGTAGAATAGAAAGAGTGGTAGATTTGGAATGAAGAAACTTGAAAATGGATCTGTTTTCGGAATGACCTTGAGCAAGCCCTTGTTCAAAGTCAGTTTTCTATTTTGAAAAATGCAGCTGGCTGCTTAAGGAAGGTAACATCCACCAGGACGCCTGGCCCAGAAAAGGCACTCTAAGTGGTAGGTGAATCCTGTTTAGTCAATGCCAACGATAAGGGGGCATCTGCAAGCTTTGTGGAGGACCCATTCTTCACTGCCACCAGAGGCTACACAGTTCTAGTAAAGAAAATTGCCTGGAAAAGAACCACAACCCTTAATTTTTTTTTTTTTTTTTCCTTTTTCTTTTCTAAAACTCTAAGCAGCTCTTGCGGGTTCCTGGACTCGGTCGCCCCGCCATGCCTGGGGCCTCCGTTCTGCACCTCTAGGAGACCCCATTCGGTGCCGAGTACAGAAAGCCGGGATGCAAACGAGAGAGGAGCCCCGGGAAGCCGGTCTGCAGGAAGCGGCGCGGTGTCCGGGCAACCCCGGAACGCGGCTCCGCGGGCGGCAGGTGCAAGCGGCGGCGGCGGCGGCGGGTCCCTCTTGCCCTCGGCCGCGAGTCCCGGCATTCGGCAGTTCGGCCGCCAGTTGATGCGTTGATCTCGGCCGCATTCTCCATGGAAGACTCCGAGGGTAGACCTGGGGCTCCCCTAGGAAATGGAGTACCAAGACCCAGAGGTGAAAAGGGCGCCCCGCGGTGGGCGGACGGCGATCCCTGCTGGGGTAGGCTGGGGGCGAGTTCTTTCTGGAGCCCTCGGGCATCCGAACCCAGAAACGCCCCTGAACAGCAAGTCGGGAGGTTCCGATTGAGAACCCAGCCCTGTGCGCTTGATTTCAGTGGCTTGTGGAGTGTTTGTTTTGGCTGATAACCTTTCGTATGAGTGTCTTGTCTTTGTCTCTGGGTCATTATTAATATTTAAAATAACCACGTGTATAGATGAGCCCATGTACACTGGAAATGGTCTGCAGAGCTGCCATCTTCCCTCCATCTCAAGATCGATCTGCAGCAGAGAGCTGGAGAAGGTTCCAGAGAAAGCCGACTCCTGCTTGACGGAGGTGAAGAGGAAATGCAGTTGAGTGCTAAGAAAACAGGAGGGCTGGGTGTAACTTTGTTGCTATATCCAGGAAGCACTATTAGAAGGCTATGTGTTAGTCAGCTTTCTGTTACTGTAACAAATAACTAAGAAGATCAACTTATGAAGAGAAAAGGTATATTTTGGCTTACAGATTTACAGGTTTTAGTCCATGTTGCTTTGGGCCTATGATGACACATCAGAGTGGGAGCATGTGGTAGAGAAAAACTACTCACTTCCTGTTTAGGAAGTGAAAAAAAGAGAGAAAAGGGGATGGAGTACCATTGTCTTTTTGAAGGATGTGCTCTCATGACCTAAGACCTTCCACAAGGCCCCATCTATTTAAAGGTTTTCCACTTTCCAATAGTGCTGTGGACTGGGGACCAGGCCTTCAGCACATGGGCCTTTGGGGGCCATTCAAGATCCAAACTATAGCATCTAGCTTGGAGGCATTTAAAAAGAATTGTTTGAGTAGTAGTTTATGTCTGTATTAATCCACGATCTGATTAGGCAGAGTGCACCATTCTCCTGAATTACCTCATTGGATCTTATTACAGCTCGGGAAGTATATTACAAATGGGCAGAGGAAGTGCTTTGGTTAATAAAAGGTGACACGGGGTTTTGACCTGAGTCTGCCAGTCTCCAGAGTCTGTGCCCTTCCATTTTTTCCTTTGCTGGATATTAGTAGATTTGTGGAACTGTTTATGGGCTTAG
Organism: Sciurus carolinensis; assembly: GCF_902686445.1. Taxonomy (NCBI): domain Eukaryota; kingdom Metazoa; phylum Chordata; class Mammalia; order Rodentia; family Sciuridae; genus Sciurus; species Sciurus carolinensis. Next base: position 111,624,757 of record NC_062219.1, on the reverse strand, counting down.
ACAGATCAGGGAGAAATTATGAACACTGCCAGGAGAGGTTCAAATTAAATAATGGCTGGTCACTCCACAACTGGTTCTTAAGACTGAGGAGCATGCGTGGAGGCACATTTGGGTTTAGAACACAGTGTCCTGGAGCAGAGCAGCCACAGTCTCCCAGAAAACTCAGGGTGAGCCCTGGCTCAGGTTGTCATTCACTTGGAAGAATGAGTGACTGTATGCTGCCAAAAGGGGCTAGGGAATGTCCTACCTTTGCCCAATCAGATTTTCTCTTAGAAAGATCAGTACCAAAATCAGTGATGCCAACTGTGATCTGTCTGTGATCTCTGGATTCTCCTTTGTAGTGTGGAGAGAGGAGGAAGGTACGACTCCCCACCACAGCAGGAAACAGCCTGGAGGAGCTGGAGAATTTAGAACCATTCATTACCCAATGTGGCAGGAACAGCAAGTAGAAATGGATCTGGGATTCGAACTTCAAGCTCCAGAGCTTCCTCAGTTTCCAGTTTGGTTTGGGGTAGAGGAAGAAGCTGCTGTTTATAAAGGATGAGCTAAGGAGGCTCCATGCTTCAGAGTTAGGGGTACCAGGACACTAGGCCCTGACATCATCAGACCACATTATCCAAAGAACCACAGTTTCCTTTTCTGCATCTACTTAGGAGACCACATTTGAGTTCAGCTTAACAGGGAGTTCATGGATTTGAGGAAAGAAGGGGACCCACAAATCAGTTGAAGACACATGCACAAGTGTGTGCTTTGTGCATCTTTCTGGCAGAGAGTATGTGGGAGGGTGTCCTGTGATCCAGAAAAGGGTTACAAGCCACTGCCCTAGACCCTTAGCCTGCTTGTTGAGCAGATAAGCAGGAGTGGGCAGCTGAGTGTTTGGGTAAAGGGTATCCATGTTAAACTAACAGGACTTGATGTATGATTTGTCTCCTTGCCAGACAGAGGTATTGTGAAAGTCGTCTGAGATGACACGTGTGTGAAAGTGCTCTGGTTGTGGAAGGGGATGAATGTAACATGAAACTACATTTTATAAATTATGCTCCTTATTATTGAAACCCTGAATGAGTTATTTGACACTTCTGCAACTCAAATTCTTCATCTGTGCAGCTATTTCTATTTTATTTGTAATTATGGGCTCCTTTTCACTTCTAATACTACTTACTTGTGTTTTAAATTTTGCCCTTGAACTCTGTTTATCCACCGTATTCATTTTTTTCATGTTGTAGTTCTGATAATCTTACTAATTTTATTTCTTATTTTATGATTTCCTTCCTTATCATTTGTGGGGGTTACTTTTTCTTTTCTTTTCTTTCTTTTCTTTTTTTTTTTTTTTTGATACTGGGGATTGAACCCAGGGGTGCTTAACCACTGAGTCACATCCCCAGACTTTTTTATATTTTATTTAGAGACAGGGTCTTGCTAAGTTGCTTAAGGCGTCTCTAAGTTGCCAAGGCTGGCTTTGAACTTATGACCCTCCTGCCTCAGCCTCCTGGGTTGCTGAGATTACTGGTGTGTGCCACTGTGCCTGGCTTCCTTCCTTCCTTCTTTCTTTTTTTAAAAATAAATTTCAAAAATATTTTTTAGTTTTCAGTGGACCTTTATTTTACTTATATGTGGTGCTGAGAATTGAACCCAGTGCCTTACACATGCTAGGCAAGCACTCTACCACTGAGCCACAACCCCAGCCCCACTCCTCATTTCTTAAGTTGAAAGTTTACTCATTAGTTTTGGAAACTTTGTTTTTGAACATTATAATCTTCCTATACTGTCCAAAGATGGATATTTTTCACAGTTTGCATCACTGATTTTGGTTCTGATCTTTCTAGCACTATGGGCCTAGCAGCAGGTGCAAAGCAGTTGTGTAGTCTTTGCTGTATGAGCATTGAAACATGAAGAATGATTGCCCATAGCTTGGAGGAAAATTCCACAGACAGTCTAGAAGCTTCCATTTAAGTGTTGCTTCACCTATATTCACATTGCACTGAGGTCAAAATTAGGTGAGAAATGTGCATTGAGTTGAAAAGTGTTGTAGGAGTCAGACTTCTGTGAATGAAGCGTAAGAGTGCCTTAGTCAATTTCTTTTTCTTTTCTTTCTTCCTTTATGCATATGACTCCTGTGATTAAAATTTATTTCCAAACCTGAAAGAAGGCTTTAATAAGAGTAAAATAAAAATTCAAAGTGATAAAAAGTATTGTGTCTTTAATTGGCAACTTTTATTCTTTGTGGTTTATAAAATAATAATGTTCAAATTGATGGTATCATAGATCCAGTGAAATATAGTATATGCACTTAGGGCTCCAGTTTCTAATTACTGTTTGAGTTGAATCCCACAAGTTTTGATATATAGTACTTATGTCCATGGATCTTTAAGCACCTCATGATTTCCATTATGATTTGTTCTTTTGTATGAATTATTCAGAAGTGTGGTTTGGGTTTCCAGGCTTCTGGATGGTTTTTGGCTGTCTTTTTATCATTGATTTCCAGTTGTATTGCATTGTGGTCAGAGCATGGTCTATATTGTGTTTGTTGACACTTCTTCTGTGGCTTGGTGTCTGGGTAGTTCCTCCTTTGCCAAATGGGGACTGTCCTCTCCTCCTCACGCACTGCCCGTTCCCTGCCCCTTCCATTGGGCTTGACTTTATCCTAGCAACTCACACCACTTGACCTCACAGTACCTGGGGCCACTGTGGGCTCTGGGACATATTCCAGAACAGCATTTCCCTCAGTTGGCTGGCCCTATAAATTGTTTGAGGTGGTTTTTTTTGTTCGTTTGTTTTTGTACTGAAGATTGAACTCAAGGGTGCTTAACTACTGAGCCACATCCCCAGCCCTACTTTGTATTTTATTTAGAGACAGGGTCTTGCTGAGTTGCTAAGTGCCTTAGCTAAGTTGCTGAGGCTGGCTTTGAACTGACCATCCTCCTGCCCCAGCCTCCCGAGTCGCTGGGATTACAGGCGTGTGCCACTGCACCTGGCTTGAGGTGGTTCTTAAACACACTCATTCCCAGGTTATGTCCTTTAGGTCTGGAATCTGCATGTTGAAGGAGTGCCCCCAGGTGATTCTCATGAACCAGCAAATCTGGGAAATTCTGGGCAGTTGCGAATCAGGAAAGGGGGCTGGATGGAGTGCAATGTAGTGATGGAGTCAGACTGGAGAAGAGGAAGATTGTTGCCAAATGTGAGCCAAAGAGCCACTAGGGGAGGGGAATTTGCTGAAAATACAGATTTGCTTAGAAAGATTTTAATTTAATACATCTGTGATGGGATTTGGGAATCCATTTTGTTGTTGTTGTTGTTGTTGTTTTGTTTTTTTTTGTTTTTTTGGAAACAGGGATTGGACTCAGGGGTGCTTAACCATTGAGCCACATCCCCAGTCCTTTTTATTTTTTATTTTAAGACAGTCTCACCGAGTTGCTTAGGGTCTTGTGATCCTTCTGCCTTAGCCTCCCGAATTGCTGGGATTACAGGCGGGCACCACTGCACCCAGTGGGAATCTGTATTTTTAACAGGCCTTGGGTAGTCCTTAGGGTACATTCCAAGAAACTCCAGAGTGGGAGAATTTTGAACGGAGGAAGTAGCTCATCAGGACTTCAAAGTTTGGTGGCACAGGAGAATCCTCTTAGGAGTGAAGGATTTGACTACTTTTTTTTTGAGATAGAGTGGAGCTCATAGGCTCAAATGATCCTCCTACCTTAAACTCTGAACAGCTGGTACTACAGGTGCATGCTGCGGTGCCTGGTAAGAGTGAAGTGTTTTGTGATAGGGCAGGGACTTAACAAGAGTGGAAAGATATGATTCACTTGCTATATGAGTTTGAAGGAAATGAATAAAAAATTGCCTATGCTGTCGATAAATGGAACTTGCAGAGGGCACGTGGTTTATACCACATGCATGTGAAGCATGATCCTATGTAGGCAAAATAGCAGTTAACTTAAAAATGTACTCACAAGTCAGAGAAGTCTCATATTTCTTTTAGCCAGAGGTTAGTGTGTCTATAGATCTTCTGTGCTCTCTGAAGTTATTCATAAAGAAATACAATATCTATTCATCTGATCTTTTTAAATATTTGGACAAGACCCACACACACCCATATAAAGTGAGAAGAAACAGGTTGACTTTTACCATGTATACATTGTATACATTGCCTCTATCTGACAATTACTGACTTTCAGGATGGTATTACTTGTGATTGTGTGTGGTTAGGAAGTTATAATTCTTTTTTAATTTATTCACTGGAACTCTGAGATCTACTTTGTGCCAGCCACGTTCTGGATGCTACTAAGATGAATAAGTCAGTCTGGTGGGGAAAGTATGCAGACTAATGAACGACTCCACAGTGGGAGGGCGATCCCTGGACGTTTTTGAAGGCAGTTCTTTAGGTCATGATTACCAGCTCTATTCACTATTCTTTGTATGAACAAATCTTTTGAAAAGTTGTATTGAGATGTTCAATACAATGTACTTTGATAGACAGCTGGATTCAGGTCTCTCCTCCACTGAGTTCAGAGTAGGTAACTGTGTGTAGCTTTGACTTTGGTATCACAAATACTGCGATCAAACCTGTGCCTAAATGTTTGTATTCTGTGTGATCATAGGCAAGTTGCTTAACTTTCTGAGGCTGATTTCTCATTGTAAGATGCAGGGCGGGGGCATAAGTAATACCTGCATCTACAAGCTGTTGTGGGGATTAAATGGGATAAGGTGTTAACATAATCCCCTGTAAATAGTAAATGCTCATAACGTTAGCTAATTTTAAGGCAAACTATTTATAATCTAGGGAACTAGAGAGAGTGGCAGGTATTTCAATGATGTAATTAAATGGCAATATCTCTGTGTTGCAGGTACTAAATGCAATCATTTCTTGGACTCGAACAGGACATCCTCTGGCAGAAGGGACAGTCCCTCATCCTCTGTTGAAACAGATCTGCATGTCAGTGAGCCTCCAGGCCTCACCAGAGTGTGTGGTCACCTAGAGTAAGTAAGGGTCTCGTAGAGAGACACCACTGTTGGGGTCAACTACCAAGAAGCTGATGGTCTGAGAAGTAGTGCTTGGCAGGGGTGTGGATTCCGGAGTTAAATGGTCTGGGTTCAAGTTCCAGCTCTGCCACTTAGTATCTGTGTGAACTTGAGCAAATTACTTCACCTCTCTAAACCTCATCTGTAAAATGGGGATAATACTTCCTGGGATTGTTTTGAGGATTAAATGAGCTAATACATGAAGAGTGATTGGGAGACTCCCTGGCACACAGTAAGTGCTGTGTAAGTACTTATTACAAAGCCCAAAAGTAGGTGAAATTAAGGTGTATTTTTTTGAGAACACATACACATACATAGGTGGTAAAACCTGAAAAAAACAAAAAGAAAAAAAAAAAGGAAAGAAATGACTATCCTAAGAGTGACAGTCAGGGTATAATTACCTCTCCTGGGAAGGGACCTGCAGATGGGGTGGGGGTGGGGGAACTGGCAGTGTTTCATCTGTTCCCTGAGTTTTTTTTCTTTTTTGGGGGGGATACCAGGAATTGAACTCAGGGCACTGGACCACGGAGCCACATCTCCAGCCCTGTCTCAGTGAGACAGGTCTCACTGAGTTGCTTAGCACCTTGCTTTTACTGAGGCTGGCTTTGAACTTGCAATCCTCCTGCCTCAGCCTCCTAAGCTGCTGAGATTACAGGCATGTGCCACTGTGCCTGGTGAGATGTTGGCTTTATAATTCTAAGACTGTATTTATGTTTTATTTATTTATTTATTTATTTTTTTGGGTGCTGGGGATCGAACTCAGGGCCTTGTGCTTACAAGGCAAGCACTCTACCAACTGAGCTATCTCCCCAGCCCCCTGTATTTATGTTTTAGATACCTTTCTCTGTATTTCTTTTATGGTAATAAGTTTTGAAGATATTTTCTAAAATATTTGTTAAAATGAAAGTTTATTGTAGAAATTTAAAAAATATAAAACACTATTAAAATGAAAGAATAATTTCATACCTGAGAGAATAAATTTGAACATTTTGATATTAGTTTTGGTTTTTTTTATTGGTGTTAGGGATTGAACTCAGAGTCTCACATATGCTAGTGAAGTCCTCTATCACTGAGCTACATTCCTAGTCCTGATATTACTTTTTATATGTGTAAGGGAATTTTTTCTTATCCATGGAAATATGTATTTATTTTACACAATTAAGAACCTATACTACCCTTTTGTAAAACCTGCTTTTTAAAAAGATTCATTTAAGATTTTACTCAGTTGGGGGAGTTTTAAGTTCAGAGTAAGTTGAAGGGGGAAGGTATGGAGAGTTCCCATATCTCCTTGGTCCCCCATGATCAGCATCCTGCTCCAGAAGTACAAATGTTACAAGTGATGAACCTTCATAGACACGTCAGACTCATCCCAAGTCCGTGGTTTATATTAGAACTCACTCTTGGTGCTGTACATCCTATGGTTTTGGAAAAATGCATAGTGACTTGTATCTACCTTTGTAATTTCTTACAGGTTATTTTTCTTTTTTTTCCACATTTTTTTATTGGTGCATTGTAGTTGTACACATTGATGGGATTTGTTCAGAGTGTTTTTCACTTTCCTAAAAATCCTATGGCCTCTGCCTGTCCATCCCTCTTCACTCCCCTAATCCTTGGCTCCACGGTTTTCCCTTTTCCAGAACATCATATAATTGGAATCACATGGCCTGTAGCCTTTTCAGGGTGACTTCTTTCATGTAGTAATATGCATTTAAAGTTTCTCCATGTCTTTTCTTGATCGTTCATTTCTTTTTTGTGCCATGTGATATTCCATTGTTTGAACGTACCATGGCTTGTGTATCCGTTCTCCTACTGAAGGACATCTTGCAGAACCTGCTTCTTAATGATATATACGGGGAAAAATAGCTCATATCTTTGAGTGTTTTTCAAGATCATGGTCTTCAGTGACTACATGCTGGATTGTCAGAACTTCATAGTTTTGTTTTTATTTTTATTTTTCTTCTTCTTCTTCTTCTTCTTTTTTTTTTTTTTTTGCAGTGCTTGGGATTGAACCCAGGGCCTTACACATACTAGGCAGCTGCTGTACCACTAAACTGTATCTCCAACCTGCCCTGTAGTTTAAAAGGGTTTGCTTATTGTGAATAATGCTATAATGAGTATCCCTGTGTGTTCTTCTTTTGCCCCTCTCTGGTTATGTTATAAAGGTAAACTCCTAGAAATGGAATAAAGTTATGCAGTGATTCTTGCTATAATAAAATCTTCTCCAAGGGCTTTGCTACCCCCAGCACTGGACATGGAAGAGATTGGCCATAATACTTAAGCTTTCCCTCTTTAGGTTCTCTATATTAGGTATATGTCACTACCAGCAGCAGCAAGTCCATCTATTTGGAAGGAAAGAAAGCTCAGACTGTCAAGTTCAAATCCTACAGAATGGGAACTGGGTGATTGGTGCAGCTTCTCTCATGATACCTGGGTTAAGGAGGACCTAATTCAGTCAAAGCATGTGTGTTTGAATCTAAACCTCTAGCCTAGACGTAGCCCCAGCTTCAGACTGATATATTCAATTACTTGTTAGATATGTCCACATAGATGTTGCACAGGCTCCTTAAACTCTGTGTGCCTTGACTGAAATTATCATGATTTTCTCAACATCAGGTCCTTTCCTGTGTCTCCTCTGGTAAATGTTCCCATAGTCTCAAAGGTATAGATAGACCCAAGCGTTATACTGGTCTTCTGCCATTCATACAATTGGGATCTAGTCCTGAAATATCTTATAATCCATCTCTTCTGCTTCATCTGCATTATCCAAGCTCTGATCATCTCTCATCTGGACCATTGTGATAACCTCCATACAAGCTATCACTTGTTGCACAATGAATCACCCAAAACTTAATGACTTAAAACAACAACCATTTGTAACCTCATGTCTCCTGTGGGTCAGGAAACAGAGTGGGACTTGGCTGGAGTCTCTTGCTCAAGAGACTCTGAGCTCAAGGTCTCTTGCATGAGATTGCAATCAATGTGCTGACTGGGGCCGTGAGTTCATCTGAAGGCTTGACAGGGGGAGGATACACTCTAAGTTAACTCACATGGTTGGTGGCAGCATTCAGTTCCTTGCAGGCATATGGAACTGAGAGCTTCAGTTCCTCACTGGAGGTTGCCAAGAGATATTCCTTAGTTCCTTGCTTCTACATAAGGCATCTCACAATATGGAAGCTCTCTTCAGCCAGCTAACTAGACCCAGACAAGTCCAGTCTCTTTGTAAACTAAAAGTGACATCTTATTTGTTAGAAGTGAGTCACAAGGATGAAGGAGACTTGAAGACAGAAACAAAGATTGGAGCCAAGGAACACCAAGGATTGCTCATAGCCACTTGAAGTTAGGAGAGAAGCATGTAATGGATTCTCCCTTGAAGTCTTCAGGAGCCTCCCTGCCGACATTTTGATTTTAGACCTCTGGACTCCAGGACTATGAGACAATAAATTTCTGTTGTGTTTAAAAAGAAAATAAAAAACAGCTGGACATGATGATGTGTGCTTATAATCTCAACTTCTCTGGAAGTTGAGGAAGGAGGATCACAAGTTTGAGGCCAATCTAGGCAACTTAGCGAGAGCCTATCTTAAAATAAAAAAATGAAAAAAAAAAAAAAAAGGTTGGGGTGTAGCCCAGAGGTACAGCACCACTGGGTTCAAGATTCAATCTCCAGTTCCATAAAAAAAAAAAAAAGGAGCAATAAAGAAACATCTAAGTTCCCTCATATAAATTGCAAATTCTCCAGATTTACCTTCCTTCTCTTTTTCAGGCTTATCTCCAACATCAAAATCCACATCAAATTTCTTCATTTCCCTACTGTTTCTTCCCGCTGTGACTTTCCTAATGTTGTGTCCTTTGCCTGAAGTGGTTTCTCCCAATACTCTTTACTTGTGTTCACATATTGTAGGTGCTGCTCAGATTCTACTGACTTCCTTCCCTAGGGCCTCCTCTGTGCTAAGCCCCTTTCCATGGGAAGTTGTTTCCCCCTTCCTTCCTACCCAGTTTTAATGAGTATTCTAGATAGAAGCTGCCCTCTTGTGTGATGTCACTCATTGATTGTGATTGAATTCAGGAAGGGCACATGACTCATTCGGGACCAATCAGAGTCCTTCCCTGAGATTTTTTTTTTTTTTTTTCACATTGGGCATGGGTATAAAAGTTGGTTGGAAGACTGAGAATTTGAATTGGAGGCTGTTGATTGCTTATTGTCCTCATGAAAAAGTTGATCTGCATTTGGTAAAAATTAAGCCAAAATGTCTCAACAAACAGGAACCAGCAAGTTCAGGAGACACTGAATCCTGATTCTGGTTGTCCCTAGTGATACCCTTGTCAGGGGAACCTGTACATGCCCATAATTGCTTAAATTACTATGGTTACGTATCTTGACTGATATATGTGGCAAACTTATACCCATCTCTTGAGTCATAGCTCATTCCTTTCCAGATGTCTGCCCTGACCCCTCAAACCTAACTGGATTAGGTGTCCTTCCTGAGAGCGCCCTTAATTTCCTGGAAACTCTGTATCCCTGCATTTGCCCACTCTTCCATGGTGTGGCATCTGTGTTTGTGTCCATCTTTCCTACCCAGCCCTGAGCTCCTTGAGTGGAGGAACTGTGTTGATTCATCTTTGGATCTCCAATGTCTAGACTAGTGCCTGCCACAGAATGGACTCAGGTAAATGTTTGTTGAATAAATAAAGTAGGTGGATACTTTCAAAGTTCTTTTGGAAAGTTTCCTTTATTCTTGCAACATTTTCTATATCATCTAGCAAAACTTTTTATTTCCACCCTGGTATTCAGGTATTTTATAGCAAGGTTAAAGTTGTCATGTATTTAGGATTGGGGAGTGTTGAGTTATTGCACAAGGGCTCTTTATTATTTTTAGTCTAGAGTCAGGAGATCTAGGCTGCAGATCTAGCTCTGACCCAGTCTAGGGGTGTTTATCATCAAAAGTCAAGTGAGAGTTCATTTGCTTTGTAAATAGAAATGATTATATTGGTTCTATTTAGATCACAGGATTATTAGTAGGGAGCAAATGAGACAAACCATGTGAAATTTCTTTGAAATTATTCACATATGAGTGAGGCAATTTTATGAAAAAAATCTCCTATGATTTGATAACAGATAATATACCTGAATACATTGTCTAATGCTATCTACCAATTGCTCAGCCACTTAAGCCAGAAATGGTTACTCTTTCTGCTGACACTCACAATAGCTTGTTGTGGTAGTTTTAACTATCAGGAGTTTCAGTGCTAAACATATTGCTGCTTCTACAATCATTTCAGCCTAGATGTATTTTGATTATTTCTTCCTCTTCTCTATATACTTATTGATTTTTTGTTTACATTTAATGGTTTTATTGAACAAACTTTACTTTTTGGTAATAGACTTACTGAAATAAAATTCATATACCATCAGTTAGGTTTCTCCAGAAAGATGAAGCCTATAAACTTTCTCTCTCTCTTTCTCTCTCTCTGTATTCATTCATACATATATTAAGGAATTTATTTGATAAGTCAGCTCTATGGAGGCTATGAAGTCCCCTGATAGACCACCTGCAAGCTAGAGACCCTGGAATGCCAGTAGCATAGCTCAGTTCATATCTGAAGACCTTAGAACCAGGGAACTGAGTCTGTTACTGTCAGCCTGACGCTGAAGACCTGAGAACCTGGGGAGGTGGGGAAAGGAGTAGACACTCATCTTGGAGTCCAAAGGCCAAGCAGCCTGGAGTTCGATTTTTAGAGATTTTTGTGTGTGTGTGTGTTTGTGTGTGTGGTATTAGGGATTGAGCCCAGGGCCTTGTGCATGCTTGGCAAACTTTCTACCAATGAGTCACATCTCCAGCCTGAACCTGAAGTTCCATTGTCAATAGTCAGGAGAAGAGTGTCCTAGTTCCAGGAAAGAGAGAGGAGATCTTCTTTCCTGTGCCTTTTTTTGTTCTACGTGGACCCCAGCAGACTGGATGATGTCCACTTACATTGAGGGTGGATTCTCTCCACTTAGTTCACTGATTTACTGCCAGTCTTGTCTAGAAACACCATCACCAACACAGTTCCCTAGATATTCGTTAATTTGGTCAAGTTGACAACTAAAATTAACCTTCATACCTTACAATTCACCCATTTAAAGTGTACAACTCAATGGTTTTAGTATATTTGTTGAGTTGCACAACAATCACTACAATTGATTTTAGGACATTTTCATTACCCCAAAAGAAAGTTGTACCCTTTAGTGATAACTACCAAGTCCTTTATCCCCCCGTGGACAATTATTAATCTACATTTTTGTCTACTGATTTTCTTATTCTGTACATTTCACATAAATGAAATAGTCAATATGTGGTCTTTGGTGTCTGTCTGGCTTCTTTCATTTAACATAATGTTATCGAGGTTCATCTATGTTGTAACCTACATTTTTTTTTACATTGTGGTAAAATAAATATAGCAAATACTATTTTATCCAGTTTTAAGTGTACAGTCAGTAGCATTAATTACACTTGTAATTTTTAATTTTTATTTATCTATCTTAAAATATTTTTAGTTGTAGATGAATACAATATTTTATTTATTTTTATGTGGTGCTGAGGATTGAACCCAGTGCCTCACATGTGCTAGGCAAGTGCTTCACCACTGAACCACAACCCCAGCCCCACACTTGTAATGTTGTCTAACTATCACAACTGTTGGTTTTCAAACATTTCCATCATCCCAAACAGAAACTTGGTAACCATTAAGCAATAACTGACCATTCTCCCCTCTCTCCAGTCTCCCTGGCAGTTTCTAATCTACTTTCTATCTTCAGATAAGTGGAACCATACAATATTTTACTTAATATAAATGTTTTCCTTATTTTACTTAATATTATGTTTTTAGTGTTATACATATTTTAGCATTTAACACAACTCCATTCCTTTTTATGGTTGAATAACATTCTGGGGTGTGTGTGTGTGTGTGTGTGTGTGTATGTGTATACACACCAACTTTTGTTTATCCATTCATCTGTGGATGGACTTTTGGATTGTTTCCATTTTGGGCTACTATGAATAATTCTGTAATGGACATGCATATATAAATATATGAGTTTCTGTTTTCAATTCTTTTGGATGTATACCTAGGTGTGGAATTTCTGGGTCACATAATAATTCTATTTATCTTTTTGAGAAACCGTGAAATTGTTTTAAAGCATCCATATTTTGAACATGTTTCAGCCCCTTTGAATTGTGAATAAATAAATGAGATGCTCAGGGACTTTTATAGATGAATAGGCCCAATTCTATAAGTGAGAAGTAGTGTCATTTTAGTGAGACTTGTGAAATGGATTCTAACTACCAGTTTAAGCACACAGAGTACTCTGATTCTCTGCTTTCTTTCCAGCCTTGCTACAGATTTGGGTCAGAAATCTTCCTTCTCACATTCAGATCAGTCCTCTGAAATCTCATTGCCTGACGTCCAAAAGGATGAATACTCTGAGGAGTTCAGCCTGCTTAAGTTGCGGACAAGTGAGTAGGTCATAGACCTCTCCCACGTGCCTCTGTGCCCTTGGTTTACTCAGGAGCCTGCCATACTCTTGACCACAGGCACAGGGGACCCACATCCTAATTCTTACAACAGCTCTTCTGAGGAGCTATCGTCATACATTTTTCAAAACTGAAATACCTATATATAAAAACCATAAAATACTGCTGTAAAATATTAAAATAATATAAAAGTATGTAGCATGTAAAAAATCCTTACTGAATATTCTCCAACAATATCCCCATTCTGCTCCGTAGCTCTGAAAATCATATATATTTTTCTAGAATTTTGTAATATATATGTGTATTTGTGTATTTAATATACACATATATATAAACAGTCATGTGCTGCATATATTTAACATCCTACACTACAGTTTTTACCATTACATTGTAGTGTACTCATTCTACTTATAAAAAAACTTAACTATAAAACAGTATGCATCTTATACATCTCATGTTTACCATGTCTCCTTTTTTATCATTCTTTTAAAAAATATTTTTAGATATATATGACAGTAGAATGTATTTTGACATTTTATACATATGTGGAGTATAGCTTGTTCTAATTAGGATTCCATGTGGAGTTACACTGGAGGTGTATTCATATATGAACATAGGAAAGTTATGTCAGATTCAGTCTACTGTCTTTCCCATTCCCACCCCTCTCCCTTCTCTCTTCCCCTTTTTCTAATGCAATGAACTTCTATTCTTCTCTCCTCCCTCTACCATGTCTCCTGAATGCATCAAGAGCCCTCATTGCGTCAGTGACCTGTATCATCCAACTCTGTGTAAGCACATGCTATGGTGTTCTACAACAATGAAGTAGGCTAATGACACATTTTTTAAATCATTAAGTGATACATGCACACACACACATCAAATAAATGAGCTGCAGTATACAAACTATTTTCAGTCAATAGTGAATAAATCATGCACGTCTTTTGTGCCTGTACATTTAGATCTATGTGGCTATTATAGACCTACTCATTTTACAGAGAAGGAAACTATAGCGTGGGGAGATTTGGTCATCCATATAAGCACACATAGCTAAGAAGTAGAGCAATGGATCAGAACCCAAACTTGGCATCTACATTTTCTTGGTCATCCCAGAGTCTAAGGGGTTTCTGAGAGCTTCTAGGGAATCTTTTATTGTTTAAAATCATTGTTTGCAATGATACAAGAAAAGTATCTAATGATGAAACAGGCACTGAGAGATCCAGTAACTAGCCTGAGGTCTCATAGCAGATTTTTTTTTTTTTTGTACCAGGGATTGAACCCAGGGGCACTCAACCACTGAGTCACATCTGCAGTCCTATTTTGTATTTTATTTAGAGACAGGGTCTCACTGAGTTCACAGCAGCATTTTGCATTTGATATTGTTACATGCAGACATTACAGGAGTCACTGAGGTGATGTCATTGGCCACCGTTGCCACCAATATCACGTTCCACCCAGGTAGGATGCCATGGTTGGTCCAGTCTTTTCCTGGCCAATGGGCTTTGTTTTTTATCTACACAGTTATCAGAGTAAAGGTTTAACATTGTCTCTGAACTTTCCAACCCATACATAATTTCCATGCATAAATTTGGCTTTCCTTTTGAAGGAGAGTTCAAAAAGGAAATACTTATTAGGCCTCTTAGGTAGTCTTCCCTCCGTTTCCCTTCCTTTTGTGCCTCATTTCACAAAAGGTTGACACTGTCCCTGATGTGGAACAAGGAATTATACATATTGGTTAAGGTCATACAGATAGTGTCTGAAGAGTCGTCACCACTTTTTGTCATCTAGTTGCATTCCAGGGCTGGGAACGGTGTTAATGGAAGGATTTCTGATGTCTTCCAGAAGATGGGCAGCGTCCTGAGTGGACTTTTTACCCGAGGTTTAGCAGCAATATCCACACCTACCACGTGGGAAAGCAGTGCTTCTTCGATGGGGTCTTCCTTCGCAATAGGAGGTCTCTGTCAGAGAGGACGGTGGACCAGAGCCTCGGGAGAAAGAAATACGGTATTATTTTCCTCCTGGACCTTGACTATGCAATGCCTGAGAAAACTCTTAACTCATGCTTCTGCAGGCCTGCCTTTGGCAGACTGGGGACAGCCCTGCAGGGTCACCATGTCACCCTAGTGCACGGGAAGGTAGGAAAACAGAGAGGACAGTTGGCAGGTGACATATTTTGGCAAAGAACTCACGACATATGCTAATCCACATTTTTGTTTTGCTCTGAATTTCATAAAATGCTAATGTGACATTTAAGTCATCAGATAAATTCTCTCAGATAGTTATTAATAGAAACCTCACTGAAGTCCTATTCAGTTAGATCTGCCTGTCATATGCGTTCAAAATGTTATATGTTCTCCACAAGGAAAACATTCCATAAACCGTAGCCTGAAGTACATGTTGTTATTTTGTAACTATTTAATTAAAAGAATCAAGATGAGGGCTGGGGAGATAGCTCAGTTGGTAGAGTGCTTGCCTTGCAAGCACAAGGCCCTGGGTTCGATCCCCAGCACCGCAAAAAAAAAAAAAAAAAAAAAAAAAAAAAAAAATAAATAAATAAATAAAAGAATCAAGATGAAAAAAAGTTATGCATACACGCACACACACACAAACACAAACACACAATCTCCTTGGCTTGTAATTTGGTGAGTTCTCTGCCCCCAGCTTACTCTTGAAGGACTTACTGAAAGACCCTAAGAGGTTGCAAAGGACCAATGGGCCACTTGTGGCCCCTTTCTTATAGAAATACCTGTATAGGAGGAGGCAGCCAAAGTTTGGGGGATGAGTAAGTTTTCTGTGGAAGGAGTACAAAGAGAAAGAAGAGAAAGGTTTTTGTTTTTGAGATGTAAAATAGATTTTAAAGCTCATAACACAGATGAATGGTTTTGGAAATCAAGGCCTTTATTTGGTCAGAGAGCCCATGAAAATCCACACTAGATGAGATAGAAGAGTGGTCACAGATATGGGAGTCTTAGGGAAGTCTTGCACCCTGCCCAACTCCTGTTCTGCATGTATATATCAAAAGGAAATGGGATTATCAATATGATCCAAATCTTTTTTAAAATAATTTTTTTAGTTGTAGATGGACACAATATCTTTATCTTATTTATTTTTATGTGGTACTGAGGATCGAACCCAGTGCCTCACACGTGCTAGGCAAGTTCTCTACCACTGAGCCCAGCCCCAGTGATCCAAATCTTAACCCTAACATATCACTTCCCAACGAACTCCACAGTGGGCATTATCCTTGGATGTGTTCAGATAATTGCATATCCTTAATAACTGCAGATATGTAGACTGAAATAGCACAAAAACTTGTGTACCTCTTACATGATTAAAGAAATAGAATATTGTTTTTATATTTGAAGCCTCGGATATGCCTCTTCCAAAATAGTGCATATTTCTCTCCCACTCCAGCGGTAATGCCAATTTTACATTTATTAAAAAGAAAAAATTATTATATAAATCTTCAAATGTACTAAGGTAGAGAAATATCATATTGAAACCTGATGCACTCATCCACTTAATGTCAATAATTCTCAACATGAGACTAATTTTGTTTCATCTTTAACCTCTCCTTAGGGATTACTTTATTTAATTTAATTTTTTAACAGGTGCAATTTTTATTGGTGCATATAATTATACAAATAGTACGATTCATTATGCCATATTTGTATGTGCACATAATATAATTGATCAGTCTCATTCCCTAGCACCTTCCCTTTCCCTCTCCTCTTTCCTCCCTTATCTGCTTGCTTTATTCTTTTTTTTTTTTTTTTTTTTTTTTTTTTGGTGCTGGGGATCGAACCCAGGGCCTTGTGCTTGCAAGGCAAGCACTCTACCGACTGAGCTATCTCCCCAGCCCTGCTTGCTTTACTCTTTAGACATTATTTTAAAGCAAATTACAGACATCATATCATTTCATCTGTAAATATATCATATAGAAAAGGATTCTTTCTATACATATAATCACAATACCATGACACAATATCATATCTTTAAAAAATGAAGTAATTTCTTCATCAAATATTCAGTCAGTATGCAAATATCCAATTGTCTCATAAATCTCATAATTTAAAAAAAATTAATTTGTTTGAATCAGGATTCAAATAAGGCCCACACATTGAAATTAGTTGGATGTCTTTTAAATCTCTTTGAATGTATAGGTTCTCCCCCACTTTTTAAGTACAATTTATCTTATGAAGAAAAAGGTCACTTGTCCATGATCAGGATTTTGCTGATTACTTCCCTTAGTATTGTTTCATAGGTTCCCCTTCCCTGTGTATCTCCTGTAAATTGGTTATTGTAGCTATAGTCTTGATTTGTTTTAGTATGATTACTTAGGCAATATTGTACAATGACTACTTCTTTATTTTTTTGTTACTGGGGATTGAACCCAGGGCCTCATGCTTGCTACTAGGTAAGCACTCTTTCACTGAGCTACATCCCCAGCCCTTTTAGTTTATTTTGAAACAAGTTCTCCCTAAGTTGCCCAGACTAGCCTTAAACTTGTGATCCTCCTGCCTCAGCCTCCTGAGTAGCTGGGATTACAGGACTGCACCACTACTCCTGGTGTACAGTGACTTCTGTACATATCAAATACAATGGACTTTTTCCATTTCTTCTCTTCCTTGATCTCCTTGCAGCATTTGATACTGCCATGTTCAACACTGGTCACTTCTTCCTTTGTGGAATTCTTTCTTCCCTTGTTATTTCTCAGACAAGCAAGAAATGAACAAGCATGATCAGGAAGTACCAGCCAGTTGCCGTTTTGAACTGTAGTACAACACATTTTATTACAGAGAAAAATAAGTCAAAATACATTTAAATAGTGGTTGTCTCTAACTCTTCAGTTATGATCTAGTGGTGGAGTTCCCTAAAGGCCTAATTAATGCCACAAGAGAAAGAATAAAATGGTTATAGATATAGGTTGTAGGGAAAAGGCCTGAAAATATAATTTTTTTCTATTGGATAGCTCTTCCTACAGGAAAGTATACTCTGACTCTACAAGTCATAGTAGGATGTTTTCTGCTGCAGTAACAATCAATCCCTGAAATCTCTGAAATCCTAAAATCTCAGAAGCTTAACCATGAAAGTTTACTTTGTTTTCTGATAAAGTCTGCCATGGATTCAGTAATCTTTACTTTTTCCACTTGTTGATATTATCCCATGAGATCTTTTAGAGAGTTCATTTCTAAATGTTGTCTGCAGACCACCTGCACCATAATCAACTAGAGAGTTTGCAAAATAAATAGACAATATTAAAAATAAAATAAAATAAAATAAAAATAAAAATAAAAAATGCTAGTTTCGGAAAACTCTCCATATCTCTGAAACGGAATTTCTTGGGTTGGAACCAGGAACCTTCATTTTTAATAAGCTCTGGGGGTCATTCTTAGGAGTGCTAAGATTTTAGAGCCTCTGTTCTAGAGTATATGGCATTTACTGCTTTCTAGTGTTATCTCTTTATTTGGCATGTTTTGTCTCCAACCTAGAAAAGATTCCCTAGGTAGAGGTTTCTTCCTTGGCTACATGGACATTGTATTTCCCAGATTAAAAATTTTCAAGATGGGAAAGTATTAGTCTAGTTCTGATTTCAAATAATAACAGTTGTTACCATTTCTTGAATACCAATTATATGCTTGGAGCATTTTCACCTACTACCATGATAACACTGCAAGTACATATTTGAAATAAACAGTTTGCAAAGGAGGCTTAGGGAGATGAAATAAATGACTCAAGGGCACAGAACTAGAAATTACAGAATTGAATTTGCACTCAGGTGTGACTGACTCTGAAGTCCAAACCCGTTTTAGCACCTCTCC
This sequence comes from Sciurus carolinensis, assembly GCF_902686445.1. Classification (NCBI taxonomy): domain Eukaryota; kingdom Metazoa; phylum Chordata; class Mammalia; order Rodentia; family Sciuridae; genus Sciurus; species Sciurus carolinensis. The sequence continues at coordinate 111,606,414 of NC_062219.1, read as the reverse complement.
CTGTCACCTGATTCTCACCTATCACTGCCCTAATTTGGGATTGAAATGATACAGTCCCTATACTCTTCCTGCTTTTAATCCTCAGTGAATATTCAAGGCATGGGTGTAGTTGTTGCTATTTTACTACACAGAAGAGCTAATAGGAAGTCTAGACACAGTTTTGGCTGTTGAAAAGTTTTTTTGAAAGAGAAAGGCAAAAATTCAAATTCCTCAGTAACTCTAGAACTCCCACCTATTGTGCAGATAACTTTTTGAGTTAGCTAGAGGACAATGTAGTCAGGAAGCAGGTTATCAAAATATGCCCCAGCTCTCCCTCTGGCTTGTATTTTGTGGATACAGTTAAATTCAGTAATATCAACAAGCCTTTCAAGAAAAAAAGAGAAAAAAAGGAGGCCTGATCACTGGACATGTGACAAAGAAGGACATTGTCAGGCCTCTGCCAGGCATCGCTGCTCCTAAGTGCAGTGCTAGCTGGTCTCCTCCATCCAGGTTTGTTTTCTTAGGAGATATAGTGTCGGGCATGCGGGTTTAAGTGACCTTCCCGCACTGCTCTGCCTGCTCTCCTGCGCCTGTGGTTGGTTTCTTGTTTGTGGCACTAGAAGAAGCTGAGCTGGGCGTCAGAGTATCATGAACCCAGAAAGCAGGGCGCACCCTGTGGTGGCAGACTTCTCCTCCACAGCTGTTCACCAGGAGGGCACCTCCCATGCAGAGCCACCCCAGCCTGGAAGCAGGACACTCATCAGCTGATTTCCTCCTGAGACTCAGTCAGAGGGCAGAACTCCAAGGACTTTCTAGGACTTCTTGGACTTTCTAGGATTCATGGATTCAAAGGGCAATAATGCTCAGGTGTACTAATGAAAAGATTTTAATGTTAGAGATCTTTCAAATCAGTGCAAAGATACCTCTCGTTTACTGTATATTTTGAACGAAAACATGCCATCTGAACCCAAGCCTGTTCTTTTTCCCCAAGGCAAGGTAATCTTAACAACACCTTTTAGAAAATGTTCCAAACCCAGGCTCACACTTTTATCTTCATCACCTCAAGGCTAGATAATCACAAATAGAACTTCAAGAAACCTCTATATAACTCATAATAAAACACTAAAATAGTCTATTTTCATTGTCATGTTGCTACCTAGCACAAACTTGTGGGTCATCTCCACTCCTTTGTGTGATGTTATTTTCAAGTGTTTTCTGCAGGTATTGATTCAAGGAATGGAATTCCAGAATTCACTCCAGGGGACAATCCATATATGTTCCCAGAACAGAGTAAAGGCTTCCACAAAGTAGGATCCACTCTGCCACCAGTGAACTTCTCATTGTAAGTACATGTTATTTCCAGAGTTACTTTGTTGACTTTAAAGGATTTGTGTCTATCTACTACATATAAATTATGTTTTTAAAGGGGTGTATCTCAGCAAGACATGATCTGGTAAAAACTCCTTAAAAAGTTTATCTTTAGTTAATTAGTGCACACACACATACGCATGGATCATTGAAATTACAAAATACACAAGGTGAAAAAAGTCAAAAAATTCACTGACACATAGTAATTGTACATATTTATGGGCTACAGTGTGATATCTCAAGACCTGCCTACAACTATACACAAGATCTGGACTGCAAACAAGTGGTTGTCAATTTTTCTTTCCACTTCTATTACTGCAAACTTGAAGGTTTTCGAATTTTTATACTAAATTAGATCGTTGGTTAGTGACTACTTGGTTGATTTAAACTTGGAAGTAAACTTAGACCCCAGTGATTTGGGAGAACAGGAGAATCACTAAATTAAAACAATTGCAGCATTGCACTTAAAACAGAAGTTTAAAAATTAACCATATGGGTTATAATGACTTTGACTTAAAGATAATAAAAATAATAAAGGTTATGACCTTTATAGTTTTTGAAGGTTGTACTTGAAAATTAAAACTGGAAAACAAGACATTTTTGAACACAATGATTTATTAATCTCTATGCTGTCGGAAGCCATACCAATTTTATGGTTGCTTTTTCTGTTTTTTTTCAGAGTGCCTTATGAAAAGAAATTTGATACATTTATTCCACTTGAACCTCTTCCACAAGTTCCCAAGTGAGTTTATCACCAAATTTTATATTAGCCCATTTTTATGAAAACATCAATTATTTATTCTTTTCTCCTATTGAGGAGCCTGTGACAGTCGACACCTAGGGACCTTTTGAATCCAGCAGGAGGGTGGGGTAATTTGTGAGGAGGGTATTTGGGGGGACATGTGGAGGTCAAGTGTCTGTGGCATCTGGCCACTGGGATGGGCACATATTCAAGAGGTGATTAGCAAATGATCACATGCCATGTGCTGTGTTAGGTGTGCATGACAGGAGAGTTTACATGGAGCCAATAGGCTTCTTGCTTCCAGAGCAGAGAGAAAGCAGCGGAGGACTCCTGTATCTGAAGGGAACATCATTCTTGAAGGGAACATCATTCCCCTGTCTTTATACTTTTATTCAGTTCCACTCTGAACCTCATTTATTTACCTCGGTAGGAGGAGATATTTAAAAAGAAAGATGTATTTTTTTCTTTCTTTCTTTTGTGTTCTAACACAAAACTGTCACATATAAGTATGGACAGAGTAAGCAAATGTCCAAGAGTCTGACCTACCAGAGTTCAGGGTGGGCGAAACAAACCCTGGAGCTCAATGGGAAAAAAAGTCTTTTGTTCCAAACTTGGGAGCTTTAATACCCTCATTCTGCTGCATTATTACTTACAGCACATACTTAGGGTTCATGCTTGTACTTTACAGGTTTTATAAATTCTGTTCTAGAATATTCAAAATAATAACAATTGTCTAAATCCCATCATCCTACCCAACTATTTTGGCTCTTGTGTGTTGCTTTTCATATTTAAATGTTTTTTTAAATTTATTTTTATTGTAAACAAATGGTATACATCTTGTTTCTCTGTACATGAAGTAGAGGCATACCATTTGTGTAATCATACATTTACATAGGGTAATAGTTTTTGATTCATTCTGTTATTTTTTTCCTTCCCCCCACCCCTCCCACCCCTCTTTTTTCCTCTATACAGTCCTTCCTTCCTCCATTCTTGCCCCCTCTCCCCCATTATGTGTCATCATCTGCTTATCAGTGAGATCATTTGTCCTTTGGTTTTTTGAGATTGGCTTATCTCACTTAGCATGATATCCTCCAATTTTATCCATTTGCCTGCAAATGCCATAATTTTATTATTCTTTATGGCTGAGTAATATTCCATTGTGTATATATACACACACACACACACACACACACACATATATATATATATATATATATATATACCACAGTTTCTTTATCCATTCATCAACTGAAGGGCATCTACAATCTGGCTATTGTGAATTGGGCAGCTATGAACATTGATGTGGCTGTATCTCTATAGTATGGATAGTGGGAACATTCCTTAACATTGTAAAAGCCATCTATGCTAAGCCCATGGCCAATATCATTCTAAATGGTGAAAAACTGAAAGCATTCCCCTAAAAACTGGAACAAGGCAGAGACGCCCTCTTTCACCACTTCTATTCAACATTGTTCTTGAAACTCTAGCCAGAGAAATTAGACAGACCAAAGAAATTAAAGGGATATGAATAGGAAAAGAAGAACTCAAACTATCCCTATTTGCTGATGACATGATTATATATTTAGAGGAACCAGGAAATTCCACCAGAAAACTTGTAGAACTCCTAAGTGAATTCAGTAAAGTAGCAGGATATAAGATCAATGCTCATAAATCTAATGCATTTTTATACATAAGTGACGAATCTTCAGAAAGAGAAGTTAGGAAAACTGCCCAATTCACAATAGCCTTGAAAAAAATAAAATACTTGGGAATCAATCTCACAAAAGAGGTGAAAGACCTCTACAATGAGAACTACAGAACACTAAAGAAATAAATTAAAGAAAACCTTAGAAGATGGAAAGATCTTCCATTTTCTTGGATAGGCAGAATTAATATTGTCAAAATGGTCATACTACCAAAAGTGCTCTACAGATTCAATGCAATTCCAATTAAAATCCCAATGATGTACCTTACAGAAATAGAGCAAGCAATCATGAAATTCATCTGAAAGAATAAGAAACCCAGAATAGCTAAAGCAATCCTTAGCAGGAAGAGTGAAGCAGGGGGTATTGCAATACCAGACCTTCAACTATACTATAAAGCAATAGTAACAAAAACGGCATGGTATTGGTAGACAGGTAGATCAATGGTACAGAATAGAGGACATGGACACAAACCCAAATAAATGTTTTTAATAGAATAGTAATGAGTTTGTTTTCCTAAAACAGGTAAGCTTTGGTTTTTTTTTTTTTTTTTTTTTTTTTTTTTTTTTTTTTTAGGACAAAACACTGTAGACTAGCAAATTCTTTTGAGCTGTGACCAGTAAGAGAATTAGGAAATTTGGACCCTTTCTTCCAGGGACAGTTACCATGATGAAAAAGTCTGCCAACCCATTAGTCATGGCAGGAGACAGAAAGCCTTCAGTTTCAGCTTTTGTTGTTGGATTTATCATTTGTTGTTTTCTCAGTTCATTATTTTCTACTATAGTCTAATTAATGCTATTCCCATTTAGTGACTATTGTGTTTTTAATCTCTAGAAATTTCATTGTATTTTTAAATATCTTTTATTTCCTTCCTCACAATTTTCACATTTTCCTTAAATACTTGAATATAGTTTTAATAGCTGTTATAACATTTTTGTCTGATAACTCTATGATCTCTCATCATTTCTGGATCTGTTTTTACTGAATGATTTATTTCCCCCTGGTTATGGTCATGTTTTCTTGCTTCTTGGAATGTCTAGTGATTTTTGTTTGGATACTGGGCATTATAATTTTATATTGCTGAATGTCTAACTTTACTCTAGTAGGCAGTTAAGTCACTTGCAGTCTTATGATCTTTTTTATTTTTATTTTTTATTGTTATTGACATATATTTTGTGATCCATGGGTCTTTTTTTTTCTTTATCCTGTTTTTTTTTTTTTTTTTTTTTAACCAGGAATTGAACCCAGGTCCTTGCATGTACTAGGCAAACACTCCACACCAAGAGTTCTGGCTCCAGCCTCAGCTTTATTTTTAAGCTTTGTTAGGGTATATTTAAAGTAGACTTTAGTCTAAAGATAGCGTAACCCCACTACTGAGGTGTAGCCCTTTTAGGGTCTTGGTGTATGCTTTCACTGATTAGTGAGTCTTCACTTCTGTGGTGGGAACTTCCCTGACTTTTACCCCTTGGTAAGCCCTGAGAATAACTCAGCTCACAGTTTCATAATCACTCTTGTGGAGTGTCTTGTGGAGTTCTAACCTAAACATTAATATTCAGCAAAGACTCAAAGAGACTGATATGTAAATTTCCAAAGCTCATTTTCTGTACAGCTTCTTATTTTCCAGGACTCTGCTCTGTAGCTTCCAACTCTTTCAGACTCCTTGAACTCTGATCTCTAGCCCTTCAAACTTAGAGAGAACACCATGCTGTGCTTGGGATTTCCCATCTCTGCTCTGTGATATGGAATGTGTCTCCTTGTGAAAGCTGGGTGATCATGGGACTCTCATTTGTTTTCCTTTTCTCCAAGACCACAATCTTGTGCTATCTGTTTCATGTCTGGTGGCCACTGTCTCATACATTTTGTTCAGTTTTGTAGTGAAAGCCTCCTTAATTACCTATGAATAAAATTTATAGGTGTTTTTTTCTTTTCCCAAGTTATTTGATAAATCAGTTTTGTGCAATTGCATTGTTCTCATTAAAGTTATTCACATCAGCTGGGCTTGGTGGTGGGTGCCTATGACCTCAGCTCCTTAGGAGGCTGAAGCAGGAGGATTTCTTGAGCTCAGGAGTTTAAGGCCAGTCTGAGCAAAATAGTAAGGCCCTGTCTCAAAAAAAAAAACAAAACAAAAAAAAACCAAACAAACAAAAAAAAACAACTGCTTGGGGTATAGTTCAGTGGTAGAGTACCCTTGGGTTCAATCCCCATAATGGGGGAAAAGAAGTTATTCACATCTTTAAATATCATGCTGGCTGGAGTCTGGTATGGTGGACATGCTGAGGCAGAAGGACTACAAGTTTGAAGTTAGTCTGGGCAACTTAGTAAGTACCTTTCTGAAAGTAAAACCTAAGAAGGGGTTGGGATGTAGTTCAGTGGTAGAGCACCCTTAGGTTCAATCCCCAGTACCAACCAACCAACAAACAAACAAAACTCCCACAAACAAACAAAGTCACCCATAACAAATCCTCATTGTGCTTAGAAATTAAAAATGTTAAATCTGCAAATGCAACAATCTAAATTCAAAATGAGGACAAATCCCGATAACTAAACATCTTATACGACTTGCCCCAGTCTTCCCTAGTTTGTCTTTATCTAGTTAGAGACAAAGCCAGAGTTAGAATACAAATTATGGAGGTGAGATTAGTTATTGAATAGTACTATAATTTGCAATATGTCTATGGGAATTTTTAATCAGCTCAACAGATATCAGCAGAGTGCCATTTGTGTCCTTGGGTGACAAGAGGAATGGAAAAGTGGTGAGGTGATGGAAGAATAAGACATAATGCATGTTTCATGTATCATTGTCCAACAGGGACGAGACCTTAAGATATAACCAGATATTATAACTACAACTATTACCAAGCAAAGTCTGTAATTCCAGCTACTTGGGAGACTGAGGCAGGAGAATCACAAGTTTGAGGTTAACCTAGGTAACTTAATGAGACCCTATTTCAAAACAAAAAATAAAGAGGGGCTGGGGATATAGCTCAGTGGTAGAGCACCTCTAGGTTTAACTCCTGGTACCAACAACATAAAAAAAATGCACTCTTACTTTATTTCATTTATTTTTGCACAGTGCTTCTTAACCACTAATGGTGTTTGTAAATTTCACATCAGACAAATTCAAACTCAGAGTACTGTCTTCTTTCTGCAGCTTGCCTTTCTGGGTGAAGGAGAAGGCCAATAATTTGAAGAACGAGATAAGAGAGGTGGAGGAACTTGACAACTGGCAGCCAGCAGAGCCCTTGTTACAGAGTTTATTCCCTTTAGGTGGGTCAAAGAAACTTCAAAAAACAGCATAAAAACTGGAGGACTCCAGAAGAGCAGGCTTTTGAGAGACTTCACATGGAGAGGAGAGAAGCAAAGCCTCTCCTAGAATGGATGTGTCTCCTGCCCAAGCTGGTTCCTTGGGCAGATGCCATGACTGTGCATTGAGAGTTGAGTGTGCTGGTTTGATAGCCATTAGTCTTTTTGTTTGCTTTGGTTTGGTTTGGTTTTTGAAACAGGGACTTGCCTTGTTGCTCAGACTGGGCTTGAATTTGAGATCTTCCTGCTTTAGCCTCCTGAGATTACATATGTGCACCACCACCCAGGGCTCTGTTAGTTTTAGAAAGTAACACAACCTTTAACTTTATGCCTCTATCCACAGGTTTTTTGAACTTACCAAAACAATTCTGAACAGAAACAGACCCACAAAACATGCGCTGACCATAGACTGGCGAGTTTCTTCAGTTGCTGTTTTTGACAATGTTATAAATCAAATGTTTGACTCTGTTGACTCTGATGTGTCTTGTTTATATTTTAAAAACTTTCAAACATATAGAAAAGTTTCAAGAATCATATAATGAACACTGCATATCCTTTACCTGGATTCTACAATTATTAACATTTGTCCAAAATTTCTCTTTCTCATTATTACTATTATTATTTTGCTGAACTTTATTGAAGAGTGAATGACAGACATCATAACCCTTTACACCTACAGACCTGCATACTTTGGCATTTTTTCCTAAGATCAATGATTCTTTAATAACTGTATACAGATATCAAATTCAAGAAATTAAACGCAGATACTATAATACTAAGATGTAGGTGGCATTCAGTTACAATAAGTTTTTCTAAGGATGTCCTCAAATCAATGAGATATTTTGGAGATATTATGTGGATATTTTGTGAGTGCTTTAGTCTCTTCAGACTTTTGTAATAGAATACAAAAGTGACTTATAAACAACAGGATTTTATTTCTCATAGTTATGGAAACTGGGAAGTCCAGGCTGAAGGCACTGGCAATTTGGTGTCTAGTGAGGGCCTACCTTCTGGTTCATAGACAGGACCTTCTTGCTGTGTTCAAAGGGCAAATTAGTTCTCTGGGTTTTTTCTTTCTTTTTTTCTTTCAGTACTGGGGATTGAACCTAGGGATACTTAACCCCTGAGCTACCTCCCCAGCTTCCCCCATTTGTTTTTGTTTTAGTTTTGAGACAGGGTCTCCATAAGTTGCTGAGGCTGACCTCAAACTTAACAATCCTCCTGCCTCAGCCTCCCAAGTCCCTGGGATTACAGGTGTGCACCACCATGCCCAGCCTCTGGGGTCTTGTTTATAAAGGCATTGACTGCATTCCCTCCCAGTGGCCTCATCTCCTAATACCATCGCCTTGGGGGTTATATTACAACACATGAGTTTCAGGGGAACATAAATGTTCAGACCATAGCAGTGAGCTTTCATTATTTTTTGGTAAAACTATTCTCATTTTATTTATTTTTCTTCTCTTTTTTTGCCACAGCTTATTCTCATTTTATTAACACCTTTGGTACTTTCCCCAGTATTCACTTGGTTCCTGTCAGAAAAATGTCAAGACTGGATGTCCATCAGGTCCTTAGTACTATTGCCCTGAAGCTCCAATCCCAGTATTGTCTGCCTACACAGCCAAGAAGGGTGAGAGCTCTGTGACCACCGTATGGGTCTCAGGACCTCCCATCAATTGTACAAGGAGCAATCATGCAGTGGGAACAAAAGTATACCCTGAACAGTCAGACCATGACGAAACCACACTCCTGCCTCTTGGCATGCTCATGGCCAATCTCCTCTTCCACTAGGAAGACCCCACTGGTTGATCAATGAGGGCTATGGACCTGGTCTCATCATGCCCTTAGTGTATTAAAGTGTTTGCTGTTTATTGTCTCTAAACACAGCCAGAGTGATGGAAGTAGGGTCAGGACTCAGCACATTCCACCTTGACATGTGCCATTAGACTATTAGCAGAGAACTGGGGCCTACCACCTGCAACTGTGCTGACTGCTCCTTGGGGTGAGGTCAGCACACATCTGTGCTAATCCCCTGGTCCCTGGGACATAAGACCCATCCCTGACCCCCCAAAAAATCCAGAAAATAAAAGACAACTGTAATTTAGGAAGCAAAAAAAGGAGGTTGCCAACATGTTTACCAGAACATAAAAATGAACACATAAAAAAGGCAACTGCAACATCCTGTGTGGGTAGATAATGGAGGACACTGTGTAGAGCAACTCAAAAGATTCTGCAGGAATTGCACGATGGAATTTTCTAGGTGGCACGGAAATTGCTCTCAGATGGTACTTCACTCTTTTGGAGGGAAGAAGTCTTCCAGAGTAAAGATGTTAAGGAAAACAACCACAATAGAGTTTCAGAGGTTTGTAGTAGGCTCTAGTTTTCAAAGAGGTCTAGGTTCCTAGGTAGTATTCGAAACTTGAGTAACTATGATAACACATACACATACACACACACACACACACACACACACACACACCAAACTATTAAATGATGGGAGGTCTAGAGTTCAGGACTACAAGTCATCTTCTAGAAATTGGCCATTTCCATTGGGTTTGATGTTGTGTGGGGCCATCTCAGTTGCCAGGCCTTACTCCATGAAAAGTCCCACTGCCAGCTTTGGGTGGAACCTGTGTACGTGTGTTAGTGTCCATGTGTGTGTTGGTGAGACAAAGGCACAGGGAAAGGCCAATGGGAAAAACCTGTGTGTCATGGCAGTTCAGCTCTTTCTTCTCTCCAGGCACCAGAGGCTGAACCTTTAGATGTGAATATCCCCTTCACCTCACTTTAGGTTCTTTGGTAAATAAACATGTGTGTTCCTTTTTAACTTTCAATAACTGAAGACTCAGGTGAACAATCTGCACCGGATTACTTACAAGTGAATCCACAGAGTAACAACTTCACGATACACATAAGATATTCTAATTTCAATTCCTGGAAAAAGAAGAACAGAAGGAAAAATTATGTTATATGGCTATAATCAGCTAAATGATGATAATTTCAAGACTTTTTTATAGTCTCTGCCATTCTGAGTTATCAAAATATTAATACATTGGGGTTTATCTTAGTCCATTTGGCTTGCTATATGGAATGCCTACAGCTGTGCTAAGTTTAAAAACAAAGTGCTTTATTTTACTCACAGTTCTCAAGACTGAAAGTCTAAGTTTGAATGGTCCCAGTTTCTAGTGAAGGCCTTCTGGCGACATCATAACCCATCAGATGGCATCATGTGTCAGGAGCTCAGATGGCCAGAGATGAAACAAGAGACCAGGGAGGGGCCAGGCATAAGCTTTTCTCTAATAACCAGCTTTCATGGGAACTAATCTACTCCTGCAAAACCTAGCCAGCTTTAACCTTTTTGCATGAACAGCCACACCCTGCAACACCTCCTACCAGGCTCCATCTCTTGAAGGTTCTATCAATTTTCAATTCCATTGAGTAGGGAACTAACTCTCTAGCACGCGAACTTTGGGTAGACAAGCCGTATTCCAACCATAGCAGTTATTAAACTTCTAAAATTCCACAAAGGATTTATGAATATTCTGTAGGATTCCACTAATTGTCCACATTTCTAGTATGAGGAATTTAGTTTGGTTAGACTGTTTCTTTTGGCCCTTAGGTATTTGACTTTCAAAAAAAGCTAGGTAGGTGAAAGCATTACTTAGAGAACTTGAATTCGTATTTTGGATTGGAACCCCTGAAAATCATGTAGCACCCTAGAGATGCTTTTCTTTTCTGGCTGGAACATCAAGAGAGAGTACCTTGATATATAAATATCTCCACTCAGGACTGAGCAATGAGCCAGATGAGGAATAGTACGATTTTTAGGGGGAGGGTCTATGGTCCAAGTTCTCAGTGAACTCTAGGAAAGGAGATGGGAATCCATTGAAATGATTGGTGTCCTTCTAATATGAGGGAACTCTAGGAAGAACTATGGCCTGCTGCCACTCTGGGGAGCAGAGAGGCCATGTCTTCCTTGAGAGCTAACACGGAGGCTCCTAAACCTGGACTTTGTAAGATTACTTAAGTGAAAAGCAAGCATTTCTAGGTTTTGCATAAAGGAGTACAGCTTCATATCAAATAAGCAGCCAAATATTCCAACACCTTGTTTTCTGAGGAAATGCGTCTGCCTCCACCAAATGTAGAGAAGGTACAGGGCAGCTGACAGACCCAAGCTCCCAGTGGGAAGATGCGAGTGTGGGGGTGATCACCTGGTTACAGATACGCCTTTTTGACAGGGTACAGCATGGACATGGTGTAAAAATGGAGAGTACTGTTAAAAAAGAGGATAGACTGGATACACTGGGCATAGTTAATACTAACAGTTATTTGTTATTTATCTGAAATTCAAACCGAATCGAGAGCTCTGCATTTATGTTTGCCATTTGTGCAACGTATAAGGGAGGTGGTATAAATAGATGGTTTGGAGGACAAGTCAGAGGAAACAGTGGTAAGACTGAGGGATGGTGTGGCTTCGGGTGGGAAAGAGGTATGGGAGAAGAAAAAGTGGCCATGGGGTTGGTAGTGTTGTTTCCAGGGCCACCTCTAGCTAATGTGGCATCTTTGTATAACTAGAGAAAGACATGCTTCCAAAAGACACAACTGGTAAATGCACACCTGGATGGATTGTGTGCAAGCTAGATTTCAGCCTCTATTTGCTCATCGTGCAGTGAACTTTTTATACAACCAAATGCGGCCGCCCCGTGTCTTCCCTGAGATAAAAAAATGCTGGGGAAGTACAGGTTTTCTGGGAGAAGGTCAGTGTTGGGCGAGTTGACTCAGAGGAGTCTGTGATACACATGGGTGGAACTGCCTAAGTTGTAGTTGGGCATATAAACTGGGGCCTGATATATGCATGTGAAAAAAAAAAGTTCTTCTGTGAAAAAATGTGCCATGTGGATTTGGGGGTCTAGATATTCATTACCTGATTAGAATATTGATCCCAAACCAAGCAATGAGCTCAAATGGACCTCTGAATCTCAGAGACCTGAGGAAAAGCAAATTCTCTTTGGGAGCACTTCTCCACCACAGGACACAGAGTCTCCCTAGAAATGAGATCCACAAAGATGAGATACTGAGAAAAATATTGCAAATTACAATTGGATCCATCATAAAGGAAGAGACAAAGATGAAACTCAAGCCAATTTAGGTGATTATCCATGTTGAGCAATATGTTATGAATGACCAGGATTATGGTACATGAAATTGCATTTCGTAGTGACCTGACATCAGGGTGTTAGCTTTTCCCAGTGCTGGCTATGGCATTTCTAAATGGGAGGGAGGGGCTTAGGAATGGCAATCTAAGAGTTGGGATGGGGCTGGAGGACTTGTCTTTTGCAATTGTGTGTGCAAGGCAGAACAGATTTTTAAATTGTATACGTTTATTTGGGGGAGATGAGAAAGATTTCGGGGGTGACTGACCCTGCCCCCAAACTGTGCTTTGTGTGGTCACCATGTTGCTTCTAATTTTAGTCCCTTCCTGCCTAGTTTCTTGGTGGTGAAAGACAAAAATGGATGAGAGGGAAATCAGAATTTTTAATGTTTTACTTAGTTAAGTAAATGTCAATCCATTCAGAACCAGCTCCCCTGAAAATGATGAGGGGCAGGGAAGTAGGGGATGAGGCAGCTTAAAAAATCCCTTTGTAAGTTGGATGGATCATCCAACTGCCTTTTCTTTTTTTTTTTTTTTTCAACTGCCTTTTCTTGAGCCAGAATTTCCCAAATTCTAATTCTTGCTTGTCACTAGGTGTAAGAAAAAAGGTTTGCAAGGTCAGATTAGTTTGGAAATGCTTTATTAAAAACAAAGGAGTGTCTTAGCTTCTTAGGGCTGCCATAACAAAGTTCTACAAACCGAGTGGCTTAAAACAAGAGAAATTTATTGTTTCATAATTATGGAGGCTAAGACTGTAAAATTAAGGTGTCAGCAGGGTTGGTTCCTTTTTGGAGGCTCAGGGAATGGGTGTATCCCATGCCTCTCTCTTAATATCTGGTGGCTGAACATATCTATTTGAGAACACAATTCAACCCACAACAGGTATAGGGAAAAAATTAAAAAATCTAATCAGATGTATCTTACAATTTCTTACAGGCTTTACTTTTGGCGATTCTTCAAGAGGGAAGATAGCATGATGCTTTTTTGATACTCAAGTAATCTGAAAAAAATCATGTTTATGTTTATGGAGTATCCCATGTGTCTGGTGTTCTGAGGGATATTTGGGAAACAACATCTTGGGTGAGTGAGGAAGAAGTAGAGTTGGTTTCTCATTAAACCTATTAAGAAGTCACCACTCATTTTGCTATGTGGCCTAATGACTACAGTCTGGCTGCCTGATGGCAGTTGCTTCTTTTGGCTGTCCTGCCAGAGATCCTTGACAGTCCTTGGGGTAGAGATGGCCTCTTTGTGGGAGCTCTGATACTGACTGTGTGAGGCTGGGGCGATGTGGTGTAGAAACAGGTCAATTCAGGTCATCCTGAAGACAACATATTCATTTTCTGGGGTTTATGGTGGTGGGGCTCTGGTTTCAGACATCTTAGAACTCTCAGGATGTTGTGTTTTCTGAACCCTGAAAGGGTCATAGCATCTGCACATTCAAAAGTGCTTTGGAGGACAGTTGACGGGGCTTCTCTGTTTGGATTGGTTGGTTATTTGATATATGCCCTTAGGAGCCCCATTCACATTATAGACATGGTAGATCTAAATTTCTTTATAGTAGAGTGTTCCGTTTCTAAAACATCTGTATATTGTGACCACTTTTTTCAGCAGGTGACATTAAGGCATCTTGAGGAAGAGGTACCCTTTTCTAGTTGGTAGGAAGGAGGCACATGGTATAGTTGGTGGTCCTGAGTGGAAAGAAGAAGGCAACATCATGGACTTTTGGAATGTTAGACCTGAGAAAGGACTGGCCCAACCCTGCAGTTGTTAGGATTCTAGCTTACAAATAACAGAAACCCAGCTGGATGAAAGGTGCACAACTCCAGCAACTTGGGAGGCTGAGATAGGAGGATTCAAGTTTGAGGCCAACCTCAGCAACTTAGTGAGACTCTGTCTTAAAATATAAAAAGGGCTGGAGATGTAGTTCAGTGGTTGCCCCTGGGTTCAATCCTCAGTACCAAAACAAACAAATAAGAGAAACCCAGCTTCGACTGGCTAAAACCAAAACAAATTAATCATCAGAATGCAAGAATAAGGATGTAACTGGGACTCTGGAACATACAGATCCAGGGACTCTAACAAGGCTCTTAAGTCTCTCTATACTTTTCTTCTGCTCCTTTCAATATATCTGTGATCTGCTTTCTTCCCATCTTAGTCTCCAGATTCCAATACACAGTAGTAGACAATTCCTGGGTGTCACAGGTTAGAGGTTCAGCAACCACCACAGAGAAGGAAGAGACAGAAAATGGCTTCTCACCAGTCACACAGCCAGCTAATAGCAGAGATAGGAGTGAAATGAGATCACTGATGACCAAATCAGTGTGCTCTTCATAATCTACACTGCCTCCCTTTTAACAGAAAGCAGTTATTTTATTGATGCAATTTTCCCTTTCAGGATAAAAAAATTAACATAAACTTAAATCTGAAAAATTTCCAGCTTTTCCAGAAGAGGCAAATGGAGAAAGGAAGAAATGTAAAGACAGAGCCACTATATAATCCTCGGAGCTGCTTTTTGATTCACTAATTAAATATTTTCACAGCTTTCAGGGCTGGTCCCAAAGAGATGTTCTGAAATAGTGAAGAAGGCTGTGTTATTGGGAGTTGGGATGGCAGAAAGCTTGCAATCTCTACCTCATTGGGTTTCCGTTATATTTCAACCTGCCCCCCACCCCCCCCTGAATTTGTGAATTAAGTATTCTAAGCTGCACTTTTCAGATGAGGACACTGAGAATACAGCCAAGACTCCAACTTAACCCGAGTTCGCCTAACACCAGAGCCTATCAATAGCAACTTTTATTAATCAACACAGACTGAAGAAGGATGAACGAAAAGCTCTGATGTGACATGTCTGCCGATTTCTGGGATACCCATGGATGCCCTTGGGGGTGGGGTGAGATTGGCGTTGCCATTCTTGCAATAATAACTGCCACTTTTTTGGTGTAGTTATGTATTAGATAACTATGCTGGGTTTATGATCTCATTTAGTCCTTAGGACAATCATATGAGATTGATACCATCATTATCTCTATTTTTACGGGTTGGAATACTGAGCCTTAAATAGGTTATTGCCTTTTCCCGAGCATTCTGTTTAGAACATTTCTAATAGTTCGCTTAATAAATGCTTAATAAAGGGGTGCATTAATAAATTAACAAAGCTCTCTTCGGACCAACCGGATTGAAAGCCCAGTCTCATAATATTCCCACCCGTTGCCACTGAGTGACGTCACGAGCAACTCCACCTCTGCGTTCCTAGCCAAGTTCCAACTCCGGTATCTCGCGAGAACCCTGGTTTCTTCCAACCCGTCTTGGACATGCGCGGGGCGCAGGGCGCTGTGGCTGCAGCAGTTTGATGGTTTTCTGTCAGTCTTGCTACCCCAAAGCTTTCACAGAGCTCTTCTTTCCCTTCTGCTACCGACATCTCGCGAGACCTGCTGGTCGGCCCGCCCTCCCGCGCCTGCGCAGATCTCTTCAAAGCAGAAGGTCGCGTTTGGAGGAAGTGGCGGCTTTGGGTCTCGTGACCGAGTCTCCGTTACTACTTTTCGGAAGCTCCTCTCGGCCGCTTGCCGGGACACTCCGCCGCCAAGATGCCTCGAATTATGATCAAAGGGGGCGTGTGGAGGAACACCGAGGTGGGTCTCCTTTTCCCGCCGTCTGCTGCCCTCCGCCCCCTCCGACAGCTTGTGCGCACGCGCGCGGAGGTCTGGGAGGCGAGGAGGATGCCCTGCGGGGTCTGCTGGGGGGCCTCAGCGCGAGAGCGGACGCTCTGGGCCTTTACCCTGTCAGGCCGAGTGTTCTCAGCGCCTCAAGGACAGGGATCGCAATTTAACCACCTGGCCACTCAGCTCTTGAGCTCACTGCGAGGCATCTGTTGGGCCCTTAGTGAATGTTTGTTGAATTGAGGACGCGCCCCCTTCCTCCTCTAGAGGAACTCTGGCGGGGGAGATGGGACGTCAGCGAGAGTTGATTTTCTGGGGCACCATCCTCTCAGTCCGAGTACCCGGTCTCTCTCTGGGACTCGAAAATAAAGTTGTTGCTGTGGCCACAACTTTGTTTTTCATTGACTCCTTTGCACAGGGAAAGCAAAGAGCCCGTTTACGCCCTCATCCCTTTTCTTATCTGTTACCGAGGCATAACCTGTGTGTCCGCCCGACAGATCCCAAGGTCTCTTTTTCTTAACTTCCTGTTATTTCGCCTTTGCCTGGATAGAGGCCAGACAGAACAAACTGCCTACCATGGTGTTTGCTTCCAAAAAACGTAATGGATAATGCCCTGGGTGAGCCCAAGGGCAGTAGGACTGGAGTAAAATAGAAATTAAATTTTAATGCAGGTTAAATTCAGACTGCACTGAATCTACTGATTCCTGGAATAAATCTTCAGATGTTCTATTACCTCTTATGCCTTCTTGGAATGTGTTTTTACTGCTTGGCGTCCTGCTGATCATTCTTCAAACCTAGTTCAGAAACACATCTTGGAATCTTTGCTCATCCACCCTATAAGAGTTAGTTGCATTCCCAGTAGTCTTGTGCCACCTCTTTTATCTATTTATTATAGTTTATTTTGTTCTTTTGTAAGTATCATATCCTTCTGTATGATGCTGGATAAAATTCTTAACCTCTTAGGGCCTTCCCTTTCCTCATTTTTCTAAAGGAGATAATTCCTTGAGGATTAAATGGGTAGGACATTTGGAGTATTTAAAACAGAATCAGGCACATAGTAGTCTTTCAGTAAGTGCTAGTTGTTACTTCCCTCACCAGACAGCACTGCAAAAGGACCAGGTCTTGATAGCCTTAGAACCTAGGATAGTCACCAACATGAAGTAGGTTTTTGGCAGATGTTTGGGTGTGAATGTAATAGGGTGGATACCTGCTTTATATATTTTGGTTGAAGATGTGCTGAAGTGTAGCATTATTTCAACAAAGTTACAAATAAAGGCAGTGATAACTTATTTAATCTAGTGAGGGAACCAGATTGTTAAAATTGGAGATGACTTCTATGGGAGAAACACATAGAGTCAAGTAGCAGCAGAATTTCTATGCAGTGGGCAAAGCCCTGCAGTCTTTTAAAAACCCATCTGTTAATGGGAGGGGAAATGAACTGCAGCAACTCAATTACAAGACATGTAGCTCAAGTTTGATGTGGAAAAATCCTAAAAGTAAAATGTCCCTAGTGCATTAATCTGTGACTTCATCATCCCTTGTGTCTGTGTCTTAGCTTCTTAGGCTGCTCAGAGATTGGTGCATTCCATATTGTGTTGGGTGCCTTGGTGAAGTAGTATTTAGATAGTAGAGAAGACTGGGTGAGCTGACTGGGTAGGTGGGAGAGAAATATTTAATTTTTAGGTTAAACTTGAAATTTGGATTCTTGAGTCATTGTGAGTATTAAGGGATTGGAAAGAAAATGCCATGCATGACTACAGTCCCAGGTTATTTCTTGAGCTGTGGATCTGTCTTGTTTGATTCTTTTCCCTAGTACACAGACCTGGTTAAGGTACGTATTTAGGAAATGCTTCTTGAATGATTGTATAAATGAATGAACTATACCTTTTAAAGAGCTGCACACTGGAGGATACTTTTACTAATCTCTGTCAGGAAGTAGTGTTGCTGAGATTGGGCTGTTTCTGCTTCCAGTTTGTTGAGGAGTACATGTGCAAGAGAGGGTAAGATGTCCTCAGGGATTTCTTAATTTTAAAATTTTATTTTATTCTTGCTTGCTGTTATTTTTGTACCTGTTTTTGTACTAGGGATTGAACTCGGGCAGTAGACCACATCCCCAGCCTTATTTTGGATTTTATTTAGAGAGAGTTTCACTGAGTTGCTTAGTGCCTTGCGTTTGCTGAGGCTGACTTTGAACTTGTGATCCTCCTGTCTGAGCCTCCGAGCTGCTGGGATTGTAGGCATGTGTCACCAAGCCTGGCCCAGGGGTGCTTTTCTCCTGTGCTACATCCCCAGGCTGTTGGTAAAATTTTGAGACAGGGTTTTACTAAGTTGCCAAGGCTGGCCTTGAACTTGTGATTCTCTTGCCTTATCTTCCAGAGTTGCTGGGGTTACAGGTGAGAGCCAACACCCTGTCCCCCTTTTACCTCTCTATTCTTTTTTAACCTGAGGGTTTCCCGCTCCATCGGAGTTGATTTAAATTTTGTCTTTTCTCACTTGGAATTTTGTGATTGAATATACTCTCTCTGACTATTCTTTTAGGATGAAATTCTGAAAGCAGCAGTAATGAAATATGGGAAAAACCAGTGGTCTAGGATTGCCTCGTTGCTGCATAGAAAATCAGCAAAGCAGTGCAAAGCCAGATGGTATGTATCAGTTACAGAATGGAAAAGAAAAAGTGACCTTGATTATGATGAGGGAAATGTCAGTTCTTCAGATCTTCTCAAAGAAAGAAGGCATCAGGATATAGAGTGGGAAATGGAATTTTTGACTTAGTTGCCACTTGCTTCCTATGTGATCCTGGGCAAGACTTTTTTCTATTCCCTTTTCCCTGCCCCTACTTTCTTCCAATTAGGGATAAAAATACTTAAAACTAACTGATGGAGATCAAAGCTCCATTTTTAAATGTGTTAATATGTTTGAGAGCACTTTGTGAAGCATAAAATCTTTTGAGGACAGATGGTCCCAAGCTTATAAATGGATTATGTTCCAAAAGTTCATATATTGGTTGTTTTAAGATTTATTTTCACAAGGAAACAAATGATAAAGAATGGTTGATTTTCTGGGCAAGCTCTCAATAACTGAGTTTTCTCATAATAGAATTGAAGTATTGTATATTTGCTACACTAAAATGCAATGTAGGCCAATAATACATCTGTGGTATCACCTTTTAAATCACAGGGAATTGGCTGCATTAAATTGTTTACATTTGTTTTTGGCATAAGTGATCTGGTCCCAGCCCCAACCCTTCTGCTGCCAGGAAAAAACTTTGGATTGTACAGAAGTGACCTAATTTCCTAGGCATTTGGATATAGGAAAGGATCAGAAGGTAGAAATGGGACTGCAGAGAGGAAGATGGTTCTCAGGAGGATGAAGTGGTTTGGAATTTTGTTTCTTTTAGAGGCACTAAGTTCTCGCTTTAGAGGTTGTGAGGACTTATGTCTTATTTGCCAGCCTCTCATCTAGGTAAGAATTGGATGGAAAAGGTGGTTTGGGTAGGTTTTAGAAAGACAGAGGAGGTCATTGTATTTTTACTTAAATTTAAAAGCATACCAGACAAAAACATTCAGGAATGAAACAGCATTCAGTGGGTATAATGAAATGCTTAAAGAAATAAGCCAAGGTTTTGTGAGAAAGCATGAGGAAGTATTACGAAAATTAGAAACACTAAAAAAAAAAAAAAAAAAAAAAAAAGAGGTGGTATTGTTTTTTTCCAAATAATTCAAAACCTCTAGTAAAAAATAAAAAAAAAAACAAGTCAGTTGAGAAAGAAGGCATATGATCATGTTTCAGTCAAGTTACCTTTTCAAAGTATTATGAATCTCACATAATTACAATACAATAGAATATAGTGAGATGGAGAGTTTTGAATGGGATAAGTTTAACCACACAGTGAATATTCTTGTCAGAAAGAGAAGCTTTAGTAATTGAAGGATGAGAGCATGTTTTTCATATAGTAGAAGTCAGTGTATCTAATGTGGAAATTGGATATTTATACTAGTTGATTAGTGTATAAAGTACTGTCTTTTTAATAGGTATGAATGGCTGGATCCAAGCATTAAGAAAACAGAGTGGTCCAGAGAAGAAGAGGAAAAACTCTTGCACTTGGCTAAGTTGATGCCAACTCAGTGGAGGACTATTGCTCCAATCATTGGAAGAACAGCGGCTCAGTGCTTGGAACACTATGAATTTCTCCTGTAAGTGAATCTTCAAAGCACTTTAAAATATGTGTATATGCCTGGATGCTGTGGCACACACCTGTAATCCCAGCAGCCCAGGAAGCTGAGACGGGAGGATCTTGAGTTTAAAGCCAGCCTCAGCAACAGTGAAGCACTAAGCAACTCTATGAGACCCTGTCTCTAAATAAAATACAAAAGGGGGCTGGGGATGTGGCTCAGTGGTTGAGTGTTCCTGAGTTGAATCCTGGTACCCCCCACATAACAAAAAAATAGTGTATATGTTAATGAGATTGAATAAACTTTTAGTATTTCCTGCCTTTAAAGTTTTAATTTCAGATGTGACTAAAGCCAGAGGAGCTAAAGCTACTGGGCTCTATATTTCAAAATGTCATATAGTTAATCAAAATTATGTCTTTTGGTATAACTTTTTTTTAAAAAAATTAATTTGTAAGTATACAGGTCTTACATGTTCATCATAGAACATTTGGGGAAAAAATAGCAGTGAAAGAGCAAATGAAAGTCACCCATAATCACACTGCTGAGAATGAATTATTAGAACATTTTGGTTTTTGTTGGTGTTTCTGTTTGTATGGCCGCACTGTATTTGTGATTAAGGAGCTGCTTGAATCCTGTTTGATAGTGAATTGAAGCACTCTCTGAAAAGAGAATTTTAATGCTGTTTATTTCAGATGAAGCAATGATAGAATTGCTCTATTTTGTTAATGCTTCTCCATTGAGTTTAAAAAAAAAAAAAAAAGTATCAAGTGGTATGATAACTGTGACTAACTCATCTGAGCTTTTTTTAGGGACAAAACTGCCCAAAGAGACAATGAAGAGGAAACAACAGATGATCCACGAAAACTTAAACCTGGAGAAATAGATCCAAATCCAGAAACAAAACCAGCACGGCCTGATCCAATTGATATGGATGAGGGTAAGTGTATGCTTGTGAGGAATTAGTTTCTTTGGTAATTGTAGACTCCTCAGGCCTCTTAAACTTTTAAAATTCCTCTGAACTACTCTGACTTTTCAGAATCCCAATTTTATTAGCAGTTGTTATTCTAAGTATCTTTCCAAATATCTCCAGTCTGTTCTATTTTAGAATAGTTGTTCTTTTGGATAGTTCCCTTTGTCTTCCATTTTTTCAATTCATTTAATATATTAAGCAGTGTAATACAACTGGGCAGATATCCCAAAAGCATGAGGTTCTGTTTTTCATTCTTTTATCCAACAAGTCAGAATATTGAACCTCAGTCCTTCTTTGCCTTTAGACAGATCATTTATCTCTGTGAGAAGGCAATACTGTAAGACTGTGTTGGAGATTTATGCTGATTCTGTGAGACATTGAACCAAGAATCAGAGGGAATTGGACTTAGATCCATGTCTGCCACTTATTAGTTCTTTGACCTAATGCCCTGTGAAGTTGAAATTGCTCAAGGAGGGTAAATGTGACCATGGTCACATGGCTAGCAAGTGATGGACCTGGTTTTTAACCTAGTTTTTCTTTTATGCTGCACCATATAAAGAGTGTATTTATGTTTTTTTCTTATTTTAAGCACTAGCATATATTACATACCTGGCTTATGTTGGAAAGGATCTCAGTTGTTCTCTTTGTTTTTGCAGATGAACTTGAGATGCTTTCTGAAGCTAGAGCCCGCCTGGCTAATACTCAGGGAAAGAAGGCCAAGAGGAAAGCAAGAGAAAAACAATTGGAAGAAGCAAGGTATGGTTTTCTCAATTCATTTTGAATAGGTGGTCTGTGAATTCATAGACCCATTAAAATTGGGTTAGTCAATAATAAACTTAATTGTCCAATTTCTATTTTGCTGATCTTCCTTTGCTTTATTACTCTAAAAAAACTTGTTATCCCCCACAGCCATTTCAGAGTAGTTATATAAAAACTACATGTTTTTTAAAAGTGTTGAAGGTAGGACAGAAGTAGTGCACATTTTACCTAGTATTTGATCTGTTAGTAGCAAAGCTTCATCTGTTGTAGCATCTTGGAGTCAAGTGACTGGAGGACACACATAACTGTGTGACTTTCCATGACTGCCAGTTGATTTCTCTTCTTAGTAGGGCACTGGCTATGAAACAGGAGTCTTGGCTGAACATGACATTGATGAGCCTTGAGCCAAATTTTAGGCTTTCATAGAAATCTTTTAAAAAATGAGTGATTATAATAACTAAATTGTGAAATCAACCCAGATGCCCATCAGTAGATGAAGTGATTAAGAAATTGTGGTATGTATACAATGAAGTTCTACTCAACCATAAAAAAGAATGAAATTATGGCATTTGTTGGTAAAAGAATGGAAATAGAGAATATCGTGCTAAGTGAAATTAGCCAGACTCAGAAACTCAAAAGTCGAATGTTTTCTCTCATATGCAGAAACTGGAGTAAAATAAAGGAGAGGGGAGGGAAGGATAGGATGATATAAAGAACCAAACAAATATAATTTAATAGGTAAGTGAAAAAAAGTCTAGTAAGGTAGAGGAAGGAGAATGGGAGCAGGGAGAGAAAAGGAGGAGAGAAAAGTTGGGGATGGGGGGATAGTGAACTGTAATCAATTCCATGCATATATGAGACTGCTGGAATGAACCTAAATCCTATGTATAACTGTAGAGCTCTAATTAAAAAAAAAATGAGTGAATATATATTAGGCATTGTCTTTTACTCAGGATTTTTTCCATTTTCTTCTATTTGTTTCTTGTTTTAAATCTGTGATTGATATTCTTTGTGGCCCAGAAACCAAGATGAAGTTGATAGACCATCTGAACTGTAAAATAGCTTATTAACTTTTGGAATTCAGGCATTAGAGTAACTCCCTAACCTTCACAGTGCCTTTTGTGGTTCTCAAGCTGGCCAGGAAGTACTTCCTGACATGATGAATAGCATCATGTTGGCTTTGAAGTGCCAACATGAAGTGAGATAGAGCATTATTTCATGCCTGAGGATGCTGTGCTGTTGGCATAACTGGTCAATCACTAGCCTAGGATAGTTAACTTGATGGCAGCATGACTGGCCTGGGATAGAGAAAACAAACCAAGAGGAGTTGCTGAATTTTCTATTCAGTCTCAGCCACACTTCTATGCTTTATACTATTTAGGATTAAGAATGTAAGGTTGAAAAAAATTTACTTTTCCATTTTTGTTTGGAAGACTTACTTAGAAGATCATTGGGAGACCGAGATTTTAGACCCTGTTAACCATGTGGGTGGGCTAGGGTTACAGCATATACATATGAGAAAAATCCAAATTCAGCCTACATCTATTGCTTTCAATATATTTTTGCAGATTTTAACTCTGTAATTTCTTGTAGGTTTTCTACAAGAATTAACACATTTTTATAAGTTGTGTTGTACATACGGGTTGGATTGACCTGTATGCAAAGTGCATGCAGGACTATTTAAATGTTAAATTACAAATCTAATAACTTAAAAGCATTTTTATTGATTGTGAAAGTAATATACTTTTAATTCCAGTACCTGGTAATATTTTCATTTTTGGGACATGACTGGTATAATATGTATTTTCTGTAAGGATTTGTTATATTCACTTAGCATTATGTGGTAAAGGTTTTCTAATCTGATTTAAAGTCTTTGTGTCCGTTAAAGAACAAAAATTAATATTTAGAATATATTCTTCTAAAACTTTCTTTCAATATAGATGTATGTTTATGTGTATATAAACCCACCTATATTTATACATACATGAAGTCAGCTGTTAATCTTGTTTGGTTCCCTTATAACTGTTTCTTTGTAATATGTTTATCATTTTTTTTTCTTGGAAACTGGACATTTATTTTAGATGATATATTGTAGCAATTGTGGGTACTACCCCTTCCAGCCTCCATTTGTTGTTATTTGCTTGTTTACTTGTTTGGTGAACCAACTTGATGATTTTAGTGTTCTCTTCTCTGCTTCCCTCCCTCCTGGCAAGAAATGCTTCCCTCTGATGCTGCTTCTTAGAGAGGAGCAATCTTGGATATGCCCATAGTGATTCAGGATGGCAGGTTTTAGGCAGGGCTTTCTTTGACATCCCTTTCCCTGACTCTACCTAGCTGTGTGCTGCATTGTTTTTAGCAGTGTCCTGGGGTATAGATTGTCCCACAACCTGATCAATCCAGTTTGGGATCCTTTGAAATCGTAGTACCTGGAATCATTGTTGAGGATTTGTTCTGACCCCAGGAGGGTTCCTCACAGCTTTCTATTTCAGTTTCTCTCTGGCTAACTAGTGAGCCTATAGTTGTGCCTGTATCTCCAGTGAATCTGTTAGTTTCTTAATTGCCTTTTACAACAACTTTTACCATTGATTTTGAGAGTGTCCCCAGGCTAGAACTTCTTTACACTCTGCGGATGAAGTTGGTTCCTTTGGGAAGAGATTTGGAACTCTTCTGTTCTGTGACCTGCTTCTTCCCCAGGGCTCTGACAGTCCATGTGTCTGAGTGACACTCATGCTTTATGAACGGAGTACTTGCTGGGGAGTAAGAGCATGGTGTGATGTGTAGTAGCCCAGTTCTCCTTAATGTGTCTCTTTCAGCATGGAACCCTCATCCCAGAAGCCGGGGCAAGTAGTAGTCTCAGCAACACTCTGCCCAAGATGGCACTGTAGAACAGGGGAGCTTCACTTCTCAGGCATTCTTGATGGAACTCAGCTTCTGCAAGTGGGTGTCTGGTGGCAGGGTGAGAAATTCTGATGTCATGCATTTCCTGAAGTGAAAGTCCTGACCCTGGGAGCTGGCAAAGAAAGGGAACCTTGCAGTCTTGACTGTGTGGAGTGGTGTTTGTTTCTCCCTTAGCTCGGGGGTGGGAGATAGTGGGTCTCTTTTCAGCTTCTATACTTTTGTTTGCTTTTCTTGCTGAGTTTAAGTAGATACTATTAATATTTATATTTTTGGCCATGTCCCAGTAAGATACTTTCCAGAACTTTAATTGGTCGTTTTTTGCTTTTGTTTTTCTTTTGTGGTGCTGGGGATTGAACCCAGGGCCTCACATGTGCCAGGCAAATGGTGAGCCACACTATACCCCAAGATTTTGTTTGTTTTTAGTGGTACTAGGGATTGAACCTAGGGCATGGAGCATGCTAGCCTAGCACTGTACCATTGAATTACATCCCTAGCCCTGGTTGTTTTTTTATATATGTAATTTTCATCAGTGCCTCTGGGGATATGGTTTTATGGAGTTCCTCATGCACTTACACTGGAAGTCACCTTTATATATACTGTTTTGTGACTTGTTTTCCTTCCTTGTAATATCGTGAGCAACTTTTCTTGTCATTAAATCATTAAAGTTATAGCATCATGGGAAAGTACAAAGAAAAAAGTGAAAATTAGATGGAATTTTACCTTCACTGATAATCATGGTTAAATTTTTGTGGACATCCTTTACATCACCCCATAATCACTGATAGGTAATTTTTCCATGTTGTGCTTTAGTGTGTAAACAGTTCTTACACAGTTCTGTTTTAGGCCTTTTGCCATGTCTATTAGAGGAAATGTACCTCCTTTCTAAAGGTTACATAAATGGCTGCATAATATCCTGTCTTACAGGTACATTATAGATTCATTTTATTAATTTCTTATTGATGAATGTTTAGATTGTATCCAGTTATCTACTATTATGAACAGCACTTGGTGGACAGTCTTCTAATTAGTCCTTGCTTATGTTCTGACTTATTTCCTTAGGCTAGAGGCCTAGAAGTAAAATTGCTGAGTTAAAAAAATTGGAAAAACTTTAGGCTTTTAATGCATATTTCTACATTTCTTTGAAGGAAGCTACCCCAGTTTATTTTCTCATTACCTTTTTGGGAGACTTTCTACTTTTTGCACCTTTCTCACTAAAATAAGTGGAATGGTATCAATTAGATATGTACAAATGGCACTTATTAATTTGTGATTCCTTATCAAATAAAACTTTATTTGTTCTCCCCTACCCTTTGGAGCAAGTTTTTAAAAAACTTTGCATTGACTTTTTTTTTTTTTTTTTTTTTTTTGCAGTGCTGGGGATTGAACCCAGGGCCTTGTGCATGCGAGGCAGGCACTCTACCAACTGAGCTATATCCCCAGCCCCTGCATTGACTTTTTATATTTAATTATTCCTAACATTATTTGGAAATATTTTTCCTGTTATTTACCTCTTAATTTCATTTATGGTTTTTATAGTGCTGCAGTTGTAAAATTTAATTCTTAAACCTGTTGATCTTTTCCTTTGATGTTAATTTATATTTAGCAAGTACATTCTCATCCAGAGATAGGATACATAATACTTACAGTTTCTTCTGCTTTTTCATTTTGCTTTAGTGTTCATGTATGTGTGTGCACACCTTTAAATCAAAACTGGGATTTGTTTTGGTGAATAGTATGAGATGAGGGTTTAGAATAAACATTTCTTACCCAAATAACCAGGTAATTTTTTTAACTCTTGAATAAGTTCATCCTTGCTCCATGGTACATGATTTTCAAGGTGATTTTGCATTCTTTTTCTTCAGGCGTCTTGCTGCCCTCCAAAAAAGAAGAGAACTTCGAGCAGCTGGCATAGAAATTCAGAAGAAAAGAAAAAAGAAAAGAGGAGTTGATTATAATGCTGAAATCCCATTTGAAAAAAAGCCTGCTCTTGGTTTTTATGATACTTCTGAGGAAAACTACCAGGCCCTTGATGCAGATTTTAGGAAATTAAGACAACAGGATCTTGATGGGGAACTTAGATCGTAAGTTGCCTTTCTGATTCTGGAAATAGGTATAATGAGAATTCTGTGAAGGGCCAAGTATTGTTATTGTCAGAGCTAAATTTTTATTATTTATCACAGTGTGACCTGCTTATGCTGTTTTTATTTAATGCAGTCACCTTTCTCAGGAAGGTGACCCTGTGACCCGTGACCCTCTCTGTCATTTTGTTAGCACAGAATGCTGTGTGTGGCTCTTGAATCATAGTGGTTGGTTCTTTGTGGATTTGAACCCAGAGGTGCATATCAATGAGCTATACCCCTAGCCAGTTTTGCTTTTATTTTGAGACATGTCTTATTAAGTTGCTGAGGATCTAACAAGTTGCTGAGGCTGGCCTTGAATTTGAGAATCTCCTGCTTCAGCCTCCTGTTCCTGGAATTATAGATATGTACCACACACCCAGCTCTTAGTGGACTTTTTACTCACTAAATCACATCTTGACATTCTTGTACATTTTTGGACAAATCAGATGTTTTACTAATGGCCTGGAAAAAATCTGTTAATGTCTAGAATGTTGTTTTTTTAAAGTAAAAACTTTACCTTGTTTTCAATAAAATGCAATTAAAAGGAAAAACTGCTGTTTTCCATTCTTAAGTCTTCCACTTGATGGGGATAAGTGTGTATATTTATAAATATTTATGTCTTAGAGTACAGAGGATTTCACCTTTTTTAGGGTTTTTTTTTTTTTTTAATAGAGTTTCTTTAAATCTTATATCTGCTTATTGTAGGGAGAACATTTTATACTTGTTAAGAAAATTTTTTGTTTGCTTTTCTGTTGACATGAATGGTTTCTAAGCAGGTAGCAGCCACTGTAACACAGGATTTTCTTGAATGTACTTGATTGTATATATTTCTCAAAGCAGGACCTTGCTTTATGGGATCTTTGAATAAAGAGATTAAAGAGGAAAGCTAATCATTTGGAAGGAGTAGACTAGCTGGGGGGAAAGGAAAACAGGCAGAAGGCAAATGGTATAGGAGCTTGGAAAGACTGCTTTGATCCTGGCTTTAGGCTTTCAACAACTTTTGGGTGTCCTTTTTCAGTATTAAAATGCCCTTTTTAAAAATTATGTATTTTAAAATCCTGACAATTTAATGACAATATTAAGGAGAAATTTTAAAATTCAGTGTTTTAATTTCATCTTCATTTAGTTGTTTCTTTTTTGCATATTCATCTTCATCCTTATGTGCATATACATTTCTATATGAATATAATCATAATGTAGAAATTTTTTTCTTTTGCCATTAATATGTAATGTTTTGCTTGTCAGTCTTTAGAGTCGTTTTAATTTTTAGTACTTAAGGTATCCCCTTAATAATTCTATTACTGTTCCTGAGTTTTCATTTTTGAATGTACTAACAACTTAGTGTATATTATTTTGCCTTTTTAAAGTTATTTTCTTTAGAAATAAGATAGTTTGTTCAAAGGATATGAATATTTAAATGGCTTTTGCTGTTATTGCCAATGTGTAACTTAAAATCTCTTCTTCTCTACCTTGATCCATGATAGTGAGAAAGAAGGAAGAGATAGAAAAAAAGACAAACAGCATTTGAAAAGGAAAAAAGAATCTGATTTGCCATCAGCTATTCTTCAAACTAGTGGTGTTTCTGAATTTACTAAAAAGAGAAGCAAACTAGTTCTTCCTGCTCCTCAGGTAATCTGATAAAAGTAGTTTTTTTAATTGTATGAATTAATAAACTTATCTCATTTGTTCAGCAAATGTTTGAGGGCCTTTGTTTTAGCCTTGTTATGAGTACCCTTAAGAAGTTAGTGTAATGGGTGAGCCACACATAAAAATAAATCATTGTAGTGTAATATGATAAATAAGCAACTTCTCTGTATAAATTATTATATGAAGTCTTAAACTGTCCATGATGGTTTAGTAAGTAATTGTTAACACTCAGCAATTTGTCACCAATTAGGGCTCTGGGCCTCTTATTCCTAGCTGATCAGGATAGGTATGGTCTGGCTTGGTGGACTTCAGTCTGCTTTCTTTCAGGGAATGTTTTGCTACGTCATGTTTTTCTTTTTGAAAAAAAAAAGAAATGGGCTGGGGTTGTGACTCAGTGGTAGAGCACTTGCCTAGCACAGGTGAGGCACTGGGTTTGATCTTCAGCACCACATTAAAAAAATAAAGTTATTGTGTCCATCTGTAACTAAAAAAAAAAAAAAAATATATATATATATATATATATATATATATATATATAAGAACAGCTCTGAAAAATCAATGTGGGAGTTGTGGAAAAGAGAGATACAAATGTTCCGTCATCCATTTTATTGCAGTCCTTTGACTTACTAATAGTCGATCAGAAACATGGGAACTTTGAATTTAAGTAGTAAAGCTCTGGGCTGGGGATATAGCTCAGTTGGTAGAGTCCTTGCCTTGTATGCACAAGGCCCTGGGTTCAATCCCCAGCACTGCCAAAAAAAAAAAAAAATAGTAGTATAGCTCTTCAGAATCAGACAGGTTTAATGGAGCAGAGGAAGGGACTTAGGACACCAGCAGAGTTTGTTTCCCCAGGAGTCTGTTGGCTGCCTCAACACAGACTTGTGAACATGAACATAATCAAATTTTGTCATATGTTGCTCTTTCTAGTAGTATTTTTTAATTCAATTTTGTCTGAAATTTTTCCCTTAATACTCCTTGGAATATTTATTTTGGTAAAATTACCTTTAGATTTTCTTCAGGATCTTGATTCAGTAGACTGATATTTTTATTTGTTTGGTTTTTTTTCCTTTCCAGATGGATAGTTATGTACATAATCATATTAGTATAAAAGAATTTCAGTATGGAGATATAGCAGTTGTAGCTCAATTCTATATCAGAGATGAATTTTGCCTTCATGGTATGTAGGAAGGGCTTTTTAAGTTTTTTAAAATAGAAATTTTAAAGCCAAAAAAAGATAGAGTAGTTCAGTGACCCTGTGTGTTCATCATACAGCTTCAGCAATTCATCTTTCTAGAATATGGAAATTTTAATTTGTATTGGTTCTCAGTTAAAATGCTGCTTACTGTGATAATTGTGTTCTTTTAGATTTCAGATGCAGAACTTCAGGAAGTTGTAAAAGTAGGCCAAGCAAGTGAAATTGCACGTCAAACTGCTGAGGAATCTGGCATAACAAATTCTGCTTCCAGTACTCTTTTGTCTGAGTACAATGTCACCAACAATAGCATTGCTCTTAGAACACCCCGAACACCAGCTTCCCAGGACAGAATTCTGCAGGTATAGTACCACATAGTAGAGAAGCCTTTCACGTTACTTATTATACTTAAAGGTATCATGAAGGAGAACACTAAGTGGTTTGGTTTTATTTCTTTCAGGGTCTCAGCAGTTTGAAACTGAGTCCTGAATGCATAGATCCTGAAACATATGTCTAGTAGAGAAGCTAAATCAGCAGATTCAGTAATTAGGTGATTTTCTTTCTACATTATTAACTTATAACAATTTGAAACCAGTCCTTCTACCTTTACTAGTCTTTTATATCTGTCAGTAAAACATAGGATTTAAAATTTACACGTTGCCTAATAATCCTAGCAGGAAATAAGATGTACGCGTCAGTGATTTAAAAACTGCCTTGCATTTCTCTCCTTGACTGACGTAGTATGTCAGTGGCACTGCTTTCATCACTCTCCCTCACGCATGGCGCATCCACAGCTCTTTGTATTCTGTGGGTGTCTGTATGCCTGTTAGATTTTGCTCAAACCTGGAAGACACTATTGAGAATTTTAATATTCTTACATCTCATTTTCTTTTCTCTCAGTCAGAAATACAATTTCAGGATCTTGACCCAAGAGTCAAATGGTTGTGTAAGGTTTAGTAAGAAAAACAATGTGTCCCTCATTGCTTGCTCTGCAGAGGTACCAATTACAATTCTTCATTTTTTACTTTCTTATTGCTAAGATACTTATGACTTCATTGTTTTCAGTGTTAAGTATTATTTGTTGTTTCTCCATATAGAATTTGAACATTTAGCCCTCTCACACCCTGTGTCTCTGTCATGCACACAGACTTTTTCTGTTTTTCCCTTGTCATATATAGTACTATCGTCCATTACGGTTATGTTATAGTTTTGGTTCATGGTTGAATTTATGATTCTGTAAACCCTGTTTGTTCATTATTGAGCCATGAAGTGCTTCATGACTTACAAGTTATATAAATATATATTTGTATATAATATGTAGCATAATACTGTGTTGTATATTATTTTGTTTTTTCCTTGGAGTTACTTTGTTTTTTAATTCAGTTACTGAATTTTTTGAATACTTAGTACTAATTGAATTATAGACTTTATAAACTGTCAGTCTCCTCTGAACTGGTCAGATTTCATATAATCTCATCTTTCTAAATGTTACCAGCAGTCGAGCCAGGATAACTACCAGGATAACTGACTGACTGAATTTGGCCACCCACCTGCCTAAGAAATAAACAAATACTGTAAAAAGGGAAAATGAATTTTGTGCAATTTTGTCAAACTGGGGAGAAGCAGTTAGATGTGTCTTCTCTTGTTAGTCATACAGAAGCGGTTAAAATTTATAGAAACAAAAGACAGGCAGTATAAGTCCACATATTTAGTTAGGCAGTGCTAGCCAGAAAACGCAGGGGCTAACTTAGTTTTCCATTCACAGCATGAGGAAGCTCGAAGAGTGAAAACTTTTTTCAGAGCTTTTAATTTCAAAAAGTTTCTGTTTCCTAATGAAGTCTTTCCCAGAACTTTGGGATGCTTTAATTAGGACTGATAACTCACTGGATCTTGTTTACAGTATGTTTTATTTTTTTATATTTTTTAATTTCCCTTCACTGTCCTGTAGAAAATTCCTTGGATCCTGTCTTTTCTGGTTCCCATATCTTTGGCTTTCTTGGTTTACTCTCTTGTTAATGAAGCATATCCTTCAATTTCTAAGAAAGGATTCGTGGGAGGTAGTTTTTTTTTTTTTAATTTAGTTTTTGTATACAAGTAAAATTTGCTTATATTTTTGGTGTTCAACATGATGTTTTGATACATACATATATTTTAGAATGGCTAAATTATTTAACATATGTATTACCTCATATACTTTTTTTTTGGTGGTGAGAACACTTACAATCTACTTTGTTAGCAATTTTCAAGTCCTTCACTATAGTCATCATGATATACAGTAGATTTCTTGTGTTTAACTGAAATTTCATTTCCTTTGACTAATATCCCCTTGGTTCTCCCACCCCTCAGCCTCTGGCATCTACCATTTTTCTTTCTACAAGTGTAACCTTTTCAAATAAGTAATATCATAGGGTATTTATCTTTCTGTGCCTAGCTTATTTCACTTAACATGATGTTTTTCAGTTTCACTCAAGTTCCAAATGCTAGGATTTCTTTTTTAAGGTTGAACAGTATTCCATTTTGTATACATACCACATTTTAAAAATTCATTCCTCTGTTGATAGATATTGAGGTTGATTCCTACATCTTCTGGCTTCTGCTGCTGCTGGTGAGCTCTTTTGTGTTATTCAGATTATTAGTAGGAAACCTAGTTTCTCCTTTGGAAGTGTTCATGATCTCCTTTTTTACATCCATGGTTCTTTGTGTGAATCTTTTTCAGTCATTCTGCTAAGTAGTTGGTGAATATTTTCATTCTAAAGACTTGTGAGCTTTAATTCTTGAAAATTAGTTTGAATTAAAAAAAATTCTTCCTTTTCATTGGTCTCTTTATAGAACTCCAATTTTTGTCTTTATTCCTCTCTAGTTTTCTGTGAATTTTTTGATTGATTTGTAGGTTTTCCAGTTTTATCTTTATTCAGTTTTTAAATTTCTATGATGATATGTTTATTTCATTTTTTGTTTTGTTTTGTTTTTGGTACTGGGGATTGAACTCAGGGGATTGAACATCCCCAGACCTTTTAATTTTTTATTTTGAGACCAGGTCTGGTGAAGTTAGTTAGGTGTTAGGTTGCTGAGACTGCTTCAAAGTTGCAATCCTCCTGCCTCAGCCTCCTGAGTCTCTGGGATCATAGGTGTGCACCATCATGCTTGGCTGTTTAATTTCTTAGAGCTTTTTTAAAACGTGTTTAGTTTTTTTTTTTTTTTTTTTTTTTTTTTAACATCCATTCTTATTCATGAACATCTTCTCTTACTTCTCCGAGACTATTAGTAATCATGGTTTGGTTTTGTTTTTACCAGCTTTTTCACTTTTTATAGTCTTAAGTATTTTGTTGTCCTCTACCCTTCATAAACATGTTTTCTCAAATGTTTGGTGATCTTTGACACTTTTACTTTATGTGAAGGGTGAGGGGCAATTGCAAGCTCACTGTAAACTTGTATGTGGGTGAAGCTCCTTGACTCCCAGCTTCTCTGGAGGCTGTTCTGACTGGGATGTTTCATTGGGGAATTCTTGATGTCAGTATCACTAGGTCTTTTTCATTGAGGTTTATCAGACTCCTCAGAGAAGGAACTTTTAATATTGCCTAAGTGGGGGTGTACAGCTGGCTAGCTTTTTGGGACCTGCCTGAGGAAAAAAGGCTGGATGCCTCCAATTTAAAGTTTAGACTTATATATCATTTCCTTTTCTTCATAATAATAATTTGCTCTTAATACCTCCTGGGATCCCCTATTAGAAACCGTTACTGTTCTATCTGAAGAGTTTTTTTCTGAAGAACTTTTATTCTCATTTTATATTGTTTATGCATGCCCACTAAATTATTGCTCACTAGTTATTTTATCAGCCAACTCAAGACTTTGAGGAGACCTGGACATGGGGTTTCATAAGTGAATTAGTAAGATATCTAGCATATCAAAGAGTTTATAAAGCAATTTTGTGATTGTGCATTTATTCTTTTAGACCCTGAGCATAATTAAAGAATGCATTCTGGGGTATTCATAACCAGGTAGAATGTCAGATAAACTTGTTTAGTCAGATTGGGAAAGAAAATTCTGCTAACTATTGACAGGAGAAACATGGAGACCCCTAAATAATCCAAAATACATACAGGAATCTAATTAAACTGAATAAACCTGTTAATAATAGGGGATGCTAATGACTGTAGGTGTTGTGAGAATCCTGTTAGCCACCCTCTTCTGGTGGCTTGGAGTGGTACAGATGCTTCTGATAGATGCTCTGTGTTGATATGGCTCAGCATTACTTGTACACTTCTCCACACATTTCATAAGAGTGCAGAGTGCAGCAGGATATGTGTTTGGTTTTGTTACTTTATCCATGCCTCTTTTCCTTGTCTTCTCTGACACACAGGAATATCCTGTCTTCCACTTTTTCAAGGTGCTATTTGAAAAAATTAGTACTATGATTATTTGGCACTTAAAATTTTAAAGAAAAATAATAAAACTTTTTATTTTTGGAAAAATTAATATTAGGCAATATAATGGTAACATTAATGACTTTAATGGAAATTATATTGTTTTTTAAAAAGTTTATTGAGATATAATGTAGCATATAATTTGTTACAGTATTTTCAGAGTTGAACAACTATCATCATAATTATAGAATATTTTCATCAACCGTAAAGGAACCCTGTACCATTAACAGTCACTCACCATTCCCCTCAAACCTGCTAAGCCCTGTGCAGTTGTCTTTCTAGTGTTCTGTGTTCTGCACATTTGTATACATGGAATCATACAATATTTTGTGACTGGCTTCTTTCATTTAACACACTGTTCAAAATTTAACTGTACTGTAAGATGTATCAGTATTCCATTCCTTTTTATTGCTAAGTAATATTCCATTACATGAATATACCACACTTTTTTTATCCATTCATGAGTGAATTGTTAATTGGGTGTTTTCTACCTTTTGACTCTGAATAATGATTCTTCGAACAAGTGATTGTATGGACATGGTTTTCATTTTCTTGGATGTATACTCAGGAGTGGAATTGCTGGGTCTTGTGGTAACTCTGCATCTAACTTTTTGAGGAACTGTCACTGTTTTCCAGAGCAGCTGTACCCTTTTTCTTTTCTGTCAGAAATATGTGACAGTTTCAGTTTTTGTACATTCTTGTCAACACTGTTATCATCTGTCTTTTTTATTATAACCATCCTATGATTCTACATCCTGTGCAAGAGGTGGTGTCATATTGTGTTTTTGATTTGCATTTCCCTGGTAGCTACAGATATAGAGCATCTTGGCAAATGTGTTTATTGACTATTTTTTAAAACATTTTTTTGAGAAATGGCTATTCATATTCCTTGCCCATTTTCAGTTGGGCTGTTTATCTTTTTATTATGGAGTTGTAAGAATTTTTTGTATATTTTAGGTATTAATCCTTAATCTAATGTATAATTTGCACATATTTTCTTCCATTTTTTGGGTTATCTTTTTCCTTTTTCATGTTCTCAGTTGTAGCACAAAAGGGTTTTAATTTCATGATGTGTAGTTTTTTTTTTTTTTGCATTTAGCCTTATGTAGCACTATCCAATGTTAGATTTCCTCATGTCTTTTTCTATAACTTTTTCTATAGTTTTAGCTTTTACATTTTGGTCTGTGACTCATTTTTGAGTTCATTTTACTGTGTAATGTGAGATAAGGGCTCAACTTCATTCTTTTGCATGTGGATATCCAGTTTTTCCAGCATCATGTGTTGAAAATACTCCTTCCCCCATATTATGATTTTGGTACCCTTGAAAAACTCCAGTTGACTATGAATATTTCTGGATTCTGAATTTTGTTCCATTGGCCACTATAGCTATCCTACACCAGGACCACAGTCTTGATTACTATAGCTTTGTGTTATCCTTTTGTGTGTTTAATATAGACTTTGAAGACTGACCTAAAGAATTTTGAGGTAATAATGAAAGAATGTTTAGAGAGTAATAGTTATTTTGAAAAAATACCAAGAGGCTAGGACATATGCAGTGTTTAGGGTTTGTAATATTGGACTCATCTTCTAAAAGACTTTGGGTAGTTATCTGTAAAGTAAGTGTTTTTGTTGGAATTAAGTTTAGTTCTAATGGAAAACCCTAACAGTGGCCTACATAGAAGAAAGGTTTATTTTTTGTTTTATGTTTTTTATGTTGAGAGATAAACAGACTGGGTCTCCTATGGTACTTTCTGGTATCAGGGACCTAGGGGTGGTCTGTTTTATTCTGACCCACATCTGCCTTTCCTTCACAATATCTCCCTTTGGTAGGTACAGTGGCTACAGTGCCAGCCAACCTTCTTGCCTCTAGCTGGCAAGAAGGATGAAGGGAGAACAAGGGTTACTGTCTCCCTTTTTAAGAACCCATCTCTTGCATTTATCATTTCTGCTTCTGTTGCACTGACCAGAACGTAGGTACGTAAAGTACCATAACACACCACAACGAACAATGGGTAATATAGTTTTGTTTTGGGCAACCTGGTTAAAAATGGAGACTTTTGTTATGTAGAATAAGAGAATGCTTTTTGTGACAATTAGCAGTCTCTGCCTCAATAAGGTATTAGAGAATGGTCCCAGCTTTTGGAACCTTTGAGACAAACTGACAGAAGTTGAGAATTTAGTCTCGTTAAGTGTGATAAAATACCTGTTATTCTAATGAAAAATGTGGTGAATTCATCTTTACTTGTTGCGCTTTTATTGGTTGGATGTCTCTGTTCTATGTGTGATATAGGTGCCAAGGTTGCCAAGATGGGTAGCCAGGGATAAGAGAAGTTTTGTTTCTTGGCCTCCTTTGAATCTAGTCCTAGGGTGCATTGGTTAGGGTTTATTAAGGGGAACAGAACCACCATGAACACCATAGAATTAGGAATTTATGAAAGGAATTGAATCTATGCACAATAGCAGAAAAAAGTAGGGAAGTAAAGATCTGAAAAGGAGAGTTTGTAGGGAAATTGGAAGCTAGGCATGAAGGGGGCTGTCAGGGATGTTGGTTCTTTGTGTCTACTGTTTTTTGTGTGTTTGTAGCTGGAAGTCTTGAGATGGGTGCAGGATTGCTATTGGGTAGAGAAGTGCAAGGGCATGCTGCTGAAACTTGCCAGCTCTTCTGCTTGTGTCTCACCAACTTCAACAAACAACCTTTAGAGTATAGTGCTTGCTACCCCCTCTTTCCCACCTCTACCTCTTCTTCTTCCTCTACCTTTATTTTACTTTTGAACCATATGGATGGGGAAGGACATTCTGGAAAATATCCCTGTGTAACACAGTTGATAAGAGAATAATCCCCAATGTAGAGACAGCTTTCTGATGTACTAGCATTCTACTGGATCATCTCCTACTGTGTCAGACTTCTCTACTCTTCAGCCTGATCCTTTTTGGGGGTCTTTAAGTATAATGTATTTTATGCCTTTGCCTGCCTGAAATATTGGCATGTATTCTATACTCTGGGAGTATATAGATTTTGCAACTTGATTCTTATTTCTCCTAGTTCTCATGCATAAGTTCTAAACCCACACAAATTTCTTTCCAGGAAATGACTTGTATTTAGATAGCAAAAAACACAAATAGGACTTCAATAATGTGAAATTCAGGGTTCTTTCTCATGAATCAGAATATTCAGAATTATGGATTAACTTTTGCTCTGGTTATTTTTGTTTTACCTCAGAACTTAGTGTCCTGATATATTTTACTGTGCTAATGATTTCTGTGGGCTACAAATTTGCCCAGGGCATGAAGAAAGGTGCCTTATCTCTGCTCCATGATATTTAGGGCTCCAGGTAGGAAGACTCAGAACATGAGGGTGACTTGATAGATCTTTCCATATGTGGTGGTTGATACTGGTTGTTGGTTGGCTTCTTTCCAGGGAATATGTAGTGAATCTGGCTTGGGTTTTCTCCAAGCATAGTGGACTCAGAACAGTTGAAATTCTAATGTGGTGTCTCAGGGCTCCCATGTGCGTGTTGCAGTGAACTTGGTGGATAAGACATTATATTTTCTAAACTAACCTTTGAAGTCAAACAGTGTCACTTGTGATGTATTTCGTTGGTTTCAGGTGAATGACAAGTCCACCTACATTCAAGGGCAGGGGATCTAGAGCCTTGCCTTTTCATAATTGTGGTTGAATCAAACATGCAGTGTGAAAGAGATGATTGTGACCATCTTTGGAAAATAAAGCTTGCCACAGTCTCTGAGTTGGGGATCAAGAGATTCAAGGTGCAAAGGAAGTAATGAGGACAGGGTTATGGTGGAGGGATGAAAGGGAACATATTCCTTTTTGCCTAGAGATCAGACAAGACTTCTGAGAGGAACCTAGTTGTAGGAGTCTTGTGAAGTGTATTGGTCACTTAATTATCTTAATTTCCCAGTAGAAGAAACAGACTTAGAGACACTAATGAAGACTGGATAAAGAATTAGTAAAGAGGACCAGACTTAAAGCTGGGTGTTTGGACATTTAGCCTCAACTCACATTGGGAAATTTCAGTTCTTAGTATGTTATGATTATAAAGAGATGTGGCACGGGTAATAGGAGAAGCTTTTGGACAATGACAGTTTCATATGTGTGGCCCTTGACTTGTAAAACTGTGTTCTAGAATTTATGACTTCTGATGTGTTAGATTGACAGAAGAATGGTAGTATTGAAATCTATCATGGTATATTTGTTTTCACTCTTGGTTTTCACTGAGAACTAAGAATTTTGGCTGCTTCAAGATTTTTAAAGTAGGATCAGAAAAGAGGATTCTGCTAGCTTATCTAGACTGTTAAACATGCTTCCTTGTTTCTTGTTAATAGGAAGCCCAGAACCTCATGGCCTTGACCAATGTGGACACCCCATTAAAAGGTGGACTTAATACCCCATTGCATGAGAGTGACTTCTCAGGTGTGACTCCACAGCGGCAAGTCGTACAGACTCCAAACACAGTTCTTTCTACCCCATTCAGGTATTGTAAAAATAAACATATTTTGTGTTTTGGAAAACCTTGAGTCCAAGAACTTGGACAGCATGTTTGTTTTAGTTTGTTGACAAAGAATATAAATAAGTATTCAAGTTGCTTTTTTTACTTTCTCCTTACTCGTGGTAATAAATAACATTAATGGTATCAAGGAAATGGTTACATACTGTGCCATTTTTATTTTCAAAGTTTCAGATGCTATCACCTTGTTTCTGAACACTTTATATTTGATTGTAAAGATTAGATGAATCCATTGTTAGTGATCAATTGGTGAATTTTATAAAAATTGTAATCTTTTTAATGTATGTCTTACTGTTTTTTCCCTTAGCATTTTTATCTGAAAATTTTAAACATTCAGCTGGGTGCACATGCCTGTAATCCCAGCTGCTCAGGAGGCTGAGGCAGGAGGATCTTGAGTTCAAAGCCAGCCTCAGCAACAGGGAGGCGCTAGCAACTCAGTGAGACCCTGTCTCTAAGTAAAAGGCTGGGGATGTGGCTCAGTGGTTGAGTACCCCTGAGTTCAATCCCTGGTACCAAAAAAAAAAAAAGTTTTTTTTTTAAGCATTCACAAAATATGAAAGAATGGCAAAATGAACATCCATATACATATACCCAGTCACTTAGTTTCTATGACTTTTAACATTTTAATTTATGTAATATGTGATATTCGCTTTATCACACATCTGTCCATTTATCAATCCACTTTATTTTTTAAGGCATTTCAAAGTAGGTTGCAAATAATCAGTCCACATTCATGCCTAAATACACATGCATGTTATTAACTAGCGTTCAGTTTTCTTTGCAGTTCTTTTGTTTTAAGCTACTTTTTTGAAAAGGAGAATCTTTAAGATATAAATGTATGGAAACAAGTCATACTAAAATGGAATTTTAGTTTTTAAGGGATGACTATTTCAAGAATAAGTGTTTGGATATGTCCTTCTATGGGTTTAGGTTTCTTTAGACCGTTAAATTTATTCATGAAAGCAGAATCGAGAAGCACTGGCAGCCAATCCCAGTATGACATAACACTTCTTGTGAGGCTAAAGAAAGCCTAATCCTTCTTTTCCTGTGTATGTCTTGTCTTTCAACTAGATTGTAAGCTCCTTGGGGGGGAGGGACCATTTCTTATATGGTAACACCTCAGCTATTGGGAACAGCTCTATGGCAGCACCACCAGTCTGGAACACAGCCAAGATACAGGAAGTAAGCACTTCTGTCACCCACCAAAAGGCTTTGAACAAATTAAAACATAAGTTGCTGCAAAGTCTGTGTCCTTTCTTTCTTTATTTTTTGAGATGTGATCTTGCTGTGTTGCCCAGACGAATTCTGGCTACAGAATTCGTGATCCTCCCAGTGCAACCTCATGAGTAGCTGGGATTATAGGCCTGTGTCACCATGATGGCTTTGTCTATGGACTTTATTGCTAGAAGAGGCTTCTTAATCTTCACTCACATGTTTATACCTAGATGTGTTTTTAAAAGTGTGGTGTGTGGTTTCCAAACAAAATGTGAAGGAATGAATTACTTAAAAGTATGCAGTCGATGATAATGACAGTAATGACTAATGATGTGAGAGCTAACAACTTAATGGGGAGGAGACAAATGATAAGACAGACACCCTGAACTCAAAAGAGTCGTCTGGAGCCATTGAGTGTAATGGTCAGCCTTCCTGCCCACTACCTGTTCTTAGCCACCCTAACACATGAAGAAAAAGTTGAAATAATGTTTAGTGGACCTTGTTTAGGAAGATAATGTCAAATGTAATGACTGTTAGAAGTCAATAAAAGAAAAATACTGCATTCTGTGCTAACTAAACCAAACCTTTATTTTAACCTAGAAAACTAACTTAAAACCAGGCAGACATAATTTTTGGAATCTTGGTTTTTTCCGTATCTTCTGCATTCCCTGTTAAATAATGTATGTGAAAAACATTTGAAAGCACAATCCAAGTATAAGTAGCACTTTTATTAATTGATTTCTGTTTTTCTAGGACTCCTTCTAATGGAGCTGAAGGGCTAACTCCCCGGAGTGGAACAACCCCCAAACCAGTTACTAATTCTACTCCAGGTAGAACTCCACTTAGAGATAAGTTAAACATTAATCCAGAAGATGGAATGGCAGACTATAGTGATCCCTCTTATGTGAAACAGATGGTATGTGTCAATTCCCTTTTAATACTTGCTTTGTATTTTTAAAATTTTTTTCAAATATATTTTTTTAGATGTTGATAGACCTTTATTTTATTTATTTATTTATACGTGGCACTGAGAATCTAACCCAGTGCCTCACACATGCTAGGCAAGCGCTCTACCACTGAACCACTTTTTGATACTTTTAAAAAAATTATTTTTTTTGGGGTGGGGGATAATGTTGGGGATTGAACCTAGAGCCTTGAACATGCTAATAAGTAGGCACTCTACCACTGAGCTTACTGTATTCCCAGCCCTGAAAAAATGTTTTAAAAATATCTTATGGGCACCGAAGTAAAAATTCCCCCCATCAGTGTGTATTGCATATACTTTAAGAATCTATACATCTGTTAATGCCAGAAAACAAAAATGATTTGTAAGACTTGATGAAAGTGGTGGGGGAGGAACCTTTTGGGCTTATAAGTCTACTTTTCTTACTCTTAATATGTTTGAATATTGAAAATGTTGAAAGTAATGCTCCTTATATCTCTTATAATTTAAATTTTTATCATTTCCTAATGAATACTTTTCCTTTCTTGGGGGATACTTGTATTTTGTTTTTTTTCTTTGTTTCTATGAATGAAATTTTGAGTTTCAAAGCCTCATCAATTAGGTTTTGAACCTGACCTTCTATTTGCTCCATATATTTAGGACAGCCTTGATCTCAAAGCCAAGTTAATTTGTTTTTTTTTTTTTTTTTTTGTTGATTTCAATGAAGTTTTCTTTTGTATATATTACAAAGTGATATAGAAAGCTAACTATAAATAGTTAGAATTTTTGCTTCTGCCCATGTTACTGCTTTTATTACTTCATTATTGGGCCTTATTATTTGATTTCAAAGAAAATCATTGTGAAATTTTGGGGGGTGGGCATTGACCAAGGATTGGACTCAGGGGCACTCAAACCACTGAGCCACATCGCCAGCTCTATTTTGTATTTTATTTAAAGACAGGGTCTCACTGAGTTGCTTATTAGCACCTTGCCATTGCTGAGTGTGACTTTGAACTCAATGATCTTCCTGTTTCAGTCTCCTGCGTGCCACTCTGCCAGGCTGTTGTGAAGTTTTAAAAAATGAGTTCCAGTGATACTGATCTATCTTTAGTTTATAAATTAATTCTAACTTCATATATACATGTAGTTAATTTATAATTTAGTGCCTAAATTGATATCTACTAACGCCAACTCTGAAAAGCTATCTATGAATTAAACAAATTGAGAACCTATTCTGTGCAAAACACTCATCAGAAATTTGAGGGGATGTCCTTTGTCTTAATGATGTTTGTATTCTAGGGGACTTGGGAGACAAGGCTAGAAAGGTGAGCCAAGGATGTACTGGAAAATATTTTGGGTACCTGCTGGTTGCTTTGGGAACTTTTTATTAGTCCAAGAACAAGTTAACTTTTGTATTTATTCTTTTCATTTGCTATTAAATTTCCTTGTCAGAAATATATTCTTCCAAGTGAAAATCCAGTCTTTTTTCTGCCCTAGTGGAGGTGATTTCCAAACATCCTATTTTGGGCTAATTGGTTTTTTGAAATTTTTATAGAATATTTATTGAATACTTAATGTGTATAAGTGAGAAGTACCATTTCTTTTCTATAGGAAAGAGAATCTCGTGAACATCTCCGATTAGGATTGTTAGGACTTCCTGCCCCTAAGAATGATTTTGAAATCGTTTTACCTGAAAATGCTGAGAAGGAGCTGGAAGACCGTGAAGTAGATGATACTTACATCGAAGATGCTGCTGACGTGGATGCTCGAAAGCAGGTGGGTAATTGTGCTATAAAGAAGAGTGAGTGGTACTAAATGTGTCAGGAGGCTTAAAGAATGAGGAGTGTTTTTAAATGTCTCAAGAACTCTACTTAGAAGGTTTTTTTGATATTTAAAAAAAATTTATCCTAAATTACATGATTAATGATTTATATTCACTTATGCAAATCATAGTATATTCACAGTCTCTTGATGGGTGTTTTTGAAATGCATATTATGTACAGAGAAATTTAAATACTCTGTCAAATTCATTATGCTTCTCTAAAACACAAA
The DNA here is from genome assembly GCF_902686445.1 of Sciurus carolinensis. NCBI lineage: Eukaryota > Metazoa > Chordata > Mammalia > Rodentia > Sciuridae > Sciurus > Sciurus carolinensis. Next base: position 111,563,596 of record NC_062219.1, on the reverse strand, counting down.
TAGTCTTTGCTTCAATCTAGTGAAGAAAAGATGTTAAAAGTAAGTCATCTTAGATTAGTTGGGTAAATAGTTTTAAGTCAGTGTAATAAAAAAACGAATTTGGAAATTGGGAAGAGTGTATCAGGAAGTATATAGTAATATGTTGTACTAATATATCTTATAGTTAATTATTTTCTCATTTGCACATAATAGCCCAGTAATGTGTTAGCTCCATTTTTGAAATGAAGAAATAGGCTCAAATGAATTAAGTTAACTTTTCTCAAGTCTTATGGTCGGTAAGTAGTAGGAAATCCCAAACTAAAACTGAGTTTATGTGACCCCTTTCACTAATTCTGTGGCAGTCCATTTTAGGATGATTTTATGTAGCTTTAATCTCGGGATTGATGTGAGAATGACATCAGTATAAATCATATTTTAGAGGTGAACCATCTGAATGTACTTTTTCATGGGGAGCAGTGGGTGGTACTTTTCATATTTTGCCTTCTCAGCTACTTTGAATTACATTTGCTTTCTCAGAAATGCCCAAATTTTAATATATTACCATATTATTTATAACTTGCGAATCAGGAAACATTGACTAGCTTTTTAAATTATAAGTCAGTAGCTTTGGGGTGAAAGGGAAGGATTGTGTTGTGGAAGTCTCCTTTGAGTTCAGGATTCTCATTTATACAAGAAAAGTGGTTGTCTGATGTATAGAGCCAGATAAATTTGGAGAGTGCTGTAGCAAACATTGAAATTTCTTAGTTTCTATTGTTTTGAGAATGAAAGGATAGATTAATTTTCATGGCCTTACTGTCACCTTTCTGCAAACGTATATAAATTTCTACAGATTTAGCTTTTGAACATTCTTGATCTTACACACTAAAATGTTTTTAGCTTTATTGAGAAGTGTCAAATACTGTGTAGCTGCAATAATGAATATAAAATTATTGTTTAGGCCATACGAGAGGCAGAGCGTGTAAAGGAAATGAAACGAATGCACAAAGCTGTCCAGAAAGATTTGCCAAGACCATCTGAAGTAAGTATTGAAATTTCTGACTTAGGAAGTTTTAAGTTTCTTTTTATATGATTGATGCTTTTTACATCATTCATAAATACTGTAAAACAAAATTTCATCTACTTCCTGGAATATAGTAAAGCAGGTCCCAATCGAGTCTTTAAATCACAGTAAGAATTTAGAAGGAAAAAAAAGGCTTTTGAAAATGTAGAACTGCTATTTAATTCTTGCTATAAAAGCACTAACATAAGTATGTTGCACTGATATGTTTGGTAATTGTACTTCTTTTATAATTTTTAGGTGAATGAAACTATTCTAAGACCCTTAAATGTAGAACCACCTCTAACAGATTTACAGAAAAGTGAAGAACTAATCAAAAAAGAAATGATCACAATGCTTCATTATGACCTTCTACATCACCCCTATGAGCCATCTGGAAATAAGAAAGGAAAAACTGTTGTATTTGGTACTAACAATTCCGAGCACATTGCTTATCTGGAACATAACCCTTATGAAAAGTTCTCCAAAGAAGAGCTGAAAAAGGTATGATTGAGCAGGAATATTTCTGTCATGAGATTTAAGCATTTGTTAGATGGTGTGTGTTGTGGACAAATGTGAACTTATTTTGCCACATTAATATTCATAAACAACTGAAGCATATGGTTAGGAGATAGATGTTTATATTAACTGTTAGGAAAAGGACATACTTTACTCTCACCTCACATGTGTATCAGATAAACCTGGTTCTGGTGGCAAGGTGTTTTGATTCATAAATATATTGATTTGTTCAATAATTGCTGCAATTGCCACTTTCTGTGTTCAATTCTGCTATCTCTGAAAAGAATCGAATGCCTTTAAAGCTCACCTACATACAGATCCTTCTTGACTTTCGATGGGGTTATATACTGATAAACCCATTATGAGTTGAAAATACTGTTAAGTTGAAAAAGCACTTAATACACCTAACCCACCAGATATCATGGTTTATCAACACAGTACACTGTAGAATGATCATGTGGTTTTCCGGGAGCTATGGGAGGAACAGCTTGCCAGCCTTTCAAGATAGTATTATACTGCCTATTGCTATCCTGGAAACAGATAAAAATTTAAGATTTAAAGTAAAGATTGAATTGGATGCATATTGCTTTCACACCATTGTAACATAAAAAGTCAAACCATTGTTATTTGGGGACCATCTACTTTAAAAATATTTATAGATGGACTGGGATTGTAGCTCGTGATAGAGCACTTGCCTAGCACAGGTGAGGCACTGGGTTTGATCCTCAGCACCAAATAAACAAAATAAAACAAAACAAAAAATCCCAAATAAATAAAATAAAGGTTAAATTCTTTAAAAAAATTTATAGAGTAAACCATTCACCTGTTCAAAGAAAGGAAATACTTTATATGAAATCCCCTCATGATTTCCCTCTACTCTTTTATATAAGGAAACAATTTCTTGTATAAAGTCTGTATCCAGCCTCACCCTCAATATGCATTTTATTCTTTCTCCTTTGATAGATCAAATATCTGTGATTATGAATAGAAATCTGTACAGTAGCATAAGAAAATAGTTTATTTTCTAGTTGGAAGCTGCTGTGTTTGAAATTCTCTTCTAAAACTCATGCTGAAATTTAATTGCTGTTGTAATAATGTTAAGAAGTGATTAGATCTGAAGGCTACACCTTCATGAGTGGGTTGGTTTTATCTGGAGTGAGTGAGTTATCTTGGGATTAATGCCTTCTGTTTTGTTATGGTGCAGTAAGAAAGCATTACCAGATGTATCCCTGTGATTTTGGACTTCCTAGCCTCCAGAACTGTGAGAAAGAAATTTTTTTTCTTTTTAAAATTACCCAATCTGTGGTTTCCTGTTTTAGCAACAAAAAATGGGCTAAGACAGAAGTAAAGCAGTCATTTGCTTAATTCTTTTTTTCTTTTAATATTAGACCCTGAGGGGCAGTGATGACTCTAATTTGAAATGAGCTGCTGCACAGTTGGGAGAAATTACAGGATTCTTTCTCCCATCTCCTCTAATGCATTATCCCTCTTTACACCTTTCTCAGTTTCTCACTATTTTCAGAAAAATATGTATTAGTATAAACTAGTACATATTTCTTATAGGAGTTTTAGATAATAGAAAAAGGGGGGAGGGTTTAGATTTATATATCAACAACTTGCCCCTGATTTCTAAGTAACTTTGAATTACTTTTTTTTGGTAAGTGGGATAGTGAAACTGACTTTTGTTGAGTGCCTTCTATCTGTTAAGCACATTTAATCATTGAATTAGGGTTGAGACTCAGGTTCTGAAATCAATACTTGAACAGTGAAAATATGAGGAAAAGGAATTTAGAAAATAAATATTCCTAAATTTATTTTATGTATGGAAATATGAAACAAGGATCACATTGTGCTTTTAGAGGTTCTATAGGGGATACATTTCTAATACAACCTTTAAAAGTAACAGTTCTAAATATTGCTTTGGGATTATTTGAAACAGATAATATTAAATATTCTCCCATATTTTATCTGTGCATTCCTCTTTGTTCCAAAAAGAATTTGAAACAGCTATTTTAAGCAGATTCTTTATTCTTACTCTTTAAAGATGACTTAGCTACATTCTCTCCTGATAAGAGTTAAACTTGTAAATTTTTACTATGTACAATTTCAGAGTGTACCGTTTCTTTTTGAATGAGGTTTCAGATTTTCATTATGTTAAAATGGTGTGTTTTCAGTTTCCCTTGAGAGGTGTTGCTTAACAATATCAGTACTTTATTTTCTATGTACATAATTTTGCAGTTTTGTTAAAGTTTTGGGTTCTTTTTTGTCATTTCTTTTGATTTTTTAAAAACATATATTGACGTGTTTATTTTCCAACATTACTGGAATGATTGAAAATCTATAAGGCATGGAAGGTGGTTGTCAGTTTTTCATTAGCCACACAATGCCAGGGTCTAGAACAGGTTTGTGATATGTTCATGGAATTCTGTGTGTCTGGTGTGGGACTGAACTCTTTAATATATTGTTCACTTATCCTAATGACAAACATATCAGGTTTGGAGGTGTTATCTCCATTTTGTGGATGAGAAATGGACTCAGAGAAATTAAACAATTCAGACAGCTACTTAAATGTTAAAGCTGTGATCTAACCCCCGCCTGTTTTGCATCTTCCCTGTCATTCTCTCATTTTAAACTGTTCCTTTTGTAGCGAACTGAAGCTAATTTATGATCTTCATTTATGCCTCCATTCTGGTTCTCTGGCAATGTTAGGGGTATTCTTTCAGGATGAGAAAAAAAAGGCTTGTGTCAAAAGGAGTTCTGATTCCCCTTCACTGTTCTGTGAGGTGATGAGTATGAGGTGGAATGGGAAAGTGAATGGAGCACACCCAACCTTTGGTGCCATTTGGCTTAGATTCTTTGTCTGCTTACTAGTGATGTGGTCTTGAACAAATTTAGTCTCTGAGCCTCAGTTTCATCAGCTTTAAAAGAAGGTTAAGCTCGATGTGGTGGCACATGCCTGTGATCCCAGTTCTTGGAAGGCTGAGGCAGGAGAATTGCAAGTTCAAAGTCAGCCTCAACAACTTTGTGAGGCTGTGTCTCAAAATTAAAAATAAAGAGGGCTGGGGATGTGACTCCGTGGTTAAGTGCCCCTGGGTTCAATCCCTGTACCAAAAAAACAAAAACAAACAAACAAACAAAAAACAATAAAAAAACCTCAGGTGAATATTGGTACTTTGTAAGGTAGTTACGATCTTTGGAGATAATATGGGTAAAATTTTTAAACTAAGTTTCCGACACATTATAGATTATTAACTAAGAAATGGTATCTGCTACGAGTAAAAACAAACGATGTTTATATTGTTGGGGAAACAGATGCTTGACATTTTAAAATCAGTCTGTATTGACTTATAGACATAGTAATTCAATTAATATGAATTATAGGCTTAGGTATTGCCCCCTCATCCTTCCACAAAATGATGAACCAACCAAAACTCCTTGCCTTAGGCCTAAGGAAGGAGGAAAAAAAACCTACTCTTTTTAAACTTTCCTCTGGTGATGACAAGTATTTGGAGTACTTAAACTCTCTGAAATTATTATTCTAAACAGGCCCAGGATGTTCTTGTGCAGGAGATGGAAGTGGTAAAACAAGGAATGAGCCATGGAGAACTCTCCAGTGAAGCTTATAACCAGGTGTGGGAAGAATGCTACAGTCAAGTTTTATATCTTCCTGGGCAGAGCCGCTACACACGGGCTAATCTAGCTAGCAAAAAGGACAGAATTGAATCACTTGAAAAGAGGCTTGAGGTTGGTATCCCTTTGAAATTCTGATTCAAATGTACCTTGATTTAAGTTATGAAGTAAATAATGCCACTGGTTACACCTTCAGTAAAATAAACTTGAGCTGCTTTTTGCCTTTGCAATTTTTGAAGGAAACTAAACTGAAGCATTGGATCATTCTTGACTTTGTTCATTGGGTTTTCACAATTACTGGCCTTCTAAAGAGTACCCTGCAGGTTAACCACAGGTCAGTCAGTACCTTTTAGATGTGGGAGCAGCCACCAAATTGATAACTGGTTACTCACAACAATGTAGATTAATACTGTAATAGTCTCTTTTCTCTACAAAGAGATCTCAGTGGTATCAAGGAGTTTCCTTTCTATAGCCAAGGCAGCACACGTACAAAACTTTGATAGTTTTTCTATCTTCTGATTCCTGTAAGTTTGAGTTAGAGGGTAGAGTTGGATTACTTAGACAATGGCTTCTAGGATTTTCCATGCCTATGTAAACATTGAAACCTACTAGACGCAGTTTCATGGCATGTGGTTTCTTAAAATAGTCTGCATGTTTTGAATTCCAGAATCTGTATAGATTTTGCCAGTGGCATGTAAATTGTGGTTCATAGACCACCAGGCTGCCTTGTGGATTCCTAATGTTGGTCTTTAGGGATATATCAAAGACCAAGATGGGATGGGAAGGAGAAGGGGTACTTAAAGCAGTTGCTTGCAGAAAATGGCCTTAGTTTCCTCTTTTATGAGATTACTAATTTTTCTTTACAGGAAACAGATTTGAGAATATTTTTATTTAGGGTTAAATCCAGACAGAGTAAAATCACTTGAGGTGGTTGGGACTGTGTGGAACCAGAGAAAGGATTAGGAAGAAGCAGTATCTTTTCATTTTAAAGTTATTCTAAGTCTTAATTTAACCTTTAAGATCACATGTGTAGGCATCTGATGGTTAATGCCCATGAACCTCTGTTTTCAGTTAGTGGGAAATTAGTGTTTCTTAAGTAATTCTCATCTTGGGTGAAATCTTATTTCAGGGCTGCTGCTTATTCTAGTTGTATTACTAACTTCCAGCAGGGTGTGCTGTTGCTCTGTGTTTTAATTTTGAGTTAAAGTTGGGGAAAGTAGACCGTCAGTGGTTAAATTGAACATTATACTTCTGTAGTGTAGGCTTCATTTCTTATAAATGGTAGTTAACAGTGTAATTCTGATCTAAGGTCAGCATCATAATTGATTGGAGAGCTATTTGGAAAGATTCCTTGTAACATTTATATATAAATACGTAGGTCTCTCACTTAGTTTGAAAATCTCATTTGAGGTGGGTAAACTCTTTCTGCCGCAAATGGGAAGGACATTTTGTGCTGTTTAAAATAAAAAGAAAAAAAAAAAAAAAGAAGTTTTTCCCTAAATCTCATTTAGTTTGTTGAGGCACTAACTTTCATGACAGCAAATAAAAGTGTCACAAAGTGAGTGGTGCCATAAAGTACAGTAATTTTTATTTCGATGTTGAATTGGTCTTGTGAATTTTGAAGGGAAAAATACAGAAAGAACCACTGCTGTTCTTTTGGAGATTTATTTGGGTCGTTTATGAGCAACCATTAAAAACATGTGGTTCTCTTTGTTCAGTTCAGTACCAGGAACTGAAATCTTCCGTTGAACTATTTTTGTTGAAGGATTGGTGACTTTGGAAGAATATTCATAAAACAGTCTGAAGTAATTTTTCTCTTCTTGACTCCTGGATAACTTCCTTTATTGTTTATCCAGCTAGTTACTTTTAAGAAATACTTAATCAGATCCTTTAATTTAGTAAAATATGCTTATTTCAAATGAAAGTTCATTAAATCTTTGAGAAGAAAAGCAACTCAGAGACCCAAATAAACAAATCCCCATTTTATTTGTATCCATCCCTAATTCAGAACTATATTTCTCTTTGCTTTTGAAGACACAGCTTTACTGGTTTAAAATACATAAATATTTTATTTCAATTGTGGTAATTCTTTCATCATTTCAGTTGATTGCTAAATTATAAACATTATTCAAAGTTTGTTGTGGGGACGGAACCCCAGTTACATTGTATAAACTAAATGCTACACTTAAATTATCCTTTCCACTTTCAGGTTTAGGGAGACAGGCCTTTCTGGGCAAGCACCATGGCTGCCAGTGTGTTGATTTTTGCTGCCATGAACTTTGGAACAGTGAATCTAAATTGTGGCCTTATCACAACCTAACAAGCAAGATGAAACCCAGCTTTGTGGTGGCGGGTGTCTCCCAAGTGTTTATGCCCTGAGGTTTATATTGGAGCTACTCTTTGAGCCATTACTCATGATTAATATTTGAAACTTAGCACTTAAATGAAAATCCTTAAGATACCCATTTAAAACTAACAGAACCATCTCAGTTTTTCTGTAGAACATGGTAGGGTGTGTGTGTCCAGAGTCTGTTAAATACATAGAATCTGTAGTTATGGGTCAGAAGTAAGTGGAAAAGGCTTTTGAATTATAACCAAGTCCATATATTTTATTCTGCTCTAGAGACAGATTTAACTTCAGAACCTTGCCAGACATTTGTGTGTAAAAGAAGGGGGCGGCAACAGCAGCAGCAGCAGCAGCAGCAGCAGCAAGCAGGCATGAGAGCTCACTTCAGAAAAAGCATAGCATGGAGGGCATTTTAATATGGTAGCAAAAAGTTCTGTGCATTTTAATAGCTTCAGAGGATTAAGTGTCTGGTAGCATAGTAGAGTGATTGCTATTTCTAGTGCTACCCAAAGTAAGAAGAAAATCTTGATTTCTGTTCAGTGCCTCTTTTTTTTTTTTTTTTTAAAGGAAAGAAGGATGACTGTAATTCATTGTAGGGAATTTTTCATAAAATGTTTAAAAATAAAAGGGCCGTACAAAATTAAATAAAATAAAAATTTACTCATGCATTTAGTGTCTTTCTGAACGTCTGCTACGTACTAGACACTGTTCTAGGTTCTGGTGGACATAGTGGGGAACAAGATAGATGAACTCTCCACTCTTGTGGGCTGCAGTTATCTGAAAATGCCGAATGTGGAGAACTTCATTTTCTGATGATGCCAGACAAATGAGTCATTTCTGTATTTGGGAAGTGCAAATAGAATTCGAAGTGTTCTAATTTGTTTCCACTTTAAGTGGAAATAGGAAATAATCTGAAGACATAATTATTTTGAGTGAAATAATTTCCAGTAGGTGCAAAAGTGAAATGAAAAGTCTGAATTTAGGCCTGCTATTAAATTTAATAGTATTTGAAATAGTATCTAAACTGCTGTGTTGAGGAAGTTTGGCTGAAAAGTGGATTTTGTCATGTTAGCTATAAAAATGGAAAGGCTTTCCTTAGAGGTAGAAACTAGGTCCAGAAGTAATACTTCTCCCTGTATTTTACTGGCACAGTCAATGTAGTCAAGAAATATTATGTAACATTGACTTCTTGGAAATAAAGTAACTTAAAGAACACAGATAACACATTTAAAATCCTTCTCAGTGTTTTTATAAAACTCTTCTGAGGACCCCTGACTTTCCTGAGGATTATATTTCAGCAAAATTGACTGCACAATGGATCCCATTTTCTCAGTGATTTTCATTATTAAGTCAGATATTTTTACATAGGAAAAAAAATATCCTTCATACTTCAGAGTGAAAACCTAGGGTAAAGATTAAGTTGGCGGGCGGTGCTGTTTGGAGAGTTATGTGTTGGAAGTACCACAGCAGGTTTATGCTTTTGTTCCCTGGAGTGTGTAATGTAGTGTAGGAGAGGAGTTCCCAGTCCTGTGGAATATTCTGTCCCAAGTTGTGCTCTCTGCCATAGGTATTAAAGTATTGACAGATTTCTTAGTTGTTTCTAGCAAGAACTCTGAGAGCTGGACCAGGGACTTCCTTGGTACAACCATTTTGCTTCTTGAATTTGTTTCAGGCAGTTCACATGTTTTATTTCCTAACCTATGGAGCTGTAAAGTGCTCCGCGATGCTTTGTTAGTGTATTGCTACCCTTGGAAATGTTTTTATTAGGCTTTCCCTCACTGGTTAGCTTGCTTTGCAGGGATTCAGTTGGATGGTTGCTAACTCTGATATATGATGACAGTAATCACTTACTTGGTCCTGCATCTCATCAGTAAAGGGAAGGTTCACTGAAGAAACTCAATGCTAGTGAGGAGTATGGAGATGAAAGGAAAGTCACTCACGGGCTCTTATTTGCAAATGTTTTGGTGATTGAACCACATCTTTACTATTATAGGATCATATTGCTGAATGATGGACTAGGAAGTGGAACTGCCATCAACAGTGTATTTATTTTGGGTATTCTTAAACCTGTTTTTACAGTGGTATAAGGTTATATTCTGGGCCCCCAAGCAAGAGTTTCAGTGAGGGATGCTCTTAATTTTTCTGAACTTCACTGTAACAGACTTTACTGAAGACAGTATTGGAGACCCAAGGATAATGTGTTTATTTTGGAATTACTTAAGCTTAGTAACCTTAACAAACTCAGTGAGCTTGAAAGTAACAATTACACTTTTATAAGTCCCATACAGCTCTCTTTTGTAATGACCCGAGGAAACACTTATGGTTCCACTGATTCATCTCCTGGGGACCATTGGTTTTCCATTGGTCTCTGGCCAGTCCTTTTTAGACAGTTTCTCTTCTATGCATTTTAAAAAATAACATTTTTAGATGTTTTTCTAAAAATAATACCTGTGCTTTGTAGAAAATTTAAGAGAAGTAGGAAAAATATAGAAGAAAAGACGTCCACTGTCCAACCATAATCACCTCAAACATTTTCGTACATAGACATGTACGTAATCTTTTTTTTTTTTTTTTTTTAAACGTGTAGATGAAGGGAGGAAGGTGTTTTAAAACTAAATTGGGGACATCTTGTACTACATTTTTCATTTAATAGTATAATATTGTAAATATAATTTTTTTGAAAAGAGAAACTTGATCATTTGCTTTCATTTAAAGTCTGTAGCAAAGATTAGCTTTATTGAACTCTCCAAATAATTAAACACTAGTTATATATTTTGCCCTACTTCTTTTTTTTTTTCCTGTAAAATTTTTCCGAGGTGTTTATTGTTCTGTAGTTTTATAGCTTATTAAGAATAAAAGAATCAGGAATTTAAAAACATAAACTGGGGAAATGTTTAGCTTTTAGCTTTTTTCATGTCCCAGAATTCATATACAGGTTAATATTTATATCAGGGAAAGAATGATGGGCAGTTCCATTAATTAAGGTATGATTTACTTATGTCTAGAATAATTTGCTTTTCAGAGTGCTCTCTGGTGGCAATACCATTCAGTACCACAGCTTGAATTTCTTTAGGCATGTTTGCATTTCAGGGGTTAAGGCAAAGAGGATACTTGGTTTATTAGCAGTGATATGGCCTGATGTCTTGGGGTTTAAAGTAAGACACAACTGCAGTGGCATCATTGCTTAGTGGCTTGGTGGCCTAGGGCAAGTTACTTAACCTCTACGAGTCTCACATTTCCTTATCTTAAAATTCAGGTGGGTAATAGCTTTTATTTAATGGGAATGAATTTGTAATACTGTAAGACGTTTAAAACGCTAGCAGATAGCAAATGTTATTAAGTGTAAATTTTCTCACAAGTTTGCATAAGTCTGTATACCTTGGAGTTGCCTAAATTGAATTAAACTTGGTTTGGTACTAGGAAGTATCAAGAAGTAAGTTCACTTGAACAGTGGTGGCCAAATTTTTATATTTTGTAGGTTTTGATGAATGTCTGAAGTTTGAGACATGGGCTGATTTTAGGAAAGACATCTGTATCTCTGAGTGATGCTTAAAACTGATTTTGGTTATAAAAGAATTTTACATCATGCACTTAATTGAACATTTCATGTAATTGGTATGTTGAAATAGTCATAAATTTTAATGTCTGATATTTTGTTTTACTGATGTTTCATGGTGGTTAGAGTAGATATTGAATTTGAAAATTTTAAATTAATAATTTTGTGGTACTAAGGTTTAGATCTAAGAGCTTTTTACCTCTGGGCTCGTCCCTAGCCTTTTCTTTTTAAGTTTTTAAAAAATTTGAGATAGGGTTTTGCTAAGTTGCTGAAGCTAGCCTCAAACTTGAGATCCTCCTGCCTGAGCCTCCTGAATTTCTGGGTTAACAGACATGTACCTCAGTGCCAGACTTGAATTTAAATTTAAAAAGAAATTTTTATTACAAGAATTTTAAAATATACCTTATAGTAGACTAGTTTAATGATTCTTCATGTATTACCTAACTATAATAGTCATCAGAGCATAGTCATTCGTTTAACTATCTCCCATTCACTGTTATTTTGAAGCAAATTCCAGTTCTTGTAAAGTAGAATTACAGTGCATAAAATTTGTTAGCCTTGATCTCCCTACTCATTTATATATTACATATATTTCTATTCGTCTGCTTTGGATTGAATTTTACCCTTAGTGAGACCCTGTCTCAAAATAAAACATTTAACAAAAGGGCTGGGGATATATGCTCAGTGGTAAAGCATCTGGGTTCCATGCCCAGTATCAAGAGAAAGAAAGAAAGCCAGCTCACTTAGCAAATGGAGGATTCTTGTCCACATCCATCTTGCCAGAAGACTGATTAAAGAGCAGTTTATAGAGCTTTGGTAGCCAAATGATGTACGTCTGATCCTAATTGCCTTGTCATAAGATGCTTTTCAGGTCAGCAAATCTTAAGAACAGAGATTGTTGCTTTCTCAGACTGTAGTCTTGATACCGACTAGTTTGCCCATGTGAAGTTCCTGTCGTATTACACGGGGGACAGGCTAGAGCAGGTAGCTGCCCTGAAGCCCTCTTAATGATCACCAAATTCATGGTAATGAAAGAAAACATATTTCACCCGATTATTGTGGAAGCAAAGGGTCAGGTGAGGTTAAATAGGGAGTTGGGCATGAGATCTGGTCTCAATGCTCAACTTCACTAACTCCACTACTATTAGATGCTTCAAGAAGACTCTGAAGTATATCTGCAAGTACATGGAGGCTGAGTGTCCTTTATCTGAAATGCTTGGGCCCAAAAGTGTTTTGGATTTCAGATTTTGGAATATTTGTGTATGTATAGCAAGATATCTTGGTGATTGGAACTAAGTCTGAACACAGAATTCATATATATTTCATGTATACATTATACATGTAGGCTAAAGGTAACTTTATAAAGTATTTTAAATAATCTTGTGCATTTCGACTGTGACCTGTCAGATGAGGTTAGGTGTGGATTTTCCACTTATGGATTAAAATGTTTTGGGTTTTGGAGCATTTCAGATTAGGGCTGCTCAGCTCATCTTGTACAAATATTTGAATAGCATTTTTTGAAAATTTTTGATAAATAAGCTCTAAGATGTAATGGTCTGAGAAGCTTTTTTTTGAGACCCTTTGATAAATCAGCTGTGGGATGCAGTACAACTCCTAAGCAAATATTGTTCAGGATAGTTGCAAATGCTTACTTTAAAAAAAAAAACAACTTAAAAATATAACTTTTTTCCTTGATGATTCATTGTATTGTAAACTGTAAGTTTTGTACGGGCATAGGTGAGGATGATTTAAAGTTGCTCTGTCCCATGTGTATTTCATGTTTCTGAAGCATTTTAAGCAGTCATAGATTGAGCATTTTACAAAACATGCTGATAACCTTTCTTTACATTTTAGGCAGCAGATGTAAGATAACTAAAATCAAATACTAAAAACTATCTTCTATTTCTTCTTTATATATCTGATGACTTAACTTTATATAGTTTTTAACTAAATTAATTTTTTCCTGTGCTTAAGTTTACTGTTGTATAAAGTTATTTCCATATTTGCTTGGAATCTTAGCACAATATAGTCGAGCCAAAGGACTTTTATGAAGTTTGAGCTAAATGTAATTGTTGGCAATAAATTGAAACTAACAACTTTGAAGTTTTAAAATCCCTGGTGGTTTGGGAGTAGTAAATGAATAACTCAACTGAATGAGGTGAGGTAATTCCCAGATACAGTGTACTAATAATACTAAATGTACCTTGATGACTAATTAAACAGTTTCTGAGCATAGGCATTAAGCTGTCACATGAAATTAGAAATTGAATATCCATGGAGAGCAATCATTGTAAAGCTAATGGAGTTATCCTAACCAATGAAAATGTTAATTTGTATGACTAATTTAAAAAAAAACACTGTATTAATTTGAAATTCTATGCTCTTAAATTCTTTTGGATGTGTATTTGAATCCACATATAATTGGAGTGTCTAATACGGGTATTCTTAGAACATGCTGAAGTGTAGTACAAGGAACTTGTTGAAATTAGTTGTTCATTTCTTTTGGGGAAGGGGAACTTTTTGGTGGGTGTAGTTGAGAAAACCCCTCATGTCTAGCTCCTGTGATGACTGTCAGAATTAGTTCTCCATCCTAATTGCTTGTTAGAACTACGTGGGGACTTTAAAGACACAAAGTTCTGAGACCATTTAAATCTGATTTGGGGGCTAGAGCACCGGCACTGGCAGATTTTAAAAACTCCACAGGTAATTTTAAAGTTTAACCTTGGTTGAAAGCTTCTGGTTAAAAAACCACACACCAGGAATATTTGAAGTGGGAGAAGATGAGGGCAAATTATTGTCTTCTTTCCTTGTTTGTGCTGTAAAATTTATGAGGGTGGAAATTTTGCCTTAAAAATCGATCTTGCTCCTCCTTCTTACCACCTTTCTAAAGTTTAGGCTCAGAAAGTATTTTGATTTTGGGGGTTAGGAAGAGATTCTTGTATTTTATATTCAGAAGAATTGATGAGGAGGATTGTCTTGTCCTTGGAGATGATGTTTCTATTAATTGGGTGCTTTATTTTCATAATAGCTTTATTGAGGTATAAATCACATACCATATAGTTAAACTCTCTCGAGTTTACTATTTAGTTGTTTTTAGTATGTTCATAGTTGTACAACTGTTACAAATCAATTTTAGAAGATTTTCATCATTCCAGAAAGAAACCCTGTACCTGTTGGTGGTCACTCCCTGTTGTTCTTCCTAACTTGTCCATCCCTAGGAAACCATTAATCTACTCTCTGAATCTGTGTATTTGCTTATTCTGGACATTTCATGTAGTGGAATCATACAATTGTCTTTCGTGGCTTCTTTCACTAAACAACATTTTCAAGGTTTATCCATGTTATAGCATATATTAATACTTTATTTCTTTTTATGGCTGAATAATAACCCACTGTATAGATAATGCCACATTTTGTTCATCCATTTATCAGTTGATAGATATTTGGGTTTTCTACCTTTTGACTACTATGAATAGTGCTGCTTATGAACAGTGGGTAGAGATTTTTGTGTGGGCATGTTTTCAGTTCTCTTGGGTATATGTGGAACAAAATTGCTGGGTCAGTGTACTTGGATACTTGCTTCACCTCATTTGAACTTTAGGGTTAGAAAATCTTCCTGCGGAGTTAAAGAACACCCCAAGTTCATGTTCTAATAATATCACTGTGTAGGACAGAGGTCCTGTGTGTGTTATTTGATCTGGCATTTCTCAAAAGGCAAACTGCCCACTTAAAAGAAGGAACAGCTGTTGTTCCTTGCTTTATTTCCAGGAGGGGTCCACATAGTCTCTTATTAAAGTTGGAAGGAATTTAAAGAAGATTTTAAAGTCTCCTCTGTAATCCCTTAGTCATTAGAGAGGAGAGCAAAATGGTTGAATTTCATAGTATCTGCAAAATAATAATTGTAATCAGAGTGAACATTGTTGACTGCTCATTCCATACCAGGTTGTGCGTAGCCAAGGGTTTTTATATACATTTGATTTAAACTTCATAATAACTTTTAGCAGTGACTGCCATTTTACTACTGACAGAGAAGTGGATATACAGAGGTTAAATAACTTGCATCAACTCAAAAAAGCTGGGTGACTCTGCTGGGTAGTAAGAGTGCCTTTCTTATCTGCTGTACCATGCTGCCTACCTTCTCCAGGATTTGATGACCCTTCTAGAAGATATATTGTGCCATAGAACTTAACTTTGATTTGTTACCTATTAGAGGATAATGGTTTCTTTTTAAATGGTATTAGTAGTTTACATGGATTTATTCTTCAACTGAAGAAGAAAAAAATTTAACTTTTATAAAATGCTGAAGAAATGCATGGTTTTAAAGGAGCATTAATTTTTAGATCCATCTCATGTTTCTAAGGCACATGCCTGCAGTGCCATCCCCTGCTGCCTTTGACTTTGACTTAGTAAACTGAGCTAGAGATGGAAAGGTATGAAGTGCTACTTTTCCAGAAATACTATACATTTTGAGAGTTTTTTTTTTTCATCTTTACATATTCTGATCATAAGACACTGAGATTGAACCTGTTTGTTTTGAAATCAGACTTGAAGTGGATGTTTCAGAATTGTTACATGGAAAGTTATGTATTTGTTCTGGTGATTTTTATTGTTTCTATCCCATACAGAATAACCTTGGTATGGTTTTTATGTCAGTATTTTGCATTTGACAGTATTTTTCTCCATGGTGCCATTTCTGAGTACCGTTTTCCCGACCCCACATTTACTATCTCAGCAAAGATAGTATTTGTATTATCACACAGTCTCCCTTGTTATAGGGTGCTCTTAGATACATAATTTTGTATTACACATATTTTTTTGAGTATCAGGGATTGAACCCAGGGGCACTTAACCACTGAGTAACATCCCCAGCCCTTATTTATGTTTTATTAGAGACAGGGTCTTGCTGAGTTGCTTAGGGACTTCCACAAATTGATGGGGCTGGGTTTGAACTTAAGATCCTCCTGCCTCAGCCTCCCGAGTCACTGGGATTACAGATATGTGCCACCATACCCGGCTTAGAAGTGCATTTTTTTTAATCATGCATTTTATTTTTTAAAATAATAGTTTTTAGTTGTAGATGGACACAATACCTTTATTATATTTTTATGTGGTGCTGAGGATCCAACCCAGGGCCTCATACGTGCTAGGTGAGCATGCTACCACTGAGCCACAACCCCAGCCCCAGAAGTGCATTTTTGAGATATAAATGATGAACTTGGGCTGCTGCCAGTCCAAAACTGATGCAGACAAATGATGGCAGAAGCTATTTTCAGAAAGTAGACAGGAGTTTTCCTATACTATGAAAATCAAGACTGTGAGATGGGTGAAGTTGTTATAATAGATGATAGATTATTTAGGACTAACCTGGAAAACCCATCAGGTGCAAGATAAATTCTTCCTAAGTCTAATTCTGTGTTACAGTAGTTGAGGTATAAGGAACTCTAGTGTGTTTGCTTTGAGGCACATAGATGAAACCTGTGGTACCTTTTTGACTATTACTTAATAGCCTGGTTTTTAAATGTATGTCTATGTAACTCCCCCTTCCTCAGATAAACAGGGGTCACATGACTACAGAAGCTAAGAGAGCTGCAAAAATGGAAAAGAAGATGAAAATTTTGCTTGGAGGTTACCAATCTCGTGCTATGGGGCTCATGAAACAGTTGAATGACTTGTGGGATCAAATTGAACAGGCTCACTTAGAGTTACGCACTTTTGAAGAACTCAAGAAACATGAAGATTCTGCTATTCCCCGGAGGCTAGAGGTAATATTGTTTTGCCTCAAAGCATTGCTTAGGACAGCTGCAAAGAATTATCAGAGCTTTCCTTTTTTCTTTCTCTTGTGTGGGGTATTTCCGAAGTTGGTATTGGCAGGCCTTTCCCTTTTTCTTTTCTTTTTTTTTTTAATTTATGTTTTTCTACGTTTTTTATTGGTGCATTCTAGTTGTACATAATGGTGGGATTTGTTGTTACATTTTCATTCATGCACAGGAGCTAACAATATAATTTGGCAAGTACACTGGCAGTCCTTTCCAAGAAGAGTCTCCCCTTTTTGACTTTTTAGTTTAGACCTGTACACCAGGCAAATGATGGATCCACAGACATTCTTATTTTCTCTCTTGTGCATTGACACACTATAAAATGGAATGACTCTTTTTTTAGTGTTTTTTATTGTTCATGAGGATTATACATAATAGTGGGATTCGTTGTGACACATTCATACATACACATAACATAATTTGCTCAATACCACCCCTCAGTGCTTCCCCTAGCCCTCCTTTAATCCCCTTCCTTTGCTGTACTGTTCTTCCTTCTGTTTTCATGAGATCCATTTTTTATTCCTTTTCTCTCTCTAGCTTCCACACGTGAGAGAAAAACATGGACTAATTTTTGTGATTTGTCCCCCTGCAACTTAATTGCACCCCATTTGTGTAGCTGTATGAGGGGCAGCTAAAGCAACGTCCTTTGGTTTTGTAACTTTGGATGCCGGGAACCTAGCTAGCAATTCCAGAACATCAAATTCCTTTGGCCAGGTGTGGTTTAGATTTATCTCCTAAGTGTGCATGACAACTCCTGCCCAGTTACAAGGGAAGTCAGGGCTTATTTTAGTGCATTTATGGGTATTGATAGGACAGTACTGTCTTGTTTATTTGGGTAGCAGAGATTTTACAAGGTGGTAATCATAGGACCAAAGCAAAGCATGGCTGTAGTACTGGTTTTCCAGCAAAACTATTTGCTTTGTCTGTTTCTCTTTGGGGAATGTGTGCCTCTTAAGAATTAGAAATTAACCCAGCTGTTTCTAAGATGACAGAGTAGCATCAGATAGTTTTAATTAATTTTCTCATACTTACACATGAAATAATTATTTAATGTTTTTATCTGTTCAAGTGCCTAAAAGAAGATGTGCAGCGACAACAGGACAGAGAAAAAGAGCTTCAGCATAGATATGCTGATTTGCTGCTGGAGAAGGAGACTTTACAGTCAAAATTCTGAAGCACAGTTTATATTCTGTCACAGGACAAATTAATTGCTGGTTTTCATACTCTGCAAGGCTGAAACTGATGTTTATCTTCATTGACAAATTTACCCACCATCTGTGGTTTCTCAGTTGTTTATTTTAAATGATATTGATTTTACATTCTATGTTAAAGACTTTTAACCGGACAGGACAGATAAGGGTTTGAATTATTAAGATGATCATTCTTTTACCAATGTCATATTTGCAAGAATTTTTAGTTTTGGCCTTTTAATTTAAAAAGCCTGACTCTAAATTGTTGCCTGTGAGTAAACCCTTGAATAAAAATAAAATATAAAAAATTGAGAATGTATCCTTTTGTTTGAAGTAACTAGAGTTTCCACAAATCAACTGTGTACTCTGTGTCATATTTAATAACTTGTAGGTAATCAGAATGACAATTCAGTGTCTTAACTTTAGTTGTGAAGAGGCAATCCTTTATGACTTCAACATAGAATGGTCATTTCTCTGCACTGACAAGATTAACTTTTTAATACCTCAGAATTTTTTTTTCAGTGTTACTTTAGGGAAGGCCTCTTCTCTGCCAGCTACTTAAGACTGTGTATGGATTATAACTTAAAAGATTTAATTTTCCTTGACCAGTTATTTTCTTGTAATTATGTTTTTGACAAAGACATTTTAAAGGTTGATTTTAGCAAGGCCATCAAATTTCATTAAAGCTCTGTATTTGGCTTAAGCCAAACAGGTCAGTTGCATAGCTATAGAATTTGGGGAATGGGTAGAAGTAGGAAGATTAATTTTATAGCAATTCATATGAAATCATTTAGTACAGTATTAGTTGCTTACAAGCTCAGTATAGGCCAAATTATGTGTTGGACTCACCAAAAAAGTTTGCTCAATCTTAGAAGTTAGGGACTAGAAGGAGAAAGAAGGGACTCATTCATTCATCTGTTCATTCATTCACTCATTCGCCAGCTGTGTATTGTGCTGGAGTCTTGGGGATAGAACAATGATTCACATAGTCTTGGTTCTGGTTTTGTGGCCTGTACAGTCTGTTGAGAATGATAGACAATTTAAAATCCACATGTTTATTGGGTGACTCTTATGTGTCAGTCATTTAAATATTGGAGATGGGCGGTTATTAAAACGAAGTTCTTGTTCTCACAGAGTGACAATTGTTGGGAGGGAATACTAAACATCGAGGGAAAGTTCAGATCATGAATTTTAGATTTTATGGAGGAAATTAAAATAGGACAATATGATCAAAGAGATCACTTGAAAGATCTAACATTTAAGATAACGTTGAATTGCCACTTTAGGAAGAGCCATCCTTGTGAGATTCAAGGAAAGCAAATCCTAGGCAGAGTGAATAGCTTGCACAAGCCTCTGGTGTGTCTGAGGAACAAAGGAGGAACATTATGACTGGGGTGTTAAGAGGGGTGTTGAGTAGGCCCACACGTATGAAGACATGGTATGAAATTGGGTCTTATTTCAAGTACAAAGGGAAGCTATGAGAACATTCTAAACAAAGGAATGACAGATCAGATTTGGTTTTAGAAACATTACTCTGGCCATTATTGTGTAATGTCTCAGTTTGAGGTAGGGAAGCTAGTTAATTTAGGAGCCCTACTCAGTAAACTGAACAAATAGTAATAGGGTCTCAAACTAGGGTTGAGGCAGGGTGAGGTGGGGTTGGAGGATGGAGCTAGGTGGAGAGATTTGAGAAGTAATACTTATGTAGTCTTAGGCCATAAATTGATATTTTTCTGATATCTAGTCATTTAGTTCTACTTTTTCTAGTAATTTTTCCTGGGTTTTCTAAGAAATACTCAGTATCCTCTATGGATAATGGTAATATTTCTTAAATATGTTCATTTCATTTTTATTGCATGTTTTGTTGACTGATATGTTTAGAACAATGTTAAATGATGATGATGGTGGATATTGTTTTGTTTCTGGTTTTAATGGGAATATGCATAGTGTTTTAAGTTGGCTATTTGACTTACATGTTCTTTATATAGATAGTATCTCTATTTTTAACTTTCAAAGATTTTGAATTAGAAATGGCTCTTGAATCTTGTCACATAGACTTTGGGGGCATCTGTTAAGATGATCATATAGTTTTTCTCATTTTGGTATGTTGATGACTTACATTAATGGACTTTGCAACATTAAACCATCTGTACTCCTGGAACCAGGTGGATTCATTTTTAAAAATTGTTTTTAAACACTTCATTGTTTATTTGCATTTATGTAGTTGAATTATAAGGGTTTGAAATAGTTGATCTAATAATAAAGACTCATTTTGTTGTCAGAATTTGAAGTAATGCACATACTTACAGCCTAAAAAAATCAAGAATGCAAAATTTCAAAATGGGTAGTCTCATTCTGTTGCTTGCTACTTATGCTTTTGTCACATGGCAGAGCCACTTTCTCTGGTAAATAGATACACTATCATTGTTCATTAGTGTTCTGGAAAGCCAAGGCTTCTTCACCAGCACCATTCTGAGCAGTGTTGGCGACTTGTAACCCTCACGTTGATCATGTTTTCTCTCGGGCACTCATTAGGTGCTAGAAGTGTTAAACTAGTGTTGAAAAGTATGTTCAGGTTTCAGTAACTTTGGGACTGAGTTTAAATCTGATCAAGAGTCAAAAGAAACTACCACCATGACTAAGAGTCCTCTTTGGAAAATTAGAAGTAACACCAGCATAATAAAGACTACTATCAAAGAAAAACAGTGACAGCTGAAGTATGCTGTCTAACCATGCATCCTCCCTATGAGTGCATTTCTCTTACAATGCAACTGCCCTGCTGGTATTTTAGAATTTGACTTGCTTATCTATTATTTAGGGAAGTTTACATTTTTACAAACGTAAGCTCGGTGTTTTGGGCTATTGTACAAAGATGACAATTGGGATTTTGCTAGCTCTGCAAAGTAAATAGGAGGGTTGTATGCATTTTTCTGTGCATTAAACAGTGACAGTGGGGAGTGACTTGATTGCTTGTGAAACTTTGAGTTTAGAACCCTGTTTGGAAATAATTTCTTTATATTTGTCAGTTTCATGATAATTATGTTACCCATTTTTAAGTTTAAGCAACTTTTTAAAATTGTTTTAAAAATACATTTCTCCTTTTGTTATTTGCTAAATTTTAGTAATTTGTACTCTTCCAGAAAATTGTTTTTTTTTTTTAAATAGAGGGTTTTAATAGAAATCTCTTCAATTAATTTTGCCACTTCTAAGAAATGTGCTTTCTTTTAGATCTTACCACTTCTTTACTTCATTAGTCTTGTTAAAGATATGCTTTTTCCCTTTAGAAAACTAATGTTTTGATTTAACATGATTTTGTTTTAAGATGTATTAATTTCTCCTGTTATTTGCTTTTCTCTAGATTTTTTCTATTTTTATGTGATGCTTATTTTTCGTATGCATGCAGATGACTATGTTGAAGGCTTTGGAGTTTTCCCTAAGTTCAAAAATGCTAACATCCCAGCCATTTTGATATGTACTAGTCTTTTTTTCTAGTTTATTGTTATGTTTTGAATTTTTGATTCAGCAATTTAGAATACTTAAACATTTTTGTGTGCTTTGTTTTTAATATTTTTGCCTCTTGTAGGATTTTTATACTGTGAAAAGAAAGCATGGTTTATGTGATTTTTGCTTTTGCTTTTTAGAGTTTTTTGAGAATTTTAGACCTCGCATCCTTAAAACGTTCTGTGGATGTTTTAAGTGAATGCTTATTCAGTTTGCATGTGACAGAGGTGAATGTGTATTTATCATCAAATTTAATTATATTATTGAAATTTTAATTTTCTTTTTGGGTTATAAACACCATAGAATAATAGTGTTACTTTAAAGTCTCCCTTTTCAGTTATTTCTCTCAATTTTGTCAAGAGCTTTGCTTTGTATATTTTAATACTGTTGAGTAAATAATACTTGTATTGTTAAGTACAATTCTAAAAAAGATTTACTAAAGTTGCTTTTGTTCTTTTTTCTGCCTTGAATTTTCCTTTCTTTGATATAAAAATATTTCTTTTTGTTTATACTTGCTAAATTTCCTTATTTTTAACTTTAACGTATACTCTTTTAGCTGTCTCTTGAATAGCAGCATATCTTGATATTTTATATTTCAACCCATTTAGAGAGTCTTTGCATTTTAATAGGGTTTAATCCATTTACTTTTATGTTAATTATGGGCTTTAGACTGCTGTGATCATGTTTTATGTTTTCTCACTGATTTCTGTTTCCTAAATGGACTGTAATTTCCTGTCTTTAATTTTCTTAGTGATTTAGAAAATATACATCCTCTTTTAAACTTTACAAATAATTATGGCATTATTCAGTGTTGAGGGTCCATTCAGGAGAAAGAAACCGCAACAGGAATTGAACAAGGACAATTCAGGATGAAGAATTAAGTACTAAGAGGGGCAAAGAAATGGCTGATAGTACAGGAAAAACTGGCGTAGGAAGCAGCCACCACCTATAGACTGGGAGAGAACCTGAGGAAGGAACAGGTTTGGAAGAGCCCTTCCCCTCCCCGCCACGCGCCTGAGACTCTCATCTCTTTGAAGAGGGTGTGATGGAGAATTTTGCTGAGGTGCCGAGGTCTGGTGTGGCTCAACTTGCTGGGGTGCTGAAGACATTTGTAGAGAAACTGGCTGCTGGGGCACATGTAAGACTGGAGGGTGAGTGCCACTGAGTGTTCCCCACCTCACAACCAAGAATCCTCATGCTGGAAAGGAAACCATGTGCAGACAGAGCACAGAAGCAGTCAGAAGGAAAAGCACCAGAACCAGGAGAAGCAAAGCCCCTACCACTTGTGTTCCTTAGTGCTTGCTACATGTCCACTGGTGCTGTGGCGGGGATGTCCTCAAGAGTTCATGCGTAGAAACCTAATTTCCTCTGCAACACTGTCACGAGGTGGGACTTTGAAGAGATGATTGGATTTACTCTCATGAGTGAATTAATGATGTAGTGTTGTCAAGGGAGCGGGGTCGTGGGAACAAGTATGGGTTTGGCTCCCTTCTCTCATGCACGTATTCTCTTGCCCTTCCACCTTCTCCATGGTGTGTGACCAGCAAGAAGGCCCTTGCCAGGTATAGACCCCTTGACCTTGTATTTTTTGGCCTCCACAACTCTAAAGGTATTCTGTTAAAACCACACGTACAAAACAGACTTGTCGTGGACTAGGGCTGTGAACTCAGTGGTATAGCACTTGCCTAGCACATGTGAGGCACTGGATTCGATTCTCAGCACCAAATAAATAAATAAATAAATAAAAGTTAAAAAAAAAAAAAAAAAAAAAACTTGTTTCAAAAATGTTTCCAAGTTACAACTCCAGTATCACAAAGCAGAGGAGAAGGGTGAGGTTTTTTCCTTGTTTATGTTCTTGAAACAGACTTTCCTTTCAAAGCAAAAGTAATGATATTTGGTTCATTTTCACAAATTGCACACAGGGTGAAATCAGTTACTGCAGAGAGCTGTAGGCAAGCAATTTGGTCACAGGAATTTGCTTTGTTTCATTGTAAATGAAAAAGCTGTAAGAAATGCAGGGCTTTGATTGAAATGATAGTTTCCTTCTCTGTGAAACTCCAGAGTAAGAATGCAGCAAAAGGCAGTGCCGGCAGTGTTTAATGCACATGGAAATGCTATTCTAATTTGGTTTCCAGAAGTAGCCTAGGAAATCCTGTGCACTGCCATATTGGCTAATCGTGATTTCAGTTTTACTATAAATTGTTCTAAATGTCATTTAAATACTTCAGAATGAGTGCTTGCTCCTTTCTAGAAACTGTCTAAGGCAGCAGATGTGTAAAGTATCTCAGCTAAACTCCCAACTAGTCCAGCAGTTACTCTGTTCCCCTGGGCCACCAGGACTGTGATCTACACCCTTACTGAACACCTCCACTGGGGACTTTCATGTTCATGTCTGCCTGTCAAAGGCAGCCCAAGAAGGGAGAGAAACACGATCATCATTCAGGCCTGCTCCTTGTAGCAATCTCAGTTCCAAAATGATTACATGGTGTGGGCAACCCTGAGCCTGCCTCCTGAAGACACCGAGCTCCATTCCCGGGCCGTGTTTCAGGAATCGCTCCCCCTCCTCAGAAAACACTCTGCTGTGATCTGGTGCTCTGCTGCCAGTGTTCATTCACGCCCTTAGCTTTCTTTTCGATCATCTCAGCCTTCGTGTAGTTTGCTGATTGTGTTTCTCTAGTTTTAACTGAACACACAGTGCAAAAACTGAAGCAGTTATCTCAAAAACAAAGCTCACACTAAAACACACATGAGCATCAAATGTGAGTGAGTTTTCTCCTCTCTATTCTGGGGAGGAGGAATCCTCCTCGCCATCTTTTCTTCCTCCTTTCTCTGATTCTGAGGCTTTTCAACTTGATGAAGCAACAGAAGTGACCAGTTAGATTTTGTCATTTGGATTTTGTTCCTTTTTTCTATCTTGGTCCTAGAGAGGTGTGCAAAGTACAGTCATGAGGAAATTAATTAGGGCAACAAAAATCTTGTTTGCAGGTGAGGTGACTGAACTCACGAGGGTCAGGATTGCCCAAAAAATGAAGGGGGTGTTCAAGCTTGAGTTAAGTCCAGACTTTGTTTTTCCACTACATCCAGCTGCCATAGGACCTGAACTCTCAAGTCAGACCAAGCCCAGAGCGCTGCTGCTGCTGCTGCTTTTTTTTTTCCCTTTGGCACCAGGATTGAACTGAGGGGCACTTGACCTCTGAGCCACATCCCCAGCCCTATTTTGTATTTTATTTAAAGACAGGTTCTCACTGAGTTACTTAGCACCTTGCTTTTGCTGAGGCTGGCTTTGAACTCCTGATCCTCCTGCCTCAGCCTCCTGGGCCACGGGGATCACAGGTGTGCACCACCATGCCTGGCAGGAGCACTTCTTATCTTTACATGAAACAACCCTTTATTCTACCTAATAACCCTAAGGGACTTGTCTCCCTGAAAATTGACATAAACTGAAGTTTTGAAGGAATCATGGGTCATCATGGAAGTTCTTCCTGTATCTTGGGAGTATATCTTGTACTGATCTCTGAATTTATGAAACAACAATTAGCAATAGTCATCCTTTCCCACCAACCATTACCTGATGTCTCCTCACCCCCACCTCTCCTGAGACCTGGGGAGAATTCTGCTGGCCTCTGTTCTACTTTCTGAGTCTTCTTGAAACCCAGCTGTGACCCCACACTCTTGGGTTGGGAGATCCCTGCGCATCAGCTTAAACTGGCTGGTATTGGTTTCTGTTACTTGGAACTAAACCGTTCAGCTGATGCCAAGATCATAGACTGAAAAATATGGTGGAAAACTTTACTGAGGGGACAGGAAGGAGAGTTTCCAGCAGAGGTGTAAGGAGGAGGAGGTTGGCATGGGGCAGAGGACTGCTGGAGGCCAGGTTAGGGGTGGGCAGAGAGGCAAGGAAGACCTGAACCAGGGCGGCCACTGCCGTGGGAAAGAGTCGCTGACAGGTTTGAGAGGTGTTAAGACGAAGGTGACCAACTTGTGGGGAGTTAGGAACAGGCAGCTTGAGGATGGCATCCAAGTTTCTGGACTACACGGGAAATAACAGGAAGTAGATTTTATATCTCAAAGCTGGTTTCAGGACTTCAGGCCTGTACGTTTGGATGAGTTCTGGCAACTTTGGGGAGGTCTGCTGATCACTGGTAGCAGTGAGCATTTACAAAACAGGGTGGGATATCTCAGAGGACAGCCTCCAAGATGCTCATTTCAAGAGAACCAAGCCTTCTGCAGGAGAGGGAGCTCCGGGAGTCAGGGCAGTGGACTCTGCCTGGGAGCTTTATTGCCTGGAGGTCCAGAGCCATCAGGCCCTGCTGACTGGGAAACTGAAATTTAACTCTACTCCCAGGATGGCGTGCGCACACATTTAAGTTTGGGAAATGTTGCTGGGCCTCACCCATGCGCTGCCTTGTGCATGAAGAAGCAGCTTGGTTTTCTGCTGGCTGCCCCCTGCTCTCACGAAGTCTTGATTAATAGTCTCCTCCCTGTGGAGGCCTCCCTGCTCCAAAGGCTGCACCCTGCCTCCTTCGATCACTCATTATATTAACAATTTGCCCGTTATTTGGATCCAGTGAAAAAGCCTTCTCCTAACATGCCCTGAAGCTCATGGGGCGTATGTGCTAACTTACTCAAACCAACATGATACTTATTGAATTTCCCTGCATAGTCCACTCCAAAGAGTTTTTAAAAAGCAATTTTCTGAAACCTTTGGATAGGCCATTTGTTGTACTAAGACTTTCTCCCCAGAGGGCTTTGTGATTATAACTGAAATGAGAAAGCTCTGTTATTAGAAATAATATTTGGCCCTAGAAAACGCTACAGAAGCCAGGTGGAAGGAGGACTCTAGAAAGGGTGGAGGAGCCCAGGGGTGGGGGAGAACAAGGGCCCTCATTGCGACCACAGGTCCCACCTCTGTGCTTTGACAAAGAAACCCAAGGGAAAAGAGAAGGGCAGAAAGGTTCTGGTTCTTCCAGAACTGTGCCGTCCCACACGGTCACCACTCACTGCGTGCAGTAATTAAAGTGAAAATCAAATTGAGATACAGTGAAGTATTCAGTTCCTGGGTCACCCCAGCCACCTTTCTCCATTACGGAAAGTTGTGTTGACAGCTCTGTTCTGGAAGTCCATGTAGGTTTGTGCGACATATTGGCCACTAAATCGTGGCTCTCTTTCAAGTTCTCAATTGCATCGTGCATGCCCAGAGGGGTCCTCCAAGTCTGGGCTCTCTTCCCTAGGCCTGAGAGGGCCAGTGCGTCTTTCTGCTCTGCCAGGCTTTATAAACAGTTGATAAACGCTAGCATCTATGCCCACTGCTTCCGTGGAAGCGACAGGGAGCTGTGGGCATCTCCTGAGCCCAAAGTCAGATGTCCCAGCTTCAGTGGCTGCCTTGAGTCACACTGGACAGTCTGGAACCTCTTGGTGTTTTTATACAGGGACTATCTGTCACCCCCTATCAGGTGGGCAAATGAGGAAAGGTAACTCTGAGTAGCACATGGGCCTTAGAAGGTGATGACTTTCATGAACCTGCATTTAGATAAAACAACAAGAAAAACAACAGCAAAAAAACCCCTCCTGGGCTGGGGAGATAGCTCAGCTGGTAGAGTGCTTGCCTTGCAAGCACAAGGCCCTGGGTTTGATCCCCAGCACCGCAAAAAAAAAAAAAAAAAAAAAAATTACCCTCCTGTCTTCAGACACTTTTGACGAGGTTTATGCTACCATCTCCCGGAGAAATTCCAGGCTGAACATGGCAGAGGTAAGACTCCCTTTTAGTCATATTGGAATATGAGATTCTGCGAGGCTAAAGGTGCTTTTTGAGGTGGGGGTGGGTTTGCCGGGGTTGAACTCAGGGGCACTCAGCCACTGAGCCACATCCCTAGCCTTATTTTGTATTTTATTTAGAGACAGGGTCTCACTGAGTTGCTTAGCGCTTTGCTTTTGCTGAGGCTGACTTTGAGCCTCCTGAGCCACTGGAATGACAGGCGTTTTCCACCACACCTGACTGGCTCATGTGAGGGTGGCACTTATTGTCCCCAGAGAAGCAGTTAGTGGAGTGGAAAGAGCTCTGGATTTATGTAGGCTCTGGCACAAAGAAGCTGTGTGACCTTAGGCAAGTTACCTTCCTTCTCTGAGATTTAGTCTCTTGCCCTGTAAAGTGGGGCTCTCCTGGATAGGTCTGGTGAAGATTAAATGTCAGATATCTAGGGCTGTGCCTGGTGCACAGCAGGCCCCAGCCAATGGGCAGGTGTTACTATCATTTAATGCAGGCAGAAACGAAAAACAGAACAAAACAACTGTTCCTTTGCAGTTGTGTCCCTTTTGACAATCCCAACAAATAGATGTTCATTACAAATAAATTTCCCACTTTTTTTGCATGTGTGATACTAGGGATTGAACCCAGGGGCACTTTACCACTAAGTGACATCTTCAGCCCTGTTTATTTTTTATTTTGAGGCGGGGTCTCACTAAGTTGCCCGGGCTGACCTTGAACTCACCATTCCTTCCAAAAATGCTGGCCCTGTGGGTGTGCGCTGCTACACGGGCTAGACTCCCCAGTTCTTTTAGGAAAGGGTTCCAAAATTCCAAGCCCCAAACTTGCTCCACCAGGCCCAGCCTTGAGATCTGTTTTGTAGTTTTTCAAAATAACTTCTACTCAGTGAACATTCTTGACACTCTTCAACAGTCCCTTCGCAGAGCCCAGATAAAAAAGCCACATGTCCAGTCCTGGCCATGGGGACAGAGGCGGGAATGTGCAAAAGGCGTGTCCTTCCCCTGCCTCTTTTCTGCGGGCCATGCTGTGGACATGATGGCTGTCCCCCAGCACAGAGACCCAGGAAGCCAATGTGGAGAAGACTCAGTATGCAGTTGGCCCCTGACACTCGCGGGCACATTCACTTGGGGAATAAGTTCGTGTCTCTCCAAAGTCATGCAGGCTTGGTGAGCAGTTTATGCCTCCACCCCTGAAGGAGCACTCCGGGGTTTCAACAATGAAGAGGAGATAAACAGGGACAGCATGGTGACTACGAAAGAGAAAGAAGCAGGTGTGGAGCCACTTTAGTTATTTATTTATTTTAAAATATTTTTTAAGTTGTTAATGGACCTTTATTTTATTCCTTTATTTGTATGCGGTGCTGAGAATCGAACCCAGTGCCTCACGGTTGTGAGGCAAGCTCTCTACCACTGAGCCCCAGCCCCAGCCCCAGAGCCTCTTTAATTCGGTCATTCTATATGACCACTTGGAATTTTATTTGTGTTCAAAATATAAACAGTAAAACAACCGAAAGTGAGTTGGACTATTTCTATTTGCCAACTGCAAATTTGGCTTAATGATTTTTGAATATGTAAAAAGTGAGATGTGTCAGAATATGATTCAGTTTGAGTGTCACAGGTGCCAAGGAGGTGGTGGTGTTAATTGGGAAATCTGAGAAAATTGGTCTATCCCAGGAAAATTGGGATATCCCTTCCCTGAAGAAAGGTCAAGGGGTGCTTCTTGGGATGAGAGTTCTTCTTCCCTTCTCAGAGACTAGGACAGCCTTGTCCTGGGTGAGGGGTGGGTGGAGGGAGGTCTAGTGACCCTAATGGGAGGGGGAGAACCACTGGGAGGGAGGAGGAATTGAAACACGACTTGGCTATAGCCTTCACAAATACACGTTTAATAAAATGTGCTCACAATGGACACGCATGTGTGTAACACACTTAAAGGGAAAGAACAGTAAGCTTGATTCCATTTTCAGGCTGGCAAAAGAAACCAAATAAAAATGAAAAGACAAATGACCTAATAGAAAAAGGATAAAAGACAATTTGCTGAGAAGATCTCCACGGCTGATGCCCGGCCACACCAGTGATCAGGGGACTCAAAGTCAAAACATCAAGACGCCATTTCCACTCATCAGACCAAAAACATTAGTCTAACGGTATGGAATAGGGATGAAGATAAAAAGAGAAACCGTGGTCTCATACTCTGATGGCGGGAGAAAGTGACCCAGCCGACACGGAAGGTACTTGAATCCTAAGGCCCGATAATTCAATTTCAGCATTTATGCCCTGGAGGAACGCTTCAACTTGTACCCAGGAGCACACCACCTGAAACAGGAAAAGGACCACTGGGATGTGGGGGAGTCACAAGAGGAGGTACAGTGCAGCAGTTAAAAGGGACCGCTGAGAAAAAGAGGGAGAGCCGCGATGTATGAAATAAGATGGCATTTACAAAAATCTTGCCAACAGGTAACACTCTATTGGGAGGGATAGGTCTTGGTACTCAAATATTTAACTAGAATAATAATGTAAATCACACAATCCAATAAGTACATCAAAGATTTTAAAATATATTCTTTTATTCTCTATCTTATAGCACAAATGGTTCAAGAGTTGTCTGCATGACCTTTAGCGGAAATGAGCTGCGGTTTGGTTGGGGCCATGTGGGGCCATGCTGTGACGCAGGGAAGGGCAGCAAACAAACTCTCCCAGTCATGTGACCAGGTAGCTCGTTGCCTCAGTGAGAGAAAAATCTGTCTGCACATCAGCGATATTGTAAATGGCTTTGACTTCCAGTTTCTGATTTACTAACTGCAATTCAAGTAAACATTTTCTAGGCCTTATTAAAAATTCTGAAGTCTCTGTATATCCCATATTGCTGTGATTAATGAAATGATTCCTTGAAGTGTCTACTTAATTAGATCCAGTTTAACTTTTTGGGCAGATGCAAGGAGCTGCTCACTGTGGGGCCTCCGATTACCTGAATCCTGACCTCTACCACTGAGACTGGAAAAAGGGACCTACACCCCAGGTGACTTCTGGTCCTATGGACACCTGGCATCCCTCCTTCTCCTGGGTGCCCCATGCTGTCAGGACTGGCAGCAGTGGACCAGGGCCTGTGGTGTTCCTATCTGCCCGCCTTTCCTAACCCAGAGGCCGCAGTTCCACACGTGGCCATGTGAGGGCGTTGCCAGGGGAAGGGCAGTTGGAGATGGTCACTTCCACGCCAGGATGTCCACACACTGAGAAGTCCAGGCTGCTGGGCCCAGGGGACATACAGATATGGAATCTGACCCTCACGAGTGTCAGAGAGCTGATGAATACAGGGCAGTAATCTAACTGCCCCCTCCTCCCTGCCAGATGTAGTCAAGTGCAAGGGTTCCGGGGACGGGCCCAGGTGGAAGGGTTGTCCACCAACTAGTACATAAGAACTTCAATATTTTGCTGACCAGTGCGGCAGGGCGCTATCCAAACAGACTGCTTGTTATGGAACCTATAATAAAGCCAAATAAGCATGATTATATCAGTTCATGCCTCATCTTAATGTTCCAGTAAAAGAAAAATGAACGATTTTTAACTCAGGGTGGTGTGAATATGTGCGATTACTTTTATTCTTGTTTTTTTAGGCGGTGCTGAGGATTGAACCCAGGGCCTTATGCTTGAGAGGCAAGCACTCTACCAACTGAGCTATACCCCCAGCCCTTACTTTTATTCTTTATACTCTTTTTGTCTTGAACATAAAAAAAAATTGTCAGAAAAGTAGGATTGGCCAAAACATTTTTGATTCTACTGCCTAATATTTAAA
Source organism: Sciurus carolinensis (assembly GCF_902686445.1). Lineage (NCBI taxonomy): Eukaryota > Metazoa > Chordata > Mammalia > Rodentia > Sciuridae > Sciurus > Sciurus carolinensis. Next base: position 111,532,448 of record NC_062219.1, on the reverse strand, counting down.
AAAAAATCAGCATAAACAACAACAAATAACTAAGGTATTGGCACTGGTGACATTCTTTAGCAAAATAGCAAAGGGGTGATTTTTACCTTCCCGACTCCTCACTCCTGTGTCTGTGCCCTTCCCTGACAGCCACCTCGCCTTTTCTGCAGAAGGAGGTGGGTTGTGGCAAACACAGGTGTCATCTCTCCTCTCTCCCCAGTCCTCAGCTATCTTGATTTTTGCTTTGGGAATCAGAATTGTTCTTTTAAAGATGTCCAAAGGACATGAACATCCAAAGCTTTTTTCTGTAATCGCAAAGACTTTCTTTATTATGATTTTAACTGCTTTCCAAAAATGGTCAAAGTTAAGATGCTAGATTTATAAAGAATTAATGGCCTATAGGTTTGTTTTTCACATAAAGATAAAAATGAAATTCAATGACCAGACTTGTTATTTTCTGACTAAATTATATGTTTAAATTTAACATGTCCAACCTGATATTAAATAACTAATTTATAGAGTGCCCTAGTCCAACAAAGGATCAAGGATAATTATACCTAATGAGATATTCAGTGAGCAAAATAAAATACAAGTTAGAGTCATAAAATATTTGTTTCGCTTCTCCATCTCCATGTTCCTCGTTAACAACAGCAAAGTTCCCTTTTCCCCACCTCTTCTCTTTTCTTTTGTTTATTTTTTAAATAATAAAAAGTGAACCCAGGGAGTGAAGCCAGGGCCACTTAACCACTGAGCCACATCCCAGCCCTTTTTTGTATTTTATTTAGAGACAGGGTCTCGCTGAGTTGCTTAGCACTTTGCTAAGCTGCTGGGGCTGGCTTTGGACTTGCCATCCTCCTGCCTCGGCCTCTTGAGTCCCTGGGATTACAGGCGTGCCATTGCGCCTCGCTGTCTTTATTCTTCCCTGTATCTCCTCCATGGTTTGAATGTTTTCAAAATTGTACATTTTCTGCTTAAAGAAGGACCAGTGAGTGGAGGAGTTCTGGATGCAGATGTTGCAGTTGGACAGGTCATCTGGGCTGGAGGTCCTTCTGGGGCTTCACAGGCCACTGTCAGTGGACAAGGGAAGTTGCAGGCCCATAACCCAGTTGGTTGCAGAGCAGTGCGGGTGACAGCTGGGGGTGCAGCGGGCCTGCGTTATGTCCTGGAGGTACAATCTGGTTAGGCTTGAAGTTGGAGGGGTGTGTCCTGCTGAAACGTCCCTTTCTGGACCTTGTGACGCTGTGATATTCTTGTCTTAATGACGTACAGACAACCCGGCTGGGGCATAGGTAGCTCTGGTAGTCTTTTCCTCAGAGGAGACATTTTCTAGGTGCCCATGGTGGCTTGGAAGTCCCAAATCTTGCTTTTGGGGACCTCTCTGCCATCAACCCTGATGTGACAGATTGGCAGCACTGTTGCTTGATTTTCCCGACCATGTCTTTCCTTGGGTTCTTTCCTTTCCCGTTGGCTACAGCTCTTGCTCGCCCTCACAGACCATCCCTCCAGGACGGCTATTCGAAAAGGAAACCTGGGAACATCCAGAAGGCCGTGCTCCAGCCTGAGGAATCGGACGGAAAGTGCCCCGTCACCAGCACCTACTGCATACACAAGTCACCTCACTTACTCTTCACCACAACTCTGCAAGACTTTCCTTCCCCACTTAACAGATAAGGAAGTGGAGGCTTGGGGGTTGGGAAGTGCTGGCCCTTGGTCAGGTTCAGGGAGCTGGAGGCTTTCTAGCGGGGCTGGGCTTGAGTGCACACTTGGTCAAGTCTAACCCCAGCCCCTCCTCAGAGGGCACCCCTCCCAGCCTCAGGGCCCCTGGCTCCTGAGCCCACCCGGGAGCAGGCCCCTTGTCCCTTGTGGGCAGCCTGGACTGCGGTGGGTGGCGGAGGAAGGGTTCTCTGGTCCCAGCTGCCCTTCTGTGGCTTGAACAGGAAAGAGACAAAGGTCCCATTTTAGAGCTGCTGTCTGTTTCCATGTCTCTAGTTGCTGAACCACCAGAAGGAAAAGCATTTGAGGTATTTCCATGGGAAATGGTAGCCAACAAAAGCGCCGCTGGGTGGTATTCTAGTTAATTGCAGGAAGGCAGGCAGCCCTCCAGGATATTACCTTTCTTGGGCTGGAAAGTGTTTCTTTGAAAAATGTTTTTGGTTCAGCCGAGGCCTCCTAAGTTTTCGCAGATTTGCTTGTTCATAACTACGAAAAGAGTCACCAAGTCGGTCCTCCGGGGCAGGGAGGGGCGGAGGGGAGGCGGCCTGGGGCGGGAGCAAACCACTCTGATGACAACTCTTTGCTAAATGATGGCTGGAAAACACTGGATTATATTTCCCAGCCGGTATAAATTCCTAAAGGGGGCCATTCCCTCGAGAGGCCTACCTCCCCCCAGACGGAAACGACCCTGAACGAAATGTCTCATGCCCCTGCGGAGGGGAGAGGGCAGGAAATGAAGAGAAGTGATCGCCCTTCTTAAACACTTTTTTAAAAAAAATAAGAAAAGCATTTGCGAAGGTGCGTGAACCCAAGCGTGTTACTCGCCACACTTTGGTTCTGCACATTTGGCCCTTTCAGAGAGTTTTAAATTCATGGCCACCCGGGAGGTGAGCCAGGTCTCTATCTGTCTCTGCACCGGAGAGACAAGGACACTGAAGTTAAATGACTTACATGGCAGGTCAACCCACTGGCCAGAAATGGAGCCTGTGCATTTGATCAGCCTGTCATGACTATGTTCCTGGGCACCTCCTCTGTGCTCAGTGCCCGGCTGTTAACAAGGACATGAGGTGGCCCCTGGCTAGCTGTGGATACACAGGTGGCACCTAAGTGGGGCCCCACACGATAGCCCAGTGTGAGCTGGTCCTTCAGCTGGAGGGGAACACAGAGCTCTGGGCAGGGAGGGAAGGGTGTGTTGGACTGGAAGACAGGCGGGGCTTCCTGAGGGACAGGACACCACCAGAGTACTGGCTCCTGCATGGGCTCTTTCCCTAGAGTCCACCGCAGCCTATGTTCTGGTCCCCAAACAGAACGCTTTACTGTCGGTGATGATAGATTCCATATCTGCCAGTTGTTACACCTTCAAATACAGAGTCACAGGAAGTGAAAGGCCAGCATCCATTCTCCTTCCTCCGGCCAACCCCTCCAGCAAGTGAACACGCCTGACAGCAGAGCACCCTGGGGCGTCTCTTTTTGGACAGTCTTGTGTGTGGTCACTCTGTGAGGGCCCATCCTGCCCTGCCCTACCCTGAAGCTGTGTGCCCTACACCAATGGGCTCAGCCCTGCACAGGGGAGAAGTGCGGCTGGGATCTTTAGTCCCCTCTGTTCAGGGTCAGCTACTGGTTGTGACCTTCGCTGGGTCAGTGCTCCCATCAGGTGGCTCCCTATACCCAGTCACCCTCTCTGGATCCCCACTACTACCTCCCCCCTTTACCCCTTCAGCCCTGGAGATGGTCCCGGCCCCTGGTGCTTCACCCTCCCTTGTTAATTTTTTTCAACCATATAAATAAAAACTTTTATTCAACTTTCCTCAAATCACCCCCCCACAAGTTTTTTAGAGCCTGACTTATTGCACAGATTGTTTATAAGCTGCATGTGCATGTGTATCTATGTGTGAAAGAAGTTTTTTCTTTTTTTTTTTTCTGAAGTCAGCATACTATCCCATGGGAGTTGTGTCATAAGGCCCCTATCCATCAATACGGAGGCCTGTGTTCAGTTTTTCTCTTTGATGTCAAAGCATTTCCATGCATGGGCTCTTCCCGGAGTAGAGGCTGGAGTGGAGGCATAGAGGCTGGAGTGGAGGTACACAGGCTAGACCGAGGCTGGCGGGGAGCTCCTGCCGGCCCACTTCCCTCCTTCCAGTCTCGCTTCCCCCTCTGTCCAACAGTACTGCACACTGTGGAGCATCACCCTGGAGGCCCACTGAATAGTTGTGTGAGACTGGAGTGTGGGCAGTGGGCCGCTGGTCTCCTGGGGAGGCCGCTGACAGCCTCCATGTGGCTTTGGTGTAACACACTCACAGGCATGTCCCCAGCATGTTCATGAACTGCAAAAATATTGATTTCTGGAGGAAGCCCTGAGAGAAAACCAGCTGTTAGCATGAGCTGAAACAGGTTAAAAAAAAAAACAAAAAAACAAAAAAAAAAAAACGATTCCAAGAAAGGGCTGCTTCTTGGAATGAAGCTTCATGTGATGTGTTCTTGGGTCATTTGGGGGACTCTGAAGAGGAAACGGGTAAATGGAGGAGAGGGGGCCCTTCACTGCAAGGCGGGGCTCCCATGCCAGCTGCTCTTGGCCCCTCAGCTCTGGCCAGGTGGTGACGGGACCCTGTTTCTGAGGGGTCAGACGCAGCAGCCATTCGTCCTTTCCTCTGTAAGAACGTAGAGCCCGCGACCATGGGCATCCCGTTAGCTGCCGCGCGGCCACCGACTGGCTCCAGGGCCACAGGGTGGGGCGTGGGTCCCAGGTGCGGGCGAGGCCCGGACAGCCTCCTCGCATGCCCTCCCGGGGTCCGCAGCCAGGCGCGTCGGCGACCGGCAGGGGGCGCTGCCGCCCAGCACACAGGGCGCCCACCAAACCGCTTTGTCCACCGGTGTGGTGGGCTTTGCCTTTCCAGCTGGGTTAGAAACCTGCCTGTTCTCCTCTCGCTTTGCCTCTTTCCCCTTTCCCCCAAGAGGACCCCATGGTGGTCTACTGGGTTGCATCCTTCTTCCCTGGTCTCGCCAGGACTCCCGGAGCAGGGATGGTGCAGGCGGTGGGGACACAGCCCTTACGAACTTTATCATCCAGCAGAGAGATGGGTCAGCTGGAAGGGGAACTGGCAGAGTAGGGCAACCCAGGACAAGTTGGCCATTCTAATTGGGTACCAGCCACTTTTTAGGCTTTATCTCATTAACCCACATTGGTGGAGGTATTACTGTTCCCATTGTGAAGAAGAAGAAACAAAGGGTCAGAGAAACAAAATGGGCTGCCCTAAACCTCAGAGTGGTGGGTGGGGAGGGAGGGCATCGCTGACATTTTGAGCCAGACCCACCTGACCCATGTTCTCTCTGCTGCACTCCACCGACTCCTGGGTGCCTCTGAAATTAGGAGCTGAGAGGTGGCTTCCACAGGCCAATCTGTGAAATCCAAACAGAGGCAGCTGTGGGTCCCGTGCATGGACAATTAGGATGTGTGCCTTGGGGGTAACCTGAGCTGGGGCAACATCCCAGGAGCTTCTTAAGGACTTGGGGTCTGAGTGAAGCATCACATGGGGGATATGCAGAGCACAGGCTGCCGAAAGTACAAATGAGATTGGCTGAGGGGGCCCTGCTGGGCCGACCAGGCTGGGCAGGGAGGAAACACCACCAAGAAGACCCAAGGACAGCATGCACCTGCTTCATGGTCCAGATGTTTACCTAAAATATATTTTAGCAGGAGAACCAACCCCCCAAGCCTGGTGAGCTCAAGCCCTGGGTGTTTGAGCACAAGGAGGAAGGTCCATCTGGCTGACCTGTGGCAGGGAGGGAGGGCAGGCAGAAGCAGATCCTGGTCAATATTCACTGGGTCTCCCTTGTGGAGTGACAGGGACTGCCTGTGGACACCACAGCTCCTTAGGAGAGGACACAGGCTGCAATGGAGAAGCTGGGCAAACACTTGGCCTGAGAGTGGAAACCAAAGTGGTTTGCAGGGCTCGAGAGTCAGTTGGTAAAATCATCTCTTATGAGCTGGCCTGTCAGCCAGGCTGGGCACTATGCTTGGGCTCCTGTTGCAGAGCTAAGCCTCAGCTCTCTAATCCCCGCCTGCAAGAGCAGCCTGTGCAGCTGCTGATGGACTCCTGAGCAAGTCACCGCACCCAGGATGAGCGATGAGCTTGTCCCGATGGCTGGTAAAGATGCCAAACTCTTCCCCTGGGATCTGCAGGTACCTGCTGGGCAAGGCAGCTGCTGCATTCACAGGTGAGAAGAGAAGTGCCCAGAGCCCTTGGCAGCACAGCTTGGCAAATGGAATTCAGACCCCAGTGGGCCCCTGAACAGGTCCCATTGCTCAGTGCAATACGTGCACAACTCATACCGAGGTCCTGCCAACAGAGGCTGATTCTGTAAAGGACTGACAGCCCTTTGGGAGAGAATTCATCAAAAAGGAGGTAAGCACCAGGTGTGAGTGGGTACAGAGTGAGGCCAGAGGTACCTGCAACCTGGGTGATGAGCAGAGTGGTCATCTCTGCCAGGGGAGCACACAGGAGAAGTTACTTATGAAGACAGGAAGGGCCAGGGTGAAGGGTGACCACTGCCCATGCACAGAGGCATAAGCCCTCCAGGCGGACTGGACAGGTTGAGGTGGGGACTGCAGGGGACAAGGGGGTGGGGCCAGAGGGAGAGGACTGGCCTTTGGCAGGTGTTCTGTGGTTTAGGCCCAGGTCAGGCTGAGCCAGCCAGAGTGCAAGGAAGGAGGGGAGGTGACTCTGCTTTTTCCTAGAGACTTATTCCCTCACCATACAGTGATCTTCCCCCAAACCTCTGTCAACAGTCCCCAGCTGTCTCCTGTCCATGGCTCCAGCTTCTGCTGGGAATCACAGAGACGTTTTCTTGAGCAGAAATGCCCAGGAGGCTGGAGAGCAAGCGCAGCCCTACATGTGTCTGCTGGGACTGCCCAGGGACAGAGCGGGCAACGGAGGCTGAGAAGCAGCAGGCCCCCATTCTTGGGTGGCCTGGGAGGACTTTTGCCCTGTGCACTGCCTGCGTAGACTTGGCGAGTGGCTAAGTCACACGCCTTCCCCTCGGTGTCCCTGTAGAAGGGCACACCAGCCCCCAGCCAGGACCCAGAGTGCAGGTGCTCCCACGCCCTTCTGCCCAGTGGGTGGCAGCACCTCAGGGGCCAAGTCCTGCTCTCACCCACATGTGCCAGCGTGGGGACCTAGGTTTGATGTGACATAGCCACAGAAGTTAACTGTTTTTCTTTTAAGTTCTGCTTTCTGCTTTGGGAAAGTGAGGGGAAGATGCTGGAAGGGCTCCCTTGACTGCTGCCGATGGGGAAGGAACAGCGGAGAGCAGACCGTGGCCGGCAGGCGGCCGCATCCCCGGGGCCAGCCCCCAGGCTGGGCTGTTCTAACTAGAACTTGAACTGAACCGAACCGTGACCCCCAAATTGGAAAACACTGCCCTGATTCACTGAACCGGAACTGAATCCAAATATTATTATTTTTTGACTAAACTCTGAATTGCACTAATGTTTTCTCTTAAATACCTACCAAGCCAGTTTGAACTAGACACAAACATATGTGTTTTCTAAAACTACTGAACCTGAACTTCAAAACAATCTCCTATCTGAGGTGAAGTGAGACTTTATTTACTTGGGAGTATCCTATTCACAGAAGCCAATAAAGCCACTGTTATGGCAGACAGCACTTCATTTCTTTAGCACTTTAATTTTGTTTTTCATTTAAAAAAATGGAGGCATAATCTGCATGAAGTAGGGTGCACTGACCTTAAAGTACAGTTTGACAAGTTTGGACAAATACAGTGTCCTCCAGGGCATGACCCACAGAGGAACATCTTGGCTGTTTGCATCAGCCCAGAGAATTCTCTCAGCCCTTCCAGGCTGTCTTGCCTCAGATTCTGTCTCCTTTGACTTTTCTTTTGAGACATGTGAACACCCACCACCTTCACCTTGGAAAGAGGGAGCACCCATATTATACCCATTTTACGGACAAGAGAACTGAGGCTCAGAGAATGCAAAAGTTTCTAAGTTTGGAAAGCTTGGTAGTGGCAGAGCTGGAACCATCTTGGTGCTGGCCTCCCAGCTCCCCCTCCATCTCAAGCCATCTGCTGAACTGAATACCTAGATTGGGGTTGATGCTCAGGCCATAAACCAGGAGGTTCCACCTATCTTTAAGTCCTCTCCAAGGAAAGCCACTATGTGGCATTCTGGGCTGGGCCACCGCAGCAGACAGGACCTTCTGCTCCTCGGGCCTCAATGCATCCCTGTGGCAGCAGCCTGCTCAGGGGGCGCCAGTCCCCCGTCTCCAGCGTGCCTGTGTGTGGCTGTCTGCTGGTCTCTGGCTGCTTGTGTGTAGACAAACTGCATCTGACCCCCGAGACGCAGCGCCTGTCTCCCGGAGCCGCTGAGCAAGAGAACATTGACCAGGTTCCCAGGCTGGGTTTCCTGGGGAAACATTTTCCAGAGTCTACAACAATGTTGTATTTGATTTGATTTTTCCCCCCTTTACAGGCGATTGTGTGGTTTGGGGTGTTTTGCTCCTAGTTATAATCCAATAAAGAGCAGCTGCTGAGATTTTTCCAAGAGGGCCGCTTTCAACCGCCCTCGTTGAAAACGCACTAATTTATTTCAGTCGCTTGTGGGAAACCAGCCTGAGCTCAAAACAAAGGCGTCCTGTGCTGATGTAATTGCCCCATGAGTTACTCCCCAGCTCAGGGCCTGCTGGTACTCTGGGGGAGGCCCAGGAAGGAGCCTCCTTGCTCAGTGGCTGAGGCTATCCAGAGCCACCTCTCAGGAGGATGCACCAGTCCCCAAGCCCAGTGAGGTTCAGGAACCAAGATGTTCTTCATGGCTGGTGCATCTCCGCTGGCTCACAGGGTTGGTACATCAATCATTCACATTAGAGTATAATTAATTGGATCATTCGCCTGTGAAACACGTAGCAGACGAAGGGGCTGGGACTTTGGATGAAAGGGTTGATGGAGAAAGAATTTCTGCTAAAGGGACCTTCAGTGGGTGCCGGCTAGGTGAACCTCTAATAGGGAGCTCTGGGTACTTTGGGGGTGGGGGGAAAGGAAGACACTCCAGGCAGAGAGGTAGGGGGAGAACTGGGGTCAACATGCTCTTGACAATCCCAGTTCACCTCTTCTGTCTTCCACTGTGTCCAGAAGCCCCTCCGGACAGTACTGAAATGATTAAAGATGCCTAAGCGTCCATGAGGCTTGATTCCACCCAAAGTCCTTTCTTCTTGGTAGCACAAGGGCCTCCTGGACTCTGAATTCTGAAACAGTGGCCGCATGCACAGGGATATGTGAAGTGTTTTGCTACTTTTCCGCTCACAGATACGCCTCTGATCGAATTACACCCGGCACACCACCTGTTTGGCTATAACTGTGTTTCCAAGTGAGGGACGCCAAGGGCACACTGAGCAGTCCTCTCTGCCATCCTGTTTTCCATTTCATTTGCAAAGCGATTTCCCTAGAGCCATGAGTTCTATTTCTTTCCTAGTCAGAGGAAGTCACATGCCAGGGAACATTTGCCTGAGAGATGCCCTGAGGTGCCACGGGCTCCCCTCCACCCAGAGTCCCACCTCTGCTTAGAACCACCTGGAGGAGCCAAGGGGCCAGTGGGCGGAGTCTCTCAGGCCGGAAGTGAGGCCTCTTCCGGTCTTCTAGGCACCGTGCTTATGCAGGAGGGTCCCAGTCTCTGACAGTTCAGATTTCTACGGTTCACCACTTTCCAAAGTCGGCTTTAGTCCCTTTGATGTGGAACTCAAGCGTCTTCTTCTTCTTCTTCTTCTTTTTTTTTTGGGGGGGGGGTCCTGGAGTTTGAACCCAGGGCCTTGTGCTTCCAAGGCAAGCACTCTACCAACTGTGCTAGTCCCCAGCCCCTGCGTCTTCATTTTTATTTCAAAAAATCTTTAGTACATATGCTCATGTGGACAATCTAAGGAATGTCAAGCAGTGTCCCCTGGGCAGTTCCAGAGTCCCGCTGGGCATTTTTGCAGCTTTCCTCCAGTCTTTATTATGTGTGTGTCTCTCTTGGGCCAGCACTGCATACTCAGCTCGGTGTCCTTTTCCTTTTGAACATGGTGCAGATTTTCCCATGACTGTCAATATCTTTGAACCAATTGTTTGAAAGGGCTGTGCGTGAGGGCCTCTCTGCGCTTCTCATTACTTCCCCCAGATGGGTTCCTCTGTGCGTGAGAAACTCAACAGTAGACTTTTAAGTGCTTAGTTTAGTTTAGGTCCTTGGGCTGGGTTCCACTTCTGCAATGCACCCCCCTCCTGCTCCCTGCTAATAGGGAGCATTTGCCACTTATTTTGTTAGTTTAAAATTACAGAAGCAGCGTATGCTCAAGGCAGACCAATCAAGCCCTACAAAGGTGAGTGAAACCAAGGTGCACGGTTGTCTTTTGCCACCTCCAAAGCACATCCACTGCTCCCCTCCCAGGAACCATTGGTTTGGGGTGTATCCTGGCATACCTTTCTCTTTAGTCTCATTTGTTTTTTTAATAAACTCCACAGGTGCCGTATGGGAAGACTGGGAATCATTGGTATAGGGTAAAAGGTCTGGGAATCAGAGACACCAAGGCCTCAAGAGCCTGTCCCTAACCCGTCCACTCGCCAGCTCTGGGAAGCAAGCGCAGTAAACTCCTGGGCCTCACTCTCCTCGCTGCAAAATATGGATAATGATATCTTAGCTTCATGTTTCTAAGATTGTTCTGAGATTAGATTAGTCTAAAACAAACAAACAAATGATGTAAAACTAAACAGGATGCCTAGTTAAATTTGAATTTCAGATAAACAATGAATAATTTCAGCTGGGGATCTAACTCAGTGGTAGAGCACTTGCCTAGCACATGCAAGGCTCCAGGGTCCAGCCTCAGAACCACAAAAGAAAACCCCAGAAAGCAGATTTAAGAAAACAATGAATACTTTTGTCATTTTGATTTCATTTGATCTGGCAGCCTACGTGAGCAGGAACATGGGGAAGAGACCGCACGGGTCCCCTGCTGACCCTCTCTTGGGTAGAGAGGGCTCCTATCTTTAGGTTCACCCATCCCTGGACTTGAGACAGCCCCCAAGCACTGACAAGTGGCAGGAAACAGGAGTCCCTGAAGCAGCAGGAGTAAGGTGGTGTTTATTGAGGACCTACTGTGTGCCAGGCCTTTGGCTAACACCCAAATTTCTGTATTTGCTCTGCTGCTCGCTGGTGCTAACCCTGCCCTGACTCCCTTGCCTTCCCAGTCCTTTGCCCAGATCCCATTCCCAATTCCTGCTTCATCTGGCAGCATATTTGGAAATGCTTCTTGGATTTGAGCTCTTGACTTTCCATACATGTCCTCAAGTGACCTGACACAGAAGTCCTGGGCAAAGGGTGAGTTCCTCTAAAGATCCTGTCCTTTTGGTAGCACTGACCCATTTGGCCTTCTCTTGGGTTCCTCTGCCTTCTCCCAACCCCAGTCTTAGTCTTTCACTTGGGTATGAGTGGGTGGCATTGGTGGTACATTTAGGGAACCCCAGGACCCCTACTCTGGCCTCCCTGTTATAGTTTGGGTCTTAATTGTTTCCCAGGGCTGTATGTTAAAGACCTAGACCTTGGTGTGGCATCGTTGGGAGGTGGTAGAATCTGAAGAGGGGGTACCTGGCAGGAGCTTTTCTGGTCACTGGGGACATGTCCTTGAGGGGATAGTGGGCTCTGGCCCCTTCTCTTTTTCTTTCTCCTACCAGTGATGAGAAGTTTGCTTCCCCACGCGCTCTCCACCATGATGTGCTGCCTCACTGCAGGCCCAAAAGAGACAGGGTCAACTGACCATGGACTGAAAGCTCCAGAACTATGAACCAAAAAATAAACTTTTTCTCCTTGTACATGATCTCAGGAACTCGTCCAGTAACGGAAAGTTGACTACCACTCTGGCTTTCTTTGATGAATTGCACAGAGCTGGCTTTTGGGGTATCATGGACAGAGGCAGAGAGGTCTGGCGGGTGTCCTTCATTTCCTGGGGATACCTCCTGGGCTGCCCATCATGGTGCTCTCCTTGCAGTGCCCTTGACCCTTTGGCAAGCCTCACTTGGTGTTCCCCGCCTCCCACAGGTCCTCCACCTACTGCTGGCTAGTGTGGGAGCCAGGACTCTATGGAGGCCCACGGAGGTAGGAAAATATTCTGCTCAAGACACCTGAACTCAGTGTAATCTTGCTCTGAATGGGGTGCCATTGTAACCCGTATTGGACTGGAGACCAGAGGCGTTTCACCAGAAAAAGATGCACTGGAGGGGATGCTGATGTTTGAAAATGTTCTCTCTGTCAAGAGCTATGTCACTGGAACAGCCATCCGCCTCCTTCCAGGAGCTGAGTTGAGAACCTTCTGGGCCTCATACTGTCCCTTGGGCTCCAGTGTCTTGGTCCTAGGAGATTTAAATGCAAACTTTTTGGAGGTGTTATTTCTCATGGATAAAGTCACTAGCACTATGACATCTACCTTATAAATAATGGTAATAATAAAATCTCAAATAGCATGTACATTTTTTTAAAAATTTATTTTTATTGTAAACAAATGGGATACATGTTGTTTCTGTTTGTACATGGAGTAACAGCATACCATTTGCGTAATCATACATTCACATACGGTGATGATGTTTGATTCATTCTGTTATTTTTTCCTTCCCCCCCACCCCTTCCACCCCTCTTTTCCCACTATACAGTCCCTCCTTCCTCCATTCTTGCCCCCCTCCCACCCCCCATTATGTGTCATCATCCACTTTTCAGTGAGATCATTCATCCTTTGGTTTTTTGAGATTGGCTTATCTCACTTAGCATGATATTCTCCAATTTCATCCATTTGCCTACAAATGCCATAATTTTATTATTCCTTATAGCTGAGTAATATTCCATTGTATATATATACCACAGTTTCTTTATCCATTCATCAATTGAAGGGCATCTAGGTTGGTTCCACAGTCTGGCTATTGTGAGTTGAGCAGCTATGAACATTGATGTGGCTGTATCTCTGTAGTATGCTGATTTTAAGTCCTTTGGGTATAGGCCAAGGAGTGGGATAGCTGGGTCAAATGGTGGGCCCATTCCAAGTTTTCTAAGGAATCTCCACACTGCTTTCCAGAGTGGTGGCACTAATTTGCAGCCCCACCAGCAATGTATGAGTGTACCTTTTTCCCCACGTCCTCTCCAACACCTATTGTTGCTTGTATTCTTGATAATCGCCATTCTAATTGGGGTGAGATGGAATCTTAGGGTGGTTTTGATTTGCATTTCTCTTATTACTAAAGATGGTGAACATTTTTTCATATGTTTGTTGATTGCTTGTAGAGCTTCTTCTGTGAAGTGTCTGTTCTTATCCTTAGCCTATTTGTTGATTGGGTTATTTGTATGCTTTGTGTAGAGTTTTTTGTGTTCTTTATATATTCTGGAAATTAGTGCTCTATCTGAAGTATGAGTGGCAAAGATATTCTCCCACTCTTTAGGCTCTCTCTTTGCATTGCTGATAGTTTCCTTCAGCATGTACATTTTTAAAAAGTCAATTTTAATAAGATTTCAAACAATACTGAGAAAACAATAGCCTCTTCCCAATTTATCTCTTAATTTCCCAATGTGCTGAGATTAGCAGTTTGAGATACAACCTTCTAGACTTTTCTATATGTAAGTGTTTTTTTTTAGGTGACTTGCACGCTACCCATGTTGTTTTGTAATCACACTTTATGTCATGAACATACCACTCTTGTTGATCCTTGTTGAATGTGAGGACCTGTAGTGGTTGGTTCCAGTTCTCATGGCCTTCTCCTGATTGATATCTCATTCCCACCTGGTATTTGGCGTGAGTTGGTCCATCCACTTGAAAGATGCACAAACAGAGCACAGCTGGTCAAAAGGCTGCTGTGGTCACCCAGCTAGTGAGGAGCAGAGCCATTTGCTTTGGAGGCCTGACCCAGGCCCTCTCCACTTCCTCACCACCACCTCCTCCTCCAGGGGTCAGAGTGCTTCAGAGCCACGCTTTGTAATATGTCCACGTGTACACAATGCCTTGAGGATGGTGTTTACTGCAGACTCTGGGTGGGCTCAAGTCTGCCTTTCTAACAAGCTCCTGAGGGATGCTCCTGCTATTGGTCTGGACCCCGCTTTGAGCAGTGAGGCTTCAGTTAAAATGTCAAGCATCCAGAGGCTTTTTAAGGGGCTGATTGAGGGGGAGACACTTGTGGTGTGTGTACCTTCACTGACCTCCAATCTGATGGACGCTTTGATCACACACACTGTAAGCACTCGGGTTAGATAAGCCCTAAGCCCCACACAGCGCCAGAGCCAAAAGGGCCACAAGAGACCAGCTGGTTCAGAAGCCTGGGCCCATCCAGAGGCCTGACTTGCCCCAGGCCTCTGGGAGACACAACTGAGCCTGATGATGTGACAACAGAACCCAGTCAGAACTTTCTACTTGGGCAAGCTCAGGGGCGCTGGGGACTGGATAGGACACATGGGCATTGCTGGCTCCTGGTCCCATCCTCACCAAGGTTCTTCTTCTGTGTCTCATCATTATGGTGACAGAGCTGGACTTGAAGAGTGACTGGGGGAAATGGGGTGCGTGGCTTTCTGTGCCGAGAGATGCTGTGTCCAGCTTTTGCCCTTCTGGCAGTGCCCAACGGTCTGGCTCCCTCCACAGGAAGGAGCCATGCTTGGGGCTCAGCAACCAATGGTCCTCCATCCCCTGCCTGCCAGCACAGCCTGTTAGACCTGGAACATCCATTCATTCACCTTCCACTCAAAAAAATGTCTATTTATCTCTCACCAAGTGCCAGGAGTAGCCCTGGATGCTGTGGCAGGATTCAGCGGTAAGTGAACCAGGGTCCTGGCCTGGAGAGGGAGAGGACTTTGCTAACCCTAATCCCAGCTTTGGATCAACAGTCTTGAATGGCTCATTGAAAATGTCAGTCCCTCACTAAGCTGGTGGCTTCTCCAGTAAGGTCCAGGTGTGAGTTGAGAGTTAAGGAGCACTGTGTTCAGACCCCAGCGGGTACCTGGGCAGTGGGGTGCTGTGAAGATTCTGGAAGGACTGTTGAGGGGAGGGAGGCTGCTGACATGGTGTGCGGGAGGTGCTGGCTGTGGGCGGTGCTCGTCCCCGAGATGTGGGCTTGGTGAAGGCAGCGGCAAGAATGGGCACACTGGGGCAGGCCTCGCCACCCTCACTGGTGCTGCCCATTGCCTTTGTGTGTGGCGGGGAGTCGTTTGGCAGTTTTGGTGGGAGCCAGGGGAGGGTGTCGTGGCATTTTGCTGTTGACATCCTGTTTCCCACTCCAGACTTCTGTGGGAGCCCGGGGTGATGTTGCAGTGGGTAAATCCTGGGAAGTCCCAGGTGTGCTCTCTACCCCTGAGTCTGAGCTCTGAGGCAGGGAGCAGGGTCCTGGTGTGGCCCAGGTGGCTCCTGCTCCCTGGAGGGGAGGCCTGGCAGGGCTTCTGGCCCCACTTACCGTTTTTATTTTTTGATTTTGCTTTTGTAGTTGTAGATTGACAACATACCTTGTGTTGTTGTTTATCTTCATGCAGTGCTGAGGATTGAACCCAGTGCCTCATACATGCTAGTCAAGTGCTCTGCAACTGAGCCACAACCCCAGCCCCTGGCCCTACTACCTGTTTAATGAAAATCACCACGTGGTGGGCCCAGGGTTTCTTCCATGCCTCTGTGCCTGGCACCCTGGAGGCCTGGAGTTGCCAAGGTTCCCTGCAATACTAAAGCTTTGAAAGCAATCCTGGGCTTCTCCCTCCCCCTCAGTATGGGGGATAGTCCTTTATTGAGCACCTACTTTATCCTCACTGGTACACACTGCTAAGGCCTTCACATACCTGCCTGGACTTGTATCTCCTTGTTTTATGATATAGGAAGACAAAGCTGAGGGGCCCAGGAGCCACCCCTGTTCATGCAGCTGGAGGGGCCCAAGGGGACTCTCCACGTCGACCCCACCCTGCTCATGCTCTCCCACCTTGATTTAACTTGCAGGACTTAGGTTAGATGTTGGAAAAATGTCCCCAAGTCCCTGTGCCTGTCTCAGTGCTGGCCTCAGCTGCTGGGTTGGTGTGTAAAGATCAGATCCTGTTTGGGCCAAGGAGGAGAAAGGGGCACCGGGGACAGAGAAAGGAAGAAGGGGTGGCTTTGTTTTGCTCCCATCTCTCCATGTCTTGCTTCACTAAGCCTCAGACTCCTTGGAGAGAGAAAACAGGACACTCTAAAAGTGACTCCCTCCTGCTGCTCTGTAGCACTAGGGACAACTGAGGCCCAAAGATGATTTTTTTCCTGAACAGCTTCTTTTGAGAGGATCTAGCTAACTAACTAGGATCTGTCTGACTACCCTTGCTGATTGGATGAACTGCGTGTAAGACCCAAATATAAAAAATAGGAGCTGGGGCCTCTGGGAGGCGATTCAGTTATGAGATTGGGGCCCTCAAGGATGGGATTAGTGTCCAGCTCTCTTTCTACCACATGAGGACCCAATGGGAAGTGGGTAGTCCACAAGCAGAAGAGAGCCTCCCCAGAACCCGACCGTGCTGGCACCTGACCTTGGACTTCCAGCTTCCAGAGCTGTGAGAAATACACTTCTGCTATTTATGAGCCACCTTGTCTAGGACACTGTTAAACATAGCAGTCTAAACTGCTATATCCTGATGGCCTGCAAGTGGGTATATTTTGCTGTACCCAATCAGCATGTGTAAAGCAGAATGTGTGTGTGCTATTACATTATCTGAATGCCAGTAACTTAGATGCACCTGGGGGACCTGGATGGTGGGCTGGCGCTCCTGCAGAGGAGCTTCTGCAAAGAAAGGAATCCTTTGGCATTGAGGGGTAAACCTTCTCCAAAGGGACCTCTGAAGGAGACTTTCAAAAAGGGTTTAACATGCCAGGCGTGGTGGTGCATGCCTGTAATCCTAGCGGCTTGGGGGCTGAGGCAGGAGGATCACAAATTTGAGGCCAGTCTCAGCAACTTAGTGAGACCGTGTCCCAAAATAAAAAGGACTGGGGGTATGACTCAGGGGTTCATATCCTTGGGCTCAATTCCTGGTATAAATAAATAAATAAATAAATAAATAAATAAATAAATAAATAATCTTAACATGGGGGTCACCCAGGCAGTAATTAGGGAGACATGGACTACTATGAACTAGGGGTCCTGGGCTTGGTGTCTGACCCCTTTAACTGGGGTGACTCAGGTCACTCTGGGCCCCAGGCAGCTCCTCTGAAATGGGGCAGTGAGGCCAGCACTTCCCAGATTTTACTTACGGTGCACAGGATCACCAGGGGACCTTGACAAAATGCAGGTTTGTCTTAGTGGATCTGAGAAGCGACTTGAAATACTGTATTTTTAACCAGTGCCAGGTGATGCCGGCACTGCTGGTCTATGGACCACACGTGGAGAGCAGTGCTCTAGAGAATCTCTGAGAGCCCTTCCATCTTGAACATCCCGGGTTGTGGTTTTGAGGTGGGAAAACAGAAACTGGGTTCCTCATGTTGGAGGGTTTCCTGAGGAAAAGCCAGTTCTGGCCTCAAGTTCTCTCTCTCTCCCCCTCTCCCTCTCATACACACACACACACACACACACTCTCTCTCTCTCTCTCTCTCTCTCTCTCTTTCTCTCTCTCTCCCCGAGAAGGAAAAACAGGCTGGGGGCAGACACAAAGAGGGCTGCAGAGGAGGGGAAAATGATAGGAGGAGAGTCTCCAGGGTGGACAGACAGGGAGACAGAAGGAGGAAGACAGATGGGGCGAGCGGAAGTGGAGAGGGGAGAGGAATGGGGGAGCAAAGGAAGAAATAGAGGCCCCCAGCTCTGCATGTAGATGGCAGCCTTGCCTGAGCATCCAGGGCCCAGCTTTGATCAGGTCTGCCGGAGCCCCGAGGGGTCCCATTCGTTTACTCCTCATGTTCATGTTTGAAAAAAGCACCCCCCACCAGACTCTATCCCCCATCCCCGGCCTGAAGGGGAAGGAAGAAGCCCCCTGCCCCCACCAGAGCGGAGGCGCGTAAGGGCGGTGAACGAGGGCGCTGGAGCTACCGTCTGATTGAACATTAGTCATGCCGCACGTTACATTCTCTAATGAGAAAATTATTCCAGATTGCCTCAAGGGATGGTTGTGATTAAACTATTTGCCTTGACTTCCTCTGCTAAATTGAACATGTACGTATGTGCATGCACACACACACACACACACACACACACACACACACACTATCACCCCACTGAATCTGCTCACCCAAGGGCTTGGAACACTCTTGGAGGGTTTGGTGCAGCCTCCGAATTCCAGAGGGTTTAGCTCCCAACCTGTTCACAGCATGTCTTTTCTATCTGCAATTCAAAGCTGGCCAGGCACTGAGATGGGAGAGGGGGGCCCTTAGTGGGGCCATGTGTCAATCAAGTCTTCCTCCTGGAAGGTCCTCACTGACCACATTCAGATTCTATGGGTGAGTTTCTCCAGGACATCAGATGTCTGTCTCTTAAAGAGAAGCATTTTTTTTTTTTTTCAGGCACTAATCTGGAGGTATTTCCAGATTCCTCTTTATTTTCTCTGCTGTGAAACTCCAATTTTATTTGGACCTCCTATGCATAAGCTGGGCCAAGCCGTTAATATTCAGCCCCTGTTTGCCATTACAGGTTTTTGAAGTATATTTCAAAAGAGAACCAAGTGTACTATTAAATGAGTATTCTTAGGAACTAAAAAGTTCTTATGCAGAATTTATAACTTAAAAAGGAACCTAAGGGTATATGGTCTTGATTATTAGGGCATTAACATACTATCTCCCCAACTGCCTTCTCTTTAAGTCCCAGCCATACTTTGAAGTCTTGTACAAATGGTTCCTCCTCTGGGGTCTCTCTCTGACCATCACCTCAGTCATAATTTACCCCTCCCAATTCTGGGCTCCTACCACTTTCTCTTGAGAGGCTACAATTTCACAAGAGTGTAATGAGTCATCAGTCAGCCTTTGCTTGGTTATGCTGTGTTAACAAACAGCCCCAACAACTCAATGGCTGAGATGCCACTTACTCTTTCTGGAATCCAGCAGCTTCCATCTGAGACATGCCATTCGTAAGGCAGAGGGAAAAAGAACAATTGTGAAACCATATGTGGCTCTAAAATCCCTGCTTAAACGCAGCACACGTCACTTCTCTTCAGACCCTACTGCCCACCACTGATCTCATGGCCATGTCTGATGGCAACAGGTTGGAAAGACTAGAGTCTCTATCTTAAGCATCTCCATTTGCCAATGTGATGTGTCTTGGGTATCCACAGATAAATTCAGTATCTTCAGGCTCGTTATTTAGAGCAATTTGATGTCTGTTCTTAGCACTGTATCAAAATCTTCTTCCCACAATCATTAGGATCTTCCACCTATCCTTTATCTTCGTGTAAGTGTTATGGATCCCTTTGCATTGGGGAATCTCTTCCTGTGAGTTGATTTCAACTTCTGCTTCCATCTCTGTTTTAGTCAGCTTTTTTCGCTGCTGTGACTAAATGACCAGACCATCACAACTGTAGAGGAGGAAAAGTTTATTGGAGGGCTTGTGGTTTCAGACGTCTTAGTCCATAGAAGACTGGCTCCATTCCTCGGGGTTTGAGGTGAGGCTGAACATCATGGCGGAAATTGTGGCAGAGGGAAGCAGCTCACATGGTGATCAGGAAGCAGAGAGAGAGCCTCCACTCTCCAGATACAAAATATATACCCAAAGCCACGCCCCAATTCCCACCTCCTCCAGCCACACCCTACTGCTTCAGTTCCACTTAGTTAATCCCTAGCAGGGGATTAAATCACTGATTGGGTTAAGACTCTTATAACCCAATAGTTTCTCCTCTGAACCTTCTTGCGTTGTCTCACACGTGGGCTTTTGGGGACACCTCACATCCAAACCATAACAATCTCTATGAGCACAAATTTGTTTTCTCTGCTAAAACTGGTCTTCCACTTATGTAGCAGATTCAATATGGCCACACTTTCTTTGTAACTCTTCCTATTAAGAAGTGGAATCTATTTCCTCTCTCTCTGGGCTGCCCTCTGACTTGCTGTGACCAATGGGATATGACAGAAGCGTCACTGTGAGAGCTCTGGAGCCCGGGTCTTAGGAGAAGCTAGCCCCAGTGTAGGGAAGCTGGTGGAGATGAGAGGTGGAAGAGCCAGGGTCGTCTGCCAAGCTCCCAGGTGAGGCCAACTTGAACCTTCTGTCCCACCTGATCCTCCACCTAAAGGTGGCCAAATGAGGAGTCCAGGAAAAGCCAGCAGAAGCCCTATCCAGCTAACCCTCAAATCATGAACAATAAAAATCTTTGTTGGCTTAAGATGCTAGGTTTTGGAGTGGTTCATTATGTGTGACAAGTAAATGGAGTATCCTACATCCCCCAAATTGGTTAATAGCATTCTACTGATCTAGTTTTCCAATCCCTGAACCTGTCAGTCACCGCATCTTCTCCCTTTGCCTCAATCCCACACCCAGTAGGTCAATAAGATCTATCAAAGCAATCTAAGGATCATGGGGAATTGTTTAATGGGTATAGAATTGCTGTTTAACAGGATGAAAAATTTGTGGAAATTGGTTGCATAGCAATGTGCATATAACTAATACCACTGAAAAGTACACTTGAACATGGTTAGCATTATGTTCTTTCTGAAAGGCAGCTCTGGCCCAACACCTGCTAACTCCAGAGCCTTCCTTTGCATTCGGGGGAAATATAAACCCTGTCCCAAGAATCATAATGTCATCTGTCCACCCCCTTGTCCCTCCACCTATGCCCCGTTCTCCCTCTCTTACGGTTTCTGTGCCTTCTAGGCCCTTCCTTGTCTCCACACTGCCACAAGAAGTTTCTCCCACTAGAATGTTCTCACCGCTTTTTATTCAACATTGGTAACATCCACTGGATCTTCAAGTGTTCTTGTTTTTAATACAATTTAATTCATTGATATAGTCAAACCCTTAACTCCTTTCTTTATCCTTTGACATTGTAATCCGCGTTCTGAAACTCTGACCCATGAATAGAATACAAATGTCAAACAACTGACAGACCTGTTGAGGTTGACGGCTGGGAGTAGACAAGAGGGTAGGAAAGGTGAAGGCACAGTTTATTGTGAAAACCTGTGACACCACAGGGGATTGGCATGAGAACATGTTTTTGTCAAGTGTGGCCTCAGTGGGAGCTAGTGTCTAGGACATGATGGTGTTGTGCTGGACACTTTCTGTCAACACCTCTCATCCTTACCACAACCCTTCAAGGTGTTTATTACTAACCTTATTTTTACAGATGAGGAAATTGAGATGTAGGTAGAAAAGGCAATTTTTAAAAAATTAACTTTTTATTGATGTATAACATACATATAGAGAAGTATACATATCATATGGTGAAAGCCATGCTCTAGAAATCAAGAGAGGAGATTGGTTGACAGAATCAGATGCTGCCAAAATGTCAAGTAGCATGCAACTTGCTGAAAAGGAAAAAAAGAAAGAAAGAGAGAGAGAGAGAGAGAGAGAGAGAGAGAGAGAGAAGGAAGGAAGGAAGGAAGGGAGGGAGGGAGGGAGGGAGGGAGGAAGGAAGGAAGGGAGGAAGGAAGGGAGGAAGGGAGGAAGGAAGGGAGGAAGGAAGGAAGGAAGGATCAGTAGATCTGACAGATTGGCACAAAGTGAACACTCCACTGATCACCGCCTGAATGGGAACGGCTTGCCCCTCCTGGGTGCTGCTCCCAAAGGTGGCCATCACTTTGACTTCCACAAATTGGTGAGGCTATTGGCCTGAGTTAGGCTGTGAGGAGACCAACTCGGGCCTTTTCTACTACACTACCCTGTCACACGAGCCCCAGAGGTGGACAGTGTATGGGAGCACAGTGACAGGAGAGGGGGGCGTGGCCCCACAGTACTGCCGCATCCTGGCCCTGACCTGGATAGGGAGAGGCGTGCACATCTGCGTGTCTAGGGAGCAGGCTTGTATTTTTCAGCAGCTCGAGAAAGCCTGCTGGGGGAGCCTCCTCTGTCTGCTCCAGGCGGGGCTTGGATGTCGAGGCTTGTGCACACAGAGGCCGCAGACACCTCTCTGATCTACCTACAGCTCGAAGGCTGGTTGCAACTGCAAACCTTCTTAATAAATCCCTGTGAACTCGGTGGAAGGAAAGCTTTTAAAGTGACCCTCCATTTAAGCCCTGAGTCAAAGCCTTGTGTGTTTTCTTTCCTTTTCTTAACTGGAAGGTTATGTGTTTCTTAGCTACTGGTCAGACTGGATGAGACTGCCAAAAAGCTTTCAGGGAATTTCCTCACCATGTAACAAATTTATGAGTCATATGAAAAACTGGGACTCGCTTCAACCAGCTGCCTCTCATTGACTTGGGGCCTTTTTTACAACACCTTGGTGCTGGGGCCTTAGAGGGAGCCAGCCGAAGGGTTTATTATAACGGCAAATGGCTGCTGTTGCCTGGGAGGACACTTTCCTAAGCCCCCTCTTATCTCCATTTTCCTTTCCTCCCCAGCAGAAAGCTATAAACGTTCTCTGAAGCTGTTCAGCCACAGAAAGGGGAGCTGCAGCGGTCCTGGCAGATGGGTGGGTGGACAAAGGTAGATGTTGGGCTGTATTCTCCCTCTCTGCTTAGATACCCAAAGGTGCCTCCAACCTAACATACCTAAAACTGAGCTCTGCTCTCTACCCACTTGTCCTACACTGCCTTCCCCATCTTAGAATCCATCCACGCCAAATTGTAAACACAGCCACAGGAATATCCCCTGTCCCACACACTCCTTTGCAAAGTGGCCTTACCACTCCCCCATCAAGAGGCAAAGTTATATTTCCAGCTCCTTGAAATAGGCCCAGACCTATGACGGTCTAGAGTACTGGACTATGGTGGGGGGACACGGTGCCCTTTGGAGGCATGGCCCATAACTAGCCTGGTGGCTTCTACTTCCTGCCTCATGGAGCCATGTGCCTTGTAAAATGTGTGACAGTCCAAGGGCCACCGTGCTGTGAGAAGTTCCACCCCATGTGGAGGGTCCATGGAGGACCAGACGCAGGGATATAGGATGCTGAGAGGCACAGAGGTGCCAACAGTGAGTGGAAAAGCCATCTTAGAAGCACATCCTTCCTTGCTGGCCTTCCAGGTTGATGCTGGATGGAGAAGAGACCAATGTTCCCACCCAACTTTTTCCTAATTCCTGACCCACAAAATCATGAGCAAAACCAATGATCCTTGAAAGCATTAAGTTTTGGGGAAGTTTGTTATGCAGCCATAGGTAACACAAACACCCTCTTCCCAGTCACCAGACCAAAAACTTCCTGGGTCACCCTGGCTTTCCTCTCCCTCTCACAATCGCACCTGATGTGTGAATCCTGTGAAATTTATCCTGGCACCCTATCCAGAGTCTGGCCACGCGTGAGGCTCACGGCCATTGTTCCTGGTCAAGCTTTGACCTTCATTTCCTGGCCTCTTCACTGTTGCCTTGTCTGCTGTCTATACAGCCACCTGGGAGTCCCGCTAATGCCCCAGTGAGCCCCTATCACTCCTCTGCTCAGAACTCTCCAGAGGCCCCTGCTTCCCTTGACCCTGTCACCTCTCTGATGTCACTTCCTCCTTGCCTCCATCTTTGCTCATATTATTCAGGCTCATGGGCCTCCCCATTGCTCCCTGTGTAGCCTCAGGATCTGTATCCTCAGAGCCTTTTTGCTGGAATGCTCTTTCCCGTGTGTGTGGCTCACACTCTCATATCTGTACAATCCTGACTCAGTTAGTACCATGGTGAAGCCCCTCTCTTGTCCCCACCTGTCCTGTCACATCCCTGACACTCTTCTCTGCTTCTGCAAAGAGGCCGATATTCCTCATAGCATTTGTCAACCAATGGGCCACCAGTTCCAGTTATTCAGTTATTATCTCTTGCTCCATCAAAGTGTTGGTTCATTTTGTCCACAGACACATCCCCTAGAACAGT
Source organism: Sciurus carolinensis (assembly GCF_902686445.1). Taxonomy (NCBI): domain Eukaryota; kingdom Metazoa; phylum Chordata; class Mammalia; order Rodentia; family Sciuridae; genus Sciurus; species Sciurus carolinensis. The sequence continues at coordinate 111,508,844 of NC_062219.1, read as the reverse complement.
GCCAGGTACATAATAGAAGCTCAGAAAACATTCATTTGATGTATGGGTCTTTTTTGTGCCTCACCTTCTGACCTCAAAAATGAGGGAAGTTATAGATGCTTTCAGGGAATTGTGAAAATTCCACATAAAATTTATGTATAGCACATGGCATTGAGCCTGGTGCCCAGGACTCCTGAGGTCCTTTGCCCACGCCCCCACTCTCAACAGCCAGCTGCTTTAAGAGTCTATTCTGAAAAATGTGAGAAGAAATTACATATGATATATAAAAATTATATATTTACATAACTATCAACATAAAATATTAATGTTCCTAAAATATGTTAAAACATATTTTATATATATTTGTTATGTATCTATAAAGAGGCCTGGGTAAAATATAAATTCATTTAGGGTAAATGCTTAGTGGATGTGTCTAACTTGTTTGTCTTGCCTTTCGTTTGGAGTCTCTCCCACCTTTGGAGTAACCACTGATTTAAGTTCACAGCCCACGTGATAGTGTTCAGCGCTCTGGGCTGAGGGTCTACATGGAGCAGCTGATTGGTCCAGCTGGTGTCAGTTGTCCATACCTGGTCCAGTCGGCCATAGCAGGGGGTGGGAGACAGGGATAAGCACAAACAAGCCCTCTGAGCCTCATCTCCAGCGGAGGTTATCAGGAGGGGCAATTCCCAGAGAAGGGGGCTCAGACAAGGAGAGACCCCAGGCTGTGACATCTATCTGGTGAGTCCTCATGTTTGTCACAGACCTGTGTTCTGCTGAGGGGCGTATTTCTCCAGATTGCATCTTCTAGGGTCTGGGGAGCAAGTCTGTGACCCTTCGGATCAATGCTTTTTAGCGGTGAGACCTCAGGTTGTCCCCTCGTGGCTTCCTCTCCCTCAGGGAGGCCCGTCTATTGATTTGGCCTCTGACATCCCTGGCCTTCCCCTCCATCCTGCTGGAGAACTGAAGTTGGTGTGGGTGTAGGGGTTGTGCCTGGCCAGGGCTGCTGGGACTGAACTGCGACTGCTCTTAGCACCAGGGCAGAGAGGACACCAGGGGCTGGCATCTGGACAGAAAGTCCACTCGAGAAGCAGTGGATGTGGCACAGGGAGGCAAACAGGTGACCAGGCCCCCGTCTCTCTCCTGTCCTCTTGTGCCAGGGCCTCTCATTGGCTGAACCCAAACAGAAGCCAGAGGACAAGGGGCTCATTGGCAGAGCCTGGGGGACGCTTCCCACGCTGGCGAGGGAAGGGTGCAGAGGGGACAGACTTTCCCGAAGACATCTGCCCTTCCGCCATCCTCGGCACCTTCTCCAGCTTTTTCACCACAAAGTCCTGCCGGGCGCTCAGCGTTCCAGCCGTGACTGGGGCTGGGGTCAGCAGGTGGTCTCATCTCCAGTACTCCTTAATAATGTCTCACTTTTAGGGCAACAAACATATTTGTCATTACCATTAGGAATTCTTGAGTCATAACTGATGATTAATTCAGAATCTACAATATGTAGAATTTGGATTGTTTCCCACAAAATGCATGTCATGCTTGCTTGCTGAGACCAACTCCATGTGGTTTCTTCCTGGGGACTGACAGAATGCTAGTGCCTGTAGGGATCTGAGGACTCGTCTTGTCACAGTCTGGTGAGAAGTCTCATTCTATGATAAGAAAACTGCAGCCCGGATGAGGGAAGTGACCTGGTCCAAGCCACACAGTCACGTTGGTGGCAGCATGAGGACCTTACCATACACCTCTGGACTCTGAGTTTGTTGTTTCTTCTATGTGACCCTGCTGCCCAGGGATCAAGTGGTCTCAGACAGTAGAGGAGAGTGGGGTTCAGGGAGACTCCCCTCCCTGTTTGCCTCATTTAATTGTTGGCTCATACAATATAGTAGTTATTGGGTGATTGCTATGTGTCACACATAGTAAAGACAGTCATTACTGGGACTCACACACATTGGGCTCTTTTCTCTTCTGTGTTCATAGAAGACTCATGGGTCCAGACCCCAGATCTAGCTCAGTCACCAACTTGCTGTGTGTCTCTGAGTAGGTCACCTTCCCTTTCTGTGCTCCACAAGGGATTAGACAGGAATCGTCTCTGAGTTTCTAAAATTTGACGTTTCAGCACGGTGAGCTCATCTCCTGAGTTCTGGGTTGGTGCTTCTTGCCCCAGCTGTTGCTGGGCCTTCTCCTGGGAGGCAGTCCAGCCTGCACAACCTTATTGAATGCGGGCTGATTACACCTGGACAGAAAGCAAAGAGAAAGAAATAGTTGCTGTTCAGGCTTTCAACTTCCAAAACAATAGTCATGAAAGCCAACGGAGATTTGCTGTCTGGGTTTTGTGGGGAAAAGACTTTTTTTTCAACATCATTCAGGGAAGGTCCAGGAAGCTGCCCCTTCCCTCCTTTCTTCCTCTGCCCTCCTTCCCCACAGCCTCTACCCAGAGAGGCAATGGGACTCACCTGCTGGCTGGGTTTGAATAAAGAACCCAGCCTCTGAGGGCCTCAGATTCCTCCTGAGCAAAATGGGGCCATGGAGCCTTCCTCACGGCTGGGCCCGGGTTTCGGGGTGGGGAGTGGGCGGGCGGCACCTGGCGTGGACATGCTCCTTCTTGGACACCTCTGCCCTCAGTGTGGCCTCGGCTCCCTGCCTTTGTTATGGTCCCTGCGGCTCCTGCCTTCCAGCTCAGCCTCTCCTGAAGGGGAGCACACTCCTCTTCTGGAGTTTGGTTTCTGTCATGACAACTTTTCCCAGGCTCCCCCCCCTTCTGCTCAGCCCCACTTTTGGACCCCTACAGTCTCTCACCACTGACCAGCGGGAGCTGTGCTGCTGCTTAGCCGCCCCTCTCTCGCCTCACAGGACTCCTGGTCAGCCACCCAGCCTCTGTGGCTGATTTTCCTGAAGAGGGAAAGCCTTCGAGGTGGAGGTTCCCAACCTTCACTGGGCATCAGGAGCCCCTGGGGAGCTGCCTCGGGGGGCTCGTTAAAACCCAAGTTGCCAGTGGGACCCTAGTATCGCCGAATCCGAAGGTTTGGTGCGGGGTCCAGGGATTTATATTTCCAGGAAGTTCTTAGGTGATGCCAATGCTGCTGGTCTGGGGATCACCCTTTGAGAACCACCATCCTGGAGAGCAGAGTGGTTCAGACCTTTCTTGAGGGTGGGTGAGGGAAATGCAGGGGTCAGACACTCTCATCCCCCAAGGCCAGGCTGGCCTGGCATTGGTCCTTTCTGTCCTTGGTACTCCATTGCTCTGGTTGCCTGTGAGGCTCCTTGTGAGGCCTCCTGAGCCCAGGGATGTTTGCCTAATTTATGGGACTTGGCAGACCCTCAGAGTCTGAGCAGGACAGAACCTTCTAACACGCAGCGCACTGACATTTAGGGTTTTTTATTGCTCGCTGGGGGAACATACACGCGGAAGGCCGGTTCCCTTCTTGCTATAAAGCTTGGGAATGGAGCGAAACAGGTTAGAGAGCTCCCCGCCCTTGCCCACCCTGGAGTGGTGAGAAAGGTCTCCCTGGAACTGCCGGGCTGTTGATGCCATTGCACACTGCTTCCCCTTGGTTCCAGGTACTCTTTTTCTCCCTGCTCTGCCCATTTGGGTGGTCCATGCAGGGAACAGCCATTTTGATCACATCTGGGAGCTGATTGACTCATGGGACCTAATTCCCCATCTGACAGGTGCTGTAGACGCCCCAGGTCCAGCGCCTCCCTCTGTCTAGCTTGATAACGACCTCTCTGGGTGCTGAATGGTGACAGCATCCCTGGGCCTGGGTTTTGCAACAGCATTTGGTTCTCTTCTCTCCGGTAGCCATGTGGCCTTTGTGGTAGTGAGCTCCCTGTTCCCTGTTATCCATTCCTGCCTTCTTCCTTCGTCAGAGAATTTTGGCTATACTCGTGGCACTCAGACTAGAGATTCAGCTTCCCAGTCTTCCTTGCAGCCAGGTATATCTACGTGGTCAAGTCCTGCCAATGCAATATGGGGAGAAGGGATGCAAACAATTTCTGGGTCATGCCATTAGAAGGAGCCAGGGCGTGCCTCTCCCCATCCCTGTGGGTTGGATTGCAGATGTTGTGGAGAGCTTTCTTGACCACGGGAGCGGAGGTGACACGATAGATGGTAGCACAACGAGATGGGAGCAGGCTGGGCCCACAGTTGCTACCCCAGCTCAGATTGCTACTTCAGAGAGAAATGAATGCCACCCATGTTTAAGCTACTGTTGGGTGAGGTTTCCCTCAATCCTACCTGAGTCCATATCTAAAATGAAGGCCCATTCTCCCCTAAGGAGCATCCACTTACATTGGGAGCTGGTCTTCAAGTCCTCTGAGCAGTTGGAAATCAGATGAAGCTCATCTCCTTCCTGTTCTGTGGATCCTCCACCATCCAAGAAGCATGTACTTATTGTGACCCGTGTCAGAGCAGCAAGTCCTGAACCTGGTCATGCATCAACACACAGCAGCTTGGTCCCACCAAGTGCCTCCATCTGACAGAGTTAGATTTTTGGGGTCAGAAACCCAAAGTGCTGCTTTTAATTAGCTCCCCAGATGACATGGCTCCTGAAGTTTAGGGAACAGTTTGTTAAGTCCCTTTAGTCTTTAGGACCTCCTAGTCTGGCCATAAACAAACAAATATTTGTTTTATTAAAAAATCATGCTGCTGGAGATACAGGCAAAGTCCCTCTTTCATGGATCTCACTTCCTAATGGGGGAGACAGAGCAGCTGAACCCAGCAGGTGTGACAACAGGTGGGGTAGGTCTGTGAAACAAAGGGACGCAGGGCAGTGCAAGAGAGGGCGGGTACGCAGGGAGGGAAGGCTTCCTAAGCAAGTGACATCGGAGGCGAGCGAAGTCTGGATGATGCGAAGAGATGGGCCGTGTAGGCTGTGTGCGTTACAGACCTTCGAAATCACCAGGCTTAGAAAAGAAGATGCTTATTGATCTCTCATGTGATCCTTCGGGGTGGGCGTGCAGGCTGGCAAGATGGCTGTCTTCTGCACAGACATCCAGGGACCCAGCAGATAGCTGCTCCATCCTCTTCAAAAGTAACCACCAAGGTCATCTTGGCTGGAAGGGGAAGGAACTTGGAGAAGCTTTATGGGAGTTTGCTATGGGTTGGATATCACTTATGCACATGTTCCATTGCAGTGAATTTGGTCATATGTCATCCCACCAAAAGGGACCATGGGTAATGTAGTTCGGTCAAATGACCCAAATTTTAGTAGACATCTTGTGGTCTCTACCAGAAGTGGAGGTGAGTTGGGTATGCTTAGCAGCAGTGAGGAAGCCAGTGTGGCTGAAGTAGAGTGAGACTTGGGAGGAGGGGTAAAGATGGAGAGAGGCAAGGTCCACAACCCAAGGAGTTCTCCCCTCCACCCACCTTAGTAAAGATTTAGCAATTATGATCTTTTTGAGTAGAACAGTTCCCAATGTACACAAAAGTAAAGAGAATAGCATGATAAATTCCCAGGTACCCATCAGTTTATCATTGTTTCACCAAACCAATTATAATTTTAAAACAATGTGCAAATAAGTCAGGTGCCAAGAAGAGGGCTAAGTCTCTCACAGGCCCCCACTGACCTGGCACAGTCTCTCAGGAAAATTATGAAAGAGATTTGAAAACATTTTGGACTTTTAGAGAAAAAAATAGCATGACAAGCCTATGATTATTATTACCTTTATCAGAAATTCTAATATTATATCAAATGTAATCTTTTTAGAGATAAGGTTAGTTATTTAACTATGAAACAAATTATCCCAAAGCTAAGTGGCTTAAACTGACAATAGCATTTATTATTGCCTAGTCTTTGTGGTTCAGGAAAGTGAAGGCGGCTGAGCTAGGTGGTTCTGAACTTGGGGTCTTTCATGAAGATGTGGTTATAGTGTTGTTCAGAGCTATGATCATCTGAAGTCTCTGCTTCTAAGGTGGCTCACTCATGAGGTAACAATTGTGTCAGTCATAGGTGCGTGACCACGGTCCTTCCTTCATAGGAACCTTTCCTCGGAGCTGCATGAGCATCCTCACAACATGGCGACTGACTTTGCTTGGAGTGAGTAATCCAAGAGGCCAAGAAGGAAACCCCAGTACTTTTTATAACCTAGCTTCAGAAGCCACACACCATCATTTCTACAGTATTCTGTCGGCTACACACATGGGTCCTGATTCAGTGAGAGAGAGGACTATGTGAGGATGTGTATGTCACCGTGAAGACTGGCACCCACAGAATTCACTGCTAGGCTCGTTACAATGATCTATTTGAGGGCTGGGGAGGTAGCTCAGTGGTAGAGCACTTACCTTGCATGTATGAGGCCCTGTTCAATACCCAGTACCAAAAAAACAAAAACAATAATCTGTTTGAAGTGTAACCCACTCAGTGAGCTTTGGAAAGACTATTAGGTCTAGAAGGACTTTAGGAACTGGTGCCCAAACATGAATAAACAGAGATTTCTAATGACTGGATAATAGAATTGGGGGATTTTATAGTTATGAGGGAACATAGAAGTAATTTATTTTGACACTCCCATTTTATAGAGGAGAAAATTGCTCCCAGAGAGTCAAAGTGGCTTGTTTATAGCTGAATAAAGATTAAAGATCAAATCCTTTAACTCTTTGTTCTGTGGTGCAGAAAAGAGCCCAAGATTTGGGGTCTGGAGATCCAACCAGTGGTCTCTGAAGAGGTGACCCTTTCCCCGGAGCTTGATCATCTTCTGGAGAAAAGTTCATCCTTTTGGGATGATGTTAAATATTCTCCATAAAACTCAACATGTCTTTAAAACGTTCAGTTGATGATGGTACAGCCTTATTCATTGAATTCATTCATCTTCCCCAGCAAATAGGAGCGTGAGATGTGATTCTACTTAACTCAACTTCATGGAAGTCTCACATATGCTGTCCATGGAGTAGCAATCTGGGCACACTAGAATTTTCCTAATTAGTTAAGGTGTTTTGTTTATTTTGTTTTGGGTTGCTTGCCACAGAAACCTGTTGACTAGCTTAGGCAAAGTAAAAAGTAGTTTGAGGGTCCATAGGATACCTCATACGTCAAAAGAAAGCTTGAACCCAAGGTTCAGAGTCCCCATACCTCATCAGCAGGAGTCCCTGGCTTCTCTCCTCATTGGACTCCCCAAGAACAATCCAGTCCCAAAGATTTCCATCTCACAAGTGTCTCTATTGATGTCCAGTTCCCGGGAGGCAGAATGTGCCTGACCCACCTGAGGCCACGCATCCTCCAGTGATCAGTCAACTGTGGCCAGGGGTGACATCACGTAGCAAAGACATGAACTTTGGCCGACCTTGATATGTCTGGTTGTGTCCAGTGAGCTACCCAAGAGGTATCTATGGTACCCTTTGAGCTTCCACCACACCACCAGTCTTATCCTTGGAGAGTGCGCAAAGTCGTTCCTACTGCATTGCTATGCAGGAAATCAGCATCCTCAACCCCACTATGAACTCACTTGTTTTCATTTATCTTAAGCCCACACCTTTGGGATTCTGGCCAAGACACCTTCCTCTTTGGTTTTAACTTCCCATCTATATACAGAGAGGGTTAGTCCTGCTGATCTTTATGGTCCCTTCAAGTCAAAAGAGCCTACCAACTGTGGCAGCCCTCCCCTGGCTGGGTCTTGCCCTGTGCGTGTGAATACACACAAGTATGTGTGTATAAATATAGTCTCCGAGAGCACATCACACATGCTCGGGTTCTTGGGCACCTGTGAAACTGCAATGGTGGCACTCAACAAGGGCTGTTCTGGATGCCTGTCTCTGGACGGAACTGATCATGTGATGAGTAGGAATCATCTGAATGGATCGTTAAATATTTCAAACAGAAAATCCAATGACTAGTGCGTCTGTCTTCATACTGTGCAATTGTTGGTATAATTTAGGCTAGAACTGGAATCAGGTCCTTCCAGGGTTTGACTGACAGGAACTATAGCAATAAATAGGGCATGGAATGGGGAAGGTGGGTGTGGGAGAATAACAATGAGACTTTGTCACACCTCACAGAGGTTCCTTCATGGTCAACAGGTCGATGGATTTTAGGTGAATAAAATCTGTGGGAATCTTGTAGGAACCCTCCAGTCTCTACAACTGGGAAAACTCAGATCTACCTCATGATTTAGCTAGGGTTATAGGGTAAGGAATGTGTCAATGGAAAGCCATGTCACCAGACTCCTAAACGTGGTCCCAATTTAGTCCATTCACAATGTGAAGCCCACCTTAGAGATGGGTCCTGAACCATTCCAACCTCTTCTAATGATCCCACATGATCAGACCAGTCCTCAGAAATAACACAGTTTTGTCCCGACACTGCCTTCCCTAGGCAGAAGTTACATCATGTCTTTGGTAGGTGTACTCAGGCAGGTGGCTTTCCTCGTTGTGGTTACTGGTTTTGCCCCTCGTTGGCTGCCATAGAGGCAAAGCGTCTCACTCTCATCACATCTATCCAGGACCCATCACTTTTTATCATGGAAGAGAATCTTTCCCAGAAACCCGGGACAGACCTCTCCTTTGGTCTTACTAGTGGGACGTGTTGGGTCAAACACCACCTCCAAACTAACCACCATCAAAGAGCACTGGTGGTCACACCCTGCTTAGGTTAATCTTGCTTCCATCCCTGGGAGAGTGACCAGACCCCCCATCCATAACTTCTAGGATGCCCACCAGGGGGGTATACAGCAGGGTGGCAGCTGTATGTGTGCAAGATGGAGAGTGGAGAGGGTCACTGGTTGACAGTGACATTGATTGTGTCCCCTCTTGGCCATCTTGTCCATCCATTAGAGCCCATGGCTGCCAATAAGCAAGTCCTATAGAGTTTTTATTATTGTTATTATTATTTATTTTTACAGACTGCATTTTGACTCATTGTACACAAATGGGGTACATCTATTCATTTCTATGGTTGTGCATGATGTAGATTCACACCATTTGTGTAATCATACAAGTACACAGGGTAACGATGTCTGTCTCATTCCACCATTTTTCATATCCCCGCCCCCTCCTCCCTCTCATTTCCCTCTATATAATCTAAAGTTTCCTATAGAGTGTTTAAGCATGTTAGCTAGTGTGCATATATGTGTGTGTGTGTGCGTGCGCACATGTGCATGCACATGCACACTCGTGTGACAGGCACAGAAAGAGTTATGACCCAAGGCCTTAAATGTTCTTTCCTTAATGAGACTTGCGGAAATGCAGTATTTTTGCTTTAAAAGAATCATAATGAAGATGGATTATAGTTTGGGGTCTGATTGGAAAGAGCCAGGAACTAAGATTAATTAGCAGCCGCATGTGGTTTATTTTCAAGGTCGTTTTTACTCAGCTTCCAGAAATCCTGGCACAGTATCTTCAAACTCTCTCTGAACTTTTCATAGGAAACGGGGTAGAGGATTTTGCGTCCTGGTCTGATGGGGAGAGGCATTCGCCTTCCTGTAGCAAGCTCTGGGCTTGTCACTTGCCAAGCTTGGGAAGGCCGTGCATGGTCACCCCAAGCTAAACAAGCCCCACCGAGTTCCTACGGGTATGGCTTCAATAGGGATCCAGCTGACATTTATCAGGAGGCGTGTGGGCATTGGATTTGAGGGTGGTTTTAATCCTGCGAGCCGTTTAAAATCTCCTAAAATTCCTCGGCATCCTTTCTTATTATTAAAGCTTAAACTTTCCAAGGATTTTCCGGAAAAGAGGGAGAGCTTTGATATAGCCCGCTCACTGCAGTTCCCAAGCTCCGGGAGGGTCTTAGCGACTTTGTGGATAATTCCCCTTGATCAGCACTCAAGAGACAGCCCACTTGGTTTTTCAGCCTTTTCTTTTCTTCGGTGACACTCTTGCCTCCTTTCTACCCAAGGACTAGCTCTCACCTCCCTGGCAAATCCATCAGGAGATTCCCACGGCCCTCGCCCTCGGGCTAGAAGATAGACCCCCCACCCAGTCACCCAGCTCTGCCTGCGGGGTCCTAGCTCTCACCCTTTCTCCCTGGGCTCCAAGCATACTGGCTTTCTGTGGGTTCCTTGAGTAAGTGGCTCCTTTTCCTGCTTCAAAGTCCTTACATTGTTCCCTTTGCTTGGAACATGCTGTCCACTCAGTCATTGTCTGAGTGCTCATTTTCCAGGCCTCTGTTTAAATGTGACCTCCATGACTTTTTCAACTATCTTCTTTAAGTATCCACCACGGCATTCTGTTTGGGTCCTCCTGAACAATAAACAATCTGTGTTGTTTATATACAAGTATAGACTTGTTTAGCCTGTTTCCCCTACGAGGTGGAGGGCAGCGTCTTGCCAGTGTACCCACCATTGCATGCCAGAGCAGAGCTCCATGGGCTCTGGGTCAGAGCTGGCTGATCAGTGAGTCCTGCCTGCCTAGAGTAGCTTTCCTGGGGCCACCCATCTGGGGTCGCTCCTCTTGCGCGAATGGCTCCTTCCTTGACTGGTTTCTGAGGACCAGATTAGGCTCCTGACTCTGCAGACCCTTCAATAAATAGTCACTGATTGGTTAACTAAAATAACTCTATTTCCAAGGAAGAGTATTCTGTTTCAGCCCAACTGAACTCTATGAAATGGAGTGCAAGGTCAGAGTCATTAGGGACATGAATCAATTAGGTTGCATTACCTGTAAGAACAGAGGTCTTAATTGTTGCTGTTTTAAATAAAGATAGTTAATGATCTCATGTACTCTTTGACTCTTATATAGTTCCTACTATCTGCCCTCCTGTTTTACATTTCTATCTATCTGTCTTGTGTGTGTGTATATATATATATATATATATATTCTATATATTCATACACTTTATATATAGTCATATGCTTAGTCCTAACATCATCTGTATGATGGGGGTGCTGTTAAGGTCTTCATGCCTCAGGTGCAGAAACTGAGCCTCGGAAGTGAAGCACCTTGACCAAGTTCAAGCGGGTGGTAGAGCTAGCACCTTAGTTCCAGGCTGCTCTGGCCCAGGTCTACATCCTGCTGCTGCATTGTGAGGGCAGGTCTTGAGGTAAGCATGCTGGGTTTGACAGGCACTCAGTGACACCAGGGTGCACAGTCGTGTGTCTGTGATTCCCTGGGCCTTCCCCTCAGGGCTCCGCGTGGCTATCTATGGCACTGGAGTGGGAAACCGGGGAGGGGAGGGGCGGGGACTCTTCTCATGCTACCCTCACCTTTTATTGGGGAGGAGAAATTTTTTCCAGGAACATTCTGAGAGTTCCCTTCACATGTTATGGACCAGACCAGGGTCAGGTGGCATGCCCATAGCAACCCGACAAAGGAAAGTGGGGTGGCCATGAACAAATGATGTCCTGCCCACGGGGTACCCGGAGGACTCAAGAGCAGGACCCATACTGCAGGAGTAGAGCCCGATACTTGGGTGGCATACATGGATCCCAGTTTCCTTTGACTCTTTGTCCTCAAGCAAGTCCTGTGTGGCTGCAGACAGGAATTTATGGGTTTGTGAGTGTGTGGATATGTAGGTAAGGACCATGGTTGGAGGTGGGGAAAGGGCCCAGCATGTTCTTCCTCCCTCCAATCCCTGCTGGATGCCCAGTTTGCCCTGGGATTTTCGGCTGCACTGACAGGTAAGGTGCACCTGTGGGGCGGGGAGCATGTGGGAGGGGCCCGTAAGTCCCTCCCAGTGTGGACCTTTAAGCTCTGGCTTGGGAGCCCTTAGAACTCGTATTGCTGTGTGCTATGCTTGGTAGTAGGTTCTTAAAACTCTGTCTCAGTTTATCTTCACAAGTGCCCTGTGAGGTATATGGTTATCTGCCTTCTCCTTTTTATCAATTTCTGGCCAAGTGACTTGGGGCAAGTTACTTAATCTTTCTTGCTTCGTTTTCCTTCTCTGTAAAATAGGGGTAGTAATAACTTACTTTCCTCATATAAAGAACTTAGAATGATGCCTGGAACATAATGATCAGTGAATAAAGGAACTTGCGATCCTCCTGCCTCCGCCTACAAGACGCTGGGTGTGTGCCAACTGCACCTGGCTATTTAGCTGTTCTTTTTCAGATGAGGAAACTGAGACTTGGTTAGCAAGGAACGGGTGCTCGATCACACCCTAAGATGGGCTGAGTCAGGCTCACCTGCTTTTGATGACAATGATGCTGGCGGGGCAGGAGGAGGAGGAGGAGGAGGAAAAGAGAGGAGGAGGAGGAGGAGGAGACAAGGGAGATGATGTCAGTGATGACGATGAGGTTGGTGATGAATGATGGTCATGGTGATGTTCGTGATGAAAAGAAAGGAGGAGGAGGAGGAGAAGGTGGAGCAGGAGAGAAAGGAGGAGATGATGTCAGAGACACCGACGCCTGGAAAGAGGAAGACGTGGTGAGAGCAGCAGCTCTTGAGCACGCGCCATGTTCCAGCCAGCATGCCGAGCATCCACCCCTGGTGACGCAGAGAGGCGGGCACAGCCAGCAGCACTCAGGGGTGAGTGTGGAGCAGGACTCACAGCTGGCCCCGCTCCACAGCCCGGCTCCAAACTCCATGTGGCTCCATCTTGGGGAAAGTCTGCTGGGAGGCTCAAGAGAGTTGCAGACCCCCCACCATGAATCAGAATCACCTCCAGAGCTTTTCAAAGATACCTACCTGAGCCCCAGCCTGAGAGAGTCAGAAGCCATCGGTCTCGGGTGGAGTTCAGGTATCAGGATGTTTTTAATCCAGGTGATTTTTGAAAACCCCCCTGTTCAGATGTCACTAAGGGTTACCCAGAGCTGATATTTCAGGTTATCTCTGATCTGGCTGCCACGGAGGCTGCCGGGAGGGTGGGAGTGGAGCCAGAAGGTTCCATTGATCTGAGCTCCAGGGAAGCCCAGCTAGGGACCAATGTGAATTGTCCTGGGAACTGTCACCATTTTCTCAACTTTCTGGCCATCTCTGCTGATTCTGGGGTGTCTTAGAGATTAAAACAAAATTCTTGTTGCCCCTCTCTTTATAGCAAAAGCACATGTGATCCTGGGAGTGAATTAAAAAAAAAAAGAGCCTTATTCTATTCTGAAACAGACATAACCCCAGAGCTCATTTCAGCCAAGCTTCTTATTATAAACTGAGACCCAGAGAGGGACAGTGGCGTGCCCAAGGCCCTGAGACCAACTCACTCATTCCTCCCCCATGGAGGGCCAGCCTGCAGCTGCTGTGAATGAGAGCACCCACTCTGTACTTCTTGCTATGAAGACTTTATAAAATAATCAAATCAATATACTTAATATAATTTTTGTTCATTTCTTTGAAAGATGGGATGTGGCAGCTGAGTCCACTGTCAATATTTTTATGAACTCTGTGGAAAATATGATGTTAAAGGCTTTTGGTAACCACTTCATTAAGTTTGGTTTCTTCTAGGCCACCACAAAAGGTAAATAAACCCTAATGAGTAATATGTCCAGACTGAGATCCTGTAAGCTATCCAAAGAGTCAGGGCCTCAAACACACTCATCCCCCACCCCAGCCCGGGGGGAGTCTGAGAAAGGTGATCCCAGCTAGCACCAAAACTTCAGACAAAGACTTATTAACCCGCAAATTAGATACTAACTAAATAAAGCCAGAATTTCCATAGACTGAACAGACTTGCACAGCATCAGTAATACTGTGCAGTTAGCACATGGCCAGTTGGCCTCCCATCAAAGCAGACAGCTCCCTGGTAACCAGTACACGGAGATTAATGGAACTGCTGGGCCTAACAATGACCCCAGGTCTTATTCTTTCATTCATTCCACAGATTTTATGCTAGGTGTTGGGGATTCAGGAGTGATTAAGACAAAGTTCCAGCCCTCAAGGAGTTCATTGTCTTTGGGGGAGGAATACAGTACAAGAGAGCAGACCTATAATCTGGGGGTGCAATGGGGACTGGGAAGAGTGACTGTACCATCCTGGGGGAGATGGATCAGGAATACTGCCTTGGAAGGTCTTGCACCATTGAAAGAAAGAGGTCATTTTTAAAATAGGAGGACTTGAGTGTGTTTACAGATGATGGGAAAAACTACCAGAATGAGGAAGGATCGAGGTCAACGCCTGGCGTGAGGGTCCTACAAAGGAGGAGGAGGATGGAGTCAGGTGGAGGCATGAGCCTTAGAAGGAAGGAGAACTTGCCTGTGCAGCAGGTGAGAAAGAGACAAGGGTGAACGTGGATGTGACTGCACCGGAGGATGAGGAACCAGAGTGGGGAGATGGGAAGACATGGCTGCTTTGGGCGAAGTGGGAGGAGCGGGCATGATCTGGAGTGTGGGGCTGGTGCAGTAGCAAAGGGATTCACAAGAGGGAAGGAAGGAAAGTCCTGAGAGGAACTGGCATGGACTGAGTGGGTCATTGAGGTGTCTGCTGGGTAGTGATGGGTGCTCAGTGGTCATCCGGGACTAAGAAAGAAGAGTAGCACCAAAATGAGTGGGTGAGTGGGTTTTTTCATAAGCACTAAGTAGTATGAACACAGGGGCCAAGAAGACTGGCTCATGGAGGATTCATTTTTTCAGATAGATATAAGGGAAAGAAAATGGCACACACGAGTTAAGGGTTTTGGCAAAGCAAGGCTGAAGTGGCCGGGTATAAAGAAGGGAGTGGAGACAGAGGAACATGAAGTAGCCCTGGGTCTGGAGGTCTTGGTAAGGTTAAACACAGATGCTCTAAGATTAATGGGGGAAGAGAGTAGAAGGACAGGTGATCTGTGATAGAGAATGGGATATTAGAGCTTTCGTTCCTGGTCAAGTGAACTAGGTTGCTTGGACTAACCTGCCCACTAAACACAACCAAGAATGCTGCATAGAATATAGAAATATCTTCTCAACAGTAACCAGAGCTGAGAAAACTGCAAGGAATTACTAGGCCAATATTAAGGGAAAAGAAGAATATGGGCAGGCAAGTGAGCATAAAGTCTGCTTTTACCCTGAGGGAGTCTGGTATCCTAGCAAATCTGAACTTTTGTTTTGCCTACCAAAATCAAAGTCAAAGACCAGCTCAAACCATAGAGTCTAGCAAAAGGCTGTCACCACCATAAACTGGGCTTCCTAAGACTGTTTCCTTAAAGCCAGGGGTGAACTGAATTAAAGCAATTCTTACATGGTTTTGAAGTTCAGATTTGTACTATCTGGGTGGTCCACAGAAACTCCGACCTTGATTTTGGATTGAGGTGGGTTCTAAACTTCCAGACACATACCCTCTATAATGATTTTCCAAGTATAATATCCAGCACACAGTCAAAGATAACTAAATACACATGGAAATAAGATACTGTTAGGGACTCACAGATGTAACAGACTCCTTGATTTCAGATACTGTATTATGAAACACAGACTATGAAAAAACTGCTTTTTATGTTTCAAGAAATAAAGATCAACTTAGAAATATCTGCAGGGAACAGGAAACTTAAAAGATGACACAAAAGATTTGAAAATCAACTAGAATTCTTAGAATTGAAAAATAGAATATCAAAGTAGAGAATGATGTTTGTTTTTTGAGGTTTCTAAGATAGAGTAGTTACTGGTGCTGATACTGTCTGGAGTGTGGCAATGGGGAGTATTTAGTCAGCTTTTCACTGCTGTGACTAAAAGCCCCACCAGAATGACTGTAGGGAAGGAAAAGTTTATTTGAGGGGCTCACGGTTTCAGAGGTCTCAGTCCACAGAAGGCCAGCTCCATTCCTCAGGTCTCAAGGTGAGGCTGAACATCATGGCAGAAGAGGGTGGTGGAGGGAAGCAGCTCACATGATGATCAGAAAGTAAAGAGACTCCACTTGCCAGATACAAAATATATACCCTAAAGGCACAACTCCTCCAGCTACACCCAACCTGCTTCCAGTTACCACTCAGCTAATTCCACCAGGGGATTAATTCAGTGATTGGGTTAGGGCTCTCATAACCCAATCATTCTCCTCTGAACCTGTTTGCATTGTCTCACACATGAGCTTTTGGGAACACCTCATATCCAAACCACGACAGGGAGTTTGTGGCTAAGCGGCAGTGGAGGAGTCAACCAGAGGAGTTGAAATGATGAAGGAACACAGAGGCCAAGGGGTTGTGGAGTTGACCTGGGGAGTTGTTCAAAATTGCAGCAGTTCTTGGGGTGGGGACTCGGGGGCCTAAGGTATCACTAGAAGAGAGGAAGGTTAGCAGATGACCAAGATAAAGAGAGCTGAAGATTGATTTTGCCATGTGAGATCAAAATGTAGTGAGAATCCAAGAAGTGATCTGGAAATGGCATTGGGGATTCAGAAGGATGGATGGCGTCTGTCTGTCAAGAACTGTGAAGAGTCTGGGATTTGACCTCACTTACAGTGATCAACAGTGCCTTCTACAGCTCCATAAATGTTGGCAGAAGACTGGAGACTCTTAGGCCAGAGTCAAAGGACAATCTTACTCGCAGCAAGAGCAGGAACCAGAGTATTTGCATTTGTATTGATTTTTTTATTTTTTTATTTTTTGGTACAGGGATTGGACCCAGGGACTTTTAAGCACTAAGTCACATCCCCAGCCCTTTTATATTTTTTATTTCGAGATAGGGTCTCGCTAAGTTGCTTAGGTCCTCACTAAGTTGCTGAGGCAGACTTTGACCTTGTGATCCTTCTGTTTCAACTGCCTGAGTTACTGGGATTACAGGTGTGACCACTGCACCCAGCTGTATTGATTTTTTTGAGCCCCAGTTCCAATAATGAAGTACAACCAAGTTGAAATGATGGCTGCTTGTGAAGTAGGTTATGTTTCAGGAGAGGAGTCCTGAGACATGGGTCTCTGCATCTTTTATAATGGGAGGTAAACTAGTCTTTCCTTTGCTCTAGAGGGAGACATTATCTTTTTTACCCTGGTCAGTAGACTCATCTTTCCTTTACTCCTTGAGGAGGAGCTTGATCACTCTACAGACATCTTGACAGGAAAGTGCAGAATGAAGGTAGTCAGCACCTCTGCAGGCAAGATGTGCTGAAATGAAGGATCCATGCAGAATTGTCAGCACTTTCAAGCCCAAGTCCCCTGGACGTGAGGCTGAGTGGCTCTTACTTGTCAGAGGTCAAAGGAAGTGATGTCCTCTGAGGCCAGCAGGATTTTAGACAGAGTGAGGAGGTAAAGGATTTATTCTGCGAGGAAGGTAAGAATAGAGGGAATTTATTCCTACCTACTAAAACCAGAAATGCTGATTGGATCATTGAAAATAAGATTCTGTACCCAAATTATGTTTGGTATGACATAATACAATTCTGCATTGTACTGTGCATTCCTGCAAAGGCAGAGTGGAGAAGGTGCTGGACACGGGCCAGGAATGAGGGGACCTGGGAGGGAGTCCAGTGTCCAACAATGACACTCTCTTCCTGGTCATCGTTTCCTCACCTGTAAAATGAAAAGGATGGTGACTTTTATTAATTTTGAGATTTTTTTCACTGCAACAATCTATGATTTCCATGTTTAAAAAAATGATTGTCTAAATCTAATACCCCTAGAAAGTCTCTAGTAGTCAGAAAACCCTACTTTCAAGGACAGGTTATATTAAAATAGATGATGAAGAAGGTGATGATGGAGGTGGTGATAACAATGACTAGGAAACAGAAGAAGGGGAACATGGCTCCTGGCTTAGAGCTGCCTTTCATCTGCTTGGATGCCAGAAATACTGTATTCATGGGTATTATTACCTAGGCAGGAAATTTGTTCTAACTTTCTGAAGAGACCTGATTTCCAACAGCAAAAGTAGACACCCAAGTCTCAGACAGGCAGCATGTGGTTGAGAGTACATGTGGGCTTTGGAGCACCACAGACCTAGGTATAAATCCAGAGTCTTCTATTTCCTGGTGATGAAACTGGAGTGTGTTGCTATTTTGTGGCCAGCCCCATACCCCTATCTTTTTGGAGCCGCACACCCCTTTTCTGCAGATTGCTCGTGCCCCTCCTCTGTGGTTCCTGTGGGAAGTTACATACTCTCACATGACCACATCCCACAGGTCTCTGGCTGCAGTTGATTGGTTAATGGGTGGTTAGTTGAACCAAGCTGAGCCAATCAGAGCCTTTTCCTGGGAATTTTGAAAGTGAAACTGAGGGATGCAGTCTGTGTGGAACAGACGCCTGCAGGAAGTGAGAGCAAGGACCAGAGGTGCAGACAGAGGCCTGGTGGCGTCTGAGTCCCTGCTTCTGGTGGCTCTGAGGCTTGGCTGCTCCTTGCTTTACCCACATGTGGTTTGGTTCTTAAACACTGTTGTATTTTCTGAACCATCCAGGGTCAGAAAATTATTTGACTCTTTTAGAAATCCTGGGCAGGTTGTCCTCACAGTTCCTCAGTTTCTGAAATTATAAAATGGTAAAAATTGGGATAAAACTATAGAATATAGTTCTAGGTACTGTTGAACAGATGGAGTGACATAGCACATGTGGAATCTGGCGTGATGCCTTGCCAGGATAGGAGCTCAAGAAACGTTTTCTTTCCTTCTTGTCTTCAGGGCATCCATCCAGGGTGCTATTTTCTCAAAAATATTTTTTTTAACTTATTTGGAACCAGGCATAGTGCTTGGTGCTTGGAATGCACAATCTCATTTAGCCCTGCAATAATCTGAAGAGGCAGCGACCTGGTCTCCATTTGACAGACACAGAAGCATTCATGAAGACAATGGCCAGGAGAATGGTGAACTTGTTCACTGGAGTAAGGGTCTCAGAGTCCTCTCCAAACCCTGCGTTGCTTGAGCAGCAGGAAGTTTTGGACAATTAAAACCCAGATGTGAGAGGAGATGTCGAGAACCTACCGCCTTGACAAGAGGCTTAAGCTGAAAACAGAAATACAGTTGGCCCTCTGGACCTGTGGGTTCATCCATGGAGTCAACCAACTATGGATAGAAAATATTCAGGAAAAAAAAATGAACATGTGTAAGCTTTTTCCTTGTCTTTTCTGTGAACAACATAACTATTCAGATAGCATTTACTTTATATTAGGGGTTATAAATAATCTAGAAATGATTTAAAGTATACAGGAAGATGTGCCTAGGTTATGTGAAATATTATACCACTTACATAAGAGACTTGAGCATCCTCCAGATTTTGGTATTCATTGGAGTCCTGGAACAAACCCTGCATGGATACATAGGGATGACCATAGTTCCAAGATGGGTTGAGTGAGATGGCTATCAATGGCTATAAGGGGTTCTTAGGACCCATGCCTTTTGAACTTGCCCTCACCTAATGGAATTCTTCAGGTCCCTCTTCAGGATGGGGTCCTGTCCTAGGAGGGCTGAGTGCAGCCCAGAGTGGGAAGGAGGAGGTGCTGTGGTTTGAATGTTTGAGTCCCTCTGACATTCATGTGTCGGCACTAGTAACCAATGTGGGAGTATTAAGAGGTGTACCCTGGGGCAGAGATGAAGACACGGGCTCTCCACCCTCACATGTGGAAGTAGTGCCTTCATGGAAGAGGTTGAAGGAACACCCTGGTTCCTTCTGCCCTTTCACTTCTGTCCTGTGAGCACACCGCATTTGCCCTTCCTCCATGTCGGGATGCAGCGAGAGGCCCCATCTTGGAAGCAGAGATGAGCCTTTTACCAAGTCACTGGTGGCTGGATTTTGGATTTCCCAGCCTTCCAGAACCGGAAGTAATATTATTTATTACTACCCAGTCTAAGGTACCTTGTTAGAGCAACCCAAATAGACCAAGACAGGAAGGAAGTGCATTGAGTTACCATTGGTGCTTAAAAGACACTGCGTGCCTCCGGGACTACCACCCAGCTTGGGTGTGGTTCAGGAGGTGGTGGTGGGGAGCCAGGAAGGTGAGGGGCAAATTGGGGAGGCAGCCAGGGGGTGAGGATGGACAGGATGAGAGCCATTTCTAAAGATTTGTCTGGATTAGGCAAAAAACTGGACATGGGGGTTGAGAAAGTGGGACTCACTGAATTTACATCAGCTTTGAGATGAGGCGTTTCTTGGACAGACGGGTGGGTGAGTGAATTTTGCTATTGAAAGAAAGAAAGAAGGAAAGAAAGAAAGAAAGAAAGAAAGAAAGAGAAAAGAAAATCTTTAAAAACTCAAACATCACATTGCAGTGATTTATCTGTCATTGTCCCATCATTTCTTAACTCACTTTTTTTCTTTCTGTGCTGCGATGGAGGCCCTCACACTTGTGAGGCGAGTGCTCTACCAAAGAGCTAAACCCAGACCCCTCATTTGCATTCACAGCTGCTCTGTATTCCCCACACAGCCCAGAAGCAAAGCGTCATGACTGACTTTTGGTGGCGGGGTTTGGAGGTTGGTGGAAACAGGAATGGCAGGTGCTGGGAGCCGCCAGCCCTGGGCTTGTATTCTGCTGCCTCTGCTCAAGGCCTGTGGGATCAACCTGGTGCTTCTCTCTGAGCTGTGCCGCCGAAGGTTTCAGACAATTCTGCTGCTCTGGGCCTGCTCAGTGGGTGAGGAGCCCCACCTTCTCCCCTCTGCAAGTGGGTCTCCCCTTCTCTGTTTTATACGCTGGGGTCTGGAAATACCATTTCCATTTTTTAAAGCAAGACCTTTTCTTTAATTATTTAAAAATCAGTTCTATTGTGTACAGTCAAGGTATATAACCCGATGTTATGGGATCCATGCAGACGGTTTGTTAGTCAGCTTTCATCACTGTGACCGAAACACCTGAGAAGAACTACTTAGAGGAGGAAAAGTTTCTTTTGGCTTATGGCTTCAGAGGTTCTGTTCCTTGTCAACTGAGTCCATTGCTCTGGGCCCAAGGTGACCAGACCATCATGACAGAAGGGTGTGGCCGAGGAAGCTACTCCCCTCTCAGCAGCCAGGAAGCGGGACGGAGCCAGAGAGGGTCACAGGGAAGATGAACCTTTCCAGGGTACACAGGCAGGGGCCCACCCAGTCAGCCATTTCAGACTAGGGGTCGCAGCTCTCACAATCCAATCGTTTCACCTCTGAATATTCCTGTATTAACACAGGAACTTTTGGGGGACACCTTATATCCAAACCATAATAGATGGTGAAGCAAATCAGCATATCCATTCGTCACCTCGCATAGTCCTCCCCTTTTCCTGCTGGCAGACACACCCAGAGGTGAACTTTGTGGTCTTGTTTTTGTGGCGCTGGGGTGAACCCAGGCAAGCGCTGTGCCTCTGAGCTACATTCCTGATCTACCCAAAGCTTCTCTCAGTGCTCTCGTTAGCAGACTCAGACCACATTGGGGCCTTCAGGACGATGGCAAGAGCGAGACATGGCTTAACTGTGCCAAACCCAGGTGCTCCTCGCACCCCAACATTTCCATTGTGAATTAGGAGCCCCTGTGTCAGGCAGGGGTGGGTAGTGCAGATGGCCTGGGGTGCCACTGACAGGCAGGAGAGGACAGTAATCCTGACCTCGAGGGCTCCGGGCTCACTGGCTCCCACGGTCCCAGGCTTCCCTGGCACCCAATAGGCCATCTTCCTCCTTTGTGAGAGCTGCTGTCTTCCCAGGATGGCTTCTTCTCTTCCTCCAATGGGCTCCAATGCACCCAGCATGGTCAGCAGCTCTCCCAGGAAGCCAGGGGTATCTGCTCCCATCAGAGTTGGAGGTGACCCCTTGTTCCTTACAAATGCACTGCACTGGCTCCGTTAGAGCCCTCTGCCATGTTGCTGGCTATGGGGAATATTCATCCTCTGCACCTGATACATAAATGCAAATAATAGGGTCTGGGGTTGTGGCTCAGTGGTGGAGAGCTTACCTGGCATGTGTGAGGCACTGGGTTTGATCCTCAGCACCATATTAAAAAAAAAAAAAAGAAAATAATATCTGTCTCGCCTTGATGGACAGCTTCCCAGGGACATTCCACATCCCGACTTCTTTGTGCTCCCTGAAGGTACCCGCTCATCCAGAGCAGATGGGGGCCCAGAAAGTTCCCCTTGACTTAGTATCCTTCTGACAAAGAGGAGTTGGGCCTGAGCAGGTTTTGAGGGGAGGTGGGTTCCAGAGAATGAGGACCAGAATGGAGGAGGAAGGTGGGGTTGGGGAAGAAGAAGTAGAAAAACGTGCAAGTCATAAAACAGCCCGGAGCCTGCAAGCCATTAGTTAATTAACCAAAGCGGAAAATCAGAAGGCCGGTTTGGGCTGCCATGACGGGCTCGCAGCTGCTTTTGGAGTTTGATTGAATAAAGTATTTTTATTAACTTCACATTTTACCTCTAATTTTCCCCCTCGTTCTTTCCTATTCTGGGGTCCTCATAGTCCTCGACTCCCAGACAACAGTGATAAGTAGTGGCAGGGGAGCTGTCCCCTCCCTGTTCCCTGACAGGCTCGTCTCAGCCCCTCTCTGCCCTGGCTAGGTTCACCTTTCTCTGTCTGAAAACCTGGGTCCACACCTCTTCCCGTATTTACGTCCTTCTGGTCCTGAGGCCAGGCCAGGAGGGCAACTCTTGGAGTGTGATTGTTCTCCCACCAAACTTTCTGGAGCCCTCCACGCTCTAACCTCTGTCCTAGGCAGAGGGACCAGGTGGAGTGTGATAGGCAGGTTTGGGCCAGGAGCCTGGTTACTCAGTCCAATTCATTTTTGCTTTACGGGGCTACCGTTTTCTTCATTGCCAGCCTGAGATGACAAAATCTCATTGTGTAAGAAATTACAAATGAGAGGTGTTAGCATCTCTTGAGTGACAGGCATTTTTGCACGTATTATTGAGTTTGTGCTGAGAGGTAGGTGTTTACTGAAGAGGGAAAGAATGTAGGATCAGAGCGCTTATAAATGTCGAAGTTTGCAGAACCCTTAAAAGGGATAAACCTGGGGCTCCCACCCGGGCTCCTGTTTCTCAGATCTGCCAATCAGTACTGCCAATCTGAAATATTGTAAAGCGGCTTCCTCCCTATTGCTGTTGTAGAGGAGAAAAATAATATCTTTTCTTCACTCATCATAAAGTTCCTGGCTGCACTCTCTGTAACAAAAGGCAGATTAACAAGAGAACCATGCAAGTTTATTTAATGTAAGCTTTACGGGGCACAGGGGCCTTCGGAAGTGAAGACCCAGAGACACAGGGAAATCTGTGTATTTTTATGGACGAAAGGGTCTGATCTAAGGGGAATACGGGGTTGGGGGGAGCTTGGCAAAGTCTGTCTTTCAGCCGCTTCTCTTTCTGTGTGTCTTTGTTCTTCCCCTCAGGTATAGGAAGGACCTTCTGGACGGAGGGTGTTATGAGCACCTTACAGCAAGGCAGGGAATTCTTTTATGACCTGCTCTGCAGGGGCGGGCTGGGGAGGGGGAGGTCAGAAGGCCTTCCTGCTGTTGTTCTCAAGTTCTTTCAGCTTAAAAGACTGAGTACGGATTGTCCCCCACTTACGATGGTTTGATTTATGATTTTAAACTTTAACAATGGTGTGAAAGCCATATGAATTCAGTAGAAACTGTAGTTCGTATTTGGAGTTTTGATTATTTTTTAAGCAAGAAAGATGCAATAACATACTGTCAGCGGCAGTGAGCCGAAGTTCCCAGTCAGCCTCGTGACCATGAGGGAAACAGGGAGCCCCCGTGGTGGCTCTGATATTCAGTAGGTCAGGTATATTAAATGTATTTTGCACTTACAATTTATTTTCTGATCCTAGGGATTGAACCCAGGGGCCCTTTACCACTGAGCTATTTATTTATTTATTTTTATTTTTTATTTTTAAACAGGGTCTCCCTAAGTTGCCCAGGCAGCTTTGAACTTGTGATCCTCCTGCCTCCATCTTCCGAGTTGCTGGGATTACAGACATTCGTCACCATACCTGGCCCACTTATATTTTTAATTTATGATGGGCTCCTGGGGACGTAACCCCATCGAGGTCGACAAGCACACGGGCACCAGGGAGCAGGTTCTGAGCGCCAGCACAGACTTAGCCCACCTTTGCCCTTCCACTGACCCCCGGAGTTCTCAGCTTTCGGTCTCTGCCACCCTATTTTCCCAGAAAACAAACCAGGTGATGATATTCCCTTGCTTAAAACCCCTCAAAGCCTTCCTTTTGTCCAAAACAAGTAAAAGCTTAAACAGATAAAAATCCAGACCCGGCCCTCGTGGTCTGGTCTCTGTCTGCCTTTATGGGAATGTCTCCCTGAACCAGTCTTTCCTGAACTAGTCTTTCCTGGTTCCTCTGTGACCTGGTAAATCCTCAGGGCTCTGCCCTACACCTCTCTCACCCCTGGACTCTTGGCGACCCTTCAAAGCCAACTTGGAACATCATGGAAGCCATCCCACACCCCCATGGGCAAGTTCATCTCTCGGAGCTCCCCAGAGGAGGCGCCTGCACACTGAGCGTCCCCTTGCCACCATTCTGTGACTGTGGGGACTGCCTCGCACTCAGCACAGGCACGCAGGTGCTTCTGGAGCAGGTGCGACTTTGCCTTCTGTTTTGTGCTGTGCCTCTTAAGGTTGGGTTCCCTGAGAAGCAGACTCTGAGGTGGAGTTTGTGTTCAGGATGCTTAGTAAGGAGGGCTGGGCTGCAGTGGCGGGGGAAGGCGCAGGCATGAGCCCAGGGAGAAGCCAAGTTGTAGCCTTGGCTCAGCAACAGCCTTGGTGACTGCCCAGGAGCTGTGGAGTTGGCACGGCCACTCCCAGTGGACCTGATTTTGGTTTTGCGTGTGTATGTGGTAGTGGAAGGGGTACTGGGTACCGAACCCAGGCTCTTCCATGGAGCCACATGCCTAGCCTTTTTTATTTTTTTATTTTGAGACATGGTCTTGACAAGTTGCTTAGGGCTTCACTACATTTCTGAGGCTGGCCTTGAACTTGCAATCCTCCTGCCTCAGCTTCCAGAATAGCTGGGATTTCAGGCATGCACCACCAAGTCCAGAATTACGGAGCTGCTTTTGCCTGAGGTGGCTCTTCCCAGTGTCCCAGCATTGCTTAGTCATTGGATGTGGCCTGCCTGGGAAAGGGTGAGACCTTGAGTGAGACAGCTCTTTGAAGCTGAGGCCAGGACTGGGGGGGCCACAGCCAAAGACTGCTGCCACCTCACGGCAGACACTGTGTCCACCACAGAGGTGTCCCAGCCCTACAGGAACACAGCCTGTGCCCTCTCTTGCTCACTGGTCTTTGTTCTGCTCAAATTAAAGCATTTATGGCACAGGCTAGCAATGGGGTCTGCAGGTCAGAGACCACGTTGGCACACCTGAATACTCAGCACGGAGCACAGAAGCAGGTGGGTAGATGCACACGGTGTCAGCTAAGCGCCCCACAGGCCTGCACCGTGTGCCAAGCACCTTCCCTCAGGAAGCCCCTGTACTGTCCCCTCATCCCCCATGGACTCCAGCTGCTCCTTGGGGACCTGCCCCTCGTGGAGCTGGCTCCTGCCCAGCCAGCCCTTTGGGGCATTCACATTTTGCCTGCCTCTGATGGACCCCAACCCTACCATTTCCAGGCTCTTTTCCTTTTGGGGCCTCCTTGCTGGGTCTCCTGGGTTCTGGGAGTGTGGGGAAGGGGAGATGGGTGTCGCTAGGGGCCGCAGGGGCTGGGGCGGTGGTGATGGAGTGGGGGCTCGGCCTTCGTCAGAGGCTTCTCTGTGCCAGGAAGTGGGGCTCACAGAGGTGCATTGTTCTGGGGCGCTCAGAGGGAGCAAAGGTCCCGTCACAGCCTCTCCGTCTCTGCCCGGGCGGCAGTGTTGGCTGCCATGTGGAATGCATTTGGTCCTGAAAGTGACAGCAAGGGCCAGGCAGTGCAGGTGGCTCAGGGCTGCGCTCCTCCAGAGGTGCTGGGTCCTCACAGAGAAGCAGTGGCAACACGGGGTGGTGACACCGGCACCTCGTCTGACCTGCCCCCACATCCCAGAGGAGCCTGGCAGGTCTCCAAGCCTCTGCAGCCCTCCGGTGCCCCTTCCTTCCCAGCCCTGGGCCGTCCTGGGGAACTCGGTCATGCGCCTGCCTGCATGTCCTCCCTGGGTCTCTGTGTACCCCACTGTTCACTTTTCTTCCCTCTTCCGGACCGTCTTTGATTCACGCTTGACTCCTCAGGATCGGAGAGCAGAGGCGACATCTTTATAGTTACCCTAGGTTCCTCTCTGTCCCCCAAGCATCCCAAGCCCATTTCTGCCTTTGCAGTTTCATCCACACATTTTATGTCCCCAGTTTCCTCCCTCTTTTTCAGTCCCCAAATCTGCCCTCCAAGGCTCAGCTGGAAGGCCCAAAGTTCTGGTGAACCCTAGTCGGACAGAGAGCCTGACTTGCTTTTGCTTCAAAGCACCATCACCCTTTTGCCCAGAGATCATAACCCTTCACAGTGAGAGTAACCTAATAAGGAAGACAAGTTCAGCCCTCGGAGGCTCAGATAGGTTGAGTAACTCGCTTAAGTGTTGCACAGCAGAGCTGAGGCTGGACTGGAGCTGCCTGACTCTGAAGACTGCCGAGCTTTCTCCCTGGGTCTCTGGTACTCCACGACATTCTTGAAAGGACCGCCCTTCAGGTTGTTCAGGTTGGAGAGATGGAATCTCAGCTTCTCACATCCGGTCAGGCCTTTACTTTTTTTTTTTTCCCCCCTTCTCTTTCCTTTTTGTTTTTTTCTCTCTGTGTTCCAAGAACTTACTCTCTTTCTTATTTTCAGCTCAGAAGTTCCTCCAGCTGTCTCGACAACTTGCTGCTTCACATGAAACCTCATCCAGGTAATTTTCCACTTCACACTGTAAAGAATAATAGCCAGGGGGCTCTTGTTATAGAAAAAACGCCTCGAAGCTGCGCAGCCCTGCACTCCTGGGCAGACAGCAGAATCTGCAGGGTAGCCTTGGCTGCAGGAGCTGGAAAAAATTAACTCTGCGTATAGATTTCCACTCATCCCTGGCTACTCCTCGCAGGGCTGTTTCAGTATTTCCTGACCATCTGAATCCACTTCTGTCTCTTTAATCACAGGGTCCTGGTGTCTCTGGGCCCCTGCTGCCTCTCCAGGAATGCAGGAATTCTTGAGTCTCTCCTGGCCCCTTGGAGAGATTCGACTCAGCCTGTTCCAGAGTCTTCTGTTTGTTCCCCACTGAGGCGGGGAGGGCAGGGGTGACAGTGAGCACCTACCGGGGGTCTCAGGCTGCGGATCATAGATGTGGTTCTCATTCTGCATCTCAAGGGCTGAGATGGAGTTTGGGGCACAAGGTGTTTACAGGGGTTAACGCGGGGGAAGACGTGGGGAGGAAATGGGATGTGCACAGAGGACGCTGAACACAAGCCCCTACAATTGGGGTCAACCCCACGAGAGTGAAGAGCAAGGACTGCCCATCAGAGCGACCAAGTGTTGTTGAAATGACCAGGCCTCTGTCCTCCTCTGGCTTCAACATTGAATGAAGTCATGTCCTGAGAAGGGAGTGGCCTTGGGGGAGGGGCAGCTGTCTACAGCTGAGCCCCATCTCAGAGGAGACCACGAGCTGGAGGCATCTGCTGACTGTACCCGCCCATCGGGCAGCAGTGCGTCCTCGAGGGCTGTTTTCAACCTTCTGTCACTGTAACAAATACTGGAGATGCTCAACTTGTAAAGAAAAAAGGTTTATTGTGCCTCAGGGTTTTAGAAGATTCCGTCCATGATCAGTTGGACCCATGGCTTTGGGTCTGTGGTGGCATGGCACCACGGCGGGGGGCACGGCAGAGCAAAACCACCCATCTCAGGGCCAGGAATTGAATGAATAAGAGGAAGAGGCTGGGGTTCCACGATTCCCTTGGAGGGCATAAAAGACCTCCCCTTAGGCCCTCTCTTAAAGTTTGTACCACCTACCAAGCTGGAGGGGAGCTGGAGAGGCCTCCAAAGCACGGGCATTTAGGGGACACAAGATCCAAAGCACAGTGGGCGTCTGGGGTGTGTCTTTGTGTCCACAGTGTAAGAGGCAGCCTTCCTACCCTTATTTGGTAGATGAGGTCCTACAGGGCATGACACCACCAGAGGCCTCATAGCTAGGAAGTAGCAGAGGCTGGATTTGAACCCGGGCTGTCTGAAGTCAAACCTCATGCATTCCCTGTGAGGCAGGGCCACGGGGCCTCAGGAGGAGTAAGAAGATAGTGGTGTGTAACATTGGTTTCTAGAGTTGTTCACCAGTGCATTTCCTGTGCAGCTGAGAGAAGTGTGTACTGCCAAGCAGAATCACGGCCACACGGGACAATGTGGAGACCGGAAACGCCTGGCGCCGTCACAGAGGAGATGCTGCCTTCGATGTTGTGCTTGGGTTGTGCCTGCACCAGGCAGAGGAAAGGCAGTCCTGGCAGCAGATGGAGCATGAGCCGAGTGGAAGTCGGAATGGCCACAACCAGGGGAAAGTAAGCAGAGAGGCTTAAGGGAGGCAGCGGGAGCCAAATAAATGAAATGTGAATGGGGAATGTGAACCCAGTTTCACTCTATTCCATCGCACACGCTTTTTCTTGACCATCTACTATGTGCCAGGCAGCTGTCATTCCAGAAGGCAGTGGACAAGAAGCTCGCTTACCCTCACCCCAAGTCTCAGCTGGAGCCTGGAGGCCCAAGCCAGGCTGGGAGATGGGTCCTGCCTACTGGGGCCACTGCAGGAGGATTGGTGGGGTCAGTCTGGCCCAAGTCTAAACCCTTCTGGGGTTGGGATGCATCAGGGCGTGCCCTGTGGGGATGTGACGAGAGGCTCCCCACTCTCAGGTTCCACCCATCTTTTCCTGCTGTGGGAGGATGAGACCACTCTGTGGATCCTTGGGAGGACAGAGTGAGGCCAGAGTCCGCCTTCACCCAACAAAGAGCCCTGGTGTGGCTGGGGGCCAGCCCAGGCTGTGGTGAGGACCTGGTGGCTTCCAGGTGGTGGGATTTTACTCACCTATAACACAACCAAAACGAAATCAAATGAACATCTTGATTTGGCTTAAGGGCTACTAACTTTTTCATTTGTCCAGTAAGGAAATTAGGAAAAAATCTGCTGCCTGGCTCCTCAAAAAATCTATGTTGAAGGCATAATGCCTGGTGCCTGTGGATGTGACCTTATTTGGAACTGGTGTCATTCAGATGTAACTGGTTAACATGAGGTTGTGCTGGAGCAGAGTGGGCCCCAGATCCAATATGACTGGTGAGCTCATAGAAAAAGGGGACATTTGGACCCAGAGGAAAGATGAGGACCCAGGCACAGGGGAGAAGCCGAGGGAAGATGGGCAGGATAGAGGAGCGACCAGCTCTGAGCCAAGGGGTGCAGGATTGCCAGCTCCCCCAGGAGCTAGGAAGCAGCAAGGGAGGACACAGAGGGAACGCCGCCCTGTCAATACCTGGGGCTCGGACTTGCTTTCCGGAACTTGAGGCAATACATTTTCTGTTGCTTTAAGTCACCAACTTGTGGCACATTGTTATGACTGTCCTAGGAAATACACTCCATCTAGAGTCAGTTTTATTTAGGGATGTTTTAATTCCCAAAGTACAAATGACAATCTCAGAATTCCCTTTGAGATTGAAGCATTTCACTTTATGAAACAAACAAACAAACAAACAACAACAACAACAACAAAAACAAAAACAAAAGAAAAACAACCTCCTTGGGGCCCCATTTTTCTCCTCTACCTTGAATTAAGAAAACACCATCCCAGCCGGGGGCAGTGGCATAATCCAGTAGCTTGGGAGGCTGAGGCAGGAGGATCATGAATTTAAAACCAGCTTCAGCAACTTAGCGAGGCCCTAGGCAACTCAGTGAGACCCTCTCTCTAAATAAAATACAAAAAAAAGGGCTGGGGATGTGGCTCAGTGTTTGAGTGCCCCGGGTTCAATCCCTGATAACAACAACAACAACAACAACAACAAGAACAAAAGAAAAGAAAGAAAGAAAAGAAAACACCATCCTAGATCAGCCCAATCCTCGGACTGGTACTGGGGGCTGCTGCTGTGGCAGAAGGAAATGGGGGGGGGGTATCAGCCCCTGTGGACCTGCTGGCGGGTTCTCATGCTTCTCGCAGCCTTCATGTTCTTGGGGTTTGGACTGTGAAATCTCCCTCCTCTGAGGCAGGGGCACTGCACTTGGGGAAGACTGTTGAGGGCTCAGTCCGTGAGAGGTTCCTAAGTTATTTGCCCATGAAAAATGCACATCCAGAGCCGTGGGCTGTCCTCAGGCCTGGGAAGGGAAACGCAGGCGTTGAGGGCAGCAGAAATAATGCTTGCACCTCTAAGGCAATCAGAGGACCCTCGTGGATACATGAGGTGCCCTCCTAAACATGACATACCTCCTGGGGGCAGTTTCTGGAGAATACTCTTTGGAGACCACTGTTCTAGAAACTAGGGTTCTGAAGTTTTCTATGTGGAACCTTGCGAACGCTCTGTGCAACTTCACGGTTTACCTTTCCTGCTGATGCTAGTGGTCAGGGTGATGTAAGTTGATGACGGTGGCAGTGAAGATGAGGATGGCGGTTAAGGGGGTGACACTGGTGATAGGCCATTGGCAATGCAGGTGCGTAATTTGGTATAAGTTTAGCGATCTTCTAAGGAGAAAGAACTCCTGGCTCACTGTTCCTTCTGCTTATCAGTGACACTATGAGTCTGGGCTGGGTTAATGACCCAGGCTAGCAGCAAGCTCAGGGCACCTGAGGTCTCTCTGGAATGGTCCATTCTCAGCTCAGTCACACCGGAAAGGGCAAGATGACTGAGGACCCTGTGGAGGGACTGTGGAGGTGGAGGCAGCAGTGGAGCTGCTGATAGAGGCTTTGATGGTGGTGGCAAAGACGTTGACAATAGCCAAGGGAGGTTGACAGAGAGGATGGTGAGGGTGGTGGCTGGTCACAGCGAAGGTGAGCACAAGGCTGGTGTTGGGAGTGGCAGAGCCGTGACCTCGGGAGTGCCGGGTGATGTGCCACGATGGGACATCCCAAGTTGTAACCTTGGTGTCAGTGATGGGGGCATCCTGGCGAGCACTGCGCACTGAGATCCTAAAGGGACCCAGGGACCCCATCTCTCCTTTCTTTGTAGCAGGTCAGATTCTGTGAGATGGAAGCTGGTCTGCAAAGAGCACATCCTGGCTTGGGTGGCATTCAGTGGTCTTCTCTAGAGAAAGGTATCCCTTTGCTCTTGCCTTGAATCAGCTCCGTAAGTGTCCCACGTGGCCAGTGCCCTAAAGCACTCTGTTGGGGACGTGAGCTTGCACGAATAAATCACACCCATTAATCACGCCAGAGCAATGCCATTGCTGCTCAGGAGTCTAGACCTAGACCGACCTACCCAGGACCGGGCCGCCCACCTCAGTATTGTTCAGGCCAGGCATGCTGTGATTCAACCGGAGTTTTTAGACAGAGGCTCTTATATCAAAGTGACACAGCTTAATAGCACTCTTCTCTCTCTGGAGCGGGGCTTTGGCGGGGATGGCAGACATACGGTCCTCTCTGGGAGGGTGGGAGTGATTCTCAGAGGCGGGCTTGGGCCCCTCCCCTACAAGACCACAGTCGGGTCCTCAGCCTGTAATTCACGGGGCCAGCCCTGACGTGTTGTTGCTGTATATAGCAGGCCAGCTCTGCCTCCCGCTGCCTGTTCTCTTCTGCAGGACTCAGTACTGGCCTGAGCAGGGTGGCTCCCTGGCCCTCGGAGCTGACTGCCTCTGGTGAATTTTCAGCACCTTGTGTGACACATTCTAGCTAGGGCTGCCCCATACCTACCTCGGGCCTGCTATTCATGGGTTCTTGCTGTTCCCTGTGCAGAACGCCTGGCCTAGGCCTCACCGACCTTTGCATGGGTAACCTTTCACAGACAACCACAGCCTTCTTGGCATGGATTGGAAATCACAGTAGTTTAGTTAAAACCAATCCCTTGTGTGTCTTCATGTAATTATTCCATGGAGCGTTCTTTTTGCTCTTTTCTGGAAAGAATTATTAATTTTCTTTTCTGGAAAGAATTATTCATTTTCTTTCCTTCCCTTCCTTCCTCCCTACCTTCTTTCTTTTTCTCCTTCCTTTCTTGGAATGAAATAACATCCCAACAACCTCTGGGAGAACCAGAGCTAGTTAGGAGAGTGTTAAAGCAGGCATGTCATTCATAGAGGTATCAAATATTTTCCTACGACCATAAATGATTGCCAGGGCCTTTTGGAATTCCAGTTACTGTCGGCTAGTGGGGAGCAGGGTGGGTCCTGTTTTGATGTTCTAGAAATGCAAGTCTTGAGGGAAATCTTCTTGGTTTAGTAAATTAAAAGCTCTGGAATTTATTGGATTTGATACTTTTGGTTTGGAATACAAATGTGTTATGTAGGGAGAATATATTTTGGGTCACTTTAGTGTAATTTTGAAGGACAGAACCTGTGTACGTTTGGGATCACAGCGTTAAGGGAATATTCTCAACAGTTTCAATTATATCATGAAGACCAGGTGACACATGATATACACCAGCATTCTTAGTGTTTAATTTCCAATTTGGCTTTGGTTTGAAATGTTTCAAAACACAGTACGCTGGAAGCTGAAGATGTGACAAGACGGTTTTTGTAAGTTGCAGTTGTCGGAACTGTGGTTGACACCCCCACATGCATTACACCCAGGCGACTAACCAGCCTAGGTCTGTCCTGCTGACTCTATCTCCCTTGCCAGGAGTTGGCTCAGTGCCAGACTGGCATAAGCTAACTTGGGTCAATTAAAGTCAAGGGGAGGGTTGCTCTGGGCTTCCAGAAAAGAAAACTCAGTCTCACCTGCTCTTTCTCCTCCCATCTTGCTGGATGCACACAGGAAGCAGGTTGTTCCAGGCGCTGTTGGCAATCATCTTGGGGCTGTGAGTATCGGGCAGGAGCCAGTACACTGCCAACGAGAGAGACATGAGCAGAAACTGGGTGGAGAGGCTGAACCTACCAGTACTGACCCTGCCCTACCTCTGGGCTTACTGTTCTGTGAAACAATAAATGCCAGGATAATTTGAGTCAGAGAGTTCTTATTACCTGAAGCAAAAAACATCCTGACACAATAATTTAATAATTAAGGATTTGCTATTACTAGCATTATGGTAAATGCTAGGGGAAGATAAACAATAGGACACCCAGGATACACAGTCTCTGCTCTTCAGAGTTATCAAGTGTTTATTGGAGATGTGAGATAATGACACAAAAAGCAGAGAGTGATGCGTGTTAGATCATGATGGAAGATTCGCTATGGCAGGAGTTGGAGAATTCTTTCTAAGAGCCAGATAGAAAATATTTTGTTGTGGCTACTCAGCTCAGCCATGTACCAGAAGAGCAACCACAGACACTTCATAAGTGAGTAAGTATGACTGTATTTCAATAAAACTTTATTGAAAAAAGAACAACTGGTGGGCCAGGTTTGGCCTATGAACTGTAGTTTGCTGACTCCTGATCTAGCAGTTTATAAAAAGGAGACATCTGTAGGAACTGGTATCAGGAGAGGATTCCTGGGCAGTGTGGGTGCTGGACAGAGTGGACATAAGTCAGCTGCACTCCTAAGTGTGGGCCTTCTCTTTGATGTAACTACAGAAGAGAAAAGTTCAGATTATATATCATAACCACACTAGACAGTCTTCTTGGAGATCAAGATAATTCTGCAGACCCTTCTCTCTCATTCCCCAGTTATTAGATGCAAAGAGCAATAACAGGAAACCATGTACAGAAAAGACTCTCTGGCAGGTCTGACTCCTACCTAAGGAGCCAAAGATGGGTCTGGGGAAACTCATGGCAGCAGCCCAAAGTCAATAGACATAAGACTCACCTGCACTCCTGGGTCTTGCATGGGGTGAGCTCTGGATTTTCTAAAAGTCAAAAAGTTTCCTGGAACTTGCCTGTAGTGGGTAATGTTTTAGGGGGCACTTGGGCCACAATATCTGCTTGAGAGAGTTGCTTCCTCAGAGTGACCTCAAGGATGGGTAGGATTTGAATAGGAGGCAGGTAAACATGGGTAGTTGAGAACAATATGGCCTTAGTCTGTTTGTGCTGCTATAACAAAATTTCATGGATGGGGTAACTTAAAATAGTTTTGAGATTTATTTCTCATAGTTTTATAGGCTGGGAAGTCCAAGATCAAGGTCCGGGCATTGGGAGAGTGCTACTGTCTGATTCCAGGGTGGTGCCTGGAACTTTGGGTCATCTGGAGGGGAGGGACACTGTGCTCATGTGGCAGAAGTGGAAGGGTAAGAGAACTAAACATGCTCCCCCACACTGAGGTCTTTTATAACAGCAGTAATCCACTCTCATGACCTCAGCACCTCCAAGACTCACACTGGGGTTTCGTTTCCAACCCATACGTTTTGGGAGATACATTCAGACCATAGCAGATGTGATGAGCAGAGGCTTGGAAGGTCCTACCGAAGTGTGTGAGGAGAAGCCCGAGGATGGCACCCTCCGGGCTACGCCAGGGAGTGCTGCTCCTTGACACCTTGAGACAAGAGCCTGACGTTTTCATTTGAGGAAGTACCTAGGCCAATACCTTCAGTCAGTGTTGACCTACAGGCACAGAGTCTGGGAACCATTAGGCAAATCTTAATAATGTTGATGGAGTCTACAGAGCTATGATGAGGTGGGTGGAAGCCAAAGAAATCTAAATATGAGCAAGAACCAGTTAGTAGTAACTACCGTAGATGGAACAGTGACTGGGAGGGAGGAGAAAGGCCCTGGGAGAGCGGGAAGGTGTCTGGTCCTTTAGATCAGGGAATAGGCCATCAGAGGCACTGTTTCACACTTCAAGAAATGGGAAGGGTCCAGGTCACACAGAGGGAAAGAGTTCCCAAGGAGGCTGGGGTTTGCTGAGGAAGGGATAATCTTCATTCTTTCAGGTCTTTGGTGCTGAGAATCCACCCCAGGCCTTGAGCATGCTCTGCAAGTGCTCTTCACAGAGCTACATCCCCAGCCCTTTTTATTTTATTTTGTAACAGGCTCTTGCTAGGTTTCTTGGGTTGGCCTCCAACTTGTGATTCTCCTTCCTCGGCCTCCTGAGTCTCCGGGATTACAGGTGTGTGCCACCACACCTGGCAAGAGATGACCTTTCTGAGACAACACCTGCCAGTGGTGAGAACCAGCATGTCCCCACACCCCCCCTCCAAAGCTGCCATTTATGGATTTAAACATTTCTGCCCACATTTTCTTACTTTGATATGTAAACACAAGGCATTCTTGATGGAAAGAGCAGGAAAGGAAACCAAATGCTGAGTAACATCCCTTTGAAAAGAAATACACATACTCTAAAGGACCGAAACAACTTGAGGGAGTCCGGAAGGGTGTTTTTCTTATTTTTAAAAGTTCAAGGGTTTGGGTGAAAATCAGTGGTGTTTTCTCAGGCTTCAAAACAGATTAACGCACGGGCAGCTTCAACTTGTGACTCAGAGAGACAAAGGAAACCACAAAAATAGCTCTCTAATAATTGTCCCCAAACATGTCTGTGGAGGGCTGGTTGGTGCCAGCTCCCCGTCACTGATCAAATCTCCAGCCTGTGGCCCCAGCACCCCGGCCCCGTTCCATCTCCCCGCCTTTCCAGCATTTACTCTGGTCCTGGCTGAGCTTGGGACGGAGTCATGGCTACCCTGCAGCCTCATTCCATCTGCTTCTCTGCAGGCTGTGGCTGGGGCTGGGCAGACCTTGCATCTGGTTTCTCTTTGCCTCTTTCCCCTTTGTTTACTTTCACAAGGAGACAGACAGTTGTTTTATTAACCCCCCTGTTTTGTTTTCTTTCCAGTTTCCAGTTGTTTTAATCTTCTGTTCAGATCGTCCCGGTCCATCCATTTACCTTCCCCTCTGTGGCGCTCTCTGGGAACTGGTTCCAATCAGGCACTGCGACTGCTCCTCTGCAGCTGGGCCCGTGGCCTTGCTGACTTTGCTCGGTGGCTGCTTGGAGTGCGTCTGTGGCCCTCAGAGCTGTGCACCTTCCACTCCTCACTGTGGGGTTTTGTTTTATTGCCCCCGTTCTCTTCCATGTGTGTTTCTCCATGCAGGGGTGGTGGGTGTTTATAAACTTTTCAGGAGAGCTTACTTTTGAAACGGGAGAATTGCTTCTGAATTCCTTGGACTGCACGCTGAGATATATTATCTGTGAAATTCCTGCTTTAATGACTGGCAGATTTCTGAAGCATAATGTGGTATTTCTGAACCTGGCTGCCTCTTTGAGTTCTTGTGTCACCCGCTGCGTGTGCTTCTCTCTAGTGCAGAACAGAAGTTGAACAAGAATCACTTCATCTGTACAACGCCTTTCTCCCTCACACCTCTTCCTTTCAACCTATTAAAGAAATAACACAAAAGATCAAAACATTAAAGAATTCAAATTTCTGGACTATGTTACAATTCTTTACCAAGTTATTAATATTGCAGGTGTGTGATACAGATGAAGAACATGATCTGCTCTTAATCCTTATTACTCATTCTCTAAATATTTGCTACTTAAAGTGTGGTCCCTGGACCAGCAGCATCAGCATTCCCTGAGTGCTGATTAGAAATGTGCGTTTGGGCCCCGTCCCTGACCTACTTAATTAGAATTTGAATTTTTAAAAGATATCCAAGTGATTAGTGTGCATATGAAAGTTTGAGAAGTCAGGCTTTAGTAATTATAAAAACATTAAATATAGCATTATATCAAGTGAAAACCAGCCCAATACTCAAATGATCAAGTAGTCCAGCATGAAACTGTGCCCAAAAGATCTGTTTTACTGTGCTCACAGGTAAGTCCTTGCCTTGGATTGGTTGCAGTTTTGATGGGCCAAGAGGGAGGAGAATCCTGTCTTCTCCAGGGAACAGGTTGGAGCCAGAATTTTTTTTTCCTGTCAAACCAAACAAATAGGTTATGCACTTTGTAAATCACCCTAAAATGTGAGTGATACAGTTTGCACACTTTCTTCATTCAAATTTGGGATATCTGAGTTCTTCCAGAGCTAGCCTAATGCAGAGACTGGAAAAGCCTCAACAACCACAAAGTCTCAGGAACAGGAAATATCCCAACACCTCATCTGTAAAGAGGGATAATGATAATTCCTTCTTTGGGTGACCTTTGCCAGGTTTTTACCTTTGTCTGGCATTTGAAGTTCCTACCTACAATTGGGGAACTTCTCCCTCTCTGGGTCTTGATGGTGGCCAGGGCCGATTTCTAGTAAGGAAGAAAGCCTAAAAGGCAGACCCTTGCTTCTCCCTACTGGGCTGCCCCACCCCACCCCGCCCCCAGATGCTGGCCCAGGCTCAGTGAAGTCTACCTTTCTACCCAGGACCCTGAATGTGGGGCATGATGCAGAGACATGCGGATGGATGGTGGAGAATTTCCTGAGCTGCAGCAGCTGTAGAGGTTGCAGCGGTGGAAGAAGCAACACCAGGCATAAGCCATGCTCAGTGATGGCACTGGCTGTTTGTGCTTTGAAATCAGGTTCTGGCTTTTCCAGCTCTGGCACACTTTCTGGAAATCCCCATGACTCTCCGAGATGCCCAATGCCCTTTTGGTAAATTGCTTTTCTCCTGAAACCACCCAGAATTGGTTTCTATCACTTGCCATTGAGAAACCCAAGTGATAACTTCACCTGCCTTACTGACTGGAGAATGGCACTTGGAAATGCCCCCTTAATAGCAGCAAGAGCAAACAATGCTTCTCCTTTTGTCTGAACTTGATAAAGCTCCATTCTCCCATCCTTGAATCAAGAGCTGTCTCTCCTACTGCTTCATCAGTATCTGGTCATTTTACATCCCTAAGGCCAGGAGCCCCCCTGGATGCACTTCCTGTGCCCTTGGTCAGAGGTCAAAGGTCTATCCTGATCTCTAGGGTCAGCACGATGAACCATCCAACTCTTCTTTCTTGTCCTCAGAACTAAGGTGACAGGTTCCGACGTCTCTCAACACGCCATCCACTTTGTCCACAAGCCATCTTCTCCAAAACTCTTGAGGACCCTGGATTTCTTGACCCACCAGGACCTCTGCTACCCTAAGACACTGAAACAGATCTCATCAAGGCCACAGTAGAAGGAGCCTGCCAGGAACCTGGTAGGATAAGTTATGTGATTAACATTACTCCTTAGTTAGTCAAGGTTAAAATCTGTCATTGATACCCTCATTTCTCTCTTCGTTTCTTTCCTTCCAGGGTCTTATGCTGGTGATTACCAATCTCTGGGGAGTTGAAATACCTTGTCATTATTTCTTTGATTCCAAGACATGCTCCCTCCAGCAAAAAGGGGGAAAGATCACAGCATGGCATTTATTTATTTTCAAATGAAAATTAACCTTGTATAGAAATCTGCTGAGAATTTGGGTTGTATTTTGTAATGGTGATATTTTGACACTGGGAAAAACTGCCATAGAAACTCCAAATTAAGTGAAAGAAACTGCTACTTAGTTTCATCAAAGATATTTACTTATTTCTGACTTATTTGTCTTCAGTGAACCAGTACTTTGTTGAAGAAGAACATAAAGTTTGTTTTGTTTTGTTGTTTTGGGTACCAGGGATTGAACCCAGGGGTGCTTAACCACTGAGCCACATCCCCAGCCCTTGTTATGTTTTATTTTGAGACAGGATCTCAATAAGTTGCTCAGGGTCTCACTAAGTTGCTGAGGCTGGCTTTGAACTCTGGATCCTCCTGCCTCAGCCTCCTGAGTCACTGGGATCACAGGGGTGCACCACTGTCCCTGGCAAGCATAGAGTTTTGATCTCTCTTCACCCTGGTATCAGCTTTCTGTTATTTGTGTTTTTATGTTTTGTATTCTTGTGCCCCAAATTTCCGTGGTAAAATGGAAAGTACCACGATGTCCCACACTTTGCTCCTTCCTTTTCTTTCCCTTCTCATTAAGATATTTAATTTTAGAAACCTAAGCAAACTGTGTCCTTAGAAACACTACGGTGCATCTGCCCC
This sequence comes from Sciurus carolinensis, assembly GCF_902686445.1. Lineage (NCBI taxonomy): Eukaryota > Metazoa > Chordata > Mammalia > Rodentia > Sciuridae > Sciurus > Sciurus carolinensis. The sequence continues at coordinate 111,470,308 of NC_062219.1, read as the reverse complement.
TGGAGACCTGTGTCTAAAGGTATTGTCCCAGGTTGCAAAAGATGGGGGTCACCAATGTCTCTTGATAGGAGAATGGACGTTATGGTTTGGATGTGGTGCCCCCCAAAAGCTCACGTGTGAGACAGTGCAAGAAGGTTTGGAGGAGAAACCATTGGTCTAGGGTCTTAACCTATTCAGTGGATTAATCCCTGACGGGATTAGCTGAGTGGTAACTGGAGGCAGGTGGGGTGTGGCTGGAGGAGCTGGCTCCTTGGGGGCGTGACTATGGGATATATATTTGTATCTGGTGAGTGGAGTCTTGCTATTTCTGCTTTCTGATCATCACATGAGCTGCTTCCCTCTGCCACACTCTTCTGCCGTGATGTCCTGTCACCTTGAACCTTGAGGAATGGAGCCACCCTTCTATGGACTAAGACTTCTGAAACTCTGAGACCTCAAATAAACTTTTCCACCCCTAAAATTGTTCTTGTCAGACCTTTTAATCACAGTGGTGAAATAGCTGACCAAAAAAGGTGGACAACACATCAAGGTGTATCATTTATACCATGGAGTATTATACAACTGTGAACATGAACAAAAATACAGTTCCCTACAATAACATGGATACATCTTACAGACATGCTGGGGAATGAGAAAAAGCAGGGTGCAGAGGACTGCCCCAGCATGATGATCATTATGTTTCTCAGTGAAACTCAAAAGCAAACAGTAAACACGGTCATGTTCTGCCTAACGGTGTTTCCCTCAATGTCCCACACAGATGACGCACATGTGATGGTGCTCCCGTAAGATTATGTTGCTTGGTGACATCATGGCCATCTTAGATTGTGTAGGTACGCTCTATGATGTCTGCACCCAACAATGTATTTCTTAGGACAGATTCCATCCTTAAGTGACGTGTGATTGTAAAACGCTGCTTGGGGAAAACCCGGAGGGCTGTCCAGGGCTCACCCCACCTGGACGCCTCTCCTTGAGCCCTTGGAAGGATCACACTTCTCCCCGCCCATGACGCAGTGAGGCTGTGTGTCTAGTTCTGGCCGAGAAGGTACAGGGCAGGTGTCACTCCTGAGCTGAGGCATTGAATTGGGGCCAACTCCTCTTTAGGTGGTGGCCCTGTGTGATCAAGGCAGGCTGGACTGTGGAGGACAGTCACCTGGAGATGGAAGGTAGTGACGGTCCCCGCTTCCACATATGGCCACTTGTGGGGAAGGCCAGTGGGTGGGATGGAGCTCCAGGAGGAAGGTGACACTCTGACTCCTAAGGCGTCCATTGGTAACTCACCCTTGTCATCTACACGTGTTAATCCAAGTGTCAACTGTGATATCCTAGAACAGAAGCTTAAAACACTTCAGAAGAGGTTACAAGCTGAACAGCATTAAAGGCAGAATCTATGTGGGAGGTAACTGAGTGGTCACTGTAAGTTTTTCAACTTTGCTGAATGTTTCAAAGTTTTCATAACAAAATGTCAGATAGAAAAATTCTGAAAAACGAACAGTTACATGTATAACTTTCTGAATACAATTACCCCAACACAGCAAAGATTTTGATTTTTTTTGAGTCTTTATCTCTAAAACACAAAGTTTTCTTTGTCATTTATGATTTTCTTTTTTGTTTTTCAATGTTGAGACAGGGTCTCACTAAGTTGCTGAGGCCGGCCTCCAACTTGTGATCCTCCTGCCTCAGCCTCCCAAGTCCCTGGAAAGATTACAGGTGTGCACCACTACACCTTTTTATGTCTTGCTTTATTCATTAAACCCTTTATCCTCAACATTTCCCTGATATTCATGCCTTTGGGGGGCATGCATTTGTGTTTGGGGAATTCCTTTCTTCCAAGGCAAGTGTGGGCTTCCCCTTTAAGCCTCAACCATGCTCTAAGAGCCAAAGACACTTCCTAGTCAGCGTTAGAAGGAACAGGACTTTAATGCACAGATCCTTCTAAAGCTCCCTTGGGAGATGCCACCTCGATCTGCCAACAACTGCTTTCTGAAGATAAAGGGGAACTCTGAGTTTAGGACACTCTGGGCAAGCACTAGCCTTTTCCTGCCACGGTCGCTTTCCTGTGACCTCCTTCTCAACTGTTCTCCTCCAGCCTCCTTATTTCTATCTCACAACCACCTCCAAGCAGTATTGTATTCAAGTCTCGAGGTTATAAACTCACAAGCTGCTTACAAAACTCACATATGTTTCTAAGTATACATTGCTGTTCTTTTTTCTTGGATATAAAAAATGTTCATGTTCATGGTAGATAATTTCAAAAATACGCAGAAATAAAATTTGCCTATCCTTCCATCACCCAGGACTAGGTGGTTGCTAATATTTTAGTTTTTTAAAGAGACGTGTGCTTTTTAACAGACTCTGTGCCCGAAGCTCAAGTGTTAAACTCGGGGTATTTTGTTGTTCAGCCTCTACCCCAGCCCTGCACGTCCACAGCCCAGATGAATTTAACACCCGGGCCGCTTGGCCCCGGCTTTTTATCCATGCGGTAGCTGTAACAAGAAGTCCTCCCAGCCGTCATTAAGGGATGATTTAACATGTCGTCAAGTGTATGAAAGACTGCTCCACTCAGAATAGCAAACAGCTGTTCACCATCTCCAGCGAGCCTGGAGCAGAGGAGCAAGACCAAGGCTCCGGGGCTCCAGGCAACTTCTGGTCCTAAGTAGGGAGGGTGAACAGTTCCTGCAGGGTCCTGGGGTGAAACCCATGACTTTTGTCATTTAACTGAAACTGGGATATTGTGACTTAAAACTACAGGATAATTCCTTCCTTCCATATTCATCCTCTCTCTTTCTGTCTCTCTGACTCTTTGGGACAGGATGGTTGGTAGTTTACAACGGGAGGATCAGACATTGCCTAGTTCTTTGTAGGTCTTAAAAGCGGCCTGTGTTCTCCCCTGAAGGGCTCAAGCATAGTATTGCCAAAAGGCAGTGGGATGGATTTTTGTGACTTCTCAGGGTTCTTTCCACATACATCCGACAGCCATTCTGCCTTAGCGTTCTTTCCCAGAATCCAGTGCTCCTCTCTTTGTCTTCTGATGGCTGCCGTCTGGCCTGCCAGCCTTCTCGTCTTCACCAGCTTTCTGGGAGGAGGGCTGGTCTCTTGTTCCACCAGTTGGAGGAGTAGAAAGACCTCTGGTTTGGAGCAGCACGTGTAGCTGTCTTTTGTTTAGTCCACTAGCCTTGGGCAATGCCTACCACAGGCTCCACTTGCACCAAGAATTTGGGGTGGTGGTTAATAACTGAAAAATCGCAGAGTGGGGAATGTTGCTGCCATCAAAGCAACCCTCCTAATATTACAGGTGAGGAAGCCAAGGCCAGAGAGGGCGAGCAACGAGCCCAAGGTCACTGTAAAAGAGAAATATAAGAAAAGATGTGCCTAAAGATTTCAGAGTGTGTCCATATTTTGCATGTCTCAGTAGGTCACACTACATTCTTATCTGGAGCCGAAAGACTTCAGAAGACTATGAGAAAACATAGGTAGAAACTTCATGTAAATAGAGCCCCAAAGTGATCAAGAAGTCAAGCTAAAACAACTTAGAAAGGAAGAAATTCCATGTGAGAGGATGTAGCAGGTGCTACAGGTACCCATCCAGACCTCTTGTTCCTCACTTCAGTCTGTGCTAGAGTATTCCATTACCTTGTGGTCAGGTGTCTACTCTGAGCCAAAAGACCAGGGCACATGCCCACGTTCTTCTGTGGGTGCATGACCTCAACCCCTTGTCCCTGCAAAGGGGCAAGTTTAGGGAAGTAAGGCCGTGTCGCTGAGTACCCGCTCTGGGTCAGGCTGTGCTAGGTGCACTGCTGCATGATCTTATTAAGTAGGAAATAGATACCCCTGTAGACCCCATTTTACAGATGGGAAAAGTGAGACTAAGCAGTTTGCTGAACACGGTAAGTGGCAGGGCCTAGCTCTGGATGCACTGGTGTCTGATGCCAAATCCGGTACGTTTCTAGGTTTTCATGTTGTGCTCTGAGGCTATGATGCCCAGCAGCTATGCCCTTGGCCTGCCGGCAGTGACACTCACACCCCATCATCAGCCCGTTCACTTGCTGCCTCCCCTTCCAACTCGAGTCCCCACAGCGTTGAGCCTGCGCTCTCCTTCCACACGCATGTGCCCCGGCTGCTGTTTCCTGCCTCATTTCCTGGCTCTTTATCTCGCTTACACGTCATGGGCCATGTGCACCAATCTCCCCAAACAGGAAATGAGGAGGGATGGAGGAGAGGGGCCACAAGCTCTCCTGAGGGAGATCCAGCTTCGGCTGCCTCCCACTGTGTCTGCAGTGTGACCGTGGTGTATGCGGGGAGTGTGGCTGGGTTGGTCGGCGGGTAGGGTCAGGGCAGAACTGACTCCTGGGTCAATCCCACTCAACTCTCCTCTATCTCCCCTGTACCCACATTTACTTTGCTTTATGTCAACCCAAGTCTCATTTCCCCTCACGTTCCCTGAGGACAGGGACAAGTCTTCTCTGCTTATGTGCTACCAAAGAATCTAGAACATTCTATTAGCAACAACAGGCATCTACTGAATGATTTTTTTTTTTTTTTTACTGTTTGCTATGAAAATGTTCAAACTAACAGAAAAGTACAATGAATCCTTTTGCACATGATGAACAGTGTATTGAATGGCCTCACAGATCCATCACCTAGCATTAAGGAACAGTGTTTGCCTTATTTGGCGCAGCTGCCAGAATCCAGGTTTCTTATCTGCTCCAGTGATGAGACCTTCTGTGGTACAGGGACATCGTGTCTGGCATTTCACAGAGCTTCTCTGCACGGGAACTAAGACTGAGGACCTCCAAAGTGGAGGCTTGAGCTGATCTCTCAGTGCTTATGGAGGGCCAGGCCGTGTGGAAGGCACTCTGTTTCCTAAGATGAGGACATTGTGGTTCCACCCTGGAGACACTGACCCCAGCAACCTGAGAAGAGAAATGTTATTTACATGGAGCCCATGGAGTTGTGATGCACGGAGTCCGGTGTTCCATTTTATAGCCTGACAGACTGAGAACCTGAGAAGGCTGTGGTCTGCTGTCTGCTGTTCTCTGCATGACTAGTTGGGAAGCCATGGCTGTGTCCAGGCCCCGAGTCCCAGCTTTGCTGTTACGTGGCTGTGTGACCCTTAACAAGTCATCGCCAGCTTCAGCTCATGTTTTCTCATCTGGAAATGAAGGGGTTAGGCTGGAATATTTTAAAGGTCCCCTCCTGCCTGAGTTTCTGACCCTTGAGGGCGAAGCGTTTAGCTGGCCCCGCCGACAGCCTCTGCTTGTCCACCCTCGGCCTCTGCTCAGAGTCAGGGCCTGTGGGACTCTCCAGTCCTGCCTGGCTTCCGTGATGGGTTCTCATCCCCCCACGGCGGTAACGGGTGCCAGGGACAATCCTCCCAGTCAGGAATTCCTCCTGTGGCTGCCCCCGTCCCTATTTCTGCAGTTTCCATTAATTTCCTTTGACCTGTCCTGTGGGGGAAACTCATGATTACTGATAATTCTAGTTAATCCTTTAACTAGGAAAAGGAAACTAACCATCTAATAGGCAGAGTGAGGGAATGACTGGGCATGCCATCTGCAAAATATAAACCTAAAATATTCCAGAGTGATCTCCGGGAGGCCGCAGCCATTAACGCCTGGAGAGCCAGCTACTGTGAGGCCTTGTCTACCGGTGGTGGGTGACGGCTGAGCCCAGCCAGGAGTGGGCACTTCCCCTGGCTGCGTGTTTGTGGCGTAATCATTTCACTTGCTAAGGCGGAACATCTCCAGCCCTGTAAAAAGCTTTCTGACATCTTTCTGAGCCGCTGGCCTTCCCCCATTTCACAAGATGTCATGGTTTATTAATTCTTTGCAGAAGCAATAAGAACTGGGTATTGGCTTAATTTGGGGTCAATTTACTGTTATGGTAGAAAAATTGGCTCTGTCTCCTTTTATTCAACACAGGGCCTGTGGTTCCTCCTCAGCTCCTCCTGTGGGGGCCTCTCCCCCACCTACTGGGGCTAGTTATTTTAACCTTTTTTATGCCTCATTTTCCTTGTTATAAAACTGGGATAATCATAGTACCTATGTCATAGGATTTTTTGAGTGAATATTAGGTTATTGAATTAATTTGGGGTCCCTCTCTACCAAATGCTTCAAATGGACACACTTTAAAAAAAAATCTGGAAATTTCAGTTCATGAAAATCCAAATTTTCAGCTACTCATGAGTAACCAGAAACCTTAACGATGGTAGGTTCACATTCCCGTGCAGAACGACTATGTGAAGCTGTGCAGACGTCGGGGTGAGAGGACCCTTTAGAAAGGACATTTTGTACCCTCCCAGGTCTCAGGGCCTTTCCTTTCTCTGGGGGAGGGTGGGCAGGGCCTTTCTTCGTGTCCTGGCTTGTTCCGAGGCCCCCAGTCTGTGGTCTGGAATTCCCCATTTCCTGGCTCAGCCAGAGATCCACGTAACCAAATTCTCATCCGAGCTGCTCCAAAGTGTCCTTTTAGCTTCACATGCACAGATGGTAGCAGGCGGTTGCACTTTTAAGGAAAGAAAACCCAAACGAAGCAAATGCAGTCTCTCCTGGAGCAAGTCTACCTTTGAGGACGGAAGGGAAGATGTTAGTTTGGAGACGGAAGAAAAAAAATGTTAGTATCATCTCCGTGTTCTCACCATAACGCACCCACTGAAGGCCAACTGGACAGATGCTTCATGTACCTCCATTGAAACCACTTGACACTGTCATTTTGGTAGATAGTATCGATCCTGTTTTACAGATGAGAAAAGTGAGGTTCAGAGATGTTGAGTAACTTGTACCAGGTCACAGAATCAGGAAGTGGGGTAATTCAGCCTGCAGCCCTGAACTGGATTGGGTCGAGTCCCTGTGGGTGAAGTCTAGGGGCATGGAGCATCCCTGTGTGCCCCTGTGAGCTGAGCCAGCAGACGGCAGTGCTTCCTGCTCTGCGGGGAGGGTGGGGAAAATGCCGGGAGGCTGGCGGGGGTGCTCATCTGTCCAAAGAGCCTTGGGAGCAGTGGTCCATCCCCCAGGGCACTTTTGCTAATGCTGGAGGCGTTTCTGGTTGTCACATCTTGGGGACAGGGGGTGGGGTGGGCTGGGGATGTTACTGGCATCTAGAAGGCAGAGGCCAGGGATGCTGCTGAACACCCTCTGATGCACCCAGCAGCCCCCACGACAGCCACTTTTGATTTTTGGAGACTGATTCTACAGTGAACTTGAGGGTCACTAGAAGACCCTCTGCCCTGAGATGTCTTCTATAATGATCTCGTCTCAATCTGGGCCCTCCCTCGCTTGTCATCGAGGCTCCCATGGAAACGTGCACATCATCTGGGGGAGGATTTACGAACACACAGTTTGGCATTTCATCAGAGAATGTCAGGTCTGGAGGGGACCTTAAAGCAAGTCATGTAGCCAATCCTCCATTGTACTGATGAGGAAACTGAGGCCCAGAGGAGAAAGAAAGCCTGAGAGCACAGAGTTGGCCCAACTTCCAGGTCTGATAGCTGAGTCCCACAGGCAGTAGGATGCAGTGCAGCCAAGAGGAAGGTGTCATTTCCTTGTGGCTTTAGAGTACAGCATCGCTGCCCTTGGCCCTTGGCTTCTCTGTCTATAATATAAGGTAGAGGAGGCACAGGTCAGATAATTTTTAGTTCATTTCTAACATTTTGATGATCTTTTTTGGGGGGGTATCAAGGATTGAACTTAGGGACACTTGACAACTGAGCCACATCCTTAGCCCTAATTTGAATTTTTAAAAATTTAGAGACAGGGTCTCACTGAGTTGCTTAGTACCTTGCTTTTGCTGAGGCTGGCTTTGAATTTGAGATCCTCCGGAGCTGCTGGGAGTCCAAGTGTGCGCCACCACACACATTTTGAAAATCTTGAGCAGGTATATCCATCCCCTGGAAGGTTTGTTAAAATACAGATTTCTGGTCCCTACCCCTGTGCTTGAGAATGTGCATTTCTGGGAAGTTCTTGGGTGCTGCTGGTCTGGATCACACTTGGAGAGTCACTAGGAAGTGGGGACATATAACTTTGAGAGATATCTACTCCTGGGAAGGAGATGAAATGTTGGCTTAGGTTAAGGAGCTGCAGTTAAGTGGAGAGAGCCAGAGGACCCAACCTTTACTCATATTTCAGTCTAGAGTGGGTTTGAACTTGGTGCATCGAGAGCTTGACTCCTGCTCCTGGGAAGGCCACTCTGCCTCTTGGGTAGAGTCACCATTTATTTGTCTTCCAAACTGGGTCACATCTGGGTGTGAGAGGAGGCAATACTAATAATTATATGAAGACCAAAGGCACACACCAGGCCTGTCCAGCACACTGGGCCATGGGAAGTCAACTGGGCAGCTGGCCTTTGGGAAATGGCTGGGCCCACAAAGAATCTTAAGTCCCCCTTGCCAGCATTTTGATGTGGCCAAGAGGTTTCCACTGGGATCAGAGGAAAGGGTGCTGCTGGCTGCCCCAGGGACTTTCAGGGAGGCCTCTAAAATATGCAGAGTGACAGCCAGTAGAGCCCTGAGCCTTACCACTGTGTGGCCCAGCGATGTCCATCAGCATCTGCAGGCCAGAGGGGGAAGTTGTGTGGCTAGAGCCAGCCTCGCCCACCGTGTCCTGCCCTGTACACCCAGCAACCAGGGCTGGAAAAGTCTTGGAGGTCTATGCAGGGTGGCTATGTGGTCCTCCCCACATTTGCAGAAGAAGAATCCAAGGCCCTGAGGTATGAGGATGTGCTCTTTGTCACCCAGGTGGCCAGCAGAGGGGCCTGAATCAGGTCTTCCAGGGCACGAACCTTTCTCTCACGCTAACATGTAGCTGAATCGGATTTAAGCAGGGCTATAAATTCAAGGGGAGCACTATGCTAGAAATTATGGGGGATGACATCAGCTCAGAGCCGGCAGCTTTTATTTCTCATCAGACACAGAGATCGGGAGCACGACCTCTGCTCATGCTGCGGTCCACGTTCCCATAATTCAGCAGGAACCCTGTACTGTTTTAGGGCCCCCCTTCTCCTCTGCCTTTGATTCGTGTATCCTTTAAAGTGGGGGTGTTTCGGGTCTTTATATTTTCACCTGGGGTCTTCCCTCCTGTCTTCTTTCTGCATAGTGGGGTGGAGAGAGCCAGGAGCGCTGGGGAACAATAAGCCCACCCCTCACCTTCCGGAACAGCCACGTGTTCTGGACCTACGCCGAGCCCAGGCCAGGACACCCAGCCACACTACCCAAGCCTCTGGTGCACACGGACTGTGGGATGTTACGGTGAGCCCCAGATCTAGTCAGCATGTGACAGAGGTGTGGGGGACTCCAGGGCCCCACAGCTGGGAAGGAGGAGGTTAGGACCACAGCACTGCCTGTCTGGAGGTACCTAAGGTATTCTATAGGCCAACCCCTTGTGCAGATGGGGAAACTGAGACTGAGAGAGGGAAAGGGATTATCCCAAAGGCACAGAGAGCTGGGTGCACAAACCCCTACCCCACTACCTCGGCAGGACTCTCCCTGCATATTTCCTTAGCCAGGCAGGAATTTGTCCCCCATATTCCAGAGGTAGATGGTGCAAAGAGCATGTGTGGCTTCATTTGAAGCTGTTTGGTGGTGGCAGCAAGAATGATCTGCTCCTCTCTGTATCCCCTTGGCACAGGGCCCGACAAATGTGAGACGTCATTCCATTGCTCATTGAACCATGGCACAGTGAGGATTTGCCTTATAAACAGAGTTTAATCTACCTTATAATGCACCTGAGTAACTTTGACCTGAGTAACTGCCCTGTGAATCTTCTTGTAAAAACTTTCTATTATTTTATGCATTATACAAGTAATACATACTTACTATAGCAAAAAACAGATAAGAAAAAATGTCAACATGTGACAGAACCATGGGCCCAAGGAGAGCATGCTTAGGAACTGGAATATTCTGGATATTAACTTCCTTCCTACAGCAGCAGATCTCACTTGCTTGTCCTAATCTCCACTCTCTGAATCCTTGGTGATGTCATCCTTGAAGGAAGGAGCCCCATGAACAACCTGGTCCCAGCCTTCAGACTTGTTCCTCCATGGGTTTAGCTTGGGGTAGGGCTGAGCCCGCCAGTTGTTTAGCAAATTCCCATTTTCTGGAAGAATGGCTTCAGAGTGTGGTGACGGCCCTTCCAGAGCCAGGCTTTTCACAGATGGTGTCCGTCATCCTTGCAGCTTCCACCAAATGGAACCTTAGGCTTAAAGGGATGACGCAGGGTGAGCGAGTACCTGCCCATCGCAGTCACTGCCTTGGATCCCCCTATGTCAACAGCACTGGAGCTGCAAACTCCATGCATTTGTCACATGATGTCTGGCAGCGCCACTCAGGAGTAGACGTAAGATGAAACAGGAGGCATCCCCCAACTTTATTTTGGGGGTTGTACTGGGGATTGAACTCAGGGGCCCTCAACCACTGAGCCACATCCCCAGCCCTATTTTATATTTTATTTAGAGACAGGGTCTCACTGAGTTGCTCAGGGCCTTGCTAAGTTGCTGAGACTGGCTTTGAACTGAGATCCTCCTGCCTCAGCCTCCTGAGCCACTGGGATTACAGGCGCGCACCACTGCACCCTATTTATCCCCCAGCCTTTCTCAGCTGTAACTCTCTGGGTGCTGCCCACCATGAGGAGAGCCTGGGAGAGCTGGGTTCCAGGATGGGGCCTCCCCACCTCTGGCAGTGTGACCTCCATGGGACAGGTCACTTCGCCTTCCCGTCTGCAGAACACTGCAACAGCCCTGACTTTTCCTGTTCACTGGGACATCGTGGGACCCATGCCACAGAGAGAGTGGCATGCACTGTAGAGGGAGATGCCCTCTAAGAGCGTTCTGTTGGCACGGGAGCAAAAGCTGGCCGTGGCTCGCCCCGCCTCCCCCCAAGTGGAGCCTGCTCCCACCCTGCCGCGGCCTTGCCGGCTCCCCAGCAGCCCCCCTTCCCGGCTCCCCAACTGCTAACACTCACTTCTGTGGAAAATGATAGGTGACAAGTTGCTCCCTGAGATACCCACCATCAGATAAGCCAGGAGGGGAAAGGAGCTCTTCTGGAAAAGAATCAGACCGGGCTGTGGAAATTAAATATTCCTTAGAGGAGAGCAGGAAACCTTAGCTTCCAGCCGCGGGGTTCTGAGGAAGCCTCAGCAGAGAAACTGGGGCACCCCTGGGGAGGGCTAGGAAGGATGGAAGCTTGGCTCCTGACATCTGCAACTGTCATCTGGGGCCAGGGTCGGCCCCTCCCAACACGGAGATCAAAGGCCTCCTTCCCTCCTCTGCACCGGCACTGGTTCCCTGCAGGCCCTTCCATTTGGAGCACCTCGTGTTCTTCAAATTGGGGTCCCGATGCTTATCTGCAAACTGGGTGGGAGGCGACCTCATCACCGCCATTCCCCATATGGGGAAACTGAAGCACAGAAGGGCTGAGGTGGGCAGTTGTGCGTGGAGAGAGCTCCTGATGCACTCTTTTCTGCCCACCCTGAATATGAACTCGTGTGCACACACACACACACACACACACACACACACACACACTCACACACGCACTCTCACTCACACATGCTGCCTTTTACAGCTCTCTAAAATTTATGAGGAAAGTCGAGTACCCGGAGATCTCTTAATTAAGCGGCCTTCCCCTAGGAGAAAGGAAATGGGCTTCCATATTCTTAACACCGACATCAGATTGCACGATTTACTACCCAAGCCTCACATTTCTCCCCAAATCAACTCCCCGCTAGTACAGACATCTATCACTTTGAAGGAGGTTCAAACACCACCCTCCCCTCCTGCTCCCCCTTCCTGGCCCTCAGCATTTCCTCTGATCGGCCCCTTACCCCACAGCTTCAGGGTCAGGCTGCAGTCCTGAACAAACCCCCTGTCATATCCCTGCCCGTGAGAGAGGGGACATGCAGCATGCCCAGGGCTGGCCCTGAAGGACTGCTCCCGTTCTCCCGGGAATGTGGCAGTGGGACACTGGTGCCCATCCCTCCTCGTCGCCCACGGTGACTGCTGATGTTTGCCATGAAGATATATGGATTTAATCAGGGCCCTGACAGGTAAAGACCCTAACAACCAGGACAGTCTGTTCTCCCAAACTGTTGAGGATCTAAGCCCAATGTTTACTTTGGAATTGAATGAATAACATTGTTCTGGGAAAGGAAATTTAAAAAAAAAGCAGGCTTGTAATTTGCAGTAGAGAGGAGAACAGATCTGGAGGTCTTGCCACCCCCGCCCCAGGCCCAGGCCCCCCTCCTGCAAACCCTCGCTCTGTCTTTTTGCTGTTTTAAACTTCTAAACACACCACGACCAAACAGCTCATCTTCTCAGCCCTGCCAGTAAAGGCCTCGCCATTGCCAGACTCCAGAGAGCAGCCGAGAGAAGTCATTGCTTCGAGGCAGAGGTTTTTGGTTGTTTTTTTTTTTTTTTTTAAATCAAAACCAAATGCCACTGAAATTCCAAATGCTGCGAGACCCATTCAAAATGTAGAGCGAAGGGTGATTATGGCAGGGTGCTGGCAGGTGAACTCTGCCCCCACCATTTCAGGACAGAGACTTTTTATCAAAAAACAAGGGGGGCAAGCCCACCAAACTCTCAAAAGCCGAACTTCACAAAATGTGTCCTTCTTCCGGGGTTGAAGGATCCCCTCACTGAGGACAGTCAAGTCAGTTTTAAATTCTTGGGGTGGGAGAGGGGGACAGCCTCAGCCCGTGCCGAGGTGAGGAGGGGAGACCAGGCAGGGCAGCCCGGTCGCCAGGGCGCTGGTGCCAGCCTGCTCCTCCAGGCAGACAGGCCTCTCTCTGAAGAAGCTCTCCTTTACTGGTGGAGCCGTCAGAGCCTTGAGAATTCCAACACCCTTCGCCTACCTTCCTCTCCGCAGTTGTCTGTCCATAGATGTCAGCCAGGAGGACGGTGCCCAAGCATAGGACTGCTGAACTGGGAGACGGGGACCTTGTGAGGAGCCCTAAGGAAGGCCACAGGTTGGAGCAGGATCCTCATGGGCCTTCAAACACTTTGGCCAGGGGCACCTCCCTTGGCCATCTTTTCTATAAACTCCTGCCTTCTTGATGCCCAGCCGCCCACCTACCTTGGATGCCTTGGATTAGCTAATTGAGGGGAAGGCCACTTTGAACATTTCAAGGCCTGGTCAGCGGCCAAGTCTCATTATTTAGCTTCAAAGTCCCAAACTCCATAAAAAGTTCATTGGTGGAGTTGATTGTTCCAGATTGTCTCAACGGAACTGAACGCACCACGGCATCCCGGGCCTCCTGTTTTCATGTGGGGTGAGAACACGTGTGGGGTACGGGAGCCAGAGGGGAGGGAGCAGGGGCCGGGATCCGCTTCATGTGTTCGCTTTCCAGCCACTTCAAAATGACACAAGAACTATGATTTGGAAAAGAAGAGAAAAAGAAAATGCTCCAGAGCCCACACCTTCATATGACAATAATATTTCTTTCTAGGCAATCCATTTCCCATATGCCTGTTTATTATATGCTATTAATGAGCATATACATACAAAAATGAACTGCTCTTGGTTTTTGTTGTTTGTTTTGGTGGTGGGGATCAAACCCAGGGGCTCTTAACCACTGAATCTCATCCCCAGACCTTTTTATTTTTGATTCTGAGACAGGGTCTTGCTAAATCACTTAGGGCCTCACTACGTTGCTGAGGCTGGTCTTGAACTTGTGGTCCTCCTGTGTCAGCCTCCCCAGTTGCTAGGATTACAAGTGAGCACCACCACTTCTGACCCTTTTAAAATTTTTAAATTTTGAAACAGGGTCTCACTACGTTGCCTTAGCTGGCCTTGACCTTGTGATTATCCTGCCTCAGCCTCCCAAGTAGGGTGCACCACTGTGCTCTGCCGCTTTGCTTTTTTAACCGAGCATTAAATCAAATAGTTCCCCACCCCTTCATGATTGTGTGATATCCTGTTTCAGAAATGTGGGCTAATTGCTGCACTTTTAGATCTTTTACAGTTTTAAGCATTTTTATAAATAATATGAACCTACTCATATTCCCCTGTGATCAGTTCTCAATGTTTCTTTTCTTTTTAAAAGTAACATTTTTATGATTATAAAAGTAACACATTTAATTTTTTTAAAGTGTGAAAAATACAGGGAATATAAAGAAATTAATAAAAATCACCTGTAATTGTTCCAGAATCAGGGTTAACCTTTGGGTGTATTACACACACACACACACACACACACTCATAAACAGGATCATACTGTACAGAAGTTCTATAGGTCCATGGGGCTGGGAGAATAAAATTGGCAGAGGAGATATTCTTTCCAGGAAGAGAGTCAAAGTGCAATGCGTGTGGATTTGAAACTGGATGACGTTTGCATTCAAAACGTGCAACCTTGCGGGGGTCCGGCGGGTGCACGAGAGCGCACAGCGGGGTGGCTCCCCCCCCCACCCTGTGACCTTGCTCTGTAACCTCAGTGACCTGCTCCTGGTCACCAGCAAGGCCCCAGCGGGCGCGAGCCAACTGCGCGTTCCTCATGCCTTCTGACAAGCGCTGCGGAGCCCCTGATTTATGGCCACACTTCACGGGACACTAGTAAACGTCCCATAGTATATTTTGTAAGAGTAATGAAGTCTCAGGAACCCCAGCCCTCCCCGCAGCCTCTGCTCATAAATTCCTTCTGGAGGGGGAGCCTGCCGGCTGCCATCAGCAGAGGCCACCACGTCCCTGCAGCTGCCTGCCCTGCCCGGACCCCTAGGCAGGGTGGCTCAGCTCCTCCAGCCACCCCCGGGGCGCAGACCTGTCCAGCCTTCAAGAGGCAGGCGAAGGATGACCAGGAGTGGAGAGGCTGGAGGAGCGGGAACTCCAAGCCCCTCTCCTGCTGTGCTTGGGGTCACCTGGGGCCCCCACCCCGTGCTGTTTCTTACCTGACTACTGTGTCCCTGGAGCTGGAAGATGAACTGCGGGCTGAAAGAGGCCGGAGGACAACTGGGTGGGCCCAGCTTGGTGGGGCTGTGCAGGGCCATCGGGACCAGGAGTCAGGGAGGCTGCTCTCCTCAGGATGGGGGACGGGGCTGAAGATATCGACCTTTCCCCCACTCCACCCCCTCTCCCGTGCCATCCAAGAATTGGGGTCAGGGAATGTTATCTGTCACTCCACAAAAGAGCTGTCCCCCCTCGGCCCCTTCCCTTCCTATATTTGGTTCAAAGTTAGATGTTTCTTCAATCAACATTTAAACTCCACGCTCCTTCCTTGCCGCCCAGGCTCCGCACCAGGTGCTTAGGGTATGAAGGAAAAGACATTCTCGCCTCAGGGACGCTCCTGAGCTGTCCAAGTAACCCAAGCCCTCTCTGAGACTTCCCTAGTACTTCACCAACCACATGCCACAGGCCCTGCCTCTCCTATGCACTTGACTATATTAATTCATTTATTCCTCACAACCCAAAGTAGTCATTTTATTTTCACCATCTCAGTGTCACTCAGGCACCAAGAGGTTAAATGACTCATCCCAGGTCTCTCTGGTTCTCTAGTCCAGGCTCTCAAAGACCCCTCCAGTCCTTATGAACTCAAAGCTGACTGGTTACCTAGATTCCATCTCCAACAAGCAGGTTTTTCAATAAATTGGGAAACTGAGGCTCAGAGAGGGGTGGTAACTTGTTCAATGCCACACAGCAAAGTGGCCAAGCTGGAGCTAGAGCCCAAGCACCCACTGAAGTGCACAGTGGCCCTCTCTAGCCATCTGAATCCCCTTCACTCAGATTCTGTGAAATCAGAAGTGAGAGCCGTTTCCTGCCATCTGGATTGATGTTTGCAGTGAGCTACACGGAGAACCCAGAAGGAACATAAAGAAGGTTTAAGGAGAGAAATAAGATGAACTCGGGAAGAGCAAGCCTCAGTATCAGGGGAGCAGGGAATGGGTTTCTCCAGGTTGAAATTCTTAGTAACCAGAAATTTCACATGTGTTATTATATAGAGTTAACCAATTTTCAAAGAATTGGACGTTAGTAAAGACCACACACTTGACACGAGATAAGGCTGACCAGGGTAAGTGTGGCCTGTCCCTTGGTTAGTGTGGGGCCCCTGGTGAGCGGAGGCCTCAGGTTCCACCCACACTCGCAGCCCGTGTGGCATGACTGCTGGGGTCAGAGCCCGTGCCAACGCCAGAAACCAGCAGACACCACGCACAGCGGGAGAACTGTCACTGGGCCCCAACGCTGTCCACAGGGGGCTTGGTCACGGGTTTTTCTGGTGTCCCAGCAAAAGTTCCCAAGCCCTAAAAACAATTGCAAATGCCTGCAACAGACCTTGTGGAGAGGCAAACCTCTCAGTCTGAGGTCTGGCCTAATTCCATGGTGCCTGCTTTCCTAGTTGGTATGTGTGGGGGCTCTGGAGCCTGGGGACTGCTTCCTGTTAGAATTCTCCTTGCTCTTGAAGGGTTGGTAAACCCGGCTAATTGCAGGTCAGTCCCCTGGCACAGCTGGGGAAGGGCTCTCAGCAGGGAGTCAGGGACTTTGATGTCACCAACCAGCAGCAGCACCTCACATCTCTGTGATTCAGATGCAAAACAAAGCTAAGGAGACACAGTGGGGGGCCCTCTGGTGCCTGTGTCCTTGAGCCTGGACTCACTGGTCCTCCCTGAAGCCCTGGGCAGCATTTCACTGCTGGAGACACCAGGACGTGGAGCAGTGACGAGCCTCCCAGTACCTGGTGGCGCTGCTGTTGCTGCTGCTGCTGCCACCGGTGGTTTGGGGCACGAGATGATTCACAAGTACAGAAGACCATTGTTACAAACTGTCTCCGATGAATCTGTGGGTGGTAGAGAAGGCTGGGCACACTGCGAGCAGATCACCTGCTGGGCTCCCTCCCTTGCTTCTTTCCCCTGCAGGTTAGGGACAGCTGAAGGCACTGCGTGATGAGCTGGCCAGGACACTGGATTGTAGGGACCAGGGGACCTGGGTCCCTTTCTTGGCCCCAGCGTTGACAAGGAGACAGCAAACAACTCCTCTGCTCTGGGCCTCCTTTCTTCCCTGGAAATGGGAGGCCTCTAGCAAGGCCCTCCTTCCAGACCCACAGGGAAAAAACCCTGGGCCAGCTCCTTGTCTGCAGAGCACCGAGCCTGCTTGCCACTCAGGATCAAATTAAACCAGGAGGATGACAGTGATTCCCTAATGTCCCTGCAGGATTATTTGTCTCCCTTGCCAGGAGAAGGGTAAGGATAGGAAACCTCAGCTCCCCCCACACCCCACTGCTTCATGAGGATACCTGCCCCCCGGGGAGTGTGGCCTGAGCAGAAGCAGGCCCATTTATGAGATTTCTCCGTCCTTCAACTGAGGCCTCCTTCTGGTGAGTTTTAAAAGATCTTGTGCCCACTCTCAATGCTTTTTGAAATTTCAAAATAAATGAAATAGTGATTAAAAAAAAAAAAACAATGGTAATTTTAGAACCTATTTTTCTAAGCTATTCATGTCTCCTGGAGAGTCTGCTCAACACAAGGCAGGCACTGGAAAAGGCTGTTTTTCACTCCCGGAAGGTGCAGAAATTGAAATTTGTCAGAACTTGCCTAGGCTTCAGGCAAGAAAAAGTGATCAGCTCCTCTCCCTGAGAGATTTCAGGGTCCTGGGGACCAGCTGTGGCCCAGACCTGCCCCCGCCAGCTCCCCTCGCCGTGATGGAAAGGCTCTGTGACCCAATAGTGTCTATCCAATATTGGTTTCTTGCTGTTGTTAATAACAGTTACTGCAGGTATTTGTGATTTTGTGCTTTTCCACTGGACCATTATTTTTTGAATTTTGCTTTGACTTCTCAGCGGGAACACGCGGTGGGCCGTGAAGGAGGCGTCTCTTTGCTCATCATTTGTTCTTGGTGGCTTGGGCTCCGTTCCCTTTTTTTCTACTTTAGGTCAACGTTTCCTGGGTGTCCATAACAAGAGGAACTTTGAAGGAGCCCCTGCCATTGAGGGACTAGAGACTGGCCGGGAGGAAGCCAGGCAGGACTCCGGGTGGGTGAATGATTAGGTGTCGCCTATGGTTGAGTGCCTCCGAACGCGGACGTTCTGTCCAAGGTAACTATTTTTCAACATTCTCTTCCATTCTCTGGGGCCAGAACAAATCTGACTTAATGATGGACACGGCGAATCAGCTAGTCGCTCTGAACATCAGTTGACTTGAATCCAAGGTTGGGCAGGATGGTTTTAAAGCCCCTTCTGTTCTAAACACAGGGGTCTGAGAGACTCTGTCAGCACAGGAGAGGGGCTGCTGCCCTGGAGGTCTGAATGTCCCTCTGCCCCCAGCTCAGCCACCCCCTGTCTGGCTGCTCCTGTTGGCACCTCCTTGCGGCACTACCTGGCTCCTGGACTCTTCCACCTCCCTGGCCTGTTTCCTTCTGCCTTTAGAGAAAATAGAAGGGCTGGCACTTCACAGGCACCGTGGGTGGCCTCTACGGGGAGTTAGAAGGCCTGGGGCCGGTTCGCCCTCAAGCGGGGACCAAGACTGACCCCACGCCTTGCCTCCTTCTTGCATCTTTTGCACCTTCCCCTCCAATCACGTCACTTCCGACTTGCTGGTCCTAAATAGGCTCTGTTCTCTACCTCCTTGCCTTTGCCTGGCCCCGGTGCGCTTTCTGCCTTGAACTCTCCGAGATTTTCTTCTGCTTGTTTCCTCAGGCCTGACATGAAACCGTGGCCAGAATCCCCACTCCACTTGCTTAGATCAGCGTTCCTGGTCCGTGCATTGGCTCCTCCCACTTCAGGTTTGTGCTCTGTGAGAGTCAGGATTGTGTCTCATTTCATTTGTGGGTTCCCATTGTCAAAAATGGTGGGTGGTACATAGTAGATCATTAAATCTTTGTTCAGTGTGAATGGAGGGGTTTTAGTCAAATCAAAAGAAAAATTCAGGGACTGGGATTGTGGCTCAGTTGTAGAGTGTTTACCTAGCATGTGTGAGGCACTGGGTTTGATCCTCAGCACCACATATAAATAAATGAATAAAATAAATGTCCATCAACACCTAAAAAAAAATATATATATATATATTTTAAAAAAGGTATGTGTCTCTCTACAACTAAAAGAAATTTTTAAAAATTCTATTAAAAAAAAAAAGAAAAATTCAGGAAGGTAAATCCGTCATAAGATGAATCCAAAGAAAATTGACACTTTGAAGATGATCTATTTTGGGCCATTTGTATCAAACTTTCCTTCTGGGAATTCCTAAGGAAGCTGCTCAAATGCTTTTGTAAGTATGCAAATTGCCCCACTCTGGGATCTCTCCAAAATCCTGTGAGACAGGAACAGGAGGAATTTTTATACCCATTTTATAGAGGCAGACTGAGGCCCAGGGGAATGTTAAGTATCCTGACCACAGCCAGGTGGCTCATACCTGGTGGAACCAAGCTTAGCTGTTCTGTTTAGAACATGTTTACTGATGCTTCTTATGTTTTGGGGACTGTACTCTTTTTTGGGGGGGGGTACCAGGGATTGATCTCAGAGGTACTCAACCACATCCCCAGCCGTATTTTCTATTTTTATTTAGAGACAGGGTCTCACTGAGTTGCTTAGCACCTTGCTTTTGCTGAGGCTGGCTTTGAACTTGCCATCCTCCTGCCTCAGCCTCCGCAGCCACTGGGATTACAGGCATGTACCACCATGCCCGGTGGAGACTATACTTTCACCCAGAAAAGTGAGATACAGTTCCTGCCCTCAAGGGGTTCACAGTCTCATAGTGGAGACTGGCGTGAGAGGGAAAGCCCGCTACCCTTCTCCTACCCCCTGAGTTTCCTCTGGATGATTCAGGCAATGAAATTCTAACAGCAGAGGGCCAGAATGGTGGTCTCTAAACCTGATTGATCTTTGGAACCATTTAGAGAGCTTTCGAAAATTCACAGTCTGATTTATAAATCTAGAATGGGACCCAGGACTCTGTTATTAAAAAAAATAATGCTCTATATTATAAAACAGGTGAAACTGATGGGCAGGCCGAGACCCCTAGTGCAGGGGTTTGCTCTTAGAGCAGTCTACGGAGCTGACCTTTCTCAGGCGGTATTCCAGGCGGCAGGAAGAGCAGATCTCAGCCCAGCAGGCCTCCCCAGGGCTTTCTCCCTGGTGGACTGCACCCCTACTCTGCTCTCCTGTGTCGCAGTCACACCTTTTCTTCACGGTCACCCCAGCTCAAGTCCCCCTTGTCTTAGGGCCTCTCACTCAATTTTCGAGCAGCAGAAGCCTTCAGGCTCAGGTCCTCCCCTGGCCGCGGGAGGTTAGGTTGGTGTCCCCCTCAGCGCCCACCAGTCCTCCGACTGGTGCTTCCCGCAGCACTTACTATGCTACAGCCCTCTAGGAACCGGCCACCCGCTGTCCCGCAGAGAAGGAAACTCTGGAAAGCACGTCACTTCTGGGAGTTATGCCTCGACCCTTCACCTTCGCCTCCTGCAAACCTTTGGTTCCAATGCCACCTTCTCAGTGCGTCCTGCTCAGCTACCTACTTCAGACTCACTCCTGCCTCCACACTCGTGGCCCCTGATTTCCACTCGGATCCCCCAGGCACCTCATCACCTTCTCATTCACCATATTCCTCGCTGATTTATCCTCTTCTCGCTCCAGGAGGCAGGTCTTTCTGTCTTCTCGGTCTACAGATGCGTCCCTATGCCCTAGTGTAATGCCTGCACATAGAAGGTGCTTCTGAAAAACGTGTTGAGTGCGTGAGTTTTGTGCAATGCTCTCGTGCATGCACATGGTGCTCTCTAAATGCTGTTTTGTTGGTTGCCAAAGTCAGTTGAGTAAGAGCAAGCCCAAGATGCCCTGGAGCATCCAGACGGGGAGGCTGGGAGACTCTTCCCTGAAGGTGGATCGAGTGTGTCTTGTCGGACTGTCACGGCTTTCCCAGCTGGGCTAAAATATGCCTTTGGAATCAGATGCTGGGGAGGCGATGGGCCAGCTCCAAGACTTCCCAAGGAGCTGGAGTCAGGGCTGGCTCCACATCCCGTTTGTCAGGCCCAGTGCACAGACAGGAGGCCTTTAGCTGCCAAGGACTTTGTTTTATTGTCATTGCAGTTGGCTCCCCTCTGGGCCAGAGTTGCCAGGGCAGCCGCCATCAAGCCCTGGACACTGGCTGGGGTAATAATAGCAATTCCATAATTCTCACCCCAGCCGCAGCTGAAAGGAGGGCCACTGGAGGTGGCTGAGGAAACAGGGGCCCCAGCAGCAGCAGTAACAGCAGGAGGAGCCGGTACTGGCTGTTCCCTCTCACTTCCTCACAGACCTGGCCTTGGACATGGCTCAAGGAGCTTCTTCCAGCTCAGTCTCAGTTCAGTTTTTCCAAAGCTTGTCACAGAAAGAGGACTGGGATGTTATTCCAGGAGGTAAGTCCTGGGAGCACAGCAGGGGATTCTCAGGTAGGAAATTCTGATATCATCTTGTAGATCCCGCCACACACAGCCTGCAAGGGAGGCATCTGAAATGTCACTTCAGTTATACGTGCCTCCCAGACCTCTGAAAAGAGGCATCACCTGATTTATAAATTACTCCAGGCCTCACTACCTGGGCTGGGAAGCTCCTGTGTTGAGGGGGACCATGAGTCTTTGCACCAATCTCTGATCTGAAGTACCCCGGGGATTCTGGCCTTAGAGTAGGCGGGGCTGTTGCACCACATGACTGTCTTGGGATAGCCAATCAGGTGCAGTACACCCCAGTTGCTTACTTAGAAAGAAGAAATATGCTGGGTGTGGTGGCACATGCCTTTAATCCCAGTGGCTGCGGAGGCTGAGGCAGGAGTTCAAAGCCAGCCTCAGGCACTAAGCAACTCAGTGAGACCCTGTCTCTAAATAAAATACAAAGAGGGGTTGGAGATGTGACTCAGTGGTTAAGTGCCCCTGAGTTCAATCCCTGGTATCCCACCCCCCCAAAAAAGAAGAAATAATCAACACCCTAAAATCTACCTTGTCAAAGAGCCTCCTGTGGCACTTGGAAGTGAGGCCAGTGGAATCAAGAGCCCAGAGGGTTGTCCAACCAAAGTTCTTACCCAAAGTGGCTGAGCAGGGAGGTGAAGGTGAACAGACAAAAATCCACAAGGAACAAGAGCTTCTGTGAATATTATGGGATTGCAGGCTGTCCGTCCCTCATACCCCTGTGTAAAGCCTGAATAACCCTCCAGACCCAAACCCTAACATCTATCTTCACCATCCTTCCCTGAAACTTCACCCTGGCACTTAGAGTTTATAAGATGCTTCATGAAAATAGGTTTCTAAATCCAAAAACTTTGAGGAAGCTTTGCCTACCTTCTTGGAGATTCCTGACCTGTGTTAACCTATTCAAGGCTCTGATAAGTTCTGCAACCAAAGAAGTCTGTCTTGTTCTATTTAATCTAGTATTTCCTACATCCAAATCCTTTACCTTTATTGACTTTTAATATCCCTTAGTGTTGGGTTCCCAAATAGCCCATTGGGAAACAAGTCTTGAAGATGAGTTGTTGGACCTTGCCAGCACCTTCAGTCCTGGACCCTGTGTGGTTTCTTTCATGCCAGCATGGCCTCCTGGAAGCCCACTGTCCAGGTGGATACCATCAGATGGTTCAAGGTCACTGTTAAGGGCCAGAAGCAGAGCCTTGGTGTTGGCTGATTACGTCTCTGCTCCACGTTATTTCAGGGGACAGAGGGTAACTGTCACACAGTCATCACAGATGGGCCCTAATAAAGTTAAAATGACAGGTTTGGCCTGAGGACCCCTCCCCATTCCCTCCTCTGGTCACACTGTCCGGGTGCTACCACCTGCTTACCCTACCAAGGCAGAGAGTGACCAGGACCGCCATCTTTGTTGTCTCTTCTTTTATCACCGGATCTCCTTTGCCTGAAAAGCACCAGCTTGTCAAATCTTCCAGCCCTGATAATTTGACATTTCCCTCGTAGCATCCTCATCCTATAGCTTAGTGAAAATAATAAACACAATGATAAAAAATTTCTACACTGAAATTATTTCAGAGACTTTCCTGCATGTTGTTTATATGATAGACTTTATTGATTTTATCTACAACTGAGTCTCTCTACAGTGCCCAGGCTCCTTACTGGGCACAGGTAGCACTACAGCTTGAGAAAGACTCACAAGAAGCTATCTGTGGTGTCAGTGACATGCTGATGGTAGTGGGGTCAGCAGGAGGTGGGGCGGGGGTCGGGCTGTGTCTCCTGGAGGGTGAGGTTGGATGTAGATCCATATCACCAGGGTCAAGGAGTCAGGGGGGTGGCACAGGCTCATTTGGATCTCAGGCAATCTTACAAATTTGGTAGAATTGATTTTGACTTCACTGTTGCTACTAAAGAAGAGTAAAGCCCAGAGAGGGGTGAGACTCGCTTGAATTCATTTTGATTATCAGAACCAGGACAGGGAGCTGAGCTCATGTCACTTCCACAACTGCTCTGGGACACGAAGGCTGTCCTCCTATGCCAAGGTGACTGACTTTTGCGGTGGTCACTTCTTAGTATGTTATATGCATCCCCAAGCACTGTAAGTTCGCCCACATCCTCAATAGCTGTCTAGCAAGTTCCTCCACCTTGTGAATTTCTGGGAAGTTACAAGTTGGGCCAAGAGCTCAATGACATTCAGATTTGAGTTTTCCCCTTAGATAATAGGGGATGGTGTGCTCTTTTCTCTGGAGTCACAGCATGTCTGCTTGTTCCTCTTTTTGTGATGTTTAGCTATTGATCTAGATTGACTGATTTATACTTTGTTCTAGTATCTCCAGTCTGTGCTTCAGGGTCTTGTACCTGGTGTCACTCTGTGCTCAGCCCTCTCGAGTGAGGTGGCTATTTTTGTGACCTCTCTGAGGTCATGCTCTCACACTCCACAGCAAACCCCAGCCTCCTGCATCCAGACCAGGCTCTCTGAACCTCTTCCTGATTTGTTAATGAGCTTGAAGATTTGTAGGATTCTTGATTGATAGCCTTCAACTGCTATGGAAAGGAAGGATCCTACCCAGACTCACCTCACTTAGAAATCTGGTCACACTTGGGGGGGAAGGTGACTAGGAAGGACTTTCTGAGCTCAGAGGAAGGAGCATCCTAGGGCAGTTTGGAAGAATCATGAAGACTGTCATCATGGCAGCTGAATTTTGCATCTTCACAGTTGTATGCAGAGATCTATTAACCGAAGTACATTTCCCTTTTCTTCTAGTCACAGGAGGACTTTCCCCACCTTTTGAGTTAGGTGTGTCTGTGTGATTCATCATGTCACCCAGTTCTAGCCCACAAACACCAGCTGAGTCACTCCCAGTCTTTTCTTCCCATCTAGTGGAAGGGACCACTAGAGAATATAGCAAAGACAAGAGAAAAGATTCTGTGTCACTGAATGACTGTATGGAAGGTTGCTTAGTGGCTAGGAACATTTGCATTGGACTTTGTAGGACAGATAAATGATCCTTTATTGATTTAAACGTTGTCATTTTGGGATTGCTTGTTACAGCAACTAGTGTTACTTACCCTGACTTCTGTAAGCTTTTTAGTGGTGTGGATGAGGAGGTAGCTACAGAGGTTCTTCAAGGAAGAGTAATTGGGGCTTGACTACTTGACTACACTTCATTTATGTTTTCTTTAATATGACATCTTTCCTCCTCAAGGGAATCATTTCTGAAAGTCATGACTTTCTGAGTAACCTGAGCACCCTCCAAGTGTGAGGTGCTGTCTGTGGAGAAGCAGAAATAAATTACTAACTGGATAATGCCAGGACCCCTTATAGAGCTTAAGAACTGTTTGTGGAAGGGACAGGGTAATAAAATAATGGTCAGTCCATTATAAGAGTAGCTAGGAGTTGGAGATCATGGGTCACCAATGGGGCAGAGTCTTGCCCAATGGGCAAGAAATTTATATTAACAGTTGTGACAAAGAAAAGAAAGGAAGGATCCTACCCAGGTATCTTAGGAAGGATGGATAAAAATCAGCACTGATCTGAAACTAACCTCACCATTGGTTGACTTCATCTGACTTTATATGTCCACTCAAATGTGTCTTTGGCAGAAAACACTAGATTCCATCTGTGAGATGACCAGAGGACATCTGATGGTTTGGCAGCATCTTCTTCTCACAGAGTTGTCTCCCTTTTTCCTTGTGAGAATTTTTGTTTTTCTAGTTTTCCAAGATTCCCATTTCTTTTCCAATAGTGTGTTCCAACTTTTGGAGGGCAGATGGGAAATCTTGCCTTGGTATTATTATCCTTTAGACTTTTAGATATCTAA
This sequence comes from Sciurus carolinensis, assembly GCF_902686445.1. Taxonomy (NCBI): domain Eukaryota; kingdom Metazoa; phylum Chordata; class Mammalia; order Rodentia; family Sciuridae; genus Sciurus; species Sciurus carolinensis. The sequence continues at coordinate 111,445,165 of NC_062219.1, read as the reverse complement.
TGATTTAAGTTCAGGAGAGGCCAGCAATTTAGGTCACACACACACACACACACACACACACACACACACACTCAGAGGCATTCATCCCCCAAGTTCATCAAGACAATCAGTTGAGTGTAGGAGTCAAGAGAGGCCTCTGAGGTGCCAAGACCATTCAGTGGAGAAGGGATAATCTTTCAACAAATGGTGCTGCAACAGCTAGTTGTCTACATGCAGAAGAGTCAAACTGGTCCTCTAACCAACACCATCTCAAAAGGTAACTCAAAATGGGTTATAGACTCAAATACAATATCTAAATATCAAATATAATATCCAAAACTTCAAAAATTTAGAGAAAAACAGTTGCAAGTCTTCATGACCTTGGGTTGGGCAAAGCCTCCTCAAATACATTTATGCTTCAAAGGACACCATCAAGAAAGGGACCAAGGGCTGGGATTGTGGCTCAGTGGTAGAGCACTTGTCTAGCATGTGTGAGGCACTGGGTTCAATCCTCAGCACCGCATAAAAATAAATACATAAATAAATAAATGAAATAAAGGTATCCATCTACAACAGAGAGAGAGAGAGAGAGAGAGAGGAACTAATAAGGGACTTATATCCTGAAAAACATGTGCCTTTATAACTCAACATTAACAAGAAAAAGATTAATTTTTTAATGGGCAAAGGATTCGAATAGACATTTCTCCAAAAGAAAAATATACATCTGACCAATAAACTTATGAAAAGACACTCAACATCCTTAGTTATTAGAGAAATACAAACCAAACCACAGTGAGATACTACCTCACATCTACTATGATGGCTATAATCTAAACAATGAAAAATAAAGTGTTGAGGGTGTGGAGAGATCAGATGCCTCATGCACTGTTGGTGGAAATGTAAATGGATGCAGCATCTTTGAAAAACAGTTTGTCAGTTCCTCAAAAATTTCAACAGAGTTAACAAGAGTCTTAGTAATTTCACTTGTAGGTATACACCCAAGAGAAAGGAAAACATATGTCTACACAAAAAACCTGTAAAAGAATGTATGTTCACAGTATCATCGTACATTAAGGGCAAAACATGGGCACAATCCAAATGCCCATCAACTGATGAGTGGATCAACAAAATATGGTACCTCCATACAATGGGATATTATTTGGTCATAAAAAGAATGAAGTATTGATACATGCTACAACATGGAGGAACCTTGAAAACATGCTAAATGAAAGAAGCCAGACACAAAATATCACCTCTTACTTGCTTTCATTGATATGAAATGCCAGAACAGATAAATGCACAAAGAGGGTAGACGGACAGTAGATAGTGGATTGACAGTGATCAACAGGAGCTGGGAGAAGGGGAACTGGCAATGCTGCAAATGTGTACAGGGTTTCTTTGGAAGGGCAATGAAAATGTTCTAGAATTAGTAATGTTAATTTCATAACTGTATGAATATACTAAATACTTCTGTTGTATATTTCAGAGTATGTACACTTTTTTTAAGAGGGCGAAGCTTACGGTATGTGAATTATGTATCCATAAATCTGTTTCAAAGTGAGATGGGGGCTTCTGGAGCCAGACTCCTTGAGTTTAAACACGAGCTCTTCTGATTACTATATGAGTGATCTTATGTCAGTCACTTACACACTTGGTGCTTCGGTTTCTTGATGTTACACATGAAGAAAATAGTAGTACCTGTCTCATTGGTTTGTTGTGAGGACTGCGTGAATACGGAATAGCTCTTGGCCCAGGGCAAACCCTCATAAGAGTTAGCTGCTGCTATTACTGTTAATGACCTACGTCATGATATACAATGATCCCAGCCATCTGTACATAAATCCAGGGCCAAAGAAGACTTATAGTAGCTTGTCGGCAGGGAGGGCTTGGTGTGAAGTGATGTCCACAAGCAGGACCATGGCTTGAAGATCTGCGCAGTTCCCAAAGTTGCAAAAAACTCCCCATGAAAACCATAGAGCACTTAGTACATCCAAACACACATAAATACTGAGTCTGGCTCGAACATTTTGGCTGAAGTCCACTGAGAGTTATGAATCCCTCTTTGAACAATGGCAGCTATTATTAAAATCTAGAGACTGTGAGTTGGATGCTTTCTCCAGCCCAGACACTGATTCAGAGCTGCAACATTCTAAACAGCAAGACTAGAAATGGATGCTGGTTTTGAGCTGATTTATTGAGAGGTTTCTTGATTTGGGTCAGGTTCCTGCAACATTTGGAAAGTGATGACTATAGCATCATTATTTCCCCCAAATGACCAAAATTATAGCTGGTAACCTGAGGCCAGTAAATTTCCCTGCAGCAGATGTTAAACTCTTTTAAGAGATGATTAACAATGGGAGCCACCAATGGACTGGTGTTGCTGAAGTCAACGTGTGAGGTGAGGGGGCACATCCAGACCCCTGGGGTGGTGGGGAGCTCAGGCTGGAGACTGTCAAAACCCACAGGTTGTGGTGTAAATCAAGCTACGGTCCTGGGTGGTTGCATTTGTGGTGCTGCGACAAGAGACCCGAACTGGGTGTTGGGACACCTAGGCTTGATGCTCGTTTCAGCCAACAGTGTGACTCAGGGCAAACTATTTTCCTTGTGTGGAACACAGTTTCCCTATCCTTTAAAAATAAGGAGCAACCACATTAGGTGAACTTTAAGGTATTTTATAAGTTTTACACAATTTATTTTATTACTTAAGAAGAATGCAAATAAATCACCTATTCACCGCCAAAGAATTTGTGAACTTCAGATCAAGTGACCACAAAGGAACCAAGATGGGTTGTACAATGATAATGACTCTTACTTCATGTCACCTCCTGAAAAAGCACAAGGATGGGTCCAAGGATGCCACGCCTGGGAAACCCAACCCAGGCCTCTGGAACCAGACACAAACCTTTGCTGCGTGAGAACATGGCTGCTTAAAAAAAATGGTACAATTATTCTTCGTTCCCTGCTAGAAGGAATTTTTATTTATATGTGGTGCTGAGGATCAAACCCAGTACCTCACACCTGCTAGGCAAGTGCTCTACCACTGATCCACAACCCCAGTCCAAAATCTACTCTTTTTTAAAAATGTTTTTTTAGTTGTCGATGAAACTTTATTTAATTCATTAATCAATTTATTTATTTATATGCGGTGCTGAAGATCGAACCCAGTGCCTCACACCTGCTAGGCAAGTGCTCTACCACTGAGCGACAACCCCAGCCCACCCAAAATCTACTCTTGGTCTTTGAAATTTTTCCCTTTTGCTCAAAGCCCTAAATCATAGTTCTAGCTTAATAACAGGTTCTTATAGGAAATAATAACAGTGCTGTTTAGACTGGAGGCACTAGATAGTGGCCTGAGAGTGTCTGTTACCATTATTACTATTTAAAGCTTCCTCATGTAAGCCCAGTTTCAGGACCCTGAAGTGACTTTACAGCACCATTTCAACCTAATCATGAGTTCCTTTTAGCTTTAAGGAAAGGGCATTGTTTGATTCTGAGAAAGTGGTGCCGAGAGCTGTAGCACACGCCTGTAATCCCAGCGACTCGGGAGGCTGAGCCAGGAGAATCTCAAGTTCAAAGCCAACCTCGGCAACTTAAAGGAGCCCTAAGCAACTCAGCGAGACCGTCTCTAAATAAAATACAAAAAGGCTGGGGATGTGGCTCAGTGGTTAAATGCCCCTGGGTTTAATAAAATAAAAGAAAAACTGATTGACAAAGAAGACAGCGCTTTTTGTTTAAAATCTTCAGGATGCAAATCCTGATGAACTTATTAGACTCTATCCCTGTCTCAGAAAGAAGAGCATGACAAAGGGAGGGCATTCTGGAAGCAGAAAGCCCTTAGGCAGAAATCAGGTGGGAAGTTGTTAGCTGTCACTGACATTCATCTTTTGTGTATTTTTAAAAATATAACCTAGTCAACAATGCCTGCCTTTTTCATCTTCTGTGCCATTTCTTGACACAATCAAAGGTAAGATTTGTATTATGTCATCATTAGTCACCTGTCACAGGGATTCCCTTTTTCTATTACCTAGACTGCTTCTGAAGTGCTTCTCAATGTGGCTCTAGCTTTCTCTGGACGTGTTTCCATGCCTGTCTAGAACCTGGAGACTTGGGTGTGAACAGCAGAAGGACAGGAGACTGGTGCACCCAATTCACAGCTGAAACCTGGCTGTGACACGATGGGGCAAGTGTCAGTCATCCTCACACCTCTGAGTGGGTGCCTGGTGGGGTGACAGTTCCAGAAGGAAAATATAGGTTGTGTTGTTAATTATCTATGTCATTGTATAGAGAAGTTTAAAATTATTCTAAGCAAATAGCCAAGAATGGTTTCGTAGATGTGCACTTGGACATTCCCCAAACACAGTAGATCTCCATGAAAGAGGATAAAAAGAAGATAAAAGTATAAGGATAACTATGGCACCATGTCCTTGCAAACCTCCCTCCATGGATGACATGGAGGATGTGGCACCAATGGCTGTGCAGTTCCTTCCTGTGCGATGGAGGTTGGGAGACTGAGGCCTGGTCCAGGGCAGCCTTCTCTATCCATGCTCCTTGCTCACCTCTTGGCGGCTGTGGCTTTTGAGAGCGAACATAACTGAATCTTTGTTTAAACAGTTACTCAGAGGTAGAATTCTGAACATAAATAATGTTCAGAATTTGGGCTGAAGACAAACTGATCCCAGTGTTTATTCCAGAAGCTGAGCTTTTAGAGAAAATGCAGATGATTTCTGTCTGAGAGAATAGACATTGTATGATCTCAAGTTCTGGTTACCTGAGGATTTACTGGATCTGTGGAGGTTGGAACGAGTGAAGCAGATGGAATTTGGAGCAGGCTGTAATGGAAGGAGGAGCAAAGGCAAAAGTCAGGCATAGCTATGACTAGGACCAGACTCACAGATGTACTGAGGAACTCAGCTCTGTCCCTGACAGTCCACTGTTGGTGGCATTAGGGAGATGTTGCATTTCAGGAGAATTTCCTATAACATCCATCAGAATCCTGTTCACTCATTGGAAAGAACCTCCTTTAGAGAAACTAAATAGAAAGTGCCCTCATATCCCATTCACAGCATATAAACCCCAGTGACAGCACTGTCGTGAGCCAGGAGGAACCTGTCCAAGGGCTAGGTATTCAACAAAGCCAGGCTTTCATTTCTCCATCAGCAGAGGATGGTGGCCTCATATAAGTGAGCTCAGGCTCCATGTGTATTCTGGCAGCTGGTGTGTTGCTAATCTCTTGTGCTCTTTGGGAGGACATTGTATACTTTGTAGAGTTGAAAGAGCCCAAATGTGCCATCAAGTGTCTGGACTTCTCCCCATGACATGGATCTGTTTGGTTCTTCCCATTCAGATTGACCTCTCTGCTTACCTGAATAATGAGCAGGTGCTACCTCCATTGTGAGTCTTCCTGGACTCCTCAGGTTCTCAAGTCTATTTTGTCCAATATTAAATTTACCTTTCCAATATTCTTCTGATCAGTATTTGATTGCTGTATATTTTCCCAACCTTTCTAACTTTCAACCTTTCTCTGTCTTTATGTTTTTGGTGTGTCTTCTATAAGTAGCATATAGTTGTTTGTTTTTTTTTTTGAATTACAAACTTATAATCCCTGTCTTTTAAGTTACACATTTAGTCCTTTTATACTTATTGTGATTACAGCCATATTTGGACTTGTTTCTATTGTTGTCTTGCACTTTATGTTATTCCTGCTTTTTCTATGATTTTTTCCTCCTTTCTTGTTCTTCCTTTTTGTATTGTTTTCTTATCCACCCCCAAACTGAATTAGGATGTTATTCATGCTTTCTGTTCTTTCATTGACATTTAAGATGCATACTAAATAAACTCTAATTAATATCTCAACCCTTTTTCTAAGTAATACAAGAACCTGTATAACAGTAACTCTTTGTGTACACCTTTCAGACTTAGATGCTTTATGCTCGGTTTTTAGTTTGGTGTTTTAAAAAACCCTAAAAAATAGATGTAATTACAACTTTATGTCAAAAATGTTTGTTTGGATTTATACACAAGTTTATTAATCTCTTCATTCCTTTACCCTTCTTAAAACTTATATAAGAATGATCTAATGGAATCATTTTTCTTCTTCCTAAAGCATAGTTTTAGAAGTTTTATTTTTTGTAATGGCTTGTTGAATATAATCCTAATTTTGGTCTGTCAGAAAATATCTTTATCTCACACAAGGTCTTAAAGATAAATTTTTAGAGTACATAAATCTAGGTAGACAATGATTTTCTCCAAGTACTTTGAAGATGGTTTCTATATATTGCTCTCTAATTGTTAAAGCTCCCTTTTTATGATCTGTGGTCTCTCTCTCACTCTCTGGCTACCTTAATTTTGTGCCTTTATTATCAGGGTTCTATGGCTCATTATCATTCGTCCAGGAGAGAAAGAGATCTGCTAGGTATAGTGTGTGCTTCTTCTATCTATGGGTCCAGATCTCTTGTGAGTCCTAAAGAAAGCGAGGCCCTATCTTCTTGACAATTACCTCTTCTCCATCTTCTTTTTTCTTCCCTTCTAGAACTCTGATTAGAAATGACAGTCTCCTCATTCTGCCTCCCGCATCTCTTAACTGACTCTGGTCCCCAAAAGGTCTTCTGGTCATACACCTACACAACTTCTAGTTTATATGATGACACTGAGCACAGACTTTATTTCTCCTGTCATTTAATGGTTTACCCTTGTCTCCCCAACTAGAATGAAATCCCTTGAACCCAGCACCCAGCCTTATGTGCCATTTGTGTCCTTAGCTCAGTCCCTGATGTAGTAACTGCTCAATAATACCTCGTTATTTTCTGCTCCCAAACTGCACCCTGTCTTAAACCTTGCAACATGACTCCTTAGGAGCCAGATGAGTGCTTTGGCCTGGCACACCCATTATCTCTCTACCAGCCTACGGCTCTGTGCTGCTGGCCTCAACTGACTTCCTTGGATTGCACCCTTCTCCTTTGTGATCCTTCCAGCATGCCCCCCTCTGTATGGGTTTTTCATTTGACTCACCTCCTGTCCTCTCTGAATGGGTATTTCAAGTCAGTCCAGTTTGTCTGTCACCTTTGGCCCAGAAAAGCAATCCCAAGGGCTGACCTTGGAACACTTCAGATGTGAGAGCTGCTTCTGAATAGCAGTGTGGAGTTTGAGATCTGCCTCTTCTGGCTGAATGGGCATGGACACCGAGCCTTAGTTTCCTTATCTGTTAAAGGGTTAATATGGCCATGACAATTAATTGAGATAGTGAATGTGCAAGAACTTAAAAAATGATAGGTACAGTTATTGTCTGGAGAGCAACATTAAATGATGACTGTAACCATTATGTTGGAAGCCATCTATAAGCCATGTGTGAACTGAACCATGTTCCAGTTATTAGGCAGGGGAGTCGCTCCTTTGGGAACTCCTGGGTTTGAGTTTGAGAATGTTCGAATCACACTGGCACCCTGACCTAGCTCACAGTTCCAAGTTCAAACATGGCCCCGGAGATGGGAGTAACCTGTTTACTGCAAGAACCTTGCCACGCTGAGAAACAAGCATCAAAACAAGACTCCTCCCACTGAAACCTTGTACCTACCAATCCCTTTTGATCTGTATTGCTATAAATAAAGCAAGTGTGGGCTGCTTCTTTGTTAGAACCAGACCCTTTTGGTGGGCACAACCTGTCATGCCCCTGATTTAAAAATAGTCTTGCCCTTTGCCTTTATTTTCTGTTATATTACTTTCATAGCTTTTATTTCACAGCCAACCCATCCCTCCAAGGGATACCCCTCCCTCACACATGAGGGACATGAGCATGACCATTAGATACAGGAAACAAAGAAAACAGTCCCATACACTAGCTGTGGAGAAAGACAAATCTATAGTATTCTGCCTGTCTTTAAAAAGGTTATCTTTGTGAAATTCTGTCACCTATTTTTAATCAAAAAGATGCTGAAAAGAAAAAAACTCACTTTTTATGGTATTGCAAAATAAAAATTAAAACAAAGAGAATTGGGTGGTTATTTAAAACTCTGAGCACCATGGAACTACTTGAAACTCTGTGTCCCCTTTAAATCGCATTGTTCCTGAGTTAATTGATAAACTTGCAACCAGGAAGAGTTGGGGGCGGGGGAAGAGGAAATAAGGGGAAGGATTTAGAATGTAAGAAGTGTCCAACTTCAGAACTTTACGATGCTGGATTATACCTCTACCTCCGCATCCTGTCCCTTAAGAGGCCGCGGCACTTGCAGGAAGGATCTTCTCTGTCGCAGATGGTTTGAAATCAAAACCACGCGTGAGGCTCACTGTGCCACCAAGGCCTGTCTTCAGTTCTGCGTGCCAGTTCCTGTACTCTGTGGGGTCCACAGATCCTGGACTCTTGGAACCTTTATGAGAAACAATTTTATCCTTGGACTCTTATAGCAGCAGAGATAGAGACAGTGGTTTCATTATAATGGATATTTCTTGACATTCAAAAAAATGTCATTTTTGTAGTCATGGGGTCATTTCTTCTTCTCAGCTGCCAATGCCCTGTGAAGTGAATAGAAGAGACCAAATTCCCATTTTATAGATGAGAAAATTGAGGCTTGTCCAAAGTCGCATAGATCCTAATGGGCCAAAATAGCAATGACAGTTTAGCGTTCTATCTCTACTACTCTCCCAGGACCGTGTTGGGTACCAGCAATGACAGAATCTCTGCCCATGAGAAATGATCATTGGGTCACAGGGCTCCCAGCAGCTAAAATATACTCATAAAAGAAGCCAGGTGTCAATCCTATTTCATCAATAAGAAAACCAAGGCCCAAGGACTTACTCATGGATCTACCCTGGGGGGTCATTTTCAAACTTGGGCTTTGTGACTTGGATTTTGTGTTGTGGGTTTTGATTCTTTAAAAAAGTGAAAACTTGTACTTGATATTTCTAATAACAAGAGGAATTCATTTGCAATGGAAACCATAGCTTACCGTCACTGAGCCCTCTCCATCCCAAGATGCATTCTCACATCCTTTGTCTCATTTGGTTCAGACCCCCCAGTGCCAAGGATACCATTTAGCCCTAGTGTTGCCCATCCCCATGGAAGCCAGTGTATTCTACAAGCTCTCCCATTTTGCAGATGGAGAAATTGAGTCACAGGAAGCAACTTTCCTACAGAGTTAACCCAGAAGTAGAGTTGCTCCCCTTCCTGCTCTAAATACCACCCACCTACTGTGCCACTGACTCTATAGGTGGAAATATGAGTCATTTCAATTCTTGCTCTGGGAGTCAGGGAACCTGGGTTCAATTTCCAGTGTTGATGTCAATTAGTTGAGTGAATTTGGGCAAGACACTTTCCTTCTCTTACCACTTTCTCATCTATAACACTGGATAAATAGAAGTTGCTTCAGAGTTTCCCAAGAAAATATGGCGTGATTGAGCTGAGTTCAACGTGGTGCATGGAGAGTGCATCCAATGAGTACTAGATGAACTTGAATCTTTCTAGGACTCGGTTTCCTAATCTTTTAAACAGCCTACTTGCTTGCGAGCACTGCTAAACATCTCAGATGAGATTGTCAGTGTAAGCTAACTGAGGAATAATGTTACAAGACTTTGTAATTGTGAGAACTCCAACTGTGTGGAAGTTGTGAACATTCCGTTAGTGGGATCCCCGGCATGAATGGGCTTTTGCTCATGCCCCTTCTCACAGCATAAGAAATGATCAGTCCCATTTTTCTGACAGAATCATTGAGGACTGATTTGCTGGTATCGACCCAGACTGTAGAAGTGGGATCAGCTGTGGAAGCTGGCATCCTACCAGAAGGTTAGAAGTGCCTGCAGAGGCACAGGAGGCAAGAGAGGTTGTATTCCTCCCTGACCAGGAGGGTTTGCAGAGGGACAGGGTCTATGTGGGCTCTTGAAAGGTGGGTAATGTTGGGATCCATGGAAATGGGGTGGGGGGAGTTTTCCAGCTCCAGAAATATGGTGGGCACAGGCAGGGAGATGGGGAAGCTTTAGGAAACTCTGGCAGACAATGAGTCCCCTCATTTGGCAGAAGCGAGGGGTTGGGGAATTGATAAGTCACCATAAACCACTCAGACAGAATCCAGGGCTCCAAGAGGATGGATTGAAGGGTTTTGGAGAGTGACAAGAACGAGTCCACCCCACACTGGTGGTGGGGGCAGGAAACCACTCTCAGAATTTGCTCTGAAAAGAAAGTAACTTCAATTTTCAGGAGGTATTGTATACAGCTAATGGTGAGAAGATGTCTCTTTGGTTTTGCCAAACATAGTGATTTTTTTTCCTTATAATTATTATTTTTAATGAAAAGTTAGGTTCAGATGATAATTAGATCTAATAATATATTCAATAGTAATTGTTGCTAATGTTTATTGAACATTTACTATGTGCCAGGGACTGTTCGAGCAGTCGTATTCATTTCTCAGGGTTGCTGTCTCAAATTACCACAAATTGGGGGGCTGGGGAGATAGCTCAGTCGGTAGAGTGCTTGCCTTGTAAGCACAAGGCCCTGGGTTCGATCCCCAGCACCCAAAAAAAAAAAAAAAAAATTACCACAAATTGGGTGACTTAAAACAACAGACAGGGTTCTGGAGGCCAGAAGGCCACACTTAGAGAGTCAACAGGGCTGTGTCCCCTCTGCAGGCTCTCAGGGGACAGCCCTCCGTCCTGTACTTTGCTCCAGACGTATTTGGGCTGTGGCTGCAACACCCCAGCCCCTGCCTCTGTCTTCACATGGCAGACTCCCGGAAGGCTCAGAAGGGAGGAGACCCAGGGTGGTCACTTGGTGGCTGCGGAAAGAGCAACCACCAGAGGGTGACCCTGAGAATGGACACCTCTCTGGGGTCTCCAGACTTGGGGGTGAAGCTGCATTTCCCAGGTTCCTGTAGGGAGAAATCAGAGTCACTTCATTTGACTGTGAGAAGAAAGGGAGTCCCCAGATGTGGGGACCAGGTGATCTGGGCTAGGACAGGTTCAGAGGGTGACTGGGCTATGGTGGGAGGGCACTCCTCCCACAGGCCGTGACAGATACTGCTGCCCGCCCAGGACAGTCTGAGGAGGAAGTGGCCCCTTGCAGCTGCCCACCCGGGGCAGCCAGCAGCTGCAGACCCCGGCAGGAGGGGTGGGGGCGCCTGCCCCACCCGTTCCTTTCCTCCCCACCCAGGCTATTCTGGGAAGGAGGGGTGGGGTGGGGTCGGAGGGGGATGGGATTTGCCTCAGCTTCCTCCACTTTAGCTCCCTGACACACGGGCGTCTTGTTTTTCACCCTCATTGCCACCATGGCCTCTGAATGTAAAAGTGACCTGAGAAAATTTCAGTCTTTCCTAAAGAAAGATCTTCCTCTCCCCCAAACCTCCTCAAGCTCCCCCCTTACCCTGCTCGGTTCTCACTAAAGACCACAGGAGTATGCACCTACTGGGACTCCCTCGGGTTTCGCAGGGACATGTGACAGAGGTGTATGATGGCCCCTTGTGGACCACACGGTCCTACATAAGCACCGAGAGATCACAGCCACTGCAGGCAAGGAACTTGGAGGTCACCCCTGGGATAGGGTTAGGGCTCTCCCTGGCTCAGTGGTTAAGCACCCCTGGGTTCAATCCCTGGCACAAATAAACAAACAAATAAATGAATAACCAGCCACTGTAGGAAAGAAACGGTTCCCTATCTTCCCATTTTACGAAGGAGCAAAACGTAGCAGTGACTGGTCCAGGGTCCTGCAGGTAGAATATAAGCAGATGGGACTGTTGAATGTAAAGCCAAAGTCCAGAGGTGGCAACAGGGAGGAAGAGACTACCCACCTGGTTTAGAGAGTGAGGTCGGAAAGCGAGTGGAACTGAGGCAGAAGGAGGGAACCAAGGGAGCGCTTTTTTTTTTTTTTTTGGTACTGGGAATTGATCCCAGGGGTTCACTGAGCAACATCCCCAGCCCTTTTTAAATTTTTTATTTAGAGACAGGGTCTCACTAAATTACCTAACCCTCACTAAGTTGCTAAAGCTGGCTTTGAACTCGCGATCCTCCTGCCTCAGTCTCCCAATCCACTGGGATTACAGGCGCGCCACCAAGCCGGGCAAGAAGGAAGCACTTTAAGGGCAGCCTCAGTTCCTTCCCTCCATACCCCTAACCTCAGGATGCATTTGAGCCCTTCTGGCCCCGGGCGAGACTCCCAGCAGCCAGGGGCAGGCTCACACAGGGCATCTTTGGAGACTCACAGGCCTGGTCTAGTGTGCTCTGGATTGGAGCAACAAAACATTCCATCTTTGTATTGAAGTCAAGGTAGCAGAATGGAGCTGGCCCAAGGCCTCCCTCTTTCTAGCCAGGCTGTCATTGCTCAACCTGGTTTTGGGCTCCTCCTTGAGACTTGCCTATTTACCAGCCACATCCTTTATGGTTAAGCCACTTAACTGCCAGTTCTGTTTTTCTCTTTCTGTGCTGTTTTAAATAGGATGGATATATATAGTTAAAACATTAAAAAGTATTTAAAGGTATATATAATGAAAAGACTTTCTCTCACCCTATCTGTTCAGTTCTCATTTCACCTCACAGGCAACTATTAGTATTATTTCATTATTTTTATTTTCATCTGGATTCTATGTGTAAATCTGCAAGATAATTGAGATATGCATTATTATTTTTCTTGCTTTTTTTTTTTTTTTTTGGTGTGGAGGGGCATGTACTGGAGATTAAATCCAGAAGCACTTTACCACTGAACTCCATCTCCAGTCTTTTCTTCTTTTCTTTTCCCTCCCTCCCCCTCCTCTCTTTTTCTTTCTTTTCTCTTCTTCTTTCTCTTTCTTTCTTTCTCTCTCTTTTTTCTTTCTCTCTCTTTCTTTATTTCTCTCTCTTTCTTTCTTTCTCTCTCTCTCTCTCTCTCTCTCTCTCTCTCTCTCTCTCTCTCTCTCTTTCTTTCATCTTTATTCCTTCCCTCCTTTCTTCTTTCTTTTTAAGTTTTGAAACAGGATTTTGCTAAGTTGTCCAGGTTGGCCTAGAACTTGTGATTCTCCTGCTTCAGCCTCCTGAGTTGCTTGGATTGTAGGCATGCACCACTACACCTGGCTCTCTGTTTTTCTCGTGAAAACTGCCATGGTGTACTGCATCTTGCTTTTTTCACTGAATACATATTGGAAGCATTTTTGCACAATAATAAAGAACGTAAATATTCTCTCTCTTTTAATAGATGTGTGATTTTCTATCATCGTATAAGCATGTACCATGATTTATTTAACTAGTATCCTGTTGATAAATACTTAGGTTGTTTTCTAACATTTTGCTAGAATAAATAATAATGCAATGAACATCCATGTATGTCATTTTGCATATATTCAAGTATACCTGAGGGATAAATTCCTGAGAGTCAAATTGCTGAGTCGGAGTATATGCATTTTACTGTTTTTTTTTTTTTTTTTCTTTCTGGTACTGGGATTTAAAACCAGGGGCACTCTGCCACTGTGCTACATCCTCAGTCCTGTTTATTTTATTTTAATTTTAAAACAGTCTTTTGCTAAGTTGCCCAGGCTAGCCTTGATCTTTCAACCTTCCTACCTCATCCTCTCGAGTAGCTGAGGTGCCACCAGACCTAGCTGCATTTTACATTTTTGGTCGTGATTGATACAAAATTACCCTCTCCGGGGGTTTATTGTGCCAATTTTTATTCCTCCAGCAGTGTACAGAGCCATTTTTCTGTAGTTTTACCAACAGAATGGGTTGGTGTTCAAATTTTCAGACTTGTTGGGCACAGTGGCACATGCCTACAATCCCAGCGGCTCAGGAGGCTGAGGCAGGAGGATCATGAGTTCAAAGCCAGCCTCAGCAAAAGCAAGGTGCTAAGCAACTCAGTGAGACCCTGTCTCTAAATAAAATACAAAATAGGGCTGGAGATGTGGCTCAGTGGTTGAGTACTTCTGAGTTCAATCCCCAGTACCCACCCTCCTCAAAACATTTTCAGATTTGTCATTCTGACAGGAGAAAATAAAATAGTTTTAATTTACATATTTCACATCATAAGTAAGATTGCATGTATTTTCCTATGCTTAAGAAATATCGTTAGTTTTTTTTTATATATAAATGATCTATGCCATTCTTGGTCTATTTTTGTAGTGTTATTAATCTTTTTCCTATGAATGTGTAAGGGAGCTTTCCATTTATTCTAGAGAGCACCTCTTTCTCAATAGACAAGTTGCAGAACATTCTTCCAACTGACACGTTCATGTGATTTTTAAGAATATTTTCCTTAGGGTGTTTTCTGTTGTCTGTCTGTCTTGTTGCCATGCAGAAGTTTTTGATTTTCATGTATCAAGTCAGATTTATAATTTGGATATCCCTGTTATGGTTACTTAGACCGTCTCTAGGTCAAAGTCTTGAGAGAATTCTCCCACATCTTTTCCTAGCACTTTTATAGTTTTATTTTATCTAAGTCTTTGATCAATTTTGAATTTTCTAATAGTGCAAGTCCATATTTTAGTTTTCTACCAAGATATTTCATTATCATCTATAGAATAACATTTTTTTAACCAATGATTTGAAATCTACTTGTATCTCGACACAAGCTTCCATCCTGCAGGCCCAATGCTGGTCTTTCCACCCTGTGCCATCTGCTAACTTGTTTATGTCCTCATTCCTTAGAACGGTGAGAATGTTTATTTTCGATATCTGGTGGGATTGGTCCCCTCATTTCTCTTCTTTTTCAGAGTTGTCTAGACTACGATTTATTTTTCCATATGAAAGTTAGCATCAGATAATCTGTTTTTTTTTTTTAAATACATTAGCATTTCACTGAAATTTATTACATCAAAACCTTAATTGAGGAAAGAGTGACATCTTTTCCTTTCTTCTTTTCTAAGGTTGAGTCTTCCTAGCCAAGATTCAGAGCGACTTGACTTTGACTTTCCATTTGCTGGAGGCTTCTTTGTGCTTTTCCGACTGTATGTGTCCCATTTCCATGTGGAAGGCTGTCAGGTCAGGTGATGGGGAACACTTCAGAGGAAGTTTAGCTATTCATAATGGCGTTAACAACTAACGGTTCTGCCTCCTCTCCCCCATCTCCCTCTGAGCCGAAGCTCACTCTCCTCCACGTCCACCTTGTGTGGCCTTTGGTTTGGGGCTTGAGGGATGAGAAAACCTAGAAAAAGGAAGGGGCTTGGGAGGTGGGGAGAGAGGACACCATCTGAGTAGCCAGAACAGAAAGTCAGCAATCTCAGACAAAGATAGAAAGAAAGAGGAGGCCTTCAGAGGGCTGAGGGTTTGTGGGGAGGCCTGTGGGCAGGAGGGGAGGAAGAGAAACCAGGAGGGTAGTGAGGGCAAGGTGGGACGGAGCAGCAGGAGGAGAGGGCCTCTGCATGTTCCCAGGCCCAGGAGCAGGTGCAGCAGGGGCGGGTCAGGACAAGATGGATGGGCTTCCCTACTCGGCCTCTTTCCCTCCTTTGTCACCTCCTGCTCTCTGCAGAGACAGCGGCCTCCTCAATGGCTGGTCTGATGTCTTTGGTTTTGGTTATTCTTTATATTGCAATAAGTGACCTAAACATAGAAAAGCATAAACATGTCGTATACCTAGCTTACTAAACAGTCGGGAGGTCAGTGCCCTCTTAGCAACACTGGGCAAGAAACAGACCATCTGCCAGCACCCCAGAGGCTGTCCTTGTGGCTCTCCCAGAGGTGGTCAATGTCCTGTTTTTTATAATCAGAAGACAAGTTCTGTTGTAATGAAGAAAAAGATGTTGAAAAATTCAAAGCCAGGACTGAACTGCACCAAAAAGGGGATTAGAACTCAGGCTGGAGACCTGGAGGGCACATCAGGAGAGGGAAGAGTGCAGGCCTGCAGACGGGGCCCCGGAGCAGGGGTCCAGGGAGAGAGCCGTTGTCCTGGGATGTGACCCCGCCTTGTGAGCCCCCAGTTGCCTGACTCAGAGCTTCGACTCAGGCCAGTCCCCTGCTGGGGCAGCAGCTTGGGGCACATGCCTTTGAGCCTGGTGCCCCAACCCAACCCTGAGCAGATTATCCTAGTTTCAGGGGACAGAAGCCCACTTAAAGCAACTGCACGAAGGGCTGTGAGCTGGCATCTCGGCCCTGAGGTCAGGCAGCGAAGCCCACTTGGCAGCGGGTCTTTCAGGGAAATCGAGAACGTCGTTAGAATTTCATCACTCTGGGCTGCTGGACGCCTCCTAGGTTCCTCTCTGCTTCTTTCATCTCTTACTTTCTTTGACTTTTTCCTCGGACTGAGAGAATCCTTCTTCCTACTCCAGAACATTTCGTTCTTAGCTCCTGGTCCCTAGTTGTCTTCTGTGGCTTTGCCCCTTCCCAAGATTAGAAATCTGGGATCTGCCCCAACCCTGGGTCCCACCCTGCAGAAGGCACCAGGAGGTCTCCACTTGGCCAGCCCTTGGTGTTCTGGGTAGAGCCTGTGGAGTTCCTATCTTTGGTCATTCCCAGAGGTAACCAGAAATAAGGAAATCTGTTGAGACTCAGTTTGAGTCACTGTAGTGTGGGCCACAGCGGGGACTGTGTGCAGCCGGCGTACCCTGTTCCCCCATGGTGAGTGCACTTCAGTACTTTGTTTCTGGGTGAAAGAGAACTTGAAGAGAGAGAGTGTGAAGATAGATTCAGAAGCTCAGGATTTTCTTTCTGGAGTTTGGGTATTTGTGAATGTCAAGGGTATCCGTGCTTTACCAGTGAGGAGCAGAGAAGGGCGTAGCCTTCTTGGGCCCCGTGTGGAGGGGATCTGGGAAGTGGTGCCAGGTGATATTTGAGGGCCAGACTTGCAGAGGGACAGTGAGCACACCAAGTGTGATGCCAGGCAGAGCAGGTAGCAAAGGTATAAGAGTGCACGGGCTGGAGGGCCTTCCTGTGGGGCTCCATGGTAGGGGTTCTGGCCTCTGGGCCTAAAGAAACCACCAGGCATGAGGTCGGGACCGGGGCCCTCTCACACGGGCATGCAGGCAGGAGCTGTACAGTGTGTTTTTAAGAAAAGGAAAGATGAGAATCATGCGGTCCCTTCCTGTTTCCATGAGGCCAGCACAGTGGACAGACAGTGCCTCTGTGGTAGGCTGTGAGGAGACTTTGCAGGTGCTGAGAGCTCCCTAGACCCTCCATATCTCCCCCACCAGCCTTCGAAACTCTTGAGATGCAGACCCAAAGTGAAGTCTGGTTGGACCATGTTACTAGAAGGTCCAAAATAAATTGTTGCCATGCTCAAACCGCATCACAGTGCGCTCCACCTGACCACCCCCTTCACAACTGCAGGCCTGTCACCTAAACCTTCCCGTGCTCCAGAACCCCGCTCTGTTTGCTTGTTTGTTTGTTTATTTATGCCTTCGTCTAATACATGACACATTTTGTCTATTCATCTGTTTCTTTTTTCTACCAGGATGTATGTTCCAGGGGGAGCAGAGATTTTTGTCTATTATTTCATTGGTAGAACACAAGCGCCTAATTATGTGTCTGGCAAATGTACCCAACAGATTTCTGTCAAGTGAACTGAATGTCTGTGACTTGGGAATGTTGACATTGGGATAAGGCCTGTGTCACATTTTAACGCATAATTCTGAAACTTTTTCAGTAGGAAGGCTTCTTTTGAGCTTGAAACATTTCATAGAGTCAGCTAACATAATAGCTGTATTTTGAAATTACAAAGTTCTTTTTAAATGAACTTGCACTCTATTAATCTTTGTGCATTTGAAAAATAGAAAGTTATATTCTCCATTTATATTCATTTGGGACAATACACCATCACCACCTGACGTACACACGGAGTCACAAACCATGTGCAGAAGCTCTAAAGACAGCTGTGACCTTTGGCCCACAGGTCAGACACCATCTTGAGGACCATTCTCAGTTACAAAGAGCTTAACATTTATTAATTTATCAGCCTTTTAGTTATCAGAGTACTAGATTCAAAAGGTTTTCAAAGGTTGAGAGTTAAGTTTCGAGGATGGGAGAGTGGGAACAAAGGATCCTGTACAGAGATGGTTTCAAATGCCCACTCTCACAGGAGCCATCTGGGTGACCAGAAAGTTCTCCTTTCTTTGTGTTTGGGTATGGAGATGAAATGTGATGGAGGACACAGTGTAGTAGGCAGAGTGCCTAGGACATCTAGAGGCTCAACAAATGTTAGCACTCCCCAGAAAGGTCTCAGGGATGGAGCAGTGTCCAGGAAGTTCCTGGGCTCTGGGGGACGGGACTGAGGAGGGAAAGAGGAGGCACTCAGAGATGGGCTGAGTGGGTCTTGTGCCAGGGAGGCAGGGTGGTCCTCATGGGTTCTGGGAATGAGGGCTCTTGGCAGGGCTGGGGACAGGCAGACTGATAGAGACCCTCGGTGTACCTGCAGTGGGCGCAGGGCTCAGCAGTCCACCTGAGCAAGTGGTCACCATGTGTTCCTTGCTGCGTAGCTGATGATATGCAGTCCCCTAATTAGACAAAGAAAGTCCTGTTTGAAGCCTCAAACTGAGACTTGAATTCTAATCAGCATTCTAATTCCAGTACACTGGACAAAATAAAAACAGCTGTGAAGAGAGCCAATGAAAAGGAGGAGAAGATGAAAAGGAGGAGAAGAGAGTCCTCGTTCTTGCCTTTCAGTCTCCAGCTTTGGAGACACTTGGCCATTTCCGCTGCTTCTCCTCTCCCTTTCCTTTTTAGACTTCCCAGGGAACATGATACCTGAACAGGCATGTGCTCCAAGCCCCTCTCCTCAGGAAACCCTCCAGGACCCTGACTGGTGTCTGTCCCCTTCTGCTGCTCCAGGCTGAGTTCAGATGGGCTCTGTGGTGGGAACAACCACACAGACGCCAGCCACAGGGATGACAGTGGGTCTATTTTCAAGGCCTTGGGCTGTGAGCAAGTCACAAACAAAACCAAAGAACACGACTCAGTGTCCCAGGGCACCACTTTTCAGCTACTGATGGGTTTGGCGTCTCTCCTCACTGTTTTTGTGGGTCAGCAGAGAAGTGTCCACTTATATAGGATGTAATTTTAAGAGTTCCAAAATGCCCAACTACCCTTTGGCCTGAAATAGAAACTCTCCTTGCAGGAGACATGTGTTAGGGACAAGAAGGTTCCTGTCAAAGAGAAATGGCTAATGAGATAGGGTCAAGCTACTTTATCCATCGGCAGCCATGGAAACCCAGGAAAGCTTTTGCTGGGGAGGATTGCGGAGAAGGGAATGTCACACAGGACAAGAACCTTTGATATGGAGGCAGGTACAGGAAAATATCTGCACCTTTGACTGGGAGAGAAGGCCCAATGGAGGAAGTGTCTAGAAGGCAAAGCATGGAGAGACTGCCAGGAGCTCAGAGGAGTAAGGTCCCAATCCAATGACTTTACTGTCTTGGCCAACAGAGCGTGGATTCAAGGATATGCACTGGTCCCAAACTCCATGGAATTGATCTTCCACTTAGCCTTCTCCCAGTGATCCCCTGTTGTTCTACCATGTTCTAAAGGAAGTGGAAATCCTACTTCCACCTCCCCAGGCACAACCAAACAGCAGGAACAAGGCCTACCCGCCCTCCAGAAGGCCTCCAAGTGGAGGAAAGAGGGCACTTGGCTCACCACTATCTGACATTCTGTGATGGATAAAGGAACCAACAACATGGCTTTTCTGTTTACCAGGAAGATTAACCCAATACCTAAGAAAGCCTAAGGAGGCAGCTTCCTTCTTTGGTGCTGAAAAATAGGACACTCTCAGAATGTTTCTGTACTTGGTTCAGTTGACAAAGGGAAGTGAATTCCTCAAGCAATGAGCACATTTAACATTCTCCACAGTTCTCATAGGCCTTGCATACAAAGCTTGGTGCTGGGTCCCAGGGGAACGGGAAGAGCATACACAGGGAGCCCCATGCCCTACTTGTCTGGGGTAGTCCTGACATACACCTGGTGTCCTGGTGCAATTCCTAATGGTTCCCCCTTTTAATTCCAGGAGCATCTTGGCTCAGACAACAAATATGTTCATCCTCAGGATAATAATGCTATAGGAGAACAAACAATCTAGTAGAGAAAATAAGCAGCTCATATTTTTAGAATGAGGGAAGTGAGATAAAGCTAGCAACAGTTAGGGGGTGAATATCCTTTTCTCCTGTGCTGTTCAGGTTCCCGTAGGGTAACATAGGCTCTCAGCATTACATCCAGGTAGCATGTGTGGGCCATCATATGCATCCATTCTAGTTGATGGCACCCTCTGGGGACACCCCTAAGGTCCATGGTGTTGTGCAGTGAAGCACCCTGGCTGTCAGGTTTGGAAGGGCCGAGAGGTCATTGTCTTATTCCGGTAGATCACTCTAGGTGGCCTTCAGAGGGCTACGGTCCTGCCTTGTTCCTCTTCACATGCCTTAGTTCAAGTTTTTGCAACAGTGAGTCCTCTAATAGATGCTAGTTTAACTGAGCAATATTTAACCATGGACTCCTCACACCAGCCCCTTTAATGAAGATGGTCTGGCCCAGAGGTTCTCAACCTTGGCTGGGGTTGGCGAGAAGATTTATGTACCTGAGTCCCTCCCGGGGTAAGCATGGATGTCTCTGTGGGGGAGGAGGAGCTGGGCCTGTGTGGGGTGGGCTGAGGTGGGAACCTCTGATCTCTTCTCTCCTGGACTTGTAGACCTGTGGTGATAGGGGAGGGAAGGACCTGCTAAAGGGCCAGCTCCATGTTGGATGGCCCTCTCTGCCTGTGGTTTGATGGTTTCCACTCACTGGGTTCTCTTCAGAGGTGCTGACTCTGGGTACTGAGAATAAATGCAATCTATGGGTTCTCCGCTGGGGGCAAGCTGTAATGCTGGAGGCTGATGATAAGAGGGGAGGAGTCTCTCTTTGGGAAAAGGGGTGGCTGAGAGCAGAAAAGAGAATGGAATATGGCTCTACTGTTCCCTTCAAAGCCCTTGCTGCAGGCCACCGTGGCCTGATTAAAATGACCTATCTCAGGCATCTCCAGCAGGGCTAAGCAGGCAAGGTGGGAGACCTCAGAGTGCAGGTGCTCAAATTTGGCCTTGCACAAGGCCTTCTGAGAGTTGGTTGCAGAGACATGAATTTAGGGACTGGCAAGTGTCATTCATCATGGAGAAAGAGAAGTGTGAACGGGGGGCAGGGGTGATGAACCAAGGAAGAAGGGGAGACAGGCAGGTGTATATCTGCTCCCAGGAAAGTTCTTAGGGATACTAACAGAAGGAGGTTACTCATATAAGGACAAGTGGAATCTGATCAAGTGGCCCTACAGTCTCAGGTTTCTGCCTAAGATGAGCCGCAGAATTCACAAGGCAGGGGAGGAGCAGGGCAGAGCGGAGGATACACGGGGTGTGCAATGCAGGGCAGCCCAGCTCCTGAGGATGGAAATAGCATATCTGGGAGCCATAGTCCTCTCGCCAGCCATGAGAACGAGGCTCTCACTAAGCCCCAGTGAGGCAGCCATGCAGCCAGGCAAGAAGGAAAATCTGAGAACCAGTCTCCATGTTTCAATCCGTCCTTAACCAGCTTTTAAAAAATTTATTGTTTTCATCCCCAAAGTGCTCAGGGAGTTGTCTGTCTTTGCTCTGTATCATTTTACTGGTGGGGAGGCAAGAAACAGATGGTGGAAGCAGATGAACTTGGACGAAGGGATTTTGGTTTCCCCTAACTGACCTCCCAAAAGTGACCATAAAATCTTGTGCCCTGGCTTCTGCTGTTGATGCCAGACCACTGGAGGTCTAATCCCACCCAGTCTCTTTCGACCTGGATGGCCTTGGGCAAGTCAGGCGGCTTCTCTGAGCCTCCATCCTTTCAATGATCAGAGGGCAGAGACATGTGAGGATCAAAGATGATGGTTGTACCTGACTCGGTGCTAGTCATTGTGTCAGAACTTACAAAAAGGTGGCTGTTAATTTGGGTCTGAGTAAGAATGATAAGCGACTCCTTGGTTTTCACTAGGAGTCAGGAGTCCTGCTAAGCAGTTTATACCCCTCATCCTATCAGTTCCATTAGCCCATTTCACAGTTGAGGGAACTGACATACAAAGCAGCAGAGTATACAGAGGTTTGCTGCCTTGCTAGTAGGTGAGAGCTGGGATTTGGATCCCGGGGCAGGCTCAGACTCCACACATGCTATACATCCTCTCTCCACACATAGAATGTATATGAAGTCTGGAAATAGACCCTCTCCATGGAGGGTTTGTCATGGAGACCTGGTCCCCTCCCCGGACTGGTGTGATGGCCCAGGTCTCCAGAGCCCTTCAACTCCTCCACGTTTCTACCCCTTAGCTCCTGTGTGCCTGGCAAGGCCCAAGGCACTCTGAAGACTTCTCCTCAAATCCTCCTGGCAGCTCTAGGAGGACAGTAATCCTCTCCCATTTACAGATGGGAACAGTGCTCTTTGGATCACCCAACATGGCCTCCTTTCCTCACAGATCCTCTTTTCTGGGGAGACCATTCTGCATGAAGGAGCATTGTGGGCACAAGAAGCTCTGAGGCACCATGTTCCTCTGGGGAATCTTCGAGGGTCTGAGTTGGAGTGTGATGAGAGGGGCTTGGGAAGGGTCAAGGCCTGGATTAAACTGTCTGCTTGGTCTAAGGGTGGAGGGTTGTGGTGATCCCTGTGATTCCCCCACCACCCTCACAACTCCTGCTCTGGTTACAAAACCTTCTCGTTTAGCCCTGGGTGGGGTCAGGGAGACCAGAGTCCCATGAGTTGGGGGAGAACATCCAGTCATTCCTCGGAGCAACTATGGGGTACCACTTAGTCTCTTGGGACTGTTTCTCTCAGCTATAAATTAGGTGTCAGTGCAGCTGAGAATATGGGAAGGGCTTTTTGAGAGAAAGGTGTGCAGGTAACTTCCAGGAGGAGACACTTCACAGGACAGCATGGAGGCAGCTCAGACAAGCTGAGGCAGAAGAGGGCTTGTCTCCAAAGAGGAAGAGGAAACTGGCAGAGCCAGGAAGTGGTTATGGCCCCTTCCTCACTCCTACTCTCAGGATCAGCAAGCTGAGCAAGTCCAGACCAGCAGGGCCATCCCAGCTAGTTGAACTGGATTCTGTGGGTTTCCTTCCTTACCCCTCTGAGAGAACCCTGGTCTGGGTGTCAAACTTGAATCGAATGGTAATTTTGATGCTCTAGTCTCTGTTTATCAGAATCTTTGCCTCAGAGAGGCAGGGTCTCATCTTCTAGCATTGTGGTCTGTAGACCTAAGTTTTCCAGATTTCTGACTGCTAATGTTTTACTCTGAGGCAGAAAAAGTCTATAGGTTCTGTAGCTTCTCAAATGTCTTCAGTTACCCGGCATCTTCTTGGCCTTAAATGAACATAAGAGTCAGAGGCGAAGGCCCTACTATTCTGTCTGGACTGGGCGGAGCCCACATCCTCTGGTCAGAGGCACCCTGGGGTGGCCACTCTGTATCCCAGAATTTCCAGGAAAGTCTTGATTTCAAACACCCTGCTGTGTTGGGAGACCACGTGTCGGGCTAGTGCCAGACAAATGTGTCCTGATTTTTCTTTCAGAAAATATGGTCAGCATTACTGGGGAAAGAAAAATTGGAAAGGACAGTAATTGGAGCCTGGTCCTGGGTATGAGAAGGAAGCCACAGGGAGGCTCATTTCAGTTTGTGTAAGCAACAGTAGCTATCACAGCCATCAGGGCGGAAGGGCTGCCAAGGACTGCTTCAGCCTCAGTCTTTCCATAAACATGTCCTGGCCATCCAGCGGCTTTGAGTGCTGGCTCAGAGTCAGCAGGTTTGAATCCCAGCCATTTACTTCCTATCAGTGACCTTGGGCAAGTGGCTTAACTTCGGTCTCCATGATATGTAAACTTAAAAAAATGGTACCGATGCCACCTGGGTTAAGTAAGTAAGTGAATGGAACCCGATTAGCTCATTGTAAAGATTTTTACCATCCACCAGAGTGGGGACACCAGAGTGAACAAGACAGTCTCAGCCTGTAGAACACACAGCTCTTTGCCTGCTATTTATCCAATCCATATCCCTCCTCTTTCCCTCTTTCCTTTCATCTCCTTATAAAACATGGTTTACTTAGTATCATTCTAAAAACTATATATCTCCTCCCTCCCTTTTTTGTGACTGATAGAAGTGATCATGCAGTATGGTTTGGGCCAATAAGAGGCAGGTGCAAGTCATTGGGTTGGATCTAGCAAGACTCTTCAAAAGAAGATGATGCTAGAGGTGGAGTAGCCTCCTGTACCAGTGACAGGACAAGCATAACAAAAGCCATGTGCTAAGGTAGAGTAGGAAGAGCAAGAGGAGGCTTTGCAGGAGTCAGCAAAATAGGACCAAAATAGGTCAAATACAGCTTGTCATCTGTTTTTGTCAATAAAGTTTTATTGGAACACAATCATGCCCAATTCTTTATATATTATCTGTTTCTACTATGTACTTCAGCGACAGAATGGATTAGTTGTAAGAGAGATGATGCAATCCCCAAAGCCTAAACTATTTGCAATCTAGCCTTTTCAGAGAAAGTTTGCCAATACCTCTTAATGGGATCAGTGTGCCTTCTACCAATTCTGGATTGCTTATCCCCAAGGATCCTAGTGATAGCAATATAAATCCAGCTTAAGTTATGTAACTTAATGTTTTGTTTTCTGATTCTTCAATGCAATACTAAAATATACATTGCCCTATAATAAGATTGCCTTCAGTTCCACCAAGGACTTTCAAATTTCTGCTTGAAGATTCACAGGGACAGGGTTGTAGGTTGCAAGCAACAGAAACTTCCTCTAACTGATGTAAGCAGAAAGGAAGTTTTGTTTGGTTTTTGTTTTTGGAAAGACAAAGAAAGACTTAGAATTGATCGGAGAAGGGGCAAGAACTATGTAGTTCCATGGGATCAATGGAGTCAGTCTGTCTCTGAGGTTGGAGTTGGAATGAATGATAGAGTGCTTGACCGTGGAAGAGATGCACCTGTTAATAGATCCACTGGACAGTTCCATGGGAGAAAGTTTTAATCCTCAGAACGAAATCAGCTAAAGAAATTCAGCTGTTGAAGTGCTAAAAGAGTGCAGGTTCATCAGAGAGGAAAATCCCCACCTCTAAAATAGCCATTCATCACTGAAGAGCTAGCTGGTTGCCTACCAGTCAATTCTTCCTTCCTCTCTCAGGGTAATAGAACCTCCAAGTTTTGATCAAGTTTCAAGGCCACCCAGAGTAAACATTTCCCAGTTTCCTTGGCAGCCAGGTGAGGGTGACTTAGTTCTTGTGGTTAGGATGAAAGCAAAAGTGATGTGTGCAATTACCGCATTGTGCACTTAAAGGCTGTCCCTCTTCCCCTGCTGTAGCCGTGCATATGGATGCGACGTTGCTCCACATGGACCAGGTGGATGACAGCATCAACCTCCTGGAGGCAGCACATGAGGGAGAAGGAGCCTGGATCCATGAACTCATGGGGCTATCAAAGCAGCCCTGAATGATCCCCTGAAGAAGGCATTTGCCACAATAGAAGATGCTCATCTTGTGTGTAAGTGACGGTTAGCTGTGGGCTGTTATTCACAATTCAATCTATTCTTAACTGACATAATCCAGAAAGCAATTACTGAGACTCCACTGGGTTCCAGTAGCTCCCATCCAGTTGGTGCCCAACATTTCTAAGTCCTCCTCCCAAAGACAGACCGTCTGGTGTTTCCCAATAAGCATGGCGTCCCCCCAGCCACATGCCTCTGGTTTCTCCACTGTTCTCTGTGGGACATGCCATTCTCCATCACATCTGTGCCCCATCTGTTTGTCTTCTTCCACTGCAGTCCTCACACCATGTACACTCAGGACAAGCAGATTGGACACAGAGAGACTTCCACCTACTCCATTTTGGACTCTCCACTTGGAAGTTTCTCAACCAACTTTTATAAATGGTCAATAAGCAGCCTGAATGCCATCGACTTAATCTTTTCTTTAAACCCAACACAATAGATAACATATTGTATCAGTTTCTATACATGCTGTAACAAACTTCTACAAACATAGTGGCTTGAAATAACCCCAATTTATTACATTACAGTTCTGGAAGTCGGAAGTCTGAAATGGGTCTCATTGAACTAAAATCAAGGGGACAGCAGGGTTGCATTCCTTTCTGGAGGCTCTAAAGAAAAATTCCTCTTTGCCTCTTCCAGTTTCCAGAGGCCACCCATCATCCGTGACTCATGGCACTCTTCTTCCATCTTCAAAGCCAACAAAGCTGGGCCAAGTCCTCTCACACCACCATCCCTCTGGTTTTGACCCTTCTTCTCCTTCTTCTGCAGGGTCCTGTGATTACATAAGGAGCTAATCCCAAATGTCTCCTATTTGAAGGTCAGTTGATTCACAGCTTTGATTCCATCTGCAACCTTCATTCCCTTTTGCCACGTGGCATAACATAGTCATAGGTTCTGTGGGCATCTTTGGGGGCTAATTATTCTTCCTCCCACATGTTTTAATGGTGGGGATGATAACAGCCATTTTTTGTCTTTTTGCACTGAGCTAAGAGACTCATTTACAATGTCTATTTAATGCCTCAGCAACCCTAAGGTATAGGCAAGGGTATTGCCATGGTAGGCAGATTTCCAAGATTTCTGCCCCCTGATATATACCCTAACTACTCAATCCTGTCTCTTGAATATGTGAACAGGACCTATTCATAGGATAGAATGCCACTCCAGTGATTAGGTAAGGTCGTAAGGCAAAGGGGATGGGATAGTTGTTCCCATGATTAGGTTAGGTACCTTCATCCTGCTGGTCTGAAGAAGTCAGCTGCAGTATTGTGAGGTGCCCCTGGAAGGGACCATATGGCAGGGTGCTAAAGGCAGCCCTGGAACCGAGAGCTGTCTAATCCAACAGTCAGAGAGAAAATGGGGGCCTCAGTCCTACCCCTGCTAGGAGCTGAATGGAACTTGGGAAGCAGAGTCCAGAGAGGACACAGACTGACCAACGCCTTGATTTCATTCTTGTGAATCCCCAGCAGAGGACCCCGCCTGGATTTTGTCCTACAGAAACTGCGAGATAATAAATGGGTTTGTTCAAGGCTGTGGTTTGTGGAACCTTGTTATGCAGAAAACAATCATCTCTACTTGAGAGAACGGACTCAGGAGAACTGCCAAGGTCAGAGAACTGAGAAACTGGGATGCGCCCTGAGGTCTCGCTCCAAATCTGTCTAACTGTAATCATTACAATCTGCTGCTTCCCAAATGGACTTGATTTTTTTTTTTTTATTGTGAGTACTTCATTTGTACCTAATAGAAACAATTTTTTTTTCTGGATTTTGGAGATGATATGATCTTCCTCTATTATCTGTGATGGGATAGCTTGTCTGATCTTTACCATTCAGGATATTAATTTCAGGCATTTCCGAACTGCTGGGCTGCTTGTTGTAAAGGGATGCTCAGATTTTGAATACCATGGCACCAAAATTAAATTTTGAAACAAATCGGGTGTGTGACTATATTTTGGTAGAAACCAAACCTCCAATTGACAAAAACCTACAACTCAGTACAGTGAGTTGACAAAGTGACTCAAGTATAAGCCAGTCGATGTCTTGATTGAGACCAGAGAAATGTTGATATTGGACTTAGGTACATGTCAGATGTGGGTCCTGTTGATTGAAAATGATACTAATTTCTTAATTGTTTTTCATCTTTAAGAATTTTCTCTTCCACAAATGTAAAAAACATAACTACCATCAATTACTTCTGCATTAAAGGAGGGGGTCCTTGATCTTAAAAGCTTCTCAGGGCTGGTCTGAGCTCACCTCTTCTCCCATGGCCAATTGCTGTTCAGAAAAGGACTGATGTTCTGATGATCCTGGCTCCTTCTCTCCGTGGCATGCACTTTTTATTTTTGCAGGTTACTCCTGCATTCCCTCCTGAAGCCACCACCCTCACCATCCTCGAGGAAAGGGTCGTCCTGAGAGGTTGTTGGGGCGATTCAGGAACTTGTTGTAGATCAAAGCTGCTCATGCCCCAACGTTTAAGCCCTATTAGGCAGCTCAGTGGGGCTCTGGGGAAGGGTTAATTGGTAGTTTTTCACTAAGTCTCCTGCATCTAGGGAGAGAACTTTGAACCAGAGGTGGAGTCTTCTGTCCCCAGGCACAGCAAGCTAAATGCCCCAGCTGAGTGTCCCCCTCTGATGGTGACTAGTCCTCCATCAGAAGGTCCCAGGATCCTTAGCAGAAACAGACTCACACCACCCTAAACAGGGATCTCCTTCCAGTGTTGACAAATCTGTTGAGGAAGAAGGTGGGAAAGGGGGATTCTCATCTTGGCCGAGACACCAGCAAGTTGTGTGGCTTCAGGTGAAGTCATTCTGCCCCAAGTGTAGCCTTCTGTTGTACAAGGTAATTAATATCTTCTCCGTGTGGGGAGACTCTTGCAGAGGTAAAGTGTCGTATTCATTTCCTATCACTGCATTATAAATCACCAGGCACTTATCATCTTGGTTTCTGTGGCTCAGGAGTCTGGGCCTGGCTGAGTAGGTCTCTCCAGGCTGCAATCAAGATGTCAGCCGGGGCTCAGTCTCATTCGAGGCTCGTCTGGGGAAGGATCATTTTCATCAGTGCAGTTCAGTTCTTTGCAGCTGTAGCAGTGACCGTTGTGGCTTCTTGCTGGCTGGCTGTGGACCTGCTCCTCAGTTCCTAGGGTCATCCTTGGTTCCTTGCTGCATGAACCTTCCAGTGAGGCAGCCCACAGTGTGGCAGCTTGCTTCTCCAAAGCCAGGAAAGCAGGCGTGACAGCCTTGCTCAGTGGAATTGTGTGCCACATATGTGGAATCACAACTCCCATCATGTTCGTCATATTCTACTGGTTAGAAGCAAGTCACAGTCCCACACTCAAGGGCGGGGAGTCACACAAGGGTGCAAACAACAACCAGGAGGTGACACCTTAAACCCCTTCGAAACAGGAAGATTGCTCAAACATGGAAATCTCTTCCTGTTGAAATCAGAGCCTGGGCCCCTTGGTCGCGGTGAAGAGTTACCACAGTCCATTCACGTCTTCATTCACTCGATCAGTGACCCGATGAGCAACCACTGAGTGACAGGTCAGGAGTAGGTACCAGTCTAAAACCCCTTCTCCTGCCTTCTCTTTCCTAAACTAGAGTAGCATATAGGTCCATTAACTTGGGGACAAGATGAGAAATGTTCTTTTGGAAATAGAAGCTAGGATAACACATACATGACTGTCCATCTTGAGAAACCTTTCTCAAGACTCCACCCTTAGATATAAATCAGGAATTAGAACCACTTCAGAATGTTGAAAGTAGATACAATCTAAAATGTGATTATTGTAAAAGAAACTGTAGTTTATCTCATTTAATTAAATAGGCTCAGATGAAATGATGTTTTTTAAAATTTTTCTTTTCAGATACACATAACAGTAGAGTGTATTTTGACATATCATACATACATGTGGTATAAATTCCCATTCCTGTGGTTGTGCATGCTGTGGAGTTACACTGGTCAGGTATTCATATATGAACATAAGAAAGTTATGTCTGACTCATCCTACTGTCCTTCCTATTCCCATCTCCCATCCCTTCCTTTCATTCCTCTTTGTCTAATCCAATGAACTTCTAGTCTTCCCTCCCCCTCCCCCTTATTGTGTGTTAGCACCTGCATATCAGAGAGAACTTTCAATATTGAGGATTGACTTATTTCACTTAGCATAACAATCTCCAGTTCCATCCGTTTACTGGCAAATGCCATAATTTCACTCTTCCTTATAGTTAATGTTCCATTGTATATATGCACCAAATTTTCTTCATCCATTCATTTGTTGAAGGGCACCAAGTTTGGTTCCATAGTTTAGTTATTGTGAATTGAGTCGCTATAAACATTGATATAGCCTCATCACTATAGGATGCTGATTTTAAGTACTTTGGGTATAAACTGAGAAGTGGGATAACTAGGTCGAATTGTGGTTCCATTCCAAGTTTTCTGAGGAATCTCCATAGTGCTTTCCAGAGTGGTTGCACCAATTTGCAGTCCCACCAGCAATGTATGAGTGTGCCTTTTCCCCACATTCTCACCAACATTTATTGTTACTTGGATTCTTGATAATTGCCATTCTGATTGAAATGAGATGAAATCTTGGTGTAGTTTTAATTTGCATTTCTCTAATTGCTAGGATGTTGAACATTTTTTCATGTATTTGTTGGCCATTCATATTTCTTCTTCTGCAAAGTGCCTGTTTAGTTCCTTCACCCATTTATTTATTGGGTTATTTGTGTGTGTGTGTGTGTGTGTGTGTGTGTGGTTTTTTTTTTTTTTTCTTTTTTTGGTGTTAAGGGTTTTGAGTTCTTTGTGTATCCTGAAGATTAAAGTTCTATTTGGAGGTGCAGGTGGCAAAGATTTTCTCCCATTCTATAGGCTCTCTTTTCATGTTCTTGACCATTTTCTTTGCTGTGAAGAAGTTTTTCAGTTTGATACCATCCCGTTTATTGATTCTTACTTATTTATTTTTAATTTTTACAGACTGCATTTTGATTCACTATACAGAAATGAGGTACATCATTTCATTTCTAAGGTTGTGCACGAAGTAGATTCATACCATTCGTGTAATCATACATGTACATAGGGTAATGATGTCTGCCTCATTCCACCATTTTTCATACCCCTCTCCCTCTCATTTCCCTCTATGTAATCTAAAGTTCCTCCATTATTCTCTCACCCCACCCCTCACCTTCATTATATATCATCATCCACTTATCAGGGAAAACATTCGACCTTTGGTTTTTTGGGATTGCTTATTTCACTTAGCATGATATTCTCCAATTCCATCAATTTATCTGCAAATGCCATAATATTATTCTTCTTTATGGCTGAATAATACTCCATTGTATATATATACCACAGTTTCTTTATCCATTCATTTGTTGAAGGGCATCTAGGTTGCTGGTGGAGTTGCAAATTGGTGCAGCCATTCTGGAAAGCAGTGTGGAGAATCCTCAGAAAACTTGGAATGGACCCACCTTTTGACCCATTATCCCACTCCTAGGTTTATACCCAAAGGACTTAAAATTAGCATTCTACAGTAATGCAGCCACATCAATGTTTATAGCAGCTCAACTCACAATAGCTACATTGTGGAACCCATTTATTGATTCTTTTGATTTTACTTCTTGTGTTTAAGAGTCTTGTTGAGGAAATGATGATTTTTTTGGAAATTATTAAAAGATTACTTGTGGTAAATGATCTTATTGCTCCCAGTTATTTGCCACTTATCTGTAAGAGGACTGTACACCTCTACCTGGGTCATGTGGCACACAGGGGAGTTTACTTCCTGGCTCCATTCCTGGCCATGTGACTTAATTGGTCAATGGAATGTCAGTGGAAAGTGGTGCACATTTTGCCTGAGTGGAACCTTCAAAATCCATTGACCAGCATGGCCATTGCAATGTTCCCTCTGCTGCAAGCACAGCATTTTCCAGATGGGACTACTCCTTCATCCTGGGCTCTCATGAATAAAGACACGTGGAGTGGAGCCATACCTGCAGCCACATAAACTTAAGCGAGAAGTGAGCCTCGAGGCTTCATGCTGTGGAGATTTGGGGTTATTACCACACATAGTTTAGTGAAAGATGACAAATCTTGACACTGAACCCTTGATGCTTTCTCGGTGTGTAAGAGAGTGGCTAGACAATGCTATTCCTGTTGCTTTTGAGTTTCTGTTGAGACTCCAGGGGAGACAGAAGCTTGAAAAGATAAGAAATTGATTTTTTGACGTAGATTGTATTGGACCTTTTAGTAATCAATAATGCTACTGTTCTACTTTCCAAATAGGGCAAGAGAAGTTGCCATCTAAGGTCTGAGAGCCTGTGTTGAAGACGGTAGCAGTGATGGACATAGAACTCAGAGCTGGCCCATTTCATATACTTGTTACCTTATTTTACATGTGTCTACTTTACAGAGGATGCAGAGTACCCAGTGAGTGGGAATCTGGTTCCTGAGAAAGGTCCTACGTCTCTTAGAACAGAAACGTGAGACTTTTCACCAAGAGGATGCAGCAAGAGGGAGCCATCTATGAGAATGTAGGCCAGCCCAGACAGGAACCCATCCGCGCCTGGATCTTGTGCTTCCAAGACTCCATAACTATGAGATATTCCTGTCATTTATAAACTAAAGAGAGAGAGAGAGAGAGAGAGAGAGAGAGAGAGAGAGAGAGAGAGAGAGAGAGAGAAATTTGTGAACAGAAAAGTCTTCAGATGTCACAGAATCCAACTTCTCTCTTCTCCAGGTAAGGAAATTAAGTTCTGAAGAATAGAGGCAACCAACTTGTGTGTTTTTAAAATTCTCTGCTTACTCAAGAACTTGAGGATTTGATTTGAGTGAACCTACCCCCGGGAAGAAATGACTGAGCCAGCTACCCTACCATTCGAGGGCACATTGGCATTCCCTTTGATCCGTCCTATCCTGACCTGACTCTTCAGGTTTCACATACCCATGGTGAACTGACTGAATCAGAGTGTGAACCTGAACTTGTGGTCTGCCCAGGAAAGCAGCCCGCAGTGTACCGACCAGCACTGAGTCCTGGGCCTTTGGTCATCTCCAAACTCTTAATCCATTTATCAGCTACGTCTGTCTTCCAGCTTCTCTACTTTACTTTTCTTGGTTGCTTGGTGTTCCTGAAGGATGCTGAAGTAGGAGAGGGAGACTTACCTTTTGAAGGACCCCCTACGTCTCCACTTCTGAAGGTCAGGGAGAACCTGGTGGAAGATCACATCACATCGCCTGCACAGCTGCCCTCCGCGGTCTCCTTCCAGTCAGCGCTGGAATCGCAGCCTCCTCACCCTTACCAGCTCTCCACTGATCTGCAGCTTCCTCCAGGTCGAATCAAGCTCACCAAGACTGAGAATTAGAACGTCAATGGGAGTGGGATCCTTGCGAGAGCATGTCCTCGATTGCGAGATTTCACTGTTCACCACTAAAGATTTGATCATCTTGTGGATAAATTATGACAGCTGTGAGTTAGGCAAGGAAGGTCAGCACTGCCCACGGTACTTTCTCTCTCTGCCTCTGGGCTGACCCTTTTTGTAGTTCCATCCTGCAGGTCTGGGCTTGCTGCTGCACACCTGTGTAAGGTTAGTCCTTGGGCAAAGTTCCAAGGGCTAAGTTGGGGCAGATTATTATGTAGGCCCCACAGACAGCTCTTGTGAACATGACCCAGGGTCTGGCACATAGGAAGTGCTGAATAACCCCCAGCCATGGGGTGCGCCCCTGAACTGAGTGAAAAGAGAATGACAGGCACCCAAAGCACCTACAGTGGGGGAAGGACCTTCTCCTTTGGGACCTAGGGACATTAACCATAAGGAAGGGCCCAACCCAGTTGATCCCTCTGCTTTTGGTTCCTCTGTTTTTCAAAATGCTGTGTTTGTGGCTTCAGATATACCCAGAGTTTTGGACCAGAAAGATAGGCAATTTGGCCAGGTTTCAAACCCACTTATAACTTCAGCTCTAAATGTAGCTATGATTTGAGAACTTGAGTTTCAAGTTCCCCTTGACTTGGACAAAGCCTGAATCTGAAGTTAACTGTACATTTTATGTTTTCATCTTTTCAACTTCCCCAAACTTCTTCCTTCCTTCTCCAAACTCATCATCCTGGCCGTAATGCCTTGCACTTGGCCATTGCCATGACTTCTCAGGCACTCCTGCCTGCTGTGATTGTGTAGGCTTTGTACAGTGTGGCACCCTTCTGTATTGTCCTTTGGACTGGACTTCAGGTCCTTGTGGCCAGAGTCAACCATCCTCAGGCCTCTTTCCTCCCCTCACTGAGCCTTGCCCTGGGCCTGGTATTCCTGGGTTACAGTTGGGGCTCACAGGCTGCTTCGTCATAAAGCAAGAAACTGGAGAAGGTAGGTATGTTCCAGCCAGATTTCCAGAGCCTTGGCTTCTGATTTGGTCAATTATCCCTTGGAAGTAAACACATAAATAGGCAGTGGGTTGATTTAAGAAGCAGTGTCCAAAATTTAAGAAAATCTTGATGAAAACCAAGGCATGAGCTGGGCAAAATCAATCTGTACATGCTGGCTTTCCTGCCATGCCCGAGCTGGGTGCTGCCTGCCTTGTCTGTCCCCATTCTGCAGAGGACCAAAAGAGATAGAGGTTGGAATTCGGCACAGGGGGCAGAGGTAGAGTTCAGCTCACATGCACCTTTTCATACTTCTTTTGGAGGAAAAGATTGTGTCTGGGCTGCCATAACAGTACTACAAAGTGGGAGGGCTTCAACAGCAGAAGTTTATGGTCTCACGGTTCTGGAGGTTAGAGGGCCAAGGTCAAGGTGTTCCAGGGTTGGATCCTTCTGAGGGCTGTGAGGGGAAACTCATTCCTCACCTCTCTCCTAGCTGCTGATGGTTTGTTGGCAATCTTTGGTATTCTTTTGTGTATAGATCTCTGCCTTTATCTTCATATGGCATTGTGTGTGTGTGTGTGTGTGTGTGTGTGTGTGTGTGTAAATGTCCCCTTTTTATAAGGACATCAGTCATATTGGATTAGGAGTCCAGCTATTCTAGTATGACCTCATCTTAACTGATCATACCTACAGTGAACCTATTGCCAAATCGGATCATATTTTGGAGATTCTGGGGGTTAGAATTTCAGTATATTTGGAGGAGGGTCTATAACTCAACTCTTAATAGAACATACCATTCTTATCGGAATTTATTGTTCTCTAAGTCAGTGTGTATCACGGTGATTCAGTCTGTGGCACACCTCTGAAGTGGAAAATAAACATCTAGAAAAACTAAGGGCAAAGGTCCTTTTCCCTTCTCCTCCCTTCAGTCTGTCAATCCATCTATCCATCCATCCATCCATCCATCCACCCACTAATCTGTCTAGTTCTTATTACACACACACACGTACACATATTGTATATATGTGGATCCTAATTGGCGACTGCATCATGCCAGGGACGCTGCTGGAGTCCTCTTTGAATGTGTCCTATGAGCCACCCCAGAAGTGCTATCAGGACTCCACAACCGCACCTACAAGCTCTGTGACCTCGTTCTTCCTCTTTGAGCCTTGGGTTCTTCATTTGTAATGTCAGCAAAGCCTTACACCCAATACATCCTTAAGATGATAGCATTATTGTTGAGTGAGACTCAGAGAGGGACAGGATGGAAGTGTGGTCTACCTGCCAACTTCTGGAAGGTCAACACCAAACATTCCCCCAGATGGAAATCCAAAACTCTCTCATAGGGGTCATCTCATCTGACCATCTCCCAACAATCTCAGAGCTATGGTTCTTAACTTTTTTGAAAACTGAATCCCTCTGAAAATCTGATAAAAGTCATGAATTCTTCCCAAATAGTACATGCATGTGTGAACAGTCTGCACAAATTTGTCTGATTTTTGTAGATGTATGGCTGTCTTCAGCCCATTCATTGAGGCTAAGGCTGCTCACTTAAGAGGTAGCAATCTGGGAAATTCATTCATTCATTCAATGAACAGGTATTGTGTGGCCTTCACACACTAGGTGCTACCTGAGGCACCCAGGAGTTGTGGACAATCAGACAGGAAGTCTTTCCCCAAACTGACCACAGGGACCCATAACCACCACGAGAAGCAGAAATTATTCAGTGTTGTAGAGAAGCCCAGCTGCACTCCCATTCCAGATCAGAAGGGGATTGTTTCCATGGTGGGAGGGTGTGGAATAATCAAGGACATTCAGTGGAGGGAGGGACCTTTGAGTTGGGAAATAAAAAATGAATTAAAGTGAAGACTTCAAGTTATTTGTTGGCATTTCCGGGACACCCACCCTGATAGCTGACACAGTCTGCTGGCGTGTGCCTCCTCCTGACAACCAGTTGGTAAATTCCTAAAACACTGCCCCTTTGATAGAAAGCTTGATATGTGTCACTCTTGCTGTCCTCTTTATATCTAGTCTTCCTAACCGAATGCCACTTTTTTAACACAAAGCACAGTTCAACAATCAGCACCAACGTAAGACGTTGACTCTCTGTCTTTCCTTTTGTCACAAGGGACCCTTTGGCATCACTGACCTATAGGGGTCAATGCTATGGAAGCTGGGCTGGACAAAGTGGACTGTTTGTGTCACCCCATACTCAGGAGTACCAGATGCCCTCGTGGAAAATCCAATGGGGGACCATCCATAGGTACTTAACCCTAACTTCCACATCCTACCAGGAGAGGGCTTCTTCAGAGACCTCTCCCTCTTTCCTTAACACATAACACACTGATGGCCAAGAGCTGAGACTCCTCCGAGTCAGAACATTGTGATCCGTGGGTCCCGTTCTGCTTCAGCTGCTTTGAAAGTGTGTCGTGTTGATTCTGGTTCACTACGCTTCACTAGGAATTTTTCTGAAAGACTTTAGTTCCTTTTGTGGTTCAACAAAAGGTTAGCATTTGGGTTGGGTGCAGATTAGGGTTAGCCCAGGGTTGAAGTCCATTCTGGTTTGGGTTTTACAGGGTGGTTGTTTTTAAGACCCTTACCTCAACCCATCCCAGAGGGAAAGGGCAGGGGACATGGCCTGGGAACCCACCACAGAGAGAATTTTCAATATGTGATGTGGGAAGCATGAGGCATGATCTCTGTGGGCAGTGGCATCGGTAAATGGCATCAGGCAGTGACATCAAGAGGCCTTTGGAAGATGAGTTGAGCCTTACCTATGTGTGGCGGCTTTGAAATGAGTTTTAACTAGTGTGAAGTTATTTATGGTTTGGGCTTAACCACAAAGTTACCAAGTAGTCCTGGGTAAATCCATTCCCCTCTCTAGGACTCGTTTTTTCTCAATGCAAAATAAGAAAATTGGACTAGAACCAGATGATGGTGAAGGTACATCTCAGAGGTAAATGTCATGATCCTGTGAAAACAACTCTATTTCAAACGAACGCTGCCTTGAAGGAAAAGCCTCACAGGCATACCTCCCCACACCATGTCCCCTTCTTTCTCATCAAAACTTACGGGTAGGAAGGAGAGTAGAGTGCAACAGACATGATCACCTCATGAACATATATGACTGCATGACCCATGTGATCCTGCAATGCACAATCAGAAAAATGAGAAACTATACTCCATTTATGTATGATTTATCAAAATGCATAAATGCATTCTCTTGTCATGTATTATTACACAAATTAAAATTAGAACAAATAAAAAATTTAAATAAAATAATAGTCTAATAAAAAAACCACTTATCCCTCCTTAAAACACCTGTTCATTCCAGACCACACCTGCTTCGGCAGCTTCCTGGAGACCATTTATGGCTTCACAGAAGCCCCGGGTGCCAGTGTGCAAGGCCACCTCAGCAACAGGCTGTGCCTAGAGTTGTGGTCCAGGGTCATAGAATCTTCCTCCTCCCCCCTGCCTCTTCTACTTTCCTCCCTCCCTTCTCTTTCCTTTCTAATGGACCCTGTGGACCCAACAGGACAAGGTAAAGCATGATCCATGCCAGGGTTTTAGGGTCCAGAAGGAAGTGCCAGAGGCAGGGCCTGTCCGGCCATCAGGGCTTTCCCAGCCGAAGCACCGAGGTCTGAAAAATCAAGCACAGAGTTTCTTCATTTTCTCATCACCAGCCCCAGAAGGTGTGCTAGCAAAATAACTTTTTCTCATACCTGAAATTTACTTTCAAATAATGTTTTCACTCACTTTATTTTAAATAAGAGTATATACTCTTTATATTTCTTGCCCCTTGGACTTTCTAAGCTGGGTACCATGAAAGAGGCAACCCTTGGCCCTGTGTAGCAAATCCATGGCTGTGCCTCCGGCCTGTAGGGGTTAACGGAGGAAAGGCTACCTCCCTCAGGTGTCCTGTGAGGCCCAGTGATTCTGTAAGTAAAGGGCTGGTCTAGACAGAAGTAGATGCTTCATTAATAGTAACTTTTAACTTGTCACTGGAGATATTCAAAAAGAGCCATTGACCTTCCAGGAAATGGCCCCCAGACAGTGAGGCCTTCTGTGTCCTTGGGCATACATTCAGTAGTTTCTCTTCCTCTCCCTTGCCGTCAGTTGCCCGGTGGCTTGCACCTGACTTGGGTGAACCTCTGCCTCCCCCTTTTCTTGCTCTCTCTTCCTCTTTCCTTATTTCTCTAAATTTTTTAAGTTTACTGGGAGCTTTTCATTATAAAATGCCCATTGACAGAAAATAGGAAAAAAAAAGGAAAACAAAGTAGACAACCAATCTCCTAGGGCATCTTGAGACCCCTGCATTTTGGCATATTCCCCCTTTACCTTGCCATAGTTTTGAGTTTTGTTTGTTTGTTCTAAATGAAGTCATACCAGAAATACGATTTTGCCTTCTGCTGCCTTTTAGCTGTAATTGTCAAGTATTTCCCTATGCTGATTTTAAATCTATCACTAACATCAATATTTGCTGCAGAAATGACTGGGTAAGGTGTGATCCCTTTAAAATGAATGCTGATTTCTTTCTCATTTGCTGCTTCTAGGACCCTGCGCCAGGGACTCCCCAGCCAAGCGAGTTAGAACTGTGACTAAGGTCAGAGTGGCTGGGGCACTGGAAGCTCGTGGGGAGACCTGAGAGGCTCTTCTGGGAGCCTTTGAATGTGAACTCTGTGGCATCTACTTTGGCTTCTTGTGGCCCCTTTTGCTTGCATTTTCTGTTCTTGGTTGAGGTCTGAGATTATCAAATAACTGGCCTCTTGATAAGTAAGATCCTACTTAGTGTAAAAATGATAAAATGTACTTTTCTTCCACTGGAGAAAATTTCTCACAAGAAAAGAGATTAGGGGCCATTTTTAGGAGCTTTAAATACGAACTGTCCCACTTCTTAG
The DNA here is from genome assembly GCF_902686445.1 of Sciurus carolinensis. Taxonomy (NCBI): domain Eukaryota; kingdom Metazoa; phylum Chordata; class Mammalia; order Rodentia; family Sciuridae; genus Sciurus; species Sciurus carolinensis. The sequence goes on along the minus strand of NC_062219.1, from coordinate 111,406,571 downwards.
CTGGGTGATGTCAGGTAAATTCCCACCACTCTGTGCGTTAATGGATCATAATAGCGTCTGCCTCCGGGGTGGTTGTGGGTGGATGGATTCATCTATGCTTAGGGCAGTGCCTGGAACTTGGTAAATGTAGAGAACATTTTAAAATTTCTTTCACGAGCGGGAGGATTGGCTCAGTGGTAGGATGTTTGCCTAGTGTGCATGAGGCCCTGGCTCCAACTCCAACACTTAAGAAAAAAAAATCTTTTTTAAACATTTTTGACTTGCTCTTTAGACTCCCCCCGCCCCCCACAAAAGAGACTCAAGAACAGAAGGAGGAGGCACATTAGAGGCAGGAAGAGCCAGAAGCATGGAAATGCAGAAGTGGGGCAACTGAGGAGGGAGGCTGACCCAAGGCCCTCTACTAGGCCAGGAAGAGCAGCTGGTCTGGGAAGGAGCCAGGTCTGGTCACCAGCCAAGCTGGGCCAAGAGTCAGAGGAGGGGGCCGAAGGCTCTCCCTTCCCCAAGGTCACAGTCTAGGAGGTAGGCAGTGGAGTCTGCGAATACAGCCTTAGGTTTCCGAGGGGCGGAACATCTAACTATAGAATTTACAGTTTTCCTTTTAAGAGAGTAGAGCCCAGTTGCATTCTGGTAATGGGTGCAAAATTAAAAATATGAGCAGGAAATAAAATTAATTTAAAAATCTCTGAAAACATGTATTCTGTGGCTGCATCCAACTGGCCAGGGTTGGCTGGTGTGTTTTTTCCTCCGACTGACTGATTAATAGGACAGAAATGAGGAGGTGTGAATTTATTTTGGACCTGGGTGGGGAGCCAGGAGAGGCTGGCATCCACCCACCTCAGCTAAATCTGCATTTTAAAGTCCACCAGGGTGACCACCTACTGGATAGCCCAGAGGGTGGGAGGTTGGAAGGGGGGGCATTTCAGACTGAAGACCTTCTCAACAAACTTCTAAAAGTAGTTTATTTTCCCCCTTCTTTTGCAAGTGCGGAGGCCCAGGCCTAGAGAAAGCTCTGTGACCAGGGGAGACTCTGGGCCTTTCGCTGAAGCCAAGGACATGGAGCAGGTGGGAGGGCAGAGAGCGATGCTGGTTGTGCAGCCCCAGGTGCTCCCAGGGAAGAGCCCAGCACTGGGGGAAATGGAATCAAACCCGCGGGGCCATTTTCTTCACTAAGCGTGGAGAATCGTTTAGTGGTGTGAAAGGTGGTTAAGAAGCAATAAATAATCTTCAAATGGGGAAGGTCGCCGTCTGGGAGGCAGAGAGAAGGCTACGCGATGCAGAGCATTTTATCTGAGCTTAAAAGTCTAGAGAGAGGCGAATTTCACTGTCGGCCAAGATACGGATAATTAAAAACAAGACATCTTTAAGACAGACCTAAGGCGGCCTGCCAGTCCCCCGCCCTTGCCGTACAATCCCCATGGCCGCCCCCATCTCCTTTTCCGGGAAAGCTGGGAATGCTCTTAAAAGCAAAATCATCCTAATGAGAGAAGACACGTTCTTGAAGAAATTTTGACTTACAGTTTACAGTTGTATAAGCATTTCAGTAGAAAGATGTCCAGGGCTCGGGCCCTAAGTCAAGGATGCATAGCTTTGATGCTAGCTTGGGCTTCTGTGTGATTTTTACATTTGCAATGAAGTGCAGGCTTTCTGCTGCTTGACTGAGGCTGGATGAGGGGCTTTGGAGCTTCTGGGTGCCTGGGCACTGGCACACACACCCGCTCAGACACACGCAGCCCGCACGCAGCAGCAGAAAGGCCCAACGGTGGCAGGAAGGTGCCTGTAAACCATCCAGGACCCACGCCTGCAAGGGGCTGCCTTTCCCCAAAACTTGATCCTTGGAAAGAGATCTGCTCTGCTTCTGTGTTACTTCATTGTGATGATTGACATTTTCCTCAACCGACAGTGGAGAGATAATAACTTTTTTTTTTTTTTTTTTTAAGCTGGGAATCAAACCTAGGGCCTTATGCATACTAGGCAAGCATTCTACCACTACGCTACCTCCTCAGACCTTGACTTTTTAAAAATCTTCCAGAAATATGCAAGAAAGTATGGTTACATGTGCTCGTTTATTTTTATTTTGAAAAGAACTCATTTTCTCAGGAGGGTGGGGAACCTGGGAGGAAAAAGGGAAGGGAACTCTGAGGAGGTGAGAACTGCTGGGAGAGCTGATAGAAGGCAGGAAGAAGTGCTTCAACCACCCCTGTGAGCTTGGGCATTTAGAAATTTTCCAGAAAATTCCATATTGCCTTTTCTCTAGGATGGCCAATGCTACTACCCTGCATCAATTGGGTGCAACCTGCAACAAAAAAATTGGTTGAATTTTGGGTCTGCAATTACCCACCCTGCCTGACTCTGCCTGTTTGGGGCCTGGACACTGTTGTTTGCTACCCTAGGAGGTTTAAAAGGCAATAAGGAGTCAAAGCCCTGAGTTAGGTCACAGTCCACCTCACCGATCAGTCTCCCACTGTGCCCTCTTCCAGTAGATTGCTGGAAATGCACATGGCAGAAGGCTTTGTTCCCTTTCAGAAAACCTCCCCGGTTCCTGTTCCTGGGATCCTCTCCAGTCCTCCCTCGGCTCTTGGTGCCATCGTCTGTCTCTCTGACCCAGGAAGCATCTGCAGCAAGTCTTCAGTAAGGGAGGAGAAAGAGTGAAGGGCGCTAAGGCAGGAGGTGGTGGGCCAGGCAGGACCAGTGCTGGGTAAATGGAGGTCACCCACCAGCCATAGTGAGCTCTGAAGTCTTCAGCCCTCAGCACCCCCTGTGGGGTCCCCCTGCATCCTCTGGTGCACTCGGCTCATTATTCTCTGAGCCTGTCTTTGCCATGAGCAGCCCCTTGTGAATAGCTTTACCACTCAGTCTTTTAAAGCAGTGTCCTCCATTCTCTCCAGGGGCTGCCTCTTTGCATCTTTGCAGATTTCTCCTGGAGGCCCTGGGCGGCTGCCAGCCCCATGGCCAGGGGCCATGCCAGTCGCAGAGAAGAAAGCCGGGAGTAAGAGTCAGCACCTTGTGCCCAGGTGGGGCACACACAGTGGCAGCTCGGGTGGGGTCTGTGGAGTTGTCGACCTGGAAGTTGAAAGCTGGACCTTTGGATGTTGACAGTTAGTCCCTTGTAAAGTATTTCTTTACGGAAAAATAATTTGATGTAAAACATCCCCCACCCCTCACCAGAACTTCTCTCAAGTTGGGCTTTTGACGTTGATTTTCCCAGCTCAGAATCAAGTATAGCATCCCCAAAGATCAGCAAGCTGCTATTTAGACATTTTAAAGATGCAATTTGAGTTCCAGGCGGGGGAAAGGGGTGGATAAAAGAGATTATATGATAATGATATGGCTGTGGCAAGCCTGTCAAATAAAGTACATTTTCTCTGGTGGGCAGGCTATTTCTGGAACTGTTCATGGGTCCCTCCACGGAGGGGTGTGTTTATCCTAATGGGAAGCAGGACTGAGCTAGGCCACAGTGCCCTGCACAGTTTTTAAAGTCTGAAGACATCACAAAAGACACTTGTGTTGGCCAGAAGATGCGTTTGTCCACCCTGGGCCTGTCAGTGTGTGCTGCCTTGGCTCTGACAGGGGCTGGAGGAAGCAAGGAGGAGTCCAACAGGAGAAGCGGGACAGTCTGTCCATACAGATGGGCTGATGAGGATGCTTTCGGAGACAAAGAGAAAAGTCGGTGCACACTGACCTGTGATAAGCGGGGCGTTGTCTCTTTTTACTTCACGGTAACCCAGAGTCAGGTCATCAGGTGGGGCGTGGCCAGGGTTTTGACTCTGGTTTCCTGCGATCTTGCTTGCTCTGCTCTCTGCTGGTTCTTTGTGGCTCAGCTGACTTCCCTCATGACAGCACTTCCTAGCACTTGCTCGTGGACACATCCAGGGAGAAAGAGGAAGTCTCTTCCCCTTCAGTCTGAATGGGGAAACTTAAGCTACCACCTGGATAAATAGCTGCCTCTAGACTCTCATCCAAGGCTGCCTGGCCTACACAAGATCTGAACCCAATGCAAACGAGTATGTTTAAGTCACCCTAACAGCTGGGATTGAATTCCTCTGAGGCACAGGTGTTACATAGTGGGGCCAGATCCTGACTGAACTCTGTTGGCGAGGATGTGGGGATAAAGTACACTCATACATTGCTGGTGGGGCTGCAAATTAGTGCAACCACTCTGGAAAGCAGTGTGGAGATTTCTTAGAAAACTTGGAATGGACCCACCATTTGACCCAGCTATCCCACTCCTCAACCTATACCCAAAGCACTTAAAATCAGCATATTACAGAGATACAGCCACATCAATGTTCATAGCTGCTCAACTCACAATAGCCAGACTGTGGAACCAACCTAGATGTCCTTCAATTGATGAATGGATAAAGAAACTGTGGTATATATATACAATGGAATATTACTCAGCCATAAAGGATGATAAAATTATGGCATTTGCAAGCAAATGGATGAAATTGGAGAATATCATGCTAAGTGAGATAAGCCAATCTCAAAAAACCAAAGGACGAATGATCTCACTGATAAGCAGATGATGACACATAATGGGGGGTGGGAGGGGGGCAAGAACGGAGGAAGGAAGGACTGTATAGAGGGAAAAGAGGAGTGGGAGGGGTGGGGGGAAGGGAAAAATAACAGAATGAATCAAACAACTACCCTATGTAAATTTATGATTACACAAATGGTATGCTGATACTACATGTACAAACAAACAGCATGTATCCCATTTGTTTACAATAAAAAAAAAAAAAAAAGAAATGAAAGGAGGGTTCCTAGCCAGAAACCCAGGAGCCAAGTTCGTAGAGCTCTATCATGGGTGAGAGACTGAAAGTCTAGACTTTCTACCCCACAGAGCTTGGGGATGGAGAAAGATAATGGAGGAGTGGGGGTGTAGCTCAGTGGTAGAGTGGATGCCAGGCATGCACAAGGCCTTGGGTGGGAGCCTGAATACCTCTCTCCCTCTCTCAAACACACACACACACACACACACACACACACACACAAATAAAAAGGAAAGGTAAAAATGCAAATTAGATGTAAATAGTATACACACTCATATAAGTACACGTAAGTATAAAATATCTGTGTGTTGGTACTGCAAACCTCAGTCTTCTTGCTCTCCCGTAAGATGGGCACAGGGACATTGACATCTTTCACAATGAGCACAGACATTTCACCTATGAATTCTGATGCTTCCACAGACCTGCTAGGCTACCCAGCATGGAGTGGGGACAACTGCAGCCCCTTGGCACTCTTTCCCTGTTCTCCCATCCCACCCCCACCGACATCGGCCTTGTTAACGTTCCTTCTGGAGAGTATGAAGGACACACCAAGTCGTCGACCCCTGGCCTGTTGACCACACTGGAGCATGAGCTTCCTGGATTCACAGGGCAGCACTGGATCATGAGAAGCCCAACTCAGACTCGGGTCCCAGGCATCTCCAGGGGCTCTGGGGCAGCTGATTAGGACAGTAGCAAGGTAAACCCTGGTTTTGTGCCTGAGACAGTAGGGTCCAGGGTGAGGACGGAACAGGGCTGGTAAAGAGGGCATGAATGAGAAGGGGGGCTCTAGAAGGAGTGGGGTTGACTGGGGTGCCCACAGAGACACAGGTGGGCTTTGGTGTCCTGCAGTGGGACACCCTGTTTCGCCACCACAGGCGACACAAATCTCATCCAGAGTTGAAGCACCAACCATGAGGCTGCAGACTGTAGTCTAAGGACAGCCAGAAGCAGACCGATGTTTTTCTCCAGCTCAGTCTCACTTTTCACGGGAAAGAAGCCACATTTCAGTTTCCCCAGATGCCAACAGGCCCAGGAGTTCTTCTGTCCCCTCTCTCCTACATTGGGGTCTTATCTAAGCCTGTCCCTTCTTGTATGAAAAGACATTGAAGCATGTATTCCCAGAAACGCACACATCTCAAACACAACACCACACACACACACACACACACACACACACACTGACATTCTCTGTCCCCACTATGCTCTCTTCCAGCTCTGGTCTGCATGGTCCCCATGGCCTCCATGTATAGAGAGTGTCCTCCATCTTTGCATATGGCAGGCAGTCACACAACAGGCACTGTCCTCGTTAGGTCCCCTCGCTTATCAAGAGAGAATGACTGGAAACTCTCTAAGTCAATAATGATGGAAGCGCTTACCTCCCAGGCCATCTGGTGCAGCACTGCAGCAGCCCCACAGGATGTCAGGCACTCTGAGAGAAAAGTCGCTTCTGTGTCCCCTGTCCTCCCTCTCCTGGGGCCTTGTACAAAACAGTGACCTCACCACTAGCTTGTAAGAGCTGGAAGGGACTGAGAGGTTTCTGAGGTACAACCTGGACAAGCCTAAAGTGGCAAGACAGGGGGCCCAGGGTACAAGGAGGATTCTCCCCCAGCCACAAAGCCAGTCTCCCGTGGAACCCAGCCCAGGCCTTGTCCAGGGCACCTCCCAGTGGAGGGGTCTGGCAGAGGAAGCCCTGGGGAAGGACTGGCTGTGTTTGAAGCACGTTACTCTGGAGGCATCTGGAGGAGGCAGCCAGAGCTCTGAGGCTCACCTCTGCTGACCACAAGATGGCAACAGAGCTTTGCACCAGCCCCAAGCTCCAGGGCGGGGTCTTGTCCAGCTCTCTGAGGAATACTCAGGTCCTTAACCCTGACAGTGTGAGAATTCCCTCAGTAGCTTCAGACTGGGCTGGAAGTTAATTAAACATGAGCCTGGGTGTGTCTCTCCTTCCTGTTTCTTTGAGCTCAGTTCAAACTTGCTTCTGTTGAATGATTCTGACGGTCCCACTGTCCCTTTCATCTATTTTAAGAGCCTTTCAGGAGGATGGGTGGCAGGAGGACACAGTTCTACACACAGGACTCTTAAAAGTCAGTGGTAAGACAAGCCTAAGATGCCAAAGTCCATCAGACAACAGGCAAATGTGTATAATTTACTGCTGCGTGGTGCTGACTTTACACTTTTCATTTTAGGGCAAGATTATCCAGTGGCTTTCCACCTAGAAACCATATTTCCTGAACCGCGGGGCCCTCTCTCCAGCAGCCTCACAGGCTCCCCTTTGCCTGGCACTCTGGAGGAGGCGAGAAGCTGAGCTGGAGAGCAGGGCCCTCACAGCACGCACCACCGGAACCCCCTCCGGCTGCCCGCTCCTCTGCCAGGACACTTTTGCAAAACATCTGCTTGGGGCGTCCCTCCCGGAACTCTTCCCATCATGGAACATGGTGGTGGTGACACCAGCTTGGCCATGGAAGGGGGTTCCAAGGAAGGGAAGAACAAAACAGAGCAAGACACTGTGCCTCTCAAACTTGTCCCGGTGAAGGTTTGTGGAGTGTGTGCAAGAAGAGAGCAAATGCATGAGACGTGTGAACCAGTCATGTGAACAAGGGATGAAGAAATGGAAGCCGGGGTGAGGACAGGCCTACTCTTCTCCACGTGCCTCTGGCTGACGTGACAGTGTCCGTGTTGCCCTGCAGAGGGCCATGTGGCTTTTTCAGTCACCAGAAAGCAGTTGTTCATAGACGCCCTAGATGCTAACTGCTCCTAGGTGTTAACTGCTCAGCAAGAAGAGGGGCCGTAAGGATGTGCGGGGATGCTTTCTGCTGTGCTGCAGTCTCTGCCCTGTAGGAGGCTGTTGATAGATGTAAAATCAATGCACCCATACGGACTGAAATGGTTTGGATACAAGGTGTCCCCAAAAGCTCGTATGTGAGACAGTATAAAAATGTTCAGAGGTAAATGACTGGATTATGAGAGCTGTGACCTAATCAGCCCAGTCCATCCGGGTTTGAATGGGCTGACTGGGTGGTAACTGTAGATAGGGGGCACGCCTGGAGGAGCGGGTCACTGGAAGCATGCCCTGGCAGGGTGCATCTGCCCTGTTGCGTGTGCTCGTCCCTTCCCCTCTCCTCTCACTCCCTCCCCTCCCCTTCCTTCTCCTTCTCCTTCTCTCTCCTTGCTGACCCTACCATGAGTTGAGAAGCCTTCCTCCACTGGGCTCTTTTGCCATGATATGTTGTCTCACTTGGGCCCAAAGTAATGGAGTCAGCTGCCTATGGACTGAGACCTCTGAAATGGTGAGCTCCAAATAAACTTTCCCTCCCCTAAGTTGTTTTTGCCAGGCAATGAAAAAACTAACTAAAAACTCATAATACATACATATATACATACATACATCCACTACGTACATGTACATAGTTGATCTCATGATTCGACAATTCTGTATTGTGAGTTTGCCTCCTCACTAAAACTTATTTGCACCCCCAAATCAGTATGGGTGCCTTCACAGCCATTCTCAGACATGGGCAGAGTGGTGAAAATTTGAGTCACCTAATGGGCACTTTTCCAGTGAGGACAAACAAGGTGACAGCTCTCTTTCTGCTCCAGCTCTTACACTGCAAACAAGTGTAAACTGTGGTCTATTTACTGTCACATTTTTCACATTTTTGTGTTTTTAGTTGGTGAGTTCACTGTTTAAAATAGCCCAAGCATAGAGCCAGAGATTTGTTTTATGTTATTAGCCAAAGAAAGGTGTGATGTGCCTGAAAGAGAAAAAGAAGCTGCCTTTGTACAGAATCACACTTACTGATCAGTTAACAGAAGATGTGACCAGAGGCTCCCAACTGTCTAACCTTGCATTTCCCTAGAAGGAAGAGTTCAGTATTTTCTATTCCAGTGTTTGCAGAGACTGTATAGAATGTGCTTGCCACAAATAACAAGAATCAGCTGTGTGTGTGTGTGTGTGTGTGTGCGCGTGTGTGTGTATTTGATATAAAATTGAATAAAAACAGGTATACATAATAAAACACGTTATCTCCCTTAATTCATCTCTCTCTTTCCAATCACACTCCTTTTAGGGAATTCCTCATAGGGGATCATTGTTAACAGTTTGGGATGCATCTTTCTACACCTTTTTCTATTAATTTACATAATTAAATATTAATGTGTATTAACATAATGTACATAATTTGGGGGGACATATTCTATGGAAAGGACAAATGTGTGTTGACTTTGTGTGTGTGTGTTCTGCCTTTTATTGCTTAGATAGGAGGCAGCAAACTTTCTTTTTTTGGCTTATAAACAACAGAAATGTATTTCTCCCAGTTCTGGAGGCCGGAAGTCCGAGATCAGGTGCCAGCATGGCTCAGCTCTGGTATAGGCCCTCTTCTGATTATATCCTCACATGGTGGAAAGCAGAGACCAGCAAGCTTTCTCTGTAAAAGGCCAGATAGCAAGCAGTTTTGGTCTGTGAAAGGCGTGGTCTTTGTCACCTCTTCTGACTCTGCTGATGTAGTGCGGAAGCAGCTGTAGACCACACTTGAGCAGGCATGGCTGTGTTCTAATAAAACTCCATTGCATGAAGTTAGCTCAGTTTTTACAACCATTCCCTTATCAGTGAACATAATATCTTGTGCACACATCTTTATGCATAGGTGTGAGCATTTCTTTGGAGTAGGATTCTAGAACTGGAATTGCTAGGTGGAAGGATTAGAGTGTGCAGTTTGAATATTGATACGTTCTGAGAAGGCAGAATAACTGTGGAAGGCTAGGGCATTTCCCCCCCTAGATTTACTTTCTGTTCATAGAGCTGGGCTGCTTGTGAGAAGTGGACCATGCTCTCCTACTTTGTCCCAGAACAGGGCACCAGCATGTAAAATTCTCTTAAATAAAACTCTCTGAAGTCCCTCTCCCATGCTGACCCATAGTTTTCCTTATCACAGGGTTGTCCTGGGGAGAAGGGCCAACAGCAGCCAATCCTAAAGAGAGTCTGGGCGAGAAGAGGCTGGAAGTGGGCCTGGCTTTGTGAAAATAGGAACCAGGGAGCTGCTGGTGCGCCAGCAATAGGGCAGAGCTCCCAGCTCCTGTTCTCAGGGGACCCCATGACCCTGCTGAATGGGCCAGATGTTCACCCCAGGGCAACAGAAGGCTGAGAAAGACTGGGCTGAGGTGAAGGAGCCAATGAAAGAGCAGGGACTCCTGCCCAGCTTCTGGGCCAAGGAGAAGGTGAGGCCAGAATTGGGAGGACTGCTCAGTGAGAGGCCAAGGTGGCTGTGGAGGAAACGGAGGGTCAGGACAGGCAGGTCAGTTCCAAGTCTAAGCTGAGGGAGGGCAGCATGAGCCGCGTCCGGCAAGGCTGCAGATGCACGTGGGCTGGAAGCAAGAGTGAACCACGAGGACGTGCAGAAGGCGACACTGGCCTATGCCGTGACATGGGAATATGGCGGTAACCAGGAAGGACAGCCAAGGGAGAGACATTGCTTTTAACTTCTGTACCAGCAGAGAAGAAAACAAGCATTCAGGAGAGAGGAGAAAGGGCGCCTAGCCCCTCCTAGGAGGGGAATGACACAAATGTATTCAACTGCCAGGATGGCCTGGGCTCTGGGCTACGGGAACGAGCAGGCGGCTGTCCCGCTTGCTGGGCTCCTAGTGCACCAGAAGACACCAGGCCCCCAACCCGGAGGTTTCATATGTGCTTACAGGGGCTCTGGCAGGTCAAGGTCAGGATGGAGGAACCAGAAAAGGGTAACGATGGGGCCCTTCCAAGGGGAGAGGGTGGAACAAGTGCCTGGAGAAGGTTGAGTCCTTGGTTTTGTGTAAGTAGCCTTTGTTTTCTAGAATTTTTTTAGGGTCACAGCAAAGTTGAGAGGAAGGTATGGAGAGTTCCCATACCCCCAGCTCCTCCCATAGTCTCCCCCACTATCCACATTCTGCACCACAGAGGTACATTTGTGACATCAGCAAACCCATGTGGACGTCATTATTATCCAAACTGGAGTTCCCTATGGGTGCAGCACATTTCTGTGGGTTTTGACAAATGTATAATGACAGGTGTCCTCCATTATTATGTCATACAAAGTAGTTTCACTGCCATAAAAATCCTCTGTGATCTGCGTACTCAATCTTCCCTTCCCCCAACTGCCAAAAACCACTTCTTACTGTGACCATAGGTCTTCCTTTCCTAGAATGTCATATAATTGGAATGGTAGTGTGTAGCCCTTTCAGATTGGCTTCTCTTCCTAGTGATATGCATTTAAAGTGCCTCCATGTCTTTTCATAGTTTGAAAGCTCATTTATTTCTAGTGTTGAATACTAATTATTCTGTTGTCTGGATATGCCACAGTTTATTGATCCATTCACCCACTGAAGATATCTTGGTTGCTTCCATGTTCTGGCAATTATGAAGAAAGCTGCTATCGTGCGTGAGGGCTGGGGATTAGCTCAGTGGTAGAGGGCTTGCCTAGCACGCACAGACCTTGGTTAGGGCCCCAGCACACACACACACACGCGCACACACACAATCCACAGCAGGTTTTTGTGTGGCCATAGCATACGTTGGCTGGAGGGACAAAGAGGCAGAGAAGGTTCTACAGGCAGAGAAACAGCATGAGTAAAGGCTCCAGGTAGAGGGCACTCAGGGGAGCCCAGGGTGCTGGGCAGGTGCAGGGGACTGCAAGAGGTCTACAGCCAGAGGCAGGAGTGGCACATAAACCATGGACGGCCTGGTCAGCCAGCCTGAGGAGGCTGCACTCCACCTGTACCTGAGAGGAGCCATTTGTGGGTATAGAGTGACCAGCTGTTTGGCTTTCCCAGGGTCTTTCTGGAATGTAAGAGTGAAAACCCCACGTCCCTGGCAATCCCTCCACCTTGGGCAAATCAATGAGTGGTCACCCTAATTTTAAGCAGGAAAGCGATATGGTCAGATTTGCTGCCTTTAAAAAAATAAAAATTTCTTGTGGAATAAGTTTAGATTTCCAAGAAAAGTTGCAAAGACAGTACAGAGAGCTCCAGTATACCTGCTAAGGTCTAAAGGAGTCTCCTCAAGTTCAGGTGTTGGATACTTAATCCCCAATGCAGCAGGGTTGGGAGGTGGGGCCCAATGGTGGGTGTTCAGGTGATGAGGGGCTCCAGCCACATGGATGGATTCCTGCACTATGAAGAGGGCTGGCAGGAGTGGGCTCACCTTGTCCTGCTCTTCTGCCACATGAGAGCGGAGTTGTTCTCTTGTCCTTCTGCCTCCTACCAAGGAAGCAGTAAGAAAGCTCATGTCAGATCCTGGCATCTTGATTTTGGACTTTCCATACTCCAGAACTGACAGAATAAATGCCTGTTCTTCATAAGTTACCCAGTTTCAGGTGGTACAGTCGCGAACACCATAATCCCAGTGACTTGGGAGGTGGAGGCAGGAGTGCCGTGAATTCAAGATCAGCCTGGGCAGCTTAGTGAGCCCTGTCTCGAAATAAAATAATAAGGACTGGGGATGTAGCTTAGTGGTGAGAGTCCCAAGGTTCAGTCCCCAGTACTGAAATTAATCAATTAATGGATTAATTACCCAGTCTTGGGTTTTGTGTTATAGTAGCACAAAATAAACCAAGACAACACCCCCCACCTAACTTCCTCCATTGGGAACATCTTACATAGAGATGGCATTTTTGGAAGCAGTAAAATGTTAACACAGAAAAGTTGTTACTAACTAGGCTTCAGAATTTTTTTATTTTCCTAGTTTTTATACTGATGTCCTCTTTCTTTTCTAGGGTCCAATCCAGGGTGATTCCGATTTGTTTTCAGAAAGATGGACGGTGCCCATGGTGTGCAGAAGGGACTGGAGGCCAGTGGACCTGAGCAGAAGTGGGCACAGCAGCCTGGTTGGGAGGGTGGGACTGGGAGCTTTTGTGGAAGGAGAGAGAAGGTGGGGAACAGTGGACTGGAAAAGTTAAGGAGGCAGACTTAAGGGGCTCAAGACTGATACTTGGTGGTGAATCCGTCTAGTAAAGTGAAGCCCAAGCGTTAGGCGGCATCACTTTCCCCTGCATTTATCCCATCATCTTTGCAGCAAAGAATTATGGAGCAGCCACCAGGCGACAGGACTGATATCCTCAGGACACGTGGCTGGGGGTCCCACCTGCCATTCTCGGACATCCCCATCTCTAGCCTGGTTTTCCCATTACCCAGCCCCCTCCCACTCCGGCTGCCTGTGGGTATGCTAAAACAAACCACCGCTCCTGAAACGCCCAACACCAAAAGAATTTTCACAGCCTGTTCTGATTGCTGCCAAGAATATATATTACCAATTTCCAGTGGAAGCTCGAATGTCCATTTGTAATAACTGGCTCCTGAGCACTAAGTCCAAGGGGGTCACAAGCCGGGACTCCACCGAGATGGACTGATTGCCTGGCTGCCCGCTGAGAGGTGTGGAGGGGGAGGGGCGTAGGAAGCAGAGGCAGAGCTTGAGACCCAAGGGGTCTAGATGTGCACTCCCTGGATTGCAGCCCAGCGCTAAGAAAAAAAGAAGAAAAAATCCAGAGAAACCTGGTTGGCATGTTCTTAGCCCAGATGGAAGAGAAATAGGACAAACTCCGAAAGGGTTCCAAAACCAACACGAGAAGCGCTTGTTGCCAGCAAATCCGAGGTATGTTGGCATGCGCAGCAGAAGAGAAATGTATTCACCCTGTTGGAAAGGGGGACGACAAGACGGACGGCTGCTGAGAGCAAGCAGGGTCTCCCTGCCAACTGCGAACCGCCAGCTCTGTGAAGCACAGCGGCTCCAAGAGACCAAGTGGGGCTGGCACGAGCCAGGAGGAAGGGGCGCAGACAGCCAGGCGACAGGCATCTTGCGATGTAGGGTTCGCCCTCAGCCACTCAGCCTGCCTTTCCGCCCAGTTAGGGGAGTCGATCTCTTTCCCCAGCCCTTCTTGATGCAGCTCCTGGTCTTGCCCGCCCCATCTCCCCTCACCTGAAAGAGCTTCTCCCCATCCTATTTACACCCGGCCCATCGTTGTGGGCCTTTTGTTGCCTAGGAGACCCATTTCTGCTGTATGGTGGGGGCACTATTTATGGCTAATGGTGTCAGAGTTTGGTCCTCCTGGACATTTTATGGGCTCTACAATAATCTTGATTAAACTTGCCCTTTTCCTTAAATGAACCAGAATGAATTCTACTGTTGGCAAACAATCTTAGTCCAGGCTGCTATAACCAGGTGCATGGGCAGGATCACCTAAACAGCGCCTCATGGCTCTGGGTACTGGGAAGTCCAAGATCAGGGTGCTAGCAGAGTCAGTGTCTTGGGGAAGGCTGTTTTTCTGGTTTGAAGATGGCTGTCTTTTCATTCTACACTCACAGAGAGAGAGAGAGAGAGAGAGAGAGAGAGAGAGAGACTGAGAGATTATCTCTTTCCTGTCTCTTCTTTTAAGGGCACAATTCCTCTCAGGAGGGCTCCATCCCCATGACCTTATCACTTCCCAAAGTCCCCTCTGCCAATATTATCACATTGGGGATTAAGCTTCAACATATAATTTTGAGGAGGATACAACCAATAGTGCCATGCTTCGAGAGTGGCTGAAGAAATGACTTTTCCCCATGCTGTCTTGGGGGAACTTCAGATTCTGCTCTGCCCCCCACTTCACATTAAAGGGGCTGTTGTCTGCTAGTATCTGCAGGCTTGTCCTCCTCTCTGGGTTGGAGAATCTCTGAAGGTTACATTCCTACCTTTTCTTCTTTTTGTCTTGTTTATATAGATCCCACCATTGGAAAGGGATTGGGAGTATGTGGGTCAAACGTCCGTTGTGTTAGATCAGCACCTGTCATGAACTTGCCATCAGAGTCTGTGGTTGGAGTCATCTTGAAAGTTCCTTCACCAACATGTCTGGTAGGTGGACTGGGAAATTTAAGTGGCTGGGCCCCCTCAGGTATCTCTCCATGACCTCTCCAGCAGGTGGCTTCAGGTAGCCTCACTCCCACACAGTGGCTTAGGACTCCAAAGATATGAATCCTGAGCAGACACCAGGCCTAGCCGTGGAGGTCACACAGGGTCACCCTACCACACTTTGAACTTCAATTAGTTAAAATTGAGTCAGTGAAGAGAGTTATTAAAAGGGAAGGGAATTGGGCATCACCTCTTTATGGGAAGAGTATAAAAATGTGGGGCATGTTTTTAAAACACTACAGTCCCCAAGACCCAGAAGGGGAAGTGATTTTCCTCAAGTTACAAGGTCAATGGTTTAGCAGGATCAGGATTAGAACAGTATACCTATCAGTTAGTTCACTGTCCTTTTCATGAGTAGCATTGAAGTGTTAGAGAGGGGGAGGAGGGAGAGGGAGAGACAGATGAAGAGATGGATAAGGGGTTCTGATCTGGCTTCTGATTTGGGAGATTTTCCTTAGGCTTTTACCTAATTTTTAAACTATTATAAATTTTCGGGGGAAGGATTGAGAGTTGCTAAAGAAATAAGCAGATAAAGACACCCTTAATGAATGACTGCTAGAAATATCGACAGTAATGTCCCTTTATGTTTGTAGAACATTCTGTACAGACACACATTGAGCAACTTGTCAAAAATCATACAGCAAGTCAGGCCAGGAAAAAAAAAAAGAAGAATTAGAACCAGAACCAAAGTGTCCTTTGTATTAGTCAGCTCTCTGTCACTGTAATAAATACCTGAGATAAATCAACTTACAAAGAGAAAAGATTGTTTTGACTCATAGTTTTGGAGGTTTCAGTGCATGCTTGGTTTGGACCCATTGCTTTAAGCCTCTGGGAAGGGGACATCACAAAGGGCACATGTGGCAGAGCAAAATCATTCATCTCACGGTCAGGACGCGTGTGTGTGCATCAGAGAGAGAGGCGGGGGGTGGGGGAGGCTGGGTCCCATAATCCCCTTCAAGGTATGGTCCACCACCTCCCAACAGTTCCATGGACTGGGGAACAAACCTTCAACACAGAGGCCTTGGGGATACACTCATATTCCAACATAGCATCCTTACTCCTGATTTCTCTGTCCTGTTGTGTTAGCACAACTAACTCCCTGGAAAACTCATCTGCTTCTCTATAAGAATATTCCCATTTCATCTTTCAAACTGCAGTCCTATTGCCCACGATTGGCTCCTGGGTTGGAGCAATAGGCTGACATAGTAGTGCCGCTTTACTCTGGCTGCTGCTGGGTCCAGCACAGCTTTGCGTGACTAGGAGGAACCACAGACATCGTCGGGTGCAGCTCCCCTAGTTGATAGATGCAGAAACCAAGGCAGGAAAGGCTGGTGGGATATGGCTTAAGTCTTTGATGGGTCATGAGAAGGGTGGCATTCCAACCCAAGAATCTTAATATAAAATCTAGTTTTGTTTTTTCTCCTCGCCTCGGGTTCCTGTGTGTTTCTGAAATGAAAAGCAAACTGTGTTTTGAAAAAGTGGCTTGGATTTAATCACCCAATTGGTTTGCTCCCCACAAAGACCTTGGAAGGTCTATTACTTTAGGCAACTTCTCAAAACAGACAACATACAATTATTGAGCACTGTCTATTTACCCAGCATTGTGCCAGCTATGGATGATCCAGAATGTAAAATTCTGGTTAATACCAAGTGCAGAGTGCAGCTTCTTGGCTTCTAATCACTTTATGAAGAATCAAACCACACAGAATGTGCCATTTGACCAAACGCGGATCACATGGATGGCACAAAATGGCCTAATTTCACAGAACTCACACCTTAACCAGTACTTTCCAGGAAAAACAAATAATTAACAGTAGTGTACTTTGAGTTACACACACACACACACACATGACTACAGTGAACTTAAGCACCAGTGGGGAATCTGAAATATGTGGTAGTTTTCTAATTAAAAATAATGTTTTCTGAAAACTCAAATGGAATATCCTTCCCTTGCTTCTCTCTCCTCCACCCGCAAAAAACAAACTCCGCAAGAAATGTGAAATTTATCATGAGACTGAACATGCCAACTCTCTAAACATCCCAGTCTGCCTGAGGACACGTAGCAGTGGCAGCTTGGAAGACACCTCTCTTTATACATGGATCGGTTCACACGTGTCAAAGCCCCGTCCATCACTGTGGCCTGAGTTGGGCCTCAGCAGAATCTGACAGCAGGGGGGAATGTCTGGTGAGTCAGAGCCACGTAGATTAAAATCACCTATTGGGTCTTCTGCTCCCACCACCAGACTAATCCAAACTCCAGCTTTGTCTCTCATACATCCTCCACGAGTTTTCCCAGCCAAGGTTTCAATGACTCAAGTTCCACCATGTTCCCTGGAGGGGTTTCACTGCAGCCAAATAGAACGAACTCACCATTCGGAATTTTTTGCCTTTTATTGAATCTAATTTTTCCTTTCCTTCGTTTCCTCCTGTCATGTTCTTGCCCAGATCCCTTCAGACCACCCACCGTGCCTGCTCCTCAAATGTGCAGAACACTAGTTCCTGACATTATTTGGTCTGTGACACACTTTCAAACTTCAGCCGTCAGCACTGCTGCGGTGTGGGAAGCGGTACTCAGACGCTGGGTCTTGTCCCTTAGATCTTGACGTGTCCCAGGTTGGGCCATCTGTCTAACCACACCTTTGATTCTCTAACACACTTGAACATCACACACCTTTCTGCCAGGGTCCCACCGTCTCTACTCTCAACCCCCTGAGCCACGTTTAGCACAGTGAAGTACGGAAAATGCAGAATGTGGCAAAATAGGAAGAACATCTTCTAGATGCACAGAAAAGTCAGGCTGCCTCATTTGAGAATCACTGCCAAACACAGATCTAAAGGAAGTGAAACTTCTAACTCATTTTCTTTTTAAATTTTCTGGTACCATGGATTGAACCCAGGGGCACGTAACCACGAGCATATATCCTCAGTCCTTTTTTACAGTTTATTTAGAGACAGGGTCTTGCTGAGTTGCTTAGGATCTTGCTAAGTTGCTGAGGCTGCTTTGAACTTTCTATCCTCCTGCCTTAGCCTTCCGAGGTACAGGGATTACAGGCTCATTACTTTTTTTCGCCTTAGGCAGTTTTACTCTTTCTTTTTGCATTCTTGCTACTTCATCTTGAAATGCCATGACCATTTTCCAAGTCCTCATTCAAAACCTTAAGTCAAAGAAACCATGTCTAATTGTAGAAGAACCAAATCCTTCAGATATTTAACTCAATCATAATGTGGGAATACTAGAAATTAGCCTCATAATAATATTTGCCATTTACTGATAAATGTACCAAAATATACATAGTCTCATTCAATCCCAAGACTCTGTTCTGTGGGTAAGAAAAGAAGCTTAGAAGTGCTAATGGAAGTCAGAGGCCTGGAATTTGTGCTCAGAGGAACTGGACAGCCATCATTGTCTCCTGCTCTCTGAACTCAAGCATCTTAGGATGACCCAGGTGGAGGTCAAGTGGGAAGAGGGGTGGGGACCAGACCTGCATAGGCAGCTTGGCCTCTGGCCTCTTCCTGCTGCTTCACCTCCTCACTCGTGATACAATCGGTGTCAGCCCTGGTTTCAGTTCCCAGTGACACTGCTCCTCTCAAATTTCCTCTACAGGTCACTCTCATGGACATCACAAGCCTGCTCACGGGGGGTCGAAGTCATCGGGTGCAGACAGCAACTGGGACTGTGCTGTGGGGTAGGGGTGCAGACCTGGGTCTCTGAGGGACTGTTGGGCACCAAAGTTTGGGGTTTGCTTTTGCTTCTAAAAATGATGCGGGTGACTCCTCGATGGCTGAGGCTGGCTCGTTTATGGTAGTCATCCAGAGGGGCCCCCCTGGGGGTCCTGCTAGAAAGCTCTGATCACGGGCTGCTGCCTGCGATAGTTCTTTTTAGAACTCTTTCATCTGTGCTTTGATTCCCTAATCCATTCAATGGACACATTAATGTCCCTTCTCTCCCTTTCTCAGAGGATCTTGCCACCAAATGACAAGAACCCATCCTGCTGTTCTTTCTGCGTTTCATGGAGGCGGAAGTGTGATGTCCACCAGCAGGAATGGCCCATCCCAGTGCAGTGCGCATGCTCCCCCTTGTCTCTGGGTCTTCCCGGCAGGTGTGGAAGACCAGTTCCCAGGGGGCTGCCCACCAGCCCTCTCTGTAGACGCCTGCTTCTCACACGCCTTATCCTGGGCTTCCAAATCAGCACCTCCCACCTTGGTACCCACGAAGGCACACTGGCTCTGTACGTCGGCCTCAGTTATTAGTTCTGGAAAGTTCTCTGCTGCTGTACATTACCTCCCACCCGCTCCACCTTTCATCACTTTTTGAAACACACAGTGGACCTTCTCAGACAATCTACCATGGCATTAATCTCTTTTATGTTTTCCTCTTTGGTACCTCTCTGGGCTACATTCCAGATCATTTCTCTCGTTCTGTCCTCAGCCCACAGAGTCTCTCTGTATGTTGTAAATTTTTCTGTTAAACACATCCACTGAGCTCTTAATTTCCACTTCATTTCTAGACTTTGATGTTCTATAAATTCTGTTTCATTCTTTTACAAATATGCATACCTTTTTACTCACACCTTAAAGATGCTTTTCCATTTATTGGAAACAGTTCTAGTCTGCATTTGATAATTTCCAAATCAGAGGTCTTCGTCAGTGAGTTCTGCTGTCATTTTTGCTCAATTTCCACATCTGAAAAATGGGAATAATGTCAGCTACTTTGCATAGTTCTTGTAAGGATTACATGCTACAAAGCACCTAGCTCAGGAGCTTGGTTTCTATTGGGACATGTTTAGTAAGTAGCAGTCATAATCACTGATGTTATTATTAGAGAATCCTATCACCAAATTCCACCAGGGCAGAGTCAAAAAATTAAGAATGAAAGAAAAAAAGACCTAGCTGGACGAAAACAGGGGAACAGCACCTCTTAGCTCTTTCAATAAGTTGTTTCATGAGAGACACTGTCACATGCATCTCTCTTTGACACCTTTGTAGGTTCCAGGATTGGTGCAGTAACATCCAGTCGAACTCAGTGGGAGGCATCCAAGCCAGGTTTCCTGGAGTCAGGAAAGAATGGCTGAGCAGCTGGGCAGCAGCTACAGACCCTGAACGATCCTGGGACAGGAGAGGAGGGAGACAGAGCAGAGCGCCCGCCTCAGCAGTCAGCTCCCACCCAGATGCTGACAGCAGGGGTCAGCAGGGCAATGACACCCCGAGAAGTAAAGGAGGGGGCAAAGGCCAGGACCACTGACGGGACTAAGGGGGTGTGCCCAGCGGAGGCTGCTCGGTCTGCCAGCCACACTGGTGGCAGTGTGAGCCACCTTCTGCAGGCCGTTTAGAAAGCTGTTGGTGGGTTGTCTTTGTCCTGCTGGCCTCAAGCCTTTTCTTGTGAACAGTCCCTTGATCTCTTTGGACTGTGTCTCAGTCTGGAACTCAAGGAAGACAATGTGGATGCCGCCTTCACAGACGCCAGCCTGCACCCCACGAAAGGCTATGCCGACGCCCCAACCCACCCCGTGGGCCCCCACACTGAGCTACTCCCCGGGGCCAGGCCTACCTCTTCAAAAAGACGGTCAGCCCCTGGGGGACAGTAACTGTGTCTCTTGGGCCCTGGTACAGCCTGCTGGGACAAGAATCAGCCATCTTGCTGTCCACCTGGCACAGGAACCCCAGCTCTCCCTGCTCCTTCTGCCCTCGGGACTGCCTGGCAGTGGAAGCCCCTCTCAGCCAGAGGCAGCCAGGTTGGGTTCCCTCCGGAACCTGGAGGGTTCCATTCACATGTCACCTCATGGTTTCTGGGAGCTGGTCTATGGACAGTCCATTTGCATCACAGCATCTTCTTGGCCTGCCTCACCCCTCCGCCTCTCCTTCTTTGATGGTCTGAGTCCCAGGATCCACATGTGGTTCGTTTGGCATTGAATTTTTTTTTCCTGGCCAGAGGGTTCCAGCTTCCAGGAAGGCTCTCCCAGCAGCGTGTGGGAGTCAGGCTGACCAGGGGGCCTGCCTGTGGTCAGGCCGTCTGCTCTCCCTACTCCTGGACACTGTTGTCTTTGACTCACTTCTTCTTCCAAATTGAGTTATTCTTGCCATGACCAGCCACACCACATGGGAAGAAATTGTGGAGAATTCCACATTTTCTAGTTAGCTAGGACACCTCAAGGGGACTTAGGTGTGACACCGACCGAGATCCCCTCAATACTAGCCCAGCCCCAGCATCTGTCCCTTCTCTCTTCCATGGTCTCCCCACCTCTGGATCAATGGGGGTAGAATAAGCAGAGGGATCTGAGGCTGCCCTGGGAGGTCAAGGAATGGAGAAGACTGGACCCTGGGGGAGGGAGCAAAGGGACAAGGCGCCATGGAGCCAGGAAGGCTCCCCACCCCCTGGTTTCCATGGGGAAAGATGACAAGATGACTTTAAAGTGAAGTTTGGTACCTGTGGGATCTCCCTGTACCAGACTGCCTGATCGATGGTCACAAGGCTGGTCCATCCCCATAGTGTCAACAGTCTGTCATTACATGTTCTCCATCCCCATTTTATCCCCCACCCCAAACACTGGGGATCTCAACATGCCTCCCCCAAACAACACCAGGTCCAACAACCCTGAGTTTCTGATCTGATCCTTGGTCTCCCACATCATGATTGATTTCCCCAGATGAGAGGTGATTTGAAATTGCATTTCTAGACTATTGACTATATCCTTCCACTTGGGGCTCCCCACATGGACAGAGGCCTTCTGAGGGCCCTGGTCCAGGCTCCAAGCCTGTTAATCCCACATGGCTAATTTCTTGTGTCAACTTGACACTTAGACCACAAGGTGCCTAAGTATTTGGTGAAGCGCTATTCCACGTGTGCCTGTGGGGGTGTTTCTGGGTGAGATTCTCAATGGAATTGGGAGACGGAGCAAAGCAGATTGCCCTCCCTCATGTGATAGGGTCTTGTTCAATCAGTGCAGGCCTGAATAGAACAGCAGGGCTACCTGACTGCTCAGAACTGAGACAGCAGCCTTCACTGACCTCTCGACTTGAACTGAAACTCCTCTTAGGATCTCCAGCCATGTCACTTTTGTATCGAGACTTACATCATTGGCTCTCCTGGGTCTCCGACTTGATGACTGCAGATCTTGGAACTTGTCTGCAAAACCCACGAACTGATTTCTTCTAATAAATCACGTATTTATTCTAAAATAAATGTCCATGAGTTCTTATCAATATAAGTAAATGATGGAATGAATAAATACTGGGGGAAAAGAGGCAAATCTGCAGAAGAATTCCAAATCAGACAGACTGCTTCCTGGAGGAACTTTGTCCCTACCTCAGATGACCATGGGCTGCATGTGGTGACTCGCTCCCAAAGAGTGTGGAGCGCAGGGCTCACCACAGGGGAGAGACCTGGAAAACCCTCCCATGGCCCGATGATCAGTGTGGCTTCACCAGTGAGATTGTGTTGATGGCTGGACCCCCTGGAGTGACGCCATGAGAGGGCACTTTACATCTGCGTTTCCCCCACAATCTCTGCCCAGTCTAATTGTGAGAAAATATCACATCCAGTGTTTTGGGGGTTGGGTACTGTGGACTGAACTCTACCACCAGCTACACTCAGAGCCTTTCTTATTTTTTTTTTTTAATTTTGTGACAGGGTCTTGTTAAGTTGCTGAGGCTGACCTCCAATTTTTGATCCTCCTGCCTCAGCCTTCAATTAGCTGGATTACAGGCGTATGCCACTGCATCTGACCAGTTGAGGGGCATTTTGCAAAATAGCTGGCCAGTACTCTTAAAAAGTGTCAAGGTCATAAAACAAAGAAAGACAGAGAAACTGTCAAGGCCTAGAGGAGCCACAGGAGACAGGATGACTAAAGGTAATGTGATATTCTGGATGGGATCCTGGAACAGAAAAAGAACATTAGTGAAAAATCTGGTGAAATCCAAAGTCTGGCTCTTACTTACAGTGATGTTTCTTCATCTAGACAATTGCACCACAGAAATGAAAGACAATAGCATTAGGGGAAGTTGGAACTGACTGAGAGGCATACTGGAATGTCATACTATCTTTGCAGATTTTTAGTGAGTCCTAAAATTATTCCAAAATGAAGAGTTCATTTAAAAAGATAAGGTAGGCTAAACTAGAATCTTTCTTTTCTGGGTATGTGTTCTACTACAAAATCAGTGCACAAACTCAACCTCATTACCCAAGATTCAAATAAATGTACAGAAACAGAACAGATCCTGGAACCTCCATCTCTCATTGCCTGTCTTTCACTCACTGCCCCAGAGCCAGGCGTGGTCAGGAAGGCTCCAACCTGAGAGCAATGTGCCAGGCCTTTCCAGAAATGCTGTGCCAAGCCTGAGGACTGAACTCGATCTTCATGATTACCTGGGGAGACGGGCACTGCTAGGCCCTTTTTACACATGGAGAAACTCAGGCCCACGGGGATGAAGAATGTGGGCCAGGGTAGGTAGGAAGGGGCCGAGCTGGGATCAGAAGCTCCGGTGCCAGCATCCTGCTTTAACCACGCAGAGGGGAGGCAGCACTTCTGTTTGGGCACAACTTTTGCACATGCGTGTGACACACACACACACACACACACACACACACACACACACCCCTTTTCACTGGGATTAGCATCCATGTCGTGTTCCCCAGTGGATAGTTGGCAAGGTCTAATATTTAGTTGTCCCAACTGGGAAGGGAGATGCTACTGACATATGGTGGGCAGAGGCCAGGGCAGCCCTCACAACAAAGAATCATCTAACTGTCCATGTCAAAAGTGCCGAGGTCGAAAAACCCTGCTTATGGTATTCTGTGGCAACTAGAAGATTCCTCAGGTCCCGCCAGCTCTGCCGTGCCACACGGATGCGTCATTCAGGGCCTTCCCCTCTCTTCTCTCAAACCCAGCCTTTCCCAGCTCCCTCCACCAAGTCCTGCTTCCGTCCCTTCCTGCCAGGCCCTGGAATCACGCTTGTGGCACTTCTTCTCAGCTCTCTTACTTCACCCTGCAAGGACCCGACTTTTCCTCAGCTGAATTCCAAGTCCCTGGAGGGCCACAGCAGCATCCATTTCTGTGTCACCCTCAGAGCCTGCATGCCACACGTGGGATTGAATCAGAAAAGGACAAACTCCTGTTCCTAAAAAGTCTGACCATTCAAGGTTATATTTTATCCCAGACCCTCTTGGGAGGCTTC
The DNA here is from genome assembly GCF_902686445.1 of Sciurus carolinensis. Lineage (NCBI taxonomy): Eukaryota > Metazoa > Chordata > Mammalia > Rodentia > Sciuridae > Sciurus > Sciurus carolinensis. Next base: position 111,382,721 of record NC_062219.1, on the reverse strand, counting down.
ACAGTGGAATCTCCTGGAGAACTCTAAGTGAATATGAATGTCCCAGCCCCTTTCCAGATGCCAACTCAATCACAATTTCTGGGGCAAATTCTGCAGACCTACATTGTTTAAAAGTTCCCTTGGTGAGTCTAGTGTCCAACCAGGGAAGAGAAACTTGGGGCTAGTTAGGCACCATCCCAGAGATATCATGAACACCTGAACTGATTCTTGCAGTTCTTAAGATGGTGCTTGGTGATAAATTCACACCAAAGGAGGAGTCATGCCCAACGTCTATTTTCTAATCCAGGGCTTCCTGCACTGTAAATGTGTTCATGAATCACCTGGGACTGTGTTAAAAACTCAGATTTGGATTCAGTAATTCTGGAGCAGGACTGGAAACCCTGCATCCCTCACAGTTTTCCAAGGGACACTGATGTCTCTGGTCCAGGGACCACTCTTTGAGGAGGAAGACTTGAAGGAGCAAGACTTGAAATCCTGATTTAGTTGCTGGAGGTTTTCGGGCTGTTTCCCACACTTAGGTTCTGAAATGATTGCTTGTTAGCCAAGCATCCAGTTGCCTTCCTGGAAAACAGTTCTACCTTTGAACTGAAACAAAAATGGCAAATGTTTACAGGAAGTAACAAACAAAAAGCTCCAAGAAATAAGGCAGAGGTGCGTGAGAACCCCTACAGCTTGAAAATGTAAAACCAAATGCCGGGAGGGGACTCGAGGGCCCCTTTCAGTTTTAACAGTCTTGACTTGATGTCCATTAGAATGTCAGCTAAGATCCATCAAGGGCGCAATTTCCTCCCACAGACCTGGGACCTGATTTTGCTGCTCCAGCCACGTTCTGTTCTCCATCAGTGGGATTTACGCATATGGAACCGAGTGTGGAATTGGGCCCATTACATTTAACTTCCTATATCTGACATATTTAATACCTACTTTTCAAATAAATGAAATCCCTGTTTAGTGCTAGCCTGGAAGGTGCAGTTGGTTAAGGGATTTTTCACGGGCAGTTCTGCTAGCACAGGGCAGCTCTGTCCAAGCCCAGCAGACTCTCAAAGAGGGTGTAGTGACCAGGGTCTCCCAGAAACTGTGGGACAAGGTTATAGAACAAATAGAACAACTTTTATAGTCAATTTTCAAAAAGACTCTCTAAAAGAACTGCTTTGTGTACAGAACTACAGTTACTCACACTTAGAAATGTATGTGTCTCAGAATTGGGGTGGGAGAAGCTTCCAGAAAGCACTGGATCTCAGTACCTACTTCTGTTGTACCACTCTGGAGGGATTCATGAATCTTGAGTTTGTAAAGCATAACAGCAAAGCAAGTGACCGTGGGGCAGGGACCCACAGTCAAACACACTCCACTTTTACGGGTCAGCTACCTGGCCATGTTGTCAGGGCAGACACCCCAGAGGGTTCCTGGGCTGGGCCAGAGCTGGAGCTCCAGAAACCTGAGCTTTCTGAGGAGAAAGGAGCCACCAGGAGCCACACCATGCCCTGACCCTACCCCCAGTTGCTTAGCAAGAGTTTCTATGCATAGGGCCTCTTGGTTTGGGGCTGATGGGGAAGTGGTATGTGCTCAACTCAAGGGGTAACTGGGAAGAGAGAAAAATGAAGACAAGAGAGAGGACAGTGTGTGTTTCCTAGTCTCAGTAGAGAGATGGGAAGAAGCCCTGTTCGAGACCTGCTCTGAGTTTCCGGCACCCAAGCACCGCTGCTGTGCAGCTCTGTGGCTGAGGAGGACAGCGGGGGTCAGTCACTCTCCCCTCTTGTTTACAAAACCCAGGCTCTCTGGCTTGTCCCATCCTCAGCTTCAGCGCGAGGGTCTTGGGTCCTGGAATTGGCCCAGGGGAGGCAAGAGCTGGTGGAGGTTCCCCGAGGGTGCAGAGGGGATGTCTGCACACACAAGTCCCCGCTCTGCTTTATAGTTTGTCGGGGTGGTTACCAGAGCTCCCGAGAGCAGAATATTTAGAGAAGTAGACAAGGGAAACCGGAGAGAGAGTCAGAGTTGCTACCGTTGAGTTTTTTGGTAAATGTCTTCAAAATCTCAGTTCAGGTTCAGGGCTCAGCTTATCTGTCAGCCAGGCTGGCTCTCACACCCTCACTCCAGGTTCTGCTGAGCCCTCACCACGGGGATGTCAGTATTGAACTCGGGCTGGTCCCTTTGCAGCGGAGCCCTCTGAGCCGCGGAGACTGGAGGACAGAAGGCGGCAGGGCTTCCCTGCGCCCCCGCCCCTCCTCCACCGACACAATAACAAACAGCCCTGTGAAAAGCACTTACATTTATGAACTGTTTATAAATTTACTGACATTGATTTATGACCTTGGCTGGACCTGATGTTAGTCTCTTTAGGGGTATTTCTTTCTTTCTTTCTTTTAAGTGTTAATGTTACGGTTCACATTCTCAATATAGCCGCACGCCAGGAACTACCCCTGGAAGACAGCTGGGAGCCCCCCCCAGTGACCCATGGGCAGCAGCGGAGACTTGATTTACACCGGGCTGGGGCCCATGGGGAAAGGTGATTCTGGTTGGTTTAGGGACAGTCTGTTACTCCAAAAATAAAAAAGACCCCTAAGAGATCATAAGCTCCCAAAAGTGGCAGAGATTTGCAGTTGTATGTCCCCTGGCATGTGACCCTAGGCCCGTGAGCCCGAGTCCCTCGTCTAGGTGATGCAGACAGCGCTGCTGGCCCAGTGGCTGCTGCAAGACTCCATGAGGCAGATCCTGAAATTCCAAGTGAGCCTTTGCGATAGTGGGCACTCAGCAGGGAGGGGGAGGCACCGTGCGCGGGGTCCTGGGGGACTTTCCCAGCGCAGTCAGCAGTGGTTTTCCTCATAGCTTACTAACCAGTTTTATTCAAGGTCTGGGATGGCCTCCTCAATAAAGGTGTGGCCAGTGTCACCACATGAGGTCCAGACTTTTCCTGGCTACGCAAACACTCTAGAAGAGCTTAGAGGAAAGCAAGAAGGAACAGTCCCTCCTCCAGTCCTTTAGGCCTGTCCACACATACCAAGAAATAAACTTTCATTGTGCCATTAACTTTATTTTTATACTATGATCTGTCTCCTTACATCTGCTAAGAAAGAAGGTAGTCACGTTTATTGAGTGACTTCAGTTGTCAAGAGCTTGGCAGGACTTCTCTCATGTGAAGTCTCACATAATCCCCTGAGGTGGGTACTGTTATTCCTATTTTACAGGTAAAGAAACTGAGGTTCACAGAGACTAAAGTAACTTGCCCATGATCAGACAGCAACTGGTTGGGATAAGGCTCCTAACCAGTTAATTATACACAAATTTCCTACTATCTACCTGCCATTTGTCTACCTACCTACTTACCTATCTAAGGATCATTCACCTATCTCAAAAACAACCTCCTGAAATACTAAGGGGCCCTGCCAGCTCTCTGCAAGAGCACAGCACAGCATGACCTTGGACGTGACTGTCAAGGAACGTCCTAAGCTGACTTAATGGGGACAGACCCCACCATTCACTGAACCTACCCACCTGCCCAGGTATAAAAGAAAAGCAGGAAAAACAAAGCCCAAGCAAACTCCTGGGTCCTCTTCCGGTCGCCCGAATCCACCGGCAGTGACCCCCATGGACACCAGGTGGCGCCCGAGTCGGGCCGAAGACTGAGTCGCACGTGGGCGGATTTCTGAAGAGAAACTGCGTCCACAGACTGTCAACTAGAGTTGGGTAAAGGCTACCTCCAGCAAGAAAGGTGTCCCAGCTGTGGTCAGGTGGCATGTGGGTGGGAGACTAGGTGAGGGCGCTTCATCTCAACGTGAGCCCGTGGTGGCGCGCCTGCTGTCCACAGCCATGATGGGGACTGGCAGGGGTTGTGCGCGCAGGGCGGAGGACAGGACCTGGAAGGTGAGTGGGTGGGAGGTTCCTGCAGCTCAGCGGGGGGCTGGCTTCCCAGGGTCGCTGGAGAGGCGCCCGCACCAGCCCCTCCCAGCTCTGTGGCTTCACTTAGTGGGGTACCCACGTGGACACCGCCAAGGAATCTGGTTAGGGAGGATCCTCCTTGGACCCAGTTTCTACTCCTAGTGGGAAAGAAGAGTCTCTGATGCTGAGCTGCCCCTTGGAAACCAGGCCCTGCCGTCCGGGTCTCTGTCCTCTTCCGTGGTGGACTGAGGCTGCATTCTTTTTTATTTTTAAGTTGTAGGTGCACACAATACCTTTATTTTTTATTTTTATGTGGTGCTGAGGATCGAACCCAGGGCCTCAACGCATGCGAGGCAAGCGCTCCACCACCGAGACTCGACCCTGCCCCATGAGCCTCCAAACTTGATTTGGTTGTGCTAGAATCTTTGAGCAGGGTCACGGTCATGACAGAAACCTGGTCATATAACTTTAGTGGGAAAAGGCAGGACTTGGTGCATCAGGGTCCCCCGCCCCTTCCCCTGACTTCCTGATTACCAGGACCATCTCAGTCCTTCCAGGACATTTCCAATTTTTCTCAGAAATCATTACAGATAGTGTAGAGAAGCCAATGTCCCACATAGGTTCCCCCAGTCACACATGGGACAGACCTTGTCAGATCAAATATTCTGGGGTTTGGCTTAGATCATAAGGTCAGCTGGGTCACATCTCATCTCCCACACTGTGTCACCTACCACCTGAGATTTGGGGGGTAGGGGTTACCTCCCTCTCCATTTACATGTCCTGGATTCCAGAGTCAGAACCTTTCAGTCCCACAGACAGAGGCCAGCTTCATTCAGAAGCTCATTAATTGCACGGCTAAGGGAAGGAAGGAGGAGGGGAAAAAAATCTCATGAAAATGTTCATTTAGAGTTAATTGCTGCCCATGCTGTTACTAATTGAAGTTGCTCAGTTGGTTTTCACTTATGTACCTATGTGTGTTTAAGATGGGATATTGCACAGTATAAAGTAAGCCACATCACAACCTAACGATCTGGAAAATTTCAGTTTAATAAACAAAGCTGGCTTTAAGTTGTGCAGGAGAAGCTCATTGGCCGGCGCGTGTGCACACCACACACACACACACACACACACACACACACACACAGCCACAGTGCCAGGATCTCAGCCCTTCTGTTCATGTCTTTTCCTCCATAGTTCAAATTAAACACAGTCTCAGTCTCTTGCTCTCTCTTTTCCTCTCTCTTTCTTTTATTAAATTTATTTTTAACAGCACCTTAAAAAAAAAAATAAACACACCCCTCTGTGCCACTCGTATGCCAGGTGCAGCCAGGGGCAAATTTTTACAGCTGAATTACATGACCTGAAAAATACGGAGCACATAATGAGGACATTGAGAGGCTCCCATCCCTAGTGCCGGCCAAGACTGGTGTAATAACATTCCTGGAGAGAGCAGTAGCCCCTGCAGCAGCAGAGCAGGGCTGGAGCCCTTACTCAGCATGAGGAATTATATATATCTTGGAACTCTTTCCAGAACCTAAACATTATTGCTAAGAAAGGGATAACAGTATGAGGGGCCATTGCTGGCCAGCCGGGCCCCCGCACTGCTGCGTATGTGAGTTTCCTCCCAAGGCTACAGGGAACATTCCAGATCCAGTTCTGCCTAGGACTGGGTGAGGAACAGGGCTGCAGGCCCCGGAACCTGGAACCCTTTTCACCCTGGAGTGGGATGGACGTCACGGCAATAGCTCGCTAGGCATCACTCCCCAGCTCTGGCCTGAGCCCCACATCCCCAGCCCTCTGCAACCTCCGCAGGAGCCAGGAGGGAAGCAAAGCTGTTGGCCTGCAGGAATCGTGGCAGAGAGGATGGATCTTACAGGGTGGCCCGTGCCGGCCGATTTCAACATAAAATTCACAGAGCATAAAATTAACCATTAACCTTTTTAAAGTGAACAATCCTGTGGCATTTCGCACACCTGAAGTGTTGTGCAACCACTACTTCCGTCCTGTTCCAAGACATTGTCGTCACCCCAAAAGGAAACCGTGGTCATCTGGCCATTGCTGCCACCCCCAACCCCAGCCCCTGGCAGTTGCCAGTCTGCTTGGATTTATCCATTCTGGATGTCTCATACATAACATGTACATAAAAGATCGATTTTTCAAATGTTTATATTGATGTATAAAATGCACGGAGCATGCAAATCCTAACTGAGCAACTTGCCAACTTTTCATAAACAGATCAGTCCAGGTATTCACCACCCAAATCAAGAAACGGAACATCACCACCACCCAGAAACCCTAGTACTGCCTTCCAGACTATTCCCCAAAGAGAACCACTCTCCTGACTTCTGTAACACAGATCATGCTTACTTGTTCTCCTACTCCTATGTGCGGTTGCAGTTGGTTCATTTTCATTGCAGTCTAGTATTCCATCGCATGAATACACCATAATTTACATAGTTTTTTTGACTATTGAGGGGTATTGGAGTAGGGTGTTTTCCAACTTCCAAGATGTGGATTTTTATTTGACATGCAAGTCCAGTGGACCTGTTAAGTAGATTTCTCAGACAATAGCAAGAAAATGGGTCTGTGTGGTGGGCAGAGTCTACTGATGGGATCATTGGTGGCCTAGGGCTACTTGAGGTGTTTGTTATGAAAGTGTGCTTTCCAGGGCTCACAGTCTAGGCACTGTGCTCTAGTTTGCATCAAAACCTGGCCACAGTGAGGGGAGGACATGCCTTCAGACCACACCCTATTGAGCTGAGGTCAGACCCAAGAAAGAGACACAGGATGCCCCTAATGCACCCCTTTACAGTTTGGCTGAGGCACATTCTCGGTTACACCGGCTTGGGTTCTCCCATTACCCACACAGTTGAAGCAGACGTTTGAGCTGCAGATGCTTGCCGTGGCTCGTCCTAGTTCTTCAATGAAGGTTTGTGATAGTGGCTTTGAAAGCAGATAAAAGATCCAGGTAATAGAAACACAGCATGCAGACACCCTGACTTACCCCCCACCCCCGTGTATACATAGTTAAGATCAAGGGATCCCAGATTCTCTCGATTCAGTCCTCTGTGCTAAGCGCAGTGTATGTTGGCAAATGGGTAAAACAGTCATACATCAGTAAACTTCATCCAGGTATTTCCTTGGTGGGGAGAAAATGCAGATATCTCAAGCTTAATGCCCTTTCCACCATTGGACGCTGTTAGGACAGCCGGGCCACCTAACATCCTGGGATGTCACATCATTGGGAGAATAAGAAAAAGAGCCCAGTGCAAAGAAAACAGAGAAGGGGGCGTGTTTATCACTCCCCAGAGCACAGGATGGAACCCAGGGCCTCACACATGCCAGGCAAGTGCCCTACCACTGAGCCACAACCACAGCTCTTTACTGATATACTCTTGATCAGGCCTTTTTTACTTACAGGATTCTGGGATATTGAAAGCCAGAGATGATGAGTAGGTTTGAGGCAAGCATCCATTCCCTCTGATGGACTGTGGGCACCTCGAATCCTCCTCTGAGTGGACCCAGCATGTCTGGGCTGGGTGGGGCAGGGTGCTTAGATCAATTAGCAATGTCTGCCATGGGCATGGAGCCGTAAGGAGTGGCAAGCGTGCCGCAAATTTGCCGTGCTTGATCTCATCCAACTGCTTCATCTTACAGTGGAAGAGACTGAGGTGCAGAGACGGGAAGTGACTTTATCCAAGGAAAATCAATTTCCTAAAAGGGCTTTGCGCTCCGGGCGATGAGCTAACACGTTGGCACCGTTCGCTTGTGGCTGTCAAGAGCATGGTCTCCATAAGACCATCTTCCGCTTCCCTTTGAGGTGGTGAATTTTGACATGGGGAGACATATTAGGAAAAGGCATGACTCAGATCTTCTGAAGCCGCTAAAGAGCATATTAAGCCATCAACAGCTTTTTTTGATTTTTCGTTTTCTTGCAGTAGTTCAACGGGGTTTCCCTCCCGCCTTTTTAATGTAAGCAGACTCTCCCCCTCTGTGGCCAGCCAAGTCCCCCCGTAAATCTGTTAGGGTAGGGAGGCTTTTATGACTTCACAACTGAAAGAACCGAAAAAAAGCAACTGGATGTCACAAGAATTCGTGCCGCTCTTTCTGAGATCAGTCCCCGAGGTTTCAGCTGGGACTTTGCTGTCTTCATTCCTTGAAATTGGCCATGCCCTGTCGCATTGAGTATTCTTAGCACTGACTTCCTTCTGAATTGCTTTCGCATTCGTCGTTTAAACATCTCTAGCCCCAGCTAGACGGCAAACTCCTCTAGGCAGTGACTTACTTATTACCACATCTCTCCCACACCCAGCAGACGACCTTGAACTCTGCCCATGCGCTCCTTCCTGCCCTGTCGGATGCTTGCCTGCCAAAGCCATTTGTGGCATGCCTGCCCGGTGCTGCCAGAACTCATTATGGAGAGAGCTGTTTGGGCAAGATAGGTCATGCAGATAACATTCCCAATTAAAATTCTCATGGAGCAAAGACTCCACCAAATGTGACTTTTCTTTGCACAGCTTGAGCTCTTTAAGGTGGTAAATGCCACGGACACGGGGTTCCAGAGGGATCTGATTAAAAGGCAGATCTGGAAAAGGCGATGAGAACGTGACAGCGGTTCTTTGAGGGGAAAAAAAATGTCTCCAGCTTCAAAATCCTATTATTTCCTTCCTTTTATTCTTTTCTCTCTCTCTCTCTCTTTTTTTACATATTTTATGTGAATTTTTTCAAATATGTATAAAAATAGAGGCTAGGAATAATGAACCCTGTCCGACACCATCTCCCATGATCATTTCATTCATGTATTTCCATATATGTCTCTAAAATATAAGAAATTTCAAAAAGATACCCATCATGTCATTATGCATCTGAAAATTTGCAATTCTTTAACAGCATCAAATATACAACTATGTAATCATCTGCTAAATGTTCCTTTTTATTTTTAAATACTTTGTTTTCAGAAAAGGCCTATGCATTGTTTTGGGTCCATATGTTTCTTCAGTTTCTTTGAAGGTATCGCAGGAGTTCTTAACTTGGGGCTATTTTGCTTCCAAGAAGGCAGGTGGCAATGGCTGGAGACACTTCCGGTTGTCATGCTGGGTGGGGTGCTGGAGGCATCTGGTAGGTAGAGGCCAGGGAGCTGCTAAACATCCTGCCCCACTCAGCACCGCCTCCCCACCCTCCAAAGGACAGCCCCAGGAGGTGATCAAGAAACCCTGGCCTGCAGGTTTCAGCCCTCTCTCTCTTTCTTGCGAATTATCAGTTGAGGAAATCGGGGTCTGTGCGGGTCCTGCTGTTGTCCGTCTGACCTTCTGCTCTTTGCAGGTCAATGGTGCAATCTCCCATCTCCTTCGAGCCAAATCTGCTTGCTGTGGCGCGGCAGTTGGCTTTCCTTATCTTTCTCAAGGTGGCCCTTCTGCCCTGACACAGGCATTTTCCTCAGTGGGTACCCCTCTGCCTTTAGCTGGCTGGTGTGGACCTTCCCCAGAGACGGGGCACCGCTCCAGGCAACGCTGCCACGTGCCCAACAGGGCGAGGGGAGAGGCACCCGGGCCTGGACTCCAAGCTGGCTGCCCCATCTGGCCTCCCCGTGCATCCTTCTTCCAAGTGGGCCAGTCCTCCTCCAGCTTAAGCAAAACATCTATCCTTTTGTGGTTTTAATTTGACACTAAGAAACTTGACATTTACACAGATGCAAGCTTTCAGAGAAGGTTCCAGGAATTCAAGTTATTCTTAATCAAATTAGCCCTTGAAACAATCCGGAAGTTCTCACTGCCGCAGTTGACATGCTGTCCGTCCACCTCCTGAATCTCCATGAAGTGGCTCACACGCCTCGCACAGCAGCCCCCACTGCTTGTCCAAAAGCCAGATGCCTGTCACCCAACAGTCCTGGATAAAGCCATAGAGACAAAGGTAGGAAACGAGATTCCTCCCTGATGAGGAAAACAGCTGAGAGCCCTGCAATTTAATTTTAAGATAGGTGAGGCCCTTCCCCAATAATTGTTTAAAGTGAGACACATGGTCAGCAGCAAGAGGTGAGAATTGACAGCCGAGCGAACGGGAGGACTAATTTAAAGTGCCAGTGGTTTGGGCCTCCTTAGGGTGGAGAGGAACAGCCTCGCTCAAGCTGCAGCTCCTAGGGTGCTGTTACCATCCCTATCACCAGAGTCGAAGACAGGAGACGCTCAAGAGCACGAAGGAGCGAAGATGGAGCTGCCAGGATGGACAGCTGGTGCTCGTTGCCGCTGCTCCGGATGCTGGGAGTCCTGGGGGTGGAGGCAGGCCCATCCTTTGAGAGATTTATGTGGGCAACAGAAAGGGTTTGGGGGAAATGAGTCCCAAGGATAAGGGTGCACATAGCAGGTGGCTCTAATGCAGTCCAGGAAAGCTTCTCAAAGGAGGTGACAGCTGGGTTAAGCCTCAGAGAAGCAGAAATTAGCCAAGAAGAAGGGGAACAAAAGACTGTCTGCTTTGACGTGCCAGGGGATGGTCTGGCATGCAGAACACAGGTGCAGGGGAGGTGGGGAGGCAGGCGGGGCTGGAGAGGAGGCTCTGAGCAACCAGCCGAGCTCGCGCACGGTTCAGAGCTATGGGAATTCTGAAGGTTGTCAGGAGGGGAGAGACAGGTGATTTACATTTTGGAGAGGTTCTTCTGAACAAAAGCACCAGGTCAGTAAAGGAGAGCAGAGGAGAGGGGTGGGAGGTGGTGGTGGGTTAGCAAAGCAAGGATGACTCAGAGGCTGTTGGTGACCCAAGTCAGCAAGGCGGAAGGTGCAGGAAGACAGTGCCAAGGGGAGGGGAAGGGACGCTGGGCTTATCTCATTTCCTCCTCCCACATCCCCAGAAGGCAAGGCCATCTCTCTGTAGACCTCCAATAGCAAATGATGCCCTCTGGCTCTGAACACAGCTCTGCCTGTTCCAGCCTGGCAGGGCTGTCCTGCATTTTGCTCCGTTTTACAGATTCAATTAAAGTATGTGATTTTTTTTTTTTTTTTTTTTTCCCGTACTAGGGATCAAACCCAGGGCCTGTCACTCTGCCACTGAGCTATGCCCCAATCCCACTTTTTAGGAAGAATTTTATGAAACCATTCCAATATTAAAAAGAGCGCATTCCCTGGGGAGAACCGGGTGACACGAGGCCGAGGCCCACTGTTAAGCCAGGACTATAGGCTTTCGTTCCAGCCGCTGGGCACAGGGCCTCCCAAAAAGGCCCCATCAATCCTAGGGGATGCTAGGGCAAGGCAGGCGTCCCACCTGGGGACTCATGGGAAGATGATAAGTCTTTGTGAAAGGACAGCATGTGTGGCCTTTGTGAAGAGCTCAGACCAGGGGTTTGCTGAACCAAATCCAGTGACAGCAGATCCACCAACTAGTGGCATTTGCTGAAGTGGTTTCCACAGGAAGAGGAGAATGGTATATATCAGAATCTCTCTCTCTCTCTCTCTCTCTCTCTCTCTCTCTCTCTCTCTCTCTGTCACACACACACAAGCACACACAGATTTTTAAATATAAAGAGCAAAAGGAAAAAATGTCTATTTGCACATCTGTCTCGTTCTTTAAATAGTTCATTCCAAGAAAGGAATATATTCTCCTTTCCCTAATTCATGTTTCTACCTTTTTCTTCCAATAGGCCTGCAGGAGGAAAGGGGGTGGGTACTGAGGTCTTGCAAAGATTCGGCAATGGCTTTGGTATGCTGCTGCCTACACAGCAGTATTTAACCCAATTACAGGATAATAAGGGCTCAGACAAATTATCTGCAAATAGATATGTCTATATGTAAACCCTTGTATTTGGAACATGCATGAGGAGCCAAAGAAAAGTTAAGTACTTAGCCAGAGAGGGATTCAGCTCCCAGGTCCCCAGGCCCAGCCCTATGCGTGGTGGATAATAAGAAACCCCAGGTACAGCCTGGGGGGGTCTTGCCCTGAAACCATCAGATGAACAGTTTGGCACAACAGTGCTCCCAAGACCCCATCTGAGGTCTGTGCTCACCACGTGACCCGGGGCCCAGTGTGGTCCTCACGTAGACTGCAGTTCCTGGGGGCTGCACTGCCGCTCCCCTCCCCTTCCTTAACAGAACAAGGACAGACATCCTAGAGAAACGCTCACAGGCGGGTTCAAATGAAACCACCGCAAGCCATTAGCAAGGGCCACGGGCTGGGCTGGGAGTGAGTGGGAGCAAGCAGATAAATTGCCAAGTAACCAAAGCTTTTATGCATTTGAGGTTTCTAAACCATCAATCAGTGCTCCGAGAGCGCCCTAGCTCATCAGGCCTCACGCTTTCACTGTGCAGCAGAGCAGGAAACAGGTCCCAAGAGAAGGAGCCTGGATTACAGGGAAAGCAGATAGGGAAAGAACCCGGGGGCCCCTGTCCCCACACAGGCCCTTTTCAGGAGCAGCACAGGTCTGCGCCGAAGAACGTGGCTGGGACCAGAAGGCTGTTCTCAGCAACATCGCTGGGCAATTTAGTGAGATTGTCCCAAAATAAGAATGGGGGACCTAGGGGTGTAGCTGACAGGTAGAGCACTCCTGGGTCCAATCCCCAAAGCCAGCGGGCAGGGAAGAAAGGAAGGAAGGGAGGGAGGGAGGGAGGAAGGAAGAAGGTGTTGGGGTTCATTTTTCCTTTTTCCCTAACAATTTACACCTTGTGGACATTTTTAAAATATGAGAGTTACATGCATAATAAAAATATATCACAGCCAGGCGCAGTGGCCCATGCCTGTGATCCCAGCAACTCCAGAGGCTGAGGCAGGAGAATCTTGAGTTCAAAGCCAGCCTCAGCACCTTAGCAAGGCCCTAAACAATTCAGTAGAACTCTGTCTCTACTAAAATATGAAAAAAAGGGCTGGGATGTGGCTCAGTGGTTAAGTGCCCCTGGGTTCAATCCCTGGTATTAAAAAAAAAAAAAAAAAAAAAAAAAAAAAAAGCATATATCGCATGACGCAAAATCCTTCATTATGACTGTGACAGTACGCATGCGTGCATTCGGGCGGGCTTGAATGCACACGCACGCACAGCGGGATGGGGACTGCGCTGGGCGTGGGTCTGGGCGTTCTATGTGAGTCTGTGTGCGCAGCGGCCCCTGCCACACAGCGCCAGGACCTGTCGATTTAGCAGTGTGCACATTCGTCTCTCCGTCCACTGTTGCTTGCCCGGCGAGGGCTTTACCCATTCAGATGTGTTCTGTTGCACCTTAAGAGCCGTTTTCTTTAAACAGGGTATTTGCTAGTTTATGTGGGGGCCATTGAAACCCACCCACTTGAAAGCCTGGAAAGTAGTTTGGATTCCCAGGAAGAGGAGGTACCAACCTCCACAGTCTTCTGGGTGGTTGTGAAGGGAGAGGGCTTCTTGGCGAAGCCTCCCCTGTCGTTTCCAGGGATGCCCTAAATGAGTCCGGACACCTGCAAGGCCTAGAGGAGGGGTACAGCAGGGCCTCGGGGGAGGAGGAAGAGGAAGAGGGGCGGGAGACAAGCCCAGATGCCCACCTCAAAAATCCCCCATGGCAGCTTTTCTCTGATGGGCGGAAGCTAATTCACAATAAGGGGGAGGGGGCTAGGGAAGGATAGAGGTACTTTGCATTAGACAGAGGGGAGTGAAGGGAGGGGCAGGATATGGGGATAGGAATGATAGCACAATGAATGGGACAGTATGACCCTAAGTGCATATATGATTATGTGACCTGTATAACTCGACATCATGTACAACCAGAAGAATAGAAGTTTTACTTCATTTATATAGGATGTGTCAAAATGCATTCTGCTGTCATGTATAATTAATTAGAACAGATTTTAAATTTTTTTAAAAAAATAGATAAACGCCCCCCCCCCCCCCCCACACACACACAAAAACCCATGTGAACTCTCAAAAGATGCTCCCAGTTCAGCCAGGTTTCCTCCTGCTTGTTTCTACCACCTGTTTCCAGTAGAAGGTTGTTAATTGATTTCAGTGTTCAAAGGACAGCAGAGGAGCAGGGAGCAGGGCAGGAGGGTGGAGGGCCCCTGCTGCTGTGTTTTTAGACAGGAGGCCTGGCTTTCATCGACACTAGGAGGTACCCAGGTGTTTTTATGCAGTCTCCAGTGCAGGCCTGGCTGGCTGGAGTGGATTTCAACTCTCTGTTTGCCAAACTACACTTTCAAGAGGTGTCAGATATCGAAAAACCTCTTCCCCCAAGCCAAAGCAAGCATCTGGGGCCAGAGAGGTGCAGAACGGGCTGGGGACGAGAGGAGAAGATGCTGTTCAAAATAAGGAAAAAGCAAAAGCAAAAAGAAAAGCCCCTTCACAGAGTGTTCCAAGCCGGCTGTTGCTTTTTAAAATAATTGGTTAAGCCATCCGGGGAGGCAGGTAAGTCCGATGTGCATTGCAAAGGAGCCAAGGCTGGTCTGCTTGGCGGGAGTCTCATGAACAGTTTTATAAGACAAGGAAAGGGGCTGTGTCTCTGTGACCTAAGGCCACCTAAAGGAAACCCAAGGAGAAGTGGCAAGAGAAGGTGTGAGGCTCCTAGAAGGGAGGAGGAAGGAGAAAAGCAGGGAGGAAGGCAGAGGGGGATGAGCTTCCTGCTCCAGTTGCCAGGCCCCTCACCAGGACAAGGGGACCGGGCTGTCATTCTCCCAGGCACAGCTCAGGGCCTCAGTTCCTCAGTCACTTGGTTGCCTGCTGCCCCCACTATGGGTTCAGAATTCTTCTCTCTAATCACTCATGAAAGCATAAAATTAAGACATTCTGGGAAGCCAAAGGAATCTGGTTTAAAATGTGTGTTTGGGGAACGGAAGGCATTAAAAGAATGCTTGTGTCTGGACTATTCTGTTGTTTTCGTCCGTCCCATTCTTTCTTCAAATTAATGAATGAGTCACGGTCGTCTTTAGGCCTGTAAAGGCCTCCATGGGGGAGGAGGCGGGGCTGGGTTCTGACAATCTCATTTTCTCTGGCTGTTTGGAATCTTCGTTGCTGTTGTTCTCTTTCTCTTTCTATCTATCTCCAGAGAAAGGATCTTCCCATTAACAAGCCGCTTACTTGGAGACTTCCCCACGGCCCTGCTGGGAACCCTCCAGGATTGGCCCGCCCACCTGGAACAGAATCCAGCCAAGTCCCAGGCAGTGCAGGACAGCTCTCCTGGGCTCTGGACAGTGCATGCCTGGGGGTCAGCCCACCAGGCAGCTCGCTGGGATGTCTAGTGGAGCCCCGACTTCTCTCCACACCCCTCACTCAGACCTCAAATCCAGGACACCCCTCAGTGATGATAACAATAGCTCAGTCATCAGATGGTTAGAGAACAGGCTCTCCATCCACAGAAAACATGACCCCGTTTCACTCCATGCCTGCCCTCTGGTCTCCCTCCCGGCCAGCACCTCCCTTCAGCACCTCGACCACCTGCCTCATATGCAAGGCCCACTGTGCTGCCAAGCCTGTGCCCTGACCCCACATGTCCTTAGTCACTGGGAGCTTCACAAGGGGGCCATGTCCTATTAATATTTCTTGAGAAAGTCCCTTCTTCCCTCTAAGCCCTATGAAAACACCTCTTGCTTCTATTTGGCATTAGGAATTACTCAGATGGAAGGAGAGATGGAGAAGGAAAGGGTGACACACTTGAACAGCTGCGCATAAGACACTTCTCTCTCACCCTGTGCAGTTTCTGCAAAGCAGTATGCTGTTTCTGCTCCCCAACCCAGAGCCCTTGCCACTGCTTTGGGGCTTCTGTGGCCTTTTAGCTTCTCTGGAGCCAGAGGGAAGCGAGATCAAGATTTATTCTCTAGAGCACCTACTCTGCACCAGAATGACACCTAATACCCATGGAACCCTGTGGAGTGTGAATTAGAGTCTGCTGAGGCTCAGGGAGTTAACAGGCAGCGGAGTCACCTGCCAGAGAGGGAGGAAGCTCTAGTCCCTTCTGGATTGTCAGCCTGCACAGGAGTGGCCTGCCTCCTGGCCTCAGCGGCACCAGCCCAAGTTCTCACTCATTTTTCTTCTTCCAGAAGACAGAACTGGCAGCAGCCAGCACCCTCTGTTCTCAGAGCGCTGGCCCACAGGCTCGGAGTCAGGAAAACGCGGTAGCTGGAGGCCAGAGGGACTCCGATGCCAAGAGGAGACCAGCTGGGGTGGGAGGAGAGGACTGGCGAGCTGGTCCCCCTTCCATCCCTCCCTCTCTCTGTCCCAGCCCATGTCCAAACTGCTTGAATTGGTTGTGCCCAAATTAGATGAAGCACATCTATGCCTTATTACCCAGCCACACGGCAACGACTAGGTCAATGTTGAAGCAGGCCTCCGATTAACTTGCTCTAAGTTTGATTTAATTACAACACTGAAATTTCACATCCATATATTCCATCTTTTTAGGTTCTTGCCTGTTGAGTATGGTCATTTGCTCAAAATAAAGTGAGGGAATACTGTTTATATAAACCAGTTTCAAAGCCAGGAGAGAAAAGCTGATGTTTATGCAAGACGTGATTATAAAATAATGACTGTGTTTTTTCAGCAAACAGACGAGGACTCCAAAGACATTCCACTGGAAAGCTCCATCCTATTCCAGGGAAGTTGCCATTGCTCAAGTACCTTGTGGCATCTCTTTTGGAATTGCCTTCAGAGTCCATTTGTGTGGGCCACGTGGAAAAAATAATAAACCACTCCATCCCACCTCGTTATTGACCAAAGAATTCTACTCCCCAGTTTGATTACTCACCTAATTCACTGGGATTGGCTTCGAATGCCTTTCAGTTGCTTCTAAATTTCAGATCAACCCTTCAATGACGAGAACTAGCAACTTTGAAGGATGTTTCCAAGAAGGCCGAGCAAGCTCTGAGGACAATCCCCAAAGAACTGAGGAGGTGGGCGAAGTCTTTATGGAGCTGAGCCTTGATGGACAGGAAAGCTCTGAGTGGTGGGCGACAGAAGCACTCTACCAAGCACTTATCCCACGTGGGATATCCCTTCTTGGGAGCCTTGTGACAGTGGGAGGGGTCATGATCGTCAGAGGGAAATTCTACGTCCCAGGCACCACGTGCACTGTGCAAATAAACAGCAGAGGTGCAACTTGAACCCCAGACTTTGTGTGACCGCATGCACAGCGCCCACCTTCCCCCCATGTCCCACAGGCTGGCAGGAGGAGGAGGCCACAGGAGTAGTTGGGCTGGACTCTGGGAGGCCTTTGGTGCCAGGCCAAGGAGCACTGCCGAGACAGTGTGTAGCTACTGGCCATGACCCGAGGCGGGCACCACAGCATGGCTGGTCCTTTCTGGACCTGGATTTAGAAGCCAAGAGCTTCTGAGAGGCCCCAGCATGACAGACCCTACATACGGCCTCAGTAAGCACCGGCCCCGCCAGGCTTCTCTGGCCTTCCTGAATTCCAGGGGTGACTCCCTTGCAGCCAGAGTTCCACTAGTGGCCCAGGTTTATTAGGTGACATCCCCAATGTGAGGCACTTAAGTGCCATGAGCAGTGAATACAGCTGGCCCTGTGCTTGGGAACATTGGATCCCCTGGAGAGACATTTATCTTTTTATTTATTTTTTTTCTTGGAGCCATCCTGACTGATTCCCAACATCCCAACTGTGGAGTTTCTCCTGAAGTTGTTCTGTGGTAGGTTCTGCATTTCTGTAGTCTGCATTGTTCTTGGTTGTGTAGCACCTTGGCCTTCCAAGAAGTTTTACAGACTCTTGAGTGCTCTTTAATAAAGCTCTTTGCATCCCAACCAGCTGGGATAGATTCTGATGTCTGCAACTCAGCACTATGGTGGGTTCGTCCTTTTGCACATTGCATAGTTGTATTCTTTTCTTTAAATAATTTGTTCAGCACCCCTTGTGTGTCAGGGATTGTGCTTTGATGTGCATTTTTCTTACTTAAAATGACAGCTGCCTGGTTATAGAGAGGGACACCATGAAGCAAGCTCAGAGAGGTTGGGCCTCAAGTCACACAGCTATATTTGGGTGAGATTTTCAATTTGCTCACCACTATTCTATAACCAAAAGTTCTGGGAGAGGGATGGACTGGTCAAAGGACAATGGTACGTGTGTCTTTTTAGAACAAGGAGGCCCAACACGCCACTTTGAACTACCTTAGGAAGAGTAATGCAGAGACACTGAGGCAAGGGATCAAATGCACAAAGAGAAGGCCACTGGGCCACGGCCAGTCCTCGGGGGTGCACCCTATCTTTGGGAGTGCCTTGCTTACCAACAGAGTTGCATTCGTGAAATGGGGCCAGCTTCCTGTGAATGGAGACCTTATTTCAAAGACACTCTTACAGCTTGCTACTCACAGGACTACTGTGGAACCATTCTGTCACCAGTGCAATGGACTGTCCTCTCAGATTCCTGTAGGCCCATGTTCACAGAGCACAGTGGAGCCCGCCTTCCTTCCCTGGAGCCTGACCAAGTTCTTTCCAGAGCTCTCTGGAGTAAAGGCCAAGGTAGGGGCAGTGTTTGCATTCTACAAAGCTTCCCTCCCCTTGAAGCAGGCAAATTTCCCTATGTTTAGTTCTCTGTAACAAAGGTCTGGAAAGCCCTTCTAGCCTCCTTAAATCAGGCAACAAGGAACTAAAACGTGACGGTGACAACTTCCTTCAAGGGGCTCCTGGCTCCTGCCCTGACTCCACCCCCGCCCGACCCTGAGAAGTGACTTCCCCTTACTGACCAGAGATGGGTTGACCAAAATCCAGAGGGGCACTGCTGGTGGCCCAGTGGCCGCCATCCCTCCCTCATTTCCTGGCCAACTTCCTCCCTTACACCTTCGCCTCCAGCATCATCTCTCCCTCCACCGCCTCCTTCCTTGCTCACCTCACACCACCCTCTTCAGTCCCCTCCCTCACCCTCACCTCCCTCTTTCCTCACCTCTCTCTCTCCTCAACTCCCTCACTCCTTCACCTGCACCCACACTACTCCCTCTGTAGCCCTGCACCTTGGATCTTCCATCAGCTGTTTCTCCACCCCATCTGTAACCGGTTGCTTTGACTAGAGACCAGCTATGGAGAGAACCACCCCTAGGCTAGCTTACTGTAGCTTCTCACTGGGTGTGCTCATTCCTAGTGCAATTCCTAGAAAACCCAGCTCAAAATGAACTTGAACAGTAAGGGAATGTTAGAAAGTGCAACTGAATGTCCAGGAGTGGTTCCATCTTCAGGGGTGGTTTGATCAGGACTCTGTCTGCCTTTCTCTGAAATGTGCTCAGCACTGCCTTTTTGGGGGATGTGGATTGCCTTCATTTCAGCCTCATTTTCCAAATGTGGATAGCTGTGCAGATACCACACTGTGGGCAGGGAAAGACACACACACAAAGAGAGAAAGAGAGAGAGAGGGAGAGAGAACCTCCCACCCATCTCCAAATATTTGACAGGAGTCTTGCCATTCACAGTCACTAAGTCTAGGAGAAGGTGGAGCACTGAATGGCTCCTGAGCTAGGCAAGGGATTAATTCCACCGAAGCAGAAAATGGGTGCCCAGTCATGGCAGGGTGGGGGAAAGGGTGATAGGGTGGGGGAAAGGGTGATAGGGTGGGGGAAAGGGTGATAGGGTGGGGGAAAGGGTGATAGGGTGGGGGAGGTCATCACATTGTCTACCTCCCCAGAGAGTCAGTCTTTGGTCTTAGGCACAGTCTGAATCACAGAACCCTGGTAAGGACACCAGCTTTAGATCCCAATGGGCCCCATTTGGACTCCACTCTCAGATCTGCCACTCCTGGGTTAAAGAAGTTTCAGCAGGTCATTTGATCTCGATGAGCCCCACTTTCCTCAGCTATCAGGCATGATTTGACCTGCCTTCCATATGCAGAAGGGTCTACCTGAAGTCCTGACCCCCAGGCAAGGCTGGGTGGGAGCAGTAATCACCACGAGAGAATCTGGACCCCAGAACTCGGGAGTAGGCCCTGCCAAAACAAAGCCTCAGGTGACCTGAGCCTCCCCTCCGGTGGCTAGTGAGCCAGGGCCTATGAAAAGAAGCTGATTTTCTTACCCACTGCCCCAGGGAGCCCAGAAGAGGCCATTCTGGTAGAATTGTCAGACACAAACCAGGCTTTGAAAACCTTCTTGTTCACTTTTAAAGGATCAAGCTAGATTTTGTCCTTTAAAATAAAGGACCCTACACATCGGTGTTGGGGTCATGGACAGGAGCATGGGCATGGGAGTCAGACAGCACTGGGCACCTTCGTTAGGACCTGAGTGGTTTTGCCTGAGAAATGACTTCCTCTCTCCTTTGCAATAAGAAAATAATAATTGGGGGCTGGGGTCGTAGCACTGGGTTCAATTCTCAGCACCACAAATAAGTAAATAAAATAAAAAGGCCCAATGACAACTAAAATTTTTTTTTTTTTTAAAAGAAAATAATTGGGTTCACTCCATGGGTTTGCTGGGAACTGTGGACTGTGTAGACTATGTTGGGGAACGGAAGATGACTGATCAATATTATTGTGATCAAATAGCAAAAGAGAATTTGTATTTGGAGATGCTCTTTTCACAACATCTCTAGTGTTCTAGGATCTTTCAACTATATCTGGGGTCACTATGATTTGTAGGATGCACACAATATTTTTTTAGTTAAGTTGCATCCATATGTGTTCATTCAATCAGAATTTACTGAGCACCAACCAAATGTTAGGTACACTGCCAGGAGCTGAAAACACAGTGGATTGCCTTCTGTGGGTGTCCAGGTTGTGTACTATACAATTTCAGGTGTGTAGTCGAATCCTAATCTATGTAAATGCCCCCCGCCATGCCTGGAATTGTGCAGTGTACAATTGTGCAGTTCCATACAAGTAGCTTTATCGACACTCCATTGAAATCATCCTACCATTATTTAATTGGAAACTCAGAGGTGTGCATTGACAAAGAATTAACAAGGTTGGGGTAGGGAAAGGGAGCACCAGGTAGAGGCTGGAGAAGCTTCCTGAGAGGGAGGCCCTGGAGAAGCTCATGTCTACTCCAGACCTCCTACTGCAATCTTGTGAAAAGGTCCTGATATTTCTTTTTTTGTGTGGTGCTGGGGATTGAACCCAGGGCCTTGTGCATGTAAGGCAAGCACTCTACCAACTGAGCTATCTCCCCAGACCCCGAGGTCCTGACATTTCTTTTCTTTGAATACTTGTAACTTCTTCAGCTACTGAAAGAGCTGGACTGCAAAGCTCAAGGGGAGATGGGGACAGAGGAAGAGGCTCTGGGACAGGAGCCGGCCCAACAGCCTGGCTCAGAAAAATGATACGACTTCAGATTTCCAGGTCGGGCTGTGCCTTCTATGAGCTGGGCTGAGTGCCTCCCTCACAGTTGGCAATACCCCAGCATTTGAAGGCACCCCCTTGTGGAAACCTACTGAGGTCCTAGGAAGATGAATCAACCCGACCACCAGAAATCTGCAAGGATCCAACTGGTCTCAGAAGGGTACCTGCTGCAAAGCCTGTTATTAGACTTCACAATGCCTTAATCCAGCCCACAGAGGCACACCTTGCCTGTATGCAAATCTCCTTTCCACCCTTAGGGTGGAGCCATTAGTCACCCAGGTCCCCCAGCTTCCAAATGTAGTTCCACTCCAGAGAATTACCTGGGGTGGAGTTGGTGCCTCAGAGGGCAAAGGTCTCACCGAGATCAACTGCCAAGCTTCTCCACCGCAAGGTGTGGCAAGACCTACTGCCCTGGACCCAGGCAGAAAGGCCCTCCTCCTCCTGGAGGCCAGGGTCTCTGAGCACCTTTCCCCCAGACCCAGGCTCAGGGCTGGGAACGGTGAGGGTGATCATGACAAAATGACCTGCTTGCTAGGAAGAGAGCCAAGCTTTATCGCAAGTTTAATCTTTCAAACTGAGAGAAACATAGATACAGTCTTTCCATCAAGAGTCCAAAGCAGGCCAGGTGCAGGGGTGCACGTATGTAATCCCAGCTACTGGGGAGGCTGAGGCAGGACGATTGCAAGTTCAACACCAGCCTTAGCAAGACCCTGACTCAAAATACACAAAAAGGGCTGAGGATGTTGCTCAGGGGTGGAGCACCGCTGGATTCAATCCCAAATGTCTAAGGAATGTCGTCTTTTACTGTTCTTTCATTCGCTCACTCACAAAAAGTGCCTGTGAGTCAGCATGTGGAATCTGGGAAGAATCTGGACCCGGGGGGCAGGACTGCCGCAGGCACAGAGCCTGCACTCCAGTGTGGAGGCTGCACAGCCCGTCTCCGCCCAGGGTCAAGACTTCTGCTTGCTGACCAGCAGTGTCCCTATTCTCAACCTGGATAGAAGGCGTTTGTTTTAAAAATAATCAGTGCACCCCGCGTACAGTGACAGCTGCCCAGTAGGAATCTGGGGTACTCCTCACATATTTAGCAAAAGCAGATGATGAGCAGGAGGGTCTGGAACAGAGTGTCGGGTGAGGACTGCCTAACACTAGAGAGAAGGTAAAATGACAGGATGTGTGAGCTTCGCTTGCACCACTGTGCATCCCACCCTTGTGGCCACCAATGTGAATGGGGGCGATGGTGCCTTCTACTCCGCAGGTGAGGGTGCGGCATCCGTGACTGAACAGCGCAGGCCCATGTGGCTAGCAGGCTGCAGAGACAGGATTCACGCCTTGGCAGCCCGAAACACAGGGCCACACTTCCTTACTGGTGAGCGTCCCCCAGAGGGGAACACGATCCTCGGGGCCATGATCCTCAGGGGTCATGATCCTTGGGGGACACATATCCTGTCTCTTAACATTGCCTGCCCTGGGACCAGGTCTAGCCCTCAGCAGACTGTAGATACTGGGTTTCCGGACTGTGTCCACGTGCATGCGGACATGACTGGTTGAACTGAAGTCATGGGGGAGCCGGGGGGGGGGGGGGGGGGGGGACCCTGGAGGGCATTTCCTGGAGGAGGGCCCCGGGGCCTGGAGTTTGTCCTGGAATGTGGAACCAGATCTCTAACATCGTTACTCTGGGCCCCGTTGGGTTGAGCGTTTCCATCAGACACTTGGAGGCCAGTGGAGAGCTGTTCTCCAGGGATTGCAAAGGCAGGGAAGAGTCTGTGTGACTCAAAAAGCTCCATCTTTCCAGTTGGTGGTCTCCCTGGTGGAGAAGACAGGCCGGTTAGCAGCTCTGAAGAGGTGGCTTCCAGGAAACAAAACTCCCCGTGAGCAGGAGGCATTTACCGGCAGGTAGGGCCTGGCCAGACCCTGTGGTCTCCTGTCCCAGTCGTAGACACTCTGGAGCCTGGTTTCAAATCCCATAAGACCTTGGACTGAGTCAGCCCCAAGGTAGTGAGTGACTGGATCCCTCCAAAGTGATACCGGAAGTCATACTTGTACAGGAGGCTGAGCCAGGCAAGAGTCAGCCCTGCTGACTTGGCTTGCGTCAGCACCCCTGTCCCTGTAAATGCCTGGGAGTCTCCTATGAAATCCACTCCAAAGCCTCAGCCAAAAGATAACTCAGCTGCTGCCATTGGTGTATTAGCAGGAACTGGTTTCTTGGTTCCCAGGCCAAGGCCCAAGAAGTACAGAATTGGGAACAGGTGGTATTTTTTTTTTTTTTTTCCCTAAGAAGAGAGTATCATCTAAGACTTAGGCTGGTATCCAGGGGGCTCTGCAAAGCCAGGTAGGAGGATGTATCAGCTTCCTGCTGCTGCTGTGACAAATGACCACAAACCCTGAAGCTTAGCACAGCACTGGTTCCTTATCTCTCAGTTCTCTAGGTCAGAGATCTGGCACTGTGTGGTTCTGCTGAGGGTCTCAAGGGCCCAAATCAAGATGTTCTCTGGTGGAGGCTCTTAGCTAGAGACTCTGGGGAAAAATGTGCCTCCAAGATCATTCAGGTGTTGGCAGAATCCAGTTCCTTGCTGTATGTCAGCTGGGAGCCTCTCTGAGCTCCCCAAAGCCACCTTCTCTATCACTCTTTCCCCCCAGAACAGTACCAACAGACAGGTCAAGTTCATCTTATAGTACTGGAGTTCCTCTGCTTGCCTCTCTGCAGCAGCTCTCTGGCTCCAGCAGCAGAAAGTTCTCTGTTTTTAAGAGCTTGTGATTCTAATGGGTCTGCTCAGGTAGTCCAGAGTCATCTTTCTCTCTTAAATTCCCCGACCTCAATGATACCAGCAGTTTCTTTTGCCATGCCATGTGACAGATTCTCATATGTAACACTTCTCCTGGCTCTCCTACCTACCCAGAGGGAGGCTCCCTCCCACTCCAGTGCCCTCCTGTCCAAAGAGGCCCTACCATTGCAAACCAGACTCTGTGAGGAAGGCTCTCGTGAGTGACGGAATGGGGTGTGTCAGTTAGGAATAGCCCTGGCTGTGTATCACAGGACACCCAAATTTGAAAAACTTAATCCACAAAAACATTAAATTTTCTCATTGAATAAGAAACTCAGATAGGCAGCTTCTTGGTATAGTTGTTTAATGATGTCACCAAACTCAGGCTTTTCCCAGCCATCTACTCTGTTATCCTCACCCTGATGAGGCCGGGTCCCTCATTGTCACAAGATGGCAGCCACAACTCCAAATATCACACCCTCTCTCAGTAGTATTCAAGGCAGACAGGAGTGATGCAGGGGCTTTGTTTTCACATGGTTCGTGTTTCATGTATGAGGCAGTTTCAAATTTTCTATCAATTCAAGTCAACCAAGCATGATTGCTATGGATACCACTTACCATTTCCAGGGTCTGCTTTGCACCCCGTGTAAAAAAGTTCAGAGCTAAGAGTGGATAAACCCAACTCATTTGCCAAGGAGACTGGTGAACAGTCACGTCTGTGCCTTTGGCCTCTCCTGCTTCCCTGGTTCCTCTCTGCTCCCGTGTCTATGTGGCACCCCTGTGAGTCAAAGAATGTCAAACAGTGGATCAGCAGTCCCCAAGGTGGAAGTCAAAGCGACTCTGTTAAACGAAGTCATTATTTTTAAATACGGACAGAATGTTTGTGATTCCTTCATTCAACAGTTACTTATCCATCTTGTACAAATGGTAGCCTGTGCATTCCGGGGACAGACGCAGCCCTGTCTTCATGAAGCTTATCATCTAGAGGGAGGGAGACGAGAACAATGAGTCACATGGACATGCATGTCATCACACTTTGTGACCGACACTCTGCGGGAGAGCTACAGGGTCACGGTGGCCCTGAGAGCCGCTTCCCTGGGGCTGGGGTGCTGAGGAAAGGCTGGGGTGGACAGGGGCAGGATTGGCCAGGTGGGTGAGGACCGCACAGGCAGGGGTGGGCTGGGCGGCTATAGTGCACGTGCCAGCTCGCCAGAGACCAGCATGCACATCACAGTCCGACTCTGCCCTCGGTGACTCTGGGGGTGTTTCAACCACAGAAGTTGGCAACCAGTACAGATCGGGGCTTCTTCCCCTGCACGGTGTGCTGCTGAGCCCCTCTGTGTGCGACAGAGTGAGCTGCATTTGACCCCGAGGAGTGTGAAGAGGACAACTGCCCATCACAGAGGCTCTTTCAGCACATGGGGTGCTCTCTGGGGACCCCCTGCACTCAGGTCTCCTCCAACTGTCATCCCAGGCTCTTACCAAGCCCACCCCTGGTTACTCTCCTCCACAGACCTTTCGCTCCAAAGCAAAGCAAACCAAATGCCTTTCCTAGTTGCCTGCTGCAGAACACCGGTCCCAGTTCCTTCCTTCTTCTGTGACTAGCGCACACCTTCTCGGGGGGCTGGCTTCAACAGTTGGGGCTACTGCATGCTCTAAAATTCCCCTAAAACTCATCCCCCCAGGAAGCCTCCCCAATCACCCAGTTGCACTTTGACGCCCGGGCCCTTGCCCTTCCTTGGCAGGTGTTTTTTGCTTTCCATCTGAGGGGTTTGCTGGCATTGTAACCATGGCCGGGTTAAGTCACAGGTGTGCAAATCAGACTTCCAATCCCGTATAAGCTCTGTGACGTCAGAGAGTACCTCTCAATATTGCCTCTTGATAATATTATTATTATTACTATTTATAACTCCCCCAAAAGACTAAAGTGACACTGGACCCTCAGAACATGACCTAAAGGCCCAGTCCCTTATTGTAGAATGGAGCAAGTGCTGGAGAGGAGGGGCACCAAGAAGGGGCCTGGGAAGGCTGTTTTACCTCTGTCTCAGGTGAGACAGGACCTGGGAAGAAGTGTAAAGCCAAGGTCAAGTGGGGTCTCGCACGCCTCCCTCCACCCACGGAGAGCCTCAGATTGGACATTCTTCTACTCTCTCTAACATCTCATTTTTCTCATCTCCCAAAGAGGACACACCTCCATGGAAATTGTGGCGGGTAGATTGCAGTGCTGAGTGACACATAGAAGGACAGGCACATCGGCCTTCATGGTGACCGTGGCTTTGCTTTGATAGATGAGTCAGGGGACTCTGGCTCCTGGTGCCCACAGGGCACTTCAAGAATCGTCTCTTTCTGTGTCCACAGTCTCCCTTTCCAGCCCTGTCTGTGTTGTTCATGGTTCCTCCATGTGGAGTCTGGCTACTGCGCATAGTAGGCGTG
The DNA here is from genome assembly GCF_902686445.1 of Sciurus carolinensis. Classification (NCBI taxonomy): domain Eukaryota; kingdom Metazoa; phylum Chordata; class Mammalia; order Rodentia; family Sciuridae; genus Sciurus; species Sciurus carolinensis. The sequence continues at coordinate 111,356,461 of NC_062219.1, read as the reverse complement.
CTCAAGAGTGGTCAAAAGGAGACACCGAATGCGTCTATGCAGCCGTCAGAGGGCAGTTATTTATTTTCACATCCTCGGCGGCTTTCCCAGCAGCAGCTCCCACCCCCCTTCCCTCGCCTGCAGTAGCGCGTTCATCTGGGTCCCATTATTCATTTTCTGGCTTCTGCTCTGTCTCCCCACTCCCCACGCAGCTCCCCCCACCCCTGGCGTCCTCGGCTGCGATTTGCACCCCACCACCTGACCCCTGGCCTGACCCCTGGCCTGACCCCTGGCGTGCAGTCCCCAGTGCGACAAGCTGCTCTTTTTTAAGTCTATGCAAATTCTCTGACCCAGCTTGTCCTTGCTCCCCAATCCCTGTCCTGCGGTTGCTGGGTCACCCTGTGGTTTGCAGAAGGTCAACCCTGGATGACTCTTAAGTTTTCTCAAGTGGAATCCAACCCGGCCAACCGGGGGCTTGATGCCGAGTGCCTGGTGGCAGGTCCCACTCAGAGCTTTGGCTCTTGCTTCTGACTGGGGCCAACCCTACGCCACTCACATACCAAAGAGGTGCCCAGCGTGGAGAGGCCTACACATCACTCAGCTACATATCAGCCAGTACCTTGATGTGAGAGAGACAACCTGGGCCAGAAGATCCATCCATTTAAGCTCCCCGCACCCCCGCCTTTCCAGGAGAAATCGCAGGAGGCTCCAGCAGTCCCTACAGTCCCCAGCGGGGGACAAACTCCACAGTGACAGACATCCTTGACAGCAGCGCTGCTCTGTCCGTCCTGGGGAATTGAGGGCTAGAGGCTCCAAAGTCAGAAGTCTTCAATCCTCGACCCCCAGCCCCCACAGGACAGCTGTCAGTCTCCAGGGATAGAAGCCAGGACCATGATCCCAACTTTGTCCAGACCCCCGTGTGTGGCCCCTGTCCCCTTTCCCTGTAGCTCCTTCCCCCGCTCCCCCCTCTCTCTCTGGCTCACGAAGCCAAGGCTGCTCTCCAACCCTAACTCAGAATTGTGACCAGATGACCACGCGGCAGGCTGAACTCCACTCAGTCATGACATCACCCTCCTGAAAACCTCCGCTTTGGCTCCACTGACAAGTTCACATCCACTTTAGGGTTTGGCTCCAGAGCCACTGGTCTTACTCGCTCCATATTACCTAAAAAGAGCCGCTCGTGGCTGCGAACCTCCCAGCTCTGAGGTCAGCTGCAGCTCAGGCAGCGACCATTCCAAAGGGCCGAGGCGTGTGACGCCTTTGGCTCCTTGGAGCCCTCCGGCGGAAATCCCTGCAACCGCGACCAAGTATGTTTCAAATCCCCTTTAAATATGTTCAAGCTTTCAAGACACAGAGCAGCAGAGGAGCTCGGCTGCTCTGGACTGCTCAGGAGGAAAGAAGCAGACCCGGCTGGCTCCTCCTCCCCTCCCCCACCGGCACCTCCCACAGGGTCTAGTTTTCTGCCAGGAGCAGCTCATCGCTGTTGGTGTAATGAGTTTCATATGGCCAGGCTCCTGGAAATGAGGTCGAACCTTATCTTTGGGGAAGGAACCACACTAATAACACATAAGAAGGAAAGAAGGCAGCATTTTCTGTAGCTCAGAATTGTGACAGTTGTGCCCCACCTCCCTCCCTGGCTTCTGCACCACGGGACCACTCTGTGGCAACCTCTAGTGTCCTGACCACAAAGGCCCTTGCTGCCAAGGCTTCCACTCCAGGTGGCTCTTTCACTGGGACCTTCTTTCACTCCTGACACTAGCCAGGTAGCTCCCAGGTCACTGTAACCTCCAGTTTGCTCACAGCACTGTCCCTGTTCTGAGAGCTGTTGACCCGAGGTGAGCAAAGCATCCTCCCCCTTGAGAGAGGAGCAGCTTTTGCCCCAGTGTCCTTCCTTAGGAACTCTGGCACAGATCCAGATAACTTGTGTTTGAGGACATTGGATAAAAGAGTATGGAACAGAGGAAAATGATCTGAATCGCAAACATCTAAATTATTTTTGGAACTTCCACATTCCTCTGGAAAAAAACCTTTGTCCTTACATCAAATATATGCATCTGTTCTCTTTCCCCACAGCACTCTCAACGGTGGCCTCTACTAGGACACCTGAGTGCATTTGCATTCCACCCATACACATAACAAATATTCCGATGCACAGAGGAAGTCAGCTCTGCTAGTTACCTACTCTGATGTGACAAATGGCTCTTGAAACTCACCACCATTCAGGCCCCACCTCCTCTATAATACAGGGACTGGAAGCCTGAGAACTACATTTCCCAGGATCCAATGCCAGCAGGCCTCTGGTGGACTCCCCAGTGAGGGGTGCTCATTGAGAATTGGGGACAGAAGAGAAACACAGGTCATATTTTCCCTCCAGCAGTGAGGAGCAGACATGTCAGTTTTCTCAGACGAGGGGGTTTGAAGCTACCCTCAGTTGCTCCCTGTGAACAGCCGCCTGGGTGCTGCAGGTCATTCCAGCCACAGGCAGCGTGTCTATAGGTCTCACGTCCTGAAATCTAGCAAATACCTTAGGGCTGGCACCCACCTTCCCTTCCTTTCTTTCCTTTAGCCCTCAGTCTCATATGCACTCAATTCCTTGTGTCAACTCCCTTTCTACTTGAACTACATAAAATGGAGTCTGTTTTTCAGAATGATAAACATATCCAAAATCCATTCATACCTTCTTTATGACTAGAATCCTGATTTTAGTAGGGTGGTCATTTGTCTGGCTAGAAGGTCCCAGTGTTAGCCATCCTGATAGATAAACCATGAGCAAAATCTTCTGAGCATTTGAGGGAACATTGTGCTTTCCTGACATAGATTGTGCTCTTTCTTCCTCTCTTCCTCCTTTCCTCCTCTTTATGACTATTTTCTACTTTCTGGCTAGAATTTGGATTTAGTGCCTAGAAGTTCAGCAGCCATATCATGACCAAGGAAATTGCAGAAACATCAGCCCCAAAATTCTTAAACCCCTGAACTAATACAGGGAACAAATTCTTCTGGACTTCTCGTTTTGTGAGGAAAAACTTCTTAAATTATGTTAGTGTCATGAGCAAGCTATACCATTAGCACATACCAAACACATTTGTGTCTTTCCACAATGTCAGAATGCATTGAATAATGATAAGTTCACAAGTTACACCACTTTCAGTGGCTGCAATTCACCAAACACTCATGGGTCCCCTAATAGTCATAACCTGGGCAATCACCAGTTCTTTTATTCCAGTTTTCATTACAAATATCTATAACTACCAAGTCACACAAGTCACAGGACACTTGACACAATTTTATACATATACAATCACACACACACACACACACACACACACGTGTAAATATGTTACAGAAAGGCTAAGAAAGACTTACGACAGTCATAGGGGCTCAGGGGGCTGAACTGAGCAGAGGCAGAGAGCAGATACTAACGCAAGAGTCACCGCAGATGCTTAGATAAGATTATGACCCAGCCCAAGAACTTGCTCAGGGTGCAGAGCTATCAAAGCATGGAACTAATTCTAGGCCATGGTCTGGTCCAGATGGATGGCAGCTTCAGACTATCAACTGAAGATGTCGATTTGGAGGGGACTATCTGGGGTGGACCACATGTTGTCACAGGTGGGAGAAAGGGTGCTATACTGAGGCCAGAGGACTGAGAATCGGAGGTTTGTCACTGGTTACTTTCCTGGGCGAGGCTTGTGATGAGTGACCAGGTGACCAGGTCAGGGTGCTGCTGGGTCCAGTCTTGGAATGCTCTTCCTTTTATGGGTCTCAGGTGAGGGGGTTGTTTTATTTGGTGTTCTGGTTTTGGTGATAAGCTCAAGGGCCTGGTTTCTCTGGTAGTACCTGTGCATCCATGTGTTTCTGATTAACTTAAGTTTACAGATAGTCATTTTTTTTTTTAATTAGGTAGTCATTTTTATTAGCACAATTAATTTATTTACCACTTTGTGCCTTATGGTTGTGCTAGGCAGATGACAGTCATTGATTTGTACAAACAAGGTGTAGAGTCATTCCACCTCAGTACTTAAATTCAATATGGAGTAACTCATGGCAAACTACTGCTTTATAAAATTGAATAACTCAGGGTCAGGCGTAGCCTGAAAACCACTGTTCTTTTCATCAGGGAGAAACTCACAGTAGGGCACAGTCTGCTTTCCACAGTTAACCATCATGATTCATCAAGTTTTCTGTAACTCGTAATCCTAGTTGATTCAGTTGATCCTCTCTGGGGATCACTGACCTGGGAGCCACATCAATTCAGTTATGTTGAGATAGATAATTAGTGACAACCCTCTTCTATCTGGAGAAATCTTTCAGGAGATTCACTGGGCTCTCCAGGCTGTATATGAATTCACCTTGATTCAGATGCTTCAATAGCTCCCAAACACACCCAGGCATGTCTGCATCCACAGAGCATAGACATCCTAGACCAGCCTTCCAGTATCAAAACTTGCACAGACTTCATCTAGAATCTCTTCATCAAGGAATCTCAACTCTAAAATATAACTTGTCTCTTTTGTCTCTGTAAAGTCTACCTTAACAGTCCATTATATGTAAATTGGGGTGGGGGGCTACAAATTTGCTCACACAAAAAAAATAAATAAGACAAAATTTTAAAAGTACCTTCTGGGTTTCACTGCGGTACAGAATTGGCCTACTTTGGAAAAATAGTTAACCTGGGTTATCGAGACTATACTAGGAGTAATAGTGGTGGAATGCACATCTGTTTTTGCAAGACAATAGGAGGTGTTTTGCTTACTAAGGGTAAGACTTTTTTGGTTCTACAATAAAGAATTTGAAAGAGGACAGTAAAGGGCAAAAACCTCTATAGATAACGAATATATGAAGCAGTAGGCTTAATAAGAATTTTATTTGCCTTAAATGATAATATTTGCAGATAATTGAACCACAAAAAAAAAAAATCAATGAAATTGTTAGCTGCTAAATGGGGCAGACAGCTTTAATAGCAAACTCCTACACTGACACAGCTTCGAAGTGTCCTTCCTTTTTATTTCAGCTAAAACTGTTTGGAGAAACTTATGAAGAACCAACCCAGGTCACTGAGCCACTCTGACTCATTCTTTTAGACACTTAAAGTTGGCTCATTATAACATTGAATTAAGCATACCCAATAGTGCTGTGTCCACCATCTTTCTTTCTTGAATATGTGCTCTATGACCCTGAGTCAAACATGCCCAGAAATGTGCCCATCCCTTTGTGCTCTCCTATGTGTCTATATGTAGGCTCCTGAAATAAAATCCTCATACTTCCTTTCTGGGAGAGCATTGCTTTGCAGGTAACTCCAGTGCTCTCCTTATTCCCTGAGGGCAATCAATCTTTTATAGTCTGGTTGTGCACATTGGTTTTGCACTCACCAATAGGAAAACCCATTGCATTTGGTTACAAAATGCATTAAAATTTTGTCAAAGTTGGCCAAGTTTTAGTGGGTTTACAAATAAGACTTTTTTTTTAATAAAAAATGGTTATAAATGGTTAAGAATTTGTCATCAAATAAGTTAATGCAAAAAATCAGAATTTTGTTTTCTCTCTGCTAACAAGACAGATTGGTGTTGTAGTATTCGGTCTGCTCTTTTTTTTTTTTTTTTTTTTTTTAATCATTTGTCCTATTTAGTTTCAGTCTGCTCTTAAGTGGTAGTAAAATATTTTTACTTACCTAGATAGCGCGAGATCCCATGTTTCAGATTGAATTTCTGTGCTTTGTGCTAACGTTATCAAAGCAAACTATAAAACTTTCTTACTTTTAAAAAAGTTTACATTTAAAAATATAAGGTTCTTTGAAGGGTTGTTTCAGGGGACTCAAGACCACCTTACAATTTGCTTGTTTTAGGATTCACAAAACCTGTCAGCCACTTATAATCACAGCTCAGTTTATTACAAAAAAGGATGTGAAACGTGCCATGCGCAACAGAAGGTTAGACACAGGCTTCAGCCCCAAATGGGGTTGCACATAGCATGTTTTCTCTCACGTTTTATGAAGGGCTGATCACACAGGTACATTCTGTTCTGTAACCAGGCATGACAACCTGAATTCAGAACTCCAACAAAATCACACCATCCACCTTGATGTTTGTGCAAAGCCATCATGATAAGCTGGTATGTCCACTGCTCTAGATGTATAGAACAAAGTGATAAATCATTAACATCAAGATCCTTCCAGGAACTGTGTTCCTAGGGACTAGCCACGGATCAGTCACAGAGGGTCCTATAGAGATGTGCAAGAAAAAGCAAACAAACCTGCAGTATGAACAGGTTCCTAACAAGGACATTAGTTATACTTTTCTCTGCTATTTAAAATATAAAAATATGGTATTGTCATTCTTTTTTTATTATTTTTTTTTTAATTTTTTACAGACTGCATTTTGATTCTTCATACACAAATGGGGTACATTATTTCATTTCTATGGTTGTGCATGATGTAGATTCATACCATTCATGTAATCATACATGTACATAAGGTAATGATGTCTGTCTCATTCCACCATTTTTCATATCCCCTCCCTCTCATTTCCTTCTACATAATCTAAAAAATCTTTGTACTTTCAATGGCAATGCAGTTATTTTTATAAATACAGTAAAAACTTGTTCTCTTTTAAAAAAAAAAAAAAAACCAGGATCCAGTTGGACAATTTGTGTAATTAAAGACATGTTGAGTCACACTAGAGAGTCAATATCTTTTTGGCAGATATGATAAGCTCACCGTTAAGGAACAGGAGTTGTACTTTGTATGTACAACCAATATCCACATCCCTCCTGGGAAATTGGTCGGGTATCTATTCTTTGGCTTATAGAAAGGTTGTTTCTTGGCAGTCCAGATTTAGTGGATCTTAGGAAGAAAGAAATTCACAGTTGTTTATAGCTAGAATAGATCTATATGTGTAGATATATATTGGTGGAGATGATTTTCCTGGGGCCCTAACTTCAGAATAGTAAAACAAATAAGGGCAACAATGAAAATAATGAAAAATATTAAAGTAAAAGAGGTTCTTGAAAATACAGTTTCTTACACAGTCTTCAGATGTCCATTTTCTGGTCACAACACTGCTTCGTATTACATGGTCTGTATTTGTTGACCATACTTACAAGTAAGTACAATATTATGAATTGTACTTACAATATTGTACTTACAATATTATGTATGTTAACTAACATTTCTTTCTGTGCATCTGTAAGTTAATCAGGACAAACATGGTGAGACTAAGAATAACACTTGGAAATTATTTATAATCACAGGGAAAACTGTTCAGAAAAATTAGTCAAAATTTGGAATTAGGCAAAGGGACGATTACATGTTCTTTCAGTACTAAGCACTTCATAGCAGGCCCCTGGAAGTTACTGGAGTCTCTGGAGGCATATTTCTTTGATTTATTACTTACTATTGATTTAGAATATGTTATGAATCCAAGAAGATAGGTGTTAACTTTTTGAAAATTGAGAGTGTTGCAAATTATGTTTTAAGTGGCTGTGTAAATTAATTTTGTTTTCTGGAGATACAAGTACTTCTGTCTAGTAGGGAAAAAAAAATGACCCCAAAAGTGATAGAGTTATTGCATTGTGGATATTAACAGTTCCACATCTAATTAGCAATCATATTCAAGTATTCTTTCTCTCAGTCACTATGAATAGCTAGCTCTCTCCAGTTTTCTTTGACTCAGTCCACCATCTTGCTGGTTCCATTAATGGAACATACTCTAAAAAACAAACAAAACCCAGCACACACAGAGCAAAGGAACAATAAAGTTGAGATTAGTTTCTTAATGTTACTTTTAAAAAATCATAAATGATAATCTTCCCACTCTTCAGGAAACAAAGACAGAATAGTAGTCAACTGTAGCTTGGCACATCTCCCAATCCAATGTCACAAAGCTAAATGGAGTGTCTTGTGATACCATGTAAGCTTTGGTACAAAATAAACCAAATAGTTTATATTTCTGGGATGAAAAATAATTTATAATTTGATTTTTTTTTTCCCAATCAAAACATGGCTGGCCTATTTTGCAGGTAATCTACCTATGGGATACAAATGGCACTCAAAAATCACGTCTTCATAAGTCGAGAATACTAAACACTCAGCTATATTATCAGAATGGCAGTTTTGTGCTGGTAAAGGTCATGATCCCGGGCTGCAGTTATCAGTGAGGAAAAGAGTGAAAGATGACTGTAAATCACATTTACATAAAACAGCATTTGAAACCATCAGCATTTCTAAAAAAAAAAAAAAAAGACTAATGAAGAAATAAAAACATTTTGAAAGTAGTATTAGACTCTCTAGCACTATCAAGAAGTTAGTTAAAAATCACTGAGTATTTTTGGATATGAAATACTTGATAAACTTCAAAAAAACAGTAACTTTAATATGAGCATATTAATATACTCTAGATTTCTGGTCCTGCTCGCTATAGAACATTTATCTACCAGGAAGTGAACATTGCTTTTTTAAAAATTTTTTTAAATATTTTTTTATTTTTTAAAATTTTTATGAAATGCTTTATTTTAAAATTATTAAGGCCTATTTAAATCTGAGAAGTATAGAAAGTATACAAGTAAAAGCAAAAACACTTCTCTGATGCTAGCACTACTTTTCTCTGTATGTTTCTAACATTCTTTGTGGATATATGCATGTATATATACTTATACTGTGTGTGTGTGTTTGTGTGTGTGTGTGTGTGTGTGTGTGTAATACATGGACTTTTTTCTTTCAATATGGTTACATCCTGATAAACCCATCATAAATTGAAAATATTCCAAGTTGAAAATGCATACAATCCACCTAATAAACATCATAGCTTGCAGTATAGTATACTGTATAGTGTCCCTTGTGTCCCCTAGTGATCACATGACTGATTGGGAGCTGTGGCTCACCGCTACTGTCCAGTATCACAAGAGAGTACCAGATTGAGTATCCTAGGTTAGGAAAAGAGTGAAATTCAAATTTTGAAGTATGATTTCTACTAAATACATATTGCTTTTTTATCATCTTTTTTATTTTAATTTATTTTTATTGTAAACAAATGGGATACATGTTGTTTCTGTTTGTACATGGAGTAACAGCATACCATTTACGTAATCATACATTTACATAGGGTAATGATGTTCGATTCATTCTGTTATTTTTTCCTCCCCCCCCACCCCTCTTTTCCTTCTATACACTCCCTCCTTCCTCCATTCTTGCCCCCTCCCACCCCCATTATGTGTCATCATCCACTTTTCAGTGAGATCATTCATCCTTTGGTTTTTTGAGATTGGCTTATCTCACTTAGCATGATATTCTCCAATTTCATCCATTTGCCAGCAAATGCCATAATTTTATTATTCTTTATAGCTGAGTAATATTCCATTGTATATATATACCACAGTTTCTTTATCCATTCATCAATTGAAGACATCTAGGTTGGTTCCACAATCTGGCTATTGTGAATTGAGCAGCTATGAACATTGATGTGGCTGTATCTCTGTAGTATGCTGATTTTAAGTCCTTTGGGTATAGGCCGAGGAGTGTGATAGCTGGGTCAAATGGTGGGTCCATTCCAAGTTTTCTAAGTTATCTCCACACTGCTTTCCAGAGTGGCTGCACTAATTTGCAGCCCCACCAGCAATGTATGAGTGTACCTTTTCCCCCACATCCTCTCCAACACCTATTGTTGCTTGTATTCTTGATAATCGCCATTCTAATTGGGGTGAGATGGAATCTTAGTGTAGTTTTGATTTGCATTTCTCTTATTACTAGAGATATTGAACATTTTTCCATATGTTTGTGGATTGCTTGTAGATCTTCTTCTGTGAAGCATCTGTTCATATCCTTAGCCCATTTTTTGATTGGGTTATTTGTATTCTTCGTGTAGAGTTTTTTGAGTTCTTTATATATTCTGAAAATTAGTGCTCTATCTGAAGTATGAGTGGCAAAGGTATTCTCCCACTCTGTAGGCTCTCTCTTTGCATTGCTGATAGTTTCCTTTGCTGAGAGAAAGCTATTTAGTTTGAATCTATCCCAGTTATTGATTCTTACTTTTATTTCTTGTGCTATGGGAGTCCTGTTAAGGAAGTCTGATCTTAAGCCGACATGTTGAAATTTGGACCTACTTTTTCTTCTATAAGATGCAGGGTCTCTGGACTGATTTTAAGGTCCTTGATCCATTTTGAGTTGATTTTTGTGCAGGGTGAGAGATAGGGGTTTAGTTTCATTCTGTTGCATATGGATTTCCAGTTTTCCCAGCACCATTTGTTGAAGAGGCTATCTTTCCTCCATGCATATTTTTCGCCCCTTTGTCTAGTATTAGAAAATTGTATTTATTTGGGTTCATGTCCGTGTCCTCTATTCTGTACCATTGATCTTCCTGTCTATTGTGCCAATACCATGCCGTTTGTGTTACTATTGCTTTGTAGTATAGTTGAAGTTCTGGTATTGCAATACCCCCTGTTTCATTCTTTCTGCTAAGGATTGCTTTAGCTATTCTGAGTTTCTTATTCTTCCAGATGAATTTCACAATTGCTTGCTCCATATCTGTAAGGTACATCATAGGGATTTTAATTGGAATTGCATTGAATCTGTATAGCACTTTTGGTAGTATGGCCATTTTGACAATACTAATTCTGCCTATCCAAGAAAATGGGAGATCTTCCATCTTCTAAGGTCTTCCTCAATTTCTTTCTTCAATGTTTTGTAGTTTTCATTGTAGAGATCTTTTACCTCTTTGGCTAGATTGATTCCCAAGTATTTTATTTTTTTTGAGGCTATTGCAAATGGGGTTATTTTCCTCATTTCCCTTTCAGTTGTTTCGTTGCTTGCATATAAAAATGCTTTAGATTTATGCATGTTGATTTTATAGCCTGCTATTTTGCTGAATTCATTGATGAGGTCTAGAAGTTTTCAGGAGGAGGTTTTTGGATTCTCTAAATATAGAATCATGTCATCAGCAAATAGTGGCTGCTTAAGTTCCTCTTTTCCTATTCATATCCCTTTAATTTCTTTATTCTGCCTAATTGCTCTGGCTAGAGTTTCGAGTACAATGTTGAATAGAAGTGGTGAAAGAGGACATCCCTGTGTTGCTGCCCGCAGCAACAATCCCACAGATATTTGTCACCGCCTGCAGCAACAATTGCGCGGGTATTAATTGGAGGCAGACTGGGAATAAACTACTTTTCCTATATTCACTAATTTATAGAGGAAGAGAGACTTTGAGAGAAAGATAGGTTTTGCTTATAGAGAAAGTTTTAGAGAAAGAGAGGCTTGCTACGCTTATCAGAGATCTATTTTTTCTTAGAATTCTGCTGCTTCTTCTTAGAGGTGGGTCCCGCATCCTGTGAACTAGGTGCTATCTATCTGAGGTGCTTCTTAGTGGTGCGTCCTGCGTACTGCGATCTGTGATCTACAACGTAGAGGTGTGTTCTCAGTTCTCCACTCTACCATCTGCCTTCTGCCACTACCTGCTTCTTACTGCTAGCTACTTCTTCTCTCTGCTAGCTGCTTCTTTTTTCCTTCTACCTACTGCTGGCTTAAATTCCCTCCAGGAGGTGGAGGGCGAGGCCACGCCAGTTGAGATCAGACGAGGAGCCAGATGCCCTATCACCGTAAAGGTTAAAACGAGCAGGCCGGAGCAGGAGCACTCGGGAACACCTGTGCACGTGTCGTGTGCGTGGACTTAATTGAAAAAGGCCAATGATAAATCACCTGGGTGTGCTTATATTAATCAACCTCCTTACTGCCGAGGTCATCAAAACAACCTCCTGCTGGCCGCCAGGCGCCATCCCGGCACAGCCCACATGGCACAGCCCCCAACATCCCTGTCTTGTTCCCGTTTTTAAAAGGAATGGTTTCAGTTTTTCTCCATTAAGAATGATGTTGGCCATGGACTTAGCATAAATAGCCTTTACAATGTTCAGGTATGTTCCTACTATTCCTATTTTTTCTAGTGTTTTGAGCATGAAGGGGTGTTGTATTTTGTCGAATGCTTTTTCTGCATCAATTGAAATAACCATATGATTCTTATCCTTAAGTCTATTGACATGATGGATTACGTTCATTGATTTACAGATGTTAAACCATCCTTGCATTCCAGGGATGAACCCCACTTGATCATGGTGCACAATTTTCTTAATATGTTTTTGGATACGGTTTGCCAATATTTTGTTAAGGATCTTTGAATCTATATTCATCAAGGATATTGGTCTAAAATTTTCTTTCCTTGATATGTCTTTTCCTGGTTTGGGTATGAGGGTGATATTAGCTTCATAGAAAGAATGAGTTTGGTAGGGTACCCTCCTTTTCTATTTCCTGGAATACTTTGAGAAGTATTGGAATGAGTTCTTTGTAGAACTCGACCAAGAATCCGTCTGGTCCTGGGCTTTTCTTGGATGGTAGATTTTTAATGGCTTCTTCTATTTCATTGCTTGATATTGATCTGTTTAAATTGTGTATGTCCTCCTGGTTCAGTTTGGGAGGAGCATATGTCTCTAGAAATTTGTCAATGTCTTCGGTAGATTCTATTTTGTTGGAATACAGATTTTCAAAGTAGCTTCTCATTATGTTCTGTATCTCAGTGGTGTCTGTCGTGATATTTCCTTTTTCATCACGAATTTTAGTAATTTGAGTCTTCTCTCTCCTTCTCTTTGTTAGTGTGGCTAAGGGTTTGTCTATTTTGTTTACTTTCTCAAAGAACCAACTTTTAGTTTTGTAAATTTTTTGAATTGTTTCTTTTGTTCCAATGTCATTGATTTCAGCTCTGATTTTAATTATTTCCTGTCTTCTACTGCTTTTGCTGTTATTCTGTTTTTCTTTTTCTAGGGCTTTGAGCTGTAATGTTAGTTCATTTAGTTGTTGACTTTTCATTCTTTTCTGGAATGTGCTCCATGCAATGAATTTTTCTCTTAGTACCGCTTTCATAGTGTCCCAGAGATTTTGATATGTTGTATCATCGTTCTCATTGACCTCTAAGAATTTTTTTTATCTCCTCCCTGATGTTTTTTGTTATCCATGTTTCATTCAATAGCATATTATTTAGTCTCCAGGTGTTGGAGTAATTTGTTTTTTATTTTGTCATTGATTTCTACTCTCAGTCCATTATGATCTGATAGAACACAAGGCAGTATCTCTATTTTTTTGCATTTCCTAAGGGCTGCTTTGTGGCATAACATATGGTCTGTTTTCGAGAAGGTTCCATGTGCTGCTGAGAAGAAAGTGAACCTGCTCATTGATGGATGGAATAGTCTATATATGTCTATTAAGTCTAGGTTATTGAAAGTGTTATTGAGTTCTATGGTTTCTTTGGTTGGTTTTTGTTTGGAAGATCTATCTAGTGGTGACAGCAATGCATTAAAGTCACCCAGAATTATTGTGTTGTGGTCTATGTGATTCCTGAAATTGAGAAGGATTTGTTTGATGTACAGGGATGCACCATTATTTGGGGTATAAATATTTACTATCGTTATGTCTTCCTGATTTATGGTTCCCTTAAGCAGTATGAAATGTCCTTCTTTATCCCTTCTGACTACCTTTGGCTTGAAGTCCACTTTATCTGATATAAGGATGGGTGCATGGTAGGTTTTTTTCCCATCCTTTCACCTTTAGTCTGTGGATGTCTTTTTCTATGAGATGAATCTCTTGCAGGCAGCGTATTGTTCGGTCTTTCTTTTTAATCCATTCTGCCAGTCTGTCTTTTGATTGATGAGTTTAGGCCATTAACCTTCAGGGTTATTATTGAGATATGATTTGTATTCCCAGTCATTTGGCTTATTTTTGGTTTTTAAGTTGGCTTGGTTTCTCCTTTGAGTGGTTTTTCTCTAAGGTAGTTCCTCCTTTTGCTGACCTCCATTCTTGTTTTTCATTTCTTCCTCATGGAATATTTTGTTGAGAACATTCTGTAGCGCAGGCTTTCTATTTGTAAATTCTTTTAACTTTTGTTTTTCATGGAAGGATTTTATTTCATCTTCAAATCTGAAGGTAAGTTTTGCTGGGTATAGGATTCTTGGTTGGCAACCATGTTCTTTCAGAGCTTGAAATGCATTGTTCCAGGCCCTTCTAACTTTTAGAGTCTGGGTTGACAAGTCGGCTGCTATCCATATTGGTCTCCCCCTATATGTAATCTGATGCTTTTCTCTCACAGCCTTCAAAATCCTATCTTTATTTTGAATGTTAGGCATTTTCGTTATAATGTGCCTTGGTGTGGACCTGTTGTGATTTTTGTGCATTTGGTGTTCTGTAAGCCTCTTGTATTTGATTTTCCATTTCATTCTTCAGGTTTGGGAAATTTTCTGATATTATTTCATTGAATAGGTTGTTCATTCCTTTGGTTTGTATCTCTGTGCCTTCCTCAATCCCAATAATTCTTAAATTTGGTCTTTTCATGATGTCCCATAGTTCTTGGAGATTCTGTTCATGATTTCTTACCATCTTCTCTGTTTGGGCAACTTTATTTTCAAGATTAAATATTTTGTCTTCATTGTCTGAGGTTCTGTCTTCCAAGTGGTCTAGTCTTCTGGTGATGCTTTCCATTGAGTTTTTTATTTGGTTTATTGTTTCCTTCATTTCAAGGATTTCTGTTTGATTTTTTTTGAGAATCTCTATCTCTTTGTTGAAATGATCTTTTGCTTCCTGCAGTTGCTCTTTCAGCTTATTGGTATTATCATTCATTGCCTGCATTTGCTCTCTTATCTCATCCTTTGCTTTGCAAATCATCTTAATCATGTATAATCTGAAGTCCTTTTCTGACATCTCTTCTAACATAGTCATTGGATTTTATTAATATAGAATCTAGATTTGTTTGGATCATTTTCTTCCCTTGTTTTTTCATGTTGTTCATGTATCTTCCCCTCTAGCAGTGCGGATCTGGGGTATTGCAGATTTCCCCCTATAGGCTTATAGTGGCCCTATAGGTTTTCAAAACCTTTTCTTTAAGGGGAGATCAATATTAGCAGTGCCCAATTCAGACACTATGCAATCCTAGACCAAATAGTCCCTATGAGAACAATAACAAAATTGTCATAATAAACAGAATGAGTTCAAATATTATCTTCAGTAAAACAAACAGATTTGCAATAAGGTCTGCAGTTTCAAATGGAGGACAAAGAGGATACACAGGGATGTAGAATGTGGCTGTTAATGGGATAAGAATAGAATATACAGAAGTTCTAGATAATAGAAAGGGTGAGAGTGTAATCAAAAGAAATTGGATGTTAGCATGCAAAAAAGGGAGAAAGAGACTCTGAGGGTACAGGTAAACAAAAGGAAAAGAGAGCAAGGAAAGTAAAGGAATAAAAACTTAAATTTTTTCAATAAGGAGAAAAAAGAAAATCTACAGTATGACAGTCATATAGTAATGAAATCTCCCAGTGTTCAGTAGCCTGATGCAGGAGAGGTACCTGACATTGAGCTTTAAGCCTCCAGCAGGTGTTGCAGGATGGGATTTGCCCCACCCAAAGATCAGAGCTCCGGCTTCCAGGATTATCCAAGATGGCCACTCGGGCTTCAAAATGTGTTGGCAAATGGGGAGCTGCAGCTCAGGATGTGGCCATGGTCAGCAGGAGGTCCTGGAGGCAGGGTTTGGTTGGTCAGGCTGGGGTCCTGGAGGTCGGGTGTGTTTGGTGTGGTTGTGGGATCCTGGAGGCCAGTTGCAATCAGTCGGTCTGGGGTCCCGGTGATAGGGCGCAGTCAGTTGGTCTGTGGATCCTGGTGGCAGGGAGAAGTCAGTTGATGTGAGGGCCCCAGAGGCAGGGAGTGATTGGTCGGGCTGAGGGATCCTGGAGACGGGGCTCAGTCAGTCCATCCAGGGGTCCTACGGGGCCTGGCTGTTGTCTCAAAATGGCGGCAGCCACTTGTAATCAAACCTGCAGGTACTGTAACAGTGAACTTCCAGGCAACAGCAGGTAGCTGGCATGCCACTGTAGTCTGCGGTCAGTCTGCTGGCAGCTGTCGGGAGGTGAACTTCGGGTGGTGGGTGATGGGTAGGTGAAAGGCAGGCGATGGACAGGCAAGAGGCAGGCAAATGGCGGATGATAGGCGCCTGACAGTGAGCAATCTGCACTCAAAAAAGGCGTCGATATGCTGGCAGACTGCAGGTGATCACAGTAGACAAATGGGGTAAACAGCAGGGGATGGATAAGCAGCAAAAACTGCCTCACCAAGAAACAGATATCCTCTGCTTGAAACCGGAGTTATGGAGCGACAAGAAACGCAGCCTCCCTCTAGTCCGCCATCTTGGATCTCTCTTTCAAACATTGCTTTTTGTAAAACTTACACATCAAAGCTATAAGATGTCAACTATCATTGATGAAGCTTCAACCGTTTCAGATTAAAATATTAATTTACTAATTTGTGAAATTTAAGACTTTGAAGATAGCTTTAATGGGTTTTGTTGATCTTATGGAAGCACTAACATCTGAAATAATGCCGCAGAGTTTATCAATGCTTGGAACACTAATTTTTCACTGAGATATAATAGTTCATGAAATTCTCAATTAATTTCATTAATTAATTTTGTAGTGAGGTGTACCAGTGTAACACCATGAAGAAAATCTGATCAACCCAAAATTTTAGAAAAATTTCCAGGTGTTTTAATCTATTGAAGTCTGTCCCTATGTTCAGTGACTTTGGGAGATTCAAGCAATGCCACTTCAAATCTTTGCTCCATCTTTCCTTTATGTGTATCACCCTTTTTCAAATAAAAGATTGTTAGGGATTAAATTATGTATTTGAAGAGCTTCAAGTTTAAATTATGAAATCTGGGAGAATATCCAGACTCAGAAGCCAGGCTGCAGCCTCAGAACTCTAAAAGCAGGCTGGAGATCCTGTCAGGGCTGGGATATCTGTTTTCACAGAAACCATACATGGCCATGGTGGAACACTTCGAAAATGAAATTTGTTTTTAGAGATTCTACTTTAATAAGTGATATCCTATCAGGGGTTGGATATTTGTTTTAACAGAAGTAATGAAATAGTCAAGAGTCCCTTTATTTCCATCTTTTCCAATTGTCCACTCTGTGTTCCACGTTTCCTGCTGGAACTCCCAGGACTGATTTACATTGTCGTTTGAAACAACAAAAAGTCTCTTTCTCAAGAAAATTGAATCCTTTTTAAAAGAAAGAAAATCTATTGTTTGATAACAACGAAGTGAAAAATAGAATGAAAGTTCATGATCTTCCAATGTATTCAATCTGGAAGCATGACTAAATGGATATTTGGGTTTTTTAAGGTGAGGTCAATGAGGTATGACATTCCAATAAATAAGTTTGGGTGACTCCTTCAATTATATAGATGTGGAATAGAAAAAGTCACAAACAGTATTACAAGAGTTAGAAAAAGTTTTAATGTGTTGCTGTAAGTCCGGCAGGAACTGAGAAGACCCAGTACCATAAACAATAACTACCTACTCAAACTAAAGCTACCTAGTGACATTAACTTATAAAGGGAAACTTCAGAAGAGTTTGATATAGTCCTATAGGTCAAAATAATTAGACATACTTATCATTTGACTAGTGACAGTTGAGTAAAGTATTGTAAGATCTTATCAGATCATTTCTATAACTTCAGAAATGATTTGGAAAGTATTGATTGGTTTCATGATTGATTTGCAGCACAGCTTCTACAACAGCAGATTGTTTAATACTATTTATAGCATAGTTTATTTAGGAATAAAATACTTCATTTTATTGTGTGATTTATACATCAATTCTTATTTTAATTTGTTACAATAAGCTATAAGAATGTCATCCTACTATGTTAGGGAGAATTTCAATGAAAAGAACACAATCCGTCCTTTATTATTTTATTTCTTGAACAAAGCAACATTCCAATTTCTCTGTCATTGTCTGAGGTTGAAGCATAACCACAGAATTTTTCATGAAACTTAGAAAATGGTGGAAGGAATGGGATTTGTGATATTTCCAGGCTGTTGCCTCTCCCAGTCTTGGGCCAGAGGAGAGAGACTGATTCCCCGTCCCTCAGCTGGGGTGGAGACAGGTCCCTGACTTCACCCAGAGTGCCCTGCACTGCTGCAGGGTCACGGGCATCATGGAGTGGCAGGGCGGGCTGAGGAGCGATCCCAGCCTGCTCACTTGGTCTCTGGGAAGGAAAATGGCCCGAATGTGACAATCCTGTTCACCTCCAACTCCTGAGAAACCTGGATGACAACTTGGTGGGGCGGGAGCTGGCTCTCCCCAAGGAGTTCCTCTCTAAGGATGCAGGGCTGAAGGGAACGTGCCCTCCCACATGGCTGTGTGGTCTCTGTCCCTTTAGAGGGGAGTCTCCCTCCAGCTTTCGGAGCTCTGGTTGGTAGTACAGCCAGATGCACAGGGGCAACCCACATCCTGCAGCAAGGCCACCACAGACACTGACCCCACAGAGCTTGCTGGGGACAGTGGCACCCGGATGCAGGTCTGCAGTGACTGCACACGGGGCTCAGCCAGGCCTGGCAGGTCTGATGATGTCCCTGAGTCAGGGAGGGCTTCTTCCCTGTGGAAGCTCCCGACACCTCCAGTGAGGGAGGAATGGGCTGAGAAGAAAGGAAGGGCAGCATCTGGGGTGTGGGGACAAAAGGGGAGGCCTGTGTGTCGCTGCTGGTGGGGCCCAGCTGTGCTGCCTGTAGGACTGCACATGGCACAGGCAGAGCCGCCGGGAGGGATGGTCTCCAGATGTGCTTTCCCAACATGGGCTCTTGGATCACAGACTCCTTTCAGGCTGGGGAGGGGGTCAGGGACAAAGGTTTTGAGAGACAAAAGTGTATTATGGGCAGGACCAAGAGGTGGACAGGCCCCTAAGGAGCTTTCATTCATTCCTTCAGCTCTCCCCACCCCGAAACCCACCCTGGAGGCAGGAGGATAGATTCATGGCTTAGGCACACACACACACAGTCACTAGCACACATCCGTCACGCTCCAGTTTCGAAAATGTCATTTACAAATGTTTTAATGTGGCCGAGATGATGACATCTTCGCACGCCTGAGTGGATCTCCCGAGGAAGAAGCAGCTGGAGGGGGTAATAGGATGGGGCAGACAGTTCTAATCCTCCTGCAACTCTCCCGGGGCCCAGGATAATCTGTCAGCCATTCAGGAACCACAGCGTCAGTCGTGGCTGCCCCGGGAGGAGGCTCAGAGACAGTTCACACGGCAGCAGTCCGCCAAGGCGGGTGGTTTGGTGACGCCTCTTGGCCGGGCCAGCTGTCAGCACCCAAACCTGAGCATCAAATCCCCTGGAAGGTGAGCTGGGGGCCCCTGGGACGCCTCCTGTAGGATTGCTCATCCTAATGGTCTCTCAAGGAAGTAAAGACAGGCACAGGTGGTGGGAGCTGGGTGTGCTTTTGATTCTAGGTGTGGATGGGTCCCAAATGGTGTGTGCTAGGGCTCAGGCTGCGACTCCAATCCCATATGTGCAGCAGTAGTGCAACTCTTCCCTGTCCCATTTTCTCTGGAAGATTCTTGGTCAGAACCAGGGCCTCCTCTAGGCACCAGGAAAGTGATCTGGAGGTCCACAGTACTTTGGCAGTCGGGCTGCTACTGTTTCTGTTATTGCTCATTAAATCACCAGTGCGTTGGTGTTAACTGAGGTCACTGCACTGTTATGGGATGGCACGTGGACACAGACCCTCGGCATCTCCTTGCCCACTGTGTGAACCCAGAGCTCATGCTAGGGAATTCCCATCACAGGCCTCAGCTTCAAAGGCTGAAGACTCAGCCCCAAACCATATTCTGAACTCAGAAAGGCAGGAGCCGTGTTCCAAAGAAGCAGAGTGCTTAGCCCTCCTGTCCAAGGACTTCCTTCTGACCAAGGATTTCCAAACCCTCTTTCTTCATCCAGAGCACAAGGGCACGCATGCTCATGTGCATATACACTTGTGTGCAGCTGGGGCTGGATAGAGAGGCTTGAGGTTGAGAACTTGAACGAGGTCTCCATCTGGATGGCAGGCTATCACTTGCCTTCTGCACATGGTGCCAGTTGTTCAGCTGTGATGGATTGTGACACTCACAGCAGCCTTGGCTTTTTCCCCAGGCCTTGGGGCGAAGCCATCATTGACTTATGTTCTCTGGGGTGTGGGAGCCTCTGTCTAGTTGAACACCCCTTCTCCACTGAGGCCTTCCATCTTCACTCCACCATAGCATGCAAATGCCATGAAACCAGTGGCCTGACTGGCACACAGCCCTTCAAGGCTGTTCGCTGCTGAGGGGCATTTTTTTTTTTTTTTTTTTTTGGTACCAGGGATTGAACCCAGGGGGCACTTAACCACTGAGCTACATCCCCAGCCCTTCTTCTTTTTTATTTTGAGACAGGGTCCTGCTAAGTTGCTTAGGGCCTTGCTAAGTTGCTGAGGCTGGCTTTGAACTTTGGATCCTCCTGCCTCAGCCTCCCACGGTGCTGAGATTACAGGCGTTCACCACTGCACCCAGCCCCAGGGCTTTTGATCTTGCTGAAGATGACATGAGACTCTTTTGCTATGGGATTTTGATCTGCCTCATAGAATCAGGCAGAGGGAGACACTGACATGTCAAATGCTTTTTGGACCAGTATGGGCTGGACGCTAGGGGAGGCAGGGGCTTGTATGTTTAATGAGGGTAAATTCTGAAAATCTGGGAAATAAAACAGAAAGATGAAAAATAGGGAGAGATTATGGCTGAATTTTTGTAATTGTGTTACAGCCCCTCTGGAGCAAATGACAGTGACTAAGAAGGGGCTCTGCCATGGGATGATGATTGGGTTTGGCAGGCAGAGGTGAGGTTTATAGTTGGTCCTGAATGAAGCTAAATGTCCGATCCATGTTTCTTTCTGTAACTTGTTTTGTCCATTTTCTTCCACCCCTGCCTCAAAGCTTGTTAGCATGAGTCAGGAGGAGGATGCCAAAGACTGAGTCAAGTGGACTGGTCCCCCGCTTATGCTCTTCCCACTTGGGAGGATTGGGGTGGTCCCAGCTCTGCACTGTGCAGTCACACGAACAGATAAAGCTTTCCTTTCACCTGCACAGCCTCACTGCCTCGCCGGGAGTGTGAATGGACTCGCCTCTGTACTGGGTGGCTGGTTCTTCCCTTTAACCTTGTGTCTACCCCCTCTATGCTGGACCCTGAGAGCGGGCCCAGGGAAAGAGGCTCCAGAGCCATAAGGTCCTGTGAAGGCAGGGAGGCTGAACCTCCCAGGAGGCTGCCTTGCAGCGGAGCTGGTTCTTTTCTGGAACTGACCTACTTCTCAGCCAGCTGGATGAACTTGGACGTGCGAAAGCTTCTCTGACCTTTACTTTTTTCATCTGTAAAATGGGTGGTTTAAATGAGATGTAGTTGGTAGATGGTGGAAGCCTGATTCCGATTTATTATTATTACTATTCTCTTCCTGCTTCTTCTCCAGTCAAAACTTCCTGCTGTGAATGGATTTTTCAACCTCTTCTTGATCTAGGACTCTGAGACTAAAACGGTAAACCTTTGTTAAGATGGGGTGACTCACCCACAGTGAGTGAGCAAAGCACATTCTTTTTAAATTTTTTGCAGTGCTAAGGACTGAACCCAGGGCCTTGCACAGGCTAGGCAAGTGTGGCTACCCCTGAGCTACATCTCAGTTATATCTTAGCATATTTTTAAATAGTTATCAGACCCTACAATAACCATTTTGCATATTTTACTTATAAATCTTTCATAGCTCTTATAAGTAAGGTATAATTTCCTTCATTTTATAGGAAAGGAGACCATCAATGAGAGTGATGGAACTGACCAGGGTCACACACTTGGAAAGTGCTGGAGCCAGGATCTGAATCAGGTGGACACTTATTTGAACACTGCCCCTCCATGGGTACCTGATGGCCCAACTTCCCTCTGTCCTCTGAGTCCAAGCATACACATAGCACCTGTCTTAGGAGCATGCAGAATGGGGCCTCTGGGCTTTGATGGACCACAGTGGGCCACATGTACTGGCCACATGTACACCACCCTCCAGGGACAGGAGAAGCCTGCAGCCTTGTGGGAAGAAATGAAGACCAAATTGGACATAACTACCTTCAGGCTCATTGAGAGATGATGGAGCCCCACTAAGGTGAATTTTTAAATTTGGGAAAGGGCTGGAAATGAAGGATGTCTTATTGCGATCTAGAAGGAAAGAACTTGCCACAAAAATTAATAATGTAAACACGATTTCCCATAAGAATCTTTAATCCATGTCATCCTGTCCAATTCAATAAACACTTCATAAGCACATACTGGGTTCTGGAGAGGAGAACAGGAATGAATCTGTGCCTTTCAAAAGGAGCTCACAGGCCAGCCTTCCAGAAAGTGCACATGTGCCCATGCATGTGTGCACGCACACACACACACACACAGGCACGCACACACACACAAATAATAAATATAAAAAATTCCAATTTTGCATGAGCATAATGAACAGAGGGATAAGTTGGGTTTGACAAGCTCCAAGAAAACTGAAAGCTTCACCAAATATTTTCAGAAACCCATTCTTTTCAAAAGGACCTTGTATTTGGAAGATGAACCTAGTGATTAAAAATTATTCCTAAATCATTGATGCAGGATATCAAAGAGCTTGTGCCACCTCAACTTTCGCCATCCTGGTTGAAATTACTGAGCTTGGAAATACCAAGATCTCCGCTCTTCCAGAGACAATCTGGAATCTAGATGTGCATCTGGTCCAAATGAATCTTTCTTCTAGTCCTGGTTAGAGCAGTTTCTCTAGGGTGTCAGAGGAAAGGTTATATTTTCCATTTCTTAGTGGGTCCTGAAGCATTTTTGCAGTGAAAACTTACCAGAATAATGTAGAAAATATGATACAGAAAGATTTAGGGGTAAGATCAGGAGATGAGTACATGGAATGTACCCCAGGGAGGGGAACCAGACCATGGACTTGACTTGTCACTCGTTCCCTACGGAGACAGGAGAGGAAGAATAAAGACAGACATTAGTCAGAAAATAGCAAAATGGGGAGGCAGATTTAGCAAGAGGCTGGGCAGATGGAGCCAAGCTGAGGCTCTGACCCTGAAGGGTCTATTTGGCACCTTCAGTGATGGGATTTTGGGGCCATAGGAAGCTGGGAACCGGTGGGTGCTCTCTGTGGTCACCCCCTCTGGCCACTGAGCCCACACGGGCTCACTGCTCATGTCCCCTTTCTCACAACCCCGCAGTCCTCCTTGAGGCCCACTCAAGCCCAACTACCCTGACTCAGCAGCTCCAGGAAGCATCGAGAAGCCTTTTGGGGAAACCCAAAGCCCAGATCTTGTTATTCTGAGAAGCTCCCACCACCGGAAAGAAGATCATGAAACTCAGCACTTTCCAGCCCGCCATTCCTGTCCACCATGGTGGCACTGGCCGGGGGTTGGCGGGTTTGCAGCTATTTTTACCTTCAGATTTCCGGAACCGCTGACCAGTCCTGGTTACGTGACACCACAGCCAACTTCGCTCCATCCGTAGCAATCACAAGAAGTCTAAGCCACAATGTGCAGCTGTCCACAGCCACCCTCGTCCTCACCCTGACACACAGGGCCCTGCTGCAGAGCCCAGTGCCAAGGCTGCCCCATGAGAGGGAGGAACCCCTCCCCTGGGCTTTCTGAGGGTCAGGCGGGATGTCCAGCAGCCATGCCTGTCAGAGGACGCCAAAGTTCAGGGTTTGCGTTTCCACCCTTACAAGAACCTCTAAGTTGTATGTTCCTGTGGTTTGTGGTGGACTCGGTCCAGAATCACATTTAACAGCCACAAAGAGTTACTTTGGTGAAGGCTGTCTTGCCCGACTCTGTTTTAATGGTCACCAACTCAACAATGGCTTCTTTCCCCTTCTCCTGAACCTCCTACCGGTGAGCCTCTAACACACTTATCCCTTGTTTTCCCTCTTCCATCTGTTTTCAGTCTACAATTTCCTCCAGAGGCTCCAGATGCTCTGTATAGTGAGAGGAAAACACCCCCTCACAGTGCAGAGAGGTAAGTCGTCGACAGAACATTTTAATTCAAGATAAAATGCTTCTTGTGTATGAAGAAATGTATGTGAAGAAATTCTGTGACCTGTGAAGTCCCACCCAAGGCTTCTTGGGGCTGCAGTGAGGAGGGGGTTTATAAATAATGGAAATTACCAGTGTTCTCCTCCGAAAGCAATGGTGGAGGGCTTTGAGTTTTTCTAGGGGTGATGACCATAAAAAGAACCAAGGAACACGTGTTTATCATTGATGTGAACGGAGGCAACGGTACCACGTGACAGGAGAACCCTGCCTGCAGGCCTGAGGCTAGCCCGGTTGCCTCTCTCCATTTTCCCAGGAGGGTGGACCTCACCCGCCTTGTACCTCTGCCTCCTCCTGCCCGAAATGTCATCAACAGAAAGCAACTGAATATCCAGGTCACCATTTTCTTTTTCTTTAATGGATGAATGTTCTTGAAACCTCAAAATACCTCTAAACCTTAAGGCCTTTCCCCATTAGATTTCCCTCAGAAAATTAACCTGGATCAAGAAGGATTCAGTGTGAGTCGGATGCTAAGTCCACTGAGCTCAGAGAGCTCAAAAGTTGGCCTCCAGCCCCTCCTTTGCAGGCCCAGTTTCCGGTGACCGTTCATCTGGGGATTTGCAGCAACAGGTATTTTCTGTTTCAGTGACTGAGCTGTGACTCACCGGCTATAGAGTCACTGTAGTTAGCCCACGGGCAAGTGCACCGCAGGGCCCAGAGGCCAGGATCAGGGTGGCAGTGCGGTGAGGTGAGGAAGGAGGAAGAGCAAGAGAAAAGGGAGCTACAGAAATAACAGACCCTATCAGTCCACTATTTCATCATGTAATATTCAAATATCAGACCCTGGCCCAAAATAGCTGCTCACTGGCCGCCTTTTCTCTTTATGTTGGCTCCAAGAAACACGAAGTGAGGGAGCTGAACAAAACGCCTCATTCATGAGACGCCTGGCGGATGCAAGAGAGTTCACAACTCGATAATCCCTGACAGCCCTCATTAAATCATGGCGCTGCAGGTGCGAAGGCTCCTGCTGGGCCCCACACGACAGTGTCAGCCCAGGCCAGAAACCTGGTGCCCTGTCCTTGGACTCTGCAAGGCAGGAGAGGGCAGGTTCCCAAGATGATAAGAGGACAGCCAGGTCTGGGAACAGTCCCAATTCGGAATGAACACTTAAAGCAGAAGTCTCTTTTATGGCAAAAAGTCAGAGGCCTTTCTCCTCATTTGATTTGATGTGTAAATGCTTGGCTTCTTTAGTAAGATTGAGCCCCAGGTACCTCGAAGCTGGTGAAACAGGGAGAACCTGGTCGTTGACTCTTGTCTCTCAAGGTTTATGTTCACCGTCAGAGTCAATCCTAACGACTGTTCCATGCACACCACCCTCAGGAAAGAGCCCTCCCTGGCAGCAGGCCATGTGATTGTCCCTGTGCCACCACGCATGAGGTGACTAGTTTGGCCACAGACAGCATCTCCAACAGGATGGGGCCAGCCTGCCCCACAGCCCACCCTGCCCCAGGGAGCTCTCCCTCCCCGCCCATCTCTCGGGGCCCTTGCTCAGTTTCATCAGGGAAGCAAGTGAAACTCAGGAGATTTTCGCCTGACAAAGGCTAGGGTTTGCAGCTGGCAGAGGATCTGCTGCCACTTCTGTGGTGTGATTTTTTAGGAGCATCCTTAGGAAAATTCAAGGTCAAAAATATCTCCCTGGTACTTTTTTGTCACTGATCCCGGAAATCCCTCAGTTAAGGATTTCATTCATTTTGGCTAACATTTTGTTAAATTGCAAGTACTGAAAAACCCTAGCATGCTGGCACTGTTTCTTATAAGGTATCCAGAGGGAACATAAAGAAGGGAAGGAGCCCCAGCCCCCCCCCCCCCCCCCGCCCAGGGTCTCCACCCTCGAGTTCTTGATTGACAAGGCGCAGTCATGAAAGAGAACTAACACCCGAGGCAGCTTTCAGCCACCTCCCTCGCCTCAGTTTCTTTATCTGTGTGATGGGGACAGTAATGAAAACGCCTAACTCCACAGGGTGGTTAGGGAAACAGGGAAGTCTTGGAGTCTGGTATGAGCATCTCACAATTATGCTAAAGTGGAAACTTCCTACCACACTGTTTGCCACAAGACGGGCTCCAGAGAGGTGTAATTCTGTTCAACCCTTCCAGGTGGTTTTGGTTACTGACCTAACAGGGGTGTGCTCTCCAGGGACAGAGGCCACAGCATGTGCCCCAAGGCCTTGGCTTTGTGAGGTCTTATAGTCACTTGCTACTGAGAGAAAATACTAGCTGCTGGGTCTCCTGGTACACAAGTGGAACTTGTATCCATGGGAACATCACATTTTCAACTTTGATACGCACATTTAAGTCTCTACTCAGTGAAAATATCTACTTAATAATTAACTCTTTCAACTGGTCACCTAGATAGCAACCAGTATTTGAGGAATCGGGAAC
This sequence comes from Sciurus carolinensis, assembly GCF_902686445.1. NCBI lineage: Eukaryota > Metazoa > Chordata > Mammalia > Rodentia > Sciuridae > Sciurus > Sciurus carolinensis. The sequence goes on along the minus strand of NC_062219.1, from coordinate 111,330,136 downwards.
AAAAACACAGAAGTCGTTTAAAACCATCCAAACCATTGAAATTCAACCACCATGTTAACACACTTTGCAAAGCAGACTGAAGAAAAATGTAAAACTGAAGCTATTTCTAATGGCTTTAGCTAAACAAAATAAACCCAGAGGGGAAAATAAAATTATTTCTCCCAACTAGAGTTTTTACAAGGATAGAAAAATCAAATGCTTTCCTTAAACTCTACAAAGCAAACAAAACCCTTCAAAGGTCCATGGCAGGTATTTAGGTGATTAAGTTTGAGTGGACATATAAGAAATGTTTCTGGAAAACTGTGGGGCAACTGGCCAGGAGAGCACTCAGCAGCGTCGTCAGGATTTGACGGTATGAGAAATGCAAGCCCAGAGTACAAACTTGAAACCAGGATAGGAAACCGAAGCTATTCTTAACTCTCCTGGCTTCTCACCTCCCAACAGAATAAAACTCTATTATCTTCAGAAAGTTATGTTTATTTTTGGGAAATAAAACACAAAGTTTTTTTGAAATCATTAGAGCCTGCCAGGACCCTCCCATCTGTTTTTTCTAATTGGCCTTCCTCTGTGTATTAGTCAACTTGAGCTGCCATAACAAAATGCCACAGACTGGGTGGCTTAAGCCACAGAAATTTATTTCCTCACATTTCAGGAGGCCAGAAGTTCAAGATAGAGATGTTGGCAGGTCCCGGTCTTGTTTCTCCCAAAGTTTCCCTCTGGCTTGCAAACGACTGTCTTCTAGCTGTGTCAGCACGTGGTTGTCTCTGTTCACCACGCATGTCCCTGGTGTCTATCTGTGTTGTGACCAAATTTCCTCTTCTTATGATTCCAGTCAGATCAGATCAGGGCCCACCCTAATGGTCTCATTTCAACTTAATCAACTCTTTAAAAAAAATCCTAACTGAATACAGTCACATTTTCAGGTATCGGGAGTCAGGACTTCAACACAGGAATGGAGGGGGGCACAATTAGCCCATGACCCTGTTCTTACACTCTCTCTACCTTTGCATGGGACAGATCTGCTATGGGCTGCTTGTCTATTTTCCTGGCTAGTCAATCTGCTTTGGTTTCTACCTCTGAACCTCTTTCTGACTTTCTGTATCCTTAGTCCCTCTGAGTGTGTCCGTCTGTGTGTCTGTCTCTTCACCCTCATCCCAAGCCCTCTCCTACTACACTCCTGATTTTTCTTCAGATATCTATTCAGTACTTTCTATGTGATTATTATTTGTCATGGTAATAGAAAGATACTGTCCTTGCCTCCAAGAAACTTTCATTATAGAGGTTGAGAAGAGATTTGACCGCAGATAAATATCACATAGGGGCAATTTATGATCAATACCACCAGAGACTAGAGGAGAGGTTGGCAAACTGTTGTCTTCAGGCCAAATCTGGCCTACCCCCTGGTTTTAAAAATTAAAGTTTTATTGGAATGTACCCATGCCCGTTTGTGTAGGCTTGTGTGTATTTTTGTTTTTGCAGAGTTGTATAATGGTGACAGACCATATGGCCTGCAAGGTCAAGATATTCACTATCTGGCCTTTTATAGAAAAAAAGTTTGCCCACTCTTGGACTAACTTCAAAATTTACAGGAGAGGAAAGGCAGGAAGAAGCCCACCTGATTGTTGAGTTTTGGAATATGTCCCCGAGGAAGTGTGATTTCAGGTAAGCTTTGACAGTGGAGAGGCGGAGGTGGGAACGGGGTTGTAAGCAATGTGAAGAGCATGAGCAAATGTGGAAGGCCACAGAAATTTGAGGCAAACTTGGGCCTAAGTGAAGCAATCCAGACATTATCATGGGAACTGGACCTCGAATGCAGGACTCTAGGGCATCGTGGAGGCTTTAGAGCGGTGACTGATGTCTAGTTAGCACACTGTGGTGAGGGGTGCTGCTCAGCACGCACAGGTGCCATCCAGGAGCGTAGAACTCTAGTGACAGGAATAGGAAGAGTGCCGGAACAAGGGCAGGGCAATCCTCCATCCAGGAAACCTAAGCCAGGAAGGCGTCCCAAGAGTGAGTCAAGTAAAGCAAATTGGCCACAGGGGAGAGGATGGGCTGTTATGACAGTAATGATGACGGTCAGACCCTGAGCCTGTGGTCCCTCAGGTCCTCTCTACAGGCCTTCCACTCCATATCTCACTCCGTCACAGAACAACCTCTCAGGAGATGCCTTCCTTACTCCCGATTAACTGATGAGGAAACAGATGGAGCCAGTATTTAACTCAAAGTTAGACACTTCTGTGCCCCATCATCCCAGTTAGAACTGCTGTGTTCTGTGCAACCAGGTTCGGCATTCACGTCCATTTTCACCACCATGGGGACAGGGGAGTGCATTAGCTTTCCATTACTGTAACAAACACCCGAGATAATCAACTTCTAAAGAGAAAAGGGTTACCTCGGCTCATGGTCTGAGAGGTCCCCATCCATGAATGATTGGCCTTGTTGCTTTGGGCCTGAGGTGAGGCAGGTACCTATGAATATGCATGACAATTCAAAACTGCTTCATGACCAGAAAGTCAGAGAGAAGAGGTAAGGGCTGAGGTTTCACTCTTCTCTTTAAGAGCACACCTCCAGTTACCTGAAGACCTCCCACTAGACCCCACCTCTTAAAGGTCCACCACCTCCCAATAGCACCTACCTGAGAACCAAGTCCTTACCACACAGACCTTTGGGGGACATTCCAAACCACAGCAGGAAGATCTATTAAAGGACTTGGAAAAGTGTATCATTTAGAGATAAAGGAGTAGGAAGATTTAGGATTCATAGTTTATAGTTAGTATTTGAGTAGGTTTTAATTTTTGAAAAAAAAAAGTGAAAGTTTATAAGGATGACTGACACTTCAGTATGTGTACTTGGTACCTATGTGTGACTGTGAAGGAATTAATTCTCTACTGCACTTTGGGGAGCAATGTGCACCTCTGTCCATCCAGGAGGAAACCTGTGTTAATCAGTTTTCCATCACTGTTACAAAATGCTTGAGAAAAACTACTTAAAGGAAAAAAGGTTTACTTTAGTTCAACATTTCAGAAGTTTCAGTCCAGAGGCTTGCTTTTAGGCCTGAGACAACAGAAGCATCATGGCAGAAGGGTGTGGTGGAGAAAAGCTGCTCACTTGGAGGCAGTCAGGAAGAAGAGGGGAGGGAAGTGGTCAGGGACAAGAAATACCCTCCCAAGGAATACCTCCTGTGAGCTACTTCCTCTAACAAGGCCCCACCTCCCAAAATCCAATCAGATTTTGAATCCATTGTTGGATTAATTCATCGATGAGATCAAAGCCTTCATGATCCAATCATTTCCCAAAAGCCCCATCTCTGAAGCTGCATTGGGACCAAGTCTTCAGCACATGCACCTTTGGGGGACTATCCAGACCCAAGCCATGACAGAACATTCTAAAGAGCTGTTGTTCTCAATAGTGTGTGCATATACCATAATATCTTGTATTTTACATTTCAAAGTGCCACAGGGCCTGGAGGCCCACTGAGGCTGAGGATTGCCAGCGGTTAATGAGGAGGGGAACATCTGGAAGAAGCTCTTCTGTCCCATCAGTTTCCCATGGGGTACTGACAAGTCTCCTAGGGATGCTGGAAGGGGCCTTGCTGTATCAAGAACTGCAGCTGAGAACCATGTGGAATAGGGTGCCGGTGCATCCAGGAGACACCTGGTGGCTCTGCTGATGGAGAAAAAGATGCTGTCCACTCTCCACAACCAACAGGGAGACATCAGGACCTCCTGGCTACACTGGGGTCCTGATGGAGAGGTCAGGAGCTACTTCCCCAGGATATGCAGGGAAAATAGAGGATTCAGTGGAGGAACTCCGGAGCTCTCAGATCCCCCTCCCTATTCCTCAGGGTTCCCCACACACCACTAGGTCCTGAATGACAAGCTGCAATTACATTTAAGTGCTAAAGTTACAAGTTGTTCTAAACACTCTTCAACAAAGAATATTCAATGCAAAGGAAACCCAGGCGGTTAAAAACTTTTTTTTTTTTTTTTTTTTCTGTGCAGAAACCATAAGGTTTGCATCCAAGAATGTAAGAATGTGCTGTCTGTTTGAGGCTGGCCTTTATTCTTTCAGACGGGTGCCAGTGGCATGCATCTCAAATGAGCAGTTGTCTGTGGCCCTAGCGTCTGTGGCTGAGGCATATCTAATCAGGTTAAGCAGCCGTTCATCCCAGCTGTCAGCTCCCTGGAAATCAGAACATTATCTGCAACCGCACACAACTCAAATAGAAGGTTGGCGCTCCGAAGCCTGAATCTCCATTTCCCTCTGACCTGGCTGGGGCAGCCCCTGGTTTTCTCTTTTCCTACGTTACTATATTCAATGTTAGCAAAGCTATTTTAAGGATTAAAAGAGCTAATTGCAGATTTCCATTGTGGCCAGCCTCTCTGCACAGGTTTGGAGAGTGTGCTGGTGGTCTTTGCCGGCGGGGATGCTTTTGGTCAGGTGCCCCATGAAGTTGCTTGTCCATGCCCGGGCTCCACAAACCTGTTAATTGGGGGCTCTTCCATGTGGGCTACTAGGTTCTGGGCATGAGGAATTTGGTGGAATTCAGTGTGAAATAGAGTGTGATGTTTTCTTGGCCCCAGATGCATGGTTAGAAGTGCCTTTAAAACTCCTCCACTCTGCCCACTATACTGAAGATATGAAGAGCTTGTGGGTCAGGGGCAGAGATGGGATGAGACCCTCCATTTCCTGACTACCTCTCCAGGGTTCTCTTGTAAGATGTTTGCATAACTGGACCATGTTCCTCAAAAGCATAAGGGAGGCAGTAAACAGGCCTAAAGCCAGGCTTGGATCCAGCCTCCACATGCACCACGGTGTGACATTGTGTGACCTTTTTAACTTGCTGAGCTCTAGTTATTCCCGCCATAAAATGAGGATAAATAAAACCCACCTGTCAGGTTGGCTGATTGATCTATTATTTTTTAAATTCTTAAAACTATTTTTTTTGTTCTTTTTAGTTATACATGACAGTAAATCAATTTTGACATATTTATACAAACATGGAGTATATCTTATTCTAATTAGGATCCCAGTCTTGTGGAGGCTGATTGATTTAAAAGAGATCATGACTTAAAACTCTGCATAAGGCCTGCCATTTAGTGTTGGGGCCTTGATGCTGCTTGGTGTAGTCTCTTGGAGCAGATAAAACAAAAATATCATAGACTGGATCCTTTATCAACAATAGAAATTTGTCGCTCACAGTTCTGAAGACTCAAAAGTTCAAGAGCAAGTTACCAGGAGATTTGGCGTCTGGTAAGGGCCTGCTTGCTGGTTCATAGCATCTTTTCTGTGTCCTTATGTGATGAAACAGTGGGACAACATCTCTGGGCCCTTTTTTTGGGTGGGAGGCGGGTACTGGGGATTGAACTCAAGGGCTCTCAACCACTGAGCCACCTCCCCCCAGCCCTATTTTGTATTTTCTTTAGAGACAGGGTCTCACTGAGTTGCTTAGTGCCTTGCTTTTGCTGAGGCTGGCTTTGAACTCTCCATACTCCTACCTCAGCCTCCAGAGCCACTGGGATTCAAGGCGTGAGCTATCACACCCTGCTCTGGGCCCTTTTTATAAAGGCATTAAGCCCATCACAGTGAGGGTTAGGATTTCCACATGTGAATCTGTGGGGGACATAAACATGACAGTGTCCCGCTACTATTGTAACAATTCGTGATACCCCTTCTGCTGAGGGATAGGCTCCATATTCTCCACAGATGAGGAGATGCATTGGAAGTTGGTTTGGGGGTAGTGCCTCCCTCGAGCTCCCTAAGGGCTTCCTGTCGTTTCTGAGAGATCCCCTCCACAGGGCCAGTGGGACCCAGTCCTGGGAAAGCTGGGGATATTGAGGGGTCAGAGAAATTCAGGAGAAAAATATCTGTTATTGTCTCCCAAGGGATTAAATATTCTCCTCCAATGAAAATGAGACCTTTAAATCGTGGTCCTCATTTATCTTTAGAAAAGAGCGGATGTTCATGGTAGTGTGCTCAGCCACAGCTCCGTGCCCTGGGCCAGAGGAAGTAGGTTGTGTGTCCACCACCAGCTGCAGAGACTGCTGCATGGAGTGGCCCACGGTGGCCAGGGAGGCTTCCCTCCTCCAGAGGAAAGCACTGTTCTCACAGAAGAAGGAAGGGCAGGATCCCACTTTGCTCACTTCCATCCTTCCACGCTGATCTGTGACCAGCGAGGGCTCAGTAGGTCTGAGGAGCCTGGAGGGAAGGGACAGTGGTGGGCACCACTGGAGATTTCCTGGGCTCCTGGAGATGCTGGGGATGAGGAGAGTGTCCTTCTGCCAGAAACCTGTCTTCTAGAACACGTGGAACAAGTTGGAACTTCTTGGAAGGCTTGTCTGATCTTTGAGGAAGTCGTTTGAAAAAAATGAAGCCCTAGTTGAATAGCAACAGATGTTTGATTAACATCATGAGACTGATTTAAAGTCATGGTTAAAAAGAAGAAAATTTGGTGAGTTCAGAGATTTTTTTCTCTCTCCCTCATTTGCTTTTCCCTCTCCAAGAAAAACGCTAACTCCAATTAAAACACTAAACGTCTTTGCTTTACGATAACATTAATTAATGTCTTTTACTAGTCTTCTTTCTTTAGAAAGTACTGTATATTTCTTCTGCCAGCCTTGTATCCAATTTGCTTAGGTGTCTCAGAAGAAGGGCTTGTGACAGTGGTCATTCTACCATTTAGTGGACCGAACCCTGGGAGCTGTAGCCCCGTCTTTGGAGGCAGACTGGATAGTTCAGACTTTGCAGGGAACTTCTCGATAGGCACAGAGGGCACCTGCCTGCCTGCAGACCAGGCTGCGACCTCACGGGGAGTACCAGGGAACCCAGGCACCGGTGCTGTCCACACACCTGAAACCCCATCTCCGCCTTGGTCTCTTATGTCATTTTTAAATTCTGCCTGAACCTTATCTAGGACTTCTTAACATTTGCGCAAAAGCCATTATGTGCAGTTTTGTGACTTGAACCTCTATTTCCAGAAAAGAGTCTCAAAGACTATGTTCAAAAAGGAGGTTTAATTTTTAAAATCTCAAATAAAATATTAGCCAACCTAATTGAAGAACTTATTAAAATTATAATCCCAATTATATAGATTTTACCCTATGAAGCAAAGGATCATTTAAAACCCAGAAAATCCATCAATATATTTCCCCACCCACTTTCATGTATTAAGGAGAAAAGGAATCACATTTTCACTGCGAGCATTTTCTGTATTTCAACACTAATGTGTGACCAGAAAATGTAAATATTCTTCATAAACCAGAACTCAGTAATCACTTTTTCCACCTAATAAAGATCATACATCAAATGGTATGGAAGGTAGCACATTTAATGGAGACACTTTAGAGAATAATGTCCCCTTTAGCATTGGAACAAAACAGGGATCCTATTATTGCCCCTGGGATTTAGTGAAGTCTTAGTCTCAGCAAAAACTGTAATCATTCCCCTTCCCCCCAAAATTCACAAAGAAACAAAACAAAAATATTAATAATCAGCAAACTCACAGAACTGACAAGATGTTTAGCAAGGCTACTAGACTTGAGTTCAAAATAAACTCAACTGTTCTTTTCTATACTAGCAATAGACGACTAGAAACATAATAAAAATAAAGAATAGTTAATAACAGAACAATCAAGGTATCCAGAATTTAATTTGAGAATATACCATGGAGGCTGGGTATGGTAGTACATGCCTGTAATCCCAGTGACTTGGGAGGTTGAGGCAAGAGGATCGCAAGTTCAAAGCCAGCCTCAGCAATTTAGCAAGGCCCTAAGCAGCTAAGTGAGACCCTGCCTTAAAACGAACAAACAAACAAAAATATGCCATGGAAGAAAGTTTAAAGTTTACCTGAGGGATGTAAAACAATCTAAGTTACTAGAAAGGAGGCTCCATATGCTCAGATGGCGTGACTCACATTACAAGAATGAATGCTTCTCTCTGAATGATAAATTCAATACATATTGAATTTAGTAAATTCCCAATGAAACGTCTTTGCATTTTTTGAGAAACAACAACAAAAAATTCCCAGGGAAACAAAAAACACTACGAATAATTATGTCAACAAGAGGTGACCAACAAGGAGGGAAGTGCCTTTCCAAACATCAACACAAAGGTAACCAAGTGAAAAAAAGTACGCAAAGGATGCAAACAGGCAGTTTGCAGAAAAGGGGACTCAAGTGCCTAAAAAAGCACTTGGAGAGATGTTCAAAGTCACCAGGAAGCAGAAAATGCAAATAAAATCAACACCAATGTGTCACTCTACACGAGCTGGGATGTCAAATTTGGGAGGTTGGATAATGCCAAGTTTGCATGGACTGGGGACAGGAATTTTTTTAAAATTTATTTTTATTGTAAACAAATGGGATACATCTTGTTTCTCTGTACATAAAATAGAGTCATACCATTTGTGTAATCATACATTTACATAGGACAATAGTGTTTGATTCATTCTGTTATTTTTTTCCTTCCCCCCACCCCTCCCACCCCTCTTTTCCCTCTATAGAGTCCCTCCTTCCTCCATTCTTGCCTCCCCCCCCCCCATTATGTGTCATCATCCGCTTATCAGTGAGATATTCATCCTTTGGTTTTGGGGGATTGGCTTATCTCACTTAGCATGAGATTCTCCAGTTTCATCCATTTGCCTGCAAATGCCTTAATTTTATTCTTCTTTATGGCTGAGTAATATTCCATTGTGTATATATACCACAGTTTCTTTGTCTATTCATCTATTGAAGGACATCTAGGTTGGTTCCACAATCTGGCTGTTGTGAATTGAGCAGCTATGAACATTGATGTGGCTGTATCTCTGTCTTATGCTGATTTTAAGTCCTTTGGGTATAAACTGAGGAGTGGGATAGCTGGGTCAAATGGTGGTTCCATTCCACGTTTTCTAAGAAATCTCCACACTGCTTTCCAGAGTGGCTGCACTAATTTGCAGCCCCACCAGCAACATTTGAGTGTACCTTTTTCCCCATATCCTCGCCAACACCTGTTGTTGCTTGTGTTCTTGATCATCGTGGGGACAGGAACTTTGCACGTTGCTGGTAGAAGTACAGATGGCTGCGCCCATGCTAAGAAGCAGTCAGTGACACTCACAGTGTGCCTGTGCCCCGAGCCTCAGCAGCCCTGCTCCTGCCCAGGTGCCCAGGCGATTCCTCATCCAGGTCCAGAAGGAGCATAAGGAGGGAACCTCCCCATTCCATAAACATTCCAATCGCTTACGGAAGAGGGAGGTGGAGGAAACCCGGTGCCAACAAGCAGAACACGTAGTTAACACTGTGTTGCACAGAAGCACCGCCTGACGTGGACGCAGCTGAAGAGCAAGGTGCTTAGCGAGGAGATAAAACTCAGAAGCAGAATGAGGTCCATAGCACCATATCATTTATATGGTGTATTTACACACACACACACACACACACACACACACACACAAATTCAAGCATACACACGAAGCACATTAGAGGAGTTCTCCATGGGAAGCGAGGAATGGAGCAGGAGGATGAAGAGGAATCACCCCCACAAGGCTCGGCCTCGCACGCCTGACCCAGGCAGGCGCGGTGAACTGGGTGTGATGAGCTGCGCCTCCGGCCCAGGTAAAAGTGAGGGTGAGAGTGCGGGAGGTACTCACTGTGTTGAAAAGAAAGTTCTATGCTTGGGCATCTGTTTTGAGACTGCACAAAGCAAATTTGGAGTGATTTCCTTCCCCAGAAAGGTTTTGGTGTGCCTAGAGGGACTTGGCACACTCAGTAGGTCCGAGGGATTCTGGCTGTGTTGGCTACCCACCTGGCATCTATTTCCATTGGGTCTGAGAGGGCTAAGGCCTCAGGTAGTTCGAGTCGTTAGTTAGAAAACAACGCTTTACTACACGTAAATATTTATAGTCGGAGTGGATCATTTTGAGACATTTTAACACCAAACAAGGTGAGAGAAAGAACTAGACGGCCTTGCTTGAAGGGTTACTTAAGCATTAAGAGGGAAGCTGGGTATGGTGGTGCACGCCTGTAATCCCAGCAACTTGGGAAACTGAGGCAGGAGGATCCCAAGTTAGAGGGCAGCCTCAGCAATTTAGAGAGACCCTCTGCTATTTAGCAAGATGCTGCCTCAAAAACAAAAAATAAAAAGGAATGGGGGCTGGGGGTGTAGCTTAGTGCCAAAGCACCCCTGGGTTAAATCTCTGATACCAAAAAAGCAAGACAAAACAAAAGAAAGTTAAGAGGGGAAAGATCAAAGAACAAAAATGAGAAACATTAGGTTAAGGTGATACAAGTATTTTAAAAGCTATATTTCTCTTAAAAATTTTTGCCCTAGAGAAATCTTATTTCAAGATCTCTTTGTCAAACTGGTTGAATTCCTTTTCTGGCAAAGCATGATTCATACACTGATTAATTTCTCTAAAGACCCTATGAATATGATATTGTAACCCTCTTTATTGAAGCTCAGAGAGGGTGAGCCACCTTCTAAGGGTCACAAGATCAGAAAGTGAAAGAGAAGTGTTTAACCCAGATCTGACCAGCTAGCTTCAAACACCCACTCTTTCTTTTGTTAAGAGACCTGTTTTTGACATTATCATATGGGAAGTAGAATTCAATCACGAAAACAAAACCACTCTATATATTAAGTGGGAAGGAATTTTATACCATGAAATAATTTCTTCTTAAATCACTGAAAAGGCTGGACCACCAGAAATGACCCTAGAAGACTACAGCAAGGACCTATTCCTCAGGAAGGTAGGGAGGTAGGGATCCAAAGTTCATCACAGGAAACACTGAGTTCAGCACATAGAGTTCAGTGACTGAGCTAGGATTTAAGAAATCAGGTCAGGCCAGGCCAGGCATGGTGCTTGCCTGTAATCTCAGTGACTTGGAAGGCTGAAGCAGGAGGACCATAAATTTAAGGCTAGCCTTAAATTAGCAACTTAGTGAGACCCTGTCTCAAAACAACAACAACAACAAAATTTTTTAAAGGAATGGGATATTGCTCAGTGGCAGAGTGCCCTTGGGTCCAATTTCCAGAACTCAAAGGGAGGAAAAAAAAAAAAAAGAAAAGAAAAGAAACCAGGTCAGGAAGCTGCCACCATCACCAATTATTGCTCCTAAACACCCAAAAAGCTTGTGACTGGTCACTGGGGTGCTGAGTTCAGCTCACACCAGAGCATCTTCACATCCATGAAAATAAAACTGGACTCTATCTTCATGAATTTCTTGCCACTGGAAAACAGCCAAAGGCTCTTCTGTCTATTTCTAGAACAGATATAGATTTTTTTGATATTGTTCTTTGCATCCTTACTTCAAATCAGTTCTTATTACTATTTTAAAAATCAATAATTATTTAGAATTATCCATATTTATCAATTTTATTACTCACCATCTTATTTTTCAGGTCATCCTTTCCTTGTCAATTCAACATCCTGTTTCCTAAAGTTCATCCTTTAGATTTATAAGTGAGGATCCCTGAGCTGTAAATTCACAAAAAATTATTGGCAAAACTTGTCACTGAGAACTCTAGTTGAAAGGGAGTCTGGAACATGGCAGTTTTTAGCCTTTCAGATACTATGTTGTGGGCTGGCCAATTATAAAGCTGTGGTTAAGGGTGGGAAGCCCAGCATGGGCACTGTTTTATTTGGAGCTCTAAGGTCATGTCACTAAAGTAATAATGTCAAAGAACTAACATCCAAAATTCAAGAGTATCATATTCCCTGCTTGAATTTTACATGACCATCATCTGCTAGCTATATGTAAAAAATGTAAGGTCAGTCACTTAAAAAAATTGCCTTAAAAGTTGATCCAAGTGGAACTAGTAGAGATAAAAATTAAAAATTCAGTGGACCAGTTAAACAACAAATTAGGCATAGCTGAAGAGAGAATTGGTGAACTGGGATATAGAGATAAGGAAATTACTTGAATTAAAACTTAGAAACACAAGGCAATGGAAAATATGAAAAATAGGTGGAAAGTGATGGAAAATAGATACCATACATATAATAGAAGTTGTAAAGAACAGAGGAAAATATTTAGAGATGAATGCTAATGTACTTCCAAAATTTGTTAGAGACGCACATGATCAGAGTTCCAAGTGGGCTAGGTAAAATACCAAAGACAAAATATATATGACCAAAGCAACCAGAAAGGAGAGATCACCTTGAAAGGAATGATAAAGCTGATGGTAGGCGTCTCATCCACAGCAATGGAGGCCAGAATACACGCACTAATACTGCCAATGTGTTGAAGGGGAAAAAAGCTGTTCACCCAAAATCCTATGCTGACATAAAATACTGTTCAATTCAAAGGAATAAAATACAGATTTTTTACAGTAGTGCAAAGACCAAGAGAATTTACAACTCGCAGATCCACACTTAAGATCTAAAGGATGAACTCCAGGAAGCAGGAGATTAAGTTGATAAGCTGCAAGATCTTGCTGAGTTGCTTAGGGCCTTGCTAAATTGCTGAGGCTGGCTTCAAACTTGTGATCCTCCTGCTTCAGCCTCCCAAGCCATTGGGATTACAGGTGTGAGCCACCGCACCATGGAAGCTGGTACCAAAAGAAAGAGAAATATTGATTAACTTTAGACTCTTTCAGACCTATATGTGTTGTTTGCATGTGAAAGATAGCTCTTTAAGTGGTAGAAATAAAATATTTATCAGGAAAACCAAGGAATCCTCACCTCTTGTCTCCAAGACAAGAAGGTTCAGAGGAGAAATGATTGTGTTTTGAGAGCCTTAACCCAATCACCAAATTAATCTCCTGATGAGATTAACTGAGTGGTAGCTGAAATGATAGGGTGTGACTCCAGGTGTGACTCCAGGTGTGACAGGAGGGGGTGGGCATTGGGGGCGTGGCTTTGGGGTATATACTTGTATCTGGCGAGTGGAGATCTCTCTCTGCTGCCTATCATCATGTGAGCTGCTTCCCTCCACCACACTTTTCCACCATAACGTTCTGCCTCACCTTGAGCCCTGTGGAATGGAGCTGGCCTTCTAAGGACTAAGACCTGAAATCGTGAGTCCTCATAAACTTTTCCTCCTCTAAAGTTGTTCTGGTCGGTTCTTTTAGTCACACCAGTGAAAAAGCTAACTAAAACAGAGGGAAAAGATGGGGAAGGAGTCAGGCTACGGTGTACATCCCAGTGTGACATTTTGAAAACAGGAGAAATGAGGACAAAACAAACATTTTTCCTTGCAGAAGATTCTCTAACTCAATCTTTGTTTGATGTCACCCTAGCAATTGGAAAGAGTCACATACAAATGTGACAGTGAACTCTACTTTCTGCCTGACCTGAACCCCCTCTACAGCCCTCCTCCTCTGGGCCTGGTTACAAGCTCAGTCACACCTCATCCCTACTCCAGCCAGCATGGATGCTATTACCCTGCTCCCTGTGTGTCACTGGGCTGAGGCAGTCCCTTCCACCCCTGCCCACTGCAGGCTGCTCTGGCCTGCCTTACTCTTTCCAGGACCTTCTCCAGCTTTGAGCTTGCCTCTGCCTCCCACCCTGCCACATGCTACCTGCCATGCCCAGACAACATCTTTACAAGGCAAGAGATATCATTAACTGAGCATCCATGAGCCAGGGACCAGGCAAGGGACCATCTTACACGTGGTTTCTAGTATAGTCAGGTGCCGTGTGACCTTGGGTGAATTATTCAATCTGCCAGACCGCAAGGTTCTCAACTGTAAATGGGGATAACAATGGCACCTACCCTATGCTTGATATGAGGCTAATGGGTTATTGTGAGGCACGCTGAATGTGCCTGGCACAAAGCAAGCCCAATGTAAGTACTGATTGAATGAAAGGCAGTTCTTCTTAACCCCACATTATAGGTTAGGAAATTCAGGTTTAAGCTACACAAATTTTTTACAACAGCATCAATACTCAAAACTGTTACTGATTATCATTGGAAGGTGGGCAGAACAAAATCATGGAGGTTAAGAGCACTTGCTTTAGAACTGGGCAGTCTGGGTTTGAATCCCAGGTCTGCCTCTTATTGGATTGTTAATCCTTAAAAAACAATCTGGACTCCCAGAGTCTCAGCTTCTCCATCTATGAAATGGGAATAAAATGCCTACCCCTTTGGGTTATCATGAGGATGCAGCTTGGTGCAGAGTTGGTCCAGGGCACACCCCACACACAGGAGGCACAATGGTAAGGTAATGATAGCGTTCCATAAGGAGGTAGGGCGACCTGTGAAGGAAAGTTCTGGGGAGTGTAGGACTATGTCAGGAATCAGGTTTTCCGATTCTCCCTCTGGAGCTCTTGCCCACAGCCAAACCCATGTGAGGCAAAGGCTATGGATGGCAGCCCTGGGCACTTGCCTGGATGCCATGGGTCCTTAGATGCCCAGTGCCCCAGATTTTGTTTCTGAAAGGAACTAAGATGAAGGACCTTGTTTTGAATCCTGAGGACCTTATGACTTTAACCCCCAGGAGCCGTCCAGCATCCTGAATTAATTTTAAGGTGAATTTCCAGTTTGGAGACAATGGGGTAGACACATGGCTGGGTCTTCGGGAGAGGTCATTTGACTAGAAAAAGAAAGAGAAGGAGGCTGCGAACAGGGGAAAGAAACAAAGCCGGCATTGGGGGTCTCTGCCTGACGGGGGAGCCTGAGGAAGAGGCTTGGAGCTGTGGACTCCCCAGGAATCAGGCAAAGGCCAGGCGGGGACTTCGCCTGTGGCCTGGCTTCCTAGAGATGACCTCCTGGTTTCGGAGAGCCTCAGAAAACTACCTGGTGTGTGCTCCTTGGACTTTTTCCCAATTGCCCTGTGAAACTGCCAACATTTTCCACATTAAGAACAAATCAAAAGAGATTTTTCACCAAGCGTGAGGTAGTGGACGGGAATGAGAGCAAATCAAATTCATGCAAAAATAGAGGAAATTAATTTTTAAAAAGCCCAACCAAACACCCTGTAATTTTCAGTGATTTCCTTTCAGGGAAACTGTGACCACTGTCACTATAAACAAAGCAGTGAATAAATAAATAAAAAGGGAAAGAAGGTTGTTTTCCCTCCCGGCCTCCCTGATGGATGGTTTACAGAGGCCCCAGGATAAGAGTCAGCCTCTAATGGTTCCCAGATGGCGCCTGCTCTGCCCCTGCGCGGTGTTTCCCCACGCGCCTCTGCCGGCCTGCCAGACACATGGATAGTGACGGGGGCCGGACCCTCATCCCCTCCGCCGTGGCCACAGTCAGATGCAGACAGGCAGCAAAAGTTGGGGCAGTGGTGGGAGGTGCGGGTGGCAACAACCACCCTGTGACCACCATGGAAATGAGCCGCCAGAGCCAGCGCCTTCTCCCTTCAGAGCATGGCTGGGCTCCGGGTGGCCTGGCTCTGACTCCAGTCCCGAGACCACCAAGGCGCTGTGTGCCTCCTTCCTCTCAGGACGACCTTCCTCAGCTGTGCCCATCGCAGGTTCCCGGGGCCCACTGCATCCTGCCTCCCGGGAGGGGCTGGCTGGACACAGACCCTCGCTTATCTCAGGAGAAGCCCTCAGCCCTTCCTGCAGTCCCTCGATTGGACCTCCGGACCCATTAGGATAAACAGTTCGGAACCTTTTCTGAAATGAGGCAGGGTGTCCGTCATAATTACAGGTCCCATCTCAGATCATCTTTGCTCCTGGGAGGTTGGGGCTGGAGATCCCGTGGATCTCCCTCTGGTAACGTCACACAGCCCCGTCTTCCTGGATGCCCCTCATTCCAGGTTGCCAACCCAGCATCTCTGCTGCTTCCATAACCTCAGGAGGCTGTCCTGGTGGAGCATGTGACCCAGGTGACTGTATGGGATGTGTCTTGGGTCTCCTTTCCTCCTTCCCTGCCCTGCATTCCTGGAATAGCCTGGAAAGTCACCTGAGTGGCCCCTCCTGATTCCTCCACAAGGGGGATTTACCAGAAACGGGGGGTGAGGCATGTGACCAGATTCCAAACCTCTACTTCACCATCTTGGCTTCTGTCTTGTCTGCAGTTGAGGAATTCAGGTGCTTTTACCAGCCTAGACATTCTGTTTGTATGTGAGGAGACATAAGCTTTCTCTTCAAAGAACTTGAACATAATTTTTTCGTTGTTGAATATCTCTTGCAAAACAAATATCATGATGAGTTGGGGTAAACGAATCAGAAACAGATGGATGAAATTTCTCTGAAATACACAGAATTTCAACCCGGAGGGAAAGGGTGGAGGCAAAAGGCATTTGGAATTTCTGAAAGTCCAAAATTCGAGGAAAGGGGCGGAGCCATCTGACTGATCCAACCTGCTGGAAGCATCCAGTCGAGCATCAACCGAGATTCTCTGCGGCCTCCAAGGGGCCTGGTTATCAAGAACATGGGGCTGCGATCAAGTTTCTAAAACATGGCTTCTGAAAATAAACGGTTCTAATTTACAGTATACCTTCTCTTAACCACTCCCCTGGAGCACATGGCCCCATGGAAGATGGAAATTATTTTGGAGATAACCAGTTGCTGGGTTTGGCATCCATTCTGAAACAGTTAGATGTGTGCACAGAGGCCCTGACTGGTGGGGTGGGAGTGTGCTGGGCGCGGGGGCGGACACATCAGTGGTTTCACCAAGAATGCGAAAATCCTATACTTTGTGACAAAGTTGCTCCAGGGTAGGCAGATTGCTCCCAAATCGGTTACAGATTTCCCTGAAATATGTAGGAGCTAGGGAATGTGGAGCCCAAATGCAGATGGGGTGTTGCTCAGCTCGAAACTTGGAAATGGAGGAGGTGGAGATGATGGCCTGTGCCAGGGGTCACCCCCAGGCTCCTCCTCACCCTTCCTCCACGTCTGTGGCCTGTGCTCATCGCACCTCTGCCAGGTGGCTTTGTAGATTCCTCTAGAGGAGTGGCTGCCTCCTTGTTCTTCAATCTGCAAAACCAACCCAAACCTGTGGCTACCACTACCACACAGCCATCTTCTCTGTTCAAAGAGGAGCCTGCTTTCCATTGGGACATGATATTTTGAAAATGACACCATTATGAAAATAATTGGGGCTTGCTCAGAGTCAGGTCCTCGATTTAATGTAATATGGAAGTTTTGTAGCTACATCATCACAGGCCCATTCATGGTCCTTTGTAGAAAATCAAAAGCATTAGTTGATCTACGAAATCATATTTAACAAACCTAAAGGGGACGCTTGGTTTTGGTTACTGCCTTGAGACCATCACCTCAGCCAGGGGGCGTGGTCCCTTCTCAGGCTGGGAATCTCCAGTTCCTCCTCAGCAGTGCCCTCTTGCTCATTCCTCCACATCTAGTCATCAGGAAGTCCTGAGTGTCTTGGATCCACCCACTGCCTCTTCAGTCCGGACAACTTTGGTCACCTCCCACATGGCCTCCACTATCTCCACTCCCCGCTTCTCCTGTCTTTCCTCCAATCCATCCTCCACACAACTGCTCCAGGCTCCTCTTCTCAAAACGTAATCATGTCATGTCTCTGCAAAAGAATGTTTAGTGACTTCCCACTGTAGTTAGAATTAAATCCAAACTTCTAACTGTGACCTTTAAGACCATGCACCCTCCATCCCCTGCTTCCCTCAATTCCCTCCCTATTCCCCTTGCACCCCACCTGACTTCCCTGGAATTAGAAAACGATATCCCTGAATAATAGGGAAGAGAAGCACCCTGCCTTTCTGAGCAGCTGTGAGCAGGAAATAAGCTTGTATGGCTTTGAGACATTTCATTTTGGGGCTATTGTAACATTATAGCCCATACTCCACGAATACAAAGCACAAATGAAGCCCCCTTAACGTTAGTCCCCAAGTTTTGATGGCTCTCAGTCCTGACTAGCATGAGCACAGGACCTTGGTGGCTCACACGGGTACCCCTGGGCCTTCTGGGTGCAGGGACAGTTCTCTCGCCCTCTTCCACCTGATTCCCCAAGGAATCTTATTTCCGTCTCCAAGGTGAATGAAGCACAGCTACACTGACTACTCAGAGTGTGCCTTTCGAGAGACAGAGTTAGAGACAAGCTTTGAGTTCTTTAGGGACAGGTTCTATCAGAGGTTCCACCAGGTCACAGAGTTCAGATACCTTTCCTAAGCTGTCCCCTGGATGTGGTGGGACCCATAGACTGCTGGATGCAGCAGGGTGGATCAGAATGGTGTCACACAAGGTGAAGGCAAGGAAACCACACCCCGGTCTCCCCAAAGCCTCCTTCCCAGAAGCAGGGTGGTGGACCGCTGGAGACAGCAGGCAGAGGACACAGACCTGACAGAAGTGGAGCAGTACACCTGGAGACACCCAGGAGCTCCGGAGTAGGGCCCGTGGCCTCCAGCTCTCCCGAGGATGCCAATCCATGTAAACATGATCCACAAAATCATCAGATACTATTTCCTGAGCTATCTAATTTAAAAGCCCACATCAGGGATTTGGCAATAAAAATAGCATTTCACGTTCCACACATGCAAAATCTTCCCAAGTGCCAACGATCAGGCCAACGAGCCTCTTGCTCGTGACAACCACTTGTTCAGTTTCATAGTCTGCCTCTGTCACAGGGGGAGGCATAGCCCAGACACCAAGTCCCAGCTCCAGTGGCTCTGCTAGTTGAGGGCAAATTCCTTACCTCCTGGTGCCTGTAAGATGGGGACAAAGGCATCAAGGGAGCTGAACGAACAAAAAACATGAAAACTCATGTAACCACCTGGACAAGTGCTACTCTTACAAGAAACAGGCTTTCTCTAGTGAATTCTACAGCTTAGGCACAGACCATGACCTTATATTTACCAGACTATATTTACTTGAACCAAGTAAAATCACTCTCCAATTTGGAGACTACTTTTATGTTTTGTTTTTATCCCAGTTCAGGTTCTCATTTTCATTTTTTAAAATTTATACAAGTCCAATTATTAGTTTTTTTTCTTCAAACTAGGTTTGCTGGACTTTTGGAAAATCTTTGCTTTGGTTAGAGGCAACATTTGAAAAATAGCCTTTGGGTTTGGTTTGGCTTTCAGTTGAAGACAGCGGCTTGGGTTGGGCTGGGGTTCATGGTTTAGCTCAGTTCAAAGGCTCACCATGAGAGTTGACCTGCTGTCCCTGTTGCTCACCAGGACAGGCAGGGCGGGAAGAACAGCAACTCTCAGTACACCTGCAAATAACTGCAAGTTACTCGAGGGCCACAGTCACCTTGAAATATAGCAGGATTAGAGGGTCTAGAACCACGTGCCTCACGTTGTAGGACCATGACAGAGATGGGTTTTGTTATCATTGTTTTGGTTGGGGGGGTTGTTTGTTTTTTTTTACAAACAGCATAAGAGGTACATGAGCTTTTAGCAGAACCAAGTCTCACCTGAAATGTTGGTAGATTCTTGTTCTAAGTTTATGTCCATTTTTGCACTTCAACTTCTAGTCTCACATTATCTCAAAAACATTGAATATGTAGAAAACACTGGAGTCATGTATCTATTACTTCAGATATATTTTCCCAACGAGTTTGAACTAGAAGGCTTATGTGAATTTCCAAGTCGCCTTGATGACACATGAGGGTGTTAGGGGTATCCTGGGGACTCCTGACACTGAGTGTCCCACTCTACCCTCCAGAATTTCTTCATCCTCAGAGGGTGGATCTGCTATTTAATGGCATACCTAATTCCCTGCTAAATCCATGGGGACCCATCACTCAAATGAATAGAGTTTTCTCATTTTCCTTTTTGGTATCTCAAATTCTGAACAGAGATTTATTTGCATTACCTTGAAGTAAAGAAATGTGCTGCGTTTTGTCTACAACACCTTTCCAAGGTGGATTAGGTACTCTTGGAGTTCTACTTTCCCGGACTTCTCTAGCCAATTAGCACAGATACAGGCTTCTTTAACAAAAGAACACACATTTCACTGTTCTCACCTCCACAGCCCCTGCCAAGTGTCCCCCAAATGTTTCTGGGAGTTGTCCTCATAGACCCAGCCTGTGGTCCAGGGGGAGGCCATTCCCCCCTGTTGTTTGGGCTTGCTGAAGGGTCCCACCATGGTGTTCCTCCACATCTTGCTAGTGAAGCATCTCTGTTTCCCTCTTAGGTCCCAATCCCAAGTCCGTATGCATTTCAGGGGTGACAGACCAGAGTGGGAGGTTTAAGGCTCAGACTCTTGGAATTGTAGCTACCCAGGGACCCCGTGGGTATTCTCTTGACTGGCTCACATGACCTCATGTGGCTGCCTCGTCCCTTGGCCTGGGTTCTCTCAGTTGTTCCTTGTTCCTTCAGTCACATCTGCTACTGTGAACTTCATGTGCTTCCCAGACACATACCCACATAAGTCTAAACCCAACTTAGGCCTCTTTTGTTTGTCTTAAGATAAATAGTGCCTGTGGGTAAATGGAAATATCATGAAGGTAGAGCTTGGGCTATCAGTTTATGAGGTGACGTTGAGTCAGCCACATTAACTAAGTAATGACAAAGCACATTGTAAACTATAACGTGCTCTGCAGATGACAGCCTAATTTGCCACATAATCTGCTTGCTTGTGTTTCCCTTTTCACTATAGTCCATATTTAAGAAGGGGTCAGGGGATATAGGGCTCCCTCACGCCTTTGATCAGGCTGAATTAACCTGACCAAACTTGTGTTTCTATTAACTACCTAAAGACAATAATTCATGCTGCATGAAAAGGTTTAAATAGCCTCTGAGGATTTTTCCTTGTTTTCAGTTCTCATTTTGTTGAGCCTTTCTAAAACCAATCCTGAAGCTGGCTTATGAGGGAGGGGTTCCACAAACCTCGTCCTCCCCTGTACTCCACCTTGCCCCATAACTGCCCGGTGTCCTGCTTTCAACTGAAGGAAGTGCTCAACATCATCTCTCTTGCTGCCATGAAACCTACCAGTTAGGTATGCAATTATTATTTGTAGAAAATTGTCCAGGGGTAAGACTATATTGTCTGCAAATACAGTCAATACCAATTCTTCCCATCCTATGGACATTGAGAAGTAAATTTCTCCTCCCCTTGGATTTGGGCTGATTTTGTAGTGATATTCTGGAACTTCTAAGTCCAGGTTTTAAGAGGCCTGGAAGCTTCAACCATCTTGGAACTCTGAGGTACCCCACATAAGTCAGACTACCCCCTTGAGACACAGGTCCATAAGCTCTCAGCTGTTCCAGTCAAAGCTGCTGAAGGATCAAGTATCTGGGTGAGACTTCCTTGATTTGTTTGATCTCAGTCCAGTCTCCAGACTATAAAACTGTGAGCAAATAAGTGATTCTTTAAGTCATTTTATTATGGGGCAGCTTTTTACACAGCAATGGATAACGAATACACCATCTATAGTGGGTTGATTACTCTGGCAGCATGCATATGATTGGCTTGAAACTTATTGAAAAGATGTGAGTAAATTTGCATAAGAACTCAGGAACCTTCTGAGAGAAACAAGAATGAGACCCCAACTTCTCTTCCAGAGAATTCAAGAGAACATTAGTTAGGCTAAATCTGAAGCCGGCCCACACTCCACAGACAGTAAGTGCAATAAGTCTCCTCAAAAACATCAGTGGGGTGGTGGTGACCGTAGCTCAGGACCCACATTAATGACCACAGTGCTTCCTGTGTAGCATCAGAATCATACATAGAAGGATCTCAATTCCTCTGTAGCTGGGTTCTATTGAGAACAGCCCCATCCTCATGTTGAAGTTTCCTTAACGTGTAAGGAAGAGATGGTAAAGGGAGGGACAAGGTGACAGCAGGACTCAATATACTGGGGCCTCCAGCAGGCCCTACCAGCCAACGCTGGGGTTTATATTTTGACTCCTAAACTGTAAAGTCAGACATCCCAGGTGCATTACTGTTACAATTTTCAGTTTCTTTTCAAGATTCCATCTTGAGGCTGAGAAACTGTTGAAAAATTAAACAGTAACAGAAGTTGTAAAGAAATATTCTCCCTCAATTGGTGTCACTCTTCCCTCCCCCAAATGCATACAGTGTGTAGCAGAACACAAAGAAGTAATTTTTAGCATATGAGGAAAATTGTTCCTAACTTCTCCAGAACCTAGTGTTTGAAACAACCCATTGCCCTCACTGAATATATGAATGGCTAAAATAGTGATCTTTCTTAAAATACAAAGTCTCTGAAAGACAAGTGATTGGGTTTTTTCTGTTTTTTCTCTTCCCTCAAAATCAGCAAATCAGAACACAACTCCACCTTACCGAGTTTGAACTCCAAATATGTGTTTAAGGGAGACAGGGCTGACAGCCCCGGGACTTGAAGGTCCCATTAGTAGTCATCCACGCCCATTACCTTGTCTCTCTGGATTTCCTTCCAAGCCACTTTTCCAACACTCTTTGCAAAGAGAACCGACAGACAGATTCTGAAATTTGCATGCAGATCCTTCTTGATAATCAAAGTGCTTCAAGATGTGGCTGGGCAGGCTGGGCCCTTGACTTCTGGGCTTTGAAAGGCCCTACCTGGTCTCGCCTTCATTTCTCAGAAGGGTGCTGAATCTGCAGTCCGCCGTCTGGACATCTGTGACTCCTCCCCTTTTCTGCAGCTAGAATCCTCAGAAGTCACGAGACCTGGGAGGTGATTTTTTTTTCTTCCCTGAAGGTCAAGGCTTGGAGAGGTGGGAATGGAGCCTGAGTGGCAGTAGAGCCACAGTGGATTGCAAAGCCTATTCAGAGGCTCCTGTCAGGGGTGGAGTTCAGCCGGTGACAGAGGTGGGGCACAGGGTGGGAGAGAGACATTTGCCCCATTCTGCCATGTCCCTGTTGCAAGGTGGGATGAAGCTATCCTTGCTCACAAATCTGTGAAGTCATTTCCTTTAGATTTTCCCTTGGAGGTATCTGTTTAGCACAGATTTTTCTTAACCTAAGGTCAAGATTTTAGGGGGTTCCCTGAATTTGGATGAGGAAAATAAAATAGATTTTTATTTTTACTCACCTCAAGTTGAAATTTAGCATTCTTTCAAATGTAGTCTTTGTAATACAAAGCTGCTCTCCCCACCCTTTCCGGAACAGTCATTTTCCCCACCTCCCAACTACTGTGAGTCTGTGAACATCCTAGCTAGCTATTGGTTCATCAGTCAGCTTGCAAGTATCCTTCTCCGTTATTGGTCCCCTGTTAGCGGCGGAATTCAACTGCTTCACAGTAGCTACCCGCCATCTTTTCTCATGCTTCTCTCTCTCCTCCTCACTTTCTCTATCCTCCTCACTTTCCACTCTCCCTAGCATGCACTCTTTCTCGTTCCCTTTCTTTTCCTCTCATTTTCTCTCTTACCCTGCAGGGAGACACTTTGTTTGCTTAATAAACTCCCTTATGTGATTTCCTATGTCCGGCATGGTTTTCGTGGGATCCCTTACAGTCTTCATCATCTGCAGAATCACAGATACCTCCTATTCTAGTTGTATCTATCAGGAAATATTATTTATACTCATCACTACTTTGATGTGATAAATAGTCAGTAGACCCACTCCTAAAGCTTACTATTTAAGATCTTAATAAAGAAGGGCATTAAAACTTTATCATACTACACATTCACTAGGATGACCAACTTTAAAAAAAAAAAAGGAATAACAAATGTTGGTGGAGAAAATGACCCCCTGTGCACATTTGGCTGAGATGTGATGTGTCCCAGCTGCCATGGAAAGCAGGGTAGCAGCTCCTGGAAAACAACAATGGAACTACTGCAGGATTCAGTAATTCCACTTCTGTGTCTGTACCCAAAAGAAGGGAAGCAAGGCCACAAAGATATTTGTACATTCATGTTCATAGCAGCAGTATTCACAAAAGCCAAAAGTAGAAACCACCTAAGTGCCCATCCACAGAGGAATGGAAAAGTAATGGGTACGCACGATGGGATATTATTCTGGAAATGGGAAGGAGATTCTGACACAGGCTTCAACATGGATGCATGCTGAAGACATTAGGAAGTGGAATCAGTCAGTCACAAAAAGACAAATACTGTCTTGATTCCACAGATGGGAATGAGGTCCCTAGAATAGTCACACATAGAGACAGAAAGTAGATGGTGGTTAGTTGCCAGGGGAGTGGGGAGAGGGATGGAAGTTAGTATTTAATGGGTACAGAGTTTCAGTTTTGCAAGATGAAGAGTTCTGGAGATTGATGGTGGTGACAATTGTCCAACAATGTGAATATACTCACTGCCACTGGAACTGTACACATAAAATGGTCACTATGGTTAGAAAAAATGCAATGAAAAAAAACTCCCCCAATATATTGCAAATTTTTAAAATGTTTATTCTATTTTGATATAGCTGGTTTCCTTTATCATCTTAGTGTTTCATGAATTTATTGGGATGGGATCTCAGGGCTTTTCCAGGCAGTCAGAAGGGTCTACAGCACAGGAGACTTGAGATTCCTCCGTCCAAGGCTCTGCTCCCCAAACTGCCCAGAGACATGGAATCTGCCCTGGAAAATCAATTGTACTGACATGTAATATCTTTCAAACATTTTTATAGGAAAGGAAACAGGGAAGTATTGTGGAGTAAAAAGCAAACTTTACCAGGAATTTTTGGGATAAAACATGAAAGGTTAAATGCATTCTGTGTGCGTGGCTTTGAGGATTCACCATCAGTGTCCTTCTCTGTTACAAAGGATAGATATGTCCCTTTAATTTTGAGATGTCCTGTTCAAGAGTCACACCCTGCCCTGAGTAGGGTTGTTCCCTCTTTAAATTGGGAGGGCTGGATGGAGTGATCGAAAGAGACGTTTCCACAGGAGGCAAACTTGGGTTCAAAACTGAACTCTGCCAGTTACTAGCTGTGTGAGTGACCTGCCCAGGGTCTTGGTCTCTCTATCTGTAGGACATAGACCTGACTATCTACCTCACAGAGGATATAAAACACCTGGTCCCTTCAAGGGGCACAACACAATTTAGTTTCCAAATGAGAAAATTCAGTTCTTTCCTGCCTGTGGACACGCTTTCTCGAGGGCTGGGTCCCAGTTTTGGTCTCAGCTCCTCCTCTTCACCCCAGTTCAGGAGACAAGCTTGGGTGAAAGTCCAGAATTTCTCTTTCTGACCCTCTCTGTCTGTATCTGGGGGTCCTCCATCTTTTCTGGCTGCTGCTTCTCAGGTGCTTCCAATTAGATGTCAAATGTGAACTGGTCTAATACCAGTCACAGAGGAGCTGAGCCGGGGTCAAATTGGCAGCCCCTGGGCTCTGGGAAGGTCTCTACAATTGCCCGAGGCTTTCATAGGCGGTCAGCACCACCCCAGGAGCAGGATCCAGGGTACCTTACTGCAGCGAGTATCATTGGAGGGCCAGCTCCTCCCACAGACAAGCAAGCACGAAGCTGGCACCAGGCCAAGGGGGACCACGTGAGCATGTACGAAGCATGCGCAGGGCTCACCCCAGCACCCAGGATCCACACCACCAACCCCACAGCCTGTGGCAGGCGCATGAGTAGGTCCAGCGCTCACTGGAGGTTCACCTGGCATCCACCTGCAGTTGGCAGCCAGAGGGGCAATCGGGGGCCCAGGAGAATCAGAAGCAGGATCCAGAGTTCTGGGTGAGTGGAGGGGGTCAGGAGCCTTGAGTGGTCCTTGAGCCCACTGCCTGCCTGAGGCAATGACCAGCTCAGGCTGGTGCAAATGAGAGCCAGGTCAAGCACTGAAGGACCATAAAGTGAATTAAACAGCTGGGCCCTTCTCTGTTTCTCCTTAGGCCTCTCCCTTCCTACACTAATCTCAGCTCTGGTTCAGGCACCTTCATCCTCCTTCCTTAGTATGTCACCCCATACACGCAGCTCGGGGCAGCTCCCCTGGATTGGGCCAAGTTCCTCCTGGAACTGGACCTTGGAGTGAGTGCCCCAGCCTGTCCCTGCCCACCTCCCCCACAGTGGCCTTGCTGTCTGCTTGCATCCTGCAGGGAGCCCAGCCAGGGTCCCACTGGTGGAGAGCCTCCCCTGCACCAGTCACACAGCAGCCTGCCAGTCCTGGTGTGGGAGAACCTGGCTTCTGAGGCCTCCTCTTCTTTTGAGGCCAAAGACAGGCTGTGGTGAGCAGGTGTAGGATGTGCCTTGGACAGGCTTAGTGAACTAGTGTTATTAATAGTATTTTGAAGTAACAGTAGTGCCTTAAGTTTTTTGGTGCTTTAAGGGTTGAAATGCTCCTTCATAAATATTGTCTAATTTAGCTCACACAATCTTATGAGGTTAATGTCAGCCCCATAATATTTCTCCCATTTTACAGATGAAGAAACTAAGGCACAGAAAAGTTAAGCCATTTGCCTAGGTCACTGAATGCCCCCTCCTTCAGCCTCCCGATTATGAAAGCCTTTATGGTTAAGGTAGCCGAGGGGTTAAAAGGAAAAACACTACAAAAATGGCCTGTGTGGAGACAGCGCCTGATTCAAAAGCGAGGGCTCCCAGTTCTTTCCCAGACAAGAGAAGGCCACCCCTGGGGCCCTGCAGCTGCTACCAGCCTGGCTTATAAGCAGGTCTAAAGCTACAGGAGACCCACCGTGTCAGGGATGGGGTTGAGGCTGCTGATGGCGTGAGAGGTGGAACGGGGATGAGGAGTTTGGGGACTTTGGTGAGAAGTCTTGAGGGCCCTGACACAGGTACCACCATATCTTCTCCAGCAAACCATAGTCATGTCCTGGCAAATCTTGCAGGTCCTTAACCCTGTGATGCTCGGAATCTCATCTCCTGTGGCAATGGGTAGAGAGGAGCAAGGTGACACCGCCAGCTGAGGTGACACAACTAGCACGTCATAGACCAGAGGATACCCGGCACTGCCATCCCTGAGACTGTCCCACAAAACAAAGAACTGTCCTGTGCCTGCTCAACTGTCAGACGTCCAGCTAAACAGCTCTGAGGTGAGAAACCCTCTTTATCGTCTTCTGTTAGAACCCAATACAACTTTTTTTGCATAATTTTAGGGTACCTTGAATTTCCCAGGAATTCCACCAATGTGAAAGTTAAGCGCATACTTCCAGAGCGGTTACAGTTAGGAAAACTTCTCTAGTAGCAGTGTTGCTTTTAGCTTTGGATCCCAGTGTGAGCCATCTTGTCCTCGTGCATTGGCGATGTCACCAGTCCAGAGAGCCCGTGCGGAGGTGCAGTACTGTGCTCCCTTGGGCTCAGTGTCTGTTCGTTTCCATATGGCAATACATATTCATTTATGTTTTATTAATTTTTATTGGAGCCACACATGCCTTTTTAAATATTCTTCTGTAAGGAAAACATTTTAAATTCACAACGGTACTGTATAAAAGACAAGATTTCTGAATACTCACTTATCCTTTGAAACCATACTTGGAGGATAATGCTATTAGTCGTAATATATCATGATATAAAATTAGGTTCCGTAAGTGAGGGGTAGGTCACTTCTCTGCATGCTGAGCAGAGTCCCCTCTTCCTGTGATTCACAGTTCATTCATCTCTTGTCCGGAGCGCTGCTACACCACAGCTGCTCTGCGCGTAAACTTCCTAGCACCGCAGACCAGTCTCTTAATAGGTACCCTGGAGATGTCCAGTCCCTGGAGTGAGCAAGTAAATCCGTCAATGTGAACAATGTCATTAGGGAAGAACACTACGTTGGTTTGAGAAATGACAAGATATTTTAGGTAAAAATCTGAAAAAAAAAATTATAATTTACAAGGATATAGGGTAATTTACTTTTTTATATCAGTGCATTGTAATTATACATGATAGTGGGGTTTATTTTGACATACTTATAAATGCATAAATAACATAGTTTGCTCCATTTCAATCCCCCATACTTCCTTTTTCCCTCCCTCCCTTTGATCCCCTTCCTTTACTCTGTTGGGCTTCCTCCTATTTATTTTCTAAGTGTTGCATTATAATTATATATAAATCAGAGTGAATTCTGATGTAGTTGTACATGTGCATAGCTTAGCATAATTTGGTCAACTTCACTGCCCAATTCTTTCCCCTCCCACCTCCTTGCACGCTGGTCCCACACTTCTACTCTACTTATCTCCCTTCTATTTTCACAAGATCCCTGTTTTTTATTCCTTCCTTCCTTCTACCTTCTGCATGTGAGAGAAAACATTCAATCCTTGACGTTGCGAGTCTAGCTTATTTCACTTAACAAGATATTCTCCAGGTCCATCCATTTACCAGTAAATGACATAATTTCATTCTTCTTTATGGCTGAGTGGATCTCCATTGTGTTTATATACCACATTTTCTTTATCAGTTTGTCTGTTGCCAGGTACCTATGCTTGTTCTAGAACTTGGCAATTATAGATTGTGCTGCTATAAACATTGGTATGCATGGGTCACTATAATAGGCTGATTTTGGTTCTTTCAGATAAATGCCAAAGACTAGTATAGCTGAGTCATATGGTGGTTCTTTTTTTTTTTTTTTTTTAATTTTTGATTTACTTGTCAATGGACCTTATTTTTTTTTAGTTATATACAGTGCTGAGAATTGAATCCAGTGCCTCACACATGCTAAGCAAGCGCTCTACCACTGAGCCACAACTCCAGCCCCATTTGGTGGTTCTCTTCCTTGTCTTTTGAGAAATCTCCACACTACTTTCCAAGTGGTTACACTAATTTGCAGTCTTAACAACAATGTGTAAGAGTGCCTTTTCCCCCACATTCTTATTAGCAATTATTGTTATTTGAATTCTTGGTGATTGCCATTTTAACTGCAGTAAGATGAAATCTCAGTGTCATTTTGATTTGCAGCTGATTGCTAAGGATGTTGAACATTTTTCATAAAATGTTGGCCATTTGCATTTCTATTCTATTGAGAAATGTCTCTTTAACTCTTTTGCCCATTTATTGAGTGGATTATTAGGTTTTTGGTATAAGTTTTTTGGTATAGTTCTTTTATATCCTGGTTATTAATACCCTGTTGGAAGAGTAACTGGCAAAGATGTTCTCCCATTTGGTAGGCTTTCTCTTCATTCTCGTAATTATTTTCTTTGCTGTGCAGAAACTTTTTATTTCAATGCCATCCCAATTATTGATTATTGGTTTTATTTCTTGAGCTTTAGGAGTCTTACTAAGGAAGTCAGTGTCTGCACCAATGAGTTGGTGTTGCCAACATAGAAATGTTGCCTCTATGTTTTCTTCTAGCAGTTTTATTGTTTTTGGTTTAATTTCTGGGTCTTTGATCCTCTTTGAATTGTTTCTGTGTAGGGCAAAAGGTAGGGATCTAGTTTTGTTCTTCTCTATATGGAGAGCCAGTTTCACAGTACTATTTTTTATAAAGGATATCTTTTCTCCAAATTATACTTTTGGCATCTTTGTCGAGGATCAGATGACTATGTGGATTTGTTATGTTTTCTATTCTATTCCATTGGTCTTCATACCTGTTTTTATGCCAATACTATGCTCTTTTTTTTTCCTACTGTGGCTCTGTAGTATAATTTGAGATCAGATATTGGGAAGCCTCCAGCCTTGCTGTTGCTGCTGTTCAGAATTTCTTTGCCTTTTCTGGGTCTTTTATTCTTCCATATAAATTTTGGGACTGTTTTTTCTAGTTCTCTGAAGAATGTCATGGGTATTTTGGGGATTGCCTTCACTCTGTAGATTTTGGTAATATGGTCATTTTGATGATATTAATCCTACCTATCCATGAATATGGTAGGTCTTTAATATCTTCTAATGTCTTTGATTTCTTTCTTCAGTGTTGCCTTAGTTAGATTTACTCCTAAGGTGTTTTCCTTTTTTAGGCTATTGTATAATTTATCTTAAATTACATTCTTTTTGATATAGTTAAGATGTTGATCTTTAAAAATTATGAGTGTGTATATATCACCTTTCACTTTCATTTCAGAATAGTACAAGAGCATTTTGAAATAATCATAATAGAAAACAGACCTTGCACCTGGAAAGGTTAGAATCAATGCTCAAAGCAAATGGTAGTTGTTTTTTTCCTCCCTCCCTAAAGAATTGTAGGATTTCAGTATTTGGAGTGGCCTTGGAGGGTACCGAGTCCTGCTCCTTCATCCTCATTCAGTGCTCAAATCCTTGAAGTTGGAATGAGGATTTTTTGTCTGTTTTTTTATTTTTGGTACTGGAGATTGAACCCATAGGCACTTTAATACTGAACCACATCCCCAGACCTTTTTATTTTTTATTTTTAGACAAAGTTTCACTTAAGTTGCTTAGACCTCACTAAGTTGCTGAGACTGGCCTCAAACTTGCAATCCTCCTGCCTCAGCCTCCTGAGTCACTGGAATTACAGGCATGTGCCATGATGCCCAGTTGCAGTGAGGAATAAGGATCTTCACACACCTCTGTCTGCCTGCTTCCTTCTTCCTATTATGCAATACCCTGCTCACCTTGAAGTCCCAGGATGGGACAGAATGGGAAATGGTTTTGGGGGCCAAGGACTAAGTCTCCACAACCCTTACAGTGTTTTGGCAGGATGTGATGTAGATGCTAGATTCAAGAACCACTTAAAGATCTTGGTGCCAGCTCAGTGGAAAACCTGGACCTGAATTCCAAGTGGAAGTGTTGTACTCTCAGAGGTCCATTCCATGGCTGGAATTAGGTGGGTAAACACACCGTGTCTCAGAACATGTCCTGGGGTCTGAGTTCTGAGTGACACAGTTGCATGTGATTCTTGTCAATCACTGGGCTAGTTGGAAATGAGTAAATAGATGGGCTGGGGTCAGCAGGAAACTAGAGGGCTACTAAGGGAGGTGTCTCCCCTGGGTAGTTTGTTCCAGCATCAAGCTTCAGTGATTCCATGTTCTGTAACCAAAGGGTGTGCCAGAAAGTGAGCTTCAGCCAGAGCCAGCCCCGTGGCTTCTGCTGACTTGGTGTCCATAAAGTTCCCTTGACAGGAGGGAGACGTGAAGAGCAGAACATGGGGCTAAACCATGCCTTTTGGGGTTCTGATCGCGTGACTTGGCCACACAGCCGTGCCTGCATTCCCCCAGCCCCATGGCTTCCTCTGCCCCATCAGCGTGCAACTCTGTTGTCTCATCCCATGCCCTATGCCCTTTCCACTGGAGCCGCACAGTTGTACCCCACCTACTCCCCGCCCCCCAGGCTGACACAGAGCGCTCTGTCTTCCTGTGGAATGCAGTAGCAATTCTGAGCATGGTGCTGGACAAGAAGTCCAGTCCCCTATAAACTTTTTATAGCTCAGGAAAATAAACATGTGGTTTAAGGTCTTTGCATAGGCAGTGCTCACTGAGTTTGAGCTTGCTTTGCAGAACTACGAAAGAAAATATTGGTAGAGCTAATAAATTTCTGAGCCAGCCGAGGGATGGTGGTCCAGAAATCTCAGGGAGGGTCTGATGGTTGGAGATAAAAAGGAGTCATCTAGTAGTTGTCACCTCACTCCTCTCTGCTCAGGATATTCCTGCCTGATTGATGCAGCAAAACTCTCATGTTCCCTGTTCCAGGGAGCCAGTGCAGGGATGGGAATCAGAGCCTTCCTGGCTGCAAGGGCCCCTGGAGATGGTTTCATAGCGTGATCTGGAGAGGAAAATGCTCTACCATCATTTACAGCTCATTAGAGGGGGACTGTTCACTCACGCATCTGCTGTGTGCTGACCTGCTGTGGGGACAGACCCTGGATGGATGTGTGCAATGGGAAGGTTCAGGTGCCATTTCCGAGGTTCGCTTTCTGGACTTGTGGAAGGGCAGAGACCCTCAGAGCAGGCGGGATGACCATGAGGCTTTCCACTGGAGCTCTGGGTAGTAACAATGAAAGTAACAGTCATTATTGCTCCTGTTACTCTTGATTAAGCATTAACCCATGTCCCAGGACCTTCTGTCACCCCACTGAATCCTCACAGCCCTGAGAGGCCCCCATTAGAATCCCCAGTTTGCAGCTAAGAAAAACTGTATCTCACGAGGCTGAGTCTCTTGTCCCCAGTCTCCTGGTTAGCGAAGGCAGAGCCAGAGCCAGAGGTGGAAGCTGGGGCTCCTGCTCAGGCAACTTCCAGGAGCCAGTTATGGGAAAGACAGGGAGGTTGAACTAGGTCTGGCTGAGGGTGAGGACCTGGGGGACAGTTGGGGCAGAGCTGCAGGTCCAGGCATCAGAGCAGGGCATGTGGATGAGTTGTCTGCTGGAGGCCTGCTGAGGGAAGTCCAGCGTGCGGAGGGGGCACAGGAGGTCAGGTGGATACCGGGACAGTCTAGTTCTGGGCAGGCAGGAGTCCCCTGGGACTCTGAAGGTGGCTCTGGCCTTGCTTGCTGCATAGGGGAGACCATGCCGCTGCAGGATGTCCCTGGTCAGAACAAGGCTGTCCCCGAGGCTGTCAACAAGGAGGACAGGCGCCCACTCCTCTCCGGCTGCTGCTCTGGGTGCGCTCAGTCCCTCCAGGCCAGCCAGCAGTGTATGAATCAGACAGCCCTAATGCCAGGCGGTTCCTCTGATCCTGGTATTTTCTAGGAATTTGTTCTGAGCACACAGTCAGGTGAACATGAGGATATTCATCACAGTTTTACTCGTGAGAAATGACGAATCCTGTAAATGTCCCACAGTAAGGGATGAGTTACACCACAATGTGTGCAGACATGAAATCACATTGGAGAATAATGTCCCATTGTCCTGTAAAAAACTGAGCAACAGTCGGGTGGTGGTGGTGGATGTCTGCAATTCCAATGACTCCGGAGCTGAGGCAGGAGGATCAAGAGTTCAAAACCAGCCTTGGCAACTTCACAAGACCCTAAGTTACTTAGAGAGACTCTGTTTCAAAATAAAAATAAAAAAGGGGGGGGGCTGGGGATGTGCCTCAGTGGTTAAGTTCCTCTGGGATCCATCCCTGGTACAAAGAACAAATGAATAAAAATTGAGCAGCAAATATACCACTCATGGTAACTTTGAAATAAATATTGTGTTCTTATAATTCTTGTGAGAAAAGTAACAGGTGAATGATTAGAGCATTTGAAAATAGGTTTAAATTCATTGTGAAAATGAAATAAACTTTACTGCAAAAGTTACTTTCACTGAATGTGAGGTTTGAGCATGACCATAGAGGAAATTTGCCCCTTCTCAAGAGTGCAGGACTTAACTTCCTCACCTCCTTTGGGAGATGGCTGGCTGCTGAAAGCCCTTTCCTGTCTTCTAGCTCCCTGGAGAGTGGAGCATGGCTCAGGGTGTCATGGCTCCTTCCCACGGGGCATTCACAGCTGTGGTAGATCTTTGCATTCAGTGAAGCATGTCTCCCAGAATTCACACTTGTGTGTGGTCCCTCCCACACTGACTGGCCATGTGGCTTCCTTCTGACCAATGGGACATTAGTAAGCGTGATGTAAGCAGAATCTTGTTAAGTACTTGCACATTGGGCTTGTCTTCTCAGAACAGTGCCCCCTTGGAAGCCAGCCACCATGCTATAAAGAAGTCCCTTGACCAGTGGCTAATGTGGGGCCATGGAGGGGAGCCTCTGGAGCTGCATGCTCCAGCCCCAGCCAAGCTCCCAGATGAATGCAGCTGCTGAATGAGCCCAGCCAACCACCCAGCTGAGCCCAGTCAGTGCTCAAATTCATGAGAAATCATTAAACTGCTAGGTAGTGGGTGGTTTCTTTGGTAGCCATCGCTAACTAAAATAATGGTGGTCTTTACCTAGGCAGCTCTCAGAAATAAATCCATATACATTAAGCACCCACACTGTGCCCAACCCTGTACCAGGAACTACGGGATGGTAATGAAAGGACTCTGATTAGGAAGTGTCAATCTGGGGAGACAAGCCTGCCATGTGCAATAAGTCTGACGGAGCACCAGGGACCCTGCCATGCGATGAAGGAAGTGGCTGGCAGTCCCGATGTTTTGCCTCCCTGCAGAGCTGCTGCAGCTGGCACGTTTGGTAGGAGGTGGCATAGTTGGAGACTGATCTTTTACTTGGGATTCCTGCTTTGCTAAATGCTATTTAGATGGCAGGACAACATTCCCCATGCACTTAAAAGGGAACCATTTGTGTGGACTCTATATCAAAGAGGAGAAATGAGATGAGGAATTGAGCGCCTGTGTGGGGACCATCTTTGCTCCTTAGGGGTGGGAGGAGGACCCTCTTGTACTTCTGCCTGGCTCAAGCTGGGATTGGGCTGCCCAGAGCTGCAAGAATATACTCCATGAACACAGCCTGGAGCATTGTAGCCGAGAGACTCGGGATGGTCTGGTCTGAGGTCATTACTGTAGGGAGGAGGAAACTGAAGCCCAGAGTGAGAAGCTGTAGCTGGGGCCACACAGGGTTCTTCTCTCCTCCATCCTTGGTCTCCGTGCTAGCCAGAGTCAGTTGTGGCCTGGGGGTCCTCTGAGCCCCCAGGGCCTGTCTCTTCCTTTTTCCACCCTCCCCCTCAGGACTGGCTTTGGTGGTCCAGCAAAGAGGGAACTGAGAAAACCCACCTGGGGCAGCAGCGCCATTCCCACCAGCCTCTACTTCAGCCAGCATGCACGACTGCAGAGAGGTGCACAGTCCAGGGCCCTGGAGGGCATCCTTTGGGAAAGCAGGCGGACAGCCCATCATCTCGCTTTCTTTCCTAGTGGATTTTAAATAGGGTTTGACTTCCAGGAGTGCATTCCTCATATTGCACATTCAAGGGGTGCCGACTGTGCTT
Source organism: Sciurus carolinensis (assembly GCF_902686445.1). Lineage (NCBI taxonomy): Eukaryota > Metazoa > Chordata > Mammalia > Rodentia > Sciuridae > Sciurus > Sciurus carolinensis. Next base: position 111,295,730 of record NC_062219.1, on the reverse strand, counting down.
GGAATCCTAGGCCTTCTGGAGCAGCCCCATTTCCCACCTGACCCAGCCTTGGGAAGGAACCTTAAGACTGACACTGGCCCTGTGCATCCTGTTCATAGGGCCTTGTGGAATGGGTCACTTCTTTTCCTTGTTTCTGAGTTTTCTTGTTGGAACCAGGCGAGAGAGCCAGGGTGGGAAAATTCTGTGAATCAAAGGTGCATGTGGAATATGCTGGGAACCTGGCATTGTCATTTTGCAAATGGGGAAATGCAGGCCCAGGGGAGCAGGGTTTCTCAAGGCCTTGCTGTGGGCTGTGCCCGGAGCAGACTCAGGGTGATGCCCCGGCTGGAGGCAGGGTGAGTCAGGCTCCTGACGTGTTCTCCTTGCGTGGTTTCAGTTCTCAGGTCAGGGTCTTGGCACCCCAGGGGAAAACCTGGTCCAGGCCAGCGTGGAAATCCTGAGCCACCACAGCGTCTTGCTCAGATTGGGCATGGCTGCCAATAAGTGACTTTCAGCATGTTCCCTCGCGTTTTACATTCTCATCATTTTATGTTGCAGCCTAGTCCCCAGTAATCGTTCCCCAGCCTGCTGTTCACAGCAGGAGCCTAAGCAGGAAGCCCTGTGTGGCCTTGGGAATTGACCTTGATTTTCACTGTGACTATCATGTCTCAAGACTGACCCAGAGCCATGATCAAGACCTCCTTCCTACTCTCCATCCCCTCCTGCCCTCCTCCCTCACCCCTTTTTTCTTTCACACCTCTGACTCTGAGGGCTGCTCTGAGCTGCGTGCTGGGCTGGGCCCCGGGCAAGGAGCAGACTTGGGTACTGTGGGAGTGCCAGGTAGGAGCCCCAGCTTGACCTCCCACAGCCCCGATCCACATCACACAAAACTGCCGGGTAAATCCCAACCTTCTCCACTGATGGGAACGTAAGATGATGGAAGAGGTTTTTATATGGGCGTGAGGTTTAGAGTTTACAGAGAAAAAATACAGCTCATTCCATAGCACTGTTCTGGGATTTTCTCTGAAGCACAGTCTCCACCGCACAGCCCTGAAATGTTTTGACAGCTCGGGCAAATCTTCAGGAAAACCTGAGGCCAGAGTGTTTGCCCATGAGATGCTTGTCGCTCAGCTCCCCACACCCCACCGGGAGTCCAGCCACCACCCTGACCTCAGGGCCAGTTGCACGGGCCACTTATGAATCAGCCTTGTCGTCCTGTTCATGTGAGATGATGCATGCATGCATAAATAAATAAATTGGTGATTCCTCAACAAGTACCCATAGAATTACCCTGTGACTCGACAATTCTGCTCCTGAGAATATACCCAGAAGAACTGAGAGCAAGGACTCAACACATACACATGCATGTTTATATCAGTGTTGCTCACAGCAGCCAAATGTGGAAACAAATGAATGAGTACACAAAATTTAGTATACACACACCATGACACATGCCACAGTATGACTGAATCTCAACAATGTGCTCAAGGTCACATATTGTATGATTCTGTTTATATGAAATATCCAAAATAGGTAAATCCATAGAGAGCAGGTCAGTGACTACTAGGGGGTATGGAGTTTCCTTTGGGGGTGATAAGAATGTTCTGGGAGTAGGGAAGTAGAAGATGGACAAAATTGTGAATATACAAAATGCCACTGAATTGCGCACTTTTAAATGGTTAATTTGGGGACCGAAGTTGTACCTCAGTTGGGTGAGTGCTTGCCTAGCAGGAGCAAGGCCTTGGATTCAGTCCTCAGCACTGCCAAAATAGTTAGAGTAAAATAGAATAAAATGGTTAATTTTATGTTATGTGACTTTTATCTCTAAGAAAAAAGTATTTAATTAAAAAACAAAGAAGAAAAAAACATTGCCACTTCCTACAAATCTCTCAGCACCCCGGAGTGTCATCTGCATCCCGACCGCTCATCCAGAACTTGAAATTCATGACAGGAGGTGGTTGATGAGGTTTTCAGGCAGGGACAAGGGGCAGCTTGGGCTGCTCTTGGCCAGTTAGTGCAGAGAGACCCGCCCCATGGGTGCCATGCCCTGAGCTTGTTCCCCCCTCCCTCCTGGTCCCCACACACAGCATGAGGCTCATTCTCTGCTCTACCACATATGGTGGGAGGCATTTATAGGTAACAGTTGTAGCTGAGACCTGGGGACTCAAGACAGCCTTAAGATGCCACCTGTGTGGCTGAGCGGGTGCCACTTTGAGGTCCAAAGCTTTGGCTTCCACACTCAGCGGTTGGCCTCACCAGCTGTGTGCTTCCCTCCCAAAGGACACACTGCTCCTCTGTGACTCTTTTGAAGCTTCTGGGGTTATTACTTCCTCCATACCCAGCACCACATCCTCCACAAAGACTCAGCCTCCCGGACTCCAGGAGTCGCTGACTGGGCCTTTGCCTTGGCGTCTGGTCTGCGCGGGCCTGGATGTCGACTAACTGTCTGAAACCACCATGTGGGTACTTCAAAACTTCAGTGTGCCATCCTTTGAATTTGCTGCATGAGGAGGTGCTATATATCCTAAGTATTTATGTTGCCTTTTGTGCTTGGTTCGTATTTTATAAATACTAGTTGCTATTTAAATGTAGATATGTTCCCTCAAACAGGATGAAACCAAGAAGCCCAAGCTGTTGTTGGGCTTGTTGATCTGACCTGGGCCTGCCCCTGGACTGGTGGTGGCATCATGGTTTACAGGAAAGCAGGGTCCATGGGTTGGGACATGCGCGAGGCACCCCAGTCCTGCCCCAGGGTAAGCCCATCTCAGCAGGGCTCCTGGACTTCCTGGGCCTAGTCAGTCCCAGAAAGAAACCCCTAGGAAAACTGCTGCTTTTCGGGAGCAGAGGCTCCAAGTCATGTGGGTCTCCTCCTCTGCCTCTTTAGGTTCTCATTTGCGTTTCTATGACTTTAGATTTCCTGTCCGGAGCTGTAAGGCCTCCAAGTAAAAAGGACCAGGGAGGGAGGTGCAGCCTGGCAGGAGGTGAGCAACACCTAGGATCTTCCATCCTGCACTGCTCTTGGAATCGCTTTTCTGTTCAGAGGGAAGGTCCTTTGGCTTCCATTTGAAAATACCACTGATGATCCTCTGCCCGCTCTGCGTCTGATTCTGGGGGGAGGGGACGTGGTACAGGAGAAGGGAGCAGGCAGGCAGAATGAACAGAATGTCAGCCCGGCCTGTTGGCTGTCACCAGGAGGAGGGACTACTCACCTGGGGGTCACAGGGCCACAAGTAGAGGGGGTGGCTCAAAAGGAGGGAGGCTAAGAACAAAGAAAATCAATGCCACGGAGAAGAAAGGGGTAAGAACTGGGGAGGGGAGAACACAGGAGACCCCGCATCCCTCTCCTGGCCTCCCCCAGACACTGCTGCTCTGGGGCGGCCGCTCACATATGGGCCTAATCCAGGTCGAGTGAAATCGTACATTGCTCTGGTTAAAAATTATTGCTTTGGATAATGAAATCTTTGTCATTGGAAACTCCAGAAGAAAAAAGCGCCCTTCAAGCGTGACTTATGGGCAGCGTGGTGATGGAAATGAATTCATCATCCCATTTTCCCGCATCAGAACAGGACGACAAGGCTGATTCATAAGTGGCCCGTGCAGCTGGCCCTGAGGTCAGGGTGGTGGCTGGACTCCCGGTGGGGTGTGGGGAGCTGAGCGACAAGCATCTCATGGGCAAACACTCTGGCCTCAGGTTTTCCTGAAGATTTGCCCGAGCTGTCAAAACATTTCAGGGCTGTGCGGTGGAGACTGTGCTTCAGAGAAAATCCCAGAACAGTGCTATGGTATGAGCTGTATTTTTTTTTTTTTTTTTTTCTGTAAACTCTAAACCTCACACCCATATAAAAATCTCGCAGACAAAGCAATCTGCCTTGCTCGGTGGAGCAGTACAGCTGTGAAACTGTCTGATCTTTCATCTGAGAAGCACAGCCTGCACCCGATTTTGTGTCTCGTTGATCTGCAGGCCTCCCTGCAGGAGGTTAAAGGGGAAAGTAGCAGAATCCACTCGGTGGAGGAGGAGGTTAGCTATGGCTAACCAGGAATTCTGAATGTGGTGCACATGGAACCAGGAGCTGTGGGTCCCTGACCCAGGGTCTGGGCCTTGTCCTCAGAAGTGGGCCTGACTCAAGGCCCTGCATTCCTTCCATCTGTGAGAGGGTTTGGCCATCTGAACCCGGGGCCTGACTCTATATCAAAGACTGTTTTTGTTTCCCTAACACCTCAGTGTGTGGGGGCATGAGGGGTGACAAGAAGGCAGAGTTGGGGTGAAGGACCTCATCAGGGCAGGGCCAGAGTGTGGTCAGCCCTGTTGGAACCCTGCAGGTAGGGCAGTGAGTGAGGTCTGCCTTGGACTATCGGGTGACATCTGGTCAAGCCGTCGCCAGGAGCCAAGAGGAAATGGAACAGCCAGGTGACCACTGAGATGGCAGCTACACAGAAGATCATTGGGATGATCAGAGGTGGCTTTTGCTAATGGTCAGACTCTGCCACCTTCTTTGATGTGGCAAATATTTGGTGAGCACCTGCTGTATGTGAGTGTCTGTGGATCTAGGCAATGGGGATTCAGGAAGACAAGGACAGACGCTAGTATGTTTGGGGGAGGAGGAAGACAAAGAATGAATGAGGACATTCAGGACAGGACCGTGAAGCAAATGGAGCAGGGTAAGGGAGAGACCTGCAGCTCCTCTGCAAAGGGAGCTGTCTGAGCTGAGCCCTCCCTCTGCTTCCTCAGTCGCGTGGAGCTGGGAATCAGCGGTAGACCTTGGACAGACGTCTTCCATTTGAATCTTGGCTGACCGCTTACTACCTGTGATGCTCTGAGCCCACTGACCCTCCATTGCCTTTTTTTGTGAACTGGGAGGATGCTCCCTGTCAGCCTGGATGTGTGGGTTAGAAATGATGCTGTACGCCTGGCACCTGGGATTATAGCTCTGTTTTATGGCTGAAGCTCCTCCCAGCCCTCCCAGTCCTGCCTGCTTTCTTGCTCTTGTCTCCTTCCACCCTGAATCCCGCTTCCTGGGGGTTGAGGCCTTGCCTTCCTTGCCAACCCCTCACTCGGCTCCCAGCTTGGGGGTGCTTGGCCTGGCCACTCAGCATGGGCCTCCCTGGCACCTCGGGGCTCCCTGGAACTTAGGGTTGCCTGTTCTCTCAGCATCCCAGGCACCATGTTCTGGAACTGGACCACGGCAGTGCACTTTTGTTTCCTGACTGGGACATGCGGAACTCTCCTGCCCTGGGCTGCACCCAAAATTGGCCTGGGAGGAAAGATGACTTTGGGTAAAGACAGATTTGAGTGCCATCTGTTGTGAGTGAGCTATGCCATTAACATAAACCAAACATGTTGGTATCTTTCCACAATATCAGAATTTATTGAATAATAATAAATTTAAATACACAAACTTTCATCAGCTGTAGTTCACAGGACACTTTTTTTTTTTTTTTTTTTTTTTTTTGCGGTGCTGGGGATTGAACCCAGGGCCTTGGGCTCGCAAGGCAAGCACTCTACCAACTGAGCTATCTCCCCAGCCCCTTCATGGACTACTTATGGGTCACCTGGTAGTAATAAGTTGGGCAATCTCAGGTTCTTTTTTCCTAATTTAATTACTAATATCTATAACACATCATACTTTATACAATGATGAATGTAAATACAGATATAAATATACATGTATGTTACGGAAAGGTTAACAAAGGGTTAAGGTGGTCCCAGGGTTCCTGGAGGCTGAGAGAGCAAAGGTAGAGAGCAGATAGCAGTGAAAGAGCCACTGCAGTTGGTCAGGTAATAAGAAGGTGAGATTACAACCAGCCAAAGAACTTGTCCAGAGCCGTCAGTCAGAGTGTGACTCTTACCTAGGCCAGCATCTGGTGGCAGGCGACTTTGGAAGGGGACACATCAAGCAGGGAGATTGAGCTGAGCTGAAGCCTGGAGATAGAGAACCACAGGTTTGTCACCTGTGAACCTCATGACGTGTTCTATGGGTGTCCTAATGACAGTTTGGTGTGTGCTGCTGCAACCAGTCTCGGGGTGCTCCTTTTATGGGCCACATGTGGGGGTGTTGTTTTGTTTGGTGGGCTGGTGCATGTAGTAAGCCCATGGCCTTGTTTTTCCCATCTGGGGTTGATATGCCCATGCATCCATGTGCTATTGATTTAATTTGATAAGTTCACAGGTGGTCACTACTTATTAGCACAATTAATTTATTTATCAGTTTGTGCCTGTAGTTGTGCTGTGCAGATGGTGGCTTAATGCACAAGATAGAATAATTCTATCTTGACCTTTGTGGTGGAGTAACTCATGGCAAGCTACTGCTTCATAAAATGGAGTAGTCGGGGATAGAACAGCCTGGAAACTACTGTTCCGTATACATCATGGCTAACTCAGAGCAGGGCACAGCCTGCTCTCCACACTATCCCAGCCCTGCTTCTTACCAGCTGTGTGATCTGCGCTGAGTTATTTAGGGTATGTGAATCCACATGACCTCATCTGTAAAATTAATGGTACTTTCAGGGAAAGACATGATGATTTTACCACAGTCAGTACCAGTTCTATCTGGGAAGGGAACAGCCTTAGATTTGGAGAATACACAGATCTGACACTTGGGTGTGGGAAGGGCCCTTAGGGCAGGTTGGAGGGAGAGGAGGAATAGAGAACCAGCCCCATCTGCACCCGAAGGGACTGAGTCACCGAGGAGGGGCCTGGGAGGGAGGGCTGCAGCAACATGGCCCTGAAGGGAGAGGGGAGGAAATGCCCAGGGGCTTCTTAAGAAGTCAAAGTCCTCTTTCCATTTCCTCTGCTGCTGGGAGGTGCTTGATAGTTGCTGTTGCCTCTGAATCTTCAGAAGTTTCTACCTCCAACTTGCTTGTCTGGTTGTACTCAGAGACTTGGGGATTGGGGACATTTCTGGGTCAGTGCTGGGGAGGTCTCATGGGAAGAGAGGCTTGAAACCAGAGCCAGAGGAGTCCATTAGAAACTGCATGTCAGAATCCCAAGTCTTGGTGTTAAAGGGCTGGGGTCTTCTGGGAAACTGAGGCAATGCAAAGGACCCTTCAAACCCCGATTCTTGTGATCAGGTCAGAAGGATTTGAGACATGTCACTCAAGAGTAGCAGGCATGAGTTTGTTAGAAGGAAAAGGAAAGGGGGAAGGGGACACTCTCAAGGGAGAGAGTGCATCTTGTCAGAGAGGAGAGGAACTGCGCACCTCTCCTGCCCTCCAGTTTTTTTGGGGGGGTCCCAGGGAAGTTTTCAGAAAGTCCCGCCCACGTCCACTTCTTGACTTTTGATTGACAACAGGATGACATCAGACTTTCAGGTCCCTGTTGTGCAAAACAACTCTAGGTCACTTTGGCCCATGTTGATGAGTTCTAATCGGAACCTGTTCTTACATATTTTATGGTTGGGGGAATTAATCCTTATTATCTCCTTGAGTTCTGGGATCTGGTCTGTGTAAAGGTCCCCTCTTCAGGGGAACTTTGTTCTTCTTATTGGAATTATTTCAAGCCTGCATTCTCCTGCAGAAAACAGGTAGTTTGCTGAGAAATGTAACATATCCTGACCACTTTAGCCAGGTAGGGCTGCAGGTAAATTGTGTTTTTAAAAGGGAGAACATGTGGGGTCAGCTCAGGCGCCCAGTTTATAGAATTATTCCCTCAACCTCATATTCCCACCGCTCCCATCTGACTGTCTCCTGTCATTGGGGAGGTCACTGCGCATGCCATGGGGAAGGTTAGAGCCCACCAGGTCTGGATCTGAAGGGCTGGTGCCCCGGCTGACACAGGGTTGCGCCATCTTGCGTGGCTTTGGGTGAGACACGTCTGTCGGGATTTGTCTTTAAAGGGCTCCCTCATAGACACTCTCCTTCATTGGTGGCGCTGAGTTGGGGGTGCTCAGCCCCCAGTGGTCTCCCTTACTCAGACTTGCCTGGAGGATGGGATCAGGCAGTTTGCATCTGGGAGGGATTTCTGGGTAGGCAGCTTCCCTAGAGCAGGGGGTAGGGACACGGGGCTTATTCCTTAATGCCTGCTGACAGCTTGGGACCCTGGCTGCAGCCTGCAAGTGTCAGTTGAAGTCTCAGAAAACAAACAGCACGTACTGAAGTAATTTCTACTGAGTGCTGGCACAGTCCCCAGCCCAACAGGTTCCTGGGGGAGGGAACAAGAGCTACTCAGGAATGTCCTTCTGTCTTCGAGGGAAGGTGAGTGTTGGAGGGATGCTAGGGCGGGGGATTGGAGGGAAGCCAGTTGCGTAGCCTTTCCTGTGCCATCCTGATGGCCACTAAGCCTTGGCGCTCATTTGGTTCAAGGTGGGGTGGGGTGGGGAAGAGATGAGGAAAGCGTGCCAAAGAGATAGGAAGAGGCAAGCAGATGGCTGGAGGAGGAGAGGGGCTCCCAGGCTGTACCTGAAACTTGTTACAGAAGAAACATCAAGCCTGCTATTTTTCGGCTTTAAACCAAATCAGATCTGACCCTGAGTCCCCATTGCTGCTTGGGGGGTCTCTCTGTTAGCACAGCACAAGAGTTTATGGGGCAGAAACAGGGCAGGGGCAGGCTCAGCTCCAGCTCTTCACACTGGGGTCTACCAGGACCTCCGCACCCCCAGGGTGACCATGTTTTCCCAGTTTTAGCATTGACAGTCCTGCATCCTGGGAACCCGTTCAGTTCTGGACCAGCTGGGACCATGGGTCCCTTACTCTCGCCTTGCATCACCAGGTGACCATTTCTCTTGGAGGTCCTTCCACCTTCTTGGGAGCTGCCAGTCCTGCTCACTGGGGAAGCCCTGTGGGCTGAGTGGGCTCCTTGCCTTTCTCCCTGCCTTCTCTCACCCCACGCAGGGGTCCACTGCTCTGCCTTCTGGATCTTGGAGACCAGGAAGTTGATCATCCCAAGGCAGCCTTTACCCAGCCTGCACCACAAGCTTCCTTGGAGGAGCAGGGGCCCAGGCCTTCCCTCTCAGAACAGGGGGAAAATCACAGCACAAATCATATCTCAGTAAACTGTCCTGCAAGAGCTTTCATATAGAACACTTTAGTGGCTCAGATGTCAGAGGTGGTGTGAATTTGTGTTGCTACAAGACTTTCTGGGACATTTGGAAGCCTAACTCCTTGCATCCAGAACTTACAGAAGACTGAAACGTTGGCTCTCTGGGGACCCCAGCCTTCTCCCTCAGCATTGTCACCTGTGAATGGCACTTCCTCACTCTAGAAAGCCTTCCACTTGCCATCTTTCCAGACAGGAAGGGTTTCTTCCACGTGGATGCAAAGCTTTTAATTTTCTGAAAAATCAAGACCAGATATTTCTGCTGCTGCTGCTGCTGCTAATTATGGAAATAGCCTGTGAGTTAAGACAGTTCTGTGTAAGCGCGAACGCCGGCATGGAGAAAATGATGCTTCTTAGCAGGGTAAAGCCTCCCCTGGGAGACGCCACAGGTGGGACATGGCAATAATTGGGCTGTGGCCAGGCTGGAGAGCTTGCTGACTGCAAGGGGAAGAAAGGTGGAGGGGCTGCGGGTGTTTAATCTCTTTAGGAGAACAACTGACTTGTGCGCACTGCAGATTTTGTTGGTTCCTTGTGTGTAGCCAACTGACGTGCTAATTCCATTTCATGCTCCATTGTTACACCAGAGGAAGCCCCGGGAGCCCCTGCTTGCCAGCAGCCTGTTTCAGGTTACTGTTTGTCCCCAGAAGTACGATGCATGTCTTTACTGTTCGATTTCCTTAAGAATAGTCTGTAATTGAGAGTTATAAATTCCATTGACTTCCGGTTAGTTCATGTGGAGTAGACCCAGAACTGCCATCCAGGTGGGCCCAGGATCTCCTCTGATTTCCGGTGCCTGGGGTGGAGTGAGGAGGAGCTGGGCTGGAGGCCGTGGTGACATCACCCTCAAGTTAGCTGAGCATTACAGGGCCTCCTTTGTGTCGCTGAAGAAATGATGTAGGCCCTCCATGAGCTCCTGACTTACCGGCTGGGGAGAGGGGCCGTCCTCCACTCTGCCGCCTCACCCAGCAGTGTGTTTAGTCTTGTTGGAATCCTGGAGGGTGGGCCACAGGTCCTGGGTCTGCTGTCCCAGGTCACTCCCAGTGTGATGTCTCAGCTCCCACCCCTCAGTCTGAGGAACGGGCTAGTTAGGTTTCCTTGCCCTTCTCCTGTGGCCTCTGAGTCAAAGTTGCCCTCCTCTGAACCTCTTTATATCAAGCCAATTGCCTGCTGGTCCGACCTCCAGAGCCAAAGGAAACTCAGTCACTGCAACTGTCATTCATCTAGCTCTCCCAGCTGTCCTACCAGGCACATGGGGATTGCATTTCCCTGCCCCTTTTCAAGCCAAGCTTGGCCATGTGACATGCGCTGGCCAATAAAATGTACCTCTAAGTGACCTGTGCTCCTTGGGGGAAGACTTCAGAGCCAACATGATTTTCTATGTGCATGTTTCTCTCTGCTGTGGTGACATCCCTAGTACCCAATGGTGGCTTCTCTGAGAAAGCTGTTCATCTCCCAGTGGGGACATAGTCCCCAAAGCTCATTGGTGACTTAGCCGAAGAAGAGAATTGTAAGAGAAGGAATATTCCAGAGGGCTGCTGTGGAGGTTGCACAGGGCAGCCATCAGTGGGAGCTTCTCCCAGAGCATACAGTCAGGGTCCAGTTGAGAAGCAATCCCCAATCTGAGGGCAGCCACACTCAGGGGACACCAGTGTCTGTGACGATGCCTCCATTTGTTCCCCTTTGGGGACTGAAGCCCCTTTGTATATTGGGGATGCGGGGTAGACACCCTCTCATGGGCCCCGGTGCTAAGACCAGGGCGCCTCCCCAGATGTCTGGGGATTGTCTCTCTTGGGCGATGAAGAGACTTGATTTTTCATGAGGTCAAGAGAGCAAATTAAATATTTTGTGAACAGAAGGGTGGACTGTGATAGAGATCCACCTTACCCAACAGCCATTATTCCCTGGTCCCTGAGTCCATGGGGGATTGTCCTCTCTCTGGAGAACAGCCCTGTGCTTTGCTCCAGTCACTGAAATGGAGGTGACATGGCTGCTCCTGGGTACTGTCCCGCTTGCCACTCTGTCTCTTCCTTTGCCTTCATGACAGGCGCTTTTCCAAATGGTGGCTGTCCATCAACGCAAGTGCAGTGATGACAGTTTAGAGCCCCTGGCCAGTGGAGGGACGTGTTTCATGAGCAAAAATCAACCTTTTGTTAATTGTTTATTCTAAGCCATTGGCTACCAGAGCATAATCTAGTTCATACTGGCTGATACCCTCTCTCATACACACTACTTCTTTCATAACAAATGTGTTGACTTACAGTGTTCCATCCCGAACCCCAAACACTGAAATTGATGAGGTGACATTCCTTGCCTTTGAGGGGGCTCACTGGTTGGTAAGGATGACATCCTACACTCTGTTCTCAGGATCTCTGAATGTCTCCCCTCCACCAAGACTTGAAGCTCCTTAAGGACAGGGGTTGGCTGGCTGGATAGATAGGTGGGGGGTGGATAGGTGGGTGATGGAAGGAAGGAAGCAGGTGGAGCTGTCCTGATGGAAGAGACACCTCGGGCCCCTCTTCTACCTTTTTTCTATATTATATCAAGCTTCACAACAATAGGGACACCTGTGTGACCCTTTTCTGGACCTCAGGTATTAGCCAACCTTATACTATGATTCAAGAAATCTACCTGAATGACAGCAATACATGCATCCCTCACTCATTTTTTTAAAACCTTTTATTAAGCACTTTCTATAGGTACTCTGCCTTTCAAGGCCAAATCCATCCTTGAATTCGTGGACCTCATTTTTTGCCCATGAATATCTTTGTAGAAGAGTCCACTCAAACTCCTTTACCCCACATTTTTCTTTTCCTCTTCATTCTGCCACTGAGTTATTAGGAATTTGGGGCAATTCCAAGGGAGCCTTGAACCTTTCCTTCTTAGAATACAGAGGGACACTGTCTCTATCTTCTGAGGCTGTACATTCATGCTTGAAGCTATAAACGACAATAAATACTGTCAGGGCCTCTGCTCAGAAGGCATACAGAAAATTGTCTTCCAGTACCCCAAGCCTAGCCACCTGGGTAACTGTCTCCCTTTCCTGTGTGTCCATCTGGGGTTTCTATATGCAACTATCATCAAATAAAAATGTATTTTCTAATTTTGCTCTGTTACATAAAAGCAGAACACAGTGTTCATAGTTATATATTTTGCCCTTCTTACCTAACAATTTTTCTCATTTGTCTTAACTGCTACAGAGTATCCATTGTATGGACATGCCACAGTTTATTCAGCCAGTCCCTTCTAAATGGACACTTTTTACTCCTTGAAATAATGCTTGAGCATATGCCATTTGGAATGAACCGGATTTGTTATTGTGTCAAGAGGTAATTAACTTCGTGATCTAGTTAGATGTCGCTAAAGCACTCCGCATAAGGGTAAAACTACTTTTCACTTTCACCAATTTGATCAATTTTATCAGTCAAGGGCCAGAGCAGTCCTTTCAAGAACAAGCAGAATGCAAAATAGGAAGGAGAGAGTTCAGTTCTACCTCGGGGGTCTTGTTGGCTCCATCTAGCACCCCCTGTTGGCAGAGCCAAGGAAAAATCAGCTGTACAGTGTGGTTTGGAGTCTAAACCAAATGAGAGAAAAGTGGATTTGGAGCTGAGAGTCAATAATTTAAAACTGGCACTACTCTGAGTTGTCAAACATTTGGATTTTTGCCAGCCGGGCAGGTGAGAAATGGTATCTCGTTAGGTCTTGACGTGCATTTCTGGGTGAGATCGACCATTTCTTCACATGTTTAGAGGACATTTATATTCATTTTCTATAAACTGACTGTTCATATCCTTTGGTCATTTTTCATGTGAGTTGTCAGTCTGTTTCAGCAACATCTAAGTGAAAGTAAGCACAGGTTGGCTGAATAACTGCCCCTACCCCAAGTATGATCCTATTTAAAGAAGGTACAGAGCCCAATGGAATAAGAACAGGGGAGAAGTCAGCCATGGTGACGCCCAGCTAGGGGATTGCTGGCCCGCCAAGTGGCAGTCACAGCACACACTTAGTTTGACCTGGATTCCTGTGTCACTAAGGCCCCTGCCTGTCACCTGAGTGGCCCTCTGGCTGCCTCGCCTGTGGCCATCTGGCTGGTTGCACACCTGGTCTCCTTGGTGAGCCCCTCAAGGAGACTTGATGGATCCTTACCTGTGCCTGAAATACAGAGGCCTCTGCCAGAGCCACTGCCTCAGATGACTCATCCAGCATGGGAAATTCTGTCATTGTGCAGTTTTTTTCAAAACCTGGAAAGTACTGGAAAGTCTTACTCAGATGCAAGGTATGTGGCATCAGATATGAACTGTGCTTTCCAAAATGGGAACAGAAACCTGCATGAAATGGTTAAATTATACAACACATTGGGAAACCCCTCTCCTGCTCTCAGTTGAGAGCCAGGAAGGAAGCAGAAAAGTTCTGGAACCTCTCAAAGGTTCGTGTGCTGAAGATCATGTACTTTACTCATGTTAGACTCCTTGGGCCTCCATTCGTTCTGTGAGCTCCCTCTTCTACAGACAGGGAGGGTAAATTCCAAAAGAAAAGAGATGCTAGGTCTTAATGGTAACAGCTGCTGTTGATTGCATGGTACCTGCTTTGCATGTTTTATTTCTAATGCCTACAACAACCTGGCAGGGCAGTGATGTTATCCCATTTTGTAGTGAAAAATCAGGCCCAGAGAGGTCAGATAATATGCAGGTCATATACATAGTAAGTTTATTAATTGGAATGAGAGCCAAGGAATTGGGGCATGTCCCCAGGTATGTGTGGGGTTGTGAGCCACAAGCTCAGCAGGGCTGGGAGTGTTTAAGGGAGAAGGAGACTCCGGATCCTAAGGCAGCCCTGTCAGCGAAGGTGCCCTTGAGCTGGTCATGAAAGGCAGAGGAGGATCAGGGCAGGAGCAAAGCAGATGAGGGAAAGCAGGTTCCAGACAGTGAGCCCGCTGGGGTAAAGGAATGTGGTGGTCCTAGCATGGCAGGGGGCCCTGGCTCACATGGGCACCTTATCTCCACCTCTGTGGTGACAGGCTCTCAGTCTCTGCACAGGCTAAGTGAATGCTGGGCACCGTGGAGTCAGAACAGTCCTCGAGAGGATCTGCCCTCCCAGCCAGTGCTGACTACAGCCAGGACCCCCAGACCAGCAGGGACAGGGTGGGCCTGAGGACTGCCGAGGGGCACCCCTCTTAGTGTCCATGGCTGGTCCCCCAGGCATTGGGGGATTTCCCCTCCCGCTGCAGCTCTGGGCCGAGAGTCTCTTTCGTTTTAAGAGTTTCTGGATTTTTGTGTTGCAGAAGTAATATATGGACAGCACAGAAAAGCAGAGAGAGGACAACTGAGAAAAGTCATGTGTGCACGTCTGCCTGAGAGAACCCCTTGTTGCACTTCTTAGAGACACTTGGACCTGGTGGCTGAGCACTCCACAGGCAGAGGTGCCATGCTCCACCCTCACAGCAACTCTGAGAAGCTTCTCTTACCCCTTCATGGGTGAGGACTGGGGCTTGGAGAGCCAATTAAGTTGCCAGGTTTTCTGTCTCGAGTTGGAGCTCTAGTCATTGTGCCGTGCTGTTGTCGGCCTTACCTGGAGAGATACGTAGTCTTTACCTTTATAAGATCCCTTTGTCATGTCTTGCTTTGTCTTTAACAATACAAGATGCCTATTTTCCTGTATCACACCATATTCTCCTATACCACAATTTTAATGTCAACCCAGTTTCAATGACTTATATACCAATTTCCTATCATTTCCAACTTTTTTTCCTTGGATAGCAAAGTCGCTGCGAGCATTCCTTAAGGCAAAGCCCTGTGCACATCCAGCAGCGTTTCTTTACAGTAAATACACATGCTAGGTGCTCAGTAAACATTTGTTCAATCAACCAACCAATTAAAATAATTGACACCACTTTTTCAGAGCAAATGAGGAGGTGCTTTTTATTAAGGGCCAATGTAATGGAGCAGGGGAGAATTTAGAATGTCCTTGGCTAAGAAGCTTGAGAATCCAGTTTCTAGCCCTAGTTCTGCCAATAATGTGAAGCCAATTAATAGGACTTGCTGGCTCAAAGTGAGGCCCATTTTAAAGACTTTTGATGCAAACTGCCAAACTGCCTCCAAGAGTTTGTAACAACTCATTCTTCCAGGTGCCAGGGAAGCCACCATCTTATTGTAGCCTCATTGATGCTGGATTTATCATTTCAAAACATCCTGAGTTGATAGGTGAAAAAATGGTATCATGTTTTAATTTGCATTTTTTTACCCATTTTGAATGAGGCTGGACATTCATCTTAGACTTTTTGTGTCCCAGTGTCTCTTAGATCTGTGGTTTGCACTGAGAACCTCTATTTAGATTTCTGTGTCTTTTATTTGAAACGTGAAGTGGTGACACCCGTGACCTCTTCCAGGTCGGCAGAAGACTCTGAGGCCCCCACCTCCAGGTTCCTAAAGTAGGCTCCCTAATTGGGCCTCATGTGAAACCACCGCAATGTGATTTGCCTTCCCCCTTAGCGGTTATTATTTTTATTTTTTTTCCTTTAATACAAGATGAAACAAATTCAGTTTTTTTGGTGGAGGCCTTAGCCACAAGTGTAACTGGGTATATAAGCTATTATTACGTTCTCGCCTGTAGAGAAGGAAAAGAAAAAGGAAAACATTCCCACTCCCCCAAACTAGGAAGGGATCCTTTACCAAGGACAGAGTGAATGGGACCAGCCTGGAAACAGGATCCCTTCCTCCCAGGCAGCCACTTGGAATTTTCCCTCTCTTCCTCCTCCTCAGGAACTGGAGGAGGTGAGGGTGCAATCTGAGTTAGAGAAAGAAAAAAAATTCCAAGCTGCTTCTCAGGGAATCCAGACTAGGAAACACTGGGCTCTGCCTCCCTTAGTGGTCCAGATGTGGACAGCTGCAGAAACGGCTATCCCAGGGGCCCTCACTTGATGATCTGCCTCCTGCCCTTGCTGTCATCTAGAGCAAAGCCAGTAGCAGGTCTGCACTGCAGAGCTGGCCCTGCCATTGTGGCACTAACATCTGCCAGCTGGAAGCAGGCAGCCTGGTGGCATGTAGGGGACAGGTTTCCCCTGACCTCTGCCTTCTCCCTGGAGTGCTGGGTAGATGTTTGGAGCTTCCACTTTAGCATGACTCATATCCAGTCCCAAACCCTGGCCAGAGTCCCAGGATCAGAGTGAGTGGCATAGGCAGTGTGCACATGGATCCACACGTGTTAGTGTGGGGATGAGCCTCCCCTCTGTGCCCCTGTCCCTACCATTGAGCAGCCATCTGGAAGCAGCCCAGGCGTCTGCCAGTGGCTTCTAGAAAAGGGTGCTGACAAGTGATTCCATCTAGGAATGTTCCTGGCTCAGTAGGCAAGGGTGTCCGATAGTTAAGAACTTACCTCATCACTTACTATCTGGGAGACCGTCAGCAGATTATTTAAGCACTCAAAATCTCACTTTCTTCACTTGTAAAATATGGGTAGTGAAGGATCCTAAATCGTATGGAGGAGGGCCATCTCAGTGAATGGTGATTTGATTTTGTTTCTTCAGTTTGCTCAGATCAAACCAAGTTGTTGTTCTTGGCCCTTCTCTTGGACTCCTTATCCATCTACAAACACATTTGACCAGCACTGCCTTCAAAATAATCAGCATGCACGGAGATCTGACCACTTCCCACCCACTCTGCTGCTTCACTCTGGCCTAAGCCACTAGTGCCTGCCTCTTATATTAGCTTCCTAATAAGCTCCCTGTTTCTACCCTGGACTTCAGACAGTCTGTTCACATAGCAACCAGAGCGATTCCTTGTTAAAACACAAAGTTGAGCTCTCTTGTATCACGTGCTGTAGAGGAGGCTGGCTGCCACATTGTGGTCACACTCACATGGCCCAGGGAGAGGGCCCCAGGGACAGGGACTAAGACTTCTGCCAACACCTGCATGTGCGCCACCCTCCAGCGCCAGGCAAGCCCCTGCCGGCTTGAGAGACCCTGAGTCCAACTCTCACCTAAATTGCTCCTGAATCCCCAAACCACAGAACCTGTGATACCATATGTTTAGGGGTAATTTATCATAAAACAATGAATAACTGATACAGATTTTGGACAAGTGCAATAGGGGGGCTGCCATGACAAATACCCAAATACGTAGGCATCACTTTGGAATAGGAGGTAGGTAGAAGCTGAAGGGCACTGGCGAGGATGACAGTGAAGGCCTCAAGCGCTTTGAACAGCCTGCATGCAAAGGCTGCTGGGGGGCTCAGGGGGAGATAAGGACCATGGGATTGAGAAGTGGATGAAGGGGAATCCTGAATATGTATTGGCAGGAAGTTTAGCGACAATGTCACCTGTAGTTATATGGAAATAGAAAATACATGTAATGAACTACATGCTGTTTCCAGCCAGAGCATTAAGCTTACACTACAATGCAACAGAGAGAAATAAGCTAAAGGCAAACCATTAACAGAGAGGAGCCAGGACTTGCTCATTTAGAAGCTTCTCCACATCTGCAGATATCAAGTGAGATAAAATTAAGAAATATCTTTTGGTTATGAATGAAATCAAGGGTATGGCCAGGAGACAAGGGGCCCTAATTAAAACTGGGGGTATAGCTATAAAATCCTTTGAGATCTCAGAAAGGTTTAAAGGGGTGTCTTAGAACCATTCAGCTAGATAATAGGTGCTAAGGATCTCTCAACCAAGCAGTAGGGCTTCTAAGAAGCTCAACATAAGCTTACCCCTTGCAGGAGCAGCTCAAGACTAAGAAGGCTTATCACAGGGAGATCTCTGTGTGTAGCTTTTGTCTAATGGAGAAAACCCCCAGTGACATTCATAGGAAAACCAATTTTAAAAATATTTAAGACACAAGATAATTATATTCACAAAAACACTGCCAGCTTGGACTAAAAAGGGAAAGAGACAGTACAAAATAAATAGAGGCCTTTGGACCTCCAAAATTTTCCTGGCGAGGAATAGAGTGAGAGTAAAAAAAAAAAAAGACTCAGGATGAAATCAAGAGCCCCAAAGGTAGAACGAAGAAAGAGTAGAACTAAGAGCCCAGAAGGCAGAGTCAAGAACCGTGGAGAATTATTCCCTGGCAGGAGTAAGAGTGAGTTCTATCAAGGCATTTCATCGCCTGCCCCACTGGATTTCAGAATTGCTATGGGCCAGCCCCTCCTTGTCACCTCCCAGTCCCCAGTTTTTGATCGGGATTGCTGATGGCAGTTATTCACGTTCCAGTACTGTATGTAGAGGAGCGGGTGGATAATTTGTTTAGCTTGGACATTTTAACATCTGAAGGAACTGTATTCAGGAAGTTCACCTAAGGCGCTGCACCCAGGGAGACTCATTTGCACCTAACCCCTCTAACATAATGACATCCCAGACTTGAGCTGCTCCTGTAATGGGGTGAACCTTTTGGGAACTTTGGGAGGGGATAAATGAGAGGGGTATGAATTTTGGGAAGCCGGAGGACAGACTGGTATCCAGCCTCAGATGACCCTCATCAGAATTGCCTCACCGAGAAACACCTGGAAGCTAAAACGTGTTCCTGAGTGTGACCCGCAGCACAAGTCTGGTCTCCTTGCCTGGGTGCCACTCATACTCCCTTACTCCCTGAGGAGTCAGACGGAGGCCAGGCTTGAGCTGAGCCCATATCTTTGCCCTGCTTTGTCTCTTGTCCTGTCATCCTCTCTTCACTCCCTCGTGAGTCACCTGAGTGTGGTATGATTATCTCAGATCTGCTGCTGGGAATTTCAGTCTAAAACACCAAATGACATCAAGTATTGGTCATTCAAGACATGTGCATGTCATAGTAGGATTTTGGGACATTTTATGAAATCATCATGGATACTAGGAACAACAAGAATGAAATAACTTTTAGTCTCAAGTTCAGGGATTCTTGGTCGAGGACATGGGCAGCTCCTGGCGGCTGGCTTTGTTTTTCCTGCTGGGCTTCAGGAGCAGAGCAGGGGCCACTGAACTCCCTCGTTCACCAGGTACTTCCCCCCCAGCCTGAGTGAGCTCTTCTCCCATTCTTTGTTGCTCCATGTCCTGTCTCTGACTCACATTCTCTTTTGTTCTTACTTGACGCTCACTGGATGAATATCCTTAAATTTGTTTGTATCCTTGCAAAATTTGTAATGTTTTGTGTATGTATGTTTTAAATTTGCATAAACGGGAATATGCTATCATTTTTGCTCTGCTTCATATTTTCCACTCAGCACTGTGTTTTGAGAAACAGCCATGTGATTACATGAACCCATAGTTCATCATTTCTTGCTGTTGCATACTATCCACTGGATGGTCATTTAGTTTTAATATGGTCAAGTTTGTCAAGGTCATCCTTTATAGTTTGCGCTTACATGTCTTGGTAAATAATTCCGAGATCATAAAAATATCCTGCCTCATGGTCTTCTAAAAGATGTGAACTTTCGTCTTTCATAAGTTTTTAATCTACCCAAAGTTGGGTATTTTGCTTTGTTTTTAATGTGGGGTGCGAGGCAAGGATCTAATTTTATTTTTGTCCCTTAGCTATGTTTGATTAGTCTGCCCTGCAATGCTCATTTTGTCCTGGGTTTGTTCTCTTCTGCTGGTCTCTTTGTCTTTTTTCTTTTTTTTAATAAATATTTTAGTTGTAGGTGACACAATACCTTTATTTTATTTTTATGTGGCGCTGAGGATCGAACTTAGGGCCTCATGAGTTCTAGGCAAGATCTCTACCACTGAGCCACAACCCCAGCCCCCTCTTTGTGTTTTCTTGTGCCAATACCACACTATCTTAATTTTTAGGGCTTTATTGAAAGTTTGGACATTTGACAGAAAAAGTCCCTCCCCCTTGTTCTTCTGATTATTTTGACCCTTTGTTCCCCCATAGATGTTTTAGAATCAGCTTGCTTACTTGTCCCCATGGCCATCACTGTGTACACATGTCTAATAAGACTTTGCTTGCAATTGAATTTCCTCTGTACATCAACTTGGGGAAATATTGAGATCTCAGTCTATACAATCTTCCTATCCATGTACACATAACCTTATGCATCTCTCTGTATCTCTTTATACATGTTTATAACTTTATCTATGAAGAACTTGCAACCTTTGGCAGATTTCCTTCTGAACTTCATATTATTAGTTCCTACTATAAATGGCATTTTTCATCACATTATCTAACTGGTTTGCTGGTGGGAAGAAAGGGAATTGACTTATTTAAATCTACTGTATTGATTATAATAATTTATCACCTGATTCTTTTGGATTTTATATGGAAGACAAAATCATCAGCAAGTAATGATAATTTTCTTCCGATCCCAGTATTCCATTTCTTTCTCCTTCTATGGTGATGGCTGGGGTGGTATTGAACAGGAAGAGTGAGAGCAGACATCCCCATGGTTTTCTGGTTACAAAGGGAGTGCTTCTGGGGTTTTTAAGTATGACCTTGGTTGCAGGTTCCTTGTGAGTGTGCTTTATCAGCTTGAAGAAGATTCTCTTATTTCTAGTTTGCCAAGAACTTCTTTCTTCATTATGAATTTTTGAATTTCACTTAATGGTTTTAAAGGAATTCAGTGTTTTTAAAAGCAATGAGATGATTATAAGTGCTTTTTCCTTTACTTTGTTAATATATAACCAATAGCATCTAACTTGGTAAAGATGTATTAGGTTTTTTACTTGTTAATCTTTTTTTGTTCAGACTATATATCTATGTGTAGGAGTGAGATTGTCTTGTGATTTTTTTTTTTTTCCTTCTTATCCTATCTGACTTTGTTATCCTCTTTTTTTCCTCAATAAAATGGAGGGGGAACTAAATTCCTCTGCTTTTATTCCTTGGTTTATACTGGAATTATCAATTCTTTAAGTGATTTACAGAACTCACTCTAAAGTCTTTTAAATTGATGTTTTCTTTTAAAATCTATTTTAAACTATGGATTCCATTTCTTTAATTGTTATGTCATTACTCAGATTCTTTATTTAAGTTATTTTTGACAAGTTGTATTTTTTAATTTCACCTAAAATTTTAAAAATTTACTTATGATATCTCCTTACAATCTGTTTCATCTCTACAGGAGACAAAGATCATGCCCCTTTTTTCCTAAAATTGGTGCTTCATTGCCTTTTTTTTTTTTTAATTAATCTTGCCAGGTTTGGTTTCTTCAAAGAAACCGTCTCCTCCTTCCCACAGTCCCCCTTACACCTCAGTGGCCCTAAACTACAGCCCCTTTCACCCTACCCCCTTCCTGCTCAGGCTTCTCTAGCTACCCAGTGTCACTGATTACTCAACACAGATGCCACCAGGGGACCACTCAAGGCCCAGCACGAACAGAGGGCCCCACGATGACAGGGCTGCCCCAGGGGAGGCTTCCTGGAAGATGTTTGAAAGACAGAGCCCGCATCCCAAGCCCAGTCTCTTGTGATCTTAATTTGTGGCTTTGTCTGATGGGACTTGCTTCCCTCTGCATCTTCCCCTGGCTGTTTATTTGGGTAAAGGATGTTCTCCTCCCTTTCATGTCTGGGCCGTTTCCTCCCGTGAGCCTTCGCTGTGAGGTCTTCTGTATGCCTGGGCTCTGCAGGGAGGTGGGGGTTCTCCTGAGCCCTTGGGTTAGAGGGTCAGACAGACCCAGTCTTGGGGCTGCCCACTGTGGGGGCATCTCTGCCTGGTGGGCAATCCCTGCAGATCCAACAGAAACTCCGGGCAAATTTCCTTGGACTTGGGCTAATAAGATTTTTCCTTTAAAAGGAACTTTCCATTGTTTGTTTTAAAAGTGAAATGAGCATTTTTTCCAACCGCAGAGGCGATGCTGAAAGAGCCTGTAATTTCTAGGATCCAAGTCTGAACTTAAAAACAAGAAGAAGAAAAGGGGGTAAAAGCCTTCCAATTAAAATGGGCCTCTTTCTTCCTCCCCTCAGGCTTTCTCTCGTCTTCAGTCTTTGTTTAGGGGAGTCAGCAGGACCCTAATGTTTTCCTTCCACCCCAAACTATAATGAGTGAATTCTTCCATCCTCTTTCCACCAATAAAGAGATACCTGCAGCTAATTAGACCCCAGGAGCTGGGCAGAATCTGAAGTTGAAGGTGCAGTCTTGGGGCCCTCCAGTTCTATGCACACCTACTAGGCACCACATCCCAGCTACCGAACATTCACACACAGTGTGGGCCCTGCTCCCGGAACCCCAGCCTGGCGGGGAGATTGCCGGGAAAGCAAATCTTCACGGCACAAGTGATGTTGGAAAGGAGCAGGGCACACAAAGACGGCCCGACTGCCGTGTCTGTTTCTTACCTCTTCTGTTTTCATTCCATAATAAGACAGTGGGCACACCTGGCAGGGTACCAGGGTGAGGGAGACTTGGTCCCTGCCCTCAGGGGACCGCAGTTGGAGTTAAGGAGGGGGAAAGACAGTCTAGACGGGGAGGGAGAAGGGCTTTAAGGAGATTAGAAGAACTCATCTCTGAAATAAAACCCCAGGGGAGGAAGACACCAGCCTGGGCAGGCCTGTGGTACAGACTTCGAGGCTGGCAATGGGCAGGGGAGAAACGTGGGCCCTGCCCATTGTGAGGGACCACAGATAAGTTGCTGTTCAGAAGAGCTTGGAGCTGACCCGGCCCAAGCACTCAGGTTCATTACCCGCCCCGATTCTACCTTCCAGAGTTTGCAGCACTTGGCTGGAAAGTTTATGAGAACTGGCTTATTCTCTGGTGTCTTGGCACTTTCCCTTCATGTCCTGATTGGAACCAGGGAGGCTGTAAGTGCAAACGTTTTTGTACCTTAGAGTAAATTATATCTGCGTTCCTGGAGAAGGCCGTGGTGAAAGTGTCTCTTGTTTCCAGTGGCCCCACTCTCCCCTCAGGAGACCCGAATTCCAAGCCGGCGCTACTATAAAGTTGATGAATGCGTGCCAGGCCCTAATCCAATATGCAATTGCCCTTCTTTCTCCTCTCCTTTCTGCAGGGAAAGGAAGCTGGATTTTTTAATAAGGTAATAGCACCTCTTTTATATTTTCCTTTCATAAATTATAAGGAATTGAAAGCAGAGTAAGGCAGCAGCTTGGTATAATGGAAAGATTACTGAACGGGGTGGGAGTGTAAATTGGTACAACCACTTTTGGAGAGCAAATTGGCAATATCTAGTAAAGCTGAAGCCCAGCAACTCCCCTTCCGGGCTAATTCCCTAGAGAAACTCAGGGCCACGTGTCTAGAAGACATTGCCGCATTGTCAGAGGGCCCCATGCTGGGAAAAATGAGTCTGTGGACAGGAAAATGGAGCAATGGTGTCCCCCAAATACTTACGGCAACATTATTTGTAACAGCAGGGGAAAAAATAGAAAAAGTTTAAGTGTCCATCAGTCAAAAATAAATTGTGGGTACCTGAGTAGTTAGAATACGAACCACCCCACATTTATCAACATTGTCAAATCTTGAGGACATAATAGCCACTTGCAGAAGGACTTGTATAATATCATGCTGTTGTATCACATTTTAAAAATATAACAAGGACTCTCCATACCGCTTGTAGAAGCGTACATGCACTGTAGCAGTATAAAAGCATGGGAATGATAAATATCGGATTCAGAATAGCAGTAACCTCTGGGGAAGCAGAGAGGAGAAAGTGACAGAATATGTGGGGACCTTCAATTGTGTCCTATATTTTATGTAACAAAACTAACCAGTTTCTTTCCAAGCTGTAAAACAAAAACTGTAGCCAGTTCTTGTGCATCATGAAAATCCCACCAAGCTGGGAGGTGGGCGCGTTGCTTTGCTGTATGCAGGGGCCGGGTTGGGCTCTGGCTTGGGCACTGATTTACCATGTGACTTCGACAAGTCACACTCCTCTTTGGGTCTCAGTTTCCTCATCTGTAGAAGGAGAGGTTTGGACCTTATAGGGCTTAAACCCCAAAATGAAGCCGCGGCGGGTTGTGCCCTGAGCCTCCTGAGCAGGTATTCAGCGAGGCCAAGGAAAGTGCACAGAGTGTGTCCCTTGGCAAGGAGTCTGCCTGGCATTTTTTTGTGCGTCCAGCCCAGGGCATGGAGGGTCCCGCTCACCCCACTCAGGTAGGTCACTGCTCAGCTTCCCCAGAGCCCAGGGGCAGGGCAGAGCCGCACGTGGCCATGAAGGACAGACGTGTGTGTCTGGCAGACACAGCCCCAGATCCCCATCCTGTGAACTGGCTGTGTGACCTTGGGAAATCCCTTCTCTGACGGGCTCGCTGTGAGAAGCTAAGAAAGAGGCTCCTTGTTTTTCCTAAGAAGGGCTGTGATGATCAAGTCTTACGGTGCCTGTAACTGTGCTGTAGAATAAAGGGCGCTGCTGTTTTGTCCTTTCCCGAGCCCTCATATCCAGGTGTTCTTCCATAGGCAGTGTTTCCTACCAAGTCTGGGCAGAGGGTCCCTCTGTGCTCTACCACTCTCCTCCCCAAAACCATGCTTACTTCTGGAGCAGAATAACTGTCCCCAGCTACATATAAGTTTGTGGATTCATTCATTCAATAAGTATCGAATGTCTGGTACCGTGGTAGGTGTTGTACATGAGATTCTTGCTCTCATGGAATTTATATTCTAGTGGGGAGAGAATGAAACTAAGCAAGCATGTTAACAAGATAACATTGGTATAAAATATAGTGTGACGTGGCAGAGATGGAGGGGTCAGCAGTGGGGAGCTACTGGAGGCCAGGTGTCCCCACTAAGGAGGTGAGCGACCTTGAGCTGAGAATGAGTGACAGGAGGCCAACAAACATTTTCTCTCTGCAGGAAGGTGAGTCGCGGGAAGTTAGAGGATGACTTTAGGAGGTTAGGTCAGAAGTAATGAGGTCTTAAATTAGGGCATTCGCTGTGACGCTGGAGAGAAGAGGATGCTAAAGGGCCGCTTTGGGACTTGTGTGTTGGACATGGGGTCAAAAGGATGATTGAGGAGGACTCCCCGCATTTTGGGTTCCAGCACCTGGGTACTGTTGGGGGCCATTACTACACTGGGAAGAACAAGTTTGTGGGAGAAGATAACTTTTATCTTTTGACCAGGTTGTGTGTGTGTGTGTTCTAATCAGGGATTAAATCCAGGGGTGCTTACCTACTCAGCCACATCCCCAAGACTTTTTTATATTTTATTTAGAGACAGGGTATCTCTAAGTTGCTTAAGGCCTCGTTAGGTTGCAGAGGCTGGCTTTGAACTCGTGATCCTCCTGCCTCAGCCTCCCGAGCCTCTGAACCATGCCCACCTTGCAATGTCATGTTTGAATTAGATTAGAAATGAAGATGTCACACAAGCAGTTGGGCATATCAGTGTGATACTCATTGGAGAAGTCAGGTCATAAATTGGAAGTCATCAGCACAGGGATGGTATTCAAAGTCTTAAGACTTTGATCTTCTAGGGAGAGACTGGGTAGAACCAAGCTTTGGTATCTAACATTAAACACTTGATCAGAGGAGGAAAAGCCAATAAAAGAGACTGAGAGGGAATAGGAACAGGTAGAGGGAGACCAGGTAGAAATGGTGTCACTCTGGTTGAGAGAGCTGAGTGTGAAGGAGGCGGGGTCAATGGTCAGATGCTGCTGAAAGGCTGGTAAAGAAGAGAAGAGAGCTGAGCCTGGATTTGGCAGTGCGGACTCACCGATGACCTCAAGAGATGACAAAGACTTGGAGGGTGGGTTCTGGAGTGCGAGGAGCCAGAGCGTGGTGCCCAGGATCTTTAGGAAGGAGGCCATGGGCCATGTGACACCACCACCCGGCCGTGCGATTCTGTCCCTCCACCCCCAACCACAGATGAAAGGCATGGAGTTTCACCATTGTCCTAGCTCAGGTAAAGATCAGAGACCATCTTCCTTGTGGCCCCTTTTGCTCTCCCTCTCCCTCCTTCCTGACACCTCCATGAGGGGAGCAACTTTCCTTCCTCTGGGCCCTTCTGCCATGATGTGCTGCCTCATCTTGGGCCCGGGGCAATGGAGTCAGCTCTCTATGGATTGAGACCTTTGCAACTCTGAACCCCAAATAAACTTTTCCTCCTCTAAGTTCTCATCCAGTATTTTGGTCACAGTGATGGCAAAGCTGCCTTACAGAGCCTCAGGAGATGCCTGAAGGTGTTCGGTGAATGAGTGCTGCCCCCTTTCTAGAGGAGGTCCTTTCCTTCTAGTCCATTCCACACTCAGCCCCATGCAGGGGAGACTGGGAGCCGCCACTCTAACCCACTTGATGTGTGGCTCTTAGTGGTCTCTGGTCTGAAACCTCTAATCCCATGCTGTGTCACAAAAACACCTCCCACCCTCTCCTGCAAACCTGTCCTCCCCTCACCTGTCACCCATCCTCCCTAGCGGTTTAAAAAAAAAATTTTTTTTTGTTGGACATTTTGAAACAAAGTAGACAAGATAGTAAAATGAATCTCAACGTGCTTATCTCCCATTTCCATAGTTATTGATGTTTTTCTGATCTTTCATGGATTCACCACTGTTTTTTTTTTGAAGCATCTTAATCCCATATTTATTCATTTTCTGTTACTACTATTAACAAATTATTCAAAACTTAGTGGTTTAAAACAATGCAAATTTATGATTTTACAGGTGTTGGAAAGACTGGGTCCCTTCTGGGTACTCTAGGGGAAAATGTATATCCTAAAAGGCTTCTTTGGGCTATGGCCTCCTTTCTCTAGCAATTATGTGATTGGATTGGCCACTGGGTAACCCAGGATGCTCTTTCCTTCTGAAGAGCCTTAGATCCATTATGTCTGCAGAGATCCTCTTGCCATGTAAAGTGACAACAGGTCCTGGGGACTACAATGTAGGCATCTTCAGGACCATCGTTCGGTCTTCCATACCAGACATCATTAATTTCCCCCTAAATAATTTGGTGTGCATCTGTGATTGTTAAGGTATATCTCTGAGCCATTACCAGACCTTAAATGTTTAAGAATAATTCCTTAATAGTTCATATCCAGAGTTTCCTGACTCGTTGCGGCCTTCCTGTCATTGGCTTGTTACCATCAGGTTCCAAACAGAGGCCACAGGTTTATTTGGCAGTCCTGCTGCCAAGTCTTCTTTATTCCTTAGGCCATCTGACCTGAAGGAGGTCACACATGTTATATTTGGCTGCTTGCTTCCTCATATTATTGTTTGGTGTGTCCCTCTGTCCCCTGGATTTCCTACACACTACACTGGTAGTTAGAGCTAAAGTTTAATTAGGATCAGATTCAAATTTGGCAGTATTGCACGTGTCACGCAATGACATCACTGGGCTACCTCACCTCTACTGATGCTAAGCTGGTGGATTCAGAAGGTGCCAGACTGACCTTCCCAGTGTAAATCCCCATGAACTTTTCATCTGGTCATTTGGACAGCCTTCTATCATTGCCACTTGATACATTATTTCATTAGGAGCTACAAAATGATGAATTTTTTTTTAAGGTACTGAAGGTTGAACCCAGGGGCACTTAACCACTAAGCCACATCCCAAGCCCTTTTGTATTTTTTATTTAGAGACAGGTCCTTGCTAAGTTGCTGAGGCTGGCTTTGAATTCACGATTCTCTTGCCTCAGCCACCTGAGCCACAAAATGGTGATTTTTATACTGCTATAATTCTTCCTTCCATTTTTTAAATCTGAGATTCTTCTATAAAGGAAAGTTTCCCCTAGTAACCATTCAGTTATTTGGTATAGGATAAATGCTTAATTCATCATTTTTTGAAAGCAAGTCTCAGAATAATGAGTTGGTGGCTCAGTTACCTACAAAAAGGTAACATAAATTTTCACTTTTGAATGGTTTTCAACTCAGATTCATGTACATATATGATGTATTTCACTCTTTTTGATGTTCAGTTTTTCTGTTGTAGGCCAATGGGAGCCCCTCAGGTAGACTTCTACATCCTGTTTTAATGAGAAGATGCATTAAAATTGGCCTTTGATAGGTTGGTCCTCTCCCTCCCAACACTAAGCACATCCCTAACTCCATAACCCTGATGGTTCGGTGGGTATCTGCTGCACCTTGAACTCCTTGAGGGAAGAATGGTGGCTGTCTTTGCTCCCTACTTTATCCCCAGCACCTAGCACAATCCTTAGCACACAGTATGCCCTCTGTCAAAAACAAGGATATACAAAGGGAAGCAGGAATACACCAACAGTGAATCTGGAGCACTGGGGGCCATTAGTGATCTCCAGGTAAGAAAACACTAGGAGTCCTTTCTAGTGAAAGTGGACATGATGACAATGACCAGGGTGATATTTAAGCACTTCTGTTTGGAAGTGCTAGTATAGCTGGGCAAAGGGGCAGATGCCTTTAATCCTAGCAGCTCAGGAGGCTGAGGATCTTGAGTTCAAAGTCAGCCTCAGCAATTGTGAGGCACTAAGCAACTCAGTGAGACCCTGTCCCTAAATAAAATACAAAATAGGGCTGGGGGTGTGGCTCAGTGCTTGAGTGCCCCTGAGTTCAATCCCTGGTACCTGTGCCCCCACCCCCAAAAAAGCGCTAGTATATATTAGGTCTTATTATTCCTAGTAACAGCCCTCTGATGCAAGACCAGAGTCCTGGTACAAGATAGCTCAGGCTCATCTTGTATCTTTCTTGTTTTAGACTTGGAATCAATCATTTCTCCAAGAACAGTTGCTTTCTTTGTATACAAAAATGACATTTAGAGATCACCACCTGGGAGCTTATGCTACTGGGCTGTCAGTTTGTAAGCCTTGTTAGTAAACAGAACTAGCAAACTGTATTTTAAGGGAAAAAGAATTAAGAATTCATATTGATTTTCCAGTGTGAATTTAAGATTATAAGACTTCTCAATGCAGTTAAAGATTTCTTTGTGGCTGTTTTTGTCCTGATAATCTTATCAGGGATTTTATAATCAAAATATCATGTTTCAGAGTGTCGGGGAGTATTTCTTTTGTCTGTGGCTCTATCAGTGTCTCGATACAAGGTTAAGGTGATTTCTCCTTGTTTGAATAATCCTTAAATATTCATTTATATGTTAATTCATATGCCAGGGCAGTTATTACTACTGGACTGCATCTTGTCTATTATGTGTTGTTTATTATCCCCAACGCTTTTTAGTGGAGGGGGCCTCTGATCCCCATCACTGCTAATCCCCTTCGCTGGAGTAACTGGTGGCATCTAACACCTACCTTCAGTGTGGACGGTGCTTTCATACACCACACCCCAGCTGTAGGAACCTGGCTTCGTCATTCCAATTAACAGGCGAGGAGACCAAGGCTCATACAGGGTCATTACTCATGTTCACATGGAGTAACACGTGGAAACTTGAGAGGCTGGACTGCGAGACACGATCCTAGACTTCCAATGACTCTAGACTTGGATTAATTCTACTCTAACAGAGGCCCTAACTCCCTGTGCTCCTGGAAAAGGAAGCTGTGGTGAGAGCTTTTCAGCAAATGTGGGCATCAGGGCGGGCCTGGGTCAATCAGTCATCCACTCCTATGCCCTTAGGGAGAGTTGAAGACCCTCCTGCCTTTGATTTGCAATAAGAAAGAACTTCTCCCGGAAGAATTCCTGCAGGAGAAGGTACATTGATGGGGAGTCAGACTTAGAGGTCTGACTTCACTGCTATTGACTGTCCCCAGGAAAGACATACAATCTGTGAACCTCAGTTTCCTCCGTTGTAAAATGGGCTGACAGCCTCCCTCTTGACTACCTGTTAGGGTCATTAAGGGATGAATTGAAGCAGTAGTTGAGGAAGCTTTTCGTGCTGTAAAAGACTCTCTGGACAGAAGGGTGTGTGGTCCCTCACTCCACACTTCTCCCGTGGCATTTCATTAGAAGTGCGCTCCCTTCACCCAAAGGCTCTCCAAGAAGTTGGCCAGTTACCCAGGAGGGAGGCAAAATGCTTTACTGGAGGAAACCAGCAAATAAAGAACAGAAAACAACCAAACACCAGGGGGTGAGGAGAATATCTGGTGTTTTGTGATTAATTATTGTGGAAGGAAAAAAAGAAACCTTCAGAATAAATAGGAGATAGAGATGTGTTATGAAAACTGAACGTGGGGTAACAATGGAGCCCACTGGAGCTGTGCCAGTTGGATTAACTGGCATTGTCCCAAATCCTGCTAGGTGGGATTATCACTTGGATTTCATGGATGAGGAAATCAGGGCTCATAGAAGTCAAGCGGTAGGCCCAAGAGTAGAGAGCTAGAACTGGAATCGGAACCAGGGCGCGAGGCCTGTGAGCTTCTCCCTCCATCCTGTCACCTCCAGGTCTCAGCAAACTGTGAGTTCAGGGTGAGAGAATTACACACTTAATAGTGACTCCACACAGAGCAAGCTTCCCTCTACTTGGTGAGAAAACACTGAGATCCTGCCTCCTCCCTGCATTGTCACCCTGTGGCACACAACTTGGAACATGGAGGGTTCTGTGAACAGGAGTCCTAGATGATCTGAGAACAATGGGGTGACTACCAAGCTCCAGACACTTCTGACAGCTTCTGGAGCCAGTGCTGGGGCCTGAGGTTTCACGGCCTCAGTCCCAGAGAGCAGTTTCTACCTGAGAGAAAAGAGAAGACCGAGCAAGTGAAGAAAGCCATGCGGGTCCCTTCCGGGAGCTGCAGTTACAAGGGCCGCCATTTCACCCCCTCCATTCTAGGACCAGCAAAAATGCTAGTGTTGCTCCTTGTCATATCTGATTTCATGAGCGCTGGATCAACTGTCATGGGGAGGCCTGGTCCAGGTTTGGTTTCAGCACAAATTTATGCCACACCTGCAGGCAAACCTACTTCACAAACCTGCGTCGCCAGAGTTTTCTCCACCATGACTGGCAGAGATGCCAAGATCACCACTGAGCACTTTCGAATCCCTCAGGGAAAAGTCTAGAACTTTGACCATCTTCTGTTGTTCACTTGCCTTTTAGCCGGCAGAGAGTGGAGAGATGCACTGCTGTTTTTAATGGGTAGAATTGCCTCTCTCAAGGCTCTGAGCCCGTCTCTGTCTGGGAGAGCCGTGGGGGACCTCCAGTCCCCTTGGCGGTTCAGTCTGTGTGGTCTTCAACCCCTGCGCACCTCAGAGTTTCATCTAAAAAACAGGAATAATGGCATTAACCTCAAGATTGTTGTGAGATTAGATTAGATTTAAATATATATATATATGTATATTTTAGACATACGTGGTATTTTAAGTAACTTTGAACATTTTTCCCTTTGTCTTTCCAGTGTACAAAGTCCTGTTCCATTCTCTATCTTCCTTTCCCACCCATCAGCAGAACACAGACAACAGGAGGCAGTTGAAACCTAGAACTTCTAATTCAGAAATCTTAACCTGAAACCACAATAGGGAGAAGTATTTTCCTCTGGTTTGAGAAAAAGTGAAAAAGAATGAGGGTTGCAAGTTGCTAGAGTTTAATTATTACATATAATTCTCTATTTATTATATATAAATACCTTTGTTGCTTTTATTTTGCCCTAGAGGGGAATAAATGACTTAATTCCCTTTCCATTCTTTTCCTGGTTGGAATTTTTGCTGGTTGACTCCCCTGCCTGTTTCTCTTTTGCGAAATGTATCTCAGGTGATGAAACTTTGGGGCAGAATGAACAACCTGAGGAAATGCAGGGCTTCTGCAGAAGGTGCCTGCCGCTGCTGCGGAGGCTGGAGCGAGCGTGTTTGTTTAACATCCTTACTCCCGCCTGCTCCGTCCCGTGGCATGTTATTTCCACTGGGTGGGAGCCAACGCCGAGTTCCTCCCCGTTGTCCAACCTTGAACTTTCTCTGCGATTATGTTTCATGCAGGGATTAGCAAAATGCAGAGGGGAAAAAACCTGAGAAGGTGTTTGGCAGGGCTCAGTGCTGCGTTAGCAGTCTGCTGCACGCGGGGCTAATTGGGGAGGAGCAAGCGCTCAGGAGCTCTTCATCTCAGATTGCTGTAAATGGCCTATTTATCAAGTGTCAAGCTGTTTTGTTTGTTTGTTTTTTATAACCCCCAAGGAAACACCAAATAAACAAGTAGTCCTCCCCCCCGCCCCCACCTCCTGTTAGCAGCAGGCAGAGTGAGTGGCTGGGGCCTCTGTCCTGACCTGCCAGGTGTCATCACTTGGCAGATCTTGAGACAAGTCTTGACCAAATCTCAGAGAGTCACTTTTCCTTCTCACAAGAGGCCACACTAACTCAGCTGTTAGGAGCAGAAAACATAGCAGTTTCCAGACTCCCAAAAGATAGAGTTTTGCTACCCAAGACCTGCTTCTGGCAAAAGAAGGGCAAAGGGGGATTTGGGGGTGGGTCCTCATCTGACCACCAGCACTCTTCAAGACTCCCGAGTGGAGTTGGGCAGCTGGGCACTGTCGCCCAGGTCAAGGGAGTGACCTGTCTTCACACCACACCCAGCCTCTTATGACACCACTGGTCTTGAACACGCAGCCTTTAGTAGAGGGACTTCAGGAGAACAGACATTGCCAGGAAGAAAGTACAGGAGGCCGCGGCAGGCATCCCCTCCACTCCAACGTTCAGAACTGCAGGCTTTTACAACCCTCCTGCGAGGCCCCAGGGGAAGCAACACTTTAGCAGGCACTGAGCTGCCACCCAGTCACTCCAGAAGCAGGAGCTCCCAGGTCAAGTTTCTCATTAAACTCTCAGGCCTCTGGCTGCATGTAAATGGTTCGCAGCACTTTCAAAGAGGGCGTGAGGCACCAGCTGGTCCCATAAAACCTGGTTGAGGGCTGGAGTCCTGGGAAGGAACCCAACAACCTGGAGATGTCAAGAAGACACCAGAAATGAGGAGACAGACTCAAAGTTTGAGTGACAGGTCCGAGGCTGGGATATGTAGCTAGACTCAAGTGTGACCATGGAAATAGACAAAAGTTCCAAGATAGGTATTATGGCTTCGATCCTTAATGCCCCCCAAAAGCATGTTACTCAATGCAGGAATGTTCAGAGGTGGTTAGATTATGAGCCATGACCTCATCAGCGAATGGATCCATGTGATGGACTCATAATTTGAATGCGCTACTGAGTGTCACTGTAGGAAGGTGGGTGTGGCAGGAAGGTGGATGTGCCCTTGGGGATTATATCTTGTCCCCGGTTCCTTGCACACACCCTTTCTTCCTGCTAGGAGCTGAGTAGCTCTCCTCTGCCACCCCTTACGCCTTACCTCAGGCTCAGGGCCATGGGGTCATCAACCATGGGCTGAAATGCTGAAACTGTGAGCCCCAAATAAGCTTTTGTCCTCTAAGTTGTTCTTGTCGGGTATTTTGGTCACAACAATAAGAAGTTGACCAACGCAGTAGGGCTGGGATTATTTGGCTCTAAGGGTCCCAACACTGTGCTGAGGAGATGAGACCAAGAGAATGGGGCCAGGTTCTGACTGGATCATTTGGGGAGCCCCACCCTGCTCCCTTCACAGGCCACAAGTGCTCCTTCCCCTGAAGGAAACTATTTTTTAAAGGTATTGTATTATCCCAAAGAGGATCATGAGGGTAGAATATGGGAAAAGGTTCGGAACTTGATATCAGAATACCTGGGTTATAGTCCTGATACTGCCACATACTAGGTCTTGGAAAGCAACTTAATATCTTAGAGCCTCTGGTTTCCTCATCCAGAAAGCATGTGGATTGGGCATATTATATAAAATAATATAAGAGAAAGAATTATTAATAGACCATTGGTAGATCCATTGCAATAATATCCACACTTCGTAGTTCTCAATGAAGTAGAGCCTACTTTCCTACCTCTTGAACCTAGACAGTCCTGGGGGTTTGGCCCAGAGAATATGGCAGAAGTGACACTGCACCAGTTCTGAGCCTAGGGCTCAAGAGACTTAGTGTGCTTCCTTTCTCATGAAATCTTTCCACCTCTATATGCATAAGCCCAGGCTGAGGGTGAGACCATATGGAGAAAAGCCCTGTTTTCTTAGCCATAGCCATCTTAACCAGAAACAGCCACCTGACTCCAAGCAGATGATAGTGTCCAGCCAAGAATGAAGGATCTCTGAATTCATCAGTAATAATAAATGCTTTTTGGTTTAAGTTATTGAATTTGGGAATGTTTGTTAGGCAGCAGTAACTAACTGATATAGAGCTTGTGGAGGATTTCACCAAAAATTAATTAGCCAGCATTAATCATTAAGGGTAAAGTAAATATCTTGGATAATAGCAGCAGCACATGTAATTGGTCACCAAGAGAAGCAATGTGGCTGCCAGTCCTGAGGGCTTTTCCCTGGGCCATATTCTTGGGCAGGAGGATGTGGCAACACATGAACTAGTGTCTTGGTCATGTCTTAGGTAGTCTTGGGGTTCAGAATAATGTAATAGTGTAAGAGAGGCAATCTCTAAAAGGAAGTCAGTGAGGTTTATAAAAACATAAGTTATTGTAACAGTAAGTGAATTCTTTTAGTGGACATCACTGAGTTATTAATGTGCAGCATCATAAATGTGAGTTTGAAATTAGAATTCTCATCCTTAGAGATTTGTCAAATTTGTCTGTCTTGCAAAGACGAACTTCTAAGGGTGGGCTCAAACACCATGCCATTTCCAGTGTAACCTCAGCTGAGACATGTCCTGGGCTTCAGTGGGGGCTGGTGGGCAGAGGGAAGACATCGAGGAATGTGTGGTGCTGGAGTTGGAACAGCTGAACAGCCTAGAGTCACCTTCATGGAAGATGAGCACTGGTCCGAATCACTGTCCAAGGAGTGTGCTAAACAGGGCTCTCGGTGGGAGTCTGCTCTGCTGAGTGTGCCTGGTGGGCTTCTCTGCAGGGTCTTTAGGAGATTGGCACCAGCAGACCTCCCCACCTAGCTGAAGATGGATCTCAGCCAGAGGATGAAGGGGCAGGGAAATGAGTGTCTTGAAAGGGTGCAGGGGAGTGACAGGATGGGTCCTTGCGCCACTTCAGTAGACTTGAAAGGGCCCCCAGGAACCCAGGACAGAAATGCAATCTCTCTGGGCACTAGTGAGGATGGGCATCATGATGGCATGTTGGAACTGGAGCAGGGCGTAGGCTGAAATGGCAGGTTGGTGACTCTGAATTCCTTGGAAGCCTGTGGCAATCATGGATGGTGGACAAAGAGAATTCCAGGCATCAGGCCATTCTGTGCAGGTGGTGGACATCACTGAGTTATTAATGGTCTTTCACAAAGAATTGTTGAAAGAAAGTGGCACACCGGGAGCTCCATACCCAGAAGTCAGAACCCCCACCCCCGCAAAGATGCAGAGCCTCAGGGTAGAGAAGAATAGGTGTGGAGGGAGAGGCGGCTCCTGGAGCGGAGAAAACACCTTGTCTGGGGTTAGTGAGGCCCAGCCTTGAGAGTCTGTGTCCACCGTGGAAAGTGAGGAGTGTGTCTTAGAGGGCCTCCCGGTCTAGACTTCAGTGACTCTGTGACTTTACAGAGGACCAAAGAGCAGCTAGGCTGCCCTCACATTCCGTTTCCATCGGTGTCCCTAATGTGGACAGAACAGGACACTGCAGTTCCTGGCGCAGCTGGTTGGCCAGAGATGGTTCCTCCTGAGCTGGGGCCGATCCTGGAACTTTGAAAGGTTCCAGGTTTGCTGTCCAAGGTGAAAGAACTCATTCTGTAGCAGTTTTTCCAGAGAAGCAGTGACCTCATTCACTGCTGCTGATCCGCCCCTCGAGCACACTGTGTCCCACGTCCTCCAGGGCCAAGGCAGGCTCCTGTGAGCACCCATGCAACTCTGTACAAGTGGACAGATATCCTCCTAGGACAGAAGAATTACAGGAAAGGTAAAGAAATTAGCAACACTCGTACCAAGTGATGGTGGCTGACGGCACCAGCGCCAGCACAGGAGGCTTGGCAACTGGAACCCAGGCTGGAAGCCAGCCCCGCCGTGGCCCCAGTCTGTGCCTTTGTGCTGGGCACTGTCAGCACAGCTCTGCTCAGTCCCACCTGCTGTAACCAAACAGCTCTCACCTCATTCCTGCAGGGCATGTGCCCACAGGACAAGTGGGAGTCAAATTGGGTGGCAAGGAAGTTTGAAGATTACTGGGGGACAGTGGCAGGGCACGATGAAATGTCACATGCTGCAATTGAAGGTGACTGTGCCCCACCACCAACTGTTGAGCACAAAATGCAGTTTGGACATTTTA
This sequence comes from Sciurus carolinensis, assembly GCF_902686445.1. Classification (NCBI taxonomy): domain Eukaryota; kingdom Metazoa; phylum Chordata; class Mammalia; order Rodentia; family Sciuridae; genus Sciurus; species Sciurus carolinensis. Next base: position 111,259,767 of record NC_062219.1, on the reverse strand, counting down.
CTCAAACATCAAAATCAAAGGCCTCTTTCTTTAGACTTGAATGCATCCTCCTGACCTGCCAGGCTTCTTTGAACTTCTGCCTCTTGATAACTGAGTGCTGTTGGGACGCAGGTGAGTTGGAGGAAAGCGTTATTCTCCAACACCTGAAACAAGGTGGTTCTTTGGTGTAAGAGAGCTGTGGGTGATTGGCAGAAAAAAGGCCACGTGCAGATGACATCGTGCAACAAATACGAAATACTGCGCCCTCCCGGGATGTTGGTGTGCAGAGATGACAAGCCGAGGATAGCAGTGTGTCCTGGTAGGGATGTGTGCTGTGCCCTGCTGCAGGGTGGGTACAGCCCCGCAGAGCTGTGCAGGTCCCCTTTCCCATGAGTCTCTCTGTCTCTCTGGCAAAATGAGCCACTGCCCTGTTTCTTGCTGCTCGGCACCATGACTTCACCACTTAATAAGCCAGGGAATCACAACCACATTTCAAAGAATCATTCAGTCTTCTCATTAAGATTCTATAGGATTTTCCCCCCACATTGATGGTCTTGCCAAAACAATGTTAAAAATAGACGTGGTGATGCTTTTCACATTTGTAGGCAGCCGTGAATGTCTAACAGCGTGCATGTCCAGCAGATGCATGGGGTTTAGAATTCAGCCCTGGATTTCACAGTTATATACAGAACACATATTTGTTAAAAGGATTTTTAGAAAACGAAGCAAAAAATCCAGTCTTGGGCATGGTTTATCTAGGGGAAGCAAAACCTGGAAGCCACTTCATTTTCTTGTGGGGAAGTGTTTGTTTATTGCATAGAACATTCCAGGCTAAAATACATATATAAAATATGGGAAAAAAATTTCAAAAGTGACTAACTCTAGATGTTTTTACTCATGTCAGCTCATATGATAAGTCCTCAAAATTCGAGATTCTGTGTTTTGGCTCCCAAAGAATAGAATTATTTTTGAGACAGTATCCTATGCTTGTCTGGGCCTGCCCAGCTTGGGAAAGGAACACCAGGATTTGGGCTAAGCTGGGAGGTGACAAGGGTCAGAGGTCCTGACAAGAAATGCACTGAGGCTGACAGCCTGGGATTTGTTAGCAAGGGAAGTTCTAGAAGCTCCTGGCGTACAGATGGCGAAACACTACACTACCTTAAAAGAGTAATGAAGCAAAATATAATGATTAAAAATATCAGTACGAAACAGAAGTAACTTTATGAGGAGTGTCCTTAATGAGTTCCAAATAAATCCCTGGCCTTAAACAAGACAAAACAAAACAAAAACTTGGCCTGCCCTACATGGTCTGTAAGAATCTTTCACAGTTGAGCCCAGTTGGAGGTAAAAAAAAGCCGCCTCTGTGCACACGGAAGATGGAGACACAGACCCTTCCCGAGTTCCTAACTCTACTTTTTGTTAATAGCTGGAACCAATCAACAGAAGATAAAGAATTGATGGCTTTATAAATTCAGTTTTTAACCATAACCATCATAACATTCTGATTAGCCTTGGCTGGAATGTTTTAACCTCTAGAAACACATCTACAAATGGAATTTTTCTTGCTTTTGGAACAATCATATACATGGAGGTTAACCCTCTTCTTCCCCCAGACCCTAAAATTTATTTTGACTAAAATGTTGAAGTCAGGGGTTTCATGTAGACACAGCTTAACTGAGTCATTAAGAATTTTATTGGTTAAAGTAGGCATATATTTTTCCTAGTAGACATAATGACATAACAGTAATAAAAATGTAATATTCAAGTAATTGCTGTAATGTAATTACAGTTTGGTCATAAAGTAAGATTAGAGGTCTGGGATGGCTGTTTGTGGGTGTGCATTTTAATGTCTGCATGTGGTCTCAGAGGTGCCGGTCCAGTCTCGGAAGTGCTGGTGCGTCTGTCACACAACCAGGTGGCTGAGAGCCCTGCTGAACCAGCGTTACCTAGGCATCCTGTTCACCCTATCTGCCCTCGCAGACTCTGGCATCCTGCCTTAGGTTGATGACCATCCCCATCGTGGAGAGCAGCGTTTCTGGTTCGTACACAGACAACAAAAGGGGAGTAACAAAGGCCAGCGTCGTCCTCACGTGAAAGAGAACACAGTTCAAGTGCACGCTGGAATGACCCCGTCTTTGCCTGATGTACTGCAGAGCTCCGTCTCCTAATTGAAGCTATAGGAGGTCTGCTCCTGTTATGTCCCTGATGTGCTCCAGCATTAGCCTATTCTGTACTGGCTTCTGGAGGGAAGAAGTTTCCAGACAGAGCCTGAATAAAAGGAGTTGTCTTAGGCATTTGACCAAAGTATTTTTTTTATCCAAGGATTTGCCATCATTGGAGATATTCTTAGAGCTATCATAAATGAATTTCACCCTATTGTTTCTTAATAGATGACCTACAGAAAGATGAAATTTAAGCAAAAGAAGAATTTAACCATTTGTGAACTCAAACAATAAAAACATAGTTTGGGAGACCCTTATCCATGGTTTCTCTTCCCAGTTGTAGTTACTCATGGTCAACCATGGTCTTAAAAGTAATAAATAGAAAATTCCAGAAGGGAACAATTCACAAGTTTTAAAATCGTGCACCATTTTTAGTAGTACGAATGATGTGATCTTGCACCATCCTGCTCTGTCCTGCCTGGGACATGAATCATCACTATTCCCACATATCCATGCTATATATGCCACCCACCTCTTGTTACTTAGGAACTCTCAATTATTAGATCAACTGTCACAGTTATCACAGTACTTGTGTTCAAGTAACCCTTATTTTACTTAATAATAGCCCCAAACTGCTGGAGTAGTGATGCTGGTGATTTTATTCCAGTATGTGTGGTTCTATTTTTAGTTATAGTGTGCTTAGTTCAGAAATTAGACTTTATCAGAGGCATACATGCACAGGAAAAACGTGGCATGTAGAGGGTTCATGTCACCTGGAGGTCAATAATTGAGAGACCACTTTTTTTTTTCTTTGTTACTATTTTTCTTTGTAATGAATAAATAATTTGTGGGGCGATCATTTGAGACTATGTAAATATCTACTCCTTGTCAGTCTTTCTCTCCCATCTATGGCCTTTCAATACCATACTTTCATCTATATTTGTAAGTTGGTATTCTACTGCATAGGACTTTCACTTTCTCTTCCATTTACATGCTTAACTTACATTGTATGGATTCATGAGTACTTGTTTTATTCTGTGGCTGCCATCCAATTACTATCATTATGTATTTAGATGCAGAAATTATTCCAGATTTGGCCTTTAGAGCCTCTTCTGGCTCCTAGTTTTGACATGCCCCCATGGTTCTTTGAGCAACTCCTTATTTTCTTATGCAAAAAGATGCTGCAGACTCATTTTTCCAGGAATCGTTCCCCTCCCGTCCTAGAATCAGCCCTTTCTCCAAGGAGCAAGCCCTGAATACCAGTGGAGAATGATATTTTGAAACTAAGATCTAGGTACTGTGTGTGAAAGACTGTCACTTTTTAAACATGTAGAGTTTATCTCCAGTGTGGTTGGATAGTTTTGGAAGACTTTAGAGTGTTTATATAGAGCAGAGCACGTTCCAGAGGAGAAGTCCTGCCTTTAGATCCTGAAAGAACTGCAAATCTAGGAGGAAATCGGCTTCTCTCTGCCCCCAGGGGACAATTCACTCTGTGTGCCAGTTAGTCTCAGCAAGTTGGATAGATCCTTAGTTTTGTCCTTCTAAGCAAATTCTGTTGTCTACAATTCCTTCAGAAGGATATCAATGTTCCTGATGGCTCCTAATATCTGCTCATTCATGATTCAGTCAACATCAACACATCAACTATTTCACTAACTTAACTTCTTGCTAATATCTGTGAGTTTATACATCCATTGTCTCTGAATCTGTTATGGATATGAATGACTATAAAGCACACATGTGCATGGATACAGGTAGCTCTGTGCCTGATCATTCCTTGTCACCAGTCGTCCTAGTAAATGGTGTGTGGTCTCATTCCAACCCAACTCTGTAGTCCTGGTTCTTTGCTGAGCCGAGGGCCAGGGAAGGCGAAAAGGAGTTTAGGGAGGCAGAGCAGTGGTAAGGGTGGCTTGAGCCAGGCTGGACGCGCAGGATTTCCTCTTTAACTCCTTTGAGGGAAGTCGAGGGAAAGCCGAGCTTGGGATTTGAGGGATCTAGATTGTTGGTTTTTACTTGGCATCTACTCTCTTACTGCTTGAAAAATGTTGTTTTTTCCTTAAACTTCTTTCTCATTAATCTTGTGTTAAGAGTGGTCTAACCCTGTTAGTTGCGTAGGTTGCTTCTGTTCCAATTAGCATATATTTCCATAAGTGTTGAGTGGGGCAGGGGAAGGAAGCAGCAGAGTTTCTAAACTATTGACCTTCAGGGACTTGTAGGAAGGTGTGTCTGACATGAGTGCAGCACAACTGGCTCGGAGAAAGCTCCACTAAATGGAAGTTATGGTTGGCTCTGCTGATTTATGCTAAGCAGAATCAACTGTGATGGAAACATAAAATATTTCTAAGCTTACACTTTAGTCACTCAATACAAATGAAACTCAGCCTTCTTACTTAAAAAAATAGACATTTAGAGCGCTGAGAATCTCCAGAGGAAATCAGGTTGTCTGCTGTCCTTGCGCCGCACATGCTGGGCTCGAGCTGAAAATGCTCTGACCTCTGATGGTCCCGAGCTGAAAGGTCCTGTGTGATCCTCACCTAAAACCACCCCCACCTCTGCACCGCGCGGCTTTCCATTGACAAGTTGAGGGGAAGTCAGAGCAAAGGCTCTAGAAGCCAAACCGATTCTTCGTGCAAGTATTGATAGGCCTGTGGCCTAACCAGAAAGTGAAGAACTGGACCAAAGAAGCTTATTTTGAGAGCAGGTCTGTCACCTTCCCTGGTACATATGGCAAGGGAGCAAACAGGAAGTGCTGAATTGGCATGGTTTACTCCCACAGGCCGAGAAATAAAATCAGTGTTTACCAAATGGAAAAGCACAAAGTTGGTACAGAGAGAAATGCTATTTTCATGCTTCTAAAAAGGTATTACAAATAACACAGTTTCAAACCTATAATTAAAAACTATTTTTAAAAAGTTTTGATTAGGTTCCCTTCAAAAATAGCCATTTTAGGCGGAAATAGAAGTCTAAATCCCCCTAATCCATACTCTCTAAGCACACCTCTTAAATATCAGATTTCATGAGTGAAAAAAAAACAGCATCTTAAAATCATCTAGCATAAGTTCGGTGTTCCCAATCAGTAGATGGGGAATCCAAGGCCACTGAGTTAAAGCAATTTATCAAATGCCACAGTTAGCCAGGAAGGGGAGAATTTAGGACCCATGTTACTTTCTCATCGGGCAAATTATGGACAGATTGAATTTCTTAGTGCCAGATTCAAGGAAGGCACAGACCTTGTGGTGACAGAGCCAGATGCATGGCTCTTGTAGCTTTGACCAGCACGAGACCTGTGGGTCTGAACTGAGTATGTAGCCCTCGGCATCTCTGAACAAGGTCCTTTCTTTTTTGGTGTCAGTAGCCTAACCTGAAAAATTAGGTAATTTAATATTCTTAAATTGTGAATCTGAGAAAAGAATGAACTGAAGAAGTTGATATGACCTAGGGAAATACAGAATAAACTAATGGAAATTAAGATAAATTATTCTGGGCAGGAGTAATAATTCATTATATTTAAAAACCTAGCAGGGTTGTCTGAGGTCAATTAAACTTTAATAACCCAGGTTTCAGAACAACATCAACACTCAAAAAAGAAATAGTCCAAGAGAAGAATAGGCAAAACACATGATTAGGTAACTCAAACAAGAACGTCTACCCATGGCCAATGAACACAAAATGTTCCACTTGGACAGTACTCAAAAGTAGAAATAGATGCAGTGGTCAGACCTTCCTTCATTTAACTAGAGAAGATTAAGAAGGGTGATACCTAGAATTGGGGAAGACAGAGAGAAATTGATTTTCAAACTTTGGTAGTGAGAATATTGGCAAGATCTGAAGAGAGTGATTTGGAAGTGTTGTTTTTAAAATGGGAATTCCAACCAGTAATGTAGCAATTTCAACTCCGGTCTACCATAAAGGAAATAAACAAATTTCTACAACCAGTGTAAAGAATTAAAGATAGGCATAAAGTCACTGCTGCTCTTAACAAGATATGGTTTATTTCCTTTTCCCTTAGTCTGGACTGGCCTTGTAACTAGCTCTGACTGCAAAATGTAGCAGAAATGATGTTGTAGGTCTTCTGAGAGGGGCCTCTGGAGGACTGGCCATTTCTGTTTCCTCTTTCTTGGAAGGTAGTTGCCTTTCAAGTCCAGTTACTTGGAGGCCACCATGCTGTGAAGAAGTCAGACCTTGTCGCATGCAAAGAGAAAGATCCTCTGGTGGAGCGCAGGGCTCTAAATTGACAGGGAAGCCTTTTCAGTCTTTTGAGTCCAGCGGGGCTGCCTGTTGAAAGGCTGCTGAGTTAACTACCAGATGATGCCAACTGGGACAGAAATGCCTAGACAAGGCCCATCTGAATCCCTGACCCCCAGAAGCATGAGAAATAATCACATTATCTTAAGTAACTAACTTCTGGGGTGCTTTGTTACACAGCAAAATATAAACAAATATGATCACTCCATTAGGTAAGGAACCACACTAGCTGAGGTGCTTACTGAGGACAAAAGGAGTATGGGTTGGCTACCTCTGGATCACTTACAGAAATGTCGGCAGTCTACAGCCACGCCTCCCTGAATGAACCTGATCTTGGAAGCCAAGCAGGGGTGGGCCTGGTGACAATATGGTTATGAGTATTTCTTCTTACTTTAATGTGGATACAGCTTATTTGTTTAGGTATTAATTCATTCTCTTCATTTCCTTCCTCTCCCAATCCCTCACTATCTAACATAAGATGTATCAATAGTAACCACAAATTTCAGTATTTAGGTTATAGAATATTAAAGGGAGTGAAATTCAGAGAAGAGAAGAACCACCATTACCTCAAAATAGGTATCCTTATGGTACTTAATAACCTGTTTCAAAAAAACCTATTTTTTAAACCTAGTTTTAAATTTACAGAAAAATTGCAGATAATACAAAGTTCTCATACAACCCATCCCCAGTTTCTTATTACCAAGATTTTATATATTTGTCACAATTAATGAACCAATACTGATACATTATTATTACATTAATTTTATTACATTAATAAAGAAGCCCCTCCTTTATTCAGATTTCCTTAAATTTTAGGGTAATGTCTTTCTGTTCTAGAATCACACCCAGGACACCACATCACATTTGTACTTTATCTCCTCTTAGCTATGATAGTTTCTCAGAGGTTCCTTGACAGTGGAGGAGTATAGTAAGATATTTGAGATTCATGTGACACTTTTCCCAAGATAAGAGCGGGGTGGTGGTTTGGGAGGAAGATGGCCAAGGCAGTTTTCTTCTGGAATACAGGGTTAGTGTGCTTTACGTTAGGTGGGAGCATCTTGCTGTTGTCTTTATTTGGAGGTTAAGGTGGTTAGAAGGTGTGTGGGATGTCAGTTCACAAAGGGAGGGCTGTGGTCACAGATAGTATGCCAGCTTGGTGACACTAAAATTGCTCTCCTAGAATCCTTTTCCCTGTGTTCTAAGTTAGAATTGGCCAAGAGAGAAATTTATGCAAAATTGGGGAGGGGGAAGTGAAGCAGTCATAAGTTACTCGATGAAGTCTGCGGTGGCGAAGGTAGTTCTGTAAAAGGCAGAGAGCTGCCCTGGGTTCTGGCTCCCTCACCTTCTTCTACTCTCATCCCGTGCTGATTGAATGCCCTGCTGACCAGCAGTGGCTCCTGGCTCACTACCAGACATGAGTGGGCCCACAGAGGTGGTAGTTACCACAAACATGGCTTCCCATGTGCCCTCCCACTTTTGGCTTCTCTGACTGATGAACTGGTGGCTTTCTCTCTATCTTCCAACATCTTTCCTAAGCCCTCACTTTCTTAGCCCCTCCTGCATAAAGTCTGATTCCTGGTGCCCTCCCTATAGCACATAGGGGTTCTGAGTCTGTGACTGAACCCTGACTGATAGTCAGCTATAAGAGACATTCTTGAACTGAAAACAATTATAAAAGGTCAGACAAAATACAAAAACAAATATGTAAGTTTTTTTTTTTTAAATGCTACCCCAACAAATTACTACACACTTAGTGGCTTAAGCACCATGTTTCTAGTTCTAAAGGTTGAAAGCCAGCATGGGCTGTGCTGGACTGAAGTGCTCTCAGGCTGTGTTCCTTTCTGGACGCCCTGGGGAGAACTATTTCCTGTTTGGTCAGGTTGTTGGAAGATCTCAGTTCCTCTGGCTATAGAACCAAGATCCCCATTTTCTTGCTGGCTGGAAAATAAGGATTATCTTACAGACCACCACAGGCCCTGGCTTGTGACCCCTTATTGCATCTTCAAAGCCAGCAGTGCCAAGTCCTTCCATGTTGCATCTTTTGTTCCCTCATCTGCTTCTAAGAGCACATGATTGGATCAGGGCCACTGGCATAATCTCAGATACTTTCCCCATCCTAAACCAGTTGATTAACAACTGTAATGCCATGTGCAACTGCAGTTCCGCCTTTTAAGGTGATGCAACATATTCACAGGTTCTGGGGATTTGGACGTTGTTGGGGGGACTGTAAGTTACTGGAGACATCAGGAAAAACAAACCAAAACAGAACACTTGAAGTAAGTAGGATTTAAGAGCAAGGTATTAGAGACAAAGAAAAAAATCACTTCTCCCCAGGGAATTTGCAGTTGTCAGGGAACAGAGGTCAGTATGAAACAGTAGTCTGAGCCTGTGGCACTATGCTGAGCGAGGGAGGCAGAGGTGGGAGTTGGGGGCCTCCAGGGTAGCTGAGGAGCCATGATCTCAGGGGGAAGATGCACAGAGGAAGCTGTGATTCTGCAGCTTTCCCCAGAAGTGCGTGTCAACTCCAGAGCTGCACGTGTGTGGGCCAGTGACAACAGCAGCAGGACACTGAAGGGTGACGAGAAATTTCATCAATTTCTTGAGGGGCAGGAGACTCAGAGGTTCAATTCTAGGGTCCACCAAGGTGGTAGAGGCCTGGGAAACAACACAGGGATGATTTCTAGGAATGAGGGCAAAGTGGAAATGCATCTGTCTCCATCTGACGATGCCCCATGGGCCTGTCAGAAAGCTAAACTCCCTTTGGAAGAAATTGTCATCCAGAACTTTGCTCTCTGTTTTTTTTTCCCCATATGCTGTGTCTGGCATTCAATAAAAAACTGCTGAGCAAAACAGGAAACAACCCAGTGACTGGAAACCAAGAAGAAAAATTCTAAACAACAGAAACAGATCCACGAGTATTGGGGTAACCAGGAAGGGACTGGAACTGGATTTTCTTTCTTTCTTTCTTTTTTTTTTTTAAAATCAAATGATAAATGACTGAAAAACAATTTAAAAACCCCTAAAATTAAGAATTCAAGCATTGGGTCGAATAGAATTTTAGATGCAGAAAAGACATTCTGTAAAGATAAGAGGATCAGCAGAAAATCCAGATTGAAGCAGAGATGGGAAATACAGAAAGGAACACTGGAGACATGATTTATATAGTTAAAAGTGTATACACACATGACTAAAGGCCAAGAAGACATAAATGAATATTTTTTTTTAAAGTAGCAAAGATTTCAAGAAAATTGACAAGTTATCCAGTCACACAGATTTATGAAGTTCTACAAACTCCAGAAAGATAAACACTAAGAAAACTACATGTAGACATGTCATACTATAACTGCTGAAAAATAAAAGAAAAAAAGAAAATCTCAAAAGCAGTCAGAGAAAAGCAGACCTTCACAGGGAGAGCAGCAGGAAGGTGGACAGTCACAAGGATAGAGGTTAAAAAATAAAGGATGCAATCTGATGTGTGTAAAAAATAATGCACATTCTATAAAAATGACAAAACGTTAGGAAAAAATATCCAAAACAGGGTGTGATTAAGTTAAGAATGAATCAGACATAGTATGGAATATTCAGCAGTCATAAAAAGTGTCATGAGAAAATGTTAGGAGTAGGAAACCAAGTGTGTACTGCATGACCCCACCGCATGTGTGTGGTACATGTTCAATATCAATGTTTAGTCTCAGTGTGGAAAGGACTATAGATAATTCTTTTTCTTTGTGCTTTTATGAGTCTTTATGCTTTTATTTGCAATGAATGTGGTTTTATTTTACGTAATAAGAAGGTTTATAGAGTCAAAGTGTTCAAATGATAAAAAATGTTAAAACCAAGAAATACAAATTAGCATGTTGAAGAGTTGTGAGAAGGACAATATCCTATATTTGAATCTAAGTGTACCAAAAATTATATTCACTGTAACTATTCTACTTCAATTAAAAAGCAGATAAACTGGGTCAAAAAGCAAGACTCAACTTTAAGTAGTCAATGAGAAAGATATTTTAAATATAGAGAAACAGAAAAGTCAAAAGAGGATGAAAAAGTGTATATAATCCAAACACTAATCAAAAGACAGTGCAGTTATTAGTATCAGAACAAGTGGAATTCAGAATATGAAATGTTGCCAAGGATAAAGAGTGAAATTACATAATGCTACTGTAGGGAACATTAGTGCATCAAGAAGATGTGCCATTCCTAAACATGTGCGCAACTAGGAACTGAACTTCAAAATACTCTATGCAGAAACTAGTAACACTTAAAGGAGAAATAGACACGTACACAATTTTAGTTGAAGGCTTCTTCAACTCTTCTCTTAGTAACTAACTGGAAAAAAATAGGAAATCAGTAAGTATATAGAATAACTGAACAATGCTATCAATCAGCTTAACCTAATAGACATTTAGAGAACACTATACCCAACAATAACAGAATATACATATTTTCGAGTACACATATGCTGGATCATAAACCTTAACAAACATAAAAGATTTAATCATAAAGTATATTATCTATCATACAAATAAACTAAAATTTAATTACAAGATATCTAGAATATTCTCAAATATTTGGAAAGTAAGTCATGGGTCAAAAAGAAAATCAGTGAATATTCTGAATTAAATAAAAACAAAAACACAACACATCAAAGTCTGTGGGATATAGGTAAAGAGTGCTTAGAGGGAAACTTATGATATAAACCCAGAGCAAACACAAGGCAGGAAATATGCAGATAAAAGTAGATTGTTGAAACTGAAAACAGAAAAAAAATTGAGAAAATGAGACCAAAGGCTGATTGACTGAAAAATCGATAAAATTGATAAATAATATGCAGATGAGGAAGAAACGAACTGACATTCTCAGGAATTTAAAAGAGGAGTATCACTGCAGATCCTATAGCTATTTAAGGATAAGAACACAATTTTATGAACAATTTTATTTTAAAAAAATATTCGTTAGTTGTAAATTGTTCTTTATTTTATTTATATTTTTATGTGGTGCTGAGGAGCGAACCCAGTGCCTCACACATTCTAGGCAAGCACTCTATCACTGAGCTACAGCCCAAACCTCTATGAACAACTTTGTGCCAATGAATTAACTTGTTAACAAAGCTCTCTTGAGAAGTGACAGAAAACCCAAACAGCCATAATCTAATGCTACTCAGAGCTAAAAATTGTCCCACAAAGAAAACTTCAGACCCTAATGGACTCTCTGGTGAATTCTTTTTTTTTTTTTTTTTTTTTTTTTAAAGAACACCATTCATATAGAAATACTTTCAGAATATAGAAAAGGAAAAAGTTCAAAGTCAGTCATTTTATGAGGCTATAATGACCTGGTATAAAAACCAGTGGTGGGGGGCAGGAAGACATTACAAAGAAGCTCAAGATCAATATTTTTCATGAGCACAGATGCAAAAATACTTTTAAAATTAGCAAATCAAATCCATCAAAATAAAAGGAGGTTAATACATCATGATCAAATGGCATTTATCCCAGTAACAGAAGCTTCATACAACATTAAAAAATCAATATAATCTACCACCAAAATAAGAAAAAACTATGATTGTCTTCAAGGATATAGAAAAACTTTTTGAAGATATAGAAAAAAACCTCAAAATTTAAAACTTCAGCTTTTCCAGATACTTTAAGGCAGGTCCCAGAATCTGAAAAGTTTTAAAAAACACATTTCTGATAAAGGTTCTGTTATCTAAAATATACAAAGAACTCCTACATTGTAAGAAGACAACCCAAGTTTTTTAAAAAATGGGCAAAAGACAACAGTGTGACTCTGCATTGTGTTGAATCAGAGAAATGGAAAGTTATACCCCATTTGTGTACAATGAATCAAAAAAATTAAAAAAGAAAACAATGGGCAAAAGATTTACAAACCAAGAAGAGATACAGGTGACTATGAACACATGAATGTGTAATATCATTAGCCATCAGGGAAATGGAAAATGAAATCACAAGGAGATGTCATCTATTAAAATGCCTAAAATTACAACAAACATACCAAATGTTAATGAAGATATGGATTAACTAGAAACCTCACATTTCTGGTGCCAAGTGGAAGTTTGGAAAACAGCTTGCCATTGCTTATAGAGTTAAGTATTCACTTATCCTATGACTTGGTAGTCCTACTCTTAGGTATTTACCCTATTCACAAGAATACAGGAGCCCACAGATTTGTCCATCCATGTTCATAACAACTTTATTCTTATTTAACTATTCTTAATATCCAACAAAAGAAAACAATCCAAATGTTGACTTAATGAATGGATGAACAAACTATAGGGTACCCATACAATGGAATATTATTCAGTAATAAAAGATACAGATACACAAAACGATGTGGATGAACCTCAAAAGCATTTTACTAAGTAAAAGAAGTCAGACATTAAAAAAAACCTTGAAATTCAAATTCATATGGAATGATTATATTTTGGTTGCCATTCTGGAAATGGTAAAACTGTAGGGATAGAAATCAGGGGCTAGTGATGTGGTAGAGAGAGGATCAATTACAAGGCGACATGAGAGAACTTCTCTTGAGTTCTTGTATCCCCATTATGGCGGTGATTACAAAACTGTGATCACAAGTCATTGAAGGCACTATACATCTAAAAAGGAAAAAAAAGTTCAGAGGACTTGGGGGAAATCGAGAGAAGGCTTCATGGTGAGAAATGGAGTAAAACAAATGAGAATAGTATTTCAAGAATCCACAGAATTAAATGCTGATCGATTGTTCCTTCATTTAGTAAACACTGACTGAACATGTTCTATGTGTCAGGCACAGTTCTGAGTGCTGGGATATGGACAAAACAGACCATAATCCTTAATTACAAAGGAAAGAGACTTTAAACAAATTAAGTCAATCTATGATGTGGTAAGTCAGAAGATGGTAAATGTTAGAGTGAAAAAGGAAACCAGGCCGGGAGCAGTGATGCTTGCCAGTAATCCCAGTGGAGGTTGGAGGATCCCAAGTTCAAAGTCAGCCTCAGCAATTTAGTGAAGTCCTAAGCAACTTAGGGAGAACCCGTCTCAAACAAAGAGCTGATAGCTGAGAACATAGCTCAGTGGTTAAGCACCCCTGGATTCAATCCCTGGTACCAAAAAAGAAGAAAGGCAGGGAAAGAGGAATATAGTGTGCAAGGGCAGAGGCTGGGGCTCCAATATTTAAAAAGGAAGGCCTTACTGAGAAAGTGATATTTGATGGAAAAATTGAAAGGCAGTGAGGGAGCCACAATAACAGCTTTTAAGTGTGCATACTTTTTTTTTTAAAAGGAATTATTTGTTTTCATTTATTTTTGTAGTGTTGGAGATAAAACCCAGGGTCCTGTGCATGCTGGGCAAGCACTCTACCACAGAGCTACCCATACATGCTTTTAAACAAGAACTCACGGTGTATTCAGCTAACATCATCTAACTTCCATAATAATGATATAAAAATCTTTTAAAGTGATAATTGGCTTTGACAATTTATACAAATGATTTACAAAATAAATATAATCTTTGTTGCAACGGAACAAGAAAAGAATTGAGCTCCAACCAAAAGAAAACCACACACCTTAATCTATTTTTAACTATTACCGACCCCCCCCCAAACTGTCCCTCTTTCAATTTTCACTATATGTGTTTCTGGGAAAGCTGAATGGCACAGCTTAGTATTAATAAATTTTTAGTATCATAAGCTGGGAAAGGGGTTAGAAAAAACAGGAGGAAATAGCCTATCCATATGAAAACAATAATCACGTAATATTTATTGTCTGGGATTGAAATGTTTCAAATACACAAAGTAATAAAATGTCAGGAAAAGCAAAACTTCCTAATGTTAAAAATATCATAAATTTTTCCCCAAATAAGACACATGAAAAAAGTTCAGGTGATACTTTATGTCAGAGAAAAAAATATCCTTAAGCTTAAGTTAAAGCAGCCCCAAAGCTTCAGAGGGCTCAATTCACTCACTACTGAAGCACTAAGGAGACAATAGCAGTTACCGTAAGAGTATAAAAACAGGGGTTTATTTTTAGCTTGAGAATCAATTTTAACATAAACTCATTTGGCTTTTATTCTATTAAAAAAACAATGTCAAAAAGCTACCAGGATTTCAGTATCACTCTTAAGTAAACCTATATTTTAAAAATCACAATGGCACATACATATATATTTTAAAAAGAGTGGCACCTATATGGGAAAAACATGTTTTATTTATTAATCCTGGTGGCTTCACGAGTCCCTGTCTGGAATGGCACAGCTCTCCTCAGGTCCTGCACTCAGTATTGGGTGTATGCTCTATTATTGGTTGTTTGGCTTTCACGGGTACTAAAAAGAATTTTTTTAAATGAATGAATAGATATAAAGAAAACAGACATTTTAATTGCAAGCTATTCTTCAGTGCTAAACTATTGCTTCCAAGTCACAAAAAAATTCATGACTTTTAGCCTAAATAGATTTTTTAAAGTATTTACTTTAAATTCAGTGGCCATGGTATTCTAGTACTTATAGGGAATTTTTATCTTAAAAAGCTCATCATTTTAAAAAATAAACTATTGGGAGAAGTAGTACATTTTCAAAGATGGACCATCTATAAAAATAGAGAATTTTATTAGTCTATAATCTTTTTCAAGTTTATACAAATTTATAAATTGCAAATGCAGTGTGACTGGGACTAACTCTTTATGAGGTCCTTAACCCCTGCAAAAGGACTCCAAATCACAGTGACCTTCTGACAAAAGCCACAAGAAACTTCAAGCACGGGGTCTTTTGTACTTTTTTCTGAGAGACACTGTATTTGTCTTTTAGAAAAAGCCTGTGATTTTCTATAGTTCATGAGATTTACTGGTACATTAGTGAAACAAGCACTGGTAAGATTTTAAAGGCTTCTGAGCTCTTGTTTAAATGAGTAACTTCTATCAACTAAAGAACACATTTATTGAATATGTATTAAGTACACGTAGTGATTACAAAGAGGTGTCAATTCAAGACTTGCCCTCAAGAATTTTTTTTTTAATTTTTTTTTTTTTTTTTTGGGGTTGTCAGTGGATCTTTTATTTATTTGTATGTGGTGCTGAGTATGGAATCCAGGGCCTTACACATGCCAGGCAAGCGCTCTACCACTGAGCCACAACTCCAGCCCCTCAAGAAATTCTTAATGTGGTACAAGCTAATGGCAATGCAGTGATGATTAGGGACACTAAACAGGAAGCAGAGAAAACAACAGGGGCTTAAAGATTCAGGGAAGGAGTTCCTGGCTGCTGACCCAGGCAGGAAACTATGGCAAGTAAATGGGGAAAGAGACCACCAGGTGAACCTAGGAAAGAGGCAGGTTGATTTTTCAATTCTGTTAACAGAAACAGAGGACACCTATGCAGCATATTTAGGGGCACCAGGAGACCTCACTCATACCGTGCAGGCCACACAGGCAAGGCTCACCTACTCTGTGATCTCCAAAGACACACAGGCTGCCAAAAGGTTGCCTCTTGTTCACCTCCCTGGTTCTGGGAGGCAAAGGACTTTCTATCTCTACAACTTCCCCAGCCCCACGTTGGGTAGAGACACAAGTCATAAAACTTCCTGGCTGTTTAGAGTTGGTTCTTAACTCCAAGATACAGTGATCAACCATTCATTCAGGTCTTCTGCTATCTGGCCCTTCTGTTTCGTATCTTCCTGTGGGATTAGAAATGTGAAAAGATCTTGTTTATGTTGCAGTGTGAGTAAAAACTGTCCAAAGCAGCAGTTGCTGCAGCTTAGGGACAACCTGATGAAAGGCACATACAGGTCAGGGAGGGGGTGATAAGAAATAGCCAATGTACTAGCAGGTGAATTGACGTCTCATATGTGGCTAGAAGAAGCAAAGCAAAACCATCAGAAAAGAAAGCTATAGTACCACAAGCTGGTGTACTGTTACCTGGACATAAATCAGTGACTTGTGAGGCAAAACAGACCTAGGGTTAAATTAAAGAAGGTACTAATTACTGACTAGAATGGGAAATTATCATTTGTAATTAAAATTGTGCTTAGCAACTTTCTTTGCATTTTTCTATTTATCTGTGTACATGATTTCCCTCCAAACATGCAGAGCTAGAAGCAGAGCTAGAAGAAACTAGGACTACTGTATTATAATTAATGAGAACACTTTAAAGGGTCATTTATATCAAGTTTCAGAGCACTGACATGTACTTTTGTATTTGCTACTGCTACTGCAAACACTGTAAACTAGATGGGGATTATTTTGTAACATGGATAAATAATTTTAATGAAATCATAAAATAGTAGCCTGTCTGATTAGTATTTGGGAGAAATCCTGTCTTCCAACAAGAGAGGCTTTGTTATGTAGATCTTTAAGGAAGTTTTTCTCTTAATTTGTATAGGGACTCTTAACATGTTCACTGATCACACATTTTTCTTAAGCGTTAAGACACAAAAGAGGAATTGGAATGATTCTGTGTAATTTATTCTATTACACATTTGATATTATATTGTGTATATATAATACTTGGCATTAAAGAAGGAATGTTAAAATTTTCTTATAATTGAGTTCTTTTGGTACTGAGAAGTGCTTCTAGATTCAAAGTTAGGCAGCAATTCCCTTTACTATGTTATCAGAAATCTTTAGTACAGTTCATGCTGTGTAATTGTAGGATTAGTGCTGGGTACCAGCACCAGTGTCATTTTGTGAAACTGTGGAAAGCACTGAACTGCTATTCCTGAGTCTCTTCTCTCCTACCCACAGGCAACAGGGAGGACAACAGTGTGTAACTCAAAGGGGTTGTGAGCAGCAGACAAGATAAACTACACAAAGCATGTAGCACAGGTGATGTGCTGTAATTATTACAATGCTGATATGTCTTTTTTTAATAGCAAGTACAACTTTACCTGATGTAAGTAAAACTATCTTTTGGTCATCTTCATATATTTTTGGTTTTACTCTCCTTTGGGTTAAAATGAGAATAGTGAGTACTGGGTGGTGATGAGCAGAAAAGGGATCATGAATATGATGCTCTGTGCAGCATTACAGTGGCTCTTCTAGCCATGAAATACTGTGTGTGGGTTTCTTGTGCCTTTGTAGGAATTGATTGCTTTAAAATATGTTCCAATTCCCAAAATTTCCATGACTTATGACAGTTTGAATACTTGATATTTTATTCCAGAAAACAAATGCAAGTCTTTTTTTTTTTTTTTTTAAAGTGCCATGGTATTCTTGTCCTAAACTTGAAACTTACTTTAAGAGATATGACTTTTTAATATTTGAGTTTTTAAAGGCATCTGGCCCTTATTTAACCATCACATTTACATCCAGTTCCTGCAGGCATGGTTTTGTTGTTTAAGCTTGGCTTGATGCCCTCTGCAGAAAGCCTTTGCTTTAATGAACACAACTCCACTGAAACTGATCGAGTCCTCTGCTCCTTTCTACCCCCCACCACTGTACAATAGCACAAAAAGTACTCATCTTGAATTCCAACTAAGAAGATAAAATAAGAAAATACACTGCTGGAGAATTAGCTTTATGGGGGGACACTGCTATGACATACTCAACTTGTTGCCCTTAGATTATTTGCAGAAGTGTTTATATACTATGAAATGTTCAGCTGGAGCATACAGGAAATTGTAAAATATTTTATGAGATGTATACATGGTTGATGGTAGAATTTTAAATGCAACCTGGGAAGGTTCTATCTAAATTCCAGAAGGGCAGATGAGAGAATACATTCTCTGTAGTGATTTAGTTTTACATAAGGGGATTACAGGAACTGGAAAGCAATGCCTGATTTGGGAACTGTATTTTAAAAATTCAAAAACTTAAACTTTATAATTTTTAAACAAGTAAACTTGTTTCCTTTCAGACCAAGAATCACTGCTGTGTTTATTTGCCTTCTATGTGGTAAAAACATTAAATGTGGGTTATTATTTTATAAAAACAAAGGACAGATGGTAATAAATTAAGAGTTCTCCCTAGATTCAGGAACTATATATACCATTTCAAAAAATTTGTGCTTCTGATGGTTTTCAAATAAAAACCCTCAGTCCTAAAACTGGAATATTATTTTTGAATCTCAACTATTACAAGATGGGACGGCAAGAAAGTTAATGACATAACCTCCAAGCAGCATGTTCAGAAAGTCACACTTCCAAATTTAGGTGAAGGGAGAAGTATTTCTCTTTCTTTTACCCTTAATATAGGGCGTAAATCTAGAGGAGAGGTTATTATTTGTTGGTCTGTTTTCAACTGAAGCTCTAAAACACAAAGGACAAAAAACAAACTAGGGTTGTATAGTCACTGACTTAAAGAGTTGAGCCTGATATGTAAGAGAACACAGGTCAATTAGTTAAAATCCCTCTGAAGAAGAATTCGACACATAACACTTATGCTTTAGGATATGTTGATAATTGATATTATTTAAAAAAAATAAATATACATTGTCATCTGGGATAAATATGCTATAAAACTCAAATGAGTCTTGGTAATATTCTAATGCTAATCAGTATGATGAAGTATAATATTAGATTGAAAGTTAGGAACCATGGGTTCTCATCTCTGCCATTACTGAGTGATTTGGGGAAAGTCCCTTTCTTCTCTAGGAAATGTTTTTTCTTCTGCAAAATGAGTGATTGTTCTCAACTATAAGATTATCTTCTGCTGTTATTCTACATTAATGTTAAGACACATTTTCTGAAACTTTCACTCTGTAAATTTTCTATTTCTATACTCACTGCTTTAAGGAATTTTATTTCACTTCAAGTTTACCCTTGTGGAAAGTGTAAGAGAAAAGAACCTAAGTGTAGAAAAGGGAAAAAAATTAAAAATATTAATATGGAGCAATCATGGGGACATCTAGGCTGGTTCAGGACAGACATAAACGACCTTGTTTTATTCTAAATTCAGCTCTCTGGCTTATGATGAAAAGTGAAAGGTTATTATATGAACTTACTGGGCAAAACCAGATTTTATAAATAATTACCTGTCAGACTGTTCAAGATAGACAAACATAGACCAGACCAACAAAAACACAGACCTGTCATATTTCTGAGAGAAATGTACATTGAGTCTTCCTTCTCTGGGACTATATGGAGATCAGGTAGAATAAGACGAAGGAAAAAAACTAACCCCTGTATTTTCTGTCTTGTGCCTATTTTAAAATGTGCAGGAGAGGAGAAATTTCAATGTGAAAAATTAGCCACTGAAAATTTTTATACCTTCCATAAGGCTGGGAGATGAAACCAAATACAATAAATGCTGTCATTTTAAAAGTTAGGATGTTTACTGCAGACTTTCAATTTTCCATGATTAGGGATGCCAAGGAAAATAAGGATGATGATAAAAAGAAAAGTTTACTTGTACATTTCAACCAGCACAGATGGAACAACAAAACCCTCTGGCAGTTTTTTTGATATTATATATCTGTTTTTTGTTTCTGATGTGCAGATTTTCCCCAAGAGGATTAACATAGAACAGGTAAATGACAGTTAACAAATGGGAATAACATGGCACAATCACACTGAGACTCAATGATTTCATCACAAGGAAAAAATCTTTCATGCTTCTCATTTCTGTTTTTATTAATTCTTTATAAAATGTTGTTTGGATGTGTGTAAAACCATGATAAAAGTTAAATTACACAAAATTCCCACAGAATTAAAAGAAATAACTTCTTTCTTTGCAATTCATGTTTAATCAGGAACTGTACAATTTCATCTGCCATATTTTGGTTTGTTCCCAAGAGTTAGAGTTCCTCATTTACCACAGAAAGTATAGATGCCAGAAGGGTAGTGCAGCTTCTCCCAGCAAGCAATGTGGCTGTCCAGTCTCCGGCTTGGTGGCGGTGCTCAAGGGAGGAAGCAAGCTCTTCTGCTCCCTTCTACTGCTTCTGATTGCTTCGGATAGGGCAGGGCATGGATAGGATGGTGGCCTTATCAAGAGAAGCAGGGGAAAGGAGGGAAACGGAGGAAGTTCCGTGTGAGGAGAAAAACACAACTGATGGCAGGAAGTTGGGAAGAAGGCATGAAAATGACCCATATTCAGATACAGTAATAGGGGAAGGGAAGATGAGAGGGAAACAGGCAGTTCATCAGGTCAGTTAGATCTTTGATTAGTTATAAAACAAATAGTTGTCTCTAAAATAGATGGAATATAGTCAGTAAGTGTTGGAAAGTAAAATTGGTAGGACAGTGGGAAGAGAAGATCAACTGTCCTTTAATTTTGCCTCCATTGTCCCAAACCTGGATTGTGAAATGTATCAAACAAGACTAAACACAATGGGGTGGAAAGGCATTGCTTTTAGAATATGTGCGTCGAGGGTAGCAAATCCATGCCAAATTAAAATTTCAAAATCATGTGATCTGCATTTTTGTCCACCTACATGCTATCCCAAACATCCTGCCATTAATTAGCTAAATGATCCATCTAGTAAACAAGTCTAAGTGTTGAGGGGGCTAGAAAAGAGCAGGAGTCAGCCAGTTGGTAGTCACAATAAGCCAGTCCACTCCTGAAGATACGGAGAAGCTAAACTTTTATTTTGTTCAAGAGAAAGCACCTCAGCATAACACCGCCCTTCCCGTCGCAGTAGCCACATCAGCAGGCTAGAAAAGCCATCCCATTTCTGCGGTAGGCACTCTGTCAAAGAAAAAGAAATCTGCAATGAATTATCACATCCAGTCACATAAGGAAAGAAGGCAAAAAGCAAGCAGAGCTTCCTTCCTGTTTTGTAGACTGCTGGCTATAATCTAGTAGGGTGCTTAATCCGAATATTTCTGGTGGCAAAGCTGTAGCAACTATTCTATTAAAAAAATCAGTGTGGTTAACAAGTGGTTAGTGATTCTATTTTTGGGAAGTGGGAGATAGGCAAAGTAAAACATCCCATTTTGTTAATTGATTGGGTTTGGTTAAACCAGAGAGATGTTGTGCTGAATTTGTTTCTTTTATAAACATATGTTCTCTATTCAACATGCTCCAGAATCACTTATAACTATCTTAATAGTTTATAAATTACTGACTCATTATAGTCTTCCCAACCCTAATTTATAGTCTGAGTGAACAGATACCAAGAGAGGCCTTACCTCTTCACTAAAATATGATTTCAGAGTTCTACAAATTATAAAAAGTATAGAAAACCTGAACCCTTACATACTTTAATATACATATATGTACATACTGGTCATGGTGTGATAAAATATTCCTATAAAAGAAAACAGGAAAATGGACAGGAATTGCAATAATAAATGTATGAGTGATAAAAGCAAAACTGCATGCTTTTCGTGTTGCAGAGTTTTTTTTTTTCATTTCGGGACTGGAAGACCTGGACAATACAGGGCCTCTTGTGAATTGTCTTGAATCTTATTTTGTTCTAAAGTGGAAGAGAACTAAAATTCAGAACTTCGAAATAATGCCATCTTGCAGGCAAATGGATGAAATTGGAGAATATCATGCTAAGTGAGATAAGCCAATCTCAAAAAACTAAATGATGAATGATCTCGCTGATAAGCGGATGAGGACATATAATGGAGGGTGGGAGGGGTTAGCGTTAGGGTTAGGGTTAGGGTTAAGGAGGGGGGCAAGAATGGAGGAAGGAAGGACTGTATAGAGGGAAAAGAGGGGTGGGAGGGGTGGGGGGAAGGGAAAAAATAACAGAATGAATCAAACAACATTACCCTATGTAAATTTATGATTACACAAATGGTATGCCTTGACTCCATGTACAAATAGAGAAACAACATGTATCCCATTTATTTACAATAAAAAAAAAAAGAAATAATGCCATCCCCCCTTTCACTGGCATAATATGCCTTATTTGAACTGGTAGCAGTCACATTCAGAGAATACATAACCTTCAATTTTTCTATTATCTGTTTTCAGAAAAATGGAGAAAATAATAAAACCTCATATTAGGGATTTCTGCCTCTGAAGCTAAAACTCTTGGGCTCTTGTGAAGTCTGTGCACTTTCAGCCCAATGGATTTTCTAAGAAGTAGAAGAGGTATGCAGCTAGAGGTGGTTCTGACACACAGAAAAACATGACAACAAAGGAAAAACTCTTTCCAGGACAGTAATTGAGAACTATGAAAATCAGTAAGGAAGTAATGGGAACCCTAAATAGCACAGAGTGTCTGGAGGGCAACCTAGAGAAAAGAACAAGCAAACAGCCCTCTCAGTGTCCTGTAGCTTCGGGATCATGACTGCTGTAGCTACAAGCTTGAGTCCCATCTGTGCTTGTTCCATGGGAATAATCTAGCAAATGTCTCCTCTTTAGTCCACAGCCTTGAGACTACAGCTACTGGGACAAAGTCCCTGCTTTACTTGTATCTGTTCACTGGCAGCTGGGGCAATCCCAGCAGCCCCAAACCCTGGTACCACCTGTGTACCTTGAGTGCACCTGGCAGGAACTCAGGAAGGTCTCCCTCTGTCTTGGGACTGCAGCTGCTGGTGCAGACTAGCCCGGCACCACCCAAGCTTGTTCCTGAGGACCAGGGAAAGATTCCATTCGTGTTCTGCTGCTCTAGGACTGCGGTTACCAATCCCACAAGCCTCATCACCACCAAAGTTTGCTCCACTTGACCTAGGGAATTCCCATCCACCTCCTGAAGCTCTAGGGCCACAAATACCAAAGCCCAAAGTCCCAATACTACCTGTACTCACTCTGTGGAACTTAGGAAAGGTCTCCTTCATATCTCACTTCTCCAGGTATATGCATACCAATACCACAGGCCCAAATGTTACCTGCACATGCCCTGAGGGTGCCAGGGGATGCTTTTATACAGCCCATGGACTTGGGACCACAGCTGCTGGTGCCAAAATCCCTGGTACTGTTTGTTCTTGTCCCATGGCACCAGGCAAAGTTATATGGGTCCTATAGCTCAATGAAAGTGGCTAACAGCACTTTTGGTCTTAGCACCAATTGTTCTCCAGGGCCTGCAGAATGTCCCCTTTGTGTTCCACAACCTTAAGTCTACAATTACTGGTGCCACAGGCCACAGCATCACCTGTGTTCCTCCCTGCACTATGTGAGGAATGTCCCATCTCAACTGTGGCTCCGGAACTGTGCTACAGGCCCAGACATCTTCCCAAACCGTTCTGAGAATTCTGGGGAAAGTCACATCCTATGGGTTCATATCCACACTTGCTGACACAGGTTGTAGAGCTTCCAAAACAGACTAGAACAAAAAGAAGAGTTTCTGTGCTTGAGGACAGGTCTTTTGAATTAACCCAGACCAAAAGAAAAGAATGAAGAAAGCCTACACAATTTCAAGACTTATGGGACATGATAAAATTTCAATACATTTGTTAAGTTAACAAATATTTTCATTATGGGAATTTCAGAGGATGAAAGAAAGGGGAAGGGCACTAAAAATCTACTGCATGAAATAAGAGCTCAAAACTTCCCAAATCTTAAAGAGATATAGACATCCAGGTACAAGAAGCTCAAAGGACTGCAACCAGATTCAACCAAAATAGTTCACCAAGGAATACTGTAGTCAAAATAATTAGACAAAGAATCTTAAAACAGCAAGATAAATAGCATCAAGTCATATATAAGGGAATGCCGACTGGACTTACAGCAGATTTCTCAGAAGAAACTTTATAGGCCTGAAAAGAAATGGGATGATATATTCAAATTACTGAAAGAAAATAAAAATAAACCACATCACAAAAATAGAGGTGGAAACAAAATACAAAACAAGCAGAATACAATTAACAAAATGACAGAAGGAAGTTTAAACTTATGAATAACTGTGAATATAAATGGATTAAATTGACCAATCAAAGGGCACAGACTGGTTGAATGGATAAAAACAAGACCGAACTATATGCTATCTACCAGAAACCCACTTTATTGGTAAAGATACACATAGACTAAAAGTAAATGGTTAGAAAAAGAGAAGTTAGACAAATGGAAAACAAAAGTGATCTGTAGTAGTTATATACAATAAAGCAAACAAAGTAAAAACTGTAAAGAGATATAGAATGCTATTATATACTGATGAAGGATCAATTCAGTCAGAAGATATAAAAGTGATAAATATGTATGTACCTAACACAGGGCCATCCATATAAAGCAAATATGAAATTTAAAGGGAGAGATAAACTTTAAAAAAATGCAATGGTAGCCAGGGTCTTCAATATTTCACTTTCCCCATCTATATAGACAGATCATACAAACAGAAAATCAATAAAGAACTATCTGAACCACACAATAGTGAAAATGGACACTATAACAGTGAATAACAGTGAATACACAGTCTTCTTTTCAGCACATGTATCATTTTCCAGTATAGATCACGTGTTATTCAGCTTTTTCTCTGCTGTGACCAAAGGACATGACAAGAACAATTAAAGGAGGAAAAGTTTATTTGGGGGCTCATGGTTTCAGAGGTCTTAGTCCACAGATGTGACTCCATTCTTTGGGGGCAGAGGTGAGGCAGAACCTCATGGTGGAAGTGTGTGTCTGGGGACATGGCACAAGGAAGGAGGAGGTGGAAGGGAGGAAAAGAGGGAGGGGAAGCATGGCAGCACGGCCCGCTCTGCTCAATAAGAACAAAATATATACCTCAAAGCTGGCTCCCAGGGACCAGCCTCCTCCAGCCACACCCTACCTGCCTGCAGCTACTGCCCAGTTAATCCCTATCAGGATATTAACATACTGATTAGGTTAAGGCTCTTACAACCCAATCATTTCACCTCTAAACTTTCTTGCATTGTTTCACACATAAGATTTTGGGGAATACCTCATATCTAAACTGTAACAGATCATGTTAGGCCCCAAACCAAGTCTCAATATGAAATTTTAAAATACTCAAATCATATCATGTATCTTCTCAGGCCATAACAGAATAAAACAAGAAAAAGAAGAATGAGAAGTATACATATATATAAGAAATTGAATAACATGCTTCTAAATAATGAATGGGTACTGAATAAATTAAAAAGGGAAAAAAATGTCTGGAAGCAAATGAAAATGATAACACAACATCAAAATATGTGGGATACAACTAAGCAAAACTGAGAGTGAAGTTTATAGTAGTACAATATTTTATAATAAATTTATACATCAAAATGACAGGAAAGTGAAGGGAGGGGAAGGGGTATGGGGGTAGGAATGATAGAGTGAAACAGACATTATTATCTCATGTATATATATGACTGTATGACTGATGTGATCCTACAATATGTACAATCAGAAAAATGAGAAATTATACTCCATTTATGTATGATTTATCAAAATGTATAAATGCATTCTACCATCATGTATAACTAATTAGGACAAATTGAAAAAATTTAAAAATAAACCTAACAATATATTTCACGCGCTTAGACAAGTAAGAATAAATCCAAAATCAGTATGAGAAATGAATAATAAAGAGCACAATGGGATAAAAAAAATCAAAGCTAAAAAAATACAAATGATGAATGAAACAGTTTCTTGAGCGGACAAACTTGAAAAACCTTCAGCTAAACTAACCAAGAAAAAAAGACTCAAATGAAATCAGAGATGAAAAAGATTATAACTGATACTACAGAAAGAGAGGCTCATAAGAAACTATGAACAAATACATGTGAAAAAAAATTGAAGAACCTAGCAGAAATGGATACATTTTGGAACACATACAATATACCAACTGAATAAATAAAATATAGAAAATCTAAACAGACCAATAATGAGTAATGAAATTAAAGCATTAGGTGAAAATTTCCCATCTAAAGGAAGTCCAGGATTTGATAGTTTTACTAATGAATTCTAAGAACCACTAATTCTAATAATTCTTAAATTTCTCCAAATTAATGAAATGGGAGGAACTCTAGCAAATTTTTTTGAGGCCAGCATCACCTTGATAATAAAACCAGACAAAGATACAAGAACAACAAAAATGTACAAGCCCATATCTCTGATGAACGCAAGTATAAAAATTCAATAAAATACTAGCCAACTGGATGCAAAAAGCATATCAAAAATATCATACACCATGTTCAAGCAGAATTTATCACAAGGATGGCCCAACATATGCAAATCAATAAATGTGATAAAACACATCCATGGAACAAAGGATAAAGTTCAACCAATATACACAGAAAAAGCATTTAAAAAGATTCAATATCCCTTCATAATAAACACTCTCAAAAAGTTAAGTATGGAAGGAATATACCTCAACGTAATAAAGGCTACAAATGAAAAACCCACAGTCAATATACTGAACACAGAAGAGCTCCAAGTTTCCCCTAAAATGGGAACACTCTTATTTAAAATAGAACTTGAATTCTTAGCAAGAGCAATGAGGCAAGAGAAAGAAATAAAGTGCATCCAGATTGGAAAGGATGACATAGTTTTAGACATACAAAAACCTAAATATGCTATTATAAATTTTTTGGAACTTGTAAAAAAGTCAGTAAAGTTGCAGGATACAACATCAACATACAAAAAGACTAGCACTTTTATACTCCAATAATGAATTTGCTGAAAAAGAAAGCAATCTCATTCACAATAGGTACAAAAATATTTTTGGAATAAATTTAATCAAGGAAGTAAAAAAATCTCTACAATAAAAATGATAAAAATGATGAAAGAAATTATAGTGGACACACACACACACACACACACACACACACAGATATCCTATGTTCGTGGATTGGCAGAATATTATTTAAATGACTATACTACCCAAAGTAAGATATAAATTTAACATAAATCCCATCAAAATGCCAACAATTTTCTTCACAGAAACAGAAAAACAATCCTTAACATTCATATGGAAGCATAAAAGATCCAGAAAAGCCAAAATGATCCTTATGGGAAAAAAATATGCAAAGCAAGAGGCATCAGAATACCTCACTTCAGAACATCCCACAAAGCTGTAATAATCAAAACAACAAGGAACTGTCGTAAAAACAGACACATAGACAAATGAAAGAGAGAAGAGAAACCAGAAATTAATCCCATCCTCACACATCCAACTGATTTTTTTTTACAAAGGTACCAAAAACATACAGTGGAGGAAAGATAGTATCTTTAAAAAATGGTTCATTTTGTTAAGTGAAGTAAACCAGGTACAAATAGACAAAAATATAACATGTTTGCACTCAGTTATGGAAAGCAGTAGGTCCATCTCAGAATAATGGAATGGAACAGTGGTCACTAGAGACTGGGAAGGGCAGGACAGATGGAGGGAAGAAAAATAAGGATCACCAAAACACAGGAGGAATTAGTTCTGGTTTTTCTACAGCACATCAGGGTCACTATGGTTAGAGCAATTTGTATTTCAAAATGACAAGAAGAGTATGAATTCCCCAAAGCAGAAAAATGATTAATGTTTGAAGACATGGAAATACCTGTTACCCTGATTTGAAAATTACATATTGTATATATGTATCAAATTGTCATAATGTACCCTATAAGAAGGTATAAATATTATGTCTCAATAAAGAAAACACTTTATGAAACATCTTTTATGATCAAGATAATGCTATGGAGGTGCTAAAGAGTCTTAATCTTAAAAAAAAAATCAATTAACTTGAAAACCTCTCCAAATTCCTTGCTTACAGAGGATTTACTGGAGCTGTCATGCTTTGGAGCCTTGGTTGGAATTTCATCAATTGGTTATGCTGTTATGCAGGTTACCCTGCATCAGTTTATCATGGGTTAGAAACCTAGTTTCATTGCTTTCTCTTCTTTCTTATCACAGGGCTGTTTGCTCTAATGAGTACTAAAAAACTCCCGAGTCTGCCTCCTAAGATTTTGGAGAATGGCATTCAATGATTCCTCAGAAAGCCACTAAAATCTTACAGGAATGGGGTAGAGGTATCTTTTGGCTCCCAGCCATGGCTGCCCTGGAGAGGTTTATGCCAAAGTAACACTTTCAGTTTCTTGACCCTGTTGTTTTACACGTCACAACCACAATGACAACCTTCATCATATAGTATTTAAAGCACAAGGATGACTTAACATTTAGGTAAATGGACCTGGCAGTAAAGCTAGATTCTTTACAAAGGTAAATGATTGAAGAGAGTTCTGTTCAGGAAATGAGGTTTGGGGTCGGGGGAAATTGCGTCTTGTCTTTTCAAAGATTAATTCACCTTCACAGATGATTTATCTGCATTCTTCGCAAACAACTAAAAAATTATGGGCTTATTTAATAACAAAGATGCTCAAGTAGCCAAGTTTAGAGAGGAAATCAAAGTTTAGAGTAATCTGGATTTCTGTAATGAGTTCTTCCTATTCTAAAATAAAGAAGGAACAAACAACCATGCGTAATTAGTGAAGAACAATTTCAGCAAACCAATCCCCGAGGGTCCTACATCCTGAATCACTGCTTTTTCCTTTTGATGTCCAAAGGAGGTATGTTGTCTATGTAAGGCAATCATGGGAATGTCTCAAATTTGGCATCCTTTCCAGGGTAAGCAATTTTACAGGAAGATGAAGACAACTCATCTTTGTGTCAACTGTGAATGTTTTTCTGTTTGTGTTGTGAAAATTTAACCAAATTTAAACTTTGCTTGGTATAAGGGTCTTCCAGAGGTCACATTCTCATGAAACACTTTGCATCCTACTTACTTTCTTCTGCTGAATCCTAGGAATGAGTCCCAGTTCCACAACTTCACATACTCCTAGTTAGTAAAACTCAGACTGACTGAAAACAGCCAGGACCCTCATCCACTATCGAAAATCATAAATTAGTCAATAACACAATCAGATCTCCTCCAGCAAACGGGGTCCTAATTGCTATGTGCCAAGTCAGTTTTCTTTCTGATTTAATAAAACTCTGTTCTCTTTTACTAGTTTCTCCTTTGTGGATTTATTGGAAAGTTCAAACATTTGAGCATCTCTCAAAGTCAGCAGTAAAGATGATACTTTATTTTTTAAAAGATCATAGGTTTGCTGTTTTTTTTTTTTTTAAATTGAGGATCAAACTAGTTCCCAATTTTTGATGTTTGTTTATTGACTAAGCTTCAAATTATGACTAGATAGGCAGACAGAGATCCTCTACTCGCTGTACTGGGCATTCATTCATGTGTGCTTAGAAAAACAGGACTCTTTCTGTTGTTGTTAGCTGTATGTGAATAAGCTAGAGAAAACTTAACTACCAGATTGTTCTATTTCTTTTTTTTTTTCAAAATGGGCCATTAATTAGTAGATTTTAGAGAACAAAAACTAGTATTAAAAAGCAAGAAATCTGGACATGGTGTTAAGTGCATGTAATACCAGTCACTAGGGAGGCTGAGGCAGGAGGATTGTTCAAGGCCATTCTGGGCAACACAGTGGACAACCTCTTCGGGACAAAAAGAAGGGATTAATATTTATCTTAAGCATAAATAGATAAATAAATAAAATGTATCCAATTGTCCCAAGTTAAAAATTACTGTGTTTATATTTGTGC
This sequence comes from Sciurus carolinensis, assembly GCF_902686445.1. Classification (NCBI taxonomy): domain Eukaryota; kingdom Metazoa; phylum Chordata; class Mammalia; order Rodentia; family Sciuridae; genus Sciurus; species Sciurus carolinensis. The sequence goes on along the minus strand of NC_062219.1, from coordinate 111,230,028 downwards.
CATTATTCTAATACAGTATTAACTCTAGATAAAAACCATCCCTCTTCCCAATTTGGACTTACATTTTATTCTCACTATCTTCTCTGATTCCTTTCTGCTTTTCATACTTTATATAAAAGAGCATAAGACTTTTGTTTTAGTCAGCTGTTTTTGCTGCTGTGATCAAAAGACCTGATAGTAACAATGTTAGAGGAGGAACAGTTTATTTGGTGCTCATGGTCTCAGTTCATAAACAGCCAACTCCATTGCTCTGAGGTGAAGGTAAGACAGAACATCAAGGCAGAAGGGTATGATGGAGGAAAGCAGTTCAGGACTGGACAGTCAGGAAGCAGAGAGGCATCCTCACCAGAGACAAAATATATAGGCATGCCCCCAGGGACCCACCTCCTCCAGCTACACCCTACCTGTCTACAGTTACCACAAAGTTAATCCCTATCAGAGAATTAATGCACTGATTAGGTTAAGTTTCTCATAACCCAATTTTTTCACCTCTGAATGTTCTGGTATTGTCTCACACATGAGCTTCTAGGGGACACCTCATATCTAAACTATAACAACTTTCATTGTAGCAGGTCCCAAATTCCTTTATAAATACTTCATTTTTCAAAAGCCTAAGAAGTGGAATAAGGGTCCTATTATCTGAATTCCTATAAATTTGTGTAATCTGACTTTAGCAAATCTTTATTGAGTTCCTACTATACCGTGTAAACCACTGTGTGTTTGGAGTTGCAAAGGATACTAAGATAACTAAGACTATCCCTGGCTTAATGCTTCCAATTTAACAATAATGTTTTAACTACCCCAGTAAAAGGTAGCTGAGAAGTCATTTTTTAGGGGGAAAAAGAGGAAGAAAATAAAGTAGCCTTTTTGTTTGCTTTTTTGCTTAAAGGTTAATCACAATATTTATCTAACACATTTTAAAGGGGCATGAGATTTATATATTCTCAAAATTGATTTTACGAAGTACTTTCATGTGCATATCTAACTTGAGCCACAACAAGTTGAAAGGTCACATATTCTTTTTTATAAAGTGGCATGATTAATGAGAGGTAGATTTAGGATATAAATCCCAGGGCCTATATTGTTTTCATTATGCCACACTATCTTACATTAAAACAAAACAATAGTCTCCCCTCCCAGAAATGTGCTCCACCCACATCATCACTCACACATATTCTCCCAGTCCTAGCAAACTCAATTCTTGTTAAACTTCATTTAAAGGGTAAATTAAAATATTACTTCAAATTCAAACTAGGTCATCCTGGCATAATACTTCAGAGTGCAGAGATGGGCCCTGAATCTAAATCATCTTTGGTTTGGAGGGATTCTAAACTAGTTCTTATAAGAATAGCATTCAGAACACCATGTCCAGATCACTTGGAAAGCTTTAAAAAAATAGATACATCAGCTCTTCAAAGTCAATTGGTGTTCCAAGTTTAGGTTTTGGAATATGTTTGAAGCATCCCAGGTTATCTGGATGCTCACTGAAGGCTGAGAAGGTGGTAGAATGGATGCAATATGAACATCCTAATGTTGACATCTAATGAACTTAATGCAGAAGAGAAAACAATTGAGGGTTTCACACTACGGCTTTTACCCAGATAACAGATAGGTTACCTGGATCCCTTATCTTTCTTACTTTCAGGCCATGTGTAGACTACTTGTATTTTTCCTTCTCAGATGGTGAGATGTCACTGTAAGGAGCTCAGCCTGCCTGCCTGCCACTACATGTTTATTAATATCATAGAAAAAGAAAACTGGAAACTAAGTTTGCTATACCAAGCTGAATAAACCCTTTGCTAGCTTCTACAGTCAAGACACATTAGAACATTGGAATTAAAAACTATTTTTGTTAATTTTTCTAGCCCAATGATTAATTAAAGAGATGAAAGCCTAATGCCCAGAGATGGTGACCCATCCATCCATGGTGATGCAGGAAGAGTACAGGATTTCTGAGTTAGCCTAGTGCTCTTTATGGGTGGTTCTGATTCTACCCAGAGCAATGTATTTAGCTTTTCTGGCCTTAATGAGGAAAACAGATGTAAGGAAAGAAATTGTTTTTTGAGATTAAGAGGCCTTGGGAGCAGAACAAGGTGAAGGGACCAGCGAATGGGGTGGGGACTTAAATGATGTCCCAACCAGTTCAGCTGAGTAGTTAGAAGCTTTTTGTTCTGCTTCTGGCTCTTCTGCTACATGATTAGCAATCCATGGAGAATCAATTCATTTCCCTGAGTGCTCACAATAATTTTGGTAAATGGATAAAATATCAAAATAATTAAGATAAAGCTGGCTGAAAGGTTCTGTGGGAAATGTAAGCATCTTTAGTACATTCAAGGGGGTGACATTCCATGTGGTTCTAGTGAAGTCCCACTAAGGCTGTGTTCAGTGTCTGATTTAGGGTTGAGCAAATAATGTGGCCTGCCTGGATCTGTTCAGAGCTGGCCAATTTGGATTAAATCCTGCAGTAATAGGGACAATAAAAAGATTTGGAGCATACAGTCACCCTCTCCCAAACCACCATTAGTTCTTAATTAAGTGTAGGACAGATTCTGCATTTTGGATGATTTTTGGACCACAGGAGCTGCCCTGGTTACCAAAGGCCTGGAGATTTCCCAAATGCTCTTCTCCACTGCACAGGAGAGAAGAAGGTGAGCACAAGGGCAGAACTTCTGTAGCCCTGGCTCTGCTCTGCTGGGAAGGATGGCGAAGGGGCAGCCGAGTAAACTGGGAGCAAAAGGCTTTCACTGGCCCTGATGAAATGTTTGGCTTACTGGAATACTTGGTTGAGCTGGGGCTGGAAAGGTAGGTACTTTTCTAAATTTCATGTATAAATGCTCTTTGATGAGTCAACTAAATTAGACCCCTTTTCTATCCCACTCACTCCCAATTTCACAGTAAAATTTAGTAGTGCTTTTTAATTGGCCTGTTCTTCCTCTCTTCTGGTAGCAAAACAGGAGATTAGACCAAGGTTGGGTTAGCTGTCTCAAATTCCACAGCCCCCACACACCCAAAGTCAAGTCTGTCCCCTGTGTCCAACCCTTCTTCTAGTTCCTCTACTTGCCTGAGGGATGACCATACCCTTAAAGACATATTGTTTTGCTTTTATACTATAAATCTTTGAGGCTCCGGAGCTTCATATCAAAGCCATGCAATAACGTTTTAAAAGATAAAATGTGCTCCTTGTCTTTGTTGCTCTGTGTCTGCGTGTGGGCACGAGATTTAATTATAATGAATAAAGCAGAATGGTGGTCTAAAACTCTTAAAATCAAAGTAGGAATCATGACTGAATTTCATTAGCAAACATAAATACAAATAGGCGCATCTTGTTTGTAACATTGCCATGTGACTTTTTCCCTTTTGATAATTTCAATGTAACTCTGATATTTCAGAGAACCTAAATTGAACCATATGATGTATAGCACTGTAACATGCAAAACTCTCAGCAAACATATTCCATTCTGTGAACTTCTCCCACGTTATAAATACCCTGTGAAAATCATGGAGGGCTATTTATCAGACAGTGCAGCCTTCATTTAAGAACAGTGAGGGAGCCCTGCCTCATAAGTAGGAGTTCCTCTCTGGCTGGCAGAGAGGTGGGGGGGGGGGGAGGGAGACATAGCGTTAACTCTCTATTCCAAGTAACCTGGAACCCATAAATTCTGAGGAACTTGTCATTTTATGCCTGCTCTTCTCTTTCTGTCAGATTCTTATTTCATTAAAGAATACTAACACTGGGCATTTATAAATTCTTGGGTTATTACCAAGAATTTTATTGTTTTGGCATTCTGAATACAAAAATCATTGAATTAAATTTAGTCATTAAAAATGACCATTTCTAATTGCCCAAGTCATTTCAAGTAATGAGAGATGTTTTAATAAGTTTTTTTAACTGTTCTTGTTAAGGAAAATAATTAAGTGGCTGATACAAACTACATTGTAATTTAGAAAAAATGTTTTTTTTAATAAACGTTATCTTTAGCAATTTTATAAGACTAAAAGTATACCATTTATTGGATCAATGGTACAGAATAGAGGACACGGACACAAACCCAAATAAATACAATTTTCTCATACTAGACAAAGGGTCCAAAAATATGCAATGGAGAAAAGATACCCTCTTCAACAAATGGTGCTGGGAGAATTGGAAATCCATATGCAACAGAATGAAACTAAACCCATATCTCTCACCATGCACGAAACTAAACTCAAAATGGATTAAGGATCTCGGAATCATCTTATAGAAGAAAAAGTAGGTCCAGAACTTCAACATGTCGGCTTAGGACCAGACTTCCTCAACAGGACTCCCATAGCACAAGAAATAAAAGCAAGAATCAATAACTGGGATAGATTCAAACTAAAAAGCTTTCTCTCAGCAAAGGAAACTATCAGCAATGCAAAGGAAGAGCCTACAGAGTGGGAGAAAATCTTTGCCAATCATACTTCAGATAGAGCACTAATCTCCAGAATCTATAAAGAACTCAAAAAACTCTACACTAAGAATGCAAATAACCCAATCAACAAATGGGCTAAGGAAATGAATGGACACTTCACAGAAGAAGATCTACAAGCAATCAACAAACATATGGAAAAATGTTCAACATCTCTAGTAATAAGAGAAATGCAAATCAAGCCACCCTAAGATTCCATCTCACCCCAATTAGAATGGCGATTATCAAGAATACAAGCAACAACAGGTGTTGACGAGGATGTGGGGAGAAAGGTACACTCATACATTGCTGGTGGGGCTGCAAATTAGTGCAGTCACTCTGGAAAGCAGTGTGGAGACTCCTTAGAAAACTTGGAATGGAACCACCATTTGACCCAGCTATCCCACTGTTGGCCTATACCCAAAGGACTTAAAATTAGCATATTACAGAGATACAGCCACATCAATGTTCATAGCTGCTCAGTTCACAATAGCCAGATTGTGGAACCAACCTAGATGTCCTTCAATTGATGAATGGATAAAGAAACTGTGGTATATAAATACAATGGAATATTACTCAGCCATAAAGAATGATAAAATTATGGCATTTGCAGGCAAATGGATGAAACTGGAGAATATCATGCTAAGTGAGATAAGCCAATCTCAAAAAACCAAAGGATGAATGATATCGCTAATAAGTGGATGATGACACATAATGGGGGGTGGGAGGGGTTAGTGTTAGGGTTAGAGTTAGGGTTAGGGAGGGGGGCAAGAATGGAGGAAGGAAGGACTGTATAGAGGGAAAAGAGGGGTGGGAGGGTTGGGGGGAAGGGAAAAAAATAACAGAATGAATCAAACAACATTACCCTATGTAAATTTATGATTACACAAATGGTATGCCTTTACGCCACGTACAGAGAAACAACATGTATACCATTTGTTTACAATAAAAAAAGTATACCATTTCTATGTATACATTATTCTTTCCATGATATTGTATGTGCTTAAATACATCTATAGTTAATAAGTTTAGTGCCAATACTCTTATACACTACTTTATATCACAATCAAAATAAAGATGTTTAACAACATTTTAAACATATATATAAAAATAAGTATGTTACAAATATGTATGTACAAAATGCCTAATTGGCAGGAATTACTAACTCAAAAGTAATAATTTTTTGGGGGTGGGCAAATGCTCACCTTTAACAATTTTCATTTCTCTTAATTGACCATTGTTGCTTCCAGAAGGCACAGACTTGTTATTTTATTTATCTCTGTATATTCAGGGTATAGGTAATGCTAAAGAAAAAAACAATTAGGTGCTTAGTTGTGTTCAATAGCACACCAAAAAGATCATACACCACAATCAAGCTGGTTCCACTACAGGGACAGAAGTCAATAAACATAATACATCACAGCATATCAACAGAATGAAGGATAAAAATCATATGATTAACTCAATAAATGCAGAAAAGGCATTTGATAAAATGCAAGAACAGGTACAAAGGATCATACCTCAACATAATAGAGGCTACACTTAGGACAAATCAACAGTCAACCCAACATCACACTGAATGGGGAAAAGCTGAAAGCATCTCCTTTAACACCAGGAAAAAGATGGATGTGCACTTTCACTGCTCCTATTTATTATAGTACTGCTAGACTTAGAAAGAGCAATCAGGCAAGAGAAAGAAAAAAAAGGCAAATCTAAATTAGAAAGGAAAAAGCTAAATTGTCCATGTTTGAAGCTATCATGACATTTTTTGGGAGGGAGGGTTACTGAGTATAGAACCCAGAAGTTTACCCCTGAGCTATGTTCCTGGCCCTTTTTATTTTTTATTTTGAGACAGGCTGACCTTGAATTTGTGATCCTCCTGCTTCAGTCTCCCAAATCACTGGGATTATAGTCATGGGCCACCATGCCCAGCTAGCTGTCATGATTTATACACACAAAAAACTAAATACTTCATTGAAAAGTTGTTAGAACTTATAAACAAATTCAGTAAAGTTGCAGGATACAAAAATCAACATAATAAAAATCAGTAGCTTTCTATGTACCAATAAGGAAGTTGCTGATAAATTAATCAAGAAGCAATTCTATTCACAACAGCACACAAAAAATAAAGTACCTAAGAATAAACTTAACTAAGGAAGTAAAAGATCTCTGCAGTGAAAATTACAAAACCACTGATGAAAGAAATGAAAGAACACACTAAAAGATGAAAAGACCTCCCATGTTCATGAATTACAAGATTTAATACTGTGAAAATACTACACAGTGTCCATATTACACAAAGTGATCTATATTCAATGCAATCCCCAATAAAATACTAATGATTTTTCTTCATAAAACTAGAAAAAAAATTCTAAAATCTACATGGAAGCACAAAAGATTCCAAATATCCAAAGCAATCTTAGGCAAAAAGAGCAAAACTGGAGGCATCATAATACCTGATTTCAAGAAATGCTACAGAGCTACATTAACAAAAAATAGCATAGTACTAGCATAAAAACAAACACATATATGGGTTTGTCTCTGTGTCCTCCATTCTGTACCATTGGTCTGCCTGTATATTTGGGTGCCAATACCATGCTGTTTTTGTTACTATTGCTCTGTAGTATAGTTGAAGGTCTGGTATTGTGATACACCCTGCTTCACTCTTTCTGCTAAGGACTACTTTAGCTATTCTGGGTCTCTTATTCTTCCAAATGAATTTCATGATCACCTGCTCTATTTCTATGATGTAAGTCATTGGGATTTTAATTGGAATTGCATTGAATTTGTATAGCACTTTTTGGTAGTAAAGCCAATATTAATTCTGCCTATCCAGAACATGGGAGATCTTTCCATCTTCTAAGGTTTTCTTCAATTTCTTTCTTTAGTGGTCTGTAGTTCTCATTGTAGAGATCCCAAGTATTTTATTTTTCTTTGAGGCTACTGTGAATGGTGTAGTTTTTCTAAATTTCTGTTTCAGAGGGTTCATCACTTATGAATAAAAATGCATTAGATTTATGAGCACTGATTTTATATCCTGCTACTTTACTGAATTCATTTAAATACAGTTTTCCCATACTACACAAAAGTGCCAAAGAATCCAATGGAGAAAAGATAGCCTCTTCAACAAATGGTGCTGGCAAAACTGGAAATCCATATGCATCAAAATGAAAATAAATCCCTATCTCTCATCCTGCACAAAACTCAACTCAAAATGGATTAAGGACCTAGGAATTAGACTAGAGACTCTGCACCTAACAGAAGAAAAAGTAGGTCCAAATCTTCAACATGTCCACTTAGGACCAGACTTCCTTAACAAGACTCTAAAAGCATAAGAAATCAAAGCAGAGATCAATAACTGGGATAGATTCAAACTAAAAAGCTTTTTCTCAGCAAAGGAAACAATCAACAATGTGAAGAGGGAGCCTACAGAGTGGGAGAAAATCTTTGCCACACGCACTTCAGATAGAGCACTAGTCTCCAGAATCTATAAAGAACTCAAAAAACTATACCAAAAATACAAATAACCCAGTCAATAAATGGGCTAAGGAAATAAGCAGACATTTCACAGAAGAAGATCTACAAGCAATCAACAGATATATGAAAAAATGTTCAACATCTCTAGTAATAAGAGAAATGCAAATCAAAAGTACCCTAAGATTCCACCTCACCCCTAGAATGGCTATTATCAAGAATACAAGCAACAATAGGTGTTGGAGAGGATGTGGGGAAAAAGGTACACTCATACATTGCTGGTGGGGATGCAAATTAGTGCAGCCACTCTGGAAAGCAGTGTGGAGATTTCTTAGAAAGCTTGGAATGAAACCACCATTTGAACCAGCTATCCCACTCCTCGGTCTATACAAAGGACTTAAAATCAGTCTACTACAGTAATACAGCCACATCAATGTTCATAGCTGCTCAATTCACAATATCTATATCGTGGAACCAACCTAGATGTCCTTCAATTGATGAATGGATAAAGAAACTGTGGTATATATACACAATGGAATATTACTCAGTCATAAAGAAGAATAAAATTATGACATTTGTAGGTAATTGGATGGAGCTGGAGAATATCATGCTGAGATAAGCCAATCCCAAAAAATCAAAGGCTGGATGATCTCTCTGATAAGCAGATGATGATACATAACAGGAAGTGGGAGGGAGGCAAGAATAGAGGAAGGATGGATTGTATAGAGGAAAAAGGGGTGGAGAGGGGGTGCAGGGAAGGAAAAATAACAGAATAAGACAAACATCATTACTCTATGTACATGTATGATTACACAAATGGTGTGACTCTACTTTGTGCATAACCAGAGAAACAACAGTTATACCACATTTGTGTACAATGAATCAAGATAAATAAATTAAAAAAAAACATACACAGACAAGTGGAACAGAATGGAGAACTGGGAAATAAACTCATGCATCTACAGCCAACAGATTCTTGACAAAGATTTTTTTGTTTTTGGCAAAACACACAGGAGAAAGGACAGCCTCTTCAACAAATGGTGCCCAGAAATTAGGGTAGCCACATGAAGAAGATAGAAATAAACTCTCTCTCTCTCACCCTGTACAAAAATCAACTCAAAATTCATCAAAGACCTTTATATGAGACCAGAAACTGAAATTACTAAAAGAAAACATAAGAGAAATACTTCAAGAAGATACTGGTTTTTTCTGGACAGGAACCCCAAAACTCAGGAAACAAAAGCAAAAATGGACAAATGGGATCATATCAAATTAAAAAACTTCTGCACAACAAAGAAAACAACAGAGGAGGACACAACCCATGGAATGGGAAAAAAGACTTGCCAACTCTGCATCTGGACAGAAGGGTATTAATCCACAATATATAAAGAATATAAAGAACTCAAGAAACTTAGAAAAACAACCCAATTAAAACTGGACAAATGATTTGAACGGATACTTCTCAAAGAAGTAAAAATAAATGGCCCAAATAAACAAATGACCAAAAAATATAAGAACAAACGTTCAATATCATTAGTCATCAGGCAACTACAAATCAAAACTACACTGAGATATCATTTTACCCCACTTAGACCGGATATTATTAAAAAAAAAAAAAAAAAAAAAAAAAAAAAAAAAACTCCCAACAGCCTTACCAAAGCCAAAACAAAAACAAAACAAAACAAAAAACCCCCAAAAGATGCTGACAGGATGTGGAGAAAAAGAAACTCTTACACACCATTGGTGGGAATGTAAATTAGTATAGTGTTTTAGTCAGCTTTTTTGCTGCTGCAACTAAAAGACCTGACCAGCACAAATGTAGAGGAGAAAAGGTTTATTCAGGGACTCATGGATGGTTTCAGAGGTATCCATCCGTAGACAGCAGGCTCAAATTTCTTGGGGCTCAAGGTGAGGCAGGACATCATGGCAGAAGAGTGTGGCAGAGGGAAGCAGCTCACATGGTGATCAAGAAGCAGAAAGATTCCACTCTCCAGATAAAAATATATACCCAAAGCCATGCCCCAATTCCCACCTCCTCCAGCCACACCCTACCACTTCAGTTGCCACTCAGTTAACCCCTATCAGGGGATTAATTCACTGATTGGGTTAAGACTCTTATAACCCAATCATTTTTCCTCACTCACATTCAAACCATAACGTACAGCCACTATAGAAGTTCCTCAACAAACCTGAAATAGAATTACTGTATGATCCAGCAATTCCAATGCTAGGTATATATCCAAAGGAAACAAAATCAGTATACCAAAGAGATACCTGCATGCTCATGTTTATTACTGTGGCACTATACAAAATAGCTAAGATGTGAAATCAGCCTAGGTGTCCATCAACAGATGCATGGATAAATAAAATATGGAACATATGCACAATGGAGTATTATTCAGCCATAAACAAAATGAAATCCTGTCATTTGTGGCAAAATGGATGGATATAAAGGACAACATATTAAGCAAAGTAAGTCAGACACAGATAAGTACCACATGTTGTTTCTCATATGCAGAAACTAAAAAAGTTGACCTGAAAGTGGAATAGTGATTACTAGGAACTGGAAAGAAAGCCAGGTTGTAAAGGGCAAGTATGGAAGAAGGGTAGCTGGATATATATACTGTATGCATGTATGGAAGTATCACAATGAATCTAATTGGTATGTGCTAGCAAAACACATGTTTGCTTAAAAATCATTTTATGAATGAGTGGATTTGATTAGAGGATAGCTTAGTTTTTCCTGAAAAATAATGAGAAATTCTAATGTGTTCATTATAAGAGCTGGAGCTGGGTTAGTCTCAGTTCCTAAAAATAGAGTTTAGGCCACACATCATTTTGAAAGATAACCATCGGCAGCAATTTGTTAAGGGGAAAAAAATGAGTGATTTTGATAATCGAACCACTAACAATGATGCAAAGAAAACAGTTATTCTGATTTTACATCTCAGTTTCCACTGGGAGCAGTTCTGGGTTTCTTTTTAAAATCTTCCAGGATTGAAAACTTACACATCAGTGAAGCCAACTGCCTTGTTTGCAAGAGAGTATTCAGGTCATCTAAAATATCACTATCAAATTTTTTGTTGTGTCTAAACATTTTGGGGTCTAATACTGTTACTGAAAATTATAATTAAGTTTATAGTAGATAAATTGTCTCTTTTTTTTTGTTAATAATACTGGTCTTGAAGTTGTGTTACTCAAGTGAATTTTCAAGGTCTTAGACAATGATACAAGACAAAAAGATAAATACTGCCTCAATAGCCTTTGCCTCATCCAAAAATGACAACATAAGGAAAAGGAACATGTATAGCAATAGCTGTTTGTCAATGGGTGAAACCAATTTTATTGAAAAGTAAATAAATTATAATTAAGGTTCTTAAGAATGAGACAATGAATACTAAAAATTATGACAGATCCATCAGGAGACAGTAGTTAATATCACAACCCATTCTTTGAAATCAATGCTTTAGGGCTTGAAAGGAATTCTTTATATTAAATTAGAATATTCCCTCTTGGCATTTATTTAAAAACTGAACATTTATGGACTGACTATGGAAAGGCATGCCTCTTCCACGCCTGTGTGACTCTTTATTCTAGAGTTAGGTATTCATGAGGCACAATGAACATATTCTTTTATCTCGTACATATTATACACCTGCATTTCTAAAACAAAGTTGTATTAATGGAATTTGCCATGGAACTTTACAATCTACCATAGTTATTATGAAAATTTACCTCCAAAGTATTGTAAATAACATAACAAGTTTCTCCTCTGGCGTGAAAGATTAATTTGAACAGTCATCATATTAGCAGAGGAAAGAGAATAAGGAGATGGGGAGAGGAGAGGGAAAGAGGAGGCACAGGGGACTGAAATGGAACAAATTATATTTCATGCATGTGTGATTACATCAAAATGAACCACACTGTTACATAAAGGTACCATGCACTAAGAAAAATATTTAAAAAACCAACTATACTGAGGTATGAAGCCATCCCAAGTCAGATACATTGTTTATATAGTAAAGAACTCATTTTATTGGGTATTGTTTTAATTAATTCTAAAAAGGGAGCATTTGGGATCACAGCAATTAGGACAGGCACCAGCCCAGATCACTGTCACATTATTGTCCAAATGAACTGTTCACTGGTCACATTTTCTCTCAAAAACAGTGAGAAAGTTTAGGTTTAGCACGTCAAAAAGAAATACTCTTAGTTTCACTATTAGTAGACGTTATCACAATTAAAAATACTTTACAGACATTCGGTTTTCAGAGTTAATGGCCAAAACAAAATAGAGCTTTAGTAGCCCTATGCTGATTCTAGAGAATCAGGAAGTCAGTTGATACTCTTCTTCCAAATCAGCTGGCAAAAGTTGAAATCGGAGTTGTCCTTACAAAAGAATGGGTCTGTTATATTTCAACAACTCTTACCATGACTTCTTGAGGGCTGGTGAATGAATTCTACCTTTATGTATTCTATTTATGTGGCACTAAAATGAAATATAAATAGGCATTCTATAAAATACAGCCTCAGGATGTATATTCTCTATACTTAAAATTATTCAATGAATCATTTCAACTAGGTTTTAGGAGAGAAGGAAAGCTATTTTGCGAATGGACCTTTCTCTGCCTCTCCAGTTCATTTGGTGGTGGCAGTGATTAGGTAGACTGGTCCCACTATTCTCAGGACCGACTGCCTCCTGTGCATGCAGTCAGCCTCTTGCTCACCAGAACTGTGGGAGGTGAGAGGAGGGAAGCTCATGGAGAAGTATTTGCCAAGAGAAAAGATGGGAGGGAAAAAAAATAAAGAAATAATATAGTATTTCAATCAAAGTCTAAAATTTGTAAAAGTGGTTTTGGTCTCCATATAGTAAAAATATTTATTCAAGAAACTCCTACTCGGGTGTGAACATCCTACTTCTGGTGGGATTTTGTTTGGCAAAGGACTGTGAAAGAGTGGAAGCTAATACAGAACATGTCTATAAACAAATTTATTTAGTTAGTACAGATTGACACATTCACTAGAGGATTTCAGCAATTACATGTGTAAAACTATTTCCTATAGTGGTTTCCTTTTGTGATTTTGCTAATTTATTCAATCTAGTCCATTTTCATGCATTCTCTATTATAAGTCATTTAGCCACCCAGGCTGAAATGAACATATGGAGACTCTGTCTTCTTTCCAATTCTTCATATAAACATAATTATATGATGATATTAAAGAGTCAAACTTTTAATGAAAGAAAGTCAAGTAAGGTTATAATATCTTAAAACATGATGTTGAAATCTAACTGGAGAAATCTGGAGTTTGGATATGATAATACAGATGAAAATATTTGATAAAATGCAAGGCTGTATTAAGTGGAAGGTATCTGCAGTTATAGTGAAGTATTATTTGAAATTCACTTATAACAAAAATCTACTGAAGACAGTTGTGAATCACTGACCTTGCCCTAGGAACATGGGTGGGTTATCCAGGTAAAGTATGGCAGAATCCTGATATTCAAGGGCAGAGGGAACTTGGGAGACCTGGTGCTTTAGTGACAAGTTTCCAAAATCTCTAATCTGGAGTCTCAAATCCTTAGTTCATCTGAGAGTTCTCTGTGCTGGGGGCAGAAAAGTAAGATGAATGATACCAAAGACCAACTCTCAGACTACCCTCAGTTTTGCCCACAATCAATCCTACTTTTGAACACAAGACAACTCCCACTATAAATGAGCAGGTAGAGAGGAGATATGCCATTATTTTATTATTCTAGAGGTAGGCTGTAATTTATATTTTTCAAAGATATTGAAAATATTTATTGATAACAAAGGTAATGATGCCAAATTTGTTCACCTCTCACTTTAATGTCTTTATTGATAACAAAGGTAATGATGCCAAATTTGTTCACCTACCACTTTAATGGTCACTTATTGATATCTTTCTTTTTTATGATTTGTTTCATCATAATAATGGATCTTATACTGGTGCTAATTTTATTTGTAAGCAATGTAACGGTAATCAGATGGTGTTGTAGATATTCTCCAGAAAGATATATTAAGTCCTAATCTCCAGAACTTCTGAATGCTATCTTATTTGGAAATAGGTCTTTGCAAATGTAACCAGATTAAGATGTAGGATGGATCCCGATCTAACGACTGGTGTCCTTTTAAGAGGAGACAGAAAATTGTCATGTAAAGATACAGGCAAAGACTGGAATGATTTCATTACAAACCAGGCAATACTAAGAATTGCCAGTAATCACCAAAAGGGAAGACATGAAACAGAACCCTTAGAAGGAACCAAACCTGCTGACATCTTGATTTCAGACTTGTGGCCTTTGGAACTGTGGGACAATAAATTTCTGTTGTTCTAACCCATCTAATTTGTGATATTTTGTTACAACAGTCCTAGAAAACTAATACAGATGGTAACCCACTTACTTATACTATTTGCGCTGAGTACAGATTTGTGTATTATGAAAAAAGTCACTTAGTTTTAATCCAGATAGCCTGGAATCTAGGGCCACTGTTTAAGTCTTCAAAAACCTGAATCAGCATAGGAAGCAGAATCAGCTGCTTTTTGGGTTGACATGGTCAAAATGAGATTGGTTCTGCTTCCACTCAGCCAGGAAATTTTCCTTTTCTGGCTTTTACAGCAAGTACAGGAGTACCACTGTTACTTGAAACAAAGACTGGCCCCAAAGTGTACTTTTAGAAATGCTTTCCTAAATGATAAACCTAGAAGGGGAAAACTTGAGATGATCTCCTCAAGACTGGCCTTTTCACTTAAGACACTGTATGAAAGTACAAGAAAAGATGATATCAAGTCAATACTCTAAAGGAAAAGTCCTGTGGTATTTTAAAAGTGAAGTTCCTGATAATGGACTTCACAACGCAATCCTTTTGCTTCAATGTTTATCTAAGAAACAAAGAGAAAACTTACTTTATTTTTGGCCTACTAAACCCTAGGACCTCCATCTTTATAATGTATGAAGGAATATTAGAAAACATATTATGGTGAAAAAATTTGTGTATGAGGAAATATAAACTAAATGTTAAGGACACGTGGGAGTAGTAGTTGTACTTCTGGGAGCCAATGACTAAGAAAATATGTACCATATTTCCACTGTATCATCATTGTACCTTGTTTTTTCAGTCCAAAGATTGGTTTACAACCTTTCACTACATAATTGTCACATGGTATAATTCATCCACAGGCCACTTAAGAAGGCAAACAGAGCAGCAAAGTCTTCACCAGGAGCATATGGATGCACATTTTTTTCTTGTAACCTGCAAGCCCAGAATATGCACATTGTCAATATATTGCCAAAAGCTAACTTATTGGTTGTTTAGGGAGCTGCAGTACTAACAGTAAACACACCTTACGTGAGTGGCACTGAGGACCACATCAGATAACAAAGCCAATGATAGTGGTGCAGAAACTTTGGACATGGAAGATTAAATTTTTTAAGTCCATACTTCACAAAATTTAGTAAATTTTCTCAAGTATATTTCAGTTCTAATACACAAATCAATAACTAATTTTTTTCAGATTAGAAAAATATTTGCTAAACTGTCATGAAGAAATGTGCATCAATTTGACTATTTGATTTTTAACATATTCACAGGTATTCCATGTATCCTAATCTTGTACCCAAAACAGTTCATTATTGAATGATTTTCAAGTAATACCAGCACAACTTTAAAAAAAGTTTCACATAATGATCACAACTCATTTTTTTTTTCAAAAACAAAACAAAAACCCTCCAAAACCAAAATCCAAGTCCCCCAAAACTTGGCTTAAAATCCACAATGATTATGCAGTGAAATACAGCAATGATCAAAAAAGCCTTTAATCATGTTTTCTTCATTAATCATAACAGTATCCCTGTGCCACTAAAAAACACTAAGATGTATCAATTCTTTCCTCTGCAGAAAAACTCAATGTGCATCTGGGTCTGGGGATGTCCTCCTCTAATTCTGGGACTCTTGAGGAACCCAGGGTGACAGCTTTGGAAATGCCTCCCTGGCTTACAAATGTTTATTCATTTGTTCATTAACTCAAAAGCATTTATAAAGTACCTATGACAAGCCAGTGTTCTAAGTGTGAGGATGTATCATGAACACACTAAATCTTCCTTTCTAGTGGGGTGACACCCACACACACCCACATATATACTGCAGTGATGATAAATGTTATGAAGACGAATAAGGAAGGATGAGGTGACAGAGAGAGATGGGGGAAGTGCTGCCTCACCAAGAACATCCTGTCTTCCTTCTAACTGTTTCATTTTCCTGTGTATGTTCTTTGTGAAAGGCACACAGTGAAACAGTCATGGTTTTTATTAGACAGGAGTCTCACTTTGGGCCAGTGGGTAGGGGAGGGGGAAATACATACATGCAGATGTATGTGTGCATTCATGTGTATACATGTATAATCATGCACAGATAAAGCCTTCAAAAACAATCTTTTCAAGAATGATGGTCACTCCTACTTAGACACAAGGAAGTGACAAAGCCATGACTTCAAACCAAAATAGAAGTTTAACTAATAGTCAGTGGTCTTGCTAATGCTCTCATTGGTAACAGCTGAGTGTTGGTGTTAACTATATATATCTATATATCTATATCTATGTCTATCTATATATTTGCAAATAATAAAGCACTTTCCAATCAATTTTCCCACTTTATTTTGTAACCTCTAAAGATGATTCAAGTGGTTAACTTATCTTTCCTCAGAAAGGGCTAGTTTAAGTGATATATTTCCCTCACAAGTCCTTTAAACCTACCAGTGCCACACAGCATATGAACATCCACATGCCACAAGAAAAGTACACCAATCCCATCAGTACTATGATGACAGCTGAAGATGACTGTATACATATATAGAACACTTATCTGAAGTCCTTAGATATAGCAGCACAGAAATATTATCTTAACCAGGACCTCAAAGTCCTTCATGTATTATACAAGACCTACTACTTCCTTCATTCTGAGATCCTCAGAGGGAGCTCATCTAGCCACAACAACTAATATGAACTTTTTTTGCAGTACTGGGGATTGAACCCAGGAGCACTCTGTCACTGAGCTACATCCCCAGTTCTTTTTATTTTGATACAGGGTCTTGCTAAGTTGCTGAGGCTGGCCTCAAACTTGTGATCCTCCTGCCTCTGTGTCCTGAGTTTCTGGGATTACAGGTGTGTGCCACCCTGCCTGCCTCTCATATGAACTCTTTCAAAAAGAAACACTAAGGGTTTTAATAACTGCAGAGAAGGCTAGGGCATGGGGAAAGCCTTAAGAAAATAGCTCGGATTTAGAAATAAATGTAGAAGTTCTGCTTCTTCTATGGTTCTGCTTCTTGTCAGGACACAAGATCATGAGGCTGGCCGGTGCTGCCTAACTGCCTGGGGATTATTACAATATAAAGAATGAATGCAAAGAGGGTGAGAAACACATTACCACCCATAAATCATTCAAAGATTTTTTTCACAGTGTCATATACCTATAATATAAAGATAAAAAATATGTTTAAACACTGGTGATTTAAGATCAGCTTGATGGTTTGTGCTTTGACACAAGGGGACATGATTACTGTGTGGTGACAGAAAGGCCTATTTATCCAATCTCCTGTGAGACAGGAGGGTATAATTCATCACATTATTGTATACCAGCACAAGGTTATGGAGGTGAACATGGTCACATCAGAATAAGCCATACTGAATGTTCAATGATGTCACTTGTTTTGAGTGGGAGAAAGACACTATTCAATGACAAAGACACAGTCAACTGCCTTTTGAAAAGAAACATTTTATGTGGAAGGGAATTATTATCTAGGCACATTTTAGTCACCCAAATGACAAGGTGGATTGGATAAAAATATATCCAATATTGCTAAAATTTTAGAAATATTAAAAAATAAAAGCCTAATTATAGGACAGATATTATTTGATGTGCTAAAAAACATCTTGATAGCATCAAATTATATCAGTGCTCTAATGATAAATATATAGAAGCATTAATAATTTCAAAATGAGGCATATATTACAACCACGATGGCAATCAATATGGTGGTTCCACAGAAGAGTAGCCACGGCACCAATGTATGACCTAGCTATTTACTCCCCTGTATTTACCCTAAATAATTAGTAAGTATACTACAGTGATACAATACATACCCATGTTCATAGCAGCACAATTTACAATTCAAAATATGGAACCAGTTTAGGTGTTTGTCAATGGATGAATGGATGAAGAAAACGTTCTATATATATATATATATACAATGGAGTTTTTTATTCAGTAATAAAGAAGCATGAAATTACATCATTTGTAGGAAAATGGATGGAACTTGAGACCATTATGTTAAGTGAAATAAGCCAAACTAAGAAGGTCAAGGAAGGTCCTATGTGTTCTCTCATATGTGGAAGCTAGAGAGGAAAAAAAGGAAAAGAAAGGTGGAAGTGCATCTCCTGAAAATCAAAGAGATCAGTAGAACAGAAAAAAGGGACTGGGGGAGGGCAGAGAAAAGGGAAAAGGGAAATACTGGGGAATGATATTGGTCAAATTATATAGTTATATTGTGTGCATGTCTGAATATGAAACAACAAATCCTACAGTTATGTACAACTGTAGATTTAAAAAAAATGGGAAAAAAACCAAAACGAGGCATATATATATATATATATATATATATATACACACAAACAGACAAAAAATGATGATGCTCTTCATTCTTGTAAAAGAAACTCATGAAAACCCCACAGCTAAGATCAGTCTTAACGGTGAAAGTATGAACATTTTCCCCATGAGATCAGGAATAAAGCAAGGATATCCACTCTATCATGCCTATGTCATCACCAATAGCAGTAAAATAAGGCAAAGAAACAAAAGTCATACACATTTGAAATGTTGAAATAAAGCTGCCTGTATTCATAGAGAATTAACTTGTCTACACAGGAAAACATCAAAGAATCTACAAAAATGTTAATAGAACCCATGAGTTTATCAAGGTTGCAAGACACAATGTCAATATAAGAACAAAAAACATACCTTATTTCTATATACTTGCAATGATCAAGAAACTGAAATTAAGAAAATATAAAAGTATGAAAAACATGACTTAGAAGAAATTTCAACAAAATAAGTGCAAGCCTGCAGAAAACTACAAAACATTATGAAAGATTTAAGAAGATCTAAATAAATGAAGAGATGTACTTAGAAGAAATTTCAACAAAATAGGTGCAAGCCTGCAGAATAAAAACTACAAAACATTATGAAAGATTTAAGAAGATCTAAATAAATGAGGAGATGTACTGTGTTAACAAGTCATATTCTCCACAATTCTTTTTTTTCTGCGGTGTTGGGGACTGAACCCAGGACCTTGTGCTTGTGAGGCAAGCACTCTACCAACTGAGCTATATCCCTAGCCCCTCCATAATCTTATCTATAGATTCAGTTCAATTATTTTCTAAATCTGACCAGGCTTTGATTCCAAATGAAAACTCAAAAGGACCTTGAACAGTGCCCCCCACCAAATGTTGAAAATGAATGAAGTTGAAAGGGCATACACTATCTGATTTCAATACACAGTGCAAAGCTAAAGTAACCAAGTTAGTGTGGTACTGGCATATAGAGAGAGATGCACATCAGTGGAAGAGAAGAGGGATGGGAAATAGACTTACGTGATATATTTATCCTCCCCAAAGGTGTCAAGACAGTTCAATAGGGAAACAAGTCTTTTCAACAAAGAAGTCTGGAACAATTCATATGCAAAATAACATACCATATAAATATTAACTAAAAACCAATCATAGACTCAAACATAAGAAACCATAAAACTTCTAGAAAAAGACATGAGAAAATCTTTGTAACTTTATGGTAAGTCAAGTTTCTTAGCTAACATACTTATGTATAGAGAAAAACTGATATATTAGACTACTTCAAAATTCCAGGTTCAAAGGCTGAGGGTGTAGCTCAGTGGCACAGAGCCTGCCTAGTATTTGTGAGGCCCTGGGTTCAGTCTCCAGTACTGCCAAATGAACAAACCAAAGCTCAAGCAAAATGAAAATATGCCCACATCAAAATATGTATGTGAATATTTATGTATTTTTGTGGAAACTACTCAAAATTGCCAACAACTGGAAATAACTCAAATGTTAATTACATAGATAAATGTGACACAGCCATAGAAAGGAATACTTTAGCAATAAAAGAATTATGGTACATATACCTGGATGAATTTCAAATATATTATACTAAGTGAAAGAAGTCAGACTCAAAGGGGGTAAATAGGTATGATTCCATTTATATGACTTTCTACTATTGGAAATCATATGATCGAAAAATAGATCCATGGTTGACAGGGCTGGAAATTATGGGAGGAGAAAAATGATATTTTTTCAGCAACAAAAATGCTCTGTATCTTAATTGTGATAGTGGTTGCACACATTTGTCAAAACATCCAATTAGATATTTAACCTAAAAGAGTAAATTTTATTGTATATAAATTATCCCTTTGTAAAAATTTTTTAGAATGATATATTTTGGGGCATGGTCAGGATTTGTATAACACAGGCAGAAAGAAGATCTGAACTTGAAGAGTATTAGAAAATGCAAAACAACATTTTTTTTACGTTTCCATGTTGTTGGTTTTCCACCTGGACACATACTATGTTTTCATTAGAAAGAACCAGCTGAATAGAAAAATTATATGACTAGCATTATTTCCTTAAAAGCAAGGTATATGTAATTACAAAATCAATTCATTTTGGCAAATACTTAGTGAACGCCTACTATTTACTAGGCACTTAGCTAGGCACTATGGGAGGAAGACAGATACTTGAGGTTCAAAGCAGGGTGTCCTGGGACTCACAGTTTAGTAGATTTAAACCATTCATGTGTACCCTATCACTAGACGCCATCAGCAGTCACTTCAAACTTTGAAATAGTCTTTTGCTCTAGAGTGCTTAAAATTTCATTCTGCAGAACTGCCCCAACTCTCAGATGGAAAGGAGTTGGGAAAAGGAGGTAAGACTGGGATAGTCATATATATTTTGCAGGGAAAAGAAAGCAGAAAGGTCTTCGGAGAGAACACAGGATGCCTGACCTTTCTGAACATGTCTTCCCCCAATTAAAAGAAATTTTTTGGGCTTGGGAGATAGCTCAGTTGGTAGAGTGCTTGCCTTGCAAGCACAAGGCCCTGGGTTCGATCCCTAGTACTGCAAAAAAAAAAAAAATTTTTTTTTTTTTTTGGAAGACTGGAGAATAATTTTCCACATCAGAAATAGAGGTTTTGTGTGTGTGTGTGTGTGTGTGTGTGTGTGTGTGTGTGTTTGTGTGTGTTAAGCTTTACTTAAACTTTCTTGACTTTCTCTGCATTTAAAAACAGAATTTGAGTGCTGGGAGTATAGCTCAGTGGTAGAGTACCTGCCTAGCATGTGCGAGGCTGTTTTAATCCCAGCACACCCCAACAAACATGCAAAAACAGAAAGGAAAAAAAAAAAAAAAAAACTGCACAAAGCAAACAAGCAAACAAAAACCCAAACACCAACAAAACAAAATAAAGTCAAAAACCCAGGACTTAAAAGCACAAGAATGTAACTGATATTAAGGATGGGATTAAACCCTTAGGCATAAATCAAGATAATGCTCGGAGAACTAGACCCTGAGCACAATGAAAAGATGATATTTTGTTCCCAGTATTTTACTTTGAGATGGTGTTAACTATTTTATACTTTCCCAATTGCTGACACAGTTATTTGCTAGGCATAAAATGCTACTTTAGGCTAAAAATATATATTTTTTCTTTTTGGCATTTTTGTGATTGACCTGAGACTACAAGTCTGGTTATAATCAAAGGGCATATTAAAGGGAACCAGCCACCATTGGTTATAACAACTCAGATTAACCATTACATAAATGTTCACTACAGGAAACAAGAGTTGTGAAAATAACATGTTTGCAAATATCTGTTGACACATGATTCACTCTATAGCTATCATGTTACTGGTTGTAACTAATTTTTAAATTGAAATTTTAACAATTACAGAAAGATTTACATTTTAAGTTCCTGCTGTCTTTTCTCCTCCTTTTCTTATTTCCCAATAATAAAATGTCAATCTAAACTATTTAACTATTGCTGGAGACCTATACGTTCCAGAAATTTTCTCTAGCAATCATTAGACACATATTGTTTTAGTCATCTTTTTTTGCTTTTCTGACTAAAAGACCTGACCAGAACAACTGTAGAGGAGGAAAAATTTATTTTATTTGTGGGCTCACAGTTTTAGAGGTTTCAGTCCACAGATAGCAGGCTCCATTCCTTGGGGCTCCAGGTGAGGCAGGACATCATGGAGCAACAGTGTGGCAGAGGGAAGCAGCTCACATGATGATCAGAAAGCAGAGAGAGATCTTCACTTGCTAGATACAAATATATACCCCTAAGCCATGCCCCCAATGCCCAGCTCCTCCAGCCACACTCCACCTGCCTTCAGTTACCACTTAAATAATCCCATCAGGTGACTAATTCATTAATTGCATTAAGGCTATTGTAACACAATAATTTCTTCTATGAGTCTCTCACATTGTCTCACATGTGAGCTTTTGGGGGACACCTCACATTCAACCATAACGGATATATTCTTCTAATGTTGACAGTTATCTGTGTCTATAAAATTTTTCTTTACAACTAGACTTCTGGAGGTCTTTTCATTTCTCTGACACAGTGATTTTTCTCAGCACTAGATAGTGATATATTATAATCTAAGGCTCAGACTGCATTCTAAACCAATTAATTTCTCAAGGTGGGGCCTTGGCATCAATTTGGATGCTCAGTGGGTTAAGGAATGGAACACTAATCCAAGTGGGAAAAAAAAAAATCAAACTTCCAAGTCTTTCAGATTTATTTCCATTCTTAATTCCCTATTGTCTTTATCCACTGTGGTAAGAAAAATATTATAGTAATATTCTGTGTATTCCTGTTGTGTGGATCTCTTTAACTGGCTTGGTCTAATCAAGGTTCTCCTGTAAGCTAGCTTATAAATGAACATTTTCTCTTAAAGACTGATGTTAAAAGACATCCAAGATTATTAAAACAGAAGGGAGAACGTGAGTCGGGTTAGAAAAGGGAGATCAGGCTCCTTCCAGAGCTTGAGACCAGTGCACCCATCCTGCTCCCAGCAGGCTTTCATCCCCACCATGGCTAAGCTTATCCAAAAGAAGCTGCAGGGAGAAGTGGAGAAATACCAACAGCTACACAAAGATTTGAGTAAATCCAGTCAGGGAGACAGAAGTTTGAGGCACAACTAAGAGAGAATAATATCGTAAAAGAGGAACTGGCCCTGCTGGATGGGTCCAACGTGGTTTTTAAACTTCTGGGTCCTGTGCTGGTCAAACAGGAACTGGGGGAAGCTCAGGCCACAGTTGGGAAGAGACTGGACTATATAACAGCTGAAATTAAGTGATATGAATCCCAGTTCTGAGACCTTGAGCGACAGTCAGAGCAACAGAGGGAGACCCTTGCTCAGCTGCAACAGGAATTTCAGCGGGCTCAGGGGGCAAAGGCAGGGGCTCCTGGAAAGGCCTGACCCCATGGCTGGGGGGAAGGGGAGGGGAGGGAATGAGGCAGCTCTAGGGTCTATAGTATTGTAGCTAATAAAATGTAAAAAAAAAAAAAAAAAAAAAAAAAAAAAAAGACATCCAAACCTGCTAGCTCTTAAGGCATTTTCCTTGATTTATGTTCATCATTTGGTTTCAGCTCATGTCAATAAGAATATATTTTATGTGCGTATTTACAAATTGGTTTACTGCTGATAAAGTATTTCTACATGTATTATCTCATGTGAACCTCATCGTAATTCTGGAAAGCAGGCAGAATTACTGTCCCATATTAGATTGAGAAAACTGTGGGAAGGTTAAATGATTTGTCTAAATCTCACAGTTCAGTGACAGAGCCAGGACACTTAATGTCCAATCCACTATATCTTCTACTATTTAGTCCACCTAGAACAGTGGTCAGTGAAGGATAACTTACTTTTAAAAGGCATTTTAGGATAAATAACTAAACTACGGAAACATATTATTTTGTGACAAGTATCAACCCAAAAGTGACATTAAAGGTTAAGTCATAGCCATACATGGGAACATTTTAATGTACTTTAAAGAAGTACCTGGAATATAGTATGGGTCAGAAAATATTTGTTGAATGAACAAATGTACACATCTTACTTGATTGTTGCAATGTATATGATTCTTCTATACAGCACAGATGTAGAGATAAGTACTCCAAGTGAATCTTTAGTTTCTATTTTCATTTGATCGTAAGGGTATAGAGAAAGGGTCAGAAAATTAAACTTAGCATTCTGGTCGAATTAGTCTTCAAGAAGACAAGGACAGACTAATGGGTGATAAGACACATAAAGGTGGTCCTCTATTCTTCCTGCCTGGAAGAATATTTTTAGGATGTAACTAAATATTCACAGGAGAAAATATTAACTGAAAACAGTTCACAAGACCTCCATATTAAATTAATGTCACCAGGCAGGAAGAATAAAGGATAGCTATTCCAGCCCACGAAGCAGATGTAGAACCTGAGTATAATTAGAGCCTATGCATTTGTACCTTTATAAAAGCTAGTTCATTGTGCGGTGATATGTTTAGCTGGGACGAACACAGACATTATGTATTTGTAATAATGCTCCTAACACATCTGGCTTGAGGATCACCACTAGTTGACATTTGGAGCAAAGCACAAATTCCTCCTTAGTCAAGTCTGAGAAGTTGCCGAGTGAATATGAGGCCAATAACTGGTCAGGAATGATGACTAAAATCTGTGAAACAAAATGCTCGTCAATGGTAGGACAACTTCCCAGAAACAGAATTGACAATGCAAAAAAATTACTAAAGTAAGAATATACTAATACTCAATTTTAACCAACAAATGATACTAAGTTTTTTTAAACCAACAAATGATTTAAGAGGGCCTGAGGGATAATCTCATTACTGAAAAATAAAAAAAAAAAAAAACAAATTGTTAGACTCACAGCACACTCCTCCCCCTTTCTGCTTCCTTTTAGTTTCTTCAGACTCTCAGAGGCCCTGATGGGGCTTTAAAGGGACAAACATGTCTTGACATATATTAGGTAGGTCTCAAATCCAGATGTACGTTTTTTCAAAAGTAAGATGGCTTATTTAAAGCAGTTAGAAGTTGCCACAGAAAAGCCAAAATTATAGATATTAGATATGGAAAAGGCCTATTAGATCATCAAGTTTGTCTCTCATGGCTAGTGCCTGAGAAGCAAATGAAAAAAAAAAAAAATGATCCACTCACTCCAACTATTCTCTGTGTGGTTAGCAAGACAAAAACTCTTAAATAAAAATGAGTTTTGGAAGTTTATTACTAAAATATTGGTCTTTCTTTTTTCAATTATTTTGTTCTTTGTCAGCCAAAATCTGGTGAAACTGGGCTTATTTTGTTTTTGGTTTTATATACATCTATCTACCTGTGTATCCATCTGTATTTGTATATATGTACAGAACATATATAGGTACTGTAAAGTCACCACTTATCATGGCTTTCAATTGCTTCATTTACAAATAGTCACATTTACATTCATAATAAGCTACTGATTCATCCAGAGATATAGATTCAAAATATGGTTAAGTTTTTTTTTTTTTTTTTTGGTACCAGGGATTGAACCCAGGGCAGCTTAACCACTGAGCCACATTCCCCCCTTTTTATTGTGAGACAGGGTCTTGCTAACTCATGATCCTCCTGCTTTTCTGGGATTACAGGTGTGCACCACTATGCCTAGCTGGTCAAGGTTTGCTAGTGTAGAAACCACACACATGACCAAGTCCTCTCTTTTTTGGGGAGCTCAGAATCTAATGACAAGGTATGACAACTGACAGATGGTACACACGGACACTAAACTCTGGATAGAAGCATCAAGGACTTGGGTTTAACTATATGTAGAGACCAAAGGAAGAAAACTGCCTTTATCCTTCCTCATAGAAATAGTTTCAATACTTCTGAAAACCTTTTTCCATGATGCTTTGTAGATACAATTTTGAAATATTTGCACATAAATTTATCTAAATACAGGAGTAGATTAAAGTCACAGCAACATCCAAGGAACAAAATGCTTTGCAAATGGGCTGGGTAAACAAAGTGGGAATACAAGAGATTCTCTTTCATTGGTAAACAGGCTCAGAGGGAAACTGCTGTGAATAACAACAAATAGTATACTTGTGTAGTATCCACTGTAATTATGGCTGGCAACACCAAACAACTTATCAGACTATTATGAGAAAATGAATCCAACCTCAAACTGATTGACCAAGATATTCATTCTCTAGAACCTGAGCTGGATATAGAGAGTTGTGATAAGAAAAGTATGATTTCTTTATGAAAGAGCCATCATGGAGTGGCCCTAGGTCTCCTTAAAGAAAAGTATAAAAGTGTTCTCCAACTAGCCTTTTAAATGCAGACATATTTTTCCATATTGTTGCTTAAAATAAAATTGTGACAGAACAACTTTTTTTAAAAAAAAAATCCAGATGGCTTACTATGACCTTACAGTAAAAATACATAAAAAAATTTAAGTTATGAAATACTAGAACACCTTCTTCAATTGACTTAGTTGATGGTATCTGGAATCTGGAATTATTTCTATAAGAAGTTAGCATTCAA
Organism: Sciurus carolinensis; assembly: GCF_902686445.1. Lineage (NCBI taxonomy): Eukaryota > Metazoa > Chordata > Mammalia > Rodentia > Sciuridae > Sciurus > Sciurus carolinensis. The sequence goes on along the minus strand of NC_062219.1, from coordinate 111,203,455 downwards.
ACCCTTCATCAAAATTATAAACTGCTACTGAATACTGTTTCTATGGGAAAAATAAAAATTAACGCATATTATATTGACTCATCAGGCCTTTTCCAGGAACTTAACTTGCCAAAGGGACAAACATTGACTCTTTGTTTAAAAAGGGGGACCCCAATGGATTTTCTACAAATTTGAGTGCCAAATGAAATGGAAAATCCATCATTCTCAGAAGTTAGAAGACCAATCCATGGTAATGATGCTGTATTTTCTATTTCTCAGCTTTGGAAAAACTCACTCACTGTATTACACTAGTGAGGAAGAAAGAGGCTCAGAATCACGAAGTAATCTAGAAGTAATGAAGCCAGAATTAGGTAAATGAACACCTGAGGAAAAGTAACTATTTGTGGAACTAGGTAAATTCCCCACTATAGCCACCTTTTCCATTTTGCTTTCTTTCATCTTTCAACTAATTCCACTGTTCTATTTTCCCCTACGTAAGCTTGGTGGAGAGAGGTTCAGCTTCACTAACTACACTGAAAACCACACCATAGACTGTGAACACATAACATGGCACCCACCTTGAAAAGGATTTAGAGAATGAGTTTATCCAGGTTTTGCTTTTACATTTTTACTTAACCTCTTCTGATTTTAAGGCAATTGAAGCACTTCATCCTTGGAAAGAATTCAATTTCCCAGGTCAACTTTGCCAAAGCAAAATGCACCTGCACCATCATCGCTCCATAGACTCTAATCTCCTCCTAAATGATCTCCCTGCTATTCTTCAGGACTGTAGCACACTCTTTTCATAGCACTCAGAGTGATCCTTTACCACCTATTTTGAAAACAAGCTGTCAATTAGAGTGAGTCACTATGTTCTACTGAACTTGACTACGAGGTGGGATGGCTTAGTGGAGTCAATGTCAGCCCTCTGCTGAGGTTCTGCTCCTTTTTCCCACTTGATACCTGCCCTCCCAAATCTTTCTTTCTTGTCTTTACACCTCTTACAGACCCAGCTCTGTTCAGTTTTGCATTCAGTGAGTATCTATGTTCCAGTCTCTGCACATGATCACAAACACATGAAAACAAAAATGTAAGCATTTAAAATACATTTAAAATATAATTTTAAATAATATTTATATAAGACAAATATAAATTTATTTGTTTAGATAGTTCTATTAAACTAAAGATTTTCTAACAGAATCTAGAAACAAGATCACTATCTTCAAATACCTGAAGGTCTATCTTATGAGGCAAGATTATTTCTGTCCCTTCAAGTTCCAAGAAAACCTCCAAAGATAAAACACAGTATTTCCTTATCTAAAAGATAAAAACAAATAGGACACAAAATATGTGTCCTTGATGAGGTACATGTTACAATGGGAACAACCACAGAATTCATTCTTCATCATTTGGTTGTGTAACTTGCAATTCTTGGGTTAGCAATGAACAGTCAGTTCTGCCTGAGAAACTCCTTTTTCTGATTTCACAGCTCTTTCCGTCACATGGTCTTGTATAGAAACATGTTGCACTTTCTAGGCAGGGTCATATAAACCCACACATCAATGCTGCTCCCCTCCTCCCCAGTCGCTTGTGGAGCAATGAGGTGCTGCTGGGGCCAAGTTCATCTCAGGATGGCCAGTTGGGACGGGCAGATACTTCTACTGAAGCAGCAGTTTTTCATCTCCCAGGCTTTATCGCTCACTCTATAACAGATAAGGAATAGCAGACATCCTGTCTCTAGCACACTCAGAAATGAATTCAAACTAATGCAAAACAGAATCGGTAGGCACAGTTGTTCTCATTATGCTCTTCTAATGAAACTGTCATTTTTATGTGCAGAATGGTTTTTTCATCTCTTTCCTCTACTCCTCTCTACTCCTACCTGTGCAACCACACCTGTTATGTGCCAGGTTTGACCTTTGGTCAATTAGAATTTCTTAAATACTGCAGGGAATCATGGGTCAGTATGCAGCAGAAGCTACTGTGACAGATGGCATGTGCATGGCTTTGTGAGAAATGTGGGAAAACAGATAGGTATCAGATACATCTCACATACACCATTATAAATGCACTCACGTTTATGTTTGTTTGTTTTGGTTTAAGGACAGTCTTTAGGTACGCTTTTCCCCTGGCCCCAAACCAGGAATAATTTCTGACTATCTACAAGGTAGCCAAGCATACATATATTACCATTTTTCTTGTTTAATTACAAGACTGAAAAGCTTCATACTGTCATTCCTCCTACTCAAGCTGATTGTCTTTTAATAGTTTCAATGAAAGTTGTGCAAGGAAATAATATCCTACAATCTCTGGTCTCCAGGGAGGAATATGGTTGTTCCCAGAAGAGAGCGAGTCTTTGCTGAATCTGCTACTTTATGAGTAAAACAGGAAGTTTGGTCCTCTTTTATTGTACCTTTTCCATTTTTGAAAAATTGCCCAAATAGTTCCACATAGAGTTGAAAGAAAGTTATTAATGTCAAGAAGCCAAGATCTTTCTCCATGGTTTGCTGAATGAGGAAAGAAGAAAACTGCACTTAGTTATCCTTTGCTTCTCCTGCTTCAGCCAAAGCAGCAAGGAGAGAGAAGTAATAAGTGAAAGGGATGGTGTTTGTCTTTTAACAAAATCACAACGTTCTGCCCTCAGCTCCAGCAGTCAAACGTTGACATTGCATCTTTAACACAGATAGTCTCTTTTCTGAGAGACGACATACTAATTATAGTGCTTCTGCCAGAGGGACTTACACATGCAAACCATTATGTAAAATAAAATTTCTTTTTCTTTAAGAATACTCAAGATCATTAGACATGGTTTTTTCAATACTAGAAGTTCAGGCCAAAAATGAAAATAAACAGTTTCAAGTATTTGCAACATAATTCCCTCATGCATTTATGGAAATACAGTAAAAGTGCCCTAAAATGTGGCTTGACATTTCATGCTGCACTGTTTTTCTATTTTTCTAATTCTCTAACATTTTCCCTCTTATCCTATATTATTTCAGTTTTACTATATTTCAAATATTCACAGAGCAATAGCTACAGCTATTACTGAATACTTGAGCTTTGAGGGAGTTAATGAACAACAGGCAGCAGCCCAGAAGCTTGTTGTAAATTAAATAAACTCCTTATAAATTAAACATGGTAACACACCAACACAAATGTAGGGCATGACAACATGACATAACTTTTTAAAATGGCAATTAAATGTATAGCACTGCTTTCCCTAATGATGTGCTATGCTAATTTAAGGCTAAGGTGATGATTCTGTTGATTTAACAGTTTAACATGGAACTCATAAATGAGAATAAAATCTGCAATAAAGAAATCATGGGGACTTTAGCATTCATGAGTATAGAGTTAAGTATATTATTATATGGGAGAAAGATATACATTTCAATTCAATCAATTTTTTATAACATAAACTAACTTAAGCCATTTGGGGTAAAGAGTAAGCAGTCTTTTAGATTCAAAGAAACACATCCCTTTATTAAAAATTCAGATTCTCAAGAGGATACTAATTAGTAGATCTTATTTTTCCTTTTTATTGTCTATGTTTTACTTCTCCCACGGTTTACTTTTTAAAACTTTTTATGAAAATGTTCTGAAAATAAAAGAGATGTAAGGCACCACTTATAATGTCCTTATAAAACATAAAGCACCATAAATAGAGATATAAGTTCTGTCATAAAGGATAAAATCAGAAGGAAAACATAACCTCTGAGCTCACTTGGATTGGCTGAGAGAAAGAATGCTCTTTCTGTTTGGGACAGCAGCCCTGCTGAGAAGGATCTGACTGCTATCATTTTCTTGTATTCATTAGTTTACTCTGCAGTAGGAAAAAAAAATACAGATCAATTGAGTTTATTTTTAAAAGTCCATGTTAACTGGCTTTGTTTCTTTAAAAAAAAAAAAAAAAGCAAAAGGCACCCTTATTCAGATAAGTAGGTAATCCAGTTTTTCCACCACCATTTTACTATGCTATTACTTTGTGACATTATTAACACATTTCCTTTAAATGTCCTTTTTTATTCTAGAGGCCAGAATATGATCATATAGGTAGTGTACTTTCCCTACCTAGGATTACATAAAATTACTTTTAGAGAAAGCCATCTCTGAGGAAAACAAAGACATTATGGTCAAAATCCCTCAGTAAGCAACTTTGAGGCTATCCAAATAGGCAATAAGAATAAATTCTTGATCATGTTTGTAGAAATCTTAGATGTTTTTGCCTCAGTGGCAACAGATGAAACCTGCAGATGCATGGGGAACAAGCGCCAAGCTCGAGAGGAGCATGTACCTCACTCTTTTCCCCTGTACCTCCCACATTTAACTACTTGGTCTCAAAATATCTAATGCTCTCTCTTCCTTGGGCTTCTGTACTTGTGCTGATGAGTCTGTACCTCTTGGCTCTTCTTGCTGACACATCCTTCAGGTTTTAGCTTAGAGGACACTTCCATCAGGGAGCCTCCACTGACATAGTTAGGCCTCATGGCATCTGTCGTCCTTACTTACTACTCAGAATTATAGTTGCCCTCGTCCTTGCCTGTAAGCCTCGTGAGAGTAGAGACAGTCTGTTCAGAAATGTGGTCCCAGTACCTAACACTTACCCTGCCATATAATCAGATGCCACTAAATATTCATTGAACAAATTAGCAACATGCTGATAATGATGACAATGTAAATAATGGCTAAATTTATTGAGTGCTTATTATATGCCATTATCCTAAGTCCCTGTTGGAACTCAGAGAAATGATACCCTAGTGTATGACAGTTTGAAACACTTGAGCACTTTGAGTGAAAGGAAACTGGAAGGTCTTACAAACTGCCTCTAAATCAAGGTCTTTCTAGCTTTCCCTTATTTCTCCCTGCAAAGGCAGGAAGAAGTTCACTTACATACCAGTGGGACCATCTTAAAAAAGAAATGTGATTTTCCTCTCTAGGGATCTCATCACATAACCAGGAAACATTACCTCACAAATGCTACCTGCCCAGACAGGCTTTTCACGTCACTTTCTGATGGAAGCCCCAGGAGATTATCTGAAACTTTGTCTGCACTATAAGACAAACTTCTCTCAAGGCAACTTTGAGCCTCTCACCTAGGGACACCCTACTTCCTCCCCTACAGCTGAGAGAAACACTGTCCCAGGATACTGTCCTTTGAGTTCAATTATTTATCCAAAAAATCACCTATTATCCTCTAAAATAGCATATCATTGCACTCTCCATTTCCCTCTACCCCATGAAGAAGTATTTATGCTTCAGACATCTGTCACTTTCTTTGAGTTTCCTATTTTGTAGGGCCCCTCTATTTAAGAACATTAATACATTTATTCGCATGCTTCCTCTCCTGTTGGTCTGTCAGTCCGTTTCAGTGATGCTTCAGCAGGTAGAGGGGGATTTTTCTTGCCTTCACACCCTCTACATTTAATCTTCACTGCAACACTACAAGACGGGTGCCATTACCACTCCCATTTTATAGATGGAGAAACTGAACTTCAAGAACTTCCTGAATCTTTTGGGGTTGCTTTGTTTGAGGACTGGCTTGGCAATTTAGGTGAATTTAGTTTATATACTAGGAATAAGGGTAGATTGAAGAGTAACTGTTGATTGATAACCTACCCAAATAATTATAGGTTGACCCAAATGAAATTTGACAGTCAATTGGTTTTGAATTATATATATATGGCAATTTCATGTGGTTCAACCTCATATATTGAGTTTAACCATAGTTTAGTCTTTATCCCTGTGCTCTATCTATATATATCACACACAATTTCAAAAAATAGTCTACTCCTACGTATTGTTACGCTAGAAGTGGCAGGTACCTGGGAGGGCATTCAAGCACAAAACTCTTTTCAACGCTGTCAACAGCCTTCTTTCTATGGCTGCCTGAGTCTTAATGACATCTTTCCTACATTTAACTCTTCTGTGAACAATGACATTGGGTGTAACACGTTCTGCTTGTGTAGGCCATGTCCAGGTTCTCAGAAGAGGTAAAATCAGTAATAAAATTTTTTCTATAATTTTAACTCATAGAATGACAAAAAGCCAAAGGTAAAAATAAAATAATTTGGAATAAAAATGATTTAAATTTGCCAGTTCCCAGCATTTCTGGAATATCGCCAGGGTTAATTTAGATTGGGCCTCTCGGAATGTGCATTACTCTAATCTGATGCAGCCTAAGAAACAGACTTGATATGAAGACTCAACATAATGGACAGTCTGTTCTCAAGTTGCCCAGCCCAGAACCAGAATGTTTTGTTTGTTTCACTTTAGAAGAGGGTGATACTGTGTCTCTTAGTGAAAGGTATTTGTGATGAAAATAACTTATAGCCTAATTCAAAGCTATGTATGGCAAATGCTCACAGAAGGAAACAGAACTTGTTTTTAAGGTGGGAACATTTTTAGAGTTTGCTGGAGATTTTTATTTCAAAATCTCCAAATTCAACAATTCTTCAGCCTCTATAAACTTTCAAATGGAAAGCTCCAATATTTAGAGTAAATAATTTCTAAGCTTCCCCTTCACACCAAGTTTTCTTTTTCTCTCCTGTCATAAGAGTGCTATATCCTGGCACCTGAAATACAGAACTCCTTTGTAGTAAAGCTATCATATTCTACCACTCAGAATGTGTTGCTAATGAGGTTACTGCTTAACAGAACCATAGAAGGAAATTGAAAAGAGAAAATACCCTGACAAATGTGTTGACCAAAGGATGCCAACAACTCTCCTAGGGTCCTGTCCGAAATTCAAGGATTTTTAAAAAGTAAAAATGGACTTTAGTGTATGTGAAAAATCATAACATTGAAACATAAGTCCATTTATCTTTTAACTATTTTTCTAGTTCTCTTCCAAAATTTTCCTGGTTATTAAAACACTGCTGTGTAAATAAAAATGTTATGCTTTATAACTTAACTCCTATTTTTTGTCCTTACAATATAATAATGTCATTGTTTGTTGTATCACACTTAAGTAATAGGGCTTGATTGGAAGGACTTTAAATAGCACATTGAAAAAAAAGTCTTTTGCAGGAGAATGAGACTGTGGAATGAAAGACCAGGAATTCAGAAAAAGACCAAGAAGGTCTTCTATAGTTCTGAGAGTCCTAAAGGAGTTATATACTATGACTTCACTGAGATGAACAGAGCTCTTTATAAGCACCTTCCTGTCTGCTAAAGGGGTTGTCCAAGGCTAAGCTGTATACTGATAAAGTTATGGGGAATGTATAACCAGAATTTCAGAGAAGCTATTCAAATTCCCAGAATGGGACTATAATTACAAACAAATAACACAAATCATTAACATATATCCTCTGCCATGATGAATAAATGCTCACTTCTGCATCTCTATGGAGATATTCATAATTAATTGCTTTGTGCACCCAACTCCCTGAGTCATCAGGACCACCAGAAATGAGAGCTTATAGTAGTCTGTAAAATGCTACAACTCAGAGATAAAACACAACATATGCTATAATTACAATCACAGACTGTAGGAGCAGGAATGGGCCTTAGAGGTAATTTACTTCAACCTTTTCATTGTAGAGTTGAGCTAGAGTGACTTTTCCAAATGTTATTTGGCCAGTTAATGGCCAAACTGGGAGTGAAACCAGGTCTCTTGACTCTAATTCTACTGCCTTTGCCATTATAACAGGTTTCAGCCATGACATACTATTTAAACAAGGTCAGTCACTCAGGCACTATCAAGACTTAATGGAAATGAATTCTACTAACAAAGCCCTATAAGAGGGCTTAACAGAAAACTCTCTATATTTAATTCCTAAAAATTCAAGCTTCGGGATAACTTGGTACACTCTCCACTAGCTTGAAAAAGCAAAGGGAACTATATGATAAATTCTGAAAGATTCTAATATGGTTTTTAAAAAAATCTTGCAAAATGATTAATAAGCATACATTCAATGTAAAAAATTCACTCTAACTTTCACAATATTTTTATCTCATCTATTTTACCTGTGAAATAAGAATGAGAAGTTGCTTCATAAAATACTAATTTTTCCCTCCAATGATAGTATGTTCAAACTAAAAAAAGTGCTAGACTGGAAATCAAAAGACCTGGTTCTGTCATGGGATCTGCCATGAATTCATTGAGACGGCCTAATTTTCTAAGCCATAGTTCTCTACCCTATAAACTGAAGTGGGCATGTTTTAAGAAAAGCCCTGGAAGTTCTTTGAAGGTGTTCCAGGAACTGCCCAAAGGGGAGAGAAGAGAGAGGATAGTCAAGTCTGGGAAGTCTGAGCTTTCCACCCAACCTCAATGGGTTAGTTCTGCTTTGATCTGATTTTGTTATTAGGCTAACATGAATGCTTCTGTTTGAAGAATAAGTTATGTGGCTGAAGTTTCAAAATCCCTGAATAGCTAAAAATTACTATCATATTTCTTTTCACTCTCCTGTTCACTTCCAAGCTTCAAACCCTGTAAGGACACCCACCAGGTGTCCTTAAGCTCAAGGACATGAGCCCCATGAGCCATGCCTCAGCTCCCACCTCCCTCCTTTTCTTCCCATTTCCAGCAACTCCTTATACCATGTACTTCATGCTTTAACAATTTCAAAATGTTGGTTTATTTCCTGACTGTGCAGTACCGTTCACACCTCCTTGGAAATCTGCATGGCTCACGCTGCCTCTGCATCTCCTCCCTCTGCTTGGCTAAACTCTTCCTATCCTTTAAAACTCAGCCAAGTCAATCCTTCTCCAAAGCCTTCTTTAACTTAGGCACTGCTTCTTTTTCTTTGTCACATCTATTGCACCCATTTAGAAAGAGTGAGAAATTTCTGTAAGAAATAATGAGCTTTGTTTCAATGATTACATTCTATTGCTCCCATTTAGGCCTATGAGAGATTATCACAGCAACTACAACTTACAAAGAAATATAATTCTGCACTGTCTCTTCTGGGCTTTAACTGTTTTTTATGTTTGTTAAAACATTAGTGCTTAAAAGTTCAATGAATGGAAACTAGAGAGGAAAAAGGAAAACAAAGGTGTTTGGGGTGGGATCTCATGAAGATCAAAGGAAAATCAACAGAGGAAAGAAGGCAAAGGATGGGAGGCAGGAAAGGAGCAGGGAAGTGCTGGGGATGATATTGGCCAAATTATATTGTTAGACTGTGTGCATGTATGAATATGTAACAATAAATCTCATCATTATTTAAAGCTATAATGCACAAATAAAAAATGTGGAAGAAAAACCAAAGGAAAAAAAATTCAGTAAAGACTTACTGAAGGAGGACATTTAAAAAATTACCCTGAATTTAATCAAACATTTAATTTTGAAAATTTTGAAAAAGGCTTATCCTCTTAAGTGAACATCATAATTTCCAAGATAAATTAAGAAATGAGTCTCAACCAGGTTTGAATATATGGTATGGTATCTGTTTTTTATGAAGCAATAGGCTGTAGCCAGACAGAACAAAACTCCATTAAAAAGCTGTTATAAAACTCCAAAGAATAAACGGAAAAATTATTAATTAAAAACAAAACAATAGAGTTAGCTAGAGGAAGGGTCACTGTATACTTGTAGAATATTTATATGTATCTATATTCTTTTTCTTCCACCATTCACTGATGATCTACCAGTCACTCTTCTAGGTGCTGGGAATACACCTGTGAGCAAAACAGGCAGAGTCCAGAGCCTCACACACCATGTCCAGAAGACAACTGCACAGCTTGGTCAGGGGCTGATGACTGCGGGGGAAATGTGATGAGGGACTATGGAGAGGGGATAGAGTTACCACTTTATAAAAGGGTCAGGAAGGCCTACAGTAAACAAGGGAGTTAGTCACACAGATACATGACAAGGAGCAATCCAGAGAGAACTACAAGTGGGAAGACTCTGAGGAAGGAGTCCAAGTAGGGTATATGAGGCACAAGATAGAGGCCACTACGGTTACAGCAGAATGAACAAGAGGGTGGGTGGTGGAAGATGAGTTAAGGGAAACTTTCATCGGTGAGATCATGGAGGTGCATAGAGGTACAGATCCTGGGCTTATCATATAGAACCTTCTAGGAAGTTCCACTGTAAAAGGGCAGCAATAGTAACAGTCATCTGAACTGTCAAGGCCAGGACTTAGGATGGAAAGACATCGGTCTGTCCATAGAGAGAGAGGAGGAGGAGAGCAGAGTGAGAGAGCCTGAGTGAGGGAAGGGAGCCTAAGAAGCCTGCTTGACCAAGCAATGAGTGCTTCTTCCTCAGAAAGGGTTAAGAGGGAAAAAGGAGTTAAACTACTGAGACTCTATTTAGGTGAAAAAGAAAATAACTGGTCGTGGAATCCTCCCTCCCTCCTTTATTCCCTTCCTTCTTTCTGTCTAGCAAAGCAGACTGTGTGAGTCATAGGGCAAAACTGGGGGCGTGAGGAGAGTGAACAACTTCTCTGGCTACAAAATGAGCCTCTCCTTTCGGCCCCACTCTGACTTGAAGGGGAGACAAAGGCACAAAAGGTCTGAATGAATTCTATTTTATGTTTAATTGGGAAAAGGAAAGATTAAACATGACAAAAGCAGAAGGATCTATCTAGTATCTGTCAAATAAGATTTAGTCTTTTCTGCACCGCTGGTGTGACAATTCCTTTTCAGGTTCAGTGGCAACACTCTAAGACCTACAGTCATTTGCATCAACTTGGGTCCTAGAGACATGACTATACACATATTTATTACTTCCCACAGCCTCCAATGGCTGCTTGAGTGGAAGTTCTAAAGGATTCTTCAGCTGGTAAAAGGGCAGTTCGAAGGAAAGCAAGCCTGAAGGAGCCATCGAAACCTGCACAAACACAGATCATACCCAGGGTTGCTCTTCAGTATAGCAACAGCATGTTTCGTTAAGACATATTCCACAGTTACAAAGCAAGGCCAACCCTAGATATGCTCACATACTAGGGAAGGGAGGGAACACCACTGTCTTGTTAACAGTACGTGTTGAAACGGTATGGCGTTGATGAAAAACCACCATTATGATTACTGAAATTTGGGCCCTGAATAATTAAATCTTAAACAACTTTTTAGACAGTTGCTTATAAAGGAAGATACTCCTTTTATGTTTAACAAGATTCAGGTCAAACTAGTGGGATACAAAATATTCAATCTTTGGCGTAGGATTCTTTAAATTACCTGTCTTCTATAATATGTATGATTCATTCTATTTAAGGAAGATTTAGTTAGAATTCCAACCTCTGCTATCTCCTTCTAGCATATTTTCATTTTTAAGCAGTAATAAGCAATCTCACCTCCAATTCTGATTTATAATCATAGCATGCATGTGTAAATCTGTAACAAACATGCATGCCACACAGCAGAACCTCATAGGTTCACACCCCTGCAAAAACCACAACCCCCGAACTTTCAATAAAGCAGAGGCCTCTTTGCCTAAGTGCACATTAGTTGCTGGCTTAGGCAGGCCATATGACATGGCTATCTCCCCAGTGGGCAGGCACACCGCAGCAAGGCACTCATTAAGCTATTGAGTTTCATTCCAGTAACTGTTCAAATACATTCTTCATTGTACCATAAAGTATGTTTGTTTGATGCTGGGACTTTGATTTTCCTCCTCCCCACTCTCTCTGAACCCCACCTTATCCCCTACTCCCCACCCGTTTTGGTATTTTTTTCCCATGCTAACACACTCACAAAAATTTAGCTAATTCTCAATGGGTCTCTTGGTCATTAGTGCAAATTAGTGAGGTTTTACTGAATATGGTCAGATTTGATTTGCCAAGTTCTTTTCCCGTTAAGGTTTTAAGCCCATGTGTATTTCAAGGGAAATCTAATTTGTAGGTTTCGGATTCATTTACACTCAACTCACAAACGTGGTTCTGTGAGTTCCTCCATAGCTGGTGCACAAGAAGCCACAGGAGCTGGTTTCCCTTCCTTTTAACAAGTTCTTGTTAGAATGTTTCCTTTGAAGTAGGTATTTGGACCATGCTGGAAGCAAACAGAACTAAACCCCAGGAAAACGTAAAGTAAGACTAAAAAACCAAGTTCAAAACATTTTTTCTTGCTTCAATAATTATAACTTTTACAGACAAATCTCTAAGGATGGAACCATCCATTTAGCCTTTTAAGGATGATGTCACCACCCGTCTACTTGGATGAGACTGTGTCTCACAATATTTGTCTAGAAGGGTGACAAGGTAAGTAGATGGTTTTCTCTGCTTGGATCCTACCCTGCCCATTTGTCATGCCTTTGACTGTTTGGCTGCTGGTCCACCCACACTGTTCTACCTCTCCTTTTAGTATACTGTCACTGGGAATCTTGATGGTATCATTTCTGACTGTGGGTGTTTCCATATATATTGACTCCTGCCTTTCTCCCCACTTGTTGAAGCACCTTAGCTATGCCTAAGTTCTTGGACTTCCTGTGTGGCATAATGTTTGTCCCAACCTCTTGATGGGATAGATTCCTTGTTGCATCATTTGGATTCCCAATGCTGCTTCTTTGCTGCAGTCACAACTGCAACCCTCTGCTGCAATCTTTGAATGCTGTGCTTTGGCCCTGAGGCCAGGATTCTGTGCTGACCATTTCCTTAGAATCTATGCTGTCCCAGGAAGTAGTTATACTGCTGATCCACACTCCTGTCCGTCACTCTGGATTGCTCTAAATAAAAAGGGCCCAAACTTACAGATGTTTGTGTTGTTCACTTCCACAGTGTTAGACTAGAAAGGAAGAGCTGACAAGACTTTGTGCTCACATGGATAGCATGAGTTTTTCAAAGGTAAAACTTCTCCAGCAGTGCCAGTTCCTGTCCACACATCAAAAGTAAGCAATTCTCAACATTAAGAATAGGTTATTTTATTTATTTATTTATTTATTTATTTATTTATTTATTTATTTATTTATTTATTTATTTATAGATCTTCAAGACTGTTTCCTTGGAAAGCCAAATACTTTATCACACCACATGGGCTGTGTCAATGCCAAAAAAGCCTTCTTCATCAACTGTCTTCTGTACAAATAACTCTTTCCAGTGCCCAAGAGAAAAATATTTACGGATACTGCTAAATGCTGGATGACTCACTTAGACACTGGTGAATTCTGAGCAGTGAACAAAAAGCTGAGATATAAACCACTAAGAGCAACTACAAACCCAGTGGAATCAGATGGACTTCATATTCCAACTGTTCTGAAAATCTGCAACTAATTTAGGGGCTAGCAGAAATAGTATGTTGGCAAGTACTACTAATAGTCTGAGAAAATCTGTGTGTGTGTGTGTGTGTGTGTGTGTGTGTGTGTAACTAAATGCAAAGAAACAAAAACCACATTTTGCATAACCATGAATGAAAAAATCCTTTTCTATCCTGTTCTGAAACTAAGACTTGATCTAACAGTTTTGGAGAAAATAACCTAACAATCCATTGGAAGGCATGTCATAATTATTTCATAACCATTGGTTAGAAAATACCTAGAAAGTACTTTCAGATTGCTAAGGATAGTCTATTCACTTATCCATTCACCTATCAATCTTTAAGAAGGTCAACCATGTGTCAGGACAACAGGAAGTTTTCTTCATTAGATGAGATTTCTAATGAGAATAGTGGAGATGAGGAATAACATCTCCATATCCTTGCCCCTCAACTTCACACAAAGTATATAAGCAAGTACGTGTAAGTACCCAAATACCTGTAACCATTTTTTTCCCAATCATCTGCCAATTTTTTAAAAAAAAACAATTTCAACACTTCTCTTCATTTATCTATTTTCTACCTCCATCTTTTTGATGATTTAAATTTAATCTGGCAAATAATGATGCTTTCAACAACTAGCCTAACTACAAACAGCTTCTACTGACAGGGCAACATCCCTTTCCAACAGCATAGCTCTTTCAATTAATATGGATAGAGAACAAAACAAGACTTTAAATGGTCAGAAAAATTTCATAAGAATAGTATACTCAAGATTTCATTGTATGATAATTTTATCTGTAAAGAAAAAAATTGAACTATAGGTAATAACATGCATGCTTAAATATTGATGTCTGCAATTTACTTTGAAATGCATTAAAAGATGGGGCATTTATATATCAATAAAAATGGAAATTGTTTTTTAATAGTTCTTTCTATAGTTTATTCCTATAGATTGGTTTTAAAAATCACATCCTTACTCTATATAAAGCAACTGAGCCTTCTTTATTCATTATAATATGCTGAAAATTTCTCCAAGCTTTAATATTTTTAAAAATATTATTTCAATGACTACATAATATTCCAGTGCATTGATGTTTTTTATGCTGCCTCTTTAATGGTAAGTACACTGTTTCCAAATTTTCATTAACATAAGTGTACTGTATGTTATTTTCATTAACATAAGTACCCTTAAATGAAAATTGTTTATTCTCATTTGCTTCCGCAGGACAGCTAAAAAAGGCAGAGAGTGACTTATGTGGTATCCATGTGTTTTCTCTGACTGTCGCTGAGACTATACTTCTCATGTAAACCTTCTGTGGCATCAAGCATTATGAACTCTGTCAGTTTGATGTAGGCATTTGGTTTATCACTGTTTTTACAGAATTCTATTATCCCTGAAGTCTGACATTTGTATTCATACTTGAATAGTCTGTTTGCATCTTGATTAGTTTTGTATTGGGCTACTGGTGTTTTTTCCTTATTGATTTCCAAAAGTTCTTTGAATAAGCTTCAAATTTGGATGTTTTGCAGTTTCAAATTGTTTTTGTAAATTCCTGTAGCATATCTAACAGCAATTGAATATATAATTTATGATAATAATACGCTATTTCTTCATTTAATCAGGCAATAGACAAGTGGATAAACAAAATGTGATATATATATATATGTATATATACATACACACACACACACACACACACACACACACACAAAATGGAATAGTATTCAAACTTAAAGAGAATAAAATCCTGATATATTACAGAATAGATGAACCTTGAAAATATTATGCTCAGTGAAGTGAGCCAGACACAAAATATAATTCATTTATCGGAGGTATCTAAAATAGGCAAATTCATAGAGACAGAAAGTAGAGTAGAGGTTACCAGGACTGTGGGGGTGGGGAAAGAATGGGGAGTTATCATTTGCTGGGGATGAGGAGTTTTGGCAGTGGAAGTTGTGATGGCTGCACAGTACTGTGAATGCACTTAATGCCACTGAACTGTGCAATAAAAGTGGCTTCACTGGTAAACCTTATGTGCATTTTTAACACAGTAAAGAGAAAGATTAAGTCTAGGGAGATAAAAGATTGTTGCTGAAGAATGGATAGATCTGCAAAAAAACAAGAAAGTTAAGTGTTAACTGTAGATATATAGGTGGTACGTGTTCATGATGAACTTATCAACTTTTCTGTATGTTACAAACTGTTCATAAAAAATGTTAGGAATTTCTATTTGTTATTTCTTTTCTAAAATTATTAGTATTTCTAACTTTTTTTGGAAGCTCATGAAATTTTGGTTCTTTTTCTCCTCTTAACCTAAAAGGGAGGATAATGCATAACACAGAACCTGGAAGGAAGAGACAGGGTCTAGAGTAAAATATTTAAGGAAACTCCTACTGACAGAGTTGTATCCCCACCCACCCACAAATTCATGTCGAAGCCCTAACCACCAATGTGACTATATTTGGAGACTGAGTTTTAAGGAATTAAAGGTAAGTGAGGTCATAAGGGTGGGGTCCTAATTCAATAGCACTGGTGGCCTCCTAAAAAAGGAAGCTCTCAGAGCTGAGATGCAGCTCAGTGGTAGGACACTTGCCTAGCATGTGCAAGGCTATGGATTTGATCCCTAGCATGGCAAATAAAATAAGATAAAATATTCTTTACAAGCACCTTCAAAGGAAAAGCCATGTGAAGACACAGTGAAGACAGCCTTTTACAAGTCAGGTTGGTTAACTGCAGTTCCTCAGGAACTGATTTGGCACTTTAATCTTGAACTTCTCAGTTTCCAGAACTATGAAAAAATAAATTTCTACTGTTTAAGCCACCTGTCTATATTTATGGTATTTTTGTTAAGGTAGGCCAAGTTGACTAATATAATCCTGGAATGTAAACATCTATAGATATTTAGATACTCTGCATGCAAATAACACAGAGGGAAAACAATCATGTGAATTCTGCATGGGAATCAGTACATGCAGAATTTGAATGACAGAATGTCACAGCTGGAGTGGTTTAACAATCATGTTAAAGCTCTCATTTTACAGATGAGAAAACAGAAGCCCACAGAGGTCAAGTGACTGGTATGAGGTCCTTCAGAAAGACCTGTGGTAGAAACAGGGACATACGCCCAGGGCTCTTGACTTCTCTTTGCATCACACCCATAGCTTCAGCAAATTAAATCTTTGACTCAAGTGTTAGCAGTCAAAATTATAATTTCTTTTCTTTTACTAATATCTCTTTCAGAAATTCAGCTTCATTTTTCTGAGTCTGTACTTTTCTTTGTACTCTTACACTGTTTTAACCACACATCAGTTTATCCACATAGAATATAAACTAAAGCGAAGTCTTTAGAATAAATATAAAATATGTGTGAATATACAAAAGGAGAAGTACAACCCTCCAAAAACCAAATATAAATTTGGAAAAATGTTGACTCAATTATTCATTTACTGCAGAGGCCTATGTGCCCAAAGATAGCATATTTGCACTTAGAAGGTATCTTACTTCCTAATAAGTTGCCTATTTACAATATACAAAGGTATTCTAGGAAAATAATAAAAATATATTTGCCTTCCAAATTAATCATTTACAGTCTAATTTAGCAAAGTATTACATCATTATAACATTTAAAATATCCATCTTGATAAAACATTCTTATAAACAGACCAAGAAAACCAGGTTAATAAGCATGTGTTTTTATGGGGCATTAAAATAACACATTTATGACATTTAAAATATAAAACATAAAAACTGAACAATATAATAATTGAACATTATTTTGTTTAAAAAAGTTCTTATAGAACTTTTTATTTCACTTTTCCACTAGGTAAATTTTGAGTGCATGAAGATAAATACTCTTAATGATGTTGATACAATGGAAAGGTGCTAATGATATCATGAAATGGTAATAATCTATTATTAACATTCAAACATTTTTCTTTAATATTTCTTTTAATTTTCTTCCTCAATTTAGATTCACTATACATGGTCACTGAATTAAACCACAAGAAAGTGTATGCCATGATTTTTCTTTTTCATTTTTAGTCAGTTGCAGCTTCAATCTGTAACTATATGATGTGAGAATAATGTGACTGATTTGTCACCACTTAGTCTTTTCAAAAAAATGTGCTGTAAGCTCTAAAGATAATTGTATGACCGATATAAAAAACATTTTGAGCAAAGGCAGCACTGTTTAGAATAGTAGAGATATTCAAGGACATACTGATTCGAGAAAGAGTGAGTCTCTGTGAAATGATGTTCTGGTTATATGTGAGAGCAAGAACCACCAAGCTAACCAAATTACTTTCTAGTTTCACTTGTCTTTTTAACATGGCCAAAACAATATTTATATTGTAAGAGCTTGGGATGAAGTGAAGGAAAGGAGATTTTACTTTTTATTCATTCACCCAAGGCCGAACCACAATTAGTGGAAAAGATTGGAGATGTGGAGAACAAAGAATCTATTTCAAAACTAAACCATTATTTTACTGTTTTAATAGGCTGTATAATGTAAAATGATATTTGTACTTTTCACCCAAGTAAGTGAGAAACATGTGGAGACATTACTAAGGTAGACTAAGTGAGCAGAAAACAGTCTTTGGGAATAAAGCAGAATTATTTTTCCTCTGCTTTCCTAGGCAGGGCAGTGATGACCTAGTGGGTGGGAATTCTTATTTTTGAAGGAGGGCACTATCATAGTCCCATGGACATTCAGAGGCCTGGGGATGAACAATATCCCAACTGCTTATTCCTTACTTTTTTCTATAACATAACCTATAAAAAAAAAGGTAGCAGAGTATGATTCAGGGTGCAGCTGTTTGGGTTCTGTGATATTTATCATTTTAAAAAGATAAGACGGTCTGAAAAGATACATGTGCAAATAATGTGGTTTAACAGAATTCATAAGACTTGAATTCAAGTTACAGTTCAACCTCTATAGACCTGAGAAAAATCAAACAGTTTTCATGATCCTTAGTTTTCTCTTCTTCAGAATCATCACCACCATCACCACATCACCATATACCATATAACATATACCAAAGGCTTTATATCTTTTAACTCATTTAATCCTTAACAACTCCATAAAAGGCACTGTTATTAGTCACACTTTCTGTATGAGGAAATTGAGGCTTAGTTACATAACTTTTCCAAAGATAGTTACACTTTATAGGGTGGTTGTGAGATCAAACACCAAATCAGTAAGGTGATCAGTATTGGAAGGTGTATTAGTCAGCTTTCCATTATTGTAACAAAATACTTGGAGACCCTCAGCTTAAAGAGAGAAAATGTTTATTTTGGCTCTCAGTTTTGAAAGTTTTAGTCCATGATTGATGGACTTTGTTGCTTTTGGGCTTGTGGCAAAGCATCATATCAGAGAGGGAGCATGAGCTGGGGCAAAGTCTACTGACCTCATAGCAGCCAGGAAGCAAAAACAGAGCAAAAACAAAGGAAGAAACAGTCATCCCACAATTTGCTCCAAGGGTGTGCCCCCAATAACCTAAAACTTCCCACTAGGCCCCACCCTCATAAAGGTTTCCACCACCTTTCAACAGGCCCAAGCTGAAATCCAAACCTTCAATAAAAAGGACTTTAGGGGACATTATAGATTTAAATTATAGGAAGAAGGGATATTTCAGATCATCTAGTATAAGCTGTAACTTTAAATATGAGGCATCTAAGGTGCATCAAAAAATAACTGTGGACTTCAAACCAGATCTTCTAGTTCTTATTCTCATGGCCTTTTTTTTTTTTTTTTTTTTCCTTTGGTGGTGCTGGGGTTTAACCCCAGGGTCTTACACATGCTACGCAAGTGCTCTACCACTGAGCTAAATCCCAGTCTTCCCATGGCCTTTAAAAAGTACCTCTTTCCTATTTCGCTTGTCTCTAAGCAATTTTCATGTATTATTTTCACTTGTATATATATGTTATTTACTCTAGGGCAGAAAAGTGGGAAAGAAATGCAATTTCTACTTTTTAAAATAACAGATTAGAAAACTCAGAGAATTTTGAAGTCAGCATGTAATATAGCTGGTCAAGGTCAACTGCATGAAATGAAAATAATGACACAATGAGGATGGCCCTAATACTATTTTATTTGATTGCATTTAAATTCTGTTCACGGCTCAGTGACAAAGCATTTTATATATATCATTTCATTTAATGCAAGATCTACCTTTGAATATGATTTAAAATGTTATCAGTTTTAAAACTGGAGAATGGTTAAGCCTGTGCTCCTTAAAATGCAGATTTTCTGGAGTCAAGAAAGCAAATCCTAGTTGTGTTAACTCAGCCCAAGGTCCTATCAGAGAATAAACTGAAAGCCAAGCAGATTAGTTAGCATGGGCTTTGAGCTAGACAAAGAGAATGATGGCCTCTCTCTATGATGAGCACATGGACTTGGTACATTCTGAAAAAACTGGGTTTAATCTCAACTCTTTTAGCAGAATCTCAGGTTTACAAAATGGGTTTTTAAAAACAATGTCTGAATTGCCTTACAGTTCATAAGTCTTCCTACAGAAATCCAAAGTTAGAAAAATGTTCACTTAAAATTTGGTGGGAACAGAAATTGAACTATATTTAGCACTCTTTGGCTGTGGTCCCTTATTCAACAGAAATTTCTTCTTTTAAAATCACCCATTATTATAGTAATATAGCATAATCTTCAGCAAATGTACTTATGGATAAAGGACTTTGCATTGTGTTTTAACTGATAATGTGATGCCAGATAATGTGATATACACAGATCACAAAACCCAACTGCAAAGACCCATTCCTCAATGTTCAAATCCCTGTATACATTCTCCATGTCCTAGGTAGGAACCCTAGTTTCCAATCTCACAGGTCAGTCAAGAAACAATCACCAGAAAACTACTTGTGTTAAAGCACCGTGCTGGGTCTTGGGGACACAACAGTGAGCAAAGGTGATCCAGGCTCTGTCTTTATGCAGCTCAGGTCCAGCTTATTTCCCCCCACTTAATCTTTGCTATACTTTCTCTTTCTCTGGTTCCCCTACCTCTCTCATCTTTGAGTCCTCAGCCTCATCTACCATCACTCTGTCAACTTTGCTCTCCTGGATTGTTTGTGCTGGGGTAACCAGGTGCCATCTAGGGAGAACACTTTAGCAGTCCTGAGAAGAACTGAGGCCCCCAGACAAAGGATAGTACTTATCTGTCAGCTATGTTTCAGTGAGCCACCTTAAAGGAGGATCTTCAAGGCTCAGTAAGGATCTGCCTGACATCTCATGGGAAACCAGGCTAGAGTTGCCCAGCTAAACTGCTCCCAAATTCTTGATTCACAGAAATAATGAGATAATAACATCAATTTTTATAGAATATACCATTCTAAAGATCACAGGGAGCCAAATATTATTTTGGGAGATGGTATTTTTCAAGATGATCACATATGTACAACATGGCTGTTGTCATTTTGTGAAATGCTGACTTCACAGCCTAAAAAAATTATGATTTGCTAAACTTATCTGTAATATGTTTATATATCTCCAATATGAAGTTAGAAAAAAAGCCAAGACACTTGCTTGCTTTTTGAAGATAAATTTGATGTGGCTCTGAGAATGGTGGCATAAGGGCCAAAACAAGGGGAATTTGAAAATGCAGAAAGAAACAAATCTGCTGAAATCCATTTCAGTGACTTTCCACAGGAGGAAATCTTAACAATTCCTGATGTGTCCAAAGTGCTTAATTTCAATCAGTATAGAAATGGAGCAAGATTTTTAGAAAGATTGTTTTTGAAAGCTAGGCACTGGATCTCAATTCCAAACAGAAAAGAAATACTACACATGAATTCATGGAACCTGTCTGGTTGCCAAAAGTTTGCTATTTCACACTAGTACTATGGGGAACCTACTCAAGAGGACTGCCAACTATGCAATCCTGCTTCCTAAATTAGACCCATTCCGTGGAAAAGGAAAGTTACTTTCACACTTCAGCTTTCAATGCAAGCCAACTCTGTGCCCATGACTAAAGCAGAGAAACTACGGAAAGGTAGTTTCTTGAAATATCAGACACCCAGAACACTAAAATAGCAAGTGAAAACAAAGTGAGATATTTGATTTGTAGCACTATCCATTGGTTCAGCTTATTCTGAGTTAATATTTTCTTTAACATTTTAAAAACTGGATAACGCTTGAAATTGGTTTAAAAACTTCTATCTATAGTAAAAGATAATATGAAATCGTAAGCCTCCCTCTCATCTCTGAATTCACCCATTTCCTGAACAACTCCTTGTACCAGTTTCTTGTGTCCTTCCAGAGAATTCTATGTATATGTT
The DNA here is from genome assembly GCF_902686445.1 of Sciurus carolinensis. NCBI lineage: Eukaryota > Metazoa > Chordata > Mammalia > Rodentia > Sciuridae > Sciurus > Sciurus carolinensis. Next base: position 111,182,067 of record NC_062219.1, on the reverse strand, counting down.
AGCACCTAAATTTATGTGTATTCATATAGATGCAGACATATAAATGGTTCTTGACTTACAATGTTTTGACTATGATTTTTAAGATGACATGAAAGCAATATGCCAAAAAAAATACTAAGAATTCTAAGTTCTTTTGTTTGGTGAGCAACAAATATTGGATATTGTTTTTTTAATTCTTATCATATGCTTAAATTAATCACCCATACTGGTTGTACTTCTGGTCTTTCTAGGCTGCTTAATTAATCTATATGCCAACACTGAACTTTTGAATTTCTACAGCTTTATACTATGTTTTACTATTCACCTGGCTAATTACTAACCCTCAAACTTATGCTTTCTAGGAAATTTACTGGTTATTCCTTTATATTTTGTTCCTGTATATTTTAGCTTTTAATGAACTTCCGAATCACCTATTTAATCCCTCCCCCCACTTCTGATTTCGACTTTTAAAAATTGGGATCAGAAATGATACAACTTTAAGCTCACAGAATCCTATGAAGCAGGTACTCAGTTTAAATCAACCATATACTATACTAATGTAATAAATATAAATTATTCGAAATTGTACATTTACTTAGAATTTTATTATTTATGAAGACTGCTCACTTTTATTCTCTCCCTTTATCTTTCAACCACTTGTGGAATCAGGGCATATATTATGACTTTCACATTACAGATGGAGAAAGGCTCAAAGACTTGTCCTCAAAGCCCAGAGGATGGAGCTCTGACACTTGGCCTAGGTACAGGGCTCTTCCCAGTATACCAAAGGCAAAGAGAATTATGAGTTTTCAGGACACATTTTATATTTTTATTTTATTTTTTTCCAAATTTTCAGGACACATTTGACAAACAGGGATGATTTTAGTTTTATTGCAGTGCTACTATTTTAGAAATTTGGCAGGTTAACAAATTATCAAACTTTTAATGAAGTTTAAAATGTAATAGTGTCATGAATACAGTGAAATAAGAGCTCGCATGAGTTCTGGTAGGAGAGTGAAATGGCATGGCCAAAGGGAGAAAGCATCTGGGTAACACATACCAAAGGTATTCAAGAATTTCAGGGGAAGAAAACTATGCTACTGTAGCCCATGCTCCTCTCAACTCATGAACCTTCTACTCCAGGGGGCCTGTTTCCTACTGCTTTAGGAGTGGCATGCCCATCTCTGTCTATCTGCAAAACCTGCCTCTTCTCCTGCCCTTTCTCTTCTCCCCCAGATCCTGAACCTTAGGGCTGGAAAGATCTTCCTGAAACACCACCTCTGCCACTGTCCACTCTCTAACATCAGCTTCTGATTTTTCCCAATCAGCTTAACCTCCTATGTTCACCCAAGGTTTCTCTGCTGCTTATCTCACTAGTAGAGACAACTCTTTACTTCTCATACTTTATATTTTCAAAGCGTTTTCTCATTTTCCAATTAGACTTAAATGGTACCTTTGAAACTTTTCAAACAATGTACATCCCCTCACTCACTCCACAGAATTTAAGCAACAGAAATAACAGCAACAATAAGACAACGACAATAAACCTCCAAAATCAGGAAATAAGAGATTCACTGAACGTGTTTTCTTTAAAGAATGTACCTTGATTTGTAAAAAAAAAAGAAAATATTCTCTATAGATATTAGTTTTAAGATTATTTGGTACTTCTCCTTCACAGGCACATAATTTTTATTTCCTTGTTTGAATTTTTCTTTGATGTAAAAAAACCCAATTTCTCTTAAACTTAAAAAAAGTCAAAGCCTTCAATACATGATATAGCCAACTGTGGTAAATTTTTGTTTTACAAGCTATTGCTAACATTATTGGTAAGCTTTTGTTAACATTATTGTTTGTAGCAAGTAACTGCTGGTAGCACAATTAAAAACTGGTTTCATTTTCCTCCAAAGACCTTGGTTTACTCTTTATCTGAGAATCTTCTGTTATTTCATTTAGTGCATCTGTTATATTCCCTCAAAATTAATCTAATCATTCACACTGGTGAGTCAGCATTCCCATCAGAGGTTTGACAGAGGTTGCAAGGTCAAACTTCCTATCTATTTTATTAAGATGTCCTTTCTTTGGGCAGGTCCAGAAAAAAGCATAAATAATTTTCAGATTGTTTCATCATTACTGGCAGAGTTGTGACCACAACTCCTAGTAACAAATTCAAGACTATGACTGCTTAAGGCATAAAACATACTTCTGAAATTTAGGCCAAAATTCTGGCAAGCACACCTCTTCTTTTATCAGATATATTAAAACCTTTAGGATGTGTTGCCCTTGAGATGTTTTTAAATTATTTAAATAAAGCTTAAGTTTTTATTTTAGTTTTTAAAAAGTTTAATAGAATTTTATTTAATATTTTATTAAACAATAAAGGTATTGGCAATCCTAATATTCAATGCCACTCTAGTTGCCAATATAAACAATGACTGTCACACTTCATACACTTGACATCTAGAGCCATATATGTGCACATTTAACATATGTATACACACATATACACACATTAATTATTACTGTTTTTCAGACACTACATGCAACTACTGTGGACACTGTGTTAACCTGTGAGTTATTTAGAGACTTGAATTAGAACATTGGAGAAGCAAAAAAAGTGCTTGGCACCACTGGGAAACAATTCTTTCTGAGGCCAGAATCTACTGCAGTTGTGCTGAAAGGGAGGTTCAATGGGTTAATTTGCCTTTTTTTTTCCTTATTTAAGAGCTTCTGCAGCTCAAATCCATCCTTTGGTCTTACTTACAGAGTGTCTTAAGACACCTGTGACAGCACCAATCCACATATTTCGTGGCATTTGGTGACAGTTGCTTTTACTATAGGGGGAGTAGTGGTGGTGGTAAAATAAAACTAACACAAGTTGCCATTTTAACTATTTTTAAGTGCACAATTCAATGAAATTAATTATAGTCACAATACTGTGCACCCCTTACCAGTATTTGCTAAAACTTCTTTTTTATTACTTCAAACAGAAACTGTATCCCTATGATTCTGCATTTCCCTATTCCTTGTAACCTCTACTCTAGCGTCTGTCTTTATCAGTTTGCCCATTCTAGATATTTCTAGTAAGTGGAACAGGTCCATACATGCATCTGATGCATTCACTCACCATGATATTTTCAAGATTCATCTATGCTGTAGTATTCCTTTTTATGTCTTAATAACATTCTATTGTGGATATTTGCTACATTCTGTTTTCCCATTCATTGGCAATTGACTTTTGATGCAGGGCAGTGTTAGGAGATGTGGAGAAGTGGGAACTGAGCAGTATCTGTGATGGGGGCCTAGGACAGGCATCTTTCCTGCCTGGGTCTAGGAGTAGTACTGCTGCCCCACAACAAGCACTGGTACAGTCTTTGATTATTACAAGTGTTAGGCTTTCCTTCCTAAAGTACCTCCAATTAAGAGAGTAAAGTTTGACATTTATCAATAGAATGAGCTACTGTTGTTATTCCCACAATTTAATTTCCCGTTTTGTTCCCAGCTACTGGTACTTAACTGAGAAGAAATTAACACTGGAGCTGAGTGTGCCAGTTACTGTGCCAGGTGGCAGAGCTCAGTAGATGTTCAGTTTTATTTCTCCTCTCCTTTTTAATTCTCAAATATGGATTATAGGTTGAAAATTCAAAATTATTTATTAACTGACTGGAAAACGCCTTCTTCCTAAAAATGTGTGAACTGCTCATGACCCACAGTCTTCATGGCTCCCCAGGGAACTGATTTCCCTGAGCAGTGAAAAGAGGCAAACCAATGCTTACCCATTAGAAAAAGAGTTCAGAGAACTACGTTTCCTGATTACAGATGGGAGAGGGGAATTCTCCCCAGGTTTTGTCTCTATCTGCCTTTGGAGCAGAATCACCATACTTAGCTAGCTGACAGAATAAGGGAGGACACATTCCTTTGCACTATTTTTTCCTTTGCTGCAATTTTGAGAATTTCTGCACTTTTTCCCCATATATAATCATCTTGTCCCTAAGGATGTCTGTTTTTTCCCCCTAAAAAGGTGAATTTTCCTTCAGTAAGGAAAGATGTCAAGTCCTATCTTCAACCAGCTATTGTGCAGCTCTTTTATTTACCAAATAGCAAAAAAAAAAAAAAAAGAGAGAGAAGTTGGGAATCTGTTTCTTAATGGGGTAAGAGAAAAGCACCTTGCTAAGAAAAGAGACAAGTAGTCTGTGTGGGAACCTGATATATTTCATGGCAGCATACAAGGCTGTTATTCAAGAAGGGAAAAACAACTTTGAAAACAAGATGTGAATTGGACAAGTCCCCGAGCCAACAGAGAGCTTTGATCCGCAAGCAGCCCCTGGGATCAGGGCAGGGCAGCCAGAGACTTCTTCAGGCGGCTCTGCCCACTCCGGCTGCAGGCTATTTCCACGGGGCAATCCAAGATGGCGGACTAGAGGGGGACTGCATCCCCAGTCGCTCCAGAACCCAGGAGTTAAGAAGGGGAGGCATTGAGAGACTCAGACCAAAATAGAGCCACGGGTGAGTTTGCCCACTGGGTAAAGCTCGGACCGGGTGGCAGGCCCAGATAGAGGTGGCTTATCAGAGCAGGGCAGGGCAGCTAGAGTCTTTCCCAAGTAGCCTTCCACACTCCGGCGGTGGGCTCCCCCCACACGGCCAGCTGCACGGTTCAGGCCCCCAGTGAGAGCCTTTCCGCACAAAGCCAGCTCCAAGCCCTGGAACCAGTAGGGGGCTGGGGCAGCTTTCTTCGGAAGCACTGATTATCAAGTTCCTCCAAGACTTCAGGCTACTGAAGGCTGGGAGGTGATACACTGGAAATCTACCGGGACACTATAAGCCAATAGAGGAAATCTGCAATATCTCAGATTCCCACTAACATCTGACCAATATGAGAAAACAAGGGAAGAAAATGTCCCAAACAAACCTAGATACTACATCAATAAAACCCAATGACAGCACAGCAGAAGAAATGTCAGAAAGGGAGTTCAGAATGTACATAATTAAAACAATCAGGGAAGCAAACGAGGAGATGAAAGAGCAAATGCAGGCATTAAATGATCGCACCAATCAACAGTTAAAAGACCAAATACGGGAAGCAAGAGATCATTTCAATAAAGAGTTAGAGATACTGGAAAAAAAAAAAAAACTGAAATACTTGAAATGAAGGAAACAATAAACCAAGTTAAAAACTCCTTAGAAAGCATAACCAATAGGATAGAACACCTGGAAGACAGAACCTCAGACATTGAAGAAAAAATATTTAACCTTGAAAACAAAGTTGGCCAAACAGAGAAGATGGTAAGAAATCATGAACAGAATCTACAAGAATTATGGGATATCATGAAAAGGTCAAATTTAAGAATTATTGGGATTGAGGAAGGCTTAGAGAAACAAACCAAAGGAATGAACAATCTATTCAATGAAATAATATCAGAAAATTTCCCAAATATGAAGAATGAAATGGAAAACCAAGTACAAGAGGCTTATAGAACTCCAAATATACAAAATTACAACAGACCCACACCAAGACACATTATTATGAAAATACCTAACATACAAAACAAAGACAGAATTTTAAAGGCCGCAAGAGAAAAGAATCAAATTACATTTAGAGGGAAACCAATAAGAATATCAGCAGATTTTTCAATCCAGACCCTAAAAGCTACAAGGGCCTGGAACAACATTTACCAAGCCCTGAAAGAAAATGGATGCCAACCAAGAATCTTATACCCAGCAAAACTTACCTTCAAATTTGACGATGAAATAAGATCCTTCCATGATAAACAAAAGCTAAAGGAATTTACAAAAAGAAAGCCAGCATTTCAGAACATTCTCAGCAAAATATTCCATGAGGAAGAGATGAAAAACAACGATGCAAATCAGCAACAGGAGGCGCTAGCCTAAAGGAATAGCCAAATAAAGGAGAAACCAAATCATGTCAAAAAACAAATATGAGTCAAATGACTGGGAATACAAATCATATCACAATAATAACTCTGAATGTTAATGGCCCGAACTCATCAATCAAAAGACATAGACTGGCAGATTGGATTAAAAAGAAAAATCCAACAATAGGCTGCCTGCAAGAGACTCATCTCATAGAAAGAGACACCCATAGACTAAAGGTGAAAGGATGGGGAAAAACATACCATGCACAGGGACACAGCAAAAAAGCTGGAGTATCCATCCTCATTTCAGATAATGTGGACTTCAAGCCAAAACTAGTCAGAAGGGATAAAGAAGGGCATTACATGCTGCTTAAGGGAAGCATAAATCAGCAAGACATAACAATCATAAATATCTATGCCCCGAACATTGGCTCATCCACGTACGTCAAACAAATCCTTCTCAATTCCAGAAATCAAATAGACCACAACACAATAATACTAGGCGATTTTAACACACCTCTCTCACCACTAGATAGATCTCCCAAACAAAAATTGAATAAAGAAACCATAGATCTCAATAACACAATCAACAATTTAGACTTAACGGACATATATAGAATATACCATCCAACAAAGAATGAATACACTTTCTTCTCAGCAGCACATGGATCCTTCTCTAAAATAGACCATATTTTGTGCCACAAAGCTACTGTTAGCAAATACAAGAAGATAGAGATACTACCTTGTACTCTATCAGATCATAATGGATTGAAATTAGAAATAAATGACAGAATAAAAAACAGAAACTTCTCCAATACCTGGAGATTAAATAATATGCTATTATATGATGAATGGATAACAGACGACATCAGGAGGGAAATAAAAAAATTCTTAGAAGTAAACGAGAACAAAGACACATCATATCAAAATCTCTGGGACACTATGAAAGCAGTACTTAGAGGAAGATTTATTGCATGGGGCGCATTCAAAAAAAGAAGTAGAAATCAACAAATAAATGACTTAACACTATAGCTCAAAGTCCTAGAAAAAGAAGAGCAGACCAATACCAAAAGTAGTAGAAGACAGGAAACAGTTAAAATCAGAGCCGAAATCAACGAAATTGAAACAAAAGAAACAATTGGAAAAATTAACAAAATAAATAGTTGGTTCTTTGAAAAAATAAACAAAATTGATAAACCCTTAGCCACACTAACAAAGAGAAAGAGGGAGAAAACTCAAATTACTAAAATTCGGAATGAACAAGGAAACATCACAACAGACACGACTGAAATACAAAACATAATTAGAAGCTATTTTGAAAATCTATACTCCAACAAAATAGAAAACCTCGAAGACATCAACAAGTTTCTAGAGACTTATGAATTACCTAAACTGAACGAGGAGGACATACACAACTTAAATAAATCAATTTCAAGCAATGAAATAGAAGAGGTCATCAAAAGCCTACCAACAAAGAAAAGTTCGGGAACAGATGGGTTCTCAGCCGAGTTCTACAAAACCTTTAAAGAAGAGCTCATTCCAATACTCCTCAAAGTATTCCATGAAATAGAAGAGGAGGGAACCCTCCCAAACTCGTTCTATGAAGCCAATATCACCCTGATACCTAAACCAGACAGAGACACATCGAGGAAAGAAAATTTCAGACCAATAATCTTAATGAACATCGATGCAAAAATTCTCAACAAAATTTTAGCAAATCGCATACAAATATATATTAAAAAGATAGTGCACCACGATCAAGTGGGTTTTATCCCAGGGATGCAAGGTTGGTTCAACATCCGGAAATCAATAAATGTCATTCACCATATCAACAGACTTAAAGTTAAGAATCACATGATTATTTCAATAGATGCAGAAAAAGCATCTGATAAAATACAGCATCCCTTCATGCTCAAAACACTAGAAAAAATTGGGGTAGAGGGAACATTCCTTAACATTGTAAAGGCCATCTACGCTAAGCCCATGGCCAATATCATTCTAAATGGTGAAAAACTGAAAGCGTTCCCCCTAAAAACTGGAACAAGGCAGGGATGCCCTCTTTCACCACTTCTATTCAACATCGTCCTTGAGACTCTAGCCAGAGCAATTAGACAAACCAAAGAAATTAAAGGGATACGAATTGGAAAAGAAGAACTCAAACTATCCCTGTTCACTGACGACATGATTATATATTTAGAGGAACCTGGAAATTCCACCAGAAAACTTTTAGAACTCATAAGTGAATTCAGTAAAGTAGCAGGTTACAAGATCAATGCCCATAAATCCAATGCATTTTTATACATAAGTGATGAATTTTCAGAAAGAGAAATTAGGAAAACTACCCCATTCACAATAGCTTCGAAAAAAATAAAATACTTGGGAATCAATCTCACAAAAGAGGTGAAAGATCTCTACAATGAGAACTACAGAACACTAAAGAAAGAAATTAAAGAAAACTTTAGAAGATGGAAAGATCTCCCATGTTCCTGGACAGGCAGAATTAATATTGTCAAAATGGCCATACTACCTAAAGTGCTATACAGATTCAATGCAATTCCAATTAAAATCCCAATGATGTACCTTGCAGAAATAGAGCAAGCAGTTATGAAATTCATCTGGAAGAATAAAAAACCTAGAATAGCTAAAGCAATCCTAAGTAGCAAGAACGAAGCAGGTGGTATTGCAATACCAGATCTTCAACTCTACTACAAAGCAATAGTAACAAAAACGGCATTGTATTGGTACCAAAATAGACAGGTAGATCAATGGTACAGAATAGAGGACATGGACACAAATCCAAATAAATACAATTTTCTCATACTAGACAAAGGGGCCAAAAATATGCAATGGAGAAAAGATAGCCTCTTCAACAAATGGTGCTGGGAAAACTGGAAAACCATATGCAACAGAATGAAATTAAACCCCTATCTCTCACCCTACACAAAACTCAACTCAAAATGGATCAAGGATCTCGGAATCAGACCAGAGACCCTGCATCTTATAGAAGAAAAAGTAGGTCCAAATCTTCAACTTGTTGGCTTAGGATCAGACTTCCTTAACAGGACTCCCATAGCACAAGAAATAAAAGCAAGAATCAACAACTGGGATAGATTCAAACTAAAAAGCTTTCTCTCAGCAAAGGAAACTATCAGCAATGTGAAGAGAGAGCCTACAGAGTGGGAGAATATCTTTGCCAACCATACTTCAGATAGAGCGCTAATTTCCAGAATCTATAAAGAACTCAAAAAACTCTACACCAAGAATACAAATAATCCAATCAACAAATGGGCTAAGGAAATGAACAGACACTTCACAGAAGAAGATGTACAAGCAATCACCAGATATATGAAAAAATGTTCAACATCCCTAGTAATAAGAGAAATGCAAATCAAAACTACCCTAAGATTTCATCTCACCCCAATTAGAATGGCGATTATGAAGAAAACAAGCAATAATAGGTGTTGGCGAGGATGTGGTGAAAAAAGAACACTCATACATTGCTGGTTGGGTTGCAAATTAGTGCCACCACTCTGGAAAGCAGTATGGAGATTCCTCAGAAAGCTTGGAATGGAAAAACCATTTGACCCAGCTATCCCACTCCTTGGCCTATACCCAAAGGACTTAAAATCAGCATACTACAGAGATACAGCCACATCAATGTTCATTGCTGCTCAATTCACCATAGCCAGATTGTGGAACCAACCTAGATGCCCTTCAGTTGATGAATGGATAAAGAAACTGTGGCATATATATACAATGGAATATTACTCCGCAATGAAGAATGATAAAATTATGGCATTTGCAGGCAAATGGATGAAATTGGAGAATATCATGCTAAGTGAGATAAGCCAATCTCAAAAAACTAAAGGACGAATGATCTCGCTGATAAGCGGATGAGGACATATAATGGGGGGGTGGGAGGGGTTAGCATTAGGTTTAGGGTTAGGTTTAGGGTTAGGGATAAGGAGAGCGGTAAGAATGAAGGAAAGAAGGACTGTATAGAGGGAAAAGAGGGGTCGGAAGGGTGGGGGGGAAGGGAAAAAAATAGTGAATCAAACATCATAGCCCTATGTAAATGTATGATTACACAAATGGTATGCCTTGACTCCATGTACAAATAGAGAAACAACCTGTATCCCATTTGTATACAATAATAATAAAAAAAAAATTCCCAGTACCGCAAAATAAATAAATTAATAAATACAAAAAAAAAAAAAAAAGAAAACAAGATGTCTAGACTTTTTTTCTATTGATGGTTATGCATTAAAATGTATCATTAAAAGATGTGTCTGAAACTATACAGGCAAATCCTACTAACAAACAAGATTGTGTCCATGAGAACACACACTCATCTAACAGATATGTCTTGGTAATATTAAATCATTCTTCTGTTTGGAGTTCTTCAAACACTGTTTTCTAAGTGATTACTTCTGGGGCTGAAAATTTTTGGACAGAGGCTTCCTGAATGGAGAGTAATGATGCAGTGTACCCTTACGACATCACAGTATAGTTTTGTATTTATAATTGCTGTGATTTTAACATCAAATGTTTATTAAACATAAATTTTAGTCCTCACTAAATGTTTTCAGTTAGCCTTATGCGTACAATCTTGCTTCATCAAGTACATTACAAAGAAAAATATTTTGTTATAAGACAGTACTTCTAGAGCCTAATAGTTGGCCAATGATCAAATGAATACAGAGATTAAAAAGTTATTATTAAAAACAACTGCACAAATAAAATCAGTTTCTGGATAATATAACAACTGTGAAGGTTGGATGCTTTATATATATTACCTAATTTCCTAAATACCACTCTGAAAAATGATAGAAGAGTCTCCTCAAAGATGTTAAAAGATAATCCTTAGAGAGTCCTTCTTATCGGTACTTTGCTCATCAGTGTTGAGTGAAGTGCTAAGTACACAGGACGATCAAACTGGCATTTGTTAGCTTTAATTATGATTCCAGCATGATGCCAAGAGCAGAGCTTCACACCTTTCCCAGAATGATTAGGGTTTTACAACATGTCTGGTGTATAAGCAGCCACTGAACATTTTATTTTAAAACAGATATTACTCATGAGGTAGCTTGTGTGTTATTTTGTCTTAGATTCCTGAGGAACTAATGATCAATACTGGATAGTAATAACAGAGCAACCATATAATTCTTTTTTGATGCCTGCAGTTATCAGGGTATCAGATTTACCCTGGATCCAGAGAACATCCTTCTAATCACATAGTAAATAAAAAAGCTAGACAACTGCAGGTTGAAGATTGGACTTGACACGTTTCCTCACTGGAGAATTCACCTTTCTTTTTATGATACACACACACACTTAGGGATACTGTGATTCCACTTTCCTTGGGAAAATAGAAGAATTCTCAAGACTGCAGCAACGGAAAAAATAGTACAAAAGAATGTGTGTCCTTATGTATTCTGTCACAGTAGGTTTGTGGGGGTGGTGCTAAAACTGATCAGTAAGATTAGAAGTAGATTCTGCCACTGGACAGATGTTCTCTCTTCCAACCATTATTCTGTACACCTGTCCATTCATTCATCCATCTTTTATGTTGAGCTCCAAATGAAAAAAAAATTGTCCTTTGCTGAGGGTAGTACCAACATGATTAAATGTAATTCATTTATCTAACTGAGGACAGGTCCTCACTAGATTTGGATTGGACTAAGAAATAAAAATTCATCTTGGAGGAAATGGGTCAAAGATTAGGACTGAATTCAAAAGGAGAAAACAGTTCAGACAAAGTCAAGGAAATGGGAAGAAGAAGGGATCTGGACTTTCCTATCATGCCCTGCACCACCTTTTAAAAAAAACAATGAGTACTCAGAAGCTCTCTAGAGATTAAAGGGAGGACAGTGGCAAAATTTTCACAACCAAATATGTGAGAAATATTGCTATAAAAATTAGGAAGGGGGTTTGTTCATATAACATTATAGTATTTTTCTTTCCACTGAGGAGAAATAAAGAACAACTTTCAACTGAGGTATGAAAAAAGTATATAACTATCAGATGCTAGAATAACCTGACAACAGAGATTTCACAATGAAATTCTTAGGAGATTTTTGGGAACAAAAGATTTTGGAAAATTTTTCAATTTGTCTTGCTTAAGTCCTGCTGAAATAGACTAATTTGAGAATTAGCAAGGTGCTTTTCTCTTACCCCATTAAGAATGGAATAAAAATTACATTAAGTCACCAAGGTAAAGTATAATCACCAAACAACTTTGTTGAATTATAGATTCTCTGACCTAGATGTTTCAAACATTAAATTTTCAGAGGTATACAAAATTTATTTTAAGAGAGGGCAATGACTCCATAGTAGTAGAAATTCAGGAATTTGTTGAAAGTAGGACTAGAACCATTTCTGGGTAAGGATCCCTCCCTGACTCTCAATTGGGAAACTTATAATTAAAGACAGTTCACAATGCACTACATCTTTCATTTTTTCCTTTCAATCTAAAGCTTCCAACTTCTCTAAGCTCTCATTCCTGGAAAAGCTTCTGGCAGTCACTTTTTGGAGTCCACAATTTCTGAAGCCTTTCATCTTTTTACCATACTCTTTCTGTCTCTAAGCTTTACTCCCCATATGTGGTCAGTAATGCCACCACCACCGGAAGTAAAATGGTCTTCAGCATGGCTTGCTTGCCCCACAAGGGTAAACACGTGGGACAGTAAAGGAGTCCAGAACTAATGGATCTCAAGATGCCCTGAAGCTTGCTGGAATAAAGAACACACACTATTACTCATTCTATACACATGAAAATGGACACAGAAACATGGGGGAATTTCTGCAGGCCATAAAGAAAACCAACAGGTGAATCTGGGTCTCTATCTCATACTCAAGATATCAGGATGGATGCCCTTTTACAATTCTCAGAAGGGCACTAATGGCGAAGTACCACTGCTAAGTTTTATAAATGATAAAACTGAGGTTCAGAAAAACTGACTCAAAAAACCTTGAAAACCCATCAAAGGCAGCAGAATATTAAGTAATGATTTACATGAAATAGTTATCAATGAAATTTTTGTTTTTTTTAGGACAATCTTTTTAAAAGAGACTATACGTACACACATATAAATTCTCTTTTAAAGATTACTTTGTTAAAATAAAAGTCACATCTTAGTGGGAATACAGTGCTTACGTCTCTGCTGATTTTCTAATAGCAGCAGTCCTACACGTGCTCTTTCTCTGAAAAGCATGTCAGCACCATGACTGATTGAACTGTGAAGATATGACAGACATACTCTTGAGAGGTTTCACCTGGGCAGAATACAGGGAGCTCCACATAAATTTTCAGGACTATAAATGAAGTCTCAGGAGTCTTTTGGAAAAATACCTCCAGGCTTGATGAGAACACAGATAGCAGCCGAGCCTAGAAGTTCTACCTTTGCTTATAGTAGTATGTGAACTATGATGGGAGGTCCACATAGTCCAAGTATTTTTTAAATGCTTCCACACCACTGTAATCATGAACATTTGAAAATACTCTCTACCATCATATAAAACAGAAAAAGGAAAGTTCTTTACAAAGTTTGCTTAAGTGAAATATTTGAGTATGAGACTACTTAAAAATTATATCATAATGCCATGCTCTATCAACACAAACTGAAATCCTCATTAGCAAATTCAGTGGTAACCTATAACATCAAGTTAAACAGCATATTTGGGGACCAATAAATATGTAGAAAATTAGTTCAAAATGATGTATCATTTTTTTCAGACATTCTTAAGAATTAGCTCTTCAAGATTCCTCTTTAGAATATGAGACACCTTGAAACCACTACCATAAATAGCCAATATTTTAGGTAACTGCCAAGCCACCTGCTTTTCTCCAGGAAACATCATAAAACTCACAAGCTAGTAAAGCTATGTAAAGCCTATAAAACCTCTACCTTTCTGACAAAGTTTACTTATTTTATTTGAGAGACTTTATTTCCCCTGTTCTGAAAATTGAAAAGGATAAGTCCCCACATCAGACTGAGTTCAAGGCATAGACTTATCTGAAAAGAAGGACTCACAACAGAAGTGAATGCCAATGAACACTTTATCACTTTAGTCTTGACTTGGCACAGTGTTTCAGATGGTATTCATTTGGAATAGAGAGATCGATGACACAACTTGTCCAAATCCTTCTCTATAAGTGGCTTTACCAGAAGAGGGTAGAGGCAGAAAAATATAAATTCTTCTGTCTGTAGGCAACCAAAAACATACCAACTCATCTTGGAGTAATTTAGCCAATAAGATGATTTAGAGGACAGTTCAGTGGCACCATTTTTGGAAGGCAAAAGCTTAGCAGAATGAACATAAATCAAAGGTGACTGGCAGGTAAAGGATATGTGCAGCAATCAGCCAAACCATGTGCACACTGGCACAAATTCAATAAGATCATTTATAAAAATTTTAAGGCAGAAGTACACAAAAGGGGGTCTGGTGCTAACTAAATCCACAGATAGCTTACATGCCACTGAAATAAACACTTCCAGATGGGGTATACAAAAACGTTTCACAGAAAGAAATGTTTTCTTTCATAAATCTGAAGGAGGGACTCTTAGCAGGGAAGGGCAAAAAAGTCTAAAATTGAGACTGAGCTTCTTATAGCTTGGAAGAGCTCCTTGAGGTGGAGTGACTGTGTGGGTTAGAATAAACTACATAGCAAATCTCTATTTAGAAGCATCACTACAATCAGCATGACTGGATTTCTGTTAAATAGGAAAAAATGCTAACATGTCATTGAATGAGTCTTATAAAATCTGGAGTCTGAGTACTTTCCTGATAGTCTCTTTTGGGGAGTGGGGGAGGAGAAGCAGTGGTGGAGATAATGTGTTCATACAAAAGCTGCTAATTAAAATTAAGAAAAATGATGCTTTGGAACTTATACTGCCACAAAACTACTGCAGGCATGGCTTTAATGAAGACAAAATTTTGAGATTTGGTTACATGATAGTCATTTTCAGTAATGTAAGACCAAATTCATTAATGGCTTAGAAAGTCAATCTGTTCATCAAAACAGCATAATAATACATGGGAATTTCTGGTCATATAAAGACTCCCACAAGTTCATTAAGAAAGTTAGAATGTCTTTTTTATATTTAAGTTTAAGCTACTTATGCATTAAGCCCCACCCACCCAATAACCAGGAAATCCCCTTGAAATTAGTTTCCTTCTTAAGTCTTTAAACTTCATGCAAGTTCTCCGAAAGAATGTGAACACCAAATTTAGTCTTGAGAACAACTGTCTGTTCTATGTAATTATAAACTTGCTGCCACTTACTCTTCTCTCATTAAGAGTCTTATTCTACTTTTTCTATAGTCAGACATCTCTTGAATACACTTTGTTTTTTCCATTCTCATTGCCAGGGCCAAAGATGGTCTCCTGCCTGTGGTAATGCAGTGGCCACATCACTGCTCTGTTGGTCTCTGCATCAACTCGGGTCAATCTCTACTCTATATTACCTTCTGCGTTAACTATTGCAATACAGTGCCATTCATATTAGTCCTTTGCTTAAAAACAAAACCAAAACAAACCCCCAAAACCTAATTAGCTCTTCGATGACCACATCAGTTGTTTAAAAAAGAAATTTCTCAAATAAAAGCTTAATTTCAGGACATGTGGGTATGTTAATTTTGGTCTTTTCACTTCTCAATTATGTGTAGTTCAGTTGTACGAATATGGATCCTGCCAAATGAACTGGTTATATTCAGAAATCAAGTGCTGCCTGTAGTACATGAAATGTACTTTCAGTCAGTCAGGAAGGCATGTGCTTTAAATTGATTTTCTAGAAGTGGCAGGTGACAGATTGACTCATAGTTGTATATTGCCTTGCTTTGCTTCATTATCATTTTATTTTGGCTATATGTGAGTCACCTGTGTGGATGACAGATATTGTTTGTCATCAAAAGTGAAGTTAGTTCACCCACATCAGAAGCAAAACCTCATGCTGTCTTCTTTGGACAGTGGCTTCAGAGAAAGACTCAGCATAGAGACCAGGCTAGCTTTCTTTCTTTGCTTTATTCATCTCCCCTGCTCTCTTCTGTCCCCAGAGGAACTCTGTCAACTAGAACTTATTACATATTAGGCTCTTACATAATTAGTCTGGAATATGGGAATGGGTGTTTTGGGTTAGATCAGGAATGCAGAATAAAATCTGAGCCAGAAATATAGTCTCCTACTTCTCTACTGGAAATTGTAAAATCTGCACGAGTGTTTGAATTGGAATAGACAAGAAGCTGTACACCATGCTGTGAACATCCGAAGCCAGAGAGTGAACTTAAAAACTCCCTCCCTGGTATTTCACCAGGGGCACAGTTCCCAACTACCACCTTGAATGCACCTGGGCAAATTCAGAGGCTGACATTGGGCTCTGTCCTCATGAACTCTGCCAACTAATCAGTCAAAATATTTCCAGATCTGGAGACATACTCCACACATTGGGCATATGCCCAAAACTGTAAGTGTGCTCTAATCAGGTAGGAGTGCATGTTCAGGTGCCAGGGCAAGACTTCACATCTGACTGACATATGGGCTATGAATTTTCTCTCCTCACAGCTTAAGGTCATGCAAAGGCAGCATGTGGGAGTGGAGTATTTGATCTGTGCATATATAGCCTAGGGGATTTGGTTTAAATCAAATCATAATTAAAACACCAGTCAGGAAAACAAGGCATACTCTTTTTTTTTTTTTTTTTTTCCTTGCACATTTTTTTCTACCTTGTGTTTAACCTTAAATATATGTTGGGCACAAAAAGAGCAAGGTATCAGTTTCATTTTTGGAAGGTGTAAATTCCTATTTATAACAATCTAGTCATTATGTTGTGGGGTTGATTTTGCAACTGTATCAGTAAATTAAATGATAGTTCAATGATTATATTTGTTGACTAAAGTGTGTAACACTATTTAACAAATCACCAAAAAAGTATATCACCTCCAGTTTAGCAGGCTCTCATCATAGGTATCTGGAGGGAATTTCTGTCACACTATCAATAAAACAGTATACAAATATTTCACTTAAACAACTTGCTTATGAATGTTAGGTGGGCCTGGCGATGGTAAGTAAACGAACTACTTCAGTAAAATTATTATGTTACCTTCTAATATTCACCTAATTTAGATATAAAATACTAGTAAAAATTTAAATAGTATTTTTGCTAGGTCAACATGAGCAGTTTGATATACTGAATGAGTTGTAAGTCTAACTGAACATTTATAGTCTTCCTGCTTATTTATAGACTTTTGCTATTTTTAGAGCATAATATTTAAAGGTAGAAATAGTTCAACTTAGTTTAGTGTCTCCCAACTAATTCTTTTGCTGCTTTCATGAAGTTATGAGTTAAAGGAATTTTGTGATTTATTTATTCATTTTTAAAAAAATAAAGACATTTTCATTTTGGGAGCCACTCAAAAGAGTTTTCCATTCTATCTCCAGAAACTATAACAACACTCTTGAACCTCAAGATTTAGTCCTTACAGAACACTGTGCTCTACAAGTTTCTCTGTGGTGTCAACAATCTCTTTTGTTTCATTCATGTCCAAAATCTTCCTCCTTTCCCCAGAACAGAGTAGTCTTTATAGGACAACTCACTGACTTTTGAACTATTTCCAGGTTAAAAAAAATGAAAGAAGCAAATGTGGAACAAACAACCAGGGCAGGTTCAGGCTACTATCCTTTATTGCTATTTTAGCCATACAACCCATAGGAGAAGACTGATTTTCATTTTTACAAATTATATTGCTGGAAATTTTAGAATTCTTTGGTGTACTTCTAGGTTTTCACATGTTAGGTATGGATGCCTATTACTTTTGTGCTACTCAAAATACAGATCTGTCATCCATAGTTTTATACTTGAACTTGTATAAATATTTTATTAATTAGGAAGTTATATCTTGGAATTTGAGTTTTTTAAATATATATTTAAAGCAGTTGAAATATCCTACACAAAATTGTGTAAGTGAGTGCATCACCTCAGGATGTAAGCCCTATGCTGAACTTCATAGGAGGTCTTCCCACAAATAAAAAAGTAAAGGCAGGAATAAGCAAAATGTGCCTGCCTATACAGTCAGTGTATATTGCAGAGAAAAAATAGTGATTAAAAATATCAGGAATTTTTAATATAGACCTGTATAATTCCTTACAAGAAAATTACTTGGTTGTCCCAAGTTAAGACATTTCCGCAGAGATCAAAAGAGACAAGAACACTGGGCGTGGTGATGCATGCCTGAAATCCTAGCAACTCAGGAGCCTGAGGCAGAAGGATCACAAGTTTGAGGCCAGACTCAGCAACTGAGTGAGGCCCAGTATCAAAATTAAAAAAAAAAAAAAAAAAAAGTTGGGGATGTAGCTCAGGGGTAAAGCCCCCTGGGTTCAGTACCCCAAAAAAGGTAAGAGCTCTCTTTCCTTCTCCCCCATTTTTGTGCTGATGAAAAAAATTAAAAAGTTTTATAACATAACATGATTAAACCAACTCCATTTGTCCATACAGAATCATCATGTTACACTATTAATGGGAGAAAAAAGTACCAGTAACGAATTTATCCAAGTTTGGACTCAACAGGAAAAACAAATAAATTTGACTCTGAAACTTACAGCAAATGTTTCTCAGAGAAGGATCCTCATCAGGTGACAGAGATTTTGTCTTCCCAACTCTTCCGCTTCTTTATTCCCATCATTTCTAACATGCCCTCTCTGAATAATCCTAAACTTAATCCTGAATTAACTGGGCCATATAACAACATATTCAATTGTTTTTGACCTAAAGAAATTGAAGTTGCTTATAAATTGACCTAATAAATTCTGTAACTCAAAATATACACCCCACCCTATTTTCAAATTAAAAACAATTATAAGTTTCATGTATTTCCAGAACACTCCATTTTAGGTTATTTTCATATGATAGATAAGCCACATGTTAATTTTTTTCTGAGAATAAGTGGCCTACAGTTATAAAAATGTACTTGGACCCAAAACAGAATGATAGGGTTAGTAATATGCTCGGAAAATTTCATGAGAAACATTTTACTTCTAGTAAAAATACAAATATTTAAGAATTCTACCTAATTTATATTTGGTATTTAAATATGAAAATTATTCTTGTATTTTGTGACATTAAATTTTGAAAGTTGAACACAAAATGCAGACAAATCTAATATGTGACATTAGTACTATTAAAGAAGGTGCAATTCTAGATCGAAATACTCAAATCCATCTGGCAAGCAACTGTTGTGTTTCAAAGTTAAATGTGGGGGAATGCTTACAGAAAATTTCATATTTTTTTTTTTATCTCTACTGGCCTATTATGAACATCTCTGAATAATTAATGATACAAGAATATCCCTAGAATCCCTGAATAAATCTATACACACCAAAGTAAATGACCAAAGTGGAAGAGCAGTAAATGGAGAATTGTGTGGCTGGAATCTAGAGTTAGTTCTGTCACACTCTTGCAAGGTGTCTTTGAGTTGGTGTGCTGCAAAGCTTCTCTGAGGTCAATTCTAACTGGTTCCCTCCAGGACAGCTTATTTCAATACTAGGGATTGAACCCAGAGACGCTCTACCACTAAACTACACCCCTAGAGTTCCTTTTCATTTTTTATTTTGAGACAGAGTCTCTTTAAGTTGTAGAAGCTGGTCTTGAACTTGCAATCCTCATGCCTTAGCCTCCAAATAACTGGAATTACAGGTGTGTAAATCCATACCCAGCCCACCTAAACAGCTTTAAAATGCTCATTCTGTCTTAGAATTTAAGACAGCTGAGTAGATATTGGAGACTTCCTTCTGGGGGAAGCACTTAAGGTTATTTAGGTTAATAACCATGCTTAAAAGAGCAATTTTATTGTCTCACTATTCTAGTTCAATAGAAAGTTGCCTGATACATTATTGGTAGAACTGCAAACTGATGCAAGCATTCTGGAAAAGAATATGAAGATACCTTAGAAAACTTGGAATGGAACCACTGACCCAGTTATCCCATTTTTAAACCAAAGGATTTAAAATCAGCACACACACTATAGTGACACAGACACATCAATGTTTATAGCAGCACAATTCACAATAGCTAGGCTATGAGCCAACCTTCAATATTGAAGTGCCCTTCAATAGATGAATGGATAAAGAAAATGTGGCATATATACACAATGGAGTATTACTCAGTCATAAAGAAGAATGACTTTATGTCATTTGCCAGTAAATGGATGAATCTGGAGACTATCATGGTAAGTGAAATAAGTCAATCTCAAAAAACCAAAGGTCAAATATTTTCTCTGGTATGTGGAAGCTAGCCCACAAAATGGGAGGGGAGTAGAAGTTCACTGGATTAGATGAAAGGAAGAGGGGATAGGAAAAGGAAAGACAGTGAAATAAATCTGACACAACTTTCCTATGTACATATATGAATACACTGCAGTGAATCTCACCATCATGTACATCCACAAGACTGGGATCCTAATGAGAATAGGATACATTCCATGCTTGTATAATTATATCAAAATGGATTCTACTGTCATGTATAACTAAAAAGAACCAATAAAAAAAAAAAAGGCTGCCAGATAATAATCAAGTTCAGGGGTTTAACATATTTTCCATTTGACTATCAGGAGAAACTAAAATATATTTAGGCATTACACATGAGATTATGTCATCACACTCAGCAGTTTCCTTTCCCTGGCTTTCAAAATTATAGACCTGGCTTTTTATCAGCCATTCACAGCAGTTCCCATTGAGATCTGGGCTTGAGCTCCAGAGTATGTAACCATGGGCACCACCCACTGCTTGTAAATAGTGAGAATCTAGGTGAAATGTGGGATGGCCTTCCATTCGACAGACAAGGGAGTATACACCGAGTACTCAGAGCATTCAGGGTGCTTCCTCTGAGAGAGAAAAAAACAAAACAAACAAACAAACAAACAAACAAAAAACCAAATGCTTAATCACAAAATTTTAAAATGTTTTTACTTCTAAATGTGTATAAGTAAATTCTAAGAATATTAAAAAGAAAAACTCATTAACAAAAATCTTTAAGTTAAGAAAAAAACCTTTTCAAACAGTTATTAATATCAATTTTCTGATAGGATAATCCATGTAAACTTTTTGCCAGAACTGTTTTAGGGTCCTAATACCTTTCTCAACATTTCTGTCTTTATATGTTTATATAATATATGTAAAATATTACCAATAGTTTTGGAAAAGAAAACAGAACTGACATTCACTAATAGAATAACTTAATAGATTACAAATAAAACAACCCTAACAAATAGAATTGTTCATTTAATTAAGTGGAATTTTTTGATGTTTACTACTCATGAAAGCTCTCACATTACATGTTAGATACAAAAGGTAGAGGAAGGTCTGGGGTTGTTGGCTCAGTGGTAGAACACTTCTCAGTGTGTTCACAGATCCTAGGTCAATTCCTAGCACTAAAAACCAAAAACAAACAAACAAAAACAAAACACTATAAGAAAGTAGAATTACAGTTATACAAAAAAATTGCAAAAATTAAAAAACTGAACATATACATATTTAATATCAAGCTGTAAAATTATTTTTTAAACTCATAAGACAATGGAAAATAGTAGAGAAAAATGGTAAATCTACCAATCCTATTGTAAAATCCTGTATACTAAAAAGAGTAGCAAATTAGAAAAAAATAAAGGATAAATGAAGACCTGGAAAAAATATCTACAAGAAACCTGATGAGAGGTTTTACTGTCCATAGTTTATAAATTGCTTTAATTTTTCTCTTGGTACCAGGGATTGAACCTTGGAGCACTTAACCACTGAGCCACATTCTCAGTTCATTTGGTATTTTATTTAGAGAAAAGGTCTCGCTAAGCTACTTAGGGCCTTGATAAGTTGTTGAAGCTAGCTTTGAACTCTCAATCCTCCTGCCTCAGCCTCCTGGGCCACTGGGATTACAGGCATGCACTACCGCTGTGCCCAGCAAACTGCTCTAAATTTCTTAAAAATTTATTTGAATAAATTAGATTGATACAAATGAATCTACTAAGGCCCAATAGAAAAATGGCAAAGGTTGGATCAAAATTTAGAGAAATATAAATTATCAGTAAGTACATAAAATTGTTCAGTATCATCACTTATCAAATACAAATCAAATATCTTTTCAAACTACTGAATGTGAACTTGGGAGAACTAGTTAAAATCTGGTAGTTTCTTCATCCATAAAATGAGACTAGTTAGTCTCTACTTAAGACTGGTGAGAAGCAAGTTAGTACAGTGCATGATATGGAAGTGCTTAATAAATATTAGTTGCTATAACTGCTATTTTATTTTTGCCTATTAGACTGACATGCTAGGCCAGCCTTCTTCTACTGAGCTACATCCCCAGATCTAAGATAACTACCACAAATCATCAACTCTGAAATGATTTATAGAATTAGGAAAAATAAACAAGAAACAAAAAGCAAAATTGGTTTCTTTAATGGTTCGTTGAAATGTTTGTACAGAAAATGAGATATATGGGGTGGAGACAGTTGCAAAAATGCTTTATTTTGGAGGAAAAAATTGGATTAGGAAGACCAGAATATTAGCCCTGATTCTTCTATTTAATCTAATTAATAGCTTAACTTGAAGGATTAATTAAAATTTCTAGGCATGTTACTTTCTTTGGTCTTTTGTGTAGGATTCAGAATAAATGAGAACACAGAAAAGAAACTATCAACTGAAACAATGACAAAGACAGCACTGTTAAAACTGGCTGAGGGGGAGCACTGTTGTAAGTGTCTCCTCAGCACTTCCGAATGCAGAGTCCATAGGTGAGGGGCAGATAGCTGATGTTTAAGCCATCCTGCCCTTTCCTCCCTTCCTCTGCAGCTACCACAGTGCAGAACATTGTACTTTCTTCCTCTCTACTTAACATAGTTTTAAATAATTTCTTTCCCCATCATTTCAAGTATTCCCAAAATGAAAGAACACACAACTCCTTATATAATGAATTTTTGCATTCCTAAAATTGATCATGTTGTAATTTGGTATAAAATTACTTCAGAAGTCATGCAGAAGAGAGAATGATACCTCACTAAAAGCAGATTTTTAAGTACATCTGGCTTATCCTAGAAACTACTGATTACTTTTTTAATTCCCTAAATCAATTTCGAATTATTGGAAATTAATGTGTATGTTCCAAGTTATGGATATTCTAAATTATATATTCTATTTGAAAGTATAATAAATTAGTACAGTCATTATGGAAAACAGTATGGAGGTGCCTAAAAAAATTAAAAACAGAGTATCACGTGATCCAGCAACTTCACTACTATGTGTCTACCTAAAGGATGTGGAATTGGTGTGTACAAGAAACATCTGTCCTCCCATGTTCATTGCAGCACCATAGCCAAGAAGTAGAAACAACCTAAGTGTCCACCAACCAATGACTGGAAAAGAAAATGTGGAGCATATACACAACTGAATACTATTTGGTTATAAAAAAGAAGGAAGTCCTGTCATTTGTGATAATGCGAATGAACCAGAGATCATTATGTCAAGTGAAATAGGCACGAAAGAGATAAGTATCACATGATATTACTCATGTGGAATCTAAAAAAGTTGTTCTCATAAAAGTAGAGAGTGCAATGAGGGTTAAGTGTGTGGGGGATCTGGTTAAGAGGGGGAAAGGCTGATCAGTGGGTTCTAAGATTCAGCGAGATTGGAGCAAGACCTTCTTGGGTACTATTGCACAGTATGGTGACTATAGGTAACAATAATGTACCGTACATTTAAATGTCTGAGGAGATAAATATGTTTAACCTAATGTAAACATTATGTAATGTATACATCTACCAAACATTCCATGATACTTGGTTAATATGTATGACTTTTATGTTTTTGTATTATCATTTAAAATTGAAAAAATTAAGAATAACCTTTAAAAATAAAGAAAATAAATATACAAACACTAGATTCAGGATGAAATTCTTCAAAAATAAAATGCTTATAAACATAAACTAGCTGTTCAGTTCAGTGGCATTTTAATTTACAAAGAAAATTTGATGCTCAGAGTTAGTCAGCTAAGCCTTTCTGCATGGAAATTTAGGTGTCAATCTATGGTTACTACAAAGGCTTACTATAAAGGCAGTCCAAATGCTTTCTCTCTTGAAATTCAAAGGCTAGGTAGCAAAGTGTCCCTATTATAGCTGCTTCAAGTATCATCTTCAGTACTCAGAATGGACCTTATGAAAATGAAAAACAGCATCTCTTAACATCGAGGTTTCAATCATGAGCTACTCCTTTTAGCAGCTCAAAGTATGTGGAAGTATGTGGAAGTCAGGGCAGGGCAGCCATATTATTGGCTTACAGAGTCTGCAACTCTATTCCCTCTGAGGAGAGAGTTTAAAATTTAAAAAGAGAGTTTTTAACTATAAAAAGCAAATTAATTTACCATGAACATACCTTGGTGAAAAGATAGCTTCTTCAACAAACGGTCCTGGGAAAACTGGAAATTCCTAAGTAGCAGAATGAAATTAAACCTCTATCTCTCACCTTGCACAAAATTCAACTCAAAGTGGGTCAAGAAACTGGCATTAGATCAGAACCCTGAACCTACTAGAAGAAAGTGTAGGACTAACACTCCATCATGTTGGCTTAGGAACTGACTTCATCAACAAGACTCCTAAAACACAAGAAGTAAAATCAAGAATCAATAAATGCGCCCGAAGTGGTGGTGCACACCTTTAATCCCAGTGTCTCAGGAGACTGAGGCAGGAGGATCCCGAGTTCAAAGAAAGCCAGTCTCAGCAAAAGCAAGGCACTAAGCAACTCAGTGAGACCCTGTCTCTAAATAAAATACAAAGTAGGGGTGGGGATGTGGCTCAGTGGTCAAGTGCCCCTGAGTTCAATCCTTGTTACTCCACCTTCAAAAAAAAAAATCAAGAAATGGGATGATATCAAACTAAAAAGCTTCTTCACAGCAAAGAGACAGCCTACAGAATGGGAGATAGAGAGAGCTTACAGAATGGGAGATAGAGCATTATTCTCCAGGATATATAAAGAATTCAAAAAACTTAACACCAAAAAAACCCAAATAACCCAATCAGTAAATGGGCAAAGGAACTGAAGAGACACTTCACAGAAGAAACACGATTGGTCAACAAGTGTATGAAAATGCTCAACATCTCTAGTAATTAGAGAAATGCAAATTAAAACTACAGAGATTCCATCTCAATTCAGTCAAATGGCAACAATCAAGAATATGAGTAACAATAAATGTTGGTGAGGATGTGGGGAAAAAGGCACACTCATACATTGCGGGTGGGACTGCAAACTGGTGCAACTGCTCTGAAAAGCAGTATGAAGATTCCTCAGAAAACTTGGAATGGAACCATCATTTGACCCAGTTATCCCACTCCTTGGTATATATCTAAAGGACTTAAAAATCAACATACTACAGTGATGCAGCTGCAACAATGTTTACAGCAGCTCAATTCATAATAGCTAAGCTATGGAACCAACCTAGGTGCCCTTCAACAGGTGAATGAATAAAGAAAATGTGGTATATATACACTATGGAATATTACTCAGTCATAAAAAAAGAATGACTTTGTGATTTTTGCTGGTACATGGATGGATATGGAGACTATCATGCTAAGTGAAATAAGTCAATCCCCCAAAACCAAAGGTTGAATGTTTTCTCTGACATGTGGATGCTAACACACAACAAGGGGGTGGGTAGGGAAGAACAGAAGTTCAATGGATTAGACAAAGGGGAATGAAGAGAAGAGGCAAGGATGGGGACTAGGAAAGATGATAGAATGAACTGGACAGACTTTCCTATGTTCACATATGAATACACCACCAGTGAAACTCTATATCATGTACAACCACAAGAAGGGGATCCTAATTAGAAGTTATACTCCATGTATGTATAATATGTCAAAATACACTCTACTATCTCCTTGATCATATCACCCATGCTCTATAATGGAGCAGGCATATTTAGACTTGATGATTGGGCAAACTCTTAGAGATGTAGGTAATGGAGCAGATCTTTCCTGGTGATGCTATTCTGAGGAATAATAAAACCTGGGGTACCTCTCTGGAGTGTTTTTTTTGTTTTGTTTTTTTAACTATTTGCTGTTAATTTGTCTTTCTGCTCAGATAGTAGCTAAGTGAGCATTCCAGGTATCAATCATTTCTTTTTTCTAGATTTATTTAAATTAAGCATTTTAAATTGTGTAGATAAAAAAAGCATATTGGTTATATTTTATTAGATAAAAATTACCTTGAGCTGTATCTGCACCTGGATTAAAGTCCATTTTTTACCATATACCACAGTGTCAGAATGTAAAAGCAATCGTGTATATCAGTAACAGGTTGGACATGGAGGGGAGGGGATACACATACCTGTAAATAATGTGATCCATTCAGTCTATTTAAAAACAAAATCTCAATGAATGAAGCAGCTACTTCTTTGAGAATATATTGACAACTTCATGATTTTGAGGTTCTCCCCATATAATGAATACACTTACGATATCTTATTCACTACATTTAGGTACCATTATTGGTTATTTCTCAAAAATTCTGTTTCCCTTTTCTACGCTGTAAGTACTTCTAGATCACTGTCAACACTGACTCCTTTTTCTCATTTTTCCACCCCATTGTCTAAACCTATTGGTCATTATTTGGCCCTTATATATGGATTTGATATTTTTATATTTTTAGTCTTTATAACTCAGCTTTTTCTACTTCAGTTGGTTTTTAAATTTTTACTTCCAATTATTCCCTTTCTAAATTTCATCTTCGTTTTGGTCTCTTGTTTAAAATAACCTCTCTGTAGAAGAAGAAGAAAAAAAACAAGGACACTGATTTCCTTCTTTCAAGACTGAAATATTTATGCAAAAGTATATAGCTTTTATATAGTAGAAAGTTTCTAGAGACATTTATAAAATACACTCTTGTTGTCACAGTGAGAATTCAGATAATTCACAATAATCATGAGAAGAATGGAAAGAAAACATTGTCTGTAAGTGAAAAACGGAGATAATTTAAAAGAAATCAAAACTCTAATGAACAAAGAATAATAAATTCCCCTCTTAGGTAAAAACATATGTAGTGTCATACTTGCTATTTATTTACTCATTTATTGATTATATAAATTTTTAAAAATATATTCTGCATTAGTATGTTAAAACAAATGAATATCAAAAAAGACAAATTTTACAGTTCCTTGGTTATGTAAATCAAACCTTACTTTCTAAATATCAAACAAATTTCCCAGGAACAGAACCACCTGGAGAAACTTCTATTAACACAAAGATTTTTTTAAAAGGATTGTGAGTATTTGATTAAAACACCCCAAACACACTGCTAAAACATCGAATCTTTAATTCTCCATTTAAAAAAATCCTGATTATAAGCTTTCAAATCATTTGAAGACAAGAAAGCCTGTCTACAGTTCAGTGCCAAGTAAAGAAATCATTTCTTCTTCTTCCAACTCAAAGTATGTTTAGGGGAAGGACATCTGATAGAAGTGGTAATGCCAATCTAACCAATTTTAAAATATAAAGTGCTTCTAGCAATATTTGAATACATATAATTTGACAAAATTTTTTATAAACTTAAGTTTTGAAAAATAGCAAATATAAGCTCCAACAAAAAAGCTTAATATGTAACTGAAAGAAAATAATATTTTTTAGAAAAAAAATGTCCTTTCTAAAAGAGACAAAAATGAGTTTTATTTCCCAAGAGAATTATGCCACTTTTATACAACAAAATTACGGCTACCGCAAATTGCTTTCAACAATTCCACTGCTTCTTCATTTGACCACTTGAAAATCAAAATTCTTTCAGATTATAAATATAACTTTTTATAACTCTGTTATTACGTACTGTGAATGGGGAAAGGGGGCCAATCTTGTGGCCATAGCGTCGAACGGCCTCTCTGATGTGGCAGGGCTGGATGGCATCGCTGTGAGCCTCAACACCACAGGCCGCAGTGCTCTGCGACAGAAAAACACATAAATTGTTACTAAATCAAAAACACACAACAGAACTACAGTGTATAAAATATGAAAATAAACCTTTATAAAATGGACCATTTTTTTCCTTAGGGTGCACAGCACTGCTGCCATATACTACATCCCAAAAAAAAAAGTTCCATTAACAAATCAAAGATGACTTTTACGTGACCCCTTCCTAGTGGACCTACCAAATGCAATTTTTATGCCTACAATATTTCACCTAAGCCAACATGTCAAGGTAAGGAGAATACAGCCACTTGCGTGCTGATGAAAAGTGTCATAGGAGCTTGTTGAAAGAACCACAGGAAGCTCTTTTTTAAAAAACATTTAAACATTTATTGTTAAATGTTTCTTGGGAGAGTCCTGGGCATATTTCTGAAATAAGATGAGGGTCATCAATTTAAAATGGAAAATGTAAAACTGGTATGTATTTACTTATCAGACTGGAGAATGTCATAGAAGACTTTTAACTTGGTTCCTAATTTTCTAAGTGTCCTGAGAACAAAATAAAACAAAAACTTTCTATTTTCATCTGTGTCATCTGTAAAAGGCAGGTTTGAAAGCACAAAAAGATACAAGAAAGAGAAAGATTATGTACAGTGAGGAGGAATATCAACTCAAGAAATGAGAGAGGGGTATCTGTATATAACATGATTTTTCAAAAGAAATTACAATGATTAATAGGGGCATTATAGTTCCACTATTGAATTGCAAGTTCTGGCTTATCAACTACCCAGATCCCAGTCCCACTGGTTATCAGTTCTATCTCTACCACAGTATTTCTGGGTCTCAATTTCCTATTCTGTAGATTGGGACAAAAATTATAATTGCTTTATAGGACTGTTATGAAAATTAAATGAGGTGACAAATATAAGCCACATAGAACAATGCCTGACATGTTAGCTATTATTAGTACTAGATCATTATTTAAATTAAGGATTAAAAATGGAACCTCCATGTTTTTAAAAGGGTAAGCTAATTTAAAGTATAGTAGGTAGTAGGCACCAGACACCAGGTCATCAATCTTAAAGAATCAACAAAGAAATATTCAACTTACATATTGGTATAACTGTGGTCCAGAACTCATCCATAGTCACCTAATTAACCCTAATCATTACTCTGATCACAATTATAATTACTATTATTTTTCTGATAATTACCACAATTTTATTCTCATAATTCTTTGAAGAAAATAAAATTTTATGAATAACAACCTCTGTGGATCACAATTTGGCGACATCTTACCAAAATGAAAAGTACAAACTCTTTGACGCAGTAATTTCATCTTTAAGAATGTATCCTATCAACATATCACATGGGTGCAAAACAACACACACATAAACACACACATACACACACACATACAAATGGTGTTCACTACAGTACTAGAGCAGTATCTGAATTGATGAACCAAATGATCACCATGAGGGACTGGTTAAATAAATTATTATAGAGCCACTGGAAGAAGAAAACCACAGCAACCACTTATGGGGTCATTTCATAATCACTCCCTATGGAGCCATTGCTAAGATACATTATGTGAAAAAAAATGCAAAATATCTAATTGTGTGGCACTGTTACCACTTGTTAAAAAAACTATTATATACTTATTTAAGCACATAAAATACACTGTGAGTGTATACCAAAAATCAGTAACAATGCTGATCTCATGGATGTTAAGGGGATGCCTGAAGGATGGGGGTTATAGGAAGAATGACATTTCATGGTATATACTCATCTATACTTTTATACCACATGCATGCTTTCCTTTACAAACTAATAAAATATTCTTAAAATTTCTATAAGAATATCTGCTAGTTACCCAAGCTAAGCCTGAAATAAAATACAAAACAGATCTTGATTATTATTATAACAAACTCTGAAATAAGCCAATAGGACCTACTAGAGTATCTTTCTCAATTTCATTCCAAAAATATCCTAAATAATGTATCTCCTTTGCCCATAACAACACAGATTTGGCTATTTTAACTCTCATTTTGGCACTCGCATGAAAGTACACAGGGTTCTTTGAGTGATTTTTCAATTCTCATTCCAGTTTCTTTCAGTTGGAATATATTAGAATAAATGCAATCATCAGGTTCCCTAGATGAGGGTAAAGACTCTTCTGTGAATCTATTCTGCTCCACAATAAGAATATGATTAGTATAGACTCATTTATTTGCTAGGTCTCACAGATACTTATGAAGGAGGTTGACACATTTTATGTATTTGCAGTAAAACACATAAAGAAGTTACCTGGACTGGAATCTAAAGAGTAATTCTTCCAGTATAATCTCAAGTGAAAAGAAAGAGACATCGAGAGGGTCAGAATCTTAAAACCTAAGTCAGAGAAGAATTCTTGCCCATGTGTTCCTCTAAGGATTCTCCTACATTCACTCTTTTCTCCCTACAAATTGAATTTAGTTTTCATTTATTTTCTCCTTGATCAACAGAAATACTTATCCTCCTAATAAACTTGGTTTTGGTACAGAACATTTTGGTCAAATCTCAGAACCACGGGCATGGCAATCAAATAGGGTTTGTGAACACGGAAGTAGGAGACTGCTATGGTTTGAATCTTTGTGTTTCCCCTGAACTCATGTTTAAATCCTAACCCCCACGTATTAGGACAGGACCTTAGGGGGGTGATGAAATTACAACGGTGGAGCCCTCAACCCTTTCACCATGTAAGGTCAGAGTGAAAAGATGATTAAGAGTGAACCAGAAAATAGGTCTTCCTTAGACAATGAATTTGCCAGAAACTTGATCTTGGATTTCCAGACTAAAAAATGTGAAAAATACAATTCTACTACTTTAAGTGAACCATTTTATAACATTTTGTTATAGTGGCCCAAATGGGCAATGATAGAATCATAAGTTAGAAATTGCCTTGTTATTGCTATTTGTAAGATATGGAGACAAGTAAGTTTGCCTGACTGAATCATACTGCCCTTGACAAAAAAAAAAAAAAGGTGAAGTTAACTTATACACAAATAAAAATATCCACTTTTGGGGAAAAAGTTAATAGATTATCCACTTAACCAATTTCAGGCTCATCTGCCATAACTAAACAACTGTTAACATTAGTATGAATGAAGTTACCATGTGTACTTTACACTAGCTTGGTTTGCCCACTGGGTTCTTTGGAAGGGAGTCTTTCAATCTGAAATGTTATATTCCTAGAGTTTTTTTTTTTTTTTTTCCACTTCAACAAATAACTTTCATCAATATTCAGTTCCTTAGTGAGGTGGTCATGACCATTTAAAATTAAAAATTTCTCTCAAGTTTGAAATTTTTAATTTAGCAACAATTCCAGCCTTTTATAATATTTTAAAAATTGCTTCAGAGAAAAGTTAGTATTAAATTTACATAAGTGTTCTCTGTTATAAGTGTTAGATTTATATATACTTCATCTTTTCCATCCTCATTATGTTCACATTTTAGGTATTCTATAAATTTTCAAAAACTAAATCCATATATTTGACAAAATACTGTGTAGTGTTGTCTATATAGTGCTAGCAGAAATATCTGTGGGGAACTGAATTCTGTATTACCTTAAATGAAATGATAAAGTTCTATTTGGCAGGTTCTCTCTGTATCAGGTTCTCTTCCTCTTGGTTGTATTCATACTCATTTTTGTATTTCATTTTCATTTTTATATTCTTTTCATCTTTATTTCTGTTTCTTCACCTTGAAACTGAAGCTGGGTATTGGAAGCTGAAGTATCATAAACATCATACACATTAACTTTTCTACTGCCTGTTTGTCTTTGCTGGTTTATATTGAACAAAATCTCAGAAGTGTGAACTTTCAACTGTGGTAGAAGACAATTACACTGAAACTTCTGTTGCCCCCAGATCTCTTACTTATTCGGGTTTCTTCTCGGCTTAGAAAGCATCCTATCCTTTTTCAAATTTTCCTTTACCACAGTAATTCAATGTTTAAGAAGGACATGGAATCTCAGACAACTGTTTCTTTTTCTTTCCTCATCTATAATGGTGGGTTACATCTTTTGCTAAACTTGAAATCTTACATCTTATAGAATAATAATAAATACATCAGACTTGAGTAAATGAAAGGTTAGTATTACTAATATTCCTGACACTTCCTGACCATAAAGGCCAGGAAAGTGTCTTCTTTCTCCTTGATGTCTGTCACATACACTGTCCTCCCAGAGATCTGTCCTTCTAGATTTCTTTTCAGATGAAGGTTGGCCATACTTTGATCAATAGGTGCAGTATATAATGCAGTTAATTTTCTCATATCAAAGTTTAATTAAGATGATAACTGTTAGAATTGAAGTCCTATATAATGAGGAAGCTTCAAGGAAATTGAAACTAGAAAAGCTACTTAAGGACAAGACAAAAAAGAATCATTGAATTTGGGTATTCATTTATAACTAAATCTGGATGGGACATAAAACATCATTTATTCTAAATTTTTTTCTAATTATTACCCAATTTTCTGGTTGAAAGTGAAAATAAGGAATATGCCCAAAGCTAGTTGGCATCTTGAAGTCCCAATAGCTGATACATAATAGAAACTTTATTATTTTTATTTTAAAAAAACAACAGATAACACTATGTTTTTATCATGTCAGACAGTCTTTTTGAAGTACTACACATTATATAATGGTTAAATCTAGTTAATAACCAAATGTATTGCCTCACATAGTATTCATTTGTGTGGTGAAAACACATAACTTCCACTTTTTACATTTTTCAATAATATAATATATCATCAATTACGGTCAACCTTGCTATGGGTCTCTTGAAATTCATTCCTCTCCAATTATGCACCATTTGAGAACCTTCATTAAGTTTTCAACAAGATCGGGAAAAATAATGTTTAAATATTCAAGAGAAAAATCTCAAGAATTTCCAAAAACTGGATGGGGACATAGTTCAGTGTTAGAGCACTTGCTTAGCATGCATAAGACCCCTGGTACCAGACAGACAATCTCAGGCGCGCACATGCGCGTGCACGCACGCACACACTCACACACACACACACACACACACACACACACACACACAATTTCCAAAAAGTTATAATTATTTTATGTATACTTATGCTTACATAATTACTAGGATAATTTCAATTCTTTCTCACATACCTTGGAAAGAAAATCCATTGAAAAGGTCTTTTGTGCAACCCTAGTTTACTAAAATT
This sequence comes from Sciurus carolinensis, assembly GCF_902686445.1. Taxonomy (NCBI): domain Eukaryota; kingdom Metazoa; phylum Chordata; class Mammalia; order Rodentia; family Sciuridae; genus Sciurus; species Sciurus carolinensis. The sequence continues at coordinate 111,149,069 of NC_062219.1, read as the reverse complement.
AAGAGAGCCAAATTAGAGAGTACAATAGATGAAATTCTTTTAAAAAACTAATTTACAATACAGAAATCCTGCATAGTCCAAATTTTCCTTTAACAAATAAGCAATCAATTCTGATATTTTGTAAATTAAAGGGGAAATCAGAAATGAGGATAAAATTTAAATTTGCTTACTATCATTAGTAATTATTATCTTGACATGATTTCACTACTTGTAATAGCTAATAGTTCCTTTTGTACTAACCTAATTGTAGATAAAAGCATAAATTTCAGACAATAAACAAGTACATGGAAGCACTGAAGACTGACCAAAATCAGGCAGAAACTGGAAGGGAGAGTGTCTACTCTTAGAAGATGGGAATGGCAGTAGAATGAATTTCCACTTTACTACGGTCAGGCTCCAGTGGGTATGGAGGTGGTTTTAGGCCAGAGTTCAAGGTAAACCACATAGGTGTGAAGTGAGGAAGAAAGTCTCAAAAAAGAACAGAATCAAAGAGAGTGACTCCCAAATTTAACCTATACATTTTATCAAAATCTTTGACTAGCCCCTAAACTATCCCTGTGTGGTAATGAATCCATGAAATTCTGCTAAAGCTAAGAGAAGAGAGAACAGAGATTCTAGATGCTGACACAAAAGAGAAATTTGAAGATTAAGAGTATGTCTAGAAGAATCAATTTCCTGCTGAATAAATGAACACAGAGGTACTGCCACCACTGCTACCAACTCTCTTCATAGGAATATAACAGAATCCCACACTATCTAGAATGTATTACTCACAATGTCTACAATACAGCTGAAAATAACCAGACATGCAAAATCACAAGAAAGTGTGAATTATAATCAATGAAGAATAAGAAAATTCAGATATATAATTTAGCAAACAAGAATTTTAAAGCAGCTATTATAAAAATGTTCAAGAGCATAAAGAAAAGTTAATAAATGAATAAAAATTACATCATATAAACAAAATATAAAAAAGAAATCAAAGAGAAATTCTAGAAGTATGAAGTAAAATATGAGAAGTAAAGTATTTCTGGATGGGTGCAACAGTAGATTGAAGCTGGCAAAAGAAACAAAAAGTCTGGAACATAAAGAAAGATCAATAGAATTTATCCTATCTGAGGAAGAGAAAATACTGAAAGAAAAACAAAAAAGAGTCTCATGTACCTATGGAACAATATCAAAGAAACTAATATAATAAGGTACTTGGAATTTCAAAAATAAAGGAGAAAAATAGGCCAGAAAAATCTGAAGAAATAATTGCTCAAAAATTCCCCATTTGGTTGACATTAACTTATATAGTCAAGAAGCTCAGTGAACTTTAGGCAGAATAAGTACAAAGAAAACCATTCCTATGTTATGATGGTCAAGTTGCTGAAGCAAAAAATAAAGAAAGAATTCTGAGAGCATCATGATAAACAATACAAACAGGGAAACAATAATACATATTTATTTAATTATGTTTTAAAATGATGCATGCTAGAAAGAAGTGGAATGACATCATTAAAGGACTGAAAAACAAAATTACCAACCTAGAATTCTACAGTGAAAATATCTTCCAGGAAAGATATTTTCAGAAATACAAAAACTAAGTTAAAAATCATCATTAGTCAATCTACACTATAAAAACTGTTAAATAAAATTTAGCAGAACACAAAAGAAAAATGATAACAATGGAATTCTGATCATCAGTAAGAAAAACAACTGTGGAAATGGTAAGTGTTAAGTCTATTTTTTCTGTTAGTTTCATTGAAATATATTTGACTACTTAAGGAGAAAATTGTAATACTGTGGCTTATAATATATGTAGATGTAGTATATTTGTAATGTTTCCTTTTACATCATGAAAATTGAAGAATTTATTTTAGAATCCTTAGCATACCTACTGAAAAAAAATTATATGAAGTTATCACAAAGAAACCAATAGATACTTAAAATTAACTTCAAAGAAGCGTACAATTAACCCTAATAATAATTTCAAAAAAAGTATACAATTAACCCAAAAGTGGGCAATAAAGAGAAAATAAACAAAAAGTAGAAATAGAAAAATCAGAAAACATATAAAAAATAACTGTCCTATAGCCAGCCAACCATGTCAATAAATGCATTAAATGTCACAGAATTAATGACTATAATTAAAATATGCAGACAGAAAGCAAAGATAAAAAAAAGCAAGACCCAACTGTTGAATATATTTATCTTTAAATTTAAAGACACAGACACAATGAAATGGAAAAAAATGGAGTTTTTAAAAACCCATGTATTAAATAGTAATCATAAGAAGGCTGGAATGGTTACATTTATCAGATAAAAAGTATTGCCAGTGAGAAAAAGAGAAATTTCATAAGAATAAATATATTATTTCATATTCATGGATTATAAGACATGATATCACTTAGAAATTCACATTCCAAATGGATACAAGCAATCAATTCAATCCCTTTCAACATCAATGCAAAGGACAAAACATATCCATACAGATTTAAAAATAACAGTTTGAGGACTTATATTACTATAAAGCTATAGTAATCAAAATGGGAAATCAAAACTGACAAACCAATGAAATAGCTGAATTTCCTAAAATAAATTCATACACCTATATGGTCATTTGATTTTCAACAAAGCTGTCAAAACAATCCAATGAGAGAAAAAAAGAACAAAAAGTTCTGCAGTAACTAGATATCCATATTTAAAAGCCAAATTTGGCTTCAACTCATACAATATACAAAAGGTAATTTGCCCATATTAATAAAAGTAAATGTGAGAACTAAAACTACAGAATTTCCAGAAGAAAACACAGGAGAATATCATTTGGGTTAGGACACATAAACATTAAAGAAAAAAACTGGATAAATTAAGACTTATTCAGAAATTCAGAACTTGTGTTCATCAAAATCACCATTAAGACAAGTAGTAAGCAATAACTGAGGAAATATATGAAAAGTATGTATTTGACAAAGGAATATTATTCAAGATATAGAAAAAACTCTTACAAATTGGTAGCTGGGCATGGTGGTGCATGCCTGTAATCCCAGCTACTTGGGAAGCTGAGGCAGGAAGATTACAAGTTTGACATCAGTCTCAACAATTTAGCAAGATGCTGTCTAGAAATAAAAAACAAAAAGATCTGGGGATGTGACTCACTAGTAAAGCACCCCTGGATTCAGTTGCTAGTACCAAAAAAGAAAAAGAAAAATTTAAAAAATGACAAAAGTTTCTATGAATCAGTAATAAAAGTCAATGTGACCCCCCCCAAAAAAAAATCTGAATAAAGGATTTGAAGAGATACTTCTCAGAGGAAGATAAATGAATGACAAAGCAGTAAATGGGAAAAAATGTTCAACATCATTAATTAGGGAAATGCATAAACTATGGTTACCACTAAATATTCATTAGGATAGTTAAAGTAAAAACCATGATGACATCAAATATTTACCAGGATGTGGAACAACTGGAATTCTTAAAAACTATGGTAAAACCCTTTTGGGAAAAAAAGGTCTTGTGGTTTCTTTAAAAATCAAAAACACATAACTAACTCTACCACTCAGCAATTTTCTTTTTTTATTAATTTCATATTTATTAAGTTCTCATTTGTTGCATGTAATATAGTTGATTCATTTTTTTTTCAAAGAATGAAAAATTTTTTTTCTTTATTCATTGTAAACAAATGGGGTACAACAATTGTTTCTCTGGTTGTACATGAAGTAGTCACACCGTTTGTGTACTCATATGTGTACATAGGGTAATGATGTTTGTCTCATTCTATTATTTTTCCTTCCCCCTCCCCCCTCCCCAACCCTCATTTTCCTCTATACAATTCATTCTTACTCCATTCTGGCCTCCCTCCCAACCCCCGTTACGTATCATCATCCACTTATCAGAGAAATCATTCAGCCTTTGGTTTTTAGGGATTGGCTTATTTCACTTAGCATGATATTCTCCAGCTCCATCCATTTACCTGCAAATGCCATAATTTTATTCTTCTTTATGGCGGAGTAATATTCCATTGTGTATATATACCACAGTTTCTTTATCCACTCATCTATTGAAGGGTATCCAGGTTGGTTCCACGATCTAGCTATTGTGAATTGAGCTGCTATAAACATTGATGTAGCTGTGCGCTGTAGTATGCTGATTTTAAGTCCTTTGGGTATAGGCCAAGGAGTGGGATAGCTGGGTCAAATGGTGATTTCATTCCAAGTTTTCTGAGGAATCTCCATACTGCTTTCCAGAGTGGCTACACTAATTTGCAACCCCACCAGCAATGTATGAGTGTACCTTTTTCCCCACATCCTCACCAACACCTATCATTGCTTGTAATCCTGGTAATCGCCATTCTAATTGGGGTGAGACAGAATCTTTGGGTAGTTTTGATTTGCATTTCTCTTATTACTAGAGATGTTGGACATTTTTTCATGTATCTGTTGATTGCTTATAGATCTTCTGTGAAGTGTCTGCTCATCTCCTTAGCCCATTTATTGACTGGGTTATTTGTATTCTTGGTGTAAAGTTTTTTGAGTTCTTTATAAATTCTGGAGATTAGTGCTCTATCTGAAGTGTGTATGGCAAAGATTTTCTCCCACTCTGTAGGTTCTCTCTTCACATTGGTGACTGTTTCCTTTGCTGAGAAAAGGCTTTTTAGTTTTAATCTATCCCAGTTATTGATTCCTGCTTTTATTTCTTGTGCTTTGGGAATCATGTTAAGGAAGTCTAGTACTAAGCTGACATGATGAAGAGTTGGACCTACTTTTTCTTCTATTAGGTGCAGGGTTTCTGGTCTTTTCCCTAGGTCCTTGGTCCATTTTGGGCTGAGTTTTGTGCAGGGTGAGAGATAGGGGTTTAGTTTCATTTTGCTATATATGGATTTCCAGTTTTGCCAGCACCATTTGTTGAAGAGGCTATCTTTTCTCCACTGTATGTTTTTGGCACCTTTGTCTAGTATGTGATAACTGTATTTATGTGGGTTTGTTTCTGTGTCCTCTATTCTGTACCATTGGTCTACCTGACTAACTGGAATTCTTAAATACTACAGTACAACCCTTTTGGAAAAAAAGGTATTGCAGTTTCTTTAAAAATCAAAAACATATAACTAACTCCACCACCCAGCAATTTTCTTCTGAGCTATCAACCTAAAAGAAAGGATGACATTTGTATTTAAAGACTAACATAAAAATGTCCCTAACAGATTTATTCACAATACCTCAAAGACTGGTTACCCCAGGTATCCACTAACAAAAGAATGAATAAGTTGAACATATTCAGATAATGGAATATTAATCAGTAATAAAGATGACTAAATTATACTGAAAAACAAATTTAAAAACCTCCTGAGTAAAAGAAATTTCACACAAAAAAGTACATATTATATTCTGTTTATATAAAGTTCTAGAATATAATAAGCTAATCTATGATAAAGAATTATAATAGTGGTTGCCTTTTAGAAGATAGTGGCAATAACTGAGAGAAAGAATAAAGGAACTTTGTAAGCTGATGATAATATTGTGTATCCTGACAGGGTTTTGGAAAAACATAGGTTAATGTATTTATCAAAACTATTAAATGGTACATAGTCAAACTGTTCACTGAACATAAATTTTACCTTAATAAAAAAAAGGAACCATAAATTATACACAATAAAATGTTTAGGTATAAAATACACTGATGTCTGCAATTTACTTTGTAATGTATTATAAAAAAGGATGATCTACAGAATAAAGGGGATGGTTAGATGAACAGATATGGTAAATGTTATACAGTAAATATGTAGTTAGTATAGTTAAATGTTAATCTGTACAATCTGGATGATGGATATAAAGTGTCTATAATTCTTTTAATTTCTATATGCTTGAAGATTTTTTTTTTCTTTTTGCAGTGCTGGGGATTGAACCCAGGGCCTTGTGCCCCAGCACTCTACCAAGTGAGCTATCTCCCCAGCCCTGAAGAATTTTATAGTAAAAATTTTTAGAAAAAAATCAATATTCTATGTATCCAGATTACAGTTGTTTAAAAAGGTTAAATAGAACTCACTGAATATGGGTGAATGTAAATTGGCTACTTCTAAAATTTTGAGTTGAGACAAAGACAGCACATTTTTCTTATCTCAGAAAGGAACATAAGGAGACTCTTTTCATTCTGTACCAGGAAGGAAAAAAAAAAAAAATATATATATATATAAAAAACACTGACCTTTTTTCTTTTCCTTTGCTTGGTTTTAGTGGAGTCCTGTGCAGCGCTCCCACTTACTAGGGATCCTGATGTGGTTCTCCCTGAGTGCTGGGATCCAGATGATGGAGCTGTTGGTGTAGGAGGTGGCGTGTTCTCAGGGGAGTCTGGGCAGGACTTCATGCAAGACCCCTGCCCAAAGAGATATGGCTTTGAAATGAGTAATCAGGCCCTTTACTAACATTACAATTTTTTTTTAAAAGAGTTCATGAATTTAATGCTACTTATGGTTTACAAATATAAAAACACAATTTATTCTTATTTAGTCCATAGAAATGATGTCCCTATCTTGCTGTTAAGGTTATTTTAAATATACTAATTTTTAATCTAATTATTTAGAGAAAATCAGAATTCTTCGTGTATAAACTTATCAAGCCTCTGATTTTGTTAGATAGATAGAAATTTTGTTAGCATTTCAAACTTACCTGTCTCACAAATTTCCTCTAAACCTGTATGCTTTTTAGACATTATTTGTGACAATGGTGACCAGAATTTTCCCAGTAACTCAAACTCACTGCTTGGAGTCACTGTGGATTGCTCTAGTCCTTTACACATTGAGTGTCTTCCTTTCTTCCTTCTTCCTTTACTTCCTAATATCCCTCATAAGGACCTAGTTTCTTGGGTCATGATTATATGTCTGTTATTTTTTTCATGTAGAAGTACTTCAAATATTTGAAGACTCTTATACATTTTAGCCTCTTTTTTATGGTTAAATATTCAAAAATTTTTTCAACCAGTTATTAGATAAGCTTTTATGCTCCTTCAAATACACCACCAACTCCCTTACTTTCCTTTAGACATTCCTCACTAGGTAAATATCAATCCAATAAGGATAGCACCTAGAAACTACACTAAAATTTAAGAAATCCTTGTCATATCACAATATTGCCATCTCAAACATATACAAGCAAATAAAAATCTTTTTCAAGTTTGATATGATTAATCTAAATATTCTCATTCTATCAACCATACCAGTCATACTACTACTGTCTATGATTTTCTGTAATGTATTAAAAATTTATGCCACACTTTGTAAAATGCTTTCCTGAAAATTTGGATACAGGTTTTAAGAGTATTTCCTTGATCTTTTCAAGAACCACTGTCAAACAAAAGGGAATGAAGTTAACATGTCTGAAAGTCTTTTATTTCTAACCCTGTACTTTCGGTTTGGGCCACTATTTGGAAATTATTATGTGTTGTTTTGAATTGTTTGTTCATGTCTTGTTCTTGGAAAAACAAGATACAGGTTGAGTATCCCTTTATTCAAAGTGCTTGGAATAGAAATGTTTCATATTTGATTTTTTTTAAATTTTGGAATATTTTCAGAGCTCCTAGGGATCACAGGTACCTCTGTGCAAATCAAATGTTAGGAAAAAAATTTGGAAAATTAACTTGAATTAATACTAAATTTGCTAATCTAGTATAAGGAACCCTTGCTCAGTCCTGTCTGTGGTTAGTGTTCAAGAATGATCCTCCTTTAAATATAAGGCACTGAATATTAACACTATGATGCTGGGTTTTCAATTCCAGTTAACCAAACATAGCACAATCATTTGGATCTTCTTAAAACATCCTTTTGAACTCACTGTCCTTCAGCCAAGAATCATTCAACTTCTTCTTAATGATTCCTGCACTCTGCCATCCTATATAGTCCGGGTCATGATTTTCTAATCAAACTTCCTACTATGCCTTCTCAATGAACCTTTTGCTTGAATATTTCAATCAGAGTTGCTTTTTTTTTTTTTCCTCCCAGGTATAATTGTACTTATGCTGTGTTCCAGGCCCAGAGCATCCTCCCCACTTTCACGGTCTCATCCCTTCAATACTCTGCTTTCTCTCTGACTTTAACTAGGGAGTGTGTGTGTTTATGAATGAGTGAGACTGAGAATGAGAGTGAGTGAGAGAGACAGAGAGAGAGACAGACAGACAGTTAGTCTGAAAGTCTTTAATTTGTAACCCTGCACTTTCTGTTTGGGCCACTTATTTGGAAATTAGTATGTGTTGTTTTGAATTGTTTGTTCATTTATTTGCTTGTTTGTTTTATAAAATGTTCGGTTTCCCTGAACATAGCTCCTATTCCTCTCCAGAGGTCCCTTTGGACCCAGTTTGGTACATTACTTAAGGTACAGACCCTAGAGGTTTACTGCTGATTTGCAGCGTTGATGACTAAGATTTCTGCTTTACGGTAGCATTCTCTTTGTGTTTTGTTAGGTAATAAAGGGCAGGAAGGAAGACAGTCTTTATGAATGTCCACTTTGACTACTAGTCACAGAGAAAGAAATGTATCTGCCAGGCCAAGAAAAGCTTGAGGTTTATACTAACAATCTGTAAGGATGCTTGCTGACACTCAAGCTCCCACCTCCCAGAGAGCCCAGGAAACCCAGCATACATAGGACATTTTTTCTTAACTGACATGTAGCTGGGAACAGAGGCTGTGGTTGCTGAGCAGTTGCCCAGGGCAGTTTGGCCACCCTGGAGAACCAAGGAAGTGGGGGAAGGGAAGGACAAAGAGCCTTCCTAGACATGCAAGCAATCACTTGAATGCTAAGGAAAACTAGGCTTGTTATGTTCACAGAATTTCCTCAATTAGAAATGTTACAACAAATTTGTCTGATGTTAATGGAAAGCACACTTATACACACATTCATAAAGTGAATGTGCATCAAAGACATTTTAAAGGGTGTTCTTTGACATCATAATTTGGGTTTGAAACATAAAGAAAACAGTGTTTAATCAACTAAGTAAGCTTTAGGGATTTTTAAAGTATGTTGGCTGATAATGATGTATGACCTTTTCCAAGGAAAGAAATGGATTTTTAATGGGTATAAACATTTAATTCCTAACCAGTCTGATTCTCCAAGAGGTATAAAATGATGTCAAGCTGACTTTTGGTCTGGAAAAAGATGGTATCTTAATATTATTTTCTAAATACCCTAGAGTAAGATATTTAAACCTGGGATTCATAGGGTTTATAGATCTCTTAAATCATAGATGACTTCAGAAATGTCTGAACAACATGAAATTATATGCAAAATTGGCAAATGTGTTTATGGAAAAGAGGTTTATAGTCTTCATCAGAGTCTCAAAGAGGTGTGGCCTAAAACAAATTAGAATTCTTAGAAACTAGTTTAGTCATCACGGTCTTACCTACAGATATTAATGAGGAGCAGACATTTGTAATTTAGGTGCACATATAACACAGGGCTTTGCAATTTTCAAACAGGTTAAACATTTCACTTAACTTGATCTAAAATTCACTGTGATTATACATTTGGATGTTAATGTTTTTGATGTCTTTTCTAAAATTATTGGATTTATTTATATGAAACTACTGTTTTTGTTAATAAAAAAAGGTCAAATACTGGCAAATATATTCAACATGTTATATTTCATGTCTGGCATTTAATCACATGCTGTTTACAGAAAATATTCAATATACTAAAAATTGTGGACAGTTATTATGAAAACATAATAATGGAAACATAACTGGTAAGGAGAAAATTTCATAGTCCTCATTGATAGGAAGACCAGCAGTATAAACAGATCAGAAAAGGATCTGATTTTTACATGTTAGGGCCAATCTAAAAACTTAGAGCTAAATAAGTCAAGTGTCTTTAAATTATGTTTAGAAATGAATCAATAAATGAAACCGGAAGCTATCAATAAATATCAATAAATGTTAGTAATTATATGAATAATAATTCTTTAATTTGGGGGTAGGTGCTGGGGACTGAACCCAGGGCCTTCTGCATTCTAGGCAAGTACTCTACCACTGGGCTACAACCCAATACAGTTCTCTCATCTTTGAAGTAAAAAAAATATTTTTTCCTAACGTTATTCAATTACTTAAACCAGTTGTTTATTTTATATGGAAATGAAAATGCTTTGTAACTATCCCACCTTCACTGAAGATCTAGGAAAGCAAAGTGAGGAAAAGAAAAGTTGAAAAAAAAATCGTTATATTAAGTAGACTGTCAAGGCCTGGCATATAGTAAGAGCTCAAAAAATATTTGGTGAATGTATTGAAGTTTTTTGACTGAGGGCTACATGTTACTAATCTTTTTCAAAGAACTACTAATGTAAATACCAGACATATAACCAAATCCACCAGTGTGTTAAAGTCAGATTTTCTGATACTTACCTCAGTAGAGTTGTGATACTGAATGAAAGTTGCAGAAATGGCATGGCTGAAGGGGTCCCCTGCCTTGGTTACCATGTCCTGTCTCACAAGAAGAGCCAGATCCACTAACTAGAGGATCAAAGCAATGAAAATAATCATGAATATCATATTAAAGTGGTGAATTCAAAAGCAATACATTCCAAATGTTATTGATAATACTGTGTCTAAAAATCTGTATTGTGGACACAAACACAGACTTTCACTAACTGATTAATGGACCCACTCATGAATACAAATGGTATATTTTGACTTTATAGGGAAGTGGTTCTCAAAGCTCATTTTAGAATCAGTAGAGAAGCATTTTAAAATACAGATTTTGGGGCTATATGCCCAGATATTCTAATTTAGTAGGTCTGTTCTAAGTGGGTAGTCTAGGAGTTCCCACTGTAAACATGTACCACAGAGATGCCAACACTTGGAGAAACTGGTAGAGGGCAGAGATCCCAGATTCAGATTTTGTTGAGCACTAGGAGACCTCATTACCTAGAAAGGCATTTTTCAAACTTCAAACATTATCTCTAAAGGCAGATAAGGACTTAAGAGTTCAATATCAAGAACAAGTAGTCTTTTTCTACCCTAACAACAGCCAGAGCTGAGGATGCAAAGAAACATAATTGAAGTAAATTCCAGAAAATGATATAATTGTCACAGAAGAGAACTCATGGTTGGTAGAGCAGTTGGTTTAAGTAGAACTGATCAAGGACAGAAATGAGAAGAAACCAGCTCTGTGTGGTTTGATATAACAGTTTAGAAATCTTACCTGTGCCACTGTTTCATATGCTAAATATGCTAAAATTTCCATAGCAACAACATTGGGTTTTATCTCCATGCTACTGCAGTCCAACCAGTCTCGAAATTTGGAAGCTTTTTTTGCTAGTCATTAAAAAAAAAAGTGGAAAATTTTAATTTTTCAAGTATCTTAACCCTGCATATACTTACCACAAAATGAAAAACACCTTTCCTGAGAACTGCATGGAAAAAATAACTCTCATAAAAGCAATGTTTTTGATTTCATATGATGAATATCATTATCTAGGTTTTCTAGTCCCCAAAATACAAGTTTTCCCAGGCGTGGTGGCACAGGTCTCTAATCTCAGAGACACAAGAGGCTGAGGTAGGAGGATTGCAAGTTCGAGGCCAGCCTCAACAACTTAGGGAGACTCTAAGCAATTTAGGAAGACTCCGTTTCAAAATAAAATATTAAAATGGGCTGGGGCTATGACTCAGTGGTTAAGTGCCCCTGGGTTCAATGTCTGGTACATCACTACCCCCTGCACCCCCAAGGAAAAGAAAAGATGTAAAAGTTTCAGCCCTTGGTTACAAAGCAACACAATGGCTGCTTTTAAGATATATATCCCTATGCATTTGGGTCCTTTATTTTTTTTTAATTTTTATTTATTTATTTATTTATTTATTTTTTGCGGTACTGGGGATCGAACTCAGGGCCTTGTGCTTGTGAGGCAAGCACTCTACCAGCTGAGCTATCTCCCAGCCCTGGGTCCTTTATTTTGTATCTGGCTAAACGACTGAAAGTTTAGTAACTTTTCATATTGCTTCAGAATGTGTTACCACTGGCCACTGCTTAAGTTAGAGCAATAAAGAATTATTTGCTTGATGTAACGTTTTTATTTTATTATTTTATTTTTGGTACTGGAAATCGAACACAGGGGTGCTAAACCACTCAACCACACCCCCAGACCTTTTTCAGTTTGATACAGGGTCTCTCTAAGTTGCTTAGGGCCTCTTTAGTTGCTGAGGCTAGCTCTGACTTGCAACCCTCCCGCCTCAGCCTCCAGAGTTGCTGGGATTACAGGCATTCACAACCATGCTGGCTTGGTGTACCTATAGTTTATATGCACAGAAAAAAAAAAAAAAAAAAAAACAAAGAACTAGAAGAGCCTGTGTTGAAGAAAGGAACATACAGAAACTGCACATCTAATACTTTTCAAAATGTGTCTATTACTAGAAAAGATTCAATGTTGTACATTTATAATTAAATAAAAAAGTTGATATCTGACCTGATTTAAACTTGTAGCTATGTTTTCCAGAATAAGATGTCCAAATCTTAAACCTGACTCTCAAAACCATTCAGGCTAATTCCAGCCTGCCTTTACATTACTTCCCTATTTAGCTGTCACGTGGCCTTGAGCATAACCCTTTTCGAGGTCATTCCTGCTTCTTTCCTTCCATGGACTGCTCTCCCATCTCTCTCTGTTACTCATATGAATTATGACCATACAGGCCACCCATATACTTCCCCACTCTAGCCATGTATTGAAATCATCACCTATCTTTCACATGTGCTTATCATTTCTCAAACCATATTATATGTTCTTTGTGGGCAAAGACCATGACTCAAGTCTCTTTGCATACCTAACAGAATCATGCATATATGGAACCAAGAAATATAGGGAATCTTCAATTAAATATCTCCAAACTGCCACAGTCCTAAGAAAAAATCTAATTTGATATAGAGCTTTCCCTAGACATTACTAATTTAACTAGTAACCTAAAGGGAAAATAACTTATAACGAAGATTTTTATCAAATCTACATGATTTTTTTTTTAAAAAAACCTACTTACTGTTCTTTAGATTAACATGATTCCATTGGTCTACAAAACACTTACTAGTAACTCAGAGCATGGCATTTTGATCCTTATAGATAGAATCTTCATGAATTTCATATACAGAAGAGTTTTGTTTTAAATAAATCACAGAGGACATGCAATCCTGCTGTATCTAAAGCTGTCAAATGTGGAAGAATTACAATAAGCTCCCTTAAAGTTACCTCCCTATGATAACTCATCTTCCACATATTCTCACATGCAACTTTCCATCTACCTAGTAAGTTGAAACAGTTCATGAACACTTGCTAGACATCTGTGGAATACTTCTGAAGTTAATGTCACCAGGGAGCAATCTGGCAAGATCAATGAAATGTACCTTATTCACTTCCCCTTTGACAAATCATTAGGAACACAGAAACAGGTATTGAGTTACTATGCTCTAAAATTTTTATTTTGAAAGTCAAGAAAAGGATGATTATTAGTATTCAGTCAGACCTATGTAAATAAGCAAAAGAATTAGTAGCTTCCTTGCTGGACTGTAAGCACAGGAACAAGGACTATGAATCCCCATTGTATCCCCAGAAAATAAAATAAGGCCTGGCCTTAGTAGAATCACAAAAAATATTTCTCAAAGAAATGAATGAAGGATGAATGAAAAAAGGTATTTCTTTAACAAAAGGCAGAGTCCAAACTTTTCTATGTATCAAAAAAGATTTCACAGAGGTCCCACAAACCACTTGCATTACTGCTGTTCTACCAACAGGTGAACATTCTCTGAGTCAATTCCTTCCCTGTCATCTGGAAAATGACTGCTTCAGAGACTGATGCTTCCAGGGTATTATTAGCAAGAGGCACAATGATCCACAGCTGTTAACAGTTTGTTTTCATCAAGAGGTGAGGGGGCTTCTGAACAAATGAGTTTCTTCTTTGCTCCTCTTTCCATTGTATCAGGAAAATGGGTAATATGGAAATTGACTAATAGTTTAAGTAGAATCCTGAACAATGCCCAAAAGTTTCTAGTATTATCAGCTTTCGAAGACTACCTGAGTTTTCAGTCCAGGATACACTCAGAACAACTTTACATTATTTCATACAGAAATTTAAGGTTAATTTCATACACTTTTTATCTTATCGATGATTACTAGCCAATTTAAGTTTCTAGCAATATTCTATCCTCCCACTCCTGCCTAATATTTCATGATTTCTATTACATCTGTTCTTACCAAGAATTCTATGACTTCGACCTCTTCAAAATCACTACTCTGCATTAATTGAAAATAGCCTTCCTCGGAGGGTATTCCCCTGGAACCTTCAGAGTAAGGGTTCCTTATTCCCTTCTTTCTATACATATTCACTGGGCAGCTGCTGTTAGCTAGCCTGCTCATTTCCCAATAGCAGAGGGCATTCAGGCAATGTCTTCATTCTCTTGAAGTTTCTCTCATAAGAAACATACAGAACAAGTCAAAGGCAATCATTTAATTATGGCAAGAAAATAAAGCCATTTTAAGACAAAAATGAGTGCTTCAAGCATTAAGAGTCTCAGAAATAATGATATTAGGCCAAAAGGAAAGTTTAAATTTCTAATATTTTTAAATATTTGAAAAAATTAAAAATAGTAACTGAAAAGGCATAATAGAATATAGAATATATAAACTAGTAGAGGAAAATGAAATGAATAAAACCACAGGAATCCAACAGAACATAGAAAAGGAGGGGGGAAAGCAAAAACAAACAAACAAACAAAAAAAACCCAAAAAAAACACAGTATATTTAAAACACAAAATATAACAGCATATATAAACTCAAATGTATCAGTGATTAGATATAATGTGAGATCATCAATTAAAATAGAGACTCTTTGAACTGATTGACTAAAAAAATTCTAGATATTAATTGTTCAGAAAAGCTAAAAATAAAAGTTGAAAGAATTGGAATATGATTTACTAAACAAACCATAATTAAAGAAGTTTTGTGAGTCAATGTTAATGTTAGATTTTAAAAGATTTAGCCAGGTGGGGGTGCACACACCTCTAATCCGAGCAACTTGGGAGGCTAAGGCAGGAGGATTGCAAGTTTAAGATCAGCCAACTTAGTGAGACCCTGTCTCAAAAAAGGAAGGGATGGTGGTAGCTGGGGATGTGGCTCTGGGTTCAGTTCCCAGTACTTAAGAAAAAAAAAGAGCCAGGCACAGTGGTACAGTGTGCTTGCTTGCTTGTATTCCTAGAAGCTCAGGAGGTTAAGGCAGTAGGATCATGAGTTCAAAGTCAGTCTCAGCAAAAGTGAGGTGCTAAGCAACTCAGTGAGACCCTGTCTCTAAATAAAATACAAAATAGGGCTAGGGATAAAATACAAAATGTGGCTCAGGGGTCAAATGCACCTGAGTTCAATCCCCCGTACCAAAAGAGAGAGAGAAAGAGAGAGAGAGAGAGAGAGAGAGAGAGAGGGAGAGAGAGAGAGAGAGAGAGAGAGAGAGAGAGAGAGATTTTTTAAAAACCTTAAGGAAAATGACTATCTGACTTATCTAAACATACAAACTTATCTAAACATACAGACCAAGAGAGAGATCCTAGATGGCAGAACAGAGGAGGTCATGTTCCTGGCTGCTTTGTGGCATGAAACCAAGAAAGCAGACAGGCAGCTTTTCCACAAGGTGGGTGAACAAATAAAAGGGATAAGGGAACTTTACTGGAACCTAAAACTGAACTTTCAGAGCAGATCAGGAGGTTGGATATAACAAAATAAGGAAAAAAATTCCCTGTGGAATAGCCATTGCTACAGCCAGGTCAGAAACTCCAGCCAGAAGGGTCCCCCCGTGAGCATAGTGGAGGGACAAGGAATTAAAGGAAACTGCATTTCTGGAAGGCAGGCCCTAGGTATCTGGAAGGACATGCTGCATGATATCGAGCATGGGGAAAGAAGCTGTCATCTCTCCAGGTAGCCTGTGGAGGACAAAGGAAGAAACCATTTTGCACCTGCAGTGTGGGGGCCTACAACTGAGGAAGCCAATTCCTGGCAAACCCCAATTTGGCCCAAAATACAGGTCCAGTAAACACATACTGCACAAGAGTGTGCTTAAGTTGAGCAGAAGAAAATCAAACATGGAGAGAGGTTTACACAAGGACAAATGGTCTTGGAAACCCAGCAGACTCTATCCCCTCCCCCTCCAATTTGATTGCTTGCAGGACTGGCTGGGAGAGAGGAGTCTGGCCTGGAACTTAGAAGGGTAGGGGCAGAGAGATTGTTTTGGAGACTGAATCAGAGACCAGGAAACATGGGGTCTGCAGGTGACATAGGGTATTAAGAATTGGCTCCCCCACCACATGAGTGGAACCCAGGGGAGCTCTGGGGTAAAGTCCTCCAGCATGGACCAGCATGTACTGGGACCTGGAGGCGCAATGATTTAAAATCTCCAGACCAATTAGTCTTCAGCCTGCTTCCAGGAATTCTGCCTATAGAACTACCTCTCTCTCACTCCAGCAATCTAGAGGATGAAGCACCACACTCCAGAAGATCCCAACTAAAACTGCTGGGAAGAGAAGCTGAGAATATTTTAAACTCCAATGGAAAGAATTCCTTAACTTTTCATCAAGATTTTTAAAAAATTATTTTTCACTGTTTAATTGTGACCTTAATGGTACATGGACATTTATACAGTTTCCTATTTTATTTTCCTTCTCATCTTCAACATTTTGAAGCCAGATACTTAACATGAATTAGTTTTTTTGTGAACTAGGATGTTTGATTAGTATATTTTAGTTTTGTTTTGTATTCTTTTATTTTTAATTTATTTAAATTTTTGCTTTATATATTTTTTTCTCCTACCTACCTGTTTCATTTGATTCTCTCTTTTCTTCTAACAGTCAATCTCTATTGTTCTATCACTCTTCTTTTAATCTTTTACTTCTGTCTTCTTTTCTCCTCTCTCATAATCATCACATCCTACATCACTCCTGTTCTGTCTCTGTCCACCATTTGAATATGTAAAGACTTTTGCAAACTTGCTATTTTTATTATAGGCATTAACTGATCATATCATTTCTGTTTACTGTGATAATTAACATGGTAGACATTATAGTAGAAACTATTTGGTTCAATGCTGTAAACTGTTTGCATTGGTTGTTGTTATTATTTGTCTCCCCCTATAACAGTGAGGTATTGGAAACTTCAAGGACAATATAAGTCTACAGGATAGAAACTCTACTGCCTTAGATCCATACTATTGGATGGACAGACACATAAACAACATAAAAAAGCAAGGGACCAAATTGCCCCAAACAAACCAAGATAATCCAATACCAGAGTCCATCAACACCATAGTGGAAGAAATGCCAGAGAAGGAGTTTACAATATACATAGTTAAACTGATCTGCAAAGTACAGGATGATATAAGAGAGTAAACACAGGCACCAAAAGATTACTTCAATAAAGAGACAGATTCTGAAAAAAAGAAAAAAAATAACCAAATTCTTCAAATGAAGGAAACAATAAGCCAAATTAAAAATTCAACAGAAGGCATCACCAACAGACTAGACCACTTGGAAGACAGAACCTCAGGCAATGAAGACAAACTATGTTATCTTGAAAACAATTGACCACGCAAAGAAGACATGAAGAAACCATGAACAGAACTTCCAAGAATTATGGGATAACATGAAAAAAAAAAAAAAAACAAGTTTAAGATTCATCAAGATAGACGAAGGCACGGAGATAGAAACCAAAGTAATGCACAATCTTTTCAATGAAATAATATCAAAAAATTTCTAAAATCTAAAGAATGAAATGGGAAATCAAATACAAGAGGCTTAGAGGAATCCAAATGTGCAAAATAATAACAGATTCACATCAAGGCACATTATAATGAAATTGCCTAGGATACAGAAAAAGGGCTTCACATTTGAAGATGAAATAAAAACCTTCCATGATAAATAAAAATTAAAAGAATTCACAACTAGAAAGCCTGCACTTCAGAACATTCTCAGCAAAATATTCCATGAAGATGAAATGAAAAAAAACAGTAAAAATCAAGAAAGGGAGGAACTACACTAAAGGTCTAGTCAATCAAAGGAGAAACTGATTCAATTTAAAAACGTCATAGACAAAGACATCCACAGACTGAAGGTGGTTGTTTCGATAGCTCCCTTTCCATCGATATTAATTTTTTCTTGCTTTTTTTTTTATTAGAAGTCTTCTATATCATTACCCTCTCCAGCAAAGTGAGGACGTTTAAAATCTCCATATATGATTATGGATTTGTCTTTCTAGTTAATTAACTTTTCATATATTTTGAAATTTTGTTATTACGTACATACACATTTAGGATTATTATACTTTCTTGAAGAAGTTACCCTATTATGGTTATGAAAGGTTCCTCTTTATCTCTGAAAATACTTTTTCTTGAAGTTGATTTTATATTAATAGCTCTACTTCAGATTTCTCATGCTTACTTTTCCCTTCTTTTGCTTTTAAACTATTGGTGTACTGATATTTAAAGTGTGACATATGTATAAAGCACATAGTTACTGTTTGCTTTTTGAACATGTTGAACATTTTACAACTTTTAATTACAATAGCTAGTTAATTTGTATTTAAATTAATTATTTATATTGTTGAAAAAAAAAGAACAGCTTACATGAAGGTCAGTGGAAAATTAGGTAAATAAATGATAGGTTTGACTATGAATATTTTGGAAAATTGGCTGAATAGTCCTGCAGTCAGACTCAGAGAGAAGATTGCTGGAATGTTGTTGTTGCAATTGTTCATTCTCTCATTTATCACATGGTATATAGAAACAGATTTATTTTGTTGTTTGTTAACACTTTTTATTTTGCAAATAAAATTTATATATACATATAGGCAATCTCTTAGGTATTACATTATGGTTTTAATGTGAAATTCTCTGACATCAAATAGTGCTGGGTATTTTTTCATATGCTTATTTGCCATTTGGTTATCCTCTTAAGTGAAATACCTGTTTATGTGTTTTGTTAATTTTTAACTGCATTATGCTGATTGTTCAGTTTTCCAGTCTTTCTTTGAATATTTTGTAAATAAGTATGTGTAATGCAAATGTTTTCACAGTCAAAAAAAAAAGAAGTCAGGCACAGAAGGACAAATGCCACACATTCTGACTTACATGTGGGTGTTAGTGCTGATTTCCTAGGGAGAGAGAACAGAAAATGGTGATCAGAGCTTCAGAAGATGTGGAAGAAAGGAGGGGTGTTAACAGGTACAGAAGTAAAATGGGATAGAAGTGACTTCTAACGTTCTACAGCAAAGTAGAATAACTATGGTTGACAATAATTGAGAGATATTTCAAAATGAGAAGATTCTGAATGTTCCCAACAAAAAGAAATGATAAATATTTGAAAACAAAATATTTGAGGTGGTTGATATACCAGTTGACCTGATCTGATTATATATTGTGTACATGTACTGAAATATCACACTGAATTATTCCCCACACCAAAAAATAAAAACAAAAACAAAAACAGACCAAGAGCCTTAGTCATCACTGAACTGGTGTTGGAAAGATGTTTTGCTCCACTGCCCACAAAGTGATACACTCATTATATTAAAATGAACCAATAATACCAGAAATTTCTGTGAACAAGTACTTAAGAAGACATACATGGCAGAATCATAATTCCTATATTCTGGTAATTATTTATCAGAAGAAGGAAAAGTACCTAACACTCTAACCAGTATGGAATGTTTTTCTAAATTTGGTAACTCACTTGGACAAAGTATTCTCAACCTCAGTATTCTGTCATACAAAACAGATTATTCTACCAAGGTTTCATAATGAAGCCTCTATGGACACTGATTGAACAAATATTTTTAAATGACTGAATTCCTTCTTCCTATAGAAAAGAAAAATTAAGCATAATATACTATTTTTATTAAATCATTTTATAGAGGAATAATATTAATTTTTAATCTAGTTTTTGTGTTAAAAGTAAAAAGTGAACAAAAATCTGATTTTCAAATGAAAGGCATGAGAATTTCAGATTGTCAGTTTTAGTGTTAAATACTACTTCTGTTAATTTAAGTGAATTAAATTTAAAATATGATTTAAAAATAGTTATATTGCACCAAATGTCATTTTATAAACTTGAGATTCATACTTATAAAAGACTTGAATGCCATTTTTAAACCTAAAAATTACAATACAAAAGCCTCTCATTTGCTGAAATTGCCATGATCTGAAGTGTCATTTACTTAATGTTTCACAGATGTATGATGCCAAATTGTTAGACTGAAAAGTATATTTAGTTAGGAAAACAATCTTCCAATACATGTTTTCCTAAATTTTACTCACATTTACATGGGGGCACTGTTTGAAATGTGTCATTTATTTGCACTTTATGATCTATAAATGAAGCTCTCTTTTTTTCCAAATCAAATATGGTGTTATTATGATGAGATAACAGCTTTTTGTTTAAAGACATCATTGTTTCTACAGTCCCTCAAATCAGGGTCATGTGCTACTTTGTCATATTTTTAACTGGACTTTTCATCACACTTTCACTCTGACATTTACCCCAAGAGCTTTAGTCATCACTGAACTGTTGCTGTAAAGATGTTTTGCTCCAAATCCAGCTTATTACCATGAGTCTTTATGTACTTTTAATAAGCTGGTATTCAATGATGGGAAAGAACTATTAATACTGGTAGGTTATTCATGTTAGGGGGGCATGGACTAATGAATTTGGCTAATGCCGAATGCATGCCACAGCAGGAGGTTAAAGACAAAAATGGAAAAGACTATTGATATGCTCATTTGCGGAAATATGAATATGCATAAAGGCAAAGTTTGGTATTTACAATTAACAGTGGGGATGTGTAAATGTCATGACTGTACTATTAGAGTCTGTTGTGGGTCAACTAGAGTCAGCAATACTAGCGTAAATATGACTAAGAAGCTGGAAAATAAATTAAAATGATAATTTTTCTGACTAAAGGTAATGTGAATAATTAACAATTCTATATTACTAGTGCCCTTTAAAATCTCTTAATAGTATTAACTGCAAAACAGTAGAATGTGGTAAAATTTATAGGCTCCCCAAAATGAGGGTTGTTTCTGTAACAGCTACAACTATGTATATATTAAATACACCAATTTCTAAGGAAGAAAGAGCGTGCCACAGTTTTGTGCATCTGTAACATAAAATCTTATACATTGACATATAATTAGGCAGTTAAATGCTTACTTACAGAAGCTTAATTGTCGACTTTCACAGAATTCTGCATATTGAGCTGAATCCATACTTCGAGTCTGTCTTTCTGCCCTCTGATGATAAAAATAAAAAGACAAAAAGTTTTCAAGGAAGTAGACTATTACATACATATTCACAGCTAAAACTTAAGTTTGAAGTATTATCTGCTATTCTTACCCCAGGCAAACAGGTAAGTACTACCAAGTGCTACATTATATACTATGACAAATAAAATTATGACAAGTAATAGTAGTTGTAAAACTTGCTTCTTTTGGAAATAAAGTTTAAAATATTATTTCTACTTCATTATTGAAACTAAAATTAAAGGACCGAATTTCTTAGACTACGTGCTTCTAAAGTTTCTTATTAGACTATCCTTTTAAAGGAAAAAACAAAACAAAACCGTGAGGGGATAATAAACCAACCAAACAAACAAAAACTATTATTAACTATTATTGTTCATCTGTTTTAAAGCTGTAATTTTTTTCAATGTTAGTCAATGGACTCAGCAAATGAAATCCATATTTCCCCTTAGAACTTGGTGCCACAGTTAACAAATCCTTTTTAAATTGCAAAGGAAAAAGAAAAAAAAAAAAAAAGAGTAAACACAACACATATCCTTTAATCTGAGTCCAGGTATGATTCACAGTTTGGTATAGTTTCATTCGTGGGTTTTTGATTCAGTATAGCAGATGTTTGCTGCTTCACTGTCCCACAAGAGGTAGGATAATTATAATTCACCCATGGTTTGGTGGGAAAGAATATGACCACTTCCGCTTCCTTGGTAAGGAGAGCATTTTGAAATGAGACAGGCTGGTACTTCTTGGAATGAGTTTCTGGCCTATAAAGAAAAAAAAAATCCCTGAGATTTTTTTTTTTTTTTCCTGCTGTGGAAGGACTTTCAGCAAGTTATCTTTATCATAGTTGTTGGAGCACATAAGGACTACTTCCTCTAATTTCTGTGGGTATTTTTGTATTTTTAAAACTGAAATCATTTTTTTTGGTTTAATTTTAGTGGGTAGTCAATTTTCATTGATGACATCAGCTACTAGACTGAATAATGGTGTATTAGCTAGAGCTCAATGAAGAAAAGATCGATAGCGTGGTAGAAGTTAAGGTAAAACTTACTAACTACTGTGGTTCCTTCTAAGACCACCGTTTATTCCCTAATCTTTCTCCCCCTTTTTTCTTTTCCCTCCTTTTCTCCCTCCCCCACAATACTTACTCACAAACATGCACATGTGCATACATAAACCCAGATTTCTCGTGTTTATTTACCTTCTAGTGTCCTATTGTAATATATATATTGTAATGTATTGTAATAAGTGTCCTATTGGAGTACATAAGAAATATTTTACATATATAAAGTATACACACAAACACACTTGTATGTGTAGATAAGTGCTTATGTATTCTCTTGTGTATGTATCAGAAGTACCATCTTAAAGTTATATTACTGGGTGAATATTTATATGCTTGGAAGTATTTTTTGTTATATAAATGCATGATTTAGTTTTGATCCGCTTTTCAATGTATCTGACATGCGACTCATGATTGCTGATGGAAAACAAAGAACAGGAAGATTTGTTTGTGTTCTGAACATAAAAATAGGTTATTAATGTGTTTATTTTAAAAATGGTATATGATGGATAACACCGTGCCATTCATACATATATATGTTTGTCTGTGTCTGACTACAGCAAGAACTTATCAGGTTTTATTTCTAGCTCCCAGAAAAATATGAGACACATGGTCAAAAAGCAATGAACATTTTTGAATGAATAAATGCTATCATTTTATTCTACAGGGCAAATAATGACTATCACCATAATGAAACCAGTCTTTAATTATCTCTGCATTCCTACATATATTCTCTGCTATTCTCCTACTAAACAGCCTTTTCTACCCAACACATGTTTAGACAAAAAGGACTTAGATAAAGTAGCTATGGAAAAAGAGAGAATGTTCCTAAATGGATTCTTTATGCTTTTTCTTCTACCAAGTTGGACAATCATGAATTGGCATCTGTACATATACTCAGATGGTTGATATATCTGCAATTAAGTGATTCTAGACTTTAATTAGGAAAACTTATCCTAAGAAATAAAGGTGATCAGAATGGCCAGCTTTGAGTGAAATGTTTAACTAGCTGGAACATTTTTGGACTGCAGTGCCTGACTACATTTCAGAGATAGCTATAAACATCTGAAGGGTTTTCAACTATTATGACTAGCTTCAATCCATTCAGAGACCCTCTCCAGTGCCTAATCTCTTTTGCTTTCTAAGCATCTTAGTTCTTCTAATTCCTTCAGCATTTAAGCTTTGATCTGAACAGCATCAGGAAGTTGGCCCCAGAGCATTCATAGCAAATCATTTACCCAGCACCCAGTACACAGGAAACACTCAATGAACAGCAGTTGACTCCACAGCAAGGATTTATAGGCATGGGGTACTATAGTTAGAGAGTAGCTTAAAGTTTATCTTGTTCAATCCTCTTCATTTTAAAAAGACAAAGAAACTGAAGTTCAGATCAAGGTGATCTGCCAAGGGTGACTAAGTTAGAACTGAAGTCAAGGACTTCCAATTCCTAAGCCAGTTTATGGGAAATATAAAAGAGCTATCTCCAAACTATAGTAATTTTTTACTCCGGTATCTTCCTTGGCTGTTATAAGACCAGGAACCTAGGAAATGTAATCAAATTATATGAATTCCAGACAGGGTAGGCAGTTTTTAAGTCAATGACCCATTAACAAAAATCAAGACTCTGATCATATGTTAAATAAGTTTGACTCATTTTCTGTGATATGCAAATTTCCCTCTTCCCCTTGGCCTCTATTCAGATCACCCATTCAGACTCCGACCCATATTAAAGTGTACACTGGCATCTCTTCTAATCTTGGTACTGTAAGAAAACTCTGGATAAAGTGCAAAGCAAAAAGAATCATAAGCCTACTATAATAACATGATCAAAATAATAATGTCTCCTCTTTACACAGAACAGCAAAACCTCTAAGATAAAGTTTCAATAACTTCATTTTACAACTGAAGACACTATGATTTAGAGAAGTTAACAAAAAAGTTTTCAATGTTTATAGTTAATAAAGAGGCAAAGCTAGAGGTAAAACTTAGGCCATAAGTATGCAAAATTTCTTAGAAAAAGAGTTGCTAAGAACCAGGTGTGGCTGTGCACACCTATAATCCCAGCTACTGGGGAGGCCAAGGCAAGAAGATTGCAAGTTCAAGACAGTATGACCACCTTACTGAGACTGTCTCAAAAAAAAATAAAAGGGGCTTGTGATGTATGTAGCTCACTTGGAGTGCTTGCCTATCATGTACAAGGCCCTGGGTCAAAAAACAAGAAAATAATTACTAATATCTGTCATATTCACTATAATGAATTTGTACTTCATTAGGTTCCAGCTTATTCTGAACCAAATATTAGAACACCAACTTAATTTTAAAAGTGACACTTTAAAGGGAGTTAGGAAGTCCATCTAACCTTTCTATATGGTCATGAAACTAGAATAAAAAAGATACCATGTTGATAAAATATTGAAAACACAAATCTCTAAAGTAAAAATCACTGAAAAATCATCTGGTTATCACAGTTTTTATTCATACTGAACATTTTCAAATCACCCAATATTTTCTTAATGTCAGACTGAACATAAGGTTGATCAAACTGATGATGCTCTTGTATCTGCCAATTCACTTTATCTTCTGCTTCATCTGTCAACTATACCCACTCCCTGGTTTCTTTAAGTGTCAACAACAGTGTTCTTGAATATACATAACATACTCATTCTATCTGTAATTAAATCTTACTAGTATTGCAATATAGCCAAGTATTGGGAAAATTACTTTTGGGAGAATTATTTCTAAAACTTCCCAAACATTCAAAAATATTTTAAAAATTTAACTGGAATAAAACGATTAAAGAAAATAGCAATGTTACTATATACAGTAATTACTAAGAAGTTAGTTTTCTCTGATTATTGTAAAACAAACTTAGAAGGCTGACTTCTATACCAGATGAACTCATTTTCTAGGTATCATCTAAATGAAAACAGGAAATATCCCTACATATATAATACCCAGTATAACTTGTTCAATATCTTCAACATAACAGACTTTCAATACATACTTTTTAATATGAACTTTCTGTGAAAAGTTCTTCACTTCAATTAACCATGAAGTTGCTTGTGTCTCTGACAACTACTTTCAGTGAGGACAATCACCATTTGCCCCCATCGGTACCATTCTA
Source organism: Sciurus carolinensis (assembly GCF_902686445.1). Classification (NCBI taxonomy): domain Eukaryota; kingdom Metazoa; phylum Chordata; class Mammalia; order Rodentia; family Sciuridae; genus Sciurus; species Sciurus carolinensis. The sequence continues at coordinate 111,123,622 of NC_062219.1, read as the reverse complement.
GTGGTGGACTACTTGTGCAGTATGCACAGTTAACCTCTTTGAGAGCTTTCACAGAAGCATATTCAACAGTTTCAGAACCTAAGTTCTGCCATCTCTCTTCACAGCTTCTCAAGACCCATGACATTCATCTTTCTTCAGTAACAGAATTAGAGAACAACCACTGTCAAATCCAACTGAAAGTTCATCTGCTTTAACTTCTGCCTCAAATATCTCTTAAAAATCATGATTTTTACTGCTTTTAGAAGTCTTACAATTAAAATGTAAAGTCCCTTCTGCATGGAGAAGGCAAAACTCCAATGAAATCTACCAACTAGCAAATGTTAGATGGAGATCACCTGAGGAACTTGAAAACTTCAAGTGGCAGCAGCATTCAGCACTGACACAACATGTGAATTACGGAATTTTTGTGCATTCAACATGTATGACCAATGTGGTATGTCTATAGAAGGATACTGACCAACCAGTAAACACCCAGACTACAGAAGAAACTTCCCCAACTCACTGTAGATAAGGAAACTGAGGTCCAGAAATGTGAAAGGGCTTACTGTGATAGTGCGCTCATTTTGCTTAGGTCATTTTGTAATTTAGTAGATTTCTCTATCCTTAAGTCAAGTAAGTCTCCCTACAAACACTTGGTAGAGTTCCTCTTCTTTTCATTCTCCAGCAAAACCCATCGTTTTGGGCCTAAGGTACTGCAACAGGTTCCTGGTGGGTTCTTTCATATATTCTTCCTCTCCTAACCTATTCTGGATAAAACTATTTTGAATAAAAATGTAATAGGCCCTGGCACACAGCAAAACTTCACATAGTAGCAAAACTTCCACGACCTACCCCACTGTTTTTATACCTCTATCTCATAAACAAGTGGCTCTTAACTGATACATCAAACTCAAGTGCAATTGCCTGCCTTCGAAATACAGTCATAATCCGTGCCAGTCTACTGAGGCATGCTATTCTCACTAAACCCTAACATACTGTTTATTTTAGCTAGGTCACCCTTATGCCACACTTGCCATGTTTTGTTGCTTCCTGCTCTGTCACCATTACTGTGCTGCTCCTTCATCCCCATGGTAATGTATTTCCTATCTTCAAGGACCAGCATCGGTTACACCTCCTCCCAGAAGATTTCTTCCTGAAGATGTTAGTTTATGCTGATTTCTCCATCTGCAAAATATTTGGTCTTTTACTGCACCCCCATTCCACTTTTCTATGTGTGCTACTTTTGTCTCATCAAAGACTACAATTGCAAATTGCCAGATATGGTGGTGCATGCCAAACATCTTAGGTATTTGGGAGCCTGAGGTGGGAGGATTATGGGTTTGAGGCCAGCCTGGGCAATTTGGCAAGGACAGAGAGAGCGAGATGGCAGCCAGGGCTGGGGGTGGGGGTGGGGGGAGATGGGGTGGCGTGGATGATAGCTTCAGGAATGTATTATTAATTGAAATTATCAGGTTGCAAACTAGAATGCATATACCTTAACCTCACATTTACACACATGCGCGTGCGCGCGCACACACGTGCCTGCAAACATGGGAAAACTGAAAGAATATATACTACTTTTTTTTTTTTTTTGATGCTGGGGATCGAACCCAGGGCCTTGTGCTTATAAGGCAAGCACTCTACCGACTGAGCTATCTCCCTAGCCCCTACACTACGTTTTTAATAGTATTCAACTTTGGAGGTGGGATTATAGGTAACTTTCACTTTTTCAGTTACACATTTTAGTAATGTCTTAACTATTTTTTATTTACAGTGAATTACAACCAGGAAAAAGAGAAAAAAGATTTAATCTTTCCTTTTGAGCTAACTTTGTTTGATTTATAGAAAATCATTAAATATCTACACACACACCCCACACACAATCAAAGCAGTTACCCAAGAAGCAGAAAGTCAGAGAAACAACAGAGGCTTGAATATATGTTCTTAGTAAAAGGTGGGGGCGAAGAATTATAGGCGAGAAGAAAGAAAAAGAACAAATATGAAGACACATCCACACAATGAAGAATGCTATTGCAACATTTAGGGAACTAATTCAGAATTTTGAATAGAGTCTTAAAATCAAAAGTTCAATTCAATTTGAATTATAGAATTAAAAAAATACAACTCACTTTCATAATGTACCAATTTTTTGTATGTGTGTCAAAGGTACTAAGAATGTATTACAGCAATTATGTAAAGTTTCCTAAAGAAATAGTTGTAGACTCTAGAGATTTAAAAGGAATCGTGTGCTGAAAGTAAGTAGTTCTCAGCAAGTACAAAGCATCACTGAGAAAAATAAAAAAGAATGTATAGGATTTAGTTCATAATGGAGTTAATTCAAAATAATGGATTCTACATTTTTGGTCTACACCCAATGTAACTAAAAATATTACTTTTTAATGTATTTTGAGATCAAAATTGGTCATAAACCCCATCAATATGTTCAACTGTAATGCAGCAATTAAAAAATGTGGAAAAAAACCTACTGTGCTGTAAAATGCAAGATCACTTTTAGCATGAAGCCATCTTTTACTTTTTAATATTTAATCAATAAAGATTATATCAGGGGCTGGGAATGTGGTTTAGTGGTAGAGCACTTGCCTAGCACACATGAGGCACTGGGTTCAATCCTCAGCACCACATAAAAATAAAGGTATTGTGTCCACCTACAACTAAAAAAAAAAAAAAAAAAAAAAAAAAAAAAATATATATATATATATATATGAAGATAGATAGATAGTACCTGGTGGGGAAAGAATGAGCATAAATTGATTATGTAATAAAAATACAGGTATTAAAATCAAAACATTTAAAAATGGTTTAATATCTTTAAAAATTTTTAATTTCAATATATTAAGCTAGTAGTTGGGGAAAATTATATTTCCTGTCCTGGGATAAAATGTATGCTAAGAAAAGTATCTTTTTAAAAAATATCTAGTACCATACAATCTAATTTTATGTTTAGTTGAAAATGGTATTTAATGTAATAACCTTTACTACTGTTTTCCTGATGTTGTAAACAGGCTCTGGAATACCAAAATTGACAATAACATAAAAAGCTATGTAAGTTTCTGCTCAAACTAGTTGTTTAAATTAACAGAAAATTAACCTCCTTTAATTTGTTTTCCCAATCGAGGATGCTATAACCCTTTTTTGTGTGTTTTTTTATTTGACTGTATACATAAAAGTTAGCATACTGGGTTAACATGTAAGACCTTTTTAAGTATTCTGAATAGCATTCCTAAAAATTCTCAAGGCTGATGTAATATCTAGATGAGCTAACAAATGTATAAAGCAAATTTATAAGGATACTCATTAAATATTTTAGTCATTTCAGGTAAAACCTTAGAACACTGCCTGGAAAATATGTGTAACAAAGCATTATTGCACAAAATCTAGCTGATGCTTTCTTTTTAACTTTGAGTTAGAACTGTACATCTTTCACCTTGGCTTAGCCAAGATCAGATTTTCAAGTAGTCAAACATGCGCGCTCAACTGAACCTGGCTTTATTTACATAGTGTGAAATTCTGGCATCTTTAAATTAAAATCTTGTGAAAAGGGAAGCTTGTTGATGTGACATGGTCTTCGCCACTTCCTTATGGATTATGAAACTGGATAGAACAGCTTATAATCTCCCTTAGTTGCTATTATGTGACATATTTAAGTTTTCAGTGAAAAATGAAATGCTTATCACAGATTAATTCATCAATTAATTCCCTTTAAGCAAGTTCCATTATGCTACTGTTAAAATGTATCTCAAATAAACCACGTTCATCATCTTTTACCTTAACTACTATTCCTCTGGTCTTAACCATCATCATCATCTCACCTGAATTACTGTAATAGTTTCCTAAAGGGTCTTCCACTTCCACTATACTAGCCTATACTGTTTGACCTTCAAGGAGCAAACACCGAACACTGTTTCAGATTTCAAAAGAGAGGCCATTTCACATGTGAGACTCACAGGATGACCACGATACAAAGGAACAACAAATGAATCAGAGTAATCTCTTACAAATGTGAATCATGTTCGGTCATTTCTATCAAACCTCTCCTTGGTTCTAACATCAAGGTCTATTGTGAAAATGGCAGGCTTATCTGTAGAACACTTAGGAAAGAGAGCTCCTACTACACAGACCAGAACACAGTCACTGCATTTAACTCTTATGAGTCAATACTCTAGGACCTCCCATCACTTCATCCTACACCCTTTCTGTTGCCAGAAAAGTTAATGAGCAGCAGAAAAAACTGCCTCAGAGATGTTTTAAGATGACCAGTTTATTGCATTTACTACCTATAATTTGTTGATAGTTTCACTCTGTTTATATTTGAAAATCTATGTAGTAAGCCTTAAGTATTCTAACAAAGAAGGTATCTTAAGAAGATGTTTAAATTATACATTAGGTATTTTCAACTAAAGGAAAATATTGCTGCAGATAAACTGAAAAAGAAATGGGGTATCAAAAAACTTGCTTAACAGTAAACCTGAAACACATGTTTTAAAATTTCAAAAAGAAAGAACTATAAAAAGATGAATAATGAAGGCTATCACATTATGCTCCAGTAAAGAAATGAAGTCACTAGTCCTGGTAAAATTCTCAAGGGAATATATTATAGAGGAAAAACAGGCTTTTACAATTTAACAATACTTAAGATAAGAAACAAATCAAGTTAATTGTTTATTCCCCTAAAAAGAATACATTTAATCATATAAAGTCTAGAGTTTCTTTTCTCACAACTAGTTGAGTTGTTTTCATGAGAGAGCAATGAGTTAACTAACTCATCAATAGACCTGACACAGAGCATGAGTTCACACAAAAGGGAGACAATGATTTCCTGATGTGGCAAGACACTAAGTCAACGACTAATGTTGCAAAAAAGAGAAAATCATCATTTTCATCAACTATGATTATCATAAGAATACAGCAATAAGCAAAAGTCAAAACTGCTTTTTTTTTTCCAAATGCAACAAACAGGAATTCCCAAATACTTAAAAAAGCAGATTTCCCACATCTTTAGAAAATTAATATTTTCAATTCTTATCTTAAAAGTCTACATAGTTAATTTCAAAACATTTTTAGTTAGAAACCATCTTCAAAATGATTGAGAGTGTAAAACTCTGAAAGGAAGAGTCCTGCAGAGACTGATCAGAGGAAGTCCTTAGATTCAGAAAGGATATTTCAAGTAGCCTGAGCACAATGTCTGCCTCTCAGGCTTCAAAGAACGTAGAATAGCAAAATCCCCTGGAATCAGACAGGCAAACCCCATAATTATGGCTATTTAACAAAATGGATTCTGTTAAGATATTTGATGATGAAATTCCCATCCTCTTAGATGTCAGTGCCCAAATTTTCTTCTCCTTTCTTATGAGTAAATGTACTATAACTGTTATTTGATTAAATGTCAGTGGCCATTAGGCACTGTACTCAGGTAAGAAGGCTTAAGGAAGACCTGCCAAGGGGGTGTGGAATGGATTACAAAGATAGATGAAGAAAGGAGAAGTGTTTTAGTGACTAGGCAATGTGAGGCAGTATTTCAACTTAAATAAAGTAACCACAAATGCTTTAAAGAAGCAAATGACAACTTTGGCAGTAAGAGAAAGGGATGATTAGAGTTAGTAAATGGGGGAAGTGAGGAAGATTTACAGCATAGAACAGTAGCATTTTAAAATTTTATTGACTGCTTTATGCGTCTATCCTCTGAACAACGGGCAGCTAGGAAGATCAGCTATTATATTTTCATTTTATAGATGAATAAACTGAAGATCAACAACTCTGACTCTTTAAAACAACTTTTTATTTCAAAATAATTTTATATTTACAGAAAATTTCAAAAATAGTACAGAGTTCCTATATACTCTTTGCCCAGTCTTTCCACCCTAATCATGCCTTAACTGATCTTGCCAGTTACTCAGGGTAAAGTCTGTTTAGCAGTTGCCTGTGAGTTTTTCTAGCTTCTCATCAATTAAGATACTGTTAGAAAGAGTTAATATTCCTCTTCAAAACCAGTGCTCTTTCTACTAGTCATTGATTCCTAAAAGAAAATGCCTTATTCAGATATAATTTTTTCTATCTGAATAACTAAAATTACCTGAAGGGGTCAAAGGATACCACTACTACATTTTATAATTTTAGAGGCTTTAAAAATTTTTAGTAACCTAAAATTTTCCATATGAAATGCTCTTTAACAGTCCTGTAAGAAACTTTCATTCCTACAGAATTTTAAATCCTTAAATTTGAGCACTTTACAGTTTTGCAAAGATGTAGGTATATATCTCCAATGAATGTGCTATTTAATAAAATAAATGTGGACAAATGCTATGGGAGTATATGGTGGCTACTAAAAATAGACTATAGTTTGAGTCACTTTACTGGGTGACAGAAGTTAATGTTAGATATTCTAATAAACTGATTTCATGTATGCTATGAATTGTTTCTGGTCCTAGTTATTATGAGGGAAGATTATTTCTAAATTAATTTTCATTTGTATATGTACCCATAGGAATTTTGCCATATGTTTTTCAAGAGGAAAATACTATCAATGGAGGCTACCATTTCTTAAGCACCCATGCTTGGATTGAACTAGGTATATTATCTATGTTATCACAAATCCTTCCCATCAGTTTAAGATGCAGGTGCAGATAAGGAATCTGTGTTAGTGATACCTAGGAAAAGGGATGGAAATATGATTTGAATACCTAGGCCAATAATACTATGCAGGCTAAAGAGAACATCAGAAAGAAGGCAGGCACACCACAGACAGGTAAAATTGTTATTGTATAACAAAAACCTTATCATCTTTTGTAATGACCCATATCCTTAATGAGAAAAGTGATGTCAAAGGAATAAATATGTTGACCAAACACTCTGAGAATATGTGTGTGTGTGTGGTGTGTGTGTGTGTTTTATGCAGGAACACACTATGATATAAGCATAGTTTCATCTATCTAGGAATAAGAAGCAAGCAGTGGAGGAGGTAAGTAGGAAGAGGAAAGTTTAATTAAAGCAGGCCAATAAACCTAATGATTACTGGAGTAACAGATCTCATTACTGCCTGGTTCAAATGTTATAGGTGGTTTAAAGACAACAGAAAACAAAACACAGACAATATTCAAACAAGTTACAGAAATCCACACAATGAAAATATAAACTTTCCAAAATAATGATTAAAGATTCTTTATAGCACAAAAACAATATTCTTAGGATTCTTTTATATTGGTGCTTTCCTGGCACATTTACCTTGTGACAAAACATGATTTGATTTACACACAACTTTGAAGTAATACTCCCATTGTACCATATCAGGTATCCCATAAGTATAGTTAAATGAGCATGCCCTGTTACTTTGCATACCTTCCTTTGTATTGTGTTCTTTAGAGGAGGCAGGAAAACATACAGCCCAGATGGTACTTATTTACTATGGCATAATATTTTAATTTCACAAGTAGCAGGATGAAAATTTTGATTAACAAAACAACACCTAAAATCAAATCCTTTCCCCTCCATTCTTCCAGAATTTAAGAGACAGGAAACATAGTAAGTAACACTGAACGATTTTTTTCAACCTTTTGATGTTAATAAGTCTTTACAAAATTTTTCAAATTAGTATGTCTCCTGTGGTTATTATGATTACTCTCTGAAAATTGTACTCCATGACAAGATTCTTTCAATATAAAATATGGACTTAATTTGTGAATTAACTAGGAAAGAATTAACAAGAATAAAAAAAAAATCAATGTCCTGTGTAAAAGGTTAAGTGAAGCTTTGGCACTGACAGTGGGAGTCTTCATAGAACTTGTACTAGAGGGCTAAATGAGCCTTGTCTACAGCTTTCTCCACACATTTAAAGATGATAAGTTCACATGACATGTAAGAATTTTCTGCTCTCATGTGGCACAAGGAAGTTTCACAATTTATAAACTTATGAATTTAATTCACTGGCACCAATGAGAAATAGACTGTATGAGAGAACCTGGATTTCTATTAGCATCAGGCAAGAAGAATCCAAATATCGCTAGATGTACTGGAACTACACAAATCTTTCCATTTACTAAACTGTTAACTTGCCTAATTTTTATATTAGACCAGGTCTCCCTAAAATCCAAACTATTTTCCAGAAGTAAACATATTCTTATTAACTTAGGGGGCTCATTCAAAGGCTTTATTAGTTAAGATTTTATTTTTTAAATTGTACACACTCTAACCAAAAATTGTAGTTACTTAGGAAAGATAGAAAGTTTACTTTTTCTCACATAAGTGAATTCTGGAGATAACCATTCAGGCTTGATATAATCACACATTGAAGTTACTAAGGTTTCAGTCTCACCCAGTATCTGCTTTGACATTTCAGATTGTGGACTTGTTTTCATGATGCATGTTGACTTTCTAGTCTTCACTTCTGTATAAATCAATCAAATGTACAAAGGGAAGAAAGATGGTACCCTACTTCTCTTTAAAGAAAACTGCTAGAAAGTTCCATCAAACATAGCTTACATTTCACTGGTCACAACTCAGTCATGCAATAAAACCTAGTTACAAGGTAAGAAGAGAAAGGTGGTAGTTTTTTTAGATGGCAAAATGTCCAGTTACAAAACAGAATTTTGTTATAAAGAAAGAAGAGCACAGATTCTGGGAAGCTGGTAGCTATCTCTGTCACGGTGATATGATATAGGTTTTAATTTGTTACACTTATGTAATCTGCCATATTGGTTTCCAGAACTTATTTTTAGCAGTCATAGGAGCCTGTAATGAATTTAAAGATGAAAACTCTCTTTTATCACATCATTCATCAACATTTTTTAAAAATGCAATTTATTTTATGTAATTTTAAACTTCATGAAGTCCTTTCAGAGGGCAACATTAAGACAAAATGAATGCCCATTAGTATTGTCCTAATTCCAAAAAAACTTAGAAGTACGAGTCTAGAAAGGAATAAATTTAGGTACATTCAATCTATGCATATCTCACACAAAAGATAACTCATGGAAGGTAAGTAATATAAAGGGACTTAACAAAGGATCACTCCGATGAGTACTCAAATATTTTGCCATGTTTCATTTATGCATTTTTATAGAAGTGCCAGTTGGCAGAATGGATCACTGTTCTTGACCTGTCCTATTCTAACCCTTTACTGGAAACTTAGATATAGCAAATGAAAAGTCATCAATCTCAAACTTCATCAAAGAAAAAGATTATTGAAATAGACAAGAGATTGTGAGGGCTGAAGTGATTCCAAGAACAAGAACTTGAAAGAGGAAATGTCTTCAGAACTGGATAGAAATAAATGCAGGATGGATTTTAATGAAGAAGCCACAATACCCAGAAAACAATGCTTTGGTTTTTAATGATAAGTTGAAAATTGCAAAAGTGGCATACTTCTCAAGTTGTAGTTTTATTTTCAGGAGAAAGATGCAAATAAAAAGTATATAAGATGAGATCCAAGATACATCTGCAAAATAATAAATAGAGTACATCATAGGGTTAATACAATTTGAACCCAATCTCAACAATGCCAAATAGGGATCACTAAGTTTTAATCACAATCTTAATGCTTGAAATATTCTGACGTAAACACTAAAAACCATACTACACCCTTATAGAAAGATCAGAGTTAGTGGTAATTAGAACGCTGACGTGGGAATTGGAAGACCTGGGCACTAGGTATTGGTTTTATCTCTAAGACATCATGGGAATCTAGTTAGGTTGTCTCATCTCACGGTGACTGAGTTCTCTTTTCTTTAATGCAATTCTGACATTCTGTGGTTCTGTGTGTAGCTTATATCTCAGGAAGTCCTGAGATCTTTAGAAATATTTCATAGTCATTAGTCCTAAGTTATAAGAGATCAGAGGACCTGTTCAAATAGATTCCAGTTATTTTCAAGAATTCTTCATATAAAAGAAACTTACTGAAAAAAAGCTATCAGGTTCTTAACTTTTGGAAACAGAGATATTTCAAAATTGTGTGTGTGAATCACTTCCCCTGGGGCAATGACACATCTGTGTACTCTACTCCATTAACTATTACTAATCTCTCCCCTCTTACAAGAAAGGTTCCCCTCCACATTTAAGGTATCAGGATGCCTTGAGATACAGGTAATGGAATAAAGACTAGGCATTCATCTGCACTTTCATAATAGATGGTGAAAGAAAAGAGAATTCAGGTACTTTTTAATCAAGGGAATTGAAAACAGGAAAATAATTGCCACTATCACTTCAAATGGCTCCTCTTCAAGATGGTCTTTACTAAAGTGAATTAAACCCTATGTAAGAAACCTAAAAGATATACTAGTGAACTCTGCAAAAGGCAGAAAAACTATCATGTGAATCATAGAGAAGCCAAACACAAAGTCTATCTTTTAAACATAAAACATACATTAAAAACTTTTAACAAATAGATGTTTTTGAGAATAGATTTAAGAATTTATAGTACTCAGACGCACATCAATGTTATTTGAAAATAACTATGAAAATAAAGGTTTAAATGGATGCTTGAGTCACAAAAGCATGGAAAGAGAAACCCCATAATCAAATGTCAGTTATTTATATATCACCATAGCCTCATATTTTTTCATTGTACTAGTCTATTCAGAGTGACCTATTAGATTAAAGGAGAAACTACAGTATAAGAAGTGCTCTGGTATTCTGATTATAAGGAAATAAGAGTGAGGCTTCAAAAATATATGTTAAATCAGAGAACATGTTTTAAATGTTCTATTTTCTAACAGGTAACAAAGGCAAAGTGTAGTAGGGAACATGTATGTTTTTACCTTTATATATTCCTTGAGAGAAGCACAACCTACCCCTTTAACTGAAGAATAAAACAAAGAATAAAAAAAAATAAAAGAGTCCTACCAGAACCTATTAAAAGAAATAGGATCTGACATGTTTGTGACACTTTAAAGAGTATACTATGTGGGAAAACAAGCATTTAACCTGGCAAATAAATATGGATTTATGATTTCAACACACTTGACAAACAGGTAGAATTAAATCCAGGTCAAGTATGCAGAGAAACTAACACAGTATTTAAATATTTGCTAAAGTAATATAGTATTTAAAATAACATATTTGAAGAAACACTTCTATTGAAATGTATTATAATTTTGCTGAAAATATTCAAGAGAGTTTGACTAGAAGCATATTTTACTTGCTCTATGTCATTCTGTGAACTTTTAAGTAGAGTTTATATTTACTCTTCCATGAGTCACTGTCCTTTAAATATACCTTGTATATTTAATTTTTGTAAGAAAAATAAATGTCAGAAAATTGCCAGTTTATTCAAGATGGCGGACTAGAGGGTGGCTGCATTTCACGTTGCTCCAGGACGCAGGATTCAAAAGAGGAGATAGTGAGAGACTTGAGACCAGCTCAAGGCTGCCGGGTGAGTCTCTCCCATTGGGGAGGCGTCCCGGATGGGGCGGTAGTCCCGGAACGCAGGGCACTTTGTGAAGTAGAGTTGTCTGGCGAGACGCCCCTCCCCCTGCTGGAGCGGTAAACACGGACAACTGGGATCATCATAGAGGAGGCGGCTCAGCACAGCGCTTGGACTCGGAGCAACTACTGGGGCTCCGGGCGGCTGCCTGAGGAGGAGCTGCGTGGCGAGCTGTTTGGACTCAGAACGACTGCTTCTGAACACCGGGGGGTTGCCTGGAGAAAGAGGAGAAGCGCGGCGGGTCACTTGGTCTAGGAGTGACTGCATCACAGCCATAGGCGGTTGCCAGAGGAGGAGCTGCGTGGCGAGCTGTTTGAACTCAGAACGACCGCTCCTGAACACCGGGGGGCTGCCCAAAGGAAGAGGAGAAATGCAGCGGCTTGCTTGGTCTAGAAGAGACTGCATCAGAGCCACAGGCGGTTGCCAGAGGAGGAGGCGAGTGGTGAGTTGATTGGACTAAAAGCGACTGCTCCTGAACACCGGTGGCCTGCCTGGAGGAGGAGTGTGGTGGGTCACTTGGTCTCGGAGCCACCGTTCCTGAACACCCGGGGGGCTACCCCGAGGAGGAGGAGGAGGAACAGGGTGGGTCACTTGGACTTGGAGTGACTGCCTAGGGCTACGGGCGGTTGGCGGGAGGAGGAGACGCAAAGTGAGTTGCTTGGACTCCTAGTGACTGCGTCGGAAACCAGGCCACTGTCCGGAGGAGGGGATGTGTGGCGGGTCTCTGGGTATCGGAGCTATTGTACGGGGCTCCAGGTGGCGGCTCAGAGGAGGGGCCGCATAGCCAGGCGATTAGGTGCAGGGCAGGGTCCCAGGAGCTAGGTGGCTTCTTGCTGGAAGAGCCGCACAGAGACACGCCTAGGGGTGGAGCGAAGTTTCCAGGACTGCGGGCAGATTCTCTGGGAGAGGCAGCCTAAGGAGACTCGCCTGCGAAGGGTGAGGATCCCAGGCCCAGGAGGTAGGTCCGGGCCCCTGGGAACGTTGCAGAGGAAGACAGCCCAGCCGAGGTGGTAGTTGTAGATTGAGGGGAACCTCTAGGAGGGCAACTGACCAGCAAGACCTCCCCACCGAGTGAGTCTTCCCTGCTGGGTGAGGTTTTCCCACAGGGAGGGTAAAACCAGAGACACAGGCACAAACAGGACTTGCCTCAGCCCGCAGCCTAGTTCTCCGTTGGATGACCATTGGTCAACAAGTGGAGGCACCTCTGCCCACTAGGAGGGAATATACGCCACCTGAGGGTCACCACCCCTAGAGAGGCAGCTTCTTCGTGGAGCTCCGCATTATCAACTTCCTCCAAGACTTCAAGCTACTGAAGGATAAGAGAAGATATACTAGCAATCTTCAGGGACATTATAAGCCAATAGAGGAAATCTGCAATATCTTAATGACCCACTGATTCCTGAACAATATGAGAAAACAAGGGAAGAAAATGCCCCAAACAAATCTAGATGTTACATCAATAAAATCCAACGACAGCATGGCAGAAGAAGTGACAGAAAGGGAGTTCAGGATGTACATAATTAAAATGATTAGGTAAGCAAACGATGAGATGAAAGAGCAAATGCAGGCATTGAGTGATCGCACCAATCGACAGTTAACAGAGCAAATTCAGGAAGCAAAAGATCATTTCAATAAAGAGTTAGAGATATTGAAAAAAAAAACCAAACAGAAATCCTCGAAATGAAGGAAACAATAAACCAAATTAAGAACTCCATAGAAAGCATAACCAATAGGATAGAACACCTGGAAGACAGAACGTCAGATATTGAAGACAAAATATTTAACCTCGAAAACAAAGTTGAACAAACAGAGAAGATGGTAAGAATCATGAACAGAATCTGCAAGAACTATGGGATATCATGAAAAGGCAAAATTTGAGAATTATTGGGATTGAGGAAGGCTTAGAGAAACAAACCAAAGGAATGAACAATCTATTCAATGAAATAATATCAGAAAATTTCCCAAATCTGAAGAATAAATGGAAAATCAAGTCCAAGAGGCTTACAGGACTCCAAATACACAAAATTACAACAGACCCACACCAAGACACATTATAATGAAAATACCTAACATACAAAATAAAGACAGAATTTTAAAGGCTGTGAGAGAAAAGAACCAAATTACATTCAGGGGAAAACCAATACGGATATCAGCAGATTTTTCAATCCAGACCCTAAAAGCTAGAAGGGCCTGGAACAACATTTTTCAAGCTCTGAAAGAAAATGGATGCCAACCAAGAATCTTATACCCAGCAAAACTTACCTTCAAATTTGACGATGAAATAAAATGCTTCCATGATAAACAAAAGCTAAAAGAATTTACAAAAAGAAAGCAAGCATTACAGAACATTCTCAGCAAAATATTTCATGAGGAAGAGATAAAAAACAAAGAAGCAAATCAGCAAAGGGAGGAATTATCCTAAAGGAACTGTCAAATAAAGGAGGAACCAAGATGTATCAAAAAATAAATAAATAAATTTTAAATATGAACCAAATGACCGGGAATACAAATCATATCTCAATAATAACCCTGAATGTTAATGGCCTGAATTCATCAATCAAAAGACATAGACAGGCAGATTGGATTAAAAAGAAAGATCCAACAATATGTTGCCTGCAAGAGACTCACCTCATAGAAAGAGATACCCATAGACTAAAGGTGAAAGGATGGGGAAAAACATACCATGCACATGGACTCAGCAAAAAAGCTGGAGTATCCATCCTCATTTCAGATAATGTGGACTTCAAGCCAATGTTAGTCAGAAGGGATAAAGAAGGACATTTCATACTGCTTAAGGGAAGCATAAATCAGCAAGATATAACAATCATAAACATCTATGCCCCAAACAGTGGCTCATCCATGTATGTTAAACAAATCCTTCTCAATTTTAGAAACCAAATAGACCATAACACAATAATACTAGGTGATTTTAACATGCCTCTCTCACCACTGGACAGATCTTCCAAACAAAAATTGAACAAAGAAACCATAGATCTCAATAACACAATCAATAATTTAGACTTAACAGACATTTATAGAATATACCATCCAACCAAGAGCGAATACACTTTCTTCTTAGCAGCACATGGATCCTTCTCTAAAATAGACCATATATTATGCCACAAAGCTAATGTCAGCAAATACAAGAAGATAGAGACACTACCTTGTATTCTATCAGATCATAATGGATTGAAGTTAGAAATAAATGAAAGAGTAAAAACAGAAACTACTCCAACACCTGGAGATTAAACAATATGCTATTATATGATGAATGGATAACAGAAGATATTAGGAAGGAAATTAATAAATTCCTAGAGGTAAACAAGAACAAAGAAACATTATATCAAAATCTCTGGGACACTATGAAAGCAGTACTTAGAGGAAGATTTATTTTATGGAGCGCATTTAATAAAAGAAGTAAAACTCAAAAAATAAACGACCTAACACTACAGCTCAAAGCCCTAGAAAAAGAAGAACAGACCAACACCAAAAGTAGTAGAAGACAGGAAATAGTTAACTCAGAGCTGAAATCAATGAAATTGAAACAAAAGAAACAATACAAAAAATTGACAAAATAAATAGTTGGTTCTTTGAAAAATAAACAAAATTGATAAACCTTTAGCCACACTAACAAAAAGAAAACGAGAGAAAACCCAAATCACTAAAATTTGGAATGAACAAGGAAATATCACAACAGACACAACTGAAATACAAAACATAATTAGAAGCTATTTTGAAAATCTATACTCCAACAAAACAGAAAACCTCGAAGACATCAACAGGTTTCTAGAGACATATGAATTGCCTAAACTGAACGAGGAGGACATACACAATTTAAATAGACCAATTTCAAGTAATGAAATAGAAGAAGTCATCAAAAGTCTACCAACAAAGAAAAGTTCAGGAACAGATGGGTTCTCAGCCGAGTTCTACAAAACCTTTAAAGAAGAGCTCATTCCAATACTTCTCAAAGTATTCCATAAAATAGAAGAGGAAGGAACCCTCCCAAACTCATTCTATGAAGCCAATATTACTCTGATACCTAAACCAGACAGAGACACATCAAGGAAAGAAAATTTCAGACCAATATCCTTAATGAACATCGACGCAAAAATTCTCAACAAAATTTTAGCAAATCGCATACAAAAACATATTTAAAAGATAGTGCACCATGATCAAGTGGGTTTCATCCCAGGGATGCAAGGTTGGTTCAACATCAGGAAATCAATAAATGTCATTCACCATATCAATAGACTTAAAGTCAAGAATCACATGATTATTTCGATAGATGCAGAAAAAGCATTTGATAAAATACAGCACCCCTTCATGCTCAAAACACTAGAAAAAATAGGGATAGCGGGAACATTCCTCAACATTGTAAAGGCCATCTATGCTAAGCCCATGGCTAATATCATTCTAAATGGTGAAAAACTGAAAGCATTCCCTCTAAAAACTGGAACAAGGCAGGGATGCCCTCTTTCACCACTTCTATTCAACATCGTCCTTGAAACTCTAGCCAGAGCAATTAGACAGACCAAAGAAATTAAAGGGATACGAATAGGAAAAGAAGAACTCAAACTATCCCTATTTGCTGATGATATGATTGTATACTTAGAGGAACCAGGAAATTCCACCAGAAAACTTTTAGATCTCATAAGTGAATTCAGTAAAGTAGCGGGATATAAGATCAATGCACATAAATCTAATGCATTTTTATACATAAGCGATGAATCTTTAGAAAGAGAAATTAGGAAAACTACCCCATTCACAATAGCTTCGAAAAAAATTAAGTATTTGGGAATCAATCTCACAAAAGAGGTGAAAGACCTCTACAATGAGAACTACAGAACACTAAAGAAAGAAATTAAAGAAAACTTTAGAAGATGGAAAGATCTCCCATGTTCTTGGATAGGAAGAATTAATATTGTCAAAATGGCCATACTACCAAAAGTGCTATACAGAGTCAATGCAATTCCAATTAAAATCCCAATGATGTACCTTACAGAAATAGAGCAAGAAATTATGAAATTCATCTGGAAGAATAAAAAACCCAGAATAGCTAAAGCAATCCTTGGCAGAAAGAGGGAAGCGGGGGTATCGCAATACCAGATCTTCAACTCTACTACAAGCAATAGTAACAAAACGGCATTGTATTGGTACCAAAATAGAAAGGTGGATCAATGGTACAGAATAGAGGACATGAACACAAACCCAAATAAATACAATTTTCTCATACTAGACAAAGGGGCCAAAATATGCAATGGAGAAAAGATAGCCTCTTGAATGAATGGTGCTGGGAGAATTGGAAATCCATATGCAACAGAATGAAACTAAACCCATATCTCTCACCATGCACGAAACTAAACTCAAAATGGATTAAGGATCTCGGAATCAGACCAGAGACCTTGCATCTTATAGAAGAAAAAGTAGGTCCAGAGCTTCAACATGTCAGCTTAGGACCAGACTTCCTCAACAGGACTCCCATAGCACAAGAAATAAAAGCACGAATCAACAACTCGGATAGATTCAAACTAAAAAGCTTTCTCTCAGCAAAGGAAACTATCAGCAATGCGAAGAAAGAGCCTACAGAGTGGGAGAAAATCTTTGCCAATCATACTTCAGATAGAGCACTAATCTCCAGAATCTATAAAGAACTCAAAGAACTCTACACCAAGAATGCAAATAATCCAATCGACAAATGGGCTAAGGAAATGAATAGACACTTCACAGAAGAAGATCTACAAGCAATCAACAAACATATGGAAAAATGTTCAACATCTCTAGTAATAAGAGAAATGCAAATCAAAACCACCCTAAGATTCCATCTCACCCCAGTTAGAATATCGATTATCAAGAATACAAGCAACAACAGGTGTTGGCGAGGATGTGGGGAGAAAGGTACACTCATACATTGCTGGTGGGGCTGCAAATTAGTGCAGCCACTCTGGAAAGCAGTATGGAGACTCCTTAGAAAACTTGGAATGGAACCACCATTTGATCCAGCTATCCCACTCCTTGGCCTATACCCAAAAGACTTAAAATCAGCATATTACAGAGATACAGCCACATCAATGTTCATAGCTGCTCAGTTCACAATAGCCAGATTGTGGAACCAACCTAGATGTCCTTCAATTGATGAATGGATAAAGAAAATGTGGTATATATATACAATGGAATATTACTCAGCCATAAAGAATGATAAAATTATGGCATTTGCAGGCAAATGGACGAAATTGGAGAATATCATGCTAAGTGAGATAAGCCAATCTCAAAAAACCAAAGGAAGAATGATATCACTAATAAGTGGATGATGACACATAATGGGGGGTGGGAAGGGTTAGTGTTAGGGTTAGAGTTAGGTTTAGGGAGGGGGGCAAGAATGGAGGAAGGAAGGACTGTATAGAGGGAAAAGAGGGGTGGGAGGGTTGGGGGGAAGGGAAAAAAATAACAGAATGAATCAAACAACATTACCCTATGTAAATTTATGATTACACAAATGGTATGCCTTTACGCCATGTACAAACAGAGAAACAACATGTATCCCATTTGTTTACAATAAAAAAAATAAAAATAAAAAAAAATAAACATAAATGTCAGCCTATGCAACATAGCAAGATTCATTGTGGGGAGGGGGTGGGAAGGAAGGAAAGAAGGAAGGAAGGAAAAATATGTTTAGATTATTAAAAACATTTGAAATAAAACATGACTAGTCTCAAGATCAATGTGTATGTGTGTGTGTGTGTGTGTGTGTGTGTGTGTGTTTCAAATGTCAAAGGGATGAATGGACGGGTGTTCTAGAATAGTAAGTAGCTAAGGCACTGTCTACTCTTGCTGACTACATCTCTGTAAGTTTACCCCACAATCCTCTATGTTTGAGAGAGAGAACAAGTCCCTGCCTTCTAGCTACATTGCCAGGTCCAGTCCTGGACATCTGACAAAAACTGGGTCAATCAGAGACCATTTCCAGAGATCTCAGATTGATAATGCAGAGAATTGGGTCTGCTTCTCTCTGGAGATGAAACTAGTTTGGGAACTGCTGGTGGTATGTTGTCCCTGGGGTAAAAAACAGTCCAGATTGAGAAAAATGAAAGATTGTGGAGAGTAGAGATCAGAAACAGTACACAAAATTTTTCTTTCACTGGTATCTGAATTCCTGAGGGTCAGCTATATTTCCATCTTTAGTGTGCTTAGAAGATACACATCCTGTCAGGTTCATCTGCAAAACCAGTTACTCAGGAGGTTAAGGCAGGGTCATGGCCAGACTGGGCAACTGAGTGAGAACCTATCTCAAAATAACAAATAAAAAGGATTGGAGATGTAGTTCAATGGTAAAGCACCCCAGGGTTCCATCCACAGGGCTACACACAAGAAGATAAATGAGAAATTTGTGTACATGAAATGTAACTATTTTCAAAACAATATATTGAATAATATATGTGAATGTATATGTAACTGTGATCCCCAGCCTCTATAAGAATCCATGATCTTTACATAGTCTATACACCAATCACAGTTGTTTTCTTATTGAAACACAACTCTCATATTTGCTTCAGTATCCTGCAAAAACTGACCTTGTTCTCTTAAGTAATCAGTACTTCTATTATTAGTAGTAAAAATAATATACAACTTTTAGCTAGTATCAGGACATTACTTCAGGACACTGCCAGAAATTTGAACATAAATTATATAAAAGCTCAAACACCACTGCCAAGTTCTTATATATAAGGAAACAAGATCTTCCTAAATAATCTCATAAGCAATCAGGAAAGGATACCAAGTTTTACTTAATAGTCATCTTTAATACTAGTAGTTTTTCTGTTTCACAGAGAACAAGTTTCATAAAAGAATTTAGAGATGACAAGCAGTCATCATGACTCACTGAAAATCTGCAGTCTCAAAAAATTACATTTAGAACTAAAATACAAAATCCTCAAATTCACAAATATGTTGTATCCTAAAAGTCTATTTTAAATTCAGAATGTATCTTCCCACATATATACTGACTTAAATGGTGGTCAGGTCCCCAAGTAATGTACAGAAACCTCTTTAACCTGTATGTTTTTGGACTATCCTCAGTTTATGTAGTTGTAAGAAGGGTCACAAGAAAATTCTGTTCTCTTTCCACGAGGGTCAAATTAGGCAAAATTCTGAAACAAAAGTTGGCTTCTGACTTCTTCTCATGCCATTTCTGAAAACTTTTCAACTTCCTTCCACTTTTCTCTAGAATTTTCTTTTTCCCACAGTAATACAGTACACTTTGCCATTTGAAGTTCCCTACTCCTCAATTTTCTTTAAGGTTCAAACTACTTTATCTCTATTCTTTGTAACCAAAGTCCCTCTCTCCTAATGATTAAGAGGTGAGCAATATGATTTCTACTAATATGTAAGTAACTGAAAGTCCTTGGCACTTCGTATGTTTTGAGGAATTCTGAAAGACAGAATCCCTTATCAAATATGGTTTAAGAAACTGCAGACTTGCAATAATGAGGTTTCACTTTTGTAAATCGAATGTGATAAATGCTATCTTTAAAATGTGATTCTGTTAAGAAATTAACTGAAGTGGCTAAAGAGAAGAAAAAATAAAGGAAAATGTCTTCACCGGCATTGAAATTAGGGATGCTAGTAACCTTAAGACAGCAAATTCAAGAAATTCTTCCAGATGTAAACCAGAATGGAAAAAAATATAAAACTTCCCCACTACTTTCCTTTTCCATATAGTACATGCAACCATCTATTTCCTTCCTATCGCTTTACATATTATAGCCATCACCCTTGGGCAAGTTACCTAATTTCTGTGCTTCAGGGTCCTCATCTGGAAAGTGGGTTCAGCAATAGAAACTATCTCCTGAATAGACCGAAGAAAGAATACATGAGATAAGACACAGATAAGGGTTTAAAACAGTATCCAGCATGTAGCAGGTGGTACACAGGATTCTGCTACTACTACTAATTGTGAGGAAATTGCAATTCATTGCATTTTACTGGTATAGGAGATGTCTGCACCATTAAAAAAATTACCATCAACAGTAGAGTTTTTGCAATACTTTGAATTCAAATACAGAGTGAAAACAAAAATTTTTTATACTACCAAAAGGTTATAGGTTATCTCCAACAAAAGTAGAGGTGTATAAAGAAATTAATGACAAATGAATGTTTCTCCTATTTAAAAGACAAATACTACAATTTGTGAACTTTTTAGTGATGAACACTGGATGCTAGTAAGAGATAGTTTCTGAAAAGAACATATGTATGTATCCCTTCAAGGCAAAAGTAATAAAAATAAGTGCTTTCCATATGATGAAACATCCATGATCTACAGGTGTTTGGAAATATTTTTTATTATTAATATTTGCTCATATAATATTTATTGAGGACCTACTGTAGCTATACACTATTCTGGGCAATGGAGAGTCTGCAGTGAATAAAACAGACAAAGCTCTTTTTTCTTGGAGCTTACATGCTGGTGGGTTAAGACATGTATATTAAGCAAACATGCAAGATCAAGGATGATAAGTGCCACAAATAATAATATAGTGGGTAAAGAGACAAGAGGCTTGGGTTATGGGAACTATTCCTTTGTCCCAGTCTGCTGAAGCTGCCATAACAAATATCAAAGACTGTGTGACTTAAATAATAGCAATTTATTCTTCACCAATGTGAAGGCTAGAAGTCTGATGCACATGGTGCCAGCACAACTTGGCTCTGATAAGGGCTTTCTTCCTGGCTTGCAGATAGCTGCCTTCACATTGTGTCCTTACATGGTAGAGAAAGCTCTAGAGTCTCTTCCTGATCTTAAAAGGATGTTCACTAATCTCATCATGACAGTCCTATTTTTGTAAGTTCATCTAAATTTCATCATCCCCCAATGGCTCCATTTGCAAATATCATTATATTGGGAGTTGGGGCTTCAATAAATTATTTTGGGATGGTGTTGGTGCTGGGCCACAATTTTGACTATAGCACCTTTCTTTTATTTATTTATTTATTTATTTTTATTATTATTGTATACAAATGGGATACATGTTGTTTCTCTATTTGTACATGGAGTCAAGGCATACCATTTGTGTAATCATACGTTTACATAGGGCAATGATGTTTGATTCATTATTTTTTTTCCCTTCCGCCCCACCCCTCCCACCCCTCTTTTCCCTCTATACAGTCCTTCTTTCCTTCTTGGGAAAAACTCTGACAAAATCCCTCTGATATGAGGTTTGAGGGAAATGAGAGGACCAGAAAATGATGCACATAGAAGTCTGAAAGTGGTCACATATTTGTCCAGTTCTGAATCACTGAGAGCTATTAGCTGAAGAAAGATAAAGGTGGAAGATAATCAATGTATTTGGTAACAATGGAGGTTACCTTTGACTTTAACATGAGCAACTTCTGTAGAGTCCTAGGGATGAAAGGGTGAGACAAGTGGGCTCTAAAGAGAACTGGAGAAGAGCAATGTAATCTATTTGAGAAGTTTCACACTGAAGGGCAGCAGAAAATGTTAACTGGAAACTTTTTTGTTTCAAGAAAGGGGAAATTTCAGTATTTTTCTGTGCTGTTAAACATTAACCAATGTGGCATAACAGTACTGTGCTGGGAGCTTCTGGAATAGTTCTTCTGATTGCGTCTCTTTTCTCAGTGAAACAGGATACAAGAATCAAGAGAACCAGAAAGGGGAAAAGTGCTAGAGATTTGACGAGAGAGGAAATATTTAAATAATCATTAAGTACAGTTGAAGCATGAGTACACTAGGGACTGTTCTAGGATTGCAGGGCAGCAGTAAGGGCTATATGAGGCTTTTAGTTACAAATCTGAAGTAAACACTAGACAGCCTCATATTTCTCCAACCATGTTCAGTTCCCAGGAAATAGACACAATAGTCATGTAATAAGAAAAGAGCTGGATTTAATTAGAATTGCGGCTTTATGAGGGCAAGAATTAAGTATGATTTCTCAAATTCTAAGGGATGAGGGTCTGTTATAAAAAGAGGTTTGGAGACTAATGATTAAAAGGCAGTGAATTCTATTAATAAAGATGATTAATAGTTAAAATTTTCCTACTTTGTTCATAGAACATTTACAAAAAACTACCACTTATTAGGTCACCGAGAAAATTCTACCAAATTCTTCAGCTAAAAATAATACATCTACTAGTCTGCTATGCAATAAAACAACTAAAATATTTAATAAAGAAAAAAACTAAACAGTCACTTGGAAAATATATATCTCTACATTTAGAATATTCTAAGTAACGTAGGTCAGATGGCAATTCAAAAGGGCAATTTACAACAAAATACTATTTGAATAATAGAAATATCACTAATTTTAAAAATCTACAGGTATTATCAAAAGCAAATTAAGAGGAAAATCTACAGCTTGAGTATTTCCATTATGAAACAAAAAATTATTTTCTTAGGACAGTACCTAGAAATGCAATTTCTGGATCAAAGAACATGCAGAGAGGAATTCTGGATTTAACATGTTTAATAGATGTTGCCCTATGTACTTCCAGATAGCTATATCAACTCATAATCATGAGATTATCTATTTCTACAAACCTATACAAACAATGGACAATTCTTGGTACAATTTAAATAAAATACATTTTCTAGCATTTCAAATTGTGACTTCTTTTTTTCTGTGCTTTCATGTGGTTTTTGTGGTGTGGAAGGGGAAGATGAGATTCAATATTATTAAAATGCATTACAAGTGACTTATAATTTTCTTATAGATGTCTCTTGCCTCAGAAAATCATAAATTTTTGAATAACACCAACTAGCCTATAGCCATGACATGTGAAATGTACCAAAGTCCCAAACAAGTAGATGGAATGATTCATATTAATACCATGAGACACTAATAGAAGATTTGATTAGTTTGAGGTGACTGATATCTCAAAGAAGTAAAATTCAGGTCACCAAGACAACCAATCATTCTTTGGCTGAACTGCACATACAAGATCACTCAGTATTTTTGTTTGTCTAACTTATTTCATATAGCATAATATTCTTTAGGGTCAACCACAAATGGCAGAATCTCTACCTTTTAAAGGTTAAGTAATATTTTACACACACACACACACCACACTATGTTATCAATTTGATACTAGTCATTCAAATAGGGGTGAGGTGATCTTGTAGCTATGATTTGCATTTCTATGATGATTAAATTTGTATCTCTTTTCATATACCTGCTAGCCTTTTGTTGTTGTTGTTGTTGCTGTTTTTGTTATTGCATTGTGTGAGTTCCTTCTATATCTCAGCTATTAATCCTTTATCAGATGTATGGTTCATGAATTTTTTTTCCCAATCCATAGGTTGCTTTTCAGTTTCATTGTTTTCTTTGGTGTGTAGAGGCTTCTTAGTCTGATACAGCTTCATCTGTTCATATTTGCTTTAGTTACCTGAGCTCATGGTGTAATATACAAAAACAATCATTACCAAGGCCAATGTCAATAAGCTTTACCCCTTATGTTTCCTTCTAGGAGTTTTACAGTTTGTTTTATATTTATTTTTAATCCATTTTGAGTTGAGTTTTGTATGGTGTAAGAAATGGATCTGCTAGGTGCAATGGCACATGCTGTAATCCCAGTGACTTCGGAGGCTGAGGCAGGAGGACTGCCAGTTCAAAATCAGTCTCAGCAACTTAGTGAGGCCCTAAGCAACTTAGCGAGATCCTGTCTCAAAAGACAGGGTTCAATCCCTTGTATCCCACCCCAAAAAGGATCCAATTTCTTTCTTTCTTTTGTTTTTTTTTTGCATGTGGACATTCACTTTTCCTAAAACCTTTTACTGAACAGACTATCCTTTTCCAATTTTGTATTCTTGGTGCTTTTGCTGAAGATTAGTTACCATACATACATGGACGCATTTCTGAGTTTTCTGTTACACTCATCTATTTATGTGTTTTTATGCCAGTACCAAATTTTTTTGCTTACTATAGTTTTGTAGTATAATCTGAAATCAGGAAATAAGATGCCTTCAATTTTATTCCTTCATAAGATTATCACCTAGACTATTTGGTCCTTTGTGAATTCCATGTGTAATTTAGAACTGTGCTTTTCTGTTTCTTTGAAAATTGCCATTGGGATTTAGTTAGAAATGGCATTGGATCTATTTGCTTTAGGTTGCATGGACATTTTAACAACATTAATTCCTGTAATCCAGGAACACAGTTCATTTTCCCATTTATATGTTTCTTTTCAATCTCTTTCACTCCTTGAATAAACTTATTTGTAAGTATTTTACTCTTTCTTATGCTATGGTAAATAGTACTATTTTCTTGATTTCATTTCCAGATAGATGGATAACAGAAACTTATACAGAGCTACTCCTAGGAAAAAGGGCTTCAATTCTTCATCTGTCAGCCCTTGTTCTCTCTCTCCCCTTCTTTTTCTTTGTCCCATGCTTGGATAATTTTATAGCTAGAGTAAGGCTACAGTAGCATTCTTGGCAGATATTTGCATATGTGCTACATTTAAGAAATAAAGTCATATTTTTAATTACTGAAGTTATTTAAAAAACAATGGTAGAGTTTTTATGTAATAAAGGTATTCTTTCACAATAAAAACAATCACCCAGTGTTTTGATTTTTTCTAAAGTGTTTTCCTAAATGTTGTCATTTTTGTACTTTCATCTTCTCCGTATCTGAAAGAAGGCAAATTAATTCATTATTAATAATGATTGTCTTCTATTCGTTGAGGTGCAGAAATAAAACAAGATGTAGAAGCCCTTTCTTCAAGGCAATACTTTTGAAAGTAAGATTTAATAAGATGTAATGCCCAAATTGTTATTTGGGCAAAAAATTATTACTAATTACTTAGCAGTGTAGTTAGGAGAACTTCTATAGCAAGAACTATGAAGTCACTGCTCTAACTTGAACAGAATATATTATGCAAGCAATGAAAACCTTTAGCAACTAAAAAGCACCCATAAAAGATTTGCCAAATAATTCCTGGTATTAAAAAGGCACATAACTAAAATTAATTATACAGTAATATCTTTTTATAATCTTATGTGAGTCACAAGAAGTAACTGATTTTACATACTTGGAAATTGCATATTTTAAGTACAAAAACAGAACAATGGTCACACTTTCAGCTATAACATTACACCTATTTTATTCATTGTATATAAACAAACATTTCCTGAAAATTTTTAATTTTTGAGGCATTATGTTAAGTATGGAAGATATGAAAGTAAATAAGTGCATGCCCTCAAGGAACTTATTGAGGAAGTAAACTAAATAAACACAACTTGTTATACCATGATTATCATATACTAAAATATCTAAACTGACATGCTGCAAGATGGAAAAGGTTCAGGAAAGAAAACAAAGCAAACGTCTATTTAGGGAAATGCAAGTCCAAGGGAGTTCTTTCAGTGATATTTGTCAGTTTGTGTGTGCAGGTACAGTACAAGTACATGAAAAATGGGGGTATTGGGAGGATGGGAAATGAGGATGAAAAGTCTCTTCTACAGAAAAAAAGACAGTCATGAAAAGCAGGATTCTGGCAAGATCTGATCAGCCTTTTGGAATGATGCTATGAAAAGTTCCAAACATGTTAATACAATGGGTTACATGTGTGTGTGATTTAGTAATTAACTAAATATTTATGGCTTAATCCAAAATTCTTATTCTAAATGAAGTATACAATGACATAGCAATACATTTAATTATACTGAAGAGCCTGATTTACACAATTTACCAGAAGGTAGTGGCAACAAAAAGAACTGAACTAATGGTAGTTCCTTACCATAGATGCAAAAAGAAAGTAGTAGAGGGAAATCATCCAGACCAAAGAAGCAATGTTCTGTTAATTTCACTAAATAAACTGATGCATTAAAAAGACAAAAATATTGCCACAAAATACACTTATTTTCAGATTTAGAAACACTAAACTTGTTGAGATTAAACCAAAAAAGATAAATAAAAGCCAGACTATAAAACAACAATCTGCCCACCTACTGTGGGGAATGTGGGTGAAGGAGAAAGAATAGGGAAATACAATCCACAAAATATTCAAGGCAAAAATAGTTTGGTTATTACAATAACCACAATTTGAGAACTATAAACATTAAATGCAAATTAGTGGTAAATTCTAGGGTGGGTGTTCTTAAAGTCAATGATATTTTAAAACATCTCTGCCAAGGTGTTTTATAAACAAGTTGGTGGATGGATGTCTAAGAAAACCCTTGAAATGTATCTTAAAAGAGGATTTCATTTTAAAAAGAACAAACTGAAATTACTTGAGACAAAATATTGATTGGTTCTATAAAAGCTTAAGTGAACAGTATAATCAGTATGTGTTCATCAAACATCCATTTGTGCAAGAATAAACAGTGGCCCAGCAAGGCCTGCACACATGCATTACCACTGGTGGACATGAATGTTTACAGTTTGCAGTGTTGATGTCAATCTTTACCTCTTGATGTAGGAAAGGTGGAAGTGAGTATCGATCATTGTTCCTACATTTTACTACCAAATCCTGATTTAAAATATTCCTTCTCCCTAACAAAGGATACTTGTGGATGTCAGATCATATGTTCTGAGTAGGAAAAATAGATTTCTGAGTAAAGTTTCAATACTACCAACATGTATTTTGCTCCCCAGCAGACTTAGGAGAGGGGCAGGAAGGAAAAACAAAAACAAAAACAACAACAACCAAAAAAAAAAAAAAAAACCCTTTTAAATTTCACCCAAAAACTAATGGTAACAAATTTTGAATAACCCTGAAGGTAAAAGACAAATGGTAATAATTTTAATATTTTTTATCAGAAATATGGTAGTCATCTGACTTATCTTGCTATAAATTTTTTTGACAGAAGGCAAAAATGTGAGATTATATATTCAGAAAAGAAATCCTAAAAGAATCCTTGACAACCACCTGTCATATTAAAAGTTGGCAAAGACCTGAGCAGGAAAAGCTTTAAAAGAAAGGAAATACTCTCTATTTCATATACTCTGTAACTTATTTTTCATGTCAATAATTGAGAATGCCTTCTCCAAGAGAAGTTTAGACAAACATTATTGAACCCACAGTTCAATTTTGGTAAGTCAAATGTGTCTAGAAATTCATTCACTTCTTTCAAGTTTTAAACTCATTAGCATACAGTTGTTCATATTCATTCCTCATGATCTTTTGTATTTATGTGGTATCAGATGAAATACTTGTGCTTTACCACTCTATGTTTCTACCAATAATTAATGGGTCCAATCCTATCTTACTCTTCACAATGTTATAGGCAAGAATGAGTTCTGTTCACAGCAAAAAGATATCTTATGTTCATTATTTTTATTTCTCCTGTGATTTGTCTTTACCTTTTATAAGAAGATAGTTATGGATAAAAATATATTTAATAGCTTATATAAAGTTACAAACAACTCAGTTTCAGAGCTATATCTTAAACATAAAATATTGAGTTGTTCTAAAACTAAACACTACTATCTTTCCTACAGTTTCTAGATCAGAAAAACATAGTATATTACATTAATTCTGCTGTGTAGCTAGAATTACCAAGTTCTTGAGGTATTTCTATTAGTATTTCCTGAATATTAATTTTATAAAGTATTTTAAAATCATTTGAACAAAATTACCCTTAAGATAATCAGACATGGCAATATGTTCTCTTGATGAATCATATCCTTTGTTGACTCTCCTTAAGGACAACTGAATGGTTTATCAATTAAAATAATAGTCAAACACTTTCCTCACTGATGAGATGAAGAGGCATTACATAAAACTGAAGAACACTGATTAATGAAGGTGTGGGGGTAAGGTAGGGGCTGCATACTCTCCAGGAACTCTTTGGAGCTACTTAAGTAAGATTTTAAAATAGTTGCTCATTTATAAAATTTATGTATATTCAGTAGGTAGATATTTATTCAAATCTTATTTCCCTCAGTTGATTCAAGGCAACATCATTCAGTAACAAAATCACTGTCTTTATTCCATTCTGAGATTTTTCTCTTTAAATCTCTTTTCACTGAAACTAATACTGTTATTATTACTATTTGGGGCTGTCTGATATACCTCTGATTGTTCTTTTACCTTTAAAAAATGTAGTCATTATATGGTGTGCATGTACTAATATGCAACAACAAATTCTACCATTATGTACAACTAAAATGCACAATAAAAAATGTGGAAAAATCGAGTCAAATTGTATTTATATTCCTATATACTATATCTATATGGATGTAAGGGCATATATATACATATTTGTACATATTATATATATAAACTACATACATCTTCCAAGTCTTTCTCTTTTCTTTGTTGTTTCTTTTTCTTTCTTTCCAGTGCTACAAATTTAACCCAGCAACTTGCACATGCTGAGTAAGTGCTCAAGAACTGAGCTACAACCTCAACCCTATCTTAATTTCTTAATGTCATATACATTAAATTATTAATATTTTTTCTGAGTGTCAGTTTTAAATCAACCTTTTAATTTCTTGAGTATTTGTAACTGTTTATCTTAACTGGTCTGAGTTTTTTTTTCTTTTGTGTTAATCTTATCAAAGATATACTTGGACTCTTGGTTTTTCAAGGTATTTTATTTTCATTTCCTTTATAAGTAATAAAAATCATGATAGGTAGAAATAGGGACTAAAAAAAAGAAGACACTTGAAAAATAAAAAAAGATAGAGAACTTTTATAGCCACTTACTCCCTCTGGAGCCTAGTTCATTTACCTCCAAAAATTATATAAGTTTGGGACAGAAAATCCCCAAGGATCACAACCCCATAATACTTTAGGCACAGATGAACGATATGCCTGATTTCTCTTATCATTCAGGCTTTGTGAGAAGCTTGTTTTAAAAATTTATAGTTAATTCATTTCAGGTAAAGCAAATTCAAATGTCCATCAAGAATATTACTCAATTTTAAGGTTATTAAAAAAACTTTTTTAGGCCTGGCACAATAACACATAACTATAATCCTACTTACTTGGGATGCTGAGGCAGGAGGACTGCAAATCTGAGGCCAGACTCAGTAACTTAGAGACCCTATCTAAAAATAAAAAAATAAAATAAAATAAAATAAAAAGGGGTTGGTGATATAGCTCTGTGGTGGAGCATCCCTGGGCTCAAAGTCCAGAACTTAAAAAAAAAAAAAAAAATTAAGTTGCCTTAAATTTTATTTATACCCTTCTGCTTTCTTTCTAGAGTGAAGTATGAAGCAACTGACTTAAACAGACACAAGATTTTCTGTACCCCAACCTGTTTAAAGACTATTGTTAAAGTTCTAATTCTTGCTCTGTAATTTACTTTTTATCAATTTGAAGACTGTAGTGAAGGCATAGTTTACTTAATTTTTTAAAGTGTCCACTGTTTACACCCCCTTCATGAACTTAGTAGCTTATTAGATTAGACAATTTACTTTGTTAATGGTAAACCTAAGCTTCTTAGGTTCCTCCACAAGCAGAGTAGCTAGGCCTTAGGTAGAAATGTTCTGAGAATGACCATACTTCTTCCTTTTTAAAAAAAATCCAAAGCAATCTGTAGCTTTTTGTGAGCCTTTCTTGGCTTCTGGTTCACATAATCCATTTACTTGATTAGAATTTTAAAAATAGAATGACAAGACTAGCAGCACTAAAACGCACCTTCCTCATTTGGGAGGGGGGGTAGGTATAGTGAGGGATGGCTGGAAGAGAGCTATATTTTAATTTAATATTATGATTACCATTTTCCTGCTTCTATGTCTCAGTCCTTCAAAGACACTGAAATAACTCTGAACATTTTAAAATTTTCATTTGATAATTTGGGAGGATCTTCAGAGATCATGATTATGTATCTGTACTAAAGATATACCCACATGTTAAGAAATTTGATGCTGGACGCCAATGAATAAAAGTAGGAGTTAATTAGCTATTTTGATGATGAACTAGCAAGGCAAAGGGATGTAAAAATTCAGACATTTTTCATATTTCACATCACATAGTACTTTATAGTAATGAAGTAAATTAGGAGTGAAATGCAAAGCCAGGCACACACATATCAGCTGAAAACCACAGGAAAGAAGCCAGTCTGCTTTTTGTAGGCTTACTCAGTGTTTTGGGATAAAAATGGAGTCCCAAGTGAGCTTTTATGTCTATAAAAGATTCTCTCTTAAATTAATTTAAATAAACTAATGAAAAAACAAAGAAAGAACCCAAATTAGGCTTTGTTGGTGGGTCTATGCCATTTCCATACATTTTAGAGGAGAAGATAGTAAATAGTTTCTGTGACTCTAAGTGATACTTAGAGGAAAATCAAATCACTCAATGATGCCAAGGTCTGATTATCTACTGCACTTTAAAAGCAAGAGATTGCAGTCTGTGAGTCCAAAGTGGTTTCAGATGGACTGCCACAGTTGTGGTTTACTCTTGAACACTGTAACCTGTCAAATCAGAAGCAGGCAAGGTCTCTGCTCATAACAGTTCCACTTTCTACTGCCTATAGTTATGTCTGTAAGTCCATCATTTTTATTCAGTTGCACTCTGTTATATGGTTGAGTAGAATATCAAAACTATTCTTTATTATCTGGGTTACAGAAGATTTTAGTTATAAGAACTTAAACTGCTAATCTCTTGCTTATTGTATAGATGAAGCAGAATTCCACTGTACCTATTTTTATCAACTATTGGTATTTTATTATCCAATATAACTACAGACTGTGTAAGTGCCCAATATTTTCTACTCTTAATTTCCAAATATCTTATTGATTTTAACTAGTAACTTACTGACTTGTTTTTCCAAGCATCTAGGAGCCTGCCATTATGAGCTCAGTGTTACAAAACGCTCCATTTCTTCTCTTCTTTCTCCTTGATTATGGAATGCCCTTCTGGGCAACAGGCTTGGTTAGCCAAGATTTTCACATCAAACTTGAAAAGCTACTTGTTCAATTTTACATGTTCTATTTAGACTCTTTCCTTAATGACTTTAATGCTCATTTTTATAATATAAAAGTATTTAAAAATAAAGCATAAACAATATTTGCTCTCTGTATAATACATCAAAAACTAAACAATCATATCCTGTTTAGGCCATAATGACACCAGAAATGCATGTTTATCATCTGCTTTGGACAACTTAGCATGTTTTTGGCTCAAGGCAAAGTTGAACTAAAACCATTTGCAGTTGTCCCAAACCAAGATAACCACACATTTCTAAAGTAATTGATACCTAAAAGAACATTGCCTTTAGATCACAATTTATGATCTAAGCATACTAATTCCTTAAAGAAGGTTGCTATATGTATAAAGCATTTTGTCTACTGGACTTCCTCCAGAATTTAACATGAAATAATTATATTTTTAGCATATGTACACACTATGATAAAGTAGGCATTTAGCAACATCTTTTGGAATTCTGAAATTACCTCTCTTGCCCAATTTAAAGAGAAGAGAGAAACTGGGATTTCTTACTTGTAAAAGTATTATAATAAGAATACAAGACTACTGCCTTACACTTTGGAAGGCATGCAAATGAAATCATTACTCTTATTTTTCTTGAAGAATATTTAAAGAAAAAATATCATGTATAGCTAAGGTAAATAGAAGGCATGCATTTCCTTATTCATTGTTAAATTCCTCTAGGGAATCCAAGTATATGTCACTGTATTACAGTGATATAGGCATGGAATTGTCCTGGATACTATCTTAACTGAGGAGTTGCAAGTAACAGTCTACAAGTAACAGCCTAAAAAATAGCTCTTTAAAGGTCAAAACAAAAACAATTACCTTTGCCCCAAATATGTCTAGATAATTTATAACAAAAAATAAGTATATGATTAATTACATATTAGCTTTAATGAAATCATAACTAGCAAATGTCAGATCCAGAATAGGGAAATCTACACACTTTCAAAGAAAGAAAGAAATGCTAAGCTGTTTCCTGAAGTCAACTGTGAAGGCAATGTCTGACTGAGCTTACTCCTCTGTACGCTACTGCCATCAGATATAAAACAACTGATTTGAGAATTTCAGACAACAGTTTAAGAGTACAAGAACGAAACATGTAAGCACTGTGATGATTGTTCTATTACTGTAAAAAAGGAAGAATGTACTATACCTCCATTCTTTCTTGTTTAACTTCATCAATTTCATCATCTTCAAATATTGCCAAAAGTTCTCCTGTCTGGTCAATAGAGTTGAGAAAGTCCTGAGCAATTTTCTGTCTTTTGTTTGTATTACTGTTGCCACTTAGTTTGTCTTCATGAATATTAGGGAAGAAAGAAAAATATTCTAAGTTTATATCTGCACTAACCACTACATTTATTAAATACATAAAGTTCAGAATTGGAATTCTCTCACACTTATCTTTGAAAGCAGAATTCTTGCATCCAAAATAAATGTGGAAGTCATGCAGAATTAAATCATTTATAAGCATCACAAATCAGACTGACATAATAAAACCAAATTATTAATTACCATAGTAAATGTGCAAGGGTGACATGAATACTTTAAAAAGGGGAGATCTCAGATTTAGAAAAAGAATACTAATATACTATACTATTTATAATAGACACTTGTGAAACCAAATAATCAAGTAAAAACTATATACTTATGTAAACACAAGGCAAGAGCAGAATGAGTAACATTTTGTTAGAAAATATAGTTCATGACTAAGAGCACTAAATGAAATAGAGTAGAATATCATCTGATAATAAAAGAACTAATAGATATAAATTTTATGTACCAAAAGATAACAGCAAAATGAATAACAGAAAGAAAACTTCTTAAAAAACATAATTGTGAGATATCTGCACATATTTCTTTGAAAATTTGACAAGGTAAAGTTTATAGATTAAATAAATATACTTTAATACCTATATAGATATGAGAATTCACTTTATTCTCTTAGATCCATGAATCATTTTCTTCATTTTTGTCCTTTTCCTTAAAATTTTTATTTTCAAAAGTTTTCATAAATATCTGTAAGTGAAATGTTGCCTCTTCTAGAGGTTTTTCCATAAGTGTATGTCCCCCACCTTTTTTCCTTTTATCAGCCAACCTTGGATTCCAAATGTGACTCATAATAACCATCCATGTTTTCCCCTGCTCATACTGCTCAGACATCCACATAAACACATTCATTTAGAGGCCTTTTTTCTCCCCATTTTTTTCTTTCTAGGAAAGGGTTCTGGTCATGTTTCTTAGTTGATGGGAAAGAAAAATCCCTAGAAGCCTACTGGTATGGCTCAGATTTCTTTGTAAGGACTGCACCATATTTTATGGCATGTATATACCAAAACGTTCCAACCAATCCTGTTGATGGGCACACATTTTGATTCAGATTTCTGCCGTGGGAAAAGTCTAATGAATATAAAATGATATCACTGTAACTGAAAATTTATTTTTCCTATCAAACAATTTAATTGTTTTTTTCATGTTGTCAGTTATCTGGATACCCTTTATATTTATTCTCTATTTTAATCTTTTGCCCATTTTTCAACTGGGTGGTATGATTCTTGCTAATTTAAAAGGGCTCTTTCATATTTTCCTTCTGTCATTTGAGTGAAAAATAGCCCTTCAGTCCTCAATGGAGGGCATCTTTGGCCATAGAAGAGTTTTAACATTTTTACATTGTAAAAT
Organism: Sciurus carolinensis; assembly: GCF_902686445.1. Classification (NCBI taxonomy): domain Eukaryota; kingdom Metazoa; phylum Chordata; class Mammalia; order Rodentia; family Sciuridae; genus Sciurus; species Sciurus carolinensis. The sequence goes on along the minus strand of NC_062219.1, from coordinate 111,089,646 downwards.
ATAATTTTTTATTTGAGATGACTTTTCTCCACACCTATATAATATATATGTAAAGTTATAAGTTTTCTTTTCAGATTTTAAGTTTTATTCCTTTTGGTTTTTAATCTTTAATCCATTTAGAATTTATATGCATGTGGTCATATTCCAAGTTCAGTTTTATTTTCTCCTTAGCAGTCAGTAGCATTGGTACAGTACCATTAATATGCATTTTTCTCTTTTAGGAAACTTGTCACATCTTAAAATTCTTACATATCTTAGATTCTATTCTTGGATTTTGGTTTACTAATCTTTTTTTTTTTTAAGGTTTTTTTTTTTTTATTGTACACAAATGGGATACATGTTGTTTCTCTGTACAGGGAGTCAAGGCATACCATTTGTGTAATCATAAATTTACAAAGGGTAATGTTGTTTGAATCATTCTGCTATGGTTTTTTCCTTCCCCCCCACCCCTCCCACCCCTCTTTTCCCTCTATACAGTCCTTCCTTCCTCCATTCTTGCCCCCCTCCTTAACCCTAACCCTAAACCTAACCCTAACCCTAACACTAACCCCTCCCACCCCCCATTATATATCATCATCCGCTTATCAGCGAGATCATTCGTCCTTTGGTTTTTTGAGATTGGCTTATCTCACTTAGCATGATATTCTCCAATTTCATCCATTTGCCTGCAAATGTCATAATTTTATCATTCTTTATGGCTGATTAATGTTCCATTGTATATATATGCCACAGTTTCTTTATCCATTCATCAATTGAAGGACATCTAGGTTGCTTCCACAATCTGGCTATGGTGAATTGAGCAGCAATGAACATTGATGTGGCTGTATCTCTGTAGTATGCTGATTTTAAGTCCTTTGGGTATAGGCCAAGGAGTGGGATAGCTGGGTCAAATGGTGGTTCCATTACAAGCTTTCTGAGGAATCTCCATACTGCTTTCCAGAGTGGTTGCACTAATTTGCAACCCCACCAGCAATGTATGAGTATACCTTTTTCCCCACATCCTCACCAACACCTATCATTGCTTGTAATCCTGGTAATCGCCATTCTAATTGGGGTGAGACAGAATCTTTGGGTAGTTTTGATTTGCATTTCTCTTATTACTAGAGATGTTGGACATTTTTTCATATATCTGGTGATTGCTTGTACATCTTCTTCTGTGAAGTGTCTGTTCATTTCCTTAGCCCATTTGTTGATTGGATTATTTGTATTCTTGGTGTAGAGTTTTTGAGTTCTTTATAGATTCTGGAAATTAGCGCTCTATCTGAAGTATGGTTGGCAAAGATATTCTCCCACTCTGTAGGCTGTCACTTCACATTGCTGATAGTTTCCTTTGCTGAGAGAAAGCTTTTTAGTTTGAATCTATCCCAGTTGTTGATTCTTGCTTTTATTTCTTGTGCTATGGGAGTCCTGTTAAGGAAGTCTGATCCTAAGCCAACAAGTTGAAGATTTGGACCTACTTTTTCTTCTATAAGATGCAGGGTCTCTGGTCTGATTCCGAGATCCTTGATCCATTTTGAGTTGAGTTTTGTGTAGGGTGAGAGATAGGGGTTTAATTTCATTCTGTTGCATATGGTTTTCCAGTTTTCCCAGCACCATTTGTTGAAGAGGCTATCTTTTCTCCATTGCATATTTTTGGCCCCCTTTGTCTAGTATGAGAAAATTGTATTTATTTGGATTTGTGTCCATGTCCTCTATTCTGTACCATTGATCTACCTGTCTATTTTGGTACCAATACAATGCCGTTTTTGTTACTATTGCTTTGTAGTAGAGTTGAAGATCTGGTATTGCAATACCACCTGCTTCGTTCTTGCTACTTAGGATTGCTTTAGCTATTCTAGGTTTTTTATTCTTCCAGATGAATTTCATAACTGCTTGCTCTATTTCTGCAAGGTACATCATTGGGATTTTAATTGGAATTGCATTGAATCTGTATAGCACTTTAGGTAGTATGGCCATTTTGACAATATTAATTCTGCCTGTCCAGGAACATGGGAGATCTTTCCATCTTCTAAAGTTTTCTTTAATTTCTTTCTTTAGTGTTCTGTAGTTCTCATTGTAGAGATCTTTCACCTCTTTTGTGAGATTGATTCCCAAGTATTTTATTTTTTTCGAAGCTATTGTGAATGGGGTAGTTTTCCTAATTTCTCTTTCTGAAAATTCATCACTTATGTATAAAAATGCATTGGATTTATGAGCATTGATCTTGTAACCTGCTACATTACTGAATTCACTTATGAGTTCTAAAAGTTTCTGGTGGAATTTCCAGGTTCCTCTAAATATATAATCATGTCGTCAGTGAACAGGGATAGTTTGAGTTCTTCTTTTCCAATTCGTATCCCTTTAATTTCTTTGGTTTGTCTAATTGCTCTGGCTAGAGTCTCAAGGACGATGTTGAATAGAAGTGGTGAAAGAGGGCATCCCTGCCTTGTTCCAGTTTTTAGGGGGAACGCTTTCAGTTTTTCACCATTTAGAATGATATTGGCCATGGGCTTAGCGTAGATGGCCTTTACAATGTTAAGGAATGTTCCCTCTACCCCAATTTTTTCTAGTGTTTTGAGCATGAAGGGATGCTGTATTTTATCAGATGCTTTTTCTGCATCTATTGAAATAATCATGTGATTCTTAACTTTAAGTCTGTTGATATGGTGAATGACATTTATTGATTTCCGGATGTTGAACCAACCTTGCATCCCTGGGATAAAACCCACTTGATCGTGGTGCACTATCTTTTTAATATATATTTGTATGCGATTTGCTAAAATTTTGTTGAGAATTTTTGCGTCGATGTTCATTAAGGATATTGGTCTGAAATTTTCTTTTCTCGATGTGTCTCTGTCTGGTTTAGGTATCAGGGTGATATTGGCTTCATAGAATGAGTTTGGGAGGGTTCCCTCCTCTTCTATTTCATGGAATACTTTGAGGAGTATTGGAATGAGCTCTTCTTTAAAGGTTTTGTAGAACTCGGCTGAGAACCCATCTGTTCCCGAACTTTTCTTTGTTGGTAGACTTTTGATGACCTCTTCTATTTCATTGCTTGAAATTGATTTATTTAAGTTGTGTATGTCCTCCTCGTTCAGTTTAGGTAATTCATAAGTCTCTAGAAACTTGTTGATGTCTTCGAGGTTTTCTGTTTTGTTGGGAGTATAGATTTTCAAAATAGCTTCTAATTATGTTTGTATTTCAGTTGTGTCTGCTGTGATGTTTCCTTGTTCATTCCGAATTTTAGTAATTTGAGTTTTCTCCCTCTTTCTCTTTGTTAGTGTGGCTAAGGGTTTATCAATTTTGTTTATTTTTTCAAAGAACCAACTATTTATTTTATTAATTTTTCCGATTGTTTCTTTTGTTTCAATTTTGTTGATTTCGGCTCTGATTTAACTATTTCCTGTCTTCTATTACTTTTGGTGTTGGTCTGCTCTTCTTTTTCCAGGGCTTTGAGCTGTAGCGTTAAATCGTTTATTTGTTGATTTCTACTTCTTTGTTGAATGTGCCCCATGAAATAAATCTTCCTCTAAGTACTGCTTTCATAGTGTCCCAGAGATTTTGATATGATGTGTCCTCTGTTCTCGATTACTTCTAAGAATTTTTTTTATTTCCCTCCTGATGTCGTCTGTTATCCATTCATCATATAATAGCATATTATTTAATCTCCAGGTATTGGAGAAGTTTCTGTTTTTTATTCTGTCATTTATTTCTAATTTCAATCCATTATGATCTGATAGAGTACAAGGTAGTACTCTATCTTCTTGTATTTGCTAACAGTAACTTTGTGGCATAAAATATGGTCTATTTTAGAGAAGGATCCACGTGCTACTGAGAAGAAAGTGTATTCGTTCTCTGTTGGATGGTATATTCTATATATATCTGTTATGTCTAAATTGTTGATTGTGTTATTGAGATCTATGGTTTCTTTATTCAATTTTTGTTTGGGAGATCTATCCAGTGGTGAGAGAGGTGTGTTAAAATTGCCTAGTATTATTGTGTTGTGGTCTATTTGATTTCTGGAATTAAGAAGGATTTGTTTGACGTACATGGATAGCCAATGTTCGGGGCATAGATATTTATGGTTGTTATGTCTTGCTGATTTATGCTTCCCTTAAGCAGTATGTAATGTCCTTCTTTGTCCCTTCTGACTAGTTTTGGCTTGAAGTCCACATTATCTGAAATCAGGATGGATACTCCAGCTTTTTTGCTGTGTCCGTGTGCATGGTATGTTTTTCCCCATCCTTTCACCTTTAGTCTATGGGTGTCTCTTTCTATGAGATGAGTCTCTTGCAGGCAGCCTATTGTTGGATTTTCTTTTTAATCCAATCTTCCAGTCTATGTCTTTTGATTGATGAATTCAGGCCATTAACATTCAGGGCCTATTATTGTGATATGATTTATATTCCCAATCATTTGACTCATTTTTGTTTTTTTTGACATGATTTGGTTTCTCCTTTATTTGGCTATTCCTTTAGGCTAGTTCCTCCCGTTGCTGATTTGCATCGTTGTTTTTCATCTCCTCCTCATGGAATATTTTGCTGAGAATGTTCTGTAATGCCGGCTTTCTTTCTGTAAATTCCTTTAGCTTTTGTTTATCATGGAAGGATGGTATTTTGTTGTCAAATCTGCAAGTAAGTTTTGCTGGGTATAAGATTCTTGGTTGGCATCCGTTTTCTTTCAGGGCTTGGTAAATGTTGTTCCAGGCCCTTGTAGTTTTTAGGGTCTGTTTTGAAAAATCTGCTGATATTCTTATTGGTTTCCCCCTGAATGTAATTTGATTCTTTTCTCTCGCGGCCTTTAAAATTCTGTCTTTATTTTGTATGTTAGGTATTTTCATAATAATGTGCCTTGGTGTGGGTCTGTTGTAATTTTGTATATTTGGAGTCCTATAAGCCTCTTGAATTTGATTTTCCATTTCATTCTTCAAATTTGGGAAATTTTCTGATATTATTTCATTGAATAGATTGTTCTATTCCTTTGGTTTGTTTCTCTAAGCCTTCCTCAATCCCAATAATTCTTAAATTTGGTCTTTTCATGATATCCCATAATTCTTGTAGATTCTGTTCATGATTTCTTACTATCTTCTCTGTTTGGCCAACTTTGTTTTCAAGGTTAAATATTTTTTCTTCAATGTCTGAGGTTCTGTCTTCCAGGTGTTCTATCCTATTGGTTATGCTTTCTATGGAGTTTTTAACTTGGTTTAATGTTTCCTTCATTTCAAGAATTTGTTTGTTTTTTTGTTTTTTTCAGTATCTCTAACTCTTTATGAAATGATCTCTTGCTTCCCGTATTTGGTCTTTTAACTGTTGATTGGTGCGATCATTTAATGCCTGCATTTGCTCTTTCATCTCCTCCTTCAATGCCTGCATTTGCTCTTTCATCTCCTCGTTTGCTTCCTGATTGTTTTAATTATGTACATTCTGAACTCCCTTTCTGACATTTCTTCTGCTGTGCTGTCATTGGGTTTTATTGATATAGTATCTAGGTTTGTTTGGGACATTTTCTTCCCTTGTTTTCTCATATTGGTCAGATATCAGTGGGACTCTAAGATATTGCAGATTTCCTCTATTGGCTTATAGTGTCCCTGCAGATTTCCAGTATATCACCTCCCAGCCTTCAGTAGCCTGAAGTCGTGGAGGAACTTGATAATGCAGTGCTTTTGAAGAAAGCTGCCCCTAGCCTGCTACTGGTTCCAGGGCTTGGAGCTGGCTCTGTGTGGAAAGGCTCTCACTGGGCTCTCTGCTCTGAGAAGCTGCCCGTGGAAGGAGCCTGCCGCCAGAGGGAGCAGGGCTGCTTGGAGTAGTCTCTGGCTGCCCTGCCCTGGTCCCAGAGGTTGCCTGCAGGCCCGAGCTCGCCGCTGGCTCTGGGACTTGGAGCTGGCTCTGCGCAGAAAGGCTCTCTCACTGGGCCGCCTGCTCCAAGAAGCTGGCTGTGGAAGGCGCCCGCTGCCAGAGGGAGCAAGGCTGCCTGGGGAAGACTCTAGCTGCTCTGCCCTGCTCTGAGAAGCCGACCCTGTCCAGGCCTGCCGCCCGTGCCGAGCTTCACCCGGTGGGGGAGACTCACTCCGTGGCTCTATGTTAGTCCGAGTCTCTCAATGCCTCCCCTTCTTGAATCCTGGGTTCTGGAGCGACAGGAGATGCAGTCACCTTCTAGTCCGCCATCTTGGATCGCCCTGTTTTACTCATCTTTATAATTAGTCCTCAGTGAAACCACAGGCTTTATATACATTCTTATTCCTCTTTTTTATCCTGTCCCTAACTACATATGAACATTTATTTCACCCATAGAAATATAAGGATATTCTTACAGAATTCCACAAAAGCTTTTTTAAAAATTAATTTAGGGTAAATTGACATATTTAATGTCCTTCAATTACATTTTCCTTTCTTATTACACTGACCTTTAATTTTATTAATTTTCACAGGCAAAGTTGGTTAAAGTTTTCCCCTATTTCAACATTTGCAATTGCTCTCATTAAGTCCTATAGATGGTTGTACTGTTCATTGCTATTCATTGCTTTTTAAAAAATTAATCCTTATCCTAATATTATTTAGGAATGCAATTAATTTCCAAGTAGTTAAGATTATTGGGTTTTATTATTTTTCAGATTTGTATTGAATTGACATCAGTGAATTGATTCTTATTAAATATATACTCTTAATTTGTAATGGTAATCTTTGTGGTCAATTCACAAAGAATTTTTGTAAATGTTCTGTGAACGTATTGAAAAAAAATGTTGAGATTCCAGGGAAATAAAGTTGTAAGTGCATCTTTTTTTAAAATTTGTTATTTTTAGGTCCACAGACAGTAGAGTATATTTTGACATACTATGCTTACATGGAGTATAACTTCCCATTCTTGTGGTTGTATATAATGTGGAGTTACACTGGCTGTGTATTCATGAAAGAACATAGGAAAGTTATGTCCGATTCATTCTACTGTCTTTCTATTCCCATTCTCCCTCCCTCCACTTCATTCCTCTTTTTCTAATCCAATAAACTTCTGTCCTCCCCCACCTTATTGTGTGTTAGCATCCACATGTCAGAGAAAACATTGTCTTTTTTTTTTTTTTTGAGACTGGCTTATTTCACTTAGCATAATAGTCTTCAGTTCCATCCATTTAACCAGCAAATGTCATAGTTGAGTAATATTCCTCATACCACATTTTCTTTATCTATTTATCTGCTGAAGGGCACCTAGGTTGGTACCATAGTTTAGTGAATTGAGCTGCTATAAACATTGATGTGGCCATGCACTACGGTATGCTGATTTTAAGTCCTTTGAGTATCTGCCAGGGAGTAGGATAACTGAGTCAAATGATGGTTCCAAATGGTGTTTTTCTGAGGAATCTTCAAAGTGCTTTCCAGAGTGATTACACAAATTTGCAGTCCCGCCAGCCACGCATGAGTGTACCTTTTCCCCCCATATCCTCACCAATTTAATGTTAGTTGCATTCTTGATAACTGCCATTCTGACTGGAGTGAGATGAAATCTCAGTATACTCTTAATTTGCATTTCTCTAACTGCTAGAGATGTAGAACATTTTTTCATATATTTGTTGACTGATCATATTTCTTCTTCTGTGAAGTGCCTGTTCAGTTCCTTTGCCTATTTATTGATTGGGTTATTTGGATTTTTTTCATATTTTTTGAGTTCTTTATATATCCTGGAGATAAATGTTCCATCTGAGGTGCAGGTGGCAAATATTTTCACCCATTCTGTAGGCTCTCTCTTCATGTTTTAGATTGTTTCCTTTGCTGTGAAGAAGCTTTTTAGTTTGATATCATCCCATTTATTGATTCCTGATTTTATTTCTTGAGCTTTAGGATGCTATTTTTTTCTCTATTTTATGTTTATGGTGCCTTTGTCTAGTATGAAATAACTATTTATGTGGGTTTGTCTCTCTGTCTTCTACTCTGTACCATTGGTCTTCATGTCTGCTTTGGTGCCAATACCACGATGTTTTTATTACTATAGCTCTGTAGTAGAATTTAAGGTCTGGTATTGTGATGCTTCGTGCTTCACTTTTCTTGATGAGGATTGCTTTGGCTATTCTGGGCTTCTTATTTTTCCAAATGAATTTTATGACTGTTGTTTGTATTTCTATGAAGACTGTCATTGGCATTTTAATAGAAGTTACATTAAATCTGTATAGCACTTTTGGTAGTATGGCCATTTTGACAATATTAATTCTGCCTATCCAAGAACATGGGAGATCTTTCCATATTCTAAAGTCTTCTTCAATTTCTTTCTTAACAGTATTCTGTAGTTTTCATTGTTGAGGTCACTCTAACAAAAGAGGTTAAGCAAAATTGATATTTTGCTGATTTACTGTTAAGGTCTACTATGCCAAAATTTGTGTCTTCTATAATTATATAATATTCTTCTTTATCCTTTTGGACCTTTTAATATTAAATCTTACCTTGCATGATGTTAATATTGCCTCTTCTGCTAACATTTATTTATCCAGTTCATTATTTACAATTTTGAGCTTCCCATTTTTTGCTGTTGTTTACAAGTCAGCTTGTAATTGAAGAATTCAACCCATTGACATTTATTGTGATGACCAATATAATTTATTTTTATTGTTTTCTCTTAGTTCATGTTTAGCATTTATCTTACATTCTTTTTTCCTTTTCCTTTATTTTTACTGGTTTGGTTATGTTGCCAATGCGTCCATTTTTTTTTTCTTTTGTTAATTTGAAATTGTAACATAATCTTCCATTCTCTTCATGTTTACCTTTTCTTTTTCCATTTTCATTAATGTTGACTTTCCCCTCTTTTGCTTAGACCCATTACTTGAACATATTTAAACAATACTTCAATCTATTATTTAAAACAATTTGTCAAGTATACTTCTACCAAGAGGTAACATTTCCCCAATAAAATAATTTTTTTCCTATTCTTACCCACAATCCAGTAACAAGACCTTCCGATCACTTTCATGTTCCCTTTTCCACTCCTCACCAACAGACCTTCGAAAAATGTTTGCGTCATCCTTTCTACCTCTATCTCTAAACTCTCGGGTTCTTATGAAAAGTGTATTATTTGTGAAGCATTCAGAATTTCCTTTTAGTAATTTATTATAGTCTGAGTTTTTACATTTAGTTCTATGATCCACATTGATTTAGTCTTTGTATACTGTGTTAGGAAGGTGTCAAATTTTTTCTTTTGTATGTCAATATCCAGTTGTTCTAGCACCATTTGTTGCAATGACTATTCTCCCCCCATTAAATTATTCTGAAACCTTTGTCAAAATCAATTGACTCTAAATGTGAAGGCTTATTTCTGGTTTCTCAATTTCACTTCATTCCAACTGGTCATTTGTTCATTGCCAATACATCTATCCTCTTGTCAGTACCATTCTGTCTTGATTCTTGTAGGAAATGAAACCAGTAAGCATGAGTCCTCTGACTTGGTTCTTTGTCAAGACTGTTTAATCTATTCTGAGTCCTGTTAATAGCCTAGAAAATGGGTCATTTCCATGCCAGAATCTGACAGTTTCATGTGAATGATAAAATCAGTTTGCTCATTTCTACAAAATACAGGTGGATTCCACAAATCAAGTTGGAGATACTACCATCTTAACAATATTAGTATTTGAATCAATGAACGCAGGATATCTATTTTAATCTAGGCCTTCTTTCTTTTGACAATATTTTGTAATTTTCAATATAAATCTTAGAAGTCTTTGGTAAAATTTATTTCATTTCAAAGTATTTTGTTCTTTTTGATTCTACTGCAAACTGCACTGTTTTCTTAATTTAATTTTTAGAGTGTTTACTGCCAATTTACCAAAACCAGCTTGATTTCTGTACATTTGTATCATCAAAACTCAGAGTTTCCCATGTTTGGTAGTATATGCCTATAATCTCAGCTCCTTGGGAGACTGAGGCAGGAGGATTGTGAGTTTGGGGCCAGTATATACAACTTGAGACCCTGTTTCAAAATAAAATATCAAAAGGGCTGGAAAGGTAGCTCAGGGTTCAAGTGCCAGCCTCAAACAAAAACGAAAACAAAACAAAATTGTTGAGCTTGTTTAGTTTAACAGTTTTTAGTGGGTTTCTTAAGTATGTTCTATATATAAGACCATGTAATATACAAACAGAGATAATTTTACCTCTTCCTTTGCAGTATGGATGTCTTTTGTTTCTTTTTATGTCTAAGTATCTTTGCTAAAACCTCCTGCACAATGTTACATATAAGTGGAACAAGTGGCCATCTTTCTCTTATTCTTGATCTCAGGAGATAAAGCATCCAGTGTTTCACCACTAAGTATGATGTTGTTTGTTGGGTCATCGTCTTTTCTTTCTTTTTTTGGTACTGGGGACTTGAACTAAGGGGTGTTTTATCACTGAGTATATTCTCCAGCCCTTAAATCGTTTGTTTGTTTGTTTGTTTGTTTGTTTGTTTAAATTTTGAGGAAGGATCTTGCTAAGTTGCTGTGGATGGCCTTGAACTTATGATCCTTCTGCCTCAGCCTCTTCAGTAGTTAGAATTACAGGCATGTGACACTGCACCCGGACAATATCAACTTTAAAAAAAAAATGTTAGTGGACTTTATAAAAGATAGACAAAATTGGAGCTTATAAACTTAGATTAAGAGGAACTATTTGAAATAAATAAGATGTATGCATCAAATCAAATTCTGGTATTAGCAAAACTGAATAGTAGTCTTACGAGTCTAAATTTCTAGGTGTTCGAAGCATAGTTATTAACAACTATCATTAATTCAGTGGCAAGCATGTATCAAATGCATTTAGAATATTATACTGAACTCTCAAAAGAACTCTACTTGTTAAGAAGCATAATTTCCCTCTTAGAATTGAAGAAACTGACTCTACAGATCATACAGAGGAAGTATGTGGGGTTGATTGGAATCCATGTCTGTTTTGCTCCATGTGTGTATTTAAGCAGTCAATAAAAGGAAACTTTAAATTCACTTGACCACAATTTTACAGAATTAAAATTTATAAAAATTTATAAAAATGTTTGTAATGTTATATATGGGATAGTGTGTAATACATTTGATCAAAAAAAATTTTTTTTTTTTTTTGCAAGGCTCTTTCACATCATTTGTTGACAGTAAATGAAAAGAACTGGTACTTTTTCAAAGTTGTTTACCTTAGTTTTTGGAAATTCTCATTAGTCTAGTATTTTTTCAGTTTCTTATATTTTTAATTTATTAGCAATGGACACAATGGTATAATGACTGTAGTCAATAAAACACAAGAGCTATTGCTAAAAAAGAATTATTTTACAAAACATTTATAAATAACATGAATTATTTCAAGACATTTCTAAATAAATTTATTTCTAAATAAAGTCTATGAATTTATTTTGATTCAGTAAGTACCTATTTTCAACTTAGTAATGTTTGATTTTGCAACACTAATATTTTACTGAATATTCTAAAATGGGAAATGGAGTCAACAGATCAGAGAAAGAAATTTTTCTACTCTGTATTAGCTTTTGCGGGGCAGGGGCATTTACTGAGAATTTAATCCAGGGGTGTTTAACTACTGAGCAACATCCCATCCCTTTTTTTTATATTTTATATTATATTTTATTTTATATTTTATATTATATTTTATATTTTTTTATATTTATATTTTGAGACAGGGTCTTACTAAGTTGCTTAGGGCCTCACTAAATTGCTGAGTCTGGTCTTGAACTTGTGATCCTCTTGTATCATCCTCCCCAGTTACTGGGAATACAGGTTTGCACCACTGTGTCCAGCTGTTATTATGCTTTTTGTTAGGAATAAATAAAGTAGAATGAGGGACTTTATATTATAAAAAATATCAGATACATTTATTACAAAATAGCAAAAACCTGTATATGTCAATTTCAAAACTATATACACAGACACATAATTATTATGGCTCTCTACAGCCACCACCACAGAAAAATCACCCTTGCAAAAACCAATTATATTGGGGCTGAGGCTGTAGCTCAGTAGCAGAGCACTTGTCTGGCATGTATGAGGCACTGGGCTTGATCCTCAGTACCACATAAAAATAAAATAAAATAAAAGCATTCTGTCCATCTACAACTACAAAAAAAAAAAAATAAACAATTATATTAAATCAACACAATATTCTTAGTTTCATGATTATCTGATATAAAGCAATATACCAATTAAAAAGAAACAAATACTGGATTCTAATGAAGTCATATAAATAGAAAATCACAATATTCAACTGTCAACAAATAAATATTTGAATAATTTTCAAACTATTATTTTTTAATAATATATATATCCTAATGTGAAGGGGATATTGTAATTGACTTTGAAAGAATGTGTCATTCAACATACATGTGTCACAGTTACTGTTTTTCTCTTAGTGTTTTGTTTTGGTTACCTTCTAGAAGATCATCTTCATCTATGCCTTTGACGATCTTTGATTTGTAGTCTCGGATAAACATGTATTTTAGCAGTCTTCTAAGCTTTTTCTATTAAAAACATGAAATAAATAATAATAAAACTTCTATGTATATTCAAGTTTATTTAATAAAGACTATGACAATAAAATTTAATAAACCAGTAACCCAGAATCACTGGAGAAAATAGAGCAATCCATAGAACAAGTCTATAAAAATTAAACATAAATGCTAAAATGAAAGTACTTTTAAAACTACTACTCTTATGCAAGTATCCAGATGTTCCAGAATCACAATAATTATTTTTTGTGTGTCTTATAAAGTTTTAAAATTCTTTCTGAAGATCGTGATAAATACCACATTTGCCATGCTAAGATAAATGTCCTTATGCAGTGGAATTTTTATACACTTTTAAGACAAATTTTATTTTTAAAAAGTGACTTCTAAACATCTAGACTATGGATTTAGAACAATTGTTTTAAAAGGTCAAGCAATATCCTTTACGTATATTTTTATTATCTGAGATCTTTTCACCAGAAGAATTGGTTTACGTGTAATATTTCCGAGAAACCATTCTGTAACCTGAGGAACATATTTTTAGGAAACTTAAAGCCCATGAATGATAGTTAGATCTTAATATGGTCTTCTTCAGATTTATTAGAAGACTACAATTCCACTTAACTTTGAAAGTGACTGGTAATACAGTAGTCTGTTTTGTATTTATACTTAGAAGGTATTATCACTGATTCCTGACCTTCAGGTTTAACATTCCTGTTCTTTTTTCTTTCTTTTTTTTTAGTTTGTTTTGTGGTGCTGGGGATAGAATCCAGGGCCTTGGGCTAGGCCAGTGATCTACCACTGAGCTATGTCACCAACCCTTTTTTATTTTTGAGACAAGGTCTTGCTAAAATACCCAGGCTGGTCTTAACTTTCAAACTTCCCTCTTGTCTTGAGGCTCCCAAGTAGTTGGGATTACAGGTACATGCCATCATGCCTGGCTCCCTTGTCCAAGATTTCTAATAATAACTGAAATGTAGTGCATTTTACAAAGCTCTTCACAAGCATTTCAAAAGCTGTGAGACACAGACAAATACAATCACCTCCTTTTAAATATAGGGAAACTGAGGTAAAGATCGTTCTTATAACTAAAGTTCAACATAGCCAGAAGTAGAACATAACCTCCAAATCTCAGTTTATTCATTTGGAAATTAAGAAAAGTACCTCCCTAACATGCCTATTGTAAGGAACTGGTGAAAGTAGGTGAAACTGCTTAGTTAATATGTAAAACAAAGCAGTCAATAACAACTGCTTAGATATAAAGTTAAAATTATTAAGAGAAAAAAATACCCGCCCATGGGTGGCCACCCTTCTTTTCTCTTTGTTCTGATTCCACTTGGTATTTTCATTTTGTTTTGTCTGACATTGCACCCATGTAACCTACTTTAAATTCTTCTTGAAACATGTCAGTGTATAAATAAAATTATTACGTTGAAGAGAAAGATGAGAAAACTGGCAACTATCATCTAAGAGCTATGTCACTGGTTGGTAAAACGATTCTGGATAAGATTCCTTCTGACCAGTAGAAAGTATTGTCAAATGGCATGTATTTCTAAAGCTTAAATATGATTTAAAATTTGACTTCCACAAAAGGGCAAGAAAATATGTCGGTGTGGACTATATGATGAACTGATCTTTTATTTCCACTAGTGAAAAAGAAAGCCTGACAAAATGTTCTACAAGGTGCTAACACTCCGTAGTTTCCCAGCTAGGGTCTCACTGCTGCCAGCAGCAGTCAAGGCTTCTTCCTCACAGCAACAGTGCTATGTAGTACTTGATGTTAATTTTTCCTTAAGAATCTCCCAAATATAAAAAAGTGAACAAATCCCTCAAATGCTTACTCTTTTCTCTCTGAATTCTTCCTTCTCATTCATTTCCAGAGTTGCCATACTAATCATATTTTGCCTTTATTACTGAACAAGCATCTTGAGTTATTTTCCTTGCATTTGGCCCTGTCTGAATGACTGCATAAGCCCCACTTTAGGCAGAAACCCCAACTTCAACAAATCCTTCAGGCTCTCCATCTACATCACTTAACTCTGAAATTCTGGTAAGCCCCAAAGTGGTTCTTCAAGTCATACAGATTTCTTAAGCCAGATCATAATCTCCTGAGAGTGAAGACATTATTTTTCTCCCTTTATATACATATTTTTTTTACTAAGAGTTGATGAATTAAAACACGTTAAATATTATATAGTATTTTCAAATAGCTACACTTGGAAAATAATTATGACAAAATTAGACAAACAGCAGCTTTAATATTTTAATACCAAAAGTTTAAAAATAATAAGAAGGTATTTGTCAAAAATAGAAATTGTGCCAGGCATGGTGGCACATACCTGTAATCCCAGTGACTTGGGAGGCTGAGGCAGGATAATCAGGTTCGAGACCAGCCTCAGCAACTGAGTTATTAGCAAGGCCCTAAGCAACTTAGTGAGATGCTGTCTCAAAATGAAAAATAAAAAGGACTGGGGATGTGGCTCTGTGGCAAAGTGTCTCTGGGTTCAGTCTCCAATACCCCCCCCCCCAAAAAAAAAGAAAGAAAGAAAATAAGAAAAAGAAAATACCTACACAGACATGTAAGGGTAAATGAGGATTAGTTGTGAGCACAGTTTGACCCAAGTGTCTTTACTTCTCCCTGCATACCCATTCTGTTGTGTGAACTACAAAGACTAAAACATCAGTTTGATAGTTATGATTCTAATTGGAAAGCTATATAACAAGGACACAGTTTCCATATATGTTCAATTAAGCACCAGGACTAGCATTTTAACACAATGGAATTGTTTTATGTTACCTTATCTTTGCGCATCAAAAACAGAAGATCTTCAGGAGAGATTACTCTTGCTCCCCGCAGCTGAGAAACTTCGGCAGCTTGCTGCAACTATTAATAAAGAAAATTGAGGCATTTTTCTCAGTATTATAAATTAAACATAGTATAATCATAATGTCTCAAGAGAGATAAATATACTAAGATCTAAAAACCTTTGGGAGTAATTCAGCAATCACATTACTGCTTTTAAAAGCAAAATACTCTATGTTTTAAGATATAAAAAATGCAATTAAATTATGAGCCCACCTGTAATTGATATAATAAACAGAAATCCTTGATTTCTTTCATGCAATAGAAAAAAATCACATACTGCTTCCAGAAATGCATTAATGCACCTGAAAATAATTTTATGAAATTTTATCCTTCATACCCATGTGAGCAATGGTTTCACTCAGTATCACTAGCTGAATAAGTATATTATTAATCTGAGCTCCCATGCTGGTATGATTTGAAATAGCCCCATTCAGAACTTTAAAAGATCAACAAAAACAGTAGCTGTTTCTAATATCCAAAGGGAAAAAAAAATACTTTTAGATTTGGCAAGTCTTCAGTGAGTAAAGGATTCAGTCCATAAATCATAATACTGGACTGCATTAATTTCTTTCCACACTAATCACACGCACACAAAAAGTTAACTGTATCTGGAATGCACAACACGAAAAATACTGCATGAAAAGTTAGATTCCCCTTGAAATGCTCATCTGGGCCTTTATATCTACAAAGTCAAGTTTGTAGGAATTCAGAAGCCCTAGAAACACAATCTTACTTGAAACTGACCTGGAAAATAAAAGAATGTGAAAAATGATAGTTCTATTTTTTGGCAAAGGCAAACTCAGTTTCTTATTTTGATTAGTAAGAATGAACATAAAATACATCCATCTGAAAAAAATAAAGATGCTGGAGAAAACACTACAAAAATGTGCCTGTAACTTGTTCCAAATTTGATCAAGTCATGCTGATTACACCAAGACAACTTTATTCAATATGAAATATTATGAAATATTTACATATAAAAAGCTCTTTTTGAATGCATCCTTCTTTAAAAGAAATAAATCTAATATATATTCCCAAGAGCTAATCTTTAAAAAGTGGCATTGTTATTGTAACAATTATATCAAATTAAACAGTGCATTTGTGCTAAAGAAATTCGGCTTCAATGTTAATGCAATTTTGCTAAATAAGCTTCAAACCTTCTCTAAATATACAGACTACAAAACAGACCATAAACTCCCTATTTGTCAGCTTTACCACTGAATTTCCTGGATACTGGTGGTTGGTATATAAACATAATCCTACCTAAATATAGAAATTTAAATTTAACTGTGAACCATTTAAAAAGAAATCTTAGGAAAAAGGTTTTTTAAAAGATGATGTATCTATCCAAAAATAAACTTAACAGTTTTAAGCAGGTATGAACATACTTCTTCCAAAAACTGGAAGTGTCAGGTAAATATGTATACATATTTTTTTTCAAATAAAAACATTTCTGTCAGTCTGAAATACATGCAATCAGCGTGCAGAACAACATGGGTTTACATATCCATTTGGCTGGACACATGGAGAGAACCTGAAGATAGCAATGTGTGTTAAGTAACTTTTTGTTTTCTTAAATAAATAGTGATTTCAAATCAATACATAGATATAAGTAACTTTCACTCATGCTAAGGAAGTATCAGGAGAAATATGTATCCCCCAATTAATAAATGGTTTGCCCTCACTACATATAAATAATCTCTATGACACAGTCCAAAATGTCAGTTTACAAAAAAGTACAAATGTGTTAAACGTTACAACCAGAAAGAATGAAAATAGAAAACAAAGACACAGGAGGGTTCAACATTATAAATCACCTTCTTCAAAGCTGTCATGTTTGCCAGCCAAAATTTATCTTGATTTTTATCTACCTAATTTTCTAATTTTTCTCAACTAATAAAATACTCTTGCTAGCATCAGCACTGAAACACTACCTAGAATTCCTAAGGCTCTAGTCTAGGTGGTATACCACCGGCACTGAAAGTGTCTCTGTGCATCTTATCAGGGCCTGTCCAGTCCTGATGTGTCCCACGCTCCAAAATTACTCTACCATGAGGAAATTTGACCTTTTCTTCTCTACCAAGGGAAGGGATCAAATGGATTAGCTAATTAAAGTATCAGCACTAACACATGTATTATCCACGGGCACACTTCTAAAACTTTTTGCATACACCTATCAGGAAGAGTAAAACAAATTAACAGCACTATCTTACAAAATAGATCAACAAAACTTTGAGGATTTTTAACCTAATGGGTTCTAAATTGCAATGCCTACAAATTGCTATGCATACTAACTTAACTGCTAAAATGACCTCCCTCAAATATGATGTTAAACTATATTATTAATGTGTATTTAAGCTAGGCATTAAGATATTAAGCATAATATCCTAATTTAACTGCAACAATGACCTTACTCAAATATAATCTTCAATTCTTATTTGGAGATCAAAATAATTCACTATTATTTAACAAAAGTATGGTCTTTACCTACGGAATGTCTCAGATTTTCCCTATACATCTTCATTCCATTCCATTTTTTATCTTTCTCTCACATAATTCCACATTTAAGCTCCAATAATTTCTGTTCGTCTATTTGTGATGGTTAATTTTATGTGTCACCTTGACTGGGCCACGGGGTGTCTAGACATTTGGTCAAACATTATTCTGGGTGTGTTTATGGTCATGCTTTGGAAGAAATTAACATGAATCAGCAAGTAGACCACATAAAGCAGACTACCCTGTTTTAGCCCATTTTCTGGTGCTGTAATACCACAGACAAGGTAGTTTATAAACAATAGAATTTTATTTGGCTCAGAGTTCTGGAGGTGAGGAAATCCAAAAGCACGGTGCTAGAATTTGGTGAGGGCATTCATTCTCCACCATAACATGATGAAAGCACAAGCAAGCATGTACAAGACATAGAAAGGGTAAGGGCCAAATTTATCCTTTATCAGGAGCCCATTCGCACTATAACTAATCTACCCCCACAATAATAGAATTGATTCAAAGATGAGAGTTGAGTCCTCATGGCCTAATCACCTCTATAGGCCCCACCTCTTAGGTCCCACCTCTCAAGACTGTTACCGTGGTAATTAAATTTTAAGATGAATTTTGGAGGGGACATTCAAACCATAGCATTCTTCCTAATGTGGATAGACCTTATCCAGTCAGTCAAGGATCTGAATAGTTCTAAATAGAGTAGAAAAGGCTGCATAGGAAGGAATAGTTTCTGTCTCACTGAGCTGGGATGTTGGTCTTTTTTGACTTGTGCTCTCAGGCTGAAAGAAACATCACCTCTTTTTATGTCTAGAGGTTACCTGCTTTCAGATCAGAATTATGTATTTACACTTTGGCTCTTCTAGGTCTCCAACTAAAGGTACTGGGACTTGGCTTCTGTGACTATGTGAATCTGAATACAGTACTATATTCAAATGAGAAATTCTTGATTCTTCTCAAAAGATGCAGCATTTTCTTATTAAAATATAGGTTTCAAAATAATGTTTTCAAAGAAATCAGCTATGGTTAGCTTCACACAACAGAGTTTATCACATAACCTAGCCATGAAATTTAAATGCTCAGTTTATAATCTTTCAATTGCACTTGTAAGCAAGTTTCTTATTTTATCTACCTCAAACAGTTTCCTAACACTCCCATGTCGCACTCCTTTCAAGTAAAACTTCTAGGTCCAGGACAACCAGTCCCAATTGGCAATTTGTAATTATTTGCTAAATGTCATCAACCTATTTTCCCCTCCAAGATTTCCAGTTTTCCTATCTGTAAGAGCTACATGAAGTCTATACCCTTACATTTAAGCTGGGGTCCACATAAATTCAGCAGATAGATTTCTCTAAATGTACAACCAAATTAAGTTGAAGTTTCATAATTATTAAGATATTGAAAATATTACATCTCAACAATGCTTCTTTTATGCCTCTTTCTTTTATGTTTTGCCCAAGTCCTAAGCTTTTCCTTTGTGAAATACAGGAGTTGTGGTAAGCTACTATAATGAAAAGGTAGAATCTTAGGTTAAGTTGTCACCGGATCTAAGATTATTTTTCTTCCTACCCATCTGTCCATCTATAAAGCACAAACTATCTACACCAGGGTAGACTCCAGCTTAGGCTATGAAAGGACAGTCCTGCTTACACCATATTTGCCAGTCACAAATAACCTCAAAGGTCCTTTCTGAATCTTTCATGATGTGACTGAAGAAGTTGGAGTTAGAAACATGCACTACAGTTCTAGTTCTACCACCAAGTAACTGCGCACATTTAATTATATTAACTTCTCTAGATTTGTAGGTTTATGATTCTCTTTCATTTAAAACAAGTACTCTGGCACTTGAATTACTATTAGAATTAATAATCTTGGTAGTAATAATGGCAAGTATATGTCAAGTACCTAATTGGTACCAGGCACTATACTATGTGTCTTATAAATATTAACCACCTATTTTTAAAAAGTTTTATCTAAGGTAAAATGTATATAACATTAAAAATCAGATAATACAATCAATTTTTTAAGGACATATTTATTTTTAATTCATAATCCTGCTTCCATTGGCAACCATTTTCAACTTTTTAAGTTTGTTTTTCTGTTATTTATCTACATATCTGAAATAAACATATAAGGTTTTATTTTTCAGGTTTACATATTTTCAACTATTATAAGAGGTAAACAAGATTCAGTATTCTTAGATGCCCCAAATTTAAACAGCTTCTTCCTTTTCTTCTGATCTTACCTATAAAGTGTAATTTTTTGTTAACCATCAGTGTTTATAATTAAATTTCTTTTATAATTTGTTTTCTTTGTACTTTTTTTTTTGATGAACCTAATACCACTTCATATAAGACTTTGATGGTTTAAAATACATTGGGATTTACTGTTTCACTTTTTTGTTGTTTTTAGATGAAATCTCATCTCAGACTCTCTTCTACTCTTATTTTAGATCCTTCTTCATCTCAGCTTTTGATGTCTCTTAACTTACTTTCTTAATTTCTTTACTTTTTCTGGTAGAACAAATTCTTAGAAGTTTCCTTTTCAGTTCTTGAGCAAAGTTATAATAGCTGCTTTAAAAATCCTGTCTACTAATTTCAACATCTGAGTCATCTCAGAGTTAGCATCTATTGAATTTTTCCCCCTTTGGGTATAGATCATGTTTTCCTTATACTTCCTATCTTAAGTAATTTGGGATTTCATTTGAGATATTGGGACTGACATACTGTGAGAAATCTGGACATTATGTTCCTTTAAAGAAAGATGATTTTTTTTTTGTTTTTTTAATGCTGAATAAAATGTATATTTAGTATTAGCCAGATATCTGTTTAGATGATCCCAATTTTGTTGGCAATGTCCAAAGCACCAGAAATAGCAGCCAGTTGAATGTACGCCTTCTTCTTTCCATCCAGGTCTGATCAGGGCATTGACCTTAGTCACTTCTTTGTCACAGAGTTTCTTTACAGCCTGTTTGAACTGGTATTCGTTGTGCTTGACACCCACAATGAACACTAGAGCGTGGTGTTGTCTTCAATTTTCTTCACAGTCGACTCAATGGTGGGGGAAACTTGATGATGGTCTATGGTCAAGCTTGTTTCTCCTAGGGGAGCTCTCCAAGGATATTTGAGTTACCTACACTGCTACATGTCTTAGGCCATGGGGAGGTAGGTGACATGTGGATCTTCTTATTTGTGGCTGTGGAAGCCTTTCAACACTGCCTTCTTTGTCTTCGAAACTTCTGCTTTGGCTTCAGCTTTGGGAAGGACAGAACTTTCTTCTTTACTTTCAGTGCCATCTTGATGAAAAGGCAATTTTTTTTTCTTTTTAAATAGGGAGTTAACTCAAATGAACTCAAATTACATCAGCTCTCTCCACAGCTGAAATATACCTCTGAGAGCTTTCTGAGAGTTCTTAAAAATAATTTTTTAAATATCTGTATGACTACAAATGTATTTATGAAAACTCATATTGAATTGATAATCTGGCTAACAATAGAATACAAGATTAACATTATTTACCCTCAGAATTTTGAAGGCCCTATATAACTGTTTTCTAGCTCAATGAGGTACTAATGGGAAGTTACTTGTATTTTTTTAAGCCATTATATGACTATTCCCTCATTCAGAGAGACTTTTACTACTACCCTCTTTATACTTCAAATTCTATAATTCCATGATGTTATGCCTTGGTAAGGGTCTTCCTCATATATTTGCAAGGTACTCACAGGGACACTACAGTCTGCATATTCGTGTCCTTCACATCTGAAATTTTTTCTTTGATTATTTTGAAAATTTCCCTCTATCTGTTTTAAGTTCTTCCTGGAATATATATTAACTGAATGCTGGTGAACTTGTCCCTGGGATCTCTGATATAAACATCTTTTTTATTAAACCTCTCCAGAGAGTAAAACTTTTCTGTTTTACCAGAATGGCAAAGGAATAGTTGGATATATAGTTTAGATAGGATACTAGGATAAAATTATGCCTTTTCTTTCTATAAATCTTTGTGATTTTAGTTCATCCAAAACTTTAGAGGTACCTTTGATCCTGAATTTTCCTATGTTCCAAGGGCTTTATTTTTCTCAGGTCTGTTATTTCTATCCATATTAAACTACCAGAATTTTGGACTACTTTCATTTTTAGTCTTCTCCTATTTTCTCTGTCGTTGTGGGTTTATGCCTTTATAGATGATTATCCTGTTTTTTACTGGGATGTTGAGTTTTGATAAAAACACATGTTCCACCCAAGTTTAATCAGAAACTTAAACTTCATTTTTTAAACCCTTATTTTATTTATTTATTTTTATGTGGTGCTGGAGAATTGAACCCAGTGTCTCACACATGCTAGGCAAGCACTCTACCACTGAGCTACAACCCTAGCCCCTTAAACTCCATTTTTAAATGCTGACATTTATTGAATATACTACTCTATCCTTCAGATATTCTACATATTATCTCAATCAACACCCATTACAAATTTATGAAAGATGTCCATGCATACAAAACTGTGATATTAAGTAATAAAACTTTAAATATCCAGTCATTCATGTTTCTCTCAAGATTATTTCTTATCCAGAATAAAGGAAAATGTGATCACCAAAATAAACCTGACGTTGCCCTGAGAAATCTATGCATAAAAATATTAACAGATGTTCCCTGAGTTACAAAGTTCAAGTTAACAATTTTTTCAACTTTATGATGGTGTGAAAACACTACTAATTAGGTAGAAATGGTACTTTGAATTTTTATCTTTTTCCCTGCTTGCAGTATGCAGGTTTGATGTGCCTGGTGATGCTGGGCAGCAGCATCAAGCAGTAGCTCTCAGCTAGCCTTGCCATCATGAGGGAAACAATTGACATACTGCCATGTACTGTGTTGCTCTGATGTAGTAAGCATATTAAACACATTTCTGACAGGATGTTTTCACCTGATGATAGGCTTATCAGAAGTACCCCTTAATAAATTGAAATGCATCTCTACTTGCCTATATAAACCTTTTCATTGCTGGTAAATTAATGGTTCAAAAACAAAAACAAAAACAAAAACAAAAACAAAAAAAACAGAACAAACCATTGGATCAAAACATCTAAGCCAGTGGCTTTATACAGATATAGCCTAACAAATCAAGTGTTTGGCTGGGCACAGTGGCACACACCTGTAAACCCACCATCTCAGAAGGCCAAAGCAGGAGAATCACGAATTCAAAGCCAGCCTCAGCAAAAGCAAAGTGCTAAGCAACTCAGTGAGACCCTGTCTCTAAATAAAATACAAAATAGGGCTAGGGATGTGGCTCAGTGGTTGAGTGCCCCTGAGTTCAATCCCCTATACCAAAGGGGGAAAAAAAATCCTAAAAACAATGATTCTTTATTTGCCTGAAGATAGCAACCTTGACATGGAACTAATTCTTTGGTTACTCATTTAAATGTGAAATTAGGAAAGCAAGTAATAACATTTGAATATTTTCTTTTAACCTACTTTGCATAAAAGCTATTCATAAGCAACTTTCAAGTTTAAATGTATTCATATTTTAAAAGTAAGGAAAAGGGTATTACAGAAATGTTTAAAGTTGAAATAAAAGAATTAAACCAGATTCTAGTTTAAATAACATACAGTAACTATACTTACTAAAACTTAAATACCACTCTATTAAAACTAGATTATAGTTGAAGAACAATACTGTTAACTATAGTAAATATTGTTTAAATTTTTAACTATTTACTATTTATTGACAGTAAAATACAATCTACTAAACTATTTAAATTAAAATACTACTTAAATTAAAATTGCTGAGCAAGCTTACCTTGAATTTATACTACATAATTTAGTGCTATATTTTATAACTTAGTAACTAGAAAATTATATATTTTTTATTTTAATTTTAATTTTTAACAAATTTTTAGACAGGGTCTCACATTTCACTGGCACTTCCTAAATTTTATAAACATAAAAACCTCTGGCAGCCTAGAGAATATGTGCTTTCCTTGTCTATATGTGATATGCCTCTATGCCTCCTCTTTCCCTGTGTACTTCCTGAAGCGTCTGGTCCCGTCTTCCACATTCCCTTCTGTTCACATTTCTAAAAAGGTACCCAAGGAAAAATTGTAGCTATTTCTTGTTTCTTCAAAAGCCAAAAAATATAACAGATAAAAGACAATGTTTTTTGCCTTTTTCCAGGACTCTTCCTAATTCTTCACAAGATATCCTGATTTCATTTCACACTAGAATGTGTAGGAATAAACACAGGGCTTGAATTAAATTCCCCTGGTTAGATCAGGGTACTAAGAGCACTAAATTACACCAGACCACACACAGACCAATATAATGATTGGGAAAGTTACCAAATGGAAAGAAGGTAATGCTAAATAATAATTATGAGGAGTGAGAAAACTGATTTCTAATGTTATCTGTTATTACTATTGCCCTAATTTTGGCAAATACAACTTTATAATTCTGTTTTTTAGTTGAGAAAATGTATGCAGAAAGTGCCAATTTTAAACTTTTGAACTGCAGTTTCTTATGCTGGGTGTGAAGCAGGGAGAGAGCATCTGCTGTGCTACTTGGTGAAGGTGTGGCTTTCTCTGTCACTACAGTATATTCTGGAGTGTTTCAGAGCACTTAGATTACTACACTTCCCTCTCATGCTCTTAGTGAGTTATCTCCATTACCTTAAAAAAAGTTTCCATAACCATCTTGATTTTTTTCTTCTTATAACGTTTTTAAATGCTTATGACTTAATACTTAGTAGTGAGAGAATGTTCTTTAGCATACAGAAAGCCTCAAATGTCATTTACATTTATTTAGAAAAGAGAAATTAAATTTTAGGTATTCATAAAAATGTTTGTGACTTTTAGTATTCTTAAAGACTGAAAGATATTATCAAACAGTTATTTAGCATTAATGCTTTACCATAAACAAAGTTAGGCTATAAATAATTCCTGTGGATAAATGTGTTATATTTCTCCCACCCACTGGGGATTCCAATCAGGGACTCATACATGCTAGACAAGTGCTCTACCACTGAACTATTCTCACAATCCTTTCTAATTTTCTTTTCTTTTCTTTTTTCATTTTGAGACAGGGTCTTACCAAGTTGTCCAAGCTGGCCTCGACCTTGCAATCCTCTTGCCTCAGCCTCCTGAGTAGCTGGGATTACAAATGTACACCACCATGATGCCCATATAATAGTTTCTAATATGTGTGTGTGTACAGACACACACACATACGTATAAAGATATACATATGAAAATACATATATAAAATACATATGCAGATACACGTGCGTATATGCCCAACACAAGTATATCACTAAAATCACTTTCTTTAAAAGTTAACTCTCACCTACACTTAAATGGAAAAATTATTTGGCTTCTTTTGATAAAGAATTAATTGCTCCTCTAATAATAATTTCCCATGTAAAATAAATCACTGCAATATTAAATACAACACATCCATTAGTATTCATATAATTTCACAGCTATAGCTTTAAATAGAAAAGTTGATCTTTCTGATCCTCAAGTTCTTCAATTAGCAAGTAATTGAAAGGAATACCAAATGAGCTCCAAAGAGCCTTTCTGGTTTTATTATCTGAGTCTAGTATTTAACCCTGGGTATAATTTATTTTTGGTTTCATAATTAAGTGCTGGCGTCTATGAGAGAAGAAATAAAAAAGAATTATAAGAAGCAAAAGTACAATCTGGTAAAATGCACACTGGAGTCAATTTTCAAAAGGAAAATCAGTGGAAATAACAACTACCCAATTAACTGTATGAGTATGGAAGGAAGTATAAGATCGGACTCTTATTTAGTATTAATGATTTATTTTACCATAATGTTTACCATGGTACAAATCAGCAGGTGATACAGTTAATTATTTCAGTATCCTTCCTAATAGTTTCAGATATATTTGAAAGCCAAAGACAGTTGCAAAATGGGATTATAGCACTGTAATCACTAACAGTCTCTATTTCCTAGCTGCCCTATGCTTTTATCATATGGTGAATAGAGATAATTTGTATACACTTCCCCCTCAGTCTGTCAGAGAAAGTAGCCCTTATTCAAATATTTTATCTAAAGATTGCTTGCATAGGAAAAGTAATATATGTTGTATACAGTATTTATCAAATTAGATGTGGTATATGTAAAACAAAATGAAAAATCAGGTAGGTTTCCTATGTCCAGATGTCAGTCCCATATTCTACTACCACATTATTAAGAAGGGCTTAAGAAGATAATAAATTTACATCATATTACACTCAAGTTACTATAAAGATGAAATGAAATAATGCTGTGTAGATAAAAAGAACTACATAAACATAAGAAATTGCTTAGGAATGGTTCGTTCTTGACTAGAGGGAAGGTGAAACAGCATGTATTTGGGAAAGGCCAAGAGATTTCACGGATACTATGGTAGGTTGGGAAATTGTTTAGCTTTGGTTACTAAACCAAAATTGGGATACTGTTAGCAGATTCATTCACATAAGGATGTAATCATCCAGCAATATGCACAGAGTCACATTCTGAGAAAGTAAACAACATAAAAAGATACAGCCATATAGCCTTCAAAAATAGAAGTGAGATGTTCCCACTTCTCTGAGGACTTCTCTAACTCAAGCACAGACCTCATCATGTTCCCTTTCCATTGTGCTGCCTGGGTACCTGGTATAACTACAGTCAGTTTACCATGATCACTTCTTTTTTGTAACAATCTCTTAACAAGAAGGATTCCCTTTCAGAATGAAAACTCTCCATTAATGTGTATTTCTAGAATGAATTAAAGTGGCATTTAAGTAATTTGTCAAAAGCCAAGAAAGACCAACAGTTGTATGGCAGATGCAGGGAACAGGCACAGGACCTACAGCGGGAAGGCTGAGGACTGCCAAGTCCTACTCTGTGTGAATGTAATCAACAACTTAATGCAATAGAGTGTATTAACTAACCAAAACAAAGAAACACAGAGATTCAGAAGAAAACACTAGTTATATTACAGAGATATTAAAAATAAGAGAGGAAAAAATGCAGAGAGAAACAATAATGCCTAACACATAATAACACATAACAATATAATAATAGCAACAATAAAACATAATAGTTTTCCCTTGATTCTCAACACAGTGATATTAGAAAGGGCAAATCTTCCAACTATTGTGTTGGAAATGAAATAGACAAGCATGGAGAGTAAAAGATCAATTATTTTTAACATAACACTGGTCTTCGGTTTGTTTATTTGTTGTTACTGAACACCTAGGATAGACAAGTCATGGGGCCAGGAAGTGGAAATTACACTAATCAGAAGCAAAGCAAACAACAACAGGAACAAACGAGTAGAAATCAAAACATAGTCCCTAATCTAACAGACCTTACAGATGGATTATTTTCTAGTTAAGATGTATAATAAATGTCAGCACACATTTTGACAACTATAAAAATTTATTCTGAAATAAACAAGTTCAATGAGGCTATACTGGAAATGTGAACAGTGTATTAAGATAAAACCTTTGCAAAAGTTGTATAAGGAAGCCAGGCTACATTTTAAGATTATTAATTTTAAGAGACACACAATAGCATTGCTATAGATTATACAAAATGTCTAAAGAAAATATCTGTACTCATCTGGAGTTAATGTTTGAATACTAGCCATGATTAATTGCCAGTCTAAAGGCATATCAGATTGTACCTCCTAGTCTTTAATCAGGATATGGAGGAAAACTCAGTTTTCAGAATGAATCTGGCTGAATCGAAACTAATATATGTGTGTCTAGGCCATATTTGAGAATGATCCTATATGGGATCGTTAATATTTATTTGAATACACGTTTATCACTGGGAGCTTGAAGAGAAACAGAGAGTATAGTTAACTGGGTAAATAGAGAAGAGTTTAATACAGGAGCTATTTAAAATTTTCTGGTAGTTCAGGAAAACTACCAGAGATAGTGTGGTACCTCCATGCCACTAGTCTAACACACCCCACCTCTGTCTAACAGCAAGAAGCCATTACTAAACCGAAGCTGAGAGAAGGAGGCAGCAATTACCCAAACCTGGAAGCTGAGAGTAGTTCACCACATGGGGATACAACCAACCTTGACTTTACATTCATGCCATTCAGGATTCCAAGGCCACACTCAACTAAAAGGTCAAGGGCAAGAGAGAACTAAAGAGATGAACCACTTAGGATACAGGAGGATGTAGGGTAAAGAGATCATGGAGGGATAAATTGAGGATATCCAGTATCATGAGAGTCTTTAGACTTTCCAAGGATAACCTTGCCAGGACCATGTTACCCCTCAAATGCTTAAAGTAAAATGTTCTTTGTCCCCTTTTAAAAATATTTCTGTTGAAAAATTTTAAAAATAGAAATGGGTGGAAAGTGCACTCTACCAAATAAACAATGTGGTCCAGTGATGAAAACTGTAATTCCAAATTCCACAACTTAATTAAAGAAAAGGTAGCACCAATAATTAAAATAACAAGAACAAACTAGTACTGGTTGAATACACTATGAAATGTCTCACAGATTCACATACTTCTGAAAAATTATTAGTTCTTCTAATTCCTGGAAAACACTTATAAGTAAGGTGATATTAATATCTTAGAGATTTTTTTTTTTTTTTTTGCCAGTAAGCTTTTTACTAACAAGGGCACTGTAAAAATAAGAAGGGATTTGGACAAGTCTGTCAGACTATTATTCCTTGTTTCCACCATATTACACAGCTAATGGATACCTGATTTTCTAATTTAATAGTTTCTTGATGCAAACTACGTCTAAATAAGTTAAATAACGTGCCCCAAGGTTTCAAGATGGTGGACTAGGGGGCGGCTGCATTTCACGTTGCTCCAGGACGCAAGATTCAAAAGAGGAGATAGTGAGAGACTTGGGACCAATTCAAAGCCGCTGGGTGAGTCTCTCTCATTGGGGAGGCATCCGGGATGGGGCGGTAGCCCCGGAACGCAGTGAACTTTGTGAACTAGAGTTGCCCGGTGAGACGCCCCTCCCCCCACTGGAGCGGTAAACACGGACAACTGGGATCATCGTAGAGGAGCCGACTCAGCACAGTGCTTGGACTAGGAGAAACCACTGGGGCTCCGGGCGGCTGCCTGAGGAGGAGCTGCGTGGCGAGCTGCTTAGACCCAGAATGACCGCTTCTGAACACCGGGGGGTTGCCCGGAGGAAGAGGAGGAGCGCGGCGGGTCGCTTGATCTAAGAGTGACTGCATCAAAGTCACAGGCGGTTGCCAGAGGAGGAGCTGCGTGGCGAGCTGTTTGAACTCAGAACGACCACTCCTGAACACCGGTGGCCTGCCTGGAGCAGGAGCGTGGCGGGTCACTTGGTCTAGGAGTGACTGCATCAGAGCCACACGCAATTGCCAGAGGAGGAGCTGCGTGGCGAGCTGTTTGAACTCAGAGCGACCGCTCCCGAAAACCGGGGGGTTGCCCGGAGGAAGAGGAGAAGTGCAGCGGGTC
Organism: Sciurus carolinensis; assembly: GCF_902686445.1. Taxonomy (NCBI): domain Eukaryota; kingdom Metazoa; phylum Chordata; class Mammalia; order Rodentia; family Sciuridae; genus Sciurus; species Sciurus carolinensis. The sequence continues at coordinate 111,060,406 of NC_062219.1, read as the reverse complement.
GCTTGGTCTAGGAGAGACTGCATCAGAGCCACAGGCGGTTGCCAGAGGAGGAGGCGAGTGGTGAGTTGATTGGACTAAAAGCGACCGCTCCTGAACACCGGTGGCTTGCCTGGAGGAGGAGCGTGGTGGGTCACTTGGTCTCGGAGCCACCGTTCCTGAACACCCGGGGGACTACCCCGAGGAGGAGGAGGAGGAACAGGGCGGGTCACTTGGACTTGGAGTGACTGCCTAGGGCTACGGGCGGATGGCAGGAGGAGGAGACGCAAAGTTAGTTGCTTGGGCTCCTAGTGACTGCGTTGGAAACCCGGCCGCTGTCCGGAGGAGGAGGTGTGTGGCGGGTCTCTGGGTATCGGAGCTATTGTACGGGGCTCAGGTGGTGGCTCAGAGGAGGGGCCGCATAGCCAGGCGATTAGGTGCAGAGCAGGGTCCCAGGAGCTAGGTGGCTTCTTGCTGGAAGAGCCGCACAGAGACACGCCTAGGGGCGGAGCGATGCTTCCAGGACTGCAGGCAGATTCTCTGGGAGAGGCAGCCTAAGGAGACTCGCCTGCGAAGGGTGAGGCTCCCAGGCCCAGGAGGTAGGTCCGGGCCCCTGGGAACGTTGCAGAGGAAGACAGCCCAGCCCAGGCGGTAGTTGTAGATTGAGGGGAACCTCTAGGAGGGGAACTGATCAGCAAGACGTCCCCACCGAGTGAGTCTTCCCTGCCGGGTGAGGTTTTCCCACAGGGAGGGTAAAACCAGAGACACAGGCACAAACAGGACTTGCCTCAGCCCGCAGCCTAGTTCCCCATTGGATGACCATTGGTCAACAAGTGGAGGCACCTCTGCCCACTAGGAGGGAATATACGCCACCTGAGGGTCACCACCCCTAGAAAGGCAGCTTCTTCGTGGAGCTCCGCATTATCAACTTCCTCCAAGACTTCAGGCTACTGAAGGATAAGAAAAGATATACTAGCAATCTTCAGGGACATTATAAGTCAATAGAGGAAATCTGCAATATCTTAATGACCCACTGATTCCTGAACAATATGAGAAAACAAGGGAAGAAAATGCCACAAACAAATCTAGATGTTACATTAATAAAATCCAATGACAGCATGGCAGAAGAAATGACAGAAAAGGAGTTCAGGATGTACATAATTAAAATGATTAGGGAAGCAAACGATGAGATGAAAGAGCAAATGCAGGCATTGAATGATGAGATGAAAGAGCAAATGCAGGCATTGAATGATGAGATGAAAGAGCAAATGCAGGCATTGAATGATAGCACCAATCAACAGTTAAAAGAGCAAATACAGGAAGCAAAAGATCATTTCAATAAAGAATTAGAGATATTGAAAAAAAAACAAACAGAAATCCTTGAAATGAAGGAAACAATAAACCAAATTAAGAACTCCATAGAAAGCATAACCAATAGGATAGAACACCTGGAAGACAGAACTTCAGATATTGAAGACAAAATATTTAACCTCGAAAACAAAGTTGAACAAACAGAGAAGATGGTAAGAAATCATGAACAGAATCTGCAAGAACTATGGGATATCATGAAAAGGCAAAATTTGAGAATTATTGGGATTGAGGAAGGCTTAGAGAAACAAACCAAAGGAATGAATAATCTATTCAATGAAATAATATCAGAAAATTTCCCAAATCTGAAGAATAAATGGAAAATCAAGTCCAAGAGGCTTACAGGACTCCAAATACACAAAATTACAACAGACCCACACCAAGACACATTATAATGAAAATACCTAACATACAAAATAAAGACAGAATTTTAAAGGCTGTGAGAGAAAAGAACCAAATTACATTCAGGGGAAAACCAATACGGATATCAGCAGATTTTTCAATCCAGACCCTAAAAGCTAGAAGGGCCTGGAACAACATTTTTCAAGCTCTGAAAGAAAATGGATGCCAACCAAGAATCTTATACCCAGCAAAACTTACCTTCAAATTTGATGATAAAATAAAATCATTCCATGATAAACAAAAGCTAAAAGAATTTACAAAAAGAAAGCCAGCATTACAGAACATTCTCAGCAAAATATTTCATGAAGAAGAGATAAAAAACAAAGAAGCAAATCAGCAAAGGGAGGAATTACCCTAAAGGAACTGTCAAATAAAGGAGGAACCAAGATGTGTCAAAAAATAAATAAATAAATAAATAAAATTTTAAATATGAACCAAATGACCGGGAATACAAATCATATCTCAATAATAACCCTGAATGTTAATGGCCTGAATTCATCAATCAAAAGACACAGACTGGCAGATTGGATTAAAAAGAAAGATCCAACAATATGTTGCCTGCAAGAGACTCACCTCATAGAAAGAGATACCCATAGACTAAAGGTGAAAGGATGGGGAAAAACATACCATGCACATGGACTCAGCAAAAAAGCTGGAGTATCCATCCTCATTTCAGATAATGTGGACTTCAAGCCAATGTTAGTCAGAAGGGATAAAGAAGGACATTTCATACTGCTTAAGGGAAGCATAAATCAGCAAGATATAACAATCATAAACATCTATGCCCCAAACAGTGGCTCATCCATGTATGTTAAACAAATCCTTCTCAATTTTAGAAACCAAATAGACCATAACACAATAATACTAGGTGATTTTAACATGCCTCTCTCACCGCTGGACAGATCTTCCAAACAAAAATTGAACAAAGAAACCATAGATCTCAATAACACAATCAATAATTTAGACTTAACAGACATTTATAGAATATACCATCCAACCAAGAGCGAATACACTTTCTTCTTAGCAGCACATGGATCCTTCTCTAAAATAGACCATATATTATGCCACAAAGCTAATGTCAGCAAATACAAGAAGATAGAGACACTACCTTGTATTCTATCAGATCATAATGGATTGAAGTTAGAAACAAATGAAAGAGTAAAAAACAGAAACTACTCCAACACCTGGAGATTAAACAATATGCTTTTTTATGATGAATGGATAAGAGAAGATATTAGGAAGGAAATTAATAAATTCCTAGAGGTAAACGAGAACAAAGAAACATTATATCAAAATCTCTGGGACACTATGAAAGCAGTACTTAGAGGAAGATTTATTTTATGGAGCGCATTTAATAAAAGAAGTAAAACTCAAAAAATAAACGACCTAACACTACAGCTCAAAGCCCTAGAAAAAGAAGAACAGACCAACACCAAAAGTAGTAGAAGACAGGAAATAGTTAAACTCAGAGCTGAAATCAATGAAATTGAAACAAAAGAAACAATACAAAAAATTGACAAAAGAGTTGGTTCTTTGAAAAAATAAACAAAATTGATAAACCTTTAGCCACACTAACAAAAAGAAAACGAGAGAAAACCCAAATCACTAAAATTTGGAATGAACAAGGAAATATCACAACAGACACAACTGAAATACAAAACATAATTAGAAGCTATTTTGAAAATCTATACTCCAACAAAACAGAAAACCTCGAAGACATCAACAGGTTTCTAGAGACATATGAATTGCCTAAACTGAACGAGGAGGACATACACAATTTAAATAGACCAATTTCAAGTAATGAAATAGAAGAAGTCATCAATAGTCTACCAACAAAGAAAAGTCCAGGACCAGATGGGTTCTCAGCCGAGTTCTACAAAACCTTTAAAGAAGAGCTCATTCCAATACTTCTCAAAGTATTCCATAAAATAGAAGAGGAGGGAACCCTCCTAAACTCATTCTATGAAGCCAATATTACTCTGATACCTAAACCAGACAGAGACACATCAAGGAAAGAAAATTTCAGACCAATATCCTTAATGAACATCGACGCAAAAATTCTCAACAAAATTTTAGCAAATTGCATACAAAAACATATTAAAAAGATAGTGCACCATGATCAAGTGGGTTTTATCCCAGGGATGCAAGGTTGGTTCAACATCAGGAAATCAATAAATGTCATTCACCATATCAATAGACTTAAAGTCAAGAATCACATGATTATTTCGATAGATGCAGAAAAAGCATTTGATAAAATACAGCACCTCTTCATGCTCAAAACACTAGAAAAAATAGGGATAGTGGGAACATTCCTGAACATTGTAAAGGCCATCTATGCTAAGCCCATGGCTAATATCATTCTAAATGGTGAAAAACTGAAAGCATTCCCTCTAAAAACTGGAACAAGGCAGGGATGCCCTCTTTCACCACTTGTATTCAATATCGTCCTTGAAACTCTAGCCAGAGCAATTAGACAGACCAAAGAAATTAAAGGGATACGAATAGGAAAAGAAGAACTCAAACTATCCCTATTTGCTGATGATATGATTGTATACTTAGAGGAACCAGGAAATTCCACCAGAAAACTTTTAGATCTCATAAGTGAATTCAGTAAAGTAGCGGGATATAAGATCAATGCACATAAATCTAATGCATTTTTATACATAAGCGATGAATCTTCAGAAAGAGAAATCAGGAAAACTGATTTCACAATAGCTTCAAAAAAAATTAAATACTTGGGAATCAATCTCACAAAAGAGGTGAAAGACCTCTACAATGAGAACTACAGAACACTAAAGAAAGAAATTAAAGAAAACCTTAGAAGATGGAAAGATCTCCCATGTTCTTGGATAGGAAGAATTAATATTGTCAAAATGGCCATACTACCAAAAGTGCTATACAGAGTCAATGCAATTCCAATTAAAATCCCAATGTTGTACCTTACAGAAATAGAGCAAGCAATTATGAAATTCATCTGGAAGAATAAAAAACCCAGAATAGCTAAAGCAATCCTTGGCAGAAAGAGGGAAGCAGGGGGTATCGCAATACCAGATCTTCAACTGTACTACAAAGCAATAGTAACAAAAACGGCATGGTATTGGTACCAAAATAGAAAGGTGGATCAAATGGTACAGAATAGAGGACACGGACACAAACCCAAATAAATACAATTTTCTCATACTAGACAAAGGGGCCAAAAATATGCAATGGAGAAAACATAGCCTCTTCAACGAATGGTGCTGGGAGAATTGGAAATCCATATGCAACAGAATGAAACTAAACCCATATCTCTCACCATGCACAAAACTAAACTCAAAATGGATTAAGGATCTCGGAATCAGACCAGAGACCTTGCATCTTATAGAAGAAAAAGTAGGTCCAGAGCTTCAACATGTCGGCTTAGGATCAGACTTCCTCAACAGGACTCCCATAGCACAAGAAATAAAAGCAAGAATCAACAACTCGGATAGATTCAAACTAAAAAGCTTTCTCTCAGCAAAGGAAACTATCAGCAATGCGAAGAAAGAGCCTACAGAGTGGGAGAAAATCTTTGCCAATCATACTTCAGATAGAGCGCTAATCTCCAGAATCTATAAAGAACTCAAAAAACTCTACACCAAGAATGCAAATAATCCAATTGACAAATGGGCTAAGGAAATGGACACTTCACAGAAGAAGATCTACAAGCAATCAACAAACATATGGAAAAATGTTCAACATCTCTAGTAATAAGAGAAATGCAAATCAAAACCACCCTAAGATTCCATCTCACCCCAGTTAGAATATCGATTATCAAGAATACAAGCAACAATAGGTGTTGGCGAGGATGTGGGGAGAAAGGTACACTCTTACATTGCTGGTGGGGCTGCAAATTAGTGCAGCCACTCTGGAAAGCAGTGTGGAGACTCCTTAGAAAACTTGGAATGGAACCACCATTTGACCCAGCTATCCCACTCCTTGGCCTATACCCAAAGGACTTAAAATCAGCATATTACAGAGATACAGCCACATCAATGTTCATAGCTGCTCAGTTCACAATAGCCAGATTATGGAACCAACCTAGATGTTCTTCAATTGATGAATGGATAAAGAAAATGTGGTATATATATACAATGGAATATTACTCAGCCATAAAGAATGATAAAATTATGGCATTTGCAAGCAAATGGATGAAACTGGAGAATATCATGCTAAGTGAGATAAGCCAATCTCAAAAAACCAATGGACGAATGATATTGCTAATAAGTGGATGACGACACATAATGGGGGGTAGGAGGGGTTAGTGTTAGGGTTAGAGTTAGGGTTAGGGAGCGGGGCAAGAATGGAGGAAGGAAGGACTGTATAGAGGGAAAAGAGGGGTGGGAGGGGTGGGGGGGAAGGGGAAAAAAAAAACAGAATGAATCAAACAACATTACCCTATGTAAATTTATGATTACACAAATGGTATGCCTTTACACCATGTACAAACAGAGAAATAACATGTATCCCATTTGTTTACAATAATAAAAAAAAAATAACGTGCCCAATCAACATTCACATTATAGGACTTAAGCAAAATTAGCAGTTTAATAACAGTTTTTATGGAGATTTAAAACTCTCTGATAAGTTTCCATAAATATTCCAGTTCAAACATGTTTTGTTTTTTAAAATAAGTAAAGAACTTTTCATATGGTCTGAAACAGATCTACTCTTAAAATACACATCAATTCTTTAAGACATTCTTTTAGAAGTCTTAGTATGCTACTAAGATTCATGAAATTCAATTTTTTCAATTGGTGTATCAGATCTGACACTGGTTGTATGACCTTGTGTTCTAGGTAATTACTTTCAATTTCTCCACTTTTAATACGGATGTAATGACACCTGTTTTTCAGGGTTGGGTACAGACATCATATTGTACATGCAAAGAATCTGGCATAGTTTTTGATACCATATTCTCAAAAAACATTAATTTTTGTTTCATTTCACCATTTTCTGTCCAAAAGGTGATATGCAGAATTAATATGAAAAATGCTATCCCACAGTCTAACTAGAATCTAGGTCTCTGTTTCCTTACTAGGTAGGGACAGAGGTGAAAGGGAGAATTTTTACCACCTAACTGGATTTCAGAGCCATTTACGTACAATATAGATAATATTCCAGACTAACTCTACTAAATGCTCTACACACTAGATGAAAAAAGACCTTCCCAAGTCACATTCAGTATCCATTCATGAGTATTTATTGAGAACTGGGAATAATGCTCAATGGTAGGGATATAACATTGAATAAAATATATAAATGTTTATGTTGTCATGGAACTTACATTTTGATGATCAAAAGACAATAAATTAACAAGTTAAGATTAACTCCTATGCTAAAATAAGAATTAAGAATGGATAAAGGGGGCTGGGGATAGATGTTGTGGGTTATTTTATACAGGATGCTCACAGCGGTACTCTCTATTAAAGTAACATCTGAGCAGAATCCAGAAGGAAATAAAAGGGTGAGTCACAAAGATATGGAGGAGAATATTCCATGTAGGGGGAATAGGAAGCTCAAAGGTCCTGAGGGAAGACTGTGCTTAAACATGTGGGAAGAAAGAAGGGAAGCAACATGGCTACAGTACACTGAAAGAAGGGAGAGTGGGTGGGGAATAAGATCAGAGAAGTACCCATGGTGGAGGAGGGGAGCGTGTCATGTAAAACATTCCAGACATGTCATAAATTCAGAACTCCAAGGACAAACAATACAGAAAACTTAGAGATAAGGGAAAAGCAGGTCACTTGGAAATGTTAAATAATTAGAATGTCATCTCAACAACCCTGAACATCAGGAAATGGAGAAATGTCTTCAAAATCCTGAGGTGAGGTAATTTCTAACCTAAAAGTTTTCACACTGCTGAAATCCGTCAAGATTGAATAAGGTAATTTAAGACATGCAAATTATATACAAATACAGTCTTTTTTGAAAAGGCTAAAGGAGAATATGATTCAGCAAAATAAGGGAATAAACCAAGAAAAAGGATGCCCTTTCACAGGTTTTACTCTTTTGTAGGAAGTTGTATAGGACATAAGGGGTTCACTGGGAAATAAAAGGAAGTCCCCATGATGTGACTGTGGATCCCAGGATGAGCAACTTCTGAAGCAAAAATAGACAGAAAGATATAGGAAAGATATTCCCAAAACAGATCAAGTTGTGAGAAATAACTTTTTTATATTGGTAGGAGGTTCACACTTGTTGACATCTGGGTATGAATTACCAGTAGATACATAGAAATCTAAACAAAGGAATAAGATAATTATTTAGGAAAATGAACTAAAAAAATTATAAGTAAGAAATATGGTTTACTACTCAACACATGCTGTGAATTCAGGTGATTTTAAAGTAAAAAAATGACTAAATAAAATTTATGATACCATTGTATTAGCATGGATAAGAGAACTATGATAAAAAAGAGGTGGTGAAGGAAGAAAAGGAAGGATTTAAAAAGTAAAAAGGAAAGATGAGATGTATGTAAAGGCAGGCAAACAGAATGAGAATCCAGAGAAGGATGAGAATATATGAAAGAATAAAAGGGGTGTTTTATTTCAAGAAATAATTTAAATTGATGGGTTTGACAAACTATAGCAAACTATCCAAAGAGAATAAAGTAAGATTTCTTCTTATACAATATATATACAAGGGCAAAGGAGACATTATTATCCCTGACTAGAAGTCCAAAAAGAAAATGTAGATATGGTGGCATCTAGTCTCCAAATATACCCCCAATGATCAGGCCCATATGGATTTGTGCACTCATGTAGTTCTCTCCCACAGTGGATCTGGGATAGGATGTGACCCGTTCTAACCAATGAAATGTGTGTATTTGTGGGCAACAAGGTGATGTTCCAGGATTTACCTGCTCAGGCAATAAAAAGCTGCTGCAGTTCCAACTTTTGTGCTTTTGGGAACCAAGTGTCTGAATGTAATTTCTTGCAGGAGAATCCTTACAGAGACACCAGATGTGGGTCCTGAGTCTTCCTCAGAATCCTGGTGGAGATTCCAGGGGACTTAGTTCTAGGAGTCATCTAACTGTAACGATGAGTGAGATCTCACACAAGACAAGCAGAATTCCTAGCTGAACATAGTCATTGAACCATGAGAAATAATAAAATAATTTTGGTTTTAAATCCCAGTGTATTTTGAGGTGGTCAGTTACAAAACAAGAAAAAAGAAACATATTTGTAAGATAATCTTTAACACAATGTACAGAATCTGCTGGAGAAATATCCATATTGAAAGTTAGATGCTCGAAGAGGAAATAAAAACATACAGGATTATGTAAAATTTTAAAGAGTAGCACATTTGAAAAAATTATTCGGGCTGGGGAGATAGCTCAGTTGGTAAAGTGCTTGCCTTGCAAGCACAGGGCCCTGGGTTCGATCCCCAGCACCGCAAAAAAACAAGAAAAAAAAATTCTTCAATGCAAATTTAAAGAATAACCTAAATAAAAAATTTACAAACCTGACCGGTGCACACCTGTAATCTCAGCAGCTCAGGAGGTTGAGGCAAGAGGATCACCAAGTTCAAAGCCACCTCAGTAATTTAGTGAGGCCCTAGGCAACTAAGCAAGACCCTGTCTCAGAAGAAAAAATATAAAGGCCTGGGAATGTGGCTCAGTGGTTAAGTACTCCTGCGTATAATTCCCAGTTTACAAACTTAGAAAAAAACAAATCAATAGAAAAATGGACAAATATACAATTAAGGAATTCAAAAAAGAAAAATTCCAAATGTAAATCAAATTAAAGATGCTCAAAGTTACTAGTAGAGAAATTCCAAAATTGAAGTCGAAATGAGATATATTTAGTCAAAAATTAAAGAAGCTACAATTTCTACTGCCAAGAGGAATGTGAGAAAAGATCATTTCACAAGTGAGAATTTTTATATTTAGGGAAAACAACCAGACAGTGTGTATTAAGATTAATCAAATAAACACAAGATAAAAATATAAAGAATACTTATCAAAAGAGAAAATGTGAATAAATTAGAGTATATTTGTATCATGGTATATGCTATAGCCTTTAAAAATATTGAAACTGTTTCACTAATTGACTTGAAGGAATTTCTATATAGTATTTTTAGCAAGAAAAGCAAGTTGCAGAAATGTGTAATTCCAATTATTACAATGTAAGTAACAAAGGAAAAAAATCATGTTTTTATTTCTCTGTGTGTGTGTGTGTGTGTCTCTCTCTACATATAAATACTAAAATATGGAGAAATATAGGGAAGAATAGATAGAAGAGTAAGATGGGTTTAGGAAGGCAAGAGAAAAGCTACGAGAAAAACAGAAGAATCTTAGAAAGTATTTATGATAGGAACACAGTGACATATTCAGTAAAAATTATGTGCATGTATACAGATAGTTAGCAAATAAGGTTAGATCATCACTTCATTCCTTATATGCAAATAAATTACAAGTATACAATTCTAAATATAATAAATTAGCTAATTGGAAGATAACATGTGACTACTAATCTGATCTCTTCAACTTTCTAACTACAGAAGCATTTGAAGAAATGAAGGTGGAAAAAAAATCACTGCATTAGATATTTATAATAAAAACCTCTATTAAAAAAAGAACCTAATTTAAGACAAATGACAAAGTATTTTAAAAGGAGTATTAAAAATTGCTATTACAAATGCATAAAGCATTTATAATATAAGAATTCACAGAAACTGAAAAAGAAGAACAGCAGCAACATTGAAACCATAAAGAAAAAATAGCCAGAGAGAATATATACAAAGTTCATATAAAAACATGAGTGGTGCTGGGCGAGGTGGCACATGCTGGTAATCCAAGTGGCCTGGGAGGCTGAGGCAGGAGGATCGCCAATTCAGACAGCCTCAAGCAAAAGCGAGGCACTAAGCAACCCAGTGAGACCCTGTCTCTAAATAAAATACAAAATAGGGCTGGCTCAGTAGTCAAGTGTCCCTGAGTTCAAACCCTGGTACCAAAGAAAACAAAAGAACATAAGTGTCTAATATGATCAAAACTATAAATTAAAAAAATGCAAATTATCACTTCAGATCTTTTAAACTAGCAGATTTTAAAAATGATAATATTTATGGCAGGATGAAATTCAGAAGGGAATATCATTCACTAATATTGGAATACGATCTTATGGAAGGCAATTTCAAATTATGTACTAAAGAAGTTACTGTCCTCTCATTCCATAATTTGACTTCCTGGGACCCATCAATAGAAAATAATCAGATATTGATAACCATTTATAAAACATCTGCACTGTAAATTAAGAGAGTGAGACAGAGAGGCATAAACATAACATTAATAGAGTTCATTTATAATAAAATTTTACACAGACATTAAGAAGAGTATTTTAAAGGATATATGGTAAGAGAAAAAACTGGTAATGATAAATTGTTAAATCTAAACAGTATACTCTAATTTGCATCTATAACGATGCAAATTTTAAAAGTTAAGATTGTACTTACTGAAAAATTCTAGATTATAAAATTTTTTAAAGAATGGTTATATGTAGATGGCAAAATCATACATGATTTTTTAAATACTTTCTGTATTTTTCATATTATCCATAATTATCTTTTATAACTTGTAAGCTAATATGGTTAATATTTTTAAAATGTTTCTTTAAGCTTAATGGATTAAATGTTTAATCAGGCAAACATTTTGTCACTGGGAAATTTAACCTGAAGCTCTCAGACTTTCTTAACTTCTATGAAAAATGTTACATATTTGGGAGGGAACCCAGAGTTTCATTAGTCCCAAAGACATCTATGAGAAATTTAAAAAAGATATTTTTAAAAAGAAAATAAACATATCCTGATAAAAATATTTCAAAGTTATTTTAGAAAAAAAACTGTTCACATTTTACTCAAGATAGGTCTAACAGAAGAACTGGTTGCTGATTTGTTCAGAGAGTACTCAAACTAATTATTCAAGGCCCTCCTCTACTTTATCAATTGCCTTAGTAAAATTCCTAAAACTCAAGAAATAAAATCAAGAAGCAGTAAGTGGGATGGCACCTAATTAAAAAACTTCTGCACAGCAAAGGAAACAAAGACTGTGAAAAAAGAGCCTACAGGGATAGGAGAAACTTTTTTTTTTTTTTTTAGGGATAGTAACTTTGCTAGTTACTCTTCTGATACAATATTAATATCCAGAATATATAAAGAACTCAAAACACCACCACCACCAAAAACCCCAATCAATAAATGGACAAATCAACTAAATAGTTTCAAAAGAACAAACACAAATGACTAAAAAATATATTTGAAAACTGTTAAGTATCCTTAGCAATCAGGGAAATACAAATAAACACTATACTGAGACTTGATCTCACTTAAGTTAGAAAGGCAAACATCAAGAATACATATAATAACAAATATTGGTGAGGATACAAAGAAAAAGGAATAATTATAGAATTTTTGGTGGTATTGTAAATTAGTACAACCATTATGAAAATCAGTATGGAGGTTCCTCAAAACATTAGCAATGAAACCACCATATGAAAAAGCTATACCATGCCTTGGTATGTATCTGGAAGTCAGCATCCTACAGTGAGACATGCATAGCCATGTTTATAGCAGCACAATCCACAATACTTAAGTTATGAAACCAGTCAAGGTTTCGGTCAACTGATAAATGGATAAAGAATACCTGGTATGTAAAAACAATGGAATTTTACTCAGTCATAAGGAAGAATAAAATTAGGTCATTTGCAGGAAAATGGAATGAACTGGAGAACATTATGCTAAATGAAATAAACCAGGTGTAAAAAGTCAAAGGTAGAAAGTTTTCTCTCATATGCAGAGGCTAGAGAGCAATAATGAATTAAAAAGGGGAATCTTACAAAATAGAGGGAGGAACAATAGACTGCAAAACTTCTTTACTATAAATCTATAATTAGTTTTTATAATCCTAAGAGAATACTATTTCTAAGCAATCAAAATAAGTGAATACAGCACATAAGCTATACATATATAATTTGAAGAAAAGCCATGATTTCTTTAAAAAGGTCTAAAGATATGTTATTCTTTGTATAAAAACTAAAACATTTGGTACATACTAAGTTGGCAATTCATTAAATTACACTGTATATATTTAATGGACTGATTTTTAAATAATCAAATAGTTACTAAAAATCTTAGTATTATTTTCAAAGAAGTATCAAACTTAGATTTAACTGTCAGATATTTCCAGGGAAAGATTATGGTCCTGTTTTTTTATACCACATTTTAAAATTAATTCCCAAGGTCACTGATTTGAAAGGACTATTTCACTTCTCTTTAAAGTTTAGAAGGGCATGAAAAAAAAAATATCCAAGTCTGCTGAACATACTTTCCTCTTTATTGGTCCTGAAAAGTTATGACATAGAATCTATCTATTTAATTATACCAGGTCAAAAAACAGGAAGATGCATTCAAGTCATAACACCACTAATAAGAATAAACTACTTCCTTTGAAAAGTGTTTTAATATGCGGATGGGCAGTATACAAATATTTCAAACCTACTTTAGTAAGGTGTGAAATTTTTTAAAAAAATCAATAGCAAAATATCAAAATGAAAGGAAGGAAATAAAAACATATGTTTGTGCTCTATTCAGCAGCACAGATACTAAAATTGGAATGATGCAGAGAAGATTAGCATCCCCTGAGCAAGGATGCCACATTTGTGAAATGAAATGCTCCAAATTTATAAATAAAAAAATTAAAAAGCAATAAAAAGCACTGGAGATGTAGCTCTGTGGTAGTACACCTGGGAGCTCAATCCCCAGTACCACAAAACATGAAGACATAAAAAGAATTTTAGCTGCTCAATTCACAATAGCCAGACTGTGGAACCAACCTAGATGTCCTTCAATTGATGAATGGATAAAGAATCTGTGGTATATATATACAATGGAATATTACTCAGCTATAAAGAATAATAAAATTATGGCATTTGCAGGCAAATGGATGAAATTGGAGAATATCATGCTAAGTGAGATAAGCCAATCTCAAAAATCCAAAAGACGAATGATCTCACTGATAAGTGGATGATGACACATAATGAGGGGTGGGAGGGGGGCAAGAACAAAGGAAGGAGGGACTGTATAGAGGGAAAAGAGGGGTGGGAGGGGTGGGGGGGAAGGAAAAAAATAACAGAATGAATCAAACCTCATTACCCTATGTGAATGTATGATTACGCAAATGGTATGCTGTTACTCCTTGTACGAACAGAAACAACATTTATCCCATTTGTTTACAATACAAATAAATTTAAAAATAAATAAATAAATAAAATGTTTGCCAGGACTTATTTATGAGTATTTCGGTAATAGTAAATAATTCAGTTTTTGCTCTGAGATATGTTTCCATCAGTTTCCCTCCCTCCCCAAAAAAAAAAAAAAAAAACTAACGAAATCTATAAACTAGCACAGTTTTTAAAAAAAATCAGAAAAGACTTACCTTTTTCTTGCTTACTTAAAATTCACAAGAAATTTTGAATTAGAACATCTCTTACAGAAAGAAAAAAAAGCTTTTAACTTTTTTAACTGGCTACAGGATTTTGCAGTTGGTAAGACTCATATCAGGGCACTAGGGTAATGGATAGTGATCTGACATAGTCACTGGCATCAGGAGTATGGTCAGTTTTACAGGCCACACACTTGTTGCATTTGCTATTGGTACATGAAATCAGTCACACAAATAAACGAGTGTGGCTGTACTCTAATATAACTCTACTCATAAAAATAATCATAGGGCCAAATGTGGCATAGCTTTTGCTGGCCTCTGAGAAAAATACAAAAACTACATAAAGTCAGGGGGAAAAAATGGTATGATATAAAATAAAACAAAAAATGGAACAAAAATAATAGCATCCAATAAAGAACATGAAGTTAATTTGAACTTTGCAATTCATATCTGTACATGGAGATAAATAGAAAAACAAAAAATTATAATTAGGTTTTATTAACAATACAGATGTCTTGATATAACCTTATAAAGTCTTATCCAAACAGCATTCATTACTTGGTTTATATAATTCCTGCCCCCCACCATTCATGTTATTGCAGTTTTCAGTACTGTGAATGGTGTATTAGGCACCTGCTATGCAATGCCAGACCTAGTTCACAACTATTTATTTTTGTTAGAGTTATCAACTGCTGAACATGCCATTCCTATTTTTGTAGTAATTAGTGTTTTAGATGTCATAGTAGATACAGGGTATTCATTTTCATGCCATATATTATTCACCACTGTTGTTTGTTTCTGCCTTTTCTGTGAGCTACTGGGAATCTACGGAGACGCTGCAAGTTCAGACACTGCTGCGGAGTTAAACCAAAACCAAGCGAAGACACAGTACATCTTGTTCTACACACAAATGAACCATGAGAGGCTAATGACAAGGAAATAACAGAAATTTTCCAAACCTGGAAAGTGAGATGGACAACCAGCTATAGGAGATATTCAGAATATCAAATAGATAAGATGAAGAAAGAATGTCTTTATAATACATGAAACTCAAATGCCTAACATAAAAAACAAGGATAGAATGTTAAAGTCTTAAGAGAAAAACATTAGGCCACATTTAGAGGCAAGCCAATCAGAATTACTTGTGATTTCTTAAAACAAACTCTAAAATCCAGGCAGGCTTGTGTTCTAAGTCATGAAAGAAAATAACTTTCAGCCAAGATTGCTACATTGAAAAAAGGTATCCTTCAGAATTGAATAAGAAATAAAAGCATTCCAAGTTAAGCAGAAACTAAAAGAATTCCTGACTACTAAGCTGGCACTACAGAATATATTTGAAGAAATACTACACAGAGGAAGCTCCAGAAATCACAAATGACAAATCCATTTGAAAACCAGCTAAGCAAATGAGAAACAGGACCAAATTAAACATTAGAAATACATCAACATGACAATAATCAATAAATACCTCTCTACAATCACAATGAATTAAATGGTCTCAATTCCCAATTAAAAGACGGAGGCAAGAAGAATGGAATAAAAAATAAGACTCAACTATATATTGTCTTATATGCAAAGACAGTCAAAGGTTGAAAGTGAAAGAATGGAAACTGATATATGATGCAAATGGTGCCCTGAAATAAGCAGAAGTAGCTACTACCATATTAGACAAAGCAGACATCAAGCCAAAATTAATCAGAAGAAACAAAAGAGGTCACTTTGTACCAGTAAAAGGAACAATCTAATGAGAAAATAGTATGAAGGTAAATATTCATGTCCCAAATGTTGGTGCATCTAATTACATGAAACAGACACTACTCCACTTAAAAACTCAGATAAACCTCAGTAAAAAAATCCTGGGTAATTTCAACATACCTTACACCAACAGATAGGTCATCCAAACATAAACTCAGTAAAGATTCTTTTTACCCCCAATATAATATAAATCAAATGGACTTAACAGACATCTATAAAATACTTTATCTAACAAGAGTTAAATGCACTTTCTTTTCAGCTGCTCAAGGAACCTTCTCCAAAGAAGCGAACTATTGTTTAGGTTAAAAAGAAACTCTTAGAAAAAAAAGAAATCAGTATAGTTCCTTGTATCTTATCAGATTATAATGAAATGAAACTAGAAAATACATAACTATACATGAAATCTACAGAAACTATATAAACACATGATAACTAAACAATGCACTTTTGAATGATGAAGAGGTGACAGAAGTTATTGAAAGAAAATTTAATAATGCTTAGAATCAAACAAGAGTAGTAATACAATAGACCCAAACCTCTGGAACACTATTAAGTTAGTTCCAAAAAGGCAAGTTTTATAGCCGTGTAAATCAGAAAAATCCAAATAAAATACCAAATAATGCCTCTCATGGCCCTAGAAAAACAAGAACAAACCAATTATATAACCAGTAGATGGGAAGAAATAATTCAGATCAGAGTCAAAGTCAATGAAATAGAGAACTTAAAAAATATATATAAACGAGCAAGGAAGAGTTTTTTTTTTTTTTAAATAAGAGAGAATAAACAAGATTAGTGAACCCTTAGCAAAACCACCTTTAAAAATGTTGGCGAATAGGAAGACCCAAATTAATAGAAATGAAAAAGAGAAATCACCACAGATATTACAGAAATCCAGAGGATCATTAGGGGTTATTTTGAAAACATATACTTCAATTGAGGTAATCTAAATTAAAAGGACATATTTCTAGACACATATAACATGCCTAATTAACAAAGATACGGAAAACCTAAACAGTTCAATAATAAGCAGTGAGATAGGAGTAATAACAAGTCTTCCAACAAAGAAAAGCCCAGAATCAGATGAATTCTCAATTGAATTCTACCAGACCTTTAAAGAAAAACCAATGCCAATGCTCCAAATATTATCCCATAAAACAGAAAGAAGTGGGACACTTCCAAATTCATTGTAGGAAGCTATTATCACCTTAATACCAAAACTACATAAGAACACATTAAGTAAAGAAAACTACAGACCAATACCCCTAATGAATTTAAATGCAAAAAAATCCTTAACAAACTATTAGCAAATCATATTCAACAACATATTAAGAAGACTGCATCTCATGACCATGCTGCTTTCAATCTAGGGATGCAAGGATGGTTTTACATATGCAAACAATAAATGTAATTCACCACATAAACAGAATTAATGATTAAAAAATCAGGGTCATCTCAAGAGATTCAAAGATTTTTCCATAAAATTCAGCACCTATTAATGATAAAAACACTCAAGAAACTAGGGATAGAAAGAACTTACATTAAAATCCTAAGGGTTATATACAACAAACTCAAAGCCAACATGATAGTGAATGGGGAAAGCATGAAGAGAGAGTCTACAGAATGGGAGAAAATCTTTGCCAGCTACTCCTCTGATAGAGCATTAATATCCAGAATATATAAAGAACTCAAAAAAAAAAAAAAACACCCCAAAATAATCCAATGAATAAGTGGGCAAAAGAACTAAACAGAAATTTCTCAAAAGAAAAAATACAAATTGTTCAAAAAAATATGAAAAAATATCAACATATCTAGCAATCAGGGAAATGCAATTTAAAACTATGCTAAGATTTCATCTTACTCCAGTCAGAATGGCAATAATTAAAAATACAAAACATAATAAATGATGGCAAGGATGTGGGGGGAAAGGTACACTTGTACACTATTGATGGAACTGCAATCTAGAACCACCATTTTGGAAAGCCATATGGAAATTCCTCAAAAAAAAAAAAAATGGAACCACCATGTGACCCAGGTATCTCACTCCTTGATATTTTATCCAAAGAACTAAAATCCACATAGCAATACAGGCATCTCAATGTTTATAGAAGCACAATTCACAACAGTGAAATTATGGACTCAAACTTGTCAATGCATGAATAGATTAAGAAATTGCAGTATATACACACAATGGAGTTCTACTTTGCTTTAAAGAAGAATGAAATTATGGCATTTGCTGGTAAATGGATAGAAATGGAGAACATTCAACTAAGTGAAATAAGACAAACTCAGAAACTTCAAGATCTAATATTTTTCTCATATGTGGAAGATAGAGTAAAATAAAGATAAGAAGGTGGGAAAGAGGGGATATCATAAAAATATAGGGAAGATCAGTAGTGCAGAAGAAGGAGCCAGAGAGGCAGAGAGGAGAGGGATGGGAAAGGAAAGGCAATGAGGAATGAATTCTTACAAAATCATGTTTATGTACATATATAAATACACCACAGGGAATTTCACCTTTCTGTATAAATAAAAAGAACCAATCAAATATAAATAAATAGATGAGTGAAAAGAAGTCTAGCAGAGTAGAGGAAGAAGAATGGGGAAGGGGAGAGAGGATGGGAAGGAAAAGGAGGGAAAATGGGGGGATTACAAACTGAAATCAAATTCCATGCATGTATGATTTTGTTGGGGTAAACCGAACTATGACATATAACTATAAAGATCTTATTTTAAAAATACGTTTAAAAAATAAAATAATTTAAACAAAACAACTACAAAAAAGGAAGGACAGAAGGAAAGAAGGAAGGAAGGGAAGGAGGGAGAGAAAAGTATACAATTCTTTTTTCCAGCACTGGGGATTGAACCCAGGGCCTTTTACATACCAGGCAAGCACTCTACAACTGAGCTACATCTCATCCTTTTGTAAAAAAATTTAGATAGGGTCTCCCTATGTTTCCTACACTGGTCTCAATGTTGAGATTCTCCTGCCTTATCCTTTCAGATAGCAGGGTATACAAGCCAGGGCATACACCAGCACTGAAGACTTTGACATTTAAAAACATTTCTCCAATGTTTTCACGTTTTCGAATGCAAAGTAGAAGCACAACACATTAGACATTGTGGTTTTACTATATTCTCATGTGACCTCAAATAGTGAACTACATGATACTGATTACTAATAATCATGCTGAATGACAAAGAAGCCCCACAATTTCAACATGCATTCTTAATTAAAATGTTAACAATGATAAGGAAGTCCAAACAAACCTACAACAAGTTACAAGCTTTAACTTGTTACATTTAAGTTATTCTCTCTCTTCCTTGTGAGAGATCTTTCCCTCCCTTATATGTGTAGGTAAGAAATTAAACCTCAACATCCTGCTGTGTAATCTATTTCTGTTTAGAAATTTTAGCAAACAAATCTCACCAGAGAACTGGTGATTATTTTGGTTCTTGTCCTACAGAATCAAGACTAAAGCAAGCTTTTACATTCAATCTGCTGTCATTTATTTAAATATTTATTGGATACCCCACTAAATAGTAGCCATTAGGAGGTTAGGAAGTAGGGTGTTACAGTGGAGGAAAAAACCAAAGCAATCATGGTCCCTATGTTGAAGTAGGTTCATTATGATAGAGAATAAACAAACAAATACAAGATTTTCAAGTCAAATGTCAAAAAAATCAGTTCACTGAAATAGAGTCTAAGGCATGGGAAGACACCTGTATTAGAAAGGGTGTTAAGGAATAACTCTATAAGTAGATGACATTATAAGTAAGATTTGAAACCTAAAAGATTATAAGGCTGGAGAAAAGTGATCCAGATTAGCATATCAGGTAGGCAGAGGAAGGAACATGTAAAAATAGCTTCAGACTGCGCGAGAAACAGAGAAACATGAATGAACAAATGAGGACAAAGAAAATGGCAACAGCCATTTGTTCACGAATCTTCAAAATTAGTGAATAGTAAATGGCAACTTTCCAAGTAAGAAAAAATATTTATAAAATGGAAATTTCCTGCAAGAGCAGAGATTAATTAATTCATTCATTCATAAATAAGTACCACCAGATTACAACCATGCAATAGCTCCTATCTGATAAAATCACAGTCATCCAGTTTTACTAACTTCAAATTTATAATTGGCAGGACATGTTGGACACTGAAACTCAGCTTTTACTCCTTGTGAAGATAACAACTTTGCATTGAAGTTATAAACAATTCAGAATTTTCAAGAAACATTCAATGGCTTCTAATGACTGAAATAATCAGTAATATGAAAATTAAAAGCAGAGTTATTAGTTTTAAGTATATGAGTCAAGAAAGGACAGATCTTGTATTTAATTTGTAACAGAGTGAGCTAAACTGTTTCACTCCAGTTGAGCTGCTACAGTTCCCTTTCATTCATCTAATCATCTAAAATGATAACAGCAGTAAAATAAAAATTGAAGAAGCAGTAGCGAAGGTAGAGTCAACGTTAATGGCAGTGCCCATCTGTTGACTACTTAAGGCCTTGTCCAAATCTCTACCATCTCCTACTCCTCTGTCAGGTACTGGTCACTGCAATGGGCCAAATGATTTCCACACTGCTGCTATGAATTCGAAACTACAGCCCCATCAGGATGGAATCATCTCCCCAATTTTGTCGAGCTAACACCTACTCAACCTTCAAAATTCAGTTCAGGTTCTATATCCTTGAGAAACCTTGCATAACTCCCTGGTACTCAGAGTGTCCAGAGCACTACTAAATAAACAGTGGTACTGTGTGTGCCAAAAGGGTAGAATGTCTTCTCTATCTCCACCACTCATCTTCCAAATAACTTTTGGTCAGAAATCACATCGTAGCCCATTATTCATTTCTAGCATTAGAGTAGGTGCTCAATATATTGATTACTGAATGAATGAATATGTCAAGTACTAAACTAGGAATATAAACATGGTGTAACAAATCCTTTTGATATTTTATTGATAAGAATAGTTTCAGAAAGAAATTGAAGAAGACCTTTGAAGATGGAAAGACCTGTCATGTTCTCGAACAGGCAGAATTAATAGTCAAAATGGTCATGCTACAAAAAATGCTATACAGATTTAGTGCAATTCCTATTAAAATTCCAATGACAGTCTTCATAAAATAAAAGTAGTCATAAAATTCATTTGGAAAAATATGAGCCCCTGATAGCCAAAGCAATCCTTAGTGAGAAAAGTACAGCAGGAGGCACCACAATACCAGACTTAAATTATCCTACAGAGTTATAGTAACAAAAACAGCATGGTATTGATACCAAAACAGACATGAAGACCAATAGTACAAAATAGAAGACACAGAGACAAACCCACATAAATAGTTATCTCATACTAGACCAAAGGTGCTATAAACATAGACCAAATGGTCCTGGGAAAACTATAAATCCACATATAGCAAAATGAAATTAAAACCTATCTCTCATCCCAAACAAAATTCAACTCAAAGCAGATAAAGGACTTAGGTATGAGACCAGAGACCCTGCACCTACCAGAAGAAAAAGTAGACCCAAGTCTCCATCATGTTGGCTCAGGAACCTAATTCCTCAACAAGACTCCTAAAGCACAGGAAGTAAAATCAGGAATCAATAAATGGGATGGTATCAAACTAGAAAGCTTCTTACAACAAAGAAACAATCAAGAATGTGAAGAGAGAGCCTACAGAATGGGATAAAATCATTGCCACCTGCAACTTGGATAAAGAATTTATCTCCAGGATATTTAAAGAACTCGAAAAACTTAACACCAAAAAAACCCTAATAGCCCAATCAATAAATGGACAAAGGAACGTAACAGGCACTTCACAGAAGAAGAAATACGATAAGTCAACAAATATATGAAAAACTATTCCACCTCTCTATCAATTAGAGAAATGCAAATTAAAACTACACTGAGATTCCATCTCACTCCAGTTAGAATGGCAATCATTAAGAATACAAATAACAATAAATGTTGGGGAGGATGTGGGGACTGTAAATTGGTGCAACCAATTCTGGAAAGCAGTATGGAGATTCCTCAGAAAACATGGACTGGAACCACTATTTGACCCAATTATCCCACTCCCTGGTAGTTACCCAAAGGACTTAAAATCAGCATACTATAGTGACACAGCCATATCAATGTTTATAGGAGCTCAATTCACTAAACCATGGTACTAACCTAGGTGCTCTACAACAGATGAATGGAGAAAGAAAATGTGGTACATATATATGAGGGAATATTACTCAGCTATAAAGAATAATGAAACTATGGCACTTGCTGATAAATGAATAGAACTGGAGACTATCATGGTAAGTGAAATAAGTCAATCCCAAAAAACCAAAGACTGAATGTTCTCTCTTATATGCAAATGGTAACACACAATAAGTGTGGGGGAGGACAGAAGTTCACTGGATTAGACAAAAGGGGAATGAAGGGGAAGGGAGAGAGAATGGGAATAGGAAAGACAGTAGAATGAATTGGACATAACTTTCCTATGTTCTTTCATGAATACACAGCCAGTGTAACTCCACATTATGTACAACCACAAGAATGGGAAGTTATACTCCATGTAAGTATAATATGTCAAAATACACTCTACTGTCATGTATATCTAAAAAGAACAAACTTTAAAAATTGAATAATAGTTTCAGAGATGGAAAATAACTTGATCAAGGTCTCAGTTACTGGATGATGGGGTTAGGAATAAATTCAGTCTGGCTGGGTTTCAAACCAGGTGACCCCTATGCTGTCAAATAAAGGAATTATCTCAGATTTTAAGTTCTTAGATCTTAAGTTCTTGAGTGGAATTCCTTTCACTTTGAAAGTTGAGCCTTCAATCACTGACCAATAGAAGAATCATTTTAAAGCATGAGACTAAAATTTCTGTTTAAAAATTTTTTTAGTATTTGAAATTGCATTGATGAACTTCTCAAAGCTTTAATAATTATACATACAGCTTGAATTCTCTAAAGTAACAGTTCTCAATTTTACACTGTAGATTATTTCATGAGAGAAAAAATGAATGAATGAACCACCAACTCCACCTATACTCACTATGCCATTGAAAAGAAATCTCATCATTATTCTTGGGAAGAATGCATAGAGAAAATACCTTAGAAATATCATAAGTAAATTATTAATCCATGCCATAAAACAACTACAGACATTGTCATATTGTAAACTGTAGAATTTCAAGAAACCAGCTGGCAGACCACCCAGAGAATCCTGAGAGACCATCGGCAATCTGTGAGGACTATACTTTGGGAATTATGGTTATAACAAATGAAATTGCTTTCTCCTTAGAAACTCAGGAAATTTGATTTTTTTTTTTTTGTTAGGGGACCACATGTCCTTAAGCCAAAAATATCAAAGTATTAAGAACCCTAAATTATTTTAGAACACTGTTCTAACCCGAGATTACCTTGTTGATGGGAGGTAGTCATGTAGTTACACTTAATAAAGTAATGATCTTCTAACTTAGATGAATGAACATATGTATTATTGTTGGTTATAAACATAGGAACATAGCTACAATTTAGTTTTTTTTTTCCACTTCCTTCTTTTTAAACAATGGAATCACCCCTGTTCTGTAATACAGCTTTCTCTTTTTCTTCTCCAGGATTTTACCTTAAAAAAATGAATTTTATCTAACATAGCTAATGTCAGTACCTAAAACATAAACACATTCAAACCACTTTATTATTTAAAGTGGTCTGCCTAAATGGTTATATTCTTATGTCTATAATGCTGTCATCACTGAGAGCATTTTGCAAATGCCTTCTCAATTTCTGGGCTGCAGAAGAGAGTATTCCTGACATATTGTAGTAAAGACCCAAATATTTATTTATTAGTGGCTATGTACCATAAAAATAAACTTGTAACAATAGTGAGAAAAACCTCAAATGAGAACAAAGGAGGGGGACTAGCCCTATCTACATTTTAAAAATGTACTATAAAACCTGTTTAACTAAATAAATGTAGTACTGGCATATAAATAAGCTAGCACAACATGGTAGAAAATTTCAGAAATAGATCCAAGTATACCTGGAATTTCAGAATTTAATTTTTAATGTGTTGAGAGAAAGGTGAAGATATAAAACACCACTTAATAAATATCTAAATACTAAATGTCATAAATATCAATGTATTGGAAAATACCTAAAAGCTCATATAATACAGACTGGCTGAAAAAAGTATAGTACAGTAACACAGTGTAGTACTAAGTAGCTGTGAAAAAGAAAATGGAGAATTTCCCTATGAAATGATATGGAGTCATTTTCATGATATACTGCTAAGTGAAAAAGCAAATATCTCTGAAGATATTTATATATACATGTGTATATACACACATAACCACAGGGGTATGCATATGCATATATGAATGGATAAATACATACATACATATGGATATGTTATGTATATATACAAATATAAAGAAAATGGGACTTTCATGAAAACACTTTTTATTGGGGTTTTATTGCCCTGCATAAATATATAGGAGTGAGACTGTAGGGTCCTGTGGTAAGGGTATAAGAAAATGAAAAACTGATTTCTCAAGTGTTTGTACCATATTATATTCCCATCAGCACGTCATCCTCACCAAAACCAGGCAATGACACCTTTTAGTTTTTAGCCATGGTAATAGAGATATAGCAGTACCACATTGGAATATTTCATTTTTCTCATAACTAATGATCTTGAGCATCTTGGTTATTGGTCATTTACATATGTTCTTTTTTGAAGTATTATTTATCACATTATTACAGATAAGAATATTTTATATGTTCTACATAGAAATACTTTGTCACACAAATGTATTACAAATATTTTCTGTCTGTGATTTGCATTTCGGTTTTTGTTTTTTATGGTAGTAGGGATGAACTCAAGGGTGCTCTTCCACTGAGCTGTATCTCCAGCCCTTTTATATCTTATTTTGCAACAAGGTCTTGCTAATTTGCTCAGTCTGGCTTTAAACTTTCAATCTACCTGCCTTAGATTTCCAAATCATTTGGATTACACGTGTTCATCACTATATCCAGCTTTGATTTTGAGATGGGATCTTTTATGTTGTCCAAATTCTTGAACTCAAGTAATCTTCCTGACTCAGCCTCTTGGGTAAGCTGGGACTACAGTGTAGATCATCACTAATTTCTTGTTATCATTTTCTTTTCTTTATTTCATCGATTTTGTTGTTCTCCTCCCCCCACCCCCTACTTTTCTTTTTCTATTTCTTTTTTGGTTGGAATGATGGTGATAGGGATTGAACCTGAGACACTTTACCACTAAACTACAACCTGAGACTTCTCATTTTATTACTTTGTGACAGGTGAGACAGGGTTTTGCTAAGTTGCTAAGGGCCTCATAAGCTGCTGAGGCTAGCCTCAAACTTAACAATCCTCCTGGCTCAGCTTCCACTATCACTGGATGGGCCAAGATACCCAGCCCTGCTACACTTTTAATAGAGGTTGCATTCATTGGACAAAAATCATGCTGAACAATAAAAGCCATTCTAAACCATGAACAATCATTTCATCAATATATTCAGATCTTCTTTAACTTCACTTAGCAATGTTTTGGAGTTTCAGTGTACAAGACTTACATAGATTTTGTCAAATTTATCCTGAACACATTATATTTTAAATGGTACTTTAAAAAGCAGTTTAAAAATTCTGTTATTTTGCTGGTGTCCAAAAAATACAACCAGTTTTTATAGATTGACCTATTCTGGCCTTGCTAATTTCACTTACTAATTCTAGTAAATTTCTTTTGTGAACTTTACAGGATCTTCTATGTACATGATTATGTTGTCTGCAGTTTTACTTTTTTCTTTTTATCTGATAGGGATTTTAAATTTTCTTATCTTCCCTATTACAATGATTAGGATGTCCAATACTTGGCAATTGGGGCATCCTTGTTTTTTAATTATTGTTATTGTTGTTTTCTACCATGGATTGAATCCAGGAACACATAACCACTGAGCCACATGCCTAGCACTTTAATTCCAAGACAGAGTGTTGCTGAATTGCTCAGAGCCTCACCAGGTTGCTAAGGCTGGCTTTGAAATTGGGATCCTCCTGCCTTAGCCTCCTGAGTTGTTGGGATTACAGGTGTGCACCACTGCACCTGGTATTGCTCTCATTCTTAAGAGGAAAACATATAGTCTTGAATTTTACTAAGAAGGTTTGCTGTTTTGGACAAGGTACCTGGTACAGCAATCCTGCAACCATTTTCTTGTGAATCTGAAAACTAAACAAAGAAGTATATACGTAGAGGCTGTTGGTAACCAAGTTTTTGTGTAGAAAGAAAGAAGAAAATATAAAATGACAAGAAAAAGTGGCAGAAAAGCAGGAATCAGAAATTGTCTAAACATTTTTCTATTAAAGATCAGATCTAGAGAAAGAAGGTTAATAAAAATGTTTTGATGAGAGGAATAAGTGTGTATTTTTATGCAAGGAATAATCTAGTTTTAATTTTTAAAGTACCCTTTATACTGTTCAATGTAATGGCTGTACTTATTCACAGTCCCAACCACGTTGTTAGGGTTCCCCTTTTTCCACATTCTCTCCAATACATGTTACCTTTCATATTTTTATAAGGGTTATTTTGACAGGTGTGAGATAAATTTCAGTGTGAATTCAATTTGCATTTCTCTGGCAATTACTGATATTGAGCATAATTTCATACACCTGTTAGTCACTTGTATGTCTTCTTTTGAGAAATGACTATTTAGATCGTAGTTTATTTTAAAATCAGGTTCTTGGGTTTTCTTCCTAATGTTGAGTTGAAGTTCTTATATATTTTAGATTTTAACCCTTATGAAATGTGTGGTTTCAAGTATTTTCTTCCATTCCACAGGCTGTCTCTTTACTCTGTTGACTGTTGCCTTGGGTTGTACAGAAACACTTTAGTCTGCTATAATCTCATTTGTGTATTTTTACTTTTTTTGCTTGGGATTTTGGGTTCATATTCAACAGTATCATTGCCCAGACAAATGTCATAGAGCTTTCCCCTTACATTTTCTTTTAGTAGTATTACAGTTTCAGGTATTACTTTTGTCTTTCATTTATTTTGTGTTCATTTTTCTATATGGTGTGAGGTAAGGGTCTAATTTCATTCTTCTGCATGTAGAATAGCTAGGGCACCAATTAAAACAGAACTATCCAACACTATTTAAAATAGATCTACTATTTGATCCAGCAATCCCACTACAGACTGGGTATATATTCAAAAGAAATTAAATCAATGTGTCATAGAAATAATCTGCACTATTATGTTCAGTGAAACATTACTGTCAATAGACAGGAAATGGAAGCAACCTAAATGTCCAGCAACATGTGAAGAAAGAAAATTTGGTATATATACACAATGGAGTACTATATAGCCTTCAGAAAGAAGGAAATCGTATCACATGGATGATATGGAGAATGAACACTTATAGTGAATGTATGTTAAGGCAAATTAAGTCCAGTATGGAAAGATAAACACCACCACTGACAGAAATGTATACACCAAGTTTCACTGAAAATGTTTCTAGGAATGTGCTGAATACAATTTTCAAATTATGGCACAAATAACTTAAAATAGCTTTGCAAAAATGCAATCATATAAAATTCTGGTGAAATTCTGTACAGTCTGCTTTTCTCAGTGGATGATGATTGTTAGTATAATTAAATACCTTTGACTCAGACACTCTTATTTCACCAATTTAAAGCAATAGCAAAACAAATTTACTACATAAATACAGCTCTTAGAAAATGCCCCATTATTACTAAGAGACATTACCTTAGTCCCACAATCATGAGATATAAATACATAAACTATATCTTATCCTAAACTCTTGAGTTGTGTCCTCGACACTACACCAGAGGCTGGGAATGCAAAATGACGAAGATGTGGTCCTTACCCTTACATAGGCCATAGTTTAAAGTGCAAGATAGACAGACCAGGAAAGGAGGGGTAAGAAGAAGAGTATGAAAGAAGATAAGGGCATTCCTGAAACCGTAAGACCACAAAGTATGTGTGATTCACATATGAATAAGGAGAGATGGGATGCGGGGGATGAGGAACAGAGTGCCAAGGATGATTTCCTGGTGTTTAGTTTTTTAACTTGGTGGAAGAAAGTATTCCACATGAAAACTAAAAAATTTGCAAAACACCAGGAATTTGAAGGATGAGTTAAGCAGTTTGGTTTCAGATACATATATGAGGTACAGTAAATACCTAAGATTAAGGAGACACTTAAAACCATAATAATAAAGTCGTGAACAGGGCATACAAAATGGCATCCTTGCATCAAATCTAGCCCATGAATATGCATTAGTTGACTTGTATACAGTTATTGAAATTTAAAGTATTATGTAATGCTTAAACTTCAGAAGATTTCACATAAAATCCCAGACTTCCAACTTTTTTTGAAATAAAAAATTTTTAAATTGATAATATATGAGATTTGCATGGCAACAATCCACTATAGTTGGATATTAATGTTTATCACAATTTTTACTATTCAAGGTTTTTCTACTCTATTTTAACATTTATTTAAGCTGACTAACTGAATTCTATGTGCATCTGAATTTGCTTGATGACCTGAAATTACTTGAGTAATGACTTCTGAAGTCAGCCAGACAGGTGTCTAAATATCAATTTTTAAATTCTCTGAACTTTGTGACCTTAAACAAATTAGTTCACATTTCTTTTCCTCAGATTCTTCAGTCATAAAACAAGGTAGTATATCTCAGGATGAAAGAGAGTATTATGTGAGTTAATATTTGTAAAATGCTTTAAAAACGCTGCCACATAATAAGAACTCAAAAAAAATCTTAGAACAGTTGAATGTAAGCTCCACAAAGGCGAGAATTTTCATTTTGCTTTTGAGGAATATCCCTAGACATGGGATATTGTTAAATAGTGTTTGACATATAGTAGGCCCTCAATAAATATTTGTTGCATGAATGGGTGAATAAATGAATAAAAAGCAATTGTTATTTATATTAAAACAATCCACTTTTTTTTTTTACATAAAATTTGGATATCAAGAGATACGTACACACCCTAAATTTTAGACTCCCCAAAATTTAGGCTTACATTTAATATAAACTCTATTTTTCTCTATACTCACATAATACAGCTATACCAAATACGTGTGTTTTTCTTTCACGTTAAGCAATCCTCCAACTTTCCACACAACAACTGGGTATCCAGCAAATCAATTCAATTCTGACTACCTGGAATTAGTTCAGATTCCATGATTTATAGGCTCAGTCCCACAAGACTGTATACCTCTCCCCAACTTCAGCACTAATTACAAGTTCTCGTGTGAATTGCACTTCTAACTAACTGGGTATAAGGGGACTCCCAGAGCTCCTCCTCAGGTTTTACAATTTGCTAGAATTATTCAGAATCTCAGGAAATATTTACTTATATTCTTGGGTTTACAATTCAGGAAGAAACGCATAGGATAAGATCTCCCTCTCCAGGTATGCTACCCTCCCAGCAACTTGTTGTGGCTCAGAGAATGATAATCCCAAAATAAGACTTTTGTGGAGTGTGAAGAGACAATTTGTACCTCAAAATCAAGATCCTTCTGCCCTTTCCTTCTCCACTCTGTCTCACAGGGTATAAAGAGAATTTCTGCAAAGTTTTCTTAAATACCTGATTTAATTCACCAGAAAAGGAACACTATTAGTCTTCTTACTGAAATTCCATTAACCAAAGAAGATTAAACTTAAATCCACTGTCTACTGTGTGGGTCCAACAGACTTTGCCCAAGCCACTGCATATTCTCTAAGAAGTCATTTACTATCCCCCTAAGAATTGACCATATTACCCATTTTCCTTGTGTCCACAGAAAAAGAGGATAAGCTTCTGAATCATGTTGGGCTAGTGCGTATTAATACTCCTGTGATTTTTCCTTGTGCTGTGATTTTTCCCTCTTTGTCCATTAATAAATTTGTATGTATTTTCTTCTATTTAATCTTTCTTACTTTATTCCACTGGACCTTCAGAGGCCAGAAGGGATATTTCCTGCATCCTTTCAATGTCCCTCCATAAATTCATCAACTAGGAAGGTGAGGACTTTCATAGAGGCTTCACCATGCAAGCATGAGTGATTAAGTCATTAGTGATTAAGTCAATCCATGAAGAAGAGCCTGCTAATAACACACTCTGATTGCAATAGGTGTGCAAGAATCTGTACTGCAAATTAACTTCCTTTTTTTATAACCTAGGAAGGGTTTTAAAAATTAGCTTTACAATACAAATTGAAAACTAGCAAGATTAAAAAGTTTCACAACACTCTTTTTCATGTCACTCTAAATAACCTTAATATTTCCTAATATTAAAAACTGCAATATTTCAGGAACGATGGGGAGCTCAACAAATATTTCCCTAAAGGAAAAACTAGAAAAAGTAATGAGAACAACTGTTTTAAAACTCTGGAAATTAACCAAAGGGCAAATAACAAATTGAAAAGCATTTTTCCAAGAAACATGTCTGGATTATGATAAGGAAAATAGTGTGTGGTATATTAATTTGGTCAGCAACCACCAACTTTTCCCCCTACCAGTTCCAGATGGTATTGCTGCTACTAGAAAATGACAATTTGATTTGGAATTTGGTGAAAAGGTCCTGTTATGAAAAGCATTATGAAAACAAAAGAAACTGGCTGCAAGTCCTCAGGAGTATCAGCATACAGCTGTCCAAGGATGCAAGTGTGGCAAGCAAAAACTCAAGTGAAAATTAAAATGGAGATCTGCAGAGAATAGCTGATAGAGTTCAAAACAATCGACACAGCACTTTAGGATTTGAGAAATAGCATGGTGGGGTGCAAGAATTACCCCAAATATGGCATGCTGGAAACTGAGAAAATAGCAAAAATAAACAGGCCATCTTTATCTTCCTGCACTCTTTCTCCCTGAAATAAGCCCTAAATTTGAAGAAAGTCACTCTCTCCTCCCTCCTTTCTTCCTTGAAGAGCCTCACATGACAGATATACCAGCTTTTATCCTGAGGGAAGGAATGAAAACACAGATGTCAAGAAGGATTTTAGTTATCTACTTTTCACAGTAGATCATGAAACCCCAACATGACTATGAAGAAGATAAAACAAAGGCAGACTTGCAAAAATGCCTAAACTTTGATTGTGTACCCTCTCACATATACGTATCTCTCAGGTTTACTGGCTTATAGTGTTCAAAGAAAACTTTCAATAATTGTTTAACCATTAAAGACTGCTGACCAAGGAATGATCATTAAGAAGTCAAGTTCAATAATAAAAACAACATGTAAAACAAAAAACAAACAACAATAAAAACACTGAGCAAGTTTCAATGGCTATCCCCAGAAGTGAAGGCAGATTTTATAGAACTGTCAAGTCACTAGGTACAATTCTAGAAACAACAATAACCCCAAAGGTGGTAGAGATTGTGAGAGTTGCTACACTATGTTCTTTCTAGTCCTACTTAAAAAAATTACTAGATAAATAAATAAAGAGGTAAGTGTGGCGCGCGCACATACACACAAGAAGGGGCTCATATGTTGAATGTAAGAGATAAAAATTTTAAATGTTATTAAAAACAAAACTTGAAGCATGTATTTAAAGGAACTTCATAAAACTCTAAAAATAAGTGCTATCCTCTTTCCAAAGCCTAAAGAATATTAAAAATATTTTTAAAACTATCTTAGTCAAAGTTCAAGGCCAGCCTTGGCAACTTAGTGAGATTCTGTCTCAAAATAAAGTAAAAAAGTTCTGGGGATGTTGCTCAGTGGTAGAGTATCCCTAGATTCAATACCTACTACCATTAAAGAATTAAATAAGTAAATAGGTACTTTAAGAAACAAAAAATTGGCAATAAAAATAAAAACTAATGACATTTAAGTGGGAATGAATGAGAAACATTACCTGCCATTTCAAATCAGAACAACAAATTTTAAATGATTTTCACTGACAATCATTTTCTATTTAAAGTCATTCTTACTACAGACCCAATTTTGATCAATTCTTCCTAGAGATCAATAGCTGAACCGCTATAATTTGAAAACAAAATAAGTCCTGCATCTACTTTCTAGGCATAAGTAAAACCAAATTAAATTAGAGTCAAGTTATCTCAGGCATGCACACTTTTAAAATGTAAAACTTTCTTCTTAAAAAAATAAAAATAAAAATAAAAGGTATTGTGATGACACAAAAAAGAATTTTCCAAAATGGAGCAAGATACAGTAATGTAGCTGACCTAAGCTTTACACTTCTCTCTTTGGGGAAGGAGGGTTTCAGAGTCAGAGAAGGGCAGTATTTATTTTGCTGCTCAATATAACTTAATTCTCTCAATAGCCATTTGTCTCTTATTTGGGGACAAAAAGGAATATTTGGAAAACAGAAAATATTTTTCAGGGCCTAGAATACAAGTTTTAATTACTGGGCCTATGAACAGAAACAGTAAATACTTTCTAAAAGTCTTTAAGAAAGACCATCGCCTCAGCTGACAACCTGCTAGGAAAGCCACAGTTAGGGAAAATTAGTTTAAACTAATTAGCAGAAGAAAAATCTAGAAAAAAGGTTGTTTGAGCAAACATTGTAAAGGCAGGTCCAGACAAAAATTACACTGAAAATATTTCACCTCAATACTGCCTGAAAATATTTTCTTAATTTTTGTTATGTACGTGAAGTAAAGGCAATTAAGGAGTGATCTAAGTTATCTAACTCAAAAATATTTTCTGGAAATGCAAATAAATGTGAGAAAATTACCAGGGTACTTTTTTTTTTTTTTTTTAAACCTTTAATGTGAATTAGTGGATTATTTGGAAAGTAAGTAAATTTAGTTTTTAAACTTTGTTACTGGAAAGAGAGACAATAACAACTGAAGCAAGATGAATAACAAGACAAAACAAAATAATCCAGGTAAAGAGATCAGAGTTCCCAAACATAAAACAAAATCTCACATCAGCATATTTCTTGAGATAATGTACATTTTTGTCAGTTTAGTAACTGATTTCTTAAGGATTTGTACCTTAGTTTCCTCATCTGGAAAATTTGAACAATACCTGCAATTTGCATTTACTTCTGAAACTCCTTTTCATTTATTCACTCAACAAATATATACTGAACACCTTCTATATATTCTAGGGATTATGCTATGTACAAGCTTGCTATAAGAATAACAATAATAGATGCAAAGCACTTAGTACTACATCCAGCACAAAGAACTATTATTTTCTTTACCTGGGAAGTACATTCCCTCTAGAGGCGTTATCAGAAGTACCTGTGGGGCTTTTTCAGTCTCCCTCATACATAAATAGTGCACTGATTTCCTCTAATAAGATTTCAACCCTTCCTGCTAAAAGGAGAGTGTAACTGTCATTGAGAAACACTGCTCTTCAGCATCATTTGAACTACCTTTCCAATTTCATTACCCCTTTTTTCCCCACCATCATTCTTAGCTGTAGTCAAACTCATTACTCAGTTTTCACTCGTCTACAAGTTGCCTATATGTACATGTTCACATTCATCTATTACTTTTGGCTTTGAATGCTTGCCTCTCCTCATCCATCTTTCCCCTCAAATTCTTATTTATTCTTTAAGACTCGCCCCAAAATTCCAACTGATAAACTGTTTCTAATTTTATTTTTATTTTTCTATATTTTTGTGGAGCTAGGGATTTAACCCAGGGTCTCATGCA
The DNA here is from genome assembly GCF_902686445.1 of Sciurus carolinensis. NCBI lineage: Eukaryota > Metazoa > Chordata > Mammalia > Rodentia > Sciuridae > Sciurus > Sciurus carolinensis. The sequence goes on along the minus strand of NC_062219.1, from coordinate 111,026,778 downwards.
TACTAAATACATGCTTTAGCACTGCACTAAATCCAAAGCCCTGGTCTTTGAAATTGATCTCTCTTCCTCAAATAACTAAGCACTTTATATATTTTTGTAGCACTTTATTTATGACATCATAAATTATGAGAGGAAGTATCAGAGAATAAGATCTATATCTTACTCATCTTTGTTTTCCTTTCCCTTCACATTTTAGTATTAGTGACTTCTACAAAGTATGGAATTAATTTATATGACATTGGAACACACCCTGTTCAGAAATTAGCAATTATTTATGGTTATAAAAACAATTTATTACAATGTAGATTCAGAATTTTTATTATTTTAAGTTTTTTCTTAACATCACGTGTATATGGTAGTCTTCCTTATTTGTACTTTCACTTTCTATAGCTTCAGGTTCAAAATTATGAAAGGAAAATTCCAGAAATAAGTAATTCATAAGTCTTATATTGTGTACCATTCTTAGTAGGGTCATGAAATCTTGAGCTGTCCCAGGTCGCACCACCCAGGACATCCTCTGTTTAGCACATCTATGCTGTACACGTTACTTACTGTTAGTCATTCAGTACACCTTGGTTACCATGCCAGCTGTTGTGATATCACAGAGCTTGGGTCAACTATTGCTAATTAGGCTGATGCTACATCACAATGCCTAGTCATTCACCTTATTCATCTCATTGTGTAAGCACTGTACTATCTCATATCATCACAAGAAAAAGGTGTTGAATACAGCACAATATTTTGAAAGGAACCAAACCACATTCATATAACTTATTATAGTATATTGTCATAGTTATTATATTTTATTATTCATTATTGTTGTTAATTTCTTATTGTGCTTAATTTATAAACTAAACTTTATCTTTGGTACCCAGAGTTTTAGGTATCCACTGGAGGCCTTTGAATGTACCCCACAGATAAGGGGTGACTACTGTAGAGTATTTAAAAAATATATCATATATGAATATATAAATCAATATTTAGAGTAATATTTTAGATAATACTGATGTATAAAAGAATTGAGGCTATTATCTTTGAAAAGGCAGCCACTGTTCTGAGCTATAAGTTCAAAGTTACATTCCAAAATTAATTATGGTACATACAGTCGGCTTTTTATCTATGAGGTATTTTTTTGGCAAGGATCCAAATTCAAATTGAAAGAGGTTCAGTTGGGTGATAATGTGTTGTAAAAGAGTTATACACTATTAAAATTAAAGTGTTATTTGATATCCAAATTGTCTTAAAACAATCTGGAGAGTATCCAAATATCAATTCACTTCTAAATACTAGGTAAGCAAAATTTTTGTATGGATATAGACTTTATTTAGCATATATGGTAGAGTTAATGGATATAGATATCTTTTTAAAATATTTATTTCAATCTGCCCATGGAAATCTCAAAGCTGTAATACTACATAACTTACAAATTAACTTACAAACTAACACACAAAGTGCAAAAGATTAAAATAATAAAATTATGAACCTACACAATAGTAGGTTCTATTTTTAAAGCCTGAATGCAGAGCATGAGGGTCAACATAATAAAATTAAAATTCTTAACAAATTTCTCACCAGCATGAGATACTAATAAACATCACAGACCACACACATTAAATAGAGCATCAAAGCAGATTGAATTTCTTACGAGTACCTTTCATCTGTGATTCTTAATATACTTTATGGTACCTAAAGCACAGCAGAGAGCCAATATATACCATACTGAACATGTGAGTGTGAAACACTATACTAAAAGCTGGGGGACAAAAAGGAATATAGACCCTGTTACCAAAAACTGATAAAGGCAGCAAACTGAAACACATCAAAACAAAATCTTTTGTACAAACAGAAGGCATCAGAGAAACAAAACAATGCAAAAGGTGTTAAACAACATTCTAACATCCTAGGCCAGGGGAAGTGACATGATAAAAGCTGTGTTTAGGTTAAGAGTATGTGTCAGAAGGGGGGGGAGACAGGAGGAAAGAATATTGAAATCCAAACGCCATCACAGGGACTCATTTTATAGTTGTAGGAAGTGAGAAAAAAAGGATGGATCTGAGTTTTTAATACTATTTAGATTTATAGGTCCCTATAAATTGGGATGGCATATTTGGCTCAGTTTAGAAAGTGTTTGGAAGGGAAAAAAAATATAAGTATGATCCATATAAGTATATGTAAACCAATGAAAGGAAATAGTATCCTCAGAGTTGCCTTCATATTTCCTAGCAAGCTCTGCAAAGAGTTTTAAAGATTAACTACCTCAGTATTATACCAAAAGATTCTTACGAGTAGAGTAGAAGGAAACCACCAAGAAAAAAAAAATCCATAGTTTAACTTGACAAAATTATATTTTCAGAGATCCCTATCTAGTGGGGAGAGCAGTCACTGAATTTGTTTTACTTTTTGGAAAGTATGTCAATGGTTACATTGAGCTATCTTCTCTGCAGGTCTTAAGTTAACTTCCCTCATGTGAAGGAAAAACACATTAACCACATTTTAACCATTTCAAATATGCTTAGAGAAGAGACTACCTACAGCTACTGAGAGCAGCATTTGTAATTGTGGAGTTGCTTTGTACACTTTAGCAAAGGTGTGCAACAAAGTGGCCATAAGAACCATCAGATTAATGCTGTGTATGAATACATCATGGTTATTTCAGAAGAGGACACCTAACTGAAGCTATCTGAAGAACAGAAGAACAGCTACTTATTTTCATCAGATATTAATCCAATGATACAGTATATCATCATTTTACTTCACATAATCTGAAAACCCAAGGAGAAAAAAAAAATGTTATCCAATGAACTTATCCAAATAATATTCACCATCCACACTGGAGTTATAACACTGAAATTTATGTAAATTACACAGAATGTTAAGATCATAAGGAGATTTCCAACCTTTCCAAATCACCCAGTTAGTCTAGAAATTGAGGATCCAATCTAATTTCATTCAGAGTTCAGAGGTTTAAGTTTCTGGTGAAGGGGTCAAATGATTGGACATCTGGGAAAATGAAAATCTTTATTCTCAGAATGATAGCAACTTCATTTTACAACTGACGTGATGACATGGAAGCAAATATAACTAACATCTCCTATCACTGAATTTGGAGTCATCAAGGATATCAGAGGCAACAAGGCACATGTATAAGTAACAAATATCTGAAAATTCCTGCCATTTATTCCTAATATGAACAGTATATTCAGTCTATTAAAGTAGAATACATATTATAAAGAGCAAACAATCCAAGAATTAAAAAAAAATGTTTCTCAGTATTTTGTCTCTATTTATTATTGTTGAAAATGTAAAATGAAGAAAATGGGTATAATATCCAAAAGATATGTATCTTCATTTCAGGCAGGTTCCAACTCAGCAGGAGTTCCCCATTTATTGAAAACCATGAATGATAAAAACATGGTTAACAAATATCTGTGAAATGTTTATTCATCCAATAGGATAGTGAACTGAGGATTCCCCAGGCCAACATCAAGAAGATCAATCTAAATTTTAAAATTATTTAATAGAAACATTTTCTCTAATAGCTGTAAAAATCACAAATAATTCCCTAACCAAATCCAGTAAACTTTTTATTATTTCCAGCTTTGCCCTCCCTATTATATCCATTGCAGACCACTGACCTCCAAACATAGTGCTAACTATACTTAGAGCCAATGAGGAGTCAGCAGTCAGAAAAGGAGAACTGGTTGTCCCAGGCCAACATCCAGGGCAGTTAAGATCTTAAGGTTCCTATCAGTTCAGTGTACACAGGCATTGAGAACCCTGTCATGTATATACCATTAATTATGACTGGGGGAGGGTCTGTCCTGGTTATTAGGTTGTACTCTGGTTTTTCTTAGGGTCCTACCATGAATGCTAGCCTTTCCAAATGGAGTCTGATGAGCCATCTTAGCCTTTATCTGGTCTCTCTCCCTGGGGAAGCAGATCTCAACTTTCTACATGTTGCTCACTAAAGAGTAACTTTAACCCATCCAGATGCCTCTCCTTCATTTTGACAGAGATGCCTGATACCCAGACCTACCAAAAGAAATGTACAGGCTCCTGGTATTCCTTAGATTACACCTCACTTCACAGGTCTTTAAGAAATAGCTTCACAAGGAGGTGTAATAATCTCCTGTAACTTTTCCAAAACAGACCTGGTATACTAATTAACGGCTACTCTACAGTTCACTGTCATTGAGTTCCTAGGAAAAAAAATCTGGTGCAATGTCTCTTGCCATTATTATATAATATATCATGTCAAATAATTTCCATGAATTTTCTCATTTAATCATCCTAACAAGTCTAAGGCCTAGTGGTACATGGCTGAAATTCCAGCAACTGAAGAGGTTGAGGCAGGAGGAGTGACATCCTCAGCAACTTAGTGAGGCCCTAAGGTCTCAAAAACAAAAAAATATAAAAAGGGTGGCGAGAGCTGGGAATGTGGCTCAGTGTTAAGTTCAGTGAAGACACTCGGTTCAATCCCTGGTAAAAAAAAAAAAAAAAAAAAAAAAAAAAAATCATCAATGCTATGAGATAAGATCTATTATTAACCCTTACAATTAGGAGACTGGGCCTTAGAAAGAATAAAGGACTTGCCCAAAAGTTACCTAGGCAAGCTGACTCCAAAACCTCTGTTTTAGAGAAATCAGATAATACATATCAAATATTTCATCAAAACTCTCGAACATCCAGGTAGGAGTTCATCATTATTTTACTACTAAGGAAAACAGATACTCTGTCAATTAAACTGATACAATCAATGCTTTCTTATCAGTGCCATTCAAAATGTAGGCCCTGAGCAGTGTTAGATCATAAACTGTTATGAATCTACAAGTTAAGAACAGAAAATATACGTGTTTAGAAACTTTTATAACCTTTGGATATTGTGGTGACAATTTTTATTATATTTCACAGAGTGGTAAAAGTTTAAAAAAGATTTTTGCATCAGGTGGTCTGAGAAGCACTGACAATTTTAGAAATTAAGCTTATGATTATAGAGCATTGTTGGGCAGTATTATTTCACTTGTGCATAAAAAAAAAGGAAAACAGCTGATTTTAGTGATTTTAGTGTATGCATAAAACTTTTTCACATTCACAGTCTGGCTCTTCTGAATTTCTTTTGGATGCAGAGTCACTGGTACCCCTGCTACCCCTATTTCTAAGAATTCAGGGCTTTAATCCCAGGCACTGACACTCCCTTCAAAGGAGGATATATGTCTTCTCTCTCTCTTACCAGAAGAGCTTGGGCAACAGTCTTGTCATAACACATTCAAGTAATCAGACTGTAAAAAAGTGGGGGGGAGGGGATGCAGTATTTTAGAAGCCATGAAACAAAATGAAACAAAGATATCATTTGTTTTCTCATTTCTAAAATTTTTTCTATTTATTTGTAGAAATACAAATGTGAAAGATATTACTTTCTCCCTTAAAGTCTGTTTTTCATCTCTTATGCTTACAAAGTTTTGACTGATACTTATTAGACAGTCATCATTACCTACAATAAAGATGTATGTGTCTATGCATTACTTAAACATATGCATCTCTACAGTTCTAACAACTATGATTAAACATAACACCTGAAAGCTTCCTAAAAGCTCTATTCTCTCCATCCTATAATTACATTGACTTGAGAATTTATTAACCCAAAATGCCTAACAATTGAATCATGCCTTGCTTATAATTAATTAGGAATTGCCAAAAGTTTAGGAAACATATGCTACTCACAGGTATTATTCATAATTACTCTCAATGTTTATCAGGGAAAGCTTGGAAAGTACAGAAAAAATTAGTAAGACAAAAATCACTCATAATTCTAGGCTGAAATTAATAAATTTACCATCTAGATTATAAATTAGTCTAGTGTGAACAGATAAAATAAATAAATTAATTTTAAAAAACTTCAAATCTGGGACTGGGGATATAGCTCAGTTGGTAGAGTGCTTGCCTCGCATGCACAGGCTCTGGGTTCAATCCCCAGCACCACAAAAAAAAAAAAAAAAACAAAAAAAAACACCCACTTCAAATCTGTCCTTTGGTGTGAATCACCAAAATGTGTTTCAAAAATGAACACAGGACTCTTAGAACACCTTAAAAGCCTCTGGGCTCCAACCATTATTACAGTACATCTAACACCTTTACATGTTGGTGATATCATGTTCTAAAACCTCAGCTAAAGCTTTTCTGAAAATTCTTGATATCTATGACTTGTTTTGTGGCGTACTGGGGTTCACGTCTTCATGTTTAGCTATGAGAAGAATGGGTGTAAGAATGAGTATGAGGAGGGATATACAATAGAAGCTAGATAGTAATTCATCTATAGGTCACTCCATATTAACAGAATTAATTAGTTTATGAATATTTCCATGGAAGAGAATAGAACCCTGCACTACTTAATGATATCAACTTGTTGAAATGCCGAGAAAGACATAATTTAGTGGTTTCACTAGAGGTTCAAAAGTTCCAAGGCCTAAGATAACACATCTTGAAGTGAAAAGCAATTAAATTCAAAGGCACTAAGAGAACAGATATGCTAATGAACTAAACACATAATTTCAGTCACACTGTCCTTTATGTCCAAAAACTCTGCTGGAACATGGGAAGTAAATGTTGCTGGAACAGCTAGATTGGGTGGGGGCAGTTCATTCTATATATAAAAATTAGTTCAGTGGACTGCAGACTTAAATGGAAAGTTCATAACCTCCATAACCATAAAGAAACCCAAAAGAAACTCTTCATCGACTTGTGGTACACAACACTTTGTTGTACAAACACATAAAGTTTTATAAAAAGAGCAAAAATTTTAACTAGTCACCCCACAAAGTGAGATGTATGAATTGCAGTAAGAAAACTAAAAGATGATCAATATCATTCATCATTAGGGAAACAAAATCACAGTAAAATTAACATTACATACTCACTAGGATAGAACACATAAAATTTAAAAAAACTAACAAAAGCAAGGGAGCTATAAATAAAAGTATACTCCATATAATACTATTTATATGAAATACAAGAGTAAATGAGTTAAATTATAATGATAAAAATGACCTGGAACACTGAAATGGAGAACTGTAACTGGAAAGAAGAACTTTCCAAACTAATGGAAAAGTTTGGGGCTGTGGTTTCATAATTGTCAAAATTCCCTAAAATGAGCACCTAGACTCTGCATTTTTTTGGTCAAAAAAATTTATTGAGTGGGGTGAGGGTAGGGTACCAAGGATTGAACAGAGGGACTCTCAACCACTGAGTCACATATCCAACCCCCTTTTTTTTTTTTTTTATTTTACTATGAAACAGGGTCTTGCTAAGTTGCTTAGGGCCTCACTAAGTTGCTGAGGCTGGCTTTGAACTTGTGATCTTCCTGCATCAGCTTCCTGCACCACTGTATTCAGCTCAAATTATTTACTTTTATGTTAAAAATGAACATATCTTAAATTGACTTAAGTGTTCCAATGCAAATACTATGATTAAAGTAAAACACTCTTTAAATACCCCTCGCAAGGAAAGATAACTGATCAATTTTTAGGACCTAACATGGTTCAGTGCCCTTTCAGCATACAATTAAAATATCATATATTTTTTAAAAAGAATGTCATTGTGTGCTTATTTACATTTTAGACTATCTTCCTAATCTTAATAGTAAACTAGGCCCTGAGAAAAGCACCATTACAACAGTGGTACTAATATCAGATATGATGCTAATTGATATTGTGCCATAGCTGGATGATCAGAACTGTCCTTGGCTTCTCTGCCTAGATGGTATTTGTGAGCAATACTTGGGTTTCTTCAGTCAAGAATGTTTCCAACAAAACAGTTAAAACAGTGTTAATCATTTGCAAAACAACCACTAAACTTCCAAATATTTGGGGGAAGAGAAATGCTTACTGTCTTTTGCTTAGATTGCTCTGCCTGAGTCATTACATTATCTAGTAAATTTTCCTATCATGAGATTTCACCTCATGATAGCAAATCTAGCAAATCCTCAATACTTTGCATGACAGATCATTCACAAGTATGTGCTGTTAAATATTCATGTGCTTCTTCGTGATTTTAAAATTGCTCTATGTATATAACAAGCACCAAGTTCCAGACAGGAGAAACTGTTATTATTTAACATACCGTATGTCTAATAGTATGAAAAAAACACTGACCAAGATGAAATTCTAATTCTTCCAAATTCCACAGTTCTTCTAAATTCAACTAAGGAAAGGGAAAGAAGAGAGATATCTTCTTGATTTAAAATCCTGAGTCATTTCTTATCATAAATAATAATGGTCTCAAATACTGTTTGTACCTAGGATTACAATAAATGCCATGTATCAAAGGGAATATTACTAGAGTAATTTTCAATATCTATGTAATTAGTTCACATGATATATATAATGGTCTCTTACATGTTTATTTGGAGTTTTTCTATATTTACTAACCTTATAATTTTAAATTAGAAAAATCATATTTCAACATAGTTACTGTTTCTATTTTGAGTATATTTAAAATATATTAGTAGTGGTACACAGTCAATAAATGAGTCATTACTTCTCTAATGTGTATAAAAAACATAATAGTGATGTTAACTGCATCAAATTTTCCTGCTAACCAGTGAAACAAAGTTAAATATAAAATCAAACTTATATTAATTTTACTAAATGGGAAAGATTTACCTTATTTTTTTAAAAACTTCAGACATGCAGTCATGTGATGGTAACCCAATGCTGACTGTATAAAATATGAACTATATAAAGGTTTTACAGCTGGTTTTGATCAGCTTCTTTTGTTTAACACTAAAAGTTAACTTCCAGAAGACACATACATGCTATACATCCTACAGATAATGATTACCAGATGGAGATGTTCTTCCTGTTACTGTGTCTGATATCATAAAGAATATGTTGTGAAATGGTGGTGGGAAGGAGAGACAACTTGGACAGAAATTCTTCTAAATCCTGGAATACAAACAGGCTTTTCTTATCTACGTTGGCCAGCAAAGTCAAAGGCTGTGCAGTACCCAATTGTTTTTGTAGTTTTAAAACACAGTGATATGAGGTTATGTGTACATGACAAAATGTTTTTAAAAACTGACACTCTTGATTATTAGCTTGTTTTTTCTGAAAATGATTGAATTATAGCCTACTGAGTAACATTATTGATTTCTTACAATCAACTTCAAATAAAATTCAACCTATTGTAAAGTTCTGGGACTAGATGCCCAGTTTCATGGAAGGGTTCCCAGAAATAATCTCTCTGCTCCAAACTAATACATGCACTGATAATAAGCTATCATCTTAAAACTACAGCTGAAAACTAAACTCAAAACTTCCAATGGCGCTCAATGTCTAATGAAGTTTATTTTTATCTTCATTTGTTTTCTTTCATTATGCCAAACTGACCTCAAAATAAACTATTAATTCTTCTGGAACTGTTTTCATACCTGTACCTTTCACTATCTCAAACCATAATCTCTACATAACACCACAATTTCCAAGACCATATTAAAAGTTATTTCCCTTATTACACTTTTTCTGATTCTTGGAAAAAGTAGTAATTTTTTAATTTTCAAAACACAGTGACACCTTGTAAACCATTCCATCTTACTAGTAAGGCATTGGTTTCCAAATATATCATGTCCACTATTGACCGTCACCACTATGGATATAAGAAGTTCACTTACGGTAAGTGCTTAAAAATATTCAATTAACAAATTAATAAAAATCCATATTTCTGCAGTGATAAATGCTGTAGTGGTGTGGAAAATATTAAAGTTATTTTTGTCATATATGATAGAATATCACCTTATCAAAGGAAAAACCCAATAAATAAAATTAATAATATACAGATTAAAATAACCAATATTTCATGCCTTAACTTTTTTTGTACCTAAGATTTCATAAAATTTTAAAAAATGTGTATGGGGGGGATCAAAACAACCCTGGAAAAGAAAGAACAGTATTAGTGAACAAAACTTTTGAGGAATTCCTTAAAGAAATTAAACAAAATCAGATGGAAAAAAGGACTGGTTGAAAAACCATAATCTAAAACATAAGCAAAACAGAACTTTCAGGTAAGCAGGAACAATTCCTGCTACAAACTCAAAGAGGATAAAGCAAAAGAAATCCCTGGGTAAATCATCTGGGTGATTAATGTAGGAAAAGCAGCAAGTAATGAGAAAAGAATCAAGATGTCCACTCTTGAATCAAGGTAAAGTCCATGGAGAATAGGGTTCACAGGACAGGAGAGTGAGTTCACTCAAAGCCTGTGTTCCTAGAACCTCTGCTTAGTCTCAAGCATTCTACTTTCAAGACCTCAGTGGGTTCTTCACAGGAACAGCCTCTTAACATCAAAACACACCTTGAATGTGTGCACTCCTAAACCTGAGACTGAACAGGAGGTCTGGGTATTCACACACACACATGAAATATCCTTCATCATGGAGGTGGGGTAGAAAGAGAAGGCGGATGTCATAACTTTCCAGCATGAACTCCATGAGGCAAGATAATTCCAAATTTGAATCTAGTTTAGACTGTTAGAAAGATATATTTATCAAGGTAACATATGGAACATATTCTATATAATAATTAGCTCAATCTATAACTTTTAGATATTTAGACATATGCTATACAATGATAGGTGTGGATTCATTTTCAAAACCACAAGTATTTTATTCTTCCATAGTGTAAAGGACAATATTTATAGTATGTAAAAATATGTAAATGTATTTCCTGCCTTACCCTATATATGTGAAATACTTGGGGAAAAACTCTATAGACAAGCAGCAAACTAATCAGAACACAAAGAACTGTGAATTCAGGCAAAAGAGGAAATTAGGGTAAAAAATGCTACTACAATCCCTCCCTCCCTCAATCTTTGACAAACTATTTTTTTTAAACCATCTCCATATTTTGGCTCCTTCAGAACATTGTAACTGAGTTGGAATCATACATATGCACCCTTTTCAGACTGGATTATTAATACTTATTAATCTGTACTTAAGTTGCCTCATCTTTTCATGACGTGATAGCTCATTTCTTTTTAGCAAGTAATTTTTCATTATCTGAATGTACTACTGAAGTACATCTTGGTCCCTTTCAAGTTTTGGCAATGACAAATAAAGCTGCTGCAAACATTTGTGTACAGGTTTTGGTGAGGGCATAAAGTTGAAAACTTAGGGGTAAACAGGATGTAGTGCGACAGCTGGATTATATGGCCTGGTTTTGGAAGAAACTATCAAAGTATGCTCCAAAGTTTCTGACACTTTTCACTCCTACCAGCAATGAAGGAGACTGTTCCTGGGGTTCCACATCCTTGACAGCATTAGGGGTGGTCAGTATTATGGATTTGGAAGATTCTAATTATGTGCATAGTGGTATCTCACTGTTGTTTGAATTTGTACTTCCCTGATGACATGAGATACGCAGCATCTTTCCACATATGCTCATTTTCCAGTTGTGTATGTTCTTTGCTGAAATACCTACTAAAAATCTTTCATTCATTTTTAAACAAGCCTATTTGTTTTACTATTATTGTTTTTTAAGGGTTCTTTGTATATTTTAGATAACATTCCTTCATCAGATAATGTCTTCTACAAACATGTTCTACCAGTCTGTGGCTTGTCTTTTCATTTTGTTGACATTTTTACAGAGCAAATGTTTTAATTTTAATAAAGTCCAGTTTATAAATTCTTTTTTTCATAAATCATTTCTGTAGTGTTGTATCTAAAATATTGTCATCAGACCATAAGACATCTAGATTTTCTCCTATGGTATATTCTAAGAGCTTCATAGTTTACATTTAGGTCTCTGTTAAGCAGAATTTCCCCAAAATCTTAAAGATTTGTCACAGAGAAATGCCTGATTGCAAGGAATGCTGTAAAATAGTCTTTCGTTTGGGGTAGATGCACCAAAATTAGGAATTCTGTCGCTAGGGAAGAAAAAGGAGGATGAATGCAGGGGTAAGCGACTGGTAACTGCAATGGAAATAAAAAGTTTTGAGGGTTCTAAAGAGAAACATCCACTTAAAAGCTAGAAAAGCTGGTGATGCCATTGTCCAAGGATAGAAAACAAATGACCCAGGACAAAGAGATACGAATTTACCTTTCCTCTACCTTTTTATTCTATTTAGGACCTCAAAAGATTATATAAGTCAGGTAGGGTGGCATATACCTGTAATCCCATTGACTCAGGAGTCAGAGAAAGGAATATCACAAGTTTGAGGCCAGCCTCAGCAATTAGCAAGACCTGTCCCAAAATAAAAAATAAAAGCAACTACGGATGTAGCTCAGTGATAAGGCATCCCTGGGATCAATCCCCAGGAACAAAAATGATTGGATAATGAATACCTGCATTGGCAAGAGTAATTTCTTCATTTATAGTACACTGATTCAAATGTTAACATCTTCCAGAAACATCCTCATAAATATACCCAGAAGTAATGTTTTATCCATCAACACAGTCAAGCTGACACAGAAAATTAACTATCACACTTAGTAAAACAATATTATAAAATTTAGCCTTAGAAGAAAGAAAAATGGCATGGCACAGTGGCACATGCCTGTAATCCCAGCAGCTCAGGAGGTTGAGGCAAGAAGATTCCAAGTTCAGGGCTGGGGAGATAGCTCAGTCGGGAGAGTGCTTGCATTGTAAGCACAAGGCCCTGGGTTCGATCCCCAGTACCCCCCAAAAAAAAAAAAAAAAAAAAAGATTCCAAGTTCAAAGCCAGCCTCAGCAAGTTAGTGAGGCCCTAAGCAACTCAACTAGATCCTATCTCTAAATAAAATACAAGAAAAGGGCGGGCGATGTGGCTCAGTGGTTAAGTGCCCCTATAGGTTGGGGCTGGGGGTGGAGGAGGAAGGAAAATTCATGACCAGACCAATAACCTTGAAAGAAACTGAAAAGTTGAATAAAGATCAAACATTTAAAATGACCCAAGTCTTAAAAAGATTTCACAGATTATTTCCACCTAACTTTTAAGAAACACATAATTTCAATTTTCATTATACTATTCCAGACTCAAGAAAATAATGGAAGGCCACTCAGTTCATTTTATGAAACCATAGCCTTGGGGGCAATCCAAGATGGTGGATTACAGGGTGACTGTATCTCCTGTCGCTCCAGAACCCAGGATTCAAGAAGGGGAGCCATTGAGAGACTCGGACTAAAATAGAGCCACGGGGTGAGTCTCCCCCACTGGGTGAAGCTCGGCCTGGGTGGCAGGCCTGGATAGGGGCGGCTTATCAGAATAGGGCAGGGCAGTTAGAGTCTTCCCCAGGCAGCCCTGTGCACTCCGGCGGTGGGCTCCTCCCACACGACGAGCTTCTCCAGCTTCTCCAGCTTCTCGGAGCAGGCTCCCCGGTGAGAGCCTTTCTGTACAGAACTAGCTCCAAGTCCCGGAGCCAGCGTGGCGAGCTCGAGCCCGCAGGCAGCTTCAAGGACCAGGACAGGGCAGCCAGGGACTTCCCCAAGCAGCCGGGCTCCCTCCAGCGGGAGGCGCCTTTCAAGACTAGCTTCTCGAGGCAGACCGCCCAGTGAGAGCCTTTCTACACAGAGCCAGCTACAAGTCCCCGAGCCAACAGAGAGCTTCCACGCGCAAGCAGCCTCTGGGAGCAGGGCAGGCAGCCAGAGACTTCTCCAGGTGGCCCTGCCCCCTCTGGACACAGGCTCTTACGACGGGGTGATCCAAGATGGCGGACTAGAGGGCGACTGCATATCCAGTCGCTCCAGAACCCAGGACTCAAGAAGGGGAGGCATTGAGAGACTCAGACTAACACAGAGCCATGGGGTGAGTCTCCCCAACTGGGTGAAGCTCGGCCTGGACGGCAAGCACGGATAGGGGCAGCTCATCAGAGCAGGGCAGGGCAGCTAGAGTCTTCCCCAGGTAGCCCTGCACACTCCGGCGGTGAGCTCCTCCCACAGGGCCAGCTTCTTGGAGAAGGCCCCCTAGTGAGAGCCGTTCCACACAGAGCCAGCTCAAAGCCCTGGAACCAGTAGCAGGCTAGGGGCAGCTTTGTTCGGAAGCTCTGCACTTTCAAGTTCCTCCAAGACTTCAGGCTACTGAAGGCTGGGAGGTGATACACTGGAAATCTACAGGGACACTATAAGCCAATAGAGGAAATCTGCAATATCTCAGAGTCTCAGTGACATCTGACCAATATGAGAAAACAAGGGAAGAAAATGTCCCAAACAAACCTAGATACTATATCAATAAAACCCAATGACAGCACAGCAGAAGAAATGTCAGAAAGGGAGTTCAGAATGTACATAATTAAAACAATCAGGGAAGCAAACGAGGAGATGAAAGAGCAAATGCAGGCATTGAAGAAGGAGATGAAAGAGCAAATGTAGGCATTAAATGATTGCACCAATCAACAGTTAAAAGACCAAATACAGGAAGCAAGAGATCATTTCAATAAAGAGTTAGAGATACTGAAAAAAAAAAAAAAACAAACTGAAATCCTTGAAATGAAGGAAACTATAAACCAAGTTAAAAACTCCATAGAAAGCATAACCAATAGGATAGAACACCTGGAAGACAGAACCTCAGACATTGAAGACAAAATATTTAATCTTGAAATCAAAGTTGACCAAACAGAGAAGATGGTAAGAAATCATGAACAGAATCTACAATTATGGGATATCATGAAAAGGTCAAATATAAGAATTATTGGGATTGAGGAAGGCTTAGAGAAACAAACCAAAAGAATGAACAATCTATTCAATGAAATAATATCAGAAAATTTCCCAAATATGAAGAATGAAATGGAAAACCAAGTACAACAGGCTTATAGGACTCCAAATATACAAAATTACAACAGACCCACACCAAGGCACATTATTATGAAAATACCTAACATACAAAATAAAGACAGAATTTTAAAGGCCGCAAGAGAAAAGAATCAAATTACATTCAGGGGGAAACCAATAAGAATATCAGCAGATTTTTTCAATCCAGACCCTAAAAGCTAGAAGGGCCTGGAACAATACTTACCAACCCCTGAAAGAAAACGGATGCCAACCAAGAATCTTATACCCAGCAAAACTTACTTGCAGATTTGACAACAAAATACCATCCTTCCATGATAAAAAAAAAAAAAAGCTAAAGGAATTTACAAAAAGAAAGCTGGCATTACAAAATATTCTCAGCAAAATATTCCATGAGGAAGAGATGAAAAACAACAATACAAGTCAGCAATGGGAGGAACTAGCCTAAAGGAATAGCCAAATAAAGGAGAAACCAAATCATGTCAAAAAAAAACAAAAAGACTAGGAATACAAATCATATCACAATAATAACCCTGAATGTTAATGGCCTGAACTCATCAATCAAAAGACACAGACTGGCAGACTGGATTAAAAAGAAAAAAATCCAACAATAGGCTGCCTGCAAGAGGCACATCTCATAGAAAGAGATGCCCATAGATTAAAGGTCAAAGGATGAGAAAAAACATACCATGCACATGGACACAGCAAAAAAGCTGGAGTATTCATCCTCATTTCAGATAATGTGAACTTCAAGCCAAAACTAGTTAGAAGGGATAAAGAAGGACATTACATACTGAAGGGAAGCATAAATCAGCAACATATAACAATCATAAATATCTATGCCCCGAACACTGGCTATCCATGTACATCAAACAAATCCTTCTCAATTCCAGAAATCAAATAGACCACAACACAATAATACTAGGCGATTTTAACACACCGCTCTCACCACTGGATAGATCTTCCAAACATAAATTGAATAAAGAAACCATAGATCTCAATAACACAATCAACAATTTAGACATAACAGACATATATAGAATATACCATCCAACAGAGAACGAATACACTTTCTTCTCAGTAGCACGTGGATCCTTCTCTAAAATAGACCATATTTTATGCCACAAAGCTACTGTTAGCAAATACAATAAGATAGAGATACTACCTTGTACTCTATCAGATCATAATGGATTGAAATTAGAAATAAATGACAGAATAAAAAACAGAAACTTCTCCAATACCTGGAGATTAAATAATACACTATTATATGATGAATGGATAACAGAAGACATCAGGAGGGAAATAAAAAAATTCTTAGAAGTAAACGAGAACAAAGACACATCATATCAAAATCTCTGGGACACTATGAAAGCAGTACTTAGAGGAAGATTTATTTCATGGGGCGCATTCAAAAAAAGAAGTAGGAATCAACAAATAAACGACTTAACACTACAGCTCAAAGCCCTAGAAAACGAAGAGCAGACCAATACCAAAAGTAGTTTAGAAGACAGGAAATAGTTAAAATCAGAGCCGAAATCAATGAAATTGAAACAAAAGAAACAATCGGAAAAATTAACAAAATAAATAGTTGGTTCTTTAAAAAAATAAACAAAATTGATAAACCCTTAGCCACACTAACAAAGAGAAAGAGGGAGAAAACTCAAATTACTAAAATTCGGAATGAACAAGGAAATATCACAACAGACACAACTGAAATACAAAACATAATTAGAAGCTATTTTGAAAATCTATACTCCAACAAAACAGAAAACCTCGAAGACATCAACAAGTTTCTAGAGACTTATGAATTACCTAAACTTAACGAGGAGGACATACACAACTTAAATAAATCAATTTCAAGCAATGAAATAGAAGAGGTCATCAAAAGCCTACCAACAAAGAAAAGTCCGGGAACAGATGGGTTCTCAGCCGAGTTCTACAAAACATTTAAAGAAGAGCTCATTCCAATACTCCTCAAAGTATTCCATGAAATAGAAGATGAGGGAACCCTCCAAACTCATTCTATGAAGCCAATATCACCCTGATACCTAAACCAGACAGAGACACATCGAGGAAAGAAAATTTCAGACCAATATCCTTAATGAACATCGATGCAAAAATTCTCAAAAAAATTTTAGCAAATTGCATACAAAAATATATTAAAAAGATAGTGCACCATGATCAAGTGGGTTTTATCCCAGGGATGCAAGGTTGGTTCAACATTCGGAAATCAATAAATGTCATTCACCATATCAACAGACTTAAAGTTAAGAATCACATGATTATTTCAATAGATGCAGAAAAAGCATCTGATAAAATACAGCATCCCTTCATGCTCAAAACACTAGAAAAAACTGGGATAGTGGGAACATTCCTGAACATTGTAAAGGCCATCTACGCTAAGCCCATGGCCAATATCATTCTAAATGGTGAAAAACTGAAAGCATTCCCCCTAAAAAGTGGAACAAGCAGAGATGCCCTCTTTCACCACTTCTATTCAACATCGTCCTTGAAACTCTAGCCAGAGCAATTAGACAAACCAAAGAAATTAAAGGGATATGAATTGGAAAAGAAGAACTCAAACTATCCCTGTTCCTGATGACATGATTATATATTTAGAGGAACCTGGAAATTCCACCAGAAAACTTTTAGACTCATAAGTGAATTTAGTAAAGTAGCAGGATACAAGATCAATGCTCATATATCCAATGCATTTTTATACATAAGTGATGAATCTTCAGAAAGAGAAATTAGGAAAACTACCCCATTCACAATAGCATCAAAAAAAATAAAATACTTGGGAATCAATCTCACAAAAGAGGTGAATGACCTCTGCAATGAGAACTACAGAACACTAAAGAAAGAAATTAAGGAAAACCTTAGAAGATGGAGAGAGCTCCCATGTTCTTCGATAGGCACAATTAATATTGTCAAAATGGCCATACTACCTAAAGTGCTATACAGATTCAATGCAATTCCAATTAAAATCCAAATGATGTCCCTTACAGAAAAGCAAATCAGGGGGTATAGGAATACCAGATCTTCAACTCTATTACAAAGCAATAGCAACAAAACGACATGGTATTGGTACCAAAATAGACAGGTAGATCAATGGTACAGAATAGAGGACATGGACACAAACCCAAATAAATACAATTTTCTCATACTAGACAAAGGTACCAAAAATATGCAATGGAGAAAAGATAGCCTCTTCAACAAATGGCGCTGGGAAAACTGGAAAACCATATGCAACAGAATGAAATTAAACCCCTATCTCTCACCCTGCACAAAACTCAACTCATATTGGATCAAGGCCCTCGGAATCAGACCGGAGACCCTGCATCTTATAGAAGAAAAAGTAGGTCCAAATCTTCAACTTGTTGGCTTAGGATCAGACTTCTTTAACAGGACTCCCATAGCACAAAAAATAAAAGCAAGAATCAACAACTGGGATAGATTCAAACTAAAAGCTTTCTCTCAACAAAGGAAACTATCAGTAATGTGAAGAGAGAGCCTACAGAGTGGGAGAATATCTTTGCCACTCATACTTCAGATACAGTGCTAATTTCCAGAATCTATAAAGAACTCAAAACACTCTACACCAAGAATACAAATAACCCAATCAACAAATGGGCTATGGAAATGAACAGACACCTCCCAGAAGAAGATCTACAAGCAATCAACAGATATATGAAAAAATGTTCAACATCTCTAGTAATAAGAGAAATGCAAATCAAAACTACCCTAAGATTTTATCTCACCCCAATTAGAATGGCGATTATCAAGAACACAAGCAACACTAGGTGTTGGCGAGGATGTGGGGGAAAAAGTACACTCATACATTGCTGGTGGGGCTGCAAATTAGTGCAACCACTCTGGAAAGCAGTATGGAGATTCCTCAAAAAGCTTGGAACGGAACCACCATGTGACCCAGCTATCCCACTCCTTGGCCTATACCCAAAGGACTTAAAATCAGCATACTACAGAGATACAGCCACATCAATGTTCATTGCTGCTCAATTCACCATAGCCAGATTGTGGAACCAACCTAGATGCCCTTCATTTGATAAATGGATAAAGAAACTGTGGCGTATATATACAATGGAATATTGCTCCGCCATGAAGAATGGTAAAATTATGGCATTTGCAGGCAAATGGATGAATTCGAGAATATCATGCTAAGTGAGATAAGCCAATCTTAAAAAACTAAAGGACGAATCATCTTGCTTATATGCAGATGAGGACATATAATGGGGGGTGGGAGGGGTTAGCATTAGGGTTAGGGTTAGGTTTAGGGTTAGGGATAAGGAGGGTGTTAAGAATGGAGGAAGGAAGGACTGTATAAAGGGAAAACAGGGGTGGGAGGGGTTGGGGGAAGGGAAAAAAATAACAGAATGAATCAAACAACATTGTCCTATGTAAATTTATGATTACACAAATGGTATGCTTTGTCTCCATGTACAAATAGAGAAACAACATGTATCCCATTTGTTTACAATAATAAAAAAAAAAACATAGCCTTAAAAAAATCTGAGAAATACAATAACTAGGAAAAAATGGGAAAAACACTAAATAAAATATTAACAAAAAAAATCCTGCAGCATCTCAAAAGAATTATATATGAAGATCAAGTAGTTTAAAGACTGCAAGAGAATTTCCATTAACAGAGAACCTATTAATCTGAAAACAGAAAGAGTTAAGGGGAAAAAGGAAGATGTATCATATATCAACAATGACTTATTTGTGGTAAAGAAATAGAAACAATGAAATTTAGCAGTCTTTCTAAATAAAACTTCTAAGTAATATCAAAAAAAGCAAACTACTTACATGTTGTGACAACTGATAAACACCTTTCTCAATGGAGAAGTGGTAAAGCTATTTCCAACAAAACCAAAATATTCTAAAGGGATAACAAAAATACAACTAATATTTAATAGAAAATGCATATAACAACTATAAATAAACTATCCACAGAGTAACAAATTCAGATAGCTGAAGATGTGTAATAAGTACCTAGGTCTCACCTGTAGTGAAATGCAAATCAATGCAGCAGTGAGGCATCACTAGAAGTCATCATACATAGGGAAATATGGTTGACACAATGGCTAAGGTCAAATATTGCTAGTGCAAACAAAAGCTGTTTCTTGCCATACTAAAGTAGACAAAGAAATCAGTTTCTGCCACAGATGTAGAAATATGCCTTAATAATAAGAGAAAAGTGAATAGAAAAAATATCTCACAAAGCACAGGATTTCAAACATCAGTGGTCACACTTGTCACTGAAACATGCAAGAGCCAACATCACTGGTGTATCAGTAAAGATAAATGTGGAACAGGAAGAAGATACCATTAAGTAGACTGGCAGGTAGAACTGGGCAACCATCAATACTTGTCATTTCTCCAGAGTTATATGAACAACAAAGTGACTAAATAGGGTGCTGAGGTTAGACAATGAAATACTGCTTTGGTCAGAGAACAGTTTTGTTTTCGTTTTTTTTTTTTTTTATTTTTGTTTGTTTGTTTGTTTGTTTTTAGATTTTATTTTTAATTTATTTTTATTGCAAACAAATGGAATACATCTTGTTTCTCTGTTCGTACATGAAGTAAAGGCTGACCATTTGTGTTATCATACATTTACACAGGGTAATAGTGTTTGATTCATTCTGTTATTTTTTCCTTTCCCCCCACCCCTCGCACCCTCTTTTCCCTCAATATAGTCCCTACTTCCTCCATTCTTGTCCCCCTTCCACCCCCCATGTGTCGCCATCCGCCTATCAGCGAGATCATAATTGCGTCTTATAATAAGCAGCATTTTATCTGTCAATGCCATGAAGAAAATGACAAGATGTACACTGAAGCAAACATACAGATTTTACTTATAAACATAGGTACATATGTAAAAAATCTTTTGCTAACTTTACAAAATGTTATGGGGGCTGGGGATATAGCTCAGCTGGTAGAGCGCTTGTCTTGCATGCACAAGGCCCTGGGTTCCATTTCCAGCACCACCCCCCCCCAAAAAAAAAAAAGATACTGGGGCTAGCGAGATAGCTCAGTTGATAGAGTGCTTGCCTTGCAAGTACAAGGCCCTGGGTTCAATCTCCAGTACTGCCCTCTCAAAAAAAAAAAAAAAAAAAAAAATGCCGTGGGATGGTCAAATAGTAACATTTTTATTTTCTATGGAAACACGTTTTTAAAAGTATCACTGTTATTTAACATTACAAAATATGAAAAGCAGTAAAGTGAAACTTTGACTTCAGAAAACTTTACTTAAGTAGACTAGAATAACTGGATATAGTCTAATGTAACAATAGCCAATAAGACTTCATCCCCACCACTGAAGTGGAACTACATTTTTCAAATCTTATCAAATGCAATAGCCTATTATCCTTATTTTAGTAGACCTCTCAAAGGATTTTAAACACCTTCTTTATTTGATTATCAGGATATCACACTATCCTAATGCTTCCTGTTTCTTTACATAGGTCTTCTTTTCTCTAACCTGTCAATGTTAGGTATATGAATAGCTACTCTCAGATTTCTTCTCTCTATTCTATTTTCCCTCTATCCCTCTTTCTAAGCCATTTCATACAATCTTATGATTTTAGATGTCAATGATTTCCACATTTACATTTTATAAAGTTTAACTTAATTGCACTTCACTGCGTGTGTGTGTGTGTGTGTGTGTGTGTGTGTGTGTGCGCTAATAAAATGAAGATTTGTGAGAACTCTGCATGAAACAAGTCTTTTGGAGTCATTTCTTCCAACAGTATGGGCTCAGGGCTCACTTCAAGCCTTTGTTTTGGTAATTCTTGCAAATACTACACACCTTTTATCAAGGATTAAGCAAACATAATCAATAAATACTGTGTATGTTCTGGATGCTCCACCATCAAGCACTTCTCCACCTTCCTCCCTCTTTGGATCTCCCCATTTCCTGAGAAATAACAGAACTGAAATTAGGCCAACTAATAATAACCATGTTGCCTTTCACATGTTCAAGTGAGAGCAAGTCACACATTTCTTGTTTTAAACCAAAAGAAGGAAATGGTTTATCTTACTGAAGAAGACAAGTTGAAAGCCAAGAGGCTGAACACTAGGACTCTTGTGCCAAACAGTTAGCCAAGTTGTGTTATTCCAGTGAACACAAGAATGGTAAGAAACTGCAACAGCCCTTATTCTGATATGGACAAATTTGTGGTGGTCTAGATAGAAGATCAAACCAACCATAACATTAGGCTTAAACCAAAAGCTAATCCAGAACAAAGTCCTAATTCTCTTCAATTCGATGAAGGCTAAGAGAAGTGAGAGAGCTGTAGAAGGAAAGTCTGATGCCAGCAGAGGTCAGTTCAAGAGTTTTAAGCAAAGAAGCCATCAAGAATAACATAAAAATACAAGGTGAAGAAGTAATGCTGATGTAGAAGCTGCAGCAAGTAATCCCAAAGTTCTAGCTAAGATAATCTGCTACCTTTGCAAATTTTTTAAATAGATGAAACAGGCTTAGGTTGGAAGAATGCCATTCAGGACTTCTCATAGCTAGAGAGGATAAGTCAAAGATTGCCTTCAAAGTTTCAAGGCAGGCTGAATCTGTTATTAGGGGCTAACAGATGACAACTAAGAAGATGCAAAGGTTCACTTATTCCAAAAAATCCTATGACTCTAATGAATTATACTAAATCTACTTTGTCTTTGGTCTATAACCAGAATAACAAAACCTATATGACAGCACATCTGCTTACAATATATTTGACCAAATATTTTAAACCCACTGTTCAGACCTACTGCTCAGAATTGGGAAGAAAAAAAAGATTCCTTTTAAAACATTATGGCTCACTGAAAATTCATCTGGTCACTTAAGAACTCTGATGGAGAAGTACAATGAAATTAGTGTTGTTTTCATGCCAGCTAATATGATATCAATTCTGCATCCCACAGATCAAAGACTATATTTTACTTTCAAGACCTCAGTAAATTTATGAAAAACATTTCATAAGGCTAAAGCTGTATAGGCAGTGATTTCTCTCATGGATTAGGGAAAATTTCTAGAAAGGATTCATCATTCTAGGTGCCACTAAGAGCATTTGTGATTCATTAGAGGAAGGGAAGTCAGAATATCAACATGCTAGAAGTCTGGAAGAATTTTAATTCCACTACTTGTTGATGACTTGGAGGTTGGGTTCAAGACTTCAGTGGAAGTGGTAACTGCAAATATGGTAGAAATAATAATAGAACTAGAATTAAAAGTAGAGCCTGAAGATGTGACTGAATTGCTAAAATCTCATGATAAAACCTGAATGAATGAACAAAAAAAGTGATTTTTAAGATGGAATCCACTTCCAGTGAAGATGCTATAAACACTGCTAAAAATGACAGCACATGACATAGGATATTACATAAATTTAGATGACAAAGGAATGGCAAGGTTTGAGGGGACTAATTTCAATTTTAAAGCAGTTCTGCTGTGGGTAAAATGGTATCAAACAGCATTTGAAAAAATCTACAAAGAAGATTTTCATGAAAGTAAAGGTCAATCAATGTGGCCAACTCCATTGTCTTATTCTAAGAAACTGACATAGCAACCACCAACCTAATTAAGTCAGCAGTCATAACATCAAAGCAAGACCCTCTACCCCAAAAGACTGCAATTCATAAAAGGCTCAGATGATTGTTGGCACCTTTAGCATTCTTAAATTCTTAAGTATTCCTCACTTAAGGTATCTACAATGCTTTTTTTAGACATAATGCCATTGCACACTTATTAGAAAACTATGGCTTGAATGTGATTTAATTGTATTCCCCAAAAACTCATGTGGTGGAAGCTTTGTCCCCCTCTATGCCCACATTAAGGTGGTGGAATCTTTAAGAGATAGCACCTAGTGGAAGGTAGTTCATCACTGAGAGGTCCACCTTCATGAATGGACTAATGATAGTATAAGAGTGGGTTGTGTCTTGCAGAAATGAGTTAGTTCCTCAGAGAATGGGCTGTTACATTAAAAAAAAAAAAAAAAAGGAGCCATGTGTGGTGGCACATGTCTATAATTTAGCAGCTCAGGAGGCTGAGGCAGGAGCATCACAAATTCAAAGCCAGCTTCAGCAACTTAGCAAGACCCTGTCTCAAAATAAAAAGGGGCTGGGGATGTCCCTGAGTGGTTAAGTGCCCCTGCAGTCATCCCTGGTACAATGAAACAAAACAAAAGTAAACTAAACTAACAAAAAAAATTCATCAAGCTGCTCAGATAAAAATTCTAGAAATCATTCTTTTTTACCTCATGTCTGCTAGCAAGTTCTTTTGATGCCACCATCAAAAATCAAACCACATTGAACCACTTGCCACTACCACCACCACAGTAGTGCATGGTACAAGGAACCACTAGAGAAACCTCATACCTTCCCCTCCTTCACAATTAAACTTTTACAGTCTAATTACCATAAGGTGGCCAAAGTAATCTTTTAGAACTTAAATCATGAAGGAGTGGGAAAGGGACAGTTCTGCGGATCTGTTACATAATAATGTGGGTAAAAAATGCTGACTTACACACCTGGAAATAGTTTGGAGGGTGAAAAAAGAACTAGTGAGTTTACTTCACTTGAATGAGAGATATTTTTGAAATTGGTATGCTCCTGCTTTAGAGTCAAATTCTGGAAGATGGGGAGGAAATCCACCTTAAAACAGAGTTGGCTCGCACCTGTAATCCCAGCAGCTCCATACTAAGTCAGAAGGATCCCAGATTCCCAAAGCCACCCTGAGAAATTAGTGAGGCTCTAAGCAACTCAGCAAGACCTGTCCTCTAAATAAAATATAAAAATGGGTTCTGGGATGTGGCTCAGTGGTTAAGTGCCCCTGGGTTCAATCCCTGGCACCAAACAATCGATAACAACAAAACTGTATAAGTCATTCTCCTATTTAATTATTTTAATGGATGCCCAGAACAAGATCCAGCTCCATAACAAAATTTTCCTATCAATGTAAACCAAAGCTTTTAAAAACCTCTCTCTCCTGTACAAAAGTCAATGAGAATGAAAGGGATACTCAGACTGAAAAACAATGCCTACATAATCTGACCTTTCACACTTCATCTATGATGTAGCCTTCACTCTCTACACTCCAGACACAGTTGTATTTCTAGCTGTTTCTGAAGCTCATCCCTAACTCCCAGCCTTTCTATTTGCTGTTCCTGCAGTCTGGTGCTCTTACCTTAGATCTATGTATTCTCCTACGTATCATTAAACTTTTTGCTCATGTATCAGTCCCTCTATATTGCTGCCATTCCTCATCCTGTATTATTTTCTTCCTAACAATTAACATTGTAATATTATTTGTTAGCTTATTATCTTTCTGCACACAAAATATAAGATCCATGAGGGCAGTGACTATGTTTTATTTATCATTATATCCCCAACACCTAAAAGGATGTCTGAAATATTTATCAATCTTTGATTAGGAATAAATGACAGACTCTGTGATTAACAATCACCATTCAATCTAATTCCATCTCTGATATACACAGTGCGACTTAGGAAACAGGATTTTACTCCTATAATATCAGAATTCACATAATTATACACTATTTTTAACAGAGCTCTATCTTAAAAGTAGTAGTAAAGAAACTAAAGTTGTTGCAGAATATTTTACTCTTGGACCTGAAAAAATATTAAACTATTCTAAAATAACTGCCTGCCCCAGCAATTTCAGCCAATTTTTGCACCTGGAACAGAAAGGTGAAAAAAATAAGGTGAACTTTCACTTAGTTATATGTAAGTGTGTTGCCTTGCTTTTATTTTATTCGGACTTCTCAGTGAAAAAAGCAATTTGAATGAAATGGAAGCCAGTTTACTTGCAAATAAGAAAGTATTAACATCTATACATTTTCACTAAGTGCCAGGAGAAAAAAAATGTGATTTGAAATCTTATTTTCTTCTGCCTTTCAACAGGAAGACTTAAATAAATATTCCAAAATATCTACATTCATATAGAAACAAAGTACTTATGCACATTATTTAATACTTCTAAATTTCTATTCAGCACAAGTGTATATCACATCCCCAAATTAAAAATTTCAACCCATTCGAACCAAAAAAAAACCCTACGTACTCCACAATTATTATTATTTGCAACTCTTTTGTTATATCTGAAAAATTCCTTTCAAAGCTTTTATATCATGTGCTAGAGATATAATTAAAGATTCAGGGTCTCATTTTTAAGAACTTGGTTGATTCAAGAGTAAACCTGATTATTCTGAAAATAATTATTCAGAAGTTAATGAAATCCACCCAAAATAAGGATCATATGAAAAACATACCAAAATGTATATGGTAATGAAAATTCCTTTACTCATCTTTTTATATTTTTCCTACCTTTCTCTATTCTTATCTTTTGGATTAACCAAGACGACATGAATGATTACTTCATTTGTCACCTTAACCTCCAGAATCTATCTAGGATAGTATCTATCAAACAGTGGATGATCAGTAAATACCTGATCATCAATGAAATTTTTACTTGTCTGCAGAAAAAATATTAAATTCATGAATTATAAAATAACAGCTTATGAGGTAGGAATAAAAAACAAATACAGATAAAAACTGTTAACTATTAAAAATAAATCTAATGAGTCATTATCTCCTATATTTAAAATGCTTATTTTTTAAGTATGAGAAATTCATATTCTATGAAAAGATATACTGAAAATTCAAACACTGAAGTTTCCAGCAATTCTACTGGAAATGACTTTAAATTTATTCTTTGTCAATGACATTGTAAATTCAAAAACTCAATCTTAGTTAAAATTTTTCATCTTCCTAGTAACCATCATTTCACAAATTTTTCCAAGTTACATATTATATATTTTCCCTTAATTATGGATCATCTGATACTAATCTAGACCTTTGGGGGCTTTTAAATCACCCTTAGGAATGCATAAGAAATGATAAATAGAACATTACAAAGTTCTGCCTTCCAAAATTTAATTAATCTTGCTACATTCCTGGACAATTAATAATGTCAAAGATAATGTTTGCATGATTGAATATCTCAGTAACCTGAGGATCAAACTCACATAAACTGAATGATTCACTTGGACTTGTGACTTGAAAAAACTGTGTATATAACAAAATACTGGGATGTTAAGAATTTTTGTTTAAAAATTTTCTTCAAGTTTCTTCCACCTCTAAGTGCTATGCTTCTGAGTTTTGCAGTATTCAAGATAGTCTTAGCAACTGGGTCAAAACGATGTCATAAAAGTAATTAGAAAGATTATATATCATTGGTGTAGAAAATAAAAATTTGATCTGTGAACAGATAATCTTCTTAAATTATGTTCAATGTGAGTCATTTCCATAACTATTAATAAAGAATTCAATATGTAAGATATCAGAAATAGTGAACACTAGGTGTCAGTGTAAGAAATAGAAAAATATTTTTAAAAACCTAATAGAGGCTAATCAGGTGTATAACAAAAATAATCAAAAGCAGCTGTGACAAAATATACTTATAACTGCATAATTCAGTTAACAAGTCAATCTTTCTTTCAAACAAAAAGTCCTGTTCCAGGACTCCCACAGCACAAGAAATAAAAGCAAGAATCAACAACTGGGATAGATTCAAACTAAAAAGCTTTCTCTCAACAAAGGAAACTATCAGCAATGTGAAGAGAGAGCCTACAGAGTGGGAGAATATCTTTGCCACTCATACTTCAGATACAGTGCTAATTTCCAGAATCTATAAAGAACTCAAAACACTCTACACCAAGAATACAAATAACCCAATCAACAAATGGGCTAAGGAAATGAACAGACACTTCCCAGAAGAAGATCTACAAGCAATCAACAGATATATGAAAAAATGTTCAACATCTCTAGTAATAAGAGAAATGCAAATCAAAACTACCCTAAGATTTCATCTCACCCCAATTAGAATGGCGATTATCAAGAACACAAGCAACACTAGGTGTTGGCGAGGATGTGGGGGAAAAAGTACACTCATACATTGCTGGTGGGGCTGCAAATTAGTGCAACCACTCTGGAAAGCAGTATGGAGATTCCTCAAAAAGCTTGGAATGGAACCACCATGTGACCCAGCTATCCCACTCCTTGGCCTATACCCAAAGGACTTAAAATCAGCATACTACAGAGATACAGCCACATCAATGTTCATTGCTGCTCAATTCACCATAGCCAGATTGTGGAACCAACCTAGATGTCCTTCAATTGATGAATGGATAAAGAAACTGTGGCATATATATATATATATATACAATGGAATACTGCTCCGCCATAAAGAATGATAAAATTATGTCATTTGCAGGCAAATGGATGAAATTGGAGAATATCATTCTAAGTGAGATAAGCCAATCTCAAAAAACTAAAGGACGAATGATCTCGCTGATAAGTGGATGAGGACATATAATGGGGGGTGGGAGGGGTTAGCGTTAGGGTTAGGGTTAGGCTTAGTGTTAGGGTTAAGGAGGGGGGGGCAAGTATGGAGGAAGGAAGGACTGTATAGAAGGAAAAGAGGGGTGGGAGGGGTGGGGGGAAGGAATAAAAATAACAGAATGAATCAAACAACATTACCCTATGTAAATTTATGATTACACAAATGGTATGCCTTGACTCCATATACAAACAGAGAAACAACATGTATCCCATTTGTTTACAATAAAAAAAAAGTTAAAAAAAGTCCTATTCCAAACTTATTAAGAGTCTAAAAACACATTAAACTGGTTGTTCAAAGTTACAAGTATTTTGTGAGCTCAGCTATACAAAGCACAGCAAAATGTTACTTTTAAGAGTATTTTGAAGCAAATGTCACCTTTAATATATATACACTTTGAAGAAGGGTTTTATAACTAGCCTGATGTGGTGGCACACCTTTTCAGATATGTCTAAAGTATTATGTTGCATGATTTTATATGGTGAAAACATGATTCAAAATAATAATGTTTAGAAATGGTACTAAGTGCTAGCAGTGGGTACAGTACTTGTCTAGTATATATAAGACCCTGGGCTAGTCCCCAGCACCACGAAAATAAATCAAAACAGTACCGAAATTTAATCTTTCTCCTGAATAGAAGCATCCTTGTAAATTTCAAAATATTACAAGTTAGGTTGCTCAAAGTTTTAATCTGGTGGAAAAGAGCATTTAAACTTTGAAAATATGACTGATTCTCCCCCAAATTCTGCTACCGAAGATTATTTCTAAAATATAGAAA
The DNA here is from genome assembly GCF_902686445.1 of Sciurus carolinensis. Taxonomy (NCBI): domain Eukaryota; kingdom Metazoa; phylum Chordata; class Mammalia; order Rodentia; family Sciuridae; genus Sciurus; species Sciurus carolinensis. Next base: position 110,997,824 of record NC_062219.1, on the reverse strand, counting down.
TATATACACAAAAAATGCCAAGTAATAACTTGACCAATATTTCAGATAGTTTTTTGTACAGATTTTTCAAAGACTTTTTAAAAATGGAATTTTAAAAGATAATTATTACTAGCATTAATAATAAAATGAAAAGTTAATATCAAAATAGTGCCTTATATTTTACAAGGCACAGTTACAGCAATACCTTTGTAGGCCTAATAAGATTCATTTAATAACCCTAAGCTAATTTTTAGTGAAGTCATTTACAGGGCTTGAATTCTCTTTTTCCATCTACTCTCTTCCATTTACCTATTTATCCCTTTCTCTGTTCCACCTCTCTCAAACTCCACATCACTTTGTACTTAGGAACACTTTCTGTGTTTTTCAAGCCTGTTTGGAACATTTTCATACAGTATTCTAAAAACCACTGTGGTTAAAAAGGAACAAAATAAGTATAGTAGGCATTGCTAAAATATAAAATCTAGGAACTCAAAAAATTTAGGAGAATATTCAAAGAATTGCTGGATAAAAATAAATGCTTTAGCTGGGTGTGGTTGCACATACCTGTAATCCCAGCAGCCCAGGAGGCAGAGGCAGCCTCAGTAACTTATTGAGGCCCTAAGCAACCAGTGAGACCCCTAAATTCAAAGCCAGCCTCCGTAACTTACTGAGGCCCTAAGCAACCAGTGAGACCCTGTCTCCAAATAAAATTAAAGAAATGGATAGGGATGTAGCTCAGTGGTTAAGTGCCCCTGAGTTTAATTCCTGGTTTAAAAAAAAAAAAAAAAAAGGCTTTAATCAATACTGTGTTCTTATTTCCATGACAGTTAAGTTCTAGTACAATCACAGTCATAAAATGAAAAGGAATAAAGTGTTTGCAAAAGATTCCTAAATCCCTGCAATTAAAATGCATTAGCAACTTTACACAGGTTTCATCTACAGGTTTTTTCTATCCAAAATGAAGTCATATGGAAACTGACAGGCAAATTCATGTATAATAAATTATCTAAACTTACAACTAAGAGTTTTAAGTTATCTACAAATGTTGAGAATGAAACAGTAAATGGCATAGTATTCTAAAGCAGAAAAGTGGCCCCAGAAAAACATATACCATATAAATCTTAAAATTCTCTGGGTACTATCTTTGCCCTTGATACTTTGTTACTGTGAATATTTTAGATTTATGAATAAAAATTTGGCTGTCATGAATTACTCTTGTTTTCCTTGGCAAACTGTGTGAATCACTGTTAGGTTATTAATATATACTACCATATATAATGCCTGCAAGACAGGAAAATTGCGATAAACAAACAGAGATTCAGATTAAGGAATATGCTCAATATTGTATAAATATCAAATTATGAAACCAATATTCAAAACCAATGATGTTTGTTTCCAACTAGTCTGATGTGGGGGCACACACCTGTAATCCCAGCTATGTGGGGGCTGAGGCAGGAGGATTGCTCGCACATCGACTGGATGCTCCCTAACGCCAGGACCCCCAGACCAACTGACTGCGTCCTACCACCAGGACGCCAGACCGACTGATTGCACCTGGCCTCTAGGATCCCGCAACCACACCAAACACGCCGAACTCCAGGACCCCTGCCTGACCAAGGGCACCCCGCATCCAGGATCTCCAGCTGACCACGTCCACACCCCGACCAGCAGCTCCCCATTTGCCAACACATTTTGAAGCCTGAGTGGCCATCTTGGATAATCCTGAAAGCCATAGCTTCGATCTTGAGGTGGGGCAAATCCCATCCTGAGACACCTGCTGGAGACTCGAAGATCATTGTCAGGTACCTCTCATGACTCAGGCTACTCAACTCTGGGAGGTTTGAATACTACATGATGGTTACAGTGTAGATTTTCTTTCTTCTCCTTATTGAACAATTTTAAGTTTTTATTTCTTTACTTTTTTTGCTCTCTTTTCCTTTTGTTTACCTGATCCCTCAGAGTCTTTCTCCCTTTTTGCATGCTAATATTCAATTACTTTGGATTATACTCTCACCCTTTCTATTATCTAGAAATTCTGTATATTATTTTCTTATCCCATTAACAGCTACATCCTACATCCCTCTGCATCCTCTTTGTCCTCCATTTGAAACTGCAGACCTTATTGCAAATCTGTTTGTTTTACTGAAAATAATATTTGAACTCATTCTGTTTATTATGACAATTTTGTCTTCATAGGGGGTATTTGGTCTAGGATTGCATAGTGTCTGAATTGGGCACTGCTAATATTGATCTCCTCTTAAAGAAAAGGTTTTGGAAACCTACAGGGCCACTATAAGCCTATAGGGGGAAATCTGCAATACCCCAGATCTGCACTGCTAGAGGGGAAGATACAAGAACAACATGAAAAATAAAGGGAAGAAAATAATCCAAACAAACCTAGATTCTATATTAATAGAATCCAGTGACAGTATATTAGAAGAAATGTCAGAAAAGGACTTCAGATTATACATGATTAAGATGATTTGTGAAGCAAAGAAAGAGATAAGAGAGCAAATGCAGGCAATGAATGATAATATCAATAAGCTGATAATATAATGATAATACCAATAAGGCACAGAATCACAAGAGATCCACACCAAAGCACTATAATGAAAATGCCTAACATTCAAAATAAAGATAGGATATTGAAGGCCGCGAGAGAAAAGCATCCGATTACATATAGGGGGAAACCAATACGAACAGCAGCCGACTTCTCAACCCAGACTCTAAAAGCTAGAAGGGCCTAGAACAACATATTTGAAGCTCTGAAGGAACATGGTTGCCAACCAAGAATCCTATACCCAACAAAACTAACCTTCATATTTGAAGATGAAATAAAATCCTTCCATGATAAACAAAAGTTAAAAGAATTTACAAATAGAAAGTCTGCACTACAGAATGTTTCAACAAAATATTCCATGAGGAGAAAATGAAAAGCAACAATGTAGGTCAGCAAAGAGAGGAACTATCTTAGAGAAAAACCACTCAAAGGAGAAACCAAGACAAGTTAAAAACCAAAAATAATCCCAAAGACTGGGAATACAAATCATATCTCAATAATAAGCCTGAACGTTAATGGCCTAAACTCATCAATCAAAAGACATAGACTAGCAGAATGGATTAAAAAGAAAAACACAACAATATGCTGCCTGCAAGAGACTCATCTCATAGAAAAAGACATCCACAGACTAAAGGTGAAAGAATAGGAAAAAACCTACCAATCACATGGACTCAGTAAAAAAGTGGGGGTTTCCATCCTTATATCAGATAAAGTGGACTTCAAGCCAAAGGTAGTCAGAAGGGATAAAGAAGGACATTTCATACTGCTTAAGGGAACCATAGATCCAAGATGGCGGACTAGAGGGTGACTGCATCTCCCGTCGCTCCAGAACTCAGGATTCAAGAAGGGGAGGCATTGAGAGACTCAGACTAACACAGAGCGGTGGGGTGAGTCTCTCTCACCGGGTGAAGCTCGGACTGGGCGGCAGGCCGGGACAGGGGCACCTTCTCAGAGCAGGGCAGGGCAGTTACAGTCTTCCCCAAGCAGCCCTGCTCCCTCCGGCAGCAGGCTCCTTCCACAGTCAGCTTCTTGGAGCAGACCGTCCAGTGAGAGCCTTTCTGCACAGAGCCATCTCCAAGCTCCGGAACCAGCGGTGGGCCCCGGCCCGCAGGCGGCTTCTGGGACCAGGGCAGGGCAGCCACAGACTTCCCCAAGCAGCCCTGCTCCCTCCAGCAGCAGACTCCTTCCACAGCCAGCTTCGTGGAGCAGACCACCCAGTGAGAGCCTTTCCGCACAGAACCAGCTCCAAGTCCTGGAAAAGAATCAACAACTGGGATAGATTCAAACTAAAAAGCTTTCTCTCAGGAAAGGAAACTATCAGCAATGTGAAGAGAGAGCCTACAAAGTGGGAGAAAATCTTTGCCACTCCTACTGCAGATAGAGCGCTAATTTCCAGAATACATAAAGAACTTGAAAAACTCTACACCAAGAATACAAATAATCCAATCAACAAATGGGCTAAGGAAATGGACACTTCACAGAAGAAGATGTACAAGCAATCAACAGATATATGAACAAATGTTCAACATCTCTAGTAATCAGAGAGATGCAAATCAAAACTACACTAAGATTCCATCTCACCCCAATTAGAATGGCGATTATCAAGAACATAAGCAACAATAGGTGTTGGCGAGGATGTGGGGAAAAAGGTACACCCATACATTGTTGGTGGGGTTGCAAATTAGTGCAACCACTCTGGAAAGCAGTATGGAGATTCCTCAGAAATCTTGGAATGGAACCACCATTTGACCCAACTATCCCACTCCTCGTCCTATGCCCAAAGGACTCAAAATCAGCATACTACAGAGATACAGCCACATCAATGTTCATTGCTGCTCAATTCACCATAGCCAGATTGTGGAAGCAACGTAGATGTCCTTCAATTGATGAATGGATAAAGAAACTGTGGCATATATGTTCAATGGAATATTGCTCCGCCATGAAGAATGGTAAAATTATGTCATTTGCAGGCAAATGGATGAAATTGGAGAATATCATTCTAAGTGAGATAAGCCAATCTCAAAAAACCAAAGGACGAATGATCTAGCTGATAAGCAGATGATGACACATAATGGGGGGTTGGAAGGGGGCAAGAATGGAGGAAGAAGGAACTGTATAGAGGCAAAAGAGGGGTGGGAGGGGTGGAGGGGAGGAAAAAATAACAGAATGAATCAAACATCATTTCCCTATGTAAATGTATGATTACATAAATGGTATGCCTCTACTCCATGTAGAAACAGAAAACATGTATCCCATTTGTTTACAATAAAAATAAATTTAAAAAAAAGTTCCATGAACACGTTTGTCCTCTATATTTGGCTGTGTATGAAGTCAAAATTGTTCTTCCATTTCAACTGCATGAGCCAATATTCTTTTAATAGAAGCCTGTTTGATTTGTTTTATAATTAAAAATTTAAGAATAAAAAAAATAGACATTCTACCCCGACAACATCATGCAAATCCACTCTGACATCCAAATCTAACATTAGCTACTAAGAAATACTAAGTAGCTTATTATGGGAGAATAAAGACAAATAAAATAAAAAAAAAGTTTTGAAACTCAAGTGTAAACAAAATAATTGATTATTTATCATTCCCTCTTCTAGAGAGTAGTCACTGAGTGTTTAATACTGACATGGATAAATAACTTTCTTCTTGCCTTACGTGAAACTGATTTCCTAACTAGCATAAAGAGAACAACAAATAAAATTGTATTAGAAACAAGAAACTAGAGTTCAACAAATAAATAATGGTAGTTCTAAGAAACTAAATTTCAGTATTTTTTTTATTTTCTCAAGAAAGACCTTTGAAAATATTAGCTGTATTACCACCTGACATCTGAACTCTTTTCCTCCTTGGTAATGGTGATTGAACCCAAGGGCCCTCTATCACTAAGTTTCCCCCCAGACTCCATCACCTGTCTTTAAAATTTTGGACAGGGTCTCACTAAGCTGCAGAGGCAGGTCTCAAAATTGTGATCTTCCTATCTCAGTCTCCCATGTAGCTGGGATTATAGGCCTGTACAACTATACCAGGCCCTATCTCTGATTTTTATCAAAATGCAGTGACCTTGTTTTATATTCAACATGATAGAATGTACTAAAGTTACTTTTTAAATGTTAATAAGCTACTTTTTATTTTAAAGGGAAAAAAAATTTTAAATAGTGAATATCCAATAAACAAGGTAACTGTGGTAACCTTATGTTAGTCAATGATATCAAATGCTTGCCCATTTGCAAAAAACTTATTAAAAATAAAGCTAAGATTGTGTGGTGGGAATAAAATTTAAGTATGAAAATATTATTACTCTTTTTAGTGTACGTAGAGAAAAAATTTGATAAGGAATACTTAATTTTTTATTTAGCATATTAATTTCAAGTCTTACACCCTGTCTACTGATCTTAATGAAAACTGTCTTTAGGGAGAAACTTCAAGAAGAAACTTCAGTTTTCAAAGAAAAAGACTCTACTAGAATTTCTCTCTATGAAGTCTATGACCAATGCAACAATACAGTAGATTTCTAGAAAAGTCCACAATATTTTAAGTGTTTTTACCAAGAATGCTTAAATCTGTTCTTTGTTTTTAATTACCTTTGTCCATTTCTACAAATGACCCCTATTTTCATACTTTGAAATTACCTCTTATGCCTATATGTGTTGTTAGCTGTTGAGACCATGCCTTGTTTTGGAGAATGTTACTCTTTCTCTTTACAAACTTAAAGTAGGATAAATATTATAGACTTGAAATTGAATGTGCATTTTCCACATCAAAAGAAGATTCTGCTTACCAACTTCCTGGGACTCCTTTTTGTCAATCAGTTCTTTTTTTCGCCACTAACCCTTTGCAAAATATAAATTCTATTCTGAAAGTAATAGTCTCATTTCAGAGAGTCAGGAAATACTAAGAATTATAAGGGATCGTAGAGTAAACTCAGATAAGTATCCATTAAAAAACAAAAACAAAAGCAAAACAACATTTTTCAACCAAAAGACTACCAAACTCTCTGGAGAAGAAATAATTTGAATTCTACATCTACTACTTAGAAGTTATATGACAAAATAAGCAAGTTGCTTAAACATTCTGTTTTTCAGTTTCCAAACTTATAAATGAATACAGCATCTTCTCTGTAGGTTTGCTGAAATAGTATATGAACTATTTCTTTGAAAAGCTGCCATTCTGTCAAACCTACATAGATTAATTTTAAAAATTTAAAAACTATTAACTTTTATTTTTGTAAAACCTCTAACTGAATTACACACTACCTTCACTTTCTAAAGACTGTCTTGAATATATCAACTTTGTCTAATTGTTCCAAGTCTTTCCTGGCTGCAAATATCAATCACAATATGCTATATAAACGACAAAGTGGTGGTCTTTTCCATCAAAAAGTTTAGGAGGCTTTCAATATTTTAATATACACTTTCTGGGATGTAGCTTATAAATTTTAAGCCAAGTAGATGACCTATGATTTTGTGTAACTGACGGTTTTTTTTTTTTTTTTTTTTAGTATTTAAGTCTTGGTTCCTACACTTTAAAAACTCCTTGCTCCTTCTTATCAACAGATACTTTAAGAAAGAATTGCCTTGATTCTCTCCATTCTGCTATACTACAAAAAAGAAGAGCAGACAAATTTTTAGATTAAACACAACCTGAACAGTAAGCATAATTTTCAGAGTATGTATTCTGACATTTATTACCTAATGCAAAATTTTTAGCTGGAATACATGTACAAAGTCAGTAAAATTTACTGATAAATAAATGCTGTTTACATACATCTTTTCTAATTAACACATTTATTTTAGTGGACCTTATTTCTCTTTTTATTAAAAATTCAAATCAATTATATTCTCAGTGCTTTGAATATAAATGCAGAAAATATGAGTTTAAAAGTCTCATACTTCAGCTACAGAAGAGAACACAAATGTGAATGAATGAGGAAAGAATACCTGCACAAATTTTCCAAATTAAAAAGCATTAGAAATAAGAACAGGAAAAGGGAGGGAGAGTTCAACAAATGTTAATTCACATGGGAGATTTAACAGTTACTCTTCACACATAAAAGTTGATTATTACATTTTGCAATTTAAGGTTGTAAATAATCTGAAGAATCCTGAAAATAGATTTAAATACAACAACACAGTTCAAAAATTATATGGTTTACTAGTTGACAGGTAGATGTATAGAGTAAAAATCCAATGTTTCCTTTTAAATACAATGTTAGAGAATCATACTTTATGCCTAAAATAAAGAGACTTTTCTGACATTTAACATTGAACAGAGAAATGAAAGCAGCGATAGAGCCATCAGAAATTACGACAGTTCTCGAAAGTCATTCATAGTTGGATATTATCCAGAACGACATTATCAACAGTCTGACATCAACTCAATCACACAATTTCTATTTGCTACAAAGCTCTACCTAGGGGCTGGGACATAGCTCAGTGAGTAGAGTGCTTGCGTTGCAAGTACAAGTCCCTGGGTTTGATCTCCAGCACCGCAAAAAAAAAAAAAAAGCTCTACCTATCTCAAAATAAGTGACTTATTTTGAGAACAGGAGTTTTATGAAAGGTATGCATCTTTCTGGTAATTCTCAAATTCTCAAATTCTTGGAACCTATGCATTAGGAATTTATATCATGTTTTAGTCAGAAATAAAACTGTTAGAACATAGATAAGAAAAGCAAATATCATATACTACACAATGGTCAAAGAGTTTAGCTTATGTTAGTATGGGATTCATGCAAAACCAAAGGAAAAATAATGAAAAATCCAGAAAGGGAAAGGTCTTATGCAAGGAAAGAAATACATGTGCAAAGATTTTTTAAAAATGCTATTTTATTTTGTGCTAAGAAAACCAAGTAACATGAATACACTACCTATAACACTTACAGAAATATAGACAACTTAAGACAAAAATTCTCTGACACTGAGGTAAGATTTTTTTTGTTTTTAATCAGCTGACTTATATGTGGGATATACTGCAGCAGGGGAAAAAGAAAGATGTTAAGAGTGGTGGGAAAGACTGCAAATTTCGTTCCAACTGATCCTCTGGGTTATACCTTTATCGAACTACTCAGGTCCAGTGACAGGGAAAATATAGTTAAAGCAGCATTCTACTCAGGATATACTCATTCTGTGTCACACATTAAAAATTAAGTATCAGTCAACGCCTATACTAACATTATTTTTTAAATATTTTGTTAGTTGTTGATGAACCTTTATTTATTTGTATGCAGTGCTGAGAATTCAATTCAGTGCCTCGCACATGCTAGGCAAGTGTTCTACCACTAAGTCACAATTCCAGCCCCTCACCTTATTTATTAAAAAGACAAAACAATACTTAGGACTATCTTACAGCTTGAGGTGATAATAGGAGAAAAAAAGCCCAAGTACAAAATACTAAGAGCAATCTATCAGAAATAAGTAGTATAAGAAACATTCAGTAAATTTTCTTCAATAAATAAGAAAAGTTATCAACAAAAATAATCAGATTTTCCTGACATACATTTTATCTCGAATCACTATGTGCAAAAGTACGTGTTTCCAGTCGAATTATGTTGAATTTGTGGTACTTCATTTACTCCACAGTACAAGACACAAAAGCCAAGCATGTTTTTCTCCAGAAGGTATTTGTAAACTCGTTTTTCCCCATAAGGTATTTGTAAGCACAAAGTAAATTCCAGTTTGTTAAGTTATATATACACGCTCTGACTTAGTACAAAGTCAAAATATCTAGTAAGTTAGATGACAGTTTCTATCTTATGATTCATTAGGTCCCTGAAGGACAGCTACTTCCTTTATTTTATGCAATCATAAATTATATTAGTTTGTACTATTTTGACAACTCTTATAATTGAAGTTCTCACAGGATATTTTATTACTATTTTAAAATATACTCATAAACTATTACTGAGGTGGCAAAAGTGATAGCCTCACTGAACTGGTGATAAGGATTGAACAGTGCTTTACACAAGCTGTTTCTATAGTGATTTTAACTGACAAATTAATAAGCATTAGAATAATGGAGAGGGAAGAGAAAATTCATGTATATATGTACATATCATAAATACATATACATACATACATGTGTACATGTGTATATGTACATGTGTATATAGATATATGTATGTTGGTGTTTCTCAAATTTGGTCCTTGGTCTATTTGGATTACAAAAATCTTGAAAGCATATTTAAAATACTTAATCCCACCACAAGACATCCTAAAAAAATAATCTTTTTGGAATACAGACTAGGAATCTAGAATTTCACATTCTGCAAAAAGTTCTCACCCACGTTGACAAGTAACACTGAATCTGCATTTAAGGAGAATTTGGATTTTACAGGCACCATCATGATATAGACGATTCATTCAACTTAAGAAATGTACAGCTGTCCAATATGTACATTTCTTTGCTTTTTTTAACGTCAAAGAGACTAGAGGACACATCAAAGAGAGTGAAGGAATACTGGCATTCCACATTTTCTTTCACAATGAGCTTCAAATGAAGGTATTAGGGCTCTTCCATTGGAAAGATGATTATAGCTGCTAAAGTCCTAGCTCACTGTCCCGGGGAGACACAACAGATGATATGTTGATGGAATTACTCTCTTCTCTTCTAAACAGAAAGTGCAATAATCTAGGTGTTTTTTATTTCTTTCATCATTTTGTATTACCTTTACTGTTCACACACCCATTAACAGAGACAACTTTTAGATTAAAAACAAAGTAAATCGCACAGGTAATAACCTTTATTATCTTTGCCTATGAAATTCTGTAACATCATTCCTGCAGCTTTTGAAAGGAAGAAATATTTCTTTTTAAATGCATTACTTTTTTCCAAAATTACGAAGTATGTTTTCTAGAAAATTTGAAGTTGAGGACTAATATGGAAAATGCCCTAATTTTAAAATTTTGGCAATTAAATCATTAAAAAACAAACAGTGCAAATAAAATGAAACATGTTTCTAAATCTCATCTCCAGGTTAGTTACTCCCCTCAATTCAATTCAATAAATCAATGCTAAATCCTATGAAAGACAACATGTTGCTATATAGACACGAATATACAAATACATTGCAGGCTGGCAAGGTTCCTCTTCTCAAAACCCTATCTCCTTTGCATATCAGCATTACTAGTTACCATAATGTTTTCAAATCACTTTCTATGTATCTGTATCAGAAAAAAACTTTAGGCTATTATTCATCTTTGGATCCTAAACAGGAGCTTCATTTAGTGTCATTCGAGAAAGGTTGTATGAATAAATAAATATAAAAATGATTAAGTAAATAAAAATGCCTAATAATTTAATAAATCAGGAAACAGGTCAAAATAATAAACTGCAAACTGAAAGCTTATTTACACTTTTGCTTTTAAGACAATTTTTAAAGATAACTGCAATGTACTAATGATGCCTGAGAGCCATTTACATATACGATTTGAGACTGCATGCTAAATAAAGCCTTAGTCAGATATGGATTCCTACATCAGAGCAAATCAACAGGAGAAAATTTTGAGATATTATGGCTACCCCATCTGGAAGGATACCACAGCAATGAAAACACTGGTTTCTAAATAGCAATTCATAAAGCCTTATCTACATACAAGAGTTTTATGCAGTTTGAGTTGCATCCAAACATCACCAAGTGACACAACATAATTTCTGCTTAAAACAACAAAAAAAATAATTTTAAAAGGTATCAAGAGCTTAAACCAGCAGGTTCAATCTCAGAGAAACAGAATAAAAGAGACTACCATCACAAGTATCCAAACAAGCAATTTAATTTTTAATTAAGCAGCTTAAATCTGGAATAATCTATATCATTTTATTATAAATAAATCACAATTGTAATGTACTTTTATTTCATCAATATCTGAAAGAATAATCATTAGATCACAGTAGAAAAAACATGCTATGACAAAGTACTCTGAGAGCAAAAAGAAAAAAATCAGAAAGTGGATTCAAAAAAACCACTCTTTTTCAAGTAAACAGTTTTCTTAAGTTAAGAAAACTGATTAAAATAACATACATAGGCAATTAAGATGGAGTAAGAACACTCCACATTGCCTCCTTGATCTGAGGCAATGGAAACCCCTGGGCAGAATATATGTGATATCTTTGAATTCTGAAAGTAAACAGTATCAAGAAGACTGCAGAACAAAGCCAAAACTCCAAGTCTTTTTGGTTTGTTAATTTTTTGTACACCTACTCTGGAAACTAGCAGGGAGGTTCCTCAAAAGACTAGGCATAAAACCACTATATGACCCAGCTGTATCACACTCCAGAATCTATCCTAAAGAATTAAAGTCATCTACCATAATATTAAGTGATACATGCACACCCATGTTTACAGCAGCACAATTTACAACAGGTAAACGATGAAACCAGCCTAAGTGTCCAACAATGAATGAATGGGAAAAAAGTGTGGTATATATGTATATATACAAAAAAGAGTTGTACTCAACCATAAAGGACATTAAACTATGTCTTTTGCAGGAAAATGGAAAGAACTGGAGAACATCGTGCTACACGAAATAAACCAGACACAAAGTCAAAGGTCATTATGTTTTCTCATACATGGAAGCTGAGAGAAAAAGGGATTTCATGAAAACAGAAAGGAGATCAGCAGAGCAGAGAATGGGGATCAAGGAGAAGGAAGAGGAGGAAGTGGCACCGGGGAATTAAACAGACCGAATTTTGTAATGTGTATATGTGAACATATCACAATAAGTCTACTTTTATGTATAATTATATTTCACCAATAAAAATATTTTTTAAAAACACAGTAACATGAAATAGGGGTATAGCTCAGTGGTAGAACACATACTTAGCAAGTGCAAGGCCCTAGGTTTATCCCAAGCATGAAAAACAAAAACTATATAATTTTACAGCATAGAAACTGAGCACATACCACCTTAAATAAATTCTCAAAGGTAATATCATTCATATGACATATCAACACCATGAACCCCTTAATAAGATACACAAAGAAGGATCCATTACTTCTGTGGTAAACTTGCCAAAAGTTCATAACTTCATTCTAATCATAAGAAAACAATGCAACAATGGAAAGAGAAGAGCACTCTATAAAATAACTAACCAGTAGTTTTCAAAACTACTAAGGACATGAAAGAAATGAAATACTAATGAACTACAATAGGAAATCATAAAGATAGAGACAATAAAGACATGATACCTAAAGTACCATGGTATCCTGAATTGGGTCTTAGAACATAAAAGGGGACATTGAACATAATTAGTGAGAAAATGGATAAAATTCAAGTAATATGGGTAAATAGTATTATAACAATGTTATATCCTAGTTCTGGTCATTATTATAATCATGAAAGATGCCAACATTAAAGAAAGCTGAATAATATCTGGGAATTCATAGGACAATTTGCAAAATTTTTATATAAGTCTAAAATTCAAAATAAAAAAATATTTTAATAATTCTAAAAGAAAAAAGTGTACTGATAAAATGATAGAAAGTAGATCATTGGCGGAATTTTTTTGGTCTTCTAAATACAGAATCGTGTCATCAGCAAATAGTGATAGAGTTCTTCTTATTCATATCCTTTTAATTTCTTTCTTCTAATTTCTCTGGATAGAGCTTCAAGAACAATTTTAAATAAAAGTGGTGAAAGAGGGCATCCATGTCTTGTTTCAGTTCTTAGAGGGAATGCTTCAATTTTTCTCCATTTAGAATGATCAATGTTGGCACTGGGTTAAGCACATATATTTTTTACAATGTCAAGGTATGTTCCTACTATCCCTAGATTTTCTAGTGTTTTGAACATGAAGGGTGCTGTATTTTGTAAAATGCTTGTTCTGCATCTATTGAGATGATCATATGATACTTGTCTTTAAGCCTATTGATGTGATGAATTACATTCATTGATTTCCAGATGTTGAACCAACCTTGCATCCATGGGATGAACCCCACTTCATCATGATATACTATCTTTTTAATATAATACATACCTTTTTAATATAATACAAGAAGTATGCAATTTGCCAGAATTTTATTGTGAATTTTTGCATCTATGTTCATGAGGGATATTCTTTTCTTGATGAGTCTTTGTCTGGTTTTGGTATAAGGGTGATACTAGCCTCATGGAATGAGTTTGGAAGGGTTTCCCCCTTTTTTAATTCATGGAATAATTTGAGGAGTATTGCTGTTAATTCCTCTTTAAAGGTCTTGTAGAACTTGTCTGAGAATTCATCTGGTCCTGGGCTTTTCTTGTTTGATAGGCTTTTGATAGCATCCTCTATTTCACTGCTTGAAAGCAATCTGTCTAAACTGTGTATGTCCTGATTCAGTTTAGGTAGGTCTTATGTCTCTTGAAAGTTATGATGTCTTCAAGATTTTCTATTTTATTGAATTTCAAATTTTCAAAATAGTTTCTAATTATCTTCTGTACTTCAATAGTGTCCATCACAATATTTCCTTTTTCATCATGAATTTTAGTAACTTAAGTTTTCTCTCTTTCTCTTCATTAATGTGGCTAAGGGGTTATCAATTTTACTTATTTTTTTCAAAGAACCAACTTTTTTGTCAAATTTTTGAATTGTTTCTTTTGTTTCAATTTCATTGATTTCTGCTCTGATTTTAATTATTTCCTGTCTTCTGCTTTTGGTGTTTATTTGTTCTTTTTCTAGGGCTTTGAGATGTTCGTTGAGTTTCTATTCTTTTAATGAATGAGCTCAATACAATGAACTTTCCTCTTAGAACTGCCTTCCTAGTGTTCCAGAGATTTTGATATGTTGTATCACTATTCCCAATTACCTCTAAGTATTTTTTTTACATTTAGAAGATCCAAAAAATTCTACCACAAAACTTCTAGAACTCATAAATGAATTCAGCAAAGTGGCAGGATACAAATTAACACCCATAAATCAAATGCATTCTTATATGCCAGCAATGAATTCACTGAATAAGAAATTAGGAAAACTACCCATTCACAATAACCTCAAAAAAATAAATATTTGGGAATCAATCTAACAAAAGAGGTGAAAGACCTCTACAATGAAAGTTACAGAACGCTGAAGAAAGAAACTGAAGACAACGTTAGAACATGGAAATATCTCCCATGCTCCTGGACAGACACAATTAACATTGTCAAAATGGCCATACTACCAAAAGCATTATATAGATTTAATGCAATTCCTATTAAAATCCCAATAACATTCTTTATAGAAATAGAAAAGACAATCATGAAATTCACTTAAAAAAATAAGAGACCTAGGATAGCTGGGCAATTCTTAACAAGAAAAGTGAAGAAGGAGGCATCACAATACCAGACCTTAAATTATACTACAGAGCCACAATAACAAAAGCAGCATGGTACTGGCACCAAAACAGATATGTAGACCAATGGTACAGAACAGAAAACACAAAGACATACCCACATAAATATAATTATCTCATACTAGACAAAGGCCCAAAAACATACATTGATAACATACATTGATAAAAGATAACTTATTCAACAAATGGTGCTGGGAAAACTGAAAATCCATATGTAGCAAAATGAAATCAAACTCCTATTTCTCACCCTGCACAAAACTCAACTCAAAGTGGATCAAGGACCCAGGAATTAGACCAGAGAACCTGTGCCTACTAGAAGAAAAAGTAGGCAAGTAGGCCCAAGTCTCCATTATGTTGGCTTAGGAAACAAATTCCTCAACGAGACTTCTAAAGCGCAAGAAGTAACAACAAGAATCAATAAACGGGATGGAACCAAACTAAAAAGCTTCTTCACAACAAATAAAACAATCAAGAATGTGAAGAGAGAGCCTACAGAATGGGATAAAATCATTACCACAAGCACCTCAGATACAGCATTATCTCCAGGATATATAAAGAACTCAAAAAACTTAACACCAATAAAACAAATAACCCAATCAATAAATGGGCTAAGGCACTCAACAGACACTTCACAGAAGAAGAAATATGATCGATCAACACATATATGAAAACATGTTCAACATCTCCAGAAATTAGAGAAATGCAAATAAAAACTACTCTACGATTCTATGATTCTATCTCACTCTGGTCAGAGAGGCAATTATCAAGCATACAAGCAACAATAAATGTTGGTGAGAATGTCGGGTAAAGGTACACTCATACATTTCTGGTGGAACTGCAAATTGGTACAACCATTATGGAAAGTGGTATGGTGAGATTCTCCAGAAATGCTGGGACTGAAACCACCTATTGACCCAGTTACCCACTCCTCAGATTATACTGAAAGGACTCAAAATCAGTTTACAAGAATAACATGGCCACATCAATGTTACAGCAGCTCAACTGACAATAGCTAAACTATGGAAACAAGCTAGGTGCCCTTCAACAGAAGAAGGGATAAAGAATTTGTGGTATGTTTACACAATGGAATATTACTCATATATAAATAAGAATGAAATTATGGCATTTTCCAGTAAATAAATGGAACTGGAGAATATTATGCTAAGTGAAATAAACCAATCCCAAAAAACCAAAGACTGAATGTTTTCTCTATATGTGAATGCTAATTCACAATGGGGTGGGGAGGATAGAAGTACTGTGGAATAGACAAAGGGGAATGAAAGGAGGAGAAAGGGCATGGGGGTACGAATGATAGTAGAATGAATCGGACATTATCACCCTATGTGCCTATATCATTACATGACCTCTATAACTCTACATCATGTATGACCAAAAAAATGAGAAGTGATATTATACTCCATTTATGTATGATGTAACAAAATGCATTCTACTGTCATGTATATCTAATTAGAACAAATTTAAAAATTCTTTTGAATAAGAAGCCCATTAAATAACTATATTCCTTGAAATTAAAAAAAAATATATATATATAAGTAAATCATTGGATGCTAAGCACCAGAGGTTGGGATAAAAAGATTAACTGCATAGGGAAACAAGCAATTATTTTTACATGGTGGGAAATTTCTGTATCATGATTGTTCTTGTAGCTAATGACAATAACACATTGTCAAAACTCATCAAATTATGCAATTAACTTGTACCTACTGTTATACATAAATTATATCTCAATAAAAATGACAAAAAAGATTTGCTGATTTAAAAAAAATTTAAACTTCTTTATTTGGGTTGCAATCTCATATATAAGCAGTGTGCGCAAAAGATATACCAAACAGATTATAAACGCATACCAAATAAGATTATATGCTCTTACCAGATTAATTAATTGAGTGTGTACCACATCTTCTACCAAAACTGCTGTTTCATAAAGAGGTCTCCTAGCATCACCTAAAGAAAACCTGCAAAAGAAAAAGAAATTTAAACACACCAATATTAAGAACTGCAAATGAAGAAAAGCAAAAAAGTAAAAGATATATATTTTAAGAATTAAATAAAGAGACTACAAATTTTTCTCTCAAATGATCAAATGGACATAAAAGTTTTTATTGAGAAAAAAATGTTTCCTACACAAGGTGTCATTTCGAAGGAAGAGTGCAGTATTATCTACACTATTTCTTGATTATATAATATGTTAAATGGCATTTACTCTGTCAAAATGCAAGCTAGTAAACAACTACTTCAGAATATTGGCAACCGAAAATTCATGTAATCACATCCAAATCATCAATACAAGAGAAAAATAGCCACATAAAAGGTTATAAAAACATGTGATCCAATAAACACTGAAAACTGCTATGAAAATCACATCAATTATGGTTTACAATTGCAAACTGGTAGACTATCAAGAATGGATTACAAATTGGTCTTTCAAGTCTTCTTTCATACCACAGACATGATGATGTGCAGACACTTCCTCCAAAGTAAGAAACACTTGAAATGCAAAATAATGTATTAAAATCTTTGATTTAAAGCATGTTTTAAGTAGCTGTAGTGAAGACAAAACAGAAGTCACATAAGACGACAAAGTACAGTTCCAAAAAATAAGTGCTCTGGACCCAATTTTATTAAAAGGCTTCTTTGATAGCAAACCAGAGCCTGGGATTGAACTAGCACAGTATTCGAAGTATAGGAAAGAAAATAGTCCTAAGTAAGGTAAGAAGTCCAGTTAATGAACCTAACATAAAGTTGAGAAAGCTAATAGCCACTAATGGTAACATTTTTAGTGTGTGAACTAGGCAAATATCCATTTTAAAAATGTACTTCAACTGGAGCAGGGCAAGTACATGCCTATAATCCCATCAACCCAGGAAGATGAGGCAGGAGGATAACAAGTTCAAGGCCAATTTGGTGAGACCTTAGCAATTTGATGAGACCCTGAATCAAAATAAAACATTTAAAGACTAGAGATGTAGCTCAGTAGTAGATAGGCCCTGGGTTCAATCCCCAGTAACAAAACAAAATATACTTTACCTATCAAGAGTCTGCAATGAAGAAACAAAAATCTTCCCTTATAATTGTTAACTATAAATTCACTTGTATGAAGTCAGAATACTTTAATACCCATGTAGACTAAAAACATAGTAAAGCAAAAAATTAGTTTGAAGTGATTTATATTGATAGCACTCATAGGTAGGTGCCTGGCAGAATCCCTTGAACATATTTAAACAAAGATCTGAAAGCATTCCCGTGGAGGACATATCAAGGATCATTACTTCAAAATTATAATTTACAACATACCCTAGGAAACAAATAATCATGAATGAAAGTGAGCAGGAGCAACAAATGGTAGAATCAGACCCATAAAGCCTACATGTGCCAGAAAAATGAAATAATAAATTAATCATGTAACTCATGTTTTAAAAAATGAAAAGAACAAACAGGAACAGAAACAGCAAATTGGCTGGTTATATTTTTAAAAGCACCAAGGAGAAATACAGGTGAAAAATACAATAGTATTTTAAAAATTAATGGGAGAACCTCCTCAACACAATAAAGACTATATGCAAAACCTACAGATAACATACTCAATTGTGAAAAATGGAAAGCCTGTCAACTAAGATAATCCTCAAAAGAAGGGTGTCCATATTTTGCCATTTCTATTCAATACAGTGCTATATAAGTTCTAGCCAGACCAACTCCACAAAAAAGAAAACAAATCCAAATTTGTAAGGAATAAGGAAAATAATCTCTATTTACAGATTTCGGGACAAAAAGACTGTCAGAGTAAACTAACTCAACAAAGTTGAGGTATATAAAATCAGCTTGTGAAACATCAGTTCATGTTTTTATACATTAGCAATGAATAATCTGAAAAAGAAATTAAAAAACACCTTCACAATGATACAAAATATAAAATACTTAGCAATACATTTAACAAAGCAGGTGAAAGATTTCTGTACTGAAAACTATAAAAAGACTGCTGAAAGAAATTGAGGATGACATCCAAACAAAAAGTATACATAAGTAAGTGAAAAGACATCTTTTGTTCATGGCTTGGAAGAATACTGTTCGTTAAAAGGACATTACCTAAAATCTCATAATAGATTTAAAGCAAAATCCTATCAAAACGTTAATGGTATTTTTTGAAGAAACAGAAGAGCCCATTTGGATATTCAAAGTACACTGAATGACCAAAAACAACTGTGAAAAGATTAACAAATTTGGGGAATATCACTTTGGGATTTAAAACTATAAAGGTACAGTAATTGAAACAATGTGATTCTAGTATAAGAACAGACTTGTAGACAAACAGAACAAAAAAAAACAGAGTCCACAAAAAACCCCTAACATAAATGGTAAATTTATTTCGACCAGGGTACTGAGACCACCCAGTGTAAAGAACAATCTTCAACAAATGATACTGTGGTTAGATAACTGCAAACAAAAGAATTAAATCAGATCCTTATTTTGTACCATATATAATGATAAATGTAAAACTGAATGAAAGTCATAAATATAAAAGGTAAAATTACAAAAATTGTAGAAGAAAGAACTCCATCAAGTGTGTCAAAAGACAACCCACAGAATAAAAGAATTTACAAATCATATATCAAATTAATATTCAGAATAACGATTTCCTATAACAAAACAACACAAACCATTTAAAAATGGGCAACGGATTCAAACATATATTCTCCCAAAGAAGATATACAAATGACCAAAACAACTTGAAAAGATGTTCGATATCATCAGTTCTGAGGAAAATGGATAAAAACCATGAGAAGCCTTTTCATACCACCAGGAATGGTTAGTATTTAATCATAACCATCATCATCATCATCATCCTTTTTAAAAATAGGGTGGATGTGAAGAAACTGGAAACCTTGCACACTGCTGAAATGTGTAGCAGCTGTGGGAAAAAGTAGGGTGAAACATGAAAACGTTAAACGCAGAATTTGTACAGCAATTCCACGACTATGTAACATACACAGAAAAATAGAAAGGAGATTCAAAAACTACTTGCACACAATGTTCACAACATTCTTCACAAAAGCCAATATGTGGAAACAACTGATGTATCCACGAATGTATGAATGGATGGACAAAACATACTATACACATATAATGGAAAATTAATCAGTCATGAAAAGGAAGACCTGGCACATAAAGATACATAAACTGAACGTGAAAATAAGGTAAATGAAATAAATCAGATGCAAAATGGCACATATTGGATAATCTTTCTTATATAAGACATCTAGGGTGGGAAAATTCATAGAGAGAAAATAGAATATGGGAAAAAAGAGAAATGGAGAGTTATTGCTTTATGGGTACAAAATTTCGGTTTGGGATAATGAAAATTTCTGCCAAAGTTCAGTGGTGAGGGCTGCATGACACTGTGAATATATTTGATGTCACTGAATTGTTTACTTTGGAAGAGTTAAAATGGTAAATTTATACCATGTGTATTTTACTACAATTTTTAATAGAATAAGAACTTAATGGATCTAAGAACAGATTTCATTGAGCTAAAAAAAATTTGTGTTCAACAACACATCTGAGAAAATTAACCATAACAAAGGATAGATAATAAGAGACTATCATGACCAAAGCTATGCCACAAATTTGGATAGTGTAGTAAAAGGGATAAATTTCTAGGAAATATAAATGACCAAAACCAATCCAAGAAGAAAAGGAACAACTAAGTAGTCCTATGAATTTGAAAGAAAGCAAATCAGCAAATAAAATTAAATTTCCCTCACTTGTTAGGATCTACCAAATTTGCAAAAATAGATCATTTTAACTTTACACAACTCAGAATAGAAACACTATCAATCTCATTTTTTGAGCCTAGTATACCTTTGGTATCAAAATCAGAAAAGGATTATAAAAGAAATGAAGATTATAATTTCGCTCATTTATACAAGCTTAAAAAATAGTAAACTGAATATTGTAATGTATTAAAAAGAAAAGGATAATAAATCATAACCAAGTAAAGATTATTCTAGTGATGATTAATTTTATGTGTCAATCAGACTAGGTCACAGGATGTCCAGATGTTTCGTTAAATGTTATTCTATGTATGTTTGGTGAGAGTGTTTCTTTATGAGATTAGCATTTGTATCTGTAGATTGTTTCAACCAAAGTGCCCTTTCCTGTGAGAATTGGCCTCAACCAATCCACTGCAGACCAGAATAAACCAAAAGGCTGAGTAAGGGAAAATTCACTCCGTCTTCCTAATTGTCTCCAAGCAGGGATAGTGGTCTTTTCTTATCGTGAGGATTCAGACTTAAACTAAAACTGGAGCTTATATTCTCAACTATTCTGCTTCTTAGGTCTTTGGAGTAGAAGTTGAACTATATACCGCAGGCTCTTTTGAGTTGCCAGTGGTACTGATGGCAAAACTTGGAACGTCTCACCCAAGAGATTTGCATGAGGCAATACGTTATAATAAACTCTGTGTGTGTGTGTTTGTGTGTGTGTGTAGTAGACCTGGTTCTCTGGAGAAACCTGACAAATAGGAGAGTAGGAGCTCAACATCAAATAAACCTATTAATAAAACTACACTCTAAAAAAATGAAAAAGAGGCCAGGTATGGTGTTGCATAAGTGTAATCCCAGTGACTTGGGACGCTGAGCCAGGAGGATTGTGAGTTCTCAGCAATTTAGCAAGACCCTGTCTCAAAATAAAACATAAAAAGGACCAGAGTTGTGGCTCAGTGGTAAAGCACCCCTGGGCTAAATCCCTGGTACCAAAACCAAAACAAAACAAAAAAAGAAAACAGAGAAAAAAACTATATGATCATCTCAATAGATGCAAGAAAATCACTGAACAAAATTTAGCAACCATGGGTTGGGGTTGTAGCTCAGTGGTAGGAGCGCTTGCCTAGCATGTGTGAGAGTTTGATTCTTAGCACTGCATATAAAAAAATAAAGGTCCACTGACAAACTAAAATATATGTGTGTGTGTGTGTGTGTGTGTGTGTGTGTGTGTGTGTGTTTTAAATTTAGCAATCACTCATGACCAAAACTATTAGCAAGGTAGAACTAAAAGGCACTTACTTGCTCAAATCTAATGAAAGGAGTCTAACAAAATCCTATAGGAAACATATTCAGAAGTGTTCCTATACTTTACAATATAGACTAATACAAGGGTACCTACTATCATCACTTTTGATAAATATAGTATGTAAAATTATAGTCAGAACAACAAGATCAGAGTTAAATTACATATGCACTGGAAAATAAAAAATAAACTGTCTTTATTCACAATCTGATTATTATAGAAAACTATAAATAATCAAGACTATTTAAAAACAAACTAATAAATTTTATAGCTCTAAGATTAAAAAGTTATCAACATCAAAAGTAGAAAATGCAATCAAAATAAGTATACATGGGTCTAAACTTTGCATGAAACACCAAAAAGTCAGAAAGAGCTAAAATATTTCTGAAGTACAAAGTGAGAGAATGTTTTCTACGAGTCTCATTATAAAGCTCCATGATTTAAAATAGTGTATTACTGGCACAAGAAGAACCAACAGAATAGAAAGAAAATAAGTCCACAGTGGAAAGTAAACTCCAAAACTATTCTCTTGCGTTCAATGATACATTATTTAATTCTCTGAACTATCTAAAGTATGTTTTCCTCCCATTATTTTAAGGTACTTGAAATATCACTGAAAAAGTACAACATTCCCAGCAACTCAAAAGGCTGAGACAGGATGATCACAAGTTTGAGGTCAGCTTGGATGACATAGCAAGATCCTGTCTCAAAACAAAAAAGAAAAATGGCTGGGCAGGTATCTCAGTGTTAGAGCATACCTGAATTCAATACCCAGTAGAGCAAAAAAACAAAACGAACAACAAAAAGAAATACAAAGTCATACAAATTCAATTCATAGGCCCAATAAACTTTATCAATAAAATATACAAATAATTGTCAAGTTTTATCTCATAAAAATTTGACAAACTGGGTCTGAGGTTGTGGCTCAGTGGTAGAGCACTTGCCTGGCATGTGTGAGGGCCTAGGTTCAATTTTTAGTGTCACATATAAATAAATGAATAAAAATAAAGGTTCATCAAAATCTAAAAAATATTTTTTAAAAAAAGTTTGATAAACTGACAAACTTAAATTTGTAGAAGAGTTAAGACATTTCTACCAATTTTTTACTGGCATACATGTAAGAACCTAAAATGAGCTATCACATAACTAAATCTAAAATCAGATAATGTGATTTAATGAATTTATTAATTTTTCAAGACTTGGTACTTCAGCTATCCTCTCTCAATTTTTCTCACACTACTTCTACCACATACCCCACTTTCCACCCTCCTATACAGAGACAAAGTAAAATACTGTTTGGGTCGTCTGGAAGATATAAAAATGAAATCACTATACAAAGGCCTAGATACTTCCTTTTTGCTCTGTAACATAAGTAATATTTGTAAGTCAGTTAAAGAGAAAATCCAAATTATAAAATATTTGTAAGCCACTTAGAGTTAAGTAATTGATACTCAGAGAACTCTTTTAACTATGTTTCCCTTTGAAGACCTGCTTCGTGTTCACTGATATCTAGTCCCTATCAACAGAATCTAATATCATTTCTTTCAATTGTGTTGCCTCGATGCCTATAGCAACACCCATATGTTAGACCAGTCTCCTCTGAAGGTCTTTCAGCAATTTTCCTGAAAAGGCTGCCACTCCTTGGTTTCCTGAAGCAACAAATAACATTCCATTTCAGGAAGGACTGTGAGTCTGATAGCCACGATTACAAGTAGTCCAGAACAATTCTACTTAATAAAGGACATGGTAAAGACAATTCTGCTCTCCCACAAACAAGACTGGTTTTATTCAATCCCAGAATCAATGGTCTCAATGAGCACTAAGGTAGTTAGCTCTAAAATTTCCTTTTCAATACATAATCAAAGTATGAACTAAGACCATTCTTGTGGTAAAGTTCCACTACAGGAAGATATACAGTAAAGAAAACCATGGAACATTGTTTCAAAAAGCCTACAGGATTTATGATCAACTCTTTTTATATTTTTGTTATGCATATCCCACTAAAGTCTAAAATTGTGGGAGATTCTTTAAACAAACATCTAATAAGAAAAAAATGCGGATAGAAAATGCCCATAAAAAATGAAAAAATGACCTAGTTACAGAGACATTTCCAAAACATAATAAACCATTTTTTATAAATAAATAGCATTGTGTTCTCAACAAAATAACAGTCCCATTTCAGTAGTTTCTCACACCACTTTTTCAAAAGAGATTAAAAAAAGATATAAGAAGGATAGGTTTAAAAACAAAGGAGCAAGTTATGTACTATCTTACTTTATTGAGCCCCTATTTGTCATCTTTGGTTAGTTATTTTTGCGAAGTTGCTTCCCAAATATGGCATTAGTCTTTTACTCTTTTTATTTTTTGGAGAGGGGGGATTTTTTTTTTTTTTTGGTGTGGTTTTTGGTGTGGTTTTTGGTACCAGGGATTGAATCCAGGGGCACTTGACCACTGAGTCACATCCCCAACCCTTTTGTGTATTTTATTTTGAGACAGGGTCTGGCTGCATTGCTTAGGGTCTAGGTTGCTGATGCTGGCCTCAAACCTGCGATCACACAACCTCAGTCTCCCAAGTCACTAGGATTACAGGTCTGTGCCACCATGCCGGGCTCTCTCTCTAAATTCTAAAGTATCATTTCCTTTGCCAAAATCTTTTTTTTTTTGGGGGGGGGGGGTCCTAGAGATTGAACTCAAGGGCACTCCACCACTGAGTCACATCCCCAGCTCTATTTTGTATTATATTTAGAGACAGGGTCTCATGGAGTTGCTTAGAACCTCGCTTTTGCTGAGGCTGTCTTTCAATTCTCAATCCTCCTGCCTCAGCCTCCTGAGCCGCTAGGATTATAGGCATGTGCCACTGCACCCGGCCTTTGCCAAAAAATCTTTGCTGATTTCTAGATCCTATGTAAATGTATGTATCTGATGATGTATTCATAAATGCAAATGCATCCTCCTCACATTCACTTATCCCAGCTGTGAAAGGAAATCAACTCCAAACTCCAGCAGCATACATTATTACAGCAACATCTCTTTGTTCTTTCTTTTCTATTTGATTCTTGGATGTTTCAATAGCAGATCTGCTTTACACTACATCCCAACCACCATCTATAAAGGAAGGTAAAGAAGTTATGATAAAAACAACAAATATCCTATAAGTTAGATAAATTCTTTCTAGTCACCACAGGTTCACAATGTGCTAAAACTAAAAGGGAAAAAAAAAATACTTCAAGCAAATACATGCAATATGTATATGATTATTTGTTATACAAACACCTACAATGTTGGTATAAAAGCATAACATGAAACAAACAAATATCAAAGGAGGTTAAAAAATTTTTACGTATTTTTAAAGTAAGTATTTTGTTTATTGATGTGAGAAAATATTTTTGCTCTCCATAAAATATGTATATATATAGGGTTACTACCATGGTTAACCTTTTTCAGTTTGTCTAGGGATGAGGGGTTTTCCAAATTATTCTCTACCAAACAGATAAACCTAATTCATGCAAATAGGTCATGATATTCATTATACAAAACTAAGACAAGACAGAAAATGATTTCTTTTTTTTTTTAAATAGGGGAAAATGAATAATAAATGAAACTTGTATATTTGCTTTCAAACAATTACCCTTATCATTCCAGTTCTAAGGTCCAAAAATTAGAGAAACACGTAGCACATGGGGCACATACTCTTTCATCTAGAGATAATTTCTTTCCATGCACTGAGGTTCAGGATGAAGTACATGAAATTCAATGCATGAGGAGTGGATATCCAGCTGACAGATGACTGTTGTTACTACTTTAACTCAGAGAAAGAAGCAGCACCCACATAAAAGACTGGCCAGAGGGGTGAGCCCAGAAAAACTCATGTACTTCACATGGCCAGTATCCAACTAAGAAGATTGCAAGAATGTAATCTTCAATTAAACACAAGGATGGGAAATAGTAGTAGATCCAGAATAACTTAACCATATGCGTGTTTGTACCCAGAGGTAAGCAACCAAGAAGCAGCATACATTATTACAGCAACATCTCTTTGTTCTTTCTTTTCTATTTGATTCTTGGATGTTTCAATAGCAGATCTGCTTTACACTACATTCCAACCACCATCTATAAAGGAAGGTAAAGAAGTTATGATAAAAACAACAAATATCCTATAAGTTAGATAAATTCTTTCTAGTCACCACAGGTTCACAATGTGCTACTACTGTTACTGACAAGTGACCACTCTCAGTATCTGAGTTCCTCAACAATAAAGAGAGGATTGGGTAACTTTAGAAAAGCCATTTCCAATACTTGATATTAGCTTATAAAAGCAACGACAATCCTTAAATCCTAAAATCTATGTCTTCAAGAATGAGGTGACACTATTATAAGAAAATCATGCAGAATAAATTGGTCAACAATCATGAAATTGAGAGAAAAAAATTTAAAAAACAGGAAATGTTCTATTGATTACATCAATAAAAAGGACTAGTTTCTTAAAAAAAAAAAAAAACAGGAAACAACAAAATAAGTGAATAAAAACAGGAAGAGAGGAGAAAGGCCTATAATTTATTCTTGGTGTTTTATGTAGAAATAATTTCCAAGACACAATCCATTTTTACAAAAGCCTGAGAATATTATCATAGCATTTTACAGTTTTTTTTCCTCAGTACATTTAATAGATGAATTCAGTTTTGAATCTAAAGTGACTTGTTTTAAAATATTTAAGCTCTGATAAGGAACAGAAGAAAAGTACATATTAAGTTTTAATTAAAGACCTTCTGAAAAAGAAAGTGGTTAAGTTTATTAATAATCTGTGTCATTTACCAAGAACAGAAGGTTCATAGCAGATCTATGACTGAAGTATACAGAAACCAAATATAAAACAATACACAAATAGATATTTCTTCAACAACATGTGTACTTCTTCTGGATGCTGAGCTGCTTTCAATACTTCCACTGCCTACAAACACTAATGTGGTTAAATTATTCTGGATGCTGTGGTTAAGTAATTGCTGTGGTCTTGGGAGCTAGTTACTTTTCTTTCTTTCTTTTTTTTTTTTTTTTTTTTTTTTTTTCTTTTTTTATTAGCTCTGGTTTTCTGGATGTTTTCCTACCCCCAGGTAACTGACAATATTTTGGAATGAACACTGTATGACTACTGCTTGTAAGAAGACCCTGGATGATTTTCCTTCCCCAAAATAAAGTTTCCTTTTTCCCTTCAAAGCATTTACTTGATTACACTTTTATAGACTAGATATTATTATAGTACCCACAAATTTCGCCTAACTGGAATTAGAGTGAAAAACAAGCTACAGCCCAAACATGAACTCTCATCAGCAGTTACCTAGCACTAGACTGCACATGCACATGAAGACATCCTACTGCGTGCATCAATTTTGTCCATTATTGGTTGAGACTGATCTGCCCACTGTCCAAGGGAGTGAGGGAGTGCAGAAGTTTGGTCATGATCAGTCATTTACAGCAATTAGAAACAAACATATGCCAACTATCCTTATTCTTCGATATACCTCTAATCTTCCTTTCTCAAGGGAAGAAATTAATTCAATTTATAGTAGCTTTGAGGAAACCAAAGTTATAGGTAAATCTAAGTATAATATAAACATCTAAGACAAGAGATTTCCTAGCAATATATTTTTATCATTTACTTGCTTGACTCCTGAACAATCAATTCCCCGTTTCTGATATGTATTAACTGAGAATATTTTTAGAATCTTATTACATTCCATAAAATAAGAATAACTATCTAAAGCAATGTAAAATATATTTATTTAAATAACACTGATATGGAAAAGTATAGACATACTAGTATATATATAGAATTTTTTTTAAATAGAACAAAAGGTAACAGGGAAACATTTTGAAAAAGTCAACACAAGTCATCTACAGGTATTAATCACTAGATCAATATTTTTTTAGTGTCCTGGCCTGGTGCAATGGGGCATACCTATCATCCCAGGGACTTAGGAGGCTGAGGCAGGAGGACAGCAAATTCAAAACTAGCCTCAGCAACTTAGTGAGACTCACTCTCAAACTAAAAAAAAAAATTTTTAAAGGGATGGGATGTAGCTCAGTGGTTAAGCACCCCTGGGTTCAATCCCTGGTACCGCCCCCCAAAAAAAATTTTATTGAATGTCTAGTTGTACCCACTACTGCTCTAGTTACTTAGGATACATCAGCAAACAAAATAGCAAAAACACAGTAAACTTTACATTTCTATAAAGGAAGGACATAAAAAACAGTATACATAATAAATTACTATATAATCTGTACACTAAAAAAGATGACAGAAAATAAGGCAGTATAGAACTATTAGAATAGGAGATAGGAAATTTGAGATGGGGAATAGGTGAAATATTAAAAAGGGTATTTATTAATTTTTGATGTGGGAAATAGTTTTCAAGAAACAGAAAAGAAATATAAATAATATTTCATAAAAACCAATTTATAAAAGCTCATACAGAATTATCAGAACACAAAGCAGGAAAATGTCCATCTAAGGAAATTTATAAACATAGCAAGATATCCATATTATTCTATAATATGTAAGATAATTTTTCTCATGTATCCTATATTTCTAAGAAGCCAATATTCCCATCTTCAAACTTCAATACAATATAAAGATAATGCTTATAAATACTGTTTGAGGAATAGGAAAGATAATGAATGAGTACCATAATCACTGAATGTGGTCAAGGAAGGACCCAACAGTCAGTCCATTCATTTTGTTTTACACAGATAAAAAACAGGTCCAAAAAGTTAAGTAACCACTCAAAGTCACAAATTCAGTTAGAGGCAAAAGCTACAAATTTTTAACTCATTCAGAACTCTTCAGTACAATATCATACTAAACAAGTAAAAACTGTAACAAATTAGCAAAACTGGTCTTATATGATCATTTACCAAACATTAAGATTAATAAATTGTTATATGGGATGCCTGGTTCAATTACTTTGTATAACAATTATTTTTCTCAAAAATAAACAATAGTTTCAAGAGAGTTCTTTCATTCCACAGGCCCCCAAAACTTTTACTATCTTACTTTTGCAGAAAATAGTTTTAAAAAAAAAAAAAAAAAAAAAAAAAAAACCTAACTTCTTACAACTTTCAAAATAGATCAACCATAGCCAGGCTCAGGGGTAGCATGCCTGTAATCCCAGCAACTTGGAAGTGGAAGCAGGAGAACAGGAAGTTGTAGACAAGCCTCAGCAACTTATGGAGACCCTGCCTCAAAATAAAAAATAGAAAGGACTGGGGATTTAGGTTAGTGGTAAAGGGCCCCTAGGTTCAGCACCCACTCCCAAAAAGTCAACTATAAAAACAATAACATCCTACATTCATTGAGAACTTTTCTCATTGTTACTTAAAACACACTGTAGGTTTGGTGGTATACATCAGTGGTAAAGCTTGGGCTTAGCATACATGAGGCCTTTGGTTTCAATCACTAGAACCATAAACAAAAAAAAAAAAGTCCTGCAAAACAAGCATAAAGGTTATTTTGACTCATATTACATAAAGTGGAAACTGGAAAGGCTCAAGAAAGTTAGGAGCATCAGCAATATTAAGCAATATTAAGAAAAATAATTACATGCTATACTCAGTTTACATTGAGATAGAATTTTCCAATATCAGATCTTTAGAAAATTAACCATACAAAATGGATTTAAGTGTGAAATACTGTAGCAGCACTTCTCAGATTAATGGAGTCCTGGGAAAATTACCTTCTGTAATTAAATGAGTTTGAGAATGCATCATATTTTATTATTCTTTAGATCTGGAATACATGTTACCATATGAGATGCCTGAGAGGCTCTTCAGGAAAGAATCTTGGTTTTCAATCTATTTTACTGTATAGGTAATCACTTTTTAAGCCCACTTAGTAGTTATATAGCACTGAAAAATCAACTTAGAAAAAACTGACTTAAAGTCAGGTGCTTTAGCTCTGGAGAACAGAGGAAAAGCAGACAGAGTCAAATAAACAGAGCAAATCAACAGAGCAAACTGTTGTTTTCCTTGTCCCCATGTGGAGGAACTAAGCTTTAAGTGACCCCCCTGTTGAAGAAACTTCCACCAGCAAAAGTCCACTGCCAGGCACAGTGGCACATGCATATAATCCCAGTCACTCAGGAGGCCAAGGTGGGAAGATGACAAGTTTGAAGCCAGCCTCAGCAACTTGGCAAGGTCTTGAACAATTCAGCAAGACCCTATTTCAAAATAAAAAATAAAAAGAAATAGGAATGTAGCTCAGTGGTAAAGCATTCCTGGGATTCAATTCCTAGTAACAAAAAAGAAGGAAAAAAAAAAAAAAAGAGAAAGAGAAAAAAATGACTTAAAGAACTTCAAGCAGTCACTAGAACCAGTTTTAATGCTCCTCAAGGGGTCAGCAAGCAATGGTAGTTCCTCTGTCAGAGTCAATCAGGAATAGATCCCTTCCAGTAAACATGCCCTGGGTGTCAATCAACAAGAGTTTCCTCTCACAACTTCTTTTCTACAGAGGATGTTAATTCCAGAACACTATCAATTCCAGAACACTATACTTTGTCACCAAAACTGCCTCACCAGTATTCTTCTCTTGTAATAAATCCATTTTTTTCCTTTTATTTCAGCTACTCAAATGATGGTCTCAATATTTTTGACAGAGTAATTTAAAAAGTCTGTTTTCACAAACCTGTCAGCCTTTTATTCTGAAAAAGTCCTAACCTACAGAAAAATATAATGAAGAGAACAATGAACACCTGTGCTATCTTTTACTGAAAATCACTAATTGTTATCTTAATATCTGCTTTCTCAAAACCAATCTTACACACACACACACACACCTTTACCAAATGTATTCCTTTACAAACACTGATTAAGTGCATTAAATATGTCACGCATAATTATCTGTATTATTTAAAACTTCCTAAAGACCCTATAATCCACAATAACGAGGCCTGTCCCTCTGCCTCTTGGAGAGATACTCCTTATATTAAGTAAAATTCTGTTTCAACTTCCAGAATTAGGATTGAATTAGTTCAGTCCCTAAAGCAGATGAAGTATCAAATCATACTTTTACATAAGAGGTATTCCAAGTCCTGCTTTGAAACGTTGTGTTTTCTTTGTTACATGGCATCTTTTAGAAATAGCTACAATAGCTTCAAAAAATTAAAATACTTAGGAATCAATCTAACAAAAGAGGTCAAAGATCTCTACAATGAGAACTACAGAACACTAAAGAAATTAAAGTAAACCTTAGAAGTTGCAAAGATTTCCCATGCTTTTGGATAGGCAGAATTAATGTTGTCAAAATGGCCATACTACCAAAAGCACTATACAGATTCAGTGCAAGCCAATTAAAAATCCAATTATGTACCTCATAGAAATAGAGAAAGCAATCATGAAATTCATTTGGAAGAATAAGAGACCCAGAATAGCCAAAGCAGTCCTTAGCACGAAGAGTGAAGCAGGAGGTATCACAATACCAGATTTTATACTACAGAGCCATAGTAACAAAAATGGTATGGTATTGGCACCAAAATAAGAAGGTAGACCAATGGTATAGAATAGAAGACACAGAGACAAATCCACATAAATACAATTATCTCATACTAGACAAAGGTGCCAAAAACATACAATGGAAAAAAGATAGTATCTTCAACAAATGATGCTGGGAAAACTGGAAATTCATATGCAGGAAAATGAAATTAAAGCCCGTCTCTCACCCTGCAAAAAACTCAACTCAAAGTGGATCAAGGACCCACTCCTTGGTTTATACCCAAAGAATTTGTAATTGGCATACAACAGTGATGCAGCCACATCAATGTTTATAGCAGCTCAATTCACAATAGCTAGATTGTGGAACCAACCTATGCCCTTCAATAGATGAATGGATAAAGAAACTGTGATATATATACACAATGGAATATTACTCAGCCATAAAGAAGAATAAAATTATGGCATTTGCAGGTTAAATGGATGGAGTTAGAGAATATCATGCTAAGTGAAATAAGCCAATCCCCAAAAAACCAAAGGCCGAATGTTTTCTCTGATAGGTGAATGCTGATACATAATGGAGGAGAGGGTAAGGTGTAAGTGAAGAATGAAGGAATGGTGGATTGGGGAAATGAGGGGAGGGAAGGGGTCAGGGAGGAGGAAAAATGGTGGAATGTGACTATCATTACCCTATGTACATGTATGATTACATAAAGGATGTGTCTCTACATTATGTACAACCAGAAAAATGAAAAGTTGTACCCCATTTGTGTAGAATAAATCAAAATGCATTCTGCTGTCATGTATAACTAAATAGAACAAACCATTAAAAAAAATGTGCATAACAACCCCCCCCCAAAAAAAAAGACTTTGAAAGAGTTCTAAATCTACCATCACCAAATTTTATTTTGGTAATTAATTTTATCCTAGTGACTAGGTAACAAAGCTAAGACTTAAAGCTAAATCACCAAATAAATATTAAAAAAAGAAAAGATAAAAGAAGGTTGTTCCTAACCTTATAATTTTGTTTCAAAATTCTATAAAAAAAAACAAATTTGGAGTGTTATCGAAGATTAATATAACAAGAAAATATTTTAAAATTAGATAAGGAGGGGTAGTTCACCTGTGTCTTCACAGCTGAAATCACATTGAGTATTATGCATTGAGATCCAATTTGCAAACTGCTAGTCTTTCATTTTGAGATGTACAATGAAAATGAAAGGTAGAAATTTGGAATGTATATATTCTATTTTCAGCTTTATCATTAGCATATTGAAAACCTACAGTAAATTTCATTACATTAATTAAATATTTAAAGAATCGTATTATTTAACAGGTCAGATCCAAAACTCTACATGTAAGTGTAACACTAAATTTAGTCCTGTTTTCTTTATTGAGTTTCCTTATTTAAAATGCCCAACACATACATACATATGTATCTTAATTTATAAGTAAGTTTAATGAATCCAGTTTAACAATATTCATTGAGCATCAACCAGGAGCATAAAGGTTCAGAAATGCAACCAGGAATAACATCAAGTCCTTGCGGAAATAGAATGTAGCACACTGGTAAGTGCACATACAAATAAATATAGTTTTCCTTTTCAATTAGTTATTGTTGTTCAGAGAGATAAGAAAGGAAAGTCAAGAAAACTACTTCAAAGAAGTGTTTAAGCTAGGGTTTGGGTTGATTGAAGGATCATGATATGTATTACCGTTACAATGTAATTAGTATGTGGAAGAAAACTATTCATCTAAAATTTTAAAAATTGTCAAAACTTGTAGAAAATAAGCAATTAAGCTGTATGCTCTTGTTTTAATGTATAGCTTACTAATTTTTAAAATACTGGAATGGGTGGAAATCCTACTCCTTCCCCAATACTTCAGAATACGACCTGATTTGGAAATATGACTTGGACAGGACTGGTATTCTTATGAAAAATAGAACAAGTGAACCGACTCACAGAGGAGAAATGACACAAAGATACACACAGAGAAGACAGCAATGTAATAGGAGCATAACATCTAAAAGCCAATGAATGCCGAGGACTGCAAGCAAACATGAGAGGATGGAAGAGATCAGACTGGTTTCTCCCCTGGAGTCTTCAGAAAGCATGATTTTAGAAATCTAGCCTCTTAAGTTGTGGACAATAAGTTTCCAATATTTTACATTTTTTGTTTAACTTTATTATAGAAGCCCTAGGAAACTAATATACAAACATATCAAAATAGTAAGACTATTTTCCACTTTGTAAATCAAACACTACAGTACTCAACATGTCACCATTTAATGAACAAATAAAATACTAACTCCAAAATAAAATGAACTCATGCATTAAGAAATCATTATGTTAAAATAAAATTGACATTGCAAGCATGATACGGCTACAAAACAAGTCATTCCTTGTCTTTTTCCCATTTTACTTCAAACCAAATATTCTTTGGCTTGGTAGCAGGCAAAATTTGGAAAGATAAAAGCATGTTTACCTATCTTGTTGCCTTTTGGTGCAAGGTGAAAATATCATGAAATAGATGAGTTGCCTCAATTAGTGGGCCCTGGCATCCTCAACGTTCACTTGGTAATCTGCTTATTAAGTCTCCTGAATAATCCAAGTAACAACCAGTAACACCACCTTGCTTCCAAATAGAGAAAACATAACCAACCAGAAAATTCATTTAGATCTGTTAATTTCATGATGAAGTTTCACATTAAATAATACATTTTTCTTAAATCAAATAAAAGCATACCTACCTTATTCAGGAACTCTTGCCCTACAGGACTTTTGCTTTAACATTTTCAATAAATGGTTTCTTAATTATTTAAAAGGTAGAACAGTCTCACTTCATTAGGAAAAGGAAAAAAGAGAGGAAGAAGGGAAGAGGAAAGCAGGGAGCAGGGGAGGAGAAATTGGGGCATTATTTTGGTTCAAAGCCACTCATTACAAAATGAGGTCAGGGCTGGGGCTGCAGCTCAGTGGCAGACAGCTTGCCTAGCATGTGTGAGGCACTAGGTTCGATCCTCAGCACCACATAAAAATTAAACATAAAATAAAGGCATGCTGTCCATCTATAACTACAAAAAAAATTTTAAATGAGATCAGGCAGTAACATCAAGGCTACCACAAAATGGTTACATTGCTTTTTAAATTATTTTAAGAATATCCATGAATCACTTAACTTTTAAACCATGTAGGATGTATTATGATTATTAAGAGGGACTCAAATTACCTTCATTCTTTGTTTTGAGGGAAAAATCTCTGAAAATGTGAGTTTACTAGGAATGTTAAAGAAAATTTACCTTTGAGTTGCTTTATATTCACCTACAGGAAGCTGACTGATCAAGGCCATAGTTAGATGTTAAAACATCTTGTTTTTCCTTCTCAAGTTTCCAATTTATGCAAACACCTTATCCAAATTCTTATAATCTTTTCCCCCCAAGGAACTATTTTCTGTAATGTGTAGAACTAAAACAAGGTAGAAGGTTCTAAACCAAGCCATTAAACACAGTTCTAAAATTATAATGACCTGTAACGTTCTAAGATAAGAAATACTGATTTGGGTAAAAACTACTCAGAGTTGGGGAAATGAATAAAAAAGACCTCTTAGGTTAATAAATCAGAGACAAACTAGGTACAAATTTGAAAACATGTATTCCACTTCCACTGATTTTGAAAGCAGAAGCTAAGATTTCTACATCAATCAATTAAACTTAATATAGGTTTAACAATATCACCTTAAAATGTATTAAGAGGGAACTCCATCCTGAGCCTGAATGTCACAAACACATCAACATCAATACTCATCACTGGTGCAGCAAGGCCCATTACCCAAGGTATCTTTTCTCATGACTAACACTACACAAGTCACGGGGGAAACTTCTCTCCATTCCTCAAAACAAAAGACAACTGCAAGCTTGTGGGAAATGTTATTGCTGACAGGAATGGACACTGCTCTGGAGAGTGCTGATGTTTCAACAGCACAAAGACTGATGCCCTCAAATCTTCTCATATGCTATGGATACAACAGATTATTGGATTACAAGGTGCCATTTTCATACAGGGCCAACTGTCTGCTCCATTTACATTCTTATTCTCTGCACTATAAATTTTGTGGGTACACTTCATCAAAACCTGAATCAGACAGATCATGGTCCAAGCACTAATTTGTAGCAAAGAATCTGTGTGTATGTGTGTGATTGGAAAGAAACAGTATATTTGGAAATTTAAGTTAAAAAATATTGAGAACCGTTGTCCCTAAACTATAAAAAAAAAGTTATCTGTCTTAAAAGATTTCTAGTACAAGAAGTCCAAAGCAATATTACTGCTTAAGTTAAAAGGTACCATTTCCATTTATTTTTATTTCATCCATTTAAAACAAAAAATGTTGAAAGAGATTAGTAAAGAATGGTGGCCAAGTTTTCAATAAGATCCAAACACAATGTCTCAAAATATGAACTTATGAGCTTTTATATCTCTCAGCTGAACTGAGATTTACATATTTCCATATCACCTAGATGCTGAAATTTAAAT
Organism: Sciurus carolinensis; assembly: GCF_902686445.1. Taxonomy (NCBI): domain Eukaryota; kingdom Metazoa; phylum Chordata; class Mammalia; order Rodentia; family Sciuridae; genus Sciurus; species Sciurus carolinensis. Next base: position 110,961,889 of record NC_062219.1, on the reverse strand, counting down.
TTCAAGACTACTTATCAAGCACAGTAACTGAAAACTTGCACTAAACTCAGACGTGTGCAAAGAAATAAATATCCATTGGGGGAAAAACTCTGATTTACAGGGTGGCCCATTTAAAACAGTTCCCATTTAATAATGTGGCTGTGTACAGGGCCTCTTTTAAATGGGCCACCCTGTATGAAGCTTAGGTCCAAGATAAAAAATGTCCTCCCTTGAGAATTTTTAAAAACCAAAAACACTGTAGGTTTAGTGGTTATTTTTAAGGTTTGAGATGGTTTCTTTGGACTCCTTTAGAACTGAAAAAAGATGGATACACATTTAAAAAATGAAATGTTACAACCACACATCTGTAATGAGAACCAGTGCCAGTGGATATTTTTAAAGCAAATTAAAACGGTCAATTTTTTTTTTTAACTTAGGCAAACAGCTGCTACACACAGAGTGCACAGTAACTACTTTTCAGCAAAAGTTCAGAAGGAATTTCCTAATGAAGATTTATAGGATGTTCTGGGATTGATAATTAAAGATTCTCCAAAAAGATATGAATGACAGCATGGAAGATATGAGGGTTAAGGGCACTGAACTCTCTTGTCTTAAATGGAGGGGCCTAGAATTTACAACAAAAAAATGAACAGTAGTTACCACAAATGAGATTAGGAAGAAAGAGGCATGGAGCAAAACTTTCTTTTCCCTATGGACTTCAAAGGATTTTCTAAGTTGCTACAGTAATTCCTAATGTTTAAACACCTCTGTAATTTAACTCATGTTTTAAAAGGGGAAGAGAAGAGAGGGAAAACAGGCCTACATTTTTAAAAAAATACACAGTTAAAAACAGATTATGAACTCCAAAAATCCCGTATCTGTCTTGAATAAAGCAGTGTTATCTCTAAAATTAATATCATTGATAATAAATAACAACTCAGCATACATCACTCTCTGAGTCCAGTGCTCTCCTTAGGCACTTGACATTATTAACTTATAAAACTGCCACACCAATACTATGAGGCAAATACTGTTACATTCATTTCACAGATGAGAAAAAAAAAAACTAACAGATTAAATAATACATCCAAAACACAAACATGGTAGAACGACCTATTATGATACAGTAAAAACTGGTTCCAGTGAATACTAAACCCTTTTAAGTATTAGGCTAGTCTCCAACTTCAAAAATAGGAAGAAAGCACATAGTTTCCTAACAAAGGCATACCCTGACAATACCATTTTGTAAGGATTAATTTTGAATGTGACATGTTCATGTCCCTTTACAAGTGAAGTAGCCACATTTGGTTTCTTCCTCAAATGTACAGCAGTCCTCCATATCCAAAATTTCCATATCTGTATGTTCAAGAACAGATCAAAATATCTGAAACAAAAGAAAAACTAAGTCTATACTGAACATGTACAAATGTTTCATTATCCTCTGTTTTAGTTAGCTTTTGTGTTGCTGTAACCAAAACACTAAACAGGAACAACTTAAAGGAGAAAATGTTTATTTGGGCTCCCAATTTCAGAGGTCTCAGTTCACAGATGGCCAACTCAATTGCTCTGGGTCCAAGATGTGGCAGCATGTCATGGGGGAAGGGCCCAGGAGAAGAAAGCAGCTCAGTTAATGATGTCAGGAAGGAGTGAGAAGGGGATGGGGGAACAGGCCTCACTCCTCCAGTCATGTACCACCTGCCTACAATTACCACCCAATCAGGGATGGACTTAGGTTACAGCTCTCATAATCTAATCATGCTACCTCTTAATATTCGTCAGGTGTTTTTTTAAACCCCCTATCCAAATCATAACATCTTCTAAACAATTCAGTATAACAAATATCAATAAAGCCTTTACACTGTATATTAGTTAGTTTCTGTCCCTGTGACCCTTGAGAAAATCAACTTGAAGGAAAAAAAATATTTATTTTGGCTTACAATTTCAGAGGTTTCAATCAAGCTCCACTACCTTCATTACTTTGGGTTTGAGGCAAAGCAGATCATCATGGTAGCAGAAGTGTATGAAACAGAAGACTGCTTACAAAAGTGAGGAAGAGGCTAGGGAAAAGATACTTACTTCTAGGCCACATTCCCCATGACTTACTTCTCTAATTAGGCTCCACCTCCTACACTTTTCACCACCTCTCAATAGTTCATTCAATTATGAAACCATCAATGGATTAATTTATTGACAAGGTCAGAGTCCTTGGTCCAATCACCTCCCTAAAGTTGCAATTCAGAACAGTTGCATTGCAGACCATGGAAGACTTCAACACATGAGCCTTTGGGAGACGTGCCAGATCTAAACTAGCATTACACCTTGTACTATATGTTATAAATAATCCAGAAATGATTTAAATAATATGGGAAGATGTGCACAGATTATATGCAAATACAATGCCCAATTTTCATGAAGAACCTGAGCATCTGCAAATTTTGATATCTATGGGGATCCTGGAAATAATCCCCCAAAGATACCAAAGGACAACTGCAACACATCCATCCAAATATTTATTGAACACTTTCTTATGACAAATATTCTTCTAGGTACTGGGCATAAAGGAGTAAAATGAAACAGACAAAACTCTCCCTGATGATCTCAATATTCAGGATGTATGAGATGAATGCTTAAGGATACACATTTACTGGCAAGCCAGCAGATAATAAGGTCAATCTATGTAATAGCTTTGCTCTACAGAGTATTAGCTGGTTATATTTATTGTCTTGGAAAACTGAAAAAGATCAGGAAATATGTGGAAGTAACAAAACACAGAGTTTCGAGAAAGCAGCAAGTTCAAGCAAGGAGACTTTAATAATAATAAAACTACAAGAATAAAAAAAGGACAATGGAAAGAGGGAATGAAGTAACAGGGCCACAGCAAATAAAGGGAAACCAGGAAAAGAGCACCAAAAAGTAGCAAGCTGTATAGTGAGTGTGCATAATGGTATCTTATTGTACTTTCAATTTATATTGTCATCAATACTAATAATGTTCAGTATCTTTCCACATGCTTCCTAGCATTTAGTAGGTCTTCTTGGATAAGTGCCAATTCAACTCTTTTGCCAATTTCTTACTGGTTTATCTAACTTTTTATTACTAAAGTGTAATCAATTCATACAATACACACACACACAAACACACGCACACGCACACGCACACACACACACGTTTTTGGCTATAAGTCCTCTGTCAGATATAGGAACTGTGAGTATTTTCTCCTGGTCTATGGCCTGGCCTATTCATTTTCTTCAATATAAATATTAATTCCACATGACTTTTTTAAAAAAGGATCCTTTTATCATTGAATTATCATGCTGACTTTATACAAAAACCAATGGATGTGGGTTTATTTCTGGACTCTATGCTGTTTCACTGTCTATCCTCCAGCCAGTACACAACAGCTTGATTAATGAAGTATTTCACTTATTAAGAAAACTTTAAATCAGATACTGTAAAATTTCCAACTTTGTTCTTTTTAAAAATTGTTTTGGGCTAAGCATGGTGGCAAATGCCTGTAATCCCAGCAGCTAGGGAGCCTGAGGTAGGAGGATAGCAAGTTCAAAAGACAGCCTCAGCAAATTTAGGGAAACCCTAAATAACTTTCTGAGACCCTGTCTCAAAGTAAAGAATTAAAAGAGCTGGGAATGTGTCTAAGTGATTAACTGTCCCTGGGTTCAATCCCTGGTACCAAAAAAAAAAAAAAAACTTTGGCCACTTTTTATTTCCATATAGATTTTACAAGATGTCTATTTATATTTTTCAAAATGCCTACAATGACTTTGAGTGGAAGTAACATCCAATTAAATATCAATTTGAATAGAACTGATAGTAAATTTAAATGGTAAATTTCTCCATTTAACTTGGTCTTTTAATTTCTCTCAGAAATATTTTATAATTTTCTGTACAGAACAGTCATTTTAAATTTATTGTGGGCTGGGGAGATAGCTCAGTTGGTAGAGTGCTTGCCTTTCAAGCACATAGGCCCTGGGTTCGAGCCCCAGCACCGCAAAAAAAAAAAAAAAAAAAAAAAAATTGTAAATTTATTGTGATTTTTATGCTATTTGAATGTTGCAAATGATACTGTTTAAAAATTCAATTCTTCACAGCTAAGTTAATAGAAATACATTAATTTACATTAATTCCGTATTCTATCATGCTGATAACTTTTTGGTTAAGGTCGTTTTTAAACTGCCATTTTTGAAGAATTTTTGTATACGAGATTTAATTTTCTATACACAAATTGTCAATAAAGACATTTTTATTTCCTTCTTTTCACTAGTGGAATTTGGGTTTCTGTCTTACCTTCCTGTACTGTGAAGGTTTCCAGGATGATATTAAATAGGTTTTTCATAGCTGACCTTAATCACTTTGTACATATTCCCATTTGTATTTAATCTGTAAAGAGTTATTATAGTAGATACTGAATTTCATCAAATGCTTTGATTGTACTTGTTATAGTTCTTCCCTTTATTCTGTCAATGTATAAAAACATGATAAATTTTTTAATGTTGAAAAAGTACATTGTTGGGATGAATTATTCTTAGTCATTACGTATTATCCTTTCAATATACATCTGTATTCCAATTGCAGATATCTGGCTAAGGATTTTGGGATTTTATGCTGTGGCAGTGGTCAGCAGTTTTCTTGTAATGTTTTTCATTTAGGTATAATAATCTGGTCTCATAAAATAAAGCTACTTGGGCTGGAGCTTCACTTGGTGCAAAGATTTTGAATTGGAAACTCAAATGTTTATTTAAGACCGAAATATTTTTCTTTCTTCTTGCCTCAGTTTTGGCAGTTTGTGAGGCAATCTGATTTTTAAGAAATCTGTCCATTTTGTTCTGTATTTTACTTTATTATCATTTTAATCTGAATAGTGATGTTTTCCCTTCCACTCCTCATACAGATTTGTGCTTTCTCTTGATCAATCTAAAAGTTTATCAATTCTTTGATGTTTTAAAAGAATTGGTTTTCATTTTCACTGATTTTCTGCTATTGTCTGTTTTCTACAAAATTGATTTATACTTTCACATTATCTCTACTTTTTCTACTTACTTTGAATTCTATTTTAAATTCTTTGTCAATTGTGAAGTCAAAATAATATTGATTTTGGAATTTTTCTTTCCTGATAAAAAATTGAGTTATAAATTTCCCAGTAGACAATGTTTTAGATTTAGCTCACAAATTCTGATATCTTCTGCTTATTGTGTTTATGTTTTTACTTCTTTTATTTTCTTACTTTTGATTTATGTATCCCCCTCCAAAGGCATAGATAGAGTTTATTTAGGAAGTATATACACATTCAAGAAAAAATGGGGACAAACTCAAAAGAGAGTACCTTTAGGATAAAGCAAGGAACACATTCAAGGAGAATATGGGGATCTCCAGAGGAAGAGATAGACTGCCTTATATATTTTCAGGTTCTCTTTTCAAAGTGCACACATACTTCATATTATTATTTTTATTGTTTTGTTTTGATGAACTGTCCATTTTATTAGTATACCCCTCTTTGTCTCTGATAATGTTTCACTTCCTGAAGTGTACATTGACACTAACATAGCTATACCAGTTTTCCCAATTCTTGTGCCTAGACTTTGCATGCCTACAAAAATCCAATGAGTTTTCCTAAGAAGTCACAAGAAGATCTCAAGAACTAAAACAGTCTTAGAAAATATAATCATTCCTGGGAATCCAGTCTTTAGAACTAAACAAGTATTATTTCCTATTTTAAAAATTCTTTATCCCATTTAACTATAATAGATTGATTACTTCATGGGCTTTAGTAAGTAAAACATTTCAAGATTTAATGAAATAATTTTAAATTTCTTGCACATGCATAAACAATATGAACATGGAAACAGCAATTTGTATTATTACTTTTTACAAAGCAAAAACACATTCATTACTAGAGCCCATTTTAGTTATTCATTACTCATAAATTCTGACCTGATACTCCACAAGAGGAAGCCCTTCAAATTCACTCTTTGCACTGCCACAAAAACTACTGTGTGAAAGAAAGCACATTTGGCCACTACTAGAATACGTTCTAAACAAGATATTTGGTAACTAAGAAAGTTTTAGCTTGGCAATCTGGAGAACGGTGCTCCACAATGAAATAAGACAACAGAACATTCTCAAGACCTGGAATCAAATTCTCACCAAGCAAATTCCTAGTTATATGGCCTTACATTCCAAATTCTTATATCCTTGTACAAATATTTAAGGAATAATTTAGCCTTAATCATAAAGAGAATCAGACTATTAAGGACCACTTATTGAGATCCAAGATGGCAGACTAAAGGGAGGCTCTACTCCTAGTTGCTCTGTAACTGGGTATTCAAGCAGAGGAAATACTGTTTATCTGCAAGGCATTCCACGCTGCCCCCCAATCCCCTGCTGTTTACCCCATTCGTCCACGACAAACACGCGCCTTCTGCCAGCATACCATCTGCCCTTTCAGTGTGGATTGCTCACTGACCTCTGCCTATTATGCCCCATTTGCCTTTCTGCCTACCTTTTGCCTACCCATTACCCACTGTTCCACATCCACACACTCATCATCCACCATTAGCCTGCAGACTGACCTCAGCTACCAACAGATAGCCTGCTGCCCACTGTTGCCTGAAACTCCACTGTCATAATACCCGCAGGTTTCAGTGTGTACTGCTGCCACCATCTTGGGAAAACAGTCATGGCCCGCAGGTTTGCCGCAGGTCTGGTTGCACCTAAGGTCTTTCTGCTCAATGTGATAGTGGCTGCCATCTGGCTGCCTCTTTTCAGGGTCACTCCTTTGTCTGAGTGCATTCCTGGTAGTCTCTGAAAACTGAAAGGGCATTCAGATTTTGGGACTGCAGCAACACACAGCCTCTGGAAGCTGAATCCCAGGTCTATCAGAGTGCAACTGGGTTTGCGAGAGCAGTCTTGGTCTGACAAGCCTGTGGAAAGTCAGATACTAGGGACAGTTATATAGGGGGAGTACAGGATAAAGAAACTGGAGAAAACTGGGCTCTCTCCAGCTAAGTGAGTCCTGAATTGTGTAGGCACTGAAGTGGCCAGATACAAAGGATGGAAAGACTGGAAGAGGGTGTGAAGGCATCTTGCTATTAGCTCACCCACCCAACCAGTCTGGCCACCCACTGGAATGAAGCTAACATCAAACTTCAGACAACCCCACTTGTTGGTGATGAAGGGCAGCTGAGAAAATTTTTGAAAGCCAACGGAAGCAACCATTCAATTTTCCATTGAGACTTTCCTTCTTTTTCTTTTTCTTTTTATTGCCCTCTCTCTCACACCTCTACCATTTTTTAATCCAAATATTTGTCAGGCATCAATTTACTGAGGAATGAGATGTCTGAATAGTACATGACAATTTTAATGTATATTCATAATTTTTACTTTTTTTAAAATCTGTACATATTTTTTTCTCTAACCTATCTGTCTACCTGGATTCTCTTTCTCACTTCTCTTATATGAACCGGCAATTTCTATTAATTCCTCCCTTGCTCCTACTATAAATTCTTACCTCTAACTTCTCTCCCTCTCCCCTCATAAATATCACATCTTACACAACCTTTGTTCCCTAGCTGACCATTATTTGAAACGGTAAGCCCTTTCAGCAAACTTACTGTTTATGTTACAAACAATAATTGAATACTTCATTTGTCTATTGTGATAAAACTACTGTAAGCTATATGGTTTAAAGTGGTATATCACTGGCACTGGGTGCTCTTAATATTGGTCTCCCCTTAAAGGTGAGGTACTGAAAGTCTTCAAGGACACTAAAAAACTACAGGATAGAATCTGGAGCCTCAGCTCCATACCCCTAGATGAGAAGACACACAACATTAAAAAGCAAGGGAACAAAGTGCCTCAAACAAACCAAGATGTTCCAACAATATAATCCACAGACAACACAACAGAAGAAAGGTAAGAGAAAAAGTTGAGAAAGTAAATAGACTGAATACTGAAATAAAGCATAGTACTAGAGAGAAAATACAAGAAGCGAAAGATCACTTCAATAAAGAGGCAGGGATTATAAAAAGGAATCAAGCAGAAATCCTTGAAATGAAGGAAACAATAAACCAAATTAAAAACTCAATGGAAAGTATCACCAACAGATTAGACCACTTGGAAGACTGAACCTCAGACAATGAAGACTAAATATATACTCTAGAAAATGAAGTTGACTGCACAGAGATGATGGTAAGAAACTATGAACAGAACTTCTAAGAAATATGGGATAACATGAAAGACCAAATTTAAAATTTACTGGAATAGACAAAGGCATGGACCAAAGAAATGCACAATCTTTTCAATGATATAATATCAGAAAACTTGCCAAATCTAAAGAATGAAATGGAGAAATCAACTATAAGAGGTATACAGGACCCCAAATGCACAAAATTACAGTAGAACCACACATTATAATGAGAATAACTAACATACAGAATAAGGAGAGAATTTTAAAGAATGTGACAGTAAAAAATCAAATTACATATAGAGGAAACCATTTCAGTTACCAGCTGATTTCTCAATCCAGACCCTCAATGACAGGAGGTTCTGGAACAACAAATGTCAAACTCTGAAAGAAAATGGTTGCCCACGAAGAACTTTATATAGAGCGAAACTAAGCTTCAGATTTGAAGATGAAATAAAAACCTTCCGTGAAAACAAAAGTTAAAAGAATTCACAACTAGAAAGACTGCACTAAAGAACATTCTCAGCAAAATATTCCATGAGGAAGGAATTTTAAAAAGAAAAGAAAACCAGCAAAAGGAGGAACTACACACTAAACAAAAGGTCAACCAAAGGAGAAACTAATTCAAGTTAAAAACCAAAAATAAACCAAATGACCACATCTCAATAATAACCCTGAATGTTAACAGCGTAAACTCATCAATCATAAGACACAGACTGGCAGACTGCATTAAAAAAAAAAAGAAAAAAAAAAACTGAACCAACAACTTGCTGTCTTCAAGAGACTGACCTCCTAGGAAAAGATATACACAGACTATAGGTGGAAGGTTGAGAAAAAACATCATTTACGTGGACTGCATGAACAAGCAGGGTTTTCCATCCTCATATCAAACAAAGTGGACTTCAAATCAAAGTTACTCAGAAGGGATAAAGAAGGACATTTCACACTGCTAAAGGGAATCATACACCAACAAGACATAACGATCGTAAACATGTATGCCCTAAACAATGGAGCATCTACGTACATCAAACAAACCCTTCTCAATTTCCAGAATCAAATAGATCACAACACAATAATACTGGGTGAATTTAACACACCTCTCTCAACACTGGATAGATCTTCCAAACAAAAATACTACAGAATTAAATAATACAATCAATGACTTCGACTTAACAGACAAATATAGAGTATTTCATCCATCATCGAGAGAATGCACTTTCTTCTTGGCAACACATGGATCCTTCTCTAAAATGAACTATATGTTATGCCATAAAGCAACTCTCAGCAAATACAAAAAAAAATTTATATATATATAAATACTACCCTGCATTCCATCAGATCACAATGGAATGAAACTAGAAATCAACAATAAAATCAAAAATAGAAGCTACTCCAACACCTGAAGACTAAATAACATGCTATTGAATGATGAATGGAAAGCAAAAGATATCAGGGAGGAGATAAAAAAAATTCTTAGAAGTAAACAAAAATAATGATACAACATATCAAAACCTCTGGGACACTATGAAAGCAGTACAAAGAGGAAAATTCATTGCATCGGGCTCATTCAATAAAAGAATAAAAAGTCAATAAATAAATGACCTAATATTACATATCAAATTCCAAGAAAAAGAAGAACAGATCAACACCAAAAGCAGCGGAAGACAGGAAATAATTAAAATCAGAGGTGTAATCAATGAAATTCAAACAAAAGGAACAACTGAAAAAAAAAATGACAAAACGAAAAGTTGGTTCTTGAAAAAGATAAATAAAATTGATAAACCCTTAGCAACACTAACAAAGAGAAAGAGACAAAACTCAAATTACTAAAATTCATGATGAAAAAGAAAACATCATGATGGACACTACTGAAATAAAGTAGATAAACAGAAACTATTTTGAAAATTTATTTCTCAAAAAAATAGAAAATCTCGAAGACATCAACAAATTTCTATAGACACACAATCTACCCAAATTGAAGCAGGAGGACATACACAATTTAAACAGACAAGCAATGAAATAGAAGATGCCATCAAAAGCCAACCAACCAAAAAAAGTCTAGGACCAGACGGATACTCAGTCATGTTCTACAAGACATTCAAAGAAAAATTGACACCAATAACTCCTCAAATTATTCCATGAAATAGAAAAGGAGGATACACTTCCAAACTCATTCTATTCATTCCTTACACCAAAATCAGACAAAGACACATCAAGGAAAGAAAACTTCAGATCAAGAGCTCTCATGAACATAGTTGCAAAAATTCTCAATAAAATTCTGGCAAATTGAATACAGAATCATATTTAAAAGATAGTATATCATAATCAATTGGGTTTCACCCCTGGAATGAAAGGTTGGTTCAACATATGAAAATCAATAAATGTAATTCATCACATCAATAAAGACAAGAACAATGATCGTCTCAATAGATGCAGAAAAAGCATTTGACAAAATGCAGTACCCCTTCATGTTCAAAACACTAGAAAATCTAGGGCAGTAGGAAAATACCTCAACAGTGTAAAACCTATCTATACTTAGCCCATGACCAACATGATTCTAAATGGAGAAAAATGGAAAGCACATCCTCCAAGTACTGGAAAAAGACAGGGATGCCCTCTTTTACCACTTCTATTCAACACTGTCCTTGAAACTCGAGCCAGAGTAATCAAACAAACAAAAGAAATTAAAGGGATACGAATAGGAAAAGAAGAACTCAAACTGCCACTATTTCCCAGTGACATATTTCTGTAGTTAGAAGATCCAAAAAATTCCACTGGAAAACTTCTAGAACTCATAAATGAATTCAGCAAAATAGCAGGATATAAAATCAATACCCATAAATCAAATGCAATTCTATACATAAGCAACAAATTCACTGCAACAGAAATTATAAATACTACCCCATTCACAATAGCCCCCCAAAAAAACAAAACACTTGGGAATCAAGCTGACAAAAAAGATGAAAGACCTATACAATGAAAACTACAGAACAGTAAAGAAAGAAATTAAAGACCTTAGAAGATGGAAAGATCTCCCATGCTCTTGGATAGGAAGTATTAATATTGTCAAAATGTTCATACTACCAAAAGTATAACACACGTATAATGCAATTTCTATTAAAATCCCAGTAACAGTCTTCATAGAAACAGAAAAAGCAATAGTGAAATTCGTTTGAAAAAATAAGAGACCCAGACTAGCCAAGGCAATCCTTAACAAGAAGAGGGAAGCAGGAGATATCACACTACTAGACCTCAAACTATACTACAGAGCAATAGTAACAAAACTGGTATGGTATTCACACAGAAATAGGCAGGTAGACCAATGGTACAAGATAGAAGACACAGAGACAAACCCACATAAATATGATTATCTCATACGAGGCAAAGGTGCTGAAAATATACATTGGAGAAAAGATAGCCTATTCAACAAATGGTGCTGGGAAAACTGGAAAACCTTTTTCTCACACCTTATATAAAAATCAACTCAAAGTGGATCAAAGACTTAGGCACTAGAAGAGAGACTCTGTAGAAGAAAAAGTAGGCCCAAATCTTCATCATGTCAGCTTAGGACCTGACCTCTTTAACAAGACTCCTAAAGCAAAAGAAGTAAAATTAAGAATCAATAAATGGGATGGATTCAAACCAAAAGCTTCTTCTCAGAAAAGGAAACCATCAAGAATGTGAAAAGAGAGCCTACAGAATGGAAAAAAATCTTTACCACATGCACCTCAGATAGAGCACTAATCTCCAGAATATATGAAGTACTCAAAAAACTTAACACCACAAAAACAAATAACCCGATCAATAAATGGGCTAAGGAACTGAACACTTTGCAGAAGAAATATAATTGATCAACAAACATATGAAAAAAATGTTCATCATCTCTTGCAGTTAAAGAAATGCAAATCAAAATTACTCTAAGATTTCATTCATCTCACTCTAATCAGAATGGCAATTATCAAGAATGCAAGCAATAAGTGTTGTCGAGGATATGGGGAAAAAGGTACACTCATACCTTGTTGGTGGGACTGCAGATTATTGCAACTACTTTGGAAAGCAGTATGGAAAGTCCTCAGAGAATGTGGAATGGAACCACCATCTGACCCGTTATCCCAGTCCTCGGTTTATACCCAAAATACTTAAAATCAGCATACTAGAGTGTCACAGTCACTTCAATGTTTATAGCAGCACAATTCACAATAGCTAAACTATGGTGCTTCAACAGATGAATGGATAAAGAAAAAACCAAAAGGTCAAATGTTTTCTCTGATAAGTAGATGCTGATCCATAGTGGGGGGTGGTTAGAAAAGAAAGAAGAAACTTTGAATTGTACACAGGGGAGTCAGGGGATGGGATGGGAAGGATGGTAGAATAAGACAGACATTGTTACCCTATATAAATGTATGAGAAAAAATTTTTTGTAAAAAATATTAATTACTGTCAAAAAAAGATAATGAAAATGAAATGAAAAAAAATTTTTCAGTACCACATATTACTTTACTAAGATTACTCTGAAATGTTCACATTTTTCCTGTCCCCAAATGAAACTTATGTGTACTTATTAGGAAGGAAAAAAAAAAGAAAACATGTAAGGAACAAGCCATTTAAAAAAGAGAAAGAGAGAGAGAGAGAGAGAGAGAGAGAAACTTATTGAAAGTTCATGAGGTCCTAGATCATATGGACTAAAATGTCAGTCAGCGGACTACCTATCACCTTTCCTAGCTGTGTTTTACTTATTATTATTTTCTATTAGCTAATATACATTTCTACTTCAGTAAATTTATTTAAAATGAAACTTTCTATCATGGCAATCATTATGGTATGCAAGAAATAAAAGGTGTTAGTTGGCAATTATTAATCAATCACATCTTCTCTTTGGGGGAAATTTGTTAAGGAGTAGTCAGGAAAGGACAGAGGGACAGAGAGGACTGCAGGAGAAAAAAGAGAAATAAAAAGGAGTCATGTCACAAAGATGGCCAAGACAATGAAGCAATCAGAGTGTTCTAAAAAATATTTTAACAGTTTTGTTGAAAGATCATTAGTTTATCATAAAACTCATCCATTTAATATAAGTGATGGGTTTTAGCACATTCACTGAGTTATGAAACCATCTTTACAATGTAATTTTAAAATATTTTCTTCACCCTAAAAAGAATTTTCCTAGCACTACCACCCTACCCAGTCATTCCATATTCTCACTGCCTCTCCCAATCTCTATCCAGTCTTGGGAAACCACTAAACAATTTGATCTCTATTGATTTGCATAATATAAACATTTTATAATTTATATGATGCTTTCAAGGTCCATCTATCATATAACTTTTTATCACTGTCATTCCTTTTAAAGGTCAAATAATACTACATTGTATGAATGATTCACCTTTTATTTATAATAAATTTCAGCTCATGGACCTGTTTTCCTCTTTCTGATTACTATGAATAATGCAGCAATGAACATTTGTATAAAAGTTTATTCCTACCCTTTTGGGGACACAGTTTTGTAGCTGCTGAGGTGATAGGTCCATGTGTCTTTCTCTGTACTTTTACCGTAACTTCATCATCTGAGATAATTTGAGGGTATCCCTTATCCTTTGAATTTAAGAGTTCTATTAGTGGAAAGAAACTTTAAATGAGAAAAAAAAATTAAACAGTTGCAAGTACCAAGAAAGAACATTATAGCAAGAATTTGGGGTACCTATTCAGTATCATTGCTCTCATCTCCAAGATCCTGTTTAAGTTATTCCCTCTTTAAGAACCGAAGTTTCCTTATCTTTAACTAAAAGAAGTTGGGCTAAATCAAACTGAAGACTGTTTTATGTTTTAAAGTATTCTGATTTAAAATTAATGACTTACCCGCTTCCAGACTCAGTGAAATAAGGCAGCAGAAAGAAAAACTTCATTCCCTTATGTTCACAAAATCTATAATGAATTAGGAATTTATTCTTTCTCTAATTATATATCTTAAGCAGGATCCAGGATACTTTCTTTCCAAGTCTATGAATAACCACTGTACTTCAAGTATACATGCACTTCTAATAACTGGTCAAAATAAAAACACACATTAATATCCTACATGTCAGTTCTGATAAAAGAAACTATCAAAGTAATTGTTACATATAAGTCAAAATCACAAAGTTCTTTAAATTTCAGAGTTTGATTTTTTTCAATGTTATCCTTGAAAGTAAGATGCAATCTACGTATTTGAGTCATAAAACTAAACTGCAATAAAAGAATACAGTACTTGAATAATGACTACACACTAATCATGTATGTTAGTATAACACAAAAGTATCTGAAGATAAAGTAGTTTGTAATGACATATTATACTAAGTTTAAATTGCACTGAAACAGCAAATTCAAATGTTATTTCTTAAGCACCAGGTATGAAAACATTATTGCTTACTATGAACTTACATGAGAAAACCAATATATATTCTTCCTCAAACTTCATTAATATTTTATCATTTTGTTATGTTATATTTTACTTTTATATGATATATTTCATCTGTTAGGAAGTAGAAACAAAGCACTTTCATTTACCTCATGCTATTTCTCATAACTTTTTGAGGGGTGGAGGTTATATATTGTCTTTATTTTTTATATATAATTAAAAATCAGGAAAGTCTAAGTGACTTGGCCAAGATAATTTGGCTAGTAAGAGTCAAAACAAGATCACTGGTATATGACTATTTCCAGCTGATCCCCTCACGTTTTTTACTTTTCATATATTTTTGATTTTTCCTTCTTTCCACATTTTATATTGGTACATTATCACTATACATAATGATGGAATTTGTTGTTACATATTTGTACATGTACACAATATAATAATATAATTTGGCCACTACCACTTCCTAGCACTTACCCCCTCCTACCTTCCTCTCCTCCCTTGGTCCCTTTCCTTTCTGATCTCCATCGGATTTTCAAGAGATCCCTGCCTGCTCAACCTTTCTTTTCCTTTTTCCTCTTTAGCTTCTACATGAGAAAAAATAATCCCTGACCTTCTGAGTTTAGTTTATTTCCCTTAACATATGGTCTTGTATTCTGACTGCCATTCTGACCTGTGTGAAATGAAATCTTAGTGTTGTTTTGATTTTGCATTTCCCTAATTGCTAACAATGTTTTATATATTTATTGGTTATTTGAATTACTTCTTTTGAGAAGTGTCTGTTTAATCCATTGGCCCATTTATTAATAGAATTGTTTGGGTTTTGGCGTTAAGTATTTTGAATTCTTTATATACTCCAGATATTAATTCTCTTTCAGAAGAGTAGCTAGCAAAGATTTTCTCCCATTCTATAGGTTCTCTCTTCACATTCCTATTTCCTTTGCTATACAGAAGTTTTTTAATTTGATGCCATCCCATTTATTAACTCTTGGCAGTATTTCCTAGGCTTCAGTGGTCCCACTGAGAAAGCTGCTGCCTGTGCCTTTACGCTGGAGTATGGACCCTAGATTTTCTTATAGGAGTTGTCAGACCTGGAGATGGTCTTCTACTCACATTTCATTGACCAGAGCTCAATGGCATGACCCAATCTACAACTAGGAAAATCTGGGAAACTGAGCTGGGTACTAAGGGAAAAAAAGGTTTAGTGAGTACATGACTTCATATGACAACATCACTTATACAGTTACCAAAAAGTAAAATAAAATTCAGATTCTTTACAAATGAAAAATATATGTATTTAACTTAATAATCCAAAACACACAGCTAATGCAGTGTCAAGTAGTGAAAATGCAGGCATAGTCTGTTAAAATTAGAAACAAAGCAAGAGTACCTGCTATTAATATTGAAACTAGAAGTCATAGTTAATGAAAGATGACAAGGATAAAAAGTAAGAAGTGAAAGACAAATTGTCAATATATGCATGACAAGTTTCTCTACTTTGAGAAAGAATGTTAGTCTACTGAAAAGTATCACTAATAAAAATTTTTAAAACAAGGTTATAGGGAGGCAAAATATATAAATAATGAAAAAAAGTAGCTTTCCCATTTATCACAAATAAACAATTAGAAATATATACCAAAAAATCTCAATTACAACAGTAACTATCAACCACACAAGAAATATATATATGTAAGTCCTATATGAATAAGTTTTTCTAACAGACACATATTCTTAAATATACCAGAAATAGAAAATCACACTATACTTCTGTATACAAAGGTTTATTATCATAAAACCAATCCATAAAATTGATGGGTCTGTCAACAGGAATGCATATTTCAAAACTAAGAAATATGTTAAAGTCACTATGGAGAGGGTACCATATTATTAAATAAAAGAATGAATTCTACAAAAGGAGTATAACAGTCAGGAACAGATAAATAATTTACATAACCTATCATAGCATTAAGCACCACTAACACATGGCACCTTAAATAGCAGCAAATGTGTATGATGTGTAAAGCATTTATTTAATAACTAACCTACCCTAAGTTATTCCCATTTTACGACATATTGTCTCATACACACGAAGTGTTCAAGAGACATTTGTTCAAGAGATGAACTAACGAATGAAACAAAATATAAAAACATGACCATTTCTACACATGACTAACAAAAGGCTTCTCAAGTCAATGAGGAAAGAATGGATCATCCATTCATTTAGTAATACTAAGAAAAACAAGACAAGCAATTTGGGTTAGGGAAAAAAGCCTTCTTCCTTACCTCACTTATGAAAACATCTCCAGATTAATGGAAGGCATAACATCAAAGTGAAAATATGGGAAAAAAAATACAAAATCTAACATTATTAACACTTACTTCTAACTACTGTCATCTAGTTAAGTCTATAAAATAAATGTTTTTCCAAGAAGCAACATGAATAGAGAACAAGAGGTAAATTACAACTTTAGTTAAGTATTATTTCATTTCAACTATACTGAACAGACATTTCAGGCTGGTTAGAACAATGTTCAGTTAACTTTCCTGTCCCAGGAGGTGGCAATTTCAAATCCCCTCTAAAACTGGATCTCTGCATTCTCCAGAAGCAGTTCAAATTCAAAGGTAAAGGAGTTTTGCTTTTTCTGAATGTTTACAATCTCTCATCAGCTCTGCTACACCAAGTAGGTTGACCGACAATAGTAAGGCCTTTGTCAGATCTAGTTATTCAATAAAAATTACTGCAAAAGATGGCCTCAAATCTATTTTTAAACATTTTTGCTATTACATGATAGCATAATCCAAATTCATCCAACAGAATTAATGACAGGATAGATCTCTTTGTCCCTAAGGTCTTTCTTAATATCAATGCATTTTTCATGTTAAATTATCTTTAAAAGTGTTAAATTTTTATTTTAATTTTAGTGATCATTCTACATCATTCCATTACTTTTTTATTGGTGATTGTTCATGGAGAAAAAACATACCCAAATGTACCACTTCACTATGTTTTAGAAGATCCCAATTTTGGAACACATTGTCTTCTTATATATTAATTTTATTTACTTTGCAAAATGATTCGATACAGGTTGCCTAGAAGAGGTGCTATTCTAGAAAATCATAGAACTCGCCCAAGAATGGAAATGTACTAATTCAGTTCTCAAAGAAAGACATGAAAATGTTAGTATTAATCTCCTTTATAAAAAGGAAAAACTGAGATTTTCGGGTCATGTGATTTATCCAAGAATATAAAGGTGGCTACATGTTTGAATCTCAGTCTGAGTCCACAACCTGACGTCTTAACCAATTCAAATACTGCCTCCCAAGAACAGATACGACTTGAACAACAAAGGGGTGAAGAAGAGGAGTAAGCTTTAAATAGTAAACACAAACACACACTTAGTACCTATAACCTGACTGCTTACTTCTGCCTAATGCTACTTAATTGCTTAGCCTCATCAGTACAAACTCAAATTGAAGAGGCAAGTACCTACATTCTAAACTTCAAGAATGAGCATCTTTATACAAAGATCATTCCTTCTTGCTAGAACTCTTTGCTACTTTTTTCAGATCTCCATCTCAGATATATAATTTCCAGCAGGCCTATCTTTAAAAAGGGCTTTGAAATATGAATTACAAGTCCTCTTCTTTCCCAGGAGAAATGTCCTTTCAAATACAGGGTATCCAGGGGCTGGGGCTGTAGCTCAGTGGCAGAGTGCTTCCTAGCATGTGTGAGGCACTGGGTCCGATCCTTCGCAATGCACAAAAATAAACATATAAAGGCATGCATGCTGTCCATCTACAACTACAAAATATTTTTTTAAAAAAATAAAGGGTATTCAGGAAAAGAAGATAGCTGAGTAAACCTGAATTTCAGATTATATTTCATATGTGAATCATTTTAAGTTTGAAAATAAACTGCATCCCATATTTAGTTAAAATGCTCAAGCAGATCTATTCTGATAAACAGGAGGACAACTAAAATTCTGGACCATTCCCCAAAGTTGTAAAGCTCCATACAACTGTCAAAAACAACTATTTCAGTATTCAGAAAATCAACCATAGGCTTACAAAAAACTGAGAAGCGGTTACTAATGAAAACCACCAAACACTGGTGAGAACAGTACGAGTCTGTGGAGGTTTTTCTGGGACAAGCTACCAGCTTTGTATATGATAGTTCAACCAGGACAAGACTGAATGTGATAACAAGAAATATTGCTAATGCTGCCAAAGAGGGGCTAACTTGATTTCAAGTATTGTCAAAGTGGTGACATTAGTAGCACATGAACAGAAAAGGCCAGCACCTCCACTATCCTGAGGTAGTGGGCCTTTTTCATAATAGACTGTCAGTACAACAGACCAAATATTTGTGTCCTTCCAACATTCATATTGAATTCTGAACCCCCAAAGTGATAGTATTAGGAAATGAGGCTTCTGGAAGGTAATCAGTTCAAGAAGGTTCTACCCTCATGAGTTTAGAGAGAGCTTTCTTGCCCCTTAGACCCTCATGTGAGGTAATACAATAAGTCAGAAATCTGCATCCAAAAAAGGGTGTTCACCAAAGCTAATCATACACCCTGATCATAAGACTTCCAGTTTACAAATTAGAAGAAAGACAAATCTGTTGCTAATGAGTGCCCCCAGTCTATGATACTTTGTTATAGCAGCCTGAACTGAGTAAGGTTGAGCGAAACAAGGATCTAAAAGGCAATTCACAAGAACCAAAAAGCAAATAGTATCCAACATGTGCATCAACTGGTAAAGCATAAACAAAATTTGGAATGTTCATACAACATTGTTTTGCTATTAAAATGAAGGAAATACCAAAGCATGTTACAATGTAGATAAATCTCAAGATCATTTTGCTTTATAGAAGAGATTAGGTGGAAAATACTACCAATATATGATTCCACTTATATCAAATGTTCAGATAAGGCAAATTAATAGGAATAGAAATGTTTTAAAACTGGATTAAGTGATGGTTACACAACTGTATAAGTTTACTAAAAATCAGTTAACACATAATAGTGAATTTTATATGATGTAAATTATACCACAATAAAATTTTAAAAGTAAACTGTGAAATGTATTATTATTGCAAAACTAACTTTAACTTCAACTCTCATAAAATAAGCACTCAATCTCCTAGAGTTTGATAAGTTTGGTGGCATTGTCATCTTTATAAATTTGGGGGAAAATTGTAATTAAAGTATATAAACAGTCATCAAAAATCTCTTTTCAATTAGAGTATCATTAAAATAATATCTCATCCTTCAGAGGAAGGCCTCTATTTTTGCAATATTATTGTTATAAATTGAGGTTAAAAGTAAAATTTAATGACTTGAAACATAATAATCAGAGAAAGAACACAAAATATAAATGGCAATAAAAATAAAGTGACATATTTTACTTAACCAACTACTGTTTACCAAAACTCGAAGAATATTAGGTCATATTATGCTTTTAAAACATTTTTTTCTTATTTCTTACTCACCTTTAATAGCTAAAAGATTATGTACATAATACAAGTAGAAATAATAAAAATTGTCCATGGATTTACAGCATCAATATTGGATGAAGGAGACCTAGCCTTGATTAATTAATTGGTTGATTTTGGGGGCATACCAGGGATCAAACTCAGGGGCACTCAACCACCGAGCCACATCCCCAGTCCTTTTTTTGTATTTTATTTAGAGACAGGGCCTCAATGAGTTGCTTAGCACCTTGCTTTTGCTGAGGCTGACTTTGAACTCAAGATCCTCCTGTCTCAGTCTCCCAAGCCACTAGGATTACAGGCATGTGCCACCACCCACAGTTTCCACTTTTTAAAATTAATGATCTACATTTTGCTCATTATTCCTCCCTTCTCTGCCTTCTTTCCCTTCTTTCCTTCCTTGTCTTGACATTTATTGAATATCTAGTATGTGCTCAAGTCAAGGGATAACAATAAGAAAACACACTATCTCTGAACACAAGGATTTATATTTCAGTGAAGAAAGGTGGGAAAGAATTACTATTCAGTGTAAAAGCTATAGGAGAAATTCACACAGAGGAAAGGTGAATGAGACCAGACAAGAATGGTACATTCCAGACATCTCCAGCAGCACAGGGAAGAACGAGATCATCTAGTTTGCCTAGAGTACATGGTTCATATGATGGAGATCACTATGGGGTGAGACTTCTGAGCAAGGAAATGGCTTTGTCACTTTGGCAGTGTGGCATGAACAATGAATGAATTGGGGCAAGAAGGCAGCACATGCTAGGAACAGGGACAGAGCAAAAGATAGAAATTCTATAATGGTATTCCTAAAGATGGAAGATTAAGACAACAGACGTAAGGAAAGGGGAAAAGAAGAAAAAAGAAATAGACAGCTAGAAGTTAAATAATTATACTATTTCAATAAAGAAATTTATTAGAAAACAAACAATAATTACATGCTAATTTTCATGTGTAATCCATAGGTAAAGCAAGTCATTACTATTGTTAGTAACTAAATTACAGGCATTAAATTATCTATAAAGAATTGGAGCTATACATATAACATCTACTTCCTCCTAGAGAAATAACCACAAAAACATATTTTACATTTTTTCTTTCTCCAGATGGAACAGTATCCAAATAGACGTTTTAGGAAACTACTCCTTTTTTAACAAATACATATATTATACTGAATTCTAAAATTACATGTATATATTCACTTATTCCCCCTCCCCAAAAAAAAACCCTATGAGGTAAATACTAATAACTCAATTTTCATATGGGAAATCAAGGCTCTGAGAAGTTAATGTGCCAAAGATCTCTAAATGGTATAATTAATTTCAATATAACACTTATTTTGAAAATGCAAATTTGTTCCAATACAAATGATATAACACAGAACAATATGAGCATAACTCTATTTTCACATTTGCTTATGAGTGATTTTGTTCACAAAAAAAATGAGGTGAATGCACAAAATTAAATCAACTTGAAGTGAGCCATATAGGAATACAAAAAAAGCACACACCTTAAACATCACCAGTTACTTCACCACATGAGCTATGACTCACTTATCAAGCACATCTGCTATTACAACTTTCCTTCTGATTTCAGATAACCTCTTTCCATTGTTTACAGCAACTCACGAACTGCAACCCTTTCTACCCTCTTCCACAAGGAAACTGAGGTATTTTTCAATATGAAGTGCCAAATGTATTGCAGTAGTTATTAACTATTGAACATATGTGATCTTTTTAAAAAGTGTATTGTGCCATAATCTCATTTACCCCTAAGTCCTGTGGTTTTCACTGTGTCAATGTATAGCATGTTCATTTTCAGGAGTATATATGTTATGTATCACAAAAATGACTCTAATTAGTAGATGAATATCCAGGTTTGCTGATTTTGGAACCTATGCTTTTAAGTTATGTAGTCTTCCATATTTATTTATTTATTCCAAATTTTTAACATATTGTGTGTTTTAAAACATCTTAAAATTCCAGTTCTCTTTAAATGAACTGCTGGGGCATTGAATTATATTAATATATAGTCATTGTGACTTGAAAATATTATAGCATATCCTGGTGACAATACTTCAATAAATTTCAGTACTTACATGGAAAGCTTTATTTTTTATCTATAACATATAATGCAAGGTAGATAGAACTATTTTAACTTCCTAATTTCTACAAATGATACTTAAAATTTATTATTAAATATCTTCTGTAAAGCAAATTAAAGATCAAGAGCCCATATATCATACAGAGAATTCACACTGACAAAAGCATTTTCAGATTATCTGTACTCAAGTGTACTCAAGACTGCTCATACTAAGCTTACATTCTTAGAAATGTCCAGTCACATATGCATGTGTGCTTGAAATCTTAAGATTAATGCTAAGAAATAGACTATTATAAACTGGAGAGAGCCACAAACAAGCTTAAATCAGATCTTGGGAAACAAAGTTAACTGTTATCTTTTATTGTGTGTGAGTGGGGGAGGGGGACTTGAGGGGGGAATACCAGGGATTGAACACAGGTGTGCTTTAACACTGAGCTGAGGCTGGCTCTGAACTTAAATTCCTCCTGCCTCATCCTTCCAAGTCAGTGGGATTACAGGCATGTGCCACCATGCCTGGCAAAATGTTGACATTAATTACACTTAAAACAAGGTAAAAAATTTTAACCTTCCTTAAAACAATGGTCAGTAGATTGTAAAGACAATTGTGAAAGTTAAAACTATAATTCTAAATCATTCTTTTTAAATGTTTTCTAATTCAACATTTTTTAAATTAACTTTGTTTTATATAAAATTTTCTGTTTCCTAGGCAAATACTGTCCACTAACACAATAGTCAGTTAACTCATAGGTGAAGGTTCTCAACACTTAACATATTTCTTTCCTTCCTAAAACACTGCTTTATTTGGTTTCTAGGATGCCACACTCTTCTCAGTGACAGCATCTCCTCAGTTTCTTTGGTTGGTACTCTTTTTTTCTTTAAACACTGGATCAGTCCTCAGACCAACTTCTCTTCTACATCAAAGTGTACTTTCTAGATGAGCTTCATCTACTCCCAAGCCCAGTTTTCTATGCTGACTTTTCACACCCAAAAAATCCAGATTATTGATACAACCGCTAGCTTAGTAACATAAATGGAACACATCCAAACCTCAAATGATAATTTTCCTCGCCAGACTTATTATTATCTTATTAGCACCACCATTCACCCAATTCTTCAGCCCAAAGTCCTTAGAATCATCTCTAAAGTCTTTCTTATTTTTGTGTTCCACATCTGATCTATTAGTAAATGTTTCCAGAATCCGAATGGAAATACCTCCAACTACTATAATCCAAGCTATCATTAACTCCATGAAGTCTTTTCTTCACACAGCAGCTAGTTTAATCCTCTGTAGTACACTCACACTCCTCTTTTAATCAAAATCTTTCAAATAACAAAATCTACATTTTTTAAATTGATTGAGTGAGTGAGTGAGTGATGCTGGGGATTGAACCCAGGAGCGCTCTACCAGAGTCACAAGCCCAGCCACTTTTTGGGTTTTATTTTTAGTCAGGGACTTGGTAAGTCACAGGGGCTGCTCTTAAATTTGCAGTCCTCCCCATTTCACCACCATGCCTGGAAGGAAATACATACTTAAATAAATTACAACTACTGGCCATGTCCTTCAAGACTGGTCTCCTTTGCCTTCATCTACTATATTCCTTGTATCTTTACCAAACAAACTTCTTGCTGATCCTCACACTCACAAAATACACTCCCAAGTAAATATTTTTACATCTGCTTTTCCCTCAAATGGGGATTGGTATAACTTCATTCAGATCTCCACTCAAATAATTCCTTGCACATTGGCCTTTCTTGATCATCATACTGAAGAGATCAGCTTTGGCCTGGGTATGTAGCTCAGTGGGAGAGAGCTTGTATAGCAAGCTTGAGGTCCTGGATTCCATCCCCAGCATCCCTCCTCCCCCTTAAAAAAAAAAAAAAAAAAAAAAAAAAAAAGTCACCTTCTATAATATTCTATCCCCTCACCCTACTTTATTCCTAGAATATATATATTATACACAGCATATGTTCATTGTCTACTTCTGCCAGTACCATGTAAGCTTTGTGAGGACAGAAACTTTATCTTATTCAATGGTCCTTACGATTAGAACAACACCTCAGGCATGGAAGGCAAACCATAAAATTTTAATTAATCAGTCCCTTAAAAGGAGTATTTACAGCAACAATAGGAATTAATCACTAAATAAGGATAACAGGAACACATTAAAATGTATTTCTTTTGTTCATGAAATAACTGATAACAATGATAAAGTAAAATTAACAATGGAACAATGAAAAGAAACTGATGGCTCAACCTGCACAGAAACTATAATATAATACATTATTAAAACTTTGAATAGAAAATGTGTACATTTGGTTAACCAAAGATAGGTCAAAAGATAACACTAAATATCCACAAATATATACTATACACTGTTTGAGTTCAAAGTCAAAATTAAAATAGGTACGAAAAGCTTACTAACTTCATTAGGTTTAATTTTTTCTTACTAATATTAGATAACAACTTTTCTATAACCCCAAATTTTCTATAACCTATCTAATCATGAATTTCCACGAATCATCCTTTGCCACACAAAATGTATGTAATTACTTGTAAACATTGAAGTCCTTTTCTATACAATTAATTTATTCTTTGCTTAGATAATATAGAAGACTATATCTATCATATCACTTAAATTACTAGAAAAATTCAATTTGATTTTATCTTCATGTTTAGAATTGTCTCTGAATAACTGACTTCCATCTGAGGAAACAGTGAAGAAGGGAGTAAAATAATAGACTTTAAAGATTATATAGGACAGTGATTTCAAGTAGTTTTCTTTTGCTTTTTACAAACAACTGGAATATTGGCTTTAAATAAATCTCACAAAAAAACCAAAAATGTAAAACTTAAATGGAGGGAGCGATTTGAGGTGTGAGGTAGAGAGAATCCTAATTACTGATGCTTATAATTACTGGAATAGCTACATTAAAATAACAATTATACTGCCAACAATCTGTCTCTTACATGATGTCAACCACATAAAGACAATTAAATCAGAAAGAACCCTAAAAGTCTACTCAAAACAGTAGGAGATAACTGGTGCAACCTAAGGAGTCAGTTTCCTTCTAACTCACAACTAATTTAGAATAAAGAAAAATCCTAAAGATCAATGCCCTTTGTTTTGCGTACTTGGTTTAAAACACAGGTGGCTTACCACTTATATCATTAAGCCATTCAAACATTATTTGCTTTACATTTACCAAGGATTCTACAGTGTTAGAAACAAAATGACTGCAAGATAATGCTTAGTAAATGTTGGTTTAAAAAAGAAATGAGCAAAGCTGGCTGGCTGGCTGGCTGGATGGATGGATGGATGGATGGAAAGAAGAAAGGAAAGAGGGAAAAAAGGATGGAAGGAAGGAAGGACGGATAGAGGGAGGGGGGAGGGAAACTTCTACAAGTGTCATCAGAATTACAAAAGAGAAGGTAGTATTTGATCTGCAGTTTGAACAGTATAACTGAGCATCTTAGGAAAAAACAAAGTAGATCTGAAAAGGACAGCACACCAAAATTAATGTGAAACAAGTAGAAACTAAAAGGAGAAACTTCCTGGGATGATTAAAATCTGTGATTAAGTTGATTCCTTCTAATTTTCACACATAACATAAAAACCATGAATTTTATCACAGAATGTTAAGTAGATTTTGCATTATAAACAAATGAAAACAAATGACTTGAGAATATTGTTTTTTAAAGAATCACAAAAAAGTAAGATAAGGATAACTACAGGACTGAGATTCTAGGTCACTGTGCTCAGGAAAAACCCCAGGGGATTAGGGTCAAGGACCTAACCAGAAGCTACTATGAGCCTCTGCTGAAGAACACCCGAAGTTCACGTGTATGTGATATATACATACATAGGTACATACATACAAACAAATAAACAGGCAAACTTCCATTTTTGAAATACATATTACAGCAAATAATTCACCTGATATTCAAATGCAACAAGAATGAAGTCAAACTCCTTATTTTTATCTTATTTTATTTATAATTCCTTGGCATGATCTATCTAAACTCTAGAATTTAACGAATAGCTTGTCACACAAGAAATGGTCACTAGAACAGATTACATGGCCAATAATTATGGTACCAAACTACAAGGAGCTTTAAAAAACAGCTCATTTTGCATATGTAACTTGTTTCTCTCAGTGTCTAAAACTACTAGCAGAACCAAAGAAACCCACATCCTAAGCCACAGAATAGAGCCACCTGG
This sequence comes from Sciurus carolinensis, assembly GCF_902686445.1. NCBI lineage: Eukaryota > Metazoa > Chordata > Mammalia > Rodentia > Sciuridae > Sciurus > Sciurus carolinensis. Next base: position 110,935,508 of record NC_062219.1, on the reverse strand, counting down.
TTTTGTTCTTATCACAGGATGACAAAATGTTTTCAATTCCCTAATGTAATGCAGACATCCTCAACATTTGTATAGTGTTCTTTAACTAACAAAACTACTGAATCCTTCCTGAGTCCAGAATGGTCAAAGGGTTCAACGCAAACACTTCTTGGGATAAATTTTGTTGTCACATTTAAAGGAATAGGCTCAATAACTGGCATACATCTCAAAAGGTGGCCTTTCCATTCTTTCTTTCTTTTTTTATGCTCATAAGATTAAATAGGATTAAAAAGACTTCAGGAACCTTTGATTATGAAATGTTTAAATCAATACCATCTTTGCTGTATTCATCTATCAGCCTCAAGAAAATATTAAGACTTTTATCAGAACAAGAAGAAACATGTTTTAATGCTTCAATTTTGTGATAGTAATTATAAGCAGGTGTGAAGAAATAGGTAATATTTTAAAAACTGGCTTTCTATTAAAATTTATCTACTTTAAGAGTGATAAAAATATTTTTCCACTTTTCATCAAAATGATTTTTTAAAACAACTTCTAAAGACTTTTTTTGGTAAAAAGTGATATAAAGAAGTGAGTCCATGATTTACTAATGCCATAATTTCTATGGTTCTAGTTAGAAAAAAAAATGTAGGATTCTGATAATCTAGTTAAATATAAGAAATATGTAAATAATTAACAGGCATCACCACTTAAATTAAATTGCTGTTGATTTGATCAGAGAATACTAATAAGTTAAAAAGAATACGACTTCCTACAATTTTCCTTGAAAGGGAATCTCTCCTGGCAAACAAAATGGTTTTTTCCTGTTAAAAGCATTGCTGAAATCTTCACTTTTCCTTGTTTCAACTTCACTGATTATTATTCAACTCTATTATGTTTTATATAACACTGTAGAAAGAAGTTTCAATAATGTCATAATTGGACAGGCTTATCAATCAATATAAGATAAAGAAAAAAGGATGTCAATTTTTTTTTACTTTGAAATGTTATATTATTTTAAAAGGGAATAATTTTAAGAACAGTACCCAAAAATCAATATATCATTTAACCCCCCATTCTATATCTATAACATGAACTGCACATTAGAATCATCTACAGATTTGAAAAATATACAAATCTCAAATCCAAGAGATTCTGATTCAATGATTATGGGCAGGAACTCAGGCATTAGTATTTTTTAAAAAGTGTTTTAGGTAATTTTAATCTGCAATCAAGGATAAGAATCTTTGTTCTAGACCATAATCAGAATTCTAAATATATTTCTAAAATTATAACTTTTGAAAACTAATATCATTATTTTACAATTTGGAGCCCCTCACAGACATTCTTTTTCCTACATCTTAATCTACAACCTTCCTGCCTCTATAGCAGGATAATATTTAACTTGAGAAAGTGTAGTGTCTGGAAGAAGTATTACCTGGGCTTGGCTATAGAAGTGACTTACTGGGCCCCAGAAAGGAATACTAGTTCACAGTTGCATTATAATTTTCAGGCTGACTACAACCAACTCAGATGGTCTGACTTCTATGCAGGATAATACTTTTCTAGAACAGGTATTTTTGGAATCCTGCTAAGGGAACATGAATAGGAAGTACCTTTAGTTTGGGATTAGTGCGTATCAGAAACTTCCTTGTATGGTTATTGCTAGCTGTCATGGTAGAAGAATGGCTTCCAGAAATATTCTGATTGCCCACCACAACAACATACGTGTTTTATATTATGAAGGTGCAGAACCAGAAGTCATATCCTAATAGGAATACATTCAATAGCACACTACCACCACAATATGTAGATAAAGAAAAAACGACAACTGATACCTTACTACCAGTTACCCTCAGGCAGATGGTCCCTGCTAGTCAACAGACTACCCCACTGGGAAAGGTAGACACAAGAGAAAAGAAATAAGAGAGTGTAATGAACTCAAATTCAAATGGTAAGGAACACACCACTCAACTGACTGGGTGTTCATCACTAGTTCTGTATTTTAGAATCTATAATGGTATCTTTCAAAAAGATCCAATGTGATTGTACTGGGAGATCTATTTCTAAATCCCCATCATCTCACTCCTATTGAAGGGTATGACCAACCTGTCTAAAAAATTAATTTATGGTACAGTCATCAGAAATGGAACAGAACTTTAAAATATCATCTGAAAGTAGGTACCATCAGCACTACTGAAAAGCACCGCATTTATTTTCTCAAATGATTAAGACTAAAGTCATTAACAACCATACCTCTACATTCCTCTTAGTCACTGGCAGGCTGAGTAAGATATGACTCCCCTTTATGTTCTTGTCAGTTAAAATACAAACTCATTATAATATAATATATTCTGAAGTTATTAATATGAGGCAGATCTCCAAATAGGCAGTTATAAGTTTTTGGACTGCTAAAAGGGACTTGACAAAAAGATCTACAGCAAGTGTTCAGAAGTAACACAACAGTAAGGCTTTGGAATGAAAAGAAAATTCATTACTAAATATTTTCTTGAAAATTAGTCTAAAATTAGATGACCAAAAATATAAGTACTATGTCTACAGTTGAGAAGTTTAAAGAGTTTCCATAAAAATGAATGAGCACAAAATATACAAATTCTGCAAGCATAGCAAAACCTGAAACTAAAAATATTGTTTTAGCTGGTAAAAAAAATTTTTGTGTAAGTGAATTACACCGAGTTTCCTGTCTGAAATCCATACTGAACTGAAACAAATGGGAAAAAAAAATCTATAAAATTTGTATGTGTAAATGAGAAGAGAATAAAAAAGTATAAAAGAAAAAATTAAATAACTATTTGCTATATACAAAGACAAATCTAGATAGCCAAAGTTTCTATTCTCAGACTCATTAAGAAGTTCCTTCTATAAAACCCTTTCATTATAGCCGGGTGCAGTGATACACGCCTGTAATCACAGCTGCTCAGGAGGCTGAGGCAGGAGGACCCCACGTTCAAAGCCAACCTCAGAAACTTAGCAAGCCCTATACAACTCAGTGAGACCCTGTCTCTAATAAATTATATAAAAGGGCTGGGGATGTGGCTCGGTGGTTAAGAGCCCTTGGGTTCAATCTGTAGCACAAAAAAAAAAAAAAAAAAAGAAAGAAAAAAAAGAAAAAGAAAAGAAAAGAAAAGAAAAATTCTTCAACTGTCCAGAAATTTTCCTGCCTCTGTTATAGGGTACTGTTTGATAAATTACAGCATCCAGAAAAAAGCATTATCTGGACCTGGCTATAAAATTGACTCTTGGACACCAGAACAACAGCAGTTCACAGCTACATTACAAAGTTTTGGTTGACTAGAGCCATCTCAGGAGACCCAACCTCTACAGAAAGCAATAATTTTTCTACAGCAGAAATCTCTGAGAGTATAGACCCAGAAAAGCCTCTCCTTTGTCTGAACTCCTATTGCATCCAAACTTCTCTCTAAACCATGGGTGAGCCTTTCACAGAATTACCATCCCTACTAAGGGCCACTGTACATGGCTGTCAGAGCTCCTTGAAGGCATGAATACTGTCTTATTTAACTTTGACCCGCACTCCATACTCCATACTCCACAGCTGATAACTACTCAACATAAACAAAGCCTGTATTGGTGCCTTGGTTACAAATGGCTATAAGTAAACATTTGATTAATAAAGATCTACCACATTATTATATACTTCCAGGGCTTTTTTTTTAACCAGTATCACACAAGCAGATACTATATTTCATACAACTTAACTTAAATGTAACTTTACATACTACTTTTGTACCACTTAATTTAAATGTTTTTGTCATTCATCCAGACAATAAAACCAGAAGGATTAAAGACTATGCCAACTGTTTTTTTATATCTTGTATAAGCAGTCCTTCAAACATATCAAGTGTCAAATTAAGTATTTAATAATAACCACAGAATTAAACCAAGGGTAATTCTACAAAACATGTTAAAAAACAAAACAAGCAAAAAACAAAAACCATAAAACCAACAAAAGTGATGCCACAGATAACTTTTAAAGGACATGGATATTTCTCACTTTTACTACTACTTTTAACTACTGTTAACAGGTAGAATCTTTGACCACAGATTTGTAAATAATCATATAATTTGCACAACAATTCCATAACATGTGATCTGACTACAAATTAAGATTCATTTAAAAAAAAGAACATAATATCCAAATTAAAGATTACTAAACTCAACAAATAGGTATGAAACTTCCTTTTATAAGGCCTTTGCTAACGAGTGAGAATAAAAAGATCAAAAAACTAAACAGTTACTGACCTTAAGGTATTTGTGGTCTATCCAAGGATTTGTCCAGATAGCTCAAAGGACAGAGGCAAAAACAAATTCGAAGCCCCTTGATTTTCTTTCTTTTCTAGGAATCATGAAAGTTGTTCATAGGTAATATGTAAATGACTTGTATGACAAGAATAATGAACTGTCCATAACCCATGAAAATCAAAACAGGAGAAAATGAGTTCAAATAAAAAGAGAGATTTCACCTAAACACAAAATTATCTGGCTACCCAGGGAAAGATCGGGATGTATTTCAAAGTCTGTCTTCATTCTTTGAAATCTTTAGGGTGTTTACTAATAATCATTTTCTTGTTTTGATACCTACCTGAAAACAGAGTAAATGAAAGATTGATCTTTTTATGACCAATGAAATTACAGAAAAACACACATACTGGAAAAGAAGTGGGGTAGACAGCATATCTAAAACAGTCAGCAATATGGATCTCTTGAGCATCAGTGCCTATATTTTTAATCTCTCCAGATAAACAACAGACCTAAGTGGTAACAACTCAATAAGCATTGCAATGCATGCTTAATGACCCAAAGTTCAGTTGGAACAATTCATTTCACTACAAACCGCATTGTTTCTTGTGATTTTATTTTTAATCATAAGAAGGGCACTAGAATATTGCATTTCACTAAGCATATGCCACACAAATCTGGCAAGAACAGAAACAGATAAAATGATCTTCTATTGAAGATAATACATAAATATTGCATGGAGTGATGCTCATAATCAACTGCCAATAAGTACATTAACATTCCATTTCAATTAAAAAAAAGAAACATATAAAGGTAGAATTATTGGCTACATCAATTAAGAAAGCATTCTGTTCCAAATAACAGACAGCTTAACCAACAATGGTTTATATATGCAGAAGTTGTTCTTTTAAATAAAAATGACTGCAGGTAGGTGGTTGCTAGGATGGGGTTAACTGTTATTGGCACAACTAACAACCATGATCTTTCCACTGTACTGCTCTGTTTTTAATCTTCATACCTGTTACTTTGTTGTCACTTTCCAACTTAAATCAAAATTAACTCAGAAAGAAAAGGGTCATGTAGCACCAGTCACTTGTCAGAAGTGAAAGCCCTGTAACAGATTTTAAATTATTCCTCTTGAGCCAAAACTCCATCATAAACCCACCCCCAACTACTGGGGAGACTAGAAAAATAAATTATTTATTTATCACTATTGGCAATTTCACATTGTATATCTGCACACTAAAATTTACTTGTAACTTCAAAATCAATACTTGCTGCATTATCATGATCATTAGTAGACATGTGCAGAGCAATGAAAAATCTGAGCTGCCTGATGCACATACCCCCAGCTGAGGACTAATAAGGAGATATTCTGCCTTCTTGTTTCAGCTCACATACAGAGGTGATGGAGGATGCAGACTGTGGTGGCCAGTGCAGTGTAGTAAAAGTAGCTCTCCAACTCAAGAGAATAGCTGAAATGGGACTGAATCCCAAGTCTGGGACCTGTTAGCATGGCAGCCTCAGCAAGTTCCTCTTAAGTCTGAATCTCAACTTATCGTTTCATAAAGAAAGAAAATAAAATCTACCAGGATGAGTTCTTTTTAGGAGTTATGCTCTATATAAATGTGTGTGCGTGTACATACACAAATTTTTCCTAGCAGCAATTGTTCAGTATTCACTAATTCAGTATTCATGATGACTTCATAGAATCTAAAAACAAATTACAAAAATAGAGCATATTTAGCTTTCCCAGACTCTTTATAGGGGTAGACAAAGAAGTTGTTTGGGAATGAGTGCTGAGAATGAGTGCTGAAAATGAGCGCTGAGTTAGTCATCCTACCAGGGTATCTTCCCTGATAACTCAACCATGTTTTAAGGTACGTTTCTCTGCCTTTGTTTTCTGTATAACCTAAGACTCAGTACTCCTCAAACTCTCCACAAAAGTTCCTCTTCTGTCAGAAGACAGAAATATGAATGCCAATTTGAGAAGTATGCAAAAGAACAGTTTGCTATAAAAAGATATTTGTGAACTCATTTGTCATAAAAATTTTATCCCAAATTTTTTCATATCTCAAAAGTATGTAAAAAAATTTTTTGAAAGTTCTGCTTTATGACATAAAACACCCTTTAAAAAAAATGTGTCACTGCAATCTTTACCAAGAGAAAAATACAATGCTGGGTACAGTGGAATGCACCTATAGTCCCAACTGAAGTAGGAGGATCACTTGAGCCCAGGAGTTCTAGGTCAACCTGGGTGACATAGCAAGAAACTATCCCCTAAATAAATAAATAAATAAATAAACAAACAAAATCCAGATAATGTATAAAATTATAGCTTTTCTAGGACCCATCATAACATTGAGGTTATAAGATATCAAATTTAAAAACTGCAAAGAATAACAAGAATCTCTCACAAGAGACGGAATGTACAAAGTGTTTCACCATTTACAGACCAAGAGAGAAAAAAGCAACCATCATATAAATGAGTAAGAAGAAAGCAGTTAAATTTTTAATAAATTTCCAAGGGGGAGTATGGGTCTCAGTGATACATGAAATCCATTCGTCTTCCCCGTTATCTCATACTGTTAAATAAAAGTTTAAAGCACCAGAAAAGCAGCAGGAAACGTTCTTGGAATCGTTCTTTGGTCTACTGAAGTAGTACAACCATTGACTGCCGAAAGCTATTCTAAAAAGAGTAGGAAAATGGAGAAAACACATCAGCAACAGAACCCCACTACAAGCACATGGTTAACATCAGTTTCCACTGGAGAAAACAGAAGTCTAGCACACGAAAGATGACTACAGCAACAACAAAATCCGAAGCAGACTCAGCCACTGATTGACTGAACCACTTACATTTAACAGAGCTGTGCCCATTTTCAGGAGTAAGTACCATTTAGAACACTCTATACTGCTCTTCATCAAGCAATTATCAAGCCCAGGTGTAGTGGTGCATGCAGCTTGGGAGGCTGAAGCAGGAGAATCATGAGTTCAAAGCCAACCTCAGCAAAAGTGAGGTGGAAGCAACTTAGTGAAACCCTGTCTCTAAATAAAATACAAAAAAAAAAAAAAAAAAAAACAGGGCTGGGGATGTGGCTCAGTGGTCAAGTGCTCCCAAGTCTAATCCCAGTAGCGCACCCCCCCCACCAAAAGAAACAAGAAATATCAAGCATTCAATCAAAATTTATGACACAAAAAAAGTAAAATACGACCCTTATGAAAAGATAATCAACAAACTATTAGAGATTATAGAAATGTTGGAAATATCATATAGAAACTTTAAAATAATTGGTATTAATAAGTTAAAGGTCCTAGTGGAAAAGTGCACAACATGCATGAACAGGTGGGGGATTGCAACAGAGATACGCACCACACAAAACAAAACAAAACAAAACAAAAAAAAGAAAGAAAGAAAGAAAGAAAAGAAAAAGAAAGTGGAAATAATAGAAATTTTAAAATTGAATATTACAGATGACCTACTTAGATGAACTTATCAGCAGTAAGGATAGAGCTAAGAAAAGAATCCATAAACCTGAGGACAGATGAGCATAAAGAGGTGATCCAAACTGAAACACAAAAGGAAAAAAGATAAGAGAACAGGAGACTGAAGAGGTTTGTAACAATATTCAATTATCTCACCTATGTAAAAGTGTAATCTCAAAAGGAAAAGAAATAAGTCACATATTGAAGGAAATTATTTGTAAAACACATACCTGATAAAGAACTTGTATTTAAATTACACAAATCTCACAACTCAATAAGAAGCTGATAAAACAAAAACAATAAAAGCTTAGCAAAGGATTAGAACAATTCACTAAACCAGACTTTCTACCATTACTCACCTCTTAGAATGGCTAACATCTGAAAGACTGACAAGGAGAAGCATTGGGGAGAATGTAAAGTAACTAGAATTCTCATGCATTGCCAATAGGGCATTAACATTATACAAGCACTTGGAAAATCTTTTGGCAATGTTTCCTACAAGTAAACGTAGATTATAAGATCCAGCAGTTCCACTTCTAGGTATTTACCTAGTATAAATAGTTAAACAATACTCTTAAATTTGAATTGCCAGAAGCACATCAGGATCTCTAAAAGGACATGACCTAGAATTCTTGAAAGGGGTGAAGTGCTTTGAATGGATAGGAGCTTTAGATATTCTGAATCTGGCCAAAGTCATTACTTTCTCACCACTTTATCATAATGCATGACAAGAAGAAAAGCATCCACTTCTGTGTTCACTTCACTTACTTAGGACTTCCCACCTGGCTCCACTGCTTTCAAAGAGCTTACTAAATGATAACTTCAGCATTCATCTTTCCTGTAAAGCTGTTAGAATTCTTCACCTTGAGAGACTGAAATGAAGATGAAGCCTTTTTCTGTTTTTGCGGGGGGAGGGGCAGGTACTGGGGATTGAACTGAATCACATTATAGTCCTTTTTGTTTTTTGAGTCAGGGTCTCACTAAGTTGCTAAGGTTGGTCTCAAACATTTGATCTTCCTGCCTCAGGCTCCTGAGTCTCTGGGATTAAAGGCAAGCACCAAAATGAAGTCAACTTAAAAGAGACTTTTTTAAAGCAACTTTTGTTGCTTTAAACTTTTGGTAGTATGGCTAATTTAAAGGCAGTAAGAGGGAGCTGGTGGATTTTTTTTTCCCCTTATCTTTTCTGTTTTTGCTCTTGTGCTATCATAATCTGCTTTATAATTGTAAAGTCTTAATCATCTGCATCATTTAGTCAGACTCAACATGAGAATCATAGACATGTAGCATTCAATGAAAAATTCTAGGATAGGAGACTTTTATGGTTTTAACTAGTTTTTGTCCCATCCTGACTGGATTAAGGAACATTTAGAGGATGCTGAAAACACTGAAATAGATACTACACTTTTGACAAAATATAACAATAGCTACATTTTGATCTAGGGAGGTATAATTTCCATATAATAAAGTACACCCTCTTGGATTATAACCTTATTTTGACAAATGACTACAAATATTTAAATACCACCACAATCACAAGAAAACATCTTCATCTCTCCCCAAAAGTTTCTTTATGCCCTCTATAGTCAATTCCATCTTTCCACTCTGAAACAGTGTCACAGTTAGGAATTACATAATATGCAGTCTTTCACATTTGGCTTTCTCCATGTAGCAAAATGCTTTTAAGAAATATCATTGATGACTTTTGTATCTGTTGCTTTTTCTTATGACTAGTATTCCACTGTATGTATGTGCCAGGTTATCCATTTACCAATTAGTGGAGATTTCTGTGATTTTCTAGTTTTGACTTATTATGAATAAAGAGGTCTTAAACATACATACATATCCTTGCCCCTAAGATATCCACGTCTCATTTCTTCACTTTTCAGGACTCTTTTCCAATGTTACCTTGTCAGAGACACCACCTTTATTTTATTCTTCCTTCTAGTCTTCCTGCCTGCTTTTTCTTTCTTGAAAGGTTTTAGCACTGCCATTATTTACGTTATACATTTTAGAAGATAGATAGATATTTGGATTGTTATGTGCTTTGAGTAGATGAAACATTATTTTCATGAGAGTAAAAACATGGTTTTGCTCACTGTTCTATCTCCTCTGCTTAAAACAGGGTTGAGTACTAAGGTGGAGTGAGATGAGGTGGAATGAGGTACAAAGAGTAGAGAAGGGTGAGCAAGACAAGGAAGGAGAGAAAGGAGAGAAGGAAGAAAGGTTAAAAAGAAGGAAGGAAATATTCTTCTTAAAATCAGGCATATCCGATAGGTAGTCTGCATTATACTGTGATTTTCAGGATGGAAATGAATCAGAGTGAGTTAGCCAGAGTATTCTTTCTGAACTCGGCTGAAAGAAGAGTTTAAAAATGATACAGTAATATGTAAACCATGTTCTTCAGCATAGCAGTGGTCCTCAAACTTAATGCATCAGAATCCCTTGGAAGATTTATTACTATACAATACTGGGCCCCACTCTCAAGAATTTCCAATTCAGCAGGTCTAGGACAGGACACAACAATTTGAGAATCAAATCTCTAAAAGCTCTGAATGGAAGATTCATGATTTACAATGAATATTAAAATGATTTTCCCATATTAGCAGTAATGGCATCACCTGGGAACTCTTTTAGAAATGCAAATTATTGTGTCAGTAAATCAGTAAGATCACAGATGTAATCCTGGCTCCATCCACCAGCTTTTAATTACTTAAAATCCTTGAACCTGGAGTTCTGATTCCATCAGGCTCAGGTAAAACTGAGCCAAAATTGGATTGTATGTGCTCACTGTGAAGAGAAAGGTAGGCATATATGTACCTGGCACAGTATAGTATGAGAAAGAAAAAGTGTTTTGTTTTTTGTTGTTGTTTTAATAAAAGCTATGAGAGGAAGGGAAAACTCAGCTTAAATTCTGAAAGGCCATCAATGCCATACAGTAAAGTCTGGACTCAAACATCTCCAGACCAACTCTCTAGTTACACTGCCCCAGAGGTGTACATAAAATGAAACACTATTTTAAATCACTATCCACCAATGAAGTGATTTCAGAGTTTGAAAAATACACATATACACAACTAACATGTCATTAAAGGAATTCTGGCATGAAAATAACAAAATTAAATTTTAAAAAATAATGCTTAGTATGTTGCAGAGTGAATGGAGCGATAAGAAACTAAAGACAAGATACTGCTTATCTGCTGAAGAGACTCCATAGATTTGTCAACTGTGTAAAAATGTTGAAACAACTGGTTTTAGTGGGGTGATAGGTGTGGAAGCCTAACTATAATGGATCAAAGAATGAAATGGGGGTGGAGAGTTAAAAAAAGAAGTCTATAGGTAGAGTCTATATATATAATTACAAAAATATTTATATAATAATAGAACTGAAATCTAGCCCAACTCATTGGTTTACAAATAAGGAGAAATTGAGCCCAAGTGAGTGATGTGAATTTGGCTTCACATTAAATCCACTACTCTTGTTTTTACTACTCAGTAGTAACAACTGTGCTATTACCCAAAACAATTATTCTAGGAAAACAAACGTACTTCTAAACTCTATAGAAATTATGTGGAAAATTAGATTTATACCTAAAATATAAAAAGATTCACTGAAAATTGACTTTTATTATAAATATTATTAAGCTTTGGCAATGAACCAAGTATGTGTGGAACTAGATGCTATATCATTTCAAATCATATGCATTTACATATGCATTTAATAAATATGTACTGAGTGGCATTATAAAAAGAACTATTTAAAACACTGCAAGGTATTTTGTTGTTTTTTTATAAAGTCATTTTTTAGTATGTTTGGTCCCTATCTTGCAGTTGCTTAATATTTAATATCAGTGCTCAGAAATTTTGAAAGCATTCCATACAATTGCAATTTACAAAAAAACAAAGCAAATGATCCTATGCAAAGTCTCACTAGTCTAAAACAACTGAGAAAATAAAAATAAGGCTCTTAAGTACTAGTGTGAACATCCAAATCTGGAGATAACTTTGATAAAGTGAAGAAAAACTTAAGTCTTCAAGGCAAGAAACCAGGATCTGGATCTGGGCTCTATCAACAGCAAACTAGGGACAAATCTGAACATGTTTGAAGACTTCATTTTACTCACATGAAACATGAAAAGTACATGAAAAGTCACATGAAAGCCACTGGGTTTAAATAACTCTAAACTATGAATGTGCATCAGAATCATATTCTCAGAAACTATGCAATGCACAGGAGTACCTCGGACCTATCCAATCAAAGCATCTGGGAAAACTGAGAAAAAAGTTCTTGGGACTATTCAGTGATGTCTCCTGGCTGAGTGCTAGTGATCTAAGACTGTTACTTATTCTGTAAAATGTAATATTATTATTTTCTAGCCTAAACAATGACATATTGAAAACATCTAAATAATCTTCATTCTGTTATTTCAAGGGGTAACAAGTATATGAAAAGGAGTAAGTCAATTAAGAAGGATAAACTACTAAAACTGCAATTTGTTCTTAACTGAAAAAGTTAAAGTTCAAGCCAGTATGTGAAAATATTTACCTTATAATCTGGCAGCTCAAAAAGTCACTAGGGCATAGCCCTAGGAGGCAGAAATGATTTATGACATCATAAGGAAGAGACAGCCTACATAATGGAAGAAAATCTTTACTAGTTATTATCTGACAAAGGATTAATATTAAGGATGTGTTTTTAAAAACTCAAAAAAATTAACAAAACCCAGATGTGAAGATGCATGCCTTTATTTCCAGTGACTTGGGAGGCAGAGGATCCCAAGTTTGAGGCCAGCCTCAGCAACTTAGTGAGACCCTGTCTCAAAATAAAAAAATAAAAAGAACTGGGGACTTAGTTCAGTGGTTAAGCACCCCTGGATTTAATTCCCAGTACCAAAAGGGGAGGAAAAAAAAAATACCTTAACAATGACAACAAAAATTCCAATTAAAAAATAAATGGGCAGCAGATGATTTGAATAAACATTTTCCAAAGAAGAAATACAAATGGCCAATAAATATATGAAAAAATGCTCAATATCATCAGCCATAGGGAAATACAAATCAAAATTATGAAATACCATCTTATCCCAGTTAGAATGGCTATTATAAAAAAATAAAACAAATGGTGGAGATGATATGGAGAAAAAGCAACTTCATACACTGTTGGTGGGACTATAAACTAGTACAGTCTTTAGGGAAAACAGTATGAAGTTTCCACAAAAACTAAAAATAGAACTACCATATGATCCAGCTATCCCACTCTTAAATGTATATACAAAGGCAATAAAGTCAGTATACAAAAGAGATACCTGCAAGTCCATGCTTACTGTGGCACTCTTCATAATAACAAAGAATGGAATTTAGCCTAGGTGCCCACCAGCAGATGAATGGATAAAGAAAATACTGTGTGTGTATGCGTGTGCGTGTGTGTGTGTGTAGAAGTATTATTTAGTCATAAACAAAAATGAAATTCTGTCATTATCAGCAAAATGGATGGAAACAGATCATGTTAAACAAAATAAACCACATACAAAAAGACAAGCACTACATGTTCTCCCGCATATATGTAAACTTCGGGGAAAAAAAAAAGTTTAGCCTGAAAGTAGAAAAAGTAAAAAAGGAATTATGAGGGACGGGGATAGGTACTGGGGGAGTGGAAGATAAAAAGATGCAGGAAGGGTGGTTGGAAACAAATGCATACTTTAAACACATTTGGAATATCATAATGAATCTCACTAATATGCACAATTAACGTGTTAATTTTTAAAAAAGTATATCTGTGTGGTTTAGCATAAGCATCTTTAAAAAGAGAGGTGAGGTCAGTAGGCTGCTAACAGTGGTCCTAAATTCTTGGGTTCAACAGATCCTCCTGCCTTAATTTCTCGAGTAGCTTGGACTACAGGCACACACATGCACACAGGCTATCATAATTTTTATGGTATTTCTGCACAGTGTCACTGAAATAAAAATGAATTTAACTACAAGGAAAAGTAGCATTTTGGTTATTTTCTTTTTGGTTTTTATTTTCTTTTTCTTTAAAAATTCTCGGGCTGGGGAGATAGCTCAGTCGGTAGAGTGCTTGCCTTGCAAGCACAAGCCCTGGGTTCCATCCCCAGCACCCAAAAAAAAAAAATTCTCAATCTGGTATTCTCATGCAATAATGTATTCAAAATGTGAACGATAATTTGCTTTTACTTAACTAGGATATTAAATTACTTTCATTTTCATAAGGCCCAACTTTTGCCCACTACCTCTGTACTTTTATTCCTATCTATTAACATTAGAATGATGGCATAATTTCTTTTTGTCCAATATCCATGAAGATTAATTTTAAAGTCAAAACATTTTCTTGTGCAATATAGAAAAGAACATGGGGGTCTGAAGTTTGACATTCTGGTGGTGTCACTCAGTAGGAGTCATGATACACGAAAGTCCGTTAAATTTTCTGAGATAACAACACTTCATCATAATAGTGGTAAGATAGAAAAGACATGCTACTCTCTCCTCTTTGGTGCTTCTGAAGAAAGTGGCACCTATTCTCCTGCTCAATATTTTGTACCTCTCAGAACTCTTTAAAAGCCCAATATAGTAAAAAAATTAATTAATTAATTAAAAATGACAACCAAGAAGTTCATCTGATAACAGTCAGAGCAATATGTCGAAATTAAGCCTAAGTGGTGGAAACCCACAGGCACTGACAAAAGAGTGCAGATTACATTCAAGGGTCAGATCAGATACCCAACACTGGTTAGGAACAACAAGAAAACAATGCACATGCTACTCAGTGGCTTCCAGAAGTACCTAGTCCACAAAATCAAGGAGCTGGAAGTGCTGTATATAAGCAACAAATCTTACTGTGCTGAGATTGTTTGCAACATTTCCTCTAAGAACTGCAAGGCCATAGTAGAAGAGCAGTCCAGCAGACCATCGGTTATGAATCTGAATGCTAGGCTATGCAGGAAAGAAAATGAAAAGAAAGTCCATGTGCATGTTTTGTTTGTGTTTAAATAAAACCAGGAAGAGTTAGGACAGTCTGTACACACAAGGCTCTGTAGAAGTAGCATATGTGTGTAAGCTACTGTTGTTTTTAAATTTTTAGTAACTGTCCAAATTTCTAAAACGTATTTTTTATCTGTATTATATTTCAGCATGATCTTTAAGATGATGAAAACAGCAATGAGTTTTCATTAATTTCAAGGTTTCAATTTAACAGGAGAAAAGTTTAAAAAGAGGCAAAGAAAAAAGGTAACTCCTCTATTATTTTCTAAAACCAATACCTTATTTAATGTTATAAATTGTGCATAATTTTGTACATTCAGTTTTGGGTTTTTTGTATTTTGCAATACAAACAAGACAAAAATACACTTAGGAAATATTTGCTAGAAATAAAGGCAAAACCAACATTGAATAAATGTAAATAAATATGGTAAGCACACCTACATAGAAATCAGCACATGCTATTTTTAACCAAAACCCAAACCACCATGGCATTTTTATGGCTTATAACTGAAGAGGACCTTTCAAACCAGTGCCCCTAACTTGAACAGTGAATCATTTCAATATTGATAAAAGATCATAACCTAACATAATACTCAACACTTAGGTGTCATAAGTATAGATGATTTCTTAAAATCATCTCATCCTGGCAAAGCATTCACAAAAAATTTGCTTTTTAAATGTGCTGAGATTCCAGAGAAATATGGTCACTTATACATATTCATGTTCTTGTTGTTGTTATGTGTAAAATATTATCCCTACATTTTATTGTATATATATATCTATTTCAATCCTGTTCCTCTCATATTTTTAACTTCTTGAAACCAGGGATCACAACTTTCTTTTGATTAAATATGAAAATAACATGTCCCCCCCAAAAAAGAAAAGATGTCTAAGGATAAACCCCCGAAAGGCAGAAAAGAAATGGTAGGTGAGCAATTATATTGGTAATCGTTCAGCAGATCAAAGAACCAATTAAGAATTATCAATAAAACAAAAAAAAAAACTGCTTTTTCAAAAACTTTTCAGTCCAAAGATGTAATGAAATACAGATGTACACAAAGCATCCAGATTTCCAAATACTGGAGACAATGCATCTAAACAATCAAATAATAAACACTCTAATGCCACATAGTGAAAATCTCAGTAATTTTTTGTGGACTTCTTAGAAAACACTGTTTAAATACCTATTTACCAAAATAAAAATGTTCTTAATTCTCACTCCTTCACACATATTTAAATTTATGGTTACCATTGAAAATATTATTGTAAGTCTACATAATTAAACACAACATTTTCCCAACTATTTTGAGCACAAATTTAGCACTAAAGTAACCACTATATTTTTGCAATTATAAACACAATTTAGGTAAGGGTTATTTATTAATAAACACAGTAAACAGTACTGAGCACATCAGGTAATATGCTAAGACATGTATAAGCACAACCTCATTTAATCAACAAAAGAGCAGTGTTTTAAAGAGCTTCTCTACTTTACTCATGGTCACATAGTTGTAGGAACAGGGTTTAAGTCAAATCAGGTCTAGTGAACTAAAGAGGTGATCTCTGTGGAACCAACCTAGATGTCCTTCAATTGATGAATGGATAAAGAAACTGTGGTATATATATACAATGGAATATTACTCAGCCATAAAGAATGATAAAATTATGGCATTTGCAGGCAAATGGATGAAATTGGAGAATATCATGCTAAGTGAGATAAGTCAATCTCAAAAAAACAAAGGACGAATGATATCGCTAATAAGTGGATGATGACACATAATGGGGGGTGGGAGGGGTTAGTGTTAGGGTTAGAATTAGAGTTACAGAGGGGGGCAAGAATGGAGGAAGGAAGGACTGTATAGAGGGAAAAAAGGGGTGGGAGGGGTGGGGGGAAGGGAAAAAATAACAAATGAATCAAACAGCATTACCCTATGTAAATTTATGATTACACAAATGGTATGCCTTTACGCCATGTACAAACAGAGAAACAACATGTATCCCATTTGTTTACAATAAAATAAAAAAAAAAAGAAAGAAATGAGGAAGGAGTTTTCACAAATTCTCTTCTAAACAAAGTCTGTTGTTAATACCTGCAAGCAATGGTGGTGCAGGAGAAAGGAAAGAGTTGTGAGGGAAGGAAATTTTTCTTAGTAATTAACATGATAGGTCTACAGGAAAAACATATTTCTCCTCTTTTTTTTTTTTTTTTTTTAAGAAAAATACCCTGTGTAAAAGAGGAAGAAGACATAATGCAATTAACTGTTTTAATAGTGGTTTCAGATAGGGTTTTTTGCTTTCGTTTGTCAGAATAACATTACATATCAAGTTTGTGATAGAAGCTGAAATATCAAAGGTGAAACTTAACAACCTGAAGGAAGAAGAATCAAAGCTGAAGAACCTGGAAAGTCCCACTGAAGCCTGTGTTGGCAAGAGGGGCTACCTGCTACTCTTGAGCAATTAGATTAGCAGTGACTCAGGTACATTTGTACCTATGTATTCTGATAGCATTGGGGCAACCTTGCCCATTCTTCATTAGTATTTTGCAGATATCTCATTTCCCTACCTCTTCATTTTAGATTTCTGTTTTTGAATCACTTATTGTAGCATACATATTTCTAAAGAGTTTAGAGTTTTTAAAAAAATCCAGTGTGATATTTTCTCTTTTAAAAAAATAAATTTTATTACTTTAAAAAAAAAAAAAGAGGTGATCTCTTACTATCATAAAACTAGTTTTCATTGAGTGTTATTATCACTCACGACTTGTGTAATATGTAGAAAAGTTTGATTCTCTTCAGTGGTTTTAAACCTTTAACTGAAAACCAAAGTTTCTCAGTCAGGTCTTGGAAACTTCAGTGATTAGGGAAAACCATGTCAACACAGAGCCACAAAGGGCAACATATGTACATTGAAAGTCTAAAACACAGATGCTTCCAAAGACATTAACACCCAGTTAGTGCTACAGATAACAAAATTCAATTTAGCTATTCCCTCTTATGAGAAGACATCACTGATGCCCTACCATGTACAGCCAAAAGTATTTCTATTACAGCACTGATCACACTGTACTGTCACTATCTACTTTACTGTTTTACTCAGCACAATGCTCTTTTATCTTTGTATTCTGGTGTCTACTCAGTTATTAATAACAGCACATTTGCATTACACTAAAGCCCCAATGGTTAAATTAAGAAATAATTCTTGTATTCAGGAAAAAATGGGATCCACCTGATTCTATCCTTTCATTATAGCTCACCTCAGCAACTAGGTTTCAACATCAAAAAAAGGAAAGAAACCTAAAGAAGAGTTTCAATGTGTAGCACCCCTTCCTAGCTAAAGTACTAAATAGTGCACAGGATGATGCTGGGTTCTGCCATGAACTTTTTATGTGACTGTGTACAAAATCACCTATTGTTCTGATCCGTGAGTTTGCCAACAGACTTAATATATGAAGACATTACCACAAACTCTTAATACACGTTAGCTTTTGCTTTTCTTCAAAAAGTAAGTTGTTCTCTCTCTCTCTTGTAAGTAGGTTTAAAATCATACTATAAAAGATTCTGATCCCTTGACTGCTAATGTATTATATATGCTCCAAATCTAAGATAAAGAGCATGGGATAATTTAAAAATCACAGATTATAAAAACTGAGGTTGAGTAAGAGAAACTCTGGGCAAACGCAACCATCAAAGCAGTCATAATGATACATAATGCAAACTGCTTATACTGACTTTCACTTTATTAAGCTATAAATCAAAATAGCACCTTTGCAAAATACTCTAAAAGAACATAATAGTGCATAGAAACATATACTATTTAAATTGAGCATTTAAAATTTTTTTTACATTATTATTTCATCTTCCTGATGTTCTAAAGTATAATTATATTCTCCAAATATCTTGATAAACTAAGAAACATATAAATGAATATTTTAAGAGACAATTAGATACCATATAAAAATAAGATGATTATTGAAATTTCTATCTAAAATCCCTACATTTCTCCCCAAAGAGTCATCTAAAATGTCATTTGTCAAAATATTTTCTAGATAGTAAACAGCAGTATTTACTTACATGGAACTTTCTACCATATCACTTACCATGTAATAAAAACTGTTGTGCCTATAGACACACAAGAATATTTTTTATATTTATACACATTCATGTACACACACACAGTTGTGTGTGTATGTATATCACCTTTTAGTATTAGAATGAGGTCTTAGATGGCACAAGTTAAAACCACTTACTAAGCTTTTTTATCTCTAGCACCCAGACTCATGAGTTCACTGAATAACAGATATCTGAAGGCACCCTACTATAACACCATAGTGGTAGGTTCTGTGATACACTCAAGGGATAGGCAAATGTAAATTTCACTCAACCTATTGTGGAACCCAAACTTCTATGCAACTATATTCAGAATTTTTGTGAACTATAATAAAATTAAGCAAGCTTACATTGAGAAACAGAGAAATAATTCTATTATTCCAAGTTTCTGCTTACAGATAAAAATTAGTCCTGTATAACTATGTCAAACTTATTGCTATATTGGTGACCTCCTTAGAATTATTTGTCTTTTGGGAAGGTGTCACAAATGTGTTCCTGCACAGTAGCCAGATTGTGGAACCAACCTAGATGCCCTTCAATTGATGAATGGATAAAAAAACTGTGGGGTATATATATATATATATATATATATATATATATATATATATACACAATGGAATATTACTCAGCCATAAAGAATGATAAAATTATGGCATTTGCAGGCAAATGGATGAAATTGGAGAATATCATGCTAAGTGAGATAAGCCAATCTCCAAAAACCAAAGGACAAATGATCTCACTGATAAGCGGATGACAACACATAATGGGGGGTTGTAGGGGGGCAAGAATGGAGGAAGGAAGGACTGTATAGAGGGAAAAGAGGGGTGGGAGGGTGGGGGGAAGGAAAAAAATAACAGAATGAATCAAACATTACCCTATGTCAATTTATGATTACACAAAAGGTATGCCTTTACTCCATGTACAAACAGAGAAACAACATGTATCCATTTGTTTACAATTAAAAAAAGGAAAAAAAGTATTCCTGATGAGTATCTCCAATATAAATTACTTTATTTTGCATCTCATAAGTAATTACTCCATCAGACTGTTCAACCTGATTCAAAATTGGTGGTTAAAGATATATTTTGTATAATAAAACTGCTTTTCAAAGTGAGTAAGTAAATGTATGCTTAGAAAGGAAAGGCTAGTTGTATTCTCAAAGGCACAGTGGTTGCCAAAAGCCTACCCTTTATTTTCCTGAATATAATAGGTTTCTTTTTTTTTCTAATTTAATTACAACTTAATAAATTTTTATGTACTAAAGACCAAAGGTGCTTCAGTTACTGCCTTGAAAGGCATTCATAATAGAAGAGGACCTGAACCAATTATTCCAACGCTCACTGTCCAGTATTCTGAAGGAACTACCACTGCTGTTACCACTATTCCACAGATCTTAGAGAGGAACAGCTCAGTGGTTCTTTTTTTAAATAAACTTAATTTTTTTAGAGCAGTTTTAGGTTCACACCAAAGTGTTTCAATTTTTTAAGAGGCAATTCCTACACTGCATTTGATTCTAATGATATCTAATATGAACTCAGTTACCTAAGAGGATACAGTAGGTAGATTGCTACTTGTTTTTCAGATGACCTAGCTTGCATTAAAAAAAAAAAAGGCATGGGCACAAAAATGCTACTTCCCAATTACTAGGAAGTCAATTAAGAAACACACACACACACACACACAGAAAATAATGTGTTGGACTGATGTGGAGCAACTGCAATCCTTGTACACTGCTGATAAAAATATGAAATGGTACAATCACTGGGGAAAACAGTTGGGTGGTTTCTCAATAAGTTAAACATATAATTTACACACAACCTAGTAGTTCTACTGCTAGTTATATACACAAAGATTTGAAAAGAGAGACTTTAGAAAGTACTTGTATGTCATTGTTCCTTACAATATTATTTACAGTAGTCAAAAGTTAGAAACCTAAATGTCCATGAAAAGATAACTGGATTACAAAATATGCATATACATACAAATGAATATTATTCAGTCATAAAAAAGGATGAAGTACTGAAACATGATACAACATGGATGAACCTTGGAAACACTTTTCAGTGAAATAAACCAACACAAAAGGATAAATGTTATATGATTCCACTTAAAATGGGCAAACTGATACAGACAGAAAGTAGATTAGTGTTTTCCAAGAACCTGGCAGAGAGATGAATGAGGAGTGATTGTGTAAAGTGTAGAGTTTGTCAGGTATGATGAAAATGCTTTGGAGCTTATTATTCAGTAATAAAAAGAAATAAGCCAGGAAGCCATAGAGATACAGAACCTCAAATATACACTAAAAAGTAAAGGAAGCTGATCTGAAAGGGCTACATGTTGTCTGATTCCAACTCTTTGACATTCTGGAAAATACAAAACTATGGAGACAGTAAAAAAAAAAAAATCAGTGGTAGCAAAATGTTAAGAGGGAGGACAAACTGGCAGGGCACAGAACATTCAGGGCAGTGACTATACCTCATATTGTGAAAGTGGATCTATGTCATTATACGTTGTCAAAATGACTCATCAATTTTGACAAATGTACCACACACTAATGCAAGATTTTTTTTAATAAAAGAAGTGGGGAGAGAGAAAGTACATGGCACTATACTTTCTTTTCATTTTTTTGTACACCTAAAACTTCTCGAAAAAAATCAATATTTAAAAAATTTTGGAAATACTAATAATGGTTGCACAATATTGTGAATGTACTGTCACTGAACTATACATTTAAAAATGGTCTAATTGCAAATTTTATGTTACACTGTACCACAAAAAGTGAAAGTGACAGGCATCCCTTAATTTATAAGAAAAAATTCTGTGTTAGGGGAATGCTAATAATAATCACAGTCTAATAGAGACATCAATGAAAATCTTCATGGAAAAAATTATCACCAAATACTATTCCACTATATTAAGAAGATTTAATTTTACTTTTGAGTGCTCCCATAGAAACAAAAAAGACTTTATCTTGAGAGATCTCTGATTTCGCCAGGGTAGAAAGTCCCAGAACTCCCTGGTCTTTCCTCTTAAAATTTAAAAAAAAAAAAAAAAAAAAAAAAAAACAGGACATCACATAACACAGAAACACAGGGAGTTTGTGAAAGGTGGAAAAAAGAAAGGCTTGCTGCCTAAGGACCTCACAATTTGAAGAACAATATGGTAATAAATTCCCCTAGGTTTCCTTCTTGCCTCCCATATATCTCAGACAGATTGCTGCAGAAAAACTGTGAAGAGGCAGAGACAAATAAAACTTTCAAAACAAAGCCCTCTCCCCACCAGCAAAGGACGAAGAAAAAAAAAAGGTGATCCAACAAATAGAAAACATTTTTGGCAATATCTGCCTCACTGCAGCCAATCACCATGGAAAAGAGAGTTCTACCTTCCTTTTAGCAGATCAAATGGGAAGTTAAATTTTCATTCCAAACCCCCCACCCAACTTCATCCCTGAAAGCAACCTAATTCGCCCACCAAAAAAGAATCAGAAGTTTGGCATGGAAATTGTCCATCAACCAATACATAGATCCACTGGGGGCTCCAACTCCCCTGCTGGGGGTATTGACAGTGGAGTAGAGGTGGGAAATTGATGTTACCCTCCTCTGTTGCTTCAAAACCTCCAACAGAATAGCATATATAGCAGTAAGCTGTGCCTCCATCCTCATCTAGCAGCAATGAAGTTTATTAACATACATTTCCAAACAGAACTAGTTACTGCTAGGCCTATTGTCAGCAGGAGCCAGAAAGGAGCTGAACCTCCAGTCCCAGATAGCAACAAAGAGACTAACCAAGGCGTACAAGTGAGGGCTGATCAGAGCTCTACTTTTCTCCTGTTCCTGGTGTCACTGAAGCTCAGTGGGAAGCTGGAAATCTATATCTAGCAGCAAAGAGACTGCACAAAGAGTGCCAAGGTTAAGTCATAACTCCATTCCCCACCACACACCCACCCTCAAGGTCAGCAGGACCCAGAGGGAAGCAGGGTCAAAAACACGCTCTGCATCAGTAAGGACAAAGGAGGTGGTAGGATGCACAGATAGTTGGTAGTCCACTTTCCCTCCCACTACAGATGGCAATGGACTCAGATGGGAATTGATCTCACAGTCCAAACCAATGGCAAAAAAGAAGTGCAAGAAAGTGGCCCATTTCACAAGGAAGACATCAGTAAGCTAAAGAGGTGGTGAACTTCTAACTCCACATCTGCAACAAAGCAGCATAAGTCTATGTTCCACTGTGCCATAGTTACACTGGTGAGGAGGTGTGTTGGTACTATGACCAAAGTGACTGCCAGGAACACTTAGAGGAAGTTTATTTTGGGCTTATCATTTCAGAGATTTAGACCATAATCAACCCACTCCAGAATGCTAGGCCCAAAGTGAGAGAGTTCATGGCAGAAGGGTGTGGCAGAGGAAATCTGCTTACATTATGGCAGCCTGGAATCAAGGAGAAGGGGACTGATAGTGGGAGAATGGAGGGGTGGGGGTGGGGGGAGAAAGAGAGAGACAGTAAGGCGCCAGGGACAAACTTATAACACCCAAAGGCATGCCCCATCTGCCTATAATCACCACCCATTCAGTCCATTTATATTAGGAGGGACTGATTCAGTTACAGTTTTCATAATCTAATCATTTCACCTCTGAACGTTCCAGCATTAACACAGGACTTTTGGGGGACACCTATATCAAAACCATAACAGGAGGGCAGTAGGAAGCTGAACATATATACTCGGGTGAGCCCTTCTCATTTTATAACAGAGTCTAGCAGAGCAAGGCAGGGAGCGGAGGAGGGATGTAGAGATGTTGATCAGTTGAACAGGTGTTAGAGCCTCATGCACGATTTAAAAAATCCCTGTCATACCAAGAACCAGAAAATCATAACACAAATGATAAGAACAACCAACAAGTGTCAAAATCAAGTTGAATCTGATGTTGGAATTATCTGACAAATGTTTTAAAGTAACCATCATAGACACAGTTCAAAACGCCATAAAATTCTCTTGAAACAAATGGGTACAGTGGCACACACCTGTAATCCCAGTGAATCTGGCGGCTGAGGCAGGAGGATCCGAAGTTTAAAGCTAGCCTCAAAACCTGAGTAAGGTCCTAGATTCTGTCTCAAAATAAAAAATAAAAATGGCTGGGGATGTAGCTCAATGGTGAAGTGCTCCTGTGTTCAATTCCCCACACACAAATAATATTAAATGAAAAAATAGACTCAGCAAAAACAAAAATGAAGGTTTTAAATAATAAGAAATGAACCAAAATGAACTTACTGGCTGAACTGAATTCTAGCAGTGGAGATGATGAAGAAAATCTCCAGACCCAGGTAGTTTCACAGGAAAATCCTATCAAATGTTACAAACAGTAACATCTAATAAGGTTCAGGACACACTGTCCCAAAATATTTTTAGCTAAAGGTACTTGAGAAAATCTCAGAAGCACAAAGGTCCCCTCTCACCCTATTATTGACCTAAAGCAGGTCATAAAATTTTTCAACCTTCAGAACTGCCCCTGACAAAGGCCCTCACTTGAGAGAGACCCTCTCCAATACCTAGAAGAAAGGAACATCCTTACCTCTGAAGACACAGGGTCACATAAAAGAAACTGAACAAACAGAACTTACTATGTTTCTTCTAGTTTATTATCATTAGTTCACACATTTTCATCGAACTCACTTCTCCATGTCCATCCACACCTTCATCAAATCTAGCACCAAAACACACAGATTAATAATCTTATTTCTGCAGGTCTTAATTTCTTATGAAGGTTCTCCAGCAAGCAAAACTTACACTAAATAAATTTATCTTTTCTCTTATTAATCTGCTTTTGAACCTAGAATGAGTAAGGAAATGGCATTTTCCCTCTTCTACAAATCAAATTTATACAATCTGTTCCAGAAAATAAAGGACCAGGGAAACCTAATTGCTTTTGTGACCAGTATTACTCTGATACAAAACAATACAGTACAAAAAGACCAAAGCACAGCAAAACCAAAGAACAGGAAATGAAAGACCAATCTATCTCATGAACCAAGGTGCAAAAGTCCTCAACAAAAAAATTAGAAAATCAAATCCAGTAGTATATTTTTAAAATTATACAAAATGGCTAGTAGAATTCATTCCACATAGGCAAAAAGGTTAAAATATTTATCAATGAATATAATGAACTGTATCAACAGATTCAGGAAAGCATAAGATCATAGAAACTGATAACAGAAGAATATGATATAATCCAACATATTTCGTGATTTAAAAAAATTCTTCAGCCCATACTGCTTCAGATCTCTTTCCACTGCAGCCCACTGTATACCTCAGTGCTTACTACCTCCTTAAACCATGGTACTATCAGGATAGGTAGGAAAACGTATGGTGAAGCAAAAACCAACACAAAAAAATCAGCATAAAGAAAGGAACAGAGTTATTTTAGAGAGGGTGGTCAGGAAGTGAGCTCATAAGGGCTAATATTAGAAGAGAATTGAGTAAAATTATTAAAATATTGGGGGATGCAGGCTAAAGAGAATTCAAAGCAATTAGCAAGTATAAAGGGTGTTTGGGGGAGTATACTAGATGTATTTGGTGAGCTAAAAAACAACAACTTGGTCTCTGGTTCAGATCTCTTTCCACTACAGCACATTGTCTATTTCCTTAAACCATGATATTCATTTTACAGGTCATGTGAATTCATCTCAAAGAAGTCTTTTTTATTCCGTTACATAGGTAGAAAAGTAATTCACTATATAATAAATCTTCTTTAAGGTGACTATATCACTGGCACTTCCCTAGAAAGAAATTTTCAAAATATAAATGTGAGAGATCATTTGTCTTGTTTCTCAAATGAATGAAATTATGGTTGGCAAAAGCAAACGTTAGCATTAAAAACTCTGGAAAGAAAAATAAAAAGCTTTAGATAATTACTGTATCATTCAGTGCTATTATATAGTAATTCTGATACCCATTCTTTGTTATAAAAGAGTCAGGTCTAAATAAACACAGTTTTCTCCAGTTCCCCCTTTCTATTATTTTAAGAAATAACAATCTTAAAAAGTCAATCACAAACCATTTTTAACAGTATCTTATAATTTGGAAATAATAAGGTATATAATGTATGTACTAAAAAGACTTTATAAGCAAAACAAAATATTCAAGGAAAAATAAGCCTATGAAGAAAGAATGCAGAAAGCTAGACAGAAATTTAATCTACAAATTTCAAAAGTATAATAGACTTTAAGAATGAAAAGCCAAAAGGAAGATTTTTTTCCTTTCTATGTTCATAAAATAAAAAAACTTTGCATTAAAGGCTCATTCAGACTTAAATTAGAAACAAAACTTCTTAAATACCAATCTATAAAATGAAAAGTATGATTTTTAATGCAAACAGATTTCAGGTTCATTTCAGTTCACATTAAAAAATGACAGAATTCTCATGAGCCCAAAATTTCAGGAAAAGATGTTTCTCTTTTAAAATAGTAGGCCTCAGAAAAGTTCACGAGTCAATCCCATTCATTTGGCCAAACCTATTAGAGGAAACTAAGATGAGGTCTGAATAAGGACAACTGTAGTGGCTATTTATCACAAAAGGTAAAGAAAGTCTTCTGTATCAATCCCCCAAGCTTCAAGACCACCCAGGGATATTTCACTGGTCAAACCCAGAAAATCAAAAAGGAAGTCCTTACCACCAAAGAAAACAACACCCTTTCCAGAAGAATTTGTGAATCAAACCAAAACCCTTACCTTTGAGACCACTTTTTTATAGAATAGCAAATGATTGTATTTTGATTGGAAAGCCATTAATAGTAATCCCATATTTCTTGATATCCCAAGCTATATGAAACACAAATGGCCACTTTTAATAAGCGTAGGATTGGAAATATCTTCTGAAAATCCAAAGAAAAATCCCTTTATGCTCATAGCAAAAATTTAAACTTTTTAACTTATCTTCCCTTTGGAAGTAAGCCAAGGGAATTTCCTCCTGCATGCAGCTCTAGGGCATCATTTTCTTCAGAAATGTTCTGCATAAAGGCATTTTGAAACCTTTAATATATGTTCCAAAAGAGCAGGTTTCATTGTCAAGAACTTTATTACATTAAATAAATTGTTTCTTTATTTTGAAAAAAAATTTAAGAATTTTAATATGTATTATGAATTTCCACATAACATATAGTATTAAAATTTTCCCAGAAAATGTGATGAAGAAATAAAAATTTAATGGGTAAAAAGAATCTATATACATCTTTAAAAATACTCAATTCCACAGTTGGAGAAACTATTTTTTATTTTTATTTTTTAGTTGTCAATGGATCTTTTATTTCATCTATTTATATGTGGGGCTGAGAATCAAACCCAGGGCCTAACACATGCCAGGCAAGAGCTCTGCCACTGAATCACAACTCCAGCTCAGAAATTATTATTTTCAGTACAAATTAAAATGAATGAAAAACTCTAATTAACCCAAAGAAATCAGTGGTTCAAGGCAAAGCTTCCAAAAGCAAGACATACTAAATGATTTCAAATCTTACATTTAATTTATAGAAATACACTTACATATTTAAACTCCATATACAGACTAATCTTTTGTGCTGAAACTTAAGTCAAAAATTACACAAGTTTTTTCTGAGATAATTCTCATTAGGACCATTATATTGAGCTGGGAATGAACCCTTAGGCCAGAATAAAAATAGGGACTTAAAAACTGAACATAGTCTACAAGGAAAAATTTTTAAAATAAACATTTTAAGAGAAGGAACAAACATTTATCTGATAAACAAGTATATCCAAAATATACAAAGAACTCTTCCAATTCAACAATAAGAAAACAACTCAGAGGCCAAACATAACTGATCAGACAGATCATGAGAGGAGATATATGGATGATAAATAAGCATATAAAAAACTGTTCAACATGTTATTTGGGAATTACAAACTACAGCAATGAGCTACAACTATATACCTATCAGACTGGAAAAACGAAAACAAATACTGAAAATATCAAATGCTGCAAAAATGTACAGCAACAGCAACTGTCATTCACTGTTAGTGGGAATGCGAAATATTATACCCACTTTGAAAGACAGCATCATTTTTTCTTACAAAATTAAATATACTCCTACCCAAGGAGCATATCAATTGATATACCCAAGGAGTATATCAATTCCATCCCTTCATGGCTGCAAATATCAGACAAGATTAGGCACACCCAATAAAATAGTACTCAGCCATAAAAAGGACAAAATCTTGTCATTTGCAGCAACATGGGTAGAACTGGAGATCATAATGTTGAATGAAATAAATCAGGCAGAGTAAGACAAATACCACATGATTTCACGTATATGTGGCATCTAAAAAAGCTGAGCCCATAGAACTAGGACAAAAACAAACAACACTAGAGTTTCAAAGAACCCTCTATGACGGTGTTTTAAAACTCACAGGTTGGTATTGAGCCACAGACTATGATTATCACTTTCTCAAAAATGAATTATCAGGGCTGGGGTGTCACTAATTGAGAGAATGCTTGCCTAGTAAGTGCAAGACCCTGGGTTTGATCCCAGGGGAAGGAGAAGGGGAAGGGGAAGGGGAAAGGGGAGGAACAAGGGAGGCAAAGGGGAGGAGAGGGGAGGGGATAAGAGTTGCTCTTTGAAATGATAATGATTCAGATTAACAAATTTACATCCCCCAAATTAGGAAAAAAACTTGTATACATTTATATAAATAGTATATATTGGTCCCTAAAAAAATTTATTATTTATAAGTAAGACATAATCAGGAATGTTTGAACTCCTAAATAAAACATTTTAAAATACGGTTCCTTAGAACCAGAGAAACAACAGTTGTACCCCATTTGTGTACAATGAATCAAAATAAATTTTAAAAAATTCAGTTCCAAATCTTAGAATGAATTGTTTTTATTAAGAATCTCTGACTTTTTAAAATCAAGGATATTTTAATAGTTTAAAATTACACATGAAAAGCATATTTATAAAGCCAAATGAAATATGAAGATACTGTATCAAATTAAATTCTGTGTCCCCAAAGTCTAGAACAGAGTTGGTGTTCAACAAACACTTGTTCCCAGAATACCAGTGAATAAGATAATGTATTCTTATTAGTTTTTTTAAAAAGTTCGAGGAATAGTCAATACGTTATATTAGATATAAATATCAAAGACTTTTGTGTAGAATTATGGTAAAAAATGAATCCTCATGTAGACCGTAAGATTTTGATACACAAAAATAATTTAGTTCTATAATGAGATTTTGAAATTTATTTTATCTATTTTTGTTAAACACATCTTATTTAATCAGGCATTGAGGGGGGCAAGAATGGAGGAAGGAAGGACTGTATAGAGGGAAAAGAGGGGTGAGAGGGTTGGGAGGGGTGGGAGGGGTGGGGGGGAAGGGAAAAAATAACAGAATGAATCAAAAAACATTACCCTATGTAAATTTATGATTACACAAATGGTATGCCTTTACACCACGTACAGAGAAACAACATGTATCCCATTTGTTTACAATAAAAAAAAGGAGTAAACTGAAAAAAAAAAAGTCAAACCTGAATCTGATCAATCTTCTAGATTTAAGCATTTTCAAGAAATACAAAGGACATTATTAAATTCTATAGAACAATCCCATTTCTTATCAATGATTGTGAATGAGCAGGAAGGAAGATACTGAAGGAGAAAAAGTAAGGAAAAGAGGGAACCTACAGATTTAAAGAATTGAGGGACATATTAATCAACTATAATGTGCACATATATATAGAATCTTATTTGTACAAAGTATAAAAAGAAAGAAACATTTATGAGATAATCTGGAAATTTTGGAGTACTATTTGGATATTTAATTACATTGAATTACTATTATTTTTATAAGTGATAACTTGATTATTTATCTTTAAAGTTCTTATTTTAAAAAGATGTACAATGAATGACTCATGCACAAAATGATATGGAATCTGGGGTTTGCTTCAAGATGACAGGGAGAAAAGGGGCTGGGGACATATATGAAACAGGGGTCCACAAACTGAGAATAATAAAGCTGAGTAATGAGAACACAGAAAAAAAAAAATCAGGCATTGAACGGCATATGTAGCTTTTCCACATTAGATACTTTAAATATCAGGTTATGCATCCAAGTGTTCACCTTCCTTTTCTAATTCATTCATTAGAAATTACAGAAAATTTTTTGTTGATTACTGGTAGGTAGGCCTTAACATAGGTCATGCTGGTGTTTCACAACTGATATGACTTCACAACCAAAAAGATTCTGTCAAACTGTAGATTTTCAGTTTCCATTAAAAAAAAAAAAATAGGAAAACATAGTTTTCTACCAGTCTTATATTAACTTTATTTTACACACAACATACATAGCCTTTGTCTTCAGGAGAATCATGCCTTATGGAATGTAGCTGACTTAAAAAAACCAAACAAAAAAAAACACTTTATGGTTCTTTAAAGGTCGTCTTAGTGGCACCACTTTAGGTACAGTGGCACATAATCCCAACGACTTAGTAGGCTGAGGCCTACCAAGGATTGTGAGTTCCAGGCCAGTCTCCCCAACTTAACAGAGGCCCTAAGCAACTTAGCCAGAACCTGACTCAAAATCAAAAATTAAAAATGTGGGGAGAGCAGCAAAAAAAAAAAAAAAAAAAAAAAAAAAGTGGGGAGAGGGTGGGGCAGCGGGAGCATTGGGGATATAGCTCAGTAAAGCACCCATGGGTCCAATCCCAGTACCAAAATAAAAAATCTTGTGATATACAAGAAGAAAAAAAACTAGCTCTGCAACACATCTGTAAATATTAAATGTATATTTTGCTAAAACAATTATTTAAAAGGAAAATCAACAATTCACAAGTTCAAGTAATATCACCCAAATGTTTTTTGGATTGGTGGAGAATTGTTTTCAACCACAATAAACAGAGTAAAATTATCACTCAAATCTCTATGACTAAACTGTTGATACAAAAGTGGTCTAATTTCTAATGCTGTCATAAGTACATGCAGCAAAACATTTTAAAACACACCTAAATATCAAATCAAAAGCAGTTCTCCAAAGTGGTCCCAAAGCTAACAGGAAAACATTTAGTTCTAGAGAAAATGTGCTCTAGTTGTATGCAACAAAAAGAATACAGATGCAATTTAAGGAAAATTAAACTAAACCTAGGGTGATTATTTTTATTACAGTGCCTCAATTCAGTTTAAGCCCATCTCATCTGGAGTAGTATACAACAACTCTCATAACGCTTAACAATTTTCACTCCAAAAGAAGCTGACTACTTTTGTAGCAAATTTATGTTTCCAGGATCCAAGTCATAAAATGTGTTGTTCAGTTAAAGTTTGGACATCTAATTCTTGGGAATTTCCAAGTTTTCTGAAATGTTTCTTGTATAATAAAATGTATGTCAAGAACAACAAAAAAACAAAAACAAGTCAATTGGCAGGTAAAGCCTCTTTAGTTGTAGCAGGATAATGGAAAGGAAGGAGAGAGAAAACATAGATTGAGCCTAGATTTAATGTCCAAATGATGGCCAAACAATGCTGTGAAACACTACAAATATTTCATAATAACTGGAATAGATAAAGGCACAGGAAATTAAATTGGCTTAAGGAAAAAACAACAGCAAACAATCAGAATTTATCATTTGTGCCCCCCGAGGTATACACATTTTAATCCCCTCGAGTGTCTGGCTAGAGTCAGAGCATTTAGGAGTCCCTAGGCTCATTGTCGGCTCTCAGGAACAACCTAGTATTTCTACATCCAAAGCTCTGTGCATATTATCACTTTTTACCATGCCATGATGTGAACAAGACTGCAACATTAGGAATATGTAATCAACTTTTAGACTACATGGCACTTAATCATTAAGGGGACTGATTTTCATGAGTGAGAAGTCTGCTATGTTACATTTAAATCATTATTTTGACAGTGATTTAGACCATGGATTCATTTTATTTGTTAGGAATTGTTTATCTACATATTTATATTTATACATATTTAAGTAACATTAGTTTAAATATGCTTTAAGTGAAAAATGGAGTCCACTAGGATTTCTTTTCCCCGTTTAATGAGATCTGCACAAAATATAAGGCTAAAACACACTGGGATTAATGGGGCTGGAGATAGAACTAGCTTTAATCGCAGGTCAACTATTTATAAATTTTGTAATTCTGGGCAAGTTACTTACCTCCAAATCCTCAGTTTTATCATTTGTAACATAGGAATAATGATAGTTGTTATCCAAGGAAGGGTCTTTGTATTCATTGCCTCTCAAGTGACTAGGCTTAAAACCTAGCATACAGTGACAAACATTCATGGTTTAGCAAAGAGACCGGAACACAAGGAGACTGAAAGTATGTTACACATCTATCCAAAGCATACTTCTGTTTACTTTATCTACTCCATCATAGATACAAAGACAATGAAAACCTTACTGAATTATATCTGTGACAATATTCCATCATTTAAAAAGGGAGGGGGGCAAGTTATATTACTTTAGAAGGACTCCTACCATTCTAAAAATACTGTCCTGCAGCTGTTTAAAATTTATTTTTTTAGACCATAGCACCACTGTTTGGTTGTTTCCAATTTCTAAAACCACAAATAGTAAAAGTGTACTCAGTCTACTGCAAACATAAATAGCAAATGCACGCTTCAGCACTTTTTAAAGGATATGGAAATTGGCAACAAAAATGCAGTTCATGTTGAAAATTTACGACACTCCTGCCATATTTCTTCAGAAATACAATCAGGTAAAAATTAGGAAGATCTCTACCAGCTGGGTGGTATTTTTATGTTTTTTTACTTATATTTTCACTAACTGAAAGACCTCCATTATGCAACTTCTGGCACTTGATAAAATAGAGCAATAGTACCTTTGCTAAAACCACAGTTTCTTTGGTTATGTTTAGCATTACACAAACATCTTTCACCTTAGATATCCTTTTGCATTAGAGTGTTTAATCTTAAATTGACTAAAGGGAATATCTTTTTTCAGAATATTATGCTTTCTGGATGTCATTAAGCAGAAGAATTGTATTTTCATGACTTCTTAAAGATTATGTGTGTGTTTCAATTATGAGGCATTTGGTTCCACAAAAATATTGTGCAAACTGTTAAGGGCAAGAATACGAAAAAGATTCAGGGAAACACAGGGAAGACAGATTTACTGTGTTGTTAATTTTAAAAAAGAGAAGAAAAAAATACTCTCTTTATAAAATATATGAAAGCCACAACATGGATTTAGTGTCTCCTCCCTATTATGGGTATATCTAAAATAACACATCCTTACCTTCTTAAGAGAAGAAAGAAGAGGAAAACATCCCTGGTACAAAGGGTAAAAGTAAATAATGTCTAATGTTAAACATGACAGTGAAGGGGAGAAAGAAGTTTCATCACCAGGAACGATTGTTCAATATATTTATTTTTCATTTCAACATTAAAATTCCTACTACTACATCTTTAAATGAGGAATATTAAAAGATAATTGTTTAATTCTTTGATGTATTCAATTAAAAAGTTGACCTTCAAAATAAAACAAAAAAGGTGCTGAATTAAAACTTCATGAATAAATGAAAACAAAAAGGGTACTAAATCATTTCAGATCATTTTTGCTTTCCTTGAAATTTTTTAAATGAATGATTCAAAAACTGGCGAAGCGCAGTGGTGTGCACCTATAACCAGGTACTCTGATGGCTGAAGGAGGGGGACCACTTGTGCTCAGGAATTTCAGACCAATGATGAAGTGATAGCCCTCTTCTCAAAAAAAAAGGAACAAACACTAGTAAATAATATTACATACTGTGATCTAATTACTTAAATGAGTTGAAAGGGAAATTAACAAGAAAGTTTAAGTGGCTCCTCTTTTCATGGAGGTTCTTTATATGCATTTTTACCAATCATGCTTAACCAATAAACATGGTTGAAGATTCACTAAATGTTTTTTAATCAGATAAATACTTAAATGTCCCTTCTACTACATGTTGTTTTAAAGTAATGAAAATAATGCAAGAAATCAAATTAAATTATGCAATGTAAAAGAGAAATACAAATAGAAAAGTTCTGAGGCATTTACAAAAATTGATTTTTGGGTTTTTTTTTTTTTTTTTAATTTAGTGAAAACAAGATCAAGATCATATAACTAATATGCTTTGCTTTTTTAGGTCCTTATATATAATCCAGCAGCAGTATTTCTTTCCCCATGTCTTCTACTGGGCATATGAAATTTTTTTAAGATAATATTTTTTGAATTGACAAACTAGAAAGTGAACCTAACTGCCAAATAAAATCTCAAAAGAAATCCAAATTACATCAGAACTTAAGAAACAAAGTTGCATTTTTCTAATCTCTAGTTAGCATCTATTCAGAACTGAAACAAAATCATTCAGAGCTATTTTTTTTCCTACTCTAAATGCTGTTTAACACAAACTTGGTAATATTACATTATTGCATTTCTAGAGATTATCTAAAAATGTCTCAAAGCTCTCAATTTATCTTTTGGTCTGGTGAACAAGATATTATCTGAAAGGTTAGCTACTTTAAATTGCCCATTATTACTTTCAAATGATACTTAATCATATTTTCCTAAAATAAGAGTTGGTCTAATCGATATGAAAGCCAGGAACAAAATAATATTTTTTAAATAGCTTTTCAAAATAATAATATATATTCCACTCATGCATATTTTTTTATTTGAAACAGGATCGTTTTTATAAAAAATGGAGTGTCATTTTGTATTTAGAACAGTAGGAAAAAAAGAATAAAAGTATAAATATCTACCTCATTTGCTATAATCATAAGTTCTGAGATGGAAAGAAATACAAAATTAAACCCTAGCAGTTAATGGTACATACAAACCTTGCAATTTAAAACTACAAACTTTCCTCCTAATACTTTATAATAGCTTTTGGATAAAATACTTTTTTTTCCTTTAAATTAACCATGAGAGAATGGAGAGAATAAGAATGAACTAGTGTCAATACATTAGAAGAAACACCTGAAAATTTAACTTGTGAAAACAAATCAAATTTTGGAATTTAGGAATAACCCCATAACAGTCAATCAATCCTCCATCTTTAACACTTAAAAGAACATCCATTTCTAACTTCATGAAATACTTTAATTTTGAGGAAAACTAATCCTGGTTACTTACATTAGCTGACATGAATGGTTTTGACTATGTAAGGTACAATTTCCTTTTTAATTCAATTTACGTAGCTCTTGAGTTGTTCTGGGTTAAGTCACACTGCCTGCAATTATATCTGAAACACTAATGTCTTAATTATTACTATTAAATAGTTAGCTATTCTTTTTGAGTAGACATATTAACTTCTAATCACAATTTTCATTTTAAGTCCTGAATAACATGAAAACAAATCTTATGTTTCAGGGTAGAGAAAAGTAAAGGAATGCTACAAACAGATGATTACAACACTTTCTCATACTGTTAACTTTCTGTACAAATATTTGTATTATATTATAACAACTTAAAATGTTAAAATAAGAGGTGTAGTTACATCTTCTACTAGTGCTTCACAAAGACTACTGTCATCTTTGGAGATATAATCTCTTGAAAGCTAGAAATGAATACAATTTTATATTTTAAAATTTATTAATGCAATGATAATAAATTACTTATCTTTAAAGACTTTTTAAATGCTGTTATATTAAAGTAAATTTATAGACATGATTAATGAATGCTTCCAGTATAATCAAATATATTTTTCCTTGCTGGAAAAAAGCAATCGGTTTAATTTTCAAGTATTTTCACACCATTCAAAGCTTAAATTATGTACAAATAATGTAATGTGAGACCTATACTGGTCATCTGAGGATTACTAATGAACGCATGAACCTGCACAGTTCAGTCATACCTAAAATAATTTTATGAAAAAATTACTCTTTGCACATTGATTACTTACCCACATTAAGACTATTTCCTGGGCTTTTCATAGTATAAAAATTCACTAGAATATACAAAAAAAGTGGAAATCAAATAGACTATTTTTCCTACACTATGCCCAGGCAACAAACCCTAACAAATGCTAAAGACTGACCTGACATTGGTAGGTAATTCAATAGTTAGATGATAATTCTTCAGTATTTTACAGTAGCATAATTTTTCATATTACTTAAAACCACTGTTAAACCTATAACACGTTTTCTGTTTCAATGAGGGTATTTTTTCTATATTTAACCCTAAAAGTAATATCTTTTATCTGTCAGCAGTAAAAAAAGCATTCATAATTCAGAAATGTTTTCCTTTTTTGCAATGCATGACTTTGAACTCAGATTTTTCAAAGATCAGTTAAACATTATGTTTCTTTAAGACCTAAGCCTTATTTATTTGAGCCTGTGGCTTAACTGAAAAGAATTTTTCTGTTCCAGGCAAAGTCAGTCAGTTGGAATCTGAAATACCAGAATCTAGCTTCCATCTAGCAGACATCTATCTGCAGGAGAGGCAGTTAGTCGAATGTTACATTCCCCCATCAACCAAAGAATAAACTCTTAAGAATCATTTTTTTATGCAACAAACACATAAAAATGAAAAGCAAAATAAGATGAAGTAAAACATATATAAAAATTAGTAACAATATATCATAAATGTAAGTAGTTACATAACATATTTCAACTTGGCAAACATTTAACAAAATCTTAATATGTAATCATAATGAGTGCCAGATTTATGGGATGCCAGGAACTCTATAAACATCTACAAATTTCTCTAATTGTATTACTGTACAAAATCTGCTTATATAATTGCTGTATATTTTATTGTCCAATTTCCTAAAAACTTACAAATATTAAAGGCAAATTTTCCAGTATTAAAATAAGTATGAATTAATACATTAATAAAAAATTAGTCCACAATCAAAATGTCTAGTAAAATATTTAAAGTATATTCAGTTTTTACTGAGATTTTTTTAGTTACAAATCCTAAGAAGATAAGTAAAATGATATATTACTTAAGTATGCTGGTAATCTAACATATTATATACTAATAGTATTTATTATGTAAAAAGTACTTTGCATAAGCACTTTATATTTGTTAACCTCCCTAATGCTCAGAACATCCCTCACTTTATAGATAATAAAAATAAGGCTCAGAAGGGTTAAGTAACACAGTCATTAAGTGACAGTTTGGTTCCAATTCATGCTCTTCAAGATCTACCTGTGACATCCACTAGTACTAATTCCTGGATTGAATATGTAAACTATTCTTATTTAAGCATACTACCAGGAGCCTTATACATATACTTGTAATAAATTGTTTATTTTGTACCTTCTTAACTTCTACATTGAAAGGATATTTACCAATTATCAATTGTCAATTTTAATTATATGTATAAATCTACACAAAAGCACATACATACTCCCTTGTGAAAATTTCAGAATAACTTATTAAATATTTTGAAATAAAATATTTTCTGATAATCAGTAACAAATGTATAATATTACTAAATATATACATTAAATCTAGTTTTATTAACTGAAATATTAATATTTAAGTTTGAAAATATAGATATTAAATCATTCTTTTTATTTTAATCTAGACTAAAATTTACCCTTTTAAATGTCTTAATTATCCTGTCTTTAAAAAAAAAAAAAAAAAAAAAACACTAATGGCAACCCTAGAATGTAATGTAAGAACTTGTCAATGCAAATAATCTTATTTAGTAACTTCCTCAAAATGCAAGCAATTCATTTCTAAGAACTTGTCAATGCAAATAATCTCATTTAGTAACTTACCCAAAATGCAAGCAATTCATTTCTAATTATTTGGTTTGTTGTTCACTAAGAAAAGTGTTTTACTTCTTTTTTCAGTGAATAATATTTCACATTTGGTTAAATACAGGAAGTCACACCACCAGTGGAATGTAATAATCTATAATGAGCGTTAGTTATTCCATATTCCCATTTTTAAAAATAAATTAATATATCAACATACTCTATACCATTTATATAAACTTGAAAATAACTACTCACTGAAATTTTTTAAAAAATAATCTGGATAATTTCATACCGTGCATAATCGTTCTTAACAGAATTTTTATTATCCAGCATGGAATGGATTATAGTAAATGTATTTCACACATGCTATTTCTTATTCAGAAGGAAATACAGAATAGGATGGAGAGAAGGTCTAGCCAAATCTTCATTCAAATCTAACATTCATGGACGCCAATGTAATTGAAAGACATTTCCAAACAGATAGCTGTGGACCTTATTTTTCTTTAAAATAATATGTCTTTCACATCTGTTCCAACTAAAACATTCATGTTCTTAAATTTTACCAAACTGCCTTATGCTTAGTTTGTAAAACATTACGGTTTTATTTAGCTTTAATTTACAACTAGTTAAACTCATAAAATATTGTTCAAATTTTCAATTTTATCAATATGGTAAAAAGTATCATGACATGCATACAAAATCAACATTTCACATCAGTAATTTCCTAAATTTTGAAATTCCACTTCTTTTGACTGAACTTCATGTCACTTCCTAAAACAGTATGAATCAATTTTAATATTAAGGTGACTTTGTTTTTAATTTCACTTTGAATATATCCTCCTCCAATATAAGGAATCGAGTTATTAAAAATTGGATATCAAAATCAACACCATTAATTTTCAGTTCTTCTCACTTACCCAATAATTTGAAATTAAAAATAAAGTCATAAACTCCTAAAACATAACACACCATAAGAATCTTTTAATTAAGGGTCTCTTTCTTGGAACTTCTACAAAATTTTAAGATTGCAGATAATTATGAAATGGATTAAAATTAACTATCAGCTCCAGTATGATTCAAAAACAAAATTTTTAAAAAAAGGAAAAGAGAGAGAAAGGCAAAACAGCAAAATAGTAGTCTCCCAAACTTCTTAGTGAAACATTTAAAAAGTAAAAATCTGAAACACAAATTTAAGATTCCTATTTATCTACAGTAAATTTAAAAGTGTTTACAAAATTCATGAAAACACCATCAGATTGGTTTTACTCAATGATCTTTTGTATAAAAGTAGTCAAATGTCCCATTTAAGAAAATTGCCTACACAATATTATCCATAAACCTTATTTAATAGCTAACTTAAAAAAAAACAGTATTATATAATTACTGCTCAATGTCTCTACTTTGTTGATTTAGTGTATGTACCTAGAACAGGTAATATTTCTCAATAACATAAATCTGACATTTTAAAACAATATTAAAATTCTACAAAGAAAAATTTACAGTGATGTGGTACTTGTACTTTTTACTCTGATTTTCAGGTGCAGATATTGAGCATGTAGAGTGAAATTACAATATAAGTTGGGGACACCCTATAAATATGTTTATAAAAATAGCTAGAGAACAATTACAAAGCAATGTCCAACTCAATACAGTAAAGTACAATTATACACAGATAAAGCTAAACAATACAGTAAATATAACAATCAAAGATAAGGCTATTGATGGTAGACTCCACAAAGAAAGTCTTCTACCATGGATCAGAAGATTTTGAAATGAATTAAACACAAGTGAAAATACATGCTCACATGAGG
The DNA here is from genome assembly GCF_902686445.1 of Sciurus carolinensis. NCBI lineage: Eukaryota > Metazoa > Chordata > Mammalia > Rodentia > Sciuridae > Sciurus > Sciurus carolinensis. Next base: position 110,896,144 of record NC_062219.1, on the reverse strand, counting down.
GGACATGAAGTAGATGCTGATAAACAGAGACACTGAGATAACAGAAGAAACAAAGTGGAATATGAAGACAACATGGAAAAAACAAAAGGAGATATAGGTAATAGAGTTAATAAATGGCACTTTGACCAACTGTTCTCAAAATTTCAAGTGTCATACTTCCCTCTCTCTTGCACTCTAGTTAAACTATCACCAGTTCCTGTTAATTTTACCTCCTATGTAAACCTGTGGTTCCCATCTTTAGTTCCCCTGAAATACCACCCATTTTTCAGACTGTATCTCACATGAACTACTTCTCAGTCATCCAAGGTAGTCAGTCTCCCTTGGTCTGTTTGAAATGCAAACTGGGTTGTGCTACTCAACCCCCCCCCCCCAAAAAAGAAGAAAGAAAGAAAAAAAAAAGTTTAAATGGATTGACAACATTTTCAGAACAAAGAAGAGAATCTTAAACATGACACGTGTTGATCTGGTTCTCACCTATATTTCCAGTTCTACCTCGCACCTCTCTAGCCCTGCTTGGAGACTTCTACCTAGGTCATGAAGAACTTGGCCTTCTCTCAGTTTCTCACATACATGTTTTTTTTCTCTCTCACCTCCAGGAGAGTTTCCCAAAAAGCTTGTAACTTTCCAAAGGAAGTCCTCCTTGACCATCCCCCAACTCAATCCCTCAGGACTGTGTGGGATCTTCTTACAAAATCAGAGCATCTGCAACTTCTCTATCACAGAACTTTATTAATAACACCTGTAATTGTTTAGTTATTTTTAACATTCCTTTAATTAATGGCTTCTATAATAAACTATAAATTCTACTGAAGAACTACATCCTTTTGTATTTTACCATTCCCCAGAATCTAAGCAAAAGTCTGAAACAATAAATATTTGCTAAGCACTAAGGCAAGAAGATATAAGAAAGATATGGCCTACCATTTGCTATTTATAGATGAGGAATTATAGCTCAAAAGTAAGCATTTGCCAGGAACAGTGGTACACAGTTATAGAATTACAAGTTCAAAGCCAGTCTCAGCAACTTGGTGGGGCCATGTATCAAAATAAAAAATAAAAAGGGTTGGGGATGTGTCTCAGTGGTTAAGCATCCCAGGTACAAAAAAAAAAAGTAAGCAATAAGTAAGAAGTTTGTTCAAGGTCACACAGGTAGGTTAATGGGAGTGTCAGTAGTTCTGGAACTAAACTACTAAACTAGTCTAGCTCGGCTTACCACCTTTTTTCAGATCAAGATCTGCTCCAGCTATCTTAACAGAAAGCATTATAGTACAAAAATTATGAAAGAGGGGTCTAGACTCAACAATGCTGGAGTTCAAATACAGTTTACAATGCTTACTTGAAAATTTTTGCTATTTCATTATATTAATTTTTAGTTATTTGTCTTTCTCCCTGTTGCAGAATATTAGACTCATTTACTCTGAACCTACCAATTACTGGGAAAATAACAGTGAACCCAAAGGGGGGGGGGAATCTGTCTAAAATACCTTCATGAAGCATGCACTTTAATAATAGAGAATGAGAATATGTGAATAAATAAATAAATAAATATATGTTAAATGTTTAAAGTACCAATGATAAGGCTTTGGAGAAAAATAATGTAGGGACAAGTGAGGAAGGAAGGGAAAGACTGCTATTTCAAATAGGGTGATTAATTAGATCATCAAAGATGATGTGACCTCAAAGCAAAGACATGAAGGAGGTAATAAATTAACAGGAAATCTAAGGAAGGAATATTCCAATGGAAGTTTAAAAAAAAAAAATGTATAAAGGCCCTAATGCAGGAGCTCACTTAACATATTCAAGAAAGAACAGTAAATTTGTAGCAGATAGTGAGGGTAAGAACCCTAAGAACCAAGATCAGAAAAGTAGACAGGAACAAGGACACATAATCCATCATAAAACGTGTGGCTTTTGCTCTGCGTAAAATGAGAAACCATTAGAAAATTTTGAACAGAAGAGTAAATGAAACTGAACTGAATTTTTAGTTTCACTCTGGCTATCACGTGAAAAAGAGGTGAGGATAGGAGATAAAAATGAAAGATGGGGGTAAAAGTAGATTCAGAAAGACCAATTAAAAGAATTTTTGTTTTGTTTGTTCTAAAGCCAGGTGAAAGATGATGGTGGCGGCTTAGCCAATGTGCAGAAATGGAAATAAATATAGGCTATGAAAGAAAGAGGAGTTGAAGATGGCTGTAAAGTTGTTATAGTTTTTTGTTTGTTTTTTTCATTGCTGGGGATCAAACCCAGGGCCTTGTGCATATTAAACACACCCTCTGCCAATGAGCCACATCCACAACTTCTGCAAAGATTGATTTGCTGGAAATACAGGAATGTCAAAAACTGAAATGAGGGGTAGACATTGGAAAAGCATGTTGAGGGAAGAAAGGTCCCTCGCAGTTGGAAATCGGAAAAGAGGGGAGGGTGCATCAGAAATCCATCTTTTATTTTTGTCCAGACACAGATACTTCTATTAGGCTGAGAGACTTCAGTCTACTCTGATAATCTGGCTTGTGTTCCTCTCCTCTATTACTCTACTGACATGTTTCTCTCTATTGCCATAGATCAGCTCTTTCCCTCAAACAAAAGGAATACTTATTACTTCTTATCTTACTTAAAACCCTTGACAAATTCTACCTTGAAAATCTTTCTTCTCAAACTTTTAGAAACCTCTTGTTTAGGGCTGCGGAGATAGCTCAGTTGGTAGAGTGCTTGCCTTGCAAGCACAAGGCCCTGGGTTCAATCCCCAGCATCGCAAAAAAAAAAAACTCTTGTTTAGTATTATTTCGTTGTCTTTGATTATTTCATCTCAGTTATTTTGCTAATTTCCCTTTTCCCCAAATAATCCTTACATATTGGTACAGTAGTTTGGATCTTTAATGTCCCCCAAAAGCCCATTTGTTAAAGGCTTGGTTCTCAGTGCAGCACTATGGGGTGGTGATAGAACTTTGCAGAGCTGGGCCACAGAGGGAGTCCTCAGGAAATAAGGGGCATGCCCCTGAAGGGCACTGACAATCCCAAACCAGACCCTTCCTCTTTCTCTTTTCTTGCTGGCCATGAGCTGAGTAATTTTGTTCTACCCTGCATTTCCATCATGATATGCTTGCTACCTTACCACAATCCCAAAACAACCAAATAAATAAATGAGTGAATCCTCCAAGTAAATTACTGGAACCTCCAAAACTGGGAGCTAAAATGAATCATTTTTCTTTATAACTTAATTGTACCAGGTATTTTGTTATAGCAACAGAAAGCTAATTCACAAAATTTGGTGTAACTTAGGGGTCTCTCTTTGACTCTTTTTGTTCCCTATACACATTCTCCCTGAGAAAACTCAACCATGGCTGTGGCTTCAACTGCTACACATATGCTAATTCTGAACCACTTACCTTCGGTGTACGAATTCTTCTACACTCGTATTTTAACAATTAGATTATCAACTGAAATTCCTCTTCAAATTTCACTTGCTTCAAATATAAGATAACATCACTTCCTAAAACTATTTTCTTTCATACTACTTTTTGGTTAATAGATCACCTCTCAAGGTCAGTGCTATTCTAGACTTTTGAACTCACAACCATTCTCCAAGTTTCATAACTTCTATTTCTTCCATATGACTCACATTTTTGTACTTTTCTTCAATCTTGCTGCCACTGACTTTTTAGTATTGGCAGGTCTTATCTATACTTTCAGTTATGTCTCTGTTCCCCTGCCTTATGCAGTTTTTAAAAAACTGCCCACATTCCTTGGCTTATGGTTCCTTCCTCCAAGTCAGCCGTGGGGCATCTTTAATTCTCATCTGACTCTGCTTTTGTCATCACATCTCTCACAAGCTTGACTCTCACATCTTCCTCTAAAAAAGACCTTCATAATCACATTGGAACCATTCTGATAATCCAAAGCAATTCTATCATTTTAAGTTTTAATTTACCAAATCCATGAAATCCAAAACAATTCTATCATTTAAGTTTTAATTTAAACAAATCCATGAAATCCTTCTTCTATGTATAGTACAAATGTTCATGAGTTCCAAGGATTAGTATGAAACTTCTTTGTTATTCTGTCTATGAAAACAGCTCAAAGATTTCAAAGCCCAGGTCTTTTATAATACTTTTGTTTCCCCCATGATTCCAAGGTGACTAATGGATATGGAGAATAAAAATCCCCAGATACTGAGACCTGGGCAAAGGGAGTAAAAATGGAGGCAATGTACTGACAGCCTTCTTCTCCCAGGACAAATGTCTTCCAGGCGCCAGACAGATGCAGACAAGGAATAGGTGTTTTATCACGCTTAAAGAAACAGTCTCTGGGAGGCCTTAATCTCCTCCAAAGTAAACCCTCTTCAAACAACATCCCCAGACCCTGACCAAAGGGCTTACATTCCTGAATATCCAAGCAAACTGATATATCTTTACTAGACCACCCCTCAAAATGACCTATATAAGCCCAATTCCTTCCTTTGTTCAGTGGCTCATTTTTCATCAGGAGAGTGGGGTCCACAGGCACCATTTTTTCCCCCTGAATAAAAAGCTGAGATGACACCTGGGTCCTGCTTGGTCTTTTTGTGCTAACAGTGACCACCCAGTCCAAGTACAAGAAAGAAAAAGTGAAAAAAAAAAAAAGGGGGGGGGTGGCTTATGACATAAGATAAAAGCCTCAGGTTGAGCCAGCCTTTTTTTTTTTTTAATGGTACTGGGGATCGAACTCAGGGCCTTGTGCTTGTGAGGCAAGCACTCTACCAGCTGAGCTATCTCCCCAGCCCCAAGCCAGCCTTTTTTAAATACTGTTCCCATAGTGCCTCCACCCAATAACTCAGTTTCATTGACCATTCCACAAGGGAGCTTGGGAAAATACATTTTTTTCAGAGGACTTATTTATTACATTGCCATTTTTATACAAAGAAGAAAAGAATTTAATTGGCTAAAACATAAACAACAATATAATTGAAAATCATAACAAATACAAAAGTTATAAATACACACTTATGTGGTAGGAAAAATCTAAATTTTGTAAATGTGAATGAAATTTTAATTTTTACCATACTACAGTATTTCTAGTAAGATTAAGGTATTAAGACTCCTACCTTCTTCTGCCCCTCCATGTCTGTCTTAGTCCATTTTGTGCTACTGTAACAGAATACCACAGATGGTAGAGTGGGGGATTATGAGTGCCTGTGCCAGAGAAAGCAACAGAGGGCTGAAACTGCTTTTATAACACACACAGCAACTCCCATATCACAAACACCTCCAGATTAAGTTTCTAATATATAAACTTTGATAGGCAGATTCAAACCATTGCAATGTTACTCTTCTTTTACATATATAGTTGTCTTTATATTGCAAAGGTGGTTAAGATTCATATTTTGCCCCTTAAACACAACTAAGTCATTTGTTTTCAGCACAGAGTGACTCCAAATATGAAAAACCAATACAAAATATGATTATTATAATTATGTCCTGTGCTTATCCAATTATCCCTAGGCTAATTAAAAGAGAAATGTTTTAGTAGCAAAATCAAATATATTCACTTTTCTAATTATACTCTATCAATCACTTAAAATTATGTTTCATTTTATTACACTTCATGTTTCTTTCCTGAATTTACATAATTTTCAGGGCTGGCATTTAAACTGTTTTCTTTTTGTTGAAAAAAGTGTCTTGATGTCTTCGAGTTTTTCCATTCAGTTAATCATGTTGCTCTATTACAAGGAGTTTCCTTCTCTTTCCTGCAGAATACTCTTCCTGAGCCCTCAGTTCTGAAAATTCCATTCACTGTGTGTACATGTCCACACATGCGGTGGATTCACTGCTCTCTAGGTCCTATGACTTCATTTTTCTTTATTTTCTCCCTTACTTAATGGCATTCTCAAGAAACTTCCAAATGGGATACAGAAAGCATCATTTATTTCTGAGTGCTTGAACACCTAAAATACTTTTGTTCTGTCTTCACAGTTGTCAATTTGCTTGATTCAGAATTCTCAATAACCAGGTGTGGTGGTGTATGCCTTTAATACCAGTGACTCAGGAGGCTGAGGCGGCAGGATCGAGGTTCAAAGCCAGCCCCAGCAATTTACTGAGGCAACTTAGTGAGATCCTGCCACAAAATAAAAAGGGTAGGGAGGTAGCTCAGTAGTTAAGTATTTCTGGATTCAATCCCCAGTACCAAGGAAAAAAAATGAAAAAAAAAAAAAAAAAAAAACCACCTTCCCTCAAAACTCTTCTAGGATCCAGTGTTGAAGCCAGGCACAGTGGCATGCACCTGTAATCACAGCAACTGGGAGGCTGAGGCAGGAGGATCACAAATTCAAGGCCAACCTCAGCAACTTGAGGAGAACCTCAGTAATTTAGACTCCAACTCCAAAAAAATAATTTTTTTAAAAAAAGGCTAAGAGTATGGCTCAGTGGTATAGTGTCCCCTGGGTTCAACCTCAGTACTCAAAAAAGGGGAGAAGGGATCCAGTGTTTTTTAAATACCATTTCTTCCTATTTAGATGTGATGTGACGTGATGTCTTTACCCTGCTGACTCAGTTTCCTCATGTTTCATTTACCACACTGAATGTGCCTGTAGCATTGGAGCACTCATTGTTCAACCACAGTCCCTAAATGCAAGCATTCTGGTGATCAACTGTTATCTAAAGCAAACTGCTAGATGAAGTATGTAACAAACACATTTTACAAAAAAAAAAGTTAATACTTTATATATCTAAGGAGCCATTTAAATATAATATGAAAAATATGAATGCTCCAAAAGGAAATGAATCATTTGTAATTCATAGGAAAACAAATATAGATGGCCAAAACTTTTATAAATGTTCAACACTAAATTAACATTTAGAAATGTAAGAGAAATGTAAACTAAATTAACTATCGGTGAAAAAGTGGGGTTGTAGCAAAGCAGTAGTACACTTGTCTAGCATGCACAAGGCCCTGGGTTCAATTCCCAGTACAGCAAGGAAGAAGAAGAAAAGGAAAGAAAAAAAAAAAAAGTCAGTCTTCAAGGGCAAGACAAACAGATAAACCCTAGTACTGATAAGTTGTTGGAGAAAGAAATTTCCATAGAACATAGAACATCCATTTAAAAATATGGTAGGTAATATTAATTGTATCTCTAAAGGCATAATCCTATTGAAACAGTGGTTTCATTTCTAGTATTTATCCTAAAATCATCTGTTGAACAAGTTAAGAACAAGGAATTCCATTAACTATTAGCTCAATATTTAAAAGCTGGTAACAATACAAATGCCTCTAAGTTTTAATCCAATTTTAGAATTAAGAAAACAGTTTTAAATAAAATGCTATCATTTTACCAAAAGATCTATTAAGTTCTCATCTAGGAATCAATGTACTATGAACAACTTTGAAACTTGGTACTAAAGAAATTATTTCAAAGATTTAAAATACATTTAAGTTTGTGCAAGTTATACTTAAAAATGTAAACAACCATGTCAATAACATTCAAAATTCTGAGATTGCAAAACTCAGGAAAAAAGTAAATATGCTAAAAGCAATTAATTCTAGGAAGAGATTTGCAACAATAAAGCAATATATAAATGAGCAAGCATAACAGAGCTTCAGTATCAAACTACTCAGTGACCACCCAAGTACATAACAGCTCCAAAGGAAGAAAGCAGTTTTCCATACCACCTTAGGAAAAAAAAAAAAAAATTAAATATGTGACCACACACATTTCCAGTCCTTGTAGTTGGGGAGGAACAAAAATAACTAAGGAAAAATCATCTAAAAATGAAGAAAAAGGATAAAATTATGCCAAAAGGGAAAACTACTTGATTGACAGCATTCAAAAACATCAAAGATAATAAAGGCTAGGGAAAGAAAATCTATTAATGGAAAGAAATACAGAAAAAAAATACAAAAAGATGTACAGAAAATTTCATCTAATGACTATTAATGTAAAACAATGAAAATACATGTTGAAAAATTATCATGAAGTATAGATTATTTTTAAATAGAGCTATTTCATTTGAGCCATAGGAATAGAGAGAAAAACACATTGTGAGGATATTAAGGTAAGTCGTTAGACATGTCATTAGATGGCTGTTTACAAAACTAGTCAAATGATTTCATATAAAAGGTGAGTGAGTGAGTGCCAGGAGCTTATATAACCTTAACTTACTTCAAAGTAATAAAATTCATATGTAACAACTTACAAAGTTAACTGCCATCACCTTTTATGAGTACAATGTTAAGGTAAGAAAGCTCCAATTAATCTGAGAAAATTCAAAACAAGACACCTCCATTAATAAAGTCTACTTCCTGACATTCCCCAACAACCTGAAAATATAACTCTCCTTTACTTATAATGTGAGTTGGTGGGGAATGTAATAGCTTTAGTATAATTTGTCTGTATTATTGTTAAGATACTATTATTACAGACTTCACACATAAATACTACAAATATGCAGATTAATTATAACATTGTGGTCATTAAAATATTTTGCTAAGTTCTTTCTTCCCTAAAAATTTTTTTAAAAAGTATGACAAACAGTTCTAATATATGTTTAGTGTCAACGTTCAAAACTAGAGCAGTGTTAAGAGTCTTGTTAACATTCCTGGGCTCAATGTCCAATACTGGGATCGTGAGCTGGGTGGGGATAGCTAAACACAGTTCTTCAAAAGATTGAAAAAGGGAGAATTGGTAAGGAAAAACAGAACAGAAGTATGGATAGATACAGTAGACTACCGTTCTCTCAAGTTTTAAAAATCTATTTGATGACTGGAACAAAACATATAATGGTATCTGATAGTAAAGATAGTATTAGGGGTTAGGGTTGTGGCTCAGTTTTACAACACTGGACTAGCATGTGTGAGGCACTGGCTTCAATTCTCAGCCCTACATAAAAATCTTTTAAAAAATAAAAAATAAAAATATTGTATCCATCTACAGCCAAAAAATTTTTTTAAAGATAATAATATTAAAGGAGAAGAAGGTATAGTGAACCTAAATACAAATAGGGTTTCTACACTTCACTTAAAGTGATAAGTGTAGACCAAAAGAAGTCACTATTTTAACACCCAAAGCAACCAGTATAGAAATTATACAAAATTATATAAAATATACTTCAAATACTATAAAAAAATCAAGATAGAAAAAAATATTCGAGTACTCAAGAATCAGGAAAATTAGAAATGTAAGAAATACACAGAAAACAAGAAATAAGATGAGAAATAAGTCAAAACATTATACTAATTAACTTTAATGGAAATGGCTAAAATATGCCATTTAAAAAGGCAAAGTACAGAGTATACAAAAAAACATGTAAAAGTAATCCTTTGTAAAATGACTATTTGAGGTGGATATGCTAATTAATTCTATCACTGCATAATACATACATGTATTGAAATAGCACATTGTATTTCACAAATATATATAAATCACATATCAATTAAGAACTAATTTTGTGACTATGTGATTAACGAACTTCATCTACAGTGCGTCCTCTATGAAATTTGTTCTTTTGTCACACCCTCCTTGAGTACTGTGAACCTAAGGGAAAAAAAAATTATCTTGGTATAGCCAAAAGAACAAAGTGAACATTAAAAGCATGATAAAGATATACTTAAAAAATATTAGGGCTGGGGATATAGCTCAGTTGGTAGAATGCTTGCCTCGCAAGCACAAAGCCCTGGGTTCAAATCCCCAGCACCACACACACACACAAAAAAAAACCTTATATTATTGGGGCTGGTGTTGTGGCTCAGTGGTAGAGTGCTTTCCTAGTGTGTGTAATGCACTGGGTTCGATCCTGAGCACCACATAAAAATAAATAAAATAAAGGTATGGTGTCCATCTACAACTAAAACAAAATATTTTTTTAAAATATTAATAAAAAGCACAACTAGGTATATTAATAGCAAATAAATTGGATTTGATAGCAAAGAAAATTATTAGAGGCAAAGGCATTATTACATAAGACCAATTCATTAAGAAAATATAATAATCCTATAAATATTCACAAACCAGAACAGTCTCAAATACATAAAGTGAAAACTGAAAGAACTGGAAAGAGAAATAGAAAAATTCACCATTACAAAAGGGATTTCAATAGCTCCATCTAAGTAACTGATACAAGTACTAGTCAGAAAATCCTCAAGAATATGAACACCTAAGGATGGGTATGTAGCCTAGTAGTAGGAAGCTTGGCCAGCATGCACAAGCCCCTGAGTTCAATCCCCAGAACTCTACCCCCAAAAGAATATAGAACATCTAACTAATATATTCAATCAACATAATCAAACTGAAAAAGAATAATTCGCCCAGCAACAGCCCACACAAAACATTCACCAAGATGTTCTATGAGTTAAGTCAGAAAATAAATATCAACATATTTAAAGTAAATGAAATCATACAGAGTATACCATCTAATCAAAGTTGAATCAAACTTGCAATCAATAAAAGACAATGGAAAACTCTTTAAGCACACAAATTAAACAGTATACTTCTATATAACACATGGATTCAAATTATAAAGAAAATCTAAAGATAAATGAAAATTAAAGTGTAACTTATCAAATATATACATGTCAAAAAGTATGGTGAAAGAAACTGACAGCACCATCTACTTATATTACAAAAACACTCTCAAATAAATAATCCTAAACTCTCACCTTCAAAAACGGGGATTGGGTGAGGGGGAAATAAAGTGTGATGGCACAGGCCTATAATCCCAGTTCCTTGATAAAGTGCTCTGGTGATATAGCTGAGTGGTAAAGAACCCCTGGGTTAAATTCCCAGTACCTAAACAAACCAAAACAAGAAATAGGGCATGGGGTGGTAGACTCAAAAAAGAAGAAAACAATTCTTTAATAATCTAAAAAGCTGGTTCTTTGAAGGAAAAAAAAAAAAAGAATAAGAACAAAATTGATAAACCTCTAATAACACTGATAAATATCAGGAATGAAAAAGAGGACATCACTATATATATCTGTAGCCATTTTTAAAGGACATCATGACCCTATGTACATGTATGATTACACTAATGGCATGAATCTACATCACGCATGACCACAGAAACGAAAAGTTGTACCCCATTTGTACACAATGAATCAAAATGCAGTGTGTAAAAAACACTTAAAACAGTAAGGGAATACTACAAAAAACATTAAGCTTATAATTGTCACAACTTAGAAGAAATGGACTAATGCCTTGAAAAAATCACGTACTACCAAAATAACCAATATAATTAGCTCTGTACTGTAGAAATTGTATTTAAAAGCACTGCCCCTCTCCCCCTTACACCTGCAAACAATCTCTAAGCCCAATCTGTTTCAGTAGAAAATTCAGGCAAACATTTGAAAAAGATTTGACATCAATTTTCACAATCTAGTCAATACAACAGAAGAATAGAGAATGTTTCTCATTTTAGAAGATTAATAATAGTCTGATACACCAAAGAAAGATACTACAAAAATGATATTAGGAAATTAGTCACAAGAAATTAGGAAAAAAAGATATTAGACCATTTTCTCTCATGAATCTAGAGGTAAGAAACCTCAACAAAAATAAGCAAATGAAATCCAACTCTATACAAAAATAATTACACACTAAAATAAATTACACACACATAATCAAGGCTGGTTCAACCTTCAAAAATAAAATCAATGTTTGAAGAAGGAAAATATTATGATCCTATCAACAGAGGCAAAAAATGGACAAAACCTAATTTCACAAAAACTCCAATTCTTCAACATGACAAAAAAATGACAGCTAAAATATAAAATGACAACTAATATTATCATACAGATGGAAGTCTAAATGCTCCCCATCCCCAGTTAGATTGGTAACAATGCAAAGAAGTCCACTCTCACCACTGGTATTCAACATACTACTAGAAGTTCTAGCTATCACTATTGTAAGGCAAATAAAAGACACAAAAGACATAAAGATTGGAAAGGAAGAAATACATGTTCCTATTTGCAGATGACATTATTATCTACATAGAAAATCACAAAAAAAAATCTACAAAAAAAATGTCTCCTAGTACTAATAAGTAAGTTAAGTAGGTTGTAGGATAAAAGATCAAAAAAATCAAGCTGTTTCTAAATGGTAACAATGAAGAGAATGTGCCCAATGAGTTATCAGAGTGATGTGTGCCAAGAACTGTTGTATCCCTTCTTATTCATATGGGCTACCAACTATGTATATACTACATTTGGTATATCTCATTGGAATTAAAGAGAATCTCTTGAAACTACGTACATACATAAATATATACACACAATGAATGTGTTGAAATAGAAATTAAAACGCTTCAAAGAAATTATAATTACTCCACAGAAAATTGAATACTTACATATTTTTAAAAACATGAACTGGAATTCTATAATAAAAAATATAAACTGTTGATGAAAGAAATTAAAGATTACCTAAATAAATGGAGACACATACTGTGTTCACGGACTGGAAAACTCAACATATTAAAAGATGACGATTTTCCCTAAACTGATCTGTAGGTTTAATGCAACACCTAATAATACCATCAAAGTTCACTGAAGACACAGGCAAACTTATTCTCAATTATAGTCCTATAATAGCTAAACCAATCTTTAAAAATAACAAAATAAGAAGAATCACTCTATGCAATATTCAGTACAATAATAAAACAATATAGTTATTAGTGGAGACACATATATCAATAGAACAGAATGGAGAACCCTGAAATAGACCCAACAAATATAACCTACTGGATTCTTGTCAAATTTACAACTGTGATTCAATGGAGAAAACGTTGCCTTTGCAACAAACAGTGATGCAACATTTAGACATTCATATGCAGAAAACAAAAAAACAAACAAACAAACAAAAAAAAAAAACCTCAATTCAATCCTCTCATTTTGTACAAAAACTAACTAAAAGTAGATCACAGGCCTAAAGCAAAACACAGGAGTTTTAGGAGGAAATCTTCAGGATCTAGGGTTAAGCTTGATCCTAAGGATCAAAATCAAGGTACATCAATCATTGACAATCTGGAACTCATCAAAATTAAAAACTCTCACTCTGAAAAAGACCTTGTTATAAGAATGAAAAGACAAACTACAATCTGGAAGAATTCTCAGATCTCAATAGTAAAACAACAAACAATCCAATCACAAAAAGGCAAAAGGAACAGGCAGATATTTGACCAAATAAGGGATACAGTGGCAAATAACACATGAAAAGATTTTCAACACCCTACACATTAAGAAAGTGCAAACAAAAACTACATTGCAAATCTATTAGAATAGCTAAATAAAAAAGCAAAAAGTGAGAACAGCAAAGAATGCTGAGAAATTGGCTCATTCACACAGTGCTAGAGGTACCATACAATAGTACAGATATCTGGAAAATTGTTTAGCAGTTTCTTCAAAAACTAAACGTACAATTACCATACGATCCAGCAATTATCTTCTTGAGTATTTATTCCAGAGAAACAAAAACACATGTTCACATAACATCCTGTATACAAATGTTCACTTCTAGAAGCTTTACTTGTAATAGCCAGAAAATGGGAAAGAACTCACATGTCTTTCAAAGGATGAATATAAAAAAAACTGTGGTACATCTATGAAATGGTATACAAAAGAACCACAAATTATAAATGAATGCAACATCTACAAATTATAGGAGGTTTACGGAATTATGCATAGTAAAAAAATCAATACCAAAAGACTATATATTATATAAATAAATCCTTTTAACAGTCTTAAAATGGCAAAATTAGAGAAATAAAGAAGAAATTAGTGTTTCCAGAGGATAGGACAGGGGTGGTAAAACATGGGACAGATTTGGCATAGGCTATGACAGGGCAACACAAGTAATTCCACAGTAAAGAAACTGTTCTGTATCTTAACTATAGCAATAGACACTTGGAACTATAAGTAAAAAAAATAAATAGAGCAAACACTGACACACAGACACACAAGTAAAACTGCATGAATCTGAATAGAGTAAGTGGATTTTATCAGTGTTGATATTCTGACTGTGACAGTAGTTTTGCATAATGTTACCAAAGGGGGGAACTGGATAAAGTATGCACACATCTCTCTGTATTTGTTCTTGCAACTATATTTGAATTGAATGGTATCTCAAAGCAAAAGTTTAATTTTAAAGAAGAAAAGAATTATACAATACACTATTGTAAAAATTCAGTAAATTATGTAAATTCATATGTAATTAGTAATTATAATCTAAAATATCAATTATCTACAGGACTTAAATTTTTCTTGATAAATCTCTCCATACTCTACAGTGTTTATTAAAAAATTATTTATAAAAATTAAACTTTTCTTAATTTGCTATATCTTCTTAATTTATCCTACCCGCTTGTAACAGATAAATTAGAGCTAGTTTATAGGCGAAATCAAATTTCAGCAAATTCTGAATAAGCAGAGTCCCAAATTACCAACAATATTATAAATTTAACTTCACGTATACATTTGCCATAATTATCACATTATAATGTAAATTATCACATATCATCAAACTCAGAATTCTACCTAAGACCTTACTATAAAGCTCTAATTTCCTCAGTTATTTTGAATTCCTTAATTCAAAACATTATCCAATCTCAATCTAACAATATTAAATTATAAGTCACACTCCTATGAGTGAAATGCTTATAAAGATTAAATTACATAAAAAAACATAAAAATGGGTCCAAATATTTGAGTTGAATATATATTATATATTAATTTAGGATATATAATATTGTTTTAAAACAAATGATTTAGAATTTATACACAGAATTAAGACACATATAATAATGTAGATAGGTAAAATGCAGTATCATTAAAATTAATCAACAACATCCTTACCAATCACTATTTGAGGCCTTTTCCATTTCTATTGCATGTCCACCTAAAGATGTCATTATCCACCTGTAATTAAGTCCTTCCTCTAAGTAGCATGAAATTTGCTTAATGGGATTACTGAAGGATCTATAGAACTTCATCATTTGAGAAGAACAAAGTATGACACAATGAAAGAATATTTCTCACTGTGCAGCTTTAACACCACCCACATACAGAATCTACTAAGCACATGGGAAAATTCTCAACATCAGTCACTAGGGAACTACAAACTAAAATTATAAGATACCACTTCATGCCTATTAGAATGGCTAAATTAAAACAAAAACTAGCAATGACAATTACCAATCGGGATGCTAAGGAATTAAAATTCTCTATACTATTTATCAAAATGCCAAATATGAGAGTTACTCTGGAAAACAATTTGTTAGTTTCTAATAAAATCAAGTATACACCTACCATGTGATCTGGCAATTCTACTCCTACATACATTACCAATTTAGAAACTTTGATAGCCACAATAAGGAGTTGTTACACAACAGATGGAAGAATATTCCAATAATTGGTTTGTTAACCACCATAATCTTTCTACGTTTTCTGATATTTAATACATCATTCTTTAAAGATATTTACCTTTATCTTTACTATTATTTTAGTTCTTCTGTATTTCTCATGTAGATAAACTTTTATGTAAACATTATATGCTCTAACTTAAGAAGAAAATGGGTTTGTCTGATTAAAGGACTTTTACCTCTGCCCTACACTAAAAACAAATGAGGTAAAAATAATAGTTTTTTACTTTAGTAAAACTACTAAACGAATACCAAATGAACAAAAGAAAAGTGAAAAGAGAGGACAGCACAAAGAACTGTTAATAACATTTTAGAAGCTAGAAAATAGACCCCATAAAGTAGAAACCTAAGCCCCAGAGGAAACAAGTCAACAAAAATCAAGGAGTTTTGTGCTATAGAAACCCTGACAAAGTTTGGGAACCAAAGGCAGTGATGCCTGGTAGGACTAAAACCAGAATACTTTGTAAATTCTTACAGAGCATCATTAAAAATTCAAATTAAAACTAGAAGTAAAAGCAAAACTGATCAAAAGTTTGCAGGATGAAGTTGACAATAAAATCCTAGAAAGTAGGGGGGGGAGTAAAAGATGGAAAATGGAATAGAAAAAATAAAGTTGAAGGACCAATTCAAGCAGTACAACTCCTTGATAACAGTTCAGAAAGCTGAAAAAGGGAGAACAGAAAAGATTATCAAAAAATAGTGAAATAAATAATGAAAATAATAATGAAAGAAAATTCCAAGAACTGGAGATAAATGTATACAACAAAGTAGATGAATAAAAGGCTTAAAAGCACAATACAGTAAAATTTCAGAACATAACAGATCAAAGATCCTAAAGTCAGTAATAAGGTGTGAAAAAGGTCATAAAAGAAAAGCTCTGAATCAGTACGAGGTTTCTCAATAGTGAAAATAGAAGGTAGAAAAAAATGGGACAAAAACATCAGTTTTGTGGGAAAATGAATTATACCCTAAAATATGTTGTCAAATATAAAATTTATTCAAAAATAATCTGAAATGTGTGTATGTATACTCAACTATTATGCTTGGCTTTATAATTTGTTATATACAATCTTTCAACAATATTAACATCTAAATTGTGTGTTTCTAAAAACAGTTGCTTGTATAGGTGCATTCTAAATGATTATGAAGAGAATTTGCCAAAAAGATTATTCAATACCAGTAGAAAGTCAGAGTAACATTAAAAATTCGCTGTGGGTAACATCCCCACACAGTTAACCATAAAGGTATTTATGACAATTTGAGTCCTACAAAATTCCATTTGTTTTATTTTTACAGACTGCATTTTGATTCATTGTACACAAATGGGGTACAACTTTTCATTTCTATGATTGTACACAATGTAGACTCATAACCATTCATGTAATCATACATAGGGTAATAATGTCTCAGTCTACTATCAATTATTATTCTTAAATAAAAGAAATCATATAAATGGGGAACAGAATGAAAATGAAGAAATATCCAGTTGACTGAGAGATGAAAATAATAAATATTATGAACATGTAACTATATTGTCTCAAACAATAAACTGTAAACTTCTTGCAATATAAAATGTTTAAAGAACTTCCCTTAATATATAGAGTGATTATAACTCAGAAGAGAAAATATCTCAATACTTTTACTTGCATAAGGAATGACAAATAATTCAAAAGAATCTCTTTGAAGTACCCCATGCAGTGGCACACTCCTGCTAATCCCTGCAGCTTGGGAGAGTAAAACAGGAGAATTGTAAGTTCAGTGCCAGACTCAGCAACTTAAGGCCTTCAGCAACTTAGTGAGACCCTATCTCAAAAAATAAAAAGTGCTGAAGATGTGGTTCAGTGGTAGAGTCACTGGGTTTAATCCACAGTACAAAAACAAAAACAAAAAAAAAAAAAAAAAAAAAACTTTGAAGCATGGGTAGCGATCTAGAAATCAAAAACATATTTCATAGGTAGGGATAACTGGCTAAATACCTAGCACTGCTGGGCAACTGAAGTACAGTCCCAGAGAACAACATAACAGAGCACAATTTTTAAACTTCATTTAATCCAGATCTCCATAAAGAAGTCCCTATATGGCAACTAGGTGAATGTCTGGGGCAAGTAGTTATTAGCATTTTAAATATTTATTTCTAGTTCAATCAAAATTGAAATAGGAACCTAAGTTGTATTAAGTCTCAACCATGAAACACTGACAAGCACAGAACATAAGCAGAAGAAATTAGCACATTATAGAGGCAATGAAATTTTAAGAGTCACTTCCTTTTCTCTCTTGTTAACAATTAACTACGTACTATTAGTAAGTTCAATCCTCAACTCAGTAACATACAAGACATCAAAATTTAAAACACAGTCCATGCCCTGAAACAAGTGTTAAGCCAGTGATGACATGAAAACTAACAATAAACACACAGACATTACTAATAGAATACTAAAGTTGGCAACATCTCTAATTATGGAAGATCAGAGAAGGTGACAGTTTTAATGCCTGGATAAAGGATAAGTAAGATTATAGAAGAAACGTTCAGCAAATAAAATGCCTTGAGCTACAAGAAAGCTTTGAAACAGAAAACCCTGAAATCACAAGCTTTATCACTTAATAAGCCCCAAAGCAAAACAGATTGAGCTCTTTCCAACCTTCCTTCCTTCTTCTATTATCTTTTTTCCTGATTTGCTCCTCTCATGGATCTAACTAATTTTTAACATATTTATCATTATTGAATGCTTGCATTGCACCAAGTAGTTTTGAGAACTTTATGTTCATTATAGGCTATTGTAAGAATTTAATTTTTCAATGAACATAAAGTATTAATGAACATGAAGATACCGTTAAACCCATTTTAAAGAAAGACCAAGCATTTTTCATCCTCTATCCCTGCACCCCACTGCCAATCTTCCTCAACACCTTCCCCCAAGTAACCACTAATCCATGTTCATACTGTACAAACTTCCCCACACTTTCATATTAGTGGAATAATATAATATTGGCTCTTATAAGTAGCTTCTTTCACTTACCATATTTTCAAGGTTCACCAAAGTTGTGGCATGGATCAGTAGTTAAGTCTTTTGGTGGCTAAATAATATTCCACTGAATAGATACTCCATATTTATTCATTCATTCATCCAATGATGAACATTTCTAACTTTTGGCTATTATTATTTCTGTCTTTTGGTTATTATAAATAATGCTGCTATAAAAATTTGGGTGAAAATTTCTTTGTTGGTATATGTTTTCAGTACTCTTGGGTGTATACCTAGGAATAAAACTGCTAGGTTGTACAATGACTATGTTTAATCTCTTGATTTTCATATCTCACAGATTAGGTCTGGGTCACATGGCCCTTCCTAAACCAAATACTAAGAATGGAATGTTTTGTATTAGTCTGTTCTTTGCTGGTAACCATAACATCATAGACTGGATCATTTGTATGATCAGAAATTTACTGGCTGAGTTCTGAAGCACAAGATAGAGGGGCCAATACCTGGCAAGATCTTTCTGCTGCAACATTCCATGGCAAAAGATCGAAGGTCAAAAAGCAAAAGGGAGCCAAACTCATCTATATAGTATCATCAATCCCACCTATGAGGACTGAGCCCTTATGGCCTAATTACATCTTAAAGAACCTACATGCTTTGAGTGAGGCTCTAAAGAACTTAGCAAGGTCCTGTCTCTGAATAAGACATTAAAAGGGCTAGGGGCATAGCTTAGTGGTTAAGCACCCCTGGGTTCAATCCCTAGTACACACACACACACTCACGAGATCCTACATCTTAGTACTGTTGCAATTAAATGTCAACATAAATTTTGAAGGGGGCATTCAAACCAGAACAACCATAACTGGATTAGATTACTCAGGAAAATTAATTAAAAATTAATTAATTAATTTCCTTAGATTACTAAGGAAAATTAATGCTCTTCCAGAAAGAGTATCTTCCAGAAAGAGTAAAGGTATGAATTACTCTTGGTCAGTCCAATTGAGTGTCTGTTACAGGTGGTATATATGTAAACAAGTAAAATTTTTATTTTTCTTGTTTATATCATCTCAGAAATGAGAGAAGTTGCCATACTTCAAAAAAAAAGTTACCATTCCATTTCTATTTTGCTATCTGTACGAGTAAATGGATAAATATGTCAGTCAGTAAAACACTTCATAACAAATGAAACAATTATTTGAATAAAGCAAAGAAACCAAAACTTTCATTAGGTTGAAATCTATTAAAATTAAGCCTTGACTATAGCAGTAAATAAAGTATTAAACAAGAAAAATTTCATCTGTACATTTTATAATCCTCAAGAAAAATTAACTGGAGTTTAAAGCACAAAACATTAACAAATAACTATTAATAAAAATCAAGATTTTAAATTAAAAGCTTCAAAGTATCTCTTCTAATAAAATATCCTTAACGATTCTCCATTCACTTTAAAGTTTTGTCAGGCTTAAATAAGTTTAAGAATGTAAAGTTTAATTTTAAATAATTTTAAAAACTATTTTATATTACTCTGGTAATTACATTACCAGTTAGATTTCATGTCATATTTTACATAGTAATAATTCATGACAAATGAGTTTCATTTTCCATACATTTATAATGTAACACCCATAAATCAGCTTGCACACTCCAAAAGTGATAATATACATTTTAGCATTAACTTCTTGCAAAATGATTTTACTGGATCATTTAATTGTGCACCAGAAATACTTCCAATTTGTTAATCCTTCATACCAAAAAAAAATTGTTTTAAAGGTGGGAGGCAACCACTGAATAAATAATTTCATAAGAGGCCTCCCTTCAGATAGAGGGTTTATCATATAATTATAATACTGATCATTTTAAAGCATTCAAAATGTCTCCAGCATTTTAAAGAAGTAAGTAGAGTTATTTTTAAAATCAAACATATGTGCTTTTATTGTTTATGTCTTTGGAAAGAACATTCTGTATAATGAAAAACACGACCAAATTTTTCACAGTACATCACTATAAAACCCTGTAATTGACTTTTGGGGTTGGTTTACTCTATATCTATTTTTGACCACGTAGAAAACAGCAATGATGTGGTGAAAAGCCCAAAATGTAAGTCCCATTACAGGATAAGACTCCATCCTGATTAGTATAGAAGTATCATATTTGCACTGGGAAATGTGCCCATTTTAAAAGAGAAAGTTTCAGTGCATAAAAATCCCCTTTTTAAAATCAAACTATGTAAAAACTAGTATCTCTGGTGCCTCATCTGGGCCTTAGCTGCAACCTAGATGTTGTTTACACTGATCCCTTGCATTAAAGTCAGCATAAAGTTGATGTTCAACATTGATGTTGAAAATGACAGGTTCACTTCAATTAATCTGAAGGAAAATAACATTGAATGCTACAATTTAACAGTCTAAATTAACCCTTAAACATATAAATTAACACTGGATGGTTCTTTTTCTCATATCTTAACACAGATAAAATAAATAATTTCACTATAAAAGTTCTGAGCTCAGTTAATGTTCAGAAAACTAATTTGCTATTCACACAACGGCACTGTTTTTTCTTCAATGAAAAGGAGTCTAAAATAACTCTGACTGAGCAAGGCAGGCTTCATCAATAAAATCTACGTATTAGTAAGTAAAATAAACTAAAAGAGGGAGATGTTGTGTGGTTTAAAAATCAGTCCTGTAACACCTACCATAGATTTATCTGCTGTGAGTTGACTCAACCATTCCTTCTTCTCAGTAAATAAACTATGTCAATGAAGAGGACTAAGGGAGTTTTTCAGGGACCAAGTGAAAGAATATGTTTCACATGGACACTTCCAAATTGACGGTCTGCCCACTTTGGGGTAGATACTAAAGGGTCCACGGCACTTTTATGAATTAGTTGTGGTTTACCTAAATAATTATGACCAAAGTTGCCAAGGTCATTGCACATTCAATTTATTACTATCAAAAAGAAAACAATGTTCCTTAAAAAAATTTAATGCTTACAAATATTTAAGCTAAATTACAGTTTTCTCATAGCACTGTTGATTGCAAGACAATCATAATACATCACTTTTAAATGTAAGTGTATTAAATTAATGATAGATCAACTATTATTGATATTTAGGTCTTTCATAACACAGATCATTAGCTTTTGTCCCCTCACTTTAATTCAACAAATAAAACAACAAATTAACTGCATAAGAATACTTAATAACTTTTGCTGACTTCTTGGGGAACAACTATATGAAGATATCCAAAAAATCCTCACTACACTATTGTCCAAAACTCCTTACATGGGTTACATAGAGAAAGATTATCTCTAAACAGAGAGAACTTCTTACCAATTCAGTTAACAGTCAAATAAAACATCACAATTCAATATCTACTCTCAGGGTAAAGAAATATGTGACAACATTAACCGAGTTACAGAGGCCATCAAGATGAAAATTACCAGCAGAGACATTTGGTCTAGCTATGTCACAGTCCTAGTCCTACTCCTTGGAGTAAATTCCTCATTTAAAACAATGAAATGTCCTGGTACACCACTTGTATCACTAAAAAGAGCTGAATAATGTTTATAAAAACACAAAGCAGAGAATTAGTAATGTATATCAAAACAGATTCAACCATTATTAAAGAGAGAAAGGAAGAGAAGGGAGGAGAGAGAGGAAAAAGGAAAGAACAAAGGAAGTAAAGAAGAGGGGAAAAAACATCATTTGTATACCTACAACGTTCTAGACACTTTGTTAATTATAAATTTTACTTATTTCATTACAATTCATATGTAAAATAGGTCTTTTTCCATCCCATTTAGAATTTGGAAAAGCTGGTAAAAATTTTCTCCCATTCTGCACTGCCTCTTCACTATGTTCACTGCTTCCTCTGTTATGCATAAGCTTTTTAACTTGATGTAATTTTATTTGTCAATTCTTGCTTTTATCTCCTGTGTTTTTGGAGTCTTATCCAGAAAATTGGTATTTACAGAAGTACTATAATTTCTAATATCCTCACACAGCATTCGGTAGGGAAAAAGAGTCCAAGTCTATATAGCTCCAAGTGATAACTACCAATTTTATACATTAAACTGCAATATAATTTGTTGTGAGCATTATTATTTTTTTTTTTTTTACATATTGTTAAATACATTTTTTAAAAATCACCCATACGCAGCTGGGGTTGTCACTCAGCGGTAGAGCGCTCTCCTATCATGTGTGAGGTCCTGGGTTTGATCCTCAGCAGCACATAATAATAAAATAAAGGCACTATGTCCACCTACAACTAAAATATATATATTTTTAAAATCACCCTTATTCTTGAAAAAGATTTGTCTGAGTCTCATTTGCCTGTTCTACCTGAACCTTTACATTAGGGGAAGAATCTTTCAACTTGGGAATCCCACTGGAAATCTTGCAGGTGAAAAAGTTATTGAAATACATGGCTACCTAGGAATAGGCCTAAATAAGGATGTGAAATTAGAGATGAAAATTGAAAACACTTAAAAAGAAATTAAAAACAACACTAAAAGGTAGAAAGACCACCCATGCTCATGGAATAGAAGATTATTGGTAAAACATCCATACAACCCAAAGTGATTTATAGATTCAATATAAGCCCCATCAAAAAACCAGTAAGTCTTCCCAAAAGAGAAAAAAAAATCCTAAAATTCATATGGCAGCACAAAATACTCCAAATAGCCAAAGCAAAACCTACAAAAAGAACATAACCAGAGCATCACAGTACCTAATTTCAACAGTAACAAAAATATAATGATATGAACATTAAAAAAGGCAAGCAGACCAATGGAACAGAATAGAGAATCCAGGAATAAATCCACATATCTTCAGTCATCTCATTCTGGATAATGGTACCAAAATATGCATCAGAATAAGGAAAGTCTCTGCAACAAATAATGCTGGGAAAACTGGATATGCCTATGAACACTACTGGATCTTAACCCCATCTCTCACTCTGTACAAAAATCAGCTCAAATAAAGTAAGACCTGAAACTCTGAAACTACTAGAGGAAAAGAGAGGAAACATTCACCAGTAAAGACAATGATTTCCTGGATAGGACTCCAAAAGCATAAGAAACAAAAGTAAGAATTAACAAATTAATTACTTCAAATGTAAAAAACTAGCGCACAACAAAAAGAAGCAATCAGAATGAGTGAAAATCTTTGCCTGCCATTCATGTGATACAAGATTCACACCCAGACTACAAAAAACTCACAAAATCGAACAAGGGTCGTTGTGGCTCAGTGGTAGAGTGCTTGCCTAGCATGTGTGAGGCACTGGGTTCAATTCTCAGCACCACATATAAATAAATGAATAAAACAAATTTCTATCAACATCTCAAAAAAACTTTAAAAAAAAACTTTAAAAACAAGCTGTCCAATTTAAAAATGGACAAATGATATGAACAGATACTTCTCAAAGAAATACTAGTGATTCATAAATATCTGAAAAAAAAGTTCAATATCAGCCATTTTGCTGATGGCTAATGTGAATCAAACCTATAATAAAATTCCATTTCACCCCTATCAGAATGAATATTATCAAAAACAAAAACAAATTAAAATAAAATAAACAAATGCTGGTGAGGATGTGAAGAAAAAGGAGTCCTTATAAACTATTGTTATTCAAGAATGCTGTAGTTATCTGGGGTATTTTGTGCTTCCATATGAATTTTAAGATTATTTTTCCTAGTTTTGTGAAGAATATCATTGATATTTTGATGGGGTTTGCGTGTAAATTAGTATAGCCACTACAGAAAATAGTATGCTGGTTCTTCAAAAACCTGAAAACAATTATCACTCAATCCAGCTTTCCTACTATTGGGTATATATTCAAAGGAAATATACAAAAAAAGACCCCTGCATACCCTCATTTATTGAGGCACTCTTCACAATGGCCAAGATATATGGAATCAGCCTAGTGGAGTGAAGAACAGATGAATGGATAAAATATGCTATATATATACCCAATGAAATATGATTCAGTCAGAAAGATGAGTGAAATTCTGTCATTTGAAGGAAAATGGATGAAACTGAAAGATATCATGTTAAGGTGAAAAGGCCAAAAACAGGAAGACAAGTACCACATGTTCTCTCTCAAATATGCAAATTTATAAATTTAAAAGAAGAAAGAAAGGATAAGTTTAACCTGAAATTAAAAGAAGAATTAATAGGGACAGGGAAGGAGGCTGGGGAAGGAGTGGTCAAAGATGGGTGGATAGACATGATCAACTCACAATGTATGTGTACGGAAATATCACAATGAACCCCAACAATCTGTACAAATCATAAGTTAATTATAATTTCCAAAAGATGTACATGGGAACATTGTAAAATCACATGTCCGTGAGAGAAAGAGAAACAGAATACAAAGTGGTCTGCAACTTTAAAGTGGTCTTTAAGGTTGCCAATATTTCCTTTCAAATTTCAGAGTCATAATCTTTACCATATTAGCATGCTTTTTCAATCTTTTCCACAAGGCTTAGAGTATTAAAATCTAAAGGCAATGGGCAGATACTGCTCCCTTCATTCAGTGATAAGGAAATAATGGTTTGTTCCCCTCTGTTCTTCACTACTAATACTGACAAACACACACAATCCACTTTTGGAATCTTCCTTTCCTCTCTTTCTTTGTCCTTTTGACTCCCTGCCACCTTTTCTTCATCTCCTTCATCTTTCTTTTATCTTCCCTTTGTTCCATCCTCCTTCCCTCCACATAATAACATGTAAAAGAAATGCTGTAATAAAATTCAGGGAGGATCAATCCTACCCAGGTTATTCAGCTTCTGCATACTGGACAGTTGGATACCCTACAACTTTCATTGCTTCAATTCCATTTTCTAGCACTCTACTGAATCTTTTTCCTTTAGAAGTAAGTCTGATCTGAAAATAGGAGCTAGGCTTTGAAGGCTGGAGAGACAAAGATTCAAAGGTTGTCATTCAAACACAGAAATATACAAATGGAAAGAATTTGTTTGCTGCATAAAGTAAGGGAATGCCATTATTATATTACCACAACCTCAATTTTCCCCTTAATAATTTTTATTAGTCATCTTTATTCTCTTACCCCTACTTGAAATACACTTCATGGGTTCAACCCACAGCACCAAAAATTGTATTTTGATCTTTGCAGAAACAAAGTAAGGGCATTTTCAATCTTCTATCCCAAGAACATCCACCCAGCTGCCTTTCTAAGGGTTAAGTAATATGCCTGTAGAAGGGTACAAGCCCTTCAAGTTGTAACAGACACACCTGCACTTCTCCAATCATGAATTACTTTTTAAGAGTTCTCATTGTTGCTTAGGCTGGCCATTAACTCCTGGGCTCATGTGATGGTTCTGCCTCAGCACAGCCTCAAATTTTATGAAATAAACAAAAAATAATCGTTTCCTACCCCCAACAGATGTACTTTTACTTGCCATGAAATTGTAACCACCACACAAAGGCACCTTGGAGATTTCAGAACATTATTGCATATTATAATTGATTTTCTATTAAAAATTTTTCATACAGGAAAAAGTTAATTTAGAATAATATGAAATTGTTAACTTATCAGTAAGCTATTCTTAAAATGTATTATGCACATATTTAAATAATTTCCAGAGGATCAATCCTCCAACATAAAATTGAAAGAAAATCAGATCAGATTAAATAAGCAAATTCAATTTACAGAAAAAATTACTCATCTCATTAGGGCCAACTTGGCTGTTGGTGTATCAGAAACATAGGAAGCTGTAAGTGATGAATTACTAAAAATAGATTAATTAAAATGAAATTAATAAAAACATCTCATTTGAGAAGTATCATTTGATAAGCATATTTATAAAAAGGTTATAAAAACAAATAACAAAAACAAGTCAATGCATTAATTCAGTGCATTTTAAAAAACTGGATTAATCTTGAAATCTATAGTTTTTGGAAAGGTACAGAATCAGAATGTATTTTATAGAAAGTGTTTTTACACATATTTTTAAATTGTTGTAGTGCAATAAAATAGGGGAAAGTTCACCAGGCAATTTCCTTTTATTTGCTAACTTGATCAAAAAAATTAAACTTACACTGAAGGAGCAAAATTACTTTTCATTAAAATATGTAATAGTAATAAGTGGGTTTAAAGAATTTCTTCTAGATAGTTGCACTGATCCTCTTACTGGAAAAGATTCCCATTACCTCTATGTCATCTTTGATAACTAAAATTTGATTATCAATTTTGAATTGCTAAGACATCATTAAGTCTAATTTAGGGGCCTAGAAATGGTAATTTCCAGTGAAAAAAATTCATTCCCCTGCAAACTTGTAATGATTTCAAGACATTTTTTTTAACTTTATCCATTACTCTCTGATAAGAGATTCAAGTACTTACAAGGTAAATTAAACCAGAACAATCCGTCACTTTTAGTTTGCTGGATAATTATCAATGGAATACTATCTCACGTAAAGCACAAGAACACAAATGGAATTCTGGTTCTGACACTTACCAACTGTGAGACTTTAAATAACTCACTCCAAAAGAGTCGTTACGTGTAAAATAGGAATAGTGATATGAACTCAAAAGAATATTACAAGCTATAGTTAAGACAATTCATTTTATCTAATAAACTTTTACTAAGCACTTATCACTGGCCAAGCACTGAGGACTCAAAGTCAAAAGGACACCAGAAAACCCTACAGTACAACAGGGCATAAAATAATACTAGTAACTGAAAGACATGTTATTACAAGAAGCAAAACAGAGCCCCAGAATTATGGGAATGTAAAGACACTGAAGGAAAAAACAAAAGAGATCAATTATTAAAATAACAAACTAATTTTTATAGCTGGAGCAAAGAATACATGTTAGGAATACTGAAAGGTGAAACAAGAGAGGTGTATGGGAACAAAAATACTGACATATTCTAAACTATAATTAAAATAGCATGTATATAAATATAAGTATCATATCTCAATTAAGTCATTACTCATGCCATATTATGATTTGTTTGTATGTCTGTTTCTGAACTAGACAGTGAGCTCAGAGGTAGACATGGTAGTGAGGTAAATCATAATATTTAACATTTTATCTCTGTTTCTTTCAGGTCCTTAATAAGCAGGTTGCAATTTTTTTAACAAAAAAAAATGTATCAGTAACAGTTTTCACTAAAAAGTATCTAGAGGTAATCCTACTCTTCAGTTCTCTTATTTATTCTTTTCACTCTTGCTTTTGAGTTTGGGTCTACAGTATTATCTGTTCTCACTTAAACTTATTTAAAATCAGAAAACCAGAGAGTGGATTCAAAGCTTCTTACTTAATTGCAGAAAACACAATGAACAAATCTCTAATTTTTTTAGATTCAGCTTTTTAAATCTACAAAATGTATTTATGACTATATGATAATGTACTTGACTCATGAGGTTTTAATAAAGTTCAAATTAAGAATCAAATTAGACATGTACATAAGTAGTTCATTAAAAAGGAGTTTTCAAATTTAACATATAGTATCTCAGAATACAACATATGGACTTCCTCTTCTTCCACACAGAAGATTGAATAACCAACTTTTCCCCTCCTGTAGTCAATCCCTATTTCTCTCTAGTGAAATAAATAAAGATAACAACATGTGAAATGGGTGACAATCTGTGCTCAAACATCATCATTAACAAAAATTTGAACTCAAAGAAAAGGGAGAAGTGAGAAATGTTAAATAGAGCAGCAGAAGTCTTACACAAGCATTCCAAGTCAAGAATACAATAACTAAGTAAAAAGCCTTCCCATATAGCACCCTGTGGATTTCCCTCACAGTTAATGACTCTACAATCAATCCAATTTTCAAAAGGCAGACATTCTGAAATACTGAAGCATGTTCCCAGCCTGCTTTCTCTCAACAGGTCAGCACCTGACATCTTAGGTAGAATGTCTCATACACTGAGTTGAAGAGATTTCCTGAACAGATTTTTATTTCCTCAATGATAGAGCCATTATCTCATGAGGCTCTCTCTTTCCTCTGATTTTCTTGGACAGGGAGACTTTCAAAATTCTTCTTTTATCATTCAGCAGACTTCTATTCCTACTTTGCCTAGCTCAAAGGTCTCTTCTTCAGTGAAACATTTCTGTACTTCTACAAGCAAAATTAGGCTAGCACGAGATTCCTACTTGAAAACACTTTACGCACAAACTCCTACGTTGCACTTATAGCATCCTACTTATCTCCCACTGAGTCAGTACCTAATCTACAAAAGGGCCGTGTCTTATCAATTATCCTAACACTCTCTGTAGTGCCCAGTGGGCTGGTCAGTGGGCTGGCTGGCGGGCAGATGCCGGGTGGCAGGTCTGCAGACAAGAGAGCTAGGAATTCACTTTGGGTATGACACAGTAAGGAGGGCAATAAGTACTCTTACAAAGTTGGAAAAACTTTGAAAAATGAACATTTGAGACCTGTGGAAATCAACTAAGAGAATACAACACACTGAGAAGCATATATTCATGAAGAAGTATCAAATCAAAGAAAAAGAGCATGACTCTAAGGAATTCTGTCCAGGTATGATTTCATCCCTCAAAGCTCTATCACCACGGTCATTCAACTAGAGAAGAGGCTGTAAAAAACAGCAGTTGCTGCTGGGTTCACCTGATATGGAAAACTACACAGGCATATTAGCCAAAGGTTTAACAGAGAGCTCCAAAAGATAAACAGCCCAATAGGAGCTCATGAGCCTCTCACATATCCTGCATGGAGAAGGGCTTGGGTACATGCACAACAGAGACCAAGTTGGGCACAATCAACTACACATCAGTGTTCTACAGAGTATATATCCGTGCAAAGGAAAGACTTGAGATACCACAAAAGAAGTAAAAGGCAAGGAAGATTTTTTAATTCTACCGTAACATGAAATGATCTCTAGCCTACAAACAAATCCATCAGCAATGGGTAGAAATTTACTAACTCAAAGCGAGCAAACCAAACTTTGACTAAAAAACAGGCAATGCAGATAAAAGGATGATTCCTAGGCTTGCAAACAAAAGCATGGGGAAAAAATGAGAAGAGATTTAAGCAGTCCCACATTCACATTCTGAGGAATGATAACCTTCACAAGTAGTTAACAATAATAACATTTCACCGTGAGGCCAAAGTCAGAACGCAGACTTGCTATAATCTAAACTGCCCAGTATTTATTTTTTTTAAGTACCAGACATGTAAACAATGATAAAAGATCATTATGTTTTAAAGGGACAGACAACAGAAACTATCTCTTATTAGACAGATGTTGGAGTTAGCAAAAATTTTAGTTCAAGGAACTAAAAATAAAAAGTTTGATAATGATTCAATGAAGATAAAATCTTAATGAAAAACATTTTATTGAGAAAAATGTAAATTTTTGAATTTAAATAAATGATTTGAATTTAGAAGCACAATAACTAAAGTGAAAATTCACTAGAGGCACTTGGGCAGTTTTGCAGTAACAGAGAAAAGATTTCAAAAATTACAAATTGTTCACTCTGAAGATCAGAGAAAGAAATGAAAGAAAAATTACATGACCCAGAGATCAGTGGTACAAAATCAAGTGTTAGATGATAAGAAACAGTAAAAGAGAAAAAAATAACAAATACATATTTGAAGTAATAATGATGGCCAAAACTTCTTAACATACGAACCTAAGGACATCAATGAATTCTGACTAAGATAAATACAGAGATGCACACATAGGCACATCACAAACTATTAAAAGATGAAGAAAAAAGAATCTTCAGAGTAACAAAGGAAAAGTGGTTCTTCCTGTATAAGAGGTATACAGATAAATGCTGACTCATCAAAAACAATGAAGGCCAGAAAGTAATAGAATAACATATTCAAAGTTGCAAAAGAAAATAAAAACCATCAACCAAGAATTTGATAGCCAGCAAAATTATTCTTTAAAAATGAAGGTGAAGTGGAGCACCAGCTACCTGCTGTTGCCTGGAAGTTCACTGTGACAGTACCTACAGGTTTGATTACACATGGCTGCTGCCTTTTTGAGACAACTGCCAGGCCCCACAGGACCCCTGGCCAGACTGATTGAGTCCCATTTCCAGGATCCCTCAGCCCGACCAATCACTCCCTGCCTCTGGGGTCCTCACATCGACTGACTGCTCGCTGCTGCCAGGACCCCTAGACCAACTGACTGCGCCGCATCACCAGGACCCCAGACCCACTGATTACACCCAGCCTCCAGGATCCCACAACCACACCAATCACACCCGACCTCCAGGACCCCTGCCTGACCAACCACACCCCGCCTCTAGGACCTCCTGCTGACCACCACCACACCCTGAGCTGCAGCTCCCCATTTGCCAACACATTTTGAAGCCAGAGCAGTCATCCTGGATAATCCTGGAAGCCATAGCTCCAATCTTTAGGTGGGGAAAATCCCATCCTCAGATGCCTGCTGGAGACCTGAAGCACATTGTCAGGTACCTCTCCTGCATCAGGCTACTGAACACTGGGAGGTTTCATTACTATATGACTGTTATACTGTAGATTTTCTTTTTTCTCCTTATTGAAAAATCTTAAGTTTTTATTTCTTTACTTTTCTTGCTCTCTTTTCCTTTTGTTTACCTGTTCCCTCAGAGTCTCTTTCTTCCTTTTTTGCATGCTAATATCCAATTTCTTTTGATTACACTCTCACCCTTTCTATTATCTAGAACTTCTGTATATTTTTTTCTCATCCCATTAACAGCCACATTCTACATCCCTCTGCATCCTCCTTGTCCTCCATTTGAAACTGCTGACATAATTGCAAATTTATTTGTTTTACTGAAGATAATATTTGAACTCATTCTGTTTATTATGACAATTTTGTTATTGTCCTCATAGGGACTATTTGGTCTAGGATTGCATAGTGTCTGAATTGGGCACTGCTAATATTGATCTCCCCTTAAAGAAAGGATTTTGGAAACCTATAGGGCCACTATAAGCCTATAGGGGGAAATCTGTAATACCCCAGATCTGCACTGCTAGAGGGGAAGATACATGAACAACATGAAAAAACAAGAGAAGAAAATGATCCAAACAAATCTAGATTCTATATTAATAGAATCCAATGACAGTATGTTAGAAGAAATGTCAGAAAAGGACTTCAGATTATACATGATTAAGATGATTCGTGAAGCAAAGGATGTGATAAGAGAGCAAATGCAGGCAATGAATGATAATACCAATAAGCTGAAAGAGCAAGTGCAGGAAGTAAAAGATTATTTCAACAAAGAGATAGAGTCTCAAAAAAAAACAAAAACAAAAAACAAACGGAAATCCTTGAAATGAAGGAAACAATAAACTAAATAAAAACTCAATGGAAAACATCATCAAAAGACTAGACCACTTGGAAGACAGAACCTCAGACAATGAAGATAAAATATTTAATCTTGAAAATAAAGTTGCCCAAACAGAGAAGATGGTAAGAAATCATGAACAGAATCTCCAAGAACTATGGGACATCATGAAAAGACCAAATTTAAGAATTATTGGGATTGAGGAAGGCACAGAGATACAAACCAAAGGAATGAACAACCTATTCAATGAAATAATATCAGAAAATTTCCCAAACCTGAAGAATGAAATGGAAAATCAAATACAAGAGGCTTACAGAACACCAAAATGCACAAAATCACAACAGGTCCACACCAAGGCACATTATATGAAAATGCCTAACATTCAAAATAAAGATAGGATTTTGAAGGCCACAAGAGAAAAGCATCAGATTACATATAGGGGGAGACCAATACGGATAGTAGCCGACTTCTCAACCGAGACTCAAAAGCTAGAAAGGCCTGGAACAATGTATTTCAAGCTCTGAACAAGCTCTGAAAGAACATGGTTGCCAACCAAGAATCCTGTACCCAGCAAAACTTACCTTCAGATTTGAAGTTGAAATAAAATCCTTCCATGATAAACAAAAGTTAAAAATTTACAAATAGAAAATCTACACTACAGAATGTTCTCAACAAAATATTCCATGAGGAGGAAATGAAAAACAACAATAGAGGTCAGCAAAGGGAGGAACTACCTTAGAGAAAAACCACTCAAAGAGAAACCAAGTCAACTTGAAAACCAAAAATAAGCCAAATGACTGGGAATACAAATCATATCTCAATAATAAGCCTGAACATTAATGGCCTAAACTCATCAATCAAAAGACATAGACTGGCAGAATGGATTAAAAAGAAAGACCCAACAATATGCTGCCTGCAAGAGACTCATCTCATAGAAAAAGACATCCACAGACTAAAGATGAAAGGATGGTAAAAAATCTATCACGCACATGGACTCAGTAAAAAAGTGAGGGTTTCCATCCTTATATCAGATAAAGTGGACTTCAAGTCAAAGGTACTCAGAAGGGATAAAGAAGGACATTTCATACTGCTTAAGGGAAACATAAATCAGGAAGACATAACGATAGTAAATATTTATACCCCAAATAATGGTGCATCCCTGTACATCAAACAAATCCTTCTCAATTTCAGGAATCACATAGACCACAACACAATAATTCTGGGTGACTTTAATGCACCGCTGTCACCACTAGATAGATCTTCCAAACAAAAACCAACCAAAGAAACCATAGAACTCAATAACACATTCAATGACCTAGACTTAAAAGACATATATAGAATATTCCATCCATCAATGAGCGGGTTCACTTTCTTCTCAGCAGCACATGGAACCTTCTCGAAAACAGACCATATGTTAAGCCACAAAGCAGCCCTTAGGAAATGCAAAAAACTAGAGATACTGCCTTGTGTTCTATCACATCATAATAGACTGAGAATAGAAATCATTGACATAATAAAAAACAGAAATTACTCCAACACCTGGAGACTAAATAATATGCTACTGAATGAAACACGGATAACAGAAAACATCAGGGAGGAGATAAAGAAATTCTTAGAGGTCAATGAGAACGACAATACAACATATCAAAATCTCTGAGACACTATGAATGCGGTACTAAGAGGAAAATTCATTGCATGGAGCACATTCCAGAAAAGAATGAAAAGTCAACAACTAAATGACCTAACATTACAGCTCAAAGCCCTAGAAAAAGAAGAACAGAATAACAGCAAAAGTAGTAGAAGACAGGAAATAATTAAAATCAGAGCTGAAATCAATGGAATTGAAACAAAAGAAATAATCAAAAAATTGACAAAACAAAAAGTTGGTTCTTTGAGAAAGTAAACAAAATAGACAAACCCTTAGTCACACTAACAAAGAGGAGAGAGAAATCTCAAATTTCTAAAATTTGTTATGAAAAAGGAAAGAGCATGACAGACATCACTGAGATACATAACATAATGAGAGGCTACTTTGAAAATCTGTATTCCAACAAAATAGAAACTACCAAAGACATTGACAAATTTCTAGAGACATATGCTCCTCCCAAACTGAACTAGGAGGACATATACAATTTAAATAGATCAATATCAAGCAATGAAACAGAAGAAGTCATTAAAAATCTACCATCCAAGACAAGCCCAGGCCCAGACAGATTCTCAGCCGAGTTCTACAAGACCTTCAAAGAAGAACTCATTCCAATACTTCTCAAAGTATTCCAGGAAATAGAAAAGGAGGGTACCCTACCGAACTCATTCTATGAAGCTGATATCACCCTTATACCCAAATCAGGAAAAGACACATCAAGGAAAGAAAAATTTAGACCAATATCCTTGATGAATATAGATGCAAAGATCCTTAACAAAATATTGGCAAACCGTATCCAAAAACATATTAAGAAAATCGTGCACCACAATCAAGTGGGGTTCATCCCTGGAATGCAAGGATGGTTTAACATCCGTAAATCAATAAACGTAATCCACCATGTCAATAGACTTAAGGATAAGAGTCATATGGTTATTTCAACTGACGCAGAAAAAGCATTTGAAACAAAATACAACACCCCTTCATGCTCAAAACACTAGAAAGAATAGGGATAGTGGGAACATACCTGAACATTGTAAAGGCTATTTATGCTAAGCCCATGGCCAACATCATTCTTAATGGAGAAAAACTGAAACCATTCCCTTTAAAACAGGAACAAGATAGGGATGTCCTCTTTCACCACTTCTATTCAACACTGTACTCAAAACTCTAGCCAGAGCAATTAGGCAGACCAAAGAAATTAAAGGGATATGAATAGGAAAAGAGGAACTTAAGCTGTCACTATTTGCTGATGACATGATTCTATATTTAGAGGATCCAAAATACTCCTCCAGAAAACTTCTAGACCTCATCAGTGAATTCAGCAAAATAGCAGGCTATAAATCAACACGCATAAATCTAAAGCATTTTTATACACAAGCGACGGAAAACAGCTGAAAGGGAAATGAGGAAAACAACTCCATTTGCAATAGCCTCAAAAAAATAAAATACTTGGGAATCAATCTAACCAAAGACGTAAAAGATCTTTACAATGGAAACTACAAAACACTTAAGAAAGAAATTGAGGAAGACCTTAGAAGATGGAAAGATCTCCCATGTTCTTGGATAGGCAGAATTAGTATTGTCAAAATGGCCATACTACCAAAAGTGCTATACAGATTCAATGCAATTCCAATTAAAATCCCAATGATGTACCTTACACATATGGAGCAAGCAACCGTGAAATTCATCTGGAAGAATAAGAAACCCAGAATAGCTAAAGCAATCCTTAGCAGGAAGAATGAAACAGGGGGTATCGCAATACCAGAACTTCAACTATACTACAAAGCAATAGTAACAAAACGGCATGGTATTGGCACAATAGACAGGAAGAACAATGGTACAGAATAGAGGACACAGACATGAACCCAAATAAATACACTTTTCTAATACTAGACAAAGGTGCCAAAAATATGCAATGGAGAAAAGATAGCCTCTTCAACAAATGGTGCTGGGAAAACTGGAAATCCATATGCAACAGAATGAAACTAAACCCCTATCTCTCACCCTGCACAAAACTCAACTCACAATGGATCAAGGACCTTGAAATCAGACAAGAGACCCTGCATCTTATAGAAGAAAAAGTAGGTCCAAATCTTCACCTTGTTGGCTTTGGATCAGACTTCCTTAACAGGACTCCCATAGCACAAGAAATAAAAGCAGGAACCAACAACTGGGATAGATTCAAACTAAAAAGCTTTTTCTCAGCAAAGGAAACTATCAGCAATGCGAAGAAAGAGCCTACAGAGTGGAAGAATATCTTTGCCACTCATACTTCAGATAGAGCACTAATTTCCAGAATATATAGAGAACTCAAAACACTCTACACGAAGAATACAAATAACCCAATCAACAAATGGACTAAGGATAGGAATAGACACTTCACTGAAGAAGATCTACAAGCAATCAACAAACATATGAAAAATGTTCACCATCTTTAGTAATAAGAGAAATGCAAATCAAAACTACACTAAGATTCCATCCCACCCCAATCAGAATGGCGATTATCAAGAATACAAGCAACAATAGGTGTTGGAGAGGATGTGGGGAAAAAGGTACACTCATACATTGCTGGTGAGGCTGCAAATTAGTGCAGCCACTCTGGAAAGCAGTGTGGAGATTCCTTAGAAAACTTGGAATGGACCCACCATTTGACCCAGCTATCCCACTCCTCGGCCTATACCCAAAGGACTTAAAATCAGCATACTACAGAGATACAGCCACATCAATGTTCATAGCTGCTCAATTCACAATAGCCAGACTGTGGAACCAACCTAGATGTCCTTCAGTTGATAAAAGGATAAAGAAAATGTGGTATATATATACAACGGAATATTACTCAGCTATAAAGAATAATAAAATTATGGTATTTGCAGGCAAATGGATGAAATTGGAGAATATCATGCTAAGTGAGATAAGCCAATCTCAAAATTCCAAAAGACCAATGATCTCACTGATAAGCGGATGATGACACATAAGGGGGGATGGGGGGGGCAGAAATGGAGGAAGAAGGAACTGTATAGAGGGAAGAGAGGGGTGGGAGGGGTGGGAGGGGTGGGGGGGAAGGAAAAAAATAACAGAATGAATCAAACATCATTACCCTATGTCAATGTATGATTACACAAATGGTATGCTGTTACTCCATGTACAAACAGAAACGTGTCCCATTTGTTTAAAATAAAAATAAATTTTAAAAAATGAAGGTGAAGACAGAGATTTCATTGTTAATAGGTCAATCTTACTAAAGGAAATAATTAAGATCTAAGATCTAATGGGCCAGATAAATGACTATAACTCAAATCCAGAGAAAAAAATATGAAGAATGCCAAATTTGTAAAAATATAAATATTAAAAATACTGCAAAAATTTTTTATCTCAAACTTCTCTTACCTTTCTTAAAAGGCATTAGAATATATATGTAATAACGATAACAATCTATTGCTAGATTTATAAGAAATAGATGTAACAACATATTCTGATCATACTAACACAAAGGATGATGGAGGAAATAGAGGAAATTTTCAACAGTGAGTAAAATTACATTAATATTATACTGAAGTACACTGTGATGAGTTAAGGGGCACACTGTAATTCCCAGAACAACCACTAATAAAACATCAAAAAAATGGTAAAAAGAGAAATTAACAAAAGGTTCTAAATAGAACAAAAATATTTATTTAACACAAAAGATGGCAAACACAGGAGAAACGAAAAAGACATGAGATAAATAGAAAACAAAAATCAAACTGCATGTATAAATCCAACATTGTAATTATAGAAAATGTTGCAAAAAATTCTCTACCCAAAAGGCAAAGAATATCACACTTGAAAAACAAGTTAACCAGGTGAAGTGGAACATGTCTGTAATCTCACTCGCTCAGGAGCCTGAGGCAGGAGGATTGGAAATTCAAAGCTAGTCTCAGCAACTTAGCAAGGCCCTAAGCAACTCAGTGAGACCCTGTCTCCAAATAAAATACAAAATAGGTCTAGGGATGTGGCTCAGTGGTTAAGTGGCCCTGAGTTCAATCCCTGGTGGGGGAAGGGAGGGGGCAAAATTAAAGAATATTCTGTCTGTAAAAGACAAACCTTCGATTCAGAGACACAAATATGTAAAAAAGAAAATCTTTAAAGAAGCCAGAGGGAGGAAATAGCTTAACTACAGAAAAACAAAAATAAAAATTACAGAGAATTTCTCATCAGAATCCATGCAAGCAAGAAGAGAAAGGAGTGAAATATTTAGGCATTAAAAGAAAAAAAAACAGATCAACCTAGAATTCTATATCCAGAAAATGGTTCTTCAAAGAATAAAGAAAACAAAGGCAATTTAGTGCTGGCAAACTTACCTTCCAAGAATGTTTAGACAAAACGAAAGTTGTGTCAATCAAAACCTCAGTCTATATAAAAAGCATTAGTAAATGAATAAATGAAACTATTTAGTATTTCTTATTCCTACTTAAAATTAACTGCTTAAGTCAATAATAGAAAAACATAATGAAACCAGATACAAAAACTGCATATTGTGTGTTTCCATTCATAGGAATGTCAAGAAAATGCCAGATTATGAAACAGAAAGCAGATCAATGATCAACTGGGACTTGTGATGGGATCGAGCTGGACTGCAAATGGATTAAAAGGACTATTTTGGTGAGAGGAAAATGTTCTACAATTGAATTTGGGTAATAATTGCCAAACTATATACATTTTCTAAATATCACTGAAGTTTGCACTTACAGTAGATGAATTTTATGGTATTTAAATTATATCTCAACAAAGTCAGTCTAAAACAAAAGATAATGGTAGGTAGAAGAAAGTACATTGGAGATTGGGTAAAACTAATGGTAGTGCCAACTGCTGGAAAGAAAGCATACTGATAGACAAAAACACAAAAGACAGCAAGTGTCTTAAAAGTCACAACAACCCTGAACTTATCCATCCTGCTCTTACATTAAGGGAGGGAGGCATTAAAAATAAAACACCACTTGTTTAAACCACTGTCTATGAGGTTTTTACAACAATGTCTAACAAGAGCCTCTTAGAGTATTTGCAAGCAAGAAAGAGATGGAGGGAGGGAGAAAAGATGATGAAGAAAACAAAGGACAGGCGAGAGAGGAAAAGGAGGAGACAGGGAAAGCAGGCAAAAATTTAGAGAACACAAGAATCAGTAAAAATGAAAAAGAAAAATTTTATGTGAGAGAGAACCACACATCAGAATAATAAATATAAACAGAATAAACTTATCTATTAGAAAGAAAAAAATCAATTAGATTTGAACTAAAAATCTCTCCTATGAAGTGTTTCAGTGAAAAAAGAATGGCTATAATTTTCATTAAGGTTTTTCAAGTCCAGAGAACTTCCTCAACAGAATTTTGATTCTTCTGATTCAAGAAATGGTTTTGGAAGTGAATAAAATACATACAACCGGAAAGTACAGATGAATGGACACTTAACATTATAAGTTTATTTTAAACAAACCTAAATTTTAATAAAAATAAACCATAGGAAACATAACTTAAGGATTCTTATATTTCTTTCCATATAAATGTTCAATTCTATATTTTAATGTTACAAAAAAACCTTATACTCTAAGCTATTCAGGGACAGAATATTTAAACTGAACTTTGTCCTGGCTAATAGCATCAACTACCAATTGTTTTAGCTAATGCAATACTTAGCGTGACTTCAGTTGGATTAGGT
This sequence comes from Sciurus carolinensis, assembly GCF_902686445.1. NCBI lineage: Eukaryota > Metazoa > Chordata > Mammalia > Rodentia > Sciuridae > Sciurus > Sciurus carolinensis. Next base: position 110,857,176 of record NC_062219.1, on the reverse strand, counting down.
CTTAAGATATTTTTCATCATTTTTTAAACTTTACACCTCCTAAGATAGAATCTTACCAATCACAACTTTGAGGTAAGCAAGAAAGAACTGCACACTGAGCATCACTGACAAACATTTAAACATTAAAACTTAGCACTCTGGAGAAATATACAAGGCCCACCAAGTTAGGGCTTTTCATAATTGTCTGTAGAAACAAATCAGAAAAAATACAAAAGATGTTGCATAGCCAAGAAAGAATCACATAAAATTAGTGTGCTTCCTGCAGCAATCCAACAAAAATACCACTTCTTTGAATAGAGGTTCTGAATATATTATGCATGCAAGAATAATATGTTTCATCAATTAACTTCTCGAAAGTAGTTTCAAAAATGGGACCACGCTTCAAGAATCAAAATGATGAATATTTGAGATGAAAATACATTAAAATTTATCTACCAGGGCTTGGATTGTAGCTCAGGGTACAGCACTTGCCTAGCATATGTGAGGCACAGGGGTTTGATTCTCAGCGCCACATATAAATAAATAAATATCCATTAACATCTAAAAAACATTTTTAAAAAAATCTATCAAAAGGTGACCTAATATTAACTTATGCATGCCTTTTGCCAGAATATACGTCAAATCACTTTGATTCACAGAATTCTCTTTCAAAAAAGTTTCTTCATATTAAACTTCTAATTCAGTTTCTTGTGTTACAGAACACTCTATAATGATATTTTATTTTGAATTAAAAAGTAAATTAAAATGTAGGAAAGATACCCTGGCCTGAATTGCTTTGGAAACATAAAACTTCCTGATTTAAAAAAAAAATTTAAGTTGAAGATGACACAATACTATTATTTTATTTATTTGTTTCTTGTGGTGCTAAGGATCGAACCCAGTGACTCACCTGCGCTCGGCAAGTGCTCTACCACCGAGGCACAACCCCAGTCCAAGCTTCCTGATTTAAAAAAAAAAAAAAAAGAAAGAAAGAAAAAGAAAAAATTAAGAGTAAGAGCAAGAGAGGAAAAATGGGAAAATTCAGTACAGATTCAGTAGTTATTCTTGGAAGAATTACTTTATAATACCAAATGCTATATATTAGTATAAAAATGTAAAGTTAAAAGAAAATAGAGCAAACAACTTATAATGTAAATATCATAAATAATAGATATTTTAAGGCAAGGTATCATTTAATTTGAAAGATGCTATATGTTCAAAAAACAAGAAGAAATAAAGATCATGGGCCTGAAAAATGTTTTGAAAAGATTCATGAGATTTAAAATGGAAAATAGTATTTTAAAATACTATTTACATGACAAATGTGAACTGTTCTTCTCTACCTCTTAAGTTGACCACATGACTTCTTTGCCAATGATAAATAGGCAGAAGTGACAAAATGTGCCAGTTAAAAGCCCAAGCCTTAGAAGGATTTAAGAGGACTTCTGGAGACCACAGTCATCACCAAAAATAATAGCACACCTTTAGGGCAGCCCTTTAATCCAAACACAAAAATGAAAGTCATGTGGAGTACAACCCACCCAGCTACCTGTACATCTGCAATGAACAGGAGAAGCTCCAACTTATATACAAATAATTGTTCCCCCCAAACTGTAGGATATTTCCTGTGTAGCAATAGCAAAAGGAATTGCAGGTATATTGTTCTGACATCAATGTTCAAACATCAACAATATAAAATTAGCTCTCCTTCCACAGGGACAAAGGCCTTGCTCCTCAAACTTACAACCAAAAACTAATAAAATCATTAAGGTACATACATTTGCCTGGTATACTAGACAGATTTTAAAGGGCCAGAGATTTTTTTTTTTTATCATTTTTTAACTTTACTGAGGTGTGTAACACATATAACACAAGCTATTTGAACTGTACCATTCCCAAGCTATGGAACCAACCTAGGTACCCTACAACAGATGAGTGGATAAAGAAAATGGGATATATATACACAATGGAATATTAGTCATAAAGAAGAATGAAATTATGGCATGTGCTGGTAAATGGACAGAACTGGAGACTTATGCTAAGTGAAATAATCCAGTCCCCAAAAAAATCAAAGATGTTCTCTCGGATATGTGGATGCTAACGCACAACAAGGGAGAGAAAATTAGAAGTTAACTGGACTAGACAAAAGGGAATGAAGGAAAGGGAAGAGGGATGGGAATACAAAAGACAATAGAATGAACTGAACATATCTTTCCTATCCTTATATATGAATACACAACCAATGTAATCTTACACCATACATAACCACAATGCTGGGATCCTAATTGGAACAAGTTATACTCATTCTGTGTATGTATAGTACTCAAAATACACGCTACTGTCAGAAAGGACAAATAATTTTTTAAAAAATTGTACCAGTCAACATTTTAGTATATTAATAGAGTTCCGTGACCAATAACACAACCTAATTTCCAGAACATTTTCATCACCCACAAAATAACATTGTACCTTCACAGCTATTACCCTATGACCCTACTTACTGGCTTCCCCAGTTTTAAATCTATATATATTGTTTCTATAGATTTGCCTTTTCTAGAGATCTCAAATAAATGAAATCATACAACATATGGTATTTTGTGATTGGTTTCATTACTTCCAAGTTTCCTAGGTCCCACCACATTTATGCTCATTCAGCAATTCAGTCCCTTTTAAAGTCAAATAATATTCCATTGTATGGCTAAATCCACACTTATTACCCATTCATTAGGTTCTGGACAGGTTCCACTCTCCAGGTTACTTTTTGATTATGAATAATGTTACCAAGAAAATTCTTGTAAAAAATTTTATGAGGACTTCATAATTTCATTTCTCTTCATTCAGCTTCATTGGGAATGGAACTATTGGGTCATATGGTAAATCTATGCTTAAACTTTTGAGGAACTGCCAAAACATTTTCCAAAGAGGCTGCACCATCTTAGATTCCCATCAAAAACTTAAAGAGGGCTCCAGTGTCTCTACATCATCTCTTGTTATCTGTCTTTGATTCTGGTTATCCTATTAGGTATGAAGTAGCCTATCACTGTGGATTTCATTTGTATTTCCCTGAGGGCTAAGGATGATAAGCATCTTTTCATGTGTCTACTGGTCATTTGTAAATATTCTTTGAAGAAATGTCTATTGAGTTACTTTGACCATTTTTTAATTGGCCTATTTACTGTTGATTTGTAAGAGTTCTTTATAAATGACTTACCAGATGTAAGCATTTACCAAACACATGACTTGCAAAAACTTTCTCCTATTCTGAGTTCTTTTACTTTCTTGATGACATTCTTTAAAGCATAAGAACTTTTAATTCTGATGAAAGTCCAATTTTCTTTTTCTACCCTGTGCTTTTAGTATCATATCAACAATGTACCATTAATATAAAGTCATGACATTACTTCTGTATTTCTAAGAACTGTATTATTTCATTTAGATTTATGACTCATTCTGAGTTAGTTTTTGAGTGTGGCACAAGAGTACAAATTCTTTCCTTTGCATGTGTCCTACCACCAGTTATTGAAATAGTAATTCTTTTTCCATTGGAATGTTTCAGAACCATGGTCAAAAAAAAATCAACTGATTTTAAATATAAGGGCTTACTACTGGACTCTGCATTCCAGTCCACTGACCTATATGTCTCTCTTTATGCCAGTACTACCCCATGTTGATTACTGTAGTTTTATAGGAAGTTTTAAAAATCAATAAATGTTAGCTCTCCAACTGTGTTCTTTGTCAAGGTTGTCTTTCTTTTAATGTTGTTTTGTAGTTCAGGGTACAAGTAATTTACTTCAATTCATGTTATCCTTTTTGACGCTATTTTGAATGGTATTCTTAATTTCATTTTCAGACTGTTCACTGCTAGTGTACAGAAGCTCAACAGATTTTTGTGCATTCATCTTATATCCTGGAACCTTGAACTTACTTATTAGCTTTAATTATTTGTGTATTTCTTAGAATTTTCTATCAACAAGATCCTGTCATTTGCTAACAGTTTTACTTCTTCCTTTCTAATCTGACTGCCTTTTTGTTTCATTCTGTTTCCTGATTTCCCTGGCCAAAAACTCTAGCATAATGCCAAGGAGAAATGATGAGAGAGAAGACATTCTTTTCTTGTTCCTAATCTTGGGGTGGGGGTGGGGTCTTTTAATTCATTAACCTAAGTATGATGCAGCCATGGGGGTTTTGTGGATTTTTTAAATCACTTATTTTTTGGTCCTATTTTATTGATATGGTTATTATACTAACTGATTCTCAGATATTAAACCAAATTTCTATTCCTGGGATAAACCCTACTTGGTCTTGGTATATAATCTTTTTTATGTGTTCCTAGTATTCTGTTGAGAATTTAGGGGGCCTACAGTCACAAGAAATATTAGTTTGTAGTTTTCTGGTGATTCCCATTTTGGGTATCATGGTAGTACTTCATAAAATGAACTGATAAATGAGAAACAGGAGAAATCAATGAAAAGGAATTATAAGGGAAGATTCTAAAATGAAGGGGATATTCTGTTTCTTGGTCTTCATGCTGGATTCATAGATATGTTCAATTAGAGGAAATTCATTGAGCTATTTATTCATGATTTGTGTTCTTTTTGAGGTTTATGTTTTACTTTATCAATTGTTTTTAGAAAACAGAAAAAAACCTATGAAATATTTTAAATTTTTTCTTATAAAAATTTTTTTAAAGTATACATTAGACATTATACAAAATGACTGTCAGTACTCATCTAAATTGTCATGGTCCTGAAAGACAGGAAAAGAATAAGCAACAGTCACAGATTGGAAGAGACTATGACAGAATCTATAAATGCAATGTAGGATGCTATACTGATTCACAGAAGGATAAAAACTAATGAATTTTAAATAAGTATGCAATTGAGTTAATAGTACTGTTTTAAAATGCCATGTCATGGATTTCATAATTATACTGTGGTTAATATTGGGAATAGCTGAGTGAAGAGTACACATGAATTCCTTAATATTACTTTTGTAACTGAAAGGTTTAAATCATTTCAAAGTAGAAAAATAAAATAAAATAAATATTGCTTTATCACTAAATACTTAGTAAAATATTCTGTGCATTAGGAAAAAAAAAACAAGCTAAATTATCTTCTTCCAACTTCTTCCTAATATTATCTGCCACCTATCTAGTTCCCTTTTATAAGAGGACAAAAATACTATGTTCTTGTATATGCTTCCAGAGATATTCTTTTATGTTCATGTAAGCCTATGTATATAATGGGTATGTACTTTATTTTCCCCCAAGAAATAGCAGTTTCATAAAGAAAATAGTCATAATTTTATGTTAAGAATGCATGAGAGCTTCTGCAAGAGATACTTGTTTCACTACATATATCATACCAAAAATTTAAACATACTCAAATACATAAAATAGCCTAAAATTAAAAAAAAACAACTGTTTGAATAAACATATATGCAGGTATATAAATAGTATAATAGAGCACAACTAAGTGGAACCTCTGCCTGATACATAGGTATCACTTAATACTCAAAATTTTAATGTGGGGAAAAAAACTATGCAGCTTTTTAAAGTTATAATAAGAAAATATATTTACCAGCACAAAAATAAATTCATACTTACTAAATTTTAATAAGAAAAAAAAACAAAATCTCAGCTATAAAAACATTTACAATATGATCAATACTATGTAAATGAAAAAGAAAACTATGTACAGAAACAGTAATTATTCATGTCTTTGTTGTGCTGGGAGATGTGACATACACTGAAAATAATGGGCTACATTCTACATCTCTCCATGTATCTTAGCCTTTTCAGTGTCATTTTTCTATTCCTCTCATTAAAGAGAAGTGTCTATCTCCCAACCCTTGGACCTTACGTTACAAAGAAACAGAGGCTTACATCACAGAGTCCTTAAATATCTAGAATTAATCCTACTTATATGTCTGGAACCCTCATACTAAAATACATGTACATATGTGGGTTTGTCTCTACATCCTCTATTCTGTACCAATGATCTACCTGTCTATTTTGGTTCCAATACTATGCCATTTTTGTTACTACTGCTCTATAGTAGAGTTGAAGGTCTGGTATTGTGATACCTGCTGCCTCACTCTTCCTGCTACGGATTGCTTTAGTAATTCTGGGTCTCTTATTCTTCCAAATGAATTTCATGATTGCTTGCTCTATTCAGGCACCAGTAAAAGTAGATGAAAATGAATGGGCCAGATACTCCTTTTCTCTACTACCAATAAACCTTCCATCACAAATGGATCTTAAAGGTTAGAGAACCTCCAAAAATGTAGTGATATATGATGAAGTAATAATCATTCAAGCAGACAGAGATCACATGTTTCAGACTAGATCATTAGTCTACAGGGGCTCACGAGAACAACATTTTGGGGAGAATTACAAGAGAGATTTACAAAGAACATTCCATATACTATTCTGATCTATCATTAGGAAATAAAAATTAGTATTTGAGTCTAAACAGTTCTTTTTCTACATATGGTACAAAATGCAAATCACAAACTGAACATGTTAAGTTGCCTTTCAAAAGTTCCATCATTAATTTTACTCCAAGAGAGTATTTATAACTATGAAAATAAGCGAGTATGAATATATAATTTGAAAATGTTTGGGTACAGAAAAAAATTACTTAAGCAAAATGTCAAATGACTTCATCTTCTTTTGGAAAATGACCTCATTATGACAATTGTCTGATCAACTAACGTCCAAAGCCACTAACAGTAGCTTACAGTCACAGCTGTTACTTTTTCTAACAAGTAAATATTGATTCCCTTTTAAATGGCATTTCAAAAGAACTAATGATTTCTTCAAAGTACTAAAATTTATGAGCAATAATTACACTCACAGTATAATGAGAAGTCTGTGACTTATTCAATAAAGATGATTATAAAAAAATGACAGAATAATCGGCTGAAGACTAGCATTCTTGGACAATAAGCACACATATTTTTTTAGGAGCACTGTAAATCACTTATGAATAACGCAATAAACACAAAAAGTGCTTATTCTGACCTTCAAATAACTTTTAAAAGAATTAACTGACAGAAATATGATATAGAATTTCTGATGCCTTATCACAAAAACCACATGAATATTTTAATGTTATTCTTGGAAATTTTTAAATAACTCATAAAATTTAACACTCAGATTTCAAGTATAATAGAAAAAACTGTTAATTAAAACTGTTTAAAATTCTTCTTTGTATTAGCACTTACTAACACTTATTAACACTTATTAAAAAGTTTTAAAATGACTTTTACATTACTACCAGAACAACTGATTAAACCAAATTATACTACATTAGCACAATGGAATACCACGTACATTAAGCATTACATTATACAGAGTATTTCTGGACAATGTAAAAATGTTCAAGATATTTAATGAAAAAAAACTGAGGTAAACTGTTTACATGAAGTTTACATTTACCTGTGCATATGTGTGTATGTAAATACACAAAGACAGATATACACAAAAGTTTTCAAAGTGTTAAGCTGTTATCTCCACTCTCGTCTCACATTCAACTGCCTATCTGATATTTCAACTTGATTATCTGAATCCCACTCCTTGGTCTATACCCAAAGGACTTAAAATCAGCATACTACAGAGATACAGCCACATCAATGTTCATAGCTGCTCAATTCATAAAAGCCAGATTGTGGAACCAACCTAGATGCCCTTCAATTGACGAATGGATAAAGAAACTGTGGTATATATATACAACGGAATATTACTCCGCCATAAAGAATGATAAAATTATGGCATTTGCAGGCAAATGGATGAAATTGGAGAATATCATGCTAAGTGAGATAAGCCAATCTCAAAAAACCAAAAGAAAAATGATCTTGCTGATAAGTGGATGATGACACATAATGGGGGGTGGGAGGGGTTAGTGTTAGGGTTAGAGTTAGGGTTAGGGAGGGGGCAAGAATGGAGGAAGAATTGTATAGAGGGAAAAGAGGGGTGGGAGGGGTGGGGGAAGCGAAAAAATAACAGAATGAATCAAATAACATTACACTATGTAAATTTATGATTACACAAATGGTATGCCTTTACGCCATGTACAGAGAAACAACATGTATCCCATTTGTTTACAATAAAAAATGGTTTGAATAAAAAATAAATAAATAAAAATTTTAAAAAAGACAAAAAAAACTCAATTACTGATCACAGAGCCCGCCCGACCGCCACACCCAGGTCAAAGGCCATCACAAAGCCTGCCCGCCTGCCCCACTACTCCTGAGGGACACTGCACTAGCCTCTGTGCTGACTCAGCACACCCTCCCTGGGGCTCCCCAGCTTCTTTGGAGCACGAATTTTAATTACTCCTGAGGGCGTGGCCATCAGCATCAGAAGGGCGGCTCCCTTCCTGAGACACCTATAAGAGACTGGAGGCCCTTTGACAGGACTCAGGATTCAAGAAGAGGAGGTACTGAGAGACTTGGGACCAACTCAGAGCCGCCGGGTGAATCTCTCCCACTGGGCGAGGCTCCCTGGACAGGGCAGAATGCATGCAACTTTGTGGAGTAGAGTTGCCCAGTAAGACTCCCCTACTGGAGCTGTAAACCCGGACAAACAGGAGCATTGCAGAGGAGGACCGCTCAGCGAGAGGCTTCGGTGCAGAGCGAGGGTCCCAGGCCCGGGTGGCAGGACAGGACCACAGGCAGCTTCTCAGAGGAGGGTCGCCCAGGGAGAGACTTCAGCACAGGGCGAAGCTCCCTGGCCCAGGCGGTGGGTACAGTCCCCAGGGAATGATGCACAGCAAGAATTCCCCACCCAGTGAGTCTTCCCCACCGGGCAAGGTTTCCCCACCAGAAACACAAGCCCAGACCAGCCATGATCCAGTCCGAAGTCTAGTCCCCCTTTGGCTGACCACTGGTCAGCAAGTGGAGGCACCTCTGCCCACAAGCACGGAATATACCCCACCTGAAGGCCACCACCCCTAGAGGTGCACCTTCCTTGTGGAACACTGCATCATCAAGTTCCTCCAAGACTTCAGGCTACTGAAGGCTATGAGGTAAGTTATTGGAAATCTATAGGGACACTATAGTCAACAGGGGAAATCTGCAATATCTCAGAGTTTCACTACTAGAGGGGTAGATACCTGAACAATATGAGAAAACAAGGGAAGAAAATGTCCCAAACAAACCTAGATGCTACATCAATGAAATCCAATGACAGCATGGCAGAAGAAATGTCAGAAAAGGAGTTCAGAATGTACATAATCAAAACGATCAGGGAAGCAAACGAAGAGATGAAAGAGCAAATGCAGGCTTTCAATAATCGCACCAATCAACAGTTAAAAGAGCAAATGTGGGAAGAAAAAGATCATTTTAATAAAGAGTTAGAGATACTGAAAAAACAAACAGAAATCCTTGAAATGAAGAAAACAATAAACCAAATAAAAAACTCCATAGAAAGCATAACCAATAGAATAGAACATCTGGAAGACAGAACCTCAGACATTGAAGAAAAAATATTTAATCCTGAAAACAAAGTTGAGCAAACAGAGAAGATGGTAAGAAATCATGAACAGAATCTACAAGAATTATGGGATATCATGAAAAGGCCAAATTTAAGAATTATTGGGATTGAGGAAGGCACAGAGAAACAAACCAAAGGAATGAACAATCTATTCAATGAAATAATAGCAGAAAATTTCCCAAATCTGAAAAATGAAATGGAAAATAAAATACAAGAGGCTTACAGAACATCAAATGCACAAAATCACAACAGGTTCACACCAGGGCACATTATAATGAAAATGCCTAACATTCAAAATAAAGATAGGTTTCGAAGGCCGTGAGAGAAAAGCATCAGATTACATATAGGGGGAGACCAATACAGATAGTAGCCAACTTCTCAACCCAGACTCCAAAGCTAGAAGGGCTTGGAACAACATTTTTCAAGGTCTGAAAGAAATGGATGCCAATCAAGAATTTTATACCCAGCAAAACTTACCTTCAGATTTGATGACAAAATTAAATCCTTCCATGATAAACAAAAGCTAAAAGAATTTACAAAAAGAAATCCAGCACTACAGAATATTATCAGCAAAATATTCCATGAGGAAGAGATGAAAAACAATGATGTAAATCAGCAACGGGAGGAACTGCCCTAAAGGAATAGCCTAATAAAGGAGAAACCGTGTTGTGTCAAAAAACAAAACTGAACCAAATGACCAGGAATACAAATCATATCTCAATAATAACCCTGAATGTTAATGGCCTGAACTCATCAATCAAAAGACATAGATTGGCAGATTGGATTAAAAAGAAAAACCCAACAATATGCTGCCTGCAAGAGACTCATCTCATAGAAAGAGATACCCACAGACTAAAGGTGAAAGGATGGGAAAAAACATACCATGCACATGGACTCAGCAAAAAAGCCAGAGTATCCATCGTCATATCAGATAATGTGGACTTCAAGACAAAGTTAGTCAGAAGGGAAAAAGAAGGACATTTCATACTGCTTAAGGGAAGCATAAATCAGCAAGACATAACGATCATAAATACCTATACCCCAATCAGTGGCTCATCCATGTACATCAAACAAATCCTTCTCAATTCCAGGAATAAAACAGACCACAACACAATAATACTAGGTGACTTTAACACACCTCTCTCACCACTGGACAGATCTTCCAAACAAAAACTGAACAAAAAAACCATAGATCTCAATAACACAATCAATAATTTAGACTTAACAGACATTTATAGAATATACCATCCAACAAAGAGTGAATACACTTTCTTCTCAGCAGCACATGGATCCTTCTCTAAAACAGACCACATATTATGCCACAAAGCCACTGTTAGCAAATACAAATACAAGAAGATAGGGATACTACCTTGTATTCTATCAGATCATAATGGATTGAAATTAGAAATAAATGACAGAATAAAAAACAGAAACTACTCCAACACCTGGAGATTAAATAATACACTATTGAATGATGAATGGATAACAGAAGACATCAGGGGGGAAATAAAAAAATTCTTAGAGGTAAACGAGAACAAAGACACATCATATCAAAATCTCTGGGACACTATGGAAGCAGTACTTAGAGGAAAATCGTCCACCAATCTTTTGGGCATACTGGTTAACTACCAAATACAGGATTTGCAGTTCCCATGGAAGGGCCATGATCTCTGAAGTCTCTGCATTATCACAGATGATGTTCTCTATCTTTGCAGTTCAATCTTATCTTCTTTGCTGTTCCCACAAGTTCTACCATTTGTCACACAACCCTCTTGTCTCTACACCCTCCTTCCAAACTAGGGCATCTCTGAGTCCTGAGATGCAGTGTAGCACAGTGGTTGCCGTTAGATTTAAAAGGAGAACTGTCTGAATTTGAAAACATACTCAAAACTGAACTAAATCCTATATCATCTGGACAGAGTCCACAACAGCCACACAGCTTCCCTATCTATAAACTGTGATTGATAATGGTAGCAGGACTGTTGAGCTATTAAGGAATATATATATATAAATATATATATGTATATGTATATATATTAAAATATATATATATTTAAAAATGCAATTAAGAGCTGGGGTTGTGGCTCAGTGGTAGAGTGTTCACCTAACATGTATGAGGCCCTGGGTTTGATCCTCAGCACCACATAAAAATAAAATGAAGGTATTTTATATCCACCTACAATTAAAAAATATATATATATATTTATGGGCTGGGGTTGTAGCTCAGTGGTGTAGAGTGCTTGCCTAGCATGTGTGAGACACTGGGTTCAATTCTCAACACCACATATAAATCAATCAATTAAAAAACAATAAAGGTCTATCAAAAACTAAATAAAATATTTTTAAACATATTTTTGTAAAAAGATACAATCAGCATTTTTAATAATTATAATAATTATTTAAAGAAACTATTAAAATTATAAAGGGAAGGGGCTGGGGAGGTAGCTCAGTTGGTAAAGTGCTTGCCTCGTAAGCACAAGGCCCTGAGTTCAATCCCCAGCACCACAAAAAAAAAAAAAAAAAAAAAAAAAAAAATATAAAGGGAAGAGAAAAAGACTTAGAAGAATAAGCTACATAGACTTGAAATGTTAGCTATAATTACTACCTCCCTTAAGATTCAATTTATGTATCATATCAGGACAAATATAGGTTAATTAGGTATCCCCAATTTACCACTTAACACATTCTAATATCCTTACAGCTAAGTATCATGCTATATGGAATTAAACATCCTCATTTTAGTCTCACAATAATCTTCCCTGATACATTATCACCTCTTCTAGCATTTTAGGATACTTTCTTAGCAGGAATGTAGTTTACATAAAGTCACAGAATTACTGACAGATTGAACTAGACCCTAGAAATATCAAAGGTACTGAGTCTTTCCTCTATTACACCAATGAGATCAACAAGTTGAATAAAGAGTTTTCAAAAACATTATTTTCTTACAAATTAATGTGAACCACAACCAAATTATCAGCTCATATGACCTTTCAATAATCTAACAGCAATTATAAATACACAGCATTCCTCCAGATTTCCTAGTCCCTTTAACTACCATTAAATAACATTGAAATGCCACTTCCTATCAAACTTACCAGTAGAATTAGTCCATTTCTCACTGTGGTAATAAAATAACCTGAAACTGGGCAACTTTTTAAAGAAAAGAGGTTTACTTACTCAGAGTTCTGGGAATTTAAGAACATGGCACTGCACTGGTTCAACTCTGGTTAAGAACTAATGGAGATGGTATCGCAACAGCAAGAGGACACGAAGGAAAAAGAGATAACATCTCAAGATAGGAACCCAGAGAACATTAGTTCTGGAGTTGGACTTGCTCTCATAAGCACTAATTCCAGGCCTCGGGAGAACTACCTTAATCTTTTCTGAGGGGAAGGCCTCCAATGACTTAAGGACCTTTTACTGGGCCCCACTTCTGAAAGTCCACACTAACTCTCAATACTACCACTCTAAGAACCAAGCCTCCATCATATTAACCCTTGGGGGACACAGCTCAAACCACATACAAATCATATAGCATTAGCCAAGGAAAACTCACTGTAGTTCTCTCCAATTCTCTACTCCCCTATTTAACAAAGATCTGTATTAAAAAAAGGAACAAAGGTTTGGAGATGTGGCTCAGTGGTAGAGAGTTTGCCTGGCACACGTGAGGCCCTGGAATCCTCAGCACTGCAAATAAATAAATAAATATCCATTCACAACTAAAAAATAAATAAAATCAACACAAACTGATGAGATGAGAAATCACAAAGTCACAGAAGAAAATAAGAGAAGTGGGTAACAGCTGCCTTGGATGTCACTAAAATTAAAATTCTAAATAAGTAAATTAGTCTCTGTATGCTTCCATTCCCGCATCTTTTTTAAATGGGAAAATAAGAGAACCTATTCCATGGTGTTAGTATGAGAAACAGCAGGTAGCACTTTGCTTTCTTTCAATCATTATATAGAGAAGGGGTTTACAGTCTTAACCCTACTTTTTAGATAAAGTAGGTTTACCCAATAACACTCCATTCCCAAGCTTACCCAGGTCAGAACAAATCTAAAAATGCTTTACAAACATTTTGTACACAGGTCTCTAAGTTGCAGTATTATAGAAGGAGTGGACTCTCTAGACACTAACGCATAGGGAGTTCCACTCTTATTCTTAAAAATAAAAAAAGACCATTTGCTTTCTCTCAATTTCATACTTACAATTTCCCAAATTATCAAGAGTATGTAAAAGTTTAAAACTTCAACATCTATCACCTATGCAACCCTGTGTCCAGAAAAAGCCCAGCACATAGTAGACATCTAGCACATATTTAGTGAACAATTCAATGTAAGTTGCTTACCAGTTGCTTGTATTGAGTGTATATATACACACTAAGGCTTGTAATGTTACAAACATTATCTCCTTTAATGCTCACCAATATCCTTAAAAGTATTATTGAGCCCACCTCAGATGAAGGAGCAGAAAAACAGGATAAATAACTTGCTGCAGGTCACCAAGTTGATAACATGCAAAGCCAGGACCAAAAGGTAGTTCTGACAAAATCCAAAGCTGGTACCTTTTTAAAGTCTCATTCTCTCCTCACAATAAAGTTCATTTCATTTTTATACGGATATATTAAAAAGTTTTACGAAAAGGCAGATTCTGTAATAACAACAGGTGATCAGAACTTCAGGAAGTTAAGACAAAAAGGCCATTACAGACAGAGAAACAAACAGAAGCACAAAAATGGAAGACAGCAAGAGGCAATTTTGGGAAGTGACATCTGCTACCATTAACAAACCAGCATTTAACTTAGGAGAACAGAGAGATAAGGGAGGTTTGGAAAGATTAATGAAGAGGTGGGAAAAATTGGTAAATTACTAGAGTACATAAATTCAGAGGCAGAAAGGCCAAATCATAATTCATAAGCCAAAGGGTAATGAGGTTAGATAGATAAATTGAAAAAAGAAAAAGGGATGCAGGAGGGCAAAGAACTGACAGAAATTAACAAAAATTAACAAGCCAAATAATACAAGTGCCAATCTAATTACTGGAAGAATAATGGTGCCATTAATAAATTTTTGTTTTCTACACTTCTCAACAATGTACATGTGTAAATTTTAGGATCAGGAAAAACTTTTAATTTTTAATTATATTACTTAAAAGAAGAAAACAAAGAATCCTGAGAATTAGATTTTTCACAATTAAGTCTCAGAAATTTGTGCCATGATCCACTTGTAATACATGAAAATAACTCTTTTAAAAAAATCAGAAAGGAGTCTTCTACAAGGGGTCCAAAACTATGTGAATAATATTTATTAAAATGTAATCTAACTCTTGCAAAATAACTCAAATGCCCAGACAATACATTATGAAATATACACACTACCAAAATGTCTGAAGGTTACCATTGTAGTCATTATTTTTCTAATAATATGAATGATAAAATCTGAAAACATCACATACAGCAAACTAGACATTTTTACCAAATTACTCCTTGGAGCACATGAAACATTTTTGAAACTGCCATCCTCCCCCCACCCCCCAGTTCTGGAGATTGAATCCAGGGCTTTCTGCTCTCAAAATAAGCATTCTACCAACTGAGCTATATCTCCAGCCCGCAATCTCCAGTTTTATCTTTACATTTCCTGTCAACTTTATGTTAAGCTCACAACAAATCTGCTAGGTTACCACAGAATAAAACTAATGATTCAAAAGGATGGATTCAAAAGGGTTTTTTCCCATTCTTTCGCCTTTAGTCTGTGGATCTCTTTGTATATATACACAATGGAATATTACTCAGCCATAAAGAAGAATAAAATTATGGCATTTGTTGGTAAATGGATGAAGTTGGAAAATATCATGCTAAGTGAAATAGGCCAAGCCCAAAAAACCAAAGGCTGAATGTTTTCTCTGATAAGTGCATGACAATATATAATGAGAGGGGGGAATGGGGGGAAGAGAAGAATGAAGGACTTTTGGATGGTGTAGAGGAAAAAGGGGTGGGAGGGGGTGTGGATGGAAAAACAGTAGAATGAAACAAGACAGTATTACCCTATGTACATGTATGATTACATGAATGGTATGAATCTATATTGTGTACAACCAAAGAAATGAAAAGTTGTACCCAATTTGTGTACAATGAATCAAGATGTGTCTGTAAAAATAAAAAATATTTTAATAAAAAAAAATCAAAACAAGTACACGAACTGGGATAGATTCAAACTAAAAAGCTTTCTCTCAGCAAAGGAAACTATCAGCAATGCAAAGAAAGAGCCTACAGAGTGGGAGAATATCTTTGCCACTCATACTTCAGATAGAGCACTAATTTCCAGAATATATAGAGAACTCAAAACACTCTACACGAATACAAATAACCCAATCAAAAAATGGGCTAAGGATAGGAATAGACTCTTCACTGAAGAAGATCTAGAGAAATCAACAAACATATGAAAAAATGTTCACCATCTTTAGTAATAAGAGAAATGCAAATCAAAACTACACTAAGATTCCATCTCACCCCAATCAGAATGGTGATTATCAAGAATACAAGCAACAATAGGTGTTGAAGAGGATGTGGGGAAAAAGGTACACTCATACATTGCTGGTGGGGCTGCAAATTAGTGCAGCCACTCTGGAAAGCAGTGTGGAGATTCCTTAGAAAACTTGGAATGGACCCACCATTTGACCCAGCTATCCCACTCCTTGGCCTATACCCAAAGGACTTAAAATCAGCATACTACAGAGATACAGCCACATCAATGTTCATAGCTGCTCAATTCACAATAGCCAGACTGTGGAACCAACCTAAATGTCCTTCAGGTGATGAATGGATAAAGAAAATGTGAGATATATATATATATATATATGATATATATATATATATACACACACACAATGGAATATTACTCAGCTATAAAGAATAATAAAATTATGGCGTTTGCAGGCAAATGGATGAAATTGGAGAATATCATGTTAAGTGAGATAAGCCAATCTCAAAAATCCAAAAGACCAATGATCTCACTGATAAGCAGATGATGACACATAATGGGGGATGGGGGGGGGCAAGAATGGAGGAAGAAGGAACTGTATAGAGGGAAAAGAGGGGTGGGACGGGTGGAGGGGAGGGAAAAAATAACAGAATGAATCAAACATCATTACCCTCTGTCAATTTATGATTACACAAATGGTATGCTGTTACTCCATGTACAAACAGAAACAACATGTATCCCATTTGTTTACAATAAAAATAAATTAAAAGAAAAAAGAAAAAAAAAAAACAAGTACACATGTTCTACAGAATCACATGAAGCAATGCTTTTTTTTTTTAGGAATGATCTTAAAGTGATGATTATGTAAAAACAACAGTACCAAGTTATAAATTAAATAGCTCTGAAAAGAAACAAAAAAAAAACTTAAAATAATTAAAGATACAAGACTTTAAAAGGTCTTGTTTGCACAAAAATAAGTCACATGAATAGAAAAATTAAAGTTTAACAATATGAAAATCTTATAATACCCCCACAGAAATATTAATCACTAAAATGATGCTACAGAGGCTTCTGATACATTCAGAAAATCAAATTATGGTAATTTTAAAAATTATCATGTAAATATCTACATATACATATATATGTCTCAAATACAAAAAAAATAAAATTTTCTTATCTAAAAAAAGAATTTTATGTATTTTTATGTTTTTCATATTGCCCAACATTTTGCTGGGGTTTTCCCCTGCTTGGCATATGAACATGATTTATAAAACAACAGATTCTAGCAAAAGTAGCCCTTTAACCACTAGGAGTCACTGGACATGAAATAGGTTCTCAACTGTCTCTTCTTACACTCAAACTATATCATCAAAAGTAACATATTTTAATTGCAAGAAAAGCAAAAAGGTTATACTGTAGAATTCCATAAGTCCACCCTATGATTTATCACATGTGAGTTTTCTGATATTCTTTCAAGTCTTAAAAAAAACTAAGAACAAACCTATCATTTATATTCAAGTTCAGTTTGAATTGCAAATCACATAAAGGCATCTGTACATTGCTTTGCCATATCCCAAATGATCTGTTGGCCAAGTTATTTGATTCTTGCAATCTTAAGAAGACTGGGTTCAATTCCAATGAAAAGTGTCCACATCCACTGGATGAATACAAAATTTAAAATGGAAAATAAGTATTCGCAAGCAAGTGGAAAACTGGAATCCTAGTATATCGCTGTTGGTAATGTAACATGTTGTAGCTTCTTTGGAAAAGAGCTGGGAGTTGTTAATAAATTAAAAACAGAATTAGTATATGATCCAATACTGCACTCCTAGATGTTATCAGTGTTATCCTAGGTGTTATGACAGTCTCTGTTACCAGTAACTGTTTAGTGGTGGGGGAATAGAAAGTGACTGCTTAATGGGTTAAGAGTTATCTCATGGGTTGATGAAAAAGTTCTGGAACTAGATGGTAGTGATATTTAATTTTACATTATGGTAAATTTTGATTATATACATCTAATCACAATTTTTCAAAGTAGAGGAGGAAGCCTTAGTTAGGTCAAGTTCCTGAGAAGTAAAATCTAAGACACCTCTTTACATAAAATTGAAGGAGAGTTCTTAGGTGAAAAAAAAAAAAAAAATTTCAAGGAAGTGGATAAGGTAACAATGTTGTTCAAGTCAACTCTGACCTCAAACTGATCCCAGAGGAAGCTCTGCAATCTAAATGGAATCAGGCTTGAAATAAATCCCTTATATCTCACATCAGACAATCACTGGCTACAGGTCCCCACCCACCTCCTAGAAAAGTGGTGAGGTGTCTCTGGGCGGTGTTAAGAACTCAGAGCTGTGAGTCACCAATTCTACAGATGAGGGATAAGCAGATACACCATCCAGGTAAAATGAACCTGGGTGGGGTACCTACTACAAAGAAGAAAACACAACTTAAAATTAAGTGACTTACCTACAGATCACATAGCAACTACAAATTCGAGTATGAAATTAACTCTCTTTACCTTGTAACTCAAGCACTTTTCCATTCCACCTTTGCATGGCTCTCAACTATTAAAACACAATGTAAGGGGTATGTCTCCCTCCTATTCTTATCCCTTTGTTTTCCTCCTTGACTGTAGTTTTGAGTTTCTGTTTAATTGTCTTGGATGTTTGGGGGTCATTGTTTGTTTTGGGGGCTGGAGAGAAGGAATGATTCCTTCAGCTCTGCAGATATGACTTTTCCCTTGCAAACTCTAGTTTATGTTACATCACCTCAAAAAAGTGGTTGCTCATATTTGTGTCCATAAAACCCATTCATAGCTACGATTTTACACTATGTTTGCAAGACTCTCTTCTTTAAATTGTCATATAACTAAAAGAAAGAATTAATTGGCTTTATTGATATTTATATAGCTGGTATGTGGTGTAATGTGTATAAGTTACATTATAATAAAGTATATATATATATATATATATATATACATACATATATATATATACATACATATAAATGATAAAGTAAATAATTTGTCAATTCCCTTTATTGAAGTGGATTTGACTTCATAATCAACAAAGCTTTCTCAACTAACCTCCTGCACCAGACCACAGCAGACCAGACCAAACCAGAATGGAGTAGTCATTCATGCTAAATACAAAGTAATCAAATGAGCAAGCTTTGAAAAACAACAGGTAATTCACAAGAAGGGACATAGTTTACCTGCACCAGTATGATAATGAGAAGGGACATAGTTCACCTGCACCAGTATGATAGGGAAAGCCCCTCTATTTTAACCCTATACATAAAGCCACTAGGAAACAACCAATTCGTTTTCCATTCCCTATTTATGCTTCTTCAGCCATTTTCTGTCTATGAAGCCAGCCTCCTCTGCTAACCTCATTGGTACACTCACTCCATTTTACAGAATGAGGTGTTCCCTGATTCTTGAATTACAAATATAAGCCAATTGCATTTTTAATTTTTTTGTAATTTTATGAATACATTAAAAATATTTAAAACTGCTTCTTTTTTTTTTTCAGGCAACCAACATTCAGCATTTATTACATACTTCATACACAGGTCAACATGTATTTTGTGCTAGGTGGCAGCATTACTGAAGGTGTTTTACATAGTTCACTCTTACAACCTATAAGACAGTTGACATCATAATCCCCATTTAGGAATTAGAAAGTTGAGATAATGTAATTTGTCACAGGTAACAGCTATTACATGGCTGAGCTGAGATCCACAAGTTACTCTAGAACTTGTAATTGTAACCACAATGATATATACATACATCCTTCAATAAAATTATGGTTGTACGTCTTATTTAGAAGTAAATCTAATATTTTTGTTAAAAATTTTACTTATTGAGATATTATAATCTTATCTATATAGTTAATAAATATATAACAAATAATAAGAATGTTCCCATGCCTTTAAATCTATTCCTAGGCATAATGAAAGGCATGTCACACTATAATTTATTAAATTTGTACTTTCACATTTAGTTCCTTTCCATTATAAATCTTAAAATGAACATCTTAGTCTATTAATATCATTTTTCAAAAATGGAATTATTTTGTAAAGAGTATCCATACTTAATTTTAAATTTTATTTAAAATATTTAAATGCAATTTCAAATATGTCTGAAAGTGGGGTGAATGATCTGATCTCAGTTCCTTTCACTAATTTTAACAATTATCAACACCCAGTCAATTTTTTATTATCTATTTTCTCCTCACCCTGCAATTATTGTGAAGCAAATCTTGGATGATATCGCATCTATAGATATTTCATATTTCTTTCTAAAACTACTAGGCCTTTCTAAAATTACTATATCACTGTCACACCTAAAAAATTTAGCAATAATTCTTTCATATTACCAAATATAATTTCAGTTCATATTTATTTTTTTAATCTACAAATTTTTTTCATACATGTATATAGGGTAATAATATCATTCTACTGCCCTTCCCATCCCCACCACTCCACCTCTACCTTCACTCCCCTCTGCATAATCCAAAATTCCTTCATTCTTCCCTACCCACCCCCCACTAAGGATCAGCATCTACTTATTAAAGAAAACATTCAGCCTTTGGTTTTTTGGGATTGATTTATTTCACTTAGCATGATATTCTCTAGTTCCATCCATTTACCTGCAAATGTCATTATTTCATACTTCTTTAAAGTCAAGAGATATTCCACTGTATATATGTACATTCATCTGTTGAAGGGCATCTAGATTGGTCCCATAATTTAGCTATCGTGAACGGAGCTGCTATAAACACTGATGTGGCTGTGTCATTCTAGTATGCTGATTTTAAGTCCTGTGGGTATAAACCAAGGAGTAAGATAGCTGAGTCAAATGGTGGTTCCATTGCAAGTATTCCTAGGAATCTACATACTGCTGTCCAAAGTGGTTGCACCAATCTGCAGTCCTACCAGCAATATATAAGTATAATTTTCCCCATATCCTCGACAACACTTATTACTGCTTATAATCTTGATAACTGCAATTCTGGAGTGAAATGAAATCTTAGTTTTGATTTGCATTTCTCTAATTGCAAGAGATGAACATTTTTTCATATATTTGTTGATTGATTGTATATCTTCTGTGAAGTGTTTGCTCAGTTCATTAGCCTACCTATTGAGTTGTTATACTGATGTTAAGTTTGAGTTCTTTATATATCCTGGAGATTAGTGCTCTATCTGAGGTGCATGTGGTAAAGATTTTTTCCCATTATGTAGGCTCTCCATGTTATTGATGGGTTTTGTTAGCTAAGAAGAAGCTTTTTGGTTTGAATCCATTCCATTTATTGATTAACTTAATTTTACTGCTTGCATTTTAGGCGTCTTGTTAAGGAACTCAGGTCCTAAGCCAACATGATGAAGATTTGGGCCTACTTTTTCTTCTCTTAGGCACAGGGTCTCTGTTCTAGTGCCTAAGTCTTTGATCCACTTTGAGTTGACTTTTGTGCAGGGTAAGAGAGATTTAATTTCATTTGTTACATATGGATTTCCAGTTTTCCCAGCACCATTTGTTGAAGAGGCTATCTTTTCTCGAAGGTATTTTTGGCACCTTTGTCTAGTATGAGATAACCATGTTTATGTGGGTTTGTCTCTATGTCTTCTATTCTCTACCAGTGGTCTAAATGTTTATTTTGGTGCCAATACCCTGCCATTATTGTAACTATTGCTCTGCAGTATAGTTTAAGGTTTGATATTGGGATGCCTTCTGCTTCACTCTTCTAAGGATTGCCTTGGTTATTCCGGGTCTCTTATTTTTCCAAATAAATTTCATGATCGCTTTGCCTAGTTCTATGATGAATGTCACTGGAATTTTAATAAGAATTGCATCAAATCTATATAACACTTTTGATAGTATGGCCATTTTGATAATATTAATTCTGCTTATTCAAGAACATGGGAGCTCTTTCTATCTTCTAAGGTTTTCTTCAATTTCTTTCTTTAGTGTTCTGTAGTTTACACTGTAGTGTTCTTTCACTTCTTTTGTTAGATTGATTCCCAAGATTTTTTTTTCTTTAGGTTATTGTGAATGGGGTAGTTTTCTTAATTTCTCTCGAAGTGGATTCATCGCTTAAATATAGAAATGCACTTGATTTTGGGGTATTGATTTTATATCCTGCTACTTTGCCGAATTCATTCATGAGCTCTAGAAGTTTTCCAGTAGAATTTTTTGGATCTTCTAAATATAGAATCATGTCATTGGCAAACAGTGACAGTTTGAGTTCTTCTTTTCCTATTCATATCCTTTTAATTTCTTTCATCTGGTTAGAGTTTCAAGGATGATGCTGAAGAGAAGAGATGAAAGAGGACATCCCTGTCTTGTTTCAGTTATTAAAAGGAATGCTTTCAGTTGTTCTCCCTTATAAATGATACTGGTCATTGGCTCAGCATAGATAGCTTTTACAATTTTGAGGTATGTTCCTACTTTCCCTAGTTTTCAAGTGTTTTGAACATGAACGGGTATTTTCTCAAATGCTTTCTCTGCATCTATTGAGATAATCATCTGATTCTTGTCTTTAAGTCCATTGATGTGATGTATTATGTTTATTTCCAGATGTTGAACCAACCTTGCATTCCAGACATGAACCCCATTTGATCGTGGTGCACTATCTTTTTAGTATGTTTTTGTATGTGATTTTCCAGAACTTTATTGAGAATTTTTACATCTATGTTCATGAGAGATATTAGTCTAAAGTTTTCTTTCCTTGATGTGTCTGTCTGGTTTTGGTATAAGGGTGATACTATCCTCATAGAATGAGTTTGTAAGAGTTTCCCCTTTTTTTTTGTTTCATGGAATAATTTGAGGAGTACTGGTGTTAATTCTTCTTTGAAGGTCTTGTAGAATTTGGCTGAGAATCCATTGGTAGGCTTTTGATGGTGTCTTCTGTTTCACTGCTTGAAACTGATCTGTATAAATTGTGTATGTTCTCCTGCATTAGTTTGGTTACGTCATATGTCTCTAGAAATTTGTCAATGTCTTCAAGTTTATTTATTTGAATATAAATTTTCAAAAGTTTCTAATTATCTTCATATATCAGTAGATCCATCATGATATTTCCTTTATCACAAATTTTAGTAATTTGAATTTTCTCTCTCTTTCTCTGAATATATAATGTTTCAACAGGAATCACTGATGGATAGGCTTTTCTTTGTTTTTCATTCCTTTTACATTTGTTAAAAATTGTTTACATTGTTTAAAAGGGGAAGTGTTATTTACCTGGAAGTGTAAATGTAAAAAAAAAAAAAAAAATACTGACCATAGCTTGTAGAATTTCAAAATCTAAAACACCAGACTAACTACACTATTTGAAATATGAAATGTCTGCCTTCAGCTATAAAGATAAATAGCATTTGCATCATTAAACAGCTCATTTCATATCACCATCTGCATATGACATCATATTGTTTCCTATCAGCTCTAACATAATTGTAATATTTGTTATTTCTACTTATCAATTACTGCATTTCATGAATCAGTACTCTTACTGATAGAAAATGAATATGGCTTCTTGTATTTTTCATTTTTCAAGAAGTAACAAAAGCCAATTAAAATCAGCATACTACAGAACATCTGTTTATAGCAGCTCAATTCACAATAGGTAGATTGTGGAATCAACAGAGATACCCTTCAGATGAATGAACAAACAAACTGTGTTATATATACATGATGGACTATTACCTAGCCATAAAGAAGAATAAAATTATTGCATTTGCAGGTAAATGGATCGAGCTGAAGAATATCATGTTAAGTGAAATAAGTCAATCCCAAAAAACCAAAGGCTGAATGTTTTCTCTGATAAGTGGAGATGATATATAATGGGAAGGGGGAGAAGAATGGAGGAATTTTGGATTGTGTAGGGGGAAAAGACAGGAGGAAGGAGCAGGAGAAGGAAAGAGAGTGGAATGAGACAGACATCATTACCCTATGTACATGCATGAGTACACACATATGATGTGAATCTATATCGTGTACAAACAGAAATGAAAAGGTGTACCCCATTTGTGTACAATGAATCAAAATGCAGTCTGTAAAAATTTAAAATAAAGAGAAGTAACAAAAGCCTTTTAACAAATGCATCTGCCTAAATTCATTTGGATGTTTCTATTCTAATAATTTTTAGCAAAATGCTCTTTTTGTCAACTTCTTAGTTTATAAACAGAACTGCATGCCACCTCAACTACTGACTTTCGAAGATGGTTTTCGGAGTTTCCTTTCTCCTTTTCTTCTACAGTGATAGTTTCAGGCCCCCAGTACTGTTCATTACAAAATCCTCATATTGCTATCAGACATTCCCTTTCTTAAAAATCTGATAATGAGCGATATCAACATGGTAGATTAGAAATCACTATACACGCCCCAACCACAGAGCCACAGCCACTCTAAGTGCCCTCACACGAAACCCAGGCTCTGTAGCTACACTAGTCCCACCCACACCTCAGACACTAAGCCATCAGCTTAGCCAGTCAGTTCACACTCCAGGCCACAGAGTTCAGGCTTCACTGTCATGTGCTGACAAAACAGGCACTGGTCCAACTTGCATGCAGTGCCTCTGCGACCCCAAAGCCACATTAACTGTACAAACCAGTAAACCGATTATGAGCTCACCAATAGCTTCACAGGTCTCCAGGTCTCACATACTATTACCAACATGGTAGTCTCTGTTGTACATATACCTATACCACAAAAATCAGTACCATTATCCCCCCATCTATAAAGAAGTACTCTTTCCACAAGTGCCCATGCTTCAGGTCTCAGGTCCAAGATTTCTCCACAGATGACATTCTACACCACTGCCACTGCCACTCCCAGAGGATCCACAAACCAGATCCAGTGCCAGAGGGATCCTATCAGCCTAACTTTCTTGGTGGAAGAAAAAAAATATGAAGATCTCAACAGCCATCACCAGTAAAGACCACAACAACCCTCACCACCACCACCACCACCACGGACATTCAGTATTGACAACTGAGGATTCCTGCAAACTTCATCAAAACTAATTTCAACAGATAGAGCAAACAGATCTTCACAGATACTACATATCTGACACTCACACTGCTGCCAAAACTGCTATTCCTCAGTCAGTCAGGCCCATCACATCCCCTCAGAGGAGAAGAATATTCTGGAGCAAAACTAGCTTCAAGAGGTAACTAGTTCACTTAATGCACAAACATTAACATAATGCAGTAAGAACCATGAAAAAGCAAGGAACTGTACCACCACCAAAATAACACAATAACCTCCAAATGGCCGATCCCAAAAAGGTGAAGATATACAAACTACCTGACAAAGAATTCAAAATAATCATACTGAGTTCAGTGAAATCCAAGAAAGGAAACAATGAAATACTGAAAGAATGAAACAAACAAAGAAATCATTTAAAAAATTACCCAAATGAAAAAATTAACAGATTAAAATTATAAAAAACAAATTCTGAAGCAGAAAAATACAATGAGTGAAATAAAAAACTCAATAGAGCATCAATACCAGACCTGATCAAGAAGAAGAATTAATCTGTGAATATGAAGAAAAGTTACTTTAAAATACACAGAAGTGTAAAAACAAAATGAAAATAAAGCTTATGGAATTTATGGGATAGCAACAAAATGGCAAAACATCCAATTTCAGGAGTTCAAAAGGAGAAGATTTGGATAAAATGGTAGAAAATTTATTTAAATTAATAGTAAAAAAAAAGACTCAAAATTTGGAGTATAATATCAATAGTCAAATATATCAAACCAGATAAAATTCAAACAACAATACACCAAGCATAATATAATAAACTATCTACAATAAAAAAGAGAGAAAAAGAATTAATTCTGAAGTCAGCAAGAGAAAATGAGGTGATCACCTACAAAGAAAATTCAAAAGGTTACAAGTAGATTTCACTGCAGAAACCTTAAAAACCAAAAGGGAACAGGAAGATATAGTCAACATACTAAAAGAAAAAAAAAAAATGTCAATCAAGAATACAGTATCCAGCAAAGCTATCCTTTAGAAATGAAATGGAAATAAAGGTTTTCCCAAACAAAAGTTAAGGACTTCATTACCATTAGACCTGTTCTCTAAGAAATGCTAAAGTAGGCTGTCAAGCTGAAAGAAAAAAAGGTTAGTAACAGGAAAAAAACATGAAAATGTAAAATTTACTAATTACAGTAAGGTCACAAATTCAGAATAACGTATAAGTGGTGCAAAAATTCACTCGAATGAAGGTCAAAAAATGATTATTAAAAATGATACTAGCTAAATAATTTGTTAAGGAATACAGAATATAAAAGAATGTAGAATATGATGTCAAAATGTACTGAGGAGTGAAAGTGAAGATTATTTATGTGATCAATTTAAGTTCTCACCTCAAAATAGTATGTGATTATACACTATGATATTTTATGTAAGCTTCATGAGAACCATAAAAGCAAAACCTATTCCTGAATATTCATAAATACTAAAAGAAAGACGCATGCAACTAGAGGAAAACAACTAAGCACAAAAAGGGGAAGGAATGAACAAAAGATATACAAAACAATCAGAAAATAATTAACAAGATGACAGTAATAACTCTTTACATAACAATAATTATCTTGAATATAAATGATTTAATTCTCCAATCAAAAGACACAGAGCTGCAGAATGGATTAAAAAAAAAAAAAAATACCCAAGCTAATTTCACCTTTAAGGACAAAAACTGAAAGTGAAAAATGGAAAAGAAGATATTCCATGCAAATATAAACAAAAAGGGAAGGTGTAGCTATACTTGTATCACATGAAACAGAGTAAGTAAAAACTGAGCAAATGAGGTTGTTATAAAATGATACAGGCAAAAAAAAAAATAAAAAAATAAAAAAATTTTTTTTAATTTAAAAAAAGATAAAATGATACAGGCATTAATTCATCAAGAAGATATAACAATAGTAAATATTCAGAGCACCTAAATATATAAGGCAAATATTAATATAGATAATAATAAAGAGAGAAATTACTACATAATAAATTTCACTGTGCAACTATTAATAATGGATTAATGGATAGATTATCCAGACAGAGAAATCAATATGAAAACACTGGGCTTGAACTACACTTTATGCCAGATCGTATAAATTCAGAGCATGTATGTTCAGATTAATAAAAAAACATTCCATCCAAAATTGTCTGCATATATATGTGCAAGTATACAAGAAACAAGCTCAAAGATAGGCCATGTTAGGCCAGAAAACAAATCTTAACAAATTTCTAAAGAAATCCTTATCATATCAAGCATTTTTTCCAACTGTAAGGGTACAAAATTAGAAATCATGGGAGTTTGCACATCCTATCATAACAATTCCTTTCCCTAGAATAACCTGTGAAGGTATTATCAAGTATTATGTATTTTACATAATTGTATGTGCTATACTTTCATACAACTAACAGTGAGGAAGGTCTGTTTATACCAGCATCACTACAAATACATAAGTAGTAATGCACAGCACTATGATGTTACAATGGCAAATTCATCATCAGGCAATAGGAATTTTTAGCACCATTATAAACTCATGAGCCAGGCATGGTGGTGCCTGTAATTCCACCAGCTCAGAAGCTAAGGAGGATCTCAAGTTCAAAGACAGTCTCAGCAACTCAGGAAAACCCTGACTCCAGCCTGTGGGTACTGGGACGGTGGATTTCAAGGCAACAGAAGGCACTTTTACAGTACCCGCAGGTTTGGTTACACGTGGCTGCCACCATTTTGGTACAACAGCCAGGACCTGCAGGATCCCCAGCCCAATAGACCCAGCCCAGTCTCCATGACTGCCAGCCCAACCAACCACACCCAACCTCCAGGGTCCCCAACCCAACCAACTGCACCCCTCACGGACCCAGCACTGCAGTTCTCCATTTGCCAATATGTTTGGAAACCAGTGTGGCCATCTTGGTTTATCCTGGAAGTGGAAGCTGCCATCTTTAGGAGAAGCAAATCCCATCCTGAGATGCCTGCTGGAGACTGAAAGTTCATTGTCAGGTACATCTAAAGCATCAGGCAACTGAAGACTGGGAGGTCTGAATAGTGTATGACTGTTACAGTGTAGGGTTTTTTCCTCCTTTTTGAAAATTTTTAAGTTTTTATTTCTTTATTTTTCTTGTTATTTCCATTTATTTACCTGTTTCCTCAAAGTCTCTTTCTTCCTTTTCTGAAGCTAACAAACAACTTCTTTTGATTATACTTTCACTCTTCCTACAATCTAGAACTTCTACATACTCTATTCTTATCCCATTAAGAATTACATCCTACATCCTTCCCCATCCTCTTTGTCCTCCATTAGAAACTGGAGACTTCGCTGCGAATCTATTGGTTATATATACTGTAGATAATAGTTGAACTCATCATTTTTATTATGACAATATTGTTAACATCTTCACAGGGGTTACTTGGTTTAGGGCTGCATATTGTCTGTACTGGGTATTGCTAATATTGATCTCCCCCTTAAAGAAGAGGTTTTGGAAAACTGCAGGGTCACTATAAGCCTATGGGGGAAAATTGCAATACCCCAGGTGTGCACTGTTAGAGGGGAAGATATGTGAACAACATGAAAAAACAAGGGAAGAAAATATTCTAAACAAACCAAGATTCTATGTTAATAGAATCCAATGAGAGCATGATAGAAGAAATATCAGAAAAGGAGTTCAGAACATACATAATTTAAATGATTCATGAAGCAAAGAATGAGATAAGAGAGCAAATGCAGGCAATGAACAATCACTCCATTAAACAGTTGAAAGAACAACTGCAGGAAGCAAAAGATCACTTCAACAAAGAGAGAGTCAGAAAAAAAAAATCCTTGAAATGAAAGAAACAATAAACCAATTTAAAAATTCAATGGAAAGCATCACCAACAGACAAGATCACTGAAAGACAGAAGCTTAATGAAGACAAAATATTTAATCTTGAAAATAAACTTGACCAGAGAAGATGGTAAGAAATCATGAACGGAACCTCCAAGAACTATGGGACATCATGAAAAGACTGAATTTAAGAATTATCAGGATTGAGGAGGGCACAAAGATACAAACCAAAGAAATGAACAACCTATTCAATGAAATAATATCAGAAAATTTCCCAAACTTGAAGAACGAAAAGGAAAATCAACTACAAGAGGCTTACAGAATACCAAATGCACAAAATTACAACAGATCCACACCAAGGCATGTTACAATGAAAATGCCTAAGATACAAAATATAAAATTTTAAAGGTTGGGAGCAGATTACATTCAGGGGGAAACCAATACGGTTATCAGCACATTTCTCAGCCCAGATCCTAAAAGATAGAAGGGCCTGGAACAACATATTTCAAGCTCTGAAAGAACATGGTTGCCAACAAAACTAGCCAGCAAAACTAACCTTCAGATTTGAAGATGAAATAAAATCCTTCCATGAGGAAAAAAAGTTAAAAGAATTTACAAATAGAAAGCCTGCACTACAGAACATTCTCAGCAAAATATTCCATGATGAGGAAATGAGAAAGAACAATGTAGGTCAACAAAGGGAGGAACTATCTTAAAGGAAAAGCCAATCAAAGGAGAAACCAGTCAAGTTAAAAACCAAAAATAAGCCAAATGACCATACAAATCATATCTCAATAATAACCCTGGCTTTTTTGCAATGGGTTTGCCGCCAGAACACAGGTGTCATGAAAACCACCGCTAAATCAAAGCCAAGATGGGAAAGGAAAGACTCATATCAACATCGTTGTCATCACACACATAGATTTGGGCAAGTCTACCACTACTGGTCATCTGATCTACAAATGTGGTGGGATCGACAAAAGAACCACTGAAAAATCTGAGAAGGAAGCTGCTGAGATGGGAAAGGGCTCATTCAAGTATGCCTGGGTCTTGGATAAACTGAAAGCTGAGCGTGAGCGTGGTATCATTATTGACATCTCCCTGTGGAAATTTGAGACCAGCAAGTATTATGTGACTATCATTGATGCCCCAGGACACAGAGACTATCAAAAACATGATTACAGGAACATCTCAGGCTAACTGTGCTGTCCTGATTGTTGCTGCTGGTGTTGGTGAATTTGAAGCTGGTATCTCCAAGAATGGGCAGACCCGTGAGCACGCCCTTCTGGCTTACACACTGGGTGTGAAACAACTAATTGTTGGTGTTAACAAAATGGATTCCCTGAGCCACCCTACAGTGAGAAGAGATACAAGGAAATCGGTAAGGAAGTCAGTAGCTACATTAAGAAAATTGGCTACAACCCTGACACAGTAGAATTTGTGCCAATTTCTGGTTGGAATGGAGACAACATGTTGGAGCCAAGTGCTAATATGCCTTGGTTCAAGGGATAGAAAGTCACCCGTAAAGATGGCAGTGCCAGTGGAACCACAATGCTTGAAGTTTTAGATTGCATCCTGCCACCAACTCATCCAATTGACAAGCTTTGCATCTGCCCCTCCAGGATGTCTACAAAATTGGTGCTATTGGTACTGTCCCTGTGGACTGAGTGGAGACTGGAGTTCTCAAGCCTGGCATGGTGGTCACCTTTGCTCCAGTCAATGTCACAACTGAAGTAAAGTCTGTTGAAATGCACCATGAAGCTCTGAGTGAAGCTCTTCCTGGAGATAATGTGGGCTTCAACATCAAGAACGTGTCTGTCAAAGATGTTCGTCATGGCAATGTTGCTGGTGACAGCAAAAACAACCTACCAATGGAAGCAGCTGGTTTCACTGCTCAGGTGATTATCCTGAACCATCCAGGCCAAATCAGCGCTGGCTATGTCCCTGTACTACATTGTCACACAGCTCACTTTGCTTCCAAGTTTGCTGAGCTGAAAGAAAAGATTGATCGCTGTTCTGGTAAGAAGCTGGAAGATGGTCCTAAATTCTTGAAGTCTGGTGATGCTGCTACCGTTGATACGGTTCCAGGAAGCCCATGTGTGCTGAGAGCTTCTCTGACTATCCTCCTCTGGGTCGTGTTGCTGTTCGTGATATGAGGCAGACAGTTGCTGTGGGTGTCATCAAAGCAGTGGACAAGAAGGCTGCTGGAGCTGGCAAGGTCACCACGTCTGCCCAGAAAGCGCAGAAGGTTAAATGAATATTACCCCTAACACCTGCACCTAAGTCTTAACCAGTGGTGGAAGAACAGTCTCAGAACTGTTTGTCTCGATTGGCCGTTTAAGTTAATAGTAAAAGACTGGTTAATGATAACAATGCATTGTAAAACCTTCAGAAGGAAAGCAGAATGTTTTGTGGACTATTTGGTTTTTTTTTGTGTGTGGCAGTTTTAAGTTATTAGTTTTTAAAATCAGTACTTTTTAATGGAAACAACTTGACCAAAAATCTGTCACAGCATTTTGAGACCCATTAAAACAAAAGTTTAATGAGAAAAAAATAATAATAATAACCCAGAAAATGAATGGCCTAAACTCATCAATCAAAAGACACAGACTAACAGATAGGATTAAAAAGAAAGACCCAACAATACACTGCCTTCAAGAGACTCATCTCATAGAAAGGACACCCACAAACTAAAGGTAAAAGGATGTGAAAAAACCTACCATGCACACAGACTCAGTGAAAAAGTGGGGGTTTCCATCCGATTATCAGATAAAGGGAACTTCAAGACAAAGTCAGTCAAGGGATGAACAAGGGCATTCCATACTGCTTAAGAGAACCCATAAATCAGGAAGACATAATGATCAGAAATATTTATGCCCTAAACAACGGTGCATCCATGTATATCAAACAAATCCTTCTTGATTCCAGGAATCAAATAGATCACAACACAATAATTCTGGGGGACTTTAACACACCACTGTCACCACTGGATAGAATTTCCAAACCAAAACTAAACAAAAAAACCACAGAAATTAATAACACAATCAATAACTTAACAGACATATATAGAATATTCCATCCATCAACCAGTGAATTCACTTTCCCCTCAACAGCACATGGATCCTTCTCTAAAACAGGCCATACGTTATGCCACAAAACAGCACTTAGTAAATGCAAAATAATAGAAATACTACCTTGTATTCTATCAGATCATAATGGAATGAAATCACAAATCAAAGACAAAATAAAAATAGAAACTACTCCAATGCCTGGAAACTAAATAATATGCCATTGGATGAAGCATTCATAACAGAAAACATCAGGAAGGAGAATAAAAAATTCTCAGAGGTAAATGAGAAAGATGATACAACACATCAAAATCTCTGGGATGCGATGAAAGCAGTACTTAAAGGAAAATTCATTGCATGGAGTGCATTCAAGAAAAGAATAAAAAAATCAACAACTAAATGACCTAAACATTACATCTCAAAGCCCTAGAAAAAGAACAGAATAACACCAAAAGAAGTAAAGACAGGAAATAATTAAAATAAGAGCTGAAATCAATGAAATTGAAACGAAAGAAACAATTCAAAAAACTGACAAAATAAAAAGTTGGTTCTTTGAAAAAATAAAACAGATAAACCCTTAGCCACACTAATAGAGGAGACAGAAAACTCAAATTACTAAAATTTGTGATGAAAAAGGAAATATCACGACGGACACTCCTGAAATAAATAACATAATTAGAAGCTACTTTGAAAATCTATACTCCAACAAAATAGAAAATCTCAAAGACATTAACAAATTTCTAGAGACATATCATCCTCCCAAAATGAACCAGGAGGACATACGCAAATTAAACAGATCAATTTCAAGCAATGAAATAGAAGAAGCCATCAAAAGCCTACCAACCAAGAAAAGCCTGGGACCAGAAGGATTCTCATCTGACTTCTACAAGACCTTCAAAGAATAACTTACACCAATACTCCATAAAGTATTTCATGAAACTGAAAAGGAGTGAACCTTTCCAAATTCATTTTATGAAGGTAGTGTCACTGATACCAAAACCAGACAAAGACACATCAAGGAAAGAAAACTTTAGACCAATATCTCTGATGAATATAAGACGCAAAAATCCTCAACAAAATTCTGGGCAAATCGCATACAAAAATATATTGAAGATAGTGCACCACGACCAAATGGGGTTCATTCCAGGGATGCAAGGTTGGTTCAACATCCAGAAATTAATAAATATAATTCATTACATCAACAGACTTGTTAAGAATCATATGATTATTTCAATAGATGCAGAGAAACCATCTGACAAAATACAACACCGCTTCATGCTCAAAACACTAGAAAAAATAGGGATAGTAGGAACATACCTCAACATTGTAAAGGTTATTTATGCTAAGCCCATGGTCAACATCATTCTTAAGGGAGAACAACTGAAAGCATTCCCTTTAATAACTGGAACAAGACAGGGATGCCCTCTTTAATCACTTCTATTCAACATCATGCTTGAAATACTAACCAGAGCAATAAGACAGACCAAAGTAATTAAAGGGATATGAATAGGAAAAGAAGAACTCAAGTTGTCACTATTTGCCGATGACATGATTCTATACTTAGAGGAGCCAAAAGACCCCACCAGAAAACTTCTAGACCTAATAAACGAATTCAGTAAAATAGCAGGAAATAAAATCAACACAAATAAATCTAATGCATTCCTATTTATAAGCAATGAATCATCTGAAAGAGAAATGAAGGGGGAAAAAAACTCTGTTCACAATAGTCTCAAAAAATAAATAAAATACTTGGGAATCAATCTAACAAAAGAGGTGAAAGACCTCTACAATGAGAACTACAGCCCGTTAAAGAAAGAAATTGAGGAAGATCTTAGAAGATGGAAAGATCCCCTGTGTTTTGGATAGGCAGAATTTTTATTATCAAAATGACCATACTTCCAAAGGCTCTATACAGATTTAACACAATTCTGATTAAAATCCCAAAGACATTCTTCACAGAAATAGAGAAAGCAATCATGAAATTCATCTGGAAGAACAAAAGACAGAATAACCAATGGAATCCTGGGCAGGAAGAGTGATACAGGAAGTATCACAATACCAGACCTTAAACTATACTACAGAGCAATAGTACCAAAAACGGTATGGTATTGGCACCAAAATAGACAGGCAAAACAATGGTACAGAATACAAGATACACAGACAAACCCACATAAGTACAGTTATCTCATTATAGAAAAAGGTGCCAAAAACATACAATGGAGAAAAGACAGCCTCTTCAACAAATGGTGCTGGCAAAACTGGAAATCCATATGTAGTAAAATAAAATTAAACCCCTATCTCTCATCCTGTACAAAATTCAACTTAAAATGGATCAAGGATTGAGGAATTAGACCTGAGACTCATCATCAAGTAGAATAAAAAGTAGGTCCAAATCTTCATCATATTGGCTTAGGACCAGACTTCATTAACAAGATCCCCCAAGTGTAAAAAAATCAAAGCAAGAATCAATAAATGAGATGAATTCAAACTAAAAAGCTTTTTCTCAGCAAAGGAAACAATCAATAATGTGAGCCTACAGAGTGGGAGAAAATCTTTTCCACACACACGTCAGACAGAGCACTAAATCTAAATTTTATGAAGAACTTAAAAATCTTTAGACCAAAAATAGAAAGAACTCAATCAACAAATGGGCTACAGAACTGGGCAAACACTTCATAGAAGAAGATACACAGGTGATCAACAAATGTATGAAAAGTGCTCATCATCTCTAGTAAGTAGAGAAATGCAAATTAAAACCACCCTAAGATTTCATCTTACTCCAATTAGAATGGCTAGTATCAATAACACAAGCAATAATTAATGTTGGCATGTATGTGGGGAAAAAGGCACACTCATACATTGCTGGTGGAGTTGCAAATTGGTACAGCCACTCTGGAAAGCAATATGGAGATTCCTCAGAAAACCTGAATGAACCCACCATTTGACCCAGCTATCCGACTCCTCAGTTTATACCAAAGGACTCAAAATCAGCATACTACAGTGATGCAGCCACATCAATGTTCATAGCTGCTCAATTCACAACAACTAGGTTGTGGAACCAACCGAGATGCCCTTCAATTGATGAATGGATAAAGAAACTATGGCATATATACACAATGGAATATTACCCAGCCATGAAGAAGAATAAAATTATGGCCTTTGCTGGTAAATGGATGGTGCTGGAGAATATCATCCAAAGGTCAAATGTTTTCTCTGGTAAGTGGATGATGATACGTAACGGGAGCGGGGATGGGGGGCAAGAGAAGGATGGTGTAGAAGAAAATGGGGACAGGAGAGGGTGGGGGAAGGAGAGATAGTACACTGAGACAGACAGTATTACCCTATGTATATGTAAGATTAAATGAATGGTGTGAATCTACATTGTGTACAAGCACAGAAATGAAAAATTTTACCCCATTTGTGTAAACTGTAAAAATAAAATTTTTTTAAAAATCATTATGCAACACATGAATTTAAAGGTAAAGGAAATGTACCCTATCAAAATTTGTGGATACAGCAAAAGCAGTGATTAAGAGATTTATATTGCTGAATATATTAGAAAAAGAGATGAATCTAAAATCAAGAACCTAAGCTTCTACTTAAGGAAAACAGAAAAAGAAGAACAAACCAAACCCAAAATAGAAGAAATACTACAAATTCAATAAAATTGAAATATGCAATCAATACAGAAAAATTAATGGACCCAAAAACTTTCTTTTAACACGTAACATTTGGGGGCGATCCAAGATGGCGGCCTAGAGGGAGACTGCACCCCCAGTCGCTCCAGAACCCAGGAGTTAAGAAGGGGAGGCATTGAGAGACTCGGACTGAAATAGAGCCACAGGTGAGTCTGCCCACTGGGTAAAGCTCGGCCCAGGTGGCAGGCCCAGATAGAGGTGGCTTATCGGAGCCGGGCAGGGCAGCTAGAGTCATCCACAGGCAGCCCTGCGCACTCCGGCAGTGGGCCCCGCCCACACAGCCAGCTTCTCCAGGTTCTCGGAACGGAACTGGCCCGCTAGTGAGAGCCTTTCTGACCAGAACAAACTCAGAGTCCCGGAGCCACTGCAGCGCAACGAACTCCGGCACACAAGTAGCTTCAGGGACCAGGATAGGGCAGCCAGAGACCTCCCCAAGTAGCCTGGAACCCTGTGGTGGGAGGTGCCTTTCAAGTCTAGCTTCTCAGACCAGACCGCCCAGTGAGAGGTTTTCTACATAGAACCAGCCACAAGTCCCCGAACCAACGGAGAGCTTCGATCCGCAAGCAGCCTCTGGGATCAGGGCAGGGCAGCCAGAGACCTCTTCAGGCGGCTCTGCCCACTCCGGCTGCAGGCTCTCTTCACGGGGTGATCCAAGATGGCGGCCTAGAGGGTGAATGCACCCCCAGTCGCTCCAGAACCCAGGAGTTAAGAAGGGGAGGCATTGAGAGACTCGGACTGAAATAGAGCCAAAGGTGAGTCTGCCCACTGGGTAAAGCTCGGCCCGGGTGGCAGGCCCAGATAGAGGTGGCTTATCGGAGCCAGGCAGGGCAGCTAGAGTCTTCCCAAGGTAGCCTTCCACACTCCGGCAGTGGGCTCCTCCCACACGGCCAGCTGCATGGTGCAGGCCCACAGTGAGAGCATTTCCGCACAGAACCAGTTCCAAACCGTGGAACCAGTAGGGGGCTAGGGGCAGTTTTCTTCGGATGCGCTGCTTTATCAGAGTCCTCCAAGACATCAGGCTACTGAAGGCTGGGAGGTGATACACTGGAAATCTACCGGGACACTATAAGCCAATAGCGGAAAACTGCAATATCTCAGGGTCCCACTGACAGCTGACCAATATGAGAAAACAAGGGAAGAAAATGTCCCAAACAAACCTAGATACTACATCAATAAAACCCAATGACAGCACAGCAGAAGAAATGTCAGAAAGGGAGTTCAGAATGTACATAATTAAAACAATCAGGGAAGCAAACGAGGAGATGAAAGAGCAAATGCAGGCATTAAATGATCGCACCAATCAACAGTTAAAAGACCAAATACGGGAAGCAAGAGATCATTTCAATAAAGAGTTAGAGATACTGAAAAAAAAGCAAACTGAAATACTTGAAATGAAGGAAACAATAAACCAAGTTAAAAACTCCATAGAAAGCATAACCAATAGGATAGAACACCTGGAAGACAGAACCTCAGACATTGAAGAAAAATTATTTAATCTTGAAAGCAAAATTGGCCAAACAGAAAAGATGGTAAGAAATCATGAACAGAATCTACGAGAATTGTGGGATATCATGAAAAGGCCAAATTTAAGAATTATTGGGATTGAGGAAGGCTTAGAGAAACAAACCAAAGGAATGAACAATCTATTCAATGAAATAATAACAGAAAAATTCCCAAATCTGAAGAATGAAATAGAAAAGCAAGTACAAGAGGCTTATAGAACTCCAAACATACAAAATTACAACAGACCCACACCAAGGCACATTATTATGAAAATACCTAACACACAAAATAAAGACAGAATTTTAAAGGCCGCGAGAGAAAAGAATCAAATTACATTCAGAGGGAAACCAATAAGAATATCAGCAGATTTTTCAATCCAGACCCTAAAAGCTACAAGGGCCTGGAACAACATATACCAAGCCCTGAAAGAAAACGGATGCCAACCAAGAATCTTATACCCAGCAAAACTTACCTTCAAATTTGATGATGAAATAAGATCCTTCCATGATAAACAAAAGCTAAAGGAATTTACAAAAAGAAAGCCAGCATTACAGAACATTCTCAGTAAAATATTCCATGAGGAAGAGATGAAAAACAACGATGTAAATCAGCAACAGGAGGAACTAGCCTAAAGGAATAGCCAAATAAAGGAGAAACCAAATCATGTCAAAAACAAATATGAGTCAATTGACTGGGAATACAAATCATATCACAATAATAACTCTGAATGTCAATGGCCTGAATTCATCAATCAAAAGACACAGACTGGCAGATTGGATTAAAAAGAAAAATCCAACAATATGCTGCCTGCAAGAGACTCATCTCATAGAAAGAGACACCCATAGACTAAAGGTGAAAGGATGGGGAAAACATACCATGCACAGGGACACAGCAAAAAAGCTGGAGTATCCATCCTCATTTCAGAAAATGTGGACTTCAAACAAAACCAGTCAGAAGGGATAAAGAAGGACATTACATGCTGCTTAAAGGAAGCATAAATCAGCAAGACTTAACAATCATAAATATCTATGCCCCGAACATTGGCTCATCCACGTACGTCAAACAAATCCTTCTCAATTCCAGAAATCAAATAGACCACAGCACAATAATACTAGGCGATTTTAACACACCTCTCTCACCACTGGATAGATCGTCCAAACAAAAATTGAATAAAGAAACTATAGATCTCAACAACACAATCAACAATTTAGACTTAACGGACATATATAGAATATACCATCCAACAAAGAACAAATACACTTTCTTCTCAGCAGCACATGGATCCTTCTCTAAAATAGACCATATTTTATGCCACAAAGCTACTGTTAGCAAATACAAGAAGATAGAGATACTACCTTGTACTCTATCAGATCATAATGGATTGAAATTAGAAATAAATGACAGAATAAAAAACAGAAACTTCTCCAATACCTGGAGATTAAATAATACACTATTATATGATGAATGGATAACAGAAGACATCAGGAGGGAAATAAAAAAATTCTTAGAAGTAAACGAGAACAAAGACACATCATATCAAAATCTCTGGGACACTATGAAAGCAGTACTTAGAGGAAGATTTATTTCATGGGGTGCATTCAAAAAAAGAAGTAGATATCAACAAATAAACGACTTAACACTACAGCTCAAAGCGCTAGAAAAAGAAGAGCAGACCAATACCAAAAGTAGTAGAAGACAGGAAATAGTTAAAATCAGAGCCGAAATCAACGAAATTGAAACAAAAGAAACAATTGGAAAAATTAACAAAATAAATAGTTGGTTCTTTGAAAAAATAAATAAAATTGATAAACCCTTAGCCACACTAACAAAGAGAAAGAGGGAGAAAACTCAAATTACTAAAATTCGGAATGAACAAGGAAACATCACAACAGACACGAGTGAAATACAAAACATAATTAGAAGCTATTTTGAAAATCTATACTCCAACAAAACAGAAAACCTCGAAGACATCAACAAATTTCTAGAGACATATGAATTACCTAAACTGAACGAGGAGGACATACACAACTTAAATAAACCAATTTCAAGCAATGAAATAGAAGAGGTCATCAAAAGCCTACCAACAAAGAAAAGTCCAGGACCAGATGGATTCTCAGCCGAGTTCTACAAAACCTTTAAAGAAGAGCTCATTCCAATACTCCTCAAACTATTCCATGAAATAGAAGAGGAGGGAACCCTCCCAAACTCGTTCTATGAAGCCAATATCACCCTGATACCTAAACCAGACAGAGACACATCGAGAAAAGAAAATTTCAGACCAATATCCTTAATGAACATCGACGCAAAAATTCTCAACAAAATTTTAGCAAATCGCATACAAATATATATTAAAAAGATAGTGCACCACGATCAAGTGGGTTTTATCCCAGGGATGCAAGGTTGGTTCAACATTCGGAAATCAATAAATGTCATTCACCATATCAACAGACTTAAAGTTAAGAATCACATGATTATTTCAATAGATGCAGAAAAAGCATTCGATAAAATACAGCATCCCTTCATGCTCAAAACACTAGAAAAAATTGGGGTAGTGGGAACATTCCTTAACATT
The DNA here is from genome assembly GCF_902686445.1 of Sciurus carolinensis. Lineage (NCBI taxonomy): Eukaryota > Metazoa > Chordata > Mammalia > Rodentia > Sciuridae > Sciurus > Sciurus carolinensis. The sequence continues at coordinate 110,817,545 of NC_062219.1, read as the reverse complement.
ATAAAGGCAATCTACGCTAAGCCCATGGCTAATATCATTCTAAATGGTGAAAAACTGAAAGCGTTCCCCCTAAAAACTGTTGGAACAAGACAGGGATGCCCTCTTTCACCGCTTCTATTCAACATCATCCTTGAGACTCTAGCCAGAGCAATCAGACAAACCAAAGAAATTAAAGGAATACGAATAGGAAAAGAAGAACTCAAACTATCCCTGTTCGCTGATGACATGATTATATATTTAGAGGAACCTGGAAATTCCACCAGAAAACTTTTAGAACTCATAAGTGAATTCAGTAAAGTAGCAGGTTACAAGATCAATGCTCATAAATCCAATGCATTTTTATACATAAGTGATGAATCTTCAGAAAGAGAAATTAGGAAAACTACCCCATTCACAATAGCCTCAAAAAAAATAAAATACTTGGGAATCAATCTCACAAAAGAGGTGAAAGACCTCTACAATGAGAACTACAGAACACTAAAGAAAGAAATTCAAGAAAACCTTAGAAGATGGAAAGATCTCCCATGTTCCTGGATAGGCAGAATTAATATTGTCAAAATGGCTATACTACCTAAAGTGCTATACAGATTCAATGCAATTCCAATTAAAATCCCAATGATGTACCTTGCAGAAATAGAGCAAGCAATTATGAAATTCGTCTGGAAGAATAAAAAACCTAGAATAGCTAAAGCAATCCTCAGTAGCAAGAGCGAAGCAGGGGGTATTGCAATACCAGATCTTCAACTCTACTACAAAGCAATAGTAACAAAAACAGCATGGTATTGGTACCAAAATAGACAGGTAGATCAATGGTACAGAATAGAGGACATGGACACAAACCCAAATAAATACAATTTTCTCATACTAGACAAAGGTTCCAAAAATATGCAATGGAGGAAAGATAGCCTCTTCAACAAATGGTGCTGGGAAAACTGGAAAACCATATGCAATAGAATGAAATTAAACCCCTATCTCTCACCCTACACAAAACTCAACTCAAAATGGATCAAGGACCTCGGAATCAGACCAGAGACCCTGCATCTTATAGAAGAAAAAATAGGTCCAAATCTTCAACTTGTTGGCTTAGGATCAGACTTCCTTAACAGAACTCCCATAGCACAAGAAATAAAAGCAAGAATCAACAACGGGGATAGATTCAAACTAAAAAGCTTTCTCTCAGCAAAGGAAACTATCAGAAATGTGAAGAGAGAGCCTACGGAGTGGGAGAATATCTTTGCCAACCATACCTCAGATAGAGCGCTAATTTCCAGAATCTATAAAGAACTCAAAAAATTCTACACGAAGAATACAAATAATCCAATCAACAAATGGTCGAAGGAAATGAACAGACACTTCACAGAAGAAGATGTACAAGTAATCAACAGATATATGAAGAAATGTTCAACATCCCTAGTAATAAGGGAAATGCAAATCAAAACTACCCTAAGATTTCATCTCACCCCAATTAGAATGGCGATTATCAAGAATACAAGCAACAATAGGTGTTGGCGAGGATGTGGTGAAAAAGGAACACTCATACATTGCTGGTGGGGTTGCAAATTAGTGCAGCCACTCTGGAAAGCAGTGTGGAGATTCCTCAGAAAGCTTGGAATGGAAAAAACCATTTGACCCAGCTATCCCACTCCTTGGCCTATACCCAAAGGACTTAAAATCAGCATACTACAGAGATACAGCCACATCAATGTTCATTGCTGCTCAATTCACCATAGCCAGATTGTGGAACCAACCTAGATGCCCTTCAGTTGATGAATGGATAAAGAAACTGTGGCATATTTATACAATGGAATATTACTCCGCAATGAAGAATGATAAAATTATGGCATTTGTAGGCAAATGGACGAAATTGGAGAATATCATGCTAAGTGAGATAAGCCAATCTCAAAAAACTAAAGGACGAATGATCTCGCTGATAAGCAGATGAGGACATATAATGGGGGGTGGGAGGGGTTAGCATTAGGTTTAGGGTTAGGTTTAGGGTTAGGGATAAGGAGAGCGGTAAGAATGAAGGAAAGAAGGACTGTATAGAGGGAAAAAGGGGTGGGAGGGGTGGGGGGGAAGGGAAAAAAAAAATAAACATCATTGCCCTAAAAAAAAAAAAAAAAAAAAAGAGTGAGTCTGTAATACTAAAGCCATCCTCTTTTGGGTATTACCAAAACATTGAGATGAACTATCTGGAAACCAGATAAATTGTCATTTTTCACAAAAAAAAAAAAAAAAAAAAAGTAACATTTATAAATTTAGGTTAAGAAAAAAAGATATGTGGAGGCAGGTAAAGAAAAAAAACACAAAATACAAACTAATATCAGGAATGAAAGAGGGTAAATCCTCTTGATCCCTTGGATACTGAAAGGATAATAAAATACCATAAACAACTTTATGCCTACACATTTGATAATGTGGATAAAATGGACCAATTCCTTGAAAGACAAACTGCAAAAACTCACACAAGAAACAGAAAAGTATACATTTTTTAAATTAAATTAGTAATTAATAACATTGCCACACAGAAAGCACTGGTCCAGACAGCTTCACTGGTAAATTCAAGTAAATATTTAAGGAAGAAATTATATCAATTCTCAAAATCTGTTTCAAATACAGAGGCAGAAGACTTACTTCTAACTCATGCTATGAGGCCAACATTACCCAAATACCAAAAAAAGTCATTCCAATAAAAGGGAAAACCACAAAACAATATCTTCCAGGAACACAGATGCAAAAATCAACAAAACATTAGCAAATCAAAATTATTAGTGTATATAAAGTCTATATACCACAACCAAGTGGGACTTATTCCAAGTATCCAAGACTGATTCAAATTTCAAAATTCTAATGTAATCCATCCAATCAACAGGCTAATGAGAAAACCATGTGTTCCTAACAACAGACACAGAAAATTAATTTGATAAAATACAACAGCACACATAATAAAGACTCTCATCAAACTAGGAACAGAAGGGAATTAACTTCCTCATCTTGGTAAAAAACATCTACAAATCATACTGTTAACATCATATTTAATGGGTGACAAACTTTAAGATTAAATGCTTTAAGATTAGTAACAAGGCAAGGATACTCCATTTCATCATTCAACAGTCAACAGTGTACATTCAATAGTGCACTAAAAGTCTGAACAATGTAATAACACAAGAAAAAGAAAGAAACAAAGATTGGAATGGAAGAAAAAGAGTTATCTTTGATCAAAAATGACATGATTTTGTAGAAAATCCCCAAAACTCAATATAATATTCCTAAAAATAATAAGTAATTATAGCAAGGTCATAAGAGAAAAGGTTAAAAAAAAATTAATGCTTTCCTATACACCAACAATAACAATTGGAAAATGAACTTTTTAAAGTACCACTTACACATTAGCACAAAAAAGTGAATATTTAGCAAAAACCTAACAAAGTATATAGAAAAAGGTCTGTTTCAGGAAAACTAAACAACTCTAATGAAAGAGATCAAATATCTGAATAAATGAAAAGATACTGCATGCTTACTGATGGGAAAGCAAAATAGTGTTAAAATGTTGGTTCTTCCCAACATTTATGTATACGTTCATTAAAACTCCAATACAAATCCCAACAAGTTTTTGAATATCAAGAAATTGATGTTACTTTAATATAATAATGCTTCAGTAATATATTATAGTGCTGGCAAAAAAAAAAGAAAGAAAAGAAAAGAAAAAAACAGAAAAATAAATGAATGGGACAGACCAGAACCCAGAAAGAGACCCACACAAATACAATCAGTCTCTGAAAAGCACCTAGACAATCCAATGGACAATCTTTTCAAAAAGATGCTGGAATAACGGGACATCCAAGTAAAAAAATCAGAACTTAAAAAAACATAACCTCCATCTAGACAATGATCCTCAGACACACCTTTTTTCTCTCTCTCACACACACACACACACCAAAAAAAAAAAAAAAAAACAGAACTCAAAATGGATCAAAAACCTAAATATAAAATTTTAACATTATAAACTAAATAAACTTCTAAGAAAAAAACATAACATCTAGTGACAATGGTACTTTTGAATAAAAGCATTTTTTGACACATCAAAAGTATGACTTGTTATAAAAATCCCTAAGTTAGACTTCATTAATATGACAGCTTTGCCAGGGACACGCAAAGTAAGTGAAACTGCAATCCACAGTCATATAGTTTAGTAGGAGTTACTCAAAAAACTGAAAATAGAATTACTATATGACCTAGCAATTCTACTGTTAGATATATGTTCCCAGAAGAAATGAAACAAAACTCAGATGATTATACCAATGTTCAATTGCAGCATTATTCACAATAGCCAAAAAGTAGAAACAACTAAGTGCCTATCCAACAGATAGAGAAAATACAGTATATACAAAGAATATTCTAATTCAACAATACAAAAAGGCAGCTTAATTAAAAATAGGGTAAAAGACATGAACAAACCCCCACTGAAGATATACAGATGGCAAATAAGAATATGAAAAGACGGTGAGAATCAAATGCCAATGTGGAATTTGCACATTAAAACAATGGTTGAGATACCATTATATATCTTATTAGAATGGCTGACGTCCAAAATGCTGAGAACAGCAAATGCAATAATGTCGAGCAACAGAAATTCTCATTCATTGATGATAGGACTGCAAAAGAATACAGTCACTATATAAAAGACGGTTTAGTAGTTTATTACAAGGTTAAACATACAGTCTTACCAATCTAGCCATTGTGTTTCTAGGTATATACTTAAAGGAACTGAAAACATGTCCACAGAAAAAGCTATACTTCAATCTTTACTACAGTTTTATTCATAAATGCCAACAATTGGAAACTAAGATATTCAATATGTTAGTGGATAAACTATGGTACATCCAAACAACAAAATATTATTCAAAAGTAAAAAATAAATGAGCTATCAAGCCACAAAAAGACACAGAAGAAACTTAACTGCACACTGCTAAGTGAAAGAAACCAGTCTAAAGAGGCTATATTTTATGATTCTATCTATATGGCATTCTGGAAAAAGTAATGTCACAGGTAAGAGTTAAAATATCAGTTGTTAAAATGGTTAAACTGGTAAATTTGTGATGTACACATATGAAAAAAATATCAATAAAAATAAAGTAGGGGAAGATCATTGTGTATAGGAATGGGGGAGGGATAAATTTGTGGCACACAGGCAAATTTAAAGACAATGAAAAGACTATGTCTGTTATAATGTTGGATACATGACATTACACATTTGGCAAAACCCATAAAAACTATACAACAGGAGGAATGAATTCTAATAAAGACTTCAATACAATAGTATTGATATTGATTCATCAATCATTAACAAATATAGGGCACCAATGCAATATGTTAATAAAGAAAGCTGGGGACTGCTGGGGGTAAAGGAACTTACGAGAATTCTTTTTCAATTTTTCTATAAATTCAAAGCTGCATTTTAAAAATCTATTAATTTGTTCAAAACAGTTCTTTTAGACACTTTCACTAATAATCTTTATAAAGATTTTATAAGTAACTAAATACCAAATGCTATAGTATATGCACATTCAATAATTCATAAATTCTTTCAAAAATATGCCATCTTTAAGATTCCTTCATTCTTTTAAAGAATGAATTTATAACTAAAATGGACAAAGTCCTAGAGATACAAAATGGTATCAAAAGACAAACAAATATATATATCTATATTTGATGACTTATTATTAGGTAAGGTTTCATGCCTCAGATGGTTACTTTCCTAAGTAAACATTAAGCTTTTTAGTTTATTAATTTGGGAAGAAAATCTTCCCTACATAAATGGTTTCTAATCTTTTTAAACAATCTAAGTTTAACAAAATGTTCTACCTGCTCTGGTTTATTAAATGATTACAACAGTGATTACCCTTTTAAAACATTATTAAAATAGATAAGGCAATCAATCTGTCATCATACTAAATGACCCTGGATGAAGCCCTGAGTTTCTGTTCTATTTTTTCCTTTTGTTTTCCTCTGTACTAGGTTATCCTTACTACTTACATTGTTTTATGTATTTGTCTTATTATTAAATACTGGAGAGAAAGAGAATTGTCAAAATACTCATGTTAGGACTTTATCATGAGAGCAAACAAGCAATGACCAGATTTTTTGAGAGAAAGAAGGTGGCAGGAAGACTTTTCCCTTATAACAAAATTGTTTAAGACCCACAATAATACTTTTTTTAACTGTCTGATCCTTAGTTATTATGTCTAATAACTGGAAATGCTTAAAACAATCATGGATTTTAAATGCATAATATTATGAACGATAAGCTGTTACTTAAGGCCACTGCATATTAATGTGTCTATACATATGTATCATACTTTTTTCAATCCTTAAATATTAATACAGTAAAAGTCTGAAATTCAGAACAAAACATGGGTTCACTTGCTCCTTACAAATAAAAGTACATACAGATAGCTACTTTTCCTGCTCAGTAGTTATCATCATCATCAAATAATACTCAAAATCCAGCTAATATAGGTCAATCTTAAGAAAACTAATTTTGGGGGGTATTACATCCAATGGTGGATGCAATGGATGTCCTGGAATTGAAGTCATATCAAAAACAACAAATACTTATGCCAAACAGGACAAAATTCAAATATGATCAAAAAAAAAAAGAGGAAAATTAACTGAATCACAGCAATCAATCAAGACGACTTCTTTTACATATATTATACTTGGGCATTAAAGCCAGTGAATTCTAAAAAGAGGGAACATTTCTGTGGACAAGAAGAATAGGAAACAATATCCTATTAGTAAAGTAAAAATGAAGAAATAAGTAAATATCAAGATTTATAATTTAGAGATGGATTCTAATCACAATTATTGATCTTGATTCCTTAAAAGGATGTCAGGGTAATCTATAACTATATGCAATATAATAATTAGGTGACCAAAATGAACTTGCACTACAAGTTCATTAGATGGTTCAGTTTAATAGATGATTATTAAACACCATAGACAAGATCTTCCACATGCAAATAGACTACTTTAAAAGATCTTGTCAACACTTTTAAGAATTCCATTTTAAAGAATAAAAACCTTAATCATGGGGCTATGGTTGTGGCTCAGTGGCAGAGCACTTGCCTAGCAAGTGTGAAGCACTGGGTTCAATCCTCAGCACTACATAAAAAAATAGACAAATAAAATAAAAGTACGGAGTCCATCTATAACTAAAAATATTTTCTAAAAACCTTGATCATTATTACAAATCATCCTTATTCTATAAAATGGTATGAATCAGACCACAGAGTTCTATAAATACAGTAGAGGTGGCAAGAGCGGGAAAACTAGTATATCGGGCCAGCTGCTGGTCTTAGTGGAATACACTCACACCCATTCATTTACTTATTGTCTGCTTTCAGATTGTACTGGCAGAGCAGAATAGTTCACAGAAACCCTATGGGTCACAAAGCCAAAACTATGTATCATCTGGACTTGAACAAAAAAAGTATGTCAACCCGATAAAATATCAAATAGTATACCACATGTTCAAAATTAATATTTCAAAGGTAGAGATGCAGACAACTGCTCACTGAAATACTGCTTCAAAACATACTATTTGGTAATAATTTAGTACAATTTAGTAGTAATTATTTAACAAATTAACTTTTAAAAGTACTTGTATATATTCTAGAAATAGTAATTAAATTTTTTAAAACAATATACCAAAAACATGACTGATTTGTTCCTCCAAAAATATCTAGCCTTGAATTACTATAATATGAACTTGAATCCCACCACCTGCCCCCTCCCACTCCGCCGCCCCAGTGTAGGGATTGAACCCAAGGACACTTAACCACTGAGCCACATCCCCAGCTCTTCTTCAAATTTTGAGACAGGGTCTCACTAATTTGTTTAGGGCCTTAATTGCTGAAGCTGGCTCTGAACTTGCAAAATTCTCCTGCTTCAGCCTCCCAAGCCTCTAGGATTACAGGATGCACCACTATGGGCAAACAACTTAAAATTTTTAAAGTTGAGATTTTATAAAACAGTTTAATATCTTCATTTTATATTTGTCACATATAAATTTATAAAAATTAGCTACATTTTGCTCTGAATAAAATTTAGAATAACAAGTATAAACTAAAGTGTAAAATTGATATGTATATATGTATAGCCTAAGCTATTCAATATCCATTCTTTTTTAAATTAACTATTTACATATGAATAAATTTTTCTCAGTTTTTTAATTTCAATTTCAATTCAAATTCCTATAACCCTTAAAAAATGTGTCAACTTTCAGAATTCAGTGTTTAAGCTGAAAAGCAATCAAATGAATGTAGGTATATTCCTTTACCTAAATTCACCAATTAAGATTTTGACACATTGTTTCATATATGAATTTAAGTATGTTACTGACTTCAAAACAATAATTTATCATGCTTCTCTTTTAAGAATAAGAGCATTTTCTACTAAGAGATCATTAGCAGTACAAGACTAATTTCATAAATATTCTGTGGACAACTAATATCAGGTTCATATTCAAGTTTTCTCAAATAGTCTACAACTACCTTATGGTAGTTCTCTTTTCAATCTAGCATACAAACAAGATTTACATATATGGCTAATTTCTGAGAGATAAAAACCAAGTCTTTTTAAACAACCTATTTGTATATAATATGTTCTCTCCTCTCTCATAAATGTTCTCTGGAAAAACTACAGAAAAACAATTACTCCAGTACTCCTGCAAGAATAATTCAGCAATGGAAGGATGTTGCAAAAGAAGTGGGGGGAAGTTTGGATATCCAATTATCTCTTTAGATTGTTTCCCCCATAAAACTAGAACAAAAAACTGTAATCTTATCTTGGATGGTTAAACATATTAAAAATACACAGGAGCATTTAAATCAAGTGAAAAGTTTTCTGACCTGCCAGGACTCACGAAGTTTTAATATTGTTGTCACTAATAATTTAATTCTCCAAATACATCATTTTATAAAAAGGAACAAAATTTTGTAAAAGTCTACAGTGTTCTCTATTGCTTACTGAAAACAGTCACTTTTTGAAGATTTAAAATATTTTTTAAACCCTTTATCTTTAATCATAGCTTTAAATTTTATAGTTTATCAAGTTGAATAAAGTTGTAATCATTCCATAAGACTGGATAACTTGCACATAATGCCCACACATTAACAAACTGAATTCTTCAGTAATTTGTTTCAATGTTTTCAAGCTTTTCCTAAAATGTAAACTTATAATTCAAACAATGCTTTATCGTACAATAAGAATATATACTTCTGATAACAAGAACAATAATTTTTAGTATTCATGTTATTACAGAATATGAAAATTTTAGCATTCACTCCCAAATTTTTTAAAGTTCAAATTGGAACAATTTTTCAACTTTCTGAGAATTTGAGATTTTCAACAGGAATACTGTCAAATTTGTAAAAACAAAAAGATCAGTATTCTAAAGTTTCATTTTCAATGTATGTTCTATACTGTTCATTACACCTGAATACAAAGTATTTTCCAGCATAAATTACACACAAACCTTAGGAAAAGGAGACCTAAGTCTGCAACTGCCTTCACTGAAACCAATGAAAAATCTATACACGGCAATGAAACTGGCATGCAAATAAAAGAACTGTCAAGACATGTATTCCTAAAAATAAGCCTACAATAACTATTTTAAAGGCTGTGTGTGGTCTCACCCATATATTTTGGCAAGATGCACTTTACCCAACCACAGTTAAGATCCATCCAAAAGCAGTGGCACTGGAGAGCCTCTATCTCACCTGTCAAAGTTGAATAACGTTGTTCCAAAGACCACCATGAGTCCATGGAAAAAGCCACAATGCTACAGCTGTTATTGATAAGAAGTCTCTAAAGGAGAAAAAAACTTCAAACAATTAAGCAAATCATCCTCGACAGAGATTTAGATAGACAACAATATTCACGTAAATGATAAGATGACAATTACCATGCCAGTTCTGAAATAAAACATTGGCAATTTTTAGACTGGAATACTCAGATAGGACCTTTAATAAGCAACACCAACTTATAGTCTTTTCTATTCATCATCTGATAAAATTTCTATACATTTATCAATTTAAAAACTCTACTATGTGCTCTTATGTAAGCCTTAAACCACCTCCTTTGTAAAGCCTCAAAATACGTCTAAATTACTAAGGTACCAAATTCATCAAAATTGCTTAAGTCTGACAGCTAAGAGCACAGCAGATTAAGGTTTAGAAAAGGAAACCCTAAATATATTAAAACCTGACTTTTTAAAGATGTCTTAATACTGTTTTTGACCACATTACAAAAGCAGTTCACATTTTTGCTTTAGATTACTGGGTAAGGTACAGGTAGATTAACATAAAGAGCAAGAAAAACAAGTACTCTGAAATACCTCAGTGGATAATTCAAGTCCCACCCTCCATCCCACTCTGGTAATAACAGACAACTTAAACCATACCTATATAGAAAGTTTGAATAATCAATAATCAGTATCTCAAATTTTAACTTTTTTCCCTTCTAGATGACAGTATCTTCTAACCCTATTACACACTGAAACAATTCAAATGAAAAAGAGGGATGTCCCTTTTACCTTATCCAAGAAAGCTAATACTCAAAAGGTTCTCACTGTAGACCACTTTTACCCACAATCAAGTCCCATAACACAAAGGCAAATTACAGCACTACTCCAATATACTATGATGTACCAGAGTTTCAATTACTGTGTTCTCTTAGGTACAAAAGTTCTCAAAAGATTAGTTTCACTTTTCCCTGGATACGTTAACCAGCAGAGTTTGGATATTATTTTTCTTTGGTTTTGTCAGTAGCATGTTTGATATAAATTTTATTAAGTGGTAGTGTATGTAACATTGCATTGTGGGTAGTAGTTTCCTGCTTTAGTCTAGCCACATCCTCAGCTGTCATATGAGCATGTTTCCCATATTTTCTGTAAGTTGTCACCTTTTTTTTTCTTCTTACGAAAATGACAGCATTAGAAGATGAATTGTTCTGATAATCACAAGAAACATACAATACTCTTACAGCTACATTAATCAAGTATGGATCATGCTGCATTTCAAAGAATAATAAAAAAAATCTTTATGGGTTAATGTCATGTGAAACAATGTGTTAAATTAGCATAAAGGAAGAATTCAAGGAAGTCAAAGCAGTTAAAAGAAAGAAAACCTCCGTAACCAGATGCCAATACTCTAACAAATGAGGTGTTATATATCAGTGTATAACAATTTGTAACCAATGTTAAGAGCTTTAAATCTGCTAGATATTCATTAGAGAGAATTAATGTCAATATCCCTTAGAACTTTCAGAATCTACTTTGAGACTATATAAGATGTCAAAATATGGAAAGAGAAACCAAAGAAACAAAGCCAAACAAAAAAACCTGGAGGAGAGAGGGAGGGAGGCAGGGGACAGAACAGACAGAAAAAGGGAGAGACTGATACTGATTTAGTATTTTCTCTTCTGGCATCCAATTTCCACATAATATCACATTTAGACATATAGTTGCTCAAACTAACCAAATGAACTTATTCAAACAATGAAGGAAATGATGACATTTTGGGTTCTAGCATGATCTAATTAAAACAAATTGAAAAAAAAATAGTTTTTTCTCATTACTAAAAAAGTACAATAGAACCTTGTATATTTAAACAACTCAGACAAATATGCATGTATTTGTGTACACAGACATATACTCCATTCTAAAACAAGGAAATGGAATATCTCAATCAAAATTTTAAAAATAAAATACATATTTTACTAATACAATGAAATTTCAAGTCATCAATATAAGGCTCAACACATGCTATATAAACTTAAACAGTTATATATAATCTGAACAAAATATGTCAGAAAATTTTTCAAATATCAAGCTCATAAGGAAATCCCTTGCTGAAACCTTGTAATTAGAATATTTAAGCAAAATTAGAACTTCTACAATTTGTAAATTGCTACATCAAACTATTTGCTATTGTTTTCAATTAAAAGAAATTTTAAAAACAGCAGATATAAGTAACAATTCCTTTAAAAAAAAAAAAAACAGAAATGGGCACAGTATTGAGAAAATAAAACCACTATATTAAATACGATCTTTACTTGAGAAAATAAAAACTAATTCAAAACTAACAATGAAGACACATGTAGCACTTAAAACATTATTATACTTTTATGTCTTAATATGTCTAAAAGCTCTACTAATTTTCACAAATTTTATTAAAGTAACAGAAAGCAAGACACTCTTTTTTATTTTTCTGACACTGATTTCAAGTTCAAAACTATCTCATTTCCACAGCATTAAAACACATAAATTCATACAATGGACCTAAACTTGCTGCTTACTTCAATACAACAAATAGTAAAGTTTTAGGTTATTTAAAAAAAAAAATCTGTGATTTCCATTTCTGATTATAAGGATTGTATAAATCTATAACCAAGGGCTTTATCTACAATGACTACACTGAATCAGGCTCTCTTCATCATAGGTAGTAAGCTATTTCTAATGAAACACTATAGATTATCTAATGTGTACCCTGGGGTTATCACTGTTTTTTTTTTTTTTTTTTTTTTTTTTTTTTTAACTAAGAAGTGATATTTGTTCCAAAGAGCAATGATTTAGGATGTGGAAATACATGTGGATACTGAATATACAAACTTCAAAACACATGATTTCACTATCTTTCTCCTGGCAGAATTTGATGAGTATCACGAAGAACAGAAAGGACATATTCAACAATATATACTAAACTCTTTTAAGAGTGTAAATCCTCACCCAAAGATTACATGCAGGAGGATTACCTACAAAAGAAAACAGTCTATTAAAAGAAAAAGAGATGTTTGAAATTATTTAAATTCATTTCAGGTAAATTTGGAGACCTAAAGAATACATAACTAAAAAAAAAATAAAAAAATAAAAAAATTTAAAAAAAAACTAAGGAAGAGAACATTTGGCAAAAAAATTAGAATTATCAGATGTGTAAAGAATCCTGATGTAGAAACTGAAAACTCATTCTTAAAAAGCATGGGACTAAGGACACAGTTTAGGGATAGCATGCTTGCCCAGCATGTGCAAGGCCCTGGGTTTAATCCCCAATACCAAAAGAAAAAAAAAAGAAAGAAAAGAAAAAGAAAAAAGATGAAGAAGGAGAAAATCATTTGCTTACCATAATGTAACAGCTACCTAAACTTTTTCAACTGTCTGTCTCTGCTATTAAATGTTCATATGAAACTATGTTTGGAAATTCCACTATGGACAAAAATTCTTTTATTTATTTTTGATAACAGGAATCACACTTATTTATGAAACAGTATAACTGAATAACTTTTCTCTCCACTGCATGTTAAATGACAACTTTTACTTTTTAGTGCAAAATGTGTTTACATGCACAATAAAGCATGATCAAATCTAAATTTAAAATAAATCACCAACATGTATTTCTGGATTTTTACACCAAAAGTTTATTCTGAAAAAGTTCAGGACATCTGAATAATAAAGGATTAAGTCATTCCCATGTCCTCCCACTGTATTTTGAAAAAAACTGAAAATGTCCGTGAAGAATCTTCTGAATATTTGTGTCTAGTTATCTTTATCTAATATGAACTAAAAATTGGTAATGAGCTGTGCTAGGAAGAATATACAGTTCTAAAACCCTCCCGAGTCCTCACTCCACTGTACACCCCAAATAATCTTTTGTAATTCAGTCTCCGCCCACACTCCCAGTCATTTATTTCATGCCAATCCTAGTTACTATCACAATAATAAGACATCTAACATGCAAATTCAGAGTGGCGTAGATAAATGGCAAAAATGCAAAGAAAATTGGTCTATTCGCCTTTATAATTTTTGTTGAAAAATACCCCATTGCTCCCAACTGATGAAAACAGGAAACAGTATTCATAAATATAAAATTCACTGCCTATGATATATAATCATCCTAATAAGAAAATGAGTTCTATACATACATATCCAAAGGGGCAAAAAAAAAAAAGTTTCCCAAAGATGTTTTCAATTTTCTTCTGAATCAGAATTAGCAAATCGAGACGACTAACATATTCTGTCTGTGTGCATTATTCCTTACTACACACAGCATTTTGTAATTTATTTCAAAGCTTCCATTATAAACAAAAAAAATACAGCTTCTGTTAACCCACTCCCGTCTGAGCTCATAAAACCTAATACTGAACAATCTGTTGTAAGTATTTTACTTTATGTAAGATTCTCATTCAAAAACTGTTAGTGTCCAAACTAAAGATTACACAAAATAAGTACATTTCCTGAATTAACAAAATTAGAATAAAAAAGAAACTAAGATTCTTCCAAAAACTATATCATGTTTCAGTTCTTGCCATTCATTTTTTAAGATCTTCAAACTAGTCATGAGATAAAGGTAGACTTAATGTTAAGTGATATTAATTACAACTAACCTTGATTTTAAGGTCCACAATCAATACTGAAAATAAGGTAGACAGACATGATTTAATATTTGTAAAAGAATCCCCAGACTAACACTTTCATGACAGCCAATTATACTCAAGCCCAGCAAGCAGTCTGCAACCAGACCTTAAGAAAGGTAAACTTTTTTACAATGAGTTACAGATTCACAAGTTTAAGAAGACAAGAAAAAGGAAAACAGAAGGAATTCAGCCACCCTAGCAATATGAAGCAGACCCCAGAATGTGATACAATCCAAAGATTAAATTATTGTAAATCATCACTGTTGTTCAGAATTTCACACAGCCTCTTGAGCCAATTTTGCTAACTTTTCCACAAACATAATAATGCTAAAAAGAGAAGGGGGGGGGGGAGAAGGTAGGGAGGTGATAGAAAAGGAAAGCCCTTAACTGCAGCTCTCTGCTCTACAAATGCTTAACCTTACAGGAGTTTGGGCTCCTTCAGTATTGTATTCTATCCAAAGCCCCATGAGTCACAAAAATTAAAAAGCTATATCCTTCTGGATGCCAGGAAAGGCCTTACCACAAGCCTTTTGTCAGAGAGAGAGAGACAGAGGGAGAGAGGGAGAGAGAGAGAGGAGAGAGAGCAAGGGAGAAAAGCCACAGTAGTAGGCAGTCCCACTTTACTTTGAGTACTGTGAGGTCACAAACCACATGATTCTGTCTCTCCAGTAATAGTGCTTGCAAAAAAAAGGAGTTTTAAAGCTTTTGCTTTTTTGGATTGTGTGAATGCTTCATTCGCCTCACAAACAACCACAGAACCACAAGTGCGGTGCAAACTTCTCCCGGAGGACAGCAAGAAGTCTCTGGTTTTAAATGGTTACTCTCCGCAGGTCACTACCAGCCACCGAGACCAACAGAGTCAGTGAGTGCTCTCTAACCACAGTCTATGCAGTAATAGTAGGTCCTTCAAATATTTGCTCATTCTCTTTTTGTTTTGTTTCCTTGCTTTTCACATGTTACCAGCTACATATTTCTTGACAGAAAAAAATAAATATAAGTCTATGTACTCCAGGCATACTGTAAACTAAAACAAGATTTGGGTATGGTTTGTATTTTCAGTTTAGGCTACAAGCAGTATTTACAACAGAGGGTACAAGTTCTATCTGGAAAAAAAAAGAGGGACTATGGCATCAAACAGCCTCTTCAGCACAGTGACACCATGTCAGCAAAACTCTTTTGGGGTAAGTGTTACCATGTTTTAAAATCCTGTATTAATCTGTTAAACATAAGGGTTATGATTCTTAAACTGCTAGTTTTTCAAGATAATAGTATATTAAAGATCAGAATAATAATGCTGGTTTGTTTCATTATAAGTTGAAAATGAAATGTTGTAAATTATTTGCACTTGGCATCTGTAACTTTAACTCTGAGTAAGACTTGAAATAGACAAAATTAATGATTTGCATTAGTCAAAATGATTTCTAGAATTACAGAAATGAGATGTTTAAAACTGTAAAATTTAATATTCTTATTAACCCTCACTAGGGAAAAAACTGATGCTAAATTAATCAGTATTATAAATTATTGACAAAGCGGCTCCCAATATTTGAGAAAAACTTCAAAAAGGCAGCAATTTTACAAAATAGCATACCACAGACTTATTGCAATATTACAGTCTACCATATACAATATAAAATAAACCTGCAGTAAAACTAACAATTTAACCAGCTCAACTAAAAGGAATATATTCATAATTTTAAACTGCACAAGACAACTACATAAATTTGTTTCTAAACAACTTTATATAATTGAAGTATACATTCAACTGAAATAAAAATTATTCTAAGTATATCATAGCTGTTTTTAAAAGATCTTTAGAGTTGCCCAGGATACTTAAAAGTTCATGAAAGTCTTTTAAAGTTTACAATTGTACTTTTCTATATATTTTAAGTTACATCTATACACTGTTACTCATATATAGCACTTCTTATAAACATAACAAACATCAAAATGTCCTAAGCGTCTTTTAATCACATTCTTGGACCTACCAAAGTGAATACCGTTTTAATCTCATGAAAAATAAACTCCTTAAGGATACCCTGTATGATTTAAAAGAGCCATACCTATTAAATCATGCTGAGCTTTAAAACAAACAAGGCATAATACAGTCCCTTAATATTTAATTTCAAGTTAGTGTGATAAAGATAGGTAAACAATTCAACATTCATCAGCTGACATGTTATTAATGTAAAGTATCTAAACACTTACAAGATTCTCCTTATGGTGTCCAACATGTTCCAACTACAATGTAGTTTTTTTTACTTTTTCTTTTATTCTTTAAAATAAATCCTTTTGCTACCTTTACCTCCATTAACTTTGCTTTGCAATTTTCAACTAACGATTGGAGTTTCCTTTACTCCTCCTACTTCACACATTTTAACTGGCTACTACTAGAGGATCAGTCTTAGTTTAGGTCAAAAAAAAATAATAAAACCTGAAGTGGGGAAAATTTTCTTTTAAAAGTTAAGGAAATGTACTTTGTATTTTACAAAAAGAAAAAAAAAAGTAAAATTGCTGTAATAACTCCCTCAATAGCTATAAGTGGGTCTCCTCAAAGTTACATACATACAGTACAATAATCAAAGAATATTAAAATTTTAATGGTAGGTATAGCATTACTCTAAAACTTTCTGAAGTTAGGAAGCAGAAAATAACTACAACTAGCCTGCATTATAGCTCATGTTATAATTATAGCCCATACATGAGAACTTTCGCTTACTACCTTAGGAAACAAATGGTTAAAATATTGTTGTATTAGTTGTAACAGGCATATCAAGCAGTTTAATTGCTCTTTCACAATATCACTTAGTTTTTATTTAAAAAATAGATTTTTCCAACCAGATTGGGAACACCACAAGTTTCAAGGAACACCTCAGCATTAGAAGTAAAGCTGCCACAAAGAATATGTTAAAACTGTTCCCAAGAATATGTTGAAATGCTCCTAATTCTAACTTATCAGGCATCTTATATTGCTATAACATTCTTAATAGCCAATCAATAATAAAATTTCCAAAATTGGAGCCAGTTCCTAAATAAGACAGAAAGCAAACTTAGTAAGATCATCTTCTGTTGCATGTCATACTTTTTTACTATTATAACTAATCATTCCCTTTCTGAAAAGTGAAAAGTTTTACCCTCCCCCCTCCAATCCAACAGTACTTTTGGGTCTGGATAGAGAACTTATAATGAATACGGCACACCAGACTAATCACAGGTGAGTAGTGGACATTCTTTATAGGTCATCATCACATTGCAAACATTTTGCCATTCCATAATCTCCATCAAATTTAAAACCTCACTTAGGCTTTACATTTTTATAATGATTATCAAAATCACCTATTAAATATGAATGTAAGAAGTATGTGCCCCAATTTTATAAATATGAAGTTTAGATTAAGAACAAAGCACACACCGACCAATTACCTTATCTCAAATAGAATGAGCTAAAAATGTATGTGTATAGAGAGAGTGAGTCTAGGTGTCCTTGATCTTTTGGTATACTTCCCTTTGAATTAATCAGTATTTTCAGTATGTGCTACTCAAAATTTGTCCACTAGCTATCATAATTAAAAACCTGTTTTAAACTGACTCATCAAGTATCTTACATTTAAGAACTTATTTATGAAAATATATCTGCTGGTTAAATTTCTACATAAAATCTTTGTAACTGACCAAAGTAACTGCTAAAACATCTGTGTAAAGCGATTTCCAAAACAATAATTATGATCCATATCAATAATACCTTTATAGTTTCAAGATTTGGTAGTGACAAAGTTTTATAATTTGCTCCTAAAACAAGAAAGCTAATTGTTTTCCAGGGAGATGAATTAAAAAGTCAAGAACAAAGATGACAACTATTAAAATGAAAAATACCAATACAATTTCCAAATACTTACATCATGAATTATTTTAAATTATAATAACTGTAATTTACATGAAACATTGTTGAAGATTTCAGTTTTAAATTTTTAAATGTTAAAAAATATAAAATATCAAAAGAAATCAAGAACAAAAATTTGTAAGTCGTGTGACCTGTAGATAGTCTCTAAATTACAGAAAGCATGAAATACACAACTACATTGGGATATATTTTAGTTCTTTTAATAGAACAAAATTAATCTATTCAATACACCCTTCAAACTAATCACTAATAGTCTGACTTGCTTAAATCAGTTATGCTAAAAAGTTAAATCCAGTAAGATCTAAATGTTCAGTTTGTTAGAACAACACTGAATATTTGATGGTTAAATAAACTGGGGGTGGGGGGAGATAGTACACTCATTGCCGGCACTAGATTTTATCAAACACACAGAATTAATCTTTATTGAATAGAACCATTCACAAATCAAATACTCACTGTAACTTCAATACTTCAAGCAGCGCTAATCAATTACAACCTTTTTCTAGTGCTTCAAACTCATGTGCTTTCAATTTTACACACTGGTGGGTCCCTCAAGTACTATACTGGGGCTGAGTTTAAGACATTCTGTATCACAACTCCCCTTTTTTTTTTTTCAACAAATATTCATCTAGAGGGCTTTTTTCTCCCCCTCTCAAGAGCTGCTCAAATGAAAACCTGTGGTAATATTTTATCTACTGTTACTTCTTTGTTAAGCAAAAGGTTAGGGGTTACCTAAATACCTCAACTGTATATGTAAAAAAAGGAAAAGGTAAGTATTCATATAAAAAAAAATCCAATGGGACTGAATATTTATTTTTGCATTTCCTATGATTAATGATGCAACCGTGCATACTTGCACAACGATGGCAAACAGGGTAACATCAAATTCCTCTCCAAAGCACACAAATACCACCTTCCATGCTGTTCTAACACTTGTTAAACACTTGCTGACAACTCTATGTCAATAGTGAAGTCATGCAAAAGCTCATCATATGCATTAAGATTCTATTACCTAAAGTCTTTAGAGACATTTGTATATACAGAATTCAATGGAACTATCTAGCGCTACAGTGTCTCTTTAAAACTATTTTACATGTGGACAAGCAGACAAATACCATCAATTCAATGGTGGGGGGACCCTTCCTGCCAAAACTAAGATTATAATTATAACAATGCCTAATTACTTTCTCTAGGCATTGCCAAGTCAGGCCTATTATTAAACAGGTACTAGCAAAATCAATGCAAATTTAGCAGAGTCTTCCTAACAGGTTACCTTAAGGCATTATTTTTTTCCTCTTATGTCAATGAACTCTAACTTCTACTCAAGAAAACAAAAAATAAAAACTGCCACTAAGCCCCCATGATAAAGATAATGATAAACTTCAATTCTTGATTATTTCTTAAGAATTTTGTTTCAAGTATGTGGAAAATCTTCATCAAATTTGAAGTGTTAGTATTTTAAACAATTCTTAAAAAGGAACTCTCACAGAATGAAATAACATACCTTAGTACAACCTCTTGCCATTTCAAAAAGATTATGGAATTCGCTGGATATATATTTTGATTAATGTGTTACAATTCAAAAAAAAAAAAACTCATGGGGAAACTCTATACCTTATTCAAAGGGAGTTTCCTTACAATTTTAACCCACAGTTAACCACAGGCTTTTGTCCATTCAACAGAAATATACATAAAACAGACCATACATTCCCAAATAACTTTTTAAGACCTATACAGCAACTAACATTCAATGCTTCTTTATTATATTGTACACAATATCTTCACCTTAATAGAATTCACAGGAATTTCCTCCCCCTTATACTACTATTAAGGACAATAGGATTCAAGGTTTGGAACAGTGTTGAATGGACATAAGAAACACCCTGTAAAACATTTTAAATTTCTTGTTATTGAAGAACAGGAGCTAACCCTAAAGCACGTTTTTTTCATAAACATGCTTTCTTCTAATAAACAGAAACCACATCAATTAATGTATTATCCCCAAACAAGATAAGCTACAGAATTAAAAGGTACGTTAAAGGCTTGTTGTTACATTAAGCATTTAATATTTGCAGTGAAAAAAATGTTATTCATATGTTTTATTCTAAGTTGTTATGACTACACAAAATCCAATATATTAGGGTTGGGGGTATGGCTCAGTAGGAAAGCACTTGCCTCACCAGTGCAAGGCCCTGGGTTCAAATCCCCAGCACCACTAAAACAAAAAAAAATCTAGTATGTATCAAAGAACCAGTAGGTATGATTTAGACTCTAAATAAAAGATGATAAATGTTAGTTTACCTTAATTAAATGATTTTCATCATTTTTCATCATTTTATACTCTCCTGCCAGAAGAAATAAATACTTCAACATACACACATAAAGTGAACACAATTTTTAATATATTTAAAGTTATACTGATGTTAAAAAATTTACCTATTTAACATTTTATTCTCAAAAACATAGTTGAGGGTTATTTTAATGACTAGTTTAAAATCTCTGTTATCTCCACTAGTTCTACTGGCAGTTCTCTTTTAGATATCATACATAAGAGTTACATATGATTAGTGACATTTCTAACAAGGTTTAAAGATCCTATGCAAGGCAGGTAATTTTTACCACAAAGCCAAATAAACTTATATACTGCTTTCAGTTACAATAACTTTTTAACATTAATACTGTCACCTGGAATTATTATGCTAAAAACTACAAACATATATTTACATAAAGATTATATTAAAAATCCAAAACTTAAAATGTACATTTCAGCCCTGTCAAAATATTACATAAATCTTGAGTATGCCAAACCATTTATTTACTATTTCTTTTGGTCAGATATCTCACAACTAAATTTATTTTGTGGTCAGTAAAAGCAGAAAATAAAGGAAAAATGCTAGCCAAAACACGATTAACAATGATCAGTAAAATTTTTAAACATATATACCACAGTCTTTCTTTGGAAAACTAGAATAACAATGTTGTGGTATTTCACGAAACTTTATATGGCATGGGAATATGTTTATGAAGAAACAAAATACCTGGCACATATGTTCAACCTAAATTCTTTGGGCCATCAGTCTGACTTAAAATTTTATGTACAGAATTTACATATGCATGAGTGTGAATTCATATAAACTAGTGACTATAGAACTTGAACAATGATCTTAACCCAAGAAAAACAGTTTGTAAATTATTTAACTGAGATAATGTTTGTAACTCCTTAAAAATAATTAGTTATGCATCTGTACTATCTATAAAAACTATAAAAAACAGTAACAAATTAGGCATCTGCAAAGAAATTCAAGATGAAAAAATCACTACCATCATTTTCCAGATATAAACTTAACAACAATTATTAGAAACTCTCATAGGCTAAACAAATCATTACATTTACGAGGACAAATCTGAAGGGAACTAATCTGATAAGAGATCCCTATTTATGGATATTATCACAAAAAACAACCCTGGCTGGAAGTTAAACAGGTATTCTTTCTATATTCGTACTCATTCTCCGTGTAAACTGGGTAAACAAAGCAGTGGATCATTAATTTATAACTTTGATAATAATAATTTTCTTTTTAAATCTCTGTGCTAATAAACTTCTCAATTTAGAACTTCAAATTCCCAGGCTACTCTTTTAAGTGAAACGTGTCATTATTTATACCAAATAATTAAAAATTAGTAAATGAATCTAACCAACATAAACTTACTTTCAAGCTAAAAATAAGGATCACCACACTTACGTGCTAGAGCACTGTATTCTATAATATTTCAATTCATTGCTATATCATCAGTAACTTTCATTCTAGGAAGATGTCTGGGTTTCAAAAAGGGAAAGGGTATGGATTCTCTTTAAGTAATAATAATCTTGAAAAGTATTTTGTATAAATGAAGTTAAAAAAAACACTTTTCTGAAAGAAAAGTGAACTCTCACTTTATTTCATTACCTTCTATCAGATTATAGATATTCCCAACAATATGGTGTCACAGAAAGAAAACTACTTTATGCTGATAATCACACCTACAACTTAGTCTCTGTGTTTTCTATAAACTGATGAACCATATAATTTTGTAAAAATTTACCTAGTGAAAGACCTAACCATCTAATTCAAAAAATTAAGGCATTACAAGAAATCTGTGAGAAAACACCCATCAAAAAGTAGCATCCTAACATTAGGTAAGATAACTGGTTACAAAAGATAATCTACCTATTTACTTCTCATGAAATCTGTAAAGGTTTTAGGTAATTTAGCTGTTGACAAAATGCAGGAAAAAAAAAACTGCTCCTGTTTTTAATTAAAATAAGGTTCGATATAAAAGTGAAAAGACGACAATCCATAAGACAGATACTACTCATAAAGACAATGTATTACAGTACATTTGTAAAGAAATGTAAACATAAATTCAATGTAATCCAACATTTTATCATTAATCCCACCTTCTTTCCACAGCAGAAATTCTTCTTTTTCAAATTCTTATAAACTCCAGTATTAGTTACAGAATTCTTTACATACTCCCAGTTGTTAAAACTAAACATACACATACACATACATCCCTTTCCTCCTCCTCCTCCTTCTTCTTCTTCTTCTCCTTCTCTCTCTCTCTCTCTCTCTCTGTAATTTAGGAGGAAACAACTTTCTTAAAAACTTACAACCATCATCCCTCTCATTTTAAAAATGCTATTATCTAAGCTAGATAAAGGCAATAAGTGTTGTCTGAAAGAACTTCATTCTTGATCCAGTAGTAAGATTTAGGTGTATTTCCCTTATAACATAAATAAGCAACATGACAAAATATTCAAGTGCACCAATGAGATTAGAAAATACACATGCAGTTTTTTTAAATTATCACTAATAAGGACCCAAAAAGAAAATTTAGAAACATTATGCTGATTATTAGGCTTATTTTAGTTAAATAAACATTCTAAATCAAAATACATTTAAATAATTCTTTTTTTTAAATATTTTTTTCATTTTTGATGGGCCTTAGTTTTATTTATATATTTATTTATATGTGGTGCTGAGAATCTAACCCAGGACCTCACATATGCCAGGTAAGCGTTTTACCACTGAGCCACAACCCCATCCCTAAGTAATTATTTTAAAGAGCAAATATTTGACTTAAATTGCTAAATTATTTATTATTAATGGTTAAATCTCTGTATATATAAAAAAATTTTACTGAGACATATCCAAACCATTTTCTTAGCTATGAAATTAAGTCATGTACTCCAACAAATAACTTAACACATTATTTTATATAAAGTATTTATTTATAAAGAATCATATATGCACGAAAGATAGGAAGATATTTTATATGATGAGACTTTATTAATACATGTAACTCAAGGTGACTATCTTTATGAAAACATTATTCAAATACATGATCAATTCACTGCATTTTTTTTAATAAAGAACATTTTACATCTTCAACTCTGCTTTAAAGGAAACTAAGAAAAATTGCCTTATTCATTATTATAAATTTACATGCATTTGTTAAAAAGCTGTAAAATTGTGATCCAAAAACTTACATACTCAAAATATAAATGAACAAGAAAATGCAAAAATACATGAAATAAAACAACTTGCAATAACACATAACAAGATGCCAACTTTAAGCACAGGAGATATACATATGCTTTTAAAAATAAAAGTTCAATTTACCCTTGCCTTTTGAACTGCTCAAATGAACAGAACAACTCAATGACTACAGAATTTTCTTATAAACTCACAACACTATAAAGAAATATCTAATTCCTAATTCTGTTATTATGTGATCCTTTCTTTAATCACAGTACTATCATTTATCCTAAATTTGCAGAAGCTTTGACCATTGCATTTTTCCTGTACGTACCTCTTCCTTATCAATTATGGTGTATCTTCAGCATTCGAAAGAAAAAACCTCCAAACTTTTAACTGAGTTTCAAATACCTTATTAAAATTAAAATATATACAGTGCTACTTTAAAAATACTCATTTCTAGAAGCTAGAAAATCTTATTAAAGCTGATGCATCTACACATAGAAAGCAACTTTTAGTAAGTTCTTTGCTACGCCATAATGATCTGCTCCAGAAACTCAAGGGTACCTAAAACAACGAGCTACCTGTTCTAGCCATACTTAGGAATGTGTCCAAATCATTTTTATTGATTTAACCTTATAGGAATGCTACATATCCTCAGAGCAAAACCTTTTGAATGTATTTATAATATGCTACACTTCTGAGAGTCATGAAAAAGAAAGCTAAAAACAAATCTAGACACCTCTCCACCCTTGGTTGTTATGGGTTTATTTTTATTTTAAACACTATCGGTGGACCTAAATATTAAATAATTCTACTTAGGAAAACTTACCTTGGCACCACTGTAAGTAGAAATAAAAATTTATTTTGGAAAAAAGAAGCACATTTAAATAATTCTAACTTTAAGGAATAAAAATTCTAACTTCACAATGATGTTACATTTACAAATTTTGGCATTATTCTGTTTCTTCCACACTCTAATTTTACTTTAATCATGGACCCACAAGCATATCAAACTTATAGAATTTAGTCCTTACCGAACAGAAAACTAGGGTGTACTCTAGTTTACATTCTGAGATTTCATACAGAAAGTTCTGTGTAGACTATCTCTCTAGCTTTCAACAAATGGTACTTCATAAATGGCTACAGCAGCTAATAAAATAATTCACAATATTATGCTTCCTCACATTATGGTTCATGATTCCTTAACTTGAACCTCACCTCTGAAGAAGTTATACTTTCACTGCAGACTGTTCTCTCAAAAAGGCAAACAACTTTTGAGCATTTCCAGATGTAACGCGCTCCCGCGCGCGCGCGCTCTCTCTCTCTCTCTCTCTCTCTCTCTCTCTCTCTCTCTCTCTGTCACACACACGCGCGCGCGCGCACACACACACACACACACGATCATAGGCAATTCTCATTCTAAGTTAATAAAATGTAGCAAAACTGGATTCACTATTACTTCAATGATCACTCATAAATTTAAATTAAGAGCTAACGGTACTATACATCAAATTATTAAACTTATGATTAGCTACAAAAGCACTGACTTTAGGTAGCTACCAGTAAGTAAACAACTAAGCTTATTTCAGTGTCAGACAAGATTCTACCAAAATGGGATTTTTGAAGCTCTGAGAATTCCTGATGCATGCAAAAATACATCATGTTTTTTATTTCAGATACTTACCTTATTTTATTCTGGATAACATCAATTTGGATTTGACTATATTACTTTCATCTTGTCAATATTTTTAATAAAATATACAAGCAGGCATGTGGCTATGCTAAACTAAAATCAAATAATTTATATGTAGACTACTTCTCTGAAGCAAAGCTAGAATAGGGTGAGACACAGCATCTAAGATACAAATTTAAGGAAGCATACACACTCTTACACAACCCTCGAAAAGAGAATCTCCTTATATTTTGTGCCTCAGGCATTTTGCTTGCCTCACCCTAGTCCTAATTCTGCTCTTATTAGTATAGATCATTTCATAAAACATGTACTAAGCAGAGTAACATAAAACATAGAAACACAGTAATATAATAAAATTAAAAATAAGAATACTTACATGTTTAATATCCTGATTTATATGTTCTCTGTATGTACTTACATTTAAACACACATTAAAAGAATATAATAATCACTATACACTCTAATCAGTAGTGAGATGGCACAAATAGTTCAGATCTGATCACTTTACACTAACAGTAGTTTCTTTAAGAGCACACAAACAGCTCAGAAATTTTCTTTAAAACTATTATTTGTCAAAAATATCTTTCCAAGTTAATCATGTGCTTTTTTTTTTTTATCTGACTATAACACTTTCTGTTTTTTCCTTTTGCTACTGGGGTTGAACCCAGGGTGTTAACCACTGAACCACATCTCCAGCCCTTTTTTATATTTTTTTTTATATTTTATATTTTTTTATATTTTATTTAGAGACAGGGTCTGCTTTTTAAAAAGCAGAATTGAGAGAGTATGCTCCATTAAAGAGTTCACAGAGCTACACATGAATTGTATAATCCAATGGTATCTAAACATAGCTGATCAACCAAACTGTCTGAGGAACAGGCTTTGGGGGTAAGGAATGGCGGAGGAAAAGCCTTGAGAACTTTTTTAAAAAGAATCCCAGATAAATTAGCCAATTTTGGAATAGATAGAAGACCAACTTTTAATATGCCCCAAAATAAGGTAAAGACAAAATGAATATACAAAAAAAAAAATCCAAACTGTCTCCCCACTAAACATTTGTAAAGTTTATTCACAAGAAAGAAAACATTATAGCTCCTTTCTTTCCTTCCCTATCTTCTAGTAGAGATGTTAGTCATCTAACATTAGACTAATAGCATTAATGAGGAAAATAAAGAAACACATGATTCAGTAAGATGAAGAGTCAAAAAATTCAGTATTTGTATTTAATAGGTTCAAATAGCTATTCTAAGTAAATGATAAATCTATTCCAAAAATGCAGTATTTTAAACTTTAACTTAGGTTCACATTAACATATTTGGAAAAATCTAAGTGCCTAACATAACACTATCAATTTATGGAGTACATTTCAGCTGAAACTGTACTTTGTTTTCATGTTAGCTTTTTTTTTGTTGAGTGTTTACTGTGCCAGGTATTGTGCTAAATCCTATATAAACATTACTTCCTTTAATTATCTCACATCTCTTGTATGAGATAGGTACAATAATTATTTACAGATGAGGAAACAGAGATAATGAAACCTGCCCAAGGTCACACAGTTGGAAGAGTTGACATTCAAACTCAAGGCTTTTAACACTTAATTACTACTTCATAGTGTTATTACATGACCTTAATGAAATAACTTTTTAGTTCTCAATTTCATTGTCAAAGTGTTAGTTTTCCAAACATAATTAATCTAAAGCTTTTAAACTGACAAAATACAAAAAGGAAATAATCTTTTTGTTTCCCATTATTCTAACTACACATCTTTAAGACTGATCGGAGAGAATCAAAGCAACTCAGACAAAGTAAAAGTATATCAAGGGAACCCAGCACAATGGTGCACACCTGTAATCCCAGCTATTCAGGAAGCTGAAGCAGAAGGATCCCAAAGCTGAGGCAAGTCTGGTCAACTTTATGAGCCTGTTTCAAAATAAAAAGGGCTGGAGATATAGCTCAGTGGTAGAGCACCCTGGGTTCAATCCCCAGTACTATACCCCCAAGCAAAAAAGTTATTATTATCAGGAGATAAGATTTAGTTTAGATTTGATTAGAAAGGGAAAGTTTCAAGGAACTCGATTAATTCCTAAGCAATCATAATAATCTTATTCAATGTCCATGCCATACAGCATATACTACAGGTATTTTGAAAATACCATTTAGAAGTTTAAAAATTAAACCTTAAACACCAAAAATTTATATTCCTCCTTATTTATAAAATTAAATAATGGTACAATGAGCCCTGGTGTCAGTCAGAACTGCAGTCAAATCATAGTTCCTATATTGATTTGTATTCCTAAGCCAGAGTCGCAGTGTCCTACCTAAAAAGTACCCCCTACTCTTAAGTGACTTACACAATCTTAATTTCTAATTAAAATTTAAATCCCGATTCATTTGACATTCCTAAAGATTCACTGATAAGTGAACCTTTTTTTTTGCCTACCAAAAAGACACCACTGCAAAATTCCAGAAAGGATATCTTTGACAGATACTATTCACACCCCAATTTCAGCCACAACAAATTCAACACTACTTTTAAAAAATTCTCAGATAAGCCACAAAAGAACTCTACCTGTTTTTTACCCTGGCAGAGAGTGAAATAAAGCTGTAATATTATGTTTTTTCAGTCTATATGGTTTTACTGAGAAAAAATGCCCTGACTAAAAGCCATATGTGATAGTAGTTGGACAAGACTTTCACCAAGATAAAGAACTCGGGTGAAGAAAAAGCTATTTGCGGATCTACAAATGCCAACAGACTTTGATCATTCTGCACTCACCTTTAATTTGACAGACTATGTTTTAATGAGCAAACCACCAACTTAAAAAAGCCTAATAAGAAAGATTCACCAATAAATAAATTCATATACAAGTATAAACATCAGACACAACATTTTAGAAAAGGAAACAAACTAAATGACTAAAATATTACAACTTAAAAATTCAGTTAATAGTATACTCTACTGTCTGAAAAGTTATCTTTCCTAAACCCATACAAATAGTTTGATACAGGGAACCATGTTTTCATTTTTTCATGCTCAAGTTGTAAGAAATAGAAACAAAGACTTCCATTCCAAATTAGGAACTATTTTTAAGTGAGGAAATTTATTATCACAAAAACCATAGAATGTCATGGAATGTGATGAAAATAACAAGTTTCTTGGTATTCTTTAAGTTTAAATCCCAATTATACAATTATTATACAAGCTTGAGCAAGTTATTTAAACTCCCTGTGACTAAATTTCCTCATCTACATATTATCACCAACTCTGACAATTTTCTATGAAAATTAAACAAATGTAAAATGCCTACATCCAATCTGACAAAATCATTACAGTTATTTGAGTATAATCAACTTTTCAATCCTTAAAACCCCCTTCTTTTATATTTTTTTTTAGTTGTAGACAGACATATGCCTTTATTTTATTTATTTTTATGTGGAACTGAGGATCAAACCCAGTACCTCGCATGTGCTAATAAGCAAGCACTCTACCACTGAGCCACACAACCCCAGTTACTTAAATCCTCTTATGTCTAAACTCAATTATTCATAATGTGGTCCCCAGACCAGCAGCATCAGCATGTCCTGAAAGCTTGCTAAAAGTAAGAATCTGAGGGCCCCACTTCAGACTTCTTAATCAGAATCTGCAATTTAATAAGATCTCCAGGAAAGACAAAGTTTGAAAGCCTGCTTAAAACAACATTTCAACTATCAGAGAGTCTAATTTGTTTATCGCCAGCTCCCTGAAGGTCATCTACTTCATCTGTTACAGAGTTCTGACATAAGAAGAGCACTGAGTGTTTGTTTTCTAATTCCTAATTCTGGGGGAAACAAGAGACTAAAGAAAAAGTGTCATCTAATTCCATTTATAAAAGGCACCCTTTCAAATCTGAAGATAATTCTCACATTTATCCACCCCTCAGTGTACCCATGATCGAACAAGGGAGTCCTACATGCATAACTCTCTCCTGTAAAGCAATGTCTTCAATAATTTGAGATATTCTACAAATTATTAAGCTGCACAACAGTATAAGAGCTACTCATTTATTTCTCCATGTTGTCAATGGTACCTCACCACAGACTTGTTAAATGCCTTGCTAAAGTTTAAAGACCTATTGATCCCGTGTTCCTGAGACAGTATTCAGTAGCTCTGAAATAGTACAGAGTTTGTGAGGTATGGCTACATTGAATAAAACGATTTGGTTTCTAGTATTCATCTTCCAGATGCTCAGAAATCCTGCTTTTACGGAAGGATAACAGGTTCGAAGCCAGCTCAGTAACTCAGTGAGGCTGTAAGCTATCTAGTGAGAACCTATCTCAAAATAAAAATAAAATGGTCTAGGAATATGGCTTAATGGTTAAGTGCCCCTGGGTTCAATCCCTGGTACAAAAAAAAAAATTCTGCCTTTAAAAATCCACTCTAGAAATTTAGATAGCAGATGCTTCAAAACTAATGGGGACTTACACTGCACATCTACTTCCTCTCTGATAGTCCATAATATTTGTTTACTGGTAAAATAATTTACAATCACAAGTGCCTATTCTTCACCCCACTCTTCCATGACAACTAAGATATGAAATACAGAAGACAATATTAAATGTAAAAAACTGTCAAGTCACAGTATTCAAACTTCCTTTATTTAGAGATAAAGGCAATATGAAATAGATATGACAAAGAAAACATCTGCTAGAGTCTAATATACTAAAAGTTAGTACATTAGAGCCCCTAGAAATTTCTCTTCTGAAGGAATTTCATAAGACTACTTTAGGTAAAACTTTTGACTTTCTTTTATTTCTTTTAAGTTGAAAACTCCCTTATTTACCTGACCTCAACCTCCCCCTACCCATGCATTTATTCTTGCTCTCCACCCTTAAAACAGACTTGCATTTAGCTGCAAATACACTTTATTACCCATTCATGCTCTGCTTATTCTTTTCCTTCTCCCCTCTGAACCTTCTTTTCATTGATATCCCATGAACGCTGCCCTATATTCTAAATTTCTAGCAGAAATTTCATAGCTTTCTCTTTAAATATCACCTAGAATAGTAACATAATCAATTAAGCACTCAGTTGCTTTAGAACAGACATAACTATTAAGAGTCTACAGTCTACAGTCTACAAATTCAGAATCCATTTAAGAGTATCTAAAAAAGGCATTTAACTTTTTGGGTAAATAAGCTGTATATAAACCCAATACTTTACTCTTAGCTAAGAAAGCTTAGAGAAAAAATTCTGAATATGAAAAGTGAGTCTGTCTTTTAAGACAAGAGAAATACACTTTGGGGAGGCAAAGAGGAAGGCCACTTCAGAATAAAGAACGTAACAAACCAAGACTTAGAGCAAAGACAAGGGAGACAATAAAATTAGCAAAATACACAGAATCTTAAAATCCTTTTTTCTTCCCCTGAAAACAAGTTTATTTAAACAAGGATTTAAATACATTACATAACATTAAAACTGGAAGGGAAAAAGAAAACCAAAAACCAGTTTATTAACTTCACATGGCACAGGGCAGTTGTTGCAAGTGAGTTGCAAGCTCCATAGCTAGCTATAGGACTGATAACATCAGCTTGGTATTTGTTTCCCTTGTCAAAAGTTTAACTGATATTAAGCTGGCCTCACATTCTGTAGTTCTGAACACCCCTTAGCTAGAAAATGTCTAGTCAAAAAGAAGACCTTGGTGGCAAGCCAGATGTCACAACCTCACTGGAAGGTAGCCTCTGAGTTCTGCCCACTTGGTCAGGTTAGATACCAGGGGCTCTTTTTTTTTTCTTTTAACTACCAAAGGCCCCCTCTAGGGGTACAGCTATCTTACTCCGTCTCCTGACTGTTCAGGCCATGACACTCTCAGGGCAGAAGAATCTGCTGAGGGAGAGGAGTTTCTGATCAGAAACAGCCATTCGATCTTGGGGCTCTGGGCTTTGCTGAAACATCACATTATTACTTTGTTTCAGGGGGGACAATGCCATGCACCTACTGCTTGATCTCTTTTTAAGTGAGAAACTTCAAGACTAGACAGCATGATTCTTTTCACTTTACTGGAGGAAAGAATTACAGTAGTCCAAGTTAAAAGCAGACCCCAAGTGGTTATATTATATAAGCTGTGAGATTTTTAAACTTGTGACAAGGGACAGAAGGGAAATTCTACTTATTGCAAGGAAATCCTCACTTAAGCTTCAGTGAGCCACAAGTACTTAAAACCCATGAACCTTCAGCTGACTGTCCTCAGCCAGTCCAACCTCACCGGGAACTGGCATATGTTCTTGCACTGGTCAGTCACCCTGTAGCTGCATTACTTCTCCATATTCCTGATGCTCAATTACAGTACCCTTGCAGGCTAACTACTTCTTAAATGCCTTCACTGGTTTCTTTTATCATAATCACAAGCAATTCCTTGGACAATAGTAAGGGTCTTCCTAATATTTCTCTGCTGAATTCTAATATGGAATATAATCTTCAGTGCCAGCAGGAAGCAGGTCATCAACCTTATTTGCATCAGCAAAGGGGCTGAAAGAGTGGAGATTCTGGATAGCGGACATACTGATACAATTCATTTTCCTTGGTGGAAAAGGCCTGTGGAAGGCAGAATCAGAAGAAGGCAGGCAGGGGACAGAGCATCAGGTAGCGAGGCTGCAGAAAGGGGAGGTTACTGAGTCCTCAGAGGTGGCTCAGTAACTGGGGCTGATAATCTTAATATCTTGAAGGGACCATTTATAAGCAGAATAGTTTAGTAGATGCCATGTACTATTTGCTAATGTCAATCTTCATTTTTAGTTTAGAAATGTCTCCATTTAACCTAGATGAATCAGAACATAGCCAACTATTTATGATAAAAGTGCTGTAACATTAAAATGTTCCTCAGGACATGAAATAGAGAACCAACTACCCACCTACCTGTCCTGCCTCTCATGGATGCTCTGAAATTTAAATAAGACACAAGGAATCAAAGCACTTAAAAAAAATCTCAAGCATAAAAGTTATTAAAATCTAGTACTATAAGAAATTCAAACTTCTCTTCATGTAATTATAAAAGAATACATTTGGTGCCTTTAAATGGCAATGCAGGATGTGGGCTGGCCTATTTTTTACCAAGGAATAAAACTCTGAAATCTTCCACAGACAAACTAGTTTCAAAGGCTCAACTTTGTGAAACAACACTAAAAATTATCTGAAAGTTAATCTATCCACTCCTTAAGCTAAGTGGTACACATCATTTTTTATCATATAGCCTAATCACCAAAAAAAACATAATGACCACCATTATATATTTATTTACAAATAATATACTTAAGTATACATATTACTGTTTTAATATTATTTATCTATTATTCATGAAAATAGAAATGTTAAGGTATGAAAATATTAATTGAAGAATTAGTATTTTTTCTTTAACTCCACTTTGGAAATCAAGGCCACAGATGGAATGCTGTTCACACACCAAGTTTTAAAATGCAAACCCAATCCAAAAAATTTGAAATAGTTTTGGAGCTCCTCTGATTAAAAAGGGAATGAAGGGAAGAGGAACTGGAGGACTATAATGATATTCCTAGTTTTAACAAGCACAATTTGAAACCACTAATCTTGAGATCAAACTTTTCATTAACCTCTTTAAAAATAAATAAATGTGCTTTTTCTTAATATTGCTATTTTACCAGCTTGAAATAAAAATGTCATAAGATTCAATCAAACACTTGATTTTATGCTTATTGTAGAGATACAGTTGAAAACACTAGTGACTACATAAAAACGTGTCTCATAGACTTCCACAGAAGACAATTCTCTCAGGTCTCACCACCAAAAAATGTTATACTCCTAAACATTCTACCTTATTTGATGGTCTAGAACTAGTTTCTTCTGAGACAGTATACTATACAATGGTATGCTTTCCTTCTGCTATGAAGCTTAACAGTAAATCATTTTGCCCCATCTTAGCAAACAGGAAGAACTCCATTATATGCATCTCTGCATTTTTAGCTCCTGGGTTGATTCTGTATCTCTACTCTTTTCAGCCCTCATTTTTCCCCCTCTCCTATACACTGTAAACAAATATGATAAACTCAAATCTTTTTTGGAATCAAGATACAAATGATAAAACTCATTGTTCAGACTGGTACCGTCAGTTTCCCATTCCTCTAAAATAGAAACCTTAAAATCATCTTTGGTAACTAATTCACTAATTCCATCAATCCCTAAACCTAACAATTGAACCTGCACAATATCACTCTTACTTGTTTATTATTCTTCATTCCCACTGGCATTACCATTCACATGAACTACTATAATAGCAACTCCTATGAAATACTGTTTATTACCAATCCTTCTTAATCAATATCAACGTACCCAGACCTTCATCTTTTCACTTTTAAAGGTTTCCTATTGCCTGTGGAAAAGCCTTAGCCTGACATTCAAAGCTTGCCACATTGTGATACCAATTGAGAATTTTATCTGTATTTCTGCAACCAAGTACTCTCCAGACACATTAAGCTATTTGTAGCATCTTGATCATGCCATCTCCCTTACTTGCAATGTTTCCTACTATCCTCAGTACTACCCTCCCCCAAAATGTCTACAGTATTAATACCTATCCTTGAATAATGGGGTCAAATGGTGTTATTTTCACAAGGTTTCATCCTCTAAACTGAAATCTTTCCTAGGTCAAGATTCCCTCTGTATGTCCACAGTAGTACATCTGAAACACTTTTCATACTCATCTCCAACTACTACCTGTCACTGGGTCTCAGTTTCTCTCTGTGCATATGTAAATACACGTAATTCTAATAGAATTAAAAATGCGAAAGTCCATTTTTCTCTTGGAATTCTCTAAGAAAGCCCAATAAATAAGAGCAAATTTTAAAGGAGACTGTTAGACTGGAAGAAGGGTTGAAAAGGGAGTTGGAACGTCACTCCCTCTCCTGAGCAGCCCCACAGACATCTTCACAAAGCAGAGACAAAGAACACTAAACTACATACTCTATGAAGACACGAAGTATAATTTTATTCACCTATAATCCATGTAGGAAGACAACATTGTAAAGTCAGATATTCCTGGTATCGAAGTCTACCTTACAAATTATTTTCTATTCAAATCTCTAATTTATTTGAATCTAAATTCACATCTGTAAACGAAGACAGCAAACTTCTCACTGATCACATGATCACAAGCTACAAAAGACATACTGCACAGTACTGACAGCATAGGTACACATGAATTCCTTTTCTTTCTTCTGCTCACTTCCCACATCATCTAATCAACTGCTTAATATATAAATGGTTCTTGAATTAATGAGCAGACAGATGAACAAATGAACCACAACATCAAAACAAAAGTAAAAAGACTTAAGAGATTTGGTAACAGTTATGGGGAAAAAAAGAAGACATGCTAAATACCACATAAGAAAAAAGGAAAAAACTTTTAAAATAGTGTTTATGGCTGGACAGGAAGAAAGGTGGTAGGTACTTTGTAATTTAAAAAAAAAAAAAAAAAAAAAAAGACATGTTTTTCAACTAAAAATTCACTACTAAATATGCCAAACTAAAAAAAATTATTTACACATGTCATATTAAGGCTTAAGTGTTAATCATGTCTGGCTAATATCTAAACTCAAATTACATTCACCATCTTAAAATTAAGACATATAGGAAACTACAGTGAAAAATTAGAGGTTTTTAAATGAATTCTATTTCACTGGCATATGTATGACTGTTAAGAAATAGTGTTCCAATTTTCTTTTTAAAATGTATGTCATGTTTCTCAAGTTATAAATGTAAGTTTTGCAACTGTATGAAAATCTCTTGGTGGCAGATGTGCACAAAAGAAATATCTCAACCTAAATCACTATAATATATAATGAACCCCAAAAGAATAGGCACATATCATTACTGGCAAGACAATTTTGAAAAAAACAAAGTATTAATACACATAAATACAGCAAAGCCTTCCATTCCACACATTTTAAAACTGTGGCATCCTTAGTGATGTCTGTCTATGAAAGTAAAATAAAAGGAATTACATGTAAATGAAATAATAAATAAAGAAACACAATCCTTTGGGACTGTATCTTCAGCAAAAGACTGAAATTTAAATGATCAAATTTTCTGCATAAAATATTAGCTTATAAAAATCTTATAATAATGTCACTTCATCAGAGCAACAAGGTTAAAGAATGATTTACCAGATTTGACTCTAAAATATGACTACAATAGAATGTTACTTCAAAAAAATGTGAAATTTCTTCTCACTACCTATATGAAAGCTAAAAATCAGTATGTTATATTACCAAACCTCATTTATACTTCAAAAGCAGATGTCTATTTTATTCAAATGATATATAACTAGATATCAGTAAGTGATTTTACATACATATTACACACACTGAAGTTTGAGAGCAACTGCATTAGATAACTTGTTTTTGAAGTCAAATATATGCTGGTCCATTGATTTTCATCAATTTAATTTGCCAGTCTTTATATTTCATCAATAAAATTCTAATATTTCAGTATAACCTATAAAATACTCTCAAGTTTGACCAACAGTTCATCTGTCAGTAACATAAAAAAGGCAATAATGATTGCTTAATATACTATTCTATTTGCTGGATAATCAATTTGTGTTATCACCACTCTACTGGAAACTAATTCCTGCTACATCTACCTCTAAATCAGAAGATCCCACCTTCAGAAAAACTAATTTCAAGTAAAGCAGAAGGTGGCTCAAATACAAAATTACTGTTTTCAAAGGTCTGATACATCATAGGGAAAAAAATTTGAGCTGAAAAATTCAATTAAAAATAATCCTGCCACGTATGTAAAGGTATGTATAATTAAATCAAAGGTTTTTAGTGCACAAGGCTGTAAAGTACAAGAATTTACTACAAAAACAACAGAATTTTGGGGAACTAATAAATAGTGTTATTGCTAACAGATTTAGAATGCAAGTTGTGTGAAATCAGGAATTTTGTTTGTTGGTTATTCACTGCTGTATCTCCAGAGCCTAGAACAGTGCCTGGCACATAGTAGGCAATCAACAGGTATTTGTTGAATGAATAAACAAAAAGCATTAGTATCCAACTATTCTACTAAAAAATTAGCATATAAAACAAAGTTGTTTTTCTAGAACCAATGTGGTCTGCCAAAAAATGCTAGTCTAAGAAATGTTTGTTACAAGTACAAAATGAGAAGTAAGAAGTTTGCACCAGCATGTAAACCAAATGCATTAGGTGATTCTAATACACATCACTTATTTACACTTGTATCGTAAGAAAACTCAATTCTGGCTCAAGCTACTCATCTCACAGATCAGTAAACAGTTCACAAACTGGCTATGCTGAGTAGCAATACTTGAGACTAGATCTTAAGAGCTGAAATGAAAGGAAAAATAGGGAAAAAACTAACTTCAAAGCAAAGAATAATTTGTAAAAATAATGTCTGGTTGCTGAAAAGTGGCCAAAATTATAGCACTGTCTTTTAAAGAAAGCTTATGAACATGAAAGCAACAAAAAAAAGTTTAAGGCTAAGTTTTTGGGGTCAGATAAATGTCCATTTCTAATTACGAAATTTCAGATATCCCAATAATATCTAAATGAATGAAATTTTTACATTTTCAGGGCAGTTTATAACAGATGAACACAGAACTTAAAGCACATTAAAACTTAAGGTTTAAATTAATGAAAATGCTTCAGGTAGTATGTACCTTGCCCACTGCTTTAAAGTACGTCCAATATTGCAGTATTGTCTCAATATAAAAGTAAAGAACTAAATATGTGATGGCACTTTAAAAAGTGAGAACAAGAGAGGAATAGTCAACACTAATTTATAGCAAATTTCCAAAGACAGATTTGTTCCATCTAAGTGATTTACTGTTCAGATCCTTGCTTCTAAATAGCAGATAGTTGGTCCAACAAGTATACTGAAATTCAATTCTATCCATAATGCTATAAAATCTCATTTTAAAAGTATAAACATTTATACAGAGCTGTGTACAGAACGCTATGTAAATTATTTACATGTATAATGTGATGTAATCCACACCAAGAATTCAGATGAATATTATTATTTGGATTTCATAAATAAGTTTCAGAGATATTTAAAACAGAATAGGATTCACTTGTATTTGTAAACACTGTAGCATTCTTCCTTTCACAGAGCATATATATTATATACAATTTTCTTTTTTTTAGTATTTTTTCATATATATTCTAATTTTCTAAGGAAGCAGTAAAGAGGTTTCAAGTAAATCAGAATTCTAAATAGAGACTGTTTAACACCTAAAACTGTTTTTCATGAGACTAAAATGAAAAAAAAAAAGTCAATGTAATGAGAATAATGGGAAGGTTAACGTTTATTTCTAAAGTTAATAATAAAGAAGGAAAAAATTACCTACGGTAATGTATCAAAATGTTCAAAGCCTTAAAAAATAAGAAAATGACCAAAATAAAGCAGTCATCTGAATTTCTAATATGGACACTGTAAGATTACCCATGCCCCAAGGGCACTTAATCACTGAGCCTCATTCCCAGTCCTTTTTATTTTTTCATTTTGAGATAGGATCTCACTAGGTTGCTTATAGCCTCACTAAGCTGCTGAGGCTGGCTTTGAACCTGTGATCCTCCTGCCTCAGCCACCTGAGCCACTGGGATTACAGACATGCTCCACCACACCCAGCTATTTTGAAGACTTAACCTCTTCTGGACTGCAGCCACTCTCATGGAGGTTGTCCTTCTAACATATTAACCTGCTATGATCACAACTTCCTAGTCACTGTACAAAATTCAACACTTAACAGGCCATCTACTAGGTACTGAGCACTATAAAATAAGAAAAAATCCCTGTGATCAGGGAATACAAATAAATTTTAAAAGCCACCATAAAATGAGGACTTTTGTAAGAGGAGGACAAAGTGCTAAGCACATAAAGTTCATTAACAATATCAGAAAGGTCAGAGAAGACTTCCTGGAATATATATCCAAGCTGATGCATCTATTTTCTCTTAATTTCCTATTCCTCTAGTTCTAATACTACTCTATTCTACCTCATTTTTACTTCACTGAAATCTCTAATCCATTCTTCCCCCATTTTTCTCCAGGTTGATCAACCCCATTGTATTTTTTATCCCAACACCTCAAGTTCAACAACCTCCTTCTACAGCTGCCCTTCAAATTTTTTAAATCAATCTAATCGTCTATTTCTGAGCCCTGTGCCCAGCAGCTGAGCACTGCTATAGAAAACTATACAACCTTACTATTGAGGCCCTGTTAGCTTGAAGAGTTGACTACACTCATCTGAATCCTTGATAATTTATGCAACACTGAGTATTTCTAATTAGCTTTCTCTCCCTAACTCCACTACTGCCGTTATAAACCGTCCCTACTCTCAAGCTTCTTGATCTCCTTTCTTTGCCAGAGGCCTTGCCTAATTCTTCAAAATGTTAATTAGGCATAACTAAAAATTATCATTACTTCGGACCTTCTATACAAACTAAAAAAATTTATAAAGAACTAATCCAACTAAATCCTAACATTATTTCATTAAAAAGAGATTAAATACCACAGAACTTATAAATTTTTGTTTACTACCTGACAGTCACAGCCTTTGAAATGAAACAAAAGATCAGAAACTAAAAAACAAGCAACTCAACTTTCAAAACTGCTATTAAGTTTACGCACTGATGATCAAGTAATTTTTTTTCAGAAAATAAAGTGTGTCAGGTTTTCCGAACTTATGATTCTTATTTTAGCTATGAATCTAATAAATTTGATTAATAGTCTATAGTAGACTGGGAGCAGCATTCTAAAAGGGAGAAGGTAAAACACTGCAGCTTCCAGTCTATTATAAACTAGGGAGCTACCATGACAGCAACAAAATTAGCAGCTGCAATGAAAGAGAAAACATAAAAACTATACAATACACAAATTCAAATGAAATGGCAAAGTAGGACAACTTATCATAAAAACAAAGTACATTTTATTCCTCTATGATGTCCCAGATAGAGCATAACAACAGTACAAGGAATAGACTATAGTGCAATTATACTGTTATTCTTTCTACAAGTAGTTAAAAATGTCATAATCTACTATAGAAATATTTTCATTAAAATCAGGAAAAAAACCTGATAACAAGATTATCTTTCTGTGTTTATAACACAATGTATTTATTCTCTATGAATTAGACACCAATATATAAATTATTAGAATGCAGTTTACATCCCTATTAAAAATTAAACTTGCC
Organism: Sciurus carolinensis; assembly: GCF_902686445.1. Taxonomy (NCBI): domain Eukaryota; kingdom Metazoa; phylum Chordata; class Mammalia; order Rodentia; family Sciuridae; genus Sciurus; species Sciurus carolinensis. Next base: position 110,777,736 of record NC_062219.1, on the reverse strand, counting down.
TCTTATTTCCAACCATGTCCACCAACTTAAAATAAGACAATTTAACTGTATGAGTTAAAATTAAGAGAATAAGTTTGCTGAGTTTTACATAGTGCAGTCACAGCAAAATTCTACATCTGAGCAAGAAAAATAAATATTAAAGAGAACAGATTTTCAGTCTCTAATCATAACTGGTAAACAAACCCACTTATTAGTTGTTTTTGCTGTTTCTATCCAGTGTTATTTCAAATAAACTTTCTAAATGTAAAATTACTTCATTAATCAACTTTAAAAGTAAATGAATTGCAAAGACCAATGTCTGAAATTTGAGTACATTAATAGAAAAGCAGAAAAGAAAAGAAAAATGAAACTGCTTAAAATGTACACTTAGAATTTGTTTTGGAACTTGATGAAATGATTCCTAAAAATTCATCTGGAGGAATAAAATAAAAGTTTAGAAATATTTAAAAGAAAGATTATGTGGATGAATTTGAACTGTAACACAAAATATTAAACATATTAAGAAGCTATAATAACTAAAATAATGCAGTGCTGGCAAAGGAATAGAAATTCAATGGAACAAAGCAGAAAAGTCAAAAGCAATCATTTATTATCTGATAAAGGTAGAATTTCAATTTAGAGGGGAAAAGGAAGGCTTATGTAATTTGTGGTGGTTAAGACCACCAGCAAATCAACTTAAAGTAAAACTTTTAACTTGGAACCTTCCTTGACATCATACAACAAAAGGGATAAAATATTAAACTATAGAAACTAAAAATCTAAAATATAAAAGTACAGGGACATACATTATCAAAATTGAGGACAGGACTTAAGGTCTAAGGCAGAAGCAACAAGATACATAAAACTGATTAAACTACATTAAAAATGAAAACTCACATATTTAAGAATCATGATAAGGGACTGGGGTTGTGGCTCACCTAGCAAGTGTGAGACACTGGGTTAGATTCTCAGCACACATAAAAATAAATAAATAAAAATAATAGATGGAGTAAAAAATTTTTTGAATTTAAAAATATAAAAAAATTTAAAAAAGAACAACGATAAATAAACCTTAAGGAACCAAAACATTGGGGGAGGATGCCAAATATAATCAAAAAAGGGTCAAAGTTTTTATTCTATTGTCATTAATAAGCAATAGGAAAAAATAAGTACTTGGTAAAACTGTGCTAGAATATGTACAATCACAAAAGAAGAAACACAAATGGTCAAAATATTTGAAAATTCAGCAGTCGAAAGCTGTTAAACACATGTTCCCACTGTTAAGTGTCAATAATGAGGGAGGTATTCTTATAATGTGATATAATGTAAATCAACTTTTCTAGAAGAAAAACTAAAAAGTTATGGTATCAGAAAAGACTTAGACTCAAAAATTCTTCTAAGAATTTAATATAGGAACCAAGATTACATCATTTTGGGGGCTGGAGTTGTGGCTCAGTGGTAGAGCACTTGCCTACCATGTGTGAGGCACTAGGTTCAATTCTCAGCACACATATAAATAAATGAATAAAACAAATGTCTGTCAACATCTAAAAAAAATTTTTTTAAAGATTATATCATTTTAACAATATTTGAAAAAACTGGACATTATCTAATAATTCAACAAGGGATTAATAACATGATATTCATTCCTATAGAGAAATAAAGTCACATAATATAGAAAGTTGTTCGTGATACACTGAGTGTGGGAAAAAGGCCGATACTACAAAAGCACAGTAATGACTAAAAGTTTTTTAAATAACTTTTAAATAAATCAACTCACACATCTCTAGGATACTCCTTTGATAAAGAATTCTAGACAGATTTTATGGGTTTTTTGCTTATGAATATGAAGATTTTATTACCTCTTATGACCTAGGTAACTCATTTAGTAGTCTGTTTTCTTGAATAAGGAGCTTCCACATATTTATTGAGACTTCCTGAGCTAAAAAAAAAAAAAAACGACAGGGCTGGGATTGTAGTTCAGTGGAAAGTGCTTGCCTAGCACATGTGAGACACTGGGTTTGATCCTCAGCACCACATATAAATACATAAATAAAAATAAAAGTCCATTGACAACTAAAAAAATATTTAAAAAAAAAAGTAACTATGAAGTTCTAGAAAGACAAACATACATACATACACAGTCTCCTCGATGCAAAGAACTCCAATGCATTAAAAATAAGATAGTACATAAAAAGTTCTCTGTGCAAAAATACAAAAGAATATATTTGTATTTGTTTATACAGGAATAAAGAAACTCTTAAAGAATACACAAGAAAGAATACAAGTTGTTACTCAAAGGAAGGAAACCAAGCAACAGAGGTCAAATGTATACATGTATTACCTATTAAGAGTAACCTGAGGGGCTGGGGTTATGGCTCAGTGATAGAGAGCTTGCCTAGCATGTGTGAGGCACTGAGTGTGATTCTCAGTACCACGCATAAATTAATGAATAAAGTTCTAAAAGCATTTTTTTAAAGGAATCTGAAAATAATTTTTATATGCATATATAATGATCGTACATACATGTGTATATAAACACATTACACATTAGCAAGGCATAAGTATTCCAATGGTGAAACTATAACAATAAATACACATAAATTCACCAAAAATCTTAAAATAAGTAGAAATGTCTTCTGAGCTAGGAATTCCATTTATGGGGATTGGTCCTAATGATACTGAGTTATAACAGGCTCAAAGATAGGAAATAGGTAAGTAGACAAATTAGTAAGATAAAATGAAGGATGGATTACAATGCTATCCATAACAACAGAAAATTAAAAACAACCTAATATATCTAATAAGTGCTTAAAGACAGCATAATGGAATATAAACCACAAGCAATAATACTGTACTTTTTTCAACATGAAAAATCTTATTATATAAGTTACACAGAAATAATTATAATATGGGATTTTGGTATTTAAGTTTTTTCAATGCATTGGAAAGAAATGGAAAGATGAATACCAAAGCAGTACTAGCACTTTAATTCAGAAAGGCTAGGTGTTCTTATGATCTTTCTATATTTTTCTGAATTTTTTCTTTTCAGAAAATAACATGAACTGCTTCTATAATGAATATAAAACAATCATATCACTTAGAATAAAATGATGACAAACGATTGAAGTCCCTTACCCAGAACATTTCCAGGGTTTGTTTGTTTGTTTTGTTTTAAGTAGGGTGGGAGGGTTAACACATAAAATCCACATACAAAATACAAAAATGAACCACAATCTCTTGATTCCAAATCTATGATTCTTTCACTGTATCACACTACTTTAATCCCTCACTTACATGTGGTATTATTTTTGAGTCAATTTGCCAATTAAACTATTTATAACTTATTACAAATTGCAGAGAAGTGAAGTTTTATTGTCCTTTAAAAACAAACATTAGCTGTTCACGTACTTATAAAGGATTAGAGATATATGAAGGATGCCAATAAGTTCAAGTTCTAGGTTGGAAGAGGTAAATAAAAAAATACTATCTGTGCTTGACTTAGAAATGGGCTGAAGGCCAGGAGAAGTGGTACATTCCTATAATCTCAGCTACTCAAGAGGCTAAGGCAGAAGGATCATGAGTTGAAAGTTAGCCTGGGCAACCTAGAAGACCCCAGGAATAGAGAAAGGAAAGGAAAAGAGAGTGAGTTAAAGGAAGCAGAGAGCAAAAGAAATGAGTTGTACTCCAAGTTTGTTTAGAGAATAACTTAATACAAAAGAATGGCATTTTTATTGTTTTAATTTGCTCTTTTTAGTTATACATGACAGTTGAATGTATTTTGACATAGCATACACACATGGAGAATAATTTCTCATTCTTGAGGTTGTACATGATGTGGAGTTACACTGGTAATGTATTAATATATGAACATAGCAAAGTTATATCTGACTCATTCTGTCTTTCCCATTCCATTCTTTCTCCATTGATTAATTTAATTAAGAACCAACAAGTTTTCAAAATCTGTCCAATCCTGTGAACTCCTCCCTCCCTGCTCCTATTGTGAGTCAGCATCCACAAATCAGAGAGAACATTCAGCTTTTGTTTTTTAGGGGGTTGACTTATTTCACTTAGCATGATAGTCTCCAGTTCCATCCATTTACAGGCAAATGCCATGTCATTCTTCTTTATGGCTGAGTAACAGTTCATTGTTTATATGTACCACATTTTCTTTATCCATTCATCTGTTGAAGGGTCCTAGGTTGTTCCACAGCTTAGCTATTGTGAATTGAGCTGCTATGAACACTGATGTAGAAGAATCGCATTTTTTTTAATAAATAAATATTAACTGCCAGACCAGCCGCTGAAAACTTAATTTACCCCTTTTCACTAAATACACATTGCCAACCAATAGAGGAATAAGGAAAAAGCCACACAAGGCCAGTGACACTCTCCTAGTCATGGCAAAAACTGGTCATAATGAGATGTTTTATGACAGAAAAACCTATCAAAAGTAAAGAAAAAATTCAAAGATAACAGATTAAGGATTAGTTTTCACTACTCTATAGAAAGTGATTGGCCAACTCTATTCTGTACTAGGAAAACATGCAATGACAATTAGAAAACCTATAACAATAGCAATCTTTTTTAAAGGCATATGGTATTTTATTTAAGATCAAATTATATGTAACATTAATTAAAGTTAATATATGTGTGTGAATAAAATATATCACAGAATAAGTCAATTTCCATTTCTTTGGCTATAATGTAAAACTGTATAAACTGATTTCACATCTAAAGAGAATCAAAAATTTGCTCTGGCAAACTTAAAAATTGCTATGAACCTTTCTTGGTTCATCTTTTTTTTTTTTTTTTTTTTTTTTTGTTTGGTGCTGGGGATTGAACTTAGAAACTTGTGCCCGATTGAGCTATCTCCCCAGCCTGCTATGAACCTTTCGAATCAAAAATTATTAAATTATAAATTGACTTTATAGTCAAAAATTTAAAAGATCAATTCCTCTATATTAAGAATCTACTACTCTGAAATGACATTTTTCTAAGCTGGGGTGCTTATATCCTGTATCGATGTGATTTACTACAAGGAGGTAATCAATATATAACCATGAATATGAAATTTTAATTTTCTACCTAAAATTACTAATTGCTGATATACTTAATACTGAACAATTCATTCCTGTTACCATCTTTTTAAAAGATTAATCAAGAACCAACAAGTTTTCAAAATCTGAGTATAATAAATATAATGAATTAACAAGAAACTATATAACATAATGCTAATTTTAGATCTACCAGAAATATGGCAAATCTTAATACAGAAAAATGAGGACTGGGGTTGGAGGTATACCTCAGAGGCAAAGTGCTTACCTACCATTCAAGAAATCCTGGATTCCATCCCTAGCACCACAAAAAGAAAAGGATAAAAAAGGACCCAAAATTCGCAACATTACTCATTCAGTCACATGTGCTGGCATAATTGAGTATAATGCAATACATTCTGAACTACAGTTGCAGTTCTTCCAGAAATAGTAAGTATAAATACATGTACTCACAGAAGAATATTTTTAAAAACAAAACACATTTCAGTATTATTCATACTTTTTACAATAGAAAACTAATGTAATATTAAAACTACCAATCAAATCTAACATGTTAAAGTAGCCAAAATTAACATTTTCAAACCTTTAAAGAATAGTAGGACAATGAAACTTAAAAAAAAAAAAAAGAGGAAGAAAAAAGTACATCAACGGGCTGGAGTTGTAGCTCAGTGGTAGTGCGCTTGCCTAGCATGTGTGAGGCACTGAGTTCAATCCTCAGCACCACATAAAAATAAATAAATAAAATAAAAATAAAGGTATTATATCCATCTACAACTAAAAAAAAAAAAGTAGATCAGTGACTATGTCAAAAGCAGTTATAGGGGCTGGGGTTGTAGCTCAGTGGCAGAGCACCTGCCTAGCATACATGAGGCACTGGGTTTGATACTCAGCACCACATAAAAATAAATAAAATAAAGGTACTGTGTTCTTAAAACTTAAAATAATTAAAATTTTATTTTAAAATAACAGATATAAAAATCAATGGGTCACATAATACATAAAACATATTTTCCCTATTTCAGTAGAAATACAGAGACAAGTTAGAAAAAAGTATTCTATAATTTAAATTTTCTTCCTTTCTTCTGTGCTAATCCAACATGGTAGCCACTTGATCCACATTAAACTAATTGTTCCATTTTATCCTAATTAAAATTAAATAAAATTGAAAATTCAGTTGCTCTGTTGCATATCTTATTTAACACATTCAATAGGTACATGTGACTCATGGCTATCATACCAAATAGCACACAGAAATAGAAACTTCCACTTCTGCAGAAAGTTCTACTGAACAGCATGCCATAAATCTGACATCTTTTTTTCTCTACATTTATGACCTTCTTCCCATAAACCTGCAAATACTTCCTGCTACACTTAAAACACTTTTTAAGCCAGGCGTAGTGACACAGGCCTGTAATCTCAGTTACTGGAGAGGTTGAGGTAGAAGGATCACAAGTTCAAAGCCAATTTAAGCAATTTAAGTGAGATCCTGTCTCAAAAATAAAAAGGGTCAAGGATGTATGTAGCTCAGTGGAAGACTTGCCTGGCATGCATAAGGCCCTGGATTCAATCCGCAGTACTGTAAACACACACACATTTTTTAGTGATAAGTATTTTTCTTTGATAAGTATTTTTTTTAAGATGTTGACAACAACTAACAGTGTTTACAATGTGCCAAGAGCTATACTCATTTAATCTTCAAATTAACCTCTCTCATGAGGTAGATACAAGTCCACAATCCCTTACCTGAATCATGAATTATTGAATTCAGTAGTTCTCAGATTTTAAAAAGTTAATGCTGTACGTAAACCAAGTGTTATGTAACACCTTCAGAAAGGTCTAGGGAAGCACTCAGAAAAACAATATATTTATATGATGGTTCACACTAAGGATAAAAAACCTGCACATCAATTAGGATAAATTAGGTTCAGACATCAAATTAGTTATGAACAGGGATTTCCATTCTCCAGTGCAATAATTAGCAACCATAACACAATTTTAAGATAATGAATTTGTGACTTTTTAACTATTTTTCCCCATATAACTAAGGAATTTCATCAAAGAATTACTCAAAAGACTCCATCTCCCTGAATTTCAAGAATTCATTTTAAAGAGTAAGCAAGATATTTTTCTCACTGGCAACTATATTATCTGAAAATGAAAGTACTAGTTATTTTCTTCTCATGAGAAAATTTACAGTGATATCTAATACAAAATTCAAAATTTTATTTTGCCACATTTATACATGACACTTTCAATACAAGTACATAGCCCAACTGGATCTAGAAATTTAGCCATTTTCTATTTCAGTTTTGAAAGAAGAAAGTATAGCCAGCTTTCACTGAACAGTGTTTTTGTTCTCTACCTGCTTTTATACAAATTGTCATTTTTCAAATTGTGACCAAATTTACATTATGATTTGAAAACTTTCCTCATTATTATTATGCCAGAGTATACATTAAAATATCCCAAACAGATGCATTTCACAAAAAGTTCATAGACATTTTAGTGTAATTTAAATATCGGGAATTGAGGTTATTTAATAGTGATAAAATATAAAAGCATGCATTTAAATATTCTACAACAATGTGGTCACATTTATGTCCAAAATTATGAAAAGACAAATATGACTCTAAGGAATATATAGAAAGTATAAAATTTTTTTGAAAAGTTATACTTTCTCTTGGTTACTGATATGCCCCCTGCTGAGAAAGACTTGGTGGTTAGGTACAGAAAACTAATTTTCAAATTATCACAGCATTTATTCAAACCTAATCTTCATTAAAAAAAAAAAAACTAGACCTCAATGCTAATAATCAAGTGATTAACTGAACAATTATTTAGCTTTCAAATTGTTACTTCATTACAGCATTTTAGTTATTACACAGGAACTGGTAACAGTTTATAAATTAAATTTATAAATCAAACTAAAAATTTTATTGACTAAAATATAGTTTAGTATAAGTGCCAAGAGCATGGACTCAAATTTTCTGCTTTTAATCCAATATTGTCCCACTGACTATAGGGTAATATGTGGTGAGTTAGTCCATCTTTGTGTCTCAACTTCTTCATCTCAAAAGGGGAATGAACCCCATTACATAAAATGATATGGTTTACATAAAATGGTATGTGAAAGCACTCACGAGACTGTCTGGTACAAAGAATGCTCCACAAGCATTTATCATCATCACTAAAGCATCTTATTAAAATATACCAATATTAGCGCTTCTTATCTTCAGGAGTTTCAGTTTCTGAAAAACTTAAAATGTACTAGGGAAACAATATTTGAAGGAAGTCTACATCAGTTTAAAAGTCATCTACTAATAATTCAGATGTGTACACATAAGAGCTCTTTAAAGCCAGATTAAGGTAAGGACAAATTCAAAGCTTTTAACTTCATAACTCTTAAAAAGAGTCAATTAAATATGTGAGTGATACCACAACATACAACAATGGCCTCATCTAGTGAAGCAAAGGGTAAACTGTTGCTATTTATCCCAAAATTCCCAAGAGACAAAAATCTTACTAAGAAAATTATTACTCCAACTGTGAACATACTAAGTTTGTGGTACTCACAGAATACTTCAAGATATTCCAAGAAATAATGACAAGAAGAGAACTAAAACTATAGAGCTCACCCTCAGAAGAGTTCATCACTTCCTTCTTCATACTACCATTAAATTCTTCACATTATTTCAAGACAACTAGTTGTCTATATACCCTTCTCTAGTGCTAGAATGCATGCTTCTTGAAGAAATTTAGACCTTGCCATATAATAAGAACTCAATAAATGATTTTTCAAAATGCAAAACTTGCAGAACTGTACAATAGTAAATTTTACTGAATGTAAAAAACACTGGTTCAAATTTTTTTTCACTCTGTGCTTTTTAGTAAGGATGAATTTTTCATTTTGAAGAATTCTTTTACTATGTAAACTATTTTTTTTCTTTTAATTTGGTCATAGAATTACAAAGTGCTTCCAGACAAGGAAACCAGGCATCATCAATAGGTCTGTAAGCCTGAACAATTACATGACAAGGCAAAAAATTGATAAATTGATAAAATAAGGGAGAGAGAACCTAATGAACCCTTGAAGTGCATCAAAATTCTTTAAAAGTTTGTTAAAATACCTGCAATGCAAACTGAAAAGATTTCACTTTTTGATTTATATTCATTTTGTCCCATTGTCCCAGATGTGGAACACGTATAAAAACTGAGTACATAATACATAATATAATCAAAATATACAATAAAAACAATAGTAATATTTAGAAGCTCTAGATTATTATTTACAACCTATTTTAATGTACCTGTGTCCATTTCATCAAAATATTCATAGAAAATCTGAGACTGAATGGGTTAACTTCTATAACTTATAAAAGAAAAACTTATGGACTCTACCTTTGTTATTCAAAGAGCAGTGATAAAGAGTTATGTCACAAATGTGCTCAGTTATATGAACTAGAAAAGGTAAGAGACAGCTACAATCATCACAAGCCACTAATAATTGTTTTACTACAAACCCTTTAGTTTAAAACCTGTAAAAGCAATTCCTAAAGAATGCTTCACTGGTCTTAATTACTACTTAAATTTAAAATATGATAATGCCCTAACAACAGACTCACTACCAGTTCTACATTCAATAGCAGATGAGACAATTTTGGTTGTGACTGACAACTAGATACCTTTCCGTGAAACCAATCCCAGGAAATAACCTAACTAATTGTTCCTGTTTAGAGGGAGGAAAACAGCTCTTTAAAAAAGAGTGAACAGGGAAGAAGTAGCAGTAGAGGACTGAATACTAGCAATATCAACAGGCTTACAAGAACTATGAAATAGCAGCAGGAAAGGAAGAATTCACAGAATAAAATTCCTATAACACAAACACAACAGCTTAAGTCTGTACTTTCTTATCTGAAATAAGCATAAACAATAATCAAATGTATATTGACTCTAATTTTATACAATAGAAAGCCTAAAAACTTTATACCAATAGAAAATATTGATAAATTTTAAAAGAGTCCCCTAATTTTGATCCTACTTCCCTTTCTGTGAAAAAATTCAAAAGGGAAAAAAAGAAGTTCAGACTCTAAATGATGAATGTTAACTATTAGGTGTGGCCTCCCTATGAGGTCTGAAATAGAAGAAAACTGTACATTTCTTCCAGAGTTGTAGCCAACAATAACTTTTGCATTCTGAATCCAACTTAGGTACATTAGTTGGAAAGATGTTTGTAAAAGTGTTTAACAAGAAAGTGCTGAATTTAGCTTTTTTCCCCCCCTCAGTTTTCTTAAATGGCCTGAGGTCCATCAAATGCATTAAGGAGAACCTCTCATAACTATAAATAACAAAAGGAAACACTACTCTATAGCTTTCTTACAGACAGCTGTTTTTATAGATCAGAGGTCATCAAACGGCTTCTGTAAAAGACTAGATAGTAAATATTTTCAGCTTTATAGGCCATATGGTCTTTGTCACAAATATCCAACTCTGCTATGTAGCATGAAAGTAGCAATGGACAACAGATAAGTATATGGCTGTGGTCCAATAAATTTTTATTTACAGAAACAACAGCAAGTCTTTGTCTGTAGTTTGCTGACCCCTGAGATAAATCATCCTTTATATAATCTACTCACAGATATATTGTTTTAATATATATTATGAATTCTGAAATAAAATTTCTAGGATTTGCTTTAAAATACTTCATTTGGGGCTGGGGTTGTGGCTCAGTGGTACAGTACTTGCCTGGCACATGTGAAGCACTGAAATTTGATTCTCAGCACCACATATAAATAAAAAATTAAAATAAAGGTTCATTAACAACTAAAAAAAGTTTTTTAAATACTTCATTTTTAAAAAGGAACAGGGAGAAAGATTAAATAAGAATGGCAAAAGACAATTATGGTTAAAACCAGATAATGGATATATGGGGTTCATTATACTATGCTTCATAATTTTAAGAGTCTGAAAATATCCAAATTAAAGCTTTTAAAACTATAAAGTAAATCAATGAATCTGCTCTACAGGAAAATGAATTTCCTCACCTTATTTAGAACCTTCTAAAACAGTCAATATTTTTAAACATAATTAACATAACAAAAGATGTTTAAAAGTCATTAAAGTATAATGAAAAAACTTAAATCCACAAAAGTATATATAATCACAATAAAATGTTCCAATTTCTTAGCTTTGTTTTTGTTTTCTGGGTTTTTTTGTTTTTTGTTTTTTTGGCGTTTTTGTTTTTTTGGTAAGGAACTAATCCAGAGGCACTTAATCAGAACCATGTCCCCAGTCCTTTTTATTTTTTATTTTGAGGCAAGTTCTCGGTTCTCACTAAGCAGTTTAGGGCCTTGCTAAGTTGCTGAGGCCGGTTTCAAACTTGCAATCCTCCTGTCTGGGCCTCCCAAGTCACTGGGATTGCCATTGTGCCCAGCTATTTCTCTGTTTTAAATGTTAAGAAATAAATACTTACAGATATATAACCCAGATAAATGCTTAGGGTCTTAAGAGTATAAAGAGATCCTGAGACCAGGAAAATCTGAGAAATTATGACCTAAATGTTTTCAATGTTGTTTGAAGTATGTTCAACAGGCAACCACAAGATAAACATTCAAACTTATTTCATCTTTGAACAATAACCATCACACAAGGGAGTTAGTCCACCATAAAGGCTATCAAAACCCACAAGAAGATACTTAAACCTTCAACCTAAATATTCTTTTAAACTTCATGGTAAATCATCAGAAAAAAATAATTGTTAATGTTGCCACAGCCTTGTGCAGGTAACAGTCTCTTGAAATAATAAAGAAAAACAAATATGTGATAACAGAGTTTTCTAATAAATATAGCACAAATCAAAATATGTAGTCTCACTCAATGCAAAAAAAGCCAAAAATAAACCTGAACAGAGCCTTAGGAAAGAAATCTAAAGGAATATGCAATTTCTCAAAGACTGAATAAATGTGTTTATAAATGTTTTAAATTTCTCCCAACATTCTGAAATAGTGATTTCAAATATCAAAACTAAAAACTAATTTAAATTAGGCTCACAAAATTATGACATGAGTAAAACGAAGACCTCTGAAAACATTTTGACTATGCAGATATATACTCAGTCTGGAAATTTTTTAAATCTAAAACTAATACAGCAATAAACAATCCATAATAGATTGAGGCAAATAATTACAAAAAAAGTTTCATGATTATCTTATCTTTAAAAAGATGCACCAACATTCATTTTTCAAATGCAATACACCCCATTATAGTATTTTTTATCCAATTTTGCCTCTTGTGCACAAGGTTCTTTAAAATGTTGAGATTTTTTTCACTTTTACTTACTTAAACACAAATTACTTATGTTAAGTTTTATAAATTTTATTTCTATTGTCTTTCTTCAACATGAATAATTTTAAACAGTAACAGATGCAAAGACATACTTACATCATACTCTGCAATTCTGCTGCAAAACTTATAGCCTTCCCTGTACTTCTTGCACTACTTGAAGTGGCAGCAGACATTGGGCTAGCTGCAGTATTATTCATCTAAATAAAATGGAGAAATAAAACTTACAAAATGTATTTAAGTGCTTGAGAAAAAAAACTGAAGCAATTATAAATTCCATCCCAAAGTAGACAATTTCTGATAATTTGTTCTGCATAAATCCTATTTGCTTAAACTTAATATTCTTTATTCAAATGAAATAGTATGGAAGAAAAAGCTTCTTACTCAAGTAAGATAAACAATTACTTGAATGATAAACATTTCAGTACCTTAATATAACAAAAATATTCATAATTTTTTTTTTTTTTTTTTTTTTTTTGCGGTGCTGGGGATCAAACCCAGGGCCTTGTGCATGCAAGGCAAGCACTCTACCCACTGAGCTATCTCCCCAGCCCTCATTAAAATATTTTAATAGAATTCAGTGGTTTTCAAAATGTGTTCCAGGTAAACACTCAGATTATTACTGATTCTTCAGGGATCTCCCAGTGGCCCCTGAACACACCAAGATTTCTTCCAGACACCAGAAAAGTGATTTTTCTATTCTATATATGGAGATTCCAAGGAAGAATTCATTTAAAGAAAGTATTCTACTACCATAAAATATAAAATTAGAAAACTAGAGTATAATCTAATTTCTACTTGAACTAAAGTCTAAAATAAAAATAAAGTCAACAGATCAGAAGCATTGTGACATTGTATAACCATGTAAATAACTCAATCTAAAATGTTATTTTCCCCATAAAATTAAGCAAATGCATGAGAAAACTAGATTCCAATCCTAATATTTATCACTTTAATTAATGAATGTAGCATTAAAAAAAGAATTAGTAACAAAATTAAAATAGCATTTAAAAAGTCATGAAAGTAGTTGTAAAAGTTCAACTACTACAGTTGAGTTCAAAAATATTTCATATAAAGTTCATGTAAACTTTGTAATATTGAAATGTTCTTTAAAATAAAGATTCTAAATTTTTTTTAAAAAATTAGAACATATGATAAAACAGCACCTAGAACTCTGAGTGTAGTCAATCTAAGAGGGCAAGTTCTGGAGTTGTTACCAGACAAAAGACTCCATCAGGAGGCAAGGCAATGGTAGACCTTCTTATAAATGAACTAACCAACCTGAAGATGGCAGCCTAAACGGTCATCTTGCCCAGGAGGTTTATTTAGGGTCAGTTTAAACAGGAGACAGGGAAATACAGATTAAAGGGCACCTTTTCACAGGTGGGTGGTTGTGGAACAAATGACTTACACATCTGAAGATGCTTTTAGTTCTGCAAATCTCAAGAAAACAGCTCATTCTTTCCTCAGGCTAGTCTTGTCACTGATTAGGTTGCCCAAGTGCAGTTCCTGAGGCATTATATAATGGACAGGCTAGAGTGGATAGCTGCCCTTGAGGACCTCTTGCTGATCAATAAATTCCAAGTAATGAAAGAAAACATTTCACCTAAAGGGTCAGTGAGGTTAAACAGGATGTATGGAGGAAATCTAGTCTCAATATTGGGCTTCAAAGGCTCATTGCCTAAGTTTGATCCCCAGCTCTGCTACCCTGCCACAAGTTTAGACAAGTTACTTAACTTCTCTCAACAGGACAAAGATCTAAGAAAAGCAGCACACTGGCTAGGTAACTAGGTCTAGAGTATACCCAAATCCCTCTGGCCTCATCTGAGGGCCCAAACAAAAACCACTAGGCACAGAATGAAGGGCCAAAGAATAAGAAGAAAAATGTTCCACTCAAATTGAGCCTAAAATCCAAAATTCCATAACACATAAAGAACCTAATGCTAAGAAAGACCATCATTTTTTAAGCCTAAATTTGTTCTAATTTTTCATAAGGACTTTTTAAAAGAATTACCTTTTTATACAAATGATAAAGAAAAAAAAAGAAACATTACCTGTTGAAACCTGGGTTTAAAAAAAAAAAAAAAAAAGATATCACCAGTTCAGAACTGTGGAAAAATAGGTAGGAAACCAAGGACTTCCACAAACAGTCCAAAAGAAATGGGACAACATGCTAAAAAAAAGAAAAGCCCAAGGACCTCAGAAAATGTTCCCCTCTTGTTCCAACACAAAGCTGACAGTGATATCTTGAAGAAAACATTAAACTCAACATTATGTATTAACCCCAGTTTCCAAAACAGTTATGATTTGAGTTGACTCATATCACATTTGATATACATGCTATTCTGTAGGATTATCCTATGGCCAAAAACTTCACTAAAACATTGCTGGAGCAATCTGCCCCTTTTTCATTTTAAAATCAAGTCACCCTGCTTCAACACTCTCTGAAGAGGAGATATTTCATTAAGTAAATTTAAAGTAAATTCATACTAAAACCACAGCTTTGGGCTGGGGTGGGGCTAAATGGTAGAGTGCTTGCCTAGGAAGTATGCAAGGAAGCCCTGGTGTTGGATCCCCAGCACTGCAAAACACAAGTTTTCTTTAGTTGTCTTCCTATTGCGAAGGTTTCACATCAAGGGTAGATAGGTAAGAGGTAAAGGATCCAGTCCTAGTTATAATAACCATGATTATTCTTTCACAGTCAAGTTACTTAATTTTTAAATCAAACAGGTGCATAACATTTTTCCTGACATGAGCTGATAGCTCATTAGACTTTTTAAAATAATTATTTCCCATACCCATATTTTGTTTGATGATTTAGATAATTAACTTCTTTAGACATTAACTTCTTTACACATCAAAGTCCTATCATTTCAATGCTTTATTTCCTTTCTTCCCGACATTAAAAAAAAGTCTGTTAAAAGCAGAAGCACTCAAGTCAATTTTCTCTAATAAATACAGTTAACATGGAACTGAAAACCTACTGTAATCTTCTCAATGGGTTAATGTCCTGCAGTTGTTTCAGCTTTCAATTGAAATGCAGCTGTATGCCATATTTTACAAAATGAATTCAGATGTGCAGATTGGGACCTAGATTATTTCAACATGCCACAGCTTAAACATGAACCCAGGAAGAAGTTCCTTTCTGATTAATACTGTGTAAACCTGATCACTAAACTAATAGCCAATACTATGTCACACCTGTAAAATCCTAGTTCAGAGGGAAAAAAATATCATTTTTTTAATTTACAGCAATGGAATTTAAGGATATACTTCTTTCCACAGAAAATACTGCTACCTCCCCCTGAAAAATTTTTACTTGTAGTAATTACTTTGTGATTACTTATAGTAATCACAAAAAAATGAATCAAGCAAAATGCAAGGAACATGACACTAGGTTTCCATTTTAGAGATATTTTTGGTGATTAAGTGACTAAAGAAGAAATACCATAAGAAACATCTTTAAGCTTAGAAGACATCAAAGAGTTGAGAATCTCATTATTACTAGTTTCTGCACCCTCAAAGCAAAACCAAAATCTAGACTGAAATCTAGCAATCAACCCATTAATTAATTTATCAGATAATAAAAAATGAAATTTTCAACATTTCTTCAGTTACATCACTGCTGACAAAAACTAATTCAAACCTATACACTGATTCTGTATACCTATAAAGCCTCCATTCTAATCATTCAATCTGAAAATCTTATGTAATAAAATTTTAAAAAACGTCCACAATTAGAACATTTCATAAAACCCCAAAGACAGGAAACAATTATGGTTACACCAACACTATTATACACTGCACATCGATTTTGTTGTTTTAAAAAGACTCAAGTTACATCATAATCTAAATTTCAACTAATGTGAAAAATATAACCAAATGGTCAATCACTGAGAATGAAAATTTTTAAAATGTACAAAGTATCACAAAACTTCTATGTCTAGTATTCAGGATAACACAATGGTGATTCCTATGTATTAATATATGCACCATTGTAAGAGGACTTTGGAAGTTTTTTTAAAACCTGGGTTTTAAATGTGTCTAAAATCAGTTCCATTTGCCCTCCCCAGGCTAAATCAAATATTCGGTGTCTTCCAAACCATGCCATGTTCTTTTGAAACCTTACCCCTACAGTTGTTCTGCTCATGACATCTTCTGAAATAACACCTCTCTACATATAGAAATCTTGGTGGTCCAGAAGAGACTGACATAAGCTCAACATCTCTAAGAAGTCTTCTCAGATACACAAATATAATGAACTCTCCTTTCTCTAATATTTAATTATTTCCGTTTACTAATCATATTGGTTTAATATTATTTTAGTTTAATATTAAATTTTCACCCCATACTGAATCCCTCTTCTACTGACAGAAGATGGCATCTCCTAATTCAGAGACATAAAAAGCCTCATTTAGAAACTCCCGCCCTCTCCTTATCCAAGGCACTATATCCTCCTCCCTCCCTTTCTCCTCTTAGAATAAAAGCACATGCACCCTTTCTTTAAAGCCAACATCATCTGTGCTTTGGATTATAATTCATAACTACTTATTGGGCACCTACTATAGACCTAAAACTATTCCATGAGCTAAGGATATAGCAGGGACTAAAACAAAGAGAAAAACATTCTAATGCAGTGAACAAGCATATAAACAAACACAATTTGAGGAAGTGGCAAATGCTATAAAAATAAATTAAACAAGTAGGAGGTGAAATTTAATATAAGATCTAAATGAGGCAATGCTCAAGAAACTCCAGGCAAAAAGAACAGCAAACTACCAAGATTTGGGGTCAATGAGTAAAGTGAAGTAAGCAAAGGGGATATGCAGTTGAAAATAAGATCTGAGAATTACAAAAAGGTTACATCTTGGAAATTCTTGTAGGCCACAAAAGGTTAGATTATACTTGAGTGTAATGTGAAGCTATTGGAGAATTGTGAAAATCAAAGTTACTTGAAATGTTTTAGATTTTAAACAGATAAGTCCAGCTGCTGTGAGAATATTCTATAAAAAGCAAAGGTATAATCAAGGAGAAAAGTCAGAAAGTTACTAAACTTGTACAGACAAGAGATGATAGGGACTTTAATTAACAAATGGAGATGGTTAATACATGATCAGATTTTTAGAATACAGAACTTGGAAAGCAGAGCTAACCTGGTAATGGATTAGACATGGGAAATAAGAGAAGAGCAATCATGGATGATTCTGAGGCTTGGGACCCTAACAAGTAATTAAGTGGTGGTGCCATTTACCAAAAATTGGAAAGGAAAAAATCAGGAGTTCAGTTCAGGCATGTTAAGTTTGAGGTAACTACTCAACATTCAAATAGATATGAAATCCTATAAAGCTTTGCAAGATTAATGGTTTAATATTAGTAAACAAAAATTGTTCCTACTTTAAAATGATCCAGATCAGTTGTTTTTATAACTTAAATTTCCAAATTTGTTTTTAGTGTTTGTTTTATGTTCCTGGCTTCTGAATATGAAAAGTTACTGTCTATATTGGACCCACATATAGAGGCATACTCTATGATCATCATTTTTCATGATAATTTAATTAACCTGATTTTAATATGCATTTTAATTTCTACAGTTTTTAAAGGTATCATGCTTTCTATGTATTCAATTTATCTTAAAGATCTATCTTAAATGATAAAAAAAAACTTTGCAAGAGATGTTATGATACAGAAAATTGAAGTCATGGTGACACAGCTTTTGCTAAGAAGGATTAATCAATAAAAAACCTTGTATAAGGATCAACTAATCTCTCAAACTCAGTTTCACCATCTGTCAGAAATACTTTGTCTCACAGAGATGTCATGAAGAAAAGAGTGGACACATAATGGGGACTCAAAAAAGAAATTTAATTGAAAATAGTATCAAACATTTGTAAACTATTCAAAGCCTCCCCTTTCTCTCTAGAAGAAACAGAGTATTTACAAATCCTAGCTACATAAGCAGTATTTTTTAACTTTGACACAGTAGACCTGTGACAGACTGCTCAGAGACACACAAGTTTTATCAGACTCTTCTTTAGTCTCATAATAACCTGTTTCTATTTCATATGCTTTCATATTCAGTACTCTTAGAGAAAATCTGAGTTTAAAAATTTATTCTTTGCAAAAGTTATCCTAAAGTGCACTGCAAATGTGCCAACCATATCATCCTAAGATATACCTCATACAAACCTTGACAAATGACACAACATTTTTACAATACTAAAACAGTTGTTTTTACAAATTGAGTGACTTTATAGGTTAACTTTTCAAATGTGTAGGAAATTTGGGAATCAATTATCCTCCTAATAGAGATTAAGTATATTTCACAAATATGTTTAAAAAAAAGGCTTCTTAAACATCAAGATTCTCTTATTTGAATATTAAACAATTCAAAAAATCTGATGTAGTTAAAAACATAATTTATGTGACTAAAAAGAAAAAGGGAGTTTTAGCGTAGGTATGTAAAAAATAGAAGAATTTGGAGTTATATAAAAGGTCATTTATATATATTAGCTCTCATTTTTTTTCACAATCACTTACAAGGTATTTTCCCTCTAACACTGAGGAAACTAAAAACAAAGATACCACCCAAAGGTCACAAAAAAACTTAAATATCAGTCTTTGTGGGTTGGGGATGTAGCTCAGTGGTAGAGCAACTGCCTAACACACACAGAGGCCGTTGAGTTCCATCTCCAATAGCTCAACAATAAAATTAGGCTCTGATCACAAATAACTGATAACCTAAAATATTCCATCCATGTAGACAGTATTTTAATTCACCAATCTCTCTCATTTTAGTACCTAGGTTTTTTTTTCTTTTTAAAAGTTGCCTATCTCAATTTTTTTTTCCTTACACTAAAATAATCTGGAATTACTAAAGGTGTTGTGCACAGCAGTCAGGGACCTACAGTGTTATTAAATTATCTTAGAGACTGGTGATTTTAAATGTAAAGTTCAGAAACTCTGTTTAAAAGAAAATCCTAGGCAGAAAATAAATTTAACAGACAAAAATATAACTATGCTAACTGGTGGGAACTGGACTAAAGACATATGAACAAGTTTCAGACTAGTTTGAAAATCACTAATTTCACCCAAATCCCTCATTTTTCAGGTGAGAAAACTGCAATCCAGAGGCATTTTTTTCCCCTCTCTTTTTTAGTTACACATGATAGTAGAATGTACTTTGGCAGAACATAAATACATAAAGTATAACTTATTCTATTAGGTTCCCACTCTTATGGCTGTACATAATGTGGAGTTACCCTCGTTGTGTATACAAATAAAGGTTAGGAAAGTTATGACCAGTTAATTCTATTGTCCCTCCTATTCCCCTCCTTCCTCCCCTCCTTCCATTACCCCCTGTTCAGTCTAATCTATTTCTATTATGCCCCTCCCCAACCTCCCTGTTTGAGGTTAGCATGCACAAATCAGAGAGCACATCCAGCCCTCGGTTTGGGGAGATCAGCTTAATTTCACTTAGCATGATAGTCTCTAGTTCTATCCATTTAAGAGCAAATGCCATAATTTCTTCTTTATCGCTGAGTAATATTTCATTGTGTATATATACCACAGGTTCTTTAACCATTCATCTGTTGAAGGACACCCAGGTTGTTTCCATAGTTTGGCTACTGTGAGTTGAGCTGCTATAAACACGAATGTGGCTGCATCACTGTAGTATGCTATTTTTAAGTCCTTTGGGTATGTATAGACCAAGGAGTGGGATAACTGGGTCAAATGGTACTTCCATTCCAAGTCTTCTAACGAATTTCCATACTGCTTTCCATAGTGGTTGCAACAATTTACAGTCCCACCAACAATGTTTGAGAGTATTTTTCTCCTCCATCCTCAACAACATTTATTGTTACTTGTATTTTTTATAACTGCCATTCTGACTGGAGTTTCCTGAACAAGGACACACCACTATTTAGCAATACAAGCCAGGACTAAAATAAGGTCCCTGACTTGCAGTCCAGAATTCTTTCTACCATACAACAAGAAACACAAAAATAAAAAGTTTATCATAATTCACAAAACCTCCACAATTTGTCATGGTAAACTCTGTTGTGAAATATCTGCCTAAAAGAACTACAGTAGAGCAGTAAAGAGCTGAGCTATAGAGTTCAAACACAGGCTCTGTTACCATCTGACACTGGGCAAATCAAGTCACCTCTCTACCTCAGTTCCCTCATCTCTAAAAAGGCTATTTAAAACATTTACCTCTCATAGGTAACATAACATAATGTGCACAAAGCACTTAAGGCAAGGCATGGTACATATAAAGCACTCAGTTCATGTGAACAATGATGATGATGAATCCAAGCAAAAAGTACAGCCTCTGTGAAAACATTTCACAAAGAACTGTCATAAAGTATGTTGTATATTCTCAAATAATTTAAGATTAGGAAAAGTCTTTTAAAGACTAAGACATATGAATAAAGTAAAACATACAGGATTCAGTCAGAAAACAGCTATAGCATTTAAATAGCAAAAGCACAAGATATTTTAAATAATTTACATTTGCTTATACTTCAGCTTATGCAAATTCACACAACTTATTTCAATTTACTGTCTTATGAATTCAATGAATACAGCATTTTTTCAATAATGACCACATACCATATGCCAAATAACATGATTATTCATGTTCATTATCTTTATTTAACATTCAGTAACTATCAGCCAAGTACTATCAGGGGCAACGACACCTGACAAAACACCTGCAAAAACAACTTTCATTCCAGAAAGAAAGAGTATAATTGGTATCATTAGATAAAAATTACATGTCTGGATAAATCAATACAGAGACAGAATTTTCACCAAACTATGGAACACATCAAGTGCCCAAGAAAAAACTGGTTCTCTCTTAGCAGTAGTAGTGGAGTTGCTTAGTGTAGAGAATATACTGTAACCAACTCAATAAAACACCACTACAGGGTTGGGGTTGTAGCTCAGTGGTGGAGCATTTGCCTTGCATGTGTGCACTAGGTTCAATCCTCAGCTCCACATAAAAATAAATAAAAGGTATCATGTCCATTGACAACTAAAATAATTTTTTTTTTAAAAAAAAAAGCACCACTACAGAGATCCAACAGTAATGTTTGAAAAAAAAATGTTTGCAGTAATGGTGCCATTTTATATACTATTTATGCTGTTACACAAAATATATAATTTATGCAGATTCAGTAAGGCTTTATGAGAGGTACTAGGTAGACAAGATGAAATAAACATAAAAATGTAAAATAAGACAACAATTTACAAAAGTCTTTTTTTTTTTTTTTGGTATCAGGGCTTGAACCCAGAGGCACTTAACTACTGTGCCACATCCCCAGCTCTTTTTATATTTTATTCAGAGACAGGGTCTCGCTAAATTGCTTAGGGCCTCCCTAAGTTGCTGAGGCTGGCTTTGAACTTGGGATCTTCCTGCCTCAGCTTCCTGAGTCACTGGGATTACTGGCATCACAGTGCTCGGCAAAATATAAGTCTTCCTGGATGCTCACCAATCTTTTGAGGAGGTGAAATGGAAAAAAGTACTAATTTAATTTTACTGAAGAGGAAATTGAAACTCAGAAAAGTGAAATACCTTAACTAAAATGGCAAAGAGAATATGGTAGAAAGGACAACAGCTAATTTTTTTTTAATTCATTTTGTGTTCTTTCCCTCAATCCAGAGTGCATCTCAGAATTTTAATCTCTTCAAGATCAAACTTAAGACTATAAGTGCTAATATTTATGAAATTGCATCTAATATGTCACATGGGTTAGTCACCTCATTTAACTCTTAAGAATCAAAAAGTGGGTGCTACTACTATCTTCATTTTATAAATAAGGAAACTGAGGCCTCTCAGAAAGATTAAATAACTTGCCCCAAATCACATCATTAAGTAGCAGAATGAGGACTCAAACCAAGTGTGCCTGACTCTCAATAAAATACTTTATCCTCTACAGTACAAATTTAATTAATACAATAATGCATTGGTTGAATTATTTCTTAGTATTTATGTAAACAACTCTAAGCAAAGTCTTTAACATTCTAACGCACAGCAAGCAGATTTCTGATTTCACTATTCAACTTCACCATAAAATAAAACAGATGTTATTTCAACAATCTTCTGTTTTGACTGAGAGGAACTTTCTTAGTAGTCCCCTGCAACAAAAGATCACCCCACCCCAAGAATCAAAAATCAAACTACTTAAGATTTCTATCCAAAGCAAAATCTTAAAATTACCAGTGCCTTAAATGGACAAGTGACTTGCTGGCCTTATTCAAAATATCTCATCTATTATTTAAGCACAAAAGCAGTAACTGTCCTGTTTTGAAGCAAGTATATTCCTGAGATGGCAATATGGTTAATTTCTCTAAAATTATAAATTATGGATTTCAACAAGCCTGAAAGTATGGTGACTATTATTATACAGTCCCAATTGAGACATTTTTGATAATGGAAAAGGTTCTATTAATAATTATACCTGAACAAACTTTAAAACATGACTGTCATAGAAAAATTAAGGTATAGGAACACCCTACATAAGAACCCATTTTGATAAGTATGTTATGAACTAGTCTCTGCACATGACTTAATTCATGAGCTTTAAGTTACTGTTTTCAGATCTACCAACTTTCTTAGTCTTGAGACCAAGGGCACCATTGTATAGGTATCAGGCCAGAGTTAAGGTTGCTATCTATAAAGTTTTGTTTTTTTTTTTTTTTGATTCTTTTATTTTCAGTGGTAGAGTGCGTGCTTAGCATCTGGAAGTCCTGGGTTCAAATTCCAGTGCCACCAAAAAAAATAAAAAATGTTTGTACCAATGCACGAATGATAATGGAACTTTTTCCATTATCAAACTACTATAACCTATCAAACTGCTTTATTATACAAAAGGCTAAAAAGACCCAAAAAAAAAAAAAAGTCTAGTTAGCATTGTTAGGCCTCTCCAACTAAACCGGGCAGTAGTTTTGCAAGCTAGGAGTCAAAAGAATACTTTGCTTTAATTGTCAAGGACAGATATATACTAACAGACCCATGATTTAACTACAGTATTTGAATTAAAGGCATTATTTTAATATACTTCTGATGATCCTTAAGACAATAAATGTCCCAAGACCTGGCTTTTCTGATTTAAAACTCAACCAAAACAAAAACTGGAAGGGTTGACAAAATTTTACACCTTCACTATCTCAAGCAGTAGCCACTAGCCCTATATAGCTATTTCAATTGGAATTAAGTTATTAAAAAAAATTAAAAATTAAGTTCCTCAGTGGCACTTTCCACACTTCAAGTAAGGGCTCCAGTGTCAACTTATGCCTAGTGGGATCGCAAAGATTAAATAACATTACATAATATTTCCGTTCAGGCAGAAAGTTCTCTTGCACAGTGTACCTCTAGACTAATCACACTTTGCTTGAATATCCCTAGACAAGAAACTTGCAATAGTACAATGAAATGCATTCTGTTTTTGCAGAGTTTTATCAAATAATTATTTGATTATTCCTCACAGTGGGTCAAATTCAACCTCTTTGGAACATTCCAGAAATTCCACCAGTTCCTTCTTCAAATACATCTTTGCAGAGGTCTGCTCTTCACAAACACTAAGATCCCAGGTCTTCTCCCAGATGAATATATACTCGCTTCTTTAGAATGACATAAAGTTTCTATTACCCTCATGATATGCTAATTTATTCACCTGTACAATAACAGCACTGTATCCAGGATATGTTAGGTATACTATCCTCACAACTTCACTCATTTGTCTGAACAAGTGTCCTGATACTTATTTGAGAAAATAAGAATCACATTCATTCTTAAGACATGGAGATCAAAAAATCACAGCTGCCATATTAGGCAGTGCCCTGCACTGTTCTAGCAGCCTCACAATTTTAAACTAGACTATTACAATCCCCATTTTACAGACCCCTACCTACACTGAGGCAAAGACAAGCTAAATAATGTCCCGGGTAGTCACAGATGTGGGCTCACCCACTTAGAAGAGTAGATCTTTTCCTATGTGGACGCTACACTTGGGAGTAACGCTCTCCCTCCACTTGGGCCATAACGCAACCACTTCCTTCAGAGACCCGCTACCCCAGCACTCCCCAGAGGACCCGCGCAAGGCGCCTCCCAGTATAGAGCCCAGCAACGCTCAGGCTCGCCGGCCCCGCTCCGCCAGCCCCACGCCCACCGGCCAACGGGGAGGAGTCAGGAGTCAACCCCACAACAGCAGGGAACCCAGGCGCCGCGCTGGGCCGGGCGCCGCGCACAGCCGCCCGCTTGGCAGCCCTCGGGCAGACACGCCAATTGCTCGCCGACGGCCGGGGCCGGGGCGTGGTCGGCGAGGGAGCCCGAGACGCTAGGTTCCGAGTGCGGCGCCCCTCCCGTCCCCTGACCTCTCCCCCGCTCCCCACCGTCCCCCACACCCCCTACAACCTCTGCTTTAAGGACACTTGTAGGCACGGCTGCGCGTCCCGCGTGGAGAATGTAGGGGTAGAGATGGCGCGGTTTCTGTTGCTGAGGCCCGGGATACGATTGGAAAGGGGCGGAGTGGGGGACAGAGAATGTAGAAAGGGAAAAGGTGACTCGGCTGTGTGGCGGGAACGGGGTGGGGGGGTGGCAAGATGGCGTGAGCTCGACTCTGCGGGGCGGGAGGTGGGCGAGACTGCGTTGGTAGCGGTACTGACGCCCCCACTCCTGGCGGCGCGGGCGCATGCGCACTGGGCCTGGTGGCGGGCGGCCTCCTTCCAGATCAAGCTACTTCCGCCACGCTCCGGGGGGCGGGGCGCCGTGCGCGGCCTGAGGATCCCAACGTGGGCAGCGCCGAGCCACACTGCGAGCCTGTGATCCGAACTCCTGGTTTGGAACTGAGCTGGGAAGCAAAAGGTGTGCGCCGTCGGAACTTGAAGCCCTTATGTGTGGGCCAGGGAGAGCCAGTGTTTCTGAAGGATTCGGTGACCTACATAAAGTTTGTTTTCCACTCTAGAACCCAAAGGGGCCAATACATTGCTCCCTTCAGGATTGGGGGATCGGGGAGCCTATCTGTATTGTACTTTTAGAATGGTGAAAGGAAACAGAGTTCCAAAAGATTCCACAATACGGAGTGTGGACCTGAAACACCACCTCCTGAGGCCACCATTGGAGTGGCTGAGACATGATCTGCAATTATTTATCCCCATCCCATTTTACTATGTTGGGCATTTTAAAGACCGGGTCTTTGTATGAATGAGCCATGTTTATTTTTCCTGAGGATTTTGAACCTGTTAAAATCTGCCATCACCAGTATTAAGCTGTCTGTATCCTCTTAGTTAGGGGACAGGTGTGAATATTGTGAACATGAGGTTAAGAGAATAGTTTTATGAAATGGGCATGCTGTGCTGACCCCCACATCGTACGTCTTGGTAGCAAGAATCAGGGTTTGTAGAAGAGGTCTTATTGCCTCAGTTTCTTGGAAGGCCCAACTCTTTAACATTCTCTCCCAATTTATCGTTAGAGATGTAAGTTTTTAAATAGTACAATCATAAGACAATGATTCCAGTTGTTTTCACTCTTCGAAACATTTAATTCTTATTTACATTTTTTAACATTTTCAACTACTTAGGAAAGAAAACATTATCCATGCTCACATCCATTCCTACCGTGTCAAATATTATGAAATATTTAATAGAAATTCAACTGTTAACCTTTACCAGTTCTTTGCAAGCATTACTGCTTCATTTACTTTCTTGCCTATGAATACATATATTTCAGAATATTCTGAAATAATCCCTTTCTCCTATTTGCTTAGGGTGTTTAAAATAGCAATTTATTTGGTTATTTCCTATAGGAATTGTAGTTGAATTGTCCAATTTTGCATTTGGTTCCCTTAATTTACTCAAGCACTTTGATATTTGCCAAATACTTAAACTTAGGAAAAATAAATAAATATTTACAGGTTGCGAAAGCTCAGAAAAATATATAAATCCGGAACCAATTCATGCTAGGTGAAGTGTGCAGTACAAAGGAAAGTAACAGAATTGTCATAACTTCTTTAAAAAAAAGACTGGTTTATATACAATAGTTGAAAGGATGTTTAGTACATTGCCAAGAAAATAGTCAAAAGAAAATTTATATTGAAAGAATTATAACTCCTAGCAAATCATCAAGTAAATTATGTTCAATTAATATTGTTGTATGTAGTAACTGGTGCATGGGAGTCCATCAGCTATGGAAATCAGATTTGACTTCTCTTATCAGACTAAAATGCATATCTTATACTGAAGCTACTGATTTTTTTTTGACTCTTCACATGCTGATATTTATTCTTCCAAAACAAAAACAGTCAAATTGGAATTGAAGGAAACTGTTAAAAATCTTAAAGCCCATTTGCCAAAACTCGGGGCAGATACACACTGCAGGTGTGGCCTGCTGCTCCCACCCTGGTGGGGGAAGGCAAGTTCATTGTGCCCTCTCCCTACATGTTGCTTTGCTGGGCACAGTGATGGAGCAGAAGGCCACTGGCCCTTTGTTTATAGGTGTTATTATTTTATAAATCGGAAACTAGGCAACTGCTTATTATAAGAAAAGAGTTTTCAGTTTCATAAAGAAGGCAAATATGCAAGAATCAATAGCTTTCTCTATTTCTTTTTTAAAGTACGAAAAATATCTCATTTCCAACAAAATTGTCAAAAACTTACTAATAGATTTGCAAGAAAGATATAGAACCTACATTAGAATCATAAAATCTATTTGAAAGAAATAACCAAAACACTAACATATAAAGAAACATGCCAGTTTCCTAGTGGAAAAACTTAACCTTATAAAATTGGTTTCCAAATCAATGTGTGAACATACTGCAGTCTAGTCTGAGTACCAGTGGCTGATGTTTTTCTTAAAGTTGAGCTTGGAAGCAATAACCTATAGAAGGGAAAAAGTTCTGAGAGTAGCCAGTTCATTTCTGAAAAAGAATGCTAATGAGGAAGGACTGATCTTGGATAGACTAACCCTTTAGTGACCACAGATGGGGACAGTGGCCTCATTCCCAGGACAGGCCTACAGTGCATGGAAATAGTAGCAAACTGCAAAATGACTCACTGCTGTACAATCAAGTGAAATCAAAAGAATATTCCTCCTTATTCTCAGGGAACCACACACCCACACCCACCCACCCACACACACACACACACGGTTGTGAGGGTCTGGGGATATCCAAGGGGGAATCAGTGGTGGGCTAGCCTAAGCTCACCTGCCAGTAGGCTGCTCTGTCACATTCCTGGGTTCCTTGAAAAAAATTGCCAGAGGCAATGGGGGACCATGGACGGATCCCGCACCTCCACACTTGGGAAAGGCCCCTACTAAGGGCTTTCCTGAGGTCTGAGCATCCACCCATCAGTGGACAGCAAGAACTAATGGCTCGGGACTTGCTGTCTCCATACAAGTGAACAGATTGGGTCTGTGTCTGGACTGTGGGTGCAAATTTTATCTGTTCCATTGCCAAGGAAGTGAAGTCACTTCCTTGGAGTCCCCTTACCTGAAGTACTTCCTCACAAAATATGAGCCATCTAGAAGACTGTCTGCTCCCCTGTCCCTGTGACACATGAGCAAGTGGATATAGTATACCAACACATCAGTTTTCAGTAAAGGCCTGAGTAGAGCAAGCTTCCCAGGTGTGGGAGACAGAGATGGGTTCAGACCCATCCCCTCCTTTCGGCTATGTGTGTGACACTGGATAAGTCATTGCACCTTGCAGGGTCTCCCTACTTTCCCAAAAATTTGCAGGGATCATTCTAGCATCTGCCTTTGAAGTTGTCATCAAGTGTACGGGTCTATACAGACCTGTATTACCTGTGAAACTTCTAAAGCTAGAGTCACAGACTGGTATTTCACAAACATACAGGTGACACAGTTACGGGGGGGGGGGGGGGGGGGGAGGATGACATGCACTGCTACCCATATCTGAGTTCCACAGTGAGATAGGGAAAGTCCTTCCCTACTGGCCATTTCCCACTCTGTACCACCAGAAGGTGAAGTGACTGATTTACAGAGATTCTCCCTCTGTCACAGACTTTCTCATGGCTTCCTGTGAGCTTTAGAAATGTCTCAAATGTTAGGCTACTTATTTTTAACCCCCCGTATGATCACACACAACCGGAGTTAATGAAAGCGAAACATGAAGAAAGAAAACTGAGCACTGATACAGTGAGCTTAAAAATTCACTCTTAGAACATTTTGAATTGTGCCGTTGGTAGAGGTTTTGGCTTTGAAGTCACTTGAGTTACCTTAATGCCTCTATCTCCTGTAATCTGTAAAAATCTGTTTTTCAGAGTTTGATTTAGCCACAATTTTGCTTGCAGTTTGAGACATTGTTGTCCACAATGATACAAAAATACTTCCCATTAGACAAGTATCAAGTGTCCTAAACTATTGGCACTACTAGATTATCTCAATTATAACCAAGCTCAAACAATGAAACTCATCAAAGCTTAAGTTAAGGTTTTGATGACACCACCTCTCAGAAAAATAAATGATCTGCAGAGTATGTGTGGGAAGCACATCAGGAGACTAAGTGGATTAATTCATCACACCACCCCTGTACTGGACTGGGGTTGTGGCTCAGTGGTAGAGCTTGTTTGCCTCATGTTCTGAGGTACTGGGTTCTATCCTGAACACCACATAAAATAAGTACAGTAAAGGTGTTGTGTCCATATACAACTAAAAATATTTTTTTTAATTTCCCTACACCTTGGACAAAGTCACTAAAGGAATATGAAGCATTGTTAGTGTAGATATTCCATTCCTCTGGAATGATAACCATCATACAGATTCACCTGTACAGAAAGAAAAGTGCACAGATCTAAATAAAAATGTTCTTTGGCTTCATAAAAATTATTGGATTAGGTAACAAAAGCAGATCTCATTCTCTAAAGAATGGCACAAGCTATGGCTAATATGCAAACACCTCTATAATAAAGTGGTTTCTTCATGGGGATGGTTCACTTCAAATGACCTGCGAATTCTTACTCTCCTATGATTCATGGCGCATTTGTTAGGATTCCTGTGGAAACCTTATTTCTGTTCATCAGTTATTTTATACTTTGCTATATTTTCTTTAGTTTTGTAATGTTGAAAATATCGTGACGATAATAAACTGGTAGAATTGCATATTATTTAGAATTGCAAATAGCATTTGTTCTATATTCATCTAATTTTCTGACATTGACAACTATTTTTCAATTACAATCTCAAAGGAATCTTGTTTTATTTGTAGAGCAAGTTGTTCTGACCAAAAAAAAAAAAAAAAAAAAAAAAAAAAAAAAAAAAAATGGCTTCAGCTGTGTGGTACTTGGGCAGGTCTATAGGCCTCTGTTTTCATATCTGTAGAATGAGGTGATTGAATTAAATGAACTTAAACCTTGCGGCCCTGAAATTCTGTGCCCCTTTATATAGGAATGACCAAAGATGGATCCTAAAGTAGTACAGAATAATGATAGCATTTATACTATCAAAAATTACGTGAATATGCAGAATTCTTGCTTTAGGCTGACTTGGATTTTCAACTGATATTACTCATTTCAAAATAAAAATGAACATGAAAAAATATATCAAATCTATTGACATAGTAGAAGGGGTTGGGATCACAAAATTATTCATGTGCAATCAAATTGACTTCCCATACCTTCCAATTATATTCTTATATTTCAAGGCAGGAAGAGCAACGCAATGTTGAGAAAAGAAATGTTAAGAATTGCAATGCTGTATCCCATTTGTTTACAACAAAAATAAATTAAAAAAAAAAAAAGAATTGCAATGCTATCCTACTTCTCAGTTTATACCCAAAGGCCTTATTACAGTGGTGCAGCCACATCAATGTTTATAGCAGCTCAATTCACAATAGCTAAACTATGGAACCAACTAGGTACCATTGAACAGATGAATAGATTTTAAAAATGTGAGATATATATATGTGTGTATATATAAATGATGGAATATATATATGATAGAATATTACTCAGCCTTTAAGAAGAATGAAATTATGGCATTTGCCCATAAATGGATGGAACTGGAAAATATGCTAAGTGAAATAAGCCAATCCCAAAAAACAGAAGTCCAAAGTTTTCTCTGATATGCGTATGCTAATTCACAAGGTTGGGTGGGCTAGGGAAGAATAGAGTTACTTTAGGTGGAGGGGAGGAGGTATGGGGGCAGGAAGGATAGTAAAATGAATCAGACTTTATTACCCCACCCATGTATATATATATAACTATACATCCCAACCAGTGGTATTCTACATCATGTATAACCGGAAGTGAGAAATCATACTCCATTATATATGATATATCAAAGTGTATTCTACAGTCACGTATAAGTAATTAAAACATATTAAAAATTAAAAAAAAAAAAAAGAATTGCAATGCACTTGCCTAGCATGCACAAAGCCCTGGATTCAATCCATTGCACTGGAGAAAAAAAGGTAGAACTAAAGTACCTATGGGACTATTATCATCATTAACCTCTTGTAGTTTCAACACTCCAGTATATTTTAAGATTACCATTTGGCTTCTGAGAAAACAGTTTGTGTTTTTAAGAGTAAGAATGGGAAGGGAATCAGAATATCAGGGTTTCAAAGAGCCCTTGAACTCTGTAGGCTCATGGGAACTCAATTGTTCCCATTCCCATGGAATCCAATATCTAAGATTCTTGTACTGGAAACAAACAACTTTAAAATTTCAACAAATATTTACTGTGGGTTTACTATGTGCCTGACATATTTTAGAAGCTACAGATATAGCAGTGAACAAGAGACAAAAATCCAGGCCATTATGGAACTCCTATTCCAGTAGGAGGAATTAGACAATAAAATAAATACCTGCATTATATAGGATGTTAGAAAGTGTTGAGCCTTATGAGGAGGAAAAAATTGTAAAAACAGAAGTGATATGGAATGAGATGAAACACGAATAAATTGGGGGAGTAGTAATTTTTAAATTGGGCATGCAGGATAGGTCTCACTGAGAAAGTGGTATTTGAATAATGGCTTAGGAAAGTAAAGGAGATACATACAAATAACTGAAGAACAGCAAGTTGTTCCAGACAGCAAGAACAACCCATGTCAAGTCCCTGAGGTGGGAACAATTCTGGAAAATTGAAAGAACTGCCAGGAGGCCCTTTTAGCTGACAAAGAGTGACCCAGAAAGAAAATATCGAGATGTGGGGTCAGAGGAGTATTAGGAAGTCGTGGAGTAGAAGGCCTTGTACGCCTGTGGCTGGGAAGCTGTTGGCAGGGGCTGACATCATATGATTTAGCCTTTAAAATGTTTACTCTGACTGCTGAATTAAAAATAGTGCTTAGAATGACAGGTCTTATTGCAGTATTCCAGGCCAAAAAAAAAAAAAAAAAGATGATAGCTTATGCTAGGGTTGTAAAGGCCTTGAGAAAAGTTTGGATTCTGTATATATTTTGAAAACCTATATGACTTGCTGACAGAATGGACCTGGGGTTCCTAGTGTTTTTGCCATCACAGATAGGTTAAGAAAATGAAGTAACATTTAGATTTGTAACTTACTTCATTTCATAATTACTTAATTTCTAATCCTTTTTGTATAATAGAGGCTCATTTAGACCTTCCTAATACATGTCAAGGAGTATTTACTTTTTTTGTAAGAAAATATGAGAAAAATCCGGACACAGTGGGGCATGCCTGTAATCTCAGAAGCTCAGGAGGCTGAGGCAAGAGGATCATTAGTTCAAAACCACCTTCAGTAACTTAGTGAGACCCTAGGCAACTCAGTGAGACCCTGTCTCTAAATAAAATAGAAAAAGTGGCTAGGGATTTGGCTCAGTGGTTGAGTGCCTCTGGTTCAATCCCCGGTACCAAAACAAACAACAACAACAACAACAACAAAACAAAAAAAAAAAAAAAAAAAGTAAAAGAAAATGTGAGAAAGGCTAACCATCCTTTTGTTTAAAATAAAAAAGAATTTTTAAAGAAAATATTGGGGACCTATCAATACCTGAAAGCAAATTGGAGAACGCAGTTGAGATAAATATACAGAAACTTCCAGTTCCTCAGAGTATTTTCACTGAAGTGTTTAAATGTAAAACTGGATGTATTTCAGTGAATTATTCAAAAAACTGCCTTCCTTTTCTAGTACATGTGGAAACAGGGCCAAAAATTAATTGGTGCCATGTGAAGTAAACCACAGTGTGGCTAATACAACCTGCTATTTCTAATTCACACTCTGAAGTTGGATGCAATAAACCTATTTTGACTAAGTAGTGCTTAGGTCAGTTGTTTGTGTTCAGAGAACTATACCAAGTTTAGCCAAGTTACTTTACTTTTAGTTCTTTCAGATACAGCTTATGCTATATTTTTCTCATTCCAGAATATATTTAAAACAAGCTCATTCAGTCAGATATAGTCCAAAAATATGGCCTTTGGTGTCACTTATTAGCCATGGTAACCTGGACAAGTTATTCAACCTCTCTGAAAATAAGTGTCCTCCACTGTAAAATAAGGATAAGCATACCTACATAGTAGAGTTGTTAGGATTTGAATGGAAGATTCCTGACAAATCAAAAATGTTCTGTAATTTGTAGTTATTGTTGTTTATATTTTTAATGCATTAGGAATGGAAATATGAAATACAAAATCTTATCTTAAGCATCAGTGTTTTTTCCTAGTTCAATAAATTTATGTCAGTATTATAACTATTCTTTTTTTTGTTATGGGGTCTCACTGTGTTGCGGAGGCTAGCCAAGAACCCAGGATCCTTCCACCTCAGCCTCCTCAGTAGCTGGGATTATAGGAGCACACCACCATGCCTGACATCAATGTGACAATTATTCTTTTAACAATCATTCATTGAGGATCCACTAAGGAATGCTGGCCCTTGTTAGTCACTGGGGATGTAGAGCTGAGTAACTGAGTCTCTGCCCTCAAAAAGACTTCTTACTGCTGAACTTAGTAGAGACAAAAGCATATAAACAAGTAAGAGCAAAGTCACTATGATCCTATGTAATGTAGACGTCAACAGAAATCTCCCTGACTAAGGGGCTCTAAGTTAAGATTGGCTTGATTCATTCCATGTCATTCACAAGCTGAATGCCCAACCCAAGACTTCTTTATGTACCTGGGGAGTTAATACTTTCCCAGTCCCCTCTAGCTCTGAACTTCTACTTATATGAGTTAGGTTTATGGATAAACTGTCATATGTTCTTATTCCACAAACATCCTCTCAAATGTGGAAAGTATCTCTGTTCCTAGATTTAACATAAAAGCATTTTCACAAAATTCTGTATGGGCACATCAGACTTACTAAAGTTTTGAGGTGATATAAAGGAATTTGCATCACAGAAACACAAAAGTAAATGTTTCTCTGCAAAACCCTTCTTTCTTCTTCCTACTCAATGTTAGGGCCTGCCTCTCATGCTGGAGGCCCAGGTTCGAGTCCCCAGCACTCTGGGTTTGTGAAAATTACAAACATATGAAACCAACCTACTCAATGTTTACTGCTCTACTCATATATTCTTATTTATGTCAAATACTAAGTTATCTCTTTTTTGTTTCTTACATTCTAGCAACTCCAGTCTTTGATAGCTTATTGGCAACCTAGTATCGTATTAATTATTTTCTACTTTTTAATTTAAAAGAATTTATTTGATACTGGGGATCGAACCCAGGGGTACTCAACCACTGAACCACATCCCCAGCCCTTTTTATTTTTTATTTTGAAACAGGGTCTCGCTAAGTTCCTTAGGGCCTACCTAAGTTGCTGAGGCTGGCTTTTGTGAGATCCTCCTGCCTCAGCCTCCCGAGTCACTAGGATTACAGGCATGCACCACCATGCTGGGCTACTTATTAATGTATTTTCTTTAACAAATTTTAAATAATTTTCTTCAAAACTATCAGCTGTTGTACAAATTATTTCACCTCTCTATGTACAGATCATAGCAAAGACACAGTTGGGGAGGTTATTTGAGGGCCCTGTGTGTTGATTAGAGCAGGAAAAGACGTCAAGAAAGGCAACCCCTCCAAGTCTCAATTATTTAATCTGTAAATAGAGAATAATGACATGAATTTCAAAGTTTTGTTATGAGGATTACATGAACCTCACACACAGTAAACACCTAATAAATGTTGTTTTCATTATTATTGTCATTACCATTAAGAAGACAATTCAAACTCCTATCTTGGGAAGTGTGTCACGGCTGAACTGAATGGGCACAGCTAATTTTAAGCAGAGAGGGCAGCATTCGCAAAGTCACAGTGTGTTTACAGGGAATTAGTTGCAAGTTTTGTCCAGGGTGATGGGCTCACAGAGTATAAGAAGAGGAACTAGAAATTTGGCAAGGATCAGATCAACAAAAGTATTCTGTATTTTGTTAAGGAATTGGGGCTATATCTAATAAAAATAAGGAGCCTGGGATGGATTTTTTAAAAATACAATGGCATGGCTAAATTTGCCTGTAAAAGTTGGTAGTAAAATGCCAGAAAATTTAGAAGGATGAAAGATTGGAAGGAGCTAATTGTTCAGGGAAGAGATGATATGGGCTAGAACTAAGTCAATAGAGTAGGAAAGAATAGACAATGACAGGAAAGACTAAAGAAGTTGAATTTTATAGGACTTAGTTACTGGTAAAATATGAAGGTAGAAGTTAGCCATAGAGGGAGCTCAAGGATGGTTCCAAATTTTCCTGACTTACTGAGTAGATGGTAGTACCATTCATCAAAACAAGGAATGTTACAAGTGGCAGTTTCAGACATGTTGTGTTTAAGGCAACTGTACAAAATCCAAGGTGACCATATCCAGTAGCCAACTGGAATATTCAGAGTGGTGGGGATAGAAGCTAGCACAAAATCTGTAGCTTGGGAGAGTAGATGGACATTTAGACTTAGGAGTCAGCAGCATACAGCATACATCATTCTACACACGTCACTCAGATGTGAAACAGTCCTATTGCTAGATTCCATCTGAAAACATTCTCATGAGGATCAACATAGGCATAACTGAAGCCAAGGTGGACCTTGAAATGCCCAAAAGAGAGTGTATAGACCATAGAAGTGAGTCAAAGAGTGGATCTGAAACACACTCACATTCAACAGGCTGGGGAGGCTAAGAGTCTACAAAGGACACTGACAAAGGGAATAGTGTCACAAAGACTAGGAGAACAGAGTTTCAAAGATATATTAGTATATTAATAACACTAACAGAATTAGTATTAATTGGTTTTGGCCAATTCAAGCTGACCTTTGGCAAAACAGTTTGAGTAGAAAGATAGAAATAAAATCTTGCCTATAGTAACTTCGAACAGGGAGAGTAGATAAGGAAGTAGAAAAATCAAGTTCCTTAGTATTTCCAAGAACTGATCTGTGAAGAGAGAGAGAGTGGCTTGGAAAATATTCAGGGCCAAGGAAAAGAGATAAAGATTTGAGCTTGTTTGGAGGCTTTGGAGAAGAAGATGGTGAGGAGAAAAGGTTCGAACACTGGAGATAAAAGAGAGATAATGACAGAATCACTAGGAAGCAAGGATGGAATTAGACCTGGAAGAGTCCAAGATTTAGGATGAGCCCTAAAATGGAAAAGAGAGACTGGAAGAAAGAAAATGATGAAGCACTTCGTACTTGATGACACCAATTTTTCCTAATAAAGGAGAGAATCTGTATTTTACTGAAAAAGTAAGGATGACAGGATCAACCCCAAATGAGGTGATAAAAGTTTGTTGAACCACTCTGGGGAATGAGAGAGAGAACTAGAGACTCATTAAATTGCAGCTAACCCAGGTAGAGAGCAGTGGTTCTCAAAGTAAGTTGCTGCATCTGCTTCTTGTTAGAAATGAACATTTGGGCCCTGCCCAGCACCCACAGAATCAGAGACTGTGTGTGTGGAGCTCAGCGATCTGCCTTAACAAGCCCTGTAGGTAATTTTGAAATACACTGATTTTGAGAACCACTTGCACTAGCGCTTCCACAGAATTTGTGACTTACCCAAGTCAGGCACTGAAAAAGCACAAAATATTATATTCTACCACATCCTAGTTGTTCTTTAGTACTGTTTTCCATGTTACAAGAAAATATATTTACTTGAAACAATATCCTTAAGGATGTTTAAAATTCTACTGGTTTCTTCCTGAAAATGGTTGTCATACAAGATTTTTAAAAACTGAACAAAGAGATTCCTTTTTTCCAAGCTTTACAAAGCAAATACTGCAAAAAAAAAAAAAAAAAAAAAAAAAAAAAAAAAAAAAAAAAAAAAAAACTTGCCTCCCTCTCTGCTCAATTTTTACATTTATAATAGAGAATAATGAAATTGTTGTTCACTGCATCAAAAATATTCAATGACTCACCCTCTAATAGCAGTTCTCAAATTATACTCCAGCACTGGTGTCATCTCATTCTAACTAAATAATGATGATCCGGTCTCAATTCTTGGGGAATGTTTATGAATTAAACTTTCTCAATTTTAAGTTATTCTCCCATAAATTTTTCTTAAACTTTGGCCCTTGCTACTGGTAATCTTGCAGCAAGTACTAACAGATGACAAAATAAGTGAACAAATAGTAAATGAATATTAATGAAACTTGAAATTAGTCAGGCTTAGTTCAGTAGTTCCTTTTTAATTGAACACATGGTCATGACTATAATTTTCATATTTCATATCAATAATAAAGTCATTTTCTACTCTCATTGTTCCAACAATGTTGCCATTGCTCAAATATTTGGAACCTAATTTGGAACTACTTTCATGGTCTGGGGAATGTTCTTTTGAATGTCCTAAACAATGGACAATTCAACACATTCATGGTCTAAAAAGATCTTAAAGATTTATTTTACGGGCAATTATATATGTGGGTGATCAAACTGTTTTAACCAGGTGTACCTTGCTTAAAGAAATATGATGCATGTAGGAATCTATATTTATAAACTAAACATGCACATGCAGATAACAATGAAATATTCCCAAATTATATACAGATGAGATTAATCTCTGAAAGGTAATTTGTATAATAAATAATTAATAGATTATAGTAGGAATATAGATTCAAGTCAGAAAATCTTTATCATAACATGATTAAGATATTATGGAATTAAGGAAAGAGATTAGTCAGTCGTGCAACAGAAAAAGCACAAGTAGAATATATTATATGGTACATACCAATATGCTGGAGGTTAAGTGAGAAAATAAATTGGTCAGACTATCAGAGTCCTAATATCATTTTAAAATTCAAATCATGTAACAAATTTCCCCTCAGTCTGATTCTCTATTGACCAAGAAATCTTTAGATTTTTTTGACTTCTGTGAATAATATGGTGGTTTCCAAGAATAATATCTTCCTTGTAAATAATATGATAATCAGAATGATAGTAAGTTACATTACACTAACAGTTGTATTTTCTAATTGCCAATCAATAACTTGGAACTTTTATTTTTATGCTGTATCTCTTATAAGTTAGAGTTAGTTTTGAAACAGTGATATGTTTGTTGCCTGACGGTGGGGAGCAAACTCCCCAATCTGAATACCACTCTGAGATATATTCAGGAGCACTTCTATGTTAGTCAGCTTTTCATCACTACAACAAAATACCAGAGATAGTTAACTTACAAAAATAAAAGGTTTATTTTGGTTCACAGTTTTGCAGCTTCCAGTCTAAGACTGAGTGGACCCACTGCTTTGGGCCTCAGATGGTAATGACCAGGGAGCACATGGTGGAACAAACCATTTACCTCATGGTCAGGAAGCAGAAGAGAGGAAGAAAAAGGAACCAGGATTTTATAATCCCCTTCAAGGACATGCCCCCAATGACCAAAGGACCTCCCATAAGGTCCCACATCCTTAATAGTACACAGTACCTCCCAATACCACCATCCTAGGAACCAAACCTTTGACACATGGACACTTATCCAGACCATAGCATCTGCCTTTCTTTTGAACAACTAGGGACACATAAATTATCATGTGCTTATTCACTTAATAAAATAACGATTTGCTTTAGAAAAATATTTTAAAACATGGGGAACTTGAAAGAGGATAAGAAACTGAGAAGTGATCTCTGAGTTCAAACAAATTTTTTTAATGTTGATGTGTCTAGTCTCCATGATATGATGGGTGGGTAAATGTGAATGTGTTGAACACTCATTTGAGAAGTTCAGCAGTTAAAGGTAACAGCATGGAAGATGGAAAGGGTAGTTGGGTAAATGGAAAGACTTGGTTGTGGATGTGTGTGTGAGTGTGGTGCTGGGGATTGAGTCCAAGACCTTGTGCATGCAAGCCGGGCACTCTACCAACTGAGCTGAGCTACATACCCAGCCTGATTGCGTTTTCCCCATGAAAAAAGAGATCAGTGGTAGA
The DNA here is from genome assembly GCF_902686445.1 of Sciurus carolinensis. Classification (NCBI taxonomy): domain Eukaryota; kingdom Metazoa; phylum Chordata; class Mammalia; order Rodentia; family Sciuridae; genus Sciurus; species Sciurus carolinensis. The sequence goes on along the minus strand of NC_062219.1, from coordinate 110,739,053 downwards.
GTACTTCCACATCACACGTGAGACCCTTGGTTTGATCCTCAGCACCACATAAAAATAAAATAAAGGTATTGTGTCCACCTACAACTAATATATATAATATATATATATATATATAATGTAAGTATTTATATATATAAAGATAAAGGTGTTCTGTCTGTCTACAAATAAAAATAAAAAATAAAACAAAAAAGACGAAAGAGCTTGGGGGGGAAAAAAAGGAAAAGTCACTGAAAATAGTGATATGAAAGTCATAGGGAAGAAAGGGGATGACTGGGTATCCATGCTGCCTAAGAAGATTAGGTTTGTGGGGTAAAGGAGTGCCTATCTTTTGGAGAAAAATTCCAAAATTACTCTGAAATATAAGATTTGGTTTCTTTCTTTTTTCTTTTCTTTTCTTTTCTTTCTATGTATGCAGTACTGAGAGTTGAACACAGGGCCTTACACATGCTGGGCAAGTGTTCAAACACTAAGATATACCCGCAGCCCTGAGTTTAAATTTCTTCATCTGTACAATGAAAATAATAGTGCATTCTTCCTAAAACACAGACTTAAAGGGAAGGTAAATTAAGAATATATGAGAAAACATTTTGAAAAGAAAGCTATAACAAAAATTCATTGAAAAAGGAGGCAACTTCTGTGGTTCTTTACATCATAACCAATAAAAGTAAACATCTTATTTATGTATTTATTTATTTATTTATCTATTTATTTATTTATGGTGCTGGGGATAAATCCAGGGCTTCACACATGCTTAGGCAAGTGATCTACCATTGAGCTACACCTCTAGTCCTAGTAAACATTTAAAATGCATAGTGCACTATTTAACCTCAAAATTTTCAAAGTTAATTAATTATACTGTATTAATACAGATAATTTGCTTTATGAAAATATTTCTTAATTAATTGCTTTAAAATTAAGATAGAATTTACACTAAGTAGGTTTGATCTAGTGATAGAAAATTATAAAACTATAGTATAGGAAACTTCTCTAATAGATGTTATAGAATATATTTGTCAAAATAAATATTGTGTAAAATAGATATAGATCCCACATTCACAACTAAAATATCTGAGAATTTTACTCACATAATAATTTTTTAGGATTTAAAAGAACCTTTGATGTATAATTGATATAACATAAAGTCACCTACTTTGGTTGTTAATTCAGTGATTTTAGTGAGTTTACTCAATTGAACAACAATCACCAGAATCCAGATTTAAGACGTTTTATCACTCCAATAAGATCCTTTATGTCCAGTTAATTTTGCCTCCCCATTCTTATCCCTAGACAACCAAAAATCTATTTTCTGTCTCTAGACATTGGATGATTATGGACATCTTATGTAAAGAGAAGCATATAAAAACAGCCATTTGTGTCCAGCTTCTTTCATTTAGCATAATGTTCTCAAGGTTCATCCATTTTGTAGCATATATCATATTCCATTCCTTTTTATTGTCAAATATAAATAAGTATAAAATAGGTATAGCACATTTTGTTTTCCCATTCACCAGTTGATGGACATTTGGGTTGTTTATACTTTTTGGTTATTATGAATGATGCTGCTATGAATAATGGTTATATGTACTTTGTACACTTTCTTGTGTAGATGTATGTTTTCATTTCTCTCAAATATAAACCTAAGAGTAGAATTTCTGGGTCATAGGATGCACTTATGTTTAGCTTTCTTTTTAGTATTTTTTTCGTTGTTGATGGATCTTATTTCTTATTTTATATGTGGTGCTGAGAATCGAACCCAGTGCCTCACACATGCGCGGCAAGCACTCTGCCATTGATCCACAACTCCATCCCTATGTTTAACTTTTAAAGAAATAATGCTACTGTTTTCCAAGTGTCTGTACCATTTAACATTCCCACCAGTAATATTTGAGGTTTCCTGTTTCTCCATTTCCTTGTCAACATTTGTTATTATCTGTTTGATTATATCCACATTGGTGGTTGTGGAATAATTTCCTTAATGACTAATGATGCCAGACTTGTGATATTTATTAATATTTCAAGAATGGCATATTAACCACTTTTATATGTTCTTTGTTGAAATGTCTATTTGAATCTTTTGCTAGATACATAATACTTTAATGAACTAAAATTAAAGAATTATCAATGTTTTTTTATATTCAATTTGATATATATATGTTTTTTTAGATCTTTATCTCTCTATGTTGCCTAGGCTGGCCCCAACTCCTGGGCTCAAGAAATCCTCCTGTCTCAGCCTCTCTAGTAGCTGGAACTATATGCACATACTACCATGCCTTACTCAATTGAAATTTTTCTAAAAAATATTTTTAGTTGTAGAGGAACACAATACCTTTATTTTATTTATTTATTTTTATGTAGTCCTGAGGATCTAACCAAACACTTCACACATGCTAGGCAGGGGCTCTACCACTGAGCTACAACCCCAGCCTTCAATTTAAATTTTTACATAAGAATTACACATGTACCTCTAATATAGTTGTTGTATAATTAATTGGCTTTGAACTTAAAAACATTAAGTAAAAAACAAAACAATATAATATCAATACTGAAACATCTGGGCTTGGTGGCATATGCCTGTTATTTCAGCTACTCAGGAGGCTGAGGCAGGAAGATTGCAAATTCAAGGCCAGTCTTGACAACTTAGCAAGTCTCTATCTCAAAACAAAAAATAAAAATGGCTTGGTATGCTGTTCATTGGTAGAGATCCCCAGGTTCAAGTCCCAGTACCCCAACCCCAAGAACCTGCTGAGGTCTTCAAAAGCAGAGAACCTAGCTCATCTTAGTATTCCCTGCAACTAACATTGAACCCTAGCATTGTGCCTAAAACATCTTGAATATTTGGTTTATGTTTATTAATTGTTTTACATTCAGGTTTGGAAATCCAGACTGTATGAGATTTTCCCCTTCAAACTTCACAAATGATCCCATTGAGCTGCCTCCCTGTCTTTGGAACACATAGCAATGAAATGTAGTAGTTAGGGGAGATGTAGATGTAGAGTCAGATTGCCTGAATTTATGCTCCCTATGTATACTTGAGAAAGTTACTTAGTCTCTATTTGGCCCCAGTTCCCTCTCCTATTAATTATATTTGTTACATAGAATTATAGTGAGGAGTAGGTGAAGTTATTTGTGTAAAGCTTTAGCACAGAGCCTGGTTACAGCAGTGCTCAATAGACATGAACTATTAGCATTGAAGAGTCCACAGCCATCCCAGGTGTGGGTGGGGGAGGGCCTGACACAGGAGGATCACAAATTCAAGGCCAACCTCAGCAACTTAGTGACACTCTGTCTCAACATAAAATTTTAAAAGTGAGTTGGGGAGTATAGCTCAGTGGTAGAGCATGCCCCTGTGTTCAATTCCCAGTACCAGTAAATAAGTAAATAAAAAAACACATACATACATACAAAAATACATATATACATAAAATAGTCCATAGCCAGACTTCAGCTATACTTTTGGTTAACAAAATGGTAGATTAGCTACTTTTTTTCTTCTTAAAATATTTTTAAATACATTTTCCTTCTTTTGAAGCAAATACCTATTAGGAACTTACAAATATTCAAAAGATATATGAACAGCAAGATTTTAAAGAAACTGGCAAGTAAATATAATATCTTTATTACTAATACCTAAATCTTTTTTTTTTTTTGTACTGGTGATTGAACCTAAGGGTGTTTAACTACTGAGCAACACCCCTACTTCCTTTTTATTTTTTATTTTGAGACAGGTCCTGCCTAAGTTGCTGAGGCTGGCTTTGAACATGGGATCCTCTTACCTCAGCCTCCTGAATTACTGGGATTATAGGAGTGTGCCACCACACCCAGTTACTACTATCTAAATCTTAACTACATTTGATCTCTGGACTTATATTGAACATCTTTTCTACTCACCTTAAATCATGTAATTGAAGACAGTCAGTCCCCCCAAAAAGAGATCCTTTCACCTTCTATAGATTATCACCTATAGATCCAAGTTGGGACGTTCCTCCTTATAATATTAACAGTTATCTTTTACTGAGTGCTTGTCATGTGACATATGCTGTGATTCATGACATCTCTAGTCCTCAGAGCAACCTAGGAAAATATGTTTTCTTGGTCCTATTTTAGATGTAAGAAAATGGAGACTCAATGTTGTTATGTGATTTCCCCAAGTCACACCTATAGTAACTGAAGAGCTCATATTGAAAACAATATCTCATGTGACTCTCATGGGCTATCCCCTCTTGCACAAAAAAATGTTTGAAGTTTTTGTTTATAAAAGCAAACTGTCGGGACATTTCTAATCAGGGATAAAAAGTTACCAATCTACTAGGGATTGTAAGACTGAGTTGCTGGGACTGAATTTGAGGTTTTGTGCACAGGAATGATGTTTAGAGAAATTAGTGATGATACCTTGCAAGAGTTTTTCTCCTCCCCTCTGCCATGTTTCTACTCTTCTTGCTCCCAGTTTGTTTCTTCCTCCCTTCACATTTCTCTATACTAATGAAGAGTCTCAAGGAAGGAGTAGAAATTGACCAAGATCCACATTGGACACCAAGAGAAGTGTCCCCTGTCCAAAGTGGGCTTCCTGTTCTCTTTCCCTTTTCCCTTCCTTTTCTCTCCATTTCTTCTTTATTTCATCTTTCTTTCCCTCCATGTTTTTCTTTCCTCCCCGCTCCAAAGGAAAAAAAAAAAAAGAAGTTAGGTAGGGAATGAAGGAGTGAGGGGAAAAGAGGAAGAATGGATAGATTGCAGGAAGGAAGGAGGGACGGAAGATGGAAGGAAGAAGAGGAATTATGGAGGGTGGGCGTGGGTGATGAAGAAAAGAGGGGACAATCACTGACAGTGGCTGAGTCTTGCTCCTTGTCCTCTCCTTCCTTTCCCTCCTTCCCTCGACAGGTATTGCCTCTAGTGAGAGAACACCTCTAGTTTTCTGTACATGATACCTGAGAAAAAGGGTGGCATTTCCTTGTCTCTTAGAAGATTTAGTAAAAATGGGCTTAAATCTCTATTCCCACCTTGAGTGAAAGCTTGGTCCTTGTCCCTGATGCCAATCCAATAATGAGGACACGATTTTGAGAAAAAAGAAAAAGAAGTTTTATTGCCATGCCAACAAAGGAGAAACACAGGGGGACTCCTGTCCCAGAGGCTATGATTCTGCTCATCAAGGGGAACAAGGGACTTTTGAAAAGGTGATTCAAAGGCTACATTTCTAGTTCTGGGTCATCCCCAGAGTCTTAATTACTTCATTCTTGTGGTGGGTGTGTGCTCAAGGACAGGTAACTCTGCCTAGGATGGGAAGAAAGGTAATCCTGTTTCCTCTGAGATTATGGAGTACAAGAGATTAGGGAGGAAGAGAGAAAGATAGAGAGAAAGAAACATGTTCTTAAAAAAAATAAGGTACAGTGGCAGAGCAGAAAGGGCTATATTCAAAGCATAAAGTAGACCACTGTTAAACTTGTGTGAAATCTGATGCTCTCCCTAAGACTTCTTCGAATTGCTGGGAGTTAATAGTCATGGTCACCTCTAGTTTTTTTTTTGTTTTGTTTTTTAATATTTTGTTTTATTCGTGGGTGGACACAATACCTTTATTTTATTTTTATGTGGTGTTGAGGATCGAACCCAGGGCCCCACGCATGCTGGTCAAGTGCTCTACCACTGAGCCACAACCTCAGTTCACCTCTAGTTTAGACTTCCTGATTTCCACTAAATTGAGCTCTCCCCACTGTTGTTCAAAGCCCGACTCAATATCTGCAGAGTAAAAGTGATTTTTTTTGAAATTTCTTCTGTACTGAATCCCCCTTTACTCATCGAAGACCTTTATTCTTGTCATTATTTCCTAAACAATACAGAATAACAACTATTTGCATGGCACTTACATTGTATTAGGTATAACAAGTAATATAGAGAGGATTTGAAGTATACAGGATGATGTGTGGTGGTTACATGCAAATACTGTTATTTATGTAAGGTACCTGAACATCTGCAAATTTTGGTATCCATAAGGGGTCCTGGAACCAATCTCCCACCTATGCAAGTGACACCTATATATTCTTTTATTTTAATTTCTGCATTCACTTCCCTTAAGTTTTATTTTTATTCACAAGGATTTTTTGTGTATGGTAAACTTCACTGAAGATAAGGAGAAATGAAGAATTATAGTGTAGCAACACAAATTCAAAGTGAATATAATACATCTGTTATTAAAATGCCTTTAGCTGTACTAGTGTTAGCACTTTAATATGAAAATCATATTTTTAGAAAGATAAGTTTCTGGATATTTAGAGGTACAAAAAGATGTACAGATGTGTGATAAAGCAAGTACACTAAAATATTAAAGCAGAACCTAGGTGGTAAGTGTATGGGTATGTGCAGTAAAAAGAAAAAGTAAAAACAAAAAAGACTTCCAAATTTGCAATTTGTTTGAAATTTTTCATAATAAAATATTAGGAAAAACAAAAACAAAGAAATCCCTTCAGCCTCTCTGCCAAGTCATTCATCCTACTCTCTTCAATTCTCAATGATCTTCCAGTGGGGAAACCCTGTCAAGTTTTTGTTCACTTCTCACAGAACACAATTTAGCTTTCTTTGTTGGATTATTTACTAGTCACACCCTTAATCTTTTCACTCAAGCTGTTTAAGATCTCTTCAACCAAAAACCTTCTTATGAATTCTTTAAGCCAGGTGTTGTGGTGACTTAGAAGGTTGAGGCAGGAGGATTGCAAGTTCAAAGCCAGCCTCAGCAACTTAGCAAGGCCCTGAGCAACTTAACAAGATACTGTCTCAAAATGAAAAATAAAAAGGTCTGGGGAGGTGGTTCAGTGGTTAAGTGCCCCTGGGTTCAATGTCCCATACCAAAAAAAAAAAAAAAAAACAGAATTATTTGAGCCATCTTATACTTATTTACACACTCCTTAACGTATTTATCAATTTAGCAATGCATTTATGCATAGGAGGCACTGAATGCCATGTTGCATTTTGGAATCAGCAGGGAATGTACAGTCAAAAGAGTGAGTTTAAGTTCTGGCTCTCTCACTAATTGTGTGACCTTGGACTAGTTGCATAACTTGTTTGAGTCCATTTCCAAATTTCCTAACCTGAAAAAAAGGTATGATTTTTAAACCATGCCTACCTCATAGGATTGCCATGAGAATTAAATTGGATAATGTGGGCTTTTAAAACTATAACCAGTAATTGAATAATTGGATAATGAAAAGAGGGCAGAACCTGTTTATGTGAATGGACCGTGTGACTGACTGTTGGGGGTCCTTGCCTTTCTGGCTAATGAACAACAGGCACTCAAATGCCAGCACATTTTCCTTATGTGGAAGCTCACATCTCCCAACAACCTCCCTTGCTCCCTCATCTTACTTCCTTGTGAGACTCCAGGGGCAGCCTGTTAAATGAGCTACTGTTCAGATAGTTGTAGAGTTGCTACTTTCTGCTGTGCCCAATTGGCACAAACAAAACTCTCATATCCTTGTCAATCTACATAGTGGTCATGATATCCAAATTCTCTGTCTTTAGCTTTGAGTCCTAAGTTCCTTGGGTTCTACTAGTTACTTCCATGGGCTAAAGCAATGTCCATTCAGCATCCTGTTACTCTATGAGAAATGGATTAGAAAGTACCCGAGGAGTGTTGGTTCATTATTCTCTTAAAGTATATAATAATATTTCACTGTGAGTATTCACTTACTTCTCCACGAATTTTCTTTACCCATTGAAGGGTTTCTTTACCACTTCATTTTCTGAAAATAATTTAAAAATCTTTTATCTTCTTGTTACTTGTCTATTTCCTTAGTTGGAGCTAACATAAATAGGAATTCGAAAACAATTGTTCCCTTAGCAACCATCGAATTTTGCAAATTGTCTTATACCAAGCTTGGACTTGCAAAAATAATATATCACAAACTGAATAATGAAAGAGCAGTCAATATCAGAATGTTTTCCAGAGCAAGTAACTTAAACTAGCATTTCAACAGAAGAATACAAAGGATTTTAAAGAGACTTGAAATGATTTTGCCCAAGTTGGTTAAACACATATTAACATTTTATATAGTTTTCAAATGATATTTTAAGAATTTTTATAGAGCTTCCTATAAAATGCCAAAAATAATAATTAGTTGTAAAAATAATTTTAAATCTTGGATATGACAATCAGCATTTAAATATCTACATAATAATCTTTTTTAGGAAATAAAAAATACATTATTAAAAAAGACCTTTTACCACACATATGGCAAAACATTTAGTAGACCTATGCAATTTAATAAAGTAGTCCACACTCACAGTGGACATTTTTCTTCTTAAGGTTATAAAACAAAATGATATGATCACAACAACCTTATGGTAAAGATCCAAGTCCATATATTAAGCATAGTACAAACACAAAATTAGGATATAAAAAGTGTTTTATCTGCAGTGGTTGGCAATGGCTTAAACTGTCTTCTTCCGTACTTAATCATGTTGATTTTCTTCTTAATTAATACCTGACCAATGTTGGAGATGTAGTCCATTCTAGGAGGTAGAACACCTCTATTATGTTGACCACACCATCTTCATTTTCTTGTATTTAAACTAATGTTTGTTGAATGTCCACTATGTGTAAACCACTGTTCCTGGTGCTAGGGATTCAGCAGTAAACAAAACAGACGAGGTCTCTTGGACAAGTGTTCTAGGCATAAGGAACTGCAAATGCACAGATCTTTCTTTCTCACTTTCTTTCCTTCCTTCCTTCCTTCCTTTTTTATGGTGCTGGGGATTGAACCCAGGGCCTTGTGCATGTGAGACAAGCACTCTACCAACTGCGTTATATCCCCATCCCCAAGAGACCCACTTTCTTGAAACTCTCTCCTTCTCTAAGATGTCACCATTCCCCAAGTCCCCACCTTGTCACTACTTCTTCCTCTGTGTCCATCAATGGTGTGTTCCTCATTCTCCTCAGTTAGTTATGGAAGCAACTTTCTGCACCCTTCCTCTTAGCTCATCCATTCTTTTTGATAATGTTGATTGAAATTTATTAACTTTTTCTTTAAAATAGTCATGCACTGAACAGAATTTACAATTTACAATTCTCAGAATGTGTCAACTACATATTAGACATCAACGTAATTGACCAACCTGATTAGTACTAGGAAATAGACCAAATAGCAAACTTCACAGTGTAACAAAAGAAGGATATGAAATTACATTTCAGTCAGAGGAAGATTCCCAGTGCCCCAGAACTAGAATATCCTATTTTGAAAGATCAGATTTGAATACTTTTCTTCATGACTGCATTTCTAGAAAGACAGTCATATACACATAAGATCTAATGGGTTTTTAAACTTAAAGAACTTGGAAATTTTTATTTCAAAAAGTTATCTGATTCATTCTTCTGTTTCTTTTATATATATATAAAAATAAATATATATATTTATTATATATTATATATTATATTATATATTATATATTAAATATATATATATATTTATATCTTTTATATATATATACAAATAAATATATATAGATTTAGTTGTAGATGGACACAATATCTTTATTTTATTTATTGATTTTTTATGAGGTTCTGAGGATTGAACCCAGAACCTTCCATGTGCCCTGCAGGTGCTCCTCACTGAACCCCAGCTCCAGCCCCAATTCTTCCGTTTCTTAGCAAATCAGTGATGAAGCTTATCAAGGTCGCTAGGAAAATTTCCTTTGAAAGAAGTTCTACAGTTTCTCTTCATAGTCTGATTTCATGAACTTATTTCAAAGAATATTGTCTTACTTAAATAGCACAGTTTGTACTTGTTCTTACCCCTATTTAAAATGCTTTCCTCTCAAACCCATGTAAACTTTGCAATTATTTAATAATTTATTGATAATTTTCCATAAAATCTTATCCACAGAGGCAACTTCAATTTTCCATCTACACGCTAACATCTCTAACATTTAAAGGGCTGGATATGTAGCTCAGTTGGTAGAGTGCCCTGGGTTCAATCCTTTTTTTTTTTTTTTTTTGCACTTAAATAATTTATTTGCTTTCTTTTTTCTTTTTTTTATTTTATTTTTATTATTGTATACAAATGGGATACATGTTGTTTCTCTATTTGTACATAGAGTCAAGGCATACCATTTGTGTAATCATACGTTTACATAGGGCAATGATGTTTGATTATTTTTTTTCCTTCTCCCCCACCCCTCCCACCCCTCTTTCCCCTCTATACAGTCCTTCTTTCCTTCATTCTTACCGCTCTCCTTATCCCTAACCCTAAACTTAACCCTAAACCTAATGCTAACCCCTCCCACCCCCCATTATATGTCCTCATCCGCTTATCAGCGAGATCATTCGTCCTTTAGTTTTTTGAGATTGGCTTATCTCACTTAGCATGATATTCTCCAATTTCGTCCATTTGCCTGTAAATGCCATAATTTTATAATTCTTCATTGCGGAGTAATATTCCATTGTATATATATGCCACAGTTTCTTTATCCATTCATCAACTGAAGGGCATCTAGGTTGGTTCCACAATCTGGCTATGGTGAATTGAGCAGCAATGAACATTGATGTGGCTGTATCTCTGTAGTATGCTGATTTTAAGTCCTTTGGGTATAGGCCAAGGAGTGGGATAGCTGGGTCAAATGGTGTTTCCATTCCAAGCTTTCTGAGGAATCTCCACACTGCTTTCCAGAGTGACTGCACTAATTTGCAACCCCACCAGCAATGTATGAGTGTTCCTTTTTCACCACATCCTCGCCAACACCTATTGTTGCTTGTGTTCTTGATAATCGCCATTCTAATTGGGGTGAGATGAAATCTTAGGGTAGTTTTGATTTGCATTTTCCTTATTACTAGGGATGTTGAACATTTTTTCATATATCTGTTGATTACTTGTACATCTTCTTCTGTGAAGTGTCTGTTCATTTCCTTAGCCCATTTGTTGATTGGATTATTTGTATTCTTGGTGTAGAATTTTTTGAGTTCTTTATAGATTCTGGAAATTAGCACTCTATCTGAAGTATGGTTGGCAAAGATATTCTCCCACTCTGTAGGCTCTCTCTTCACATTACTGATAATTTCCTTTGCTGAGAGAAAGCTTTTTAGTTTGAATCTATCCCAGTTGTTGATTCTTGCTTTTATTTCTTGTGCTATGGGAGTCCTGTTAAGGAAGTCTGATCCTAAGCCAACAAGTTGAAGACTTGGACCTATTTTTTCTTCTATAAGATGCAGGGTCTCTGGTCTGATTCCGAGGTCCTTGATCCATTTTGAGTTGAATTTTGTGTAGGGTGAGAGATAGGGGTTTAATTTCATTCTATTGCATATGGTTTTCCAGTTTTCCCAGCACCATTTGTTGAAGAGGCTATCTTTTCTCCATTGCATATTTTTGGAACCTTTGTCTAGTATGAGAAAATTATATTTATTTGGGTTTGTGTCCGTGTCCTCAATTCTGTGCCATTGATCTACCTGTCTATTTTGGTACCAATACCATGCCGTTTTTGTTACTATTGCTTTGTAGTAGAGTTGAAGATCTGGTATTGCAATACCCCCTGCTTCGCTCTTGCTACTGAGGATTGCTTTAGCTATTCTAGGTTTTTTATTCTTCCAGACGAATTTCATAATTGCTTGCTCTATTTCTGCAAGGTACATCATTGGGATTTTAATTGGAATTGCATTGAATCTGTATAGCACTTTAGGTAGTATAGCCATTTTGACAATATTAATTCTGCCTATCCAAGAACATGGGAGATCTTTCCATCTTCTAAGGTTTTCTTGAATTTCTTTCTTTAGTGTTCTGTAGTTCTCATTGTAGAGGTCTTTCACCTCTTTTGTGAGATTGATTCTCAAGTATTTTATTTTTTTTGAGGCTATTGTGAATGGGGTAGTTTTCCTAATTTCTCTTTCTGAAGATTCATCACTTATGTATAAAAATGCATTGGATTTATGAGCATTGATCTTGTAACCTGCTACTTTACTGAATTCACTTATGAGTTCTAAAAGTTTTCTGGTGGAATTTCCAGGTTCCTCTAAATATATAATCATGTCATCAGCGAACAGGGATAGTTTGAGTTCTTCTTTTCCTATTCGTATCCCTTTAATTTCTTTGGTTTGTCTAATTGCTCTGGCTAGAGTCTCAAGGACGATGTTGAATAGAAGTGGTGAAAGAGGGCATCCCTGTCTTGTTCCAGTTTTTAGGGGGAACTCTTTCAGTTTTTCACCATTTAGAATGATATTGGCCATGGGCTTAGCGTAGATGGCCTTTACAATGTTAAGGAATGTTCCCACTACCCCAATTTTTTCTAGTGTTTTGAGCATGAAGGGATGCTGTATTTTATTGAATGCTTTTTCTGCATCTATTGAAATAATCATGTGATTCTTAACTTTAAGTCTATTGATATGGTGAATGACATTTATTGATTTCTGAATGTTGAACCAACCTTGCATCCCTGGGATAAAACCCACTTGATCGTGGTGCACTATCTTTTTAATATATATTTGTATGCGATTTGCTAAAATTTTGTTGAGAATTTTTGCGTCGATGTTCATTAAGGATATTGGTCTGAAATTTTCTTTTCTCGATGTGTCTCTGTCTGGTTTAGGTATCAGGGTGATATTGGCTTCATAGAATGAGTTTGGGAGGGTTCCCTCCTCTTCTATTTCATGGAATACTTTGAGGAGTATTGGAATGAGCTCTTCTTTAAAGGTTTTGTAGAACTCAGCTGAGAACCCATCTGTTCCCGAACTTTTCTTTGTTGGTAGACTTTTGATGACCTCTTCTATTTCATTGCTTGAAATTGATTTATTTAAGTTGTGTATGTCCTCCTCGTTCAGTTTAGGTAGTTCATATGTCTCTAGAAATTTGTTGATGTCTTCGAGGTTTTCTGTTTTGTTGGAGTATAGATTTTCAAAATAGCTTCTAATTATGTTTTGTATTTCACTCGTGTCTGTTGTGATGTTTCCTTGTTCATTCCGAATTTTAGTAATTTGAGTTTTCTCCCTCTTTCTCTTTGTTAGTGTGGCTAAGGGTTTATCAATTTTATTTATTTTTTCAAAGAACCAACTATTTATTTTGTTAATTTTTCCAATTGTTTCTTTTGTTTCGATTTCATTGATTTTGGCTCTGATTTTAACTATTTCCTGTCTTCTACTACTTTTGGTATTGGTCTGCTCTTCTTTTTCTAGCGCTTTGAGCTATAGTGTTAAGTCGTTTACTTCTTTTTTTGAATGCGCCCCATGAAATAAATCTTCCTCTAAGTACTGCTTTCATAGTGTCCCAGAGATTTTGATATGATGTGTCTTTGTTCTCGTTTACTTCTAAGAATTTTTTATTTCCCTCCTGATGTCTGCTGTTATCCATTCATCATATAATAGTGTATTATTTAATCTCCAGGTATTGGAGAAGTTTCTGTTTTTTGTTCTGTCATTTATTTCTAATTTCAATCCATTATGATCTGATAGAGTACAAGGTAGTATCTCTATCTTCTTGTATTTGCTAACAGTAGCTTTGTGGCATAAAATATGGTCTATTTTAGAGAAGGATCCATGTGCTGCTGAGAAGAAAGTGTATTCGTTCTTTGTTGGATGGTATATTCTATATATGTCCGTTAAGTCTAAATTGTTGATTGTGTTGTTGAGATCTATAGTTTCTTTATTCAATTTTTGTTTGGACGATCTATCCAGTGGTGAGAGAGGTGTTAAAATCGCCTAGTATTATTGTGTTGTGGTCTATTTGATTTCTGGAATTGAGAAGGACTTGTTTGACGTATGTGGATGAGCCAATGTTCGGGGCATAGATATTTATGATTGTTATGTCTTGCTGATTTATGCTTCCCTTAAGCAGCATGTAATGTCCTTCTTTATCCCTTCTGACTAGTTTTGGTTTGAAGTCCACATTATCTGAAATGAGGATGGATACTCCAGCTTTTTTGCTGTGTCCCTGTGCATGGTATGTTTTTCCCCATCCTTTCACCTTTAGTCTATGGGTGTCTCTTTCTATGAGATGAGTCTCTTGCAGGCAGCATATTGTTGGATTTTTCTTTTTAATCCAATCTTCCAGTCTATGTCTTTTGATTGATGAGTTCAGGCCATTAACATTCAGAGTTATTATTGTGATATGATTTGTATTCCCAGTCAGTTGACTCATATTTGTTTTTGACATGATTTGGTTTCTTCTTTATTTGGCTATTCCTTTAGGCTAGCGCCTCCTGTTGCTGATTTGCATCATTGTTTTTCATCTCTTCCTCATGGAATATTTTGCTGAGAATGTTCTGTAATGCTGGCTTTCTTTTTGTAAATTCCTTTAGCTTTTGTTTATCATGGAAGGATCTTATTTCATCGTCAAATTTGAAGGTAAGTTTTGCTGGGTATAAGATTCTTGGTTGGCATCCATTTTCTTTCAGGGCTTGGTATATGTTGTTCCAGGCCCTTCTAGCTTTTAGGGTCTGGATTCAAAAAATCTGCTGATATTCTTATTGGTTTCCCTCTGAATGTAATTTGATTCTTTTCTCTCGCAGCCTTTAAAATTCTGACTTTATTTTGTATGTTAGGTATTTTCATAATAATGTGCCTTGGTGTGGGTCTGTTGTAATTTTGTATGTTTGGAGTTCTATAAGCCTCTTGTACTTGGTTTTCCATTTCATTCTTCAGATTTGGGAAATTTTCTGTTATTATTTCATTGAATAGATTGTTCATTCCTTTGGTTTGTTTCTCTAAGCCTTCCTCAATCCCAATAATTCTTAAATTTGGCCTTTTCATGATATCCCATAATTCTTGTAGATTCTGTTCATGATTTCTTACCATCTTCTCTGTTTGGTCAATTTTGTTTTCAAGATTAAATAATTTGTCTTCAATGTCTGAGGTTCTGTCTTCCAGGTGTTCTATCCTATTGGTTATGCTTTCTATGGAGTTTTTAACTTGGTTTATTGTTTCCTTCATTTCAAGTATTTCAGTTTGCTTTTTTTTCAGTATCTCTAACTCTTTATTGAAATGATCTCTTGCTTCCCGTATTTGGTCTTTAACTGTTGATTGGTGCGATCATTTAATGCCTGCATTTGCTCTTTCATCTCCTCCTTCAATGCCTGCATTTGCTCTTTCATCTCCTCATTTGCTTCCCTGATCGTTTTAATTACGTACATTCTGAACTCCCTTTCTGACATTTCTTCTGCTGTGCTGTCATTGGGTTTTATTGATGTAGTATCTAGGTTTGTTTGGGACATTTTCTTCCCTTGTTTTCTTATATTGGTCAGCTGTCAGTGGGACCCTGAGATATTGCAGATTTCTGCTATTGGCTTATAGTGTTCCGGTATATTTCCAGTATATCACCTCCCAGCCTTCAGTAGCCTGATGTCTTTGAGGAATTTGATAATGCAGTGCATCTGAAGAAAGCTGCCCCTAGTCCCCTACTGGTTCCAGGGTTTGGAGCTGACTCTATGCGGAAAGGCTCTCACTGGGGGCCTGCACCATGCAGCTGGCCGTGTGGAAGGAGCCCACCGCCGGAGTGTGGAAGGCTACCTGGGGAAGACTCTAGTTGCCCTGCCCTGCTCTGATAAGCCACCTCTATCTGTGCCTGCCACCCGGGCCGAGCTTTACCCAGTGGGCAGACTCACCTGTGGCTCTATTTTAGTCCAAGTCTCTCAATGCCTCCCCTTCTTAACTCCTGGGTTCTGGAGCGACTGGGGATGCAGTCACCCTCTAGGCCGCCATCTTGTATCGCCCCGTGGAAAGAGCCTGTTGGCCAGAGTGGGCAGAGCCGCCTGAAGAGGTCTCTGGCTGCCCTGCCCTGATCCCAGAGGCTGCTTGCGGATCGAAGCTCTCCGTTGGTTCAGAGACTTGTGGCTGGTTCTATGTAGAAAGCCTCTCACTGGGCGGTCTGGTCTGAGAAGCTAGCCTTGAAAGGCACCTCCCACCGCAGGGGTCCAGGCTACTTCTGGGTTCAATCCTTAGCACCGCAAAAAAAATAAACAAATCTAACATTTATTTGGCAATAAATGTGAACTATTGTTCCCCTTATAAAGTTGCATACATGTTATTTAATATTTCATAATGCAAATATTAAATAACTGTCTTTCCATTCAGACTATCATTACCACACAGTAACAACTGGAGCTTAAACAATTTTGTGCCTCAGCATAGGATTTCTTGTATGCTTGTGTAATAAGCATTTGATAAATCTTTATTCAGTGTTCTGCATCTTCTTAAGTCAATTGTATACATTTCTCTACAATTCAGTGTTTGGGTAATATTACACCATGGAAATTGGCAAGTACACAAATCAGTAGACCAAGTTCATATGTGGTTTTACTGTTTACTGGTTGTATGACATTCGATGAGGTATTACTCTATGCCTCTCAGTTTCTTCATCTTGAAATGAAGATATTAAATCATTTGTTTCATAAAGTAAAGAGAAAATGTGAATTTTTGCAAGTAAATTACTTAGAAAAATTCTTGGTATGTACTATATATTCAACAAATGATGGCTTAATTTTTATTAAATCATCTCTCCAACTAGCTCACAAATTCTCTACTGGTCTGTAAAGCTTTCAAGGAATTTCACAATTTGATCATCCTCAATCTATGCAACTTTATTTTCCATATCTCCTCAGTGCATATTCTCTGCTCCTTCGACAGACTCCTCTTTACCTACCCCTACTGTTAGGGAACTTGGCCACGGGATAGAAATCTCTTTCTCTAGATACTGCAGAATAAATGATCTCTAACAGGCTGGGCCTAAAGAAATTGATGGTATGTTCTGACATTCTGATTTCTCAGGTAGAAGGTGAGCCCATTTTCCATTAAATCAATGGAAATAATATAAGACTCTAAGTAATATATTCTGTCTTACTGCAGATTTAATAAGTTTTGCCAAGGCCAGGTGGGAATTTGACCAATATTTACAATATTATTTTATGGGAAAGTATTGATTTGTTCCCAATGCCTCCAAATCCTTTTGCAAACAAAATTTGATAATACAATTCTTTTGAGTTGTTAACTATTTATACTTAGAAATTAACTGATTGATTTTTTTTAACTGGCTCACATTGAATTTAAGTAAAATCTTTTACTTCCCAAATATCTTTTTTAAAAAAATTATTTAGTTGTAGGTGGACACAATACCTTTATTTTTATGTGGTGCTGAGGATCGAACCCAGTGCCTCATGCATGCTGGGCATGCAAGCTACCACTGAGCCCCAACCCCAGCCCATGCTTTTCTGATATCTTGATTGAACCAATAGAATAATTAAGGGTATGTAAAGATACTAAAATTAATGATGGATTTTCCAAACCAATTTCCAGTTCAAGCCCTCACTGGAAAACACATGTGCTTTAATTTAAATTATAGGCTTTGGTATTTGGAAAATACTGTTGGATATAAAGAATAGCAACACAATGAATACTTGTATACTTCTTAATCTGATTATGAAATAAAACATTGTTGGTACCTGTAAAACTTTGATTTGGTCTCTGATTCACTTCAGAGGTAACCACAAGTTTGAATTTGGGGGTGTATCATTCCCTTGATTTTCTTTTTAATTTTACTCAATGTTTGTTTCTTCAGTATATTGTTTAATTTTGCACGTTATTGAACTTCATATAAATGGAATCATAATCACTAATTTTCCAGCAACTAGTTGTTTTTACCTGTTGAACTTTTATTTGAGATATGGAATACATACAGAAAAGTGCACATATCACAAATGTGTTCCTGGGTGAGTTTCCACAAGTGAACATATTTCTTTACCCTGCACCGAGATAGAAAAACTAATATTAGTAGAATTCCAGAAACCCTTGTCTGCCAGGTCACCTTATAGTTACTACTCTCCTTACCTGAGGTAACGATTATTCTGACTTCTAATCTCATAGATTAGTTTGTTGTTGGTACTGGGAATTGAACCCAGGAGTGCCTTACTACTGAGCCATATCTCTAGTCTTTTTAAATTTGATGTTATGTTATGAGATTCATCTTATTGTTGTATGTAGATTTAGTTCATTCGTTTTTCACTCTTCATAGTATTCCATTGTGTCAATATATCATGATTTATCCATTCTACTATTCATGATCATTGAGTTGTTTCCTTTTGGGTATTATGAAAAGAACAACTATGATCATTCTCATATATGTCTTTATTCTAAAATAATTTGTTCAACTCATTATTAAGTTCCTGAGATTCACCCATCACATTGCGTGTGGCTGGTTCAGTCATTTGCACTGTTGAGAGTACTCCATGCATGCATGCTCCACAACATATTTATCCTTTTACAGTTGTTGGTTTCCAGAATTGCTGTAAATATCCCTATGTTCCCCTACAGCACATATACCCATTTTCTCTAGGGAATTACTTCCCAACTGATGTGCTATAGCTTATTTTCCCCCTCATAAAGTTTTGGAAAATGATGGACCCACTCACTCATCTTTTAATTATTTAATTTACAAAATCGAGATGTATCTATGCCATAAAATTCACTCTTTTAAAGCATACAATCAGCGTTTTTTAAAAGGTATATTCACAAAGTGGTACAAAGACCACTGCTATCTAATTCCAGGACATTTTCACCATCCTGTAGTAGAGAAATCCTATAGCCGTAGGCAGTCATTGCCCTTTACCCCTTCCCATCAGGCCCTGATAACAACTAATCTACCTTTTCTCTGAATTTACCTATTATTCTGTACGTTTCATATAAAGGGAAACATAGAATATATGGTCTTTTGTGTCTGGCTTCTTTTTACTTCACATAGTGTTTTTGAAGTTCATCCGTGTATCAGCACTACATTCCTTCTTATGACTAACACTCATTCAATATGTATGTGTGACATTTGTTTTTTCATTCATCAGTAACATGGTTTCCACATTTTGGCTACTATGAACTGTGCTGCTATGAATATCCATATATGAATTTTTATATGAGAATGTTTTCTTTTTTCTTCAGTATAAACCTAAGAGTTAATTGGTGTGTTGCATGGTAATTTTATGTTTAACTTTTTAAGAAACTGCCCAACGTGTTTTTCACAATGGCTGCACTATTTTCTATTTATACCAGCAACCTATAAAGGTTCCAGTTTCTCCATATCTTCCTCAACATTTGTTATCATCCATCATTTTTTTTTATAGATTGAGTATCCCTTATCCAAAATATTTGGAACCAGAAGTACTTTGGATTTGGGAATATTTGCATATACATAATGAGATCTCTTAGGGATGGGACACAAGTCTGAATATGAAATTCATTTTTGTTTGGCATATTCCTCATACACATAGACTGAAGATAATTTGTTAATTAAAATTTTAGTGTATCTGTATTTTAACTATAACCTGCCACATGAGGTCAGGTGTGGAATTTTCTATTTACATTGTCAGGTCAGCACTCAAAAAGTTTCAGACTTTGGAATATTCCAGGTTTTGAATTTTCAGATAAGGGTTGTTGAACCTGTGTGGCCATCTAAGTGAGTATGTGGTTGTTGATTTGTGGTGTTGATTTGCATTTTTTTTGGTAGTAAGAATTGAATCCAGGGGTGCTCTACTACTGGCTATCCCCTCTCTATCCTCACTCCTTTTTTAAATTTTGTTTTTAGATAGGGTCTCACTAAGTGGCCTAGACTGGCCTTTCCTAGGCAAGAGGAACTTATGATCCTCCTGCCTCAGCCTCCCAAATTGCTGGGATTATGGACCTGCACCACTGTTCCAGGCCGATTTGCATTTTTCTAATGACTGATGAAGGTGAGCACATTTTCATATACTTATTGGCTGGTCATTTGCATTTCTCTTTGGAGGAATGTCTATTCAAATCCTTTGCTCATTTTAAAATTGGATTCTTTACCTTTTTGTTGTTGATATAGAAGATTCTTTATGTAATTTGGAAACTAGACTCTTAACAGATATTTGTTTTGAAAATACTGTATTTGCTCCCATTTTATGAGTTTTCTCAATAGTATTCTTTGGTGTTTGAATGTTTTAAATTTAAACATAAAATTGTCAAGTGAAAAACCAATTAATTCCTGTGTTTAACTCCAATTTATTTTTTATTTGGTTGCTTGTCTTTAAGATGTCATATCTAAGAAAAAACTGCCTAAGCCATGACCACAAAGATTTGTACCTATTTTTTTCCCTAAGGTTTATTGTTTTAGTTTTTACCTTTAGGCCTTTTGTCTGTTTTGAGCTATCTTTTGTATTTGGTGTGAGGTAGGGTCTAACTTATTTCTTTTACATGTTATTCATCCATTTTTAGGTTGACAGCTATTCTGGTTGTTTGTCTTCCCTTTCCTTATTCTGCTGTGTTTTTCAGCACATATATATATATCTATATATCTATATATCTTTAAATACAGATTTTAACATACGGATTTTAAATGCAAGATGGTGTGGTGAACACAGCCAGCCACTGAAATTATATTTTCTGAATCCCATACAATCCCATATGCAACAAGCATTCTTAGAAACATCTTTTGTGCATAAGTCTTTTAACAGTGTCAGATGATGGAGGCACTAGTGGAATACTAAAGAACAGGTGGAAGGGAGAAGCCAGAGTTGTTGTTGTTATTGTTGTTTACCCAGCTTCAGGTGTTATTTCCAGCAGTTCTTGTCTTTCCTCTGTGGCTCCATATTACTTAAATAATACTTCTCTCTCTGGTTCCCAGATCCTCAGGGTGGTCCCACTGTGCTTCTGCATCCTAGGTGGCCCTGCTTTCTGAGTGTTGGTTACAATACCTAGTCCTGTGTTTCTATGGTACTGGGTTGGGAGCAATTCCAGCTGTTGCTAACCTCTGGACTGCTTCACATTCCCTGCTGACTACCCAGTTCTCCTACAGCCTGTAAATACCTTTAATAAATTTCCTGTTCTAAAAAATATCTGGAAATATTTCTGTTTTCTTCGTTGGACTTGATTGACAAAACCCCAAACATACTTTATCATATTTTAAAATAGTTGCAAAAGATGCATTTCCCATGTCTTGTAGTCATTTGCCTTAAATATAAAACCTGCATATTTCTCTCTTCCAGGTGTATTTAGTGCAAGTTAAACACCATAGTGATTTGAGACTGCCTTCATTCATTTAGAAAAGACATGAATGAATTTATTCAGTCAGAAAATTTATGTTACTTCTTTTTATCCCACTTCTATTCCACTTCTACCACAAAATAGTATTTGATGTCATATATTTTATGCATTATGTATTCATTAGTCACACTTGACTATTTCTCAGCACAAAAATAGGTATATAAATTGAAATTGCAAATTGTTGAATTTCAAGGTCCATATTTTCTTTTAAAATACTTCTGGTTTTAGTTATTATATTATTATTTCCATATTATTTAATTGATAAATATAACTACATTGTAACTTTTCATAAATAATTATTAAACATGAAAGTTAACTTTTTTTTTTTTTTACTTTGGAAATGCACTTTTAAGAAGTTGATTGAAGTGATATTTTTAATAGGGCTCTAAGTGGCAGCTGGGAGGTATTCTTTCTTTTGTGAAATAGGAAAAGGGAAATGTGAAGGAGAAATTGGAACCACAAGCAAGTTCGCAAGCAGATCACTTTTAGGTAGGAATATACAATGAGGTTGATGATTTGGGAACCAATTCTTTTAAAACTATCTATTTTCCCCCACCCCCGACTCTTCACAAATGAGCTTGCATATGCTCTAAATTCATGGGAAATTTTTGTGCCCTTCAGGGATATATATGTGACATTGTATCCTATGGGAAACTGTCTTGACACAATGTTATTCTCTAAGAACACTAAGGCAAGCTATCCTCAAAGTCACTGACCAAAGGTTTTCAGACCAAATTAATGAGTTCAAATCGTGCTAGTTATTGAACTAATTGAAAACATAGAAAGAAAACCAAGGGGATAGAGATGGTTTAGGATAGGATATGAACATAATGGAAGTCTTCTCTACCTGAATTCTGAGTTATGCAAAGTTTGTGTTTCCCAAGAGGTGGTTACAAAAAGGAGTTGAGGTTTAAGCAACAGGGCTTGGCAGAGGGTGATGCCTGGAGCCAATACACACTTGGTTTCACATACAAATGACCACAGCTTAACTTGCCAATTTAATTGATGAGCAATTATAGCATTTAATGGACAGAGGATACATGGGCCAGAATGAGTATCTTCAAGGAGAAGCTAATTGTAGACCTTAAGAATAACAAGTCTCTCATGTTTATTTTTTTTCATAGGTAGTTGGTACTCTTGGTCCTTTTTTTCCTATTCTCTACTTTGATGCTGCATAAGCTTTACTTCCTTTATGTTGAACATGTCTTGCAAGTTATTAGCTTTTATTTTTAGTTTCATTCATCCTCCTTCTTTCTCTTATTTTCCATGACAATTAATATTTTTTAAACGCTACAGCAAATTACATTGCACTTGGTTAGAAGACTGCCACTGCAGAAATGGCATGCCCTGGCCTTTTTCAATGGTGTGGTTTCAGATAATCTGAGAACCAGCAAACATAGTTCCTACCATTATAGGACTCGTGTTAATGTACAGTGTACTACTAAGTCAGAGAAAAAGTAAAAATATTGTGGTGGTGGACCTTGGAAATATAAATGTCTCCCCTTGTTTTCTTCCTGCATGAAGCACATTGAACATTGAGGAGTTTATGAAAACTTCCATGAGGCCATATTACTGGTTGTTCTAGAGCCCTTTTTGTGTTTTATAGTGAGTTAAATAGGTTTCCCAATGGACTTCCCATTTTACAGCTCTACCTACTCTACTAGGATGTGCTGAGAAGAAATATTGTTTACATGTGCTCTAGTGGCTCCGCTCCTGAGAGGGTGTTCAAAGAGAAGAGACCAGGTCTCCATTTTGATATACACCGTCTCTAAGTTTTTTTGTTTTTTTTTTTTCTTTAAATGGCTCCAAATTGCATTCTCTCCAAGTGAGAAGTTCACAAAATTGAGCAACTTGTTAAAATTATCAAAGCCACACAAGTTTTTCACATGATAGAACAATTTCAAGGGTGCATTGAATGAATTAAAACCAATTTCTTTTGTTCTTCATACATGTCTAATAAAAATGACTGATAGATTTTTTAGACTTTAATCTGTTTAGATATATGCCCTCCCCTCATTTTTTCAGTGACAAATGCAAAGCAACTTTCCAGCTATTTTTCTTCCAGTTTTATAATATTTACACTGACAGTAAGAAACATTCTATAGAAAGTCTGGCGTTGAACTGGAACATTTTTGCCAGATTTCTGCCTAGAGGGAATTTTTATGGTTGGGTTTGTAAACTCTAGGAAAATGAAGTTGAAAATTGAAAGGCTTTCAATTTTTAAGCTGACTAAAAGATAAGTTATGCTTCTTATCTGTCATAGTTCTAGTAATTCTCTTCCTATCAATTTATTTTTCACATTAAATTTTATCACAGAAGTCTTTGAAAACTGTATTTCTGTAGGAATCGATACCGTGCCAATAGCCCAGAGAACTCATAAGTAAGTCATGAATGACAATGTATAATAAATTCTAGCACCTCCATGTTTACGGTTATAGGCAACCCATAATAATTCCTTTCAGTAAGAATAAACACCAGCAAAGCAGGTTCAAAACAAAAACAAAAACAAAAAACTATACTCAATGAAACTACTAGATGTAACCCACATTTTCAGTCATCTCCAAAACAATAAACTTTAAGCTGAGCAAATCAGATAAAGATCTGGAACATTTCATTCAGTTCAGTTTACTGGAGAATTTCTTACTTGGAAATTATGAGAGTAATGTCACCCAACAGAATTTTGGCTTCGTTGATTAGACACACACACATGTATGTAAATCTGGCTTAAACATTGGGTAAAAAAGGGATGGGGAGATAGCTCAGTTGGTAGAGCACTTGCCTTGCATGTACAAGGCCCTGGGTTCCATCCCCAGTACTGGAAAAAAAAAAAAAAAAAGGGTAAAAAATCTTAATTACAACTTGCTAAGATTCTTCTGTATGAGGAGTAAAGTAAAGGAGTTTGGTTTTAAGGTGTGTGAAATATTCCTAATTGAAAATCAAAGGAACACTGGGCATGGTGGTGTGGGCCTGTACTCCCAGTGGCTCAAGAGACTGAAGGCAGGAGGATTGCAAGTTTGAGGCCAGCCTCAGCAGTTCAGCAAGGTCCTAGGGAACTTAGTGAGACTCTGTATCAAAATAAAAAATAAAAAGGACTGGAGATGTAGTTCAGTGATTAAGCACCACTAAGTTCAATCCCTGGTACAAAATAAATAAATAAAATGTTCAACATATCATAGTTAAGATGAAAATCTGGTCATCAAAAACTAAAGTTAGGAAATGAAATAAATGTATTTTCTGGGCAAAAATACAATGAACAGAAAAAGGAACTATACTGATAGAGGAAAGACTATTAAAGGCCAAGTAAGCTTTTATTTTTTCTTATGCCTTTTTTCCTACTTTTTTCCCACTAGTGAAAGTTTACCTTTAAAGTGGCTCAGTGGGGATTGCCTCTTTAAACTCTCAAATATTTGATAATTGAATCCATTTCATTTATTAAAGAATCTAATTTAATATCAAAGAAATACTGAAATGAAAGATAACAGGTCCTAAATATATGTTTGCAACATATTTAAATAAAATTGCATATAGCTCTAAAATGTATAAAAACAATAAAGAAGGCACATCTTCTACCTTTAAAAAATTACCTAATAATAAACAGATGATCTCTGTGTTTATTGATAAAGAGTGATAACCAGCTAAACGTATGACATGTGTGTGGTAAGTCAGGATAATTTCTTCTAGATTCACAGACACATGCACAAACTAAACGTATATAGTGAAGGTCAAACTCTGTTATATCTGCCATTGATACCTCAATTGGGTACTAAAAGTTTAAAAATGCATTCTTTTGTGGGAGAATATGGAGTTATTGCAATTTGTATTTACATTTAGCAATACGTTTAAAAAAGATGTTGGTGATGAAACAGGTAAGTCAGAAATCATTCTGGAAGTTCTGGATACTAACAGAGTTAGGGTTGAACCTGGACCAGAATGAAATGAATGAGGCACTTGCCTTGCGTACATGACGTAAGAGGTTCCAAAAACCCTAGGATTCGAAGAATGTATTTACTTATTTTGGTACTGGGGATTGAACCCGGGGGTGCTTAACCACTGAGCTGCATCCCCAGCCCTATTTTGTATTTTATTTAGAGAGAAGGTCTCACTGAGTTGCTTAGTGTCTTAGTGTTGCTGAGGCTGGCTTTGAACTCGCCATCCTCTTGCCTCAGCCTCCTGTGCCACTGGGACAAATGTTTTTTTAATAATTCTTAAAATTTAAATCTAACACTAAAAAATCTTTGATAAAGTATCTTAGACTCTTTAATTGCACAACTCTTCCACTTCATCCTAGTACGAACCCTAACCAGAGAAACTTCATTCAACTCTCCTGTTGAGATCAAGCAGGGTGGTGAGCTGAAATAGTACAGCGAGGACCAAAAATATTGCTTCTAGAAGCATCCTGAATCTTCTCCCTTTTATAATTTTGTATCTGAGATGGGAATCATGGTACCAAGGCCTTCTGTGAGTTAGCTACAACTATATTTCTCTACTACACTATTATTTTCTCTTCTAGATAGAATAATCCCTTTAATGTCCTAACACACACACGCACACACGTGTGTGTGCACCTGCTGATATATTGGTACTAGGGGGTACTTAACCTAGGGGTGCTTAACCCTTGAGCAATATCCTCATCCTTTTTATATTTTATTTAGAGACAGGGTCTCACTAAGTTGCTCAGGCCTGGCTAAGTTGCTGAGACTGAGTTTGAACTTGCAATCCTCCTTCCTCAGCCTCCCGATCCACTGGGATTATAGGCATGCACCACCATGCCAGGTCCCCAACTCATATTTGCCACTCTGATTTAGTTCAGCATTTTCTAAAAACACTTCAAAGATCTTTAAATTTGTTTACAAGCAATGATTGAATAAGGTTGTAAGTACTGTATTTAAAATTTTTCTCATGGAGATTCAAGATACACATTGCATATTAAATGCTGGGATAAAATTGGCCATACTAAATCTGCTTATTTTGTTTAATCCAGTCTTTTCCCAATTTTGTTTTATTTTACAGTCATAGCATTGTCTATTCTCTGACTTCAACTATGATAAGGCAGCAAATACCTAGTCCTAATCCCCTTCTTTCCTTGGTAGTAGCATTTCATTCTTCTGATGCTGCAAGATATTTATCCTCCTTCCCTGGCACTGGATTTTTATCAGATATAGACATAAAGCAGCCTTGGAGTGTTTGTATGTGAATTTATTTATATTTCAATTGCAGTGTGGGCTATGGGATTTCATGTAAGATGTCAGGAGGACTTGGTGGGAAATTTGGACCAATTTTTCTCTGTGCTTTAAAATAAACTTATTCTCTGACCACATCTTTATCTCTTAAGAATGTACATACCTTCTAAGTATATACTTATCATATCTATTGGATAAAGACAAATCACTTAATAAATGTGCATACTGTTGGAAATGCTTATCTTACAATGACCCAAATGGAGTGATTCAAAATGGGAACCAATGTGAATATGAATATCCAGGGGGCTAGAGAATGGCAACCTTAGCATATCAGTCTGGGTCCCACTAGGAAAGAGAGAGATAACATAATTTGGAGAGAAAAAAATTAATATAAAGAGTTATGGACTATAACAGAAGACTGGAGTAATAAGGACTTGATTAAAAATAAATAAAGAGAACCCTAAATAATATAGAAAATAAAGAACATTCCACTGTCTCCAGGAGTCTTCCCCACTTCCCTTTCAGAGCTGAGGTACAGGTCTTCCAAAGCTTTGACTCACTGGATGGCAGAGAAGTTACGCTAGTAGAACTTACTGCAAATATATCTTCTAGTGTGATGGGGAAAGCTGTTTACAAGCATTATCTCACTAGAGGTACACTGCTACATACAGCACAGGACGGGAGGGTGCTAGGGGAAGTTGCTTGGCTGACTGCTGCTCACTGCAGGAACCTGGTTCGGAAGAAGCTAGCTAGCCTTGCTGTAGTATCTGGACTTTGAAGATGGAGTGTGTGTGTGTGTGTGTGTGTGTGTGTGTGTGTGTGCGCGCGCGCGCACGCTTACAGACAAGTGTGTACATACTCCAGGAACCACAAGCTGGTAAGATCCATGTGCTTCACTGCAGAAACTTGTTATCTGAACAAAAAGAAACCAGGAAGCAAAACTCTTTCCTTCTGCAATGTCTCTCCAATGCCCTCTTCTGACAAAATGTCAATGTCAGCTGGTAAAGGTAAATAAATAATGGGCTCAGATCCATTTTCACAAACTAGTTAAAAAGGATGAATTTGGAGCTGAGAGGTAGTGAATTGATAAATGGCATGCCTAAGGAAGAAAAATGGTTATGAAGAAAAATGGAGACTGATAGGAATGTGATTTTTAAAGGTCCATTAAAAAGATAATATAGGAGAATCACTTAAAGTCAGAGAAGATTAAAGAGCCTTTGTTGATAGAATTTGATCATGATGAGGTAGAAAGAAAATAATTGTTTTCTCTGAGAAGAGTCTAATCCAGGAAAGCTTCAGGGGAAAAACTGGAGGAAGTATTTCTGAGGATGAAACCCTGAAACCCAGAGGAACAAAACACTTAAAATGGTGATAGGCTGGTCTCTTGCTAGTCTTTTTTTTTTTTTTTTTTTTTTTTTTTTCCTGTTCTATTTTTTTCTACCTCTCTAGTTTGTGATTAAAATTTCTCACATGGTGAAAATGATGACTTTTTTACTTTGTTAGATGGATTGAAACTGTTGTGATTTACATTTCTCAGGCTAATGTCAGGGCATGGGGGCTGGGACACCTGGTTTAGGTCACCACTCCAAAATCTAAAGTGAAACTTTGGAGCCATGGGAAATGAGTGTAGATTTGGATAGCATCTTCTTTGGTGCATTGAAGGTAATATGAGATCCATTCGATAAAGAACTATTGAATTACTACAGGAAATCTTTAATTTTAGGGTGTTTTTAGATGTTTCATGTCAAATTTCTGTAAACTTTTATATATAACATCCCACTGCTGCTCAAAGATCACTGCTAATGCCATAGGCTAATTGGCAACACCCAAATACCAGAGGATCGATTTGGGAAAATTAGTTTTATTTTCTCTGACTCGTGGATAATAGACTCGTTTTAGAAAATGGTTTTGTCAGGTAACTAGGATGTTATTTAGTAAGTTGGTATTTTAGTCAAATAAAACATATATCTCTTCAGCCAATACCATTCCTGAAGAGCAATTACATAGGTGCTCCATAAATAGGATTCTGAAAGATCATATGGCAAACATCATCCTTTTTATGACAACACTGCACTCTCTTGTAAGTGCCTGAAAATGGCCCATGGGAATGTTAACTAGAACAACAAGGAAAGATTTATGATGTGAAGTCTGCCACTACAAACATTTTATCTCTTGTTATAGCCATGCAAATTATTACAGGTCTATTGACAATGGGAAAAATTTACTGAGTTTAAAACAAATCAGGCAATAGTTAACTGTATAAAAATTAAAATGGAAAAATGTCAGAAAGCTTGGATCACTTATTAACTTAAAAGAATATATAGGACTTGTGATTATACTGTACACCAGAAAATTCTTGGTAAGCTCATTTGTGTTTCTTGTGTAATCATGTATAAAACAGAAAGCCTTCACTATTTTTTTTTCATGTCAGACTATATGAGAGTTTCTTCACTCTTTTCTTATCTAGTTAATATGTTCTCGCTATGTTTGTAGGATAATGGAAGACACTGACGTATAGAAATAGACAATTGTTCTTAAGAAGCCCAGGAAAGGGCTTGGGCTGTAGCTCAGTGGTCGAATGCTTGCCTTGCACATGTGAGGCACTGGGTTCGATCGTTAGCACCACATAAAAATAAATGAATAGATAGAGATATTGTGTCTATCTACAAGTAAAAAATATTTAAAAAAGAAGCCCAGGAAAATGCACTCATTCTTTTCTCTCTGTATTTAGTGAAAAATATTTGCCTAATAAACAGTTTATGCAGAAAATAAAAAAGATACATTTTTTACTTTAAAAAAGCTAATAAAACTTCATGCGCATCCCAGTACTTATCTTAATAGCCTTTCATATCTACTCCTTTCCATTGTTTCATTCCACTGTTTCTGAATTTCCTTTCATTTTAGGGGAGGGATTGGTAAACTTTTTCTGTAAAACCAGAAGGCAAATATTTTAGGTTTTGTGGATCATCCAGTCCTTGTCACGAGTGAACAATTTTTCTGGTTTAGGTAAAGGCAGCTATAGACAATACATAAATACCTGAGTAGGTGTGTTTCAATAAAACTTTATCTGTAGACACTGAATTTGCATTTAACACCATTTTCTTGAAATATGAATACTATTGTTTTAATTTCTTCAACCATTTTAAAATGCGAAAACCATTCTTAACTTGCAGGGTTTACAAAAATAGGTATTAGGCCAGATTTAGGACATGGCCTTAGTATGATGACTTCTGGTCCTGTGGCAATGTTACTTCTTCAGGGGTCAACTTTCACTCAATCACGATCCAAAGGAAAATTCTACAAAGATAA
Source organism: Sciurus carolinensis (assembly GCF_902686445.1). Taxonomy (NCBI): domain Eukaryota; kingdom Metazoa; phylum Chordata; class Mammalia; order Rodentia; family Sciuridae; genus Sciurus; species Sciurus carolinensis. Next base: position 110,709,563 of record NC_062219.1, on the reverse strand, counting down.
TTCTGTTTACAAAGTTTTACCATATAACACATTCAAAGCTTGAGGGATCATCAGCATATTCATAATTTTCCATGGATTGTCCCATTTTATTAGCTGGTCCATTGAAAAAATATTTTAAGATTTTATAAGGACTTTAAAAAATATTAACATATAGAAGTTAGATCAGGAAACCAGAAGAAAGAAGCCTAAGTTTGTTCCTAGTTTGGGAGCTCAGTTCTTTGGATAAATAACTTCACATATTCCTTGTCTGGAAAGTTAGAATTGCCAGGTGTTGCTACTAAACAGTTATATTAAATGTTAAAGGACAGGGAGGTGGAAATTATGCTTGTGTCTTCCAGAGTAATCACCTTTCAGGAAAAAATGCATGCTGTTTTTTTTTTAAATGATACAACATAAACTGAAAAGATAAGTGTTTCTAAAGAGGAATCTAATGGGAGATTTTTTTCCACAGTATTTTGATAGAGAAGAAAAGCTAAATTCAAGGATGAGATCAAATAAACTATATAGCATAAAACACACATATGTAAAACCTCAAGATTTTCCTATGTGTCTGCTATTACCAGGAGAGGTTTGGTTCAGGGGTCTGTAAAAATGTTTTCTTCTTTAAATATAATGCTTAGAGCCAAGACATCATCAGTTCCAAGGCTCAGTCAGTTCCAGTTGAAAGTGTGAACGTTCAGCAAGAGGATATTTTTAAAAGGAGAAGAAATCTGCTGTGCCAGATACCTGAAACGTTATTAGGGTATTCAGTGGAAAATTTCATTTCCACATTATAAATAACTGTAGGATATTTTAAGGGATCCAAGACTAGTACCTTCCAAGAGCTGCTTATATTAGTTCCACTGAAATATTTAATGGAGGGAGGATGCAGAGGAAGCCTATAAAATTGAATTACCGGATATGATTAATTAAAATAAATAATCTCACTATTGATTAAATTGCCCTTAAAACCTCCAATCATTGAGGCCTGCATATTTTACTAACCACCAAGTAAAACAAAGAAAGGATAAAATAGTGATGGAGAAAGATTGGAAAAGTCCCCAAGATGATTTCTTAGAGTCAAAGGGCCCTAGAATTTCTTATTCAAAAAAGCCCCACTGAGGGCCGTTTTCAGTGCCTTCAAATTTGCGGGAGTTCCCTATTCTGTGAAAAGTCGCAGAGAAGGTAGAATATCACCTACCAAGGAATTTCTATCTTTGGTCACAGAAATAATTCATTTTCTGTAACTCCTCCCTTTCTTCGCAGTCCCCACACATTTAAAAATGAAGAGTCAACCATCTCTGTTAGACAGTGGCACAACTTGCCCCAAATAAAAATACCCCACTAAAGGCAAGAGTGGGGTGGGGTGGGGTTGAGGGAGAAAAAGAAAAAAAGTCACACGTGTGTTGTGTCATTATAAGTGTGCTTGTGCAGACGCGCGAGTGTACCTATGAGTGGGTGTGTAAGGCCGACGGAGAGTGATGACTTTTGTACAAAAAGCTAATTTTTTTGAGGTGAAGCCTGGCTTCCCTTCCTGGGTTGACCGTCTGTGGCTGGAGAGACTTGAGAATGCACTACGCGCGGCGGTACCCAAGGTTAGAGCTCTCCCCTGTGACCGAAAAGATAATTAAAAGTCGCACGCGCAGGAGACAGTTGAGCTCCTTGCTGTGTCTCCAGTTCGTAGGGCTAAGAGGGTTCTCACACCGTCGTGGCCCTCGGGGCACCGAGGCCACTAGGTGCGAGGAGTAGTTTGGGAAGGGTGTGTCATAGCGCTTGGCGCAGAATCACTTCTCGGTGTTCAGGATGATGGTGGTGGCAGGCGGTCCTGGAGAGGCCGAGGGAGCGGGAGAGGAGCGGCGAGGAGGCTCGCGTTTGTGGGGGGAATCTGCGGAACAACCAGGAACATAAGAGAAGAGTGGGAAAGGAAAGAAGGACGAGGAGGTCGTAGGGTTGTGAATGGAGAAAGGGAAGGTAAAATAAAGACCCAAAGAGGGGCAGAGTAGGGTCCCACATCTCCATCCTGACCCGGGTGAGAGGGCACGCCTAGTTACCGCCCACTCCACCTCCACTCCCAGAGTCTGGAAGCCCCTCAGTTCCCAGAGCATGTCTTTGGCTGTGCAATCTGGGTTTCCCAAGTAACGCGACCACAAGTTCATCTTCTGCTTGAAATGGGCTCCAGAGTTCACGACAGGCACGGAGAACTCTCTTCTGCACACCCCACGCCTGCCTTCCGAGCCCATCCAGGGCCCTGCCAGGGCGCCGGCCCCCAGCGCGGACTCAACCATTGGAAGTGGTGTTTTAAGCACCGAGAACCGAGGGTCGCAGCAGGTCCCTTCCAGGGTGAGGGAGGCTTTTGTACTGAGCAATAAAAGCACCAAATAATAGGTATGTGAAGACCTTTAAATAAGATGGTAGGAGGTAAGTAATGAACCAACCATCTTTCTTCCTTAATACTCCGAGATGGGGGGGGGATTCCAATTTTCCATTTATTTTATAAAATAACTTATTGCTGCCAGTTACCTTATTAGGAGTCATTGAAACTAGAACAAATGACTATTCTTTTTACAAACACGTTTTCAAGCGTTGGGAGGTTTAAAACAGCTTGATAATAAACAAGAAACGTAGGAGTACACAACGCCAACGGTGAAACGGCCCTCTGTCCCCTTCTTGGGGTGCAATTGCCTCCAGCGGATTTCCCGGCTTCTGCGGGCGCCGCACATTGTTTTATTTGTTTTGAAGACTCAGTTTGAGGCTGGTCGGAGACACCCACGTGCTTCTGACTCTCATCAGCGTAATGATCGCCTTAGCCAGAGTCGAGTCTATATAAACCACAAAAACCTAATCATTAGAAATCCCAGCCTCCAAAAACCACATTTTAGGTAAAAACTGCCGCTTTTTTTCCGCGCTCCTTCATCCTCTCAACCACAATCTTTTGGGAGATCCAAAGTCGCTTTTTAAACCCACATTGGGAAATAAATACATAAATAAATATCCATTGAAGCATTTTTTTTATTATTTAAAAAAAAATCCCCCCCCCCCAGCAGTGAGGAAGACAGATACTAGATTTAGTCTGAGATGCAGGATAGACTTAATAAAAGATTGGAATTCATGGAAAACTGCTAGGGTTTTTCCCCAGCAAGGGCTTTTGCAAGGGCTTTTAATTATCAAGCTGACAGTTTCCTAGTTTTTAAAAATACTCATCCTTGTTCTCTAGGAATGACAAGAATGAATATGTAAGAAAAAAGAAGTGTCCGGTTATCCACTTTAGTTTCTAAAAACTATTTTGACAAGCTCCCCAGCCCCCATTTTTTGATGTCATCTAAAACAAAAAGCACCCGAATCCGGCAAAATCTGTCTTTCCCCACCGGGAGCTGCTCCGGCAGAGGTGGGGGTGGGGTGGGGGAGGGCGAAGAGCGCTGAGAAGTCAGCACAGACGACTCAAGAATTTTCCTTCCTCCTGTCCTGAAGTTACAACAAAAAATAACGACAGTCAGATCAGCCGGCGGCTCTCTGGCATCTCAGCTTCAACCTCGTCGGACCAAGAAGGGGTTCCTCGTCCTGGGGGTGGGGGGAGTAAAAGAACGCCACCAGGCGAGATCCCTCTAGTCTGGGGCCGCCTCTTTCGGCTTCGGCAGCTGAGCTCAGCCTGCAGGGGACTCCTTCTCACCGCCGGCGGGCGGCGGCAGCGGCTACGATTAGCAGGCTCGAGATCCGTTGCCCCGAGATCCGTTGCCCGCGACTTACCTCCTGGCACCTTGAAGCGCGAGGGACAAGGGAGCTTTGCAACTAGCAGAAGGGAGTGGATGCAAGGAGGTGGCGGTGAGAGGGCGCGAAGAGAAGAAAAAGGAAGGAGCCGAGCTGGCAGCCGCCGCGGGAGGAATCTGAGCGTGCAGCCGGCGCGGGGGGAGAGGCAGCCGCCGCGGAGGAGGAGGCGGCGGCGGCGGCGGCGCGGGCGGGCGGCGGCGCGGACGCCTGCCTCTGAGTTGCAGCGCGCGGCGCGGCGGTGGCGGGCAGCGCCGGGCAATGCCGGTCCCGGGGCTGGACTGCTGAATCCGCTCGGCTCCACCGCCGGACTGGAACTGGGAGGGGGCGCCAGCGCACCCAGGACGCGGTGCCCCAAGGGACCCCATTGCAAGTTGCAAATTCAAGTCCCCCGCCTCCCCGGGCCAAACACACCCCCGCGCCCGTTCACAGCTGCCACCCCGGGTGATCCAAAGGCTCCGGCAGAGATCTGCGCCTCCCGGTTCTCCCTACCCGCCAACCCACCAGCTCCGCATCGCCGCCGGCGGCTCCCATCAGACTCTGCCCGGCAGTTGGCTTCGTCAAACTTGATTTCTCACCTTCTCAGCCCCATCACCTCCATCCTTTCCCCGCGTCTCGCCTCCACCCCCTCAATTTCCTCCTCCTCGCCCCCCATTTCCACCCTCCTCCCCCTCCCCCCGGCCACTTCGCTAACTTGTGGCTGTTGTGATGCGTATTCCCGTAGATCCGAGCACCAGCCGGCGCTTCAGCCCCCCCTCCAGCAGCCTGCAGCCCGGCAAGATGAGCGACGTGAGCCCGGTGGTGGCTGCGCAACAGCAGCAGCAGCAGCAGCAACAGCAGCAGCAACAGCAGCAGCAGCAACAGCAGCAGCAGCAGGAGGCGGCGGCGGCGGCAGCTGCGGCGGCGGCGGCGGCGGCTGCAGCCGCTGTGCCCCGATTGCGGCCGCCGCACGACAACCGCACCATGGTGGAGATCATCGCCGACCACCCGGCCGAACTCGTCCGCACCGACAGCCCCAACTTCCTGTGCTCTGTGCTGCCCTCGCACTGGCGCTGCAACAAGACCCTGCCTGTGGCCTTCAAGGTAAGAGGCTACGGCCGCCCCCCGCCCCCGGTCGGGCCCCGCGAAACCTGCCCGCGGCGGTCTCCAAGCCCACGGGGGCCGGCCCGGGACATCCTCCAAGACCTCCTGTCTTGGCGGTTCCGACGCGAGGGACCCTGACTGGCCTTCTTTCTCTGGATGCCCCGGTGGGCTCGGGGCAATCGTCCCGCAAATCCCCGTCTCCCACCTGTGCCCGCTGCCACTACAACCTCAGCTCCACGTCCCCCCTTACCAGGTCCTCGCCCTTCAGATCTCCCGGCCACTCTTCTAGCACACTCGCTTGAGCCATTTCCCCTCCCCCCGGCGCCCCAAGGTGCCCACTCTTTGCAGCGAAGCCCCTCTCGCTCCTCCCCGCCCCCTTTCCTAGAGGCGAGGATCCCCGGCACTCTTCCCCAGGACTCCAGCGTCCTCCTCCCGGGCATCCGGGCCACCCCGCACCGCCGGTGCCCGCGCCGCCTCTCTCCGGGATTCCGTGAGGTCCCTCCCGCTTCCCTCCCAGCCAGATGCCCATCCGCTGGTCTCGGCATCCCTTTCCCTGACTCGCGGAAGCTCAGCGGCCCCGGCCCCTCCCGGGCTCGGGGGCTGGTGTTCGCTGAGTGCCGGCGCCAGGCGTTCGTCCCTGGGACGATGTGCGGGATGCGGGCCGCGGCGCGCGGGCAGCGTTTCGGGGACTTGGGAAGGTCGAGCAGACCTGAGGACTGAGGGCGGGGTGTGTGGGGGGGACGGGACAGGGGCGTTTGCGCTGTTCGCTGACCCGCGCCAGTTCCCGTTACTTGGAGGAAGGCGGGGCCGCCAGGGTCTCCGCGAACCCCGAGGCGGGGCAGCTCCGGGGTCCCGGGCGCGGGACCCGCAGTGCGGGAAGGCGCGGACCGGGGGAGGGGGCAGGGGCTCGGGCCGCCTCTTCCAGCCGGGACCGAGCTTCCAGCCTCGCCCCGCCGGGGAGGGATGAGGGAAACCTGTGGAACAACTTCGGTTCGCCAGATCTGAAAGAGGTGAAAATGTGCAGATTTACTTTACTACGACTTCTCAAGGCCCAAGTCCCAGCGGCTCCTCGTGTTTGTGAAAGGTGGCTCCTGCCCGTGGCCTGGGCGCGGAGGTGGGAGACCGCGGCTCCGGAGAGGCCTCCGCCGGGCGGGCCCGTTAGTTTGCGGGTGGGCGGCCGCAGCGGGAGTCGCAGCCGCGGCCGGAGGTTGAGGGTGTGGGGTCCCGAGCTTCTCGCAGGGTCGAGAGTGACGAGGCGGCTCCGCCACGCGGTCTGGGTTTTCCGGGACAGCCCTCGCCAGGGGGAGACGCGAGCCCCCAGGGAGCAGTGTGCACTGGGCGAACCGGCAAGCGGTTCCCAGCCGTCCACGCTCCGGGACTAGAGGCCAGGGGTGGCGGGGGCGGTGAGGCAGACCGCGAGGCGAGCGCTCTGTGAAGGACGCCTCGAACTCCCTAGTGGGCCTGGGTCCCTAGCGTTCTGGGGTCTGTGGGGAACAGCATAAGCAAGACCTGGGAAAAGAAAAGAAAGGGAAAAAAGGAGGCATCCTGCCAGTCCCTCCATTGTGGACCCTGGGGCCAAACTCCCACGGGCCCCTTGGCAGTTCTCAGTTGTTGTTCACCCCCACCCCACGCACCAATTCAGAGTCCGTGTGTGGGAGGGTGGAAAGAAAGAGGAGTCCAGGTCAATTAGAGCTGGCTATCTCGCTAGGTCTCATATCAGAACAGAAATCAGAATGAATTGTTATGGAAAAGGGGATGCTGCATTCTGGGGCAAGTTTCATTTTGCAGTTGGCTCAAGAAATGGTCTTTTAAAATTTAAAACAGTAACATTTCTCCTTTTATAAAGCACCCATTCTGTAGGTTGGTATTTTCTTCCTTGAAATATGAAAAAGGTCAGACTATATGTGAATTGTAGAAAGTAAAATTTCCACACAAGAAATATATTTCATAATGTTCATCGTCCAAGGGCCCAGAATGTTCTAATTAGCTTTATGCGAGGGTGGAAATTTGTTAACATCAGTCCCTCCTAGCGCCCCCAAACCAGACAGAAAACCTGAATGAAAACAGCAAAAAATACAAATAAGTAGGTATTTTGTCTATATAATGCCACAAATGAGGATATGTGAAAATATAAGGCAAGGTGCTTACCTTTTATACGATATCGTTTATATGTTTGATGTACCATGTAACCTTCTGCTACACGTTTTTAAGATATAACTGTCTTGAACTGTTTTCACATTTTATGATGCTGAATGCTGAATTGATCTTGAGCATGAGTATTCGGTATAGAGAGGATGTTTTGGCATAAAGATAGAATTCTATTTGGTTTGAGCTATTCTCAGATATTTTGGCTGTCATCTAGGTTTTCTCACTACCATTTAAAAACTATTTTGAAAATAAATTTTTCTATTAATCATGCTGACTAATTACACAGAACATATTTTTATTATTTTAACCAGTAAACAGACAATAGATAACAGAAGCCTATATTAAATTGAATATTGTAATTTATATTAATTGAATAATGAATCGTGTTAACCTAAACCCTGATTCAGTGTTTTACCATTCTCATACCTATGTTTAATGGAATTACAAAAAGGGGTGACATTTGAGACTTACTCAAAATAGAAGGTATATCTCTGCTAAAAAACGTGTAGATATTCAGATATTCAGATTTTGATAGCAGCTTTTTATCCTTTTCATTCAAATGATGTAAAAACATCCCTTAAAACAAACAAACAAACAAAAAACAACCCTGCTTTTGGATAAAAGCCTGAAAGCAGTAGACTTTCTACTCTCTTGCAACATAATCAAATACATGTGCAATGAAGAAATAATATGAAGTCTCCTTTTTAAAAGTGGTGACAGCAAATTGGTTATCATATTCAGAGATCTGTACAAAATAAATTATAGTGTTGTTAGGTAGATAGCAGATAGGTAAGTGCTTTTAAAAATACACACAGAGAACTGAATTGTTGAGAAGTCTGGTATTCATATCAATACAGTATTTACTGAGCTCATATTTTATCTCTGTCACTGAGATTGGCACTGTAGACAATCAGACGAATTCGGTATAATAATTTAAATTGTGCTTCAGCTTGATATAGACAGCGTATTGCATTAAGTAGGGAACGTATTGGTGGTGTTCATGTGACTTTATTTGGGGATTATACAAAAATCATTTATCCTTAACATGTAAAAATACAAAAGCAACTATTGTACTTTATATAGATTTGTTTATTGGCATTGTATTTTTAACAAAGCTCTGCAGTTTTGAAATATTCAGTCCCCCAGGTGTCAAGGAAATGGAAATATTTTTAACATTTCTTTCAGGTGTATCTCACTGAAAGCTTAAAATAGTTAAGACATGCTATTAGAAGATTCTGGGCCCTTTCTGTCCCAGATAATTCTAGTGACAAAGAAGCAATTTGCAAATTCAGCTCATTAATTGATGGTCAGATAGAAATAGTGGGGAGAGCGTGTCAGTTCTGCATCCAGTAGCACCCTTTTAGTTAGGGGTCTGTCAGCATTTCCACTCTGAAGCCTGGTGTTCAGGGTTCATAACTCAGTTCCTTTAAATAACTTCAAGCTGAAACACTATGCAGAAATTTTAAGTCCAAATGTATATTTTAAAACTAAAAGTAGTGCAAGCCTATAGCACTGTTTTCAGTTAGAGAACATTGGACTATATATATTTACCAGTATCATATATTTTTCTGGCAATATTAAACAAAGAAAACATATTTTTAGCTATATGACGTACTACTCATAGTTAATTTTCTATCTTTAATTATACTTTTCAGTATTTATGTAAAGAAAGTTTCCAAATGACAGCAGCTTCTCTTTGAAAAGCATTTTTCAACATCATTAGCCATTTTCCTCTCTTTAAAAGCTAGTATGCAGTTTATAAATATTTGATACTAGTGCTGCGTTTTTCCTAAGTATTTAATGATCAGATTTTATGTTTATATATTTTAAAATCTAAGTATACCTAAATAAGGGGAAATAGGCAGTTAAACCTGTTAAATCCTTATTAAACAACATAAATTGTACAAAATTATGAAAATCATAGATTTCAGATTGTGTGAAGATAGGTACATTTTTGTTATACTTTTAAATGCAATAAAGCTTATTTAAAGTTAAATATTTTAGGGTTGAACATATAAAACTTACTGGTAAGTTAGCTGGAACAAATACTTTTTGGTGGAAAATATTTTTTAAAATTTTAGAAACTCTGTTTGAGAAGAGGTAGGGTACATGTCTCTCATTTTTACCCCTCAGGCCTTACCATTGTGTCCTTTCAAATTCCAGAATATCCATTATTAGATGATCGAAACATGACATATAATTTGCTGGCTTAAATTGAAACAACTTCCATCAAAATTTTCTTTGAATTTTAGAAAATGGTTTAAAACAATAGATCATATTCATTTTTTTCTTTAGAATTTACTTGCTTTTCCTAAATTCTGGGTTAAGTTCTAAGAGTTAACTGTAGTAGTTATTGAAACTTTTTGATAATTTACTTAAAATTTTTGCTTTCTGCAATTACTGGCTCACCTCCTTTTTATTATAAAGAGAGATTTGATCAGACTTTATCTTGAAAAATAATTATGTATCAATTATACTGCCAGTTGATTTGTAAGAGTAATTCATTAGCTAAGATTTTATTTCCCTGTCCATGAAAATATCATGGTTAATTCTAATTTCCAATATATTAAGACTACAGAAATAATTTTAAGAAAGTTAATTCTCCATTACTCCTCTTTCAGCGTGATTCACAATTTTAGTCATAATGAGTTTCAGACAAAATTTCAATAGCATTGATAGAATTAAATATCCTTTTACTTTATTTTGTACAAGCTATGTATATGTGATTTAAATGCTGGTTTTATTGAGGTGTGTTAAATTAAAAAAACCTTATCAATTCAGAAATGTCAGTACACAAAATTTCTTTCCCATGAAGTTTCTTGAATTTGTAGATTTTATGTTTTAAGAATACCTAGAAATGTAATTGTTAAAGGTTTCCTCATGAATTATTTGTATAGCAGTACTTTTGTATTGGGTAACATGGATAAACATTTTAACTTATGCTTAGCCCTAGGTAAAGAGCCATTTTTGACTGCTTTTAATTTCTTAAGATGTTTTTCCATTCCTTGGGTTTGGTACACATGAAATGTGCAAAAGTTTCTTGCATCTTTTGGTTTTCTTTCAGATATACACAACTGAGAATATCCCAAGGAAACTTTTTAGTTTCAGAGATCTACTTAAACAAACAAATAAACAAACAAAATGTCAAACATATAATTATCCTTCTGATTGATATAAAGTCAAATACAGTGCTTCCCACTCCCCACACCAACACACACTTTTTTCCTCTTGAGAAAAACATTGGGCAATCTGATTTGGTAGAGTGAGTAGCAGAAAAAACTATATATTTAGCCATTAAACCAGAGTTCAGTTATAACAGGGAAGGTTGTCACCGTATTTTTTTTTTTTTTTTTTAAGGCCAAGTTCTGAGCCTAATGGAATACTTACACAACTTATGAACTTGTGATTATTTGTTTCGTTAAATGTGATATGTGAAACATACCAATATTTAATATGGTAATTATTATGCTGCTTAAGCAAAGTAAAATGGATTTATGTATTTCACTCTTAGGGATCTTTTCTTTCATATTTTCCCATATTGAATCAATTTTACTTTTCTTCTAGCTAAAAAAAATCCATTATGTTAAAAATATGCAGTAAAATAATAATGTCCCACAGCTCTTGAAAACTATCATATTGGGGCAGATTTCTTTTATTATTTCCTGTAGTTTGGCCTGATTTGAGTGAAACCCACCAGTAGTCATCCTTTATCTCTCAGCAACACCAAAGAACATCTCAGGACATGAAGTAAAGAATCACATTCAGTTGAACCCTTTAAAGATGCTTAGCCTGTTCAGCTGTCAGCAGAGTTGGAGCAGAACTCTGTGTTATCTGCCTCATCATACAAAAAGCAGATCATTGTGACTATACTCTGTGTTTATACAGTATGGTACTTATGTATTTGACAGACTTTAAAAAAATATTTCCAAATTATATTGAAAAATGGTGGCTCCTGGAAATGAAGTTACTTGTGTGGGGAAATAGTAGATATATAGCAAAAGTAGGAAGAAATCGGAGCCTCTTGATTTGTAGTGCACTCATTCTCTTCTGAATAGTTCAGCTTTTCTCTTACCTTTTTAATATTTACTTTGACATAGAAAGCCACACAGCAGTATTAAAGCACAGTATGCTGAGTACACAGAATGTCTAAGGTTCAGGTGAATACTGGCAAATATCGATTATTTGAGTATTTTCAAATGTGCACATTTTTGTCATTGTGAGTTTGAAAGATATTTCGCCTCCCTCAGGAGTATAGCTTTAACTATATTCAGTAGTCCCTTGAGGTACTAGATCAAGCATGCAGGGAGGAAGTCTTGTTCTCAAAAGATTTGCTCTTGACCTGGAAGACTTCTCAGATTGAGAATAACTTTATACTCCAAGTAAAGGGTCATAATCATGAGCCTCTCTCCTCTGGGACAGAAAAAGTCAGAAAACTGGTCTGGAGCAAGGACACATTGCTGCTGGTGAGGAATGATGACTCACCCTTTACTGGTTCTCAGAGTTCTAGCTGGTAGCCCCACAGACTTCTGGCTACGGAAAGTGGTTCTCTTTATGGAGTCCTTTTATTTATTTATTTAAAAAAATATGTATTAAACACTATGTGCTGGGCACTGTTTGGGGAGCTAGGCATATAATTGTAAATAAGACATGAGATGAAGGCCCTTCCCTCATGTAGTTTGCAAACTAATATAATTGGAACTCCTGAGTCCCTCAGCTTTGGGATGGGATATCAAAAGGAGTATGTTGATCATGCATATAATTTACACACACACAGACACACGTTAAAAGGAAGATTACTTGAGTATAGTGGGCTGCTGGGTCCTATAGTTTCAGGAAAGTTTACGGTTTTGAGCTGAAAAACAAGGTGCTAGATAGAAGGAATGGAACTGAGAAATACCCTAAGAGAAATGTAAGGGTGATGAAAATAGCATCTAGAGCATGCTGGAGGAGAGAATATAGGAGAGGGGTGGTATGCATGGATGGGGAAAATTCAGCCCTAAGATATAGGTACAGTGTCTGTTTTACCATACTATAAGAAACTTGTTTTAATGGAAGAGATTATGTACCAAGAATATTGGGAACATGATATTAAATGCTTAGGTTCATCATATGGAAATCTTCAGAAAGGAGAGATTAGCACTGTATGTAGAAAAAGATAAGTGAGATATTTGCCAGACAGGCAAGCACACTAGGGTGACATTGTCAGAGAGTAGTGGGCTCCTTTAACTGGAGTCATTGCTTGGTTACCAAGAAGGCGTCTGGATGCTAAATGAAGAAGACATGGAAATAACCTGAATAGAGGATCCTAGAAGTTGTTTGAGAGAAAGAATTGTTATTGGGGGGCAGGATCTTGGTAGTGGATTAAGCATAGTGTGTTTTGTACACTGCCAGCATTCTATTACCAGCCCCCATGTTAATCACAGGTGCACATTTATAAGTTGACTGACGGGGGTAAACTCTGTTCCCTAGAAGCAGAGCAGAGAAAATGCTCATTAGTTTCAAAGACTGATTATTCTGAATCTTTACTTGACTGAGTTAATCTGCTTCAGCCTAACTGTTGAAGATTAAGGAGGCAAATGTGTCATTCCAAGATGGCAGATGGAATAAAACAGATTAGAATTGTGGCTATGGGCATATTTTTTGTCTGTGCTATTATTCATTTGTCATTGATTTTCAGCTTGGTATATATTTTTGCACCTAGACTTTTAAGTTTTTTGATGACTTTGAGTATTTCACTGGGTCCCACTACAAAGTGGGCATTAATCACAAGCTGAATATGAAGCCCCAAGAAAGGAGACGAAATGAGAACCCCACTATATCTGGGACTCCATATAGTCAGGAACTCAACTGTTTCACCTAAAAGTTTCTCCTGCAGGGCAGATCACACTTCTGATCATATTTCCTACTTTTTAGCCAGAAATCTGGATGAGAACATACCTCATGCTTCCAGGCTGTAGACAGGAGATACCTTAATGTGTATGCTGCAATCTGCAGACGGGGCATCAACCTTCTTTCTGAGGCATAATTCCTGTGGACAGCCTAACATGGGGATTTAATAAAAATGTACATATATCCTGTGAAGAATCCAAAAACAAATGAGGGAAAGTTTTGCCTTCCTTTGAAATGGGTGGACCCTAAAATATTGGTCTTTTTGAAGTGGCATCATAACCCATATACAGATGCTTCATTCCTTTCTGCTATTACTGGACCAGAGCACTAAGTCCTGATAAGACACAATGAGAATTTATTCTCAGTTTTTAGCCTTTCTGATGTGCCATTATTGCTGCTGTGTTTCCTGTTTTATGTAGGTGGTAGCCCTCGGAGAGGTACCAGATGGGACTGTGGTTACTGTCATGGCGGGTAACGATGAAAATTATTCTGCTGAGCTCCGAAATGCCTCTGCTGTTATGAAAAACCAAGTAGCAAGGTTCAACGATCTGAGATTTGTGGGCCGGAGTGGACGAGGTAGGTCTCTGATTTTTAATACTGATAATGGAATAAACACATTAAGATCCTCTGATGAAATGTGGACTAGTCTGTATACAAATCTAGTGTGCATACAAATCAGCACCTTCTTTTTATTGAATAGAATTACGGAAGATTTTATTTAAATACATCCAGACGCAGTTGAGTGCTTTTCTGAGTACTCAGGCCTTTTTAATTTGTTTTATGATACTGAAAATTTAAACAATGTTTTCAGAAGAACTACCTCCTAATTTCAATGACTGCAAGCACAGAAGGTAGAGAAAAGAACAATTGGAGGATCAAGTTCTGAATTATGAGGAGTCACATAATTGAGTAAATTGAGTAGCAAAGGGAAAAGAAAAACGAGTACATTGAATCAATTTCTTGACATTAATTTATTTTGCTCTAAGTTGAAGCAAGGACAGCTAGTATAATGCTCTTTACTTATCACATGCTATCTCTGTGTGATTTAATATTCTCATTATATATAAGAATCTATGAAAATTTTGGTATTTTATAGAAGGCTGATCATTTGAATAAGTGACTGATGGCATTACTATGTTATAAGGACTGTGTAAAGTTGCCTGGACGAATGATTAGGATTAATTGTTCTACGCTGTTAAAAGATTTCCACCATCCAAATCCATATTCATGTATTAGGAATATTTAAAAGGATCATAAAGCAGGAAATAATTCCTTATAGGGTTTTCACAGCTGTTTCATAAATGGGGTTAATGTTTTTTAAAGAAGTTGCCAAGGAGACCAATATTTTGGTTTTTATTTACTTATTCTACAAAGAGACTTCTACCAGTCATTCACCTATTAGAAGTATTGTTTATTTATTTATTTATTTATTGAATCTTAAATTTCCATTTTAAGTATATCAAGAAAATAAAAAAGTAGATCAATTTAGGAATAAGGTAAAATAAAATTTAAAGCCTTATGGATTCATGCAACCTGGGTTGGAATTAAGAAATGAGAGGCACCAATTTTTAAACCATGTCTAATAATTGCTCTGTAGTTTGGATCAGATGTCAAATTATTACCATTGTAAAAACTTGATAAGGGAAATTCAAGCAAGGTTGTTTCCGATGAGTAGTTTTAGTTTACTTTCTAGGAACAGGGCCAAGAAATTGTACTTTTTAACTTAAGAAAAAAAAATGATGCAAGCTAATGAGACTCTGTCACTGAAAGGTTATTTGAAACACAGTGAGGTTCAGACCTCTGATAGAACCCAAAGTAGAGGGTTTATCTCTGCATCATGTTTAGTTTACTTTGATTAAAAGAAAAGAAGACACATGCTCTGTCATTTTGGACTGATGAGGTTTGGGGCATGCCTGTATTTTATTTTTCCCTCAGTTTCACATCAGGTTCATAGTACAATTAAAGTTTCTCTTTTTTCCTAGTAAGAAGGAAGAAAATATGAACATGATGATTTACCTATATGTTCTAAATTGAATCTTTCTTCTTATATGATATTACCTTAATTTTAACTAGAGTAATGAATTTTAGTATTTAAAGGAATTGGGTATTATATTTAATTTTACAGATTCAATCTAGTTTTCATTGTCTTTTTGTATTATATAGATGCTGCATAACTTTTTTCTGATCAATTTGAGTAGAAACTATGGCAAAGCGATAGTGTACTTTGTAAACCCTCAACATATTTATTTAAGAAACTTCAAAGAGAAACAAAGGGTGTGCACTGTTTTACTATATTGGCTTTCTGAGTTTTGGCTGGTTTCCCAAATAGCAATTTTTATATTTAAAAAAAAAAGACAGACTTAACTGCTTGCAGACTTTTCACGCATGGAAGATGAAGAAAGCTTCTTTTGATGAAGTGTAATTATGTCCAAACAGAGCTGACCCCCTCCCCCTATATTTCTTATGATCTTAACTGAAGAAAGTAGGATTTTTCCTTTGAAGCAGCCGGGACTTGGTGGAGGATCTGAAATGCTACAGTCTGCTGCCAGAGGCAGGATGGAGAAATTGGTCCAGACTTGTCTTCAAGATTTAGATGGGGGGTGGGGGGAGCGGGTGGAGAGAGAGGAAAATTGATTTTTCACTAATAATAGATTTTTATATCACTTTATTAACATTGTATGCAAGGAAACAGTAATATCAAGCTGAAATGGAGAGAGAAAAATGGAGAGACATTGATAAGAGATAGCATTTTGAAAAAAAGTGGGTCAGTTTTTCAGTGGCAGGAAACCCTTTAACTTGCCTTTGTACCTGACCTGCTTTTATAACAAACTCCAGCTTCCTCTTTGATTTTTACACTTCTCCATTTCTCTTAAGTTATTGAGTCTTATCAACATGCTGCCGCTATTTTTTATTTTCTTTCCCGGCTTTACAAGCTTTCTGTTTTCAATAGTGTTAAAAAAATAAAAAAACCCACCAACTTCCCCAAATATTACACTTATTTCCCCTTTTCACTTATAAAAATGTAAACTCTCAGAAACTGACAAATGGTCTTAGATTTATAAATGAGTTATGTCACTATTTAGACATTATGAGTCGTCTTATGATCACAACTTTTTTTTTTTTTTTTGGTGGTGGGTTATTGGGGATTGAACTCAGGGGCACTCAAACACTGAGCTTCATCCCCAGCCCTATTTTTTATTTTATTTAGAGACAGCGTCTCACCAGGTTATTTAGTGCCTTTCCATTGCTGAGGCTGCTTTGAACTAGAGATCCTCTTGCCTCAGCTTCCTGAGGCGCTGGGATTACTGGCCTGTGCCATGGCTTATGATCATACTTTTTAAAATGATTGAGATAGAAATAGAT
Source organism: Sciurus carolinensis (assembly GCF_902686445.1). Taxonomy (NCBI): domain Eukaryota; kingdom Metazoa; phylum Chordata; class Mammalia; order Rodentia; family Sciuridae; genus Sciurus; species Sciurus carolinensis. Next base: position 110,693,339 of record NC_062219.1, on the reverse strand, counting down.
TATCAACAAAATTTGCATTGAGTTAGAAGTAACTTATGATTTTTAATTGTAAATTTAGTTTACTAGCATTTTTAAAGCATCTACAGTATTTTGTCATTTTAGGATATGTTGTGGTTTATAGCCTTACCTCTCCTGACTCTTCCACGCAGCCCCTCAGGATAGATTGGAATTGTCAATCAATGATAGTTCATTATATTTAACTTGAAAACTATATGACTTGAGGACATACTGCAGAACTAGTTCCTAGATGAAACTATGGAGAATACAATTGGTTATCCCTAAGTAAGAGCCTGCACTTTTATGAATTTTAGAAAGTGCTAAAAACTGAGATTTGGAAAAAACTTTTAATTTAAGAAAATCATCATGCCTGCATAAACATTTGACCCAGGAAAACAAGAACCAAATGTCAAGTTGGATCATAGTTTCTTCAACATGACATGCATGTTTCTACTGAATGGACAATCAGAGGTAGATGGAATCTTCTCAATTTTTGTTTTAGTTGTGAAGTATGTTTTGATCCTTAGGACTTGATTTTGGGAAACAGTTACCTAAATACTTGTTTCCTCCCTCAGCTCTCTCTTTTTTTTCCCCCTATTTTGAGACATTGTTTCACTAAGTTGCTTAAAGCCTTGCTAATTTGCTGAGTCTAGTCTTGAACTTGCAATTTTCCTGCCTTAGCCTCCCAAGTTGCTGGAATTATAGAGTCGCACCACCATGTCCACAAACGCACCTCTTTTTAAGGGAAGTTTTTTAGTGGAAAAGTGGTTCTGCTATGAACATTTAGGTGCTTTAGGTTTGAAGCGTGAATTTAACTTTTGTTCTTACATGTGTGTTTCCCTAAATTTGAAGAAGCATAGATGATTTTTAATATCTTAAGTTTGTAAAAATCCAAACTAGAAATATCCCCAAACCCTGTTTGGATAAATTCATGGATAGTGTATCTAGAACGTTATTTAGAGATATTAAGAATAATTGAAAAACATACATCCTTGATAAGATTGGTCTGTGGATGATAACTGTCTTCTAACCACAGCCATTGGAACCAGTATTATAAATGCAGTTCTAGGTCCATGGACCACTGATTTGATCTTGTTTTAATGGAAATTAACTTGCAGTCTAAAGATTGAACTATTTTACTCCTCCAAAACTTTCCACTATTTTGAGGTCTTTTTCTGAAGAATAAGACCTAGTGGTTCCTGTTTAAGTTTCTAATCTCCAGTTCTGTAGATTTTTAGTTTTCTGTGACTAAGTTAAACTCCTGGCTGTCTTATTTTTCTTCTGGTTAATCTTTATGTTATAAATCCTCTGTTTCCTAATGAATTAAATTACTTAAACCCATGTAATACCCAGTATGTAATGGATGAAATATGATCTATCTCTGATACTTTAAAAGTATTTTCATCATCCTTGTTAAGATATTACATTACTATATATATGTTTACTATTTCTTGGGCACAGAGAGCTAATTGGGACACATCTAGAAATAAATAGAAGTAAATTACCTATTAATTTTTTTCATGTTCTCTGGCAGAGTGGCAGAATAAAATTTTTAAAAAGAGTATTAATTTTAAGGTCAGAATGGCCTGGGTTCAGATCCTCATTTTTTCCACTTATTGATGGTGTGAATATTACTAAGCCCCTCTTGGCCTTGACTTCCTCATTGTGAAATGGGGGTGATAGATCTAACTGTGGAAAGTTCAATGAGAGAATGTATATGGAGTAGAGTGAGATTAATGGGTTTCTAATCAATATTCATCTTTCCTAATTCTCCCCTTTTCCCCTTCCTCATTTCTTTCCTTTCTCCTATCCCTCCCCTGCAACCTTGGCTTAAGACTGTATATACTCAGTAACAAATGATGTGTGTCTTAAACAGATTTTAGGAACTTACATGGTCTGGGTTGAAAAGAAAACCCATTCACTGGACTTGACAGCCAAAGACCTGTTCTACATTAAGCCTTGTCCATAACCTGTTCCATATTAAGCTTTGAAAAGCCTGCATTAAACTTTGCATTGCTACATATTGTTTAAGATTTGTGTTTTGATTTAATACCCTCCGCTTTCAGTAAAAGAAAGGAAAGTCTGACCAAAAAACAAAGCAAAACAAAATGAGGTTTTTATCTGTTACAGAAGCAGACTAGATGAGTACTCTGGCCCCAGATTGCTGAATGTTTTATTGAGTCACTGTTTCACGCCCACCTTTTCCTGTCTTGTAACAGTTTGCAGTTTTGACTATCTGACATGACTAACCGTTGCAAATCTAACTGATTACAACTGTCAGTGAGTCTGTGTAACAGAGTCTGGTGTCTTCTGGAGAAAGCAGACATCCAAATCTGCTGCCAACCCACCCCTCACCCCGATTCATTGCTTTTAGCTCATTAATTTGAAGCATCAGATATAGTATTTCAATGAAGCACAGCCTCTGCTAAAAGTAAAAATTCATGTTTATGTTGAGAGATGTCCTATACATTTAGCAGTAAATAAATCACCATCAAGGTGTTATTTTAAGATTTAACAGCAGGGATGTATGTTAGGGGAGGGTGGGCAGGGAGGAGAAAAACTTTGTTCTAGTAATGATGAAATCATCATACCACAGGCACATTAAGGCCAGGACAGGAGACACTGGCTCCTGTTAAAATGATTCCCATAAGAACTTCCCTCTTTCATCTTCTTATTGTAGTTCATGTAAGCAAATGAAATGCTAAAGCCATGTGAAGTAAATAACATAATCAACAATGATTTACTATTGTTCTCTCATGGGGTCATGACCTAATCCTAAATAAGGGCTTCTAAAATTGTCTGTGCTTGGATGTGTTCCTGATGTTGGAGAAAAACTAAAAGAAAGAGAATTCTTCCCAAATGGACTAGAGCTTTTGTTTTCATTTGCAACTATTGCTATTGAGGAGCTTTTTTGGAATCAGAACCTTCTTCTATAGTAATGTAGTGAGAAAGATGATTTCAATACTGAATGAGTTTAGAATTATTCTAAAGTGGTTGTCAGGAGGTTTCCTCATGACATTGTTTCATTGACAAGTTACTGTATAATCATCAATACAGTCTTTTATATTCACTCTGTATTTTCCCCTCTTACTTCTGCAGGCAAGAGTTTCACCTTGACCATAACAGTCTTCACAAATCCTCCCCAAGTGGCCACCTATCACAGAGCTATTAAAGTTACAGTGGATGGACCCCGGGAACCCAGAAGTAAGTACTTGCCTTTCTATTGAAAATGGTAATTGTTTTTGTAGGGCCTATGAGGAATTCATTCTAAATGAGTTAACGTTACTGTAATGTACATACTATCTGTAAGTACTATCTTTTCAAAGTTAGTTATCTGCATATATTTTTAGTGAGGGACAATTAGTAGAACTTAACAGTTAGTAGAAAATAAAATTACAGTTTAACCTTAGCCACAAAATTGCAAAGGCCTTTATAACTTTGGTAAATGAGTAAATAATTATTGTCACCTTAATTATTTGCTGAGAAATTCTGTTCATCTGCTTTACCCAATGGACAGGGCAGAACAGAACCAGGAGAGCTGAAGAAGCAAGAGTAAACTTAAAATTCTTAAGCTTAGTCAAAAAGCATTTGCGTATGTTTCCCATGGCCTAAGAATGTGTTTTAGCTTTTTAACCCGCCCACTCAGTTCCCTTTATAAAGAGCATACTGCTTAATTACAAAGAATTTATTTGCAAATGATAACTTGCTTGATTGTTACAACACTGTTGTTTGGTCATGTTCTAGTAATTGTTATAGATAGTTTGTTTTAACAGATAGAGTCAAACCAGGTTTAAATCCACCTTGGTTTATTTATCTGTCTGGACATCCAGAGGGTTTAATTGGCATTCAGTTTAAGGTAGTGCACATAACCTATTTGGGTCAATATGTATTTTCCTCTTAAATCTAAATGGAAATGGGTTTACTTCCCCCTATCTCAACACCCAAACTGATTTGAACAAACTCAGCATGGTAGTATTTAAGTATACTTAGAAATTAAAGATTATTTGATATAAAACATTAACACTTATGTGCCAATGGAATATCATACAGAACTCTGCCTTTACTGAGGGACCACACTGAGGTTCTAGCCATTGCGTTCAGGGAGTTTAATTTGGTTTGTTGTGGAGGTATAACCGGCAGATTATTTGTTCTATGACAGCACAGCTGCCTAGACTGTGAGGATAGCATAGCTTTTCTTTTAGGTAGAAAAGGACTGGTAAGGTTTTGCCTCTCCCCACGTAGCATATCTTTTAGCAATGGAATATACAGTAGCTCTTGCCCCTTTTGCACTCTTTTCTCAAAGGCCTACTGCTTGTCTGAACTAGGGAGGTTTCCCGCATCAAAAGCAAGTCTTTGAGGTTCTTGTTTTCTTCTTCTTTCATGTGTATGGCCTTCTTCCAAATTTGTATTGGGTCAGGGCTGGTCCTGTCTGTTCAGTTTGGGAATGTCCTGTTAGGTGGTTTCATGCACAATATGTGTGAGCCCCAAGTCTCCAGTTCTAGGGACCAGTGCAGGTGATTAGAATAGAGAGCAGGAGCTATGTCTCTTTGGGAACTTTGATTGTCTTTTTTTTTTTTTTTTTGTTTTTTTTTTTTTACTACAAAGCAGGGGTGATGCCTTATGAGGGAAGACATCTTCTAACTTTTACCTAACTAGTCCTCCAGTTCCTAAAAAGGGAACAGTCACCATTTTAGTCACCATTTTAGTAATGCACGAATCAGGACAGCATTAACATTAACACTTAGCACTGCTGATTTTAAAAATGTTTCCTGCTGAGCTCAGCTGTTTTCTTTAGTACTTAGAGAAATCATTATTGTGTGACTGAGATAGATAGATAGTTGGAGAGAGAGAGAGAGAGAGAGAGAGAGAGAGAAACACTTAGGAGTTGATGCTCAAAAGTTGATGGTTGGGAAAGGAGACATGGAAGAATTGATGCTGTCTCATTCTGAAAGATGACAAATGGTGAGGAGGCAGTGTAGTTTTTGGAAAGCTACTTCTGATTCAAGTGTGGATAGCATTACTTCATTTCAGAGAGGTTTATGGCAAAATTAGTTGAGAGACTCACTGCCCTATAAAGGCAGAGATGACTTCTTAGCAATGAGGGTTAGGAACAGAGGGGCCAGATGGTACATGTGTAACCTGAGTTCTGACTTCGGGCAGTACTGAGGGTAGATGGGAAAGGAGATACAGATCCGCAAGTAGCAGACCACCTGTCTCAGTTCAGCCTGAGTAACGTTCCTTGTAAACTGAAAATATCTGTGAAAATGTGATGTCATTTCCTGGACATCATGTGGTGACTTGTCTGGATATAAGGATAGGTCTGGCATCAGTAACAGCTTAATCCTACAACTTGGAATCTGCACTGGAGTCTTTCCTTCCATCTTGTTCTTGGTTATCTGTCACAAGCACTCAATGCTGCCATTTTAGTGCAGAAGGAGCCTGAGCCAATGTATAAACAAATGGTTATGACTATATTCCAATAAAATTTTATTTACAAAAACAGGTGGTAGGCCAGATGTGGTCCAGAAATTGTAGTTTGCCAACTCTTGCTCTAGATTTCAGGGTGGTGTATTTTATCAGTCTTTAATGGAGAAACACTTTAGTAAAAGGCTTTCCTAGAGGGGGGAAAAAGAAACATTAATGCAATTGTTTTATTCTCTCTCTCCAAATTATAATTTGTTGAGTACTGGTTATTGTCATAGAAGGTAGTATGTTTCTGTTTATTACTATAGTGGTTTGAAGGAGTTGAGGGTTTTGTACTATTGGTTATTGTTTAGAGATGGAATTTTTCTAGATCTTCTCAAGATCTGAGTATATATTGAAAAGGCTGCTTTAGGTAGTCAGTTGTTTGAACAAGGACAAGTCCTGGGTTAACTGAGTCTTTGTGTCAGACTGCTTGGGTTGAAATCTCAATTTCACCATTTTTTAGCTGCACGGAGGCAGCCAAGTTCTCTAGCTTTTCTTTGCCTTGGATTTCTCATCTTTGAAAGTGAGAATAATTATGGCTGAGGAAGGAGGATTGCAAGTTTGAGGCAACTGACATTGTCTCAAAATAAAAAGAGCTGAGGAAGTAGCTTAGTGGTATAGCACTTGCCTAGCATATTTGATGCTCTGGATTGGATCCCCAGCACCAAGAAAAAAAGTGAGAACAATAAAAATAGTATCTTCCTCATTAGTTGTTGCAAGGATGTTAAATGATGTAATGTATGTGAAATTGTTATTATGGTGAGTGTTATGTAGTAAATGCTCATTAAATGTTAATGATTATTACATTACTTTTCTTCAGTGTCAGAAGTGTGCTATAGAGCTTTGCTTATAGTACGCTTCCAGGAAGTGAATACCATCTAGATTCTGTTATTTAGTGTTGTTATTGTTTTCCCCATAGATGACTTTACTAATTTTCACTCAATAGTAAATGACACTAATAAGTGTTATAAATCATCCTACAGCAGATAGTCATGATGTACAGGAATAGCTGTGCAGAACTGGTGATAAACTCTGTAGCAAAGTCCGAGGCAGGACCCTAGTACCCTCTCTGAGGCCTTGCTTATCAACACATCTGCCAAGACTTGCTTTTTACTCAAAAATCCAGAAGGTTTCATCCTTCTATGTTTTCTGTCTCTGGCAGCTGAACCAGTGCTGTCACATCACAAACAACTTCTTTTCTTAATATACACATCTGGCGTTGGCAGTTGGACTAACTTCATAAGAGCACATGATCATCACTCATTACAAGATTAAAAAGTACCCCATGGCATCATTGATGTTTTTTAACTTTGATCTTTTGCAGTTGTGATTCATCTCAGTTATAAAACTTCCCTTTAAAGGAACATAGCCGATGACTTATTAGAACCCTCATCTTAAGTAGCATAAACATGAAAACTGTGCACATCTTTTCAAAATGCCATTTATTATTTTTTTGCCAGCTTATCATTTTAAGACATGACATCACATTTAGGATTCCAAATTTGTAAGTCTTGTGTTCAGGCAAGGTGTTTTGACCTTCTGTTGGCAAGTTAGTTCTGAAGAACAACTGCTGTTTGCCAGTCGGAGAAGTCAGTATAGCAGCAGCAGCAGTAATGCATTTGGATACCTAACTCTTTTAGACATCAGTTCCTTTTAGGTTCCTCTGTTCCATTTATGCACTTGGTTGCAACTCCAGTCTAATTTAAAGAATTTCTGCAGAAAGGTGAAAACTTGGTTAGCAATGTCATATTCCATAGTAATGGTTCCAAGTTAGGGAAGAAGATTGATGGTATTGTTGGCTCTGCAGAAGATGGAAACAATAAATCACTGTGCATGTCCTTCAGTTTCTCTTGCTGCATTTTCAGTTATCTATTGGCGTATAACAAATTGCCCCAACATTTAATGGCTTAAAATAATAACTTTTTTTATTTTTTATGATTCCATGGGTTGACTGGGGTTCATCTGGATGGTTTTTTTCTACTTATTTTGCTTGAGGTCAAAGTGACTACACTCAGAGGGTATTTGGTGCTGGATCTTCCAAGATGGCTTCATTCTAATGCCTGCACCTTAGCAGAATGGCAAGAAGGTTGGGATAAGTTGGAAAGATGGAATAACTGGGTCCCCCTCTCTCTCTATGTAGTACTAGGGCCTCTCCCTTTCTTTGTGGCCTCTCTATGTGGGCTTTGCAGGAGGTCTCTCCAGCAGAGTCTGACTCCTTTCATGGCAGCTCAGGGGTCCCTCAGCTGCAAAAATGGGAGCTGTCATGTCTTCTAAAGGTTTAGTCTCAGAACTGGTGTGGAGTTGCTTCCTCCATATTCTGTTTGTTAATGCAAGATACAGGTAAAGCCCTGATTTGAGAGGAAGACATCACACAAAGATGTGAGTGATGGGGGAGTTGTTCTTTGGACCACCAACATCAGCTTTCACAAATGCTTAGCTGACAAATGTTGTTGTTGCAGCAGGAGAAATAATTGTTTTTAGATACCACTTCTGAAAGGTCTCTTAACTCTTTTATGTCAGGGATATTTATACTTCTACAATATGACTTCAGGTGTCAATTTTAGTGACTTCATTATGAATTGAACAAATTTGGCAAATATCAGATGAATTCAGGTTAAGTATTACTTTGTAGTGCTTGGTATAAGCAGATCAGTATCAAGCTGAGGGAGATCAATATTCGTACAAGAGAACATTAGGTATTTGAACCAAAAGAGGTTGAACCTGGGTTGGCAACATGGTAAGTTTGTAGCAGAAATATCTTATGAATCCTCAATGGACAAGCCTGAAGGTTTTATCATCCAGTTTTGAAAATTCTTTGCTAGCACACCTAAAACGTGATATATATGACACATGTGAGTGGATTTCTAAGAATTTTTTTGTATTGAACCTTAAGGTAGTAAACCATAGTTACTCTCCAGGGGAATACAAAGCTGTCAACTATGTACTTCCTGTTGGGGGCACTAACATTCATTGCTACCCAGCCAACTATCCTGACCTGATGGGAGAAAGAAGCTCTGCCTTTCCCCTGAGAGATCTCTAACTTCTTTCCTGCAGGCCTGGAATACATGGCTGCAACATTTCTCTGCTTGGCTCCCTGGGTAATTTCAGTGGGGCTGCAGCTTAGGTGAGTGAGTGGTTATCCAGAAGTACAGGGTGCTGTTTGTATTTCTAGGCCTGCCTTAATGCCTGGTTCTCTTGGCTTGGTAGATTTAGGTACTGCATCCAGACTGTTTTCTTCTGTTTGTTCTTACCTCTGCCCATTTCGTTAACAAATTTATAATTCTCCACAGATATTTTATTTTTTAATATTCTTGGGACTTTTCCAATTGTAAAAGTTTTATCTTAATAAACTAAAGGTAACAGACTTAAAAACAGGTGGATGGGCAAGGCAGCATCTCTTTTTCTCTCAGGCTGTTGAATCTGGTTCTGAGAATGTTTTCTAGCCCTGTGAAGGTTGCTGAGATGGGGGGTTTGGCATTTTCCCTTCCTCATTCCAGATGATGTATCAGGGGAAACTCACTTTTATCCTTCATTACTTTTCATTCTGTTTGGGTAAAGGAATGACCTTTTTAAGCTGGTTGGCCATGACCTTTGCATGTTTACCAATAGCAGACGCTTATTAGAGGATGGTCATGAAGGTGGGGGACTTGTAAAATGCATTGGATGGAGGGATAGGAGAAGGATGTTTTAAGATTATTTGATATCTCTGGATACAGTGTTTGCATTCTCATTCCTGCTGTCTTCAAAGATAATTTGACAAAGCCTTCATAGGCCTTGTGCTGTGTCTCTGATGCCACAATCCTAAATTTTATTTCTTAGTGCTAAGCATTAGCAGAAAAGTCCTTAACTTCTTGACTTGCAGATTTTCCCTGAGTTCTTCACTGTCTCTGAAGTGCAGAAGGAATAGAAGTTATGGGCAAATTAGCAAATACAAGCAGCAGTTTGATTGTCAAAGATATCAAATCATTTGACCACCAGCATATAAAATTGTCAAAATCTGACTTAAGAGAATAATAACAGCTTAAAAAATCACATTCCATTTTTCCCTTTCTGGAAGGAAGATGGGGGTGGGTGATCAGAAGCATGGGGACAGGGGATGGTGGTTATGTCTGGTAGTTGGTGGAATGTACTCTTGAGAAGAGCAGTTTTAAATCTCTTTCAGTACCTTTTTTTTTTTTTTTTTTTTTTTTCTGTTGACTGACTGTCAGGAGCTGGGAAGATGGCCAAGAAGGAAATGACACATCGAGAGGCATTTTGTGTTGTGCAACATTCTGTGGAACTGATGCAAGGATATATGGCCTGTTTACACATTCCTTTGCTAGCAGACTGCATGGCAGTAATTTAATTCAGCAGCACATGGCATGCTGCAGCAAGGAGCTGTGGCCTTAACATCCTTTCATGGCAAATTATCACAGCCGTTAAAACATGCTCATGTCCCTCCTTTGCACTCTTCCTGGCTTCCCAGTTCTGAATGTGCTTTCTCATTGTATTGGACTTGTGTTAACAAGGACCTGCAGCTTTCACAATAAGAGCACATTTTCCACATGCATATGTTTTGGTTGATATATTTACTTCTAACTAATTATAGCATGGCAGGTTTTCAAGTGATATGTGTTCTAAAACACACACATACTTCATCCAAATGTGTCAGTAGTTTGTGTCTTGGTGTAGGTCAGAAATTATTCATTCTTTAAATAAACAGTGAGAGGGACTTGAAAAAGAAGTTTTTTTTTTTTTTTTTTTTTTTTAATTTTGCTTGACTTTTCCTTCCCCAGAGAGATAATTTGTGGTAGATCACTGAGATACTATACTGTTTATTTCCATTTTGTTTATGCTATGTAGCATTTTATTCAAGGAGGTATGGACTAAAGGAGAATAGGTTATATTAGAAAAACAGGGAAAAATTTGTGTTCCTTTTTATATTCATAATTGCCCCTACTTAGTTAGGCTTTTTAAGGATAGCCTTTATGATGTTAACTAAAGCACATCTCTGCTCTTCACATAAAATCCAAAAGTTTTAATTTAGGCAAGTATGGAAAATAATTGTTCTTGTTTTTCAGGTAATTTTTAGAAATTAAGAAAAAGCGTAAAACTATTTAGGTTTAAAATATAATTTCAAGGTCAATACGCAACAGGTAAAATGAGACTGTGATGTGCTTAAGTAGCAAAGGAAGTATTCTCCATGCTTCTGAAAATTTCTCTGCTAATGTGCACCAGTGGTTAAAATCTGTTTGCCAGTAGAATAAAACACTTCATTAAAATTGAGGATTAAGGCTTTAACCCAAGCACCTCTGGAAAAGGTAACTCAGACTTAAATTCATAGTAACGTAAAAACAAGTGACATAGAATTGTTCTGTGGAGCAGGTTTTAGGAGCAATCAATGAAGTTTCAGGCATTAGAAAATCAACACTGAGTCAAAGTGTGCAGACAGAGCCTTCTTCTATCTTCACAGTTTCGCTGAAGGTTACCTGTAGCAGTGTAAATTCTCAATGCTTTTCAGGTACAATGTAGTATTAAGAGTGCAGGATTTTGTAATTTTAAGGTGAGAATTTGGGGTGTCTGTATTTTGCATTTCCCACTTTTGTGATTTTCCCTTTCATAGAAAATTCTTTATCTAGTTTTATTCTAGGTACATAACTTTCCTCCCTACCACTTTGAAAAATCATTATTTAATTTTTAGTAGTTATCATTATCATTTTAACATGTATATTTGTCTTAATAAAATTAATTGTGATGCTTATTCATATAAGAGACAGAGACCATGATCCAGGGTAGAGTGATTTCTGGGTGAGGTGGTTGGGTTGACTCTAGTGTGGCTCATTGTGCCTCTCCTTGGAGTTGTGTAGGAAGTGGCTGGTGGGGAAGAGGTCAGCTGACATGGAAGCACCCTTGTACTTTCTGCCTTTCTGTCAATCCTTGGGCTGTATATTTATTTTTGTGACAAGCATTCCCATTTTCTTCTCATTGTTTACCTTCTGGAGTTAATTTTCATGAGATTATACCTCATGAAAATGTTCAGGTGTGTTTTGGTTGAGGGGGATGCTCAGGATGATTTTTGCTGCTCTTTATGCCTCCTTAGGATTGCCCTGGAGATTAATGGTAGAAAAATATGGGCTATGCAAGGAAATTATAAAGGTTCCAAATTCAGGTGGTTCTACAGGAAGGGAGAGCAATATAGATGTATAAACTGAAAAGAAAGGGTGAGTGTGAATTCTGGATTGCTAATTCTGGAGCTTTTGTTTCTGTTTCAGCTCCTCACCATTCACTCCATCCTGCAAAGACAAGAGATGGTGTGTGTTATATACCATGGAGCTATTTAAGAGTAGCTTAAGAGGGAATTCATCTGTAAAGGTGGTCCGTATTAGGGCGTGACTTCACTTATGGTAAAGGGAAGCGGAGGACTTGAAAAGTCCTCTTTTGAGACATTGGTGCCATTTTAGTGACCCTAAGCCAATCACTAAATTTTTCTTCAGTTTATTTTCTTCATCCTTTCAATGGAAACAGACAGAAAGACAACTTCAGAGTAGCTGGGAGTAACTCCTAAGGAATGATCATAAAGTACTTGGCACACATGAAGGGCAGCTTAAATACCAAATAGTAATTATATAGCGCCTTTCTGCCAAGGAGTTCCAAACACTTAGACGTTACCTCACTGATTCTCTTTACATCCCTCTCAGGGAGGCGTTATGCATTTTATAGGTAGGTAAACTGAGGCACAGGCACCTGAAAACTCATTTGCCTTATGTCACTCTGCAAGTAGGCAGATGATTTATAGAGATGGGCAGGGATCCAGGTCTCTTCCTGTTCAGTTATTCACTGCTAAAGCTCCTGATGTCTTTGTCATTAAAGTCGTGGAAGTTTCTGGTTTTTGGATCCAGGGCATTCTTGGGTGGTGCTAAAAAGTAGTGTTAGGTGAGAAGCATACCTAGTGATGTAGTGGCAGTGACAAATAGTCCAAGGTTTAAGGCCTGGCACACAGCAGGCATGAATTCATAGATATATGTATTTGTTGAGTGAGCATTGAATTTATTAAGAATTCATTAAGATGAAAGTTTAGCCAACAGCTGGAAATACTGAATTTTGTGAGATGAAACTAACAAGTTGTAGACGTTGACTGACTCTCAGTAGAATAGCATTTTTGGATACCAATGAAATAAAGTTAGTATTAAAAGTCAACTTTAAAAAAACTTACACAAGTAGAAAGTGTGGACAAATACATATGTGGCAGAAAAATTAGGAAATAAAAATTAATCAAGGGGCGGAGTTGCGACTCAGCGGTAAAGTGCTTTCCTGGCATGTGTGAGGCCCTGGGTTTGATTCTCAACACCACACATAAATAAGTAAAATAAAAGATCCATTGACAACAACAAAATTTTTTAAAAAGTTAATCAAAAGAAGAAAATAGCTAGGCACAGTGGTGCACACCTGTAATTCCCGCAGCTTTGGAGGCTGAAGTGGGAGGATTGCTAGTTCAATACTAGCCTCAGCAACTTAGTGAGGCCTTAAAGCACCTTATCTTAAAATTAAAAATAAAAGGGCTAGGGATGTGGATCAGTGCTTAAGCACCCCTGGGTTCACTCTCTGCTTAAAAAAATTACAAAAAGATAAAAATTGCATCTTCTTGCTGGGGATGTAGCTCAGTGGTAGAGCTCTTGCCTAGCATGTGCAAGGCCCTGGATTCAATTCCCACTATTGCAAAATAAATAAATAAAAATTTAAAAAAGAGATTATGTCTCTGAAGATTACCACTACTAATATTGTGATAGGTATCCTCTTGAATGTTTTTCTGTGATAGTGCTAGTACAGTTGGGAGTTTAACAGTGGTGAACAAATAGCATCAGGAAAATGATGGGATGCTGATGAATGGCATAACTGCCTTGAAGCCAAAAGGAGAGAGATAAACAGAAATGAGAGTAGTTGCTGTAAGTAGTGGCATGACCGTAAGACTGATCCAATTTCCAACTAATGACTGCCTTTGTGATGGGGAGGGCCAGTCTTCCTGAATGATGTGAGAAGGATCCTTTCCTCCTCTGACACTGTCCCACCACTAAAAACACCATTCCCTTTTATAATAGTGAACAGAGCCTTTTTTTGTGACCATAAGAACTGTGTTTTAATATTTCTGATAGTGGGTACATTTATTCATTCAAAAGGTTATTTTTGAGTACTTCCTGTAAGCCAAGTTGCTAGGCACACAAAGCAAGGCAGCAGATCCTCACCTTGAGGAGCCGATATTCTGTAGAGAAGACAGGCAGGAAACCTCTAAAGGATCATTTATTTGTAATTGCATCACATTGTAAATTGTGATAAGTGCTAGAAAAGAAACTAGTGTAGTAATAAAGAATAATAGGGCAGCAGGGGACAGAAAGGAACCTATTCTAGAGTGGTTGAGGGAAGGCCTTTCTGAGGAGGCCTTTGGGCACAGACTAGAAGGAAAAGAAAACACTAGCTTGAGGATTAGTCAGGGAAGAGACTTCAAGGTAAAGTATACATTGTGTGCAAAGAAAGGCCTGTTCATAATCAATATCAGAATCTAACATATAATTTTGATAGAAGAGAGGACATTAAGAATGTCTAAATAGTTGAGAAAAGAGAAAAATGTGCAAAAAAGAGTAGAATAGAATCATGTGCCCTAAAATTGGTTATTTTACAATTCTGCCCAAGACTGCTGTGGTATAATTTGAGGAGCACAGAAGGACTCTTCATGTCCTGCCGTCTGGCCTTAGACTTCTCTCATTTTATTCTCACCAGGTATCTGGGATTTTTCTTTGAGTTAGGGCTTTGAGGTCAGGGTCTTCATAGATGTTATCTGCAAGGGATAACATCTTAAGACATTTTTGGTTAACAATTTTGTTTAAGTTAGTGGACCAAATCAGATTATCTAGATACTGATTTTATAATAGAGGATCATAAGACCCAAATTGGAAGGAAAAATGGGTTGAGGAAGACTTTGAAGAGGAAAATGGAGTGGAAGTAGGTGGTGGTGGGGAGACAGTCGTTTGCAATTGACACTGGGTCCCAAAGAACATGCTTTTCTTAGAGAAGGAGCCATAGGGGCATGCTTGTCTTAAATAAAACCCAAAGGAAGCATTGGTTTACCTGTTTGAGTAGATTCTCTTAAAACTGTGTGTAATGCACTAAAATCTTGAGCTTTTGTGTACAACAAAATGTAATTGCAAAGGTGAGTTGGGCTTCCAAACATAAGAACAACGTGGAATACTTCAGAATGGTTAGCAGAGAGCATTGATGATGATTAAAGGATTGTAAAATTGAACCTATAAGGATAAGTTGAAAGACTTGGGATTATTTAGCTTCAAGAAGAGGAGACTGAAAAATGACTTAATAACAGACTTCGAAATTATGAGAGTTATTAAGCCATGTATGGTGGCCAGCTGTTTTGTTTCTGGTGAAGTTAAAAAAATAGGGTTTAAGTAAAGTATGATAGATTTAGGTTAGACTTAAAGAACTTCTTCACTATAGGTATTGTTAATTGAGAGTGGGTTGCTGAAGCTGAGGGGTTGAAAGGAAGGCTTTTCAAGTCTCTTCCATTTTAGCGATTCTCTGTGTCCTTATGAAGTGCAGCAAAATGCCACCTTTTTACTTTTAAAATCAAAGACGTGATTTCTGTTTCCCATTATAATTCTGAAGCTCAGAATCACAGAGGTTTGTAGACATAAATGATGAGGGTAATTTGTCTTGCTTCAATAGCCATTAGTATCTTTAATTGAGAAAAATATGACCAAAAAGAGGAACAGATCTGCCACATGATCAAAAAATTGCTATTGATAATCAGAATAGATACATTTTGAGGAATTTAGAACTTAGGGTGAGAATGTTTTGTTAGAAAAACTCAAGTTTGTGTGGTTGGTATATTCCAGATACAAAAGATAGGGTTTTATGAAGTTGATTTCCATTTTTCTGTTTCCTTCTCCTGGGAGAAATTAAAAACATTGCCAGGTGACACCGAAGTTCCTATAACCTGGAGCTTGAGGGGTGGAATGCAAAAATTACCCTCAAGGAATTCATCATCACACAGGAGGAAGGAGAGAGGAAATAGGCAGGATTATTTCCGAAAACATAAACCTTCATGCATTTAAAAGCTGGCAGAGAAGTGAAGCCAAACAGAGCAAATCTGAGAAAGGTGGGCTGACCACACGGGTCTTTTTGACTTAGGGGTGAAGCTGCGGAAAAGTTAAGAGCCCTGCTTGCTGGTTTGACCTTTTTCAGAGAAGCCATACATCAAGTTTTTAAGTTTATTATTTAGTCCACTCCTCTACATATTAAATACCTTTTTAGCTACTTTAAAAACATTTTTTTCAGTTGTAGATGGACATGATATCCTTATTTTATTTTTATGTGGTGCTGAGAATTGAATCCAGTGCCTCACACATGCTAAGCAAGCGCTCCACCACTGAGCCACAACCCCAGCCTCTCTGAGCTACTTTTATAATAATAAATTACCATATCTGCAGATGGTTTGCTTTAACCACTAAGTATAGCTCACTGATGAAACTATGAGAAGCAAACTACAAACGCACATGTAGTTCTTAGATAAGGTCTTTGTTTTGAACTAAGTGGATACGGTTTTCTCTAAAGGAAGAAACTAATCAAAGGGACCAAAGAAACAGACTTTGAGACAGGTGACACAACTGGGAAGAAGACCGAGTGGGTGTGGTGCTAGTGTAGGGGAAGGAAAAATACTCAGAAAACATATTTTTCTTCCTCCCAAAATAACTTGGGCGCTTTGGATCATCAAATATATTTAGACCCTTGAACCACTGCACTTCACCTTCCCAGAGCATTAGCTCCACAGCCCGCGGCTGGGTCAGAAGTCACAGCCTACTTCCTTTGGCCGTTCTCGTTCTTTCTTTCCTGTGAGATCTGCTCCGTGGCCTTAGCACTTTTGGTCTTTACTTAGTCCTTTTTATATTTTTACATTTGGGCCATCCCCACTTTTCACTCTCAGATAATTTATTTTAAAAACTCTTTCTAAGAATTCTTAAAAACTACAACTGCCTGAGGCAACCTAAAGGGGATAGTGCTCTACCCCCTTTCTGCCTTTGAGGCTAAGAAGAATCCATAGTGGGAAGGAAAACCCGCTGAAGAGAGGTTTGGTTTGCTTCTGTTGTTAATCTATATGAAAAGGAACCCTCTTCCTGCATACATTGTTATAGGGAAAGTCTCTTCATTTTACATTGGGGACAGTGGAAGGCACTTTTCGTATTTTTTTGTAGTACCTTTGAAATGCCATCACTGAGGTTGGCTATATTTTCCTGAGGGATAAGCTGTGAAACTGATTTTATTTGGTTTATCTGAAGCAACAGAAGACCTATCAGTGTACGCCCACAAAAATTGTTTGGTTATCTCTTCTTCCCAAAGTTTCTTTCTTCCTTGAGAACTTTAAGAGAAGGACTTATGAACTAGCTTCCTTTTCCTTAGGGAGAGCTGTGATACAGACAGAGTGAGAGCTTTCAGGGGCCAGGGCTTTACAGAAGCCTGTATGCCTGGCTATGATAATGTTCAAAGCATAATCAAGATGGACAAAGGCTTTAGTGATGTCCTGAGATACTAAGGGAATAAAAGTGGATGATTCGGATTTCATGTCAGTGAAGTTCTTATACTTTGATTACTTTTCAGGGAATCTCCACATGGCCTCTCCTTGGGTATTTATGAAACTATATTAGTGGCATAGATCGAACTCAGTAAGGAAATTTTCTGTGGTCAAGATTTTTTGGAATCTACAATTAGGAAAGCATAGATGGTTCAAAATGCAGGATAGATACTTGTTTTGTATTTTATAGAGCATATATATATTATATATATATATATTTTTTTTTATTTTTTTTTTTTACCTCTTTCTGTACCTTATATGTTGATTTTATATTTTGTGAGACCTGGTATAGCAAACTGTTTCTTGGTAGAGCCAAGTTGGCTAAATCATGTAGGAAGAAGAGATTCCAGATTCCTTTGCTTCTAACAAGAGCTATCTAGGACTCAAACTGAGGATGGTATGTGGAGAAACGTGTTGTAATTTGTCCCATCCTAGCCCAGTGCTGGTAGGGAGTGAGTTAATGAAAAGGGACTTTGCAAGACAAATAGTCCCAAACATTTCTTTTTGCAAAGGGTCAACCTTCTGTTGTCAGTTAAAGTTCTGGAGAAACCCCGATGGGGTACAGAGGCACCACTTCTTCATTTTGTTTTGTTAGGAGAGCTGAAATGCAGTTAAAAAAAAAAATTGCAACTGAATTGGAAAATATTTAACACTGAAAGATGAAATGTAGCTTTTGTAGCATGAGATTTGTGGCACAAGCTGACCAGAGGAAGGAAATCCGATGATCTAGATAGATGTCTCTGGTTATTACCACTTTTGCTGAGCACCTGTATGCCAAGAACTCAATAGGATGAGTCAATTATAACTGTAAATAAAAACTTATATGGGGAGGGGAGAAATTCTTGTGTTGAAGAAACAGGTTGAGCCTCTGGCTAATTTTAATTGTCTTCTTTCATTCCTTTATAAATTGGAATAAATTGCTCTAAAAGCCTATGGAAGATATTTTTTTCTTTTTCTTTCTTTTCTTTTTTGGGAAGCTGAACCATAATGGAGTTCTATTCCTGGTACAATCACTGGCCAATTCTTGGGATTGATTTTGATAGTTTTTACATTAGGTAAATGCAATCACATTGATCTCTTCTACATTTTAGCTAGACTGTCAGAAAGCTTATGGTTTGTAATTTAACTGCTTACAAATATTACCTGTATATTAGGATCTTAAATCCCAGCACCTCTCTATAACTTAACAAACTACCAGTAGCAATTTGATTAAATTCTTAAAATTTTATTTTATTTTTAGTTGACAATAATAATTGTATTCCAGTGGAATTTTAATGTTGATACTTATAACCCTTTTGTTCTCAGTGATCTTGGTAATTAAAATAAATTGATCTTAGGAAAGAAAGTCAACTTTAATAACATCTATCCTTTATTTCTATATTAATTGGGCAAACATTTATACCTTGCCTGTTCTATCTCATGGCATTTGAATGCCAAGTCTTGACGAAATAACTTGAAATGGCCACCAGCAGGATTTGGGAATGAAGCCAAGATTAGTACCCATATTATTCTGAGTATATTTGGACATAAAGAACTTAATTTGTAGAGAAAATGATTTTATTTCTCATAACTCATAAAAGTTTATGCCTAGTAACTCATGTGTTACTGTCAGTCATCCACCCTCTGGCCATACCACATTCACATGTCAGTCCCCTGTCCCTACTACACTCCCTGATTGAGGACTCAGTCCCTCAGTCTCTCACTATCAGTTTATCATGCCACTTCTTTGTGTGCCTTTCTCTACTTTCTTCTTTTCTTTGTCAGTCACCAGACCTACTTCTTGACCAGAGAAGTGGAGTACCTCTCTGCCTGACAAAAGTTGGTCCTGAGTACATTTGGATTTGAAGAAAGTGTCCCAAAGCTGATAGAGTAAAGCAAACATCTAATTTAAAGTGTGTTTTTTTTGGTGGGGTGGTAGAGAGATAAAAACGAACATTCTTCAGTTCATGAAAAGCTTTGTGCTGGATGCTTTACATCCTGTACCCAAGTCTTTCACAGTAGGAAAATAAATTCTGGTTTTCTGACTTCAGCTTAGTACTTTTTCTACAGCTTGAATAACCTTGGGTAATTCTGAAGGTAAATTTTATAGAACTTTATAAATACCAGTAGTTAAGACCAATCCAAACTCAACTTAAAAACTTTGTATCATTTGAGTCCTCTTATCTGTCCTTGATATAGTGGGAATATTGGCAAAGCAAAGGAGCAGGGTAAAGAGGGTTTCATGTGATGATCTGAATACGCCTTTGGATTCCTCGGGGCTTTGCTTGTCTTTACTAAACTGCCTGTTCTTCTTAGGGAAGTTGGAATATTGTTAGTCACAAGTAGTGAATATTCTCATCTACTGTATCTACTATTTGGGATTACTTCCTGTTGAGTTTTAATGCCATTGTAGATAAATGCTCTGCCAAGAAGTAGTAATATTTTAATTTTTGATAATTTAGATTATGTGGAAAGAAGTTCTGTTTTGGTGAAATATAAAATTGTGGGACTAGTAACAAGTGTATTTATGATGTTCAGTACTTCCAATTTTTTTTTACATTTAAAATAATGCTTAAATATTGCTTATTTTAATGTAATTACTGCATAGGAAAAACATGTTGTGAAAAATTTTTAAAAATTCAAGAAAGCATAAAGAAGTAAAAGTTTCTTGAAACTCAGCATTGAAGATAATCTCACTTAATATTTTAATGTAACTCATTTTAAAATCTATATATCTGTTTGTAGGTATACATATTGATATATACTTCTAATTTTACAATTATTTTTTCATCTTCTAAATTGATTTTATATTTGAATTACTAGAGGAAATGGGCTATGCCACAATTCTTCATCACAAAACTGCTTGGTAAAGATGAATATTTTGAATATTATTTTAATAAATATTGATATAAATTCTCCTATTCTCATTTGTCTGACCATATTAGAGCCCATTAGATTTCATTTTTAATACTGCCTGACTATATGGGTTCTAAACAAATGTAATGTATTCTGGAGTCTGAAGTTTAAAACAAGAAGAGCTCTAACTTCTTGTCATTGCAGAATATTTGTTAACATCTTACATCTTGATTAAGCTTCCTAGATCCATATTTCACCTTTATAACTTTGAAAAATTAGAAATACTGAGTTATTAAGGAATCAGCTGCTGTAACTTAAATAAGGCATACATTCATTCAGTGCCCAAAATGTGTTCACTGGCAAGTACAAGATGACCTTTGGTTTGTAATCTTTTTTTCCATGTAAATAAATTAAGTCAACAAAAATAATTTATAGAGTTTTCTCCTCTCTAATATAAAACGTTCCACCAAAAATATGTGTAAACAAACTGCCAGTAGAATCTTCCAGTTAGCTTAATGAGCCTGTCAAGGTTTATATATTCATTTAAAATAACATTTGTGTGGCAGGAGAGGCAAATTGGTTTTACAGTGATCCGGAAGTATTATAGAATTTCTCGACATCTTGAAATTCCAGAATTGTCATGTTCTTAATGTTTCTGGTTTAAGGCGGTGGGTGCTACTAATATACATTTCCAGGTCCATATTCCGTACTCTTAGGAGAAAACTTGCCAACAGAGATGTGTTGTAGCATTATTTATATTCTTTGTTTCTAAAACCTGAACTACAGTAACCTTCTTCCTTCCCTTCTGATTAATCCCCTTTTACCTTTTGTATGTAACTTTATTCAGTTCTTATTTCTATCTGGATTTCATGAGTGAAAAATTCCACATTCTCTCTTCCTGCTTACTCTTTTAGTTGAGTTTATTTCAGCTTGGGTTCTTGCCAAAAGGGTTTGACATGTTTATATTTATTTATATACCTTTTTATGTCATATACATTATGATTTTCTATTTTCTTTTTTTTGAGTTTTACGATTTTTTAATTTTCTATTTTCAATATCATAAAACATATATATTTCCACATGGCAGGGCCTGTATCATTAAGTTTTCTTCATAACAGTCCACAGAATTACCTAAAAATAACTTCTTGTTGAATATACTTGAAATTCTGTGATCCTTCTTTTCTCTTCATTGCTCAAATTAATCAGGCAACCACAGTCTTTATTGAGCACCCAAAACTGTGTACCTACACCTATGCTAACTGCATACAAATTTGGAATATATGGCACAAAATTCTACTCTAAAGGAATTAAAATATTGTTTAGCAGATAGCACTGTAATTAACAATTTGAATTCAATTGTGTGATACTAGTACATGTTTGTTTCTTCAACAGATATTTATTGAGTCCTAATATAGGCCAGACACTCTAATACATATTAGGGATGTGACCTTTAAGAAACATAACAAATTTCTTTTCCTCATGGAGTTTACATTCTATTGGAACACTGAGACTATTAGTAAACAAATAAATATATAAACATGCAGATATGCAGATAATGATAAGTGTTTTAAAGAAAAATAGAGTAAGGGGATAGAGAAACTGGAGAGCAAGTATATGCTTTTTTTTTTTTCATGTAGCATAGGGAGGCCTTGATGTTAGGGTGATATTTATGCAGAGACCTGAATTACCTTAGGGAGTGAGCCACCTATAAATATTTAGGCAAGGACCCAGGCAGCAGAGTGTTAAAATCAAAGACTTCACAGCTAAACTCTTTGGTATGTTTAAGGAGTTACAAGGAGGCCAGTATGGCTGTAGCAGAGTGACAGGTGATGAGGTGAAGAGGTAGGTGAGGGCAGGTGGTGGTCCTGGAAGGTCCACGCCATGTAGGATGTAGACTTTGAGTATGGAATTCAGGCTGTGGGTCAAGTCTGCAGTGCTATTTAAAGCCCTAGGACTGGAATAATAATTTTAGATAGAGAAGAGTGATAAGGACAGAGCCCTGGTATAATTCCCAACATTTGAAATGAGATTAGGAGGAGGAACCAGTGAGGGAAACTGAGCAGATGCAGCCAGTGAGGTAGGAAAAGCCCCAAAGAATATAGTATCCTGGAAGCAAGGGATTCAAGCATTCCAGAAAGAATGTCACTTACTATGTCAAATTTTACTGATCAGAAACTGCATGGGTTTGCCAGTGTAGAAGCCATTGGCAGTTTTGGCAGAAGAGATGTGCGGAAGGATAGATTCAACAGATTATTTCAGTTAGAGTTAAGAGAAATGGGGGGTATGAGGAAGGGACAATAAATTTAGAGGGTAAGCATCCTTTCAGAATATTGACTGTAAAGGGAAAAATAAATGGGTCAGTAATGAAGAAGGGGGATATGACATTAGAGAAAGACCATTTGGATTTTGATTTATAAAACTGGAGTTCTCACAGGCACTCACCTGTAATCCCAACTGCTTGGGAGGCTGAGGCAGGAGAATGTTCAGACTGTTCAAGTCTAGCCTGGGAAATTTAGTGAGAACCTCTCTGAAAATAACAAAGGGGTTGGGATGTAGCTCAGTGGTAGAGTACACCTGATTTCAGTCCTGAGTGCTGCAAACAAACCGAGTCTCATCTTCAGAGTGAGTGGTCTTTAAGTCCTTGATATCTTCAGCAGAAAATGGTAATAATAAAAGCTACCTATAATGGTGATTATAAAAGAGAATGTATTAAGAGTTTGTTGTTTTTAAAGTGCAACACAAATGCAAAAGTTGTGTCATCATTAGCATGTGATAGAAATTCTAAAAGAAAAACATGACCACTTGCAGGAAGTTGAGTCTTGACGAAGATGGATATGAATGATTGGGTGGGCTGAAGACATTTGTTAGAGGTAAAGGAAAGGGAAAGACCAGGAAATGTAAAGAGGAAGTAAAGAGAAAGGCTGGATTGGAACAGAAGACGACCATTGTGGGAAGAGGAAATTCAGGTTGTTACAGCTATTCAGAAGAGTGTGAGCTGATGGGGCAGTGGGTGGGGTGGCTTCATTAGTTCTTCAGCAGGATGGTTGAAGGGGAGGACTTTGGGGGTTCTTCCTGATGTGGAATTGCAGAGATTAGAGCAAATTCTGCCTCTGTCTACAGAAGAGCTTTAGTGCTCTGAAGCAACTGGGATATTTTAGTTTGGTGGGAGAAGCAGAAGAAAACAAACAAAAGGAAGGCACCAGAAGTCAGGAGCACATGGAGGCAAGGAAGCCAGCTGGCAAGGTACTTCTACTCCCTAACCGCAATGAGAATCAGGATTGAATTTTTATTGTTAGAAAGTTTGCATGTCATTAATGTCAGTGTTAGCATGATGGAGAAGAAAGTGCAAAAGGAATGAAGAGCTTTAAGAAGGGGAAACACTCATGAAATGAGTCTTGCTCATCAATCAACAAGGAGTACCTACTGTGTGCTGTTCGGTTCTCAGCACTCCTTGGGGCATCTTCGAGCTCTGTTCTAAGCCAGGACTATAACACACTTAGTGGCAGGAAATGTGTGGGAGGAAGCCAAACTGTGCCGGAACTAGGCTTACATTTTTCTTTTTGTTTTGTAAGGGATTTTGCATATTTTGTTGTGCCTATCACATAGTTTGCTAAATGAATTAGTAATATTTATTAAATGAATTAGCAACATAAATTTTTAAAAAGGAACTGACAGTGTAACTTAAATAGCCTTAAAAATGTTCCCAGGGCAGCTGTGGTTAGAAAGTATGACGAGATTTGGCTTGTTCAACTGCTAAAAAAACGGTCAAATCCAAGTCCCACCCCACAGTCATTCATGTGACACTCATCATGTAAGCAATCACAATAAAAGACATTAATTAAGATAAATTAGACAACATATACAAAGAAACAATGATTTTAAATAAGGGGAGCCTGCACGGTGATGCAGGCCTAAAATCCCAGCAATTTGAGAGACTGGGAAGGAAGATCTCAAGTTTGAGACCTGACTCAGCAACTTGTGAGGCCCTAAGCAACTTAGGAAGACCCTCTCTCATAATGAAAACTAAAAAGTACTGGAGATGTAGATTAGTGGTAAAGAACCCCTGGGTACGATCCCTACTTAAAAAAACAAACCCCTCCCCCCCCAAAAAAAAAAACAAAAAACCCCAAAAGGATAAAAGGGTCTATGGCAGTCTGTATTAGGGAAATTGTTTTAAATGCATGAAAGGGTTTAGAATCAGTGAGGTGGATTTGTGGCTATGTATAGCAATATGGGAAATTACAGGTCTTATGTATATCTGTGGAAGGATTACAAAATAATCACAAAACATTGTACCTGGAGATTTAGATGAGATAAACAAACGCTTGAATAAATAAGCTCTTGTATTGACTAAAAACTAACTTTAAGTATTAAATAATGAGTGCTCACCAATTTGTGAACTGTAGTTTTGAATAATTTAACAGGGCTAGGATTCTGGTTTGAATGATTTGTGTGGTGACAATATGCCACTCTTCACAGTAGAGAGTATTTATAATTGATCTCATTAAAATGATGGACTTGGGCTTGAGTTTTCAAGCAGATGTTCAGTGGTTAAGATTAATTTCTAGCAATGGTTTTGGAGGTTGAAACCAAACTGTGTACAAAAGTAAACATTTCCCTTTCAGAGCGAATAATTTGAACTTGAATGAAACTTAAGCAAGTGGGCATCAACTACAAGTTAATTTTGACATCGATGTCTGGAAAGCATCACCACTTACCACATTTTTCGTGAGCCATAGTATAATATTATCTTTCTGTGCTCATGGAAGAAAAGGAACGAGTTGCTTGTGTAACCCCAGACTTGTGCCCGCTGGCCAGAACCCGAGGCTGTCGTTGTCTGATCCGGATCTGTGTGAAGGATGCATACATTGGTACAGCAGCTGCATAAAGCAGCAGCCACTTGTTTCTCTGAACTAAAGTAGGAGCACTCCACAGCCAGTTTCTCTTTCCACTTAATAACTTCTAAAGAGAAGGAATCTTTACCAAATGGTATAGTTCCTGGGTCACTTCTTTCTTTCTGGTCCTGTAACCAGAGGAATTAAAATACATGCTGGTACTTTCCAATGGAAATAAAGTGCATACCATTATTCTCCAATGGAAATAAAATCTTGCCATGCAGAAACAAGAGGAAAAGTCTATACAAGGAAGCATTTATATCATCCTCGCGCATAGTAAAAAGTGAATGAATTGACTAAAACATAAAATATTAAAGTAATTTTATAAGGTAGACTGTGTGCTATACAGGCTGCCATTATGATATTATGACATTTTAAGTGCCCTGTTATAAAAAAAAAGACAGCTATTTCCTTTTTTAGCTGGGGAGAAAAATTCTTTCCAACTTTAATCTTTATTTCATTTGATGTTTGTTGGTTTTTTTACAATTTTGTTTTTACAGTAGAATTAAAACTGATCAGTTTTTCTCAGCATAAGTATCACAGTATTAAACCAAAGATATCTATATAATGACGCCTAATTTTTATTTATTTATTTATTTTTTTGGTACCAGAGATTGAACTCAGGGGCACTCAACCACTGAACCACATCCCCAGCCCTATTGTGTATTTTATTCAGAGACAGGGTCTCACTGAGTTGCATATTACCTTGCTTTTGCTGAGGCGGACTTTGAACTCTTGATCCTCTTGCCTTAGCCTCCCAAGACGCTGGGATTACAGGCGTGTGCCACCGTGCCTGGCATAATGATGCCCAAATTTATTTAAAAGTTTTTAAAAAATTATTTCTCCCTACTCTTACTTTGTTCCTTTTTTTCTTTTAGTTTACTTTTCCCTTGAAAGAATAGGATATCTGCTTATTTGCTATTCTTCTCAAGTTGGATTATATCGTTTTGAGGCAGTACAGTGAGGTATTTGCATCCAAATCTTCACTTTATCCTGAAAATACACGAATGGATGGGATTTTTTTCCATCTTAACTAACTATATAGTACATTGGATTTATTGTAGATTATGTTCAAAATTAGAAAAATGTCCACAATAGCAGAGGTAGTTTGGCTCCTACTTGGTCATTTATAGGTTCTCTCTATCAGGGACTGTGTCTTTTCTTCCTAATATACAGGACCCCACTCATTCTCTGTTAGGTAGTAGTTAACAGTAAATTTTTCAAATAAGTTTAGTGAACTGATAAGTGACTGCTAAACTCAAGAAGAACCCTAAACAGAAACATGATTTTCCCCATTAGTGGATTAGAATATTGACACAAGAATAATGAAAAATGAAATACAAATCCTTTATTTCATTTTGATAAATGTCAACATGCTAAAGCTGCATCTGCATTTGCCCTTGGGTGGCTTTTGCTGCCTAAAACTAGATTGTTGTGTCCTTTACTTTGCTTTCCACAGAGCTGGAAAAACCAGCTTAGACCAGTGAGACAACATTACCCAGTACTTACTTTCTTACAGGAAATGGAGGGATTTCCTCCTTCAGACTCTGTAAAAATTGAGCAGATGTATAGCTTGTCCATTCATTTTTCTCATTTTACCCTGATGAATATCCTTGTATCATCATTTACACCAGAAATTGTCATTTTGATAGCCGTAGGTACCTAATTGTACTTTAGTCAAATTTATGGTTTTTAACATTGTCTGGACAAAGCCTCTGCTGAGTGTGAATCACAGTATCTTTCAATGCACTGTTAAGATTGGGGCAGCCATTTAAGCACCTGGAACGGAGTATAATGTGACTGCTTCACTGCTTTCAAAACAGGGAAAATCTAAAGGGAGTGACACTGATTCTTGAGTTCATAAAATTGGTGGTCCTTTGTGCTTCATAAGATAAATGTGTATAAGCTGGGGAAATGCTTTAGAATTTCACTGACTCTTTGTCTCCACTGTAGATCCTTATAATTCACCTTCTGAAATAAGGTCACCTGCATTGTGACATATTTATAAGTCTTGGCCAAGCCATTTCTTGTGGGCATTTCATAGATAACTCTGCAAACTCTGAGTTCCCGTTATGATCTCTGAGGATCTTTCCTCAGAGACATTGCTCAGTGTAATCATCTCAGGACAGTAGAATGAACACATCACAACTTTTAGTTTGTTCTGCTGAAATTCATTTTTATAGTAAATTATATGATATTTTTGGGGTAATTATCAACAGGTAAATATTATTGGTCATGAGAGTCCTGTTCTCAAAGGACTTTAGTATTGTACTTACCTTATATAATAAGTATAAATTTGATCTGAACTAGTACAAACTCTTTTTTTTTTTTTTTTTGAGCTGCTGTGTTGGGGGTTTATTTGTTTTTTTTTATTATTGTATACAAATGGGATACATGTTGTTTCTCTATTTGTACATAGAGTCAAGGCATACCATTTGTGTAATTATACGTTTACATAGGGTAATGATGTTTGATTATTTTTTTTCCTTCCCCCCCACAGTACAAACTCTTTAGGTTATGAAAAAGCAGTCTCATCTAGTTGATATGGTCATATGTATTTAAGTTAGATGCTTCTCTTTCTTAAATTTATCTTTCTGTAGGAACTTAGGAAAACCACTCTATAGCTCTAATCTTAAGATATTAAGAATATCAATAATAATACCTAACACTATGTAGTATTTATGATAACCCTTAGGTTACAAGTATGATCTCAACTGAGATGTGAGGGGAAAGAGCTTGGAGAAGTAATGTGCCAAGTTCTCAAACCCAGTGAATTGCAGAGCCAGCACTGGAATCCAGTATCATCGTACAAGCCTGTGTTCTTGTCAGAATGAGACTGTCTCTCAGTCTGGTTGTGCGGTGGTCTTTCAGGTTTCCAGGAAGGAGAGCTGATTTGGCTTTAAATTAATCACTTCACAGGTGGCTTTGGTGAGCTCTCCAAATATTATAATGCTTTGTAGTTTTTTGGTAGGAGTCTAGTAGGAATAAAAAAGTATCTTTTTCCCTCTTTATCTTAGGGAGAGATGAATCTTGTTTCTACAAAACAGATGAATCTTGTTTCTACAAAACAGATTTTTAAATTTTTTCTTTTTTAGATAGGAATGCTTTATTTCTTAACCAATATTATTTGTACACCTGAACAGTTTATCATGGAATCTTAGAGTTGTAACAAAGGCTACTTTGGTTCAGTTTATTTATTTTTACAGAAAAGGACATTTGTAAACAATTCCTGCAATGTTTTACTGTTTATTTGGTGAGATTTATTGTTCTAAAACATCCCTTTTCTTTATTACTCTTTTGAGCTAACATCTTATTTCTCTTCTTTCTTTCTAACCACCAAACTACTAGAAAGAGTCAGACTTGTCGCTTCCACTTCCTCATCGCCCACTCACTCCTTGTCTCCTGCAGTCTGGCTTCTACTCCCCCAGCTTGACTGAGACTGCCGCCCAGAAGGTTGCTAGCATTGACCCACGCCTCTCACTCTGGCAGACTTTCTCTCACTCCTCATCTTTGTCCCTTCTGCAGATTGTTGATTACCTTTTCTGTTTTGATCCTTGTCTTCTGTCATTTCATATTCTCATTTCCTCCTGCCTGTCTGGCTTCTCTCCTTTCTCTTTTGATTTGTTTTAGAACCCTCCACTACCTCTTAGAAGTGTACATCACCAGAAGTTCTGAACATGGCATTCCTCTCTCCTTGTTTCTTTTCTTTTTTAAAACAAAAACTTGTTCTGATTAGTTATACATGACAGTAGAATGCATTTTGACACATCACATATAAATGGAGTATAACTTCTCTTCGTCCGGTTGTACATGATGTAGGATTACAAAGGTGATGTAATCATATATGCACATAGGGTAATAATATCCGATTCATTCTACTAGCATTTCCCTGTTTCTTTTCTTGTTCGAAATCAAGATCAGTCATCTTGATTTTATAAACAACTCTTCAATTTTTTTTTATTCTTTTTTTTTTATTGTAAACAAATGGGATACATGTTGTTTCTCTGTTTGTACATGGAGTAAAGGCATACCATTTGTGTAATCAAAAATTTACATAGGGTGATGTTGCTTGATTCATTCTGTTATTTTTCCCATTCCCCCCTCCACCCTCTTTTCCCTCTGTACAGTCCTTCCTTCCTCCATTCTTGCCACCCTCCTTAACCCTAATCCTAAACCTAACCCTAACCCTAACGCTAACCCCTCCCACCCCCAACTCTCCAATCTTTATCTTTCATCCTTACTATCTTCAGTCTCTCTCTCTCTTATCCCTAAAACTAAATGTCAAAAATTCTTTGGATCTTTAAATAATATATGTCTGTAAAAGTCATCTCTTCCTTACCTTAATACAGGGAGTTATAGTGATAATCCAGGATTGCAAATGATTCTTACAGCTACCAGTTTTTCACCTTAAAGTTCTGTCTACACAATGCTGCAACTCAGTCCTCCTAAGGCTTCCTTTGATTATGTTGTCATGATGGGTTCATGTCATGAAATCTTCATTGGTACACTCTATACCTGTTACCCATTCAATGACAGCCTTTTCAGTCTGTTTTCCTAAACCCAGAATGACTTAGATCTACTTTGTCTTTACGACTCTGGTCGCCCACATTCCTACATACACTCTAGTCCAATAGTTCTTAAATGTGTTCTTTTTTATACCATATTGTCAATAATCTCCCTTTACTATCCTGAAATGAAATCCATAGGTTTCCTGTGTCTGTCTACACATTTTCAAAAGATCAATATAATGCCATGACTATAGTATAAAAGAAAAACAAAGGAACTTTATTATAAACAATTATATTTACTCATTTTCACATCTAAATACTGGGAGAATATGTTAGAAAGTATAATGAACTAGCCAACTGCTTGAACATGTGTAGAACCACCTTGAATGTGATAGCTACTAATTGAGATTGATTTATATGTGTATTGGTGGCTCAAGAACCAAGGGAGACATTACCTTTGGTAAAGATTTTCTGAAATCTGTTATTTCTAACAAAATAAAGTATACTCTTCCCTTGGTTTCTAGATAGGTTTATTCCTAGAAAATTCAGTGAGTTAAAACTGTATAAGAAAAAAAGAACTGTTTCTATTTAAGTAGAATTAGATTGTAGGTCTAGGTTACTCTAACTTACCTACTTGGTGGGTTTTTTCCAAAGTCATGAGGGATGTTGAAAAACATTGCATTCTATAGAACTGTCCTGTGTACTGAAGGACAATCAGTATCCTAGCCTGTGTCAACCGGGTTAGAGCTGTGCACCCTAACCATATGACAATCAAAACTGCCTCCACAAATTTCCAAAACTCCTTCAGGGGTTTGAACAGTCAGTGCTGGCAAGGTGCATCGCCTTGCTCCGGCCATTTCCAAACCTGCCCTTTCCTAGTCGCCCACCTGTTTTCATGCTGTGCCTTTAACTTCGAATATTCTCTTTCACTTCCACCTTTTGAAACCTTATCCTTTTGAAATATTATCTCTCTATCATAAATGGTTCATACTCCATTCAACTTTCCTTCAGGAGTGATGTCTGTCAGTCTAAAGTCTGGTGGTACTCTGGCTATGACACTTGAAAATTCTTAAAACATATTGCTTCTTTTTAGTTAGTTATGTACAGCTATTCCCTTACCTATCAGCTTGTAAGGTCCTTGATGCAGAACACATATTGTAAGAGGTTATGTTCCCCTGTGTTTCTAGGAGTGTCTTGCATACAACAGGTGCCTAGTGAATGAGTTTTATTGTATAAATGAATATCTATATTTATATATCTAAAAATATTTTTAGTTGTAGATGGACACAATACCTTTATTTAGTTTATTTTTATGTGGTGCTGAGGCTCAAAACCAGTGCCTCACATGTGCTAGGCAAGTGCTCTACCACTGAGCCACACCTTAGCCCATGAATAGATATTATGAAAAGAATATTTGTAGAAAACAAGGAAAGAGGGCTGGGGAGATAGCTCAGTCGGTAGAGTGCTTGCCTTGTAAGCACAAGTCCCTGGGTTCAATCCCCAGCACCCCCCAAAAAAAAAACAAGGAAAGATTGGTTCCAATTTTAGCATTTAAAACTTTTGTTTTTATGATATTTACATTTTATTCTCATGTCATTAATTTCTTTTTTTTTTCCTAATAGTACAAGTTATAAGAAAAGGAAACAAAAAATCCGTAGGTTTATGGTTTGGTCTGCACATATATATATTTATAAATATATATTCATTGGAATTATTATTAAAGATAAGATAATTTTCTACCTATAGCAAGAGTTTGGATCAAAATTAAACCAACATTCAAGTATTTTAGAGAAAATGTGGATACAGGTGTCATTTTTTTTCATTCAGTTCTGAAATGTGCGGATAAAATCGCCTTTGAAGTCAGGATGCCCTTGTAATTCCCCTATTTTCCCCTTTTATTCAGAAACCTCAAAACCACTATGGGTAATTCCCTCAAGATCTTCTAACACATACAGTCAAAAGAGTAAGCAAAATTTCCAAGAACTGAAAGCTTTCAACTTTTTTGAGCATCCTTTTCCAGTGACATGAGCTAGGACGACCCAGTGCCCACTCCACCCACCTTTCATCTCTAACCAGAGAAGCATGAAGCATTTGTACAGTCTTTCCTGCCATGGCTTCATTTTCTGTCATCTTAACTCCATCACCAATCCTTAGCCTCCTAACAATATCCGTATGAAAGAAATCAGACCCTTCCGACAATGAAAAACACATTTAAGCTACTGCACACTACCATTGTCAGTGGAAAAGTAGATATTATTTTTTCTTTCAGTGCAACTGCAGTACTCTGGCAGTGCGTAGTTTACATGGCTGTGTTTTCATGTATTAAATAGTTTAACGATAGATGCTGGTCAACAAAAGCCCTGATACTGTTTATGATGAGAAATTTAACAACTCTTTGTTTATAATTTTTTTCTGAGTTAGGAAGTATTTGTCTTTGAACATAGAGACCATGTAAGGTGATCCAAAAAAGTGATATGGCCTAATGGCATGGTTAATTTTCATTACTTTCCTTCTCTCTCTTGCCTCAGATGAATTTGAGCCCAGACCCCAGTTTGGTAGGAAAAAACCCAGAGTCTAGATGATTCACTCAATTAAAAACCAGCTCTTCTTATAGTTTGAGTCCCAATAGAGCACAAAGATATATTCTGCCTTCAAGGATTTTACATAGAGCCAGGAAATTTGTAAATACCTTCTGGAGGAGATTGTAAAGAAGTATATGTGTTTGTCATGCAAGTGATACCGACAAGAGTACCACAGATTTGGGGGTTCACAATGATTTTGGTCCCTTTCTGAGTCTAAGATTGTCTTTTAATCAAATTGTCTTTTCTCTTCTCTGCTACTTGAAATACTTCTGAGTCTGTATGAATTTTTCCCTTGAATCCAGAAACTGTTTTCTGCAGCAGTGTGGTTGGACATTAAAATTCTTACTTCCTGGCCTGTTTCCCTCTGTAATGCATGTCAGTGTCCTTTATTTGAAAAACTTAGGACCAGCAGCATTTCAGATTTTGGAATTTGGATTTTTTTTTTTTTTTTTTTTTTTTTTGGTATCACAGATTGAAGCCACATCGCCAGCCATTTTTAAAAAGAAAAATTATTTTTTATTTTGAGACAGGGTCTCACTAAGTTGCTTACAGCATCATTGAGTTGCTGAGACTGGCTTTGAACCTATCATCCTCCTGCCTTAGTCTCCTAGGATACTGGAATTACAGGTGTGAGCCACCATGCCTGCTGGATTTTGAAATATTTTGTGCATGCTTTACCAGTCAAACATTCCCATTCTAAAAATATGAAACACTCCAAAATCTGAAACTTTTGAGTATTGTGTGGGCACTGAAAAAGTTTTGAATTTCTGGGGGATTTTAGATTTAAGATATTCAGATTAGAGATGCTCAGCTTGTACATTCTGTGGTTCTTAATGTTTGTTAGCTCAAGACCCTGGTGGATCCTGTGGCTTTTGGGAGGGCAGAAAGTTTCCTTGGAACTGATTCATTTAAACCCACTCCCTCTAGCACCCTGTCCTAGGGAAATTTTGTAGACTTTGGTGAATTCAAGTCCCCAAATCTGAGATTTAACAAAAGTTTATAAAATAATGGTATTCTGGTAAACATCGTGCTATAGCTTTTCAGTTAGAACCAAGGGCAAAAGAAAATCACCCGAGGAACCATCTTAACAAACACAGACACTTGGGGAAGGGAGCAGGGTGGGAGATTAGTAGAGGTTACTACTACATTTCCTTTCATTGTTTTTCGCAAAAGTGCCTAACTTTTAAATTTGGTGTAGTGGTTCCTTTTCCTCAACATCACCAGATCTGTTATATCAAAAAGCAGGTACAGAACAGAGAAGAGTTTCTGGTTGTAAGAAATATGTGTGGCTTCCTTACAAAGTCCTAGAGTGTGGGTGACATTTATGTATACAAATCAGAGAATTTCTGTTTTTAAATTCCTAAAAACCAGTGTTTTATACATCCCCCCCCCCCCCGCCCCATGCAGACCTATACACCTTGTCCTTGGCATCTTTAAAGTGATTTTTAAACTTTTCTTGTGGTGCTGGGGATTCACGCAGGACCTTGTGCATGCTAAGCAAGTGCTCTACCACTGAGCTACACCCCTAACCCCCAAAACTATTTAAGTTAGGTAAAATAGTCAAGAAAGTGATGTTCTTTTATTTCATTAAGATTGGAAGCTAGGTATTCATTATTAATGGATAGTTTTCCAGTCATACTCTCCTTTTCTCTGTTGAACTCTGAATCTTTACTTTGTTTTTTTTTTTTTCCATTTATCATTTTTTTTTTAATTGTAAACAAATGGGATACATGTTGTTTCTCTGTCTGTACATGGCGTAAAGTGAATCTTTACTTTGAAGGGCACACAGTAGAGGCTGCTTTTCTTTCTCTAACAGAGCTCTGTTTGTGTTCCATCACTTTAGCCTATACACTATTGAAGTTAAACTTCGTTTCTGCTAACATTTTAAAAAAATAAATATGATAAGTGAAGGTAAGTAGAATTTTCTTTTTTTAATTTAAGAAAATTCAACCAACACTTGCTTGGCTACATAGTTCTCATGCATGGTTAGGCCATTTCCAGTTGTTTCTGTCTTTTAAGAAACTTCAGGTAGTACACGCTTCTAATCTCAGTGGTTTGGGAGACTGAGGAAGGAGGATTGCGAGTTCAAAGCCAGCCTTAGCAACTTAGTGAGGCCCTAAGCAGCTTAGCAAGACTCTGTCTCAAAATAAAAAATAAATAGGGCTGGGAATGTGGCTCAGTGGTTAAGCTCCCCTGGGTTCAGTCCCCAGTACCAAAAAGAAATTTCAAGACTTTCAGTTTCAGTGTTTTTATTTAAACATTCCCTGAATTATTAAAAATAAAAATGCCTTGCTGTTGGCTGGTGTAAAAACTAGATATAAAAGTATTACTGGAAATGAAAGTGAGCAGAGGAATTTCTCTATTCAGTTAGTATGTAGGCATCAGAAACAGCAAAAGTGAGAAACAAAATTTAAGTCTGGATGTGGGCAACAAAGGGAAAATTTCAGTCAGATATGTATGACGTTGGAATCACATTCCCTTCTCACCCTGAAAGAACATCCTTAAGTTTTCTCCCAATCTGCCAAGCCTTCCCTCCCAAGCTTTTGATGTGTTCCATAGGCCACACACGCACAGGAGCAGGGTTGTCTGTCACAGAACCCAGATGCCCAGCTGGGGAAGACACTCTTTCAGCAGCATCTGTCTGTTTCTTGGCAAGACATTTCAGGCAGTCTAAAGAAAACAGCCCTGGAGCAGCCCTTGGCCTGCCTTGGGGTTAATCCTGTGTGGGTTTGTATCTGGTTCCTGCTCTGACCTTGTAGACCTGGACACTGCTTTCCTTACAGTCTTTGCTTTTATCTCTCCATCTTTCTCTCTCTTTTAAGAATACTTCTGATTTTAGTTCAAGTTAGTGAAACTCCTGTGAATCTCTAGAGAACCTTTATTTTCCCCCGCCTGGTGGTTTCTGTGTTGATTCAAAGAGAAGTGGGTGGGTGGGTGGGTATTAGAGGGCAGAGATCTTACAGGAAGAAAAGAGGATCATTCTGCAGTGCACCAAGACTGTTGGCAAGATAAAAAAAAAAAAAAAAAAAAAAAAATCAAAACAGTTTTCACCAGTTCATTTTCAAGCTTGATGATATTTAATAGCCTAGAGGGGGAGAACGAGTTCATTTCATAGCCAACTAGTATAATAAAATTCAGATTCAGGTGCAACCTGGCATGAGTTAGCCTGTTCTGTTCTTAAGGGAACACTCTTAGGCTTAAAGGGTGGTCTTCTTTGAAAGCACTGTTTAATAGTTGTATTCTTTGGTTTAAATCTCTATTTTTACAGCATTTGTGTTGTTCAGTCTTTGTGCAGAAGGGATTTTATTTTCCTATTCTCTTGATTATTTTAAGGTTAGCAGTTGAATGTTGCTAGAATTTACACAAGGGAGTGGTTCCCCATTCCCCCATCTCCACCCTCCTCGAAGTCCTCCCACCTGCCAATTGTGTCTGAAGTAATTTCCCAGCAGGACTGTTGACTTTGGGAGATGCAGTATTTCCGGTTGTGTGTGTGTGTGTGTGTGTGTGTGTGTGTGTGTGTGTATTTGCTTGGAAGTCCTGTTCATTTCTTTCCTTTTCCTTGACCCACTCAGAGAATTAACATGTGGTATTCAAATGTGGGGGCTGGTGGTGCCTTATGCATGACGACAGGTGCTAATCTTCAAGGAAATTTACCTTGCATTCCATCCATTGAGGGTATGGTACATAAAAATGGCTTAATGTCTCTTTGAAGGTGTCAGTGGGCATGTGTGGACCACACAGAATGGATTTCACTGAAAGCAATAGAGTGAAATTGTCTGCATAATTATTTTCCTTGGATTGAGAATCAGCAGCCCTCTTTGGGTTCAGGAAATAAACCTCTGTTAAAACCAT
Organism: Sciurus carolinensis; assembly: GCF_902686445.1. NCBI lineage: Eukaryota > Metazoa > Chordata > Mammalia > Rodentia > Sciuridae > Sciurus > Sciurus carolinensis. The sequence goes on along the minus strand of NC_062219.1, from coordinate 110,657,593 downwards.
ATGGCACTAGTCTCAGAAGAGATGTTATTGCAGGGCCACTTCCCTCTGAAATTCTGAGTCAGGAGTTCTTGAAAGGAGTCACATATGTATAGAATGAATGTCAAGTTTTTGTCCTGAGCTTAGTTGTGAAAATCAGATGTTTCCTTGCCTTTTTCACAAATGGTCACTAGGTATAAGGTACTCAGAAAGAAACTGACTAAGCTGCAGCAGCCTAGCCCCTTCAGGTGTAAATGTTTGAATTCTTATCTGGGCCAAGGGATATTTTTTTTCTTCATACTTGTTTACTTTTTAGGTTTTTTTGATTTTTTATTTGTTCTTTTTAGTTATACATGACAATAGTCTATTTTGACATATTTATAAAGACATTGAGTTGATCTTATTCTATAGGATCCCAGTCTTGTGGATGTACACGATGTTGAGATTCATTGTAGTGTAATCACACAGAAGAGATACTGTTCTTAAAAGAAAAATTGTTGTTAATATAGTGAAACACGATTTGTCAACACTGAAAACAGCTTAGGGTCAGGATAATGACATTCTGTCTGTCCAAAACATTAGTGCAAATTCAGTTGGTTTTGCTGTCCCTGTCCCTCTGGTCAGCATCAGTGGTTATAAAATTTTCCTCTGAGCTAGTTGTCACAGTTCTAGTGCGCCCCAGAGACAGCTATATTAGAGCAATAGGTAAAGTGAGTAAAAGTGCAGTTTGTATAACGGCTAAGGAATATTTGGAGAAAAAATAAGGTAAATATGTTAAATAGTATCAACAATATTTCTAAGTTATATGAATGTGTTTAATTATATAATATGTCTTGTGTGTTCATTGTAATGAACCATTTAGATTTCACCTCTTTTTTTGGGGATGGGGTGGGAGGAACAGTCTTCCTGTTTAGTCTTTTCTGTAGAAAAAATAAAAGCAAACAGTTAGTATTTATTTATGTTTGTTAATAAACCTGGAGTCTTATCAGAGTCTGTAAAACTTAGACTGACTGTTGATAATGCTAGGAAGTTGAAATGTCTTCCAGAGAGTACTTAACAGACATTATTAAGTCCAGCTCTTCATTTCACATCCTAGAGGAAGAAGGCAAGTTCTTGAAAAGACTTCTCCTGTTGACTGAGGTGCTTTTGTAGGGAGAATTTTTTTTTTTTAAATTAGCATATGAATCTCTTTCAGTTACTGACACACATTCTTGGTTCAATCATTCATTTACAACAAACACTTATTGGGTACCTACCATATATACTTTAAAACTATGGGAATTAAGAGATGACCTAATTATCTCTGGCCTATCATATGGCCTAGAAATTTAATCTAAGAGAGGTAAGCCATGGGTATCATAAATATCAGTGACAGTGACTGTATAACAGAAAGTGATAGAAAATGAGAAAAGACATGAGATGGCAACTGAAATGACATGGAAGTTCAGATTACTTTTATTCAGAGGTGGAGGGAAGGTTTTACTGAAGACAAGGAATTTGAAGTGAATCTTGGTCAGTAGTTGGGCTTCTTGGCTGAAAAATTTGGGTATTAAATTCTAAGTAGATTATAACTTTTCAGAAGACTAACACTGTGTGTCTTTTATTTTTGTCATTGTCCCTTCCCCACCTCTGTCTTGACTCTGGCTTCATTGGCAGGTCTGTTGGTGGAAGTTATGGCATGGGGATGGAATAGCATATACTTTAGTGTTTTGGCTCAGGTGGTTCCTTCTAACTCATCCATCATTTGCTCTTTTCTATATTAATTTAGAGACTATCCAGCGTTTGGTACTACATTAAAATGCTACCTTCTCTATGACTTTATATTTTTTAGTTCTGTACTTGTTGATCTTAGTTATAGTTGTTGAGCTGCACCAGTACCATTGTGAAACATCTCGTACCTTGTAAGTATCCAATTGAATATAATTTAATTGAATAAAATAGTTCACGTAATTAAATGAATCTCTTTAATACACATTAAAGTTTGTTTTAAGATTAGTATTAAGGAATAAAAATTTATAATGTGAACTGGTACATAAAATTATAGACCAACCTAGAACCTAATTTTGAATAGTTAGAAAATAGTCCATCACAAAATCAGTAGAGGTGATAATCATGTTTTTTCAAGGACTAAATTGTTTTAGAATTTATGTTCATGCTTTCTTTTCAAAGTCATTTTATATGTGTTTATTAATTAGTTAAGTTTGCAGCTCTACAAATGGTATCATTCATACTATTTGCATTGGATCCCTGCCATATCTCCATCCATAACAGATGGATTCTTTTCTTTCATCCTCATATACATCCTTCAGGAATTGTTACTTTCTGGTAGGCATTAGAAGTAAGAATGTAGAAAGAGGGAGGGTAGAAAAGAAGGAGGGATTGAGTCTATTTTGTTTCCATATTTCTCTTAAGCTTATTGGAGCAGCAAATGGTAAGACAGGAGGTGGTCAGATAGTCTGTCCCATGAAATTCAGAAGCCTTTGGGGAGGAGCTTTGCTTAGACCATATGCCAGAATGACGGTTAAGTTTAGATTTTTGCTGTCACTTCTTGACTTCTGTTACTTTCCCTCATCTTTGATGCTGACTCTGATCTTGGCATTCCCAGCATAATATTTAGACCAGAACAATTTTGCTTACTCTGTGATGTGTGCAAAATAGGTACCCAAGCCACAGTCTGAGTAATGACTTGGCTCAGAAAAGGATGATTGCCACACAGTTGGGAGGGCTTATAGGACAGGTACTTCTCCTGTTCCTTTAAAATAACTTGATTAAGATTGAACCCAGAAAACACTGTGCACACTTACATCTCCATTAGAGGTATTCTTATAAAAATGCCCAGGAAGCAACTAGGAATATTAGTTTGAAGTTCAGGAAAGACTAGAGATGCATTTTTGATACTCATAGGAACTCAAAGCCATTGGTGTTAACAAAATCACCTGGGGAATGGGTATGGAATGAATGGAAGAGAGTTATCCTTTTAACCTTGTGGCCAAATTTTTTGTATCCTTGGCCTTGGAATAGAAGGTTCTTTGGCTAAGCTCCCCTGGGCCCTTGAAGTGGCATGAGAGAAAATTCAGAACTATTTCAGTGACTGCTTCCCGGTTTGTGTCCTCCAGGAGGATGCTGCCTCCTCCTTGGTCTTCATGACTCCACTTTCTCCTCGTTCCTAATCTCTTTACTGGCTAATCTCTTTTCTTTTTGTCTGTCCCCTATAAATGTTTGTGCTTCTTTGGGTCCCCTTTTAGACTTTCTTCTCCATCCTTTCTAGACACATTCTACTGGTGTCCTCATTGACTCCACTGGCTTCATGTTCCTGTGACTACTAAAAGTGCAGCTTGAATCTAAGGTACATAGCTCTTGTTGCTTCCTGGGCATTTGCACCTGCATTATGTCCCATGGACATACTGCCTTGGTCTTTTAATCCATACTTCAAACTCATGTCCAGCACAACATTTAGGATTCCCAACCTCCATTTCAGTCAAACTTCTCTGCCCAAATGTGAACGCCTTCAGTTTTCCCAGTTTTGAGTGCCCCATAGTCCATCCAGTTGACCAAACCAGAAACCCGAGTCTTGTCCTTTCTGCTTTATTTCTTACATCTAATTATGCCACCGTACCAGTGTCTGTACTTCTAAGTCTCAAATGTATTCCCTTGTATCTCTTGGTTCAGGTTGCATAAGCTTTGTTCACTCTCTCTCAGTATTTATCTTCTGGCCTATAATATAAAAATAATTTCCTAATTCTTTTCATGCCTCTAACTGTGCTCCCTTCTCAATCTATCTTCTCCACAAACAAAGTGATCTTCCTAAACTGTAAAGCAACTCAAGGCACACCCTTGCTTTAAATACTTCTGTGGCTCCTATTTTTTGCAGGATGAAGTTCAGACACTGTTGCCCAGTGACAAGGCTCTCCAGCAGCTGAGCTGCCCATCTGTCTTCCACCCACACCCCTGTGACTGAGCTCCAGCTATGCCAAATTGCTTCACTCTGTACTTTCTTATCTCTGCGCCTTTGCACCTGCTGTTCCTTCTGGTTGGAGTGTCTTCTGCATTTGCTTGACTGAATTCCACTGATTCTTTAAGTCTCCTCAAATGCCATCTCTTCTGAAAACTCTTCTTGACTGCTCTGGAAGTTAAGCATTTATATTTTGAATCCTCTGTGGTTGCCTGTTCATACCTTTATTATTACTGTTTATCAAACTGTTTTGCTTATTCATTTTAATGATACATCCCCCAGTACATTATGAGCCCCCTGTTTTAGCACAGTTCATGGTACATAATAAGGACTTAGGAAATATTTTGGATAAATGAATATTATATTTGCAGTGATTTTTCCTGCATAGGACTTTTTCACTTCTCATAATTTCATATTGATGACATCATGTAATACAGATACCTTGATCCTTGTTTGACAGATGAGGAAGTTGAGTCATAGAGGTGATGGAGTATTTGCCTAAGGCCTCACAACCAAGTTAGTAGCAAAGTAGGAATAGATTCCCAAGTTTCCTTTGGATAGTCAGGCCCAGCTTTAAATACAGAATTCTCCTTTTTAGTCACATATTGCCTTGGTCTTTTAAACTATTGCATCAAATTCACTGTGTGTGTGTGTGTGTGTACCACACAGTAATGGGTAAGGAATCCATACCATGAGTGATTCTTAAAATTGGAAGTTAGGTACTCTGTTATTTACAGAAGCAAAATTCTGTACACAAGAGGTTTACACTTTATCCTTAGTGGTAGAACCCATGCCTCTTTTCAGTCACTTCTCTTTCTTAGTATATTTTGGGCAATAATCAGTTCTATAAAATGGAGTTTTACTATTGGATCTGAAGGTTTTTTAATAGGATTTGTTAAGCCATCAGGGCAGTTAATTCTTGGGAAAAGTCTATCCTGTGAGTGGAAAGAACATAATTTCTGAGAAAATTCTCAGTGAAAGGTTCATGAAACAGGACCCAGAAGAGAGATAATCAAATGATAATGTTCTTTCATTGATTACCCCACTATTCCAGATTGCATTACCATTTTTTCCAGTGAGATTTATAGATTCATGAGCATGTACCACTTTTAAATAAAGACATCTAATTAGGCTGAAGGATGGGAACTTCATATGTAAAGATAAGGTGTGTTGAGTGGAGAGAGGGCATTAAGTGTTTGATGGAAGTAAGGTACTGTAAAGCATGTTGGGCCTTGAGAGGACAGCATCCCTAATTGCTGGGAAGGAGACACGGAACTCACATTGGTGTCATTGCAGTATCTTTGACTGGACTCACCTTCTCTGTACATATACATGGATATGATAGAGATAACATAAATTTATATCCATACATATGTATATGTGGTAAAGGCATACTTTAATATTTTTCATGGACAAAAGAAACAGTTTCACCAAACTGTCATTACAGATTAAATAATTTGTCATGAAGTCAACAGAAATCCACAAAACTTAACACCATTTTTGCTTTTGAAATTCAGAAATGTTTTAATTTTAATCACTTGTAAGTTTTATTGAAAAATATTAACCTACACCATCCCACTTCTTTTGGCTTGAAAATAATGCACTTTTCTATCTGCTGTGCCTCAAAAAAAAAAAAAAAAAAAAAAAAAAAAAAAAAAAAAAAGGGATAGAACTCACTGTCTTCTAACTCTATTTAACACTGCTTTAGATTTCCTTTTATATAACAATAACTTGATCCTACTCAAAATACTTGGCACCTTTAGTGACAGAGTGGAATGTAAGAACACTTTAGCAGATCTGAATATGAGTAAACTTCAGTAGTTTTGGAATGAAGAGATAGAATTTTCAGTTCCTTATTCAGAGTTCACAGAAGATAAGAATACCAGGATTAAGACAGTAGACTCCCTTCATTATACAGGGCTGAATAAAGCAATTATCTGTCTATCAAGGCTAGTAAATTGTGCAACAGCATTAAGGAAGGGTGGATGGATAGGTGGATAAATGCTATTCCATTGGAAAAGGGTGCTGATATATGAGGTAATCCTTTGAGTTTAACTTGTAAAAACTGTTTTATTTTGGAGTTTATATCATGTTACCCTTGCAGCTTAGAGAAAAATGATTTTTTTATATCGTTGACTACATTTTTCAGCTCCTTACGCATCTGAATTTTATTAGGGGGTTGTTTCAAAGACATCTCTTGTTTAATCATGTTTAAACAATCTGTTTAAGACCTGTTGTGTAGATATAAACACAATAGTCCTTTAATGTAGTAAAACAGACTTCTGACAGACATAGCACATAACAGACATCCATCCATTATTGCTTAAGCTGCTGTTGCCTCCATGCCTGACCTGTGAGGGTAACCACAGAGCTCAACCGGCAGCATTCACTGGCTAGAAGACACTGACAAGTGCCGTCTGTGCCATATTAATGTCTAGTAATCAGAGAATTGCAGAGCAGCATACAATTGGAGAGGCCTTAGACTAGATTAAAACTAAGTACCTTAAATCTGTTTTAATGGCTGTGTTTACATCTCCTCCTTCTTCATTCCTTTAAAAAAGTAATCAGGTTTCGCAAGCGTTAAGAAAACCACCTCTTCTTGCCAGCTGGAATTGGTCCAGTTTAAGCAAGGAAAATTTCCCCCTTTTTCTCCTGTCTTTTTCTTTTTTTCTTCTCTGTGATCTTCTCTGTCATTCAGCACAGTAAGAACAGGCTGTAGGAGCTGGCTGACTTTTTCCTTGGTTATTACTTTTTAACATTTTCTTCCTGTTACAAAAAATGGGAAAATTGAGAATAATGTTCTGCTGCTGTAGCAGCAAATGTCAAGAGACAGCTCCCTGAACTTTTTAATTACGTCAGTGCTTTTTCTCTCTCATCTCACAAAATATACACTATATACACTCTGTGTGTGTGTCCATAATAATGAGTGGGAAACAGGATTGCATGCTGAGGAAATTGAGCCTGAATCCAGGAATTGCGTGACAGTCTGTTTGTAGGCTAGTTGTCACTGTGCTCTTTGAAGAATAATGCATTCCGTGTTTAACTGTATTATTGGCAAATAAACAGCAATGCTTTTTGTACGACTGTGGAAACTACCATTTCTATTGCTAAGAAGGTTACCATTAAAAATAACTTTACATCTCCCAGTGAGACCTCTATAAGTGCTGGTAACACAAAGAACTGTGGAGAATGTGTAAAAGAAGGCAAAGGAAATGGTTTCAGAACTAAAATACTCAAGTTTTACTAAGTTTTGGGTGTAAAGCATAGACGTACAAAAAGAGATCTTTTTTTTTTCTCAGAAAGTAAAGAGAGGGATGAAGATTTAGATGACACAGGATGGTCATGGGTGTTCAGTTGTAATTGGAGAAAAGATGTGTTATAGTAAACAGAGTCAGAAAGCCTGGGTCATGTAACAAACTCTGAGCTACACTTCTCCACTTTTTCTTAGTTTGTTCTTTTGGTCTCCGTTCTTTAGCTTGTTTCTTCTTTGCTTCTAAGGCAGCTTGGTTTATGAAAAAGAGTACTGGATCAGGTCAGGATCCTGGATTCCATATCACTGTGTATGACTTCAAGCAAGTTGTATTTTTCTGGACATTGATCACTTTTCTAAAATATTCTCTTCTAGCTCTGAAAAGTTCTATTTCATATAATTTTCCTTTGAATGGGAGCAGGGGGGGAAAGAAGTATTCTTTCAAAACAACAGGCAAAATCAAGAGTAGCAGGATTGGTTCGGGTGTGTGGAGCTTGCCTGTAATCCCAGCAACTCTGGAGGCTGAGGCAGAAGGATCGTAGGTTTGAAGCCAACCCCAGCAACTTAGCGAGGATGTAAGCAACCTAGTGAGACCCTGTCTCAAAATAAAATATAAAAAGGGCGGGGTTGTGGCTCAGTGGTAGAGCACTCGCCTAGCACGTGTGAGGCACTGAGGTTGATCCTCAGCACCACATAAAAATAAATAAATATAATAAAAGTATTATGTCCATCTACAACTACAACAATGTTTGGGGCAGGGGAAAGGGGGCCGAGATGTGGCTGTCCAGATGTGGCTATCCACATGGATAAGGGTGGTTAAGTGCCCTTGGGTTCAATCCCTGGTATTAAAAAAAAAAAAAAAAAAGCAGGATTGGAACAAGAAAGTATCGGAGAATTGGGATGAGGAGGCATAGTAAGTTAGAGATGTGTTTAGAATGTGGGAGAGGGGCTGTGGTAAAGCCAACCACACTCCCTGTTGACTCTTTTTTTCCCTGCCTGCACAGTGTCACTGACATCTCCTCTTGTATATTTTCATTTGGTCTTTCTTTAAATTTTTTAAAAAATATTTTTTAGTTGTCGTTGGATATTTATTTTATTTATTTATATGTGGTGCTGAGGATCAAACCCAGTGCCTCACACATTCTAGGCAAGTGCTCTACCACTAAGCCAAACCCCAGCCCCCTAGTCTTTTGAAAATTATTTTTTCTTTTTAACCTCCTATGAATTTCTTTTTCTCTAGGTGTCTCAAAACTTTTGGGTTCATTATTTGAAGTAAAAGAATTATGCTCTAAGCATGTTTTTGAGAATTCGTTCTCTGATGTGTGGCTGATACTACACTATCCAAATAATTCTGTCCTTTCTTCTAGGTACTTTATGCTTAGATTATTGTGATTTACCACAATCTGAAAGCTAAAAGTTATAAAGGAATTGGCACTTACATACATCAAATTCATACTTCATAATACTTTCATTTGCATTTTATTGAAAGATTTTGAATTCTTCAAATTTAGAAGCCTAAATTTTGAAATGGGCAGGCCTTCAATTCTCTCTGTCACACATCTAATTATACTTAAAAAAATGACTACATGTGAGATTGAGAGAGTGAACTTTTTTGTCACTAATCTAAACTGGTGCCTTTTAATATTAAAAGAAAGCAAATTCGACTTTTAACTTTTTTTTTTTTTATGAACTGGAGTTCCTAGAATATTTCTATGGAGTCTATGGCTTAACTATGTAATTATGTCTCTTGAGTAGATTATATTTTTCTTTCCATAATTATGTTTTACCCAAGAGACTGGAAAGGCTTCAGACCTCTTTGGATAAAATTGTGCTTCCTCTTTTCTCTCTTGATAAACTCTGAATCCTACATGCCTCACTGTTCAAGGGCTGAAAGGGAGCTTTTGAAGATATGTGGTAGTGATTATGATTTTTTTCCTTTAGAAATTGGTTTATATATTAAGAGGGGCCCTTAGAGAGAAGCTCATTTTAGAAATGCCATCAGAGAAGAATCTCCTGGAAAGAGATTTGTTTATGATCTGTGGTCCTCTGTCTGAAGCCACACACTAACATTGCTCTAGGGCTGTCTCCTCTCATGAGCTGTCCTGTGTCATATTGCATAGTTGTTAATTTTCAGAGGCTCAGAGGGGCTGAGGCTTTAAACTTGAAGATAGTTTTTTAGTCTGTTTCATTATTTTAGTCCAGAAATAGTTCTTGACCTGAACCAGACAGTATACTCTTAGGAAAAAAGATGACTCAGCAGCCTTTCCCAGCAAAGATTATAGACTCATCAGTTTTACTGTGGTAAATGTTTCCCAATAGCCAACTTTTCCCCTGCCCCTTCTCTGTGTTTCTTACTGGACAAAAGGAGAGGTAATTTTAAGTTTATCCATGTTCATGTTTATTAATTCAACAAGCATTTGTTTTGTTTCTTTTTGTAGCTAGGCTCCAAGATTGTGTTAGAAATAGAATATGACACATCCCTGAAGGGTTTATAGTCAAGTATAGAAAGTCTAGAATAATAGGGTTTGAAATTTTGTGTAAATATTTTATGTCAATTGATAGTAAGTTAATGCTTACTGAATGCCTATCACACCTAGGTGTAATCAAGAGTTATGGACAAAAACCAGTTGCAGCTGCTCTTACCTTGCTATGACAGAAACCAGAGGACTACTGAGGCCCTAGACATAGAAAATACCAGAAGGAAGGGATTTTGATAAATGCAGTAGGTGGGGAAAGGGTGTTCCAGGTTGAGGGGACAATTTGGGCAAAGGCACCAGGTCTCTGAAATGCTGTGGATAGGCCAGTGTGAGCACAGCACAGACTGGGAGCACCTGAGTGGTAGTCATTGGAAATGAGCATGCAACACATGCTGGGAACATACTTTCTGGGTTCTTGTTTCCTGAGCTCAAGGGTCTGTATTTAATTTAACAGTCACTAAATGGATTTGAGCAGGTAAGTAAAATGAATCTTAGTATTGGGGTGCAGAAATAACTTTATGGAATAAACAACATTATGGAAACAAACCATTTTTGTTTGTAAGCCTCAGAGTTCCATTAAACACCTTCCTGTGGTCATATGACTAGTTTGTCGTTCCCAATATGTGAGACTGCTCCTCTGGTGTGTGAGCTATAGGCTAGAGCCTAGGATAGCTCCAGTGGGAATGGAAAGCAGGGGTCCCTTCCTATGGGCAGTGTAGGGATGGGCTTGAGTGGATTATGTGGACTAGGAAAGGAGATGGAAAAGATATGCCTAAGCTAGATTTTGGATCTGGCGGGGGTCCTGGAAAATGGTGATATTCATGAAAGTAAGGAAATCAGAGGAGAAGCTGCTTAGGACTATTTGATATTGGTGGAGGGGCAAGGGTCTAAACTGAACATTACAAGAGTATAGGTCTTTGATTTCTAGATATTCACAAATCACCAGTAAAATGTAATCATCTGAATGTAAACAGGATAATTTCAATTTCCTCATTAGTATTTTCATTTTCATACATGTATAGGGATGGAGAAAATCAGGATTTTAAAATCTCAAGCCTCAGTAGTTATGAAGTGTTTGGGTCAGAGCTTTACATGGCTTTCCTCAGAACTTACCTGAGTCTGTGTAATTGTCCCTGTCATATTGCTTTTGCTAGAGACAGTCAACTGAAATGCCCAAGATACACCAAGTCTCCTCTTCAGTAGTAGAATTCCAAAAAACATTATTTGAAATTGCAGTTCATGGGAGTGCAAATAATAGAAACACAATAATAAACATTGTGAGACAAGATGACGCAAAACATACATAAATTTAAAATTAGTGAGCCTGTTCCCTAATCTTCCCCTACAAACACACTCCTTGGTCTTCTTTCAAGAAAGAGAGATTAAAGGTGAAGGGCCTCATTATTTATTTATTTTCCAGAACTACTCTGGAATAGCAATTTTGTTGACATAACAAATTTAATGTGAAAAATGGTACTTTTTTTTTTTTTGCGATGCTGGGGATCAAACCCAGGGCCTTGTGCTTGCAAGGCAAGCACTCTACCGACTGAGCTATCTCCCCAGCCCAAAAAATGGTACTTCTAATTCAAGTCCTCTCCTTTCTTCCTTTTACTGTGAGGATTACTGTCATTTGTCTAAAAGAGGACAATATTCATTCATTTATTGTATAAACATTCTTAAATTGTTATATCCTGTGGCTTGAGCCCAAGAGCTTGCACCAGATCTTATTCTATCACATTCTTGGTGACAGCAAAATTAACTAATGTCTCCTCAGTTACTTCTTTTCTCCAGGGAAGCCTGGATGCATGGCAGAGTAGGTTCATGGGCTGCCAAATATTGGTTTACAGTTTAGGAGATCTATCTTTAAATAGAAATGGAAGATTCTCATATATATTGCATAGCTTTAAAGAATTAATGTGTAGGCTTGAGGAATTAAGTGATTTGAAGAATGGTGTGCTTGTTTAGATTAATATCACATATATGTTTAGCATCATCTTGTCATAAGATATTTATTATCATGTTTCTGTCATGTGCACTCCAGCTAGCTTTCTTCCTTCCTTCTTTGCTTATCAGAGTCCTACTCAGCCTTCAAGGACAGTCATAATGGTCTCATCAGTGAAGGCTTCATTTTTCCTTTTAGTCAAAGTCAGTTGCTCCCCTGTACTTCCTATAGCAGTTTATTATTCTTAATTTTTTATTATGAAAAATTTCAAACATGCATGATAATACATATTTTTAATACAATCATATCTACCCACCACCTGTTTTTTTTTTTTTTTTTTACCACATTTGCTTCATCTATTATTTGTCAAAAAATCTTAAAGCAAATACCAGACATCATGGCATTTAAACCCTAAATATTAAATAAAAAACAAAACAAACAAACCCTAAATATATGGTAGTCCTTCTAAAAACTAAGGACATTTCTTAGAAAATCACAAAATCACCACTTTATTAATATTCTAAAGTACTCCATTATCAGATTTACTCAGTTGATCTCCAAGCATAGCATTTTAGTTATTGCCCTCATCACAACCTTTCTTTGGTTATATTTAATGACTTGCCTTTCTTCTCCACAAGATTGTAAACTCCTTGAAGGCAAGGACATTATCTTATGTATTTTTCTGTCTCTTTGTCTTTACAATTCCCACTGAGACTTGCATGAAGTGGGTATCTAACAAACTCTAACCAGCCAGACTAACAGACCCTTATGTGGACATGGTACTGAAGGCATTGATGCTTGATTGCAGATCTTCCTTTAACTTTAGTTATTTTATTTAAAGATAACTTCATGATACCAAATATAAAAGTAGATGCCTCATAAAGGAAGTGAGTGTTTCAAATCAATTTAAAATGCTACTGTAAAGGACACTGCCAAATATCATGCCCAAACGATGAGCAGGATAACTCTGCTGTGCCATGTTAGGATGGACCAGATGTTGCATAGTGCATTCTTCATAAAGAAGCACTTTGTTTTGCTTTTTGTAAGCACATCTTGCCATCCTTTAGGAAGAGCGCGCTACCTGATACAGTGCATCCTACTGTGGATATAGTGTGTGGACTGTGAGCTTCTGGCTGGGGCAGGCACACTTTAGAGTTGTTAAGCACTTCTCAATCAACTTTTATAAAAATGGGCAAAATGGGTCACAGCACAGAAGCAAGTTTATTTTTTATAATTCATACAGCTGACTTTTTAGAGTCTTCACTCTAACTGAAGACTCTAGAGTTTCAGATGTGTGATTTTTTTGAAAGCAGAGTTATAATGGCAGTATTTCTGACTTTCATTGTGGGTAGGAATAAATGGGATGATTAGTTAGACTACTGCTTAGTGACTAACAGATACTTATGTGTCTTTGCTTTAAGGATGTGTGAATGCTGTGACCTTTTGGTCATGCATTCTTCTTGTGCCCCTGAATTTATTGCAACAAAGGTCATATTCAGCCAAACACAGTCAACTTTTTGAAAGAAATCATTTTGAAAACTACTTTTTTCTTTTTCATTTTAAATTCATTTTTGGTCATGATTTCCCCTGAATGACTTCTGTTGCTCTGTTATGTTCTAAATTAAGCTGGATGGCAATGAAGGAAAGAGCACTGGACTAGCAATCAGGAAACCTGGGTTCTAGTCCTGCCACTAACTATGGGACTTTGATCAAATCATATCCCTTCTCAGGAACTCGAGGTTCTCATCTGTAGAAGTAATACATTGCTCTAAGATTTAGAATCTAAATTATATCCATTGCCTCTTTAATTTTTCCGTTTCTAAATTACTTTCAACAATGTTTAAGAATTATAGTGAGATAAAATGTTTTTCAGGAAGCAAGCAAGCTCTCACTTAAGGAATGTCCTTCAGTATAATTTCATAGGAAGCACCAGTAGGGGCTTGTTTCTAAAGAAAGATTTTGATCACTGATTTCACTAGATTGGCAAACAAGAAGAGTATTTTGGGTTAGTATTGTAATAGGATAACCTGGACCAGAGAGTTTTCTTTCAATCAAGACATTTATCTAAAAGAAAATATTCATTCATTTATTGTATAAACATTTATTGAGTACCTACTATCTGGCAGGCACTGAATTAGATTGTGAGAATACAGCTGTATACCAGAAAGAACACTCATTCTCATGATACAGTCTTTCAGGAGACATGAATACACAAGATAATTACAGATTTTGTAACTGCTATAAAGGAAATAAAGAGAGGGTATGCTTAAGAGGGTGAGAAACTACTTTGGTTATGGTAGGCAGACCTGGTCTCTCAAAAGAAGTGTTTTTTTTTTTTTAACATTTTTTAATTGTAGATGGACACAATACCTTTATTTTATTTGTTTATTTTTTAAATTTGGTGCTGAGGATCAAACCTGGTGCCTTACATGTGCTAGGCAAGCGCTCTACCACTGAGCCACAACCCCAGCCCCAGGAAGTGGTGTTTATCCTTGGTATGATGAGAAGGATGAGCCATACAAAGAATCAAGGGGAGAGCATTTCAGAGATAGAGAAATGTCCTGGGATAGGAAACTATAAAGGAGACAAAGTCAGATGCCCAGAGAGAGATTATAGGGTTTTGGACTGGGTTTGTGCCAGTAGAAAAGCAAAGAACAGAATAGATTTAAGATGTAGTATTGAGATGGAGACAACAGGCCTTGGTAATGGATTGAATGTGGGGAGTGGGAAATAAAGACAAATCAAGGAAAATGTCTAGGTTTTTGGCTTAAAGCAATTAAGTGGCTAATGCCATTTATTGATATGGGCGACTGTTAAGAAGTAATAAAGTTATTCTGGAAAGAGAATCAAGAATTCTATTTTGAGTGTGCAGTATTTGCAGTATCTTCTAGACATTTCAGGAGGAGCCGTCAAGTAGGCAGTGGGACACACAAACCTGGAACTCAGGGCAGAGGCACTTGTGTTGGGACTAAGACCATCTTGGGCAGTAATTCCCAACCCTGGACATTTCATTTGGTGAGCTTTTAAAACACAATTTTTCCTTATGGCCCACCCCAGAAATTCTTATGTATTGATCTGATATGGAATCTGGACAGCCACTTGTTCCAAAAACCCTGTAGGGGAATTTTATTATTCACAGGCTGAAAAGGACCACTGCTTTAGGGAGGAAGTTCAATCAGTGAAGAGGATCCAGGACTGAACTTTTACATAAAGAGTTCAATTATAACCCAAAAGAATCTTCTATTCTTTATAGTGTCCTCCTGCTTGGAAGAGCTCCTCTTTGGCCCTTTGGATGAGGTTTAGTCTTCCCTGCAACATGGCAGAATGCTCTGTCCTTGATCCAAGTTAATGTGTCCTTTGTCTCCCAAGTTCTCAATTTCTGAAAGGTTTGCTTGGTGCTAAAGGTTTAAGTACATCCTCTTTCAGTCTGTCATTTGAGTATACCCTGATGTGGTTTGGTGGTACATGGCTGAAAGATAAAGAACCTTTTTCTTTTTTCTTTTCATTGTACTGTAAGAATTTTGTTGTGGTTGTGTTGGTTGCTATGAAGGGCAGATATCTACAAGGAAAACTATATGTTTGTGTGTGTGTGTGTGTGTGTGTGTGTGTGTGTGTATCCCCAGATAGATGTTCTCTGAACTATTCTAGGTTTTCTGTAGATATTTGGTAGCTCTCTTTGAGGATAATTTATAAAAGATCATTGGAAGCTTTTAAAATTTCATCTGCCTTTTATTTTTCACACTTATACCAGTGCTATTCCAAGTCTGTTGTTCTTACCTACAACTTTCTTTACTCCCTAAAGCAGTAGACTAAAATGTACAACCACATCCAGACCCTGAGCTCACATCTCATACAGTCTCCATGAAAACTTAATGAAAAGGCTGTATAAAGCAGAGGCAAAGTTTATTAAATTTTCTTATGACCCATGCCCCACATAAAGTTCCAGTGTATAAAGGAACCATGCAAGATCATGTAGCTCAGCCTTTAACCTTGAGGGAATCTTCCAAAAAATATGACCTATTAAAAAATAGCTTCCAGGGACAATTCCACAACCTTTCTTGTTAATGTTTACAGTTGCATTAGTACCACACCAACGTGAGAGAGAGAGAGTGTGTGTGTGTAAGAATCAGACTTGGTGGATTTGTGATGAATACTATGTAAATTGCTAATTGTGAAAATAGTTAGACCCAGTAAGATGTATTGATAGAAGTTTGGTGAGTTGGACTACAGCTATTTGTTTAGGGTAATGAAGGAGTTATTAAGTTTGTTATTGAATCCTTGCTACTGTCTCTGCTTATGTTGAAAACCAGCCTTAATGCCTCATTAGGCTTAGTCTCAGGTGTCTCACTGTATGATCTAGATAATATTTAGTCCTCTTTAGCAACTGGGAGAGGAAGGTAGCATTCCAGTGACCTCACATTGTGCCTCATGATGAGTGGAAAGCTCAGTCAACTTGGACAGAACCGTGTTCTTTCCAAACTGAGCTAGTCAATAGCTGAAGACCACAAGCTAGTTGACCTACCTCTGCAGACCTCTTAATGTGTAAACACTTCATCTGTAAACATATTACTAGCAGGGGTCTAGGAATTATTTGGGGTCACCTCTAAAAGTTCTGTAGAGTCTAAAATCTATTTGTAATCTGTAGGGAAAAAAACCCATAAATGATGGGAAAAACAACGATTAGCAAACAGTTCATTCCCCTAGTTTTTCACAGTCATTTTTTTCGAGGTCTAGTCCCTCTGTTATAGCAGATGCCCAAGACTTGCACTGGCAGGAAATAGGGTGGTGGGTGCATTTCAGTTAATGGGCCTCGTTGAAACATGTTTGGCTGGGGAGACAGCTACACTCATGTTACTGAGCCTTGGCTTCCTGTCTGTTTTCTTTGGGCTGGGTAGGCAATGAAAAAGGAGACAGGAAAATACATTTTGGGGCAAATAAAATAAGGAATTTGTCTTATGAAGACAGCTTATAGTTGGGAAATTCTAATGTTCAACTTAACTCTATCCTGATAGATTCTTCTTGTCCTTTGTTAAGTGGGAGGCTGAAGTATTTGCACTCCCCATAGAGCAGTGAAATAGTGAAGAACTCCCATGCTCCAAGTAATTTTAACAGTACTCTTTCAAGACTTTTTGCTTTTAGGGGTAATAATCCTAATTCCCTTAGTTTTTCTTCAAAGTGCAAATTCTTAATCCAATCATCATCTCAGCAGTTCTTCCTTGAATTAACTTCAGTCACCAAAACATTTTTTAGGAAAATGACAGGGCAGTATATTAGAGCCTTATGGTTCAGAATGTGGAGAAGGGACCCACAGCGTGTGTGCACGTTAGACCCTGCACTCATTCTGCAGCACCACTCTGCAGGTATACTGCACTAGGTCACAGCCAGATTCTGATGCTTTTCTGTTATATTTGTGCCTAGCCTCTGCTAGACTTCTTTAAGAATGATTTGATGATTTTTAAGAAGTCTTAGTACCTTGAGTATGTTTTAATTTGCAGATTTCTTCAATATCCAGAATTTCCTTAGGTTTTAGACTTGAATAAACTAGAAGAGAAAAAGTTGTTTTTAAAAACTAATGAATTGTCACATTCATATATTTAGTCAAAGAGTATTTTTCAGTTCCTTTTATAAAACCACAATATTAGATTTAAAATAAAAAAAATTCTCTGTGACTTAACAGAGTTTGTTCTATGCTTTTGGGCTTTGGCATATCACAAAATATCTAGATTGATTTTGAGAATTTGAGTTTCCTTCCTTACATTTTTTTTCTTTCTTTCTTCCCCCACCCCTCTTTTAAAAGGATTGTAGGTTTGAGTTTTAATTTTTCAGAACAGGATCTCAGCAACGGGTAGTTGTAATACAGAAAAGAAAAAAAGTCATTATGGTCTTTAGGAACATTTCTCTTTGAAACATATGTTTGCCTCTGCTTCTGCCCAAGCTTTGAGACAGTATGTCTAACATGCATGGACTCTTGAGTTTTCAAATGAGATTTCCTTCATCATGAAACAAGGAAGCACCCCAGTGCACAACCACTTTTCCCATCTTTTCACTAAGAGGCTAGAGGAGGCATCCAGAGAGCCTCCAATCCAAGTTGCCCTCTGGGACGCTCAGCTCTCCTTTTATAGAACAGAACTAGAAATGCTTGCCACCAGATAATGCTTAAAAAGCAATTTGAAAAGGAAGGCATTATATATACACATCATTATAAATATCTATATTGATAATTCCTTGGCTTAAACCACCCAGTATGTATGTTCACATATCTATTTAGCATGATCAATTGTTCAGCTAATTAATATGCTTTTATTTTATGATTTGCTGTTTCCAGGGCACAGACAGAAGCTTGATGACTCTAAACCTAGTTTGTTCTCTGACCGCCTCAGTGATTTAGGGCGCATTCCTCATCCCAGTATGAGAGTAGGTGTCCCGCCTCAGAACCCACGGCCCTCCCTGAACTCTGCACCAAGTCCTTTTAATCCACAAGGACAGAGTCAGATTACAGGTAAGACAGACTCATAGGTTTCACTTGCAGACTCTGGCAGGCTGGGGGTGAGGGGCTACCAGATGAGATGTGTTCACTTCAAAACTCTTGGAGCTGTGAAATGGCTTATTATGGAAGAATTGAGACTTGAAGATACTGACTTCTTTTTTTATTAAGGGAATTCTGATATTTAGTAAAATTTGGGATAAAATTTTTTGGGAAATTTCTTCTAATGCTGTACTCTGAAGCAGTGTCAGTCTACACATTGGTGGGATGGTTCTAACTGCGCTCTTTGGGAAAATGTTTGTTGTAAGTTTCTGTTTTGTATTCAGGTGGTGCAGGGGATAACATCACACCTTCACTATTAGAAAATTAGTATTACCTACTCAGATCTGGGCTTAAATTTCTTACATGTACAACTGTTTCATTAAGTTTGCTTGAAGATTGCTCAGGGCTAACAGGAAGCTTTAATTGGTAGCTGTAAGGCAAGCTTATCAGGCAGACAGAATTCTCTTTTGGTTTACATTTACCTCTAGCTCCTCATATGATGTTTGTCCTTTTACATTCTAGTAAGCTGCTTACTTTACCTTTCTTCTTAAAAATAAACATCAGCATTACATTGCAGGCTAGTTATTCACATTTGGTGCATTAAGATCCCCAACTGTTTTTTTTCCTGCCTTATTTGTGCAAAAACATATTATTTTAGGATTGATTTGATCGCTTTTAGATCATGGTGACAAGATAGTGTATTAATCATAGATTTTTAATTTGGAGATCAAAAGTATCAAGAGCTGAAGGGAACTCTAGATGTCATCTAGTTACTATTGTTAGCAGAGGTGGACTAGAATAGAAGGAAAGAAAGTAAAACAAAATGTGTAATAAACTCTCAACACATCTTTTTTTAACAGTTAAATTTTTGTCTGTAGTAGCTAGATTTGAGGGTCCTTAGTGGTCTCAAAATACAATTGTTTATAAATGAAATGACCTACCTTTCCTGATCTCTGTCCATACTATGTAAAGGTATTCTTTGATATTTACTTAGAGTAGATTTCACATTCTGTGAGTTTGTTTATTAGTCTGAATATATGTGTTTGCTTGAATATATTATATATGATATATATAAATAATCTATGTACCTATAAAATGATATAGAATTGTGACAATAAAAGAAGAGAGCCAGGAACCTTATGTTAAGGAAGAACATTAGAGCTGTGTGAAATATGGCATTTTTAAACACTGATATGTAGGACTCAAAAGGTTAACATATTCTCTAGACATGTGTCCTTGACAAGAATGTAAGGATGAAATTCACACTAACTTGTAAATTTGAAGCATGTAGCTTTAGGTACCCACTGCATTTAAAGTATGGACTTTAGCTTTTTGATTATGGCTCATAATAGGTGTCCTTTTGTCCTTATAGTAATCCTTAGATTCCATGAGTATGCATGAGTGAGTGTGTGTGTGTGTGTGTGTGTGTGTATGTGTGTGTGTGTGTGTGTGTGTGTGCGTGTAGTGTGGGGGTTGGTTATACACACACGTTCTATGATCTGATAAACACTGAGTTCGTTAAATGTTTGATTTCTATGTTCTGGTCTCTTAAGTGATTGATAATTGTTTTGTTGACTGATGCTTTTAAAATGGCCTTTGAAATCTGCCTAGTGCTACATTCACTTAAGATACTTCTTTCTAGGCTTTGTCCTTACATCTAAAGACAAGATCATAAAACAGTCCCAGAGGACATTTTAGAAGCTTAAGGTGCTTTAGATATCATTCAGCCAAAGGATGGAAAAGTTGTGGAGAGGATCTACATTTTAGCAGCATCCCTATACACCAGAGGCAGGATCAGAGTGAGGCTCTGAGAAGGTGGGGGCAGGTCGATGCCAGAAGAGCATCTTGCAGCTCAGGAGCTCGGCCACCTCTGCAGGCCTGGCCCACCTCTGGCTGTCAGTTTCTCTTCACCCTCCTTCCTCCTGAGAGACTCAGGAAGGTTGAGTTTTTTGTCTGCAGTTGTATAGTAAGTTAGTAGCTGAGTAGTGAGTATATTCATTGGATATATTTCTAAAAATAAATTTATAGCTGGTTATGGTGACACACACCTGGCGACTCAGGAAGCTGAAGCAGGAGGATCACAGTTTGAGGTCAGTTTCAACAACTTAGTGAGACCCTATTTCAAAATTAAATAAAAAGGGGTGTGACTCTTTGGTAGAGGGTCTCTGGGTTCAATCCCTAGTACTACAAGAATAAGTAAACAAATAAAATGAAAATATAAAACAAGTTTATTTATAGGGACCAATAACTTTTTGGAAGTTCTATAAGAGTATTAGCTCTTCAGCTGGGTGTGGTGGTATACTCTTATAATCCCAGTGAACTGGGAAATGGAGGCAGGAGGATCATGAGTTCAAAGCCAGCCTCAGCAACTTAGCGAGGCCCTCAGCAACTTAGAGAGGACCTGTCTCTAAATAAAATATAAAAAAGGCTTGGGGATGTGACTGAGTAGTTAAGCACCCTTGGGTGCAATCCTTGGTACTGAAAAAAAAGTGCTACCTCTTCATTTGGGATTATAGTTCTTTGAACTGATTTATAGATTATTCATGGTTCTTGTCTTCCTCTTCCTCATTATTCTTATTTGCAAGGTATTAGACCCAACAACTTTTCTCAAACTTTCCGAATTTGCAGATGTACAAATACATACTTGCCACGTACCTGCTCTTGGTCATGTGAACTTTCTTTAAATGTTCTAATGTTGTTAGAGAGATATAAGGTACCTGTCCTTAACCAAGGATGGACAGAGTTCTTCTGGAATCCAAATTACCTGGAAAACCCAGGAATAGCAGTATCATCAAAGTTAATTGAATAAGTTTAATTTTTTAATGTTTGGATTTATTCCCTGTATATTTAATAAGTATGACCTAGAGCCAACAGATATAGAGAATAGGATCTTAGGTAGTGTGGGAGGCAGGGGAGAAAAGTGATGTCCCTGAGTTAGTCTAGGTCTTTCCCACTCTTGAACCACATACCCTTGACCCAGCCTAAAGTACTGTTGTTTCTTGAGCACACCTTCTTCACTTTGTTCATCTATAGTATGTCACGCTATTTCATTCATCCTTCAAGGTCACTATACTGTCTTCAGGAAAGAATCCTGGAATCATTTTCCAAAGGCTGTCTATCCATCTCTTAGGAAAAGGTTGAGAATGCCTTATTTTACAGCTTCTGCATATTTGCCTTTTCTATCCTGCTAGATTGTAAATTCTCTGAGGGATTTTTATAGGGATCTATTTTCTTTTGTGCCTAGCACAGTACAATGTTTCATTAAATGTTGAATTAATGAAAATTTGTCTGAGAAGAAATCAGTGCAGGAAGGGCTGGGATATCATGCCTTTCTTATTAGCATTAACTGTTCTATTTTCTTATCCCAGAGTACCATTGTTACCTGGTGATGAATAATAGCAGAAATCACATTCCAGTGTAACAGTATGTAGTTAAACCATTTGGGCTTACCCTAGTTTTGGATCTACGTAATTGCATGATTAAGTTTACATTCCTAAAACTTGTTTATACTGCATCTTGTGATTTCTTTGCAGTATGCCACAAGGCCACATCTGATTCTAGTTTATGCCATCCTTTGCAAAGATGTTTGAAACAGGATCATTACTTCTCATTGGCTTGGCACTTTTGTTATCTCCAGGTCTTATCTCAAAACTCAAGATAATAGTCATGGTTTTATAGTTATCACTAGTTCTTTGATTTGCCAACATAAAAGTCAGAAGACTTCAGAATCTCGGAAGAGCAAAAAGAAATTAGAGAAAGTTATAAGTATTTAGTGTTTCATAATTAGTCTTCTTGAATGCCTCCTGCAATTCTTAGGGCCAAAGTTCTAGCCAAGGTGGGGTGCTGCCTTCTCTGCATGACCAATTTAGTGGTGTCATCTTTAGAAGTCTTTGATGGCTGATGTTGCACCTGAGAACCCAGGGTCTCCCCGCAGCTTCCTGAGGAAGTTGCTTCCTCTGTACCTCTTTTTATCATTCAGATAACTGCTGCCTATCTCCAGGCATCAGGAAATACCTAGTCTGCAACAAATGTCTACCTCTGATTCAGAACAATGGTGTGATGGCAATAGAGTAAGGATGCTATGTTAGGAGGTATCTTTCAAGAGAATTACTGTTTTAAACAGTGCATTCTGGATGGGCCACATATAACTAAAAATAGTTCTGCTGATTTAGGCATTTGGGTCTAATAGGTTGGAACATTAATCTTATCTTTAGGGTGGGACATGTGCTGCTATTATTTTAATTATTCATTCAGAAAATGTTTATTGATGCTTACTGTTTGTCAGGCATCAATATAAGTGAACAAGATAGAAATAATATTTGTTCATAAGGAACTTATTTTTAGTGATAGATATAGTCAGCAAATGGATAAATAAATGTACATACAAGATTATTTCTAATAAGTGCTGTGAGAAAATGAAATGAGGTAATTGATAGGAAACAAGTGAGGGAGGGAAGGAGGTTGGTTGGAAAGTTGGGAATGGACTTTGAAGACTTTTGAAGATCTGTAAGGTGGAAACTCATGCAAAGAGAATAATACAGAAAGTTAGGCAGGGGCTAGGTTATGGAAAGTCTTGAAGGTCACGATAAGGAGCTTTTGTTTGCAGTGGGGTGCTGTTGAAGAATGAAATAAGAGAAGGACATTATCTAATAATTTACATGTTTAAAGTCTGTTTGGATGCTGTGTGAAGAATGGATCATAAGGGGGCAAAGATACAAGCACAGTTATGTTCAGGAAACTGTCCATTCCATCTTGCTGATGACCAGGGAAAGTAAGACTTGATGGTTTTTTACCTGGGCAACTGGAGGATGGCAGTGCCATTTACTTACATGGGTAAGATTCAAAGAAAATGAGGCTGGGGTTGGGGTGGGAAGTTCAGAGAAGCAGTCAGGTGGAAAAAAGAAGAGGAAGCTATAAAGGAGACATTCTCACCTCTACAGCAGCTCCTAAGACTCCCCTTACAACCATTCAAGGTTTTTCCCTCACTTGATACTTTCTGGATTGCAGGATTCCTTTCTTCTTTAAAAGATTTCTCTTTATTCTTGGTTTTTTTTTTTTTTTTTTTGAGCATTCATTGAAAATGACTTTGCCCATATGTGAATATTGGAAGGAAGTACATAGAACAGTTTTTTGTTTTTTGTTTTTGTTTTTGGCTCAGACCTCCATTTTCAGTGGTCCTTCAGCCAGGAGTAGATTCTTGACACTTCTGTATTTGCTGCTAGATATTCCATCATGTTATTTCTGGTGACTTTCTCCTTTTGTAGTGTATAAGCAAGCCATTTGCAATTTCACCTGCTGTCTCTTTTGGACTTTTATTTAATGTGTCATTGTATTCATGCTTTTCTTTCATTGTGGACATCCTTTCTTGTATTGTTTTTCCAAATGCATTTCTATTCTTTCTTGACAACTGGGATGAAATGCTGCCCTTTCTTATGACCTATTCAAGCTGAGTCAGGCTCCCATAGCACCTTGTGCAAACCCTCTATTATATCATGTTCCACATAGTGACAGTTACTTGATTGCATGTCTGTTGCTTCCAGCAGACTTTGAACTTTTTAAAGTCTGGGGACATGTTTTTATCTCTGTGTCTTCATTGTCTTAAATAGTACCTGCTGCTTGATGACTTTGGTTGGCTGATGAACAACTAGGTCATTGACTTCTTCAGGAACTCACTATTGTTCTAGCCCTAGTATTTTTATAGTTTATAATAATTTTATTGAATTACTATTAGCAATCATTTATTAAATGCTTATCACATGTCAGGCTTTGTTCTAATGAGTTTAACTCATTATTCCTCACAATAACTGTGAGATGGGTAGCATTGTTGTGGAAACTGAGGGCCAGAGAATTAAAATAACTCATCTAAGATGCCACTTACGTTTAGTAAGTGGTAAATTTAGAAATTAAAGCCAGAGCTATGTAACTCCAGGGCCCTGCTCTTAATGACTGTGTACTCTTGGGAGGCTGATGTACTTTCATCATGACTCAGTTTCCTTCCATTTCTGTATCTGACAACTTTCATTTAAACAGCTCTTTACCACTTACAAACTAGTTTTACTTAAGTTCTTGTTAAATCCTTAAAACAATTCTGAAAATATGTATTTTATAGATGGAACAAATTGATTCTTGGAAAAAGGACATGCTGAAGTCTACCTCAACTCTTATAATTGACTGTGAGCTCCAAATTCTTAGCAGGCAGTCACCTTTATCACCATCACATTGGGCATGTTGCTGACAATTCAAGTGACGTGTATCCTAAAGAAATATATTATTTTTCTTCTCTCCCTTGGATATTCTTTAGGATTCTCAGAGATGATATTTTCCTAAAAGGAAAGTGATAAAAGTATTATTAAATTATACTTTAAAATGCAACAGAATAGCACATGATTAAATTATAATTATATAAGGCATTTATTCAAGGAAATATTTCTAGGAATAACTTTAACAAAAACTTTTCAGATATCCTGAAAATGAAAATTGTATTTGCAGTTACCTTGACTGAAGTGAAATAGTTTACCCCCAGCTTCAGTACTATTCTGTGCCCATACTCCTTTAATAGTGAAATGGCTCTCAAGTCAGTTAGGCCAGTGGGATCAGCCTGTGTATGTTTGACTGTCGTAGGCCTGAGTCCACTGTGCTTATCCTGAAGGATTTACCAGTGTAACCCTCTTAGAAATAGGAATGCACAATTGAGTAGTGTGTCTCAAATTACCATTCTCTTCAAGTGCTGAGTGACCGCCTGATTCTGTAATGTGAAACAAGTTGGGAGCTGAAGTGGGCATGGGTGGTGGTGGCTGTGAGTGTGAGGGAGCAGGAACCCACTAGAGGCTTAGGAACTGTTGGTGAGAAGGAAGAAGACTGTGGGCTCTCTGAAGTGTAGGGATGTGAAACTCAGCCTCACAGTCACTGTGGGCAACTTGTGTCCTAAGTAGCTGGAGTCACCACACTCAAAGACATGCTGTTGGAAGTACTTCTCTCTAGTTTGATGGTACTGTGTTTGAACTTCAGAAGTTACTGGAAATCCTGTCCTGTCTTCTTCCTTTGAGATTCTTTGGGTGGGCTAGCTGGATAAATACTCAGCTGCCATGCATATGTAGGAAATCTCTTTAGAGGAAGTTGCTGATCACAATCCTTATTTATTTATTTTTTTTAAAGCACAAATCCTGTGTGTAAACACTATTTCTCATCTGTTTAGCTTTGGCAGTCATTTTCTGAGGAAGAGTAGAATTTAGGTGCAGCTCATGCTGGCTTCATAGAATGATGCTCCACAGGACCCTGTGAAGGGCTGGTGGTCAGCAGGTCGTTTTGTTGCTTAGCTTGCTAGCAGTATCACAGATTAACTTCTTAAAAGTGCTCTTGTTTCAATTTCTGTCAGTTGGAATTTCCTTATTAACTGAAGATATTTTGGCTTTGTCATTCTTTTAGAAAAGTAGACAGGGTTGATGCTCTGAGAAAAATTAATTTCATGTTCCAAAAACTTATCTTTGTAATTTTCTTCTATTTGGAATTTAAAACTCATAGTTAATATATAGTCATGTTAAGAAGAGTCCATATATTTCCTGTATAATACTTCATTTTATTTCTCTCTTCCCGAAGACCGTTCCATCTGTAGTCCATCTTTAGGTTTCTGCCCAGAGGAAATCTTGGTTTCATTCTCCCATTCTTTTCCAAAGCATCATCTTCTCTATGGTTTTATGTTTGATTTTGGTTTAGTACATGTATAAGTATGTATATGTGTTTACATACACGTATGCTTACCTTCCCCTTTACTGTTTCCCTGGGAACCTATTTTATTCCTTTTTACCTTTTACAATGGACTATGGATAAAAGGATCAGGAGTACTTTTGAAGGAAATCACTGTAGGGGTAGCCCAGGAGAGGGGCAAATCAGGCCTGCACTTTGCTATGAGGGATTCTCGGGTGGTATATCTTGATGTTTAATCATGGTTAGGTACCCATGGCTTCGCACACAGTTCAGATACATTGCTTAAGGAGGAGTAATAGAAACAATAATATATTTAGACTTTTTTCAGACTAAAAAGTATTTTTATTCCATTTATTCATTTTAATATATGCAAAAGCATTCTGGGAATAAAGTTGTGTGGCACTACTCCCAGTTCTGACTATCTGATTATTTTTAGGGTTTTGTTTATTGTGATAAGGACTTGCTTTGCAATGGTTTAAAAACAATTTGTTTTAATAGTACTTAAAAGACAGATTTAACCAGAGAGTCAGAATTGTGAACCCTATTTAATGAGTAAGAACACTCGAGGCACTAGATTTCTGAAACTTTCAGAACTGAAATTAGAAATGTGTCTCTGGAAGGTGAAATCTGACAGGATAGTTTTAGGTGGGGAAGAGAGTGAAAGTGTAAGGGAAAGAATGAAGAGAAATGGTAATATTTTAGGTTGTTGGAAGGGACAAGCAGTGGAATGTGTGATCATCTGCAGTGGTTGCAATTTGTGAACAGGAGCGGGCTGTGGTGTGGTGGATCCTCGGTGTGATGACATCTTCTCCTAGGACTCCATGGAGGACATAGTACAAGTTAGGGAAACAGGAAGGTGCTGAGCCAGTTAACCTTGTGGGGGAATGGCCTGTAAAGAGAGTGTGGTAAAAAAGGAAGAGCTTCTGAAGAGGAGTTGACCTATGCTGTGGACTTGGATATTGAACTGCAGTCAGGTTAGGAGGAAAGCCTGGGGAAATCTGAGCTTCACTTCAGGTGGGAAGTAGGAGTATGGTTTGGCAAGGTGAAGGGAAGATGGGAACTCTTGATTGTTCCTTCATCCTCACATGACAGAGGAAGTTCTCACACCTTGTTCTGACTTCAGTCTGAAAGCCAGGACTTCAGTCTGACCCTGTCTCTCAAAAAATACACACCTCAAGCTGTGTCTGACCAGGTCAGTGGGGGTTTACTGATATTCCATTAAAATATCCTAAGGTTATGTTCACCTTTTGTGATCCCTTCACACTGTGGCTTGTAGCCCAAAGGACAGGTTTCCTCCATCCTGTCTTGCAGTTGACCAAATGAATCACTATACTGTTTTCTTCTTTGATTTCCTCTTTACATCTTATAGGATTATTTTTATAGTTCTGATTCTTCATCCATTATGTTGGTTCACAATTTTGTCTCATTTTGAAGCTAAGGAAGGTTGCTTCTAATGCTTTAAGACTTTGGTGAAGAAACTGGACAGATCTAGGACTATAATGCCATTATATACCTGTCTCTAAGCTGACAAGGATTTGTATTAACGACCACTTTCTGGTAGGCTTTTAAATTACCTATAAGTCACATTAGAGATAAGGCATTTTCTTTGCTGAGGTTCAGTTACATAATAGTTAGGTGATTTTTCTTCTAATCTATTACTCTGGTAGTCTTAGAAACAGGTTTTTAGTGAACCCTTTCTACTTTCCGAGTTACTGTGGTAAACAAGTGTGAAGAGCTCTTTTGCACATAGACTTTAGAAAATGACTTATGTTCTTAGTAGACTGCAAGGAAGTTAATACCAACAGTGGTTCCAGAAAAATAGTTGAAACACATTTACCAATAGCAAAGACATTTCAGAATAAGATAAATGGGATAAGGAATATAAAACCTCTTATATTTTGTATAGTCAACTTTGAAGGCATTATCATCAAATAACTTATCAACTGTCACATGGAAATGGAATAGTAAATTCAGAGACCAAAACTAAGAATAGTAGTGAGTAGAATTATAGGCAGACGTATTTTACTTATAAGGAAGAACTTTTTAGATCCTGCTCTGTCAAGTAGAAGGCTTTTGCCTACTAGTTGCCATAAATTCTTGCAATATTGTGGGACATAATTCATCTTGGAGCAGAGAATTGAATTAATCTAAAGCAGCAAGCTGTTCTTCCTTATTTCCTCACCTCTCTTGGGCCTTAATTTCCTCTTAAGCATGTTTGTTCTGCTTTTTCTATTTGAAGATCATTCTTCTTGATAGGGATGATTAAATCAAAATAGTGTTGGGTAATTTTCCTTTCTAACTGTCATGAATAAAAATTATGCCCATTGTTCTCAAACTTTGGCATATATTAGCCTCACCTGGGGAGATTGTTAAAAGTATAGATGCCCATTCTTTAACCTTGAATCAGAACATATGAGGTGGAGCCAATCAAAATGTTTAAGGCTTATTACCCCAGGGTCACCTTGCCCATCCAAGAGCCAATCCTCTAGGCTGAATGTCTCAGGAGCCTCATCCCCACAGCAGATGATGACTGGAGGCCACTAAGTGCCCTAAACCTGCTTCTGGGTTTCCTGGTACAGCCCTGGACTCTGCACTATCCTGGCTGCTGTTTTCCCTACATACCCTTAGGTGTCGGTTTAAGTCTGAACTTCCTGCCTGTTTCTGTTAAGATACTACAGAGGGAAATTTTAAATGCGTATCTGATTATGTCACCCCAGAATAAAAAAACCTAAATTGACCTTCTGTTGTACTTAGCATGAAAACCAAAACTTGTAGCCTAGTCCAGCAGGTTCTGCATAACCTGGCTCCTCCCTGCCTGCTCTGCTGCTCTGCATCTTCATCTCACACTATTTTGAAGCTTTTGTTAGTGCTCTGCAAACACTCGGGCTTCCTATCAAGTCCTCAAAAAAAAGCCCCATACTGACTCCTTCTCAGGAACTAGATATGTTTTGTTCTGTTGGCCTAAAACCCTCTTCATCCCCCGGGTCATTCCTGGCCTTCTGCTTGCCATTAAGGTCTTGGCTTCATCATCACCTTAGAGAAGACTTCTCTGATGCCCAGGTGAAGTTGGAGTTCCCAACTGTATGTTCTTATGGTGCCATGGATGTCTCCTTTTTAGCACTTGTTACAGTTGTATGATTGTTTGATTAATGTCTGTCTCTGCTAACTGTAAACTCCATGAGAGCAGGAATTAGGTTGTTCTTTATTCACTGTTAATATTCCTAGTGCCTAGCACAGTGCTAGAGTGGACACTCAATAAATATTTTTTAAATGCAAGAATGAACAACTGGAAGACAATTTTTGAGCCATGACTGGAAACCTTCAGTAATATATCAGCTGCTGTATCTGAACCCCTGGATGTTGATACCAGCCTGATTCAAACCTGAGTTTGTTACAACCACTTTTTTTTTTTAAGGGCTTATTTTAAAATTTTTTTCTAGTTATACATGACAGTAGAATGTATTTTGACATATCATACATACATGGAGTTTAACTTCCCATTCTTGTGGGAATGGGAACCACTTTGATGTTGTGATTTGAACTAAAGGTCACTCGACTTGACCAGCACCATATCCCAGTTATATTTCAAGTTCTGGTCCTACCCATTTGTATCTTATTCTTTTCCTCCTGCTGACTTAACCATTGAGGTTCAGGATATGCCAAAGCTGAGGCTAGCTTAGGCGTGACATGAAGATCCTCCCTCTTCTTCTCCTACGTTTTTTTCTTTTAAATAAGAAAAGTATCCCCTTTTCTGTGGGAAAGTTGTGAGTCCCATTTGGCC
Organism: Sciurus carolinensis; assembly: GCF_902686445.1. Lineage (NCBI taxonomy): Eukaryota > Metazoa > Chordata > Mammalia > Rodentia > Sciuridae > Sciurus > Sciurus carolinensis. The sequence goes on along the minus strand of NC_062219.1, from coordinate 110,627,985 downwards.
AAAAGTTGGTGATAGTCCAGAGTCTTTTCTTGTCATCTTGTCCTAACAGTGCAACTTCCTTCTGGTGTCTTTTGTTACATCTTGTTGCAGGATATGATATCTTAGGATATATCTAATCACTTCTCATTCTCTTCCCTCCTTTTGTCTCCTAAGATTTACTAAGTCTCTTGTCCAGTGTTTGCATTGTAAACTTGTTGTCATGCCTGGGTTCCCTATATAGCACCCAGTTTTATTCAAATAGCTTGTTGATTTTTTCCTTAAATTTCAGTTTAAAACTCTGTGAATCAGTTGGGTTGGTCTCCTGCCAAATGGTTCTGGTAACCACCTTGGTCAGTTTGAGAAGGCTTTTGTTGGGGACAAGAAGGGAGTCAGAATCCCACCCTTGGGACTTTGCTGATGTGAGCCAAAATGCTCCATAGAATATCAGCTTCCATCAGCTGCCTTTCACAGCCACCCCAGATCAACTCTGCATGACTTCAGTATTTGCTGTTGAAACTGCTGATAAGACTGAGTGTAGAGAGCTTACTTTTTCTGAATCATAGTTAGAAACATATAATTTTATAGCTAGAAAACATCTTAGAGATAACTCTCTATTCTTATTTTATAGGTGAAAACAGTGAGACTCAGAAAAGGTAATTTATTGGTACACAACTGCATAGTTAGTGCCAAAACCTCCAGTCTATACTCTTCTGTGCTTGGAAGATTCTGTTTGCTTTAAAATCATGTTTCCTTCTAGTCAAGCAAACCAGGAGTGAGTGGAGAGAGATCATTCAAAAAAAAAAAAAAAAAAAAAAAAAACCAAAAAAACCTCCAGTCTAGCTAGTAGAAGACTTCTTAGGAAAGACATAGAATTTAACATTTAGTATTTAGTGAAAATTGTTTTGAAACAGGAATCTCTGTAGTATGAATATGAAAATATTTGTATGCTGAATGATAATAATATGACAGAAAAGGCTAGAAAATGATAAATTTGCTTCCCTGTGTTAAGATTATTGACCATATTCAACCCTGGTATAATCAAGAGGCATAGTTCTAAACTAGTAGATGCTATATATACTTTATTTTAAATACTCCAGTTTTTTCAAGAAATATTTAAGGTTTATACAGCCTGATTTGAGTGGAGGGTAAGGAATGGGAATGTGGGGATCTCTATTTGTACCCTATTCCCCAAATAGAGCAGGTACTCACTGTAGACATACTGAGCTTTGGCAGAAACTTCTGGCTGTGGCTGAGTCATTTTACCCAGAAGCCTGTTGACAGCACGAACAGGAGGAAGCCTTTTGTATGCCAGCTCAGGGTTTGCCCCTATGGACTTTTGCTCCCATCTCTATATGAAGTTCAGCACCGGGTCCATGGTGTGCCTCATGTGTGCTTCTTAGAAAAGCAGACCCTTCTGCACACCTACACATTCAACCAAAGTATTTACTTGCTATCAGCAACCTCTGAGCTTACATGTGAACCTGTTATTGCACTTTTATAAAGCTCTCTTCCTGCTCTACTTGCCCCACTCAAAATCTATTCATTTAGAAATTCTACATGTCTTCCTGCAGTCAGTTCATTTTCCTCATGCCTTTCCCCCCAACTATCTGCCCTACTCCCTCCTTTCTTATTGTGACCTCAAGTGTTTAAAGTTCAGTCATGTAGACATGAATTTTGGTTTTCCAATCATTTGAAAGTATAGAAACTCTTAGAGCCCATTACTCTTTATGTCATTTTAGGAAGTGTGCAGCTACCTTATTTCTTCCCTGTACCAGTGATTGAACTTCAGAAGCTCTAGTCCAGCTCAAAGAAGACAATTTGCTTTCTTTATGTCCCAGGTTTACATCAATGGTTGTCTCCATTTTGACACCTGATGAAAGATTGTTTGAGACGTATGAGCCACCCCTCTCCCAGTTAGTGTTCTCCAGCATGCCTGAGTACATTCCAGTCTGTATTGTTAGGTTTTGGGAGTTTATAAAGTGCATAGCAGATGCTAGCTCTCTCCAGGAAGTCTAAGCTGAAGGAACACTACCCTAGAAGGAGAACTTACAAAAGTACTCTGACACTGGTGCTCCACGGTTCATTTCTGGAGCTTTTAAATAAAACACAAACATGCTTGCAATAGACTGCCTCAGTTGAAACAAATGCTGAAGGAATACGTTATGTCAAATGACTGGTGCCCTTTTCTGGCCTTTGGTGACTTCTACCTAAGACAGAAGAGGAGAATTTAACCTGGCTCTTAATACCTGGATTTGGTCTACTCTCACAAAGGAAACCACAGTTTCTCCTCAAATTATGCAATTACAGATCTAAGGGGTCCAATATGGCTTAGCCATATATGCCTGGTGGCAGGTTTTAGCTTGCTTTCACAGTACTGGTGACTATTTTCTCATGTCATCTTCATGGTCTTTAGGAACAGCTTGGTCCTCTGGCACTTTCTTTTCTCTCCCATTTAGTCATTTTGATTAATCACGTCCTTCCTATAAATACAGGAGGTCCATTATATAGGAAATACCTGATTTTTTCAATTTCAGTACAGTCCAATTTGATTTCCACTTCCCTTTAAAACTCCCTGTTTGAGGTGGCAGGATAGAAGTTTGCAGAGAAATAGAGGTGAAGTCATATTTAGTATTTCAGATTTCCCAAGCATATAAAACACACTCAGAAGATTTTGTTTTTAAGCTATCATCTCTATATATAAAAAAAGTTGATACTTTAAATCTCTATACCCTAGTGATAAAAATAACACTGATATGGTTTGTGAAGATTTCCATTGTAAAAAAGAATTAATTATAATTTTTAAATCATCATGTAAGAATATTTAAATTTCAATCAACAGTTTTCATTTTGTTGACCCTCTGTGAAATAGTGTTATTTAGAGTTATCTTCTGAAAATGAGTAAATGCTTTCACATAGTTACAGGTCACCCAGGATGTAACCTCAAGGCCAAGATCACCACCTCTGTCCTCTTGAGATGTAGAAATCAAGGCTGTTCTTATTTATGTTGGGAGTAGTAGCACATGGTACTTCCTCCAAGTTTCTGCATACTCAGACAAAGATACATTCAAAGTACCTCTGACTGGGGAAGGAATGGGTTATACTTGCTCTGTGGGACTTGAGGTGAGATGAGGACAGTTTCATGTTTATTCATGGTTAATTAGTAGGTTTGTTTCAGAGCAAGGCCCTATGTCTTCCCTCTTAGTGACTTTAGGATTGATTGTTGAGGGCTAAAAAACACCTATCACCTGCTCTGACTCATCCAAGTTAAGAATGAATCTCAGAATTCTCAGGTTTCTTCAGGAAGCTTAGTTCAGAAATCCTTCATGAGATCAGGTTAAGGTAAATTTTCTCTACTGTAAGTGTTAATAATTGTCCACAAGAAAGCAAATATGCTGTAATCATATATTTATGATAGGATTATATTTTTCTTGGTGATTGAGCATTTAGTAAGTCAAAATATTTTCTAGCATTTTTTTCTCACTAAAACATTGAAAGAGTCAAAGTGTACAGTATTTGAAAATACACTAAAAAGATGAGGATTTCTCTCTGGGGGAAGAAACCAAGACTACGAATGAATATGATTAAGGTTAAAAGATCTAAGGGATATCTACATGACTAACATCATTATATTTTTAAAATTATGAACCTACTAACCTCAGGACTCTCTCTGAAATTTTCCTCTGCCAAAGGAATAGAGTAAGGACTGATTGCAAATACAGGTTCAGTGAAGGTAGAGGTTCTAATTGTGGCCAACATTTATTGGGTTCTTTCCATATACTAACCCCTCTATTACATTATCTCAGTCTTCACAACAACTTTATGAAAGAGGTATTTTTATTTCTCCCCACTTTGCAGATGAGGATGCTTGAAGCTTAGACAGGTTATATAGTTTGTCTAGTCCAGAAATTGTGGAAATGAGATTGATGATGACTCATTCTCAGGGTATTGGACAAGGCATGGGATGTTTGGAGATTGTTGCCTTGTATTCTTTAAGGTTTCTGCCCCTTTTAAACATTACTTGTAGCAGAACTAGTGAATCCCTTGGGGCAGTTCTTTTATTTTATTTTTCTTTAGGAACTCTCTTTATCATTATCATAGAATCTTAGGAGAGTGACCTTGAAAGAGATTGGCTGAACTGCAGCCTGTCCTCTGAGAGTTCAAAAACAAAGAGCTTTTCACTTGTTTAGGGATAGTGAGAAGTTATTTTTTCTAATCTGGGATATCTTTAGGAAAGGCCTCCACTGAAAAAGCAAAATTATGCTTTAATAGACTATTCTAAATATAAATTCTGACAGCCAGGAAGTTTATGTAAAATCTAAAACGTCACTGATACAACTGTTTCATAGCTGAAGAGGAAATTAGAGAATGACTAATTATAACCTCGTTTTAATATTCTCTTACTCAAGCCACCCTGGGGGTTCATTCGATATGTTTATTAAGTACCTATTATGTACAAGGCCTTATACTTAATTATACTGAGCCTGATCTTGGAAATCTTTAAGAATAACACTAGATAAACCCAGCTACCCCAGATGGCTTAGAGTCAGATGTTTTAGTCTTTTTGAATAATGATTTGCCATTCACTATATATTATTTGATTTTCACTCTGGGGATCCAACTGAGATAGTACTATCACTCTCACTTTACAGATGAGGAAATTAAAACTCGGCAGCATTAAGAAAGATACCCGAGGTCACATGGCTGAGCCTTGGCCATATGAGCTCCTAAAGTGCACAATAATAGTTTTAATATAGTACATTACAGGTATCAAAATGCTTTTACCTTTATTATCTCATCTAATTTTCCAAACAAGCACAACAGTAGTTATTATTGTAGTCATTTTACAGATAGCATTTCTATTTATTATCTACTTAATATATGCTATAAGAGTGCCAGATACTTTTATCAGATATGGCCTAGTTCATGTAATACTCAAAAAGCACAATAAATATCATTATCCTCATTTTACAGATGAGCCACTGATGCCCCAGAAGTTTAAGTGACCTGATCAGCATAGTAGGGAGCTGTAATTCTAGTCTAGGTTTGTCTGCACAGTCAGTGTGCTCAGCCACCTTGCCATGTTCACATTACTATGTTACATTGCCTCATTTCTGGATGAGAAAACTGGAGATTCATAAAGTTAGCTAACCTAGCAGAGGTCAGCTTTTAAGTAGCAGAGCTGAGGCTCCAGCTCAGATTCTCTGGTATGAAAAACCCATCCGTGGGGCTAGGGTTGTGGCTTAGTGGTAGAGTGCTTGCCTGGCATGTGTGAGGAACTGTGTTCCATCCTTAGCACCACATAAAAATAAATAAATAAATAAAGATATTGTGTCCATCTACGACAAAAAAAAAAAAGTCCATCTATTTCCCATTGTACTTTCTGCCCAAGAATGTATGTTATATCTAAGTTAAGTACCCTAATTACTTTGTGACATGTTTAAACTAACTTTCATCATTTAAGTCATTCTTTATATTTCTTTGTATTTTCCTCCCTTTTGAGGCAAAGGTCCCTATCTCACTACTAGCCACATGTCACAGTAGAGGAATGGACATACAGGTTCAACTACTTGTTCAGGAAGTCATCTGATGAAGTTAGATTAGAACTCAAATCCAAATTTTAGTCCTGTGTGCTCACTTCCTTTAGCTCTGAAAATGCTGCTTGAAAGTAGGCCTTGCCTTTATGGGGTTATTTTCTTGAGCCATAAAGAACGAATCTTTCTCCATCTGAAGATCATTTACCAGTTTCCCGAACAGTGAATTACTTTTGGGGGTAAGGCAAGGAAGTATATCAATATCAGATATGTAACAAAGACCAGACACTCAGATTTAAAATATCGCCAGTCTATATAACCTCAGCCTCACAAGTTTCAAAACTCAGAATAATCAGGTATATTTTAGATTTCTGAAGGAAAAGTATATGTTGACCATTTATTACATTTTATTCAAATTGCAAATTTAGGCAAATGTTCCTTAAAATTCAGTTTTTCTCTTTGTTGATGTCAGTAAGCATCAGATAAATATCCAGATGTATTTAATTATTTCCACTCAAGGAAGTATGTCCTATTTAGACAGTCTTTAAATAAATTGTTTCTGAATTGAACAAATAAACAAGAAATAACTGAAACTCAGTTGCTTTGACTGTATAGAAACACCAAGGAACTTTGAGAGGAATCATTTCATGAAAAACCCTTGTCTTATTATATATTCCTTTTTATTTTTAGAGATAATCCTGAATTAACTGTTTGAATACACTAATAATTTTTGAAAATTAAGCTTTTCATTTTCAAAGAGTGATAGGTGACAATTTTAAGCCTATTCCAAATGTATTAATTCCAGTTCAGCTATGTTTTAAACATGGAACTACTCTATGTTACTAAGAGGTGTTTTTTTAAAAAAATATTAATACATACTGAATGACTCCCATTCTAGTCTTCTTGTGATAATTTTTCTCATGTGAATTTCACACCCTATGATATAAGTATTGTAATCCTTCCTCCCTTTTTTAGATGAGGAAACTGAGGCTCAGTGTGACTAATTAACTTAGGCCATACAGAAATCTCAGAACTATTTCTGACCCTAATTCTGAACAATCTGAAATTCATGCATCTTCTGATATACCAAGCTGTCCTGTAAAATTTAAAAGTTAGTGTAAAAAACATATAAGTGAAACTTGCTTATGATTCTGTTTGGCTAGTCTTCAAGTAAGCAAAACTGTTTGAAATAGTACATACTTTCTTATGTTGGGAACATACCTTTTTTTTATTATTAAAAGACTGAAGGTCTTTTAACAAATCTACTCAGCCTTGGGTTTTTACCTCCAAGAGACTCCATAGAGATGCATCAAAAGACATTGTTAATTCTAAACAATTAACCCTAACTAGTTTTCTGCCCATTACTTTTATTACTATAGTGACTGTAGGTAACACTAGGCCACATTCCAGATATGTGACATTTTTAAAACGTTTTTCAATAGGATTAAAAACATTTCCCTGTTCTCCTGTTTTGAGTCATTTACTGTTAGAAACTCATATGTTTAACATTAAAACTGGATGGCGATGAAGGTTTTTAGTTTTTAATGGTAGTTGACTTTGAAATTAAGTTTTCTTTTTTTCTTAAAGGTTATTTTCTGGTTTAATTTAGCAGGAGAATAAATAATCTGCTCTCCTCTTTTCCACTCCTTTTGTATGCTGTCACCTCTGTCCTAATTCCTACCCTAGCCCTTGATCTTTATGCTAGAAAGTGGTATTCCATTGACCTGCCTGGGAGGAAATTGGACTGTGCTGAAATCATGGAATCATGCACTTTAAAACCAAAAAGCATGTCTGAAAGATAGTAGCTGGTTATATAATAGTAAAAGAAATAGTATTTGTTCTTTAATCAAGTTAATTTTTCAAAAAATGAAATTCTAACTTTAACTAAAACATATCCAGTGGAGAACATAGGAAATAAGTAAATAAATTCCACTTTGTAAAGATAACCAGAGCAGATTGTTTTCTAAATGACGTTAAATTATTCAAATAGAAATATTTATGTGCGAGAGAGACCGAAAGTCTTTGTGTGTGATCCATTTTGTTGCTTTCTCTGGGACCTGAAGTCTAGAAAGTTTTGTGCTCTTCAGAGCATTCACGAGTGAGTCTGTAAGGAAGAGTTATTTCTTATATGTTCTCATTTTTTTTCTTGCTTTACCCTTTCTAAATTTGGATTGCATGTTTCTAAGGCTGCAGTGTCTCATGTACTAAAGCTTTTTTTTTCTTCTTCTTCTTTTTCCCAGACCCCAGGCAGGCACAGTCTTCCCCACCGTGGTCCTATGACCAGTCTTACCCCTCTTACCTGAGCCAGATGACGTCCCCATCCATTCACTCCACCACCCCGCTGTCTTCCACACGGGGTACTGGGCTTCCTGCCATCACCGATGTGCCCAGGCGTATTTCAGGTAAAGATTGAGCTTAACTGAAAACCCACCCCTGTGCAGGGGTTGGGGGAAGTGGGATGGACCAAACCTGTCTTATCTATGCTCACAGTAATTCTCTATCAGAAGCATGTGGGCAAGGGAATGACAGTAGGCAACTGGGTCTTTTGAATTATGGGATTATCAAACACTTGAACATTTTAAGTCCAGAAACTGAAAATCCACCAGAACTGGCACACTTTTCTTAAGATGGTGTTTAATGTCACTCAGTTAGTGTCCTATTGAATTGGGGGGTGATAACTCATAACTAGGGCCTTCTCCTGAGGGTCTTATGCCAGGCCTTCCTATGCTTATGTTCCTTTCTTTTCCTAACATTTGCCTGTAAACCAAATTACAGATGGATGGTGCAGCCCACTGTTCCTAAGGACTTATAAATGCCAGGAGTCCATACTAGTCAGTTTCAAGAGAGAGTCCCTGAAAACTTAGGATCCTTACCAGAAACCAGTCATTTGAAGTGCAGTGAGGCCTGGAGAGTCTCAGAAAGCAATGTGTGGCCCCTGAGTGGCCCACTCAAGTCCAAGGCAGCCTTTCCAGGAAGCATGCAGCACACTGCTGTCACTCTAATTGTGGCAGCCTCAGTACCCACAAATTTGTGCCTCATGGTGGAAATACATTTGCTAAAAGAATGTGGCTGCTCCCTTCTTATTCTGGCAAATTCATCATAAAGAGCCAGAAAATGTCGGTAAGACTTTAGGCTGAGAAGTACAGAAAAGTTAAAGGCCTTCAGCCAACCATTTGAGTCTGTGAATAAGAAAAAGAGTCTGTTCGTTCACCCTGACCCATGAACTACAACACTGTCCCCCATAAGAATAGTTGTTAGACACACACAGAGGCACACGCACACTGCATCCCATGTTGCCAGACTGTCTTCTCAGCGTTCGGGCCCCAAGCACCAGAGTGACTCCTGGCCAGGTTAATGCCTTTCTTTCTCTCTCTTTGTGTTTCTGTTTCTGTCTCTGTTTCTCTCCCGCTCTCATTTTCTGCAAAGCTCGAAGCCGTTACTCTCTCCGCTGAGTTGCATCACTGACAAGCTGAAGCTCCACCAGCAGGCTTGCAGGTTTTGATTAGTTCAGACTTCTTTATTTCTTTCACCTTGGGAGGAGGGAAGGCTTTGTTTCTCAAGCAAATAGCAGGAAAGGGCTCTCTGGTCCTAGTGCCTTCACATTTTCTGCAGCAGATGGACTTCATAGGGGTGAGTAGGGAACAAAGAGGGGTGGAGGGAGAACTGCAAGAGTCTTTGGAAAACCATGTTATCACTTTTAATTTATGATTGCTATTACTATTTTTATGAATCACATGGTATTTATTGGGGAATTGTGCAGAATATAGAATTTTAGTTATCAACTTCCTTGACTGGAATCACTATCTTCTTTAGGTAAACATTAATTAAAAACACAGGAAAGGAGGAGTAGGCACCGAAGGGGATAGCAAAGGCTGGTGTGGGAGTGAAGGCCCAGAATTTGATGGTGTCGAGTTAGTTCTGGTCCTTCCTTCAGTATTTCATACCAAGAGTCTGTTTTATTTTATTTTATTTCCGCAATCCCACAGTGCTGGGGACTCGAACCTGGGCCTAGAGCTTGTGAGGCAGGCACTCAATGTGATGGTCTATATCGCCAGCACACTGTTTTATTTTATTTCATATAGGGCTTATATTTAGAGGTCTCTTTGGGCTTCCATCTGCCCAACCCTCTGTGAGTGAAGCAGATTTTGCTTTTTTTCTGTAGCAGTACCTGGAAGAAAAAACCTCAGGGAGCCATTATAGTTTTAGAGACACTTATCTATAGCATTTTCTTATTGAAGTGTATTCACCAGGAAAACCATTGAAAATAACATTGACTACTTATCATTTACATGTGTAGTGTAGAACAGCCAGATTATTTTGTGCCAGTTTACTGAGAATTACTTAAAAATTTCTATAAAACCACACCATAACTCTTCTTGTTCCACAGAGAAAGGGGTAGGAGCAGAAACTGGTTAATTATCCAACTGTATATTGATCTTTGGCCAAAGGTAAAAATGAACCCCTGCTTTAAACTGGTTTAAAAGTGAGTTTAGTCCAGTTTTTTCCTCCTCATCAAGCATCTCTGTGAGTTGTTACTGGTAAAGAAGTAACATGGGGCCAAGGTGGGAGGTTCTGTATAAACATTACAGAGAACAGAAAATCCCTCTTGTCAGCATGTAGGGAAACAGGAAGAAACAAGTAGACATGGACTATCAGGAAACTGGAGGAACCCTGCTTCACCTTGACCTTGCTCTTGGCTGTGGGGTTGTGTCTGCACATTGGGGCACTACCTGATGAACTTGGGGGGTCACCTTCTTCACTTCACTGGGTCCCCTCCTGAGCACCTCCTTGGAGTTGAGCCTGCCTCATAGGTTTCTAGGGGTTATGTTAAACAGTTTCTATTTTATGAGTATTCCCCTCAATATCTAAAGTCATCCTTAAGATCCATGACACAGAGGCTCCTACAAATGAGACTTCATAATGAGACGGGTATGTGTTTTTGAGCTTTAGTAAGTAAACTCTATGGATTGAGACAACTCCTGGACCTCTATAGTCTTCATATACTCTGTGCCAAATAAGGCTGTTTCCCTGTAACATGGGCAGCTAAGCTATAAGCCTCCATCAACATCCCTAAAAAGTCCCGTGATCACTTTTTGAGATGCTTTCCAAAGCAGTTTATCTTTTCATGAATAGATATCAGTTCTCATCTCCCTGTCTAAAGGGATACATAAAATATTCACATATGATTTTTGGATGAGCAGGGGAAGGCTTTGTTTCTCAAGCAAATAGCAGGAAAGGACTATACATACATAGTAAGATTAGAGGTGCAGATTCAAGTTTGAATTACAGCTTTTACAAATATTAGGCAAGCTTCTTACTTGTCTGAAACTCAATTTTATTATTGTAAATAGGGATATAATATTTATCTCCTAGGATTATTGTGAGGGTATAAAGGGCTCAGGATAAACCTGACACACAGTATGAGCCAAATAGATTGTAGCTAATGTTTTGAAGTGAAAATTGTTTTAAAAATTCTATATCCATACAGAATTTGCCAGCAAGTCTTGGCTTAAATGAATCAAGTAAATTAAAAATCTAAACTTTTAAAGGGGATTATTAGGTTTTACAAAATGGGTCACTACAGAGCACATGGAAAATCAAAATCCCTTGGAATATTTAAATAATTAAATGAGTTAATATTCTCATGGCATTCAGAAAGCAACACAATACATAGCACATAGAAGAACTTAGGCATTTAGAGGGAAGGAAACATGGAGAGAGGAGGGGAGGGAAAGGGGAAGTACTGGGGACTAGCTTAGAGCAAATTATGTCCCATGCTTTTATAATTACATTAGAATGAATCCTAATATTACATATAATTAAAAAGAACCAATAAAAAGGTAAGAAATTATAATATAATAATAAATTCAACTGACATTCCAAAAAATATTAAATAATTGGAGAGAACCTAAAATAGGAAGAAGTTAAATAAATTTTGGTAGAATCAAAAAAGAAGTAACCACACATTTACTATTATTATTATGTAGATTTAAAATAAATATTTATAGAGCTAAAAGCAACTGGTGCCATTCACAAAAAGTCAATAAAACTTTAAGAAAAAATAGCTGTTCAATTATGTCATAAATAGAAAATGTTGAGTTACACTTACTTTGACTAGGCATGATAATATTCTGTTCCAAGGGCTTATAGGAATAAAGAAAGATCCTTTAGGAAGATCTGTTTCTAAAGAAATTGTGTTCCATCCTAAAATAATATGTCAAAGAAAGACCATTATTTAACCTATTTAAAGACCTTCAGAGGATCTAATTTTACAACTTCCTTTATTATTATCATTCTTCCTTCAGAATACTTTTTCAAGTATGGCACAGTGTTAGAACTTAGTGAATTATAAATAGCGATGATGATATTATATCGTGTAGTTCCTGTAGCCTTCCTTATACCCTTTTTGGAAGGAAATTATAAATAAAATAAAGATAAAATAAAATGATAAGGGTATGTTACTTACAATTCCTAGAGAAAGATGTACACTAGATGTTTTAAAGTTCAGAGGTGCAGTATGAAGACTCAGGAATATTTCCTTAATTTTATATATCTTAAATGTTGTAACAAGAATAATAATAGAGCTGGGCATAGTATCATATATCTATAATCTCAGCTACTCGAGAAGCTGAGGTAGGAGAATTGCAAGTTTGAGGCCAACTTGGGCCTCAAACTTAGTGAAATCCTGTCTCAAAATAAAATTTAAGAAAAGGTTTGAGGATGTAGCTTAGTTATAGAGTGCCCCTGGGTTCAATGCCCTGTACCACCCCCCAACACAAAGCAGTTATAGGACATAGGTTTATAATTGAATGATATATAATTGCCATGCAATTGATAAATAGGGTATACTTTATTGTAATGAGTTTGGATTATACTCAGTTAAATTGTAAAGATCAAATACTGCTTATCAGAAACCTGTGTGATGACATTAAAGTGCTGAAGCCCTTTGGGAGTTGATCCTGCTCCACCTCACTTACTACGAGAAGTATGGTTTTGTCATGTAATAGGCTATCTTTAAGTACCATCCTTTACCCCCCTAGTGATTTTATACATCATTTCACTTAATTTTATATGGTCTTAAAAGAATATTCCACTATAGAGAGGTAACCAAAGTTTTTTCTAAGTGATTCTGTTAAAGTGCGAAGTGTGGTAAAGCAAGGACCAGCAAATTGTACACAACCCAAACTATTGCATGTCTTTATAATTGTAATGATATCACCCATGGCATTTTGAATGTTCAAAGCCCTTCTGAAACTTGACACAAAGATTATAATTACTTTTCTGGAGGTTATTACAAGATAATTGCTGACCTTCAAAGTGTATTTGTATCTATGTAATAATCCTATCATGGAAAGAGGCACAATTGTGAATAGAGTCTAGTTCCTAACATGGAGGTCAGATATGAGCTCTTATTATTTTCCTAAAGAAGAGCCTATATACTTTTTTTTCACTGCAGATAATTCCTCCCCATCTTATCCATTTGAGAGAAATAGCTTTGAATGACCCAACTGTCTCACTGTTTGGCATAGAGGAGGTGGAAGGGACTTACACACATATTTGTCTCTGATCTTGATTATTGTGGACCCCTCTGATGCTCTCTGGAGAAATCATAGAAACTTTGGAGACATCTATTGAACTTGCACAGGGAAGGGACATAGATGTTGGCTGCCTTGTTGCTCTGGGAAAAGCCAATACAGGTTTTATGGAAGATTTTCCTCTGTGCTTGTGGAATTTTTTAAACGTAGGACAGAGTTAAGAACTATAACATTTCTGAGTGTTCTTTTTTCCTCTTGAAGCAGATAGCCTTGAATCTCTTCTTTCAAAATATTTAAGTATTAAAAATTCCACTTCACTGCACAGAACTATTGAAGAATTTTCCACTTTTATGACTCTCAGTTACTAAACTCTTGTCTTTACAAAGGTCAAAGAATAGTCACTAGTACGTAAAGTTACTAAGAAATTATTTTATCACTACCAGAAAATCTAGGACTTGCCAGTGGAAAAATATATTTGGTCACTCAAAGTCTGTCAGGAGTATTGTTTTATGCAATTTCAAACCCAGTGGTGTTTGATGTTGCTCATTTAAAATTTTTCTTATAACCCAGTCTTTACCAAGTCCCCTGTGTCAAATCTTTGAAACCAGCAGTTTCAGTAATGTGCCAAGTATATGTGAGCATTTATTTTCGCATAGCAGCTCTAATGCACAGGAGGGAGCAACGCCTTAAGAAAGGTTAAAAGGAAAACTCCAGCAATTAATACTAATAAACCAGAAAGTTAAAGCAACTGTAATAAAACACTAGAGCATCTACTTTTTACTACAGACCCATTCCTTTATTAAGAGCCACCTGTTTGGTAAACATACCTCTGCCACATCAGCCACGGGCAAGTAATTAAGTTTAATAGGAGCTACTCTTATTTTGAAGAAGTTCTCTGTTTAAAGCCACAGAGGGGGAAGTTATTAAATTTAATGGACCCTAAACAAAAGCAAAGCTCTGTGTTAACAATGGAATGCTTAATATTATTCTCCACTTTATCAACTGTGATTGATTGGATTATTTTTTGCATTCTGTAAGTCAAAATTCATCGTGGTTTCTTTCTCTAAAAATAGGCTATCTTTTGACAAGAGCAGATGTGTTTTAATCTAACTTGGATCTCAGTTTACTCTAACTTTTGCTTTACTCATGCCGAGGACCAAAGAAGTGGTTTCTATTCCTCCTAGATCAGTTGGAGGTAGTTGATCCTGCTTACAAAGTTGACTAGGTTTGATTATATGACTAATTACAGCTATTTGCAGCTAGACTGAGGTACGAAAGCTCAGAATGAAAACTATCTACATAGTTTGACTCTGGTTTTATACATGGTTCTTGTCAGTTGTTTTTGTGGGGATTTAGTTCTGACACATGTACAACCACCCACACATAGGGAAAAGATTTAGTAATGAAAGGAATCATGCTTATACAGGAATGGTGAACACATGGTTATAAATTTTATTGAAAGATTTGCTGCAGTCTCCTTTTCCTAGAAGTAAACCTGCAAGTGTAAGCCTCATTTCACCAAAAGTATTAGTTTTCTCATGATACAATGTCCTCTCTGGTGCACTGGATCTGAAAAGAGGATAGTGGCGATTTAACTTAGGAAACCTGAGTTTTATTTTCAGTGTCACTAAAGATTCTTTGCTATTTGAAGATATATCAGTTTATTTATTGTGTCTGTGGTCCTGGATAAATGAGTTACTCAAAATTTCCCATCCACATGTCTCCAGAGGTTCTGCAAGGAATAAGATGACATCTATCCTTTTGTTCTTAGGACTTTTAGTTAAGAAATTTGCCTTACCAAGTAAATGCCAGTGAAAAACCAAGTTGCATCATTAGTTGCAAAAGAGTAGAAAAATGATATTATGTATATGTTTTTAAATCAATACTTATTTTTTAGATTAGTTTTAGGTTTACAGAAAAATTGAGCAGAAAGTACAGTTTCCAAATCTCCCCTGTCATCTCCCTTCCCACTTTCTCCCATCATTTACATCTCACATTTGTTACAGCTGATGAATTAATATTGACACATTGTTAGGAAATTAACTCTGTAGTTTACCTTAGGGTTTCTTTCATTGTGTTATGCAATTGTATGGGTTTTGACAAATGTGTACTGCCACGTATCCGTATCCACCACTATAGAACCATACAGAATACTTTCCCTGCCCTAAATATTCCCTGTACACCACCTATTTATCTCATCCTCTCTTCTCTCCTCCCAAGCCCCTAGAAGCTACAGATACTTCTACATCTCTTTGGTTTTGCCGTTTTGAGAATGTCATATAGTTGGAATCACAAAATACACAGCTTTTTCAAACTGGCTTCTTTTACTTAGTAATATGTATTTAAGTCTCCTCCATGTCTTTTCATGCCTTAAGATCAGGGAGCATTTTTTCTACTATTTAATAGTGTTCTGTTTTAAGGATGCCATTGTAGTTTTAAAAACATAAGGATGTTCTCCTTGCACCTAGAAATATCTCACTAATTCCTACTGTTACTTTATTAGTGATTGTTCTTATTAGAAAACATTTTATGCATTTCTTCTTAAGGAAGTACTTCCTCTGCCATAGCAACTGTTATCAAATGGTTTTTCCATATCTTTAGTCTGTTTTTTTAAAATAAAAATATTTTTCTTAATTTTGCCCATAGATACATTTCTAAATGTTCACCTTTAGATGATCATTCATATCAACTCAAATATAAAATAGACCTAGTTAAAAACAACAGTCCATTTATGCACTTACTTAGCCACCTTCCAGAATATTTGACTCTGGGTTAAAGGGTGCTCCTTTTCTCCTACAGGTGCCTGGCATTCCTGAAGTATGCCATGCTGCTTTCCTTTCCATGTAGCCCACTTCTCTGCATTGATAAGCAGGGCCCTGTTGTTCCCTCTTAAGAATTCCCATTCCAGCACCACTTTCCTCTTAGTAGATCATTCTCTTACCTGCACGCTTCCATGTGTCATTTCTGTACTTTGGACACACCTCTCATGTGTACACATTTTCCTTTAGTGTAATAGTTTGATTCTGTGCTGTTCTCTTTCTATAGAAAGTAAACTTCTTAAGGACAGTGTCTTTTTAAATCCTTATAACTTGGCACAGTTTTTGGCATATAGTAGGTGCTTGGTAATGTGCAATCAAACAAGTGTTAGTGAAAAAGAAGATGGAAAAAGGAAGAAGGGCAGGTAAAAGAAGAAAGGGAAAAAGAAGAAAAAAGATATTGTTCACCTGGAATAACAAAGGAAGGACAAAACAAGAGAAACTTTATTCCTGACAGGAAATAGTGCAGTAAGAGTGTGTATAAGCAGCATGTATTTTTTATCTCCAAGTCTTTTTGCAATGTGTTTCATATTTAGAACACATATCAAGACTACATCTGTTTCCAGAACTTGTTGCTAACAGTTAGTAATAATGCCAAGACATACTTTAGGTCCAGCTTGAAAATCAAATGATCAAATAGAATTTTTGATTTCTAATTTTGAATCTGACATTAATTATAGCCATCATGTAATAAAGTGTCAAAGTCCTTTCTGAGAAATGATAGAAATTATATTAACTAAATTATAAACTGAAGATAAAGGTATTCCTCTAAAAGAGAGCATGAGTTCTGTTTTTTTTTAAAATATATTTTTAGTTTCAACGGACCTTTATTTTACTTATTTATATGTGATTCTGAGAATCAAACCCAGTGTATCGCACATGCCAGACAAGTGCTCTATCACTGAGCCACAACCCCAACCCAAGAGTTCTGGTTTTGACAACTATTATTTCTCATGAACGCATGCCTTCTTCAGGTTGGATTTTTCTTATACTCCTGTACCTTTTTGAACCTTTCCTATGGGATGTGGTTTAATGTCATATCACGTCATGGTCAGTGGTCTGTGGGTGCACTGCAGTTTTTCAGTGTCCTCCTTAATGCCTGGTATCTGGAGCTGAACTCCTCCTTTATTATTAGCCTTTGCTAAGGTGGGCTAAAACGACTGTTTTTCTTTTGGTAACCATATCACAGTTTTTTCATATTTGTCCACTTCTGTCAAGCTGTATTTTCCCTATTTTTTAAAAAAAACGTTTAAAGCTGCTTTTTAAAATTCACAT
Organism: Sciurus carolinensis; assembly: GCF_902686445.1. Taxonomy (NCBI): domain Eukaryota; kingdom Metazoa; phylum Chordata; class Mammalia; order Rodentia; family Sciuridae; genus Sciurus; species Sciurus carolinensis. The sequence goes on along the minus strand of NC_062219.1, from coordinate 110,610,849 downwards.
ATGATACTTTCCACTTATTCTTGTTAGGCTTATCTCATTTAATCAAGGTGATAATTTTTGTCTACCAAGAGCTTTATAGACTTTAACAGTGTCATATGATAATCAGTAGCCTCTTGTGTTCCTTTCTAGGTGAGAAACCTTTCTTCATTTCATTTCTATCATTCCAAGTCAGCTCAGCAAGTATTTAACATATGCTTAAAATGTGCTTAGGCAGGCAAGGAATGAAAAAGACATAAAGACAAGAAGTTTTCAGTCTCATCAAGTAAAAAACAGAAAGCCAATATGATACAGTTTCATCGTGATGCTGGGCCATGCAGAGGTCAGGATAAACAAAGAATGCTCAGGATTTTAGTGAAAGGAGACTCCCCCCCCATCTGCTCTATTAATTCACATCCATAACCAACTTAAAGCCATTTCCTTTAGGAAAATTTAAAAATCAGTTCCTTTTGGCACAGATGATACTTTGAATTGCTTCAATGATTATATTTTCAACTTGAAAAAATTACTGTGTTGTGTGTGGCTTCATGTTGTTTTTTAATATATGACAAGAATATATATGATCTTATCTTTTTTTCAGCTAGATTGAAAGCTCCCTGAGGCCAAAGGCCTGGTTTCCTGATCCTTTTCAATCTCTTCCTAATTCCTACTTCAGTGCTCTGTACATGTCTGCTCATGGGATATACTTGCATTCAGCAGGAAAGTCTACTCAATAGTGCTACAAGCTTAAGAGTTACATATGATTGTCTGTAATTAGGAATTGGCTGATGTAGAGGTGGGGTACTGTAGGAGACTAATGACAATTGCCATTTAACCTTAATTTCAACTTCCATAAATACAAGGGTCCTAGCATGTGATAGATTATGGAATTTGCCAATATCTCAGATGAAGTAAAACAACACTGTTAACTCTATATTTTAACATTTACCCACCCATATGCATGTATTTACCTACATGCTGAATTTAAAATGGATATACATACATATAAATATTCTTGTCAGGTCTGTTATTTACCACATTAATAAATATCAACCATGATAATACTTTGTTCAGGAAAAATGAGACCATTGAAATTATTAAATCTTAGTATTAGTTTGTTACTTCATTGAGCATTGACCTCTCAGGAAATACTAATTGATCACTGCTGGTAGAAAAGGAACAAAGAAACTGCTTGATTATTTTAAATTAGCTTTTAGGTTTGCTAATATGTAGAAATAGTTATAAGGGAAACTTTAGAAAATAGGTAACTAAACGAGTAAAAAAAATAATTAAAATTCTATACGATAAATGCAAGTGACAGCACTTTTATTTGAATTGTTTCAAGTTATTTCTGGGTAGTACTTTATTTTGTTGGTCTTCCTGAAGAGCAAACAGGAAGGCAAATATTATTTAATTGGAACAGAATTTAAGTAACTCTGTCTGAGGCAAACCAAGGACCCCATTTGACTGACTGTACTGTCTAAATTACTATTTTTGTATGTGACTCAAGAGATTACTGGGCTGGGGATATAGCTCAGTTGGTAGAGTGCCTGCCTTGCATGCATAAGGCCCTGGGTTCAATCCCCAGCACTGCAAAAAGGTAAAAGAAATTACTGCATTTAAAATCTCTAAAAGTCATATACATTAAAATGAAATGCTGCTCAGGTAGAATTATTCCTAAATATCTTAAAGGATATTTTCCTTAAGTAGGAAGATGTCATGTCTTTTCCAGAGAGACTGTGGACTTAAATGGCCAACCTAGAAATAAAATCAAGCATGGTTGATTAGGATAAGACCAGTGTTTCATTATCTAAAGTTTACTGATCTCTCTCCAACCAAAATGTTCACTGTTCCAGCTCCCTGTGGTAATTAGTAATAATGCTATATAGCTAAGGGAATAATGATAACAAATATAATGATGGTTATAAACACACTCTACCTTGTGCCAAGCAGAGCAGTGATTCATGATAAATCAATAATAAATCCACTGATGTGGTCACAATAAATCCATAAACAATTAAAAAGGACCTTTTCTAAATAAAAACTACAAAGGAAATAAAGCCAGGCTTTAGAAAGGAGAAAAAAATCTGATGTAATGCTGTGGCACATAAGGAAACAAACTCATAAGTTCCCAGACTACACCTTAGAAAAACAGTACATTCTCAGCATGGCTTAAAGGTACATGTAGAATTGACCTAAAAGATCCCAAAAAGAAAAGATTTCGACTCTCTAAATAGATAACAGAGAAATTTAAAGTTGTCCTCTGACCTCTGAAGTTGGCAGGTGTCATAGGTATCTCTTTAAGGGTTAATAAAACCTCAGATAACCTCTGTAATACAGCAGATGGTTGAATTTGAATTGTAACATGCATCTTAAAGGACAATTGAACCAATACGGATAAAATAAGTCATTCCATAAAATTGTGTTGATTTGCTTTATCAGAAAAATATTTCCCCCAAAACAATTTCCCATGGCCCAGGCATATGGCATCATGATTAAACACTCACAGCATTGTTGGCATTGTGCTGGGCAAAGGACTTGGCTGGGAATTGAGGAACCTCTCTTTTAATTTTGGATATGCTCTTGGGTTCTTGAGCAGGTCACTGAATTTCTGTGGGTATTAGTTTCCATGTGTGTGAACTGAGTTAGTTGGGCAAGATGTTTTCCAAGGTAGCATGGAATTTTGGATGTCTGTGATTCTAAATTAAAGCCTGAAAAGGTAGGTTTTCATACAGGAAAGATTTAGTAATCATCACATCAGAAGACTAAATACTATCATCAATAATAACAACAAAGGCTAGGATAGTATTTCACTGAAGAACTAAATTAACAGGAACAACTACCAATAGATGCAAGAAAAGCTTTCTTTTGCATTTCGTTGATTCTGAAGGGAAGAACCTAAGATCAGGTGATTAAAGTCAAAAAGTACAGCTAGAGCTTGATGTTTGATTCTAGCAGACGCTTAAGGTGAAGCCCCATATATATATGTGTGTGTGACAGAGTCTACAGACAGATTCGTAAACCCTAGATTTAATATAAAGTTAAGGAACTTGATTTTATTGATATTTACATGGTTTTATATAATTTATCTGTATTAATATTCTTTACCAGAGAATGACTATAATGAGGTGTAATTTATCTTTCTGGAGAAATGAGCCAAGGGTTACCAAGACACAAGAACAAGTAAATTCTGCAGGGAGCAGGGGTCCCTACCTATAATCCCAGCTACTTAGGAGACTGAGGCAGGAGGATTGCTTGGACCCAGGAGTTAGAGACCAGCTTGGGCAGCACAGTAAGACCCAACCTCCAAAAAGAGAGAAAAAAAAGTGAATTCTGAATTAGATCAGAGTGAAGGCTTTCTATATTAAAGAAATTAGGCATATTTAGAGAAAATGTGATTTGAATCACAACAGGTTTCCTTTTACTAGTTACAGATTAAAATATGTAAATAAAATATACTTCCCAGAAAACAATGAAACATTATTGTCACAGTGTTTTATTTGATAAAAATATCTATTAATACAAATTGTTACCAACATTAAGTTCACTCATTTATTGAGCACCATTCTACTCAGTAGAGGTATCCTGATAGACAAGGCAGAAAAATGCATAGAGCTTTTGCTGTTGGCATATGACCATAGACTAAACACTTAGTCTTTGGAGCCAGATTCCCTGGGTGTAAGTCCAGTCTTCTTCACTCACTAGTTGTATCATTGCAGACTTTCTCAGTTGGTTCATACCTCATTTCTTTATTGGAAAAATGGTCACATGGTAATAACAGTGATAATAGTAATACCTGCCTCAAAAGGTGGTTTAAAGCCTGTGTGAAGCCCTTAGAGTAATGGCACTCAGTAAAGGTTAGCTGTTAGTGGAAAGGAGAGCAATTGAAAATAAGAAAATATTAACCGGAGATAGATATGTACTTTGAAAAAAGTAAAACTAGGTGATATGATGAGGAATCAATCTGTGAGCTGAGATCTCAATAACAGGGAGCTGGTACTGTGAAGATCAGGGGAAGGGAGAACATTACAGGTGGTGGGAAAAGCTAGTGAAAGGGCTCTTAGGTAGGAAAGATTTGGAGTGTTCAAGAAGGATGCCCAATGACTGGAGTATGTGGGCGACAGGAAGTCAGAGACTTCAAGAGCCTCTACTGATCAGGATCAGGATTTTGGTTCTGCTATTATGTGCAGTGTTAAACCTTGTCAGGTGTCAAGCAGAGCCATGAGACAGACTGATTTCTGTTTTCAAATGACCACTCTGGCTGTTGGGTGGAGAAGTAGAAGTGGTTGAGGAAGGAAGACAAGACTGTTCCGTAGGTGTGGCAGTCACTCTTGTGGGAGGATGGTGGCTTGCCTGGAAGTGGTGGGATGGAGCTGCTGAAGTGGAGAGAAGAGCATTTGGCTGGGTCATCAAAAGACTTTAGTAATGCTTTCTCCCAATTGTTAGTTTACTTTGAAAGGAGTAATATTGCGTCTTATAAAATTTTAATTAATGTTTTGATACTATTCATACACTCCAAAATAAAGTGGTAATTCAGGAATTACCTGACTTATTAGGTAGGTACAAAACCACCCACCTGGAAAATTCAGTCCAGAAATCTATTTTAAGAACCAAAATGTTTTGTTTGGTTGAAAATTATTAATTTTCAACAATTAGATTAACAATAATCTGATTATTTCCAGATAATTGGCACTGTGCAAACCCAGACTTCAGTGCAGTGTTGTGAGATGAATTTTGTTGGTTGAAACAGTATTGTATTTTCTGCTCTTCCTCTTAAAATGCAGGTAGTATGTTTTCATATCTTTCATAGTTTTTTCACAACAGTTCCTTTTACTGCTTTTAAAATGGGCTGAAATGAAAATAGCTACGTATGACTAAGCTGGCTCTGCTGGTACTCTTTAGATGGTCTATGCTGGGTAGTATGTGGCAGCGTCCTTGAAGTAAAGGGGATGCTGGGCAAGAGACTAGTGGTAACTCCAGCTCGTAAGCTAATCCCCTGCATTTGAGAAAAGTACAGCTGAGCAAGACACCAGCACTTGTCCTACCCATGAATGGAGCCAACACCCAGCACAGCTTCTTCCTAGAGGACTGAGAAATTGGGGCACATCTGAAATAGAAAGGCTCTTTAACTAAGAATGAGGAACTCATTCTAAGTAGAATCTTAACCACAGGCTAAAATTAAAGGAGAAAGCTTTAAATAGGTAAAACTGTTGGCATAACAGTTGTACTAAGCCATCGCTCCCTCCTCAGATTCATTAACTGTGCCCTAAAAAGAGCTTCTTCCTTATGAAAATCTTTAGTTTGGGGCTATAGAAATTAGCTTCAAGATCTTATGGGAAAAAAAAGATCTTAAGGAGATATGAATAGTTTTTCATACATTTCCTGTTTGAAAAGTAACAAAATTCCTGCTGTGATTGGACGCAAGTTTCCTCTTCTGATTGTAGTCCCAAAACACAGGCGTGTGTACTGAAAATCACTAGAGCCATTTGTTTGTTTGTTTGTTTGTTTTTTAAAGGAAAGGAGAACAGTAGAGTCAGAACCTAGAAAACACATTTCCCAGTGCCTTAAGCTGTTGAAACTGTACTTGACAGCTTTATTTTGAGTTTTGGAAACTCTAAGGACTCAGAAGAAGATGGCATTCAAAGGGTATTCATATAGGAAATAAAGAATAATCCTGAAAACTATATAGGTTGAAACTGGATGATAGATCTGCTATTTCTTTGACTGACAGATGCAGTTTTTCAGCCTTTCTCTGGCCTTTTTATTTAGAGAAGGGCACAATAAAAGAGAATATAAGTTAAAAAAAATCACTGTAAAGAGAGTACAAAGCCAGACTGACAAGTAGCAACTAATGAGCCACTGGAGAAAAAAGCAGTCATTTTTAAAAGGAATAAGCTGTAAAGACTGGGTGATCTACTGAAAAGACAGTCATTTTCATCCCATGAGCCAAAGGATCTGAATCCTGTTGGTACAGATGTGTTATAATCAGTTTTCTTCCTCTGAAGATGAGGGGCTAGGCTTGCTCCTTCTCACAGTCCTCTCCAGTCTTAAGGCTTTCATACTGATCTTTTTAACTACAATATTGAAAATCATCTCAAAAGTGGGTTAGGAGATAGGTAACTGGACACATATTTAAGTCACTTGAAGCTAGAAAACTGAGAAGATACAGTTTTGTTTCAGCTCTTTGTAGATTTCCCAAGCTGGTATTTGAAGTGTTGGTTTTGGCCTCCCAGAGCCACAGCCTATGCCATGGGTCCCTGTTGCCTATTAAGTTGCACATCCCTGCTCTTCTTTGCTATGCTTCCAGGTAACTAAAAAAGAGAATACTCTTTCATCAAAGTGATCCCCATCTGAGGGTCTTCCTACAAACATTTTAATAAAATTTCAAACTGCATATTTTAGAACTTCTCAATGAAAGTTTGAAAAAAATCTTCCTGAAGATTTCTAGAAGTCAAACAGAACCACTTTAGGTTATGTAGGTGAAGTGGAGTCATTCACATTGAGGGAAAATCCTTCAGTTACCTAAAAATGTGGCAGACAAGGAGGCTCTAACAAATATAATAACCAGGTTACCACTGAGGGAAACAGGAAAAGAATAAAAAGATTGATAAAAATATAGTCTGTGAGTTGGGATTGTTGAGTTCCCACAGCGTCACATTGCATATGAAGAGGCCCATGACCCAGCATAGTTAACTGACAAGTACACCCTGGAAGCCTGTCAAGATGCTGTCTCCAAAGGCACTGGCTCAGAGGCTGTGTCAGCCAGGAGAGGTAGAGCCTTGGGCAGATGCAAAGAACATGAAAAAATTTTAAAAAAGGAAAATTTCAGCAGGAAGGAGGAGGCATCTTCAGGAACATCTTCTACAGTAGTTCAGAAAATCCAGAGAGTAAGGAAATTAAAAAGACCCAGGACATTCATGCCATCTGAATTAGTAGCTTTTCTGAAGGCAGAAATCACTTAAGGCTTAGAGATAAATGATACCATATTAGAACCTAAGACAAATTAAATGCAGATAATATTAATAATTATAAATAATTATACCAACCAAGTCCAAAGTTGGGAAAATAAAAATGGTTCCAGGGCCATCTATGAATACCAAAAATTCATAGATGCCCAAGTTCCTTATATAAGAAGATGCAGTATTTGCATTTAACATGTGAACATCCTCCTATATATTTTAAATCATCTCTAGATTACCTATAATACCTAGAACAATATGAATACTATGTAAATAATTGTTTTAAATACATAGAAAATGCTTTCACAGACATTATCTTATTTAATCACAGCAACTCATTGGAGTATTACTATCATTATGGTTTGTATTTTTCCAGTAGGAGATTAGGTCTTAGAGACAAGGACATATCTTGGGTCACATAGTGAAAGAGAGGAAGAATAAAAACCCAACCCCAGGTCTTGACTCCAAATAATATGCTTTTTCCCACTATGCTTTGTCATAGGAGTTTCTACTTCAAAACCAGACTTTTGCTACAAAAACCCGTTGGATATCATCCAAAGAGGAATTTTATCTCACTGTTCTTAAACAGGTCACACCTAGATAACAATAATAGCCCCTATAAGTAGCCAGCACCTATGCTTGATGTAGGTCAAAGGACTCAAAATAAAGTAAAACTCATCAAATCTCTAACCAGAAATAATAGTGTAAATACTATACCTTCCAATTTTATAAATATACATTGTATTATATAAGCTAAAATGTTCATATTAATGACGTATTAAACTTCAAAGTCTGAGCTTTTATATGTAAGAAAAGGAAATTTAAGGCCACTTAAATTATATATAATAACATATTCTACCCCGTAGGAGTTCAAACATTGATATAAAAATTATTTATTTTAACTTCAGATAACGTAGATCAATTTGCTTAAGGAATCTAGAACGAAGAACAAAGAGAAATGTCTCCCATCATTACTCTCATTGAATGTATAAACCTAATGTTAGTGTTAACCCCATTTACTACTAGACTTAATGATAAAAGTTTTTTTTAAAATACTAATGGTGTTTCCATTTTCTTTTGGTATGTGTTACAAACTTTTGTTAAAAATTACATATTTTTATTTTATGGGCAAATATTCTAAAATTTTCAATTGACATTTTGTAATTGGAGAGAAAACTTAGATTTTTTTTTTTTTTTGCACATTGGGTACATAAATTTATTACCTCATTTCAAAAAAACTGTAAACTGTAGTACTGTTTAAAAAAATTTTTTTTAGTTGTTATGGATCTTCATTTAATTTGTTTATTTATATGTGGTGCTGAGAATGAAACCCAGTGCCTCATTAGGCACGCATTCTACCACTGAGCCACAACCCCAACCATGCAATACTGCTTTTTAATGAATGGGATTTCTCTTTACAGGAACAGTATTTCTAGTAGAATGTTTGATGATAGTTTTGGAATTCTCATGATTGTCTCAATTGTAGTAGAATCAGACTTTAGATCTGGAAAGCTCTTGGAGATAATCTAGTCAAATACCCTTTTTTAACTGGCTAGGAACTTGTGGGTCAGGGAGGAGAAGGAACTACTCCCTTATCATCCTGCTCAGGTTGGGCAGTGTTGGGGCCAGAACCCACATCTCCCATTGTTGGTCCAATACTCTGTAATTATTTGCTCCTGCTGCCTTCCTCAGAGGCTGCAGATATTCATTTTTACTGTTATTTATTTTTTTTATTGTTGTACATGGCCATTATGACCTGAAGGAGTAAACAAAACAATCTAACCTGGAACCATCTCCTCCTCTTCTTTTTTTCCTTTCGTCTTTTCACCCAAAATTAAGTCCTTCTGAAGAGATTGAATAGGTTTTGCCCTTCATCTGCAGTAGCACCATCTCTCTTGATCAGTCACCAGCTGTTTGGACCACATCTGGAGTGGGCTCAGTGAACATTATTCTCAGGCTGAAAAAAATAGGACTTGGATTTTGTCCTTGGCAGGCGGAGAACTTCACTGTTTGAGAAGCTACTACTGAACTGCTGTGTTTGTCCCTTGTCCCGCAGCTCACTGAGCAAACCAAGCTTGTTCTCTCACCCTTTTTTTTTTTTTTTTTGGTCATCAAAACAAGTAGCTCCTCTCAGACACCTTAATACATAATTAGGTGTGTCTGTTTACACTTGGGAGACAGAAGCCTTCATGTCTCGAAGAAATACAAGGATCGGGGAGCAGCCACAAACAGATGTTGAAAATGTCCATTTGTGGCAAGTTTATTGCTATAGCACCAGGAATAAACAGAGATGAAACCCCTCTGGAGGGGTGTGTGTGTATCAGGAAAAGTGTTATCGAGCAGAGGAGAAAGTGAAAGGAGGTCCTGATTCCTTTTTTTTGTTGTTGTTTTTTGCTTTTCTGATTTGCGGTAGTATTTGTTTATCTCATACAAGAAAGAAAACTTCACTATTTGACTTTGGCTGTTTGAAGGCTTTTGCCAAATGCTTAACAATCTGTAGGGTTTGATTTCTCTCAAAAAAACCACTCTGAGAACAAGGCTGTATGTAACTAAGATGTGTTTGTTTTTGTTTAAATCACTCAGAAGAGAAATCATCTCTTGTCCATTGTTAAAAGAGAGGTTTCAATCAAAGGAAAATTCTACATATTCTAAAATATACAAACAGCTCTTTGAAATTGATGCCAAATCAAACTCTAAAAGGGACGTTTTTCTTGCAGAAGTTTTGAGTTAATTCCGTGTGCAGGGCTTGAGTGGAAAGACTCTGAGAATTTCAGAGGAACGAGTTACTGCAACACCACATTTGGATTTGGAAGTTACATAAGGAGCATTGTCTAACTGTAGTGCAGACTTTGTACATGATTTTAGACTAAATCCTAGCAACAAAGAAAAAGGAATTATTTTCAAAGTAAGTCAATTTTAAATAGAAGGTAATAGTTTGGTTTCTGATGTCATTGGATCCAAATATCCAATGTGAAAAAGCATACTAGCTATAATTTTAAAAAGAAATAGTTAAAATGTCCCTAATTTTTAAAGGTACATTGTTGCTTCCATTATCGGGAATTCTATTTGGTTGAAAAGTAATACATACTAGGAAGGAAGTGTGGTATGGGAAAGGAACGTAATAGGAAACCTAAAGATTTCACTTTGGTTCTGCCACTAACTAGCTCTGTCCTTGAGATGCTTTTTTTTTTTTTTTTTTTTTTTTTTGACTAAACTTCACTGTCATTTGTTACCTATTGTTCCTCCCTTACAGACTCTTTGTGAAGACAGACCAGATGTATGTAAAACAGTGAAAAAGCAATGTGCAAATTTGAGATGTTACCTTTTTATTTACTTATTCTTCTTGAGAGTCAGTCTTGGATGTGAGAACTGATCATTTATTGGGACTGAAAGGAGTCAGAGAAAGGTTTTGTGGGTAGAAGAAGAGGGCAAGCCAGGGTGCAGGCTAGAATAAGAGATGCGTTGGAAGCTGTGATCAGAGCTATGGGTCTGGAGCTAACTGGAGCCCTTTGGGTTCAGACACCCAGATGTCTTAGTAGGTCAAGAATGGCAGTTGGTTGAAGATGTACAGGTAGAAGTCTGAAGGTACTCACAAATTGCATTTAGAATGAGAATTTAGGTCGGATTTGGTTTTGATATCATTTTAAAAAATGTTTTTTATGTATTACTCTGAGAGGTTCTGTAACACATTTAGAGGTAAGTAGCTCAAAGGTTCCCATTCTTAAGGAATTTATAGGTCAGTATAGGCAGGTGATGATGTGCTTATAGGACAGATACCAATGAAGAACTAAGTGCAGAAGAAAGAGAGATTGCCATGGTGGTGTGGGGGTGGGGATGTAGGCGGTTAATACAATAATGTACCAAGAAACTCCCTGGATGAAAGGGATTTTAAAGACTGCTTAGAATTTCAAGAAACTAAGGTAGGGTGGAGAGAATACTACTGAGGAAGAAGGAAAACCAAGGCAGCACAGGTGGGAAAATGAGAAATGGGAAAGGCCTCAGTTTGATTGGATTATAAAAGTCAAAAAAGAAGTAGAATGAGACACAAGACTGAAAAGGTAAGTTGGGATAAGACTGTTGGTCCTTTAAATGTTTGTATGTGCCTAATGCAGAGATCTAGACATATACCCGAGCCTGAGTGAAAAAGCATGACATGACGTCACAGGCCAGGTAGGCAGCAATGAACAAGGAGTCTAAGGAATCAGGAAGTTGAATAAGAAAGGATTCAGGAATCCAGATAAGCCACCTGAGCGGAAGATACAACACAAACAAAAGTGGACCTTGAGTATAAGGCAGCCCTCTGTCACAACCAGGAAGCCTCTTATATATTTCCTCCTGGGACAGGAACCAATCCCAGGGCATGACCAGACCAGGCCTACCTTGGGGAGCAGGTAAGTGGATGCATCTGACTGTGGAGGGAGAGATGAGGATAGGCCCTGGCAGGATGTGCTTTCAGGCTAAAGCCTGTCCCTCTGGCTCTAGGTTAATAAGGGCTGTATTAGGCCTGGGGCAGGGGAGTCTGCTGGAGCTGACTTCTGAGACTGAATAGCACTCTGGTAGTTCAGGTTCTGGATCTGGGCATTGGGCAACTTGAGCCACAGGCCTTAAGGTCCAAAATGGCCTCAGCACAGTTGGTTCCTTCCAGGACACAAAGCCTTTCCAGGTCTATTTTGGGAATTGTATCTGAGAAAATGGTGTCCCAACCTTGTCAGGTTTTTCATGATTCTTCCTTGTAATATACTACCGTCTGGAGCTGACTTCTCCTTTCCCAAGGCCTATCTTTTGGATCACAGGTAGATTTGGTTAGATTTGTTGGTCCTTGATTTATAGTGGCTTTTATATGAAGCAGAGAATTAAAATTCTGAAAACACAGTGCGTATGTTCAGGAGTGGTAGAAATTGGCCTTTAAGGTGATTGTTGACTTTTCTTAGTCTCCTTTTTCTACAGCAGCAGCATTCTTTTCTCAATCAGGATTCCTACAGAAGAGTTTTGTTGAACCTGGAGCTGAGCATGTGGGATTATTCAGGAACTTCAGGATTCTGAGTCTCAGCTCATATGTTTTCTAGGTGGGACTGTCTTTTTTGCAATAGTTGCATTAAGAAGGAATGCCCTTCTGAGATGGAGATGTTTGCTCTTTGTTGTGTATTCTAACCAAGAGTCAGATAACCTGAGGAATATAAAATGCCATTTGCTTCTGATTACTCAGAATATTAGTAGTAAAGACAGTATGCAAATTCCAGCACTGGTTAAGCATGTCATATCAGTGGTAGGCATTAGCCTCCCCATTCTGGGACTCCTCCTCCTTTTCATCCCCAGGGGTGTCATCGATAATTGATCAGGAACCTTTTCATCATTGCCCTCCATTAGCTATGGCCAGCTGTTAGAATTCTCTTGAAAATGACCTGAATTCACACACCTTAGAGGAGACTGTGGTAGCAGAGCCCCACAAATCTGTGGCCAGGTCCCAGGCCACCATTTACTGTAACCTTGAGGAAACCATTTCATTTCTTTGAGGTTAAATTTGTCTTCCCCAAAATGGGGTTAGTGACATCGTATACCCAGTAGAAGGGCTTCAATGGGATAAATCTTCTCTGCAGCCCTGGGCCATGGCAGTGGTATCTCAGTTGCTTGGTTAGCCACTCTTTCCTCTTAGTCAATCTTTGCTAACACCACGGGATACTATGACTATTAAATCACTTATAGGATTCATATGGTTGTAGAAAAGCAAAGACTGGCCTGTTAACAACAGTCAGATCTGGTTCCCAGCCCATCATCAGGCAGCTTCGAATCAGAGCATTCCTGCACAATGGGTTTCGGCTTGCTACCAGGTTTGAAGGAAACGTGGCTCAGATTTTTCCACTGAAGCACCCCAAAGGGCAGAGGAAAACTAAGGGCTCCTTCACTGTGCCAGCATTCCCCAGTAGGTGGGCATAATATACTTCCCCCAAGGAGAATACTTTGAAGTTTCTTGTTATATCTAAAAATTCATGTGAAGTTTATAATATGTCTGTCTTTGTTTTAATATAAAAATAATGTTTTAACTTACTCTAATATCAGCTAAATGTCCCCCTTCAGGAACCCTCCCCCATTTGTCCTCTTCTTGTATTTCATGCCTTCCTATCAGCCAAGCTTTAGTATATAATATATAACATCTCAACCAGTTCATAAATTTCTGCTTTTAATATAGTCCAAGTTACCACTAGCACAGGCCACAGGAAAATACCAGGCTGTCCCCTCTGAATTCAGCCTTTTTTGAAAGATTTACTTAGGAACAATTTATCATTTAGTTGCAATTTTAAAAATAATCTTAATTGACCACATATGTTATCAAATAAGAGTTGGTCTTGTAGTCTCTGCCTCTTTCCCTATCTCTTCCCGCCCCCTCATGTGTGCATGCGCACTGCATTCTGCCAGGATTTCAGAAAATTAATTATGCCACTCTAGGCAGATAACATCACAGGAAAGCCTTCTCTGATTTAGGAAAAGATTACTAATATTGAAGCTGTTACTTCTAGGAGGGAAAGACTATCACTTTTAAACCTCTTTGCCTCCTTTTCCTAGTTCTTCCTCTCTTAATTGTGGCTCCATGTTTTGGTAGCCATAAGTTATTAGTGGTTTTTAATTTTTCTGTAACCGAAATAAAGTCTGAAAGGGTGGATTTGTCCCTTTTTTCCTCCTCTTTTCCTTTTTTTCCTGGCTAATCGGAGGAACGCAACCACATCTGAAGCCACTTGGCTCATTATGAATTTCATGGAAACTGATTCTCTGAAAGTGTTTCCATATGTGTGTTCCCAATATATCCCATCCTCTCTAAATGGGAGCACAGACGTGTGCATGGGCTGGAAATGGCTTCAGGATGTGACAGAGCAGTCATATGACTGCCACGGCACTGTGGGTGGCCCCTTCTGAAAGACACGGTGTCCTGGGTGCTGGCCTCCTTCCTGCAGCGGATCTGGTTTCAAAGACTATCCACCCTTCTCTAGGATTTAAAAAGTTCCTAATCAAGGTCCAGCAAGATCTCTTTTTCTTTTTCTCTGTTTTCTGTCTCCCACCTCCTCCTCCTTTGGCTCTTTCTTTTCTGTTAGTCTCCTTCCCAATCTGCATACATGTACACTCACACAGCTACGACCTGCCCCCTTTCCCTTTACAAAAAGGAAATATGCTATTCCAGCAATATCCTTAACATTTGGGTGGATTGAAGGCATGGTTGATGTTTCTGAAGATTGCCAGTTTCCCACTCCCCTTCAGCATTAACATACTTTCTTAGCCTTAGAATCAGGCAGTCTTTCAGAATTTGTGAGCATGCAGTGGAAAAGTACAATTCATTACAACACAGAAAACAAATATTTATACTGGATAGTTGAGGGCATTCCCCCCCCTTTTTTTAAACTGAAGTTTGCTAGCCATTTCATCATCTTAAAAAATTGATTTCACATTCTAATTTTTCTGGTTTCTTCTCCATCAGCATGATCCATTACATTTCTCCCATATACAGCATATTTCCCTAATTATTATCTGATGAAATTAGATTTAATTTAGTGATAAATACTTGATTATTTTTTAGTGTGAGGGGATAAATTCAGGGAAATTCTAAAAACTGACATAAAATCCCTTAAGATCTTCATGTGGAAAATAAAAAGTAATATTTTGCATGTAGTTTAAATTTGATTTTTAAGTAATGTTTATGTAACATAACTCAAAGTGTTGCCTGCTTGAGACCATCCCCATAACTCATCTGTTTAGCAATTTTTTCAAAGCACTTGTCTTTTCTCAGTACTAGATTATGTATCAGGTAGGGTCTAAAAAACAGATACATGGTTCTTTTTAGTTGAAAAATGAAAATATTTACCAAAAACAATGATAATGCTTTAAAACAAATAGGGTGGCAAAATTTATATACATAAATGTCCAAGATATGCATGGTTTAAAATGATGCTGATAATTTGTACATCACATTGGAAGGCTTTGTGTGGCTGTGAGCTCTACAGACAGTGCTTGCTTACACTGGTCTGGCATAGAGGAGAGAGACGTCTGTGAGTGCTGAGGGGAGGCTGAGCAAAGTTACCCTGAGGGTCCTGACTGTGTCACACCATGAGTAAGAGGGGTCACGCTGAGGAGCAGTGGGACATGACTTTAGTAAATAGGGCAGAGGCCTCTGCATTTGCCTGTAGCTGCCTCCTCTTTTGGCTTCTTCATTGTAGAGTTGTTCAGTTGTGCCTTTTAAAAGATGGTGGACCAATGCTTGTGTAGGGATGATATACTCTAGTTTTAGGATTCTGCCACCTGTGTGACTTTAAAAGGTAGTTATGTACATGGAAGAACTTTCCGTGTTTTCATAAAATGCAGATCTAAGGAAGCTCAAGGTAGATCCTCTACCCTTTCCTACTGGCATGCTCTGTTATGCAGCAGAGATAGTGTAGAACACTGGACCTGAGATGGGAGAAACACAATGGAGTCTCAGGCTGCCACTCAGATCCACCACATCTGCAGGCTTCCTGTCTTAACTATCAAGGTCACCTGTAGTCACCTATAATTCTTTCTTTTTATTGGTGGTGCTGAACCCTATACTTGCTAGGCAAGTTATGCTCCCAGCCTGCACCCATGATTCTTGATACTCTACATACTGGCCCCATACACTTGTCTAGAAATTCAGACATGTGAGAGTTTTACTTGCCTTACTTCACTTACTCCAAATAAATGTGTGACCTTAATGGCAACAGTTAACACATGATCTCCAGAGGAAACAAATGTGCTAACCTTCTGATGGGCTATGCATTTCTGGCCTGACCTTTTTCCTTTTCATCTCTTCAGAGTTCCCCCTAAACAGAGGTACTGTTCTCATGCAGTACAGGTGCCAGGAATGAAGTGGGAATAAATGATGGTAAACTGAGGGTACCTGTTCAGCAGGGGCAAAGTTATTATGGGGCCCCTGCCTGCAGTGTGAAGTGTCTATGATCATAGACAGGAAGAGCTTTGAACTCTGAAAGAGAGTTGTACAACATTCTTTAGGTAGGGAAGGGATATGGAATACATTTTAGGTTTGATGTCAGCATTGCTTAATACTTGTAATATAATTTGTTTTTTAATGTGTCAGAAAAGTACTAGCTATTGTACAGTTACTGATCCTTAGACTCATTTACTTATTCTTTTGTCCATCTTTCCATACACCCACTTTTTTTTATTATAAGTTCTTACAATGTGTTCTGGGTTCTGAGAGAGATGTGAGAAGAAAAATCAATCCTTTACCACCTAAATCGGTCTATAGTTGAAAAGTCTAAAATGCAGCTAATAATTCAGTGAAGTAGTAAGGACCCAAAAGAATGATATAGAAAATAAATGCTACTGGAACAGAAGTGAAGGAAGTTACAGGAGAGAGCAGTTGGAAAGATGCAGCCAAAGTGTTGTAAAGGAAGAAGAAGCTTCTTAGTTACCCGAGAGCCAGCTGCTTTGCGAAGATCTTGTATAATCTATGTTCCAGTAGGAAGGCTTCCATGAGGGGGTTAATAAAAAGTTCTTGGGTTTTATTTGAGATTTGTTGAAGCAATAACTCCTACCATTTAAAAGGCCCCAATGAAGCTTTGAAGTTAACACCTCATTGCCGAGAAGCATGATGGCTTTTCATTCTGTATGTTTATGCCCTTGCATGAAAGAAGTAGGACAGAGGACTGTGAATGTGCCAACATATGTTCAGTTCGGATTCAAAGCCCTTTTCCTTTTTTCTGCCCTGACTTACCTCTTCAGCTGGGATGTGTAAATTCTGCTGCTTAGAGGGGAAGGTAACACGTTTCTTAGCTGATAGCCCTAAATGACAAGTACCTCATTGGTCACTCTTCTCAAACTCAAATTTCCTTTAATTCTGAAGATCATTCCCATTTTAAATCAACCATCTACTATTAAATGAGACAATGTATGTTAAAGTAAAGGCCTAGAAATGTCAAGTATTAGCTGTTAGTAAGCTCTGAAGGGGAGACAAGCAGTATTGTATCTCTGTCCTCACAGCTCACTCTTCCGTTGGGATTCAGATATGACCTAGGGTAGTAGCATTAGAAAGCAGTGTGTGCAAGATTCGGTGGAGGATTGCAGGTCATGAAAATTAAAGGAGTGGAGAGGCTCTCTTTCACTACCTCTTATATTGGTTCATGCAGTTTCCATTTTCTCTGAAGACCCTAGGGTCCTAATTGGGTTAAGGGAGACTATTTTCTTTTTCCTCTTAGACCTTATGGAGAGGGTCAAGATGTTTTTACTATTTTTGGTGGGTGGGATACTATGGATGGAACTCAGGGTCACTCGACAACTGAGCCACATCCCCAGCCCTACTTTTCATATTTTATTTAGAGATAGGATCTCATTGAGTTGCTTATCATCTCGCTTTTGCTGAGGCTGGCTTTGAACTCTCCATCCTCTTGCCTCAGTATCCTGAGCCACTGGGAGACCAGCCGATGATTTTATTTTTATATGAGCTTCATAGACATTTTATTAATATATTCTTCCCTATGGATATTAGACTGTGAAAAATTGCTACTGCTGCTGTTTTAATGAGCAAGATTCTTGCAGCTCTCTTTATGACAACTCCATTTGTTTGTAAGCTGTCTGGCTGTGGCTAGAGGTGTAGACAACAGCTTTGGAATGAAGTGCATCTGTAGGAAGCCAGCAGATCCTAAGGGGATCAAACCCTTGACCTTGGTCTCATTCACATTATGCCCTGAGCAACTGAACTAATTGCTTACTATTTAGCAGATTAGATCAACAACAAGGCAAGAGTTGTTAATGGCATCCCCAAAATAGTCACTCTTATTGGGGTAACACTTAGGCACCAGAAGAGTCTGGTTAAGTATTTCTCATTTAGGCAAATATACTTCCAAGATCCAGAGGGGGAGGGAGGGAGGGAGAGAGAGAGAGAGAGGAGTATCTAACACTGCATGTCCTTTGTTGGAAGTCAAGAGAGGTTTGTCTAGACATGGCTCTGCCTCTCAAATGGTGTTGTGAAGTTGAGTGAATGGCTTCCCTTCTCCAGATTTTGCCTTCTCTATTTGTCAAATGGGGATTGATTGCAATTATCTAATCAGTAAATTACGAGTTTAGACTTTGCCATCAGAATATCCCACCAGCAGAAGGGGTACATGGGTAATTTAGGAATTCTGTGGGCTTAGGAGAAAGTGTCATAAATACAGTTTTGTTGAAGTCATTTTTATATATCTAAAAATTCACTTCAGTGTTGAATTTTCCTTCATATCATATTTATGTTTGCTGTATAGTGTACCCCTTTCTCCAGGGACAGGCACTGTGTTTATCTTGGGGTTCCAGTAACTACTCTCTGTTCCTAATGCCCCCAAATGTAGGTTCATGCTGTTTTGAAACTCTTAGAACCAAAAGATCTGTATTGACTTAGTGCCATTGACTTAGTGCCTTCAACTTCTGAGCAGTTTCCATGGTTCAGCTTAATGGGCTTAATGTGCTGGAATATGGAGGAGATACATGGATCACAGCAGGAAGGATAGATTTTTGCAAGTCATTCCTTGCTATTTTATTACTCAGTAGAGTTCAGTGAGGAGTTCTAAACTGGCTCTGGGGAGCTCTGAGGCTACCAGGTTCATTACTAAGATAGTTGTTGAGTTTAGAGTTTGCATTTATGAAATTAGATTGAGGTAATAGTACTTTCAGAACTCCAGGCTTTCATCTTGGGGGCTCTTTTTTTTCAATTTCTTTTTGTAGTTGTAGATGGACATAATGCCTTTATGTTGTTTATTTTATGTGGTGCTGAGGATCAAACCTAGTGCCACACACGTTAGGCAAGCCCTCTGCCACTGAGCTACAGCCCCAGCCCTTGGGGACTCTTTTGTTAAGTCAGATTTACATTTTATTTAGTTGATATAATATCCAACTTTTTTTTAAAGCTCAATGGTTATAATGGGGCTAGTGACACAAGGTATTAATAGGTAGGACATAGTGTCAAAATAATCAAAGAACTATGTTTCAAAGAAACCATGAGTTCATCTCCAAAACAAATATCAGAAATAGAGACTCACACCTATTCAAGGAGAAAGATGTAGTTGTTATTTGCTTCTGCAACAATGATATAAAATAAACTGAATACTAGAAAGAGATTTATATTCCTTTTGTAAGCTTAGTATTCCTTCCACCTCTTCATGATAGGTTATTATGTAAGGATTACATCATACTACAGCAAACTGCTAATGTTTCTTTATACAGAACACTTTGCAGTATGTTTCAGAAACATTTCTTGGTAACATAAAATGACTATGAAAATTCCAGGAAATTCTGTTATTTGTAAATTATAAAATTATCCTGTAATCCCTTTAAAGTCCACTTAGTTCACTTTGTCAAGAAAGGGTTAATTCTTAAGACATTACAATCTCAAATAACTAAAGTGATTGGTCAAAATACTGTAAACCTAGCAGAAATTTGTTGCATTGTTTTCTGTAAACCACAACCAGAGCTCGTTAATTGAAAAATGAATGTCAATTTGTGTTAGCTAGCATCTATAAACCAAGAAGTTTCAGTAGTCCTGGCATGTGATGGGTAATAAAAATATCAGCAGAATGTATCAGGTAAAATAGAGGGTGGGGGTGGCAAATTCAAAACCGTATTGGAGTTTACTGGCAGGGCCCCCATAAAGGGTTTTAATGAGGTTTCTGCATCAAAATAAATGAAACCACATGGAATTTTAATTATTACTACAGTATTTTTTAAGTACGAATGTTCATGAGAAGCTTTTTTTTTTTTTTTTTTTTTTTTAACATGCCTATCTGTGTGAACTCTGCTTCTGTGAGGGCAAACATTGACGTTTTAAGTGCGACTTCTTTCGGTTTTAAATTGCTTACATAATTCTGTTTTTTCTCATGTGCTCTAAGTATTGAACTTAATGCATGTGGAAGTGACCTGTCTATAACTATTAGCTTTGCCTACTCAAGTTCACCTAGATGCTCTGCAGTGAGAGTCTGCTGAGGAACAGCTGTGCTTCCATTTACTGCTGTGTTGTTTAGGACAGTGCATAAACATTGAGGGAGATGTTAAATCTCATCTGCTCCCATTTCTGATTCTGTCACAATCACTGCTTCCACAGTTTAAAACTTAGAATTTCATTTTGGGGAGGGGTGAGGGAGAAGCAAGTTGAGTAGGGAGGGATTGAAGAAAAGCCTAGAGTAGCTGGCTCTCTGTGTGAGTTTTGAGTTGAGTTTATCTTGAAAGTGTTTGCTTCTGGTGTCAGAGGCTGCTCACTTGCTTTTCACCCTTAGCAGATGGGCCTGTGGGTTCTGGGATGGGACTTGTGAGGGGTGGGACCCTCTGTCTACCCATCTCCTGAGGCTGTTGCTCCTCCTCTGTCTTGGAAGTCATGGTCGTAGACATTAGAGCTGGAAGGGAACTTAGAGCTCCTCCCCCTCATTTTACAGATGATGACACTGCCACCTCTGACTTCTGCCTCTGGCCTTCCACTCTCAGTAAGAAGAGCCAGGCAGGTGAGACTTTCAAACAATTGTGGGACTGGGCAGGGCTGGGCTGGGCTGGGCTGTTTGACTGGTACTGTCCAATTTGTGAGAAAAAGTTTCATTAACTATGTGTTGCTTTTATAAGTCACTTTTTATTATAAATGCACATCGTGGTACTTACTCCTAGCATTTTATGAAGATTATAAGCAATGTGCATTTTAACAAAAATGAAAAACCCTCAATCAGCACCTTTAAAGAAAAATATTAGGATTATTCCTTTAATAGACATTTTAACATCCAAGAACAAAGGCTGAATAAAAAATGTAACTTGAAGGAGTGACCCATTCACTCAGGGTCTTTGAGAATTGCCAAATATTTTTTCTCTTATAGCTAAAAGATAAAAGGAAAAGCAAATATATGAGATCCAAATCATGGGAAGATTTTAGAAGGGATCAAAATCTTAACAAGAACACTGGTATTATGAAAGGGCTCATCCCAATTCTGTCGATTCTAGAAAATTAGAATTAATCCATCTTAGACATCACAATTATATTTTTAGGCACTTCAGAAAACTAATTTCCACATGCATTGGTTTATGACTATGTTTTCATAGTTGGGCACCAGAAATAACTATTAAGGAGGCATACTGGTAATGTGAGAAGTTGAAGGACTTCACATTTTAGGGGAAACATCTTAGCCTCTAGGTTACTGCTTCAAATTGACCTGAAGGTAATTCTGTAGGATGTGATGCAGGGGGCCTGGTGGTTGGGAGGTGTTCTGCTCTTAATCTCCCCAGGCAGTGAGCCTTTTGCAGAAGCTGTTGTGGGCTCCTGGCCTAAATCAGGTCCTGCATCTCCCATGTAGACTCGAAATGCAGTGCTAAGCCTCCCTGTCCTCCCTCCTTACCATACTTTCAAAACCTACTCTCCTAGTTTATGACCCTAGGGAGATTTTCTGAGGTCTAGACTCTTACCTTTACCCCCAGAAAAGTAAGATAGTTTCAGATTACATTGAAAGCTGGTTTGATTCCACTGTAACTAAGATAAAGATTGTAACAAGATTTTAAATTCTTTTAAGGGTTTGAAGGAAGTGAGGAACATGTTAGGGTATCTTTTTCATGTCTCTTCATTGATGAAGGACCCCTGGCAAGAGTACCAATGATAAGACTGATCTTTTTAGAATTTCTTTACATTGGGTTAAGAAAGTTTCACTTCAAATATCTGAAGTGCAAGAAGAAACAAAAAGGGAAAAAGATCAATGAGGATTTGGTCTTAAAGTCTGGTGAGTGAACCTATATAATAAGTGTTGGGTTGGCTTACACACATGACCTAGCACACATTTGGATTTTTAAAGTCCTTTGGGATTCTCTGGGGGTGAAGAACTTAAGGATAAATGCCGTTAACTATAAAAGTGGAAAAAAGACTATGAAGTGACTGGTGCATTTGAAAGTCTGTTTGTGACTTGCTGTTCCTTTTTGGGAAGGCTAAAGTTTTCTTTTTTCTTGTAAAAATTCTATCATTTTAATTGATATTTACAGATTTTTTCCCCCCATCTTCTGTTGTAATTTTTAGGTGCTTCAGAACTGGGCCCTTTTTCAGACCCCAGGCAGTTCCCAAGCATTTCATCCCTCACTGAGAGCCGCTTCTCCAACCCACGAATGCACTATCCAGCCACCTTTACTTACACCCCGCCAGTCACCTCAGGCATGTCCCTCGGTATGTCTGCCACCACTCACTACCATACCTACCTGCCACCACCCTACCCCGGCTCTTCCCAAAGCCAGAGTGGACCTTTCCAGACCAGCAGCACTCCATATCTCTACTATGGCACTTCTTCAGGATCCTATCAGTTCCCCATGGTGCCCGGGGGAGACCGGTCTCCTTCCAGAATGCTTCCGCCATGCACCACCACCTCGAATGGCAGCACGCTATTAAATCCAAATTTGCCTAACCAGAATGATGGTGTTGACGCTGATGGAAGCCACAGCAGTTCCCCAACTGTTTTGAATTCTAGTGGCAGAATGGATGAATCTGTTTGGCGACCATATTGAAATTCCTCAGCAGTGGCCCAGTGGCATCTGGGGGCCACGTCCCACATGTGTCAATATATACATATATAAAAAGAGTGCATATATATGTATATCAATTAGCTACTAAGTGCCTATTTTCTAGATTTTTCATTCACTCAGTCATGATCTTGCAACCGTAAGAGGGTAGATATTGAGAAACAGAAGGCCCAGGAGAGACAGTCATAATTGGGTTTCAGATTATTTACTACTTAAGATGTAATTTTTACAAAGGAATAACCAAGGAACAAGTATTTTTGTTGTTGTTTGGTCTATTATTAAAAATAACCTGTTCATATGCCAGTTGAGAGAGGTGGACTCCAGGCTCAGGAGGAAGAAGAGCAAAGCCGCTTCCTCTCTGTGTTTTGAAACCACACACTTCATGGTTGCAGCTGTGTGTGGGCCAGTGTACTCGGCAGGCCAGCTTACAAAGCCAGTCTCCGTGCACATTAAGGGACAAGAGATAGATGGATGCTTCCCTTACGGTACCATCCATTCAGAGTAGCTGTTCCAAACTTTGCTTTCAGACTCGCTGCAGGCACTCAGAACTGTTTAGTTCATTTTTTCCCCCTATTCTAAGAAAGTGACTTCAAAAATACTGATCAGGATAGATTATTTTATTTTACATTTTTATACTCCCCCCTTTTCCCATTGAACCAAAAAGAAATCTCACCCCCAAGATCCCTCTTTCCTTTTATGCAAAACTGAAAATGGCAATACCTTATTATAGCCATAATGGTATAGATAGTGTTTGCGTTTGGCTGTGTGTTATTTGTTTTCTTTTTTTTAAATTATGAATATGTGTAAAATCTGAGGTAACTTGTTAACGTGAATGGTCATATAACTTTAAAGATATATTTATAATTATTTAATGACATTTGGACCTTTGAAACATTTCTTAGCGTATTGATATGTTGACTTCGGTCTCTAAAAGTGCTCTTTATTAAATAACAAATTTCTTCAGTGGGCTAGAGCCATATCTGAAATATTGCTAAGCAATTTCAGTTCATCCAGGCACAATGTGATTTTTAAAAATACTTCCATCTCCAAATATTTTAGATGTAGCTTGTCTTGTAATGTATGAAGGAAATTTGTGTTTAGTTCTTTCAGATCTTTGATTGCCTCTAACAAAGCTTTGCCTTTTAAAGCAATAATTAGGGATTTAAAAAACTACCCTTAGCCCTTTATCACGTGTGTTGCCCTTTATCAGCATGAAATGCTGGAGTGATGTGGTTTCCTAATTTCTTTCAGATAATTATGACTCTTGCCATATTAAAAAGACAAGCACAAGTGAGTCATTGAACTGCAAAAAAATGTTTTGTGGTTTCACAGTTAAGCAAAACTTTAAATCGCCAGGTTTCTTAATGAAGACATAGTCATTTTAAAGCCACACATGTGGATAAAGGATCAGTGATAATACACAGTGCTATCTTTATAAAGCAAAATTACACCGTGGATTCTTAACTCACCAGCCTTACTGAACAGTCAATCAGGGGAACCCTATCTGCCTTTTCAAGGTCCCTCTGGCAGCCTTCCACATACTTTGCATTTAAAGGAACAGAGTATTGTCATTGACCTAGGGGAGGTGGTCATCTAAGTTTGAAGTTCTACAGGTAGTTGATGTGAGAAGACCTAGAGCTGTGGGAACCTACAGAGCCACTTTTGATATTTGCATTTCTCACACAGAAGGGCCAAGAGCAGGCAGGGTTTGTGGAGTCGGTGTATACCACCGTGTATGAATTTGAGCTAGAGCTCTTCTGTGGGATGCACTTTGACCACACCTGGCACCGACATGGCCAACTCCCACGTGGGAGGCCTTAATCCAAATCAGTATCATTAATGACCCACCAGGCAAATCCCTGATCTCTCCCCCTCATGTCAAGGCACCTTCATTTGAATCCCATGACCTCCTAAGTAGAACTCTGCAGAGATTTGCCTTTGGTCCCCAGTTGCTCCCTTTATCTTTAGTCTTTCTCAAGCCCACCTTTGCAGGCCACCAAGCAACACAGGACAGCTGTGGGGCAGGCAGACCTGTGTCTGCTTCCTGGAGAGTCTCCCTTAGAATTCATCTTGATTCCTAATACAAATTAAGGAGAAACAAACAAACAAACCCCACTCCAAACACTTTGCCTTTTAAAGGTTGTATACCAAGTATGCTTAGCTATATAAGCCACTTTTCTATTACTTAAGATGGAAGTAGTAATTGATACTATTTATTGTTTGTGTGTGGTAGCTTGAAGCACACCACTGTCCATTTATTTGTAAGTATAAAATATGTGTTTGTTTCAGCAGCACTTAAAAAAGCCAGTGTCTGGTTACACATTTCAATTTTAAATAATTGACCTAAAAACATTACCACCAGTGCCAGCTGCACCCTATTTAATAAAAAAGGTACTATATTTGTACATTATTTTTTAATGTTAAAAGGGCTTTTTTAAGTTTACAGTACACATAGTAAGTGACCATAGGGATGCTTTAGTGTTGAAGTGTTATTATAGTGGCTGCAGGCAGCAACCCAGAAACACTTTAAGTTTTTTTCGTTGGGAAAAATTCAAGCACTTCTCTCCACCCTCACTCCTGACCACCCCCATTAAGGATAATTCATGTTGTTTAGAACAAATTCTGTCTTTTTTTGACCTTGGGGCTAAATTCATTCATTCATAACCCTACCCCCACCCTTCCCCAAACCCTTACTTTGCACTGGGTCATGTGTATGATTTGTAATTTTGAGACCAAAACACTCTTCCTGCTACTCTGGAACTGTGACCAAATCAGCACTCCACTTCCTTGGGATTAGAATCACATTCTTTATGTAGCACAGACGTTGCTGGAATTCATAGTGTGACCAACACGGTCACATTTTTTATTTGTTGTCTCACAAATTTTAACCTATGTCTGAGTTCCAGAACAGGTGCCACAGCTTTGATTTTAGATTAGTTGGAGTGACATCCATCCTGGAACTGAGTCTCAGCAGGTTAACTTGTTTGGTCTCTACACTGTCTCATTCCCCATTCTTCCTCCCACGCTAGCCAGGGCCCTTTAAAAATGAACAGAGAAATAAAACCACGTGATTATCCACCATAAATTCAGAAGGGAGGAGATGTGTGTGATGGCTTAAAGGGCTCCCTTCATACTGAGAAAAGGGCCCCCAGAATCTAGGCTAACATGAAAACACAGCATTAGCAAAATTAATCATCATGCCTATGGTATTTGAAAGAACAATAAACTAAATAAAAGATGACTCTTCCAACTTGAATTTGTTGTTCTTAAAAGATAATGCATTTAAAAAATTACTTTTCTATGTGAGAATTTTTTAGTTGTCTGTTTACTTCATGTTTACAAATAATTGTTTGCTTTTTAATGCAGTACTTAAAATATATCAGCCAAATCCATAACTTACAGTAATTTCTTAGGTATTCTGATAAAATTCCATTTCTTGGATATGTTTTACCGTTCTTAGATTTCTGTGGAACAAAAACATTTGTAGCATTTGTGTAAATACAAACTTTCATTTTATTTTTTTCCAATTGCTATTGCCAAGATTTGCTTTCCATGCACATATTGTACAAATTCTGCTTTGTGCCACAGGTCATGATTGTGGATGAGTTTACTTTTAACTTCAAAGGGGACTATTTGTATTGTATGTTGCAACTGTAAATTGAATTATTTGGCATTTTCTCATGATTGTAATATTAATTTGAAGTTTGAATTTAATTTTCAATAAATGGCTTTTTTGGTTTTGTTATGTGTGGTACATTGGATCTTTCTCATCCGCGGTTTTCTTTAGTCTGATGCCTACTCCTGCCTACACCTGGGCACTTATGGTCTCAGGGCTTCCCAGGCTGGATCAGATCCTATGTTACTCGTGAGAGGAGAAAGAATCTTGGTAAGAACGTGTTCTTGTTTGTCCTATACTTGGAGAGGGGTGAGCACAGAATCTAGCAGTGAACTTGTGTGCTTAACCTGTTAGAAGAAAGGAGTGCTCACTCTGTCCTTGGTAAAGCCCTCTCTTCCACCCATGGGATCAGTCTGGGCATATAGATGACAGTCTCCATGGTTTCAGTATCCTAATCTCTGGGAACATGAACAGGGCCCAGCAAGTGAATCCCTGGCTGTAGTTAGGTCTCAATATAGAGGATAGTCTATTTTCCTTCCCATATCTCCGTTGGGTTCTTAATAACAAAATCAATCAAAGCCCAAGGATGAGAAAAAAAGTGGATCTTGGTCTGGAGATCTCTAGCCTCAGAAAAGTTCTACTAGTGAACAAAACTATAGATAGGAAAATTTAATTTCTTGGCCATTGCATTGTTTATTTTTGGTAAGTCCCTCCCCTATGATAAGGTTGAGGGCCTGGGATAGGGTGGTTTCTTGCTTTCTGTAAGCTTTGACTTACCATGGTTCTGAAAGAGGGACCCAGGAAACCATGTTATGGAGAAGTGTGGTCACTGACCAAGCTGTCCCATGTCATACTGAGAGTTATATACCTCCTTTAAGAAGATCTGTTCATTCTTAACCCTTGATCACTGTTTTCTGAGAAGTCTGATTTCTAGTAGGAGCTTCCGAAAAGCACTTGGGTGAGCTCAGGCCAGGGAGTCTGTTTGCAACTCTTTGAGGATGTATATTTACTTATTTATTGAAATTAAGCATCCATGTGGCTTTAAAAGTCATTTACAAGAGAGGTGGCATGGGCCTTTCTTCAGTTTTGTCCAGCAGCATGGTTTAGGGCACATCACTTTTCTGAGTCTCAGTTTTGGCTTATGGAAGAGTATTGGGCTAGACCTTGGTGCTATTGACCTTTCAGACTGGATAATTCTTTGTTGTGGTGCCAGGGGTGGTCTCCTGAGCATTGTAGGATGTTTAGCAGCATCCCTGGCCTCTACCTACTGGATCCTAGTATCACCTCCCAGGCACAGTGACAAAAAGAATCTCCAGACATTGCCAAATGTCCCTGGGATGGGGATGGGGAGGGCAAAAATCTCCATTGATTGAGAATGGTTGAGCTAGAGGTTCTAAATTCTAAGGTCAAACTTTATTGCCAGAGCTGATATGAGAATACATACATTGCTTATGAAAAAGTAGTCACCAGGCAGAAGACTGAGGGGCTTCTCAGTAATAGATGTTCGTGGATCTTTTTTCTTCCTTTACCTGATGGCCCCTTAGGTTTGGATGCATTGTGAGGGTGCTTCTGGCTTTTCCTCTGCATTTCTTCTTCCGGTCTACATCCTGGCCTGCACAGTCAGTGAATAGAACAGCTGTGGGGCCTTGTTAGGCCTGAACTGGTTGACCAGATTTATCATGGCTTGTCTGTTTCTCACTGAAAGGATAAGCGGAAGAAGAAAGCAATTTCTCCAGTGTTTTTGACCCCTCATGTCCCAAATATTTAATGATCAGATATTTCTGTGAGAGTGAGTATTTCCTGTTAACTCAATCCCGGCTGAGACTGGCCCAATAAACACCTTAGCTCTCTGTTACAGAGTTTATTTGGCTGGGAAATGGGTATTGCCATGTAAACAGGAAGCCCCCTGAAGTTATTATCTACAGATGTGGTTGAAGAGCCACATGTTTATATTTATGGATTTGAAAACAGTCTGAAAGGCAAAGGAGGATGTTGGGGAAGCCCCTCATTCACAGTCAGTGAGAACAGGTCTCACAGACTGTCATGAGTTGGTTTTTCATTCCCTTTGGAAAAGGGTGGTAAATAATAATGACACAACTAAGAACCACTACAAAAATGGAGAGACCAACTCATGTGATTTAATGACCACTTCTGTCTAGATTATTTTAAACTATAGGCCATCCAATCAATTGGCCTCTCTGTTCCAACTACTTGAAAATCATTTTAGAGATCCTTCCAAGGAAACAATGCTTTAGGGGTGTCTGAAAGGTAGGAGTCTTATGATAACACTGTGCAGTCTAAATTTTCTAGGGAGGTAGAGGACAATGGGTAGTTGCTATAGTTTGGATGGGTGGGGGCCAGCTGACCTGTGAATTGCCGCACACTCTCATGTTTGAGCCAGAGACAGTTTAAGGGGCAGAGTTGTCCCAGCATTAATGAATGACTGTGCAGGTGAGATCCCTCTTGTACCCATATGTAGATATGCTCTGAATCATTCCCCAACCATCCCTCTGCTTGTCTTCCATGGGTTTACTCCTTGGCCTTGGAAAAGCTGATGCTCTGTATTTAAATTCTGAGCTCTGAGTAAAGGCAAAGGAATCTCCCCTCCTGCCCATCCGCCCATGCACCCTGTAGGCCTCTATGTGACTTCCAGGGGTTTCTTCAGCAGTAGTTATTCAATCTGGAGGTCTTGGAAATGTGATTTTAAAAGCTGTGAATTGAAATTTAGCAAAGAAAAGATCCAACGGTATATATTCAAGGTGTGTGTTGTGTGTTTGTGTGTTGTGTGTGCTCATACACTTGGTGTACTTGTGTGTATGCATGCCCTGCTCACCTGAGGAGAGAGCAGGGGACGAGCAGGAAGAATGGAAGGGGAGATTGAGGCTCCACTGTACCCATAACACGCCTTCTGGCACAGCATTGATTGACTTAGTTGTTTGTTATTTCTGCAATTGCTGCACAATAACGACAACATAAAGCACCACCTTCACTTTACAAGTGGTGAAGAAGCAGTTAGTTTTGTTCAGATTAGTTTTTAGAGAAGAAAAGGGACCATGGACACTCCTTGAGGGAGCATGGTGGAGCTGACATTTAAGAAGAGGTTATTATTCATTTTTGTAAAGCTTTTATTCAAAAGCTTCTTGTGACTCAACAGGCCTGCTGTTCAGATATGCTCAGTCAGTCAGAAAGCAGAGGGGTCAAGTTTCTGGAAACTTACTTAACTTTTACTAAAACATATTTCATTTTCTTACTATCATGTTGCAATTATGTTGGGCCACTTAGTAGAGTTTTTTGAAAAACTAGTTTTATGTTTTAGCATTGCAAACATAGCTCATTTCATGGTTGCTATGCATTCTTCCCAGGTCCTTCTGTCCCATTCCATAGCCAATAGAAAGGGAAGAATTTCCCTCATCTACAATTTTCATATAAAAATCAAGAACACAACCTGGTGTGGTGGTTCACAGCCATAATCCCAGCAGCTTAGGAGGCTGAGGCAGGAGGATCGCAAATTCAAAGCCAGCCTCATCAACTTAGTGAGACCCTGTCTAAAAATAAAAATAATAAAGGGCTGTGGGGTTGGGGTTGTGGCTCAGTGGTAGAGCACTTACCTGGCCTGTGTGAGGCCCTGGGTTTGATCCTCAGCACCACCACCACATATAAATAAATAAATTAATTAAAGGTCCATCAACAACTAAAAAAAATATTAAAAAGAAACTGGGGCTGTGGCTCAGTGGATAAGTGCCCCTGGGTTTAATCTCTGGGACCAAAATAAAGAAATCCAAGAACCTACAGATTTTTTTTTTTTTAAGAGTAAAATTCTTTTCCTGAATCCTTCAAGGAGAAGTTCTGGGAGCTAGGTCCTAGTTATTGAAAGTAGAACCAGCACACAAAATATTCAACCAGTTCTCAGGTGAGAACTTGCTCCACAGGCCGCAAGGAATTTCTCCAGAAGTAACAGAGTTAGCCTGAATGTGGAAAGGCAAGGAGGAGAGAGCAGGCTCAGTGGGATCAGAGGTGAAATCTACAGTGACAGAACATAGGGTGTGTTTAAGGGGGTAGTACCAAGAACCCCCAAAGCACAACTGGACGATGGATTGATGTAAATGTGCAAACCCATGATTTAAAAACAGCGAAAAGCTGACAACACGTAATTGTGACACACATAATTGTGGGAGTATTAGTAAAACGATTTTATGATTTAAATTTCCTTTGGCATCCTTGCCTTCCTGAATCAATTCATTTTTAAAAAATAATTCCATCCATCCCCAGCAGTGAAACAACTCTGACCAGTTTCACTTTCTGTTTCTCTTTCTCTTCATTCTTCTGTCCCAAACAGGAGGATCATTCCATATTCTAGTAATACCTTCGCCTCATTTTGTTTTCTCTAACAGTCATTTAATATTTAAAGTCACGGAAATCACAATGACTTGACTTCTTCCCAGCAGAGTGCCTAAGGAGTCTTTTTTGGTTGAGCAGATCTAGGGATAGAGAAAATTGGCCTCATAGAAATCCTCTCATTGGTACTTTCACAGGCGACAAATGCGGAGATCACTATTGAATATAATTCCCAGCCACATCTTCCGGAACACAAACTGTGAACTGCTGGGAGGTTGGTGAACCAGCTTTCAGTCCTTGTGGCCATGAAGGACAGAGAAGCTTCCAAGAAGGAGGCAAGTGCCGAGCATTGTAAGGAGTTAAGTGGTTAATAGGAACTAAGGTTTTTTTACTAGCTAATAAAACCTCTTAGGGTTTTTCATATTATATAGTTCCTTCAGGCTCCCAGCTCAATGCTCAAAAACAGAAAAGACAAAAACAACAACAAAAAGCTGGAGCCTAAATACCAGTGCTGTCCCAGTCTTGTTTACTTTTTCATTTCCGCAGTTGTAAAAAAAAAAAAAATTCCTCTGGTAGTTCAACTTTATCACACTGCAGGACCAGATCAGAGTTTGAACAGCTCCAGTGTTCCTGCCTCCCTGTGAGAGGAAAAAGTACACTCTGTTTTGGAAAAAGGAGACCAAATGATGGATACATCAGGAAATTTTAAAATGAAAGCAGTGGTGGAGGAGGGCCAGCAGATACTGAGCTGAAACCCATCTCTGGAATCCTGAATGCAAATGATCTCTGTCCTTTTATTGCCAGTGGTGCTGTTCTCCCAGCAGAGCAGGATGTTCTTGTTTTTAATAATAGCCAGACCAGATGCTAACTTCTCCCCAGCAACATGCTGTATAAGTGAGAAGGCAAACAGCTGATTCCTGTTAAGATGAACACCAGGAGAATAAGCCAGAAAGTATGAGAATTCTCTGGAGGGTTTTGCTTTGTAAACCCCTGTTTGGCAGAGAGATCACAGAATCTGAGCTGAAAACACAGTGTGTCCCCCTGTCCCCCCTGCACCCGTTTCTTGGCTGAGCTGCTTACTGGGGGCCTTTGAGCCTCTCGCCTTTGCCATCCAGCCCTGTTCTAAGTTAGCCGGAGGACCGGCTTCAGCTTTCCCAAGAGGGAAATTCGGAAGCCCTGGGCCTTTGGGCTTTCAATGACTGTAGAAAATACTCATCAATAGCAGGAATTTTTTACTTGCTCCTTGCCATAGAAAATAGTGAAATCCTGAACACAAGCCAATATTTTAAAATGGCATCTTTGTTCCATCTTTTGCACTCGTGTCTGCAGTAAGATTCTATCAAATCTGTCAGATACTATTTTGTTTTAGAATATGTCACACACGCAACTTGCTGCTTTCTTTCCCGGAGAGCTCAGAGCTAGTGTGGGGTTCCATGGGGCCGGGATGACCAGAACAGACAGTGACCAGGAGGCATGTTGTTGCCAGCTCATGCCACCTTGGAATGCTTTCCTGATGTCACTTCCAGACAGCACTTAGAGGGAAGTGTCTGCACAAAGCTTTCCAGTTTCTCTTGGGGCTTGGTGCCCAAGGCCAACAGGCAAGTGAGAGGGAGAGAAGGAAGGGATAATGGAGCAGGTGGGGAACTCCAAGAAGCCACCTCTTCACTGTGTCCTCCTAAGCTTCCATCCTTCCTCTCTCCATCTGCCATTCCTTCCCCTGCAATACAGAACAGGTTCACTGCCATTTTCTCACTTATTTTCCTTCTTGCTTGAAGTTCATGTGGCTCTGATCTCATCAAGATGAACATCCTGGGAGAGGAAGGAATGGGGAACCAAGATGTGTTTTCTCCTTCCCCCTTTAGGATGGCACTGGAAGCCATTGTTTTAACTTCCTTCTGAGGAAAAGTCAGATCTGCTACCAACAGCATAATGGCATATGCACCTGGCACTTCTCTTACTATTTCACAGGTCTTATCTTAGTCTTCCCAGCAACCTATGAAGAAGCTGGTACTGTTTTCATCCTCATTTTACTGATAGGAAACTGAGGTTCAGACTTGTCCCAGGATGCACAGCTATTAAGACTCAAGACCAGATCTGCCTGATCCCAAAGCCTGTGTTCCTAAGCTACAACTCTGGACACAATCTCCTCATCTGTCTAATGGAGGTTACGAGAAGTAAATGAGTGAGATAGCAAAGTGTCAAGCACATAATAGATGCAAAATAGAAGGCACCTATTATTATTACTCATAATAATTAAGATAGTTATTTTTTAAAAACATAAATAAAAATTTTAATTAGTTTGCTCACAATAGAGCTAAAGCCCCAAGTGGAACAATTTTGTAAAAATCTTATTTTAACATTTAAAAACTATTGCTCTTTGAAAATGTTTTTCACTTTCAAACTTTTTTTTTTTTTTTTTTTTTCCTATTGCCAATCGAAGCTAAGTTTGGAAGTAGATTTACTATGGGCACCTTCCCTAAGGAACACAGAGACATCACATCACATAAAACAAATATGAGAGACTTATTGACACATTCAGAATAGGAATGTTGACTACCTTGATCCCAGTCTCAAATCTGTGGTCTCTTGCAAGGTTTTCCATTTAGTTTCATGTAAACGTTGCTACTGAAAAAAGTCTTATGTGTTTTAGTAAAAGTAATTTAATTTGTCAGCATTTGCCTGACAAAGACCCAAACTAAGAAACTCGTATCAACTTCAACTCTTCTTTCCCATGAACGGTGTTAGGGTCCACCTGATGAAGGGGCACGCCTGTTCCCCTATTTTTGGCATCACTAAGAGGCAGTGCAGTGTGGTAGAGAGAGCTGGTGTGGAAGGTGAGAGGTTGAGGAAACCTTGCTGCAACCTGGAAGGCAACCCCTGTGGTGGGCAAGGCTTTGTGCCCATGCGCAGAGACCAGGAGGAGCTCAGGCTGGGCCTGAGTGTTCTCTACACTACATCTCTGAGATCACTGGATGAATAGGTGGGTGTCTCCATGTACATCTTAAAGCATTCAACAGACTGTTGTCTTAAATGTAGTTTATATGGAACTAATCTACTCTTTTACTAAAAGTCCAGATAATAGAAATGACCATTCTCCCTCCCATCTTCTCTCGTCTCTGCAAATATTTATTGAACACCTACTACAGGCAGGGCAATATGAAAACATAGTGGGAAGCATTTATGTTCAGCTTAGACCATCTCAGTGAGGCCATTATTTATTTTAAGCAAATTCAGATGGCTAAAAACAGATTTCCAAAAAAAGAGATTAAAAAGTCAGCCATTTGTTTGTAGAGAGAATTTAGGTAGTTTTGATTTCTGTTTATAGCCAATTTCATTTCCTATTTCTCATTTCCTAAAACACTCATGTATTTGTAAGGTGCTTAGCAGCTATATTTAGTCATTCGAGCCTTTCATTCCCACCACATGTATGGGTGGTGTGGTGTTTAAAAACTGGGTGATTTTCACATAGTCAAAGTGGGAAAAGCTGCTTTTCCATTTCCTCCTCCCTGGTGTAGCAGCTATGCAGCCAACTCTGCATTAAGGGATTGAACATGTCTTATTGAAAGGAAAGCAGCAGGAGGTGGCAAAAAGATGTGGGTTCCAGATCCTTAACCCCTACTCACATGCTGCATGACCTTGAACTAGCCACTTATCCTCTCCAGACCTTCTTAAATGCAGATGGTAACCAATTGCCTGACAGCTATTCCCTTGTAAGACCATGCCACTCTTACCTACAGAGGTGGAATGGAGAAACCATGGGGAGTTTCAAGAAGTCACCTTGCATCAGGAGAGAGAAGAGTCCATTGTTTCTAGTGGAACTGGCAAAAGTGACCATTTTGTAGCCAATGAGGAAATGAAATCCGGAGTAGGTCATGTCACTTAAGCGAGATCGCCCTGTAGATAGATGACTGCAAGTCAAGGGTTAGGAAGTCTACTTCTAAGCAGTTCCTAAAATTGCTCACTGAAAGAGACATTTCCTTCCTTTATATTAGTAGCATCTTCTGCATTCTGTTTTCATTAACCACTCATATGTATTTACTTTCCTAGTTTTCAGGAGCCTATTTCCACTAATTATAAATTTAGGCATTAAACTTAGATTCATTAAAACTTTCTTATACTCGTAAATTAATTTCCAAAATACTGATTCCACATACATTCTAGTTAACCTCTTTAAAGAAGACCTGCTATTCATTACTTTACAAAACTAGGTTGAAGTTTGTCTACCAGGCCTACCTTAGTGGTGAGAAATTTAGTCTAAGAGCATCAGTACCACTTCTTCCTGGACAGATGACCTGTCCATTGGCAACATGTTTCAAGCTGATTTTCCTTTAGCAGATAAGAGGTCTTTTCTCGCCTACGTCCCTTGCCCTCCATGTTAAGGACAGTTTCTATTTTTTCATGCTCTGGTCTTCAGAGATGGGGCTTTACATGATTAACACAATGTCCTAGCCACCTAAACAAATGGAAACAGCTAATCTTGAGAAAGACTTCTCATCTCAATTATACCTTTTATCTGCTTGCCATCTGAGTTACCTATGGCCCACGTCTCTTCAATTTAAAAATAGAATGGGAAACCCATGCTAACAGGACAATGACAGTGCACCCAGGTAAAGTGTAGTGTTTTCAGACAAAACTTGTAACATAATCATGTGACCCTCCTGTTTAATGATAGACACAGCCATCATTGTGATTATCAGATACAAGTACTAAGATAGCTACATTTACAGAGCAGAGGGAAGTGGAGGCTGAGAAGAGGAATTTGTAGCTTTACTCCATCCCTTGTATGAGACAGTTAGTTGTCATTTTCTTTGCTTCACAATTCTCCACTCTAGTTTGATCTTAAGAGAAAGGTGGCATTTTATTCTTTCAGTAAATAGTGAACACTGACTTCACTTTATAGAAACGAATGAGACATATTTCCTACCCTCATGAAGCTCACCATCTGCTCAAAGAGAAACAGAAATATATTCTTTTCTTGAACAGTGTAGAAGGTGCTTTGACAGAGATGTGAACCAAGGGCATGGGGACACCAAGGGGACAGCAACTTCTGGGAAAGTCAGGAAGATGACATTTGAGTTGAATTCGAATGACTAATTCTGTGCTGTTCTGGGTCTGACGCTGAGCTGGTGTCAGCCCCACATCTCCCAGCAGTCCAGTACCTGGGAGAAGGCAAATATCTCCACCATGGAGCTCCCGAGGATTGCTCTTCAGAAAGGAAGAGAGATGAGAGGGACTCCAGGCTCTGTGATAAGAAGAGCAAGAGGGATTCTGAAAGGGGTTGGAATGAGTGGGGTGGACTGAGCAGAATCAGAATCTCTAGGGGATACAAGTCATACTTTGGGAAACCATGTTCAATAGTAGAATATAATAATTAAAGCCAAAGAAACACCCTATGTTATCAAAATATAGACAAAAGAATGCGAAAGTTTAATGTTTAAAACAAGAGCTATAGATATATCAAACATTGAGATGACAGCTTAAATATCAATTTTCAGTACAGAGCATGGATATATTTTATCCAGTTGCTTGTCCTGCATCTACTACCAAGTGACTGAGTCTTGATGGGACAGTAGAGGGAATTGTAGCACATAGGACCCTTCAGTATTCAATAGGGAAGGGAGACAGGCATAAATGGTTGGGGTAGGTCTACATTCTGAATGGTCACATATTCAGAGAGCTCCACTACAGGTATGCCTGTGACTCACCCTAAATGAGATTTAAAAGCAGGACCTTGGGGTCTTCTCTAGCCATACCTCTGAACCTCTCCTTGGGAGGCCCACTTTGTCCCTAAAGCATCTCATGTTTAGCACATACCAGCTGAACATGTCCCGTGGATCTCCCCTTTTATGAAGTGAACCTATCCTGACTCTGACCCTTGAGGAAATGTTTTTTCATTTCAAGAGAGGTTTTCTGGAATCACTAAAACCTTACCCCCAAAGCTCCATAGACTGTTGGAGGACGGGAAGGGCCTTGAGATGCTTTGGCCTCCCTCACCTCCCGTCCTGGGGCTGCTCTGTGCTTTCAGGCTGCTCTTGCCTGTCCAACTGAAGGCCAAGCCTCATTCTCCTATCTCTCTTGCCAAGTACCCTGCATAGGTCCCTTCAAGTGAGGATCTGTGGCCTTAGCCACCATGGGTTAGGGTGAAAAGGAGAGAGAGTTATGGTTTTACCTGAGACCCATTTTGGAGCCTTGCTTTTATTTCTGTTCCTGTGAGAGTCAGTTTATTGATTAATGGAATCTTTATTAGAGTTATTAGGACAAATAAAGCACATGCACACACACATAAATCCATCTCTACCCGCTCCCAAACCACTGGCTGGTGAAATGAGTTCTATTTCCAGCCCTAACATCTTGCCAGTTTGTCATTCTCCTTCCTGGCCACATCAAGTTCCATCGGGTTTGAGTTTGTTGGCTACACAGTGAAGTTTATGTTGTCACAGAAATTAGCCTTGATGGACAGGGATATGGCCAGGGGATCAGGAGAGCTCGGCAGCCTCATGATGTTGGCATGGCTGAGATGGTAGGGTGCCTGGAGCCCTCTCCAAGAAAAATCAAAGCTGGCTCTCTGCAGCAGCAAACGAGTGCAACAAGACACTCCTGAGGGACGGGAGCCTGGACGTGATTGTGAGCCGTCCAGTTCCCATTCCACCCGCCCGCCCGCCCTCCTTCCTTCCCAACCCCCAGTGCCAAAAATCCTTCCCCGTGCAATGGAGGCAGGACCGGGAGGCCTGAGGTTAAGCCGCTCTCTTCTACATTTCGTGGTTAGCTTTCGTAGGTTCTTGGCTGTTTGACAACGTTGGATAATAATTCAATATTTCTTACTGCAATACTTGACCTTATTGTTAGCTTTTGTGACAAGGGGAATTTAAAGGAGCTGCAAAAATGCAAGCAAGTGTGGCTGAAAAAGGCCAGGGTATGCCACTGAGCTTTGCACAGTTTCTTTTTCTGACATCTATAAAACTTAGGTGAAAACAGGTCAACATTGATCTTGGCAAATGGGAAAGCCAGTTCTATTGTTAGCAAATGAGCTTCAGATATAAATGCAAGTCTGGTTCAATCAAAACCACGTTTGGTTTTAGAGACTAGTGATGTGCTTTCTATAAAAAAAAATCAAGAGTATTTATGTAGACACACAGAGTAAAAATATTCTTTGGCCAAAGGATAATTTTCTAAATATCAAGTCAACTTGTTGAAGTAAGAAGGGACCCCTTTCATTTTCTCTTTAGGTTTGCATGGTGCATGATCCCTGAATTCTCTCTTCTATTTATTTTGAATTGGCAAGGGCTGTTGAAGATAAAATCATATATTTTTTAAAAATCCTGGATTGCCTGATATAGGGACTTATTGCAGACTCTTAGCTAATGGTTGAGAAAGAAATTAAGTTATAGGATTCAAATATATGACTCCCCAGATTTGGAGTCTTATAGTCATTTTTATGGACTTCTCTTCAGAGTCTCATGTGATATGTTTGAACTCACAGAGGAGGAATGTAAGAGAAGTTCAGTCTCTTGCCAAATGCACATTGTAGAGGGCCAGTTAATTTTAGCCTACTGGGCAGCTTGCTGGTCTTCTTTTCTCTGTGTCCTGGGATCATCTGAAGTCCTTGCTCTGCTAGGAATCAGAACCATCATAGAGAGTCACAACCACTCCTTCTCCTACAACCTCCCATTAGCAAATGGGAGAATAACATCCAGAGTGAAGGTGTGTTGGTGGGTAGGATTCTAGAGGGCTTTTTACTTTCTTAGGAGATTTTTTGTTTTAAACTGAGGTGACATTCACATAATAGAATTAATCATTTTAAAGTGAAGGACTTAGGGGGTATTTAGCACACATTCATCTCTATCTAGTTCCAAAACATTTTGTCACCCCAAATGGAAACCCTGTATGCAAGAAGCAGTTGCACCCATTCCACCTCTAGATTCATTTTTGAACACAAGTTTGGCCCAGTTGGCTTGGTTCCCACAAGTGCCTTATTGAGGATCCTTGATAAATAAGGTGCAGCTACCATTTCCAGATAGGACTGAGAGGGGATAGGGAGTATATTTCTTGTGGAGAGAGGTGGAGATCCTGGGCTGGACTGGGGCAAGAGGGATGTGTGTGGGGTGTGTGTGTGTGGAGAGAGAGAAGTGGCCGGGGAGCTGGAATCTCACCGTCACACTGAATCAGCCTTACTGGGACTGGAGGGCACCATCTGTTGGGGTAGCTACTCTTTCTGGGGCAGATTTTTGGTCTCCCACTGAGGTGATGATCCCTTTAAAATTCTCAGCATCTTCCTCCCTGTCCAGGAGGCATCTCACTTTTCTAATTTGTGTTGGTAGGCATCCAAGTCCTGGCACCAGGCAGTCCCCACTTGCAAAGTGAGAGGTAGTAGAGGCTCACCCAGTGCTAGCAGGAGAGCTCTCCTGGGATGCTAAACTGCAAGCTGTCTCCTTTAATACACATCACCCCGGTCTGATAATCACTTTCAAATGGCAAACAATAATAAAGCTTTCCTCTATTTTGCTTCCAAGTGTCAACAGTCTACACAGCATAGACATATATATTTATTGCCTGAAGGGGAAAAAAAAAGTTTGGGGAGCATCTGAGTATATTCAGGAAACTGGGAATGCATTTGTTGCTTTTTCCAGACCTTCTATGGATCTGTAGGTACCGCAGCACAACTGGTTCAGAGACAACTGGATTGTTTTTAAGGCACATCTGGAGAGGCTCAGTCAGGTGGTCTCTTTGAGTAGTGGTCCTTGCAACATAAGGGTTGCTTCAAGGTGAAACTGAGCAAGAGTTGGGGAACCCAGATGCCAGTTCTGGTCACTGAAGATTATGGACCAGACTCTGAAAGAAAAATCCCAAGTCCCTTGCCCCCAGAGGGAGGGAGAGGCTGACTCCACCTCAAGGCTCATGTGTGTTCCGGGTGGGGATATACGGAGTGTCAGGTGTCATTGTGATCCCTCTTTGTGATATTTATTTCCCTTGAAGAGACAGGGGTGAATGGGGCAAAGTTAAGTAATTTAATAGGTTAATAATTTCAACCATTTTTATATTTAAGTATAGATTAATAAATGACAGTATAAAGATAGCATTCAAAGAAGTTATAAAGTAAAACAGTACTTTGGAAAAAATCTTCCTACTTTGTAGAGATTATTTTAAGTCAAATTGAGGTCCAACTTTCCAGATAAGGCTGTTAGGTGGTTAGTAGAAGTCATTGAAAATTCCTGTCAGTGTGCAGGGCATTTCCCCAGAGGCTTAAGGAGTGGATCTTGTAGAATTTTCTTCCCCACATCTTGTCCTTTCTCTCATCCAAAGTCCACCCCCTCCCAGAAACCTTTAGGTTCCTCCTCTAGAAAAGAGTCCCTTACATTTCTGACCCAGTTGCTCACTGGTAGTATGTGCAGCTTGTATGGTGACTTTGGCGCTCTGATCCTCTTGATTCTCCATTAGTTATCCATTGCTGGCCAACCAATTATGCCACAACTTAGTGGTTTAGAACCACAGCCATGTTGTTGCTCACAAATCAATTCTGTGGGTCAGGACTTTAGGCAGGGCTCAGCAAGGCAGTTCTGCTCCTCAGGGGATCCACTGGTGTAGCTCACTTGCTGCTTTCAGTTAGGCTGGACTGTCTAGTTTCTTGGAAGTCCTCCACAGGTCTTTCCCTCTCCCAACATGGCTGGCTTGGACTTCCTGATAGCATAGTGGTTCCAGATCAGTCAGAATTCTTCCAAGGCACAGATTACTGAGAGGCACCAAAACAGGGAGCTGCAGATCTTTTTAAGGTCCACCTTGGAAAAGGAACATTTCCAGTGTGTTCTATTGTCAAATCCAGTCACAGGAGCCAGTGCAGAACCAAGGGGGAGGGGGGGAAGCAAAGGGTTTTCCCTTCTTTTTAAACCAGTACATATAGTTGAAACCCCCACATCTGACTTTGAACCAATGGCCTTGACCATTCTGCAATTTCTCATACATATCACTGTTCTCAGTGATCCCTCTCAGTGCTGATTGCATGGGACTTGCTCAACATTTGGTGATGACTTCAGGATTCCAGCATCAGTAACAGGTGTACAGGAAAAGAGAGTTTTGGGCATGAGGCATCTCTGCAAGGTAGACACCTCTTCATCAAAACACAAGGGTAAGAGGCACCATGGTAATGGAAGAGGTTTCTGTTTGGCAGCAAAAGGTGAACCCTCATATTTTGTGGAAAGAGTCATCATATGCTTCCTTGAGTCCTGTGATGAACTAAGTAAATATCAGAAACACTTGGGGAACCCTTGTTAAAGGAAAAATACCAGCTTCACATTACTTGACAGTGTCAAGATCTGCAGGAAGAAATGGGCAACAGGATTCCTCTAGACTTACCCAGGGCGTACTGGGATCAGCAGTGCTGGAGGGGCTCCCCTGCTGTCACATACAGACTCAGCAAGGTTCAAAGAGCCCCCTTTTCAGGAAAGCAGAGCAGTGACACTCCAGAGAAAGAGCAATGTTTCTTGCCACAATTTTTTTTTTTTTTTTGCCAGCACTGGGGATTGAATCCAGGGCCTCACCATACTAGGCAAGGGCTCTACACTAAGCTACGTTCCCAGCTCACAATACCCATGTTCTTGATGACTGTACATAGGAGTGTACTTAGGATTCCCCCTTGTAACCACGGAGGAGCAGAGACTAAGGAACTAGATTCTGGAAGCCTTTGGGCACCAAGTATGGGAAACGCTGTGGAACCAGTGTTCCCTGGAGGTGTCCATGCTGATTCTAGAAATGTATCCCTCCTCTTTCTGGCTCTGGGACTTTCATTTCACTAGTCCTCATTTTCCTCATTTTCTCCCTTGCCCTCATATGCACAATAGATATGGTGGTTCTCAGGACTTTTTTTCTTGATGAATAAATCAAATAATCTCTGTGAGGGCCTCCCATGGTGCTTTCCACAGATTATTGTACTTAATAAACATATCAGTTTTTCTTTCTTTCCAAAATGTTAGGAAAGGACCTTAGAATTCATTAAATCCTCTCTGTGAGTGACCACACTGAGGCCTGGTGATGTTAAAACAGTTTGCCCAGGCTGCAGCAACGTGTTGGTGGATCTATATTTCTTCCTCTTATTTCATAGACAATAAAGTCCCTTTAGAGATATAATGTATTTTTTGTTAAAGCTACACTGCAACTCATGATGTCCACTTTTTGCCTTTATTCTGGAGTATACTCCACATGACTCTAAAGAACATGGGGTGGCCAGAAAAGATCAATGCTAGCTTAAAATCAAAGCAAAACATTGAAAAACAAAACCAACAAAATACCAACAAATTTCAACGTGAAAATCTTCAAATAAAGTCACCTACTTAGATTATATTACAAGTCTTCATTCCTATCAGTTTCGGATTTATTCATAAAGTAAAGATTCAAGTTCAGAAAATAAAATGTAGGCAGTCTTCTTCCTGGCTATGTCCTCCTCCCCCCGCCAATTCTATTCCAGACAGCTTTTATGCATGTCCAACTTTGCTTCTTTCTTATGAACAGGTAGCAGGAGAACCACATGGGTCCATTGACAAGGAGTCAGGGCACCTGAGTCAATGGAATTTAGTTTTCCATATGGACTGGTTGAGAGGTTGAATCCCATGCATCCTATCAGGGCCTCATTGTCTCTCACAGCACAATAAATCACTCCAAAACTTAGTGATCCTAGAGAACAACACTTTTTATGCCCACAGTTCTGTGGATCAGGGATTTGAACAGGCAAAGCAGGAATGGCTGGTCTCCACTCTACAAACGTTTGTGGCCTCCACTGGGAGACTCCAAAAGGCAGGGGGAGACTTGAAGGGCCAGTGCTAGACTCTTCTGAGGTTTCTTCCCTGACATGCTGGGATGGTTAAGGAATGGTCCTAGCTGAGACGGCCTCCTGGAGGACTCTCCCGCTCAGGGAGGCTCATTAGACTTCTGCCATGGGGCTTGACCCTAGAGCAGGCCCCAGCTCACCCATGGGAGCACTATAGCCTTTCACGACAGCCTCAGAAGTCACATGCTCTTGTTTTCTCCATGCTGGATTGGTGCAAGCAGTAACACACCCACCTACATTCAAGGGAAGGCCCCCCACCTCTGAAGCAGGAGTGCGAAGCACTTGCCAGCATGTCGTTGAACCGCCACTCACAGGGAATGCTGGGAGAGTCCACTGCTCACAAAGGGCTTTGGTGCTACTTCCAGGGTAGAGACAGTCTGAGAGATGATTTTGGACACTGGTGGATTGGATCTCTAGGCTTGCTTAAGATTTTCATTTGCTATACTTGCAACAAGGGCCACTACCCCCTGCTTTTTATCTGGAGTGGGACTGGCTCAGCAGACTCCAAGGGACCCCTTCATCCAGGAGCCTGTGTGGGACTGACTAGACTTTGCATTTTTCTACCAACAGCAGAGGAAATGGCGGTGCAGGGAAATCTGCCCAGAGCCAAGTGAAGGACAAGTTGCCTGATCCTGAGGAGGTGGTTGGGCCCCACCCTTAGCCTTCCCCCACCTGTGTACATACCCAGAAGGAACATCGTTGTATTGAATCCAAAGTGGAGGCTTTGAAGCCCTCTGAGATCTTCAGAGCAAAGTACTGGGTGAGGTCAGGGCATTCAGGAGGCTGAATGGAGGGAGGCGGGAGGGAGGCTGGTGTGCGCCAGCCGGGCTGCTTGGGGGCTGCAGCAGCTGGAGCAGTGCCTCGCGTGCAGCTGCACAGCCCCAGCAGCAACACGGTCAGCAGCCAGAAATGCCAGTCACGTCCTTGTGCTCTCGGAGTGGCAAAGGGTGGGGGGAGGGGAGGATTAGCGGGTTCGGAGCTCGCTCTGTGCTGGGACGACGTGAGACCTGTCTCATTTAGTCTTCATAATCCTATAGGTAGGCATTCCCATTTCACAGTTACCAGACCACAGGGCTCAGAAAGGTTCAGTATCTTGTCTAAGGCCTTCCCAACAAATAAGAGGGCATTCTAAAGAGGCAGGTTGCATTTGCCTTTTCAAAATCATGGGGCTACCCCTCTGCTGTCCTTCTCTTCTGTTTTTCATTCCATACCACTCTTTTTTTTTTTTTTCGTACCGGGGATCGAACTCAGGGGCACTTAACCACTGAGCCACATCCCCAGCTCTTTTTGTATTTTATTTAGAGACAGGGTCTTGCTGAGTTGCTTAGGGCCTCATTAAGTCGCTGAGGTTGACTTTGAACTAGCGATACTCCTGCCTCAACCTCCCTAGCCACTGGATTACCGGCATGCTCCATTGTGCCGGACCACACTTTTTCTTTTAAACCCACAAGGTTTCCTCACCAGGCTTCTTGATTCTTGCAAAACCTAATCCCTTTATAGTTAGGGCTAAAGAAGTTTTCTGCAAGGCATATTTGAAGAAATGTCTTAGAGCTGGGCTGTCTCATAGCATAGCCTCTGGTCACATGTGATAGCACAACTCTGAAATGTAGCAAAATCAACAAAACTTACAGTGGGGTTTCCCGGTTACACTTTGTGCATTTCAAGTGCTCCTTAGGGCTTGGTGCACATGTGGCTAGTGGCTGCTGCATTCAGTGGCATAGGTGAGGAGGTTTCCGTCATTATGATAAGCTCTGTTGGACAGTGCTGCTGTAAAGAGTAAGTAGAGGAAAATTGCATTTTTATAACTAGTACTGTTGCTAGTTTAATTAATAGTTCAGTGGTACTTGAGGTATTTATTTTTCCAAGTCTTTCTCACAAGTAAAATAATAGACTATATTTTAGTAGTACTTTGTAGTTTGTAAACTATAAAGCATTCACATACTTGATCTTTTAATGCGGCAGCTTTAAAGTAGTGCAGGTAATGATGTTACCAGCAAGGTAACAAAAGTTCTGAGAAGTTAAGCAGCTTGGCCAAGATCCTACAAACAGCAAGTGGGAGAGCCAGGATTACAACACAGACTCTCTCCACGTGCAC
The DNA here is from genome assembly GCF_902686445.1 of Sciurus carolinensis. Classification (NCBI taxonomy): domain Eukaryota; kingdom Metazoa; phylum Chordata; class Mammalia; order Rodentia; family Sciuridae; genus Sciurus; species Sciurus carolinensis. The sequence continues at coordinate 110,566,540 of NC_062219.1, read as the reverse complement.
TTTGCAAAGGGAGAATTTGTATATATGATGCCTGAAATTATCCTCAGGCAAAATTATTAAATCAAAAGTAATTTACCATAACTAGGTGTGATGGAGAATGCATACACATGAAAAGATAACCAACAATGCCCCAGTCAGGCATGGCATATGCCAAGTTAATATTTAAAGAGTAATTTCTTCATTTATGTGTATATTTCACATGAAATCTGTGCCATCCACTCTTAAAGACATTGCAGGTGACCAAGGCAGACTAATAGTAAATTCATAATAAAATATTATTAAGTTATAATAAGGGCTTTGCAAAAACAAAAAGCAAAGGAAGAAGGAGTGGGTGGGAATATTGTTTTTGATAGGGTTGCAAAGAAAGGGGTGTGTGGTGGGGAGTTGTTGGGGATGAAACTGGGGTCCCCTGCATGCTAGGCAAGTACCTAACTTACACCCCCAGCCCAAAAAGAGCTTCCTGAAGAGGATACATTTGGATAGAAACCTGAAGGAAGTGAGAGAGAGTGAGCTATAACTCCAGGCAAAACCATCCCAAACAACAGGAGCCATAAATACGAAGGCCCTGGGGCAGGCACACATTTTGTTTTTCTTCTTGAATTTACACAAACTAATCTTGTAATTCTTTATCTGATTATATATGTATTTGTTTCCCTAGTTATTATGCCCAGGCTTGGCTCTGGAAACAATGGGGAAGTTTATGTCCCTAGAATGTAGCTAGAAAATAGGGAGCAAGTGGTAGGAGATGAAGTCAGGTCAGACCATGGAGGACCAGTAGACTTGAAGTTCTTTAGATTTTATTCTGAGGTGACTGGAGAAGCCACAGTGGTGGTAAATGGTGGGCATGAGTTACCTTAGGTTTGTTATATTATTTATTTTATTAAAATTTTTTTCATACATGTATATAGGGTAATAATGTCTGTCTCATTATACCATCCTTCCCATCCCTACCACCCCACCCCTCCCCTTATTCCCCTCGGCATAATTCAAAGTTCCTTCATTCTTTCCTAGCCACCCCCAACTATGGACCAGCAATTGCTTATCAGAGAAGACATTAGGCCTTTAGATTTTTGGGATTGACTTATTTCACTTAGCATGATACTCTCTAGTTCCATCCATTTATCTGCAAATTCATTCATAAAGAAAATTTCATTCTTCTTTAAGGACGAGTAATACTCTATTGTGTATATGTGCCATATTTTCTTTATCCATTCATCTGTTGAAGGGAATCTAGCTTGGTTCCATAGTTTAACTATTGTGAATTGAGCTGCTATAAACACTGATGTGGCTGCGTCACTGTAGTAGGCTGATTTTAAGTCCTTTGGGTATAAACCGAGGAGTGGGATAGCTGAGTCAAATGGTGGTTCTATTTCAAGTTTTCTTAGGAATCTCCATACTGCCTTCCAAAGTGGTCACACCATTCTGCAATCTCACCAACAAGGTGTGAGTGTAACTTTCCCCCCACATCCTTGCCAGCACTTATTATTGCTTGTATTCTTGATAATTGCCATTCTGACTGCAGTGAGATGAAATCTTAGAGTAATTTTGATTTGCATTTCTCTAATTGTAAGGGATGATGAACATTTTTTCATGTGTTTGTTGATTGATTTTATTTTATTTCTTCTTCTTGAAGTGTCGTTTAGTTCTTTAGCCCATTTATTGACTGGGTTATTTGTTTTTTTTTGGTATTTTTTGAGTTAGAGTTAGGGTTAGGGTTAGGTCTCTTATTCTTCCAAATGAATTTCATGATCACTTTCTCTATTTCTATTAGGTACATCATTGGGATTTTAATTGGTATTGAATTGAATCTGTATAGCACTTTTGGTAGTATGACCATTTTAACAATATTAATCCTTCCTATTCAAGAACATGGGAGATCTTTCCATTTTCTAAGGTCTTCTTCAATTTCTTTCTTTAGTGTTCTGTAGTTTTCATTGTAGAGGTCTTTCACCTCCTTTGTTAGATTGATTTCCAAGTTTTTTTTTTTTTAGGCTATTGTGAGTGGGGTAGTTTTCCTAATTTCTCTTGCAGCAGATTCATCACTTTTGGATAGAAATGCATTAGATTTGTGAGCATTGATTTTATATCCTGCTACCTTGCTGAATTCATTTATTAGTTCTAGAAGTTTTCTGGTGGAATTTTTTGAATTCTCTAAATATAGAATCATGTCATTTGCAAATAGTGATAGTTTGTGTTCTTCTTTCCCTATTCATATCCCTTTAATTTCTTTTGTCTGTCTAATTGCTCTGGCTAGAGTTTCAAGGATGATGTTGAGTAAAAGTGGTGAAAGAGGGCATCCCTGTCTTGTTCCATTTTTTAGAGGAATGCTTTTAATTTTTCTCCATTTGGGATCATGTTGACCATGGACTTAGCATAGACAGTTTTTACAATGTTGAGGTACGTTCCTATTATCTCTAGTTTTTCTAGTGTTTTGAACATGAAGAGGTGCTGTATTTTGTCAAATGCTTTTTCTGTGTCTATTGAGCTAATCATATGATTCTTGTCTTTAAGTCTATTGATGTGATGTGTTATGTTTATTGATTTCTATATGTTGAACCAACCTTGCATTCCAGAGATGAACCCTGCTTGATCATGGTGCATTATCTTTATGTTTTGTATGTGATTTGCCAGAATTTTATTGACAATTTTTGTGTCTATGTTCATGAGGGATATTGATCTGAAGTTTTCTTTCCTTGATGTGTCTTTGTCTGGTTTTGGTATCAGGGTGATACTAGCCTCATATAATGAGTTTGGAAGGGTTCCCTACTTTTCTGTTTCATGGAATAATTTGAGAAGTATTGGTGCTAATTCTTCTTTGAAGGTCTTGTAGAACTTGATTGAGAATCTGTCTGGTCCTGTACTTTTCTTGGTTGGTAGGCTTTTTTTTTAAAACATTTAATTTTTTTTACTATTTATTTTTATTTTTACAGACTGCATTTTGATTCATTGTAGACAAATGGGGTACAACTTTTCATTTCTATGATTATATACAATGTAGATTCACACCATTCATGTAATCATACATATACATACGGTAATACTGTCTGTTTCATTCTACTTTCTTTCTCTCCCCCACCCTCTCCCACCCCATTTTCCTCTATACCATCCAAAGTTCCTTCATTCTTCTTTCTTCCCCCACACCCCCTTGTTATATATCATCATTCACTTATCAGAGAAAACATTCAGCCTTTAGTTTTTTGGTCTTGGCCTATTTCGCTTAGCGTGATATTTTCCAACTTCATCCATTTACCAGCAAATGCCATAATTTTATTCTTCTTTATGGCTGAGTAGCATTCCATTGTGTATATATACTACAGTTTCTTTGTCCCCCATTCATCAATTGAAGGTCATCTCGGTTGGTTCCCACAATCTAGCTATTGTGAATTGAGCTGCTATGAACATAATGTGGCTGCATCTCTGTAGTAGGCCGATTTTAAGTCCTTTGGGTATAGGTCGAGGAGTGGGATAGCTGGGTCAAATGGGGTCCATTCACCCTAAGATTTCATCTAACTACAGTTAGAATGACTATTATCAAGAACACAAGCAATAATAAGTGTTGGCATGTATGTGGGAAAAGGGCACACTCATACGTTGCTGGTGGAGTTGCAAATTGGTGCAGCTACTCTGGAAAGCAGTATGGAGATTCCTCAGAAAAGTTGGTAGGCTTTTGATGGCATCTTCTATTTCAGTGTTTGAAATTGATCTGTTTAAATTGTGTATGTCCTCCTGCATCAGTTTGGGTAGATCATATGTCTCTAGAAATTTGTCAATGTCTTCAAGATTTTCTATTTTATTTGAGTATAAATTTTCAAAAGAGTTTCTAATTATCTTTGGTATTTCAGTAGTATCCATTGTGATAATTCCTTTTTCTTCATGAATTTTAGTAATTTGAGTTTTCTCTCTCTTTCTAATTGTTAGCATAGCTAAGGGTTTATCTATTTTATTTATTTTTTCAAAGGACAGACTTTTTGTTTTGTCAATTGTTTCAATTGTTTCTTTTGTTTCAATTTCACTGATTAAAGCTCTGATTTTAATTATTTTCTATCTTCTCTGCTTTTGGTGTTGATCTGTTCTTCTTTTTCTAGGACTTTGAGATATAATGTAAGGTCATTTATTTGTTGACTTTCTATTCTTTTAAAGAATGAGCTTAATGAAATGAACTTTCTTCTTAGCACTGCCTTTATGGCGTTCCAGAGATTTTGATATGTTGTATTGGTGTTCTCATTTACCTCTAAGTATTTTTTAAATTTCCTCCTTGATTTCTTCTTTTATCCATTCATCATTAAATAGCATGCTATTTAGTCTCCAGGTGTTGGAGTAGCTCCTATTTTTTATCTTATCATTGATTTCTAATTTCATTCTATTTTTTTGTATTTGCTGAGAGTTGCTTTGTGGCATAACATATGGTCTATTTTAGAGAAGGATCCATGTGCTGCTGAGAAGAATGTGTATTTGCTCAATGATGGATGAAATATTCTATATATGTCCATTAAGTCTAAATCATTAATTGTATTATTTAATTCCATAGTATTTTGTTTAGTTTTGTCTGGAAGAGCTAACCAGTGGTGAGAGAGGTGTGTTAAATTCACCCAGTATTATTGTGTTGTGGTCTATTTGATTCTGGAAATTGAGAAAGCTTTGTTTGATGTACGTAGATGCTCCATTGTTTGGGATGTATATATTTATGATTGTTATGTCTTGTTAATGTATGATTCCCTTAAGCAGTATGAAATGTCCTTCTTTATCTAACTTTGGTTTGAAGTCCACTTTGATATGAGGATGGAAACCCCTGCTTGTTTACATAGTCCATGTGAGTGTTTTTTTCTCAACTTTTCACCTTCAGTCTGTGGATATCTTTTCTTAGGAGGTGAGTCTCTTGTAGACAGCATATTGTTGGGTCTTTTTTTTTTTTTAAATCCAATCTGTCAGTCTATGTCTTTTGATTGATGAGTTTAGCCCATTAACATTCAGGGTTATTATTGAGATATGATTTGTATTCCTGGTCATTTTGGCTTATTTTTGGTTTTTAACTTGACTAAGTTTCTCCTTTGATTGACCTTTCCTTTAGTGTAACTCTTCCCTTTGTTGGTTTTCATAGTTATTATTTTCATTTCCTCTTCATGGAATATTTTGCTGTGAATGTTCTGTAGTACAGGCTTTCTAGTTGTGAATTCTTTTAACTTTGTTTATCATGGAAGGTTTCTATTTCATCTTCAAAACTGAAACAATTTTGCTGGATATAAAATTCTCAGTTGGCATCCATTTTCTTTCAGAGCTCGATATATATACTATTCCAGGGCCTCCTGGCATTGAGGGTCTGGGTTGAGAAATCAACTGAGATCTGAATTGTTTTTCCTCTATATGTAATTTGATTTTTTTTCTCTCCTAGCCTTTAAAAATTCTACTTTTATTCTGTATGTCAGTCATTCTCATTATAATGTGCCTTGGTGTGGGTCTGCTGTAATTTTGTACACTTGGGGTCCTTTAAGCCTCTGGTAGTTGATTTTCCATTTCATTCTTTAGTTTTGGGAACTTTTCTGATATTATGTCATTGAAAAGCTTGTGCATTCCTTTAGTTTGTATCTCTATGCCTTCGTCTATTCCGATAAATCCTAAATTTGGTCTTTTCATATTATCCCATATTTCTTGAAGTTTTGCTCATGGTTCTTACCATCTTCTCTGTGCAACTTTATTTTCTAGAGTATATATTTTGTCTTCATTGTCTGAGGTTCAGTCTTCCAAGTGGTCTAGTCTGTTGGTGATACTTTCCATTGAATTTTTAATTTGGTTTATTGTTTCCTTCATTTCAAGGATTTCTGCTTGATTCCTTTTTATAATCTCTGCCTTTTCATTGAAGTGATCTTTCACTTCCTGTATTTTCTCTCCAGTACTGTCCTTTATTTTAAAGATCAATCTAACTATGTATTTTCTAAACTCCTTCTCTGACATTTCCTCTTTGTGTTGTCTATGGATTCTGTTGGAACATGGTTTGCTTAAGGCATTTCGTTCCCTTGTTTTTTCATGTTGTTTATGTGTCTTCTCATCTAGCAGTATGGAGTTGAGGCAGTACAGATTCTACCCTGTAGTCTTATAGTGTTCTTGAAGGTTTCCAGTACCTCACCTTTAAGGGGGAGATCAATATTAACAGCACCCAATGCAAACGATATACCACCTTAAACCAAATGGCTCCATTAAGGCATTTACAGTTTTATCACAACAGATAGAAATGAAGTGTTCAATTATTGTCTACAATATAGACAGTAAGTTTGCTTTAGGGTTTACCATTTCAAATGATGGACAAGGAGGGAACAGAAGTGTAGTGTAAGATGTGATGTTTATGAGGGAGAGGGAGAGAAGATAGAGGTAAAAATTTATAGTAAGAGTGAGAGAGGAATTAATAGAGGTTGGGTATTCATATGAGAGAAGAGAAAGAGAATCCAGGAAGACAGGTAGGTGAAAATATATACAGATTTTTTTTTTTAAAAGTAAATACATCACAAAACTGTCATATACTCTTCAGACATCCCATTCCTCAATAAATTGATGCATGAAAAATATTTGGATTCAAAGATGGTAGAGATGTGAGAGAGAGAGAAAAAAAAGAAAAAAAAAAGGGAGGAAAATCTCAATGGAAAATTGAATGATTACTTCCATTGACTTTCAAAAATTTTCTCAGCTACCCTTCTCCACCGATAGGTGGGGTTGTCTGAAGCTTGATGTTAACTCCAGTTCAGTGGGTGGCCAGACTGGTTGGGTGCGTGAGCCGATAGCAAGATGTCCTCATACCCTCCTCCAGTCTTCCCACCCATTGTATCTGGCCCCTTCCATCCCTGCACACTTCAGGACTAACTGACCTGGAGAGAGCCCAGTTTTCTCCAGTTTCTTCATCCTGTGCTCCCCCCACATAACTGCCCCCAGTCTCTGGCTTTCCTCAGGTTTGCCAGACCCAGACACTCCCATGTAAACCCAGCTGCAATCTGATGGACCTGGGGTTCAACTTCCCCAGGCCCTGTCTTGCTGCAGTCCGAAGATCTCAATGCCCTTTCAACTTGCAGAGAGACCACCAGGAATGTGCTCACACAAAGGAGTGACCCTGAAACAAGGAAGCCAGATGGTAGCCACTATCACACAGAGCAGAAAGACCTCAGGTGCAACCTGACCTGCACATACCCCAAAATATCTCCAGGCCCTGGCCTGAGTCCCCAGACTGAGGTGGCCACACCCTTGTTATGAGAGTGGCTGTGGTGGCAAACCCACAGGCCCTGGCTGTTGCCCTAAGATGGCAACAAACCTGTGGATACTGTGACAATGGAGTTTCAGGCAACAGCGGGCAGCAGCCTGGTGACTGTGGTTGGTCTGCAGGCTAATGGTGGATGATTGGTGGGTGGACATCAAGTGGTGGGCAATGGGTAGGTGAGAAGCAGGCAAACGGGCAAATGGCAGTCAGCGAGCAATCTGCACTCAAAAGGCAGGTGATATGCTGGCAGATAGTGGGTGATCACTGTCCCAAACACATTTCCTCTGCTTGAATCCTGAGTTAGGGAGAGAGAAACAAGGAATGCAGCCTCCCTCTAGTCGGCCATTTTGGATCTTACTTGTTATATTATGAACATTATGAACCTCATTAGGAACATTTTCAAAACTTCAGAAAAATTGAAAGAATTTTACAATAAATAATCTACCCCTAGATTATTCACCAAATGATATTTCACCAAACTCGTGTGTGTGTGTGTGTGTATGTGTGTGTGTGTGTGGGTACACACATATATATGCATGTACATGTATTTTTTCCTAGCCATTTTAAAGTAACTTGCAGATATTATGACTCTTTGCACCTAAACCTCATCACATATATCCAAGATATGATGATCATACCCAGGAAACTTGATTAAAACAAGATTATTTACTTCTACTTAAGTATTAAAGTGATATATTAATATAGAAAATAATATTAAATGTACTAAATAGTAATTATTAAATTTCTCAAATTGTCTCAAGAATATTGTTTATAGTGATTTAATAAAAATTCTAGGATTAATCAAGGACCACACATTTCATTAGCTATTGTGCCTCATTAGTCTCTTTTAATTGGGATTGTCCTCTGCAGACAACTCAGTGAGGACCAAGGCTTGGATATCTGAGAAATAAGAGGACCCTTTTAGGAGCTGCTCGAAGGAGAAAAAAGGAGATGAGCTTGAGAAGGGAGATTGAGGTCAGATAAGGGGGACTTCAGGTGCAAAGCTTATTTGGGCAGAGGAAGCCCCTGAAAGGTTTAGAAGGTGGCCAGTGAAAGCAGTGTTTTGGAATGGCTCACTTGGCCACAGGGTATAGAATGGATTTGAGCTGAGAAAGCCTTCATGGTAGATATGTGTGAAATGGAGGCCTTGGCCTCTGCCCACTGGCTTTCCTCATCTCAACCCACTCTTCTTCCTTATCTTGGGGCCCTCAGAAAAAGTGGTACTCCCCTGCCTCACCTCAGCTTCTGGTTGTATTTACCTTTGCACTCGGTTCCTCTGCCTCTTCTTTCTTTCTGACCTTTCCTCCACTATTCTTTCCTTCAGCTCCTTTACCTAAAAGGTGGAACTGAATAAGAGGGAATTTAGGATCTTTCTCAGGATGGAGGGAACTCCACAGACCCAGGAGGGAACTAGAGGAAACATCTGGTCTGGGTTTTCAAGGTAGAGCAGTCCTCTCCCACAATTTGGAGGGGAAAACATGAAAACTCTGAACTCGACTTTGTAGTGTCCAGTTTTAACCCAGCTTCCTGCCTTGCAAAGTTCTTCCTGACTTTCCTGCTGTGCTTGCGGGCTCCCTTCCCACCACCAGGAATATAGAGAAGACTTCACCACTTTCCTCCTCAACATGGAGCCGTGGTCCCTGTGCCTTTGCCAGGTGTACCACTGTTTGCCAAGTGGCAATTTCCTCAGAGGTAGAGCAGTATTGGTGACAACTTGTGCTGACAGGGAGGGACCAAGAGGAGGAAAAAACCTGGCCCATGAGTGGGGTCCTAAATGGGCATGGTGATCTGGCCTGGGAAAAATAGACAGGACAACATGGCAAATGAGTCTGGAACAGGTGGGGTTTGCGGGGCCCACTCAAAACCCACACGCAAACCTCTATTTTTTTCTTACCACAATATCTATTCCTGAAAATGCTGGCAAATATTTGATAACTGTCTCTTTCAGGAAGGAAGAGGAGGAGGAGGAGACAAAAGCTCTTGTTTGCAGTTTTTGCTGATTTCTGTGATATAAATACTACAACCATAGCTAAGTTTAAGCTACCAATATGGTGTCACTTAAAACCAGTGTTGAGAAGGATGCAAACACAATCGGCTCACCGGTTCCAGGATAGCTCTTCTTTCTGCTTCCTCAAAGTGTCTGAGATCCATTTCTTTAGGAGAGTCCTATAGCTCCTTGAGACTCTTCCTAATTTTTGAGTCTGTGCAGAAACATTTGTGAATGAACTTTCTAGGCTACTCTTGAGATCACTTTGTGCTTTGGGATCATGTGACTGAGGTTGAGGGGTTTGTTATTTCAGGATTACTAATTGGACCACAAGCTATATTTGTTCACTGGACTGCATCTGCTGGTCACCATTATAAATGGTTCTTGTATCTGCTTTCCTAAAGGCAGAGCTTTGATTGTAGGCTTCAGCAATATGCTGAAAAAGAATTAGCTAAATACAAAGGTCAAGAAGAAAACCTGGCTTATGGTGAAAGTTCTTGTGCTTGGCAGGGGTCACTAGTAGAAACTATTTTCCTGAGAAAACGTGGTGGAATATTGAATAGTTCACAGGCTTTGGAATTAGGTATATATGATTTGAATCTTTCCTTGAGCTTGGGCAATTGCTGTCCTCTTTGAGTTTTATTTTCTTATCTCTTTGTATAAGATTATGGTGAAGATTACATGAGATAATGCATACAAAGTATATGATATATGAAAAAAATACATAAAGTGCCTAGCATGGTGTCTGGCAGAGAGTAGCTACTTGGTTGTTGATACTGCTGGTGTAGAGAGCAGTAGGCTATGAGCGTGTAGGAAAGCAGCCCTGAAGCAACCCTCCTCAGGAGAACCCAAGGGGAACAAACCACAAAGATGGAATGAGGAAGACCTGGCAGTGAGAGATACTGAAAGGATGAGGATGAGATAGAGCAGTGTGGCAGGTCTGGCACCTGTGAGGCCATAACAGCCATGAAAGCAGGGCCTCATTAGTCATCATGCCTGTCTGGTGGCTTTGACTTCCTCCTCAACCAAATGCTGGGGGTAAAAGCACTAGATGGTTGATTCGGAGGGGAAGTAAGGAAGAAGAAAAAAGTTTCCAGTGCTTGTTTCATTTGTCAAACAAAATGTAAATTAAGAATTCTGCATGTAAGTTGGGTTGACTGCAGATCTGTTAGATGGAATTTTCTACAATCTTAGAATCTATAGGCACTGATCATGGTCTAGGCCCTCTTCAATATTCTTTGACCGAAACTGAACTGATTAGGGGCATCCTGTTGGCTGAGAATGAAATGACATTTCATAAGCCAAGTAAAACATAAAAGGTCAATGAATAACTAGAGAAACCCAATGGATAGGCAGGAAAACATCCTTTGAAACAGGAGCCAGGGAGGTTAGGTCTGAAGTGACAGAAGATCTGAGGCCCAAGTGTCTGAGTGTTATATTATGAACCAATTAGTAATGTCAGCAACAAGATGGTGGCCCTGGTGAGGGACATGCCTGAATACTGGGAGAGGTGGCCTAGAAACAAAAGTACCTTTCCTCCTCAGGACAAGCCTGAGGCCGAGCTGAGGACACAGGCTGTGGTGCGCTCCTAGGGTCGTGCCAGGTGCACCCCGAGCATGCACCTCCCCTGTTGACTTCAGACTTTGTGGGGTTATAACAGCCTCCAGGTGCTCCTTGCACACCGGCTGCTCAAGGAACTTTGCCTTCAGGGGGCTTTGCAGGGGCGTTCCCTTGTAAGGAAGGGGATGGACACTGCTGTGCTGCATAACAGCAATGAGTGTGACCAGGAGCATGGAGAAACCAAATGTGTAGATGAAATATTCTCTTAACTCAGGTAGACTGGTGAGTCCCTTGAATACCAGCTGCAGATGAAGGAAAGTCAACAGGTTAAGGAGGCAGAAGAAAAGTCGTGGAGTTGGAAAGCCTCTGGTTCAATACAGGAGGCCTGTATTCTCTGGGTGTCATTCTCTGCCAGGGGCCTGGGTTCTGAGTATACTCTGCAGTCTTGAGGTTTTAGCTTCCATATTTACAAAAATGGTGGTAGCCCTATATCAATTTTGAGTTCCTATCTCATTCCCCAATTCTCTTTTTTAACCAAGGCAGTGCTAAGGCTGGCTTCTGAGGAGTGCAGGGGTGGGCTAGGTCCAAACTGCCTGACAGGCTCACGTGGATGGACACACTAGCATCACTGTCACCAGTCCATCACCCAGTGTTTGTCATTGTCTTGTTAGGTCCACTTGGAAATGGCCCTATCTTTTGTCCAAATTGTTTTCAGCCTACTTGGAGACAGTCGATACATGGCATTCACTTTCTGTTTGCCATACAGTATGCCAGCGGTGCTAACTAACCCCTGATTTCCTGCTGTGTCTGGATTAGGTGCTAGGAAGTTTAATTGTGTTGTAGGTGAGCAGCTGAAATGAGCACCAAGCCTGGAGCTGGTGGCTAGGTTTTGATATTTGGACTGGGAAAAAGGGACCTTGAGTAGAGGTTAGCCTCAGATGAACTCCTGATTTCCAGAGCGTATCTATGATCTCCAAAGATGTCCTTCAGGCCTGCTGAGATCTCCTTCTCACGTGCCGCCTTCCCACTCATCTCATGACTCCTTGCTCACGGGGTCTGTCCGTCTGTTACAATGTTGTCTAACTTATGACATGGAAACATCAACTCTGCCTTCATTTTAGGATTCCAGGGAAGCAATTGAAAAAAATCCCTAGTGGTTCCTGTAACTGTCAGGTTATTAATAATGTTATTATTCTACATTATTCTACATTTGAATTGATGAGATTTCTTTAATAGGAAAGCTCTCCCCTCCCATCGCTGGGCCATAGGACCTGTTCTCAAAAGGAGATCTCAGTCCACCCTTCAAAGACTGTAGAAAGCTGTGCTGGCTCCGAGCAGGCTTGAAAGTTCATCACACATTTGCCATCAATAAAAACCCAATTCTTTCCATGTGAAAAGTATTACTGCTGTCGAATAGTTATTGAGTGATGATACCTGAATAATGAGAATACAGGAACAGGAAAATGTACACAGGGAAACATCACAGGGATGCCAAATTGTGAAGGTAGGAATGCTGCTATCAGGGGGAATTAGTTTAGCAGAGCAGAGAATGTTTGCCTGCACCACGCAGGAAGGATGAGCATAGGAGAGGTGGGAGGTGGAGAGAAGCAAGAGGTGGAAACCATAATAGAATCAGTGCGGCCTGTTGGGGAAGTCACAGATGAGAGTGACACACAGTCACCATGGTAGGCCACAGACCATGGCTGCCTCTGGCCAGCCTCTCAGTCTAAAAACTTGCATAGGGTTATCTTCTGAAAGATACTGTCATGACAGCTCATGCCGTTTCAGTTAAGCTCCTTCTGCCGTATAGGACCTCTGGAGCTCATGCTAGGAACATCCATACCTGGGTACAGAGCAGGGTTGGAAGAGCAATGCCACAACCATCTTTGAGGCTCCTGGAGATGCTCAGCCTTCCAGACCAGACGTGCTGCCCCCTCATTGGTGCGGCTCTTTCCTCTGCCACATGGGCTCTCATCTACCTCACAATCCTCCCACCCCTGCCTGACCAGGTGTGTGGGCCAGCGTGGTGGGCAAAGAATAAGAATGTAGAGAAACTGGGGTCAAGCATGACTTTATCCACTGCCTGGTGGGCCTGGGGCAAGTTGCCAAGCTATTCAGCCTCAGTCCCTCCATCTGTTAAGAGGGAACCATCCTCCCTCCTGGGTTAGTGTGAGGAACAGATGGGAAGTAGTGACTCCCCCACAAAAAGCTGTATGCATGTGAGGCACTGGTAGTGTGGCCACACTTCTGGTTTGCCAGGAACAAAGCCTGTTTAGGAATGTTGTCCTGGTAAAATCGGTAATGGGGCCCCATTTCATTTTCAAAAGTGTCCTAGTTTGAGTGATAAATTGCATTACCCTGGATTTTGTGGTCATCGACAGATCAAAATCTGGAAGAACTAATAGAGCTGGGAACGTTTCCCCAAAGATGCCCAGATCCTTGGAATTCTGTCTTTTCCTCCTGTTACACCACAGAACTTCATACCCACAAGCCCTGAGTCACTTTCAAAATCAAAATTCTTCAGTTAGTCCACTAAAAGAAACAACAGCCCTGTTTTAATTTCGGCAACGGCCTTGGAATGAAAAGACTACTAATTACTCCAATTAACCAAGCACATTAAGTGCACATGTTCAAACAAATATAAAAATACCATCAATCTTGGTCCTGAGGTTCTCGAGATGCTGGAATGCATAAACATTTGGAGGAAGAAATTGTGACTTCAGAGAAAACACAAACAAAGCTGCCTGTTTGTTTGTGCGACTGCCTACTTGTGGAGAAACCCACCAACAGACATGGAGGACACAAGGGTGTCTCCCCTAGTTTATGTTTGCAATTATTGCCCAGAGGAGACAGAACAAAGAAGTTCCTATTTATAGCTGAAGTCTGAAGGCGGTGACGAAGAAGCTTAATCATGAGAAAACACAATCCACTATTAGCATTAATAAAATAAAACTGTAGTTTATCAAGAGAACAAACTGTCTTCGGGAAATAAATACCTCCTTCCATTTCCTGACTCCATATACAGATTCTTGAATTTGACTTTACATACCATTGATGAGGCCTGGGCTATGCCATGGGAACAGGCAGGCTCTGTGGCAGAAGCTAGGCTTGGAGCGGGCAGATCACCAGAGCTTCAGGGTGAGACTTGCCTCTGGAGCCACAGAGCAGCAAAATCAGTGAAGGCCACTTCCTCTGTGTGCATTTCTAGCCCTTTTGTCATTTTGCAGGGCTCGGACCTTCAGAAATGCCATGAGGGTGCAGGGATGAAGCCCAAGAAAATGCTGCCTACGAGAAAGGATTCTGGTGAAAATGTGCAAATGGCCTCGAGGTTCAGAATCCCATCTTGCTTTCGAATGGATGAGATGCTGGCCGAGGGTGCTACGGTGTAGCCTCCACCACAGGCAGGGCCGACGCGGCAGCCCTGGAGGAGGCCCCTGCCCCGCAGGATGGCGTGCTCTGCCATCCCTCTCTCCCCCAGCTCTTCCTGCTCTCCTTTCCTCTGCGCTCCTGCACCTTTCACTTACGCATTATTTATTTAATAAGTGCTTTTAATTTTTCAGAACTGAAATAATGTGTTCAGCACTGTGGTGAGGAAGCACAGTTTCTTGCTTCCAAGATCTGCCATCTCATGGCAGAAGCAAGACTTCCCCTCTTGACATATTTATCTTGATCACTGATAACATAATTTTTTCCCAGTTCACAGAGTCCATCTTTTTCATCCCCTTTAATCAGTCCTATTGACTACATTTCCTCCCTTTTTTTCTATCATTTCTATCTCCCTTTACACTTCCACTAGCATTTCTCTAGAAACGAAAGGGCTCTCTTAAAAATTTACATTTAAAAATAAATATTGTTAGTTCATTTAGCCAAAGTACTATGCCAAGTAACTTCTATAGCACTTAATTCTCACAATGAATTAACAAGTCTGTTATTGGCATCATGATTTTACAGATGAGAAAACTAAAGCCCAGAGAGTCTAAGTGACTTGTACTGGTCCCACAAGTAGAACTCTAGAAGGTCTAGGGAATGGTCAGTTTGGATACCATTCTGAAAGCACTGAAAATGATGACAAAGGAGCCTCTGTTTTCAGCTAACTGCATCTTTTCCTTTTGGTGCCTAAGATTTAGTATCTAACCAATGGAAAAATGTGACTTCAGGAAGAGCCTGGTTCAGAGCACAGAGTGTGCACTTGCCAGCCCCATTAGAAAACCAAGACACAATTGGGGTATTTAACCCTCCTTCTAACAATTTATCTGGAAGTCTAGGGTTATTCCTTATCCCCCAATGTTGTTGCTTGGGATTGGGGAGGGTCTTTGGGGAACATTCAGATGGGGATTTTTTAAACCTATTTGCATATTAGGAGGCTTTGAAGGCCATAGTGGTGCTTTACCTCCTGTTATACTAAACAGCTTCAAGGAAAGATATCAGGAAGGGGTCACTGTTCTGTATGGAAGCTCCAGAATGTGCAGGAAGTGAACTTCCCACTAGAGCAAACTGGAACAAGCATTGTTATCATGATCATGAAGTAATTTGCTTCTTTCTTCAATTTCATTTGGTTGCTCTTATTACCACTGACCTGCAGGAACAAGAACAGTCAATGAGTTCTGTCATTTCTTTTCTTCTACTTTATCCTTTCCTTCTACCCACATTTATAATACTGGTTGATGTAATTGTTCCATTTTTTCCCTTTGACTTTTGTCTTTATCTCTTGATCTCTCAATCTATCTTGTGCTCCATTCCCCAAAGAGCACTCCTTTCTCAAGTCTCTTCTGACTCAAAATTCTATAGTAGCCCATTGCCTATTTTTGAGTTTTTTAATTATAAAAAATAAAGTTATTAATTAAATTAATTAATTAGTTAATCATAAAAACTACTCTTTCCATGGCCAGACTCTAGTCTCATTGTCTTTGTCTTTTAATTGGAAATTTTAGTCCATTTACATTATTTGTAATAACCAAAATTTTGGATTAATTTCTGTCACTTTGAACTTTCTAATAGTATGTATCCTCCTTTTTCTTGTTTTCTTTTTGTTTTACATTGATTGCTTCTCACCCTCAATTCCAATTCCCCCCTTGTATTCTAATTTTTTTGTCATCACCATAGAAATTTTAATATACATATTTAAAATAGTATAATTGTAGGTTAATCAATATATTTGAGATATTTATGAACAATACAAAAAACAAAAGATTCTTGACTCTATTTGCTCATCTCTAAATTTTATATGTAATTGTTGTCCAGTATTTTAATTATCTCGATTTTTAAAAACTCTTAAATTATACATTATTTTTGTTTTATACCATAAGTGTTTATATTTTTACCTTTATTTATTATCTTTAATTAATTAATTAAAATAATGAACTTGGTAATAATTAAAGGTAATAAATAAATAAGGGGAAAACAATTAATTTGTCCTTTGATTCACTTACATTTTCAGACCTACTTTCTGGGATAATTTCCTTCTTTCTGAAATGCACATCCTTTTAAAATTCGTACAATGAGAGTGTTCTGGTAGCAAAGTCTCTGTTTGCAATGGTTTGAAGTTGTGTTTCTTTGACTCACCTCCCCCACTTTTTGAAAGAAAGCTGTCCTTGCTTACAATTCTAGGCTCCTATTTATTTTTATTAGTTAACTGATTATTAATATATCTATTTTTCCCTACTATTTTTGAGTTGACATCTTCAGATTCTTTTTTAGAATAATCTGCCTATTGTCTCTGCTTTTAAGAATCTCTTTACCTTTGTTGTTCTACATTTTCAGTGTAGCATATCTGGGAATGCATCTTTTTATTTTTCTTGCTTGATATTTTCTGGACTTTCTCAATGTGTGCACTGGTGTCTTGCATTAATTCTGGAAATTCCTCAGTTATTATCTCTTGTAATATTGCTACTCCCCATTCTCTTTATTGTGTCCTCTAGAAATTTTCACTCTATTTTCCAGGTTTCTTAATCATTTTGGTATTTCTCATTGCTTCCCCACTCCCTGACTACTAGAGTCTGTGCAGTCTCTTCAGTACTCCAGTTAATCTCTTTTATCTTGTAGCCTATTCCTTGAAATTCTAATTTAATTTATCATATTTTTATTTCTAAATTTCTATCTTGTCCTTTTTCAAATGTGAACAGTCATAATGGTCTCTTTTTCCCTTACTGTGTTTTCAATTTCTTCTCATATTTTTGGAACATATTAAACATTCTAATTGTATATTCTAGGCCAAATAATTCAAGTGTTTGTGCTTTCTGAAGGCCTGATTCTAGAGTTTATTTCTGTTGTTTCTCACTCAGGGTGGTTTATTTACTTGTGTATTTAGTGATTTTTAAAATGAACTTATTTTCTTTGTAACAATATGTAGAAATTTGTCGAGACCCTACTTAAAAGTATTTTCTTCCTGAGAAGATTGGAATTTGCTTCTTCCAGGTGCCTGAGGGTATCACCAACTTGGAACCAATTTAAACTTTCAGGGTTTTCTGTTGACCACACTAGTTGTATATATCCAGGCCTCAAACTCATAAAAGTACCAATCTGTAATTAGAAATAGGGAGAGGTATTTTTTTGTTTTTCTGTTTCTTTTCTACCCAGAGCTAAGGCCAAGTCAGGCATGTATCTCCATTCTCTTGTTTTTAGTGGTGGTTGTTTTCTAGTACACTGTGAGAACATTGCCCTTCAGTGATGTTGGGTTTGTGAGTCTCCACTCTGTCCTTTCACTTATCATGGGATTCAGGTTTTATCTTTTATGTGTGGGAAATGCTAACTCTATTATTTAATGATGATTCTGGATTTGGGCTTCCTGGTCATTTGTGGAGTACAAGGAATTATTCACTTTCTAGCTAGATCTGTCAAACATTTTAAAACAGATTTCATATTTTTCCTCATTTTCTGAGGGAGCCTTTAAAAATCTAGTTTAACCTATTGCCAAGAAAGATAAGACTTTACTTAATTTGCATTGTAATATTGGACAAGTTATGTGTCTGAGTTTCAGTTTATGTCATCAGTAAGGTGGAATGATACCTACATCATTAGGATTTTTGTGAAGATTAAGTAAGATAGTGGATACAAAGGCCTTCCACGTAGAAGCTTAATATATGAAGGAAGTTACCTTTGCTACTGCTATATTCTAGTACCACTGTTTAATATTAGTACAACAGCTACCACTAACCGCACAAAAGGGCCTGCAATTCCATGTAGAATTGACTCTCAATTTGTATGAGATCAATGTTTTTAGATGCCACATATGAGTAAGATCATGAAATATTTGTCTTTTTGTTCCTGGCTTACTTCACTTAACATAATGATCTCCAGCTCCATCCATGTTGTTGCTAATGACAGGATTTTATTCTTAGTTTGGCTGGATAGTATTCCACTGTGTATATGTACTACATTTTCTTTATCCACTCATCAGTTGATGAACCTACTTGGTTATTGTTAATAGTGCTGTAATAAACATGGGAATGTAGATGTCTCTTTGACATACTGATTTTATTTCTTTTGGATACATACCCAGTGTTGAGATCACTGGAGTATATGGTAGTTCTAACTGTAATTTTTAAAGGAAACTCCATACTATTTTCTCTAATAGCTGTAATAATTTAATTCCCAACAACAGTGTGCCAGGGTTTCCTTTTCTCCACATTCTCAACTACTTTTATCTTTTGTCTTTTTGATAAGAGTCATTCTTATTAGAACGAAGTGATGTCTCATTGTAGTTTTGAAAAATTAGTTAACTTAAAAGTATATATTTCTCATATATATTATGGAGGAGAGGATTTTTAATTGCAACACAGCTCTAAAGTGCATGACAGACATGAGGCCTGTGAGGCATGAGTCCTATACTCTTCAGTAGTGATTCTTTGAGCTATACTTCTTTTTTTTTTTGGCAGGGGCAGGGGGAATAACTGGGGATTGAACTCAGGGGCACTCAACCACCAAGCCACATCCCCAGCTATTTTTTGTATTCTACTTAGAGACAGGGTCCTCACTGAGTTGTTTAGCACCTCACTGTTGCTGAGGCTGGCTTTGAACACATGATCCTCCTGTCTTAGCCTCCCGAGCCTCTGGGATTACAGGCGTGCACCCCTGTGCCTGACTTTGAGCTATACTTTTGATAATGGTTTGTGTGGACTAGAAGTGAGATTCCAGTCAGAAACCAGCATCAGAGCCCACTGTGGAAGCACTTCCATTCTGTGCATCATGGGTGGGCAGGCTGAAGGAACACCATTCATTGGAAGTAAGGTGCCACATATTATTTTAAATTATCCATTGAAGAAAGAGGACATGGCAAGAATTTTTAATGAGGCCCAGGGTCAAATTGGTTCAGAAATCCAAAAAGGAATATGGTAGTATTCTGAATGAGGTGTGTATGACCTTGGGTAGCTCAAGTAATCTCTCACAGCCTCATGTGTAGAGCAGAGTAATGGGACTATTAAGTTTTAGGAAACTTCATTTAAATTCTATGATTCTCATCTCTTATTCTTATCCATGTCTCTTGGGCTCCTTAGTTTGCTAATTTCTAGAACCTGTAACCACAGCTGTGCAAAGGAATACTGTTTACTCCAACAGTATCTTCCAAGAGTCACTGGTTTACTAAGTGAGAAACAGTTATCAGAGTCACAACAGAAACCCTTCATGTGGGTTTGGCTCCTTGTCATCAGTCCCAGAGATGATCATCTGGCTCAGATGTGTGGTTGGAATAATAAGAAGCTACAGCAAGGCATCACAATTGCCATCTAAGGAAGGAAGCAGTTGGAACTGATGCCCTCTGAGTGAGGTTGGCCATGTACAACAGTCGGCCACACCTAATGACAGTTTGTATTATGCTTTAAAGAAGACCCAAAAAAACAACTTCATCCCACTGAGGAAACTGGGCCATATCCTCAGGCCTGGAAGAAGTTCCATGGAGTGAACTACAGCAATGGTAATGGTGTGTGACCTGTTAGAAGAAGGGGATCACTGAAATGTGTGGTGGTCTGAAAAATAAATAGCTCAAAAGCAAAAATGTGGGGCTGGGACAATTACTCAGTTGGCAGAGCACTTGCCTAGCACAGGGTCCTGGTTTCAATCCCCAGCACCACAAAACAAAACAAACAAACAAACAAAAAACAAAAACAAACAAAAAACCCACCCAAAATGTAAAAAAAACAACAACAACAAAAAAATGTATTCCTGTTGATAAGACATATTGGTAAAGGGCAGAGACAGTAGAGGGAGATAAAACTATACTCCAAGCTTGGCTCTACATCTCTTTATCATATATATTTTTATATATGTTATAAATTATTTTATTATACATAATATAATATATCATAATATACCTTTATCATATGTTATAAAATATTATATTATACATAATATTTGTTTTAGGGGACACAATACCTTTATTTCATTTTTATGTGGTGCTGAGGATCAAACCCAGGGCTTCACAAGTGCTGGGCAAGCACTTTACCGCTGAGCCACAACCACAGCCCTACATCACTTTACCTTTCGAAGTCTCTTGTTTCTAACTAGAGACCAGAAGCAGCAGCATGGTACGGCCCTGTCATGTTCCCCAAACTTTGGCCATTTGAATGCCACAGTCAGAATGTCAGTCTGCAGTATCCAGCTGCAACCTGCTCTACTGTTTCCTGAGTATTGTATTTAAGATTGATTTATTTTATTTAAATGTTTATCTCTCACCACACACAAATACACTTACACAACATACAACACCTCACAATGAGAGGGAAGCAATGTCAAGTCCTAGCTAGGTACTTTGGAAGTCTCTGGGCCTCAGGATTGCTCTCCTTTTGTTCAAGTGGGAGATTAGCAAGGGTTAGATTTACGAACAAACTCAATTAAAACTTTCTTCTTGGACTAATAAGAAAATATGACAGAGGGTAATAACGATGGGTAAAATCTGTTGAGTTCCTCTCCATGTGTCTTCCCACCAACACTTACACGATCATATGAGAAAGGAATCCTGTGATTTCCATCCATTTTCCAGCTGAGCACATCAAGATTGATAGAGAATTAACCTGTTCAGAGAACACAGCTTGTTAGGACAAAATGGGAACTGAAGTGATTTGATTCTGGTGCTTGAGATCTTCAGAAGAAGTACTTTCTTTTTCATGTGTCAGTCAGTGTTATTAATGCTGTGCCTTCATGTCTCCTGAGAATATCTCAGGTGCATCCTAAAAGCATCTCCTGAATTGGGATTTACAGGCAACCTACATGGAGGTGCTCAGTAAGGCTCGTTCCCTGCTTGTCCCAACCTTCCTGTCCACAGGTCAGCTGTCTTGAATCTTGTTCCAGTATTCACAGATACATGAAGGGTGGTGGCCACTGTCAAAACTCAAAATACTTGCCATTATTCTCTGATAACTCCATGGTTCCAGGCCCTTCTGATGGTGACTTTCCATAGTGGACTGTCCCAGTGGAAAGATAATGAGGACATCAACTGAGAGCAGTGCTAAATCTTTGATTCACAAAGGTACCTCAGTGATGGGCACAGGGCCCTCTGCCACTGTTCACTGAAAAAGTGAGGAAATATTTGGCAGTTATATTTCTGATAATACTAATAATAATGAAACAGCTACATTATGGCACTCTTTACATTAAGTCTGGCTTGGTACTGAATGTTGCCCCTGTGTTATCTTATTCCCTCAACAATTTTATGGAGCAGGTGCTATTGGCTCATTTTACAAATGTGATTGGAAGTTGGAG
Source organism: Sciurus carolinensis (assembly GCF_902686445.1). Classification (NCBI taxonomy): domain Eukaryota; kingdom Metazoa; phylum Chordata; class Mammalia; order Rodentia; family Sciuridae; genus Sciurus; species Sciurus carolinensis. Next base: position 110,545,064 of record NC_062219.1, on the reverse strand, counting down.
AAGTACCTGATCCTAAACCCATGGGTACTCCCAACACAAGCTCACTATGCTTCCATCAGAATTGCCCCAGTAGCTCTGGGTTGTGGTGAATGAAATTAATGGTGGTCAGGCCCTTTGAGTATTAACTCTTAACTTGACTGACAAACCAAGACAGTAACCTGAAAAGCTCACACCATGGTGTGAAGTCACAGGCCACTGCTTTGGTCTTGGATAGACCTGAGTGCAAACCTTCCTCTGCAGGATCAGTAGTGACTGGTCCTGTAACTTGAGGCAAGCTTCCTAATTTCCCTGGGCCCCCATTTCTTCATCTATAGGCAGAATATAACCAAAAAGAGAGAAAAGCAGTCCATGCATTGCACTTAGTATGTAGCTAGCATTCAATAAAAGCTATTTATTATTATGGAGAGGAAGCAGAGAGGACCTGGGCTGGGAAAGCATCGTTTAGGAAAACGGAAATGAAGGCAATGTTCTTTCTGTTTCTTTGTAACTTTGGTGAATGTGTCAGACAAGGACTCTAAGTGTGGGTTTCCTCCTTTCTCAGAAATACCCCACTATGCAAACGCACCCACCCCATGTACCCCCAGAATGAAATTCAGCACCCATGGTTTTTTGGTATACATCCTACTAAGTCACATGGCTCACCCTCTTCTAAAATGGCCTGCCAAAGCTTTGGCATTTTAGGAAGTGAATTCCCTCACACAGGGCATTGGCCAGAGGTGGATGGAAGACTCAGAAGCATAGGTGGCATTGATGCTGGTGAAGCGTGTGAGATGGGGGCACAAGGACGAGCTGGAGGGTGGCCTGGGCTGCAGGGAGGAAGGGGAGTAACATCTGGAATCAGCCGAGGCTCAGTCCTCTCTGGCCTGGATGCTGGACTGGCACTGGGCTTCCCATGGCAGCATCAGCAACCTGTCCTGCCTTCAAGGATCACTTCCACCGTGGAGCATGGGAACTCTGAACTTGAGGAAGGTTCTGTTGTTGAAATAGAACAACAGAGCTGTCATCCTCCTCCATCCTTCTCACCCACCCCACCCCCTTCCTTCCCATGGCTGTATCAACCTTCCTTTGCCTGTTTACTTGGTTTTGTGGTTTTAACTTAGATGTGGTTAGAGAGAGGTGGGGTCAGAAGACAAGCTTTCTATCCCACTCCTCCTTCCTTACCCCCTCAGAAGTGTCTTGCTTGGTCTCAGACCAAAATACGATACTCTTGGCATAGCTGATGGGGACATTTTGATTCAGTTTCGCTGGGGTGGGGCCTAGGTACTGGTATTTGTTAAAAGCTTCCAGGTGATCAGAAGCCACTGGTCTAGTTATCGAAGGAACCAGATGAGTCACTGTACTTAGAAGGCAAGTCACTGGGGAAAAGTTGGGCACAGCCATGGTAAGAGTTAGCATTGTTTATTGCTGAGCAAATATCAGCTAAGGATGGTTTGACTTTCTAATGCCCCTTGCCAAGCTCCTCCAAAGTTTATTCTCAATACTTTGTGGATGTAGACAAAGGGCATATATTGTCTGATTTGTTTTTCACCTGACAAAATGACATGTTTAGCAAATCCCTGGGGAAAATATGATGTTATGACACCAATGAAATGAGTTACCCCAGGTGGTGGTGATGGTGGTGGAAAGAGGACCAGTCAGGACTTAAAACCTTTGATGATCAAATCGCTCCAGAATTCTCAATGCTGTTGAACCAGTAGGTGTGCTCCACCCATTGCCATCTGCAGGATGCCAGAGGCCATGTTAAACCTACCAGGAAAGCTTGGAGGGTGCAGATGCAGCCTGGAGAGAGGACACAGCCAGTGCTTGCTGCCTGCCAACAGATTTATTGAAGTGATTATGGAACTAGAGTTTGAGCAAGACTCCACAGAAAGAAATGAGGGTGTTCAGGGGTTTGTAAGGAAAGATGAATTATTTAATGGACCGTGCTTGTGTGGTGAATTTGGATAGTCAAAGTGGTGTCAGGTATGCAGGCATACCAGGTGCACAGGCATGAAGAGCATAGAACTATAATTGGGGAAAGATAAGAGATGTCTCTTCCACCCTCACCTGCCTGCCCTGCCTTGCCCCAGTCTTTTAGATCTCAGGTGCTGACTCAGACTCCATACTTTGCAGCACAGTGGTCAGTAAGAGACTCCTCTGTTGTTTGATTTGTGTCTTCCCTTCCCTGGCAAGTTTGCCTTATTCAAGATTCATTACCCCCCAGCAATAACTAACTAGAAAAGATGAGAGAATGTGAGATACCATTCACAACAGCAGCTAAGCCCACAACATATCTGAGAGTTAACGTAAGTCTTTGGGAAGTTATCAATAATCAAAACCTTTTTGGGAAATTAGGAAAATAACTCTTAAATAGTTGTAAAGGAATGATATCACAGTTGGATATCTTTAATGTAAATTCAAACACATACACTAATTTTAAAAAGGATATAGACATATTAAGGACTGATGATAAATAAGCAGATGCCTCTGAAAGAGAGAAAATAGGGGATTGCAGATATACACATATGTACAATACCCAATAATACTTAACCACATTTTCTCAGCAGATAATAATAGTAACAGTTACTCTCCTGAATAGTCAATGAATAAAAATCTGCATTTCTTACATGGTGTTTAGCTCAGGTCATTCATGGAAAAGGTGCTCAGTGTGTATTTTTATAAAATTTCCACTGAAAATAACATTTATGCATTATAGAAAATTTGGAATGAGTACATAATAGAGAACATTTAGAAAGCAGATATTGTAGAAACTTATAAAATAAAGATAATAAAGATGATAAAAACAAATTAAACTCATTCATTATACCACTATTATAGGTAACCACAATGAACATTTGGATATTTTATTCCAGTTTTCAATTAGGGTATTTTAAATTATTGATTTGATGACTTTTTAAGTTTTTCATCTAACAGATTTTGTCATTTCATGGTTTGAAATGTTCCAAAGTATTCTCTCTGTAAGAAGTGGTGTAGCATGTAAGAGGCAGGAACAACCAGCCTGGGAGTCTGTTGTAAGGGGACCAGAAGGGGCAGGCTGGGTTGCTCAGCTCAGTGCAGGGGAGGCCCATTTTTTGTGGTTGGCCAGGGGAGGTTGAGCGGGGGTTGGCACACGATTTTTTATGAAGAGCCAGGTAGTAAATATTTGCAGGTCACGCGATCTCTGTCATGACGACTCCCCTGAGCCGTAATGCTTTGCACACAGCTGGAAACGATAGGCACATCAGTGAACATGGCTGTGCCCTGGTAGAACTTCATATTTGGACATTGAAATTTGAGTTTCATATAATTTTCACTTGTCATAAAATATATTCTTCTTTTGATTAAAAAAAAATTTTAAATGTAGAAATGATTCTTAGCCTGTGAACCATATACAAACAGGTGGCAGGCCAGTTTTGGCCATGCATCATAGTTTGCAGATCTTTGGGGTGTTGTTTCAGGCTGAGGGAAAAGATGAGGGGTAAGAGAATCTCGAGCAGGTTCTTCCAAAAGGAGGTTATTATAGATCACTGGGTGGGAGACAGGAGGTGAGGGATGTGGCTGGAGAGAGGACGCTGACTGCTTGACTCCATGTGCCACTGACAGGTTTGAAGTAGTGGAGGGAGATGAGCCCGAATGAGTTTTAAAAACAGACCCATTCTGAGATTGCACCCAGATTTGAACCATTGCTCAGATTACTTGAGGACAGGAAGTCTAGTTCTAGGTTCTTCTGAACTCCCTCTAGAAGAAAAAGCAACACACAGGAAAAACAATGTCCCTCACCTTGAGAACACCTGAGATTTGCAACTAACCAGCTTGAGGTTGGAGTGGAAGAGGTTTATGTAAATAATTTCACCAGTTGGGCAGAAGGTCTGTGGGAGCCTTAATAAAGTCAGCACAAGATTCATGTCCCACCACCCCTCCTTATAATGATACAAGCTTGGACTTCGTTTCTTTTCTACTTCCCAGGATCCATTGCCTTTGTGCTCCATCGGTCCTACCCAACTCTGCTGACTATAAAGTTAGAGCACGTTGTGTGAATGTCCTGGTTATTATTTGCATCAGTTGCATCCTGATTTAAATGCTACTTGGAAAGCTTCACAGAGGTTCAACATTTCCGCAGTTATTTCTTCCCCTCATTCCCACACATCCTTGAGACCCCGGCCCTCAAGTATATGACCTGGTCTAGGCAGAGGAAAGATTATGTTTGTTCTCATTTAATTACATTTTACAGAAATTGCATGTGAAACTCAATGAAACACGACACATCACAAAATCTCAGCAGACTGTTTTTCTACACTTAGTCCCCGATCTTAGCTGGTTCCTTTCACCTTTTTCCAGATTTCCTGGACATGGTGTTTTGGTGCAATACCTGCCTATTTTAACTCCATCACTCTTCCAACTGCAAGAAGGTGTTCAGCATTCGGGGTTTAAGATTTGATTACTCGACCAGGGGAAGCGTTATGAAGTGATCTCATAGGCATGGTTTGCACCTTGCAAACTTGCTTAGAATTTTAAGCAGGGGGTTTTCCAAGCGGACTTGCCTCACTGTCCTGGTTTGCAGGCTAAATTATGAAGCAATTAATATACAGCACATAAAACTGTCTAGTCTGTTTGTTCGTGCTGTCATATCATCAGTAATGATGGCAGGAACTGACTAATGAACCGGCCTGAGTATCTGTGTACACAGAGAAAGAGAGAGGAAGAAAGGGGGGTGAGCAGGAGTGAGCACGCATAACAAATATAACTCATACTTCTCCAGAGCGCCACGCTTCCATTTCCTAATGCTTCTCTCATAAATAGTTCAGGTCTTTTTTTTTTTTTTTTTTTTTTTAACCTTTATGAAATTTAAGCCCTGTTTCTCATTTCATTGAAAAACCTTTAGGAAAAGACATTTTTCATACTTAAGACTTTTTTCAAATCTCTCCTAACCAGCTACACTCTGTATTGTATCTTTCGTAGCTGGCAGCCATCCAGTGACAATCCTTAAAAATCCCTTTACAGTTTTAAAGGAAAATACAAGCTCTCATTTACCACTGGATCGAGTCAGAAAATAAAAGCTTAATGCCTTGACAGGCCTGGATATTTTTTTGAGGCCTAAGTCTGATTTATGGCAGTAGCCGGCAAACCAGGCTGGTGAAATATTTGCTGCTGCTCCCAGGGATATGGAAAAATGAAGTGTGAAGTTCTGGGGAGAGCAGGCCACAGCCTTCCAGTCACTAAACACTCCCACCAAGTTGGCAGGGGAACAGAGCCCTGGGCTGCAAGATGAACCTCAAAGGAATAGGGGAGGAGAAAAGGACTGTGCACCGTGTCAAAATACTGCCAAGGCTTAGCGCTCACCATACGTTTTGTGACATGGGGTGGGATGTTTATGAGGGGGTTTAGGGAGGAAAGAGAAGAGAAACATTTTCTTCCCTCTTTATTTATTCTATTTTCTTTACAGCTTCCCTGTAGGGGTTTCACTGCAAGTAGAAGAAATTAAGAGCAACAACAGGAATGGAGGAAGTCGCTTAAGCCCCCTCCATAAAATCGTTCAGATCCAAAAATATGATCTGGTTAGGGAGAAAGCACTGGCTCGCCTTAGGGCTTGTGACTTGTAGAGGGGAGACAGAGCCACTTCCCAAGGCCATGGTCCCTAGACCTGTGAGCGTGGGAGCCAAGATGTTCATTCCCATGAAAAGGGAATTTCCTAGAGGTAGAACTGAAGTGGGCTTTCCCCCCCAGAATGCTCTGGAGGTGAGTCATCACAAACACATACCAGGTAAAAGACTGGGTGGTTTTTTTTTTTTTTTTTTTTTTTCCCTTTCCTTTATTTAAAAAGAAAAATAAAAGAAATTAATATCCACTGTTTAGATTTGTTTTTAATTTTAGGTTTCTGAAGTATAGTATTGGATACCCAGGCTCATTTCAAAAAACTTCATCTGTTCTTGGTGTTATTCACAGCTGAGATGGGTGCGGCCCCCATGGAGAGGCACGGGTTGATTTTTGTTGTTTTCTGAAGTGAAAAAAAAAAAAAAAAAAAAAAAAAAGCCCCCTTCTAGGTGATATTTTTGATAAACAAAGGGAAGAAAGGGCAAAGATGGAAAACATGCAACTCATTTTCTCCGCATGCAAACGTATCTTTGGAAGATCAATTTCAAAATCTGATTCATTTGAGAGTTAAAATGAGCCTTTCTCTTTGTGTTTCTCTCTCTCTCTCTTTTTTAATAACAGCATCTCTGCCTGCCAGATGGAGATTTATGCTATGGTAAAGTCTTTGGGTCAGTTCAAACAGTCTCAGTAATTACAGAAATGTTTATACCCTGTGCGGTACCCCACCCCAGCCCCCGCCCTTGCTAAGTCACTAATAAACACACCTACTCTCACTCGGGCAGGCTCTCCCAGGCTCACTTCACCACCCCCACAAAAACTGCTTCACCCATTTACTCCCTTATCACAAAGTTCAGCGTAGAGATAATTCAAGCCAACAAACATTTTATTGATGGCTACCATGTATGTATAAGATGCTGTTGGGCAATAGAGAGGGCTGGGATACAAAAACAAGAGTCTGGTAGCGGGCCTGAAGACGTGCAATTTAATGGGGGAAGATGCTGGACGTGGATCCATTTGCTTTTCTGGGAAAAACCTTTAAAACAATGAAATGTTGCTTTTTGTTTTATTTTTTCCATGTGGGCAGAGAAGAGCAGAAAATGGAGGTCTAGAGAAACTGAGACGCTTCGTTGCCCACTGCCACAGTCATAGCAGCTGTGGTGGGGTGAGTCCAGTGGGGGACTTGAGGCCACGCACCTCGCTGAGGCACTCCTTGTTCTCCAGATGGGAAAAGGGAGGCAAAGGGTGGTTATGTAACTTATCTAGATCACTAAGCAAGGAAGTGTGGAGCTGAGATTCACACCCGGGGCCCTTAGTCCTGCCACAGAACTGACTTAAAACTTGAGTCTCCTGCCACTTGGTTCAGTACTTTTGCTCTCTGTCTCCTGTCCCCAAACCTGTGATGAGGTGAAATTTAAAAGAAAAAATTACAACATCTTACCTTTTTGCTTATTTTTAAGGGGCTTGGGTGCAGAAGTTATGGAGAACTTTGCAAACTATTTTTGTATATTTGGAAGCTCTTAAATTTCAGTCTTAAGGAGACTTGTGGGGGGATAGGGGGAACAGAAATGCAGGGCATGTCCAAGGTGACTGGACCTCCCTGTGACTGCCCTGGGTTTTGGTGATCAACGTGCTGAAAGAGATCATCGAAAACTAAATTTTCTCAGTGGTGACTACCACACACAGACAGGCCTTAAAACACACACCCACAGTTCAAATATTTTAGCAAATGTCCTGGCTTTCCTCCACCACTAAAATGAAAGTGAAGGTGAAATCATTTGGGGGCCACTAGAGTAGAATTCTCACCCTTGATAACTGCCCATAGATTTAAATGCCTCACAGGAGACCCAATTAAACATTAGCAAGATCCCAATTCACCAAAGGATCATATTTTCTGGCCTTTTTCATCACTCACACTTCCCAGCAATTTAATGATGAGTTTAGGATATGACCTCTTCCCTCAGGCACCCCTCCCACCTCTACTATTTTATTTTACTCGAGGTCTGGAATCTAGATGGCTCAAGTGTCTGGAAATACTGTAGGCATGCATTTTCTAACCAAGTAACCAGTTGCTGTCTACACATGCCCTGGTTTTGTTATGACAGGAAGTTATCACAAAGGATGGCTTGCAGGCATCTCTGTTTCGATGGCAGTGACCATTCAGGATGATCTCTGCAATGCAATGCTAAGGGAGCACTCAAAGCCCTGTGCCTCGCAGGAAGATGTTTAATAGAATGACTGAGTGAATGAGGAGTCTTCGGTGATGCCCCTTGCTTGTAAAGGCTGAGTAACAGGGGCAGATGGTGAGAGGGCAGGTGCTTCTCTGGGCTTGCTCTGGAAGACCCCCATCGTGTGTGTTTTATCAAGCACAGTCATCTTCATGTTGAGAGGAGCATCCTTCTTGGAGTACCTGAAGATTTTCCAGGGGTTATATGGATGCAGATGGCTTTACTTACCTTGATTTCCAGACCCTCAATTTCCATGCACACTCTTTTCTAACACTTGATGACCTAAGAACATACTTCTCACTTTCCTTTCCCATCTTCCCTTATACTTTGCCCTTCTCATACTTAAAAAAAAGAAAAAAAAAAAAAAAAAAAGAAAAAAAATCCTCCCACTCATCCCAGTCTCACTCTAGAGCATTACCTCAGGATCTAAATATCCCCCAGGTCTCTAAACAATGGAATCATTTGAGAGGCATTTCTCCTAAGGCAGAGGCTCAGGAGTACAAAGCAAAGTGCTCTAGGTAGAAATATTTCCAGGGGGAAGAAAACTATTTGTCCCTTGACAAACTCCTGGTGAGACTCCGCGTGTGTGTCATGGTGAGTACGATGTATACATGTATGAGTGGTAACTATGCATCTACCCACTCTTTCATCTGTCTATTAGGACAATTTAAAAACAAATTTGTTGCCATGGGACACATATTTATACACTTAGTTGAGTTGAAAAATGGAGTTAGAATTTCTTTGTGAGAAAGTGAGTCTGATTTGGCTAGTTAGATCGACGATGAGACTTCTTTGCCATTTAGGTCATTCCCAAATGCAGAATAATCTAAATCTGTTGCAAGAAAGTTTTGATGAAAATACAGTTAAAGTACTAGTAGAGTGCACAAATTGCCAGTTGGTACATCTTTTATAACATCTAAACATATCACAATGAACATACCAAAAAATTTGGTTAGAAAAATTAGTTTAGGGTAGCCTCAAAAAATCACCGCAAGACCCCAGGTTTAGAGAAAGCTTAGAGACAGGGACAAAGAGGAAACTCAATATTAGGCATGAAGGAGTCTTGGGATTAGGGAAAAATACTCTCAAAATTGTAGAAGTATGAAAAGTGGTAGATGAAGGTGAAAAGAATCAAGAGATCCTGGGAGTGGAGATACTGAATTTGTCTGGCATTTTGAGTTTCAGCAAACTGTCCAATCTAGAATGAGGATATTCTAACCATTCAGTTCTACTTTTTTTTTTTTTTAATCTGTTGAACACTCTGAAATTGAACTTCCTTTTTTACCAAATTTTATTTAGGTGAATTGGTTATAAGAACATATGTTCAAAGATCATAAGCTTGCTAATTTTCTTTTTTTTTGACAAGTTAGTGTATTTCCAAGTCCTCCTAAGAAGTCATTGATGTTATTTATGCATTTAACTGTTCATCCCACAATGGGCCATGGTCATATATTATGTATATTAAGCAGGCGTTCTGAAGTAGTTGGGGTAATGGAGGGCTGCATACCAGTAGTTGAATCTCCCTACAGAAGTATTTGTGCTGAGGTACTCTAAAAAGAAATACCTCCTAAAACAGATACTCTTTTGGCCAACACACTGCCAAAGATGTGGGATTTAGTGACAGTGTTGTGCCCGAGGTTGCTGTGTTTAGTTATCTAATTTACTGCTATGTAGCCTTTGCTACACCCCCATTAATCTGTCAGCCGAATGGGCTCTAATTATGCATCTTGTAACCTGGTGTGCTATATAGCACGCTGCATTCAAGGAGTGGGGGATAGAACTTCAAGATTTACTGCATAATTGCTGATAATCTCAGAATCCCCAACGTGGGGGAGAGCTCAGCCTCCTCCCTATTCCTATGGACACCATCTGAGGCAGAAAGAAGCAGACAGGCATGGCAGAAAAAGACTAGCTTCCATCTGGTGATTCAGTGCATTCTCACGGCTTGACACAATGCAGGTCATTTGGCATGTGGCTTTAATCTAGGCAATGCAGAGTCTAGATAGATAATGAATTCAGTTTTTTGAGGGGTCATAAGAAGCTTCACTTCTTCCACAGCCAAACTGGCTGCCTCTTACCTTCTGCCTCCTTCAGTGATTGACTGTTTCTAGATGGATATGGCAGTGAGGAGGAGAAAAGGAAGGGATTAAGATCAATTATTTAGCTCAGATCATCTCCCTGAATCTTCCTCAGAATCCTGTGAGGTGCCAGGCATGGTGGTGCACATCTGTAAACCTAGCAGTTTGGGATCCTGAGGCAGGAGGATTGCAAGTTCAAAGCCAGTCTCAGTAATTTATCAAGGCTCTAATCAACTTAGCAAGACCCTGTCTCAGTGGTTAAGTGTCCTTGGGTTTAATCCCCAGTACCAAAAAAAAAAAAAAAAAAAAAAAAAAAAAGAATTCCTGTGAGTATTCTCTGTAATCCCAGTTTTAAAAATGAGGAAAACCTAGTCACAGGAAAGTTCAGGCTGTGTGTGTGTGTATGTGTGTGTGTGTGAGAGAGAGAGAGAGAAAGAGAGAGAGAGAGAGAGGCACGGAACCTGCAGCTCTCAAGTCCTTGGGAAAGCTGGACACCTCTACACCTCTACTTCTTTCCCACCAGCTTGCTTTCTCTCAGGTCAGTCACTTTCTAGCACAGACTTTCTGGGTTTCTGGTTGGTGTCCCCATCTTCACTGCTGGCTTCCCTGCATAGCTCTTCCTCTACTAGATGGTCATGGGATAAGTCAGGTCTTAACCATATAAGTCTTTTAACTCCTTAGGAGAAAGTTGCTTACATACAATGCTATGTTTGGTAACATTTCAATATGTGTTGATGGCCCCGTCCATCCTCAAGGAACCTGAGACCATCTCTGGTGGGAAGGAGTCCTCTCCAGCTACTGCTGTGTTCAATCCTCCTGGGATACACAGTTGTATTGGACTGAGTTGGTAGTGTCCCAGCTCCCCAAATATTTTTGTGAGGGGGAAGGAAAAAAATTCCCATTTATGAACACTTCTACTGACTTTGCATTTTCTTCTTGCCATTGATCCTTATCTCAACCAGTGTTACAGCACTGACCAGATAGTGTGACTTTGACCTTCACATAGCCAAAATGCAGGCTTATTTCCAGTTTCAGTATTAAATCTCATTTGCTTTTAGTCTTATTTCTTTTAGGTTCATCTTGGCTTTCCTGCCATAGAAAGAAAAATATTGTACTTCATTGCAATTCTATGGACAAAATTAAAAAAATATTAAACCCTCAGTGTTTGGTGGAGACTCAGACAGGCCCCCAGGCACTAGTGGGAAGGATCATGGAATCTTTAAATGACCCCAAACATAGAGGACCTTGGTTTTCATGGGCTACCCTTAAATTCTCTGCCAGCAGCCCCTGAGCTCCCTTTGACCACATCGGAAACCAAGTTCTTTAAACAGAAACTGTAGCCACAATAAGTTGTGTCACTTTGGTGATATATCTCTCAGAATATTATAAACTGGGTAGCTAAATTTTTCATTGCCTTAGAGACGTCCACAGCCAGAGATCTAAGGACAGAGAGTTCATGTCTCTCTCCATTAAGAAATTTAATTCACATTTTACTGGGTCTCAGCCTTTGATTAATACTCTGGATACATCATGCAGCCGTCCTTAGGATTATGAAAAGTGATTTGTCTAATTTGTGTGTCAGTCTCCTTTGGGATCCATACTGGGAAAAAAAAAAAAAAGAAACCCAAACCAAAGCAACACTGTGTAGCTATTGATTTCATACCATTTGCCTAGCGTTTGCCTTTACATTCCGGCCAAGTCAAGTGGATAAAGAGCAATTTGATCCATGGAGTGTGGCGAGAGTGTTGTCACCATCTACAGAACCAATTCATCTGGAGGATTTCATGTTGCACATATCAGCACTGGAAGTGGGTTTTAATGAAATCTCTAGCAAAATGAAGTTAATATAAAAGTGAATGTAAAAACATATGCTTAGGGTTTCAGCTGCTGGTGGAGGTGAGGTCAGGGTTGTGCAGGATTTGAGTACCCCCTCCTGACTCTTTGCTTCAAGGAATAAATTTTGGATAATCTGAGTGAAGACTGGACTGAAGGACAATTATAAGGGATACACATTCTGGTAACCTACTCCTCTCTAGGCACAGACCAGCCCTCTTCCCATCAGCCTCCCCTTTCTCAGTAATCATTGACCCATTTCACCTGTAATTATCTGAGCCATGCTACCATAAAGTGACTTGAAAAACAATTAGTTCCTGAAGCTTTTGAGTATTCATCTTTAGTGTCTTATGAATCTTTGGAAGAAACAGGATTTTCTTGATGGAATAGAAATACACTTCCTATTGTTTTGCTTTTTTTCCCTCAGCAAATTAAATCTAGTGCTTATCAAATGTTGGTATCAGTTTATAAACTTAAAGATTATTATTTTAGCTCCTTTCTGGACCAAATCATCCCCAATCTTAGTTTCTTCCTTTGATTTATTTCTAAATCTTTCATTATTCTTATTGGTGTTTTTCAGGACTTTTCCCATGTTCCCCAATTTATTTTAGCTGGATGATATTCCAATTGAAGGAGAACATTGAACTATGTCTGACACTAGCCCTTAGATTCTGAAGTCTGTGTTTGAATCCTTACCTCCATCATTTAAAAACAGATATTTCTGGCCCTGAGCTTCTATATTCTTTGGATGAGCATGACCAGGCCTCCCTACCTCCCTTCTTTCCAGATTGCTGTGAGGATTAAATTTGAAATGTGGCAGCACCTTGCTTTTCAGCTGGACCATGTTGTACATCATTGAACAAAACAAAACAAAACAAAACAAAACAAAACAAAAAACTCTAACTGCCTCATGCACGACCAAGACCAAGATAGAGTTACCTGAATCATCAAGAAAAGAGTATTGATTCCTAACCTTATTTGTGAAGATGTACAAGATTCTTCAAGGTAGCATCTCTAGAAAGTATCCTCAAAGAATTGGGGAAACTCAGATCCAAGTTGAGAGCCCTGAAGTCTCTGAACTACCCTTGAGAAACATGAGTCATGACTTCAGCATATTATTTAACCTCTATGAAACTTGGTTTCCTCTTGAATGAAACGGTCATAATAATATTACCTCATAGTATTGTGCACATCAAATGAGATATAGTATGAGATTTTTGTCTGGAATGGTAGAATGAGAAGCTTGTCAAAAAAGTCCCCCAGTACAGTGATAAAACTGGACAAAATTATCAAAAACAACAACTTCAGGACTCTGAAAGATCAACTAAAGATATACAATTAGTTGAGAAGCATTTATTCACTACAGACTACTGAGTCTTCATCTCATAGGAGTCGCACAAGTGTAGGGCAAGCCCTGAAAGCCAGCAGGTTTGCTGCTGAAGGGGAACCACTTTCTTTGCAGTGGTGTACAGAAGGGAAGCAGTAACCATGTTGGTGACAAAGGAACAGGAAAGATGGACTTTGCAGCCGCCTTAGGTTGCAGTCCTAGTTTAGGCAAGTAACTGAAGGCAACTTGCTGAAAATGAATAGGGGGATCCAAGGAGTGAGACAGCTGTGAGAACTTCCCTGGATCTCTGGAAGGCTGCGCGAAGGTGCAAGTCCCCGCATACAGTCCAGAGTGACCAGAGAGGGCTCTGACTTCCACACATTTTTAGCTGAACATGAGGTATAGGGAGCTAGGCTTAAAAACATTGGAGCAGACAGACAGACTCTACAGTTAGTCCAAGGAAACCACTAACCAACCAGATGACCTACTGACCAACCAAAGTAGTAGTAACAACCTTGGCAGCAGGGAAGATCAGAATCCAGAGTTGCTGATATATTAACAGGAATGTGCAGTTTTGAACTAAAAAAAAAATAATCATGACATGCAAAGAAACTGAAAAGTACAATTCATACCCAGAAAAAGAAAATAAATAAAAGCAGCCAAAATAAGCTGTCTTTGAGGAAACCCAGATTTGGGACTATGCAGACAAAGACTTCAAAGGATATACCATGAACATGTTCAAAGAACTGAAAGAAACCATGTTTAAAGAACAGAAGAAAAGCATGGTGATGACGCATCTAATGGGAGTATCAACAAAGAGAGAAATTCTTCTGTACAAGAATCAGATTGCAATTTGGGAGTTGAAAAGTACAATAAGTGAAATGAAAAATTCACAAGGATTCCTCAGTAGTAGATTTGAAATCATGGTAGAAAGAATGGGCAAATGTGAAGAATGAAGGTAGATCAACAGAAACAATCCCAACTGAAGATTGGAAAGAAAACAGCTTCTAGTAGATAAATAGAGCCTCAGAAATTTGTGGAACATTGTCAAGCATACTAGCAGGTATGTAATGTGAGTTCCAGAAGGAGAAGCAAGGGAGAAGAAGCAGTGAAAATATTTAAAGGAATGATGGTTGTAAGTTCCCAAAACTTAATCTAAAAGATGAATTGAAATATCCAAGAAGCTCAATAAACAATTACTCTAAGAGAAAGGAGATTTATTTCTAGATACAACCAAATATTAAAAGACAGAAAAATTTGAAATGCAAGAGAAAAGCAACATATCACACACACAAGAATGAAAAGCTCAATGTCCATCACAAACACTGAAGTCAGAAGACAATGTGCAACATACTCAAAGTACTGGAAATTTTTTAAAAAGTCAACCAAGCATATGTAGCTAACAATATTGTTCTTCAGTAATGAAGGTGAATTAAACACTTTCCTGGATAAATAAATACTAGAAAGTCCATGGTGAGCAGACCTACTTTACAAGAAATACTAAAGGAAGCAATTTGGACTGAAAGGAAATGACTCCAGAGAATAACTCAAAGCTACACGAAGAAAAAAGAACCCTGGAAAAGGTAACTCCATAGATAAATATAGACTATTGTATGTTTTTCCCTTTCATTCTCATATCAGATTTAAAAGATAATTCATATGTCTGTATTATTTGACTTAGATTATATAAAGATATAATAAAATAATAGTAATAATAACAATAGTAATAACAATAATAGCACAAATAAGAGGGGATGAAATGAGGTTACATTGGAGCAAACTTCCAGTGTTGTACAGAATACTAAAATGCATGAAGACTGACAGAATTGAAGGGAGAAATAGATAATTCAACAGTAGTTGGAGCCTTAATAAAGGTATTAACCCTATTTTGACCATTTATTATTAGGGTATTATTATTAGGATATTAACCTTAGATTCAATAACTGACAGAAAGACAGGATATACAAAAGACTCAACATTATCAACACTATTATAGCTATCTCACTGACATCTATAGAACATTCCAACCAATGAAAGCAAGAATACACATTTTTTTCAAGCATGTATGGAACATTCTCCAGGACAGACTATATTGTAGACCATGAAGTAAAGTGTCAACAAATATAAACACATTTAAATAACACCAAGTATTTCTCTGAACACATGTGGAGTTACATTAGAAATCAACAACAGAAGTAGATATGGGACACTTCCAAATATTTGGAAAT
This sequence comes from Sciurus carolinensis, assembly GCF_902686445.1. Taxonomy (NCBI): domain Eukaryota; kingdom Metazoa; phylum Chordata; class Mammalia; order Rodentia; family Sciuridae; genus Sciurus; species Sciurus carolinensis. The sequence goes on along the minus strand of NC_062219.1, from coordinate 110,529,802 downwards.
TAAACAACTTATATCTAAATGACATGTAGGTCAAACAAGAAGTCACAAAGGAAATTGTAAAATATTTTAACTGAATGAAAACAAATGCATATAATTGAATTTATATAATGCAGCTGAAGTGCTTAGAAAGAAAAATTTTAAATAAATTTCATTGAGATAAACTTCACACACCAGATAATTCATCCTTGAAAGTGTATAACTGAGCATTCACAGTTGCAACCATCACCAGTCATGTTTGATCATTTGCATCATTCCAAAAGGAAATTCTACACCCATTATCCTGATTGTTTCTTCCCCCATTCCCTTGTAAACACTAATCTCATATTTATCTGTATGGATTGCCTATTTACATTTCATGTTTAATTTTACAGTATGTGACATTTTGTGCCTGCCTTCTTTCACTTAGTATGTTTTTGAGATTCATCCATATTGTAGCGTGTATTTCATTCCTATTTATGGTTGAATTGCTTTGTACAGATATATCACATTCTGTCTATCTGTTCATCAGTTGATGGACATTTTGGGATCTTTCCACTTTTTGATTATTATAAATAATGCTGCTGTGAACATTTTATGTGGACACATATTTTCAATTATTTTGGGTATAATCCTAGGAGTATAATTCCTAGGTTATGTGGATATTCTGTGCTTAACTTTTTGAGGATCTTTCAGTTTTCCAAAGTGACTGTACCCAGTGTATCTATGAAAAACCCAGATAGCTAAAATCAAACCATGGTGAAAGGCTGAAGGGCTTCCTCCTAAAAGAAGAACCAAGACAAGAATGCACTCAGGGCTTTCATTCAATATTGCATTGGGATTTCTAATTAGAGCAATTAGATAAGAAAAAGAAATAAAAGGCAACCAGATTGAAAAGGAAGAAATGAAGCTATCTCTTTTTGCAGATGACTTGAATTTGTATGTAGAAAATTTTAAGAAATCCCCAGAGCAAATAACCTAATCCAGAAAAAGCTGTAGGATGCAATATTATGTGCAAGAATCCATATAATTTCTATACGGAAGTGATGAATAATTCAAAATGGAATTAAATAATTCTATTTACTTATAGTAGAATCAAACTGAAGAAATTTAATTAAAGTGTAAGACTTACATACTAAAACTACAAAGCATTGTTGAAGGAAATTAAAGAAGACCTGAAAACATGGAAAAGAAAAAATTAAAAAAATATAAATTAAAAAAATAAATGGAAAAGCATCCCATATTCATGGACCAGAAAACTTAGTATTGTTAAGATGGTAACACTTCCTGAATTGATCTAAATATTCTATGCAATTCCTATCAAAATTCTCATGTCTTTCATGCAGAAATGGAAAGGTTGATAGTAAAATTCATAAATGCTCCTTGGATCATTGTAAACTTTACTTAATTTACAGATTTCCATAAAGATTTATTTTGACACTTTTGCCAGTGTTTTTGCTTCTGTGGAGGAATTAAGTTTAAGAGGTTCTTACATCATCATTCTGTAAGTGCTTCTAGAGGGAAATGTATAGTTCCAGGCATCTATGTTTTATATAAGAAAGATCTCACATTAAAAACCTTAGCTTAGATCTTAAGAGACTGGAAAAAAAGGAGAGTAAATTTCCCAAGGCAAGCAGAGGAAAAGAAATGATAGATTACAGAGAAAATGAATGAAAGAAATAGAAAACCAGAAAAAAAAAAAGGGAATTTAATGAAATCCAAAGAAGATTCTTAGAAAAAAATCAACAAAACTTGAAAAAATATATATATATATACAGAACTGGACTGGCCATGGAATGAAAAGAGAGAAGACATAAATTACCAAAATTGGTAATTACCCTATGGAATGTAAAAGGATTAAGAGAATAAATACTATGAACAATCTTACACAAACAAATTAAACAATTTATGTGAAATGAATAAATTCCTGAAAGGAAAGTATATCAGAACCAACTCAAGAAGAATTAGAAAAATCTCAATGGATTTATAACAAATAAATTGGTAAAGAAAATCTTTACATCAAAATATATATAATGGAAAATGACTGTCAAAGTATTTTATACAGAGTTTGCTTCAAATAAATGTGAGTCTATTCTCTCTGTCCCATCCAGATAATAAGGTATTACAGCCCTGAGAAGAACTTCTCTCCTGCACTGAATTTTGTGGAAATCTGTTATATCCACTGATGTGCATCGACAAGTTAAGTGATGTATGAGTGGGAAACTCACCTTTGGGCTCATTTTGTGTAATAAATGTGGAGATCATGGATCAGGCGAACCAACTGACAAGAAAAAGACATCTTGACCCCAGTTCAACTCAGTAATGAGCAGAGCCATTAAATCATCATTTAAGTCATCATTTAATAATGATCACCAATAACACACACACACACACACACACACACACACACACACACAAAACTAATCAATCAACAAAAACCCTGAACTATGGGCAACTGTTTTCTTCCCAAGATTGTGATCTAGAATGGTCAAAAGAAGGATATTTCCAGTTGATTGATGGCTGGTGGAGGTAAAGTTAATGATTAAGAACTCACTACTTGGTTTTTCAGTTAAGACAGCATGGAAAAGAGACAGAGGACCTAGGGTCTATGTGCAACCCTGTCACTAACTTGCTGTTGATCCTAAACTACTTCTCTCACTGGACCACAGGGATCTCATTTTGAAAAGCAGAGAGCAGCCCCTGCACTACCGCGAGGACTTCCCTGGAAAGATGGTACTGATCTGTTGGGCTGGTGCCCCGCCGTCTCGTTCCCCCAGGAGAAGCGGATCCCACGGGGCTTATGTGATCATGTAACTGACTGGTTGAGAGTGGGCATTGCAATTAGAAAAGTCTGCATTTTATGAGCTAAAAGTCCACCTTAGGAAATGAGGAGAAATTTAAGAGTGTAGGTAAAGAAAGTGGAAGGAGGGGGAACAATGGGTGAATAGGGATTAATGAAGTGGAAACAAAAGACCAGAAATTGACAAAGTAGGGCAAGCTTTGCATGAACAGCTATAAAAAAGGGACATAATTATAAGTATTGGAACTTAAAAATAAAGGAATACCTTCAATAATCTTATGCCATGAAGTTGACATTTTAAATAGACAGTTTCCTATTAAAGTATATTACCCAAGTTGATTCAGAATACATATAAAAACCAGATAGACCTATGACCATTGAAGAGATTGGAAGACAGTTTCTCCCAGCCCCAGGGTCTATGAGAATCACCCTTCCTCTCTGCCTCTCTCCTTCCACCTCTCTCTGTAGCTTTCTCTGTGTATGTGTCTCCCTCAATTTACACGAGTGTTTGAATATGCAGAATCAACCCTAAACTACTTTTCCTTTGTCCCTGGGTGGGCAGATGGGTGTCCAACAGGACGTTGTTTGTCTAAAGCCTTCTAAAGGGCAGGCATGGGGGGAGTCATTTCTCTTGTGGGGTCTGGGAATTGTGGCCTCACTTGGATTTTTGTATGAGGAGACAGGGCTCCTGTTCAGTTCCTCACTCCTTAAATGCAGTTAAGAGAGGAGTTCTGAGGGCATGTCTTGTGGACAGTTCTGTGTGTATCTCCCAATGGTGTTTGCAGGAAGGCTTCTGGGCCCTGCCAAGGACATCAATAGTTTGGGGACAAAGCCCCAAACCTCCCAAGCTCTACCCCATTGCTGTGGGCTCAGCAAGTATGAAAGCATGTGCACCTGGCATTCCATGTGTGGGGGACTTCCCAAGTCAGATGTTTTCTATAGAAAAGCATCCTCGTAGAGTTTTGTTTGGTGTGAGATGCCACAGTGGGACCAAGTGGCCATTGTGGAAGGCTAGCGACTTTCTGATCTGTGCAGGAATGAAAGGGGAGGTAGAAGGGAATGCCTTAGGAGCTGAATACAGGCTCGGCCTTGTGGCGTTGAGGAGACTGCATGTCACCTCGCCTCTCCCCATCTAGGAGATGGCGGGTGCCTAGAATGCTAAAATGGTAGTTATTTCTAAAATTTTATTCCCCAGTTGAAAAAACAGAAGAGAGCACTAACTTCTAAGAACACATTTTTATAGGAAAGAACATAATTCCCCAGGGGTTGAGCCCCTGAGTGAGAGTGGGACTGGTTGCAAGGACAGCCACAAAGGGGACGAGGGGGCAGATGGCAAGGAACACTCTGTTATCTAGGGGAGGGCTGGCCGAAAGAGATTCTTTTCTCACTAAAACGTTCCCAGAAAGGTGGCTCACAGAAAATGGATTATAGACAATGTTCTAATCCAACTGTCGTTTTTCAGGTTAGGCAAGATAGATTTCATTTGATTGCTTTTTGCATTTTCTTTTTATCTTAGATAAAGGGTGTGCCTGGTTTTTCTGCTGTGAACAATGGCCCAATTGTTGGAAGCCTTGCTTACATGTATATATGTGTGTGTGTTTTACCATGACTCCTGTGTTTTGGAAGTCTTTGGGGACAGATGATATTTATGAACTATGTCCCAAGGGTATAATCAGTGTGACTCATACTTGGAACTAGTTTTCTCCATTAAGGGGTGCCAGCTGCACCCAGTTCACAATTGAACATACTTGAGACATCTTCCTGCACTAACCCGCTCCTGGTTTGGGGTCAGAAGGGCATATTTTAGGGGCCTTTCCCCTTTTCCAGGGTTTTAATTTCCCTGATGGAATCCTGGGGACTTTCTATTACATGTTTTGACAAGGTGAAGACTGTTATGTAGTTGAGAAAGAAATTTCGTTTCAGGATTTCAGAAAACATACCCCATAGGTAATCTTATGAATTTCATCATAATAGCAGTAATAAAGAATGCTATTGAGTCTCTGTCATTCTTTAAGTAATTCAGATGTTAGGATTTCTTGCTGTTCTCTGTCTACTCAGAGAATATCAGGTAGGCTGGCAGGGTGGGGATTATGAATCCCCTCTCTTATCCTGCATCTGACCCTCCTGAGAGTTATCCTATAGTTGGGGACACTGAGGCACACACTGGGCCTTCCAGGAAGGAGACTACATCTTGGTGTCTAAGTCAGTAAGCTTTCATTGTAAATTCCACCCCTGTGCAGTCAAGCCTAAGTCTCTGATGGCATCTGAGACTTAATTAGTACTGCGGTGTGTCCTGCCATGACCTTTACAGAAGGCTGGCTTTCTGCTTGTCTGATTGGCTCCTTGCTCCTACCCAGCATCACCTCAGCTCACAGGCATTTTCAGTTCTTGAGGAGTCACTCGTTGCTACTTGTGCTCTCTGACTTTTCCCAGGGACCCCAGTGCTGGAATACTAGGATCAGCCCAATTGCGGTTCTCTGTCTCCCTGCCATGTTTTCTGGTGTCTCCACATCCACACGTTAATGTGTCTTAGGGACTTGCCCTGTTTCCACTTTGTGCACCCACTTTGCCAATCAGACATGTTGCCAGCGTAAGTATCATGTAGGCAACCTCCCGCCCCCTCCCCCACTTAAAAAAAACTCATCTGAAATAGCTGCCTGATCTCGGAGAAAAGACATGCGGAGCATCGAAACACACTTCAACCTGCACATCTGGCAGGCGGACGAGAGTGGAATTCCTGGATCGGCTCCTTGGTTTGTGGTCTCTGGGGATTGCTTGTTGAGTAACTCCATATCACATCACTTCACAGATAAGGAAGATGTCATCCCCACGGCATCTCTGATTTCGGCACAAGCTTCAGAAAACCCCAGGCAGCTAATCTAGAACATGATGTTTTAAGCCTCTATAATCACCAGCCAACTTTGAACATATGCCATGCACATGAGGGCCTTCGCTTTCGACTGTACCACTCCATCATGGGTCTGCCTTTGCGCACTCCCTCCCAGTTCCCATCAAAGGTGCTCCTGCTGGACACTGGGGCCTACACATTGCTTGCAGGATGGAGCTCTTCCAGCAAGTACCAGGCTGTGGTCCTAAGGTGACACTGGACCTTTCTGGAATGGGCACTGAGTGGAGGGTAAGAGCCTAGCGCCAATAATCTGTGAGTTCTTAGGCAAATCCCCTCTGTGGAACTAAGTGTCCTTATCTGTCTAAATGGCAAAGACAAGTCCAGGAGGGATCTTGAGGATTTTGGAAAACTGAACCAGCATCCAACTGGGCCAGACTAGAACAATGGGATGGAACAAACAGATTAACAAGATAAAGTTTAATGGTGAGAGATTTACTGTCCCAGACTTGGGCTTAGAAAACAACCGTACCAGTCGGGAGTGGGGAAGAGCTGAATAAACAGGAGCACAGGGGATTAAGTATTGGACTTTTAGTTAATTGTAACAGAGACATGAGAATTTTAAAAAAGAAATATGTGTACAAACAGGCTGTATTAGTAGAAATACAGTTCAAAAACAAGGGAGGTATTATAATCAGATGGCCAGACCAGTGCCAAAGATCCAGGTTCTGTTTGGGGCCCCAGACTCAAGACAGTAGCTGATATCATGAGTGTATCTGGAGAAAACTAAACAACATGGTGAAGAATATGGAAACCTGGGGCAGCTAGGAATCAGCAGAAAGAACTGGAAATATCCTTCTCCATTCCTAGGAAGAAGTCCATTTAAGCAGGACTTGGTACCATCCCAAAGAACCAACCCAGGACCAAACAGCAAAACAAGCTTCAGGAAAGCAGGTTTTCAGTCTAAGAAGGAACTTTAATTTTCCTTCTCTTACTTTCTCTCCATCCTCCCTTTCTTGCTGTCTCCCTCCCCTTCTTTTTCTTTCTTTCTCAGACTGGTTTCCTCAGCTTTCTAACATTGTCTCCTCATAGCAGCCAGAGAAATTCTTACTAAATATGTAGTATACTCATGGGCTCAAAAACCAACCAACCAAACAGTCAATCAATCAGACTAACAGAAAGCATAAAAACAAATACAAGGACAAACCTCGCTCCCATCCTTCTACTCTGGTAGGTACTGTTGGGCATGGTCCTTAATGTTTCTGAAGCTCGGCCACCTCAGTTTGTCCCAGACTTGCTACTTCCTAGCTGTGTAACTTCTGGCAAATTATTTACCTCTCTGAACCTCAGCTTCCTGATCTGAAAAGGGGGGATAGTAATTGTCCTTTTCTTGTTAGTCGTTGTGAGAAGTAATTGAGTTCACATGTGCAAAGTCCTTAGAACAGTTCCTAGCATGAGGTTAATTTCACATATGTGATAGCTCTCTTTACTCTCTACTTGGTTTTCCCCTTTCCTTGGTAAGCAGTCATTGTTTTCTAAAGTTTCATGGGTATTCTTTCAGAGCTTCTTAGAGGCATATATAAGCAAAAAATGAATATCAACTCTTTCTCATTTTTAGAATCCCACAGTTAGTATATTATACACATTGTTCACTTTTTTTTTTTTTTTTTTTTTTTTTTTTTTTTACTCGATAGTGTATCTTGGAGATTTTTCCACATCAGGGCAGAGAACTTCCTCATGCTTTTTCACAGCTGTACATATAAGGAAGAGCTTTCTAACAATTAGAGCTTGTTTTAGAAGAAAGCTCTCCCTGGAGGCATTCAGGCCAGAACTAGACAGCCACTTCTCAGGGCTGATGGAGTAGAGATTCATGTGTCAGTGGGATAGTCGGCTAGGATACTTCTACTGTTCTTCCAACTGAGATTTCCTGGTCCTGTGTTAGGTTTCCAAAGAACAATTAAAACCACTGTAGCAGCAGTATTGTTGTTTTGTCTTTCTTACTGCGTTCTGACCTGGGGCCCAGCCATCACTGGGAGAGCTGGACTGCAGAGGCTACCTGCAGGGCTGGCCTGTTCATCTCAGAAAGTAGGGGGCTCATTCTCCAGCCCCACCTAGAGCTAACCTGGCTCAACCATCATGACCCCGAGGGAAAAAAAGACTCTGCTTTATGGAGACCCTGAGCTACCCTTTGGCAGGTATGGTCTTACTGGCACATGTCTTCATAGGACACTGAGTTTGTTCCCCATTTCTCAGCATGGAATTCATCATCGCAGGTGGAACTTTGGTGACCAGCATGACTGGGCTTCCAATGGACAGCACAGGCTCCAGAGCTTTCCCACCATGCACTCTTCTGCTAGTGTTTAATTTGAAAGGAAGTTAGTGCTGACTTGGCTTCCCCCTACCAGCAAGCCAGCAACCAGGGGGATGAGCTCTTCTGACTGGTCATTGGAAGGGAGGCCATTGCAGGAGATTGTCCATGTAGTGATAAGGTCCCCCTAGCTCTAACAGAGTCTGAAATGTCCCATCTAGAGTTGAATTCTTTCGAGTCTTATTCTGTAGGTCTATGAAAACACAAGTCCTGTTGAGAGAAATAGCATAAGGATTTTCCAGGCACTAGTTTCTCAGGGAGAGTAGCTGAGGACAGAGTTACAAGGTAGCTGGAGGGAGCATGCATGGGAATGGGACAAAAGAAGGTGCTAGAGAGGTGGGGAAACTGTTGGGGACTGGCCCTGGGTTGGGCCATATGGGATGAGATACGAAGTGTAATCTCTCTTGTTGGCTTGTTTACTTAGGATTCTTACTTAGCAGAGTGTTCAGTGCAGCAGTGAGCAGAACGGGAAGGTGGGGAGGGCATCAGCGGCCCTCCCATAATCTCCATAAGCATTCACGAACCACCCAAGGAAACACTGAAAAGTCCAACAGTTTGCAATGCCAGCTCAGCTTCAGGATAAGTTACCAGAAGCTCCTGGCTCATTTTAACCCATTATTATCATCTGTAAGCCCCCGTTATATAGAAGCTCTGGGGCCACCATCCATTAGTTGGTTTAAAGGGAAAGCCAGGGTGATTGATTATGTACTCTCTGTTGTAGGCTCCCCAAGGACTAGGCCAACCCTTATACTTTTTTCTCAAGGTATAATTGGAAATAAACTACACATTTTTAATGTGTACAGTTTGATAAGTTTTGACATATGTATGTACCCATGAAACCTCGACCACAATCAATCAAATGAATATATCCATCACCTCAAAAATTTTTCTTGTGGCTCTTTATAATTCCTCCCTCCTGATTCCCCCTAACCTTCCCCATCCCCAACCAACCACAGATTTACTTTCTTAACTATAGATTAGTTTGCATTTTCTAGAATTTTCAACAAATGGAATCAAATAATATATATTCTTTTTGGGGGGGTCTGACTTTTTTCGTTCAGTTGAATTATTCAAGGATTCAGCTATATTGTCACATGTAAATAGTTCATTCCTTTGTATTGTGGAGTAATATTCCATGTTCAGATGGTAAGCATCTGTGTATTCATTCACCTATTGACAAATATTTAGGATGTTTTCAGTTTGGGCTATTACAAGTGAAGATACAATGAAAATTCATGTACAAGCCTCTGTATGGACTTACACTTGCATTTTTCCTTTTTAGTTTATCTTTTAACTGATACATATTTACACCGTACATATTTATGGGGTATCATGGTGTTTTGAATACATGAATGCCTTGTAATGATGTTCAAATCAGGGTCCATATGTCAATCTCCTCAAATATTTATTATTTCTTTATAGTCAAAACATTCAAAATTTCTTTTAGCTTTTTAAAAAAATATTTGATACATTATTATTTACAGTCATCCTTCTGTGCAATAGAATGTCAAAATTTCTCTCTCCTATGACTTAGTACCTTTTGGTCAACTTTCTCCAGCCTTCTTGACTCTCTCTGCCTCTGGTGACCACCTTTTTACTCTAAACTTCTACAAGATCAATGCTTTTAGATTCCACATGTGAGTAAGATCATGCACCATATATTTGTATTTTTCCTGGGTAAATGTCTGTAAGTGGAATGGGATATACAGTAGATGTATGTTTAACTTTTTAGAACTTGATTAACAGTTTTCCAAAGTAGTAGCATTTTACCTTCCCACTCAGCACTGTATGAGAGTTGCACTTGCTCAGATCCTCACCAGTCCTTTAAATTTAGATATTCTAATAGGTATCTAGTGGGTAGTGTTATCTCATTGTGGTTTTTATTTGCATTTCCCTAATAATGATGAGCACTTTTTGTCAGCATATCCTTTTTGGTGAAGTGTCTGTTCAAATAATTTTTGTATTGGGTCACTTCCTCTGTTACTACTGAGTTTTGAGAGTTCCTTATATATTCTAGATACAAGTTTTAATAAGATGTGTGACTTACAAATATTTTCTCCCAGTCGCCATGTCTTTTCCTTTTTCTTTTTTGTTATAGATGGCCACAATACCTTTATTATATTTATTTATTTTTATGTGGTGCTGAGGGTCAAACCCAGTGTCTCACATGTGCTAGGCAAGCACTGTACCACTGAGACACGACCCCAATCCCTTTTCTGTTTTCTTAATGGAAGTTATTAATTTCAATGAAGTCCAATTTATACCTTTTTTTTTTTTTTTTCTGGTATGGGGGTGCTTTTTGATATCAGAACTAAGATCTTTGCCTAGTCAAAGGTTGCAAATATTTTCTCCCAAGTTTCCTTCAAAAATTTTATACTTTTAAGTGTTAGATCTATGAACCATTTTTTAAAAAAATATATTTTATTTATTTATTTATGTATTTATTATTTTTATGTGGTGCTGAGGATTGAACCCAGTGCCTCACACGTGCCAGGCAAGCGCTCTACCACTGAGCCACAACCCCAGCCCAGGATTATGAGCCATTTTGAGTTAATTTTTTTATATGGTTCAAAGTTTGGATGGAAGTTCATTGTTTTTTTGCGTATGAATATATAATTGTTCCAGCAACATTTGTTGAAAATAATTTTTTTTCTCTGATGAAATGCTTTTGAACCTATGTCAGAAATTGATTGGCCATGTATCTGTGGGTCTCTTTCTTCCATAAATCTGAATCCCAGTCTTTCATAGACCCAACTCAGGGCTAGCGCAGGGCAAGTGTTTCATAACTTGACTCCAGCTGTTTTCAGGAGTTCCTCAGTGGGCCTAGTTTAAAGCAGCTGGTTTTGGGGACAGTGGTGCAGTAAGGAAGTCAGATGGTGTGAAGGAGCAGCCGTGTTTGTTCGTGCTGTGCTAGCACATGCTGGCTCTTGTTCACACAGCACCTCATACTCAGCAATAAATAAATCAGAGTCAGCCTGAGTTCCTGAAAGACCTTCCCACTAAGCCTGTGAGTTTCAGAGCCCATGCCTCTAACTTGAGAAACCTGGGACTATATAATTCAAAATGCCATCTCTAGACAAGGTTATCCTTGATCCCTGGCAACTCCCCAGAGCAGTGATATCCACTAGAAAGATACTGCAAGCTACACAAATACAATTTTCTAGTAGATGTATTTCAAAAAGTAAAAAGAAACAGGTAAAATTAATTTGATAATAAATTTTTTTGTGTGGTTTTAGAATTGCTTTATTTGTATTATATTTATGCCCTTAACAATTCTATGAACATCTAGGTAGGCACTCTTTGGGTATTTTTGTTATTAACTACCATTAACCAGTTAATATACAACAAAACAACAAAAGCATCTTAGTGACTTTTGAATGAGAAGAGTTAGTTTTCAATATTTGGACTGTTTATATAAACATTACTTAGAATATTTTCTTCTCTTTAAATTTATACCAGTTTCTTCCAAATTAATATCTATAAATTTCCAACAGATTTTTATTTAATTTTTATTTGACAAATAATTACACATATTCGTGTCACACAGTGGGTTTGATACATGTGTATAATGTGCAATGATAGAACAGGGTAATTGGTATATTAACCACCTCAAATATTTATCATTTCTTTGTCGTTCCTTCCCATCAGCTATTTTGAAACATAAATTGAATGTTGTTACCCTAATATGCTATAGAACATTACAAATTATTTCTCCTATCCAACCGACTTCTCACACTTATTAACTTCTCTCTCTATCCAGCCTTCCACCCTTTCCAGCTGCTGGTAACCATATTTCTCTTTCTACTTCTACGAGATCAACAGTTTTTTTTTAGCTTCCACATGTAAGTGAGAATATGAGATACTTTTCTTTCTGTGTCTGACTTTTTACACTAAAAATAAAATCCTCTAGTTCCACTAATGAAGCATCAAATGACAGGATTTCATTCCTTTTTATGGCTGAATAATTTTCCATCATATATACATACCACATTTTCTTTAACTATTCACCCATAAATGGACACCTAGTTTGATTCCATATTTCAGATACTGTGAATATACTGCAATGAACATAGGAGTAAAAATATCTTTCCATACAAATTTTCTTTCCTTTAGATATATACCCAGATATGGAATTGCTAGATTACATGACAAATCTATCTCGAGTTTTTTGATAATAAATTTTTAACTCAACATGTACAAAATATCATCTCAACCTATAATTGATATGAAATTGTTCATGAGATATTTAACATATTTTTGAACTAAGTCTTCCAAAATCTGATGTGTTTCTTATAGTTATAGCACATTTCAATTCAAACTTCCCACATTTCAAGTGCTTAGTCAGTACATGTAGCTCATGGTTACCATTTTGATCATGTCTTATGTTTCTTGCTTTCATGCTTCCACTTTTTCAAAATCTTTATTCAGTGGAAGACTCCTTAGCTCTGTGCTCTGACTTCCCTTTCTCTACCCCAACCTCTCCTGTTGGCGATAGTCAAGATCAGAGGAGGAGGAGAAGCAGTGAAACTTTCAGAAGATGGAAGATATTAAAACAAAGTCTAAGTGTAGGTAAAACAAAAGCTCATGAATCAAGTTGTATTTACTTAGCCAGGGGAAGAAGAAGCCGTGAGGAAGTCTCAGTGGTGTACTGTAGCTAGTTCTTGTGAAGAATTTTGCAAGCCAATTGTTAAACACAGCCATTAATAAAAATTAAGTGGTATAAACTTTTCATTGAATAAATCATATTAAAAATGTAAGTAATAAATACTCTAAGTTCACCACATCCTAATTATATTACTGTATTTCACTTATCCATTCTTTTGAGGATATTTATAACTATCATGTCTAAATTTTGAAAAGAACTGAATAATGATGTATTCCTGAGCATCTCTTCCCAACTCTGTGTCATAGCTTGAGATTGGTGAGTATTTACACCACAGAAAATGGCAAATGCTGCAAGTCAGGGCTTTCTTCCAAGGTATGCCAGTTGTTATTCCTTTCCTAGCCCGCTCCCAGGAAAGCTCCAGAAGATCCAAATTCAATGAGATGAAGGATGCCAGGCACACTGTACATGTTGAATAACTGTGATTGTGATGATTGAAAATCTGAATAATTTAGGTCAAAAGACCATATCCATTGCTGTCCTCCTCCTCCTCTCCCCAAAGAGGGAGAATGCTTTAAGCAGCCTGCATCACTTCTGTGTTCTCCGTTCACCCCCTACTCTAAGGGGTGAATTTGGAACTTTTGTTCCAAGTTCAAAAGTAAGGTTAACTAGAAATTGTAGCAGATTCTTGATGTGGCCCTAGTTGTAAAGTTAGTCTCTAACCCCACTTTTACTTATTGCTCTAAAGGAACCAGGGGAGAAAGGAAATTTAAAAATTTGCATACTGAAAATCAGCATACTACAGAGATACAGCCACATCAATGTTCATAGCTGCTCAATTCACAATAGCCAGATTGTGGAACCAACCTAGATGCCCTTCAATTGATGTATGGATAAAGAAACTGTGGTATATATACACAATGGAATATTACTCAGCTATAAAGAATAATAAAATTATGGCATTTGCAGGCAAATGGATGAAATTGGAGAATATCATGCTGAGTGAGATAAGCCAATCTCAAAAAACCAAAGGACGAATGATCTCACTGATAAGCAAATGATGACACATAATGGGGCGTGGGAGGGGTTAGTGTTAGGGTTAGGGTAGGTTTAGGGTTAGGGTTAGGGAGGGTGGCAAGAATGGAGGAAGGAAAGACTGTATAGAGGGAAAAGAGGGGTGGGAGGGAAAAAATAACAGAATGAATCAAACAACATTACCCTATGTAAATTTATGATTACACAAATGGTATGCCTTTACTCCATGTACACACAGAGAAACAACATGTATCCCATTTGTTTACAATTAAAAAAAAAAGAAATAGAAGGGAGGATTTTGAAGCTTCCCAACACAAAGAAAAGAAAAAAAAATTGCATACTGGATATTCATAGGATTCTCCACAGGAGGTTGGGGCTTTTCTTGTGTTTACCTATATTTTCTAATATTTTTACAATGATATTAAAATTTTAAAACAACACATAAGAAGTCTCCCAAGGTCTGCTGAAACATACTAGCTAGTGCTAAGAGTGGGAAGAATATTAAGCATAAAAGGGTTTCAGCTGGGATGGATGAGTCTCCCTGGCTGCTCAGTGTTTGGGGACGAATCAATTAAAAGGAGGTGAAACAGGAAGGCAGCAGACAGGTCTCTGTAAACCCCTGAGCTTTTCTGTTGAGTTAGCCTTCCTCCCACACGAGAGCGCCCATCCATCCTTATAGATGACATATGGGATGTCTATAATGAATATGGATTTGATGTGATTTCATCTCTCTGCCAAACTAACTCACAGAACTCATTCGACTTTGGACTATGTTAAATGAGGTTTTAAAAAGTGTATTAGAGAATAACGTTTGAAGTCTCTAAGCTAGATCAAGAGGTGCATTTGGGAGAGAACGTTGGGGACCTCTCTCTCCCCTTGCCCACAGTTGGAGCCATATTTTGATGTCTTTGATTTATAAGTGTGAGAGACTATGGGGATCTATCTTGAGAGGGCTTTGACTTTTAAGGGATTCAACTAGTTGAAACCTTATGTGCATTTGGAAATAAAGCTCTTTTATATCATTGAGTCTAAAAACCTGAAGGTGGATGGGACCTCAGAGGTCAATACTCTAAACCTAATTCAGATGCCCGAGTCCCTTCCTTCATGTCTCTGCCCAGTGTCCAGCTCCGCCTGACATCTCTCTTGAGGCAGTCCCATTCATCTCAGCATAGCCCATAGAAAACTCTGCTCACATGGACCCTAAACCCCACTTCTTGTCATGTACACCCTTCATTCCTAGGTCTGGAAGACCAGGGCGGGGACAAACATAGATACAAGCTAGTGAGATTTGTAAAAAGAAGACAGACCATTTTTATAGTAACTCAACTCAACATGACCAGTGCTTACTAAGCCAGCCCATTATTAAAGACCCAGCTCCAGGCACCGCAGCAGGTATAAAAATAAATACAACAGGGAACTCGCCCTCACGGAATTCGCAAGCCACTATTCAATGTGCGTTTGTAGCAAACTCTAAGACAAAGCAGAAGATGATCTGCTGAAGGAAATGGAACCAGTATTTGCTGAGTCCCTTTGGTGGTCCAGTTGCCTCTTTCCTTGTTATGGGTCTCATGCAATCCTTGCAAGATTGTGCTCGAATCTCCCTGAACCTCCCTTTCCTCATTTGTAAGATTTAATGTTGGTCTCCGTGCCCTCTGCAGTCCTTTCCAGCGCTCCATTCCATGATTCATCTTGCCTTTCCCCGTTGGTGGCCCCAGGCTTCCCTCTTCTGGGTTAGGCTGGCTAGCAAAACCGGTGGGCCAAAGACTTTTTCGTTGTTGTTCTTTCTTCCCCTCCCTCTGGGATGTACTGTTGACTTAAAACCAGTTTGAACAAAGCATTCAGGAACAAACCACAGAGAACCATCTCGAATTGGCAGAGGATAACCCCATGACCCCACAAGCCTTTTCCAGCTCTAATTTTTATGATTCACTAATTTGCAGCACCACACTCAACTCCGTCCGGGAATTTAGAGTTCAAAAAAGATGCCATGGAAATTGCTGGAGGTAATGAGAAGGCTGTAGGCATGGTAGGGCCAGAAGTGTGGTTTTCAGTGAAATTAAATACAGGAAGATATTTAAAGAAGCCAGAGAAGCATTTTTTCCTCCCCCCACTTCTGAGAGACTCCCATTTTTAAGGCTGGTAGGTTCTCTCTTTTGAGGGGAATGACAGGTTTTGGCTGTTATGACTCCAATAGAGCTATTTCTCTGTTTTATTACCTCCCCAAAGCTAGAGGATATGGATGTGGTTGTTTAGCAATAAATTCTGCCATAATTTTAAAAATCACTTTTGAAGTGGTAGGAGATGCTGCAGGAAGACCAATGTCCTCAAAAAAAAAAAATTTTTTTTTTTTTTTTTTTTTTTTTTTGAGGGCATGAGGGCAAGGTACAGATAACTTGGTATTCGATGGTCTCATGAACTCTTAGTGCTTTCCAAAGCTCCCCAACTCTTGGGAGTCATGCCTATGGTGGCATCTCTGCAAGTTTGCATTAACATTTTGTAATGAAGATTAGACACAAGTAGGATAATTGTGCCTAAATATGTGTTGCTGAAAGACCAGTAAACCCAGTGGCTTTTGGACTTATGGTGCTCGATGAGAGTTGGTTCAGAGAGGAATTAAAATGAAGGGCTGGATGGGCCCAGAGCATCCCTGTTCAGGAGGATAGCCCCAGGCCCTGCAGCAGCGTCTCCTGGCACTGGGTCTGTATTCTGAAGTTAGCTATGCAGTATGCAGCATGCTTGCTTAAACTATGGATGAAAATACCATAAAAGGCACCACGTTGGTGATTTTTCCTAAATATTTCTGTTTCTTTGGAGACACCAGATAAAAAAGTTGTCTTGCTTTATTAAAAGTATGCCTTTGACTGTTGTACTTGGACTCAGTCAATGCCTTCAGCAAAAGCATCTGAGGCCTGAGGCCCTAGAAGAAAGAGTACATTCATGTGCTGCATCTCACATGTTCCCTGGGCAAATGCCTAGAGAAAATCATTGGTCTTAACTACCAGCACTATTTAATTATTATCAGCATGTACTACACCTATCTTTCCCTCATTTTCTTGTTTTCTTCAAATATGGAAAGTTGAATCTACAAGGCAAATGAATATAAGATAGAAAACTTAGGTGTTTTATAGCCTTGGCTTATCATAAGAACCCTGTGAAGTAGACAGCATTATTCCCATTTTGCAAATGAGAAAACTGAGAGGTCACATGACTAGCCTGAGTGTTCTCATCTCTTGAGTAGCAGCAGGACTTGAAAAAGTTCTGGAGCCTGTGCTTCTTTTTCTGTACCGTACACATTGAAAGTTCTTTTTAAAAGAAGGTAAGAAAACAGAAGGCACAAAAAGGTAGAAAGAGTTGGAAAAAAGCATGCAGGCAAGAAACAAACATTTATTGTGTGTCTACTATGTAGCATTTATTATGCTAGGCATTTTCACATCTTTTGTGTTGCAGACTGTATTTGTTTCTTATGTCTGCTGTAACAACTTACCACAAACAGTGGGTTAAACAATAGAAATGTATTCCCTCATATTCTGAATGTTAGTCATTTTCATTATAATGTGCCTTGGTGTGGATCTGTTGTGATTCTGTGCATTTGGTGTTCTGTAAGCCTCTTGTATTTGATTTTCCATTTCATTTTTCAGGTCTGGAAAATTTTCTGATATTATTTCATTGAACAGGTTGTTCATTCCTTTGGTTTGTATCTCTGTGCCTTCCTCAATCCCAATAATTCTTAAATTTGGTCTTTTCATGATGTCCCATAGTTCTTGGAGATTCTGTTCATGATTTCTTACCATCTTTTCTGTTTGGGAAACTTTATTTTCAAGATTAAATATTTTGTCTTCATTGTCTGAGGTTCTGTCTTCCAATGGTCTAGTTTGTTGGTGATGCTTTCCATTGAGTTTTTTATTTGATTTATTGTCTCCTTCATTTCAAGGATTTCCGTTTTTTTTTTTTTGAGAATCTCTATCTCTTTGTTGAAATGATCTTTTGCTTCCTGCAGGTGCTCTTTCAGCTTATTGGTATTATCATTCATTGCCTGCATTTGCTCTCTTAACTCATCCTTTGCTTCGTGAATCATCTTAATCATGTATAATCTGAAGTCTTTTTCTGACATTTCTTCTAACATACTGTCATTGGATTATATTAATATAGAATCTAGATTTGTTTGGATCATTTTATTCCCTTTATTTTTCATGTTGTTCATGTATCTTCCCCTCTAGCAGTGCAGATCTGGGGTATTGCAGATTTCCCCCTATAGGCTTATAGTGGCCCTATAGGTTTCCAAAACCCTTTCTTTAAGGGGAGATCAATATTAGCAGTGCCCAAATCAGACACTATGCAATCCTAGACCAAATAGCCCCTATGGGGACAATAACAAAATTGTCATAATAAACAAAATAAGTTAAAATATTATCTTTGGTAAAACAAACAGGTTTGCAATAAGGTCTGCAGTTTCTAATGGAGGACAAAGAGGATGCACAGGGATGTAGAATGTGGTTGTTAATGGGATAAGAAAAGAATATACAGAAGTTCTAGAAAATAGAAAGGGTGAGAATGTAATCAAAAGAAATCGGATGTTAGCATGCAAAAAAGAAAGAGACTCTGAGGGAACAGGTAAACAAAAGGAAAAGAGAGCAAGAAAAGTAAAGAAATAAAAACTTAATTTTTTTTAAAAAGGAGAAAAAAAAAATCTACTGTATAACAGTCATATACTAATGAAACCTCCCAGTGTTCAGTAGCCTGATGCATGAGAGGTACCTGACATTGAACTTCAAGCCTCCAGCAGGCATCTCAGGATGGGATTTGCCCCACCCAAAGATCGGAGCTCTGGCTTCCAGGATTATCCAAGATGGCCACTCTGGCTTTGAAATGTGTTGGCAAATGGGAAGCTGCAGCTCAGGGGTGGACGTGGTCAGCCGGAGGTCCTGGAGACGGGATGCAGTTGGTCCGGCAGGGGTCCTGGAGGTTGGGTGGGTTTGGTGTGGTTGTGGGATACTGGAGGCCGGTTGCAATCAGTTGGTCTGGGGTCCTGGTGATAGGGTGCAGTCAGTTGGTCTGGGGGTCCTGGCGGCAGGGAGCAGTCAGTTGATGTGAGGGCCCCGGAGGCAGGGAGTGATCGGTCGGGCTGAGGGATCCTGGAGACGGGGCTCAGTCAGTCCGGCCAGGGGTCCTACGGGGCCTGGCTGTTGTCTCAAAATGGCGGCAGCCACGTGTAATCAAACCTGCAGGTACTGTGACAGTGAACTTCCAGGCAGCAGCAAGCAGCTGGTGCTCCACTGGCAGTCTCGGCGATCAGTTTGCCGACTGTTGTCCGAGGATCGGGAGGTGAACCTCGTGTGTTGGGTGATGGGTAGGTGTAAGGCAGGCAATGGACAGGCGAGAGGCAGGCAAATGGCGGATGATAGGCGCCTGACAGGCGCCTGACAGTGAGCAATCTGCATTCAAAAAAGGTGTCCATATGCTGGCAGACTGTAGGTCATCACAGCAGACAAATGGGTAAACACCAGGGGATCGATAAGAAGCAAAAACTGCCTCACCAAGAAACAGATATCCTCTGCTTGAAACCGGCGTTATGGAGCGACAAGGAATGCAGCCTCCCTCTAGTCCGCCATCTTGGATCTCTGTCTTCCCTCATATTCTGAAGGCCAGAAATCAGTCTGAAATCAGAATCACTGCTAAAATTAAGGCTTTGGCGGGTCCATGCTCTGTCCAGAGGCTCTAGGGGAGAACATGTTCTTTGACCTTCTAGCTTCTAGTGACTTCCAGCATTACTTTACTTTGACTACATCACTCCAGTCTCTGCCTCAGTGGTCACATTGCCTTTTCTTCTTTGAGAGTCAAATGTCCCTCTGCCTTTCTCTTATAAGAACACTTGTGATTTTATTTAGGTTCTACTAAGATAACTCAGGATAATCTTCCTGTGTTAGTCAGCTTTTAGTTACTATAATAGAATACCTTACATCATAAACTTATAAAGAGAAGGTTTATTTTCACTCACAGTTTTGAAAGTTTCAGTCCATAATTGATTGACTCCATTGCTTTGGGCCTGTGGTAAGCCAACACATAATGGCAAGGGAGTATGTGGTGGAGCTGACTCTTCGTTTCATGGTGGTGGTCAGGCAGAAGACAGAGAGAGAGAGAGAGAGAGAGAGAGAGAGAGAGAGAGAGAGAGAGATAGAGAGAGAGATAGAGATAGAGATAGATCAGGATCCCACAATCCCTTTGGATGGTATGCCCCTAATGACCCAAAACCTCCCACTAAGGTCCACACCTTACAGGTTCCAGTTCCCAATAAAACCATGGACTGGGAACTAAGCCTTTAAGATATGAGTCTTTGGGGGACTTTTCAGATCCAAATTATAACACTGTGCATCTTAAGAATCCTTAACATCTGCAAAGTTATTTTTGCCCATATAAGGTCACATTCCCAGGTTCTAGGATCTAAGGTATGGATATCTTTTTTTTTCTTTGAGGGACTGTTCTTAGCCTACTATTCAGACTAATCATGAATGTTACCTAAATGTCTCAGCTTAACAACTCAGTCATTTATGTATGTTGTCATTTTTTACGTTTCTGATTCCAGATCCCACAGCTTTAATCATAGGCTGTATCTTCACCTTGGAGGGTCACTAGACTAAGGGGAGAGGTGTTATCTAATAACTTAAATTCCTTGACACCAGTGTTGTGCCCCGTTGGTAATTCCTTGTTGATATATGAACCTTAATTTTCACCCTGATTATGAGATTGATTTTCACTTTAGATGCTTAACATGTGGCTGCCTTGGGTCAACATTTATTCACAAGACTGCAGCCCATGTGGTGCCCACACCTTCTAAAGGCACTGAGTTCATATTGTAGTCAGAGAAATTGGGTTGAGATGTGTGGAAGAACCTATTATAGAGGAGCTCAGAGACGCCCTCAGAGACCGAAGCTGCACAACAGGAAATTACTTTTTAGCATGTTCTTTGACCTCTGACTGGGGGCCTACAATTTGGAGGAGGAGATGAGGCATGATGACCCCACAATCCACATGTGTCAATAGGATGTCAGCGCCATGATGAAGCAAGTATACAATTCCTAAGCACCTATCAGCCTCTTGGCGTACAGGAAATGCTCCTTCACACAGGAGGGGCAGGGGCTGCCTCTGACCCCAGGATGTACAAAACCAGAGAGGTATTTTGTCTTGTGAAATGCTGGTGATTCTCTACCAAATGCTTGAAGTTCTCTTTTGACTTGAAAATTAGACATGTAGGCATTCTTCCATCTTTTAAAATTTGAGTTTTTTTTTTCCATTCCCTTCCCTGGACCAACTCATGCTGCCAATGTGCTTCTTTTGAACATTTGCACAAGCATTTTCTCACCACTCAGGACTGGAGCCTTGGTGTGAATATTGACTCCTATTTCCCTTAGTTTCCTACCTCTTCCATTCCAGTGGTAGGACTATAAGATTTGGAGGAGACATTGAAACCAAAAGTAAAAATTGGGCTGGAACCAGGCTCTTCCACTTGTTTGCTGTGTGTGAACATGTTCAATCTCTGAAAAACCAAGGGTTACAGAGAACCTACCCCATAGAGTTATGGAGACAACATGAGGTAATAATAATAGTTATGTATTGTACTCCAGTTCAGGCTTTGATCACCCAAATCAGGATCATAAGAGACACTATTAAATCAGTAATTTTCAAACTTCCTTTTTCTTCTCTCTCTCTCTCTCTCTCTCTCTCTCTCTCTCTCTCTCTCTCTCTCTCTCTCAGTACTGGAAATTGAACCCAGAGGGGCTTGACCACTGAGTCACATCTCCAGACCTTTTATTTTTAAAGTTTGAGACAGGGTCTCACTAAGGTGCTTAGGACCTTGCTAAGTTGCTGAGACTGACCTTGAACTGTGATCCCCTTACCTCAGTTTCCCAAGTTGCTGGGATTATAGATGTGCACCACTGTACCTGGCAGTTTTCAAACTTTCTTTTTTTTTAAATGAATAAATGTATTTTTGTTTGTCCTTTTTAGATATATGTGAGAGCAGAGTATATTTTCACATATTATATATATATGGAGTATAACTTATTCTAAATAGGATCCCATTCTGCTGGTTGTACATGATGTGGAGTTTTACTGGTTGCGTATTCATATATGAACATAGGAAAGTTCTGTCTGATTCACTCTTCTGTTTTTAGTTTTCAAACTTTCTAACGATGATCCACAGTGACAAATTGATTTAATAACACTATAATCACATCCACAAAATTCAAATAAAAATTTCATGAAATAAGTTGATATTTTTCATTATTTTATTATTTGTTTAAAAACAACAAAAGACAAACAAAATGAGAAAGAGAGAAAGGGAGAGCTCATAAAGTTGGTTCCAAGTCATGACATTGATTGCATGACCCACTAATAGGCAAAGTCCCACGGTTTCAAAAAACATTGCTCTAGCGATAGTCCTTATTACAGATTCTACTTCCTTCCACTTCATCAAATATTAAATTTTCAAAAGGAAGCCACCCTCTAAGTTTTCTCATACAACACTGGCATCTGCCCCATTTACATCATGTATTACCAATCCAAATGCTTTTGTGTACAGCATCTCATTTAACTCTCACTGCCCTCAGAGGAGGGTGTTCTCTTTAGCTTTATTTTACCAATAAGGGATTTCAGATTCTGGCAAGCCATGTATTTTGTCCAAGATCATGTACTAGAAGTGACTGAATTGGAATTGAATTGAACTCTCCTCATTCCGACCTAGGGTTCTATAAATACAACGAGTTGAAAGAGGAACTCGTGTTTCTAGGACTAAATAAGAATACTCAATGGATTACAGTTATGGCCAGATCTTCAATTTTGTGCTCTCCTTCATAAAACATGTAGGATTACTATCATGCAGCTTTCTCCAAAAGAGTCACCTCCTGGAACCAATCCTAGCTTAATGATTCTGCCACCTTACTGCATCACTGCTCATTCATTCATCCACTTAGTAAATTCGTTCATACATTAATTCAAAAAATACTTATTAGGTGCCTGCCATATGCTAGGCACTGAATGTGAACACTACAGTGATCATGAGAAAAAAATAGTTCTCAGATAAGGCACCATTTGGGAAGAAACCTAAATGAAGTGAAAGCACAAGCTATGTGGATATCTGGGGAGAATTTTCTAGAAACAGGGTAAGACAAGTTTAAGAGTGAGTGAGCCTGGCAGTTACTGAGGAGTTGCTGGGGAAGAGTGATGAGAGATGAGGTCACAAAAGGGTCTGGGTTATGTACACACTGAAGCCATTGTAAGAACTTTGTGTTTTATTTACTCTGTGCTTCAGAAAAGAACCCTATGGAATAATTTTTTAAAAAATATTAGATCATTTTTCTTTTTGCACAAACTTCTTTGTGCCTAGTAGTTCACAATGTTGCTCAAGTTATGAGCCCTTATCATTATCATTGGTGATAAAAATCTCAAGTTGTGGCTTGAGAAGAAAATACACCCACTTAACCCGTCATCATTCCTTCTGACCCTGGCTGTATCCCCAGGCTTCAGACGACCTGCTTCTAGGATGATCATTTAACTTTTAAAGAGTTTTTTTCCTAACTGTTCATTCTTAGCTAAAAATAACTCATTGGTTAAGAACCATCAAAATTCAGAATGCGTCACAGAAAATATGTCACACATGTGAGGGTAAGTCCCCTGCTACGATAAGTCTGACTTGACATTTAGCAGGCGGTGCACTTGTAACAGGAGTAACTTGGTGTCTATGGATTACTTGGGGTTTATTAAGAAGGTCTCAGGCACTTCCTCCATGTAGCTCATTCAGCAGAGCAAAGTTTCCCATTTGTGACATTCACTGTCTTTGTTAAAGAATGCAATCTCCTTACACCTCCTGGAGTTCAAGCCATTTGTGTTCTCTAAGAATGAAAATAGCCTACATTCAGTGACTCATTAGCGGGGGTAACTTAACATGCATTATTTGGGCAGAATTTAACATGCTTTATTGCTTTTAGTCTTAAACTTACCTGGTCAGCTAAGAACTAATAGAAACCCCTTTTATAGAAGAGGAAATAAAGGGGATAGGGAAATGAAATAACTTTTCTAAAATGAGAGGCAGAGTCTGGATTCAAATTTAGAACATTCTATATTAGCTCAATTAACTACAGGGCAACAGGCTCTGGGGTATATTTCAGTCATGTTGTAAGGAAGGAAGCGTCACAAAGTTGGGCAAGACTATGAAGGAGGCTTATTTCCTCCTCAGCACTATTTAGTACTTTTGAAACCTACTGGAAGAAGAAGGTCCTTTTTGCTTTCTTTTCCTTTCCTTGATGCCATGTTTTATATTCTAGCTTATTTTCTCTGTAACCCACCTTCCCTTTCTCTGGTTTTCTCTTTCATCCTCCCTCAGAAATAAAGCTCAGTATCAGCAAAGAATCTGACAAACACACAAGTGCAAGCCATAGCAACATCTTCACTTGCAGGCAGGGTGGTATATGTCGAGAACTCATCTGTGCGTCAACTATTTAGACAGCGCCCCCTACAGGCAGCCATCAGGGCTGGGTAACTTCATTGAGTGGATACATTGCCATTATTCCCAGGGATCTTAGTAGACTCCAGGCACGGAGGGGCCCGACAGGTGAAGTGATTGAGATACAAAACTAGCCAATGGAGAGCCAGGAGGAGGACCGAGGCCCTCAAATTGATTCTCAGTCCCATTCTGTCCACTGCCTCTCCAACTTGCTTTTAAACATACAACAAGAACTTTCAGCCAAATGAATCATTCTTGAAGGTGAGCCTCTAAGCAGGCCGAGGTGGAGAGTTCTGAGGATGAAGGCGACACACAACTGGCACGTTTTACATTCCCACTATGTAGGGAGTGGCCTGCTCCAGTTCTTTTTAAGGGTTATCATGAAAAATATTAATAGGGAATAATAATAATCTATGATCAGTGTAAAGACACAGAGCAAGAAATTTTTGATGAGTTGGACAAGTAACAGGTGGAAACCTGGAAGCACATCATTTTATCAGCAAATGCACGGCATCGACAAGCCTTGGGTCTCTCAGAGGTAGACGAGGGCCCAGAGAACCTACTGGAAGAAGAAGGTCCTAAAATGACTAAGACATATCCCTCTCTAAGGTTGTCTTTGCCACATCAGTATAAGCCGAAGCTTTATCAATTGGGCCATCCAGGGAATCTTCCAGTAACTAATCCACCTCTAGGACTGCAGGTCAGAAGGATGCAAGGCTGAGCTAACTGACACCCTGGATGTGCACACTATCTTTCCTGACTCCCAAGCTCACAGATCATCTCTACCCACCACCCCAAGTGCTTTAAACTCTCCAGGCAAAATCCACTTTGCTTCTGGGCTGAAGTATACTGGGCACATTCTTGAACAGAGTTCAAACTAACAGGATTTCCCTAAAACAAGCAACTCCCTGGATGCCCTGGGAAGCAGTGTGACTACTGGGGGGATTAACATAGCCAGAGCAACGTGGCTGTGGTCCAGAAAGAAAATGTATGTGCTTAAAAAAAAAAAGCTGGCTCAGAGTCTTGGGAACCCCATAATCAGAAGCATACTCATTCTGACAGTTTCAAAAGACCCAACACCCACCTCAGCGCTACCTGGCAAGGGTTCAGAGAAATCCACCCCCTCTTTTGTCTTTTGGATGGAATGCAAGAGCCATAGAAGACTTCCTGCCCAGAAGGCAGAGAAAGGGCATGCCTTTGCCACCCAATCCCAGCAAGGTAGAGGGGGACATTATGGTCCATCCTTGGGTTCATCCTTGAACACTGTGATTTCATCTTGTGGCACAAGGCGCTCTGTGTTCATTCTACATGGCGCCCGAGTTGCTGCAAATCTGCTGTCTAATCTCCAGCCAGGGTTTTTATTGGTTTGTGTTTGTTTTGTTTTCTCCTGGGGGAAAGCTACTCATAGCCCGGAGTGTGGGTGGCTCCTGTCAGGACTGGACATGCAGAGATGGAGCAGGAATTGAGATTGGGGTCTGCAGGCCAAGAGGGAAGAGCCTGTCCTCCCAGAGGTCAAGGCAAGCCCATGGTCAGCCAGTGGCTTGGTTAAGGCTGAAGGGGACAAACATGCCTTGGCAGTGAAAGCAAGCAGGGTCAGGACTCCAGATGGTCAGGTACCTTGAAATAACAGCTCTGACTGGTAGAAAAATCAGCCTGGGTCTAAGGAGGAGCTGAGTCATCTCTGGCTTCTTGATTATTTCTAATAGGCTGGGCATAGATCTGGGCCTTGGGAAGTCTACCTCTGACTGAAATGAGCCAGAGACTACGGTTTGAGGTCTGGGAATAAGGAAAGTCTTATAGCTACTAACAAACTCTCCTGTGGTCTCTAATGTACACTGGGGAACTTTCTCTGTGGGTGTTGGGTTTGCAGGTCACTTTGGTAAAGGAAAATGAAGAAGTTGTCTGCCTGTATAGTCTGTTGTGATCCACATTTTCTGCATCTTGAAATGCCAGTGGAAGATTTTAAAGATTCACACTGAGCCAACTTCCTGCAAGGGTCAGGGGGATGGGACTTGGAAATGGATGCTTCTAATGTTTCCTTAGAAGTCTTGATTTTGTAAAACCAGCTGAATCTTGGGACAAAACTAGTTTTGCAGGTCTGGGGACAGCAGGCAGCCTGCCTTTGTGGACAGTGGACCTGATCTGTGCTTGGGCTGGGGCTTCAGTGTTATTCTTTGTATTATTTTTGGCATACAACTCCAGTTATCCCTGAGCGTGAGCATATACACTGCACTTACAGTAGGGTTTCTACACCAGTGCTTTGTAGATAATGCTTGGTTAACACATCAGTGGCTACTTCCTACTCTAGACTAATCACCATTCATTCAACAAATGCCATTCATTCAACAAACATGTGCTGAGTGCCTTCTATTTTCCAGAACCCTTTAGGTGCTGAGGAAGGATTCAAAGCTGATAAGAAGGATGAGGTGGATAGATAATCTGAAGGAACCTTGAAGAGTAGCAAGGTCAGTGTCTCATTTGGAGAAGGAAAAAGAGGGGTGATACAGAGATTGATTATGTAGGTCACGGCAACCTTGAAGGTTTAGTAGATGGGACTATTCATAATCAGAGGACACGGGCAGTGATGTAAATGATCAGAATATCCAACCCTGAAGAGAATGGGATTATAACTTTGAGGATAAGATGGTCTGCTCCCTGAGAGTGCTTGTCACTACCTCCAATGTGAATGGCCCTAAGGGTGGGGACTGCCGTGAAGATGAACTTGAAGAGCTCTGTCTTACATATATGAACACTTGACACAAGTAACTAAGATTCTAACTATGATGAATTTATCTGACTCTTTTGATTGGAGTGGGTAATTCTAAGCCAGTCCCATTGGTTCAGTCCAGGAAGGTTAGTTAACAGCACTTTGTTCTACTGGCAAGGACTGAAACTAGAATGGCCTTCATGTGACCACATTTGAGTACTAGATTGGAAGTTCCTTGAAGTCAGTAGCATTTTTGTCTTTCTTGCATCCTCAGGCCCTAGCAGATGTTTAATATATGCTGATGAATATATGAAAGATGTGAAATTTGAGTAAGATGAGGTGGAAAGAATGAGTAGAAACCCATTACTATGACTTGAGAACTCCTCTAACTCATATCTGCTCTTACAGGCTAAGGGGAAAACTTAAATCAACTTCTCTAACCCCACAACCCCACCAAAGGCTGGGTGCAGAGATACCATTTGATTTTCTTCTCTTTAACACTTTGTGTATTATTGTCTACAAGCAATTAAAAAAAAAAAAAGCTAGTCCCAGTAACTTAGACGTTGTAGAAGGAAGTCGCTTTTGGCAAATTTTAATCCCTAGGGTTGACCATCTGCATCAGCTAGTGTCTCTCCAGAAATTCAATAGAGGAAATTCAATGTGGGAAATCAGTTACAAAGGTTTTTAGAAGAGTTGAAAGAGCAACCAGGGAAGATAAGTCAGCCACAAGATTAGCAGTCTCTGAAAGTTACCATTTCTCCAAGGGCTGGAGGAGCAACAATATTACTTGAACCCAATAATCTGGGTCCCTAGTTGGACTCTGGTTCTAGGATGAGTTTGACTGGTGCTATCCCATCCAGGATAGGGGAAGACTTGGTCTAAAATGCAGGAGAAGTGTTAAAACCTGGCTTCTCTTTTCTGCTCGTTCTCCAATCTCTTGCCTGTGTTTCTTAGTGACCAAGAGGAGCTGGAAGAAGTGTGTGTTGAGGGAAGCTGCATAGCTTACAGGAGTCATCCCCCTTTGAATAGATGGGTGAGTGGGAAATGGTAGAATCTGGATCTGAAGTTATCAAGCAAATCATCATTGTAATATCCATACATCCACAGCCTTCCCCAACACTTCCTCTGACCCTCCTTTACAGTGTGGATTTAGGGAATGTGGATGCACTCACCTTATATAAATGGTAACCCCTTGGGAGGATTATGCGGAACCATTTCTCTTTCTTCCATAGTTGGCCTTTCTTGGAAAATACTTAGACTGCTAATGCAGGCTCCCAAACTAGTCTCACATTAAGACTGAAATTTGTACAGGCAGAGTCCCTGATAGGCAGCTTCTCATTCTGCAGACACTTATTTGACTTCATCAGTGGGTGGAGGAGGGACTTAGAACGCAGATTCACAGCTCTTCTGAGTCCTGATTCACAGGCAATGAAGCCAAGCAGATCTACAAGGAACTGAGAGGCTCATCTGAACTGTGGGTGGCTCCTGGGGATGCAGCTCCTGGTTGGGGCCCCGTTTTGTTTGTCAGTTCTGTGATTACCTGTGTCAGTTGGGTTTGGTCAAGGAAGATGAACCACTATGAGTAATATGGCATATAGGAATTTTCTATAGAGATTATACTTCACACATGTGCAGGAGCTGGGGACAAGGTCATGGAAGACTGTTGTCTTGTGTGGTGGTGGGCTTGAAGTCACTGAAGGTCAGTAAGGCCAGCAGTTGGGAAGCAAGGGTTGGATGTGAAGTGGGGAGAGCCAAGGAGAGGCTGGAATGTACCTGTGCACAGTCCCCATGAAGACAACGGGAACTCGTGCGTGTTACTCAGTATCTTAGTCCCTTGGGCTGCTATAACAAATACTGGGTAGTTTATATACAGCAGGAATTCATTTCTTACAGCTCAGGGGTGGGACTGGGAAATGTGAGATCAAGGGATCAGCAGAGTTGATGTCTAGGGAGGGTTTGTTTTCTGCTTCATGGATGATATCTTCTAGCTGTCCTCACATACTCCCTTCAATCTCTTTTATAAGGGTAATTTTTCAAAGCCCCACCTCTTAATTCTACACAGTGGGAATTTAGTTTCAACATATAAATTTTGGGAGGACCTGAATATTCAGATCATAACACTCACCCCCTTGACAGTGCTGATGACTTGTAGGAACGGTTGGCCTTCACCACGGATCTAAACAAGCTGAAGGAGGGATCTGACCTTGTAGGATCTGCAAGAGCTAGGGGCCCTGCTCTGCTCTCCTACTCACGACGGAGGAGTGGACCAGGGCAGCGATTGCAAGCCACGGAGGTGCTGGGAGCACTGTACCTCCCTCCCTCCACCTCCCAGATTGGACTCCTTTGGAGACTTTTGTCCTAGGGTTAGGACAACCCTAACCTGGAATCAGACAGAGAAGGGAATTCTGGGAATTCCAGTTACAGCTTTGCTAAGGCACAAAGCCAGCCCATGTTGCAGGAAGGCTCTGAAAACCAATGATTGAAAGAAAGATAGATGCCTGTCTTCCTTCTGAGAGAGGGAGCTATGTCTTTTGGATTGGGGGGATTGGCAGAATGAAGCTCATGGCCTTTGCTCTGGATGGCTTCTGTAGTCAGGGGAGTCCAGGAACTCTGAAGTCCTTCGAGACTGGGAGGTGCCTACCTCATCAGAGACTGCCAAATATTTGTACCTCCAAGGGACACCTCTCTCTCAAGCTTAGGGAAGGTGGAGCCTCTTTGGGCCATCCCATCCCCTCTCTCTAAGGCACCGCCTGATAAGGGTGTCGTGAGGACTCATTAGCTAATGCTGGGGAAAGGGCTTTGAAGAGGAAGAGGTATCGTAAATACTGTCATAATTGCATACAGATGCCTGGATCCAGACTGGCAGATACTTTGCTGACTAAGAGTAGAATTTGTTGGAACTGGTAGTGACCTTTTCTTCCCATTACATTTCTAAATATTTTGGTTGTCAGTTGTAAACAAGCCCATTCCGAAACAAAAATTGGATCTTCTATTGGTGCTTAGAAAATTGTCCCTTTTTCATGCATCATTTCCGGTTCCCTTCTTTCTCCTCTGTTAGGGATGGCCCAGTGAGGTTTACTCAGCTGCCTACTCTTTCCTAGAGGAGAGCCAAGAGTTGACACCATCTCAACCTGTTTACCTTCACACTCGTTTCTGACCAGGTGGGCAGGATGTCAAAACTTTCAGTCAATTTTGTCAGTGTGACAAACATAATAGTCAAATATTTGTATTCTTTTTTTAAATGACAAGAAATAATTGATCTTTTTTATTTTTATTTTTTACTATGCTTTTGGTATCATGGAAACAGTGCTGCTGTTTATCCCTTTTTTTTTTTTTTTGCCCCAGAAGTTTATACATTATGAATTTGAAGTTTACAAAAAGGACAACAGGTTGTAATAAACACAATAACAATAACAATGTAATACAACAGATTGTAATGCACATATAACCTCTTTCTCCACATCCTTCTCATAGGACCTTGACAGGGAGGCTTTTAATTTTCTGGATTCTCCTTTATTCGTTAGGATAAGATGAAAGAAAAAAAAAAGAGGAATACAAATATCTCAAGTACTCAGAGAAGCCCAGTAAATATACTTAATAAGGAGCTAAGCCAGAGAGAAACTGGAAAGAGAGAAAGCAGGCCGGAAGTGGGAGAGTTTGTGGACCAGAGTGTGTGGGGGTGGGGGAGGGGCACTGATGGGGGTAAGAAAGAATCTGAAAAGCATTGTACTAGTTTGCTGGGACTGTCACACACTATGCCACAGACTGGTGGTTTGAACAAGACATTTATTTTCTCCTATCTGGAGGCTGCAAGTCCAAGATCAAGGTGTGGGCAGGTGTCTCTTCCTGGCTTACAGGTGGCTGTTTTCTGTCTGTGTGCTCACATGGCCTTTTCTTTTTGTGCATGCATCACTGGTCACTCTTCTTATTCTTGTAGGGACACCAGCCCTATTGGATTAGCATTCTACCCTAATGACCCTTATGACCTCATTTAACCTTAATTACCTCTTTAAAGGTCCCATCTTCAAATACAGTCACATGGGAGCTTAATGTTCCAATGTGTGGACTTTGGAGGAGACACAATTTAGTCCATAATGAGAGGATTTTTGCATTAAGCATATGTATTTTCCCGTTCTCCAGCTGGTATTTTCTAAAAGTATATTTTCAATTATACTTGTTTTCTGTGGGATTGTTTTAACACAGCACTGTACGGAGCCTGGGTGGCAGGGCTCCTTGGTGTGCATGTAGATTGAGGTAACTCCTGCCCAGTTCTTAAAGAATTAGAATGTTACAAGATAGACTTGATAAGAAAATCAGAAGGAACATAATTTAATCTCTTATTTGTAAATTTAAAAAACTTTCATTATAACTTTGTTTACCATTTTTTCTTATGTGGTGCTGAGGATTGAACCCAGTGCCTCATGCGTGCTAGGCATGAACCCTACCACTGAGCCACAAGCCAATACTCTCATTTGTGATTTGAAAGACCACTTGAGTTAACTCATCCCCAATGAGAAAAGTACCTCTTTGAAAAATCTAGATAGAATTTCATTGTTGGAAAAACTAATGCTTTAATTTTAATTTTTATAAGTGTAAATAATTATAGCCACATCTATTCAGTTATGCAGATTTTTTTTTTTTTTTTACTATTCAGAAAAGGCATTATAGCCTCAACTCTGCTCCTTTCATTTTTGATAATCACCAGAATGAAACTTGTCATTTAGCTACTATTTGGAAGCATCAATAGCTGTTTGAAAATAAGCAAACCAGACTCAGGATGGAAAAAAAAAAAAAAAGAAAGAAAGAAGCAAGCCCATCATCCAATGCCATGGTGTGCGTCTCATTACTGCTGGAGCTGCTGCAGAGTCACATAATGGCCCCTTATCCAGTCTTGGTGCAGGACTGTGAAGTCTGGAGCACGTTTTGCTGGGGCTGCAGACACACACGCTCAGGGGGCTGGTCAGGATGCAGTTCTAAAGTATTGGTGGCCTCACATCTTCAGTGAGACTGAGAACACAGAGAAGTCCACACATGGTTTTCTGTGGAGGGGAGGAGTGCATCTGTAGCCACTGGGCACATTTGAGACCCTGTGCCACCTTGAGGTGGTTATTTGCAGCGTCTAACGTCAAATGATCTTGCTGAGGAATGGCTGAGAGCAAATACATTAGAGTGGGAGAGAGGATCTTATGCTGGAAATAATGGAAGAAGATTGGATCACTTATTTATTTATCTAGGGCAATTTCTAGGTCCAGTTAACTCAATGCAGCAACAAGTTTCATCTGGTGCCTACTCACACAGAATGGCAGTAAGATGTGAATTCATTTTTACAAAATACTGTGGTCTGCCTATATTTCCCTGGTGTAGGCCTAGTTGTTTTTAAGTCATTATTATTTATAATCCATGCATACAGGGAAGACAACCATTGTTTATGGGTGGAATGATTTAAATCTGGGCCTTTAAAGCCATGCGTGATTTATTTGCACAAGGAAATCATGTTTTCTTTGGAGCTTTTCAATGGAGGCATAATTACAGTGTTGCAAATACAGTGCTCTATTTAAGGGTCTGTCAGCATTTCCATAATAAACCTCTATTTTCAGGAGCCTTGAACATTGCCAGAGAGAGAGACACAGAGAGACACAGAGAAAGAAATCCTTCTAAAATATAAGCTTGGTGGATCCCTCGGGGGACTTTATTTTTAATCTAAATCTGTGTGTGTGTTTGCAGCCACACATCCTTCTTTGTTGGTGTGGTGGTGCCAGCAATGTGCCAGGCATCTCTGGACCCTGCCCAGCAGGACTTCGGCTGGAAAGCAGGATCTTAACGGGAAGCAGCAGCGCGTTGGGTGGCTGGCCTGCTCCCTTTCCAGACCCCAGCTGATTGCCAAGTTGCATCTCAGCTTTAAGAAAAGAAAAAAAAAAATTTGCCCTTGCTTTTTCTCCACCCCCTCCCCTGTTCATTTAGGCATATGCTGACTTGGACCTTGAAGAATAATATTAATAGCAACATTAAGCATGATTTGAGTGCCCGGTATGTGCCTGGCACTTTACAAATATTTAATTTTTTGAACTTTATAACAATCCTCAAAGTAGAAATTGTTATGCCTGTTTTTTCAGAAGATGAAAACAGGCTGAGAGGAGGTAACTTCCATGGCAAAGAATGGGAGAGCTGGGTTCAGGGTGGCTAAGGCCGTGACTGAGAGCCCTGTGCCTCCCCGGAAGCAGCTTTCAAATTGAAGTAACCCCTTTAGAGGGAGTGAGCTTCGGAGAGGCAGGTGGCCTCGGAGGACACACACACTAGAGATGGCTGGAGGGAACTGACGAATCAGGGGAAAAAACCTTGAGGGATATGTGTCAACAACTCCGGGAGAACGGGTCCACAGGCAAGCACGACTCTGGTTGAGCCTGGATTAAAAAATAGCTGATGATTTTTGGAATCTACTAGGTGGCAAGCCTGCACTTTCCATGGGTTATCTCATTTATTTCCCAATTTTACCAAAGCAGAGAGCAAGTTTTTATAGATTGGATTAAATGTCCAGGGTTATATAACCAGGAAGTGGCAGAGTTCCCAGGTCTGGAATCATGCTTCTTGATCATTATGCTTTATGGCCTCCAGGGAGCCAGCCTCCCTCCTTTTGGGAGGTAGAGTGTGAATGGAGACAGGAAGTTGAAACTCAGGAGCCTCTTGCTTTACGTGGGAGATCCTGCTTTGGAATTTCTGATGGACCCTTTCCAGGAGTTTGTGTGCTGGCATTTAACAGAAGGGGAAAGGTAATATACACCCTCTGGCACAGGAGGACGAGGGACAGCAGTGGAGGGAAGAGGCCACCCTCTGCACCGTGTTCACAGCCAACCCCTGGGAAACTGTTTTGTAAGCTCCGGCTCCCTTGTGGGTGGTGTGATTTAATTCTTTTTCCTTCTCCTTTCTGGGACAGCTTTTGGGTTGCTAGTTCCAGCTGAGACTAGAAGTAGTAACAGCTCAGGGAGCAGCTCCTTTGCTGAAGAAGGATTTTCATTAAGAAAAATTTCTTCCTTCTTCCTGAAACAAAATCAGGTAACCGATTGGGGATCGTTGCTCGCGGAGGGATCTCCTGCTCTCAGAGCTTTGGCGGAGGCTTGTAGTTCAGAGGGAGGGATCGGATTGCCCTTTAAAAAACAATGCATTTATCTTATGGGAAATGACTCTTGGAGGCTGCAAATTCTGTTCAGCCTATATTTGTATTTATTGAGGTTCCTCTAGAGGGTCTATATTGGGCATTATTCTCTACAAGGGAAGATGGCTTGACTGGCATGGAAAATCTGACTCAAACGAGTGTTGGAGTGAAAACGCCGGAGAGGTCATTCCATGTTGCCCGAGTTTAAATACTAATCTGAGAGATCCTCGTATTAATCCTTCATGGGGTAGGAAGCAAAGTGACAAGTGTCTGTTCAAAACAAGTGCTATTCCTTCACTCACTCAACCAATATTTATTGAGCTTATGCTATATGCTGGGCACTGAGCCAGGACTGGAGGTTTATGGCAAACCAGACAGAAGTGATTGCTACCCTTGTGGAGCTTAAAACCTAATTGGGGCTAGAGTCATTAAAGAGATAGTCACACAGGAAACTTGATTATAATGACAGTGAATTCTTTAGAGGAAAAATAAAAGGTCCTAAGAGAACAGAGAGCCTAGATATGTTACAATTCATCCAGCTGCAAGTTCTAGAAAACTAAATCAACAGTGCTTTACATAAATAGACACACACCCCTTGCAATAGCAAGAAGTCCTAAAGCAGGCATTTAGCTGGCATTGGCTCAGCAATATCACCAAGTAGTCAGGCCCTTTCTGTGCCTCCTCCCTGCCACAGACTGGGCACAGATGACAGAGACTGCCATCTTCAACATATTCACTTTGCTCCCTTAGGCTCATAGCCTCATGATCACAGAATGGCTGCTGCAGCTCCACTTTCAAAGACAGGAAACACAGGGAAGGGATGGGGGGCATATGCCAAGAACTCTTTTCTCTAACACAAGTATATTTCACCAGCAGCAAAATTTCTTTCCAAGAAATCTTTAAGCAGACTTTCTGTTACTTTTCATTAGACAGACTGGGTTTTTAAATGAAGACTACAGAAAACCCAATTGTATATGCATGATGATAAATAACATTTGTGAAATGCCTCGTAAACCACATTCATATGTATGAAGTCTTTTGCTTCTTATATCAGTCTTGTGAGAAAGAGCAGTTTCTCAGATGAAGACATTGAGACTCAGCTGAGGGACTTGCCCAAGAACACATGATCTGTCCTCCTTCAGCTCCAGGTGCTTGGTCTGCTACGAGTCTGCTGGGTTTAGGAAGGTCCTGAGCCCTGAATACAGTGTATCCCAAAAGGGTTTGCACAAAGATGAGTGTTTGCTCTCAGAGGGGTTTCTTGGGGACACAACATTTAGATAGCCTCTCTGACGTTCTCATGGCTACCCATGGTGTTCAAAGTCATACAGTGGGAAGGCAGTCAGCCCTTCATCCAGGAGAAGAGCCAGGACCTCTCGGTGGTGCCCTTACTTGCCATGATATGAAAACAGGTGTAGAAAATAGCCTCTGCTGGTGGAGCTTTGACGGCATTTCCAGAGCGCTCCAGAACTGTTGACTTTACATGTTTTTGAGTAACCCTCCCCAGCTCCTGGCACCCAACCCAGGCAAAGGGCTTTAAACATCTAGGATAAATGAATGAATATTAACACCACAGTTTCTCATGACATTTTAAAGTCACCCAGAAAGAGCAGTGTACCATCACCTGTGACATCCCGGCTCCCGCGACCCCCACATCCCAACTCCCAGTGTGCAGGGTTCTGTCACAGCAGGGGTGATATCCTTGGACTTTCAGCTTATTCTGCCCTCCCTAACTCTTCCCCTGCCTCTTGGATTTGGGCCCTGAGGTTGCCTGTTGCTGGCCTGGTTGAAGGCAAAGACAGACCTGCTGGCTTGGGACTGTCCCATGAAAATTAGGATGGCCAAGGAACCCAGGGACGCACCAGCTCGGAGCTCTGCATCCTTGAGTTAATGCCAGTGGAAACAAAAGCCCTGTACCCTGTGCTGGAGAAAGTGTAAAGTCGACACCATTTACCAGATGTTCTGGTGTTTTCTGGGCTTTATGAGGCCTTCTGTTAAGTAACGCTTATTTTAAAAGAGTAAAGCTTGCCTGCTCTGAGTGGAAAGTTTTTGTTTTTTGTTTTTTTAAAAAATCTTTTGGGTGAACTCTGCAGCACCTGTTTGCACAGCAGAGATCTGGCTCACAGGGGTACTTCTGGAGAGTGACACGCAGGGAGAGCTATGTGGCAGGCAACCTGGTCCTGATTTTAAAAGGCCAGAGACCAGAGGCCCAGGCTCATGGATGCAGAAAAACACACACAGTCAGGCAGCCAGATGTGCACTCTCTCTTGAATGCAATGAATATACTCCTGTAACCTTGGGTACAAATCACTTATTTCTGTAGCCCCGAATAGGATATTTCTTCCTTACGCAAAGAATTGTTTTATAAGAAAAAAAAATGCCATCTAACTCATTTTCAGTATACATCTGAATATTTTAAAGCAGATTTAATGAAAGCAAGACCTATTTTTAGCACATGCTGTAGAGAGTAGCTTCTTATGAAGAGGGCATTTATTGTATTTGGAGTCTGGAAGATGTCATTTGAGACACTGAACAAGTGGCATGCATTGGCAGGCATGAAAAGTTCAATGCTAAACATGGTCAACCCATTGAGGTGAAGGGCAGGAAAATCAAGATCTAACATAATTAGACAGGAGGCAGCTGCTTTTTGGGAATAGAGTGGAGCTGTGTTCAGTAGGGTTGAGGAGAGGTTTGTGTGTGGGGAGTGGAGCCATCAAGGAGGCTGTGAGTGACCTGGTTTGGTACCATTCTGTCCAAACCACTGCCATACATAAAGAACCAACAGAAAATACCAAGAGAAAAAGAATCACCTAAGGTGGTGGTAGAGGATGTCAGAATCCACATTGCCCCCTCCCCTACCCCTTATGTGACTTAGTTTTGAGAGGAGACAGAGGAGGACACCTTAAGGCAGTTCTGTTTGTTCCACAAGTGTATTTTGGACAGAACTCAGTTATGGCTCAGCACCAAGTCCAATGATCTTTAAAATGACAGCTGTACATCAGTGTCTATGGTTAGAGGTCGTCTGACTCCTAGAGACTCCCTCCTTGCATACGTGGGTCTCCATCTCTGTCCTCCCTGGAGGCCACTGTTAAAACCTCTGCCTTTGATGGAGCAGGGCTTAGCATGGAAGGAGGCCCCCAGCTAACATTGGCTACTGAACTGGGAGTGTGGAAGCAGGGAGGTGGTGCATACGAAATAAGATATCATACAAGAGAAAAGGGTGGATACTGAGAGTACCCATGATGTGTCAGTGATACTGACTGTGCATGTGTTCATACATTCAGATATAAGGAGATGGATGAAAGAATGGTTTCCAAAATATTAATGGTGACTAATAGGTTAGTAGGTTTCAAGTAAGTTTTACTCTTTTTTTTGTTATATTTTTGCTAGGGTTTGAATTTTTTGCAGTGTTTATTATTTTAAAATCAGGAAACAATACAAAAATAAAAATATCAACAATAGTACAAAGACGACTCTTGCATTTCAGAGCTCAGGGTGTCCCTCTCCTGAAGCCCTGGTTGTACAGTGGAAATGCAGCCTCCAGGAGAGGTTGGAAGGTGAAGGACACAGATGGTTGACCCTGCAGTTGGGGCCATGACAACTCTCTGGAAAACCAATTGCTGGTGATTAGGTGCTGCCCCAGCAGAACATCAGCATCATCCTGTGGGAGCTGAGTTTGCAGTGCTCCTGGTCTGAAGGAAGACTTAGGAAACTGAATTACTTTGGAAACTGAATCTAACGGATGATCACTGCAAACGAACGCCTTGTTAACTAGAGCTAGGTTTGTTAACTTGCTGTAGCAAGGAAGGACATACCTCAGAAACCAGGGGCATCTCAGGAGATTGGAATGGGGAGGGGACTTCTATAAGGCTGAGTGATTGGAGAGGGACTGGGGGGAACACGGACCTACTCCACATTGCATGTCAGCATGAAGAGGGGCCGTTTGGTAATCGGTACCTCAGCAATCTCTGAGGCAGGAGGGAAGAAGCAAAACTGGGGGAATCATTGGCAGACAATCACTAAAATGAGGGGTCGTGAGTCATTTTGCAGCATGGTGTGGTCTTGGGAGAAGCATTGACTTTTGCTGTCCTTGCCTTGGGTCTTCTCAGGTCTTTTAGAGATGTCTCCATCTGAAGATCAGCAGGGCTCATTTTCTCTACTTACACCCTGAGGCCCAGCTCTAGCTTTTACCCCTGGAGGGGGCACTCTTGTGGTGTGGGTGTGGCGGGGGTGCTGAAGGAGCCTGCTCTGCCCATGAGCCTGGCTCAGGAGGAGGAGGGTGCCATGCGTGGTGCTTGCCCTGCTGTCCTGGATTGCTTCCTTCCTGGTGTTGTCCAGGCTTTAGAAGTTTGTGGGCTTGCGGAGGAAATTGCTCATCAAGTTCATGGGTCAGTCAGGTCCGGAACTCACTAACAGGGAGGCTCTTGGAGAAAGGTACTTAGCCAGCCAACTGAAGATTCCTGCAGGTCTCTAGGAAGGTGTTTGAGGCTTTTCTTATAGATTCTGAGTAACTAGGAGGTAGAGTGTTAGGTGCAGCCTCAGGAATCCTGCCTGCCTTCTTCTGATTCATTTTGTTTGAGGGGCCTGTTTTCTCATCTACGAAGAGAGGAAAAATATACCAAATTCTCTAAGTAAAACCAGGACGGCTTCAGGTGGAACCCAAATCACACAAATACTTCTACCTACAAAGAAGATGGTACAGCTGGAAAGTGTGAATGTCTTCACATGGGGCCAGCTCTTATTTGGTGGCCAGGGACAGACTGCTGCTGATGTCTCTCTCTGATGTCCTTAAGGTCGCCTCCCTTTTCTTCCCTTCCCTTGCTTACGACTCACATCTCTGAGACAGACACCTATGAACCCTGGCACCTCTCCTGTCTCCTACTTGCCTTCTTCCCCGCTTGCTCCTGTGCATCCCTGTCTGAACTTGACCTGGCCTCAGTCTAGGCAGGAAGGTGGAGGGTAAGAGGCAGAAAGGCTCAGGATGGAAGATCTCTGTGCCTTGGTCTCCTGACTCAGGCCAGGAAGCTACCTCTGTGGCAGCCCACAGTGGCAGGTGTGGCCTCTGCCTTGCTGTCTGGCCTGGACTCATTTGTCTGTGGAGGGTCAAAACTGGCTCTGTAGACTGCTCATGGGACTTGGCTGTCACCCATGGGCAATTCGTCCTGACCGCGTCTGAGTCTGTGTGTATGGAAAACAACAGAGGCCGCGTCAACAGCAAAAGCAACAGGCACACACGCCACATTGAGACCTTCCCTCCTCACAGATGGTGGTAGGCAGACAGGAAGGAGGACATATTTTCCTGTGATATTAGAATAAGATGAGCAGTGGTTGTTTTGGGCTGGGCTCCAGCAAACACTTGGAGAGAGCCTCAGAGCTGCAGATGAAGCCCCAGGTTGATATTATTGGGTGATTTCAGCACTGCCAAATATGTGTAGTGTAAAGAAATCATAAAATGTGCTGGTGGTCTGGGAGCTAGATGGGATACACTCTGCACATATTCGAGACAACTTTGTGATTTGGTGACAGGCCTGTTTGATCCCTTCACCTAGAAATAAGGATTTGCCAAAGAAATAAATGAAATGTAGATTGCTCTGAATTCATTTCCCCTTCTGGTTCCTT
Source organism: Sciurus carolinensis (assembly GCF_902686445.1). Lineage (NCBI taxonomy): Eukaryota > Metazoa > Chordata > Mammalia > Rodentia > Sciuridae > Sciurus > Sciurus carolinensis. The sequence continues at coordinate 110,490,207 of NC_062219.1, read as the reverse complement.
TCTCCCTTACCTGGAGAAACCAGGATTTTATTTTTTTCCACCTCCAGGCACGATTTGTGCTTACTTATCAGAGTCCAGATTTTTCTCTACTGCACTGGAAGCCTGAACCAGCTTCCTCTCCACACCCCTGCTCTGGAATAACATGGCTCCCTGTTAACGATTTTCTTCACCGTTTGTATTGTCTGGCGTGTGCAGCACAAGACTGATCAGTTTGCTTTAATTAAGCTTCAAAAGAGAGCCCTGGCCTCCTCTTATCTCCAGTTTGCTCCTTAACTCCCTTTCCCCGGCCCTGCTGTAGGTGGGAAAAGCAGCCTGTGGTCTGGGATGGAGCCTCTGGTCAGGGCCAGCCCCACCTTGAGAATGTCACCCACTGTGCTTCCTCCTTCCTCCTTTGCACCCTCTCTGATTTCCTTAGGGAGCTAATTGCCAAAGACCTTTTTAATGCCCCTGCCCTGGGTGTTTCTCACTGCTGCAGAGTCAGAAGGAAGAAAAAGGGGAGCACTAGCAGGAGACGGGGTGGTGGAGACAGGGAGCAAGAGCAGGAGGGGCCCTGGGGAGCCCTGCTATGCTAAACAAGGTCTGGTGAGGCAGGGCCCATGCTTTGGTAGAATGTCCTTCTAAAACTAACATGGGGGCCTGCAGGGGCAGCTTTTTGTCCCAAGTGCTTCCCGGATGGAATTTTTTTTATTTTAACTTCCAGCCACCAGCTCTGTGCTGCTCGGAAGGAACATTTGCGACCGTGCATTCTTTATGTGGTCTTCCATTAATAAACAGGAACCCACCTTTCTAGACCAATGGGAAGCACTGTTTTTTTTTTTTTTTTTTTTTTTTTTTCTGTTTGCTGCTCCTGTGTGTAGGGTCCATGAATGGGGGCTTTGAGAACTTGCCCTTTCGTGGCCAGATATCAAAGTGCTGCTCACACACACGGATGGACCGCCTTGAGGTGCGGCTGGAGCCGCCACCCATGTGGCCGCCCACCGCACTGCCATGCTGGCCACCACGGGCGGCAGGGCCAGACTGCTGATGACCCAGTTTCTTCCCTGGGATGAATGCCGACCCCCCAGGAGGAAGGCACAGACCACCAGCAGCCATTCTCCACCGAGTCCTAAAATAACCAGACTTTTATTTACTTGTATGTGCTCCTTTCTGTGGCATTCCTTGGCCATTTAGACCCCTCTTTTTGGGAAGAGCAAGTTCATTTTTAAGGGTTTCCTGGCCTAATGTTCTTCCCTTTCTCTTTTTCCTTCCTTCCTCCTCCTTCCCTGCTTCTACTCATCTGTGCTGTCTCTGGATAAAGTGTCCCCCACTTTACAGGTTGTGCTTCTGGAATCTTCCTCCTCTGTGTGTGGCCTCAAGGGCTCAGCATTTTGGCTGGGACATTAGAGAAGGGAAGTTGGCAGTATCAGGCTGGGGAGTAGGATTGCAGTGGGTCCTTCCATGAGACAGAGAGGGGAAGAAGGGATGGGACTCATCTTGGGACCCCAAATTCTGGGACTTGGCTGACTGAGGGCGCTGTGAGTCATAATCAGGGAGGCGAAGGAGCAGTGGGCACCTATCCTGAGCTCTTGGCCACTTGGAGGGCTCTTCTGCCTGGGGGAAAGACATCTTCTAGTCCTAGGTCTCTGTATGAATCACGCTGGTCACAGTGCTGGGAACCAGACTCAGAGAATCTGTAGCGGAAGTGCACGCCATGGCAGTTGGAGAGGTGAGGAAGCCAGCCTGTTCTCTCCTCCTCAGTCTTCTTCCCCATTGGCTTACTTCCCTCTCACTCTGTGTGAGTGACATATGGAAGGAAGATGGAGGTGTGGTCACCTTGATTAAGTCTCGAAAGGTCCAAAGTAGTGCTTGCTCTGCCACTTCCTGGAGAGCTTCTCTGGAAAGGTCTTGTAGAGGTGAGGAGACAGTAATAGTCAGGGCTGGGCAAATGGGAAGGGGAGGGTGGACCTGTCTTTTCTAAGATGAATAGTTTGTCTCAGGTAAGGCAGATCAGGGAACGCTTGCTGTGAAATTCTGTCATTGGAATCTAACAAGCTGAGAACTTTGGTCTCCTGTCCATTCGTGTGTTGGCAGAGTCTTCAAAGGGAAGAGATGCTGAGCAGGAGGAAGGAAAGTTTTGGGACGGAGGAATGAGGAGTACCGGGCTCTCACATATTCCCACCCACCAACATGAATCTCAGAGGCCCCTACCAAACAGACCTGGAGGGAGCTATTATGTGCACATTGCAGATGAGTAGACTGAGGTCCAGGCTGGAAAGTGACTGACATGGCACAGAGACTTGGGGGCTCCCAAGCTGTGCTTACCTGTGTGCTGCTGGGGTACTCACGCCAAGGCACCAGAAGAGGAAAGAACACGTTTGTCTGCAGTGCTGGTTGTGATTCTTTGCAAACTGACGGTTGCTCAGGGACTCTCACTGCCTGATTCTGACATGCTCCCCATCCCTCTTGGTAGGGGCAGTGTCACTGGGAAATAAGAAGGAAATGATCGGAACAAGTGTTCAGTCAACGACAATGCTGCTCTGAACAGCAACGGGCACGTAAAGAACGTGCTCTTTCAAAGCTTCCACACTAATGGCGCCCTATGGGAATTCCCCTGGCCCTGTCCTTGGCTTGGCCCCCATAGTACCTCCTACCCACCTTGGTCCCGTGCTCTGCAGCATTGCCAACATTCCCAGACAGCTCTGGGAATTCCCAGAAAGATCCCTCCCTTTCCCCTGATTCAAAGGAAACAAAATTGGCCAAGGGCATGTGTCCTGGTCATGGGGCTGTCTGGAGGGTTCCAGACCAGGGCATGGTCCTAGGGCTTTGTCCCATGGACCACCATGCCTAGCTCCCAGGGATTCAGGAGGTGAGAGTCAATTAATGAGGGGCTTGAAAGAAGTGAGGCAGGTCCAAGGAAGTGGGAGCAGGAGGGCAAGGCTGTAATTAAAGTAGTCATAGGCCACAGTGCCAGAACTGTGGTTCTCCAGGCTTTGCGAGGAGTCTGTTGTACTGGTGCAGGTACTGCTGGTGACAAACACCTGTGTGGCGTGGCCTTTTATAAGGGGCCTTATGAGGGACAGAGAACTTTGGTAACTCTTTACTATTTCCATGGCTGAAATGTACCCCAGAGTAAAGGCTTGAGGTAGACCCTTACTTGCCAAAGGGAGAGTCTAAAGTTCTGGAAGAAGAACTTCTGCTCTTCTAGCTTGAAGGAAGGCAGAGGGTCTGGTATTTATTAAGTGACAGCCTCTCCAGGGTCCTGTGCTAGGCACTGTGCAGACGGAGGAGCTGACAGCTACTGCAGCAGGGGCCAAGGGAATACTAGCCTCTCAAACTATTTCTCGAAAATGGAGGACTTGATAAATTGCAAAAACTTGGAAATCTGTGTCTCTCTCTTGCATATTTACCACGCCCCCCCCCATCACATTAAGGTCCTGAGAATTCCTATAGTTAAGGAAACAGCTTTGTTCAGTTCAGAATGTGACAGCATGAGTTGATGGTGGAACTGAATTTTCATGGAGCTCCAGTTAAGAGCTCCTAGGAAACCCTCTTTTCAAAGTGGAAAATAGGGCTGGGGAGATAGCTCAGCTGGTAGAGTGCTTGCCTTGCGAGCACAAGGCCCTGAGTTCAATCCCCACTACTGCAAAAAAAAAAAAAAAAAAAAAAAAAAAAAAAAAGTAGAAAACAGGTACGAAAGAGAGAAGTGGATTTCTTCCCCAGGCATGAGGCATTGGGGTAGGAGATTTTATAGACTGAAGCAAGCAAGACTTACACCAAATGTTTTCTGATCTGGTGGACTGGCCGAAGGTGGGAATGTGGACCAGCAGGAGAGGAGACAAAAAGAGGAAAAAGGTGGGGGAGGGGAGGGACAGGTGAAGGACAAGAAAGAAGAGATGAGGCAAAGAGGGGCCCCAGGTGCAGGAGGAAGGTCTCCTGGCTCTGTCTTGTCCCTAGGCTCAGACCCGCTTCATCTCTCCATCTTTTGCTTCTCTAGTCTCCGGGAGCAGAGTGTTGAGCCTGGCGGGATTCTCGGGGAGGGTGGTGTGGGTGGCAGCAGTTGTTTGGTGCCTGGTGTGATGCCAGCCAGTGAAGGATCAGATGCATCCTCCTCTGGGGACATTTCCTCCCCTGCAGTGATGCCAGGGAGGTCTGGGGTCAGGGAAGGGCTGCCCTAATCTGTTCAGTGTCCTGTGAATTACATGCTGAGGGTAGAGAGCAGAGGGAACATGGCCGGCTGCCTTTTGGTGCCTGTGACCTGTCTTCTGCTCCCTATCTCTGTAGCCTCAGCACAGGGAAGTGGGAATTGGAGAGAGCCCTCCAATGCCCCTGATCTGGGATGTTTCTATGTGCCTGGGCAGGGGAGGTTGTCACACATTTGGGCACTTAGCCACCAGGCAGCACCTGTTTAGGGACACAGCTGCTGCCAGGACAATGGGCATTCTTGGCTGCTGCCCCAGGGCCACCCTGAGCAGCTGCCTGGGTGTTTTCCCACATTCTGAGTGTGATGCTTTGTCCTGAAGCCCTGAGTAGGGAAGAGTCATCTACTGCCACCTGGGCTCCTTGGGTACAGGGTTCCACTCTGACTCTGTGTCCCTGCCAGGGTACCCGGCTCAGGAAGGGGAGTCAGTACCTTGTTATGGTGCTCAGTCTAAGAGGCAGAAGCAGAATTTACAGCTAAGGGCTCAAAGTCAGATTTGTTTTAATTTATGAAAACATGTGCCAATGGGGGGAAAAAGGAGGCATAAGTAGGGACAAGAGCACTGGAGGGAGGCATGGGTAAAAGAGGAAAGGAAAGCCAAGGCAGAAAGGCGCCATCTTCACCCTCCTACGACTTGCATTCTGATGACACACGGCCGGAGCGAAGGGTTTTGGCTGAGTCCAGAGGGGAAAAACAGGCAAACGTTTTAAAAAGGTAAAGAAAAGCAGGGCAAGAAGTTACTTAAAGACTTTCTAAAGACTTCAGAGCTCATGGTACTTGTAATATCAAGACCCTGGGGAAGAGCCGCCCGTCATGCATGACAGCTAGGCAGACTCCTACACCATGGTGGTGTTTTTTTCTTATGTTACTCCTTTAATCTTTGCGCCTTAAAACACTTTACAAATTTGCAATAATTAAGCCTCGTCCCATCAACCGTGGGAAGCTGTGTTCATTGGCTCAGTTTATATCAAAGTGAACTACAGCACAGTTTGAAAGAAAACGTTCCCAGAGCCCACCAGTGAGAGTGTCCTGTTTGGGTCTTGAAGAAAATCCAGGCTGAGGAGCTGGCATGCCCTCTGGGTGGAGCCTCGGCCCCAGAGGCCCTTCCCCGCGCCCCGCCCCCAAAGTGAAGAGCAAGCAGTGAAGCGATTGGCCAGAAAAAGGAAAGGTTCTGCTAACCATGAAATAACTATGTATATAATATACAATTAAAATTTTAAAATAAAATATTTATTCATTAAGATTTGATTCATTTTTTTTTACCTCATTTTATTTTCTTGATTTGCTTTTAAGCAAGTAAATAGCACCAACTTTTTTTTTTTTTCCCCAACAAGAGAGGGAAATAGAAGAGTTGTCTCTTTTGATGGTGGCGAGACCACGTACCTGTGTGCTTGTTCATGTGAGGAGGACAGGAGGGTGAGGGAAGGGGGAGAAGAGAAATGACCTTCACCTTGGTGGGAGGCACCCTGGAAAATACAGGTCTCACTTTTACCCCAGGGTGACAGAAAGTACCCAGAGTGGTGGAAAGTGTGAGAGCCTGTGGTGGCCTCAGGAATCACGTCTGGGGGTGGCGCAGTGTGCCAGGTCAGACTCTGTCCTGGGGAGAGCAGGACAACCTAACCCCTGACTCCGGGGGTGCAGAGCTGCTCTGCCATGCCACCTCTAGTTGTCATTGTTCAGAGTTGACATAAGGGCTCAGGAAAGACAGAGAGGAGAAACAGGGCGACTCTCCTCAGTCAGCTTTTGCTTCAAGTTGAGACTTCTCTTCCCAGGTTATGCTTTCCACAGCGGTGGACGCTTGGCTGTCCCTTGGGGTCTTGGGCTAGAAGGAGATGGGGGCTACTTGGCTAGAGATGAATGGCTCTTGGGCATGAGGATTCTTATTTTCACCAATGCCTGCATGCAACCCTCTTGGTGTCATCCTGTTTCTGCCTTTGCAAAAGAGGAATAAGGATATTCCCCCTAAACTCATGAGGACATTAGAAATTCTGGGCTCTATTTGTCAAAGGCATTCATATTCTTTTCCCAAGTGCTGAAGCTGGTGTACCCTGATGATGGTGACATCTACAACCCTGTGCTGTTGGATGTGTTTGCACAGTTTGCAAAGAGCTTGCTCATCTGCTCCCAACCCCATGCGGGAGGCCAGGCTTCCCAGACAGATACAGTCTCAGCCTCACATTCCCTTAGTTCTGATTCCAGGATCTTTTGAAGAATGTCACTGATCTAAGTGCTCCTCTCCCAAACTCTGGGGGGCAATTATCAACTATCACTAGCACAGACTGGTGGCATCTGGTCTCCACTGGCAAGTAACATCCATTCCTGGTGGCCAGACAACTCACACATGAAATTGTAATGAATCTACTTGGTTTGAGGATCTGAGATTTTTTGTCAACATCAATAAGATTGAACGGATGACTCAACCTACCTCCCAGTCAGTTGAGTTGAACCTTCAGGGAATGCTTTAGGTTCTCAGATTATGTCAGACACTGTAAATCTGAGCCAGTCTCCTTTATTTCTTTCCTCCTTACCCCCTCCCATTTTCTAAATGCCAAAAAATGTAAAGATCAACAAAATCATACACAAGAGCTTAACTTTGAAAGGAGGTCACCCGCATGCACAGAGCTCTTCCTGTAGTTCTGCAGAGTATTGATGTCTTGGTGGAGTTTGGTGGAAACAGTTCCTTTAGCTCCTCTCACTTGGGGACAGTATGGAGGGAGAGTGGGGGAGAGGGGAACTTCTGGTCCCATCCTTTGTTACTTAGCAGGGAGATGCTTCTCATGGTGTTCCAGAAGGGAGGGGAAGCCACTGCAAGTTCTTCCACATGTCACAAGTGCATCATGTTGACTCACAGCCAGATCTTGAGAAAAATTCACAGAAGTCAGGAAATTCCCGGGGAGTGTTCTCATTTCACCCTCTGCTAACCCTGCAGTGAGAGCATAGGTAGGGTCAGGCTGGAGGACGTTTTTAAAAAGGAAAAATCAAAGCCCGGCTGGTGCTTCTGCGTGCCTGTGGCAGGGCAAAGAGTCCTAACAGGCCTGGCTGAAGATGCCTTAGGCCCCGGTGACTGGGGCAGCTGGTGCTGGTCTGTTTCTTCATTCTAGATTTTTATTTTTGCAAAAGTTTCCCCCGCTTCCTTGGCTTTGTTTCCCCATGGGGAGCAGTATCTTTCCTTCTGGGCAAAGCAAGATGCCCAAGGCCCTCCCTTCCAACGGAGGAGGCCAAATTTAGAGTCGGGTTTGCTCATTTGAGCTCTGTGTATAATTGAGGCTGGCACAAAGGGTTATCATTAGGAGGAATGGCACGGAATGAAGAAAAGGAAAAGCTCAGACCCAAATTAGAAAAGTCCCAAGGGAGAAGCACAGCGGCATGGCTGGAGGTCCAGCTCAGAGGGACCCTTGGGAGAAAGGGTTGGGTATTGAAAGGGCCTAGTGAGGGCAAATAGGGAACCTACTATGGCCCTGTCATCTCTCAGGAGTATTTGCTCCTAAGTGCAAGGGGTTTGAGGACATAGGTGGCACAGACACAGAGGCATCAGCGGTTGGGAACCAGGATCTGCTCCCAGGGCTGCCCAAAGTGCCAGAGAAACAGGGCTATTCAATTAAGGAATGTTTACAAAGTGTGTCACTTGATTTTCCATGACAAAGGAGGGTCCCGGAGCACCCTGGGCCCTTTGCTCATCTCTGTCCCAACTCACTAAGCATTCATGTTAAAAGCTGTGCTGCTTGGTGCTTTGAGGAATGGAGCCCTCACCTCCTCTCCTCTCCAGATGGGGTGTCCCACTCCATCCTTCCTCAATGCAGATGATGGCTTGGCAAGGGGCGGCATGGGGCAAACTCGGAGATGCATGTCCTGGATGTGTACCTCTGCCACACCTGGCATCCCCCAGAGGTCCCGGAGCTCTGTCGTGTGGAGAGGGCCTGGCCAGCCCCATGTGACTGGGCACAGAGCTGCCCGTCTGTCTTGGGAGGCTGCTCCTCCTGCCTGAAGTCCAGGCTGCCTCCCTCTCCTGTTGACTCACACCGTAGCTGGCAGCGGGGGGGACGTGGGGGGTCCAGTTGTTCCCCCAGCCCCTCGCCAGACTGTCTCTCCTCCCCGCATTCCTGGTGGCGTCCCGGCTCCATGTGACCCCGGGTTCTAATATTCTTGGGTTCGTTCAGACTACCCAGCTGGCTGTGCTCCGGGCTTCCTGGCCTTGTTAAAGCCCAAATGCCGTCTTTTATAGCCCGCTCTTCGCATGGAGTTGGTCAGGCAGCCTGCTTTTTACAAGGGAGATGCCCTTGGATGAGTTCTTCCTCTGCAGGCAGGGAGCCTGGGCTTCTGCAGGGTCTGGACTGTGCCGGGACATTGTTATTTTTTAAATGGTATTTTAGAAAAGAAAGTTCAAAGGTGAGTGGCCTTCCAGGAGGAAGGATTAAATGGGTTGATTTGGGAACGGTTCAACCCTGGAGGCATTGCTAAGGAACATAATCTATTTTGAATTTTGCTTCATGAGCCAAAGTTGGTTATGGTGTAGGAATAGCTTTCTCATTCTGTCTCTCCTTTTCCCCATACTTCAGACATATTCGTGCCAAAGAATATACAGGTTGTACAAACAGCTCTTTAAAAAAAAAAAAACAAAAACTATTATGTACAGTTACATATGTCTCCTTCCAAAGGGGCGTGTTCACCGGGACGCATAGAGTTATCTTTCACACCCTATATGTAAAAAGCCAGCCAATTTATGAATTGGCAGAGTGGCTGGCCTGAGTGAGTAGAAAAGCTTGGCTCGGGGCTTAACAAACAATCCTATAAAACCCGTGCTTGCTTTTATTGAATGGTGATGCAGGAAAGACCAAGGGTGGCCAACGTGAACGAGGACAGGAGCCAACTTCACAGTATTGTCGTAAAGGGTGGCAGGAAAATTTCTTTTTGCTGAAATTCAAACTATTCCTAGAAAAAAAATCGTTTCTAATACTGGTTGGCTGGACTCACTCTTCTGTCCCTTCACCGCTGGAGCATCTTTTGAGACATTTGGTCTCCCCACCTCCAGCCTCACCAGCTCCAGGTCAGCCTCCACTTGGCCAGATGCCAGAGTAATCTTTTAAAAATGCAGATCAAATCTATCATTTGCCTGCTTAAAACTCTTTGGTGGCTCCCTGTTGCCTGCTTAAAGTCCAAATTCCTTGGCTTAGTAGATAAGCTCCATCAGCTGTCTGTCCTTGTTAACTTTTAAGTCATCGGATGAGGTCCCTGGGACCGTGCACCTGACACTCAGTCACTTCAGACTGAGGGCACGATCTTCTAAGCCTCATGCAGGCACAGTTCCCTCCATCTGGAGTACTCTGGGGACATGAAGAGTGACAGCATCTACTGCACAGGGCCAAGGGGACAGAAAGTGTATGTGGTGAGGTGGGGATGGCACTTATGGATGCGATTCTAAGAGGATTCATGAGAAGGTGCTTTGAGTGAGGGCTGAAAGAGAGCAGGGCTCGAGCTGTGTGGTATCAAAGGGAGGAGCATCCCAGGCAGAGGGTTCAGCACGTGCCAAGGCCCTGAGGTAGGAATAGGCCTGGTACCTTCAAAGAACAGTGGAAACAGGGTGAAGGATAAAAGGGTGAGGTGGCAGGCAGCATGGCTGAGGGCCATGGAGCTCCCCCCTTATTATATTACAACACATGGATGTAGACTTACCATCCTGATCCTCGTGAGCACACAGTTCCATGGCACTAGGTACATTCACATTGTTGTATAGTCATCACCATCATCCATTTCCAGAACTTTCTCATCCTCATGAAATATTAACTCCCCACTCTCCTGCGCCCCCAGACCCTGGCAACCACTCTTCTATTTTCTGTCTCCATGCATTTGACTACTCCAGGAATTTCATGCAAGAGGAATCATGTACTATTTTGTGTATTAACTTTTGCAACTGGCTTATTTCACTTAGCATAGCATCTTCAGGTTTTATCCATGTTGCCGCACCTATCCCATTCTCTGTATGGCTGAGTAGTGTTCCATTGTATGTATGCGCCACATTCCCTTTATCTGTTCATGCACAGGTGGACACATTGCCGCCACCCTTTGCCTATTGTGAACACCGCTGCCGTGACCCGGAGTGTACAATACCTGCTTTCACGTCCTCGTCCTCCCTTCCTTAAGAGAACTCTGAGCCAGGAGCACCTTTCAGCTGCTTGGATTGGTCCATGTGGCTCCCTCCTCCCCCCCAGAGCTTTACTATGAACTTGATTCATAAGGAATGTCCTTCTCCTTTAGCCCACAGGAAAGCGACAGCATCTCCTCAGTCCCTAGAGAATGAGAGGCTGAATGATTTACATGGAAGTAAATGAATGATGGCCTTTCCAGTGTCACTCCTTGAGAAGTCACTAACATTGCTGGAGATAGAGACCAAGGGCTTCCCCAGTTTCTCCAGGACTGGGCCTTTAACCTTCAGATGGTGGCCGGACAGAGGATGAGGCCACTATTGGTGGGCAGTGCTGCTGGGAGAGTCAGGGGCACATCCCTGATGGGCCTGGAGCAGAGCCCACGGTTCAGCAGCCACCAGGCCAGTCCGCCCCACTCAGTGGCTGTAGCCTGCCCGGCTCCTCTCAGGCAGCTCCCCAAACAGCAATTGAATTTAAACAAAAGGGAGGCAAAAGCGACATGAATTCAACAGCAAACAGAGGAGGCTCAGACATGAGAGAATGGAACCACCATGAATGAGGACCACGGTGGGGGTGGAATCAGTCAGAAACAGATTGAGATATGGGTCTTGCCAGCCATGGGGTTACGTCCAAGCTGTCAGAATTCTGCGAGCCTCAGTTTCTCCATTTGCAAATGAGTATAGGGCCATCATTGGAATTAAGTGAGAGAGTGCGGGAATTGCTTGTGTTGGGCAACCCTCATATGAGAATCACCTGGGAGCTTTTCAACTTTCCACGCCACCCACATCTCATTGAATTTCTTGGAGACACAGATAGTGTTTAGAAGGCTCTCCAGATGAATTTCTTTTTTCTTTTCTTCTTCTCTTCTGGTGGTGCTGGGGATGGAATCCAGAGCCTGCACAGGCTAGGCATCCCTGGGTGATTTTAATGTTAGTCCTGGTGGCAAATCTCTGACATAGTGTACGGCAGACCCATGGCAAAGGCCCTCCTTCTTCACCCTCCCTGCAGGCCTGCAAACACTACATAAAGCATGGGTCCTCCTTCTCATGGAAGAGCCTTAGGGATCAGCTTCTAATTTTGTGCCAGTGAGCCGGGGACCTAGCATAGCTGAGCCTCTGATTCCTCAATGGTGGAATGAGACTAAAAACAGAATCGGTGCAGTTTTCCATGCAGATCAGAAGAGACAACGCCTGACTTGGAGTTAGTAAGTGCTCCATGCACGTGGGCTCTCCCTCTGAGTGTGGTGCAGGTCAAGTCAGGCATCCAGCTGTTCCCACCCCACTCCCTCAGAAGCCGACGGTCCTCGCCCCATAGTGGTGGGCCAGTCCCGGCTCTCCTGCTGAGCCTGTTCCTGGGAGATGCCTGGTGAGAACTTGGGATCAGATTGAGTCAGAGGTATTTGTAGACTTGACTCACCAGGTCTTAAAACCAGAAGATTGCCCTGTGGGACTCATGACATTCCTGGAAAATAAAAGAAGAGAATATTATTGAGCTGAGTTCATCAGACACTCGGTCCTCCCTTTTGTATGCCGGTCATCCTGAAGGGAGCGGGCAGCAGCCCAGCCAAGGCTCAACCATCAAAGGCAGAGGCCCAGCTGCAGCGCCGAGGCGAGGTCTCTCCTGCAGACCAGGCTCACCCGCCTCCCACAGACCTCTTCTCCAGCTCCCCGGGGCTACCGAGCTTCCCCTCCCTCCAGGCTCCTGGGAAATGTTTCTGAGGACTGCCTCTGGTGAGGTGTGTCAGAGATGAGCGTTGCTGGAGGCCTGTGCGTGGGCTGGGCAGAGGCTGCCTGGGCTCCAGAGAGCAGGGAAGGGAAAGTTCCTCTCTAGAGGCAGCGTTTCTGGAGCCTTGCACTGAAGCCAGCCACCACGCTCGTCTGTCTGATACCTTCTCCCCACATCCTTGCTGATACCAAGTCCTTTCATTTCCCTATTCCAGCTGCCTCGAGAATCTACTTCTCTGCATCTCCAGAGCCTCCACTCTAGCAAAAGCCACCATCAGTTTGTGATTTCTAAGCTCTAACTGCCACCTCCTAACTGTTCTTATTCTGTCTACCCCTGTCCTGCCCATTCACCCACACCTACCCCTCACCTGCCAGACAGGTGAACATTTTGAAATACAAAACTGAACATCACACACACACAGGTTTAAAACCTTCCCAAAGCTTTTCATTGCTTTTAGGACAACAGCAAAAACCCTTAAATTGCCTAGCAAGACCATATATATTGAGAGTTGGTGACGAAAAAATCCAATTTGAATAAATTTGTTCTTTCTTTCCCTCCCCCCCTCTTTTTCTTTCTTTCTCCTTCCTTCCTTTTCTTTCTTTCTTTCTTTCTTTCTTTCTTTCTCTTTCTTTCTTTCTCTCTCTCTCTCTTTCTTTTCTTTCTTTCCTTCCTTTCTTTCTTTCTTTTCTCAGTACAGGAATTGAATCCAAGGCCTTGCACATACTAAGTAAGTACTCTACCACTGAGCCAAAATTCTATTTCCTCATATGAAAAGTGTACAGTTGAGTCAACTAGAATTGGCATGGCAACTCCTAAAAGTCACGGGGTACCCAGACAATTTTAGTTCTCTGCTCTGTCATCCTTAGCATATATAGTTTCCACCTCATGGTTAAAGGGGCCTGCTTGGGCTCCAGCCATTGCCACCAACCCCCAGGCTACAGGAAGAAGGAATTACAACATTTTTAACTTGCATTCTTCTGTACAGCGCTAAGTCATGTGGCCACTGTTAACTGAGACTGGAAAATGCAATCTTATTCTAAGTGGTCATAGCCCAACTCTAAAAGGAGGGTGAGGGAATGGCTATTGGGTGACAACTGGTAGTGTATGTCATATGTCACAGCCCCTGACTGCTACTCTCCTCCCGAGCCTTCTCGCCCTCTGTCCCTTCCCCTAGCTCTCTCCACTCGGGCCACACTGACTTTCTCCACGTTCTCCCACCGCAGGCACTTGCTCATGCTCCCTCATTCTCCCCTCCCTTGCTCCTTCACTTCTCGTCCTTCAGAACTCTGCCTCAGCAGTGTTTCCTCTCAGAATGTCCCTGATTAGGTCAAGTCCTCCTCTTTTAGCAGATTGTGAACAGCCTCCTGCATATTTAGTTCATAACATGTAGATTGCATCATTACTGCAATTACATATTTGTTTTGTGCGATCATTTGATTATTTTCTGCCCCCATGATGAGAAGCAGGGTTTAGTTCTGGGTTTATACACGGTACCGTACCCTACCTGGCGCTCTGTAGGGGCTCAGTACATGTTTATTGGATGAATTAGTGAATAAATTTAGCTATTACCCACAATGCCCAAAATAGGACCAAGACTTAGGTAAAGGATTTTCCTGGGACAGTGGTGGTGGGTGGTGAGGAGGGCTTGTGAGAGGGGGAAGAACAAGGGGCCAATTCTAAAGAATTCATTGCCATCTAGGAGGCTGTAGGTGTAGGGGAAGAAACAGCCCTGGAACTCGGGAGGTTCATTTTCCGGCCTGAGCTCAGCCACCAACAGTTGGGTCCCTCCCTGGAGACAGAGGGGTCAGATGCTGGATCTAGTTTGAAGGTAGAGCTGATAATGTGGGGATGGTGAGATAAAGAGAGGGGTCGGGTGGTCCTGGGTGTTTGGTTGAACAAATAGACGGCCATTTGCCAAGAGGGGGAGGGCAGAGAGAGGCACAGGTTCTAGGGAGGATACCTGACGGATTTGTTTGGACATGGGTCTCAAGTTCCCAGAGCCAGGCTGCACACTTCAACCCTTCCACAGGCATCCCCAGTCTGAGGTGTTGGGGAGGTGACAGGGAATGTGCCAAGTGGATCCGTTTTCAAAGTGCATAGTTGCCAGTCAGGAAATGATTGAGCCCAACTCAGCAATAAGATTGAACAGAAAGCGGCTAGCAGACCTGGTCCCACAGGTGTGGTGTAAAGCGGTCACTTTCTGCCCAGGTCGGTAGGAGGGAAGGCTACCTGTTCGTGGTTGTGTGGCAGTCTTTGAAAATTCAGGCAAGCTCAGGAAATCACATTCCTGACATCTTCGTGAGCTTTCTCCCAATCTTTATTGTATGTATTTGTCTACAAGCAGTTAAACCCATCCACATAACACGATTTGGTAATTTCCTTTTCTCAATAGTAGAGCTTCCAAGTTGGTTTGCTTTCTGTAGAGTGAGTGACCTACTGCTAACAGTGACGTCGACTGGCTACTAACAAGGGATGAGGATGTGTCTTTCCTGGTGATCTTGTCCTCAGAGAGTATTTGTCTGAGAATACTTTGAATATTTTACCAGTGAAAAATAATAGTTTATTATTATTTTCATTTGCCGTTCTTTCATGTCTAGAGACACTGAACACTTTTTTTTTTGCACTGGGGATTGAACTCAGGACCTCCCACATTACAGGCAAGTACTCCACCACTGAGCCACATTCCCTAGGCCTGAGCACTTCTCAAATGCTAATTAGTTACAGGATTTTTTCCCATAAGCACTTTTTCCAAAATACTTCTAGGACTGGGATGGGAACAGGAATAACTGGAATTCCATTATACCTCACCTTTCACGTTTCAAGGAGCAGCTCTCCCCAGAATGGTGGAGTGATTGAGGAACTTATGAGGGAGGAGAAGACGAAGGAGTGCAGCCATGAGACATTTATACCTGATCTTTGGGTGACAATGGTTCACCACCAGCCTAGTTCATGTTTGTAAGTGAGGCTCAGAGCTTTGTGAGCAGATCCGTGCTAACTAATCAGCTGGTGGGCATCCGTCACATAGCTCTTTTGGAATTCTGTCTCATTTTGTTCTGCCCACTGGGTTTGGGTCTGCAAGAGGAAGCAACCTAACCTCTGTGGGAGAACAGAGAGCCGGTGGTCCCATCTACTCCTTCAGATGGAGACACTGTCTGGTTGAACTGTGTCTTCAGATCCTCATGCAGTGCCTGGTACACAGGAGGCCCTTGGTGCGTATTTGACCTGTGACTGAATGATGGGAACCTGCATGGCGACTAGGAGAGAGGAGGAACTTGTTCTCACTCAGTTCTCGGCCATGTCACAGAACAGCAAGTCCTTCATTGGCCTCTATTTCTACATTTAAAGCAATTAATCCGAATAGCAGCAAAGATTCCTTCTAACTCTGTGCAAACATTTAACCCGTCTTTGCTTCAGTTTCCTCATCTATGAGACAGGCTGAAAGCACAGACGTCCCATAAGGTGGCCAGATGAAATACAGGATGCACAGGAACATTCGAGTATCAGATAAGCAAGGAATAATTTTTTTAGTGGAAATATGTCCCAGATATTGCATGGGCTCCAAAATAATTGGAGAGTTGAATGGTCAAATAGCATGCAGCTGGATCAGTTTACTGTGTTTGCAGTTGTTTCTGGACTGATGGTGATTATATGGCATTCGCTCAACAAGAATTCATTGATCATTTCTATGTGCCAGACACCATTTTAGCCCTGGTGACACAGCAGAGAATGAAGTAAGCAATGTCCCCTGTTTTCACTGGGCTTACACTCTAGTTAAACAGCTTCAACAACGAAGTACACAGTCAGGTGGTCAGAATGCTCAGAAGATCAGGGAAGCAAGCTAAGGATCTGGAACTGTGGGAAGGGACAAGGGAGGAAATTGGGACCATGATGAACTCCAACCTGCACACCAAAGCTCCCAACCTCCAGAAAGGGCTGTTTGTACAGCAAGACTCTGATATTATTTTGTAGGAATCCCTGAAGATGCAAAGAAATGATGTCATTACTTTAAAAATCCCATATATCAAATGCAGGATCTCAGATCCCACCCTTGACATGCTGAATCATAATCTTCCCTTTAACAATGTCCCAGGGAAATGCCATGGACATTCAGATTAGGGAAACACTGTTCTAGAACATTCTGTGTGCTTATTTCATTTTTACACATTAGACTTATATTTGATTTACTGTACAAGTCTCTTGTCTGCTCCGAGAGTTGAATATGTGAAGTTCATTAACATCTTTCTCAGGTGAAATCAGACTAGAGCATTTGTAGGGTTTCTCTTTTATCATTTTCAACCTGCAGAAGTTATGTGCTTAGAAACATTTATAATTTCTTGATTTGTAAATGAAGATAATCATAGTAACCTGGGGAAATTTAGTTTTGATGGAGGTAAGGCAGTTCCAGGAAAGTCAATAGCCAAAAGCACCATGAAATTTCTATCAGAGAAATTCTCAGGCACATTGGTGACTTTTTCTCAAAATGTGGTGGCACATTGTTACCTGAGGAATAATTGCCTCTGTGGTCCAGAAGGGCATGATCCCCAGCCACCCAAACTGAATATTCAAAGACCTGGGGCCTGTGAGCTCTGTGAGAATGTGGCTGGACGTCGAAGTCAGGACAGATGTGGGACCAAGCTCTCACCAGATGACTAGGGCTGCTCTGAGCAGCTCATCCATGATGATGGGGACAGAACACGTCTTCAGGTGCACATCTTCTCACTGACTCATCCTGCCACCCTGCTCAGATAATGAGCTGAGGTACTCCTGCAGATTCTGCCTTGAAAAGCTTGGAATCCCCAAAGGGTGGAGCAGAAGGGACAGACAAGGCATGAAGCCAATGCAGATACTCTTACTGGAACTGGGAGAGGAGCCTCGGAGACTTGGCTTCAGTAAAACTCAGAACTGCTTCCAGGGTGAGCATGAGCCATACGCCCAAAGATGGCAAAAACGGCAGCCGAGACAGCCAAGTTAAGGTTGTTCTCATTGACGTAGATTCTTTGATCTGAGGTTGGTAAACCTTTTTACCATACCCAGATATAAGAAGCTGCCACCCATTTTCTACCTGGAGGCTCAAAGGATTAGGGGAAAATTGACACAGGTATGTTTGTAGAGTGATTTAGACTAAGATCAGTGATTCGAACTGAGAACTTCTAAAGGCAGTTAGATTGATCAGTCCTGAAGGGTCCTGGAGGTAACTGAGCCCAACTCTCTTGAATGGTTGGAGAAATGAAACCTAGTCCCAAAGGAGGAACAGGGTTTGCCTTATGTCCTGTGGCATCGTTTGGCAGACTCAGCACTTAGGTCTTCTGGCTCCTGGCCCTAAACTCCTTAAACTTCACCCAGAGATACTGGTGTTGCTGGGACTCTGTTGGGGGATCAGGTGTTTAACCCACTTCTGCTTCTGAGAATCCTTGGCCCTCTGGCCAAGTGTTCACCCGCTGCCCTTGGCCAGATTGCTTCCAAATGAGATGCAAGGTCATCCCTTGCTTGAAACTCTTCTGTCTTCCTGCCAATGCCACCTTTCTAGGCCCAGTGGAGATCCTCTCACCAGGATGCCTTCTGGGCTTCCATGATCTTTCTGGCTTCTGAGTGCCTGGCTCTGTACCACCCCTGCCCATTTCCTTCTTGAGACCTTAACTACTATATAACCCACTCTTCCTCACTGGATTGCAAGCTCTAAGGGGTAGGAAATCAATTTCCATCTTTTCGTTCTTTTCCTCAAATTCCTAGCTTGGAGTTGGTCATAGAATTGGCACTTATAAATGCCAGTGGGCATGAATGGCTGAGTGACCCTCTTTCCTTTCTTCCTTGACAGATTCAGAGCCCAGTACTTTGGACTCGCAGTCTTCGACCACCCTGTTCCTCTCCTCGGAGGAGCCCGGTCCCTCCACGGCTGCGCTGCCTTCCCCCTCCTCTTCCTGCGAGCCGCAGGCCTTTTCCCCTGGCCCTGCGGTGCTGCCCCCGCTGCTGCCGCCGCCGCTCCCCGCTGCCGCGCCCCCCGGCTCCGGCGCCCCTCGCCGCGCGGGCCTCTACACGGTCGTCGCCTCCTCCCCGGAGGCTGCCCAGCGCCTCGTCGACTGGCTTCCCGGCTGCCCCTCAGCCTCCTCTCCGTGCGTCCGCGGGGATGAGCGGGAGCGGACGCCCGCCCAGGGTCAGGAGACCTACCGCGCCCCGCGCCCAGGCGCAGCGGGCAGGGAGGAGGGCACGGAGGACCCGCGCGCCTCTCCGCCGCCCTGCGCGCGGCCCGCCGCTACTGCGAGCCTGGAGGCCAACGTCGGGGACATCCTGGTGGAGCTGCGGACGATGAATGGCCATCTGGACGTCATAGCGAGGGCCCTCACTAAACTGGCCTCTTCCCTGGGACCCCAGCCCCAGCCCCTGCCTGATGCTCCAGATGCCAGCTAATGGAGCCAGAGCGCGGCCGGGCCATCCAGGGCAAGGGGTGCCCAGTGCACCAGGCCTCCCTGCCGGTGGGTCCCTGGGAGTCAAGAACCCAGGAAACCCAGGAAAAGAACCGGTTAGCAGGATGAATGTCCCCTCGCACTTCAGTCTGGAAGCTTCTCAGTGGTCTCTCAGCTCTGGCGGGGCAGCCCCATCCTGTGGGCCCTCTTGGCCTTTCAAATGCCCTTCTCTTGTTTTGAGCTCCAGGCAGAACACGTGCCTCCAGACAGTGATGAGGCCTGGGCAAGACACTTGGAGAACCATGCTCTCACGTCCCCTCCTGTGACTTGTGTGCCACGTGGGAAGGGAGGGGCGGGGGAAGCTGTCACCAAAGCAGTGGTTCCGGCTCCAGCGTTCCCTTCTTGAGAGGCTGATGGTGTATCTCCCTCTGGTGACTTTCACACATTTCTTCTTAAAAATACTTTCAGAGAAACAAACTTATTTTTCTCATCATTGTAACCAGGCTTCAAGAAGTTTGGAAAATAGAAAAATGAAAAGAGTCTGATGTATTTTGGGGTGGGTATTTAAGTCTTTTTTTATGAATAAGAAAATATTTTGTGTAATAAATAAAATTTTTTCATATCCACTTTCTGGGCATTAGCCTCTGGGTGCCCATCTCCTCCTTCCATCCGCCCTCCTGTTTCAGGTCTCAGTCACCTGACCCAGCCCTCCTTTACTCCTGGAGTCTTATTTCAGCTTTTTCTCATATTTGTGAAGAGTGGCCTTCTAATACTTCTCATGAGTCCTTCAAACTCCCATTTCCTCCACCCCTTTCTTCTGGACCCAAGTAACCGGGCAGTGTGGGTGAAGCCAGCATCCCTGGCCTCCCTCTACTCTCTAGATGATGGGAGTACCACGCTCCTAACTGCCACAACCAAAAATGTCTCCAGACATTGCCAGTGTCCCCTGGCTGAGATCCACTTACCTAGGTAAATCTCAGAAATCTGGTATAACCCTCTACCACCCCATCTGCCTTCCCATGATGGGGCAGGCTCTTCTCACCTTCCTATTTGAATTAGAATTTTAATAAGGTATGCTCATTTGCCAGAAGCAAACATGCTGCTTTTTTCCAGGAACAAACCAAGGGCCTGAAACCACATTGCTCCGAGTAAAATTCCATCCCCAGCCTTTGCAGGGCTCACAGCTTGTGTGCTGGGGTTGGTAGCAGCCTGGGCTCTGCAATTCTCCCACCCTACCTCCTGGTGGTGCATTCTTTGGCATGCAGGAACCATGTGGAGAGCTGGTTAAAATAGACTCTGATTCCATTGCTGGAGGCAGGGGATGGAGGCAAGGGCTGAAACTCAGCATCTTGAATCTACTCCAAGGAGATGCTGATGCTGGTCCAAGACACGCTTTGAGTGGAGAGTGAGTTATAAGGGATTGTCTACTTTTGGATCCTGGCCACTTCAGGTTACTCTTGTTCTCCAGCAACTTCTGCTTATCTTTGTACCCAAAAGCTGCCTAAAGTCTTCAACTTCTAACCAAAACGTTCAATAAAACTTTTTTTTAATTAAAAAAAAATTTTTTTTTAAGGCAGGTGTGTTAGTTCTAACCACTCACTTCTAAAGACATTTTGGTGAAGTTCATTCCAATTCAACAAATATTTATTGAATGTTCACAATACTGGTGCCCCTGGGGTAGGGTGGAGGGACACAAAGATGATTATGATCAGTCCCTGCCCACTAGGGGCTCCCAGCCTAGTGTCTCACTCAGAGAGGGAGTATCAATAGTTTTAGTGTGTAAACAATTTGAAAGGGTTGGGGGAGAAGCCACAGGGTGTGGTGACAATGTCACTTACAGGTTGGACAGGTTTTCTGTGGTTTGACTTTGGGTGACTGAGCCTTGGTCTCCTAATCTGCATCCAATGGAGTTGACACCTGCTCTCCTGAATCAAGCATGGAGGTGAAGGGGCTGGGTACGCCAAAAAGTGCTGTCCAAAGGCCCTTTATGGTTATTGGGTTACCATTACCTCCTCTTTCCTGGGCCCTGAATCATTTGGAGACAGCCCTGATCTGATCTGCCTTCCAGTTCTGAGGGACTCAGCCTCCCTCACATTTTAATATTTTCAGGAAGAGAGCCCATGGCCCAAAGGGACTGCCCTTCAGTTAGCTGAAGAACAACCAGCCTGGCATTCAACAGCAGCCACTGGGAGCATCAGATTTTACTTATTTGCTCTTTGAATAGTCTCTTATTTCAATTTGAACTGACTTTCTATGCAGTAGATTAAAAGCAATAAAAATAGAAATCTTTCAAGAAAATGTAGGAACTGGTATATAAATCCTAAATACAGATGCAATGACTGATTCTTTGGCCAGAACTCACCTGATAAAACCCACTGCAAGTTCCACTCCCAAGAGATAACCACTGTCCATACTTCAGCAACCACTCTTTGTCACATTTGTGTCTATGTGCAAATCCCATGTGTGTGAAATCTTACCTGTGATCACAGTATTCCTGCTCTTCTATAACCTTTCATTTTATTTTCTAATCTTGAAAATAGATGATGGAAGTCTTTTCATTTTAAAATAAGGTGCAATATATGGAGTAAAATTTGCTGAAACGATTTCTCTTTATGCTTTGACTTTTCATTATTATAAGCAATTCTATAATGAATATATCTGAGCATATGTATTTTTGCTCTTTTGTAATTATGTTGTTAAATTCCTAGAGGGATGTGTGGGGCCCAAGGACATTCACTTCTACTTCTTTTTTTAGGTTACTGCTATGCCTTCATCAAGGTTCAAAAAAGGGGAAGTGAATAAACAGTAGAAAGATCAGGGGGGCCTTGGGGTGACTTCATTCAAGAACTTGGGGGAATTGGGGAAATAGAAACTAGACTGTTTTCTGAAGGTTAAATTTAAAAATCAGAGCCCAGCAAGCCAGATCAGAGATGCACTAACCTACCTTGAAGAAATGACTCATGGATGGTCACTGAAATGGTATAGCAGTCACGGTCTGGTGAGAAACAGAAACCACCCAGGGTTTTCACACTGAGGGGATCTAATTCAGGAATTGGAAACAAGGGTTCTGGAAGGTCTGGAGGAACAGTGGTAGTAAGGCAAGATTACCCAGAAACCAGCAGCTGCAGGAAAGTGCTACCATCTGGACTGGAGGAGCAAGGGGCAGGTCTCCTTGGACCCAGGATCAATGTAGTTGCAGGGCCCTGGCTGTAGAACTGAGGTGCTTTGGCAGGTATTCAGGGACAGCACTGCTTGGCCATAGTCCCCAACACTGTTGCTGTCACCCTTGGATGTCACTAGTGCTATTATAATTGCCAGACACCCCGCTGGAGACCAGAGTGAGAAGAGAGTGACTTTTCCCCTCCTCCCACCTTCCAGTCCCCTGCCACTGTCATCCCTTCCTGGAACCAACTGGAGGCTAGTTGGAGGGAGTTTGGGAAATGCAGTTTGTGGGGACCCAGCCCCTCTGATAGAGCAGAGCAAAGAAGGTGGTAATGCAGCTGACAGCAAACTGGCAAATGATTGTCACAAGAGTACTGTGAGTCATAGCAGTGGTATATCTAAAGAAAGCCACTGTCAGAGAAGGGGCATGGGCAGCCATGGAAGTCCCAAAGAAGGTGTACTGTAGAGATCAACATGGGCAGTGCTCATGCTAGCAGAAGGGGTGGCCCTCTGGACCCAGCCACAGGTAGAGCCCTGAGGCTGACAGCCCCTCCCCGACTTTCTTAGCCACTCAAGAGTGCAGAGTGTGCGCTAAGAGACAGTTCCGGAGAGACAGCTCTGGCGCAGGGAGCACATGGGCTGGTTTCTGAGCCTTCTCTGTGGCTGAGAGGCCCTGGAGAAGAGTCTGCGCCACTGTCCAGGGGGGCCTCTCCTTTTTATAAGTAGCTCACAGCCTGAAAACTGTTGAACTGCCTTTGGCTGCCGATTGTCCCCCTGGGTGACTTTCTAGAAGTTAATAGGTCTCTGAAAAATAAGAAAATGCCAGGAAATCGAAAAACAAGGGGCCTCATCACCCCTCAGCCTTCACTGCCCTCTAGTCACAGTGTGGGTGGCATGGTCCACACTACAGGTGGAGAGGCAAGAGGGGAGTACTACAGGACAGACAAGTTGTGCCAACTTAGTGACTCCAGAGCGCTGATAACCCACCAGGTCCTTTAAGGTCAATGCCATTAACTATACTTCATGTACACATAACACTACTCATTGTTATTGTATTTTATTTCCCTCTTCCCTCACCCTCTTAGGCCACCTGACTTCAACGACAAGCTCTGCCCAGAGAATCTGAAAAAACCAGGATTTCTGCAGGTCCCTGTGGTGACTGCAGTAGAATCCCAAGGCCCAGGGGCTTTTGCTCCCAAATTATTACTAAGCCTGCTATGAAACAAGACCCTCACTGCTTCTTTGCTCCAGCAGGCTTTCATGGACAAGGCTAGCTGGGTACCCAGTGTGCTCAAACCATTTCTGCAAAGTCCATATGTAAAGCCCCTGTTGAGGGACCACCAGGAGCATCTTCCAAGGCTTCTGGTTCCAAGTTTTACCTCCAAAATGCACAAGGCACTCTTTTTATTACTCTTGTGCTCACGGGAGGTACTAACTTTCTGGTCCAGCCATGTCTTCCAGAGCAGGCACTGAGTTCTGTTCACACTGTCCCCGTGATTCTCAACACCATCCAGGCATACAGTTGGTGCTCAGTACATGTTGATGGAGGAAGCCATCCTGAGGCATAGTCTGGCAGTGGTGAACTCCATCTCTTGCTTCCTGAGGGCCTCCTGGCTGCCTGGATGGAGATGAAGACCTGTCTGTGGGCCAGTCTGGCGCTGGCCTAGGAGGGAAGGTCATGACGACCTGTCTCCACTGCAGCTTCCAGGCCTCGCCTTTGCTTGTTTTCGGGAGCCTCCATGTCTGCCCACAATGGCATGGCTTCTTCAGCCGCCCAGATTCTTGGCGTAGCGTGCGGGCCGCAGAGCTTGTTTCAGTGGTGAGCATGGCAGTGATGTCCGGCGCTCCTGGCCAAGGAGCATTCCTCCTGGGTGTCCCTGATCAGGCCTGTGCCAGCCACTCCACTCCCAAAGGGAGTGTTCCTGATGCAGGGTGGTCACTTTGAACTTGGCTGTGCTTTCAGCTAGGCTGAACACGTGTATCATTTTTATTCCGTCCTTTCTCTGACAACACACTTTGTTCTCTGCAGGGTTTGAGATGCCTACATGGAATATCATGTTTGAGAGGGAACTTGGACATTATCTGACCCCCTTGGCCTGACCCCCTTCATCCTGACGAAGGGTATTGGAAATGTCATAAAGGCCAGGGGACCTGCTCAGGGGCACCAAGCCAATTCAGAGCTGGGCTGGGAGGAAACCTCTTGTCTCCTGGACTGTGTTCTCTCTACTGTGCCACTTCTTGGCTCTCCTGGAGAGAGATTTTCCAGTGTTACATCCATCCCAGGAGGGTGAGGTGTGGCGGGACAGACTGCTGGGAGCTGTGCACCCTTCCTCTCCCACAGTCTCCCTCGGCACCCAGGAGCCACACGTGTGCTCATTCGTGTGCACATGAATGTTTACATGTGGGAATGAATCAACAATTTTAAATGAAAAAAATATGTAGTTTGTCCAAATCAGGAATCAGCAAAATGTGGTCAATGAACTATTCTTATACAGCTTGTGAACTCGGAATGATTTTTACATTTTTGAATCATTGTAAAATAAGAATCCATGACAGACATCTCTGTGATGCTCAAAGTTGGAAATGTACACACTCTGGCCCTTCGCAGAAATGTGTGCCCGTCCCTGGCCTGGATGATCAATTTGTTCACCCAGCGATGGTTCTCAGTCTTCCTAGAGTGCCAAAGGCTCCCTCTTTACAGGTAGTTCTGGCCACCTTCCCAGGGCTCAGGCCTGCAGTTTAGAAGGAGAATGAGCAGCTTTCTTCCTTCAGCTGTCAGATGCCTATGGTTTTCCTGAGAAGTTTCTTGCTGATGCTAGATTTGCCAGGAGACTTCCAAAGGTGAACTAAGAGGTCAAAGCTGCCAATGGACATTTTCTGCTGGTAGGCTAGGAGGTGGCACTGTTGCCCAAGGCACCCTGCAAATGACATGGCAGGAGCTGACCCGAGGTAGGGGCTGAGAACAGACAGCTGCCTAGAGTACGACAAGGAAGAT
Organism: Sciurus carolinensis; assembly: GCF_902686445.1. NCBI lineage: Eukaryota > Metazoa > Chordata > Mammalia > Rodentia > Sciuridae > Sciurus > Sciurus carolinensis. The sequence goes on along the minus strand of NC_062219.1, from coordinate 110,465,607 downwards.
GTCTTTCTCATCAAAGAAAAGCATAAAGACGCTGGCGATCTGAGTACCTCTGTCTCCTCCCCACCATGGCAGGCTTCTCAAATAGTTCCCGTCTAGCCAGGACACTCATTTCTTTATAGTCACTGAACCAGAATAACCACAAATCAAGCCGGAAGTGCATGATAACCCGCTGAACTCTGCACGGCCTTGGCTGGGCTTCTCCAAGCAAGTAAACACTGCCCTGGTCTCTGCAGCTGGGAAATATCCAGTGAGCATCCAACAGTGGCCAGAGCTCGAGAAGGAAAGAGGAAAAAAACCAAATGACAGGCACACAGAACTGGGAACAGACTGAGGTAGCTGTTCATGGTAGTTACAGATTTACGGGAAAGCCATTTGGAGCTTAAATATGAGATGACACCAGGACCCTCTAACGTACAGCGGAGCTTTCAGCATGACACGGGGGCAGAAAATGCACTCGGAGCTCCCCTCTCCAAGAGCTGAGGAGTTCTGTGCTGTTGGCTCCAGGCAGGGCCGCGGCCAAGGTGCACTTCGTGGGCTCATAAATATAACATTATTAGACAAAAAATCCCCAATCCTTCTCCAACTGATTAGGCCCAGATTGGTCAGCCCATAAATCAATGCTGAATAGGAACTATAAAGTTGTGAATCAATGTGTCCCAGATCTCCAAACTGGAATGAAAACGCTGGAATGAAATAGCTGGAGCTCTTCCAAGACCCTTCTTTGCGTTGCCCTCCTCCCGCTGCCTACATACCCCAGACGTTCATTTTACAAGGCCTCTCTTTTTCCCTCTTTGGTCTGTCCATGGACAGCATTTCAGGGCAGGAAATTTGGTCTCGAAGCGAGGCTGAGGAAATGAGGCCTTCCTGCTGTGTTTCTGTTCAGGACTGATGGGCAGCTCTATCATGTCTCTTAGGCCCGGGTCTCCACAGGTGGTAGAGGGGTAACGGCACAGAGGTAGGAAGGGAACAAGATGTCCAACAGGTGACAGGCACTTGATGGGTGGCCAGATCCCGTCTGGTTGATGAATGGGTGTTTAGGTCCATTCACTAATTTAAAGGCTCTGAGCCCCTGCATTTCTACAACAAATACAATAATCCATTCTTCTCTTAGAGCAGCACATCAGGTTCAGAAATGCCATCTGACCCTCTCAGTTGGGCATGGTCACCCTTTTTGGATGTGGGAGCTGAGGTGGTCTATTGTAGATGTTGCCCACAGGTGCCGAGAGGGCTTTCCTTGTTCCCATTCCTGGGAGGGCTTAAGCAAAGTTTATTTGGCAAATACCCCTTCTCCGTCACTCCCCTATCCAAAATTCGCTCTCGGGTCACCTTCCCTCTTCTCTCTGACAGGCCCGTTCAAGAACTCACGTGCATATCCCTCTTACAAGGCTCATGGTTAGGAGCCTGCTCTCCTGGGCTTGGAGCTCTGATGACTTCCTCGCATCCCAAGATGGAATGTGCCTGCCCTCTTCTCTCCCCAGGGGGGGACACATTCATGGTCCCCCACGAGTATGCTGTGCTGGTGGTACCTGAGTTCTTTCCAAACACAGAGTCCAAGTTCATCCAGTTCCACCTGCTCATTTACAGAAACAGAGAGGGGTGCTAACTTGCCTAAAGTGGGACTCTGGCTTCTTGTAATCCACCAGCCTTCACCCTAAGCAAGCCCTGGCTGACTGTATTCCTGTCCTTTCTCCTTGTAGAGAAAGAAGGCCCCTTTAAGATTTCCCCAGAGATAGTCCTCAAGCCTGGGTTCTGTGTTGGCCATTTCCTGTGGACACTTTCTTTTCCTCCCATGTGCCCCTTTCTCCTTGCTAGGACTTACAAGACCACAAACACACAAGCATGAGACCTGGAGGAAAACTTCCTTTCCAGTTCGTGCCTCTGGGAGGAAGAGGGCTATTGACAAGTTAGCTCCATTTTGGTATTTTTCCACTGATGGTCACAGTAACTTTGCAGGATGTGTCTAGGGAGAGGGATTTGGTTGGGTCAGCTAAATCTGTACCCCACACCACACAGCAACAGCACTGTGACAGAAAGACCGCTTAGAAACAGGTTCAGTTGGACATTAGGGCAAGGTGTTGAGTCAGGGGAAATGCTGTTTCAGTGGCTGAAGGAGTCGTATCCTCTGTAGATCTGCAGCTGTGGTCCTCCTGGATTTTCTTTCTCTTAAAAATTCTGGTTGGGTACGATGGCCCATGCCTGTAATCCCAGCGGCTTGGGAGGCTGAGGCCGGAGGATTGCAAGTTCAAAGCCAGCCTCAGCAACTTAGTGAGGTGCTAAGCAACTCAGTGAGACCCTGTCTCTAAATAAAATAAAAAATAATGCTGGGGATGTGGCTCAGTGATTGAGTGCCCCTGAGTTAAATCCCCAGTACCAATAATAATAATAATAATAATAATAATAAATAAATAAAAATAAAATTCTGACGTTATTTCTCCACTTTCTTTGAAGACATTCCACCCCCCAAATGAACTGTCAGAAACAATTTAATCAACAGAGTAAAAAGACAACCCTCAGAATGGAGGGAAAAGAGGATTATAAATCGCATATCTGGCACAGGGATTCATATCCAGAGTGTATAGACAACTCCCCAAACTCTCTAACAACAACAAAAAAACCCAATTCAAACATCAAAAAAGGACTTGATAGGTATTTCTCCAATGAAGATGTACAAAAGGCCAATAAGCACATTGTTTTAGGATTGGAAAAATGCTAAGAACTCAATCTAAGAAAAATGCATCATTTAGGATGTTATTTTTAAAAAATGCAGTGTCAGGTTTTAGACATATGCTATACTATTTTATAGTTTGAAAAATGAAAAAAAAATAGCCATGTTACTCAGACATAACTCTTCTAGCTTCTGATCAGTGAGTAAGTGTGCATGCAATCATGTGATGAGCCCTTGTTGTCTAGAGAATTCCTTTAGCTCCTAAGTCTGAGGGCCCAGGGAGGGGCTGGTGGAAGAGTACAGCATGATCCAGTTCTTCTCTTTCCGTGTCCACGCCCTTCTCCACGTAACTTGGTGTTACCCTCTGTGCTGTCTCTGGGCTTCATCTTGCACCCGTTTTGGCCAACAAGATAAAGAGATAGTGGTGTGTGTTGGTTTCAAACCAGGGTCTCAGGAGGCCTTGCATGTTCCTCTTGCTCGTGTGCAATATCCGCTGCCATGCATGGATGACAACACGCTCAAGGTAGCCGGTGGGAGGAGGATACACTGAGGAGCAGAGCCAGGTCCCCCAGTTGTCCCATCTGAGGCCAGTACAGATTATCTAAATGCCTGCCAAACTCCAGATATGAGAGTAAGCCCAGACAAAATCATCAGAGCCTCTTAACTGATCCCCAGATGACCCTTGATGCTCACTGTTGCATGTCCCTGAGGTTTTGTGACTGTCAGGCAGCATTATAGAGGAAGGAGATGACTGATACTGGGGATTACCCATGTACTCTTTTTAAAATCACTTATTTTCTTCCTTGTTTGGATCAACTGATCATATGTACCATCTGGAACTGTAAAGGGTTTTTCAATATCCATTCTTCCCTTCTTCCTTGCTCCAGAACCATGTGCCCAGCTATATTCCCCAACTTCCCTTGCAGAAAGGGGTTGTCACGTGATACTCCTTTGGCCAATGAGAAGCAAGTAACGTACTGAGTGGCATTCCTTGAAGGAGGGTGGGAACTTTCCCAGCCCTTCTTCCCACCTGGAATGAGAACTCATTGCTGGAGGATATTAGGACCCAGAGTAACAGTACGAGCTATGAACTGCTGAAAGACAGAAAAAGCTTGGGTCTCTGATGGAACCACCATGGAATCAGCTCCTGTTGCCTTGTTCATGAACTTGAAGTTACATGAGGGAAAAAAAAGATTTCTCAACCACTTATGCTCTTGTTTTTCAGGCTTTTCTTACTTGTAACTTATTGTAATTCTATTTTTTAATCTTTATTTTATTTATTTATTCTTTCTTTAAAATTTTTTTAATTGTAGATGGACACAACACCTTTATTTAATTAATTTATTTTTCACCTGGTGCTGAGGATGGCACCCAGTGCCTCACATGGCACTGGGCAAGCGCCCGCCCCTGAGCCACAACCCCTGGCCCCGCCCCAGCTTATTGTAATTCTTGACCTTTAGCACCTGCCTTGCCCTCACTTGAAGAAAATGCTCAGAACAATTAAGTAAAAGCATGTCCTATAAGGTATTTCATAGAAAATGTGACTGTTAATCCTTATACAGACTCATCAATTATAAACTTAAATGAATAGCAAGCTCCATGCATCTATATTGGTTTATATTTCTCTAAGTTCATGTTTATACTAGATCCCCCACAATACACATGTGACTTACCCTGTGTTTATTCTATATGAGGGGAAACCGAGGCAAGGGGAGGTTAGCACAGAGATAGAGAGAGACTTGCAAATGCCTCCCAGGCTCCCATCCCAGGGAGGATGTGGTGTGTGTCTCAATTAGACCACAGTTTCTGAATCTTGTGCTGAGACTGAGAGCAGCCTCTACTCAGGGAGACCAAAGACACGGCATCCTTTTAGCTTTGAATAGATCAACCAAGACTGAAAGCCACTACAGTCCAGGACAGCCTCCTTTCTAGGAAGAGAGAGGAGTAAAGGGCAACTTTGCCTGTTGAGTCCATAAAATTATTTGCCCTCTCCTCTCTGCTCCAGAGCACAATGGAGGTCTGCCTTCCCTGAGCTTCCAGGTGAGATCCTCAAGGGCACAATTAGATTTTTTTTTTTTTTTTTTTTGCAGTGCTGAGGATCAAACCCACTAAGATGTTCTTCATCGTATATCTCTCTGCAGTTGTGCAGGTTAGTCACTGTCCAACGTGCCTGGGTGAGGAGTGGGTGAAATCCACATATTAGGTCCCATGGGATTGCAATACACCAAGAGGAAGTGCTTTTCCTAAATGGCAACAGGTCCTCTATGGACTAGTAGGAGCCCTAGTCCTTGGCCCTGATAGCAACATACAAGCTGCTTATTTGACAAATGAATAGTCTTTCCAGATGACTGCTTCTTTCCAAAGTTCAATTTGATCCAATTCTACTAGAAAAAAAGTGTGTCTGGGGTGAGAATTGGTAGGTATGATAGATGTTTAAAATTATTTCCTTCCGAAGTTGACGCAGAATAGTCACCTTGTAGAAATGAAGCAACAGTTTCCAAATTCATAGAATAGAAAAAAAAGTAAACACCTGTCATTTATTAATATGTTTATTAATTATTAATATACTAATAATATATTAATTATTAATATTTTGTATATGTTAATTTCGTTGTGGTTTCACTCTTGGGTATTGAACCCAGGGCCTTGTACATGCTAAGTACATACTCTACCATTGAACAACACCCCACCCAATGTCCACATTTTAAAGATGAGGAAACTGGGGTTACAAAAAAATTAAATGAACCTCTCAAAGTTACATAGCAGTACGTTGCAAAGCTTGTTTGATTGTAAGATCTTTGTTCTTTGTCCTGCACTTTCTTCAACATTTTAATTCTTTGTCATTAGTGCAGGACAGCAAAGACTGTTATCTCATGGACTCCTCTAAATTTTCCACTTCTGCTTGCAATGTGATTGGGACCACATGCCTGGGTGCTTCCAGTGGAAGTGATGTACAACTGCTCTCAGGCATGACATTTAATGATATTCTGGGTAAAACACCATCCCTCACTTCCTGTACTACAGTCACCTTGGAAAGTAGATATCCAGAAATTGGCATCTCAAGATGGATGGAACCTGGATCCGAGACTCACTGCATGGAGAAGAGTTGCTCTGAAGAGCCACTCAATCTACATCTTTCTTACCTCTGGTGAACAAATGTGACTCTTGTGTTATTGGAGCATAGTATAGCCTAACCTAACTAATACAGCAGAAATGATTAAAACAATTTTATATATTTATGCTACTAAATGACTTACACTGCACAAATACTTTCTCGGCCCTCATTACAACCTTGGGAGATAAGCAGGGATTATGAGCTACATTTTATAGGAGAGGAAACCAAGTCTTAGAGAAGTGAAATGATTTGCTCAAGACCACACAGTGGGTAGGTAGGTGGTCAAACCAAGGTTTTTGTTGATATTTTCCCCACACTCTGCAATTTTATAATTTCCTAGCTTCATGTTATAAAAGCAATAATAACCTCACAGGGAATGAGGGTCCCTCTGTGTAGAGTTCTGCAGATTAAATTAAACACCTTGAAGAACTAAAAGGCTAGGTGGCCAGTAGACAGGTGTAATACATTCCAGTGGTTCATATTCTTAAGTCAACAAGACGTTGGTGTCCTGTGGCTGCTCAGACTCCTGGGTGGTCCTGGAGGTCCCAAGCCTGGCTTGCAAGCAGCCCAGTGTGCAGATCACCAACCTGAATCACAGGCTCTGAATCAAGGACAAAAAGTCATGTGCCTTGGGTGGAAATCCTGTCTCCCCAGGAGAGTCAGGGGCCTGAGTTTCCTTCTTCATCCCACACAATGATTACATTTTAGTTTTCAGACAATTCTTTAGTGTACAAAACACATCACTGTCCATTATCTCATTTAGTCCTCACAAAACCTGGTCATACTTTTGTTTGTGTGGTGAAACTCAGAAAGGTTGACTTGTTATAATGACAGGGTTCTGCCTCTGATAATACATTCTGCTCTTTATTGAGCATGTACTATGTGCATTATCTTACCCAATAAGACCCACAGCAGGGTCTCCAGCTGCCCAACTCCAGGGCACTAGTCTGTGCTCTGTGTAGTGTTGGCTTGCAGTGGAGCCTGAAGGCAAGACTGGGGCTCTTACACTGATTCATCCATGAGTCCATTCAGAAACATCTTATTAAAGGCTGGCTATAACTTAGAAACTGTGTTGGCCTCAGGGGGTGGAAAGGCAAATAAGCTTTATCTGTCTTGTTTGATGGGGACACAACACCCACACGTGTGTCACTTTGGAATCCTGAGTCACTACTGTCTTCTTCCTTCCCCTTAACTTCCACATTGTCACCAAACACTAAGTATTACCAATTTTACCGTCTAAATCCTTACTTGTGCATCCAGCCAACACTCTCCTGGTTAATCCTTTAATACTTCTTTGGCTGATGATTGCAATTCCCCAGTAACTTCTGTCTGAGCTGGTCTCAGCTTCCTTACTCTCCCAAATTGCGACACAAGTGATCTGCCTAAAATGTTCACCTAATTGCTCAAACTTTCAAGTGGATCCTTTTTGCCCACTTAACAGGGAATCTGAAGTCCTTGACACTCTGGCTTCTAGTTGCCCCTCAGGCTTTGCCCCTTAGTCGATGTTCCTTGACCACCAAATGGATGGCTCAGCTCTTTCGAGGTTGGTGTCCTGTCCTCCAGGTGGGCTTGGTTTGGGAGAACTTTTGTCATCTCCCCCCACACCCCACCTCCTTTCTGACTTTGTCCCCTACAGTGTGGGCCCAGCCTCCTTCCTGACCCCTTGCACCTAATAATATTTAGTTTTCAAGATTTATGTTAGAGCCCAATTCCTGCAGAAATCCCCCTTTCCTTGCTTATCCACTTCATGAGTGGCGTCTGCCCTGGGAGGGACCTTTGCCTATTTCTGTCCAACACATGGGATGGTAGCTGTCTCCACCAGCTCTGGACTCCATGAACAGAATGGAGGGGCACTTGTCACACAGTAGGCCCCCATACAACTTGAATGGCGACACAAATAGTTTTACTGCAATAGGAAATGAGGGAGCCGGAGGGAGTAGCCCAGTTGGGGAGTTTGGAAGTGGCTTTAAAGGAAAGGTGGGGGCTGCGTGTTGGAGAGGCAGCCTGTAGGAAGGGCAGGCGACAGGCTGCTGGCATGTTCCTCCTCCCTGACGGTGGCAGGCCCCAGCCTCAGCCCCCCGCCATCTTCTTTGGTCATCTGGTTTCTGTCTGGGTGGTGCTGGGCAGGAGCTGAGCTATTTCAAAGAAAATGTAGTCAGCAGCCTCCAAGAAACGTGTGTGGAGAGTTCGCCGCCTGAGAAGCTGAGTGTCAGGATGAGTCAGTGGCTCTCCCCTGAGTGGTTTTACAGTCTGGTAGGGAAGCAAATAGCAAATGCGGTGGGTTTCTTCCTTTTTGTCTTATAGTTCTATTTGTCTGTGTTTGTGGTGTTCCTACAGGGTGAAGGGCACAGGGAGAACGGGGCCCTCACACACATTTGTGTGTCCCCGGAAGCTGCATGGTTCCTGGGCCCTGTGAGTGAGGTTGGCTCTGTGTCACCTCTGTTCTAGGGAAGACCCAGGAACAGCCCTCTGATGGCCTTGTGGAACCGAGGTACCAGCAGCAGGGCTCCATATCCCACTGAGGGTCTTCCTCCTGGTCTCTTCTGGGTCCCCATGCTGGGTTTTCTTTTGTCCCAGGAATCAGTGTTGGAAGCAGGGAGGGTCAGAGGTCATGTAATTTGGGGGGCAGGATGGCGCCCTTGCAATGAGTGGAATTGCAATGTCAGCTTTGTAGCGGGGTCAACTCCAAATAACCATGCTTGTGTGATAAAGGGTCACAAGAAGCCCTATAGTTTGTTTTTTAGGATGTACCAAGAGTATAAAAAATGGGTGCACATTTTTATCCATATGGTGGAATACGACTCAGCAGTGAAAAGGAATAAACTATTGATAACACAATGTGAATGAATCTCATAGTGATTATACTGAATAAAATCAGTCATGCATTGCATGATTCTATTTATCTATAATCCTGGAAAGTACTAAATAATCTATAGTGACAGAAAGCAGAGCAGTGGTTGCTGGGAAAGGGATTAGAAAGAGCCAAAAAGAAAGTTATGGGGGTGACAGATATGTTTTTATCTTGACTGTGGCAGTGATTTCCTGGGTTTATACATATGTCAAAAATTATGAAATTGTGTACTTTGAATACATGCAATTTATTGTGTGTCAATTATATCTTAATAAAGCTTAAAGTTTAAAAAAAGTGTGTATATTTTGACCCAGTCATTCCATTTCTAGTGAGAAAATAATTGAAGAAGTTAATGATTTATTTTCAAAAGATCAGAATAGTGACAAAAGGAAATAACCTAGAAGTTCAATAAGAGGGGATAGTTAAACAAATTAATGCTTAAATAAATTCCAGATGGAATAATCTATATGCTTTTAAAATTAAAAAAATAATATTTACTGTGGTGGAGAAAATGTTTTCCAGGCTGAGTAGGTGGATAGCTTATTTACAAAACAGGATGAACAAAATTGCCACACTAGTTATTTCTAGGTAATGGGTGGGGTTTCCGTAATTTAAATCTTCTGAGTGCTTTGATGTATTATTTGAATTTTTGCCTTTGAAATGTATCACTTTTCAAAGTAGAAAATCAGATAAATTATTATTGTTGTTGTTGTTATTGTTTGGGTGAAGGCCCTCAGAGCTCTGTATTGTGTGCAGAAACTTCAGGGGAAGGAACTGAACTTATTGTTTCTACCTCCATTACCAAGTGCTGTCCCTCAGGTAAGAGCTCGAGGGAGCTCAAGGACACCCACACTGGGGTTGGCCTCTCCTGCCTGGATCCCGGCTGTCCTTCTCAGTCATGGAGTTGGCTTGCGCTAGGTGCAACTTGATCCCGGTACTGTTAGTGGCAACCACTGGGCACAGGATATGCACGAGCAGGCCACTGAGTGGCCGGGTTTGGGGAAGGAGGTAAACTTGGGCCTTCCTTGCTGCTCCTCACCTGTGACCGCTGTTCACTGCAGGCTTTAGAGGTACTCAGGAAGCAAAGCATTAGCCCCCGGAGTCGGGCCTAAGCCACGTGGCTGCAGGGCGGGGAGGCTGGGACTACGTAGAGGGTAGATCAGCCTGACTTTGTCCAACCTCCTCTTTATCTTCCTTCTCGCAGCCACAGAAACCAAGGAAGCCCGAGAGAAGGGCTTCGTGCTGCCTGCGCATTGACAGCAGCGTGGATTCTTGGCCTGGGAACCGTGCCTCTCTGGGTTGCCTGCTTGCTGGCTCAGACAACGTTAGTCCCTGTCTGTACTAACCAGCTGAAGTCAAGAGGGCTAATTGGCCTTTGCCAATGGGTCCACTTGGACTGCTGAGGGTGACAGGAGGTGGAAGGACTGAGGTGACTTGCCTCAGGTGACTGAAACTGAGAGATTATTACTGAAGGAACTACGATCAACCAAGATCAACCAAGGTCACAGGTCAACCAAGGTCACAGGTCAACTACGATCAACCAGGATCAACCAAGGTCACCTGAACAAGGGGTTTGTGCAACTGGCTGGAGAGAGGCTTGTGGGGGAAATGAAGGTAGAGAACACTGATGGTCTTAAATTTATGAGGAGACAGTGTCATAAAGGAGGGGCAGGGTGGACTTGATGAGGCTCAGTTTGCTCATCTGTAAAATGGGAAGTGAACACACATCTTATGCGATTCACTCATTCATCCACTTATTTACCAAACGTTGATTGCCAAGCACTCTGTGGGGTCTGGAGACCCAACAAACCAAATAGACGTGATCCTCATCTCAGTTTCCTATGGTCCCTCCCTACTGTTTTGACCTTGCTCACTAGCATGGAGTAGATGCTCAAGGAATGCTGCCCTCGTCACTCAGGCCAGGACTCCTGCAAGGGAACAGTGCCTGGCCTGGGCACTGGGCCCCCGACCACAAGGCAGAAGTCTGGATGCTAGATCTGGGGCACAGGATGGTGAGGGATCCCCACAGAGAAGTGCTGATTCTGAGTTGCCCTCACTTGCTGCGCTGGTGTGCCTGGAACATGGTTGGCTAGAGAGACTTCAAGAGTCTGCCAAGGACTCAGCTGTGGGTGGAGGCTGGGCTGTCATTGGAGGAAGGTTTTAATTGGCTGCTGAAGACAAAGAATTCTGAGTGTGTGTGTGTGTGTGTGTGTGTGTGTGTGTGTGCACGCGCCAGTGTTACATGAAAGGCTGCTCATGTTGTATATCACCTGTGCAGGCAAAAGGCACTTGTTGAGTACCTGTTCAGCCTCAGGTACTGCGCTTAGAGCTGAGAGGAAATGAAAGAATCCTGACACGTGGCAACTCCATGGTCTTGCAGTCTGATGGGAAGAAATGGAAATGCACACAAACAAGGCGAGCTGGCGACCATTAGGGCCAGGATGAATGAAATGAAGACCAGCGTGTAAGGGAGAGCGCGGGATGTGGAGAGGACAGGATTGGAAAATATCTCAAGAATGGGTGGAGGGATGTGGGGGCCTGGGCTCCACCTTGCAGGCTGAGCCTCTGCTATTCTGGGAGTAAGTTTGCAGCACCCGGGGAGCGAGGGTGCTGGAGGCGACTTTCATTCATGCACTGATCCATCCCTCCATGCATCCAGTGGGTCCCTGCCCAGTGCCCGAAGCCTTGCCAGACACTGTTCTGCTCAGCACCGAACAAGATGGAAAACAATCCCTGCCTTATGGTAGCTTGCCTTCCATAGGCGAGAAACCACTAACAAGTGAGCTACATGCTGCGATCGCTCTCACGCTTTCTGGTCTCGGTACCCTTTATACTCTCAAGTTACCCAGGCCCTCAAAGAGCTATCATCTTTACATATGTCATAACTATCAGTATTTACAACACTAGAAATTACAACCGAGAAATTAAAAAAATATATTTATGTCAGGATATTTTAAAATGACAATAAGATATCCATTATATTTTGGTGCTAATAACATAGATAGTGAAAAATTACCATTTTTTTCAAAACTAACAAAAATTTGGAGAAGGGGCATTTTTTTCCCCACCTTTCTGCAGAGTTCTTTAGTTTATGTATGGAAGACAGCTGGCTCTTATGCCTGTTTTGCATTTAGTCTGTGCTGGTAAACTGTTTGGGCTGAAGCATGTGAAGAAACTCTGGCCGCACATAGGCACAGTTGCAAAAGGGAAGTGTTTTAATAGTCTTTTTGTTTACCTGTGGGTATCTTTCTTGGACGCTATACCATAATTAAGTGAGCAGTAGTTTCTTACAGGTCAATTGCAATGTCAAATCTGAAACTGTAACAATACTGTTTCATTAAAATCCATCTGTCTTTTCTTTTTTAAATATTTCTTTAGTTGTTGATGGCTCTTTATTTTGTTATTTATATGCAGTGCTGAGAATTGAACCTAGGGCCTCACACATGCCAGGCAAGTGCTCTCCATTGAGCCATAACCCCAGCCCTCCATCCATCTTGCATTTTGTGCATCTTACATATGCGTCATGAATTGATTATTTGGAATGTATGGAGTCACTGCATTATGTAGATCCTCCATATGTTAACACATTTCAAGTGTTAAGATATTGTTAGTTAATACAAAAAAATCACACTTATTAATATCTTCGCCAATCTCACCAGAAAAATCCTTGAGTATTGGAAAAAGTAGCAGATACAAATTTTCAACACTTACAATCCTTGCTCAAAAGCCTGTATTTTATCTTTGGCAACAAATACTGTCAGTTATTTTCCAGAAAATGCCTTTCAAATGGCCTAGGCTGGAGAACCATCACTTATCTGTCAGTAGCCATTGTTACAAGTAAAAACATGTTCCATGAAAAAAGCAAAAATCCCAAGTTCAGTTTGCAACTCACACAATGGCACAGGCGCTTTCCCTTGTGACAACTAGATATTTGATAGGTGGCGAAAGGGCTTTATGCATATTAAAAAGACATGAGCTCAGGGACCAAGATTTAATAAAGTTAATAATATTCCGATTCCTCAGGGACATTCTTCATATTTCAATATTGAGCGTGTGGCAGGGCGGGAGACAATGGCCGCCAGCATGGTTTGGTGCCACTGACGTGCTTCATGCGCAGACTTTTGCACCATCAGTGCAACTCATGTCAGCACAGTGCACAAGGGCAAACGGCAAGTTTGTGTTGTTCTGAGAAGAGTTCTGGTGTGTCCTGGGGACTTCTGGTGCTTGGCCAGCATGCTTGGAGAACTGCTGAGATGGACAGTTGCCACCATGAGAAATGCGATGGCCATGGGCCAGGATGAAGTGGGGTTCAGAGGGGAGCAGGAGGGCTGGGGTACCACCCGGCCTGGGTGGTCAAGGAAGGCTTCCATGACAAGGTGACATTCGAGGAGGCGAGGGAGTGAGCCCTGTGGTGTCTCTGGAAGGGCAAGCACCAGGTCCCTAACTAGGAACCTGCCCAGTGTGTTCAAGGAACAGTAAGGAGACCAAGAGTGGTCGGTGTAGGGAGTGGTACAAAATGAGGTCCAGAGTCAACGAAAGCCAGATGGGGCGTGGGATCGCAGCCATATCAAAGGCCTAAGGCTTTAATGTGGAGTTAGCTAGAGAGCCTTGAAGAGCGCTGAGACTGGCATCCAGGGCAGAGGGGGCAACGCTGAGTGGGAGGGGTGGCTGGCTCTATGTTTGCCAAGTCTGTCCCTTCATTCTTGAATAATCCCTGGCATACAGCAGGTGTTTAAAAGAAGTATGTTGGGCGAAAGAATGCACTATATTCCTACACCTGCCAAGGAACTGGGATGTGCTGACCAGTTCTTGGTACAATAACTAACAATAACCCCAATAACTCAATGGTCTGAAATAATGAACATTATTTCTTGCTTATATTATTTGAGGGCTATATTGGCTGTAGCTCTGGTAGAGTGAAAAGGGGTGAATTAATATTTGAGAATAATAATATAACCCAAAAGGGCCATTCTGAGGATGAAACCATAGACAGCTAATTATGGCCTTACCTGCATTAGCAGATTTGACTCAATCTTTTGCTTATGGGGTCTGGCAAGGGCCATCTTACAAGAACACTGCTGCCAGAATTGAGTCATCAGCTTTATGCACAAAGAACAACGAATGTGATTCATTCCAAAAAAAGGGGGCCACAAAAATCATGGCCTTTTCACCCCAGGAGCATGGAGCTTGTTACAGGGCTAATCAAACCCTGACTAAAAGTGTGATGTTTGGATTCATGAATGGAATCAGGTACGTGGCTCTGGGAGAGGGTCTTGGTCATATTAAGCCTTCATTAGTTCATTTTCTATGACCATAATGAAATACCTGAGGCTGGGTACTTAATAAAGAAAAGAAACATGTTTAGCTAACAGTGCTGGAAGTTCAAGAGCATGGCACCAGCATTGGTGAGGCTCTGTGAGGGCCTCCTTGGCTGTTCCATGTGGTGGATGGCATCGCATTAGGGGTAGTTCAAGAGGGAGAGATTGTATGGTGAGGCACAAACCAGAGCACAAGGAGCCTTACACTTTTATAAGAACCCTTTCATGAGAATTAACCAGGGTACACAGGGACCACACCGATCTCTTCCTAGGGCCATGTCCCTATAAACTAATGAGCTCCCGCTAGACCCCACCCCTTATCGCCACACTGAGGACCAAGCTTCTAACGCTTGGCTCCTGGGGGCACACTCAGCCCTATCCCAACCATAGAGAGTTCCCTCAAACATCAGGATCAGAATCCGTTGGTGGGGCAGGAGAGTTAGCCTCAGATTCATGGGCTCCACCTAGGAATCTTTGGATGTTGGACTGGGGATTTCTCCAGGCCTTTCTCATGTACTCTAAAGAAAGGGGGCCTTTTACTAACACAGTTATATAAGAAGCAACAGCACAATAGCTTGCTCCTGGCTCTGGGGCCATTGCTTTTTTTTTCTCCATCTGGGAGCACTTATGCCTTGGACCCTGGGGCTGCTGCCTGAACCAGGCCATGTGCTGACCTGGTTGGAGATGTGGGTGAGGCACCTCCAAAGTCTTACACTGAAGTTAACATCCAGGACTGGCCAGGTCGCTGGGGCCCTGGGCCATCTTCTCGATTTTATACCTGACTTCCCGGAGTTGTCTGTCTGCTTGGTTTATAATAAAAGGAAGCCTCTTCCATACAGTTGAATATTGCCCTTTCCTTCCCTTCAACCTTGAACCTCAGCCTCTGGATCTCAACACATCCTGCTTTTGAGAAATTCTTCCTAAAAATACCTTTCCACCACCAGAGCACCACAGGTGCCGGGTTCTCTGTTGTTGGAATATCTGTGGTCCCAGGACCATGGCATCCCAGACCCTTCAAACAGCTGAATGCAGATCACAGATGTCCTGGATCCCAACGGAGATGGAAGCTGCTTCTTTTCAGGTCTCATCAAGTTCAATCAGCTTAGGGACACCTCCACAGAGGCCCTGTTTGTGATCTAGAGTGATTTATAGCCTCACTAAAATGTCTCACAAAAGACAAATTAATACTTAGACTCTTTTCAGCGCCTCTTTTGAGAAAGAGACTTTGACCCAGGGCCAAGATGTGGGAGGCCGCCGTTCCCCTCACGCCCTCTTGGGTGGCAGGCTTTGCGATCACACCCAGCCTGGCCTGACGTCCTGTACAATTCAGAATTGGTTCCTGCTTCTGACTCGGTTTCTGTCTCTGTCTTTGTTTCTCAATTTTGGTTGGGGTGAACCCATTGTTCCCTGATCAGAGGAAGACCGCGAGAGCACACTTGGCTTCAGGGACAGGGTAAGAGTTCAGGGTGTTTTTGCACAGCCTGGATGGGAGCCAGGTCGCCTTTCCTCCTTGGAGGGTCTCATCAATGATTCTGAATACTTTTCCTTTGGCGGCGTTGTAGCATTTTATTACTAAAATTCCAGTGAAGTCCTTGAGGTTTATAATTAGAACCAATGAGATCCCCTCCCTATTCCCTAGAAAAGAGAAAACACCACTTGGGTGTCTTAGCAGAGGGAATGGCAGGCAGGCTCAGTTATGGGGAATGTGGAGAAAACGAGTGACGTTCAACATGCAAGGGAAGGCCACGTGTGGTCAGTGGCTCTCAGTTTTCATATTTTTATGGGGATGATTAAGTGAACACTTTAACAAGGAACTTGGATATGAACTTGTTGCTGTTATGAGACTTCCTGACCCTGCCCTGCCTACACAAAGTCAGTCAAGATCATTGGTTTATGGACTTGTTTCCACTTGTCCATCTTGACCTTCTTCTTCTCTTCATCTTGGAAACATGGGACTTTCCATTTAACCAAGGTTCATGAACTCAGAAGTTCTACTTCTATGTTTGAATGCTAGGGAAGGTATCCAAAAACTGGTGTGTGTGTGGGGGGTGGGGGGTGACCTGTGGGCACACAAGGTTATTTGCTATTATGCTTTCATAAAAGGGCAATCCTCGAAAGCAAATGTCTTTTGAAAGGGAAATGATTAAGTGAATATGGTACCTTCTCTTAGGAGAATACTGTGCAGATAATATAAATGATGTTTGCTAAGTCTGTATTATTATAAAGGGAAATGCTCATGAGATAGTACAAAGCAAGGTACACATTACATAATGCTTACAACCAGGTCAAGTGGGAAAATTCCTCATCTGTGCATAGAAGAATGACAGGTAAGAAACGCATTAAAATGTTAACTGAAGGGCAGGGGCTGTAGCTCAGTAGAGCGCCTGCCTAGCATGCATGAGGCATGAGGCACTGGGTTCCATACTCAGCACCTCATAAAAAATAAACAAATAAAGTTATCGTGTCCATCTACAACTAAAAATATATTAAAAAAATGTTAACTGAAGCTGTCTTTGGATGGGGACCTTTGGGAAGCTTTTTGTTTTGGATGTTTACATTTTCTTTAATGATCAGTCATTGATACTATATTATATATGCATGTATGTATAGGTATAGATACATGTGTGTATATGGCATATATATGTATCTATGCATAGGTAGGGATATATGTTTGGAAAGCAAAAGTATTGCATGAATTTGATCATGAATTAGGACCTCTTGTACAGTGTGAGTGACTAAGATCAAAACTGTTCTGAGGAGTAATGGGGGAGGTCAGTGGTCTGTCCTGCAGGCTGTGTGTGAACCATGTCATCATCAACCAGGAAAGATATGCACATATAAGGCTCTCTTTCCCTTCATAGAGGTAGGCAGGTGCTATTCTCTGCACACAGTAGACCTTAAATTTCTGTGGACCCTTGAAGTCTAAAATTGCTGAGGTTTTCTAGTTTCAGGAAAAATCCAGGACAACAATGCAAAGGTGACCTCCCTCCAGCAAGCAGGGTCACCTCCATTCTGCTCAGAAAGCTATCAGATCATCTTCGCTACACATATAAGCCCCAGAAGAGTCCCACACGTGGATAGATAATAGATCCTGAAGTTTCCAGCTAAATTAGAATGATCCTTTCCCTTGAGGATAGAGACAGTCTTGGTAGACTTTATGCTAATCGTGATTGCTTGAAGTCTTGTATTGAAAAGAATTGTGAGCCAAATCTGGGGATTTAAAAATGCAAGTAAACAAAACCCCCATTGTGCTAACCTTGACCAGGCTGGTGGCAGGTGTGTGTTCTGTCTGAGGGGCTTTGTAGCTGGGCTGCTCTGGGTGACTCTGAAGGTCTGCCTACCCTGAGGTAGGCCATGACAGGTTTCTCCTTAAAAGACCAGTGTTCCTCTGCAACTTTGCCTGGCCTTGGGAGCCTTCCTGACCACGTGCTTCCCCCTTCAGCACTTCTTAATATTATCACAGAGGCAATTGTCCCTGCTGAGCCAAATCAACCTGCCCAACTCCAGTCCTGCGTCTAGGCCTGTGGGAGAACAGGACAGAAGCTAAAAACAAGCAAACAAAAAACCCAAACAAACAAACAAACTGAAAGGGCTGCTGAATTTTCAAAATATCTGTCCCTTGGCCCCAGATAAATCCTATTGACTTTTCTTTAACTTCTAGTTTAAAATCTCTGTTGTCTAGTACAATAGCCACTGTCCACCCAGGGCTATTTAAATTTAATTTAAATTAATAAGATCAAACAAAATTAAAAATTCAGTTTCTTAGCTGAACTAGCCATAATTAGAGTGCTCAATAGTAGTAAGTAGGCAGGATACACAGAAGTTTCCATCGTTGCAGAAAGCTGTAAAAGTTCTACTGATTTATACTACAATTTCTTTTATCTGTACAATTTTTTTTTCTCTTAGTTTCTCAACCTGTGGCAAATAGCAAATTAAGGACACATGGAATGATGACAACCAATGGACTCAAGTCAGAGCAGAAGGTAGAATGGTTAGGAAGCAAGACGTTCACCCATTAACTTAGTCATCACACAAGTGATTACTGTGCCACTACTATGTGCTGGGCAGTGGTCGAGGGCTGCCCTCAGAGTCCACTGAGCCCGCAGTAGACTGCACTTTGAGGATGTCTGGTTGGAGACAATAGCCTTAGGGTCTTCAATACCCTCTGAAAACTTCATCAGTTAATAATTCAATTCAATATAACTGGTATTTGTCTTAAATCATCAAGAATATAGTTCACATACTTCAAGTAAACCTTTTAGAAAGGTTACCATCAAAGCAGTTATAAGAGTTAGTTTCAATTACTCAAAAATAACCTGGGTAGCCGCCTCCTTTTTCTTTTTAAGTTGAATAACTGTCATTATTTATCTTTTAAAGTACCTTCTTTTTATTATTTGTAGATGAGTTTTTAGTGACCTTTCTTCTTATTTCTTTTCATGCCCACGTAATTTTCTTTCCATTTTGCCCCTTGGAACTGTATTACCCTGGATAAATCACTGGAACTTTTCTATGTCTCAGTTAGAAGGCGAAAAAGCAACAGAATGATCACAGACATAAATCTTACCAATCAAATGCCCAAGAAGGCTTTCTGCAGCAAGCAGTGACCAGGTGGGATTTGATAAATCCATAGGCTTTCTCTATTTCCCTGCTCTCTTTCCTGTCCCCCACCCCAAAACTCATAATGAATTATCTTCTTAACCTTTAAACTGGTAAAAAAATCAGAAGTCAAACAGTATTAAGTTAAGTATTTGCCTAGAGAAAGAATTCAAATCTGATAGTAAAAGAATTGTGTCAAAACAGGTGAGGAAGAAATAAAGTCTTTATAGAACACTCCAGGGGTTGGAATACATAATTCTTCCAGGTGATGGTAGCAGTTTTGGAAAGAAAGAGGAGACATATATCTCAACTGCTTTTAAAAAGCATAGGTCAAGATGAGGGCAGAAACCCCTAATTTAAAAGTGATGTCAAAGACAGTTCCAAGATCATTGATGGATGGGAGGCAGTAGGAGGTAGAGGGCGAAAACACAGCATTTGCAGCTAGACAAATTTCAGTCCAATTCCAGCTCCAATACTTATTAGCTGTGACAACCTGAGTAACCTAACCTCTCTGGTTTTAGTTTTCTTATTTGGCAAATAAAAAGAGTGACAGTGATAGTATATAGCATGCGGGGCTGGAGCAAATGTGCTGTTAAGTAATTTGCATAAAGTGCCTAGCATGCATTAGGTACTCATATTCATTCACATTAGTCGTTTAATAATAAAATGTCCAATTCCAGTGGTTTAATGAAATCTAAGTTTATTTTTTACCCATGTGATAGACCAACTGAAGAAAGCAGGAGGCTCTCTTCCGCATGGTGACTCAGGGATCCAGGCTTCCATCTTGACTCTCCTTTGCCCATCGAAGTGGAGGAAACAAGAGGCCTCTTTGCTGTCATTCAATGATTTAGTCTTTTATCTTGTAACTTCTCCACCCTCTAGAACCCAAATTCCTCTGCTTCCAGGTGGCAAAGGGAAGGGGAGAGTGGGGAAGCTTTATCTGTTTCTTAAAAGCCCTGGCCTTTAAGGTGAGACATTTGTTTTCAATCACATTTCATTGATGAGTATGGTTTGGTGGTCTCACCCGAATGTGGGGATCTGGGGCACACAGTCTTAGCTTAGCAGCCACCTTTTAGCAATGACTCACCGCTCTGGAAGGAGTGCCAAATGTTTTTGACCAACAGATACCTATTTTGCCACAGGGTTCCATAAATGATAACCATCCTTACATTATTGGTATGAAAAACACAGTCAAGTAAACAGTGATTTATTTATTTATTTATTTTTGAATAGTGAAGTAAGTGCGCTTTTAAATTCTGAAGAATAGAGGAGAAAATTCATAAACCTAGAGGAGTTTAAAGCGAAATGAGCAAACTAGTTTATAAGATTCAATAGTGTTTTGGGTTATATTTTATTTGGACATATTTGGATTGGGTGTCATATTTTTATTAACCCATCAACTATTTATTAGATGGATGATGGGCAAGACACTGGGCTATGCATGGGGTGTGGCTGAGAAGCGTACAGAGATGAATAAGACCCGGATCCTGCCTTCAGAGCTTCTAGTCTGGTAGGGGTGGGAAGATAACATCCTCAAAGAACCACAAAGGCAGGCAGTTTGGGCAGCGCCCCGGGAAGCACAACGTGCCATGGGATTTGAGAAAGGGTGGGATGGTTTCCGTTCAGCATGATTCAGCTGCATGAGAACATTCCAGACACTCTGTGTGAGTCTGTCCTTGTGTACCTGCCCCTCAACACCATCTCTGCTTGTTTTACGAAAACATCCCACTTTGTTTCTCACATCTCTTATCTGCTCCATCTCCTCTCCCCACAGCTGAGAGCCTTCCTTTTCTAACCGTGGGTCCTTGTCGGTCCCCTCTCCCCTGCAGGGCCTGGCTCTCCAGACTCATTCCTGCACTGGGTCTCTGCTTGTGGTCACTCTCCAGAGCTCTGTTCCAGTGGGCTATAATTCCTAGGTGTGGCCTGGTGTCCTCAACACCACCCCATCTCCTGGGCTCTTCTCTGTCTTGGGGTTGGAGGATGGAGCATGCCACGGACATCCTTGAAGGATGCAGAGATTTTATTATGTAGAGATGAGACCTTCCTCACTGGGATGGTTGACTCAATAGAATGATCCTTTACCATGGACTCAATTTAATTGGAATCTTTTCAGTTTCGTCTGTGTTTTTGGAAAGGCTATCATATGTCAGGTATCTCGTTGATGGCTAAGGACACTGAGATTAATAAGGGACAGCAACTCCTGTGATGTAGGTAGGGTATGAGCAAGGTTGAGACTCAGGGAGGTCAGGCCTGCGGTTAATCAGCCAGTAAGTCTAATGGGCAGGATTCCTTTCCTGTTCCCCTTGGTCCCAGGCCAGTGCTCTTAGCATGTCACAAAATACCATGGGAGTGCAAATAAAAGAACTGAGTTTTATCCATCAAATTCTATGAGGTAATTCATAATACCTTGTAAGGATATTTGCAAGTTATAGGGAATTCTTGAGGATCGTGAAATCTTTAGCATTGACTCTGCTGCATCCACAAAGCACTGCATCAAGGAATTAAATGGTGTATGGTGCCCTGATGGTTCCTAAGCAGAGGGTGTCCGCAAGGTCACACCCTCTATTCAGCAGCAGGTACTGATGTGACAGCCAAATCTGTAAATGGCGGGACAAAAGGCCCTCGCCCCTTGCTTGCGTGATCCTCATCTGCCAGGAGCAAGATCTGAGACACCCGGTGAAAGTGTGCCTTGCTCAGGTTAGCTGAAACTGACATTTGATTTCAGTTCCACTATTACTGCTTCTCTTCCAGATTCTCAGGGTGGAGTGGCGCGGGGGAAGGTGCGCACCTCCTCTCTAGACTGAGGAAGTTGCCTGATGGGCGAAGAGGGCTCCGAAGAGAGAGAAATTTGCAAGCAGTGGTTTGACAGAACCGAAGCAACCGGTTGCCTTGAATCAAGGGGCAGCTAGAGTGACAGAGCTTAACGCAGGTTTAAGGGATGGAGAAGCAGCTGCTGGACAGGAAATGGAGGGCAAGGGCGGAGCACATTTGGGGTGTTTATTAGGAGGCAACCAGGTCTTAAACAGAAGAAAAGTGATTGGAACGGCCACACTGAGTAGTCATGGGCAGGGGAAGAGTTCAGAGCAATGGCGTGCGAAATGGAAATGACCAAGTTCCTGGCTATCCCAGCACCCAGATCCTGCCCTGTGTGCAGAAACACAGCCCTGGGCTGCTTTGTGCAGGTGCTGAAGTTTCCTATTTGGTGCCAGGTTACAGTCATTCACTCCTGTTGGCTGGACCCAGTGTGTGTGTGAGTGTCTGTGTAAGAGTCTCCCAGCTCTGGTCATGAGAACTATTTTAAAATGCTGTTTCTTAAGTGCCCCACGCTTTTAGAGGTGAAAAAAATCTCTTTCTGAGATCAGAAAAATGAGTGAACAATTCAACAGAAAGAACTGGAAGTGGCCTTTGAGAGGCAGACATGGCGCCTAACCCTGAGCCAGTGAGGGTGGGGTGGTCAGCTCTCCTGCGGCCTCCATTTCCAGCAAATGTCCGTAAGACAAACGGCAAAGATTGACTGAGACATAAGGAAACTCACTTTTGGCTAATGATGTGGGAAATTGAAACAGGCCACCTGTGTCAGAGCAGGCTTTGGAGGGTGTGGTGTGAGCCCAGCATGACCTGGGCCTGAAGTTCCAAGAAGGGGCAGGGCAGTTGCTGCCTTGGCAGAAAAGGAGGCAAGGAGGCTGTCTGGGTGGCATGTGCCTCCCTGGGCTTGAGGTAAAGATGAGATGAGAAAAGCCACTCATGGGGCATCAATTTGTTCCACACATACCAGGCTGTAGGGACACAGCAGTGAGCAAAATGGACAGAGACGGCTGCCGTCACCTAGTGTTCACACCTGGGGTCGGGGAGGCAGGCCGCGGGTGGACAGACAGGCAGCAGTGACCCTGTGTTACCTGCAGGTGCTACACGGGAAAAGTGGAGCTAAACAGGGCTTAGGAAGAGCAGGGCCATGGTTGGGAGGCCATGGAGAAGACGTCTGGAAGGAGTCGATGGGCTGAGCCGAGCCCCTGGGAAGGAGGAACTCCATTCTGGGGCATTGGCTGGCGAGTGCGCAGGCCTAGAGGAAGCTGCTCGGTGTGTCCTGGGAGCTGCAAGCGGTCACTGTGGTCAGAGCCCTGGGAGAGGGGCAGAGAGAGGGAGGCATGAAGTCAGAGAGGAGTGGAGCCTGGAATCTGGGCTTTTCCTGGAAGTGAGACGAAGCCTCCGAGGTGAAAGTTGAATGGGATCACACTGCACGCAGGCTTAGGCTACAAGAAAATCTCCTAACGTGGGTGAAAACGCAGCACTCGGTAGATGTCAGATGTTGCTGTTATTCCACTTGTTAAAACAGGGTGGGCAGCAGGGAGCCTGAGCTGAGAAATGGGTTCCTATAACATGTGTCGCCTCTGTGCTCCTTCAGCTTCGCACATGTTGGTTCTGACAGGAATTGAGGGTGTCAGAGAGTAAACATGCTTGGGGACCAGCAGCCTCTTGGGCCTGAAACTAGATTAATGAGTGTCCTGATTTTATGACTAACTGCCTGGTGAGTGGAATAAGCATTGCTTTCACCTCTGCTACATGTTGGACGCTGAGGCAGACACTGGTAGTAAATACGGAAGTGAACCAGACTGATGGGGGTTCCTGCCCTTACAGTTATCTCTTGATTCAAATCGCCTCTTCTGGGCAGTATGTGTGACTGACATGAAATCATTATGCAGAGGATTATCCCAATCCAACAGTGATAAGTGCAGTAGAAGCTGGCTGTGGGGCTCTCTGGAAGGCACTGTGGAGGACCTCACCTGGTCATCTGAGAGGCCTCCCCAAGGAAGGGGTACTTGAGATATGAGAAGGGCGGACGATGTTCTGATGGTATAGAACCCTCAGGGAGGGGGAAAGCATTTGCAAAGGCCCTGTGGCAGGAAGGAGGAAGTGGACACCCATGCCTGGAGGTCAGAGCATAGGCAAAGGAGTGGGATGGACCTGAGGAGGAGGGCAGTGCTAGGCAGGATATCTTGGCATATTCTAAGTGCTTGTGGCAGTGTGAAAGGGTTTTCAACAAGGGGGTGCCCTGAAAGGACTTGTATTCAGTCACTCTGGCTGAATAGGAAGTGTGGCCTGGTCAGGGACAAGAGTGAACTTGGGACCTGTTGAGAAGCTGTTGTAACATGGAGTTGTTGAATTGCTACACAGTGAGAACTGGGTGGCAGTGAGGTCTCCTCAAATATCAGCCCCACCTAAGGGCCTTTTGAAAAACTCTCCCAAACAGCATCCTTTGCTTGGTGTTAACCCACTAGGTGCCCATTTCTGTCCAGTCCTATGTTCACCACCACTGTGAGCCCTTGATGTAAAGATCATGGGCACTGGGTTTGACCTGGCCTGGGATCCTAATTCCCCCCCCTTCCTGTCTGTGGCTTGGACAAGTCTCTCAATTCCTTATCTCCTAAAATGGACAAAATTACACTTGCCACCTGGGAGGTTTGAGAGGATTAGATTCAATAACGATGATTTCAGGTTTCGTCCCATGCTGTATAGGTAGGCAACCCAACAAATACTCATTTCATGCTGTTCTTCAAATGAATAGGATTCTAATGAGAACTAGTCCCTTGAATCGAGTTTCTGTTCCACAGGAGCACCACAGGGAGAGTGTAAAGGTGATGATGGTGTGAGATATGGGAAACCATGACCTTTACTTTGGGGCTTTGCAGCCCACTGTTGCCCTGAGAATTGAAAATATGGACGATTTCAATGGGTCTGAGTGAAAGGTGCTGACCAAATGTGAGATATAACAAAAAGAAGATTAGAGTAGTTTCTGGTTTTGTATTAACTCATTTTCAAGGTATTAACACATATTTAAAAAAAAAAAATCACAATCTCGACTGAGAACATGTTTTCCAAGTGTGGTGAGATCTGGTGAGTGGGCAAGGACGCCTGGCAAGATCGGCTCCTACAGACGGTAGCTTGAATGTCTGCATATGTATTTTTATCATTCATTCACTCCTCCGACAGTTAATAACATCTCTTATGTTGCTGACCTGACACTGGGTGTCATCTATTGGTGGCATGGACTTGGCCTCTGTGTCTATTTCTTCCAGGGGAGACTAAACTTTCTGACTTGCTTCTTCAGTTAGAAACCAAAGGACAAAACTCATTTTTTTCCCTCTCAGTTTCATGAGGTGTTTTAACTTGTTCCTTTGAAATGTCAAGATTTCGTTGGGGTCATCATCATCTCTTAAGTTACATTATCTTGAAAGTTTCTGCTCAAACAATTACCATTCTAATTTTAAAACACTTTAAAAAATGAACCTCAAATAATTCAGCTCATGAAGTTACAGAGGATAACAATGTGGTTCAGAGATGATTTAAAAAGCAGACAATAAAATGCATGTGTGTAGACATCAAAACTTGCAATAATGTACTCTCAGATCCGCTGCAACCCGTATACCAGGTTCATGACTGGTGTCTGGTATTGAACCTGAGATGAGAGGTGTGGGCAACATGTGTCCTGCTGTGCCCATTATCATGTGCTCCTGGGTCCAAATATTCCACCTGATATCCTTTTATCCCTGGAAAACATGCACTTGTCAGAAACATGACCCTACAGTAAATTTGCCAGGCAAATTGTGAGATATGAGTCATGGTTCTATTTGTTCTGCAATTGTGAAAATTGCAAAAATTTTTATTAAGATAGAAACTGAAACCTAAAGTGTCACCTCATGGGGAGCCCTGACACTCTCATAGCAGACTGCTCTCTTGACCTTCCCCCATGGCTGTAGTCACGCTATGCCTCTGCCAGGGAGTTACCCCATATTTAGCACTTGGTGCTCAAAAAATTGCCACCAGGAGGTCCCTTTGAACAGTCCTCAGAAGCACCTGCTGTAGCCTGGTCTCTGGCTCAGCTCGAGGTAGGGTGCTCTGCTGTCTCAGGCCCCTTTCCTCCTATTGTTCAGGCTCTGAGTCCAGCTCTCCCTCTACCGGGGTCTGTGTCTCACCCTGCAGCTGGGCTCTCCCTTATCACCACTCTCCTGTCCTAAGTTCCATTCTCTTCAGATCTCAGCTTTTTGAAAATAGATCCCCACTAATGCACTAATTTTTCACTTCTTCCAGAAAGGAGGTGCTACCTTCAAATGACCTTCGAAAGCTAAGTGGCAACTGAGCTGTTCATCATGGAGCCCTAAGCTTCCATAGGTGTGCCCTGAGGTCACCATGAAGAGCTAGAAAACTCTTTTCTACCTAGGTTTCAACCAGGGCTGGTCTGCTTTTATCTGCCTTTGGCCTTGGGGTCACACATTAGGCCAGTGAGAGGGAGGGGGGCTCTGGAAACAAACCACCTGGGTTGGAACCCCAGCTCTACGCCCTACCAGCTGTGGGATGTTGGGCAAGTTCACTTCTCTCACCTTAGGCTTGCCATCTGTAAACATGAATGACAACGGTGCTGTGTGTCTGTCTACCTTACAGGGCTGGCTGGGCTAGATGAGGTCGGACATCCGGCACAGAGTCAGCGCCATTTAGGAATGTGCTATTATGATCCATACGAGGGTACTCAGCAAGATTCCAATTGAAGAAGGGTTTCCACTGCTCAAAAAACAGGCAAAACAAACAAACGAAACCCAAACTCCCAATACCTTCACTTAAAACCCACTGGAGCGCTGCCATGGAGGGCAGGTCTGTTGGCGCCTCTCAAATCCTACCTAAGTGTGGGGCTGAGCTGGCCTCGGGTCTGCTCATTGACTAGATGAACCGGCTCATAACCAGCATTTACGTTTGTAGCTGCTGACTTAGGGGTGGGAGTTAAGTGGAGTGTCTGGGCATTTTATTCATTCTTTTACTTCACAAGTTTTGTTTTTTAAGGTTGTTATTAAACTAATAATATTAGGCTGTTCACATCATGAATGCCCAGCAAGAGGCCGTTGGCTCACAGGGTGATGGCGGCCATGTGAAGACAGGTTTCTCCATTTTTGAGGAGTGAGGTCATATAAAGGAGACTGTGGCGTCTGCTTCCTTGGGGAGCTTTAGAACCTAGCCACGTGGTCTTCATTTCAGCACTGGTGGGTCAGGGAGATGAACTTCACAGGACGCCTGTAGGTCCTCTCCACTTCCGGAACAACCATTTGAAAGTTTTGTTCTCTCAAATTCATTGTGAATTGTGTCCTGACTTTGTATTTTGAATCTGCAACTATTAATCAGAGAAATTGTGGGCGTGGGGGAAGAATGTGGCTTTGGAATGAAGTTCCCTTACTCACTGTTCCTGCCTGGGAGCCCTTGCCTGTCCCTAACCCCCATTGGCCTTGGGTTTTCTTACCTCACCTCCACCTCTGTGTCCCCAGGAGCCCTCCCATGCCACAGGCTGTGCTGACTGTCCCATCTCAGAACTTGGCCTTATGGTTCTAGGTAGAACCACTCATTGTCAACTGCTAGGCTTGTCTCCCTCTCACAGACTCCACAGTGCCCTATGCATACCCTGCCTGGCACTGATCACGCTGCATTGTCAGTCCCCGGGCACCCTGGTGAGCTCTTTGAAGGCTGGTCCTGTCTCTGGTTCATTTTCGATTTCCTGAGTCTGGCACAGAGCTGACCCTCAATAGGTACTTAAAAACAAATTGTGAAATGAATAAACCAGTCCACTTTTCATTTGTTGGTGACAACATATTATTGGGCAACATCTTGACCACTTGGGGAAAGAATCATAGTTAATTTCTGGTGGATCTTGAGGTTCTTGGACATGGAAATGATATTCTTTATTAAAAACTTTTATTATTATTATTATTGATTTGCTTGGACCCAAGGAACATATTGCATGACGTGACTCTCACTAGCAGAAGTAGCATGCTGCTGCGAGAGCTGCCAAGTCTCCTGTGATCACTGAGCACCTCCAGGAACAAGGGGAAGGACTGAGGCACCAGCCGTTGGACACTGACAGGCAGTGCCCTCGGGGAATGCAGGGCTGCGGCACCCCAAGGCTGTGGCACCCCAAGACTGCGGTACCCGGCCCCACACATCCCCCGGCACAGGATGCTCTGAGGAGGGCCCAGAATATGTATTGCATAAAATGTAGCAACTTTATGTTGAGGGCTAGAGTGAGGACAGACGCAGTCTCTTGTCTGAATTGAAGTTATGGGGCGGAAGTGGGGTGTTTCCACAGGGTTTTATTGCCTTGGATCTGAGAAATATTTGTTTTTCAGTTGATTAATACTCTGCCATTTACACTGACATGTGGCTTCATTTGTAGAGCTCCAAACACACAAGGGCTGCTGGGTAGAACGTGAAGCCAATTTTAGGAAGCATTGATCATAATCCCCCATGACATTTCCTTGTGGGTCAATCACAGGGCATCAGAATTTTAATCTTGACCATTGCTTGTGGAAACAGGATTGTCTTTACCTTTGTATCTCCACACTCAGAAGAACACTGCAGTGCTATGGCAGGAGCTAACATTTAGTAAGTGCTCTCTCTGTGCCAGGCCCTGAGCTGCTTTACATGGAGAATTTAATTTGTTCCTGGCAATCAGTTATATTTTAGAGATGAGAAAACGGAGGTTCAGTGGATCCAGGGGACCTGTCTGAGGTTATCTGAGTAGAAGGTGAAGGTGCAGGGATTTGAACCAATGTCTGGCCCCAAAACCTGGATGCTTCTTGCCACACCCCCGCTCTGCTAATGAACACAGGCATTTATTTCTGTATCCACTGTGGTTGAGTTCGCCAAACAGTTCAGAGCTTTAGAAAATATTTGGAAAAACCCTACTCAGATAGACCTTCAGCAAATATACCTTATTTTGCTTGAGAATTTCCCCATTTATTGCACCTTTGTCTATTCAGCCTGGAGAACCACCCTCAGGGAACAAAATCCTCCTCCACCTAGGACTCGTGTTTTCTTTGCTCTGACACAGCAGCTGAGTTGCCTTACACAGCTTCACTGACCAGGACAGTTGTCTCTGTTTCCACTGAAGATGTGATTTCTGGAGGTCCCTGTCCTCAGTACCCCTTCACCTGCTCCTCCCAGGGCAGGAGAGAGACTGTTTGGCATGGGGTGGTACTGGAGAGGTTGAATTCAGGCCCACCTTCTAGAACCTTCTAGGCAGTTCTTATGCCTTCAATGGGACATTTACAAAGAAAAGAATCCTTGTATGAAAACTCACAGTGAAGTTGCAAAGGATGCTGGCCTTGCTGACCCCCTGCACCCCACCATAGGGTGCAGGGCCTTCGCTACATCTGTCACTCTCACGTTAACTCTGAAGAACTGAATAGAGAAATCACAGGAGCTGGAAATTCCAATGAACCTTTTGTTCTTAGCTGTGCTAAAATCAGACCAGTCTCATTCTCAGAAGATGGTGAGAGATTGTGGATCTTGGGTGCCGTCAACTCTCATCTCTGGAGGAAGATTTCAGAATGTCAGTGTCAAAGTGAGAAGGAAAACCAAACAATGAGGCAGGTGAATGGGAAATGCATTTTTGTTTCCTTACAAACATCCTTTATCAAGAGGGGTGCTGTTAGGGTCTCAGGCAACCGTGACAATCTATGGAAGTTTGCTCTGAGAAGGGAGAAGTAGGGCAGAGAAGGGGAAAACCCATCTGGGACATTGAGCTGTTCAAAAATGGTTGATCTTGCCAGAATCTAACTTTTGACAGCTGTTAAATAAGGCACCTGAGAAAATAACTTCAATTTTGTAATTTGGAAATGGAAGAAAAAATTCTTTAGGATTAAATGCCTAGAAAAGGCATAAGGGGCTTCCCTGAAGCTGTCAGCTGTGACTCACAGTGTCACTTCCCTGTACATGGAAAGGAGACATGTAAGGTGCTTACAGGGTGCTGTAAGGATGAAAAAGACATTTCCTCCCCTCCGGAGTTTGTGCACTGGCAATGACAAGCTGAAGGGAAAGCCTGTTAGGAGACCGCCTCTGTGCAATATCGCCCCCTACTGGACTCTTGCGTGGAGAACAGCTGCCTTAGGGTCTGCAGAGCTTTTTCTCTACATTCAAACACATTTTGGAGTTGGCCAAGGTGATCCCCCCCCACTACTCTCTTGACTAAGACGAAAAATCCTTTAAACGCACACACACCCAAGAAAGATGAGACATATCCATGGGAGATGCATGAACTGATGACAGGAGCAGTGGGGAATTTTAAGACTTCAAAAGCCTCTGTTGTTTCCCTAGTGGGGAATTGAGTGCCAGAGAGGGGGAGCTACTTGCCAAAGGCACACAGCTGGTAAGAGGCAATGCTGGTTGAAGAACATCCTTCCCCTGACCTCCTGGGACAGAGTAACTCATAGATATTCAGGGTGGCTGAATCTTGAGAGCAGTTTCTAGTCATAGAAATCATGGGGCCAGTCTAGGGAGGATCCTTCCCTGGCCAGGGTGGAACTGTAGTGGTTCCAACTGACCCCAGGGAATGGAGTCAGGTTGTCTGGTCCCAGGTCCTTGGCAACCCATAGAGCATAAGTCTAGGCAAAGCCTGGGTGATGTGAGAAGCACCTACATGTCCGTCAATCATAGGGCTGGGACTGTTCCCTATTAGAGTCACCACATCTAAAGCAGTCTGCCCAGCAGAACTTTCTGCGATGATGGAGATGATCTGTATCTGCTCAGTCCAGCCCACAACCGCCACTAGCTGCATGAGACTACTTAGCACTTGAAATGTGGCTAGCTGGAGAAACTGAATTTTAAATTTTATGCAACTTGAATTCATTTAAATTTACATAGTCACGTGTCTAGTGGTGACCTACCGGACAGCACAGTTCTAGAAGGAACTGTTCACACATATGTATCACTTGGCCAATGAGATAGTAGTGTCCTGATTTAGGGCCACTTAAGTGGCAGGGCTGCCTGGAGGGCCCAGGTTGCAGGATGTGGCAGACAGTGCTGGGTCAGGAGGCAAGACCCCAGGAGTTGGGATCTCGCTTCTAAACCAGAGTAACCATGTGGTTTGGGAAAGACCTAACTCCTGGGATCCTGTGTCCTTACCTGTAAAATGGGGAGGTTGTGGGTTCTCTTCCTTTTTATCATTAAGGAGCTCTTTCATTACTTTTTTCCTATGTACTTCATTTTAGACAAACCCCCCCAAATGCTACAAGTGGCATTTATTAAAAAATATTTAAACTACAAACTGTTAGTCAGAACTTTTATCAGCAGAGCGATCACATTGAGTTGATATAAATTTCACCAAAAGCAAAGAAATCTGAAGCACAATTAGCCAGCCTGGTCTCTTGAGGGGCAAATTTAGATGCTTTATGGATGACTTTTTAAAAATGTCGAGAATACCTTCAGGAAGCCCATCTTCGCCTGGCAGGATGTTTAGGGGGCTCAGGGACCCAGGTTAGAGTCTGGGAGAGATGATCTCCAAGTCCTGTCTAGTTCCCAGAGTTCTTCTATGGGAGGTTCTGGTGGGCGTGGGTGAGTGGGTGCAGCACTCTTGGGGTCTGGGTCTCGTGGGGTGGGTGGCCAGGCTGGGGGATTTTGCCCGCTTCACTGTTGCTTTGCGTGCGGCTTGGGGGCTGCTGGGAGAGCCGTCCAGTCCAGAGAGGGCATGCAGACACGGAGCCACCAGTCACAGGCCGGGCTGTCCTCCCTGCCCTCTGGGCACCACCTCAGCCAGCAGGAGACAGAGCCTAAGGCAAAGGGCCATTTGCTTCCCAGCACTGGACTCTCCAAGGCTCCTGGAAGTGTCCCAGAGAGGGTGGTGGGAGGAAACCCAGAGCAATGAGGCAGAACTTGAGAAAAATTTACACAGGAAGCTGTAAGGAAGCCCCTTCTCCCCTCTGAGGGGCTGTGGGAGTGGAATGGTTTCTTTGAAGGCCACGCTTTCGGGTTGAATTCACAAGCGTGCAGTACCTCTGGGTGCCCTGGGGATCCCTCTGATTCTGACAGCAGTTCTCTGCGAGGGAGGTGGTAGTCTACCCCACCCACAAGAAAGTGAGGAGCGGGGAGGCCAGGAACCAGCCCCAGCTTCTCTGGGTTGTAGATGGCAGCTCTGGGAGTCACACCCAAGACAGCTATGTCCTGGGCCAGCAGTATGACCAGGGCCTGTGATCTACTGTTTGCCATGAAAGAATGGGATCTGCAAAAATTGCTGTTGCCTGGTTTCATCTTGGCAAGGGACTCCCTCTTCAGCTCAGCACCAAGCACATCTCTACTTGGCTCCCACGTGACCTGTCCTTCACCTACGGCAGCCAGCTTCTGTGTATGGGTTTCCTCTCTGCACCATCTTATACTGTCTAGTTTCATCCCCCAAGAATCCTGGCAGGGAATTGGAGCCAGCTTCCTCCCACTGTACAGACGCATAATCCAGGGAAAACCGTGATTTTGACATTGATTTTGTGACTGGATTGGCTTCATAGAAGAGAACATTCCTGGCTAGTGCATTTGCCATTTTGACCTTGGAGGTCAAAGTATCTATCCTACAATATCTATACCCTTCTGACCCCAATCTCAGGTTTTTTTTTTTTTTTTTTTTTTTTTTTTTTTTTTTTTTTGGTAGTATTTGTGGAGATTTCAAATGTTTTAGAGGGTTCCAAAACCCTCTGGGGAAAACAGAATTTTCTCGGTGTTCATGTGGGTCTGTGAGGGGTGTCTGGATTAGTCCATTCTTTGAGAGTCTTCACAGAGGTATATTCTCTCAAGGTCAAGTGCAAGCTTCTATATTGCTGCATTAGTCAAACTAACTAATAAGCATGAAGGTAGTTTTGAAAAGCAGAGCACCCCTTTATAAAAGTCCATCCTATCTTTTCAGGCTAGGGCTTGTTTGGAGCATGGTTCACAGGGCTGCTGGATGTAGGTACTTGTTTATTTTTAAGTAAACATTAACTGAGCATCTACTATTTGCCAAACATTGTCTTACAGACTTGCACAGTCATTATCCCTTTGAATGAGGCTCATGTTTAATTCGGGTTTTGTTTGGGGAGAGGACTGGAGCATCTGGAATTGGATTAAAATAATCATAGCCCTCTCTTTCCCCTTCTTAACTCTTCAGAATTTATTTCCCAGGAGATGGTGTTCAGTTGTTTGATTTTACGATTTATGATGATGGAGGATTTTTTTCCCTTACATTAAATGCTTGCCAAGGAGGTGTGTTCCACGGAGGGTATACATCAGGCTGGAATGAGAGTCTGCGGTGAGGGCAGCTTAACAGGGGGAGGGACTGCTACATTAATAAACTGAGATCATAGAGTACCCGGGGGTGGAGAACCCAGGGCCTTTGTTGGAAAGATATTAATAGGGATAATGCTTACATTCTTAGCTGAAGAAACTATTTGATCTCCTGAGCAGAGCTCTGATGTCTCTTATGATATGTATTAAATGTAAAACCCCCCTCCACTCAAAAAGTCATTTGTCAAATCAAGGGGTTGGAAGTTTCTACAAAGTCCAGAGTCTCAGGAAGAAAGACAGGCATGGCTGGGCCATTGCAGCTGTACGGAGAGGAGCTGGCTGGGAAGCCTGCAGGATGGGACTGTCACAGCAGGAGCATGTCGGCATGTGGTCTCTGGGCCCAACTTCACGGTCTTGGTGGGCAGACATGGGGGATGGGAGAAATAATCAACCTGTCTGTAAAAGTGACTATTATGTGCCAGGCACAGAGAGAAGCACTTTTAAATCCATTTTCTCATCTAATTTGGACAATGATCTAATCACCAGGGTCCTGACTCTTATTTAAGGGTGAAATAGGGTCAGAGCAGAAGTGGGGCGGAAAGGGGAAGGAATGGGTGGAACACAGTCTCAAGCTGCCCCTAGGGTCCACTCTGACCTGTGTTCCGAAAGAGGAAATGTGTGACGATTCTCTGTCACCTGTGTGCAGCAGGGAGAGTGTTTCTAGAAGACATTTCAGTCAGAACCATCTCCTCGCATTGGGCTAAACCTCCGAGCAACCAACTACAAGTGAATCAGATTTTCAAGATGAACTGTGAACTTCAGGACCCCCCCTGTTAGCATGCCCCTAAAATTCCCTGTGAGAGAGGAAAAGTGCCCTGGTACCAGCAGATGGTCATTTCTCAGGTTGATGGAAAACAGGAGGGTGTGTTGGATGGGAAAGGAGGACACCTGAGCTTTGGCAGAGCTGGGTCTCCCCTCTCCTCCTCAGGACCCTCATCGGCCAGGACAGGGCCTCCACCTTGCGCCTGTGACATCTGCATCATCCTGTGAGGTGAGGCCTGGGTGGTGACTGCCAGCCACAGGTCAGTCCTGGAGGGAGCAGAGGAGTTGAGGATTTGCAGGACGCTGGCTGGAGGACTGTTGCGTGGGGGTGCTCATGGCCGGCAGAGAGGGAGGAAGATGGGGAGGAGAGCTTGCCCAGCTGCCCACACCCACAACCAGCCAGGCAGCTGAGCTGCTCAAAGGGAGTCTTAGGAGAGCCTGACAAGAGTGACAAGAAAGCAAAAATCAGTTGGAACTCGAAAATAAGTTTCTTCTAGGGAGAAGTAAAAGGTGAGCAGTGATCCATGGCTAGGGTCTCTCCAGAGTTTCTTGGATTTTACATGAAGAGCTTTTTATGAAATATCTGATTTCCTCTTCAAAATCACCCTATGATGAAGACACAATTTTACTCACATTTTGCAGATGAACAGACTCTATCCAAAAAATTTCTAGAATGAAGCAGGAAGTGCAATCAGGTACATGCTCGCTGGGATTGTAAGAGAAACGTGTGGATGACCCACTATCACACAGCAACACAACGTGAAAACCGAATTATTCTAGCACCTTTTCATCAAACGAATGCTGGGCTTTAAGAAGACCCTCACTGTCGCCTCCTGCCCCAGTGTTCATGGAGGGACCTGGAGCTCCAGGAGGACCTGGGTCCTCACCTCCATGAAGCAGGTGTGTAGGAGGAAATTCGTCCTCCCTGGAAGTCGTAGGTGACTTCTCTAATGGTCGGACCACAGCTGGAGACAGGTGTATCCTAAGTGGTGGCAGATGATCATCCTGGGGAAACAATTTTAATTTTTGGAAGTTGAGTCTGGTCTGATTTATAAAGCAAATGTTTAAATTGACCTTGTTAAAAATGTTAAAAATGACAAGGCTGATTTTCTTGTATGGTCTGTAAATCAACCCAAGTCCTAGAAGAGGATTCCAAAAATATTTTGGCAGCAGCCTTGGAATAAGCATATATGGCTTCCCGGGATGAGGGCTCTGGGGATAGTGTTCATTGGTAAGAATGAGGTCCACTGTTTCGGTCAGTGGTCAGTTGGGTTTTCCCAATTAAAACAGAAGATGCTGAGTTGATGAAATAGCTCATATTGGAGAGTGCTTGCCTAGCATACGCGAGGGCTGCGGTTCGAATCCCCAGACCCTCAGACGAGGTGGGGGGTGTAGGGAAAGCAGAAGGTGCTGAAGTCTGGGCGGGCCAAGGGGATGTGCAGCTTAGCTTCTGTGGGTGGAAGTAATCTTGGGTTCATCTCTCCCACCTCTCGTGGGACATCTGCTCCTCCAACAGCTTCATTCTCTAATGTGCTGAGCACAGTCCTTGGATCACCTCAACCCTTTCCTTTTAAAACACACCTGCAATAAGCCTTCCCGCAGTCCACACTGCTCACCATGCCTTCCCCTCCTCTGTGGTCCCTTCCCCTCTTCCCTGTTCCCTTGGCATCTACCTTCGCTTCCCTGGTCACTTCCACCCTGGCAGCCATTTAGAAAGCAGGTCACATCACATCCCTCTTCTGCTCAGAGCCCTCCAGTGGTTTTGGTGGTCAGCAGACTGATGGCTGTCCCCAAAGCTGTCCCTGGCCTGCTGCTCAGAGCCCATGAGAGTTAACTCACACGGTCAGCTGCACCCTGCAGATGTGATGAAGGTACGTGTTGGTGGGTTGGTTTGGTTTTTGTCTGCCATCGTCCATTAGAAAGAAAGCTCTGGTGGTAACACACACCTGTAATCACAGCTGCTCAGGAGGCTGAGGCAAGAAGATTGCAAGTTCGAGGTCAACCTTGGAAACTTAGCAAGACTCTGTCTCAAAATAAAATAATAAAAAATAAGTTCTGGGGTGTTGCTCAGTGGTAGAGTGCTTGTCCAGCACGTGCAAGGCCTGGGGTCCATCCCCAGCACTGCAGGAAAGAAAGTATGAGGAAAGAAAAAAGAAAGAAGGATGGGTTTCACCTAATTTTTCCTCTAGTATATCATCAGTACATGCAATATGGCACATAGCAGCTGCCTAATAAATACTTATTGAATGAAGGAAGGAAAAGTGGGTAATAATGGTAATTGTCACTTGCCATAAACAAACCCCTTGGTATAAGATGCTGACCATTGCTAGCTTTCTCCAGACATAAAATGACCCTCCATAAATTCCTCTAAAGGTGATTCTGTAGCAGCAGGGCTTACTCCAGTGGTTAACTGTCGACAGGCTGAGGCCTCGTTTCTCTGGTGCCTTGTGCTCTGCCCTGGGAGCACTCTGCCTTTCTGGGGAGATGGGCGAGCACAGGCGGTACTGACTGTTGGCCAGCGTCACAGTGGGTAGACAAGCAGAAGGGAAGGTCCAGGTGGGAGGTGAGAAATGAGCAGGGAGTTGGCGAAGGACAGGAGAGAGAAACAACTCATGCTACCTGGAAGATTCTTAAGCTCTTGGACGGAGAATGTTTTGAATCCAACTGGAGGATGTTCACAGCAGGTCTATTGAAGGAAGTAGTTGTAGAGCACGGATTTTGAATTGACTTCTTTATACGACTTATATTTAGTTAAGTTGAAGACCCACATACCCTCGGACCCAGCATCCCACTCTACTATATAATGGAACTGTGCTCCCCTGAAATTCATATTAGAGCTTTCCTTCACCCCTATGTCCACCCTAGGGGGATGGTATTTGGAGATGAGGCTTTTGGGAAATAACGGATTTAGGGGAGTCATGAGTGCGGGACCCTCATGATGAGGTTAGTTATAAGAAGAGACGTTTTCTGTTCCTCTCTCCCTGCCATATGAGGACACACAGAGAAAGTGGCTGTCTAGGAAAAGGGCCCTTTCCAGGAACCAGAAACCTTGATCTTGGACTTCTAGGTTCTAGAACTGTGAGAAAATAAAGTTCTGTTGCTTAGGCCACTGAATCTGTGAAAAGACGCACTTCTCATATCCATACACTTGAGAAATTCAAAGGTGCACTAAGAGATAAGAATCTTTATAGTGCCATTGTTATAGCAAAGGTAGGAACAAACAATGCCCACCAATGGTAGAAGAAATAAATAAATGATGAGATATTTATATAGTGGAATACAGTACATCAGCAAAAAAGGAATGTATTCCTCCCAGTCTAGCCACACAGATGCATCTCCCCATTTGCAGAAGAATAAGTGCAGTATAAACCTTTTTACATAAGGTACAGAATTATGCATAACTTCCTCACATGTCATTACACATATCGAGGCATATACCTACATAGTAAAATTACTGAGAAAAAAGTCAGGTGAAAAATATTCCACAAAATTTAGGAGCGGGAAGGAGAGAAGGGAAGGAGAACAGGGAGGACACACAGGGACATTCAGAGTCATTCACAAGGGCTCTGTGTTTGGCTGAGTGGGGACGCGGGATTTGTTTTGTTATTCTTTGTACCTTCTATATAGCGTTATGTGTATTATTCTGCGTGTATACGAAGCATTTCATCATTAGAAAAACAATTTAAACAATGAAAGAAAACATAGTGAACACAGGTACTGGAGGCGGCCGGCCTGGGCGCTGCTCCTGGCTCCGCTGTTTTATTAACTAGGGACCTGTGCAAGGCGCTTCCCTCTGTGACCACTGGCACCCCCAAAAGGGGGTGAGAAGGGAAGTCTGGGGATCCAGTGAGAAGAGCCTGCCTGTGGCAGGTGTGTGTCGATGGTGACCGTGGGTGAGGGAGGCCGGTGGGCTACTAAAAGGGTTTTATTCTAATGATGACCATAGGTATTGCCAACACTTTCCAGTAGCCAATCTGCACATGCAGCTCTGCAGTGTGCAAATCCTCTCTTTGCTCGGAGGCCACAAACTCTTGGAGGCACCTGAGAGCAGACCAGTTTGTGAAGAGTGAATGGACCACCAGGAGAGAGCGAGGGTACCACCGTCACATGAGAGTTAAACACAGCATCCTCCACATCAAGTGGACAACAGCTGAGCATCGCTCTAGCGGTTCTGAACAGCTCAGCGAACAGGACCTGTCTGAGGGACAGAGTGGGAGCCTGGCACCCCAGCTGGGGCTCACGTATTCTTGCTGGTATAAATGTTTGCAAAAGTTGGCCAAACATCAGGTACTAGAAAGGACTGTGTAGGATGCTGTTTTCTGACTGCAATGCATTTAGGTTAGAAATAACTAAAAGATAACACATGCGTAGGAATTTAAACAAATCTCTAAATAACTTTGTAATCAAAGCAGAGAGACACTGAAAGTTAAAGTAGTTAGCACTCTTTGCTAAGCTTCCGCCGGCCCTGGAGACCATGACTTGGTTGGTGACATCTGATCTGGGTTCTTACTTTTGGGGATCATCTCCACCTAGGTTTCAAGTGGCTGCCTGTTGTCTTTAGTCAATGTATGATATACTGGCTGCTTTTATCCTCCTCACCCTGGTCCCCACCACATATCACTCATATAAAAATCTCCCAGGTGACTGTCAGGGGTTAAAGAGGACATGTTTGTGGAAGACTGGGGTTTGGGTATGCAGATGAGCAAGTCATAGTCCTTGCCCATAAACAGCTCCTAGTTGGAAGCGGCTAGGATTATAGATCCTACACACATGCAGAGAACTACAGTAACAAACATATTCATATGTGACCCCGGGACCATGTGAGGCAGGCCTTTGCAGAACTCTCCAGGAAGAGCGTTGAATTCCAGGTGGCTCTCAAAGGGAGTAGGTGAACTTTAGGAGGAGAGCGGAGGAAGGCTGGTGGGATGGCCTGGGACAAGATAGGTGTGAAAGGGCCTGGCTAGTTCTGAGGACACCAGGGAGTCTGGCATGCAGCCTGAGGGGCTCAGGGCGAGGGGAGACAGGCTCGGGTCACACTTCAGCTAAATGATTCCAGGGGCACTTTCTTCCCCACAGTGCTGGTTGGTGCAATGACAGGAGCCTGGGCCAGTGCAGTGATGGAAGGTTCGTCTGCTATCAGTCCTGGCAACGAGACTGTGATAGGGCTGCCCTTTTGGGTGCCAGAGGGGGCGAGGCGGGTGGAGTTCTGGGGGGCTGAGGCTTGTACTCAGGGAAGTCCCTTTGTCATCTTCAGGTCTAGGATCAGGACTCTTGCTGAAGCAGTCTCTCCAGTCCTGAGCAGTTATCTACCACACCAACACTGCTTGAGTGGATGGAGGGGTTTGTAATAAAGAAGCTAATGAGAAGAGTGGCCTTTCTGCGTTAAAGATGGCGCTAGTCTCTTTCCACCTGCCAGGCTGGGCTGAGGTTTTTGTGGCCCGTAAGCTATCTATAGTCTCACTTAGCCTCCTTCTTATCTACATACAGGTATCGTTAAAACAGCAAACTCAGGTGGGGAATGGAGGGAGGGTGCGTCCATGGCTCAAGGCTGTGACCTCCCTGGGCCACCCAGAGTTCCCACTCTTGTGAGCACAATGTCTTGTACACAACCTGGGCTCCTCTCCAGACTAGCATGGGGCTCCTCTTCCTCATTCCTGCGTGCTTTTCTGGAGGCACAGATGTGCATAGGACACATGTACTCAGAGTCAACGTAGCCCAAGAAGAGGGAAGCTCATGTTTCCCCAGGGCCTAATTTTGTCAGAGGTACAGGCTGCCAACTGAATCTGGTGGCAGCATCTCGGATGGCTGAGTGCGGCCCAGGTTCTGGCAGGAGCAGAATGCATTGGAAGGTCCAGGTGGTGATGCCTAAGGAGCCCAACTTCTCGTGCAGCTGTCTTAGGGCTGGTGTTAGCCTACCTTGCAAAAATGGGCTGGCAGTCCATCAAATTAGCAGATGTGGCAGAGATGGATGCTCTAGGCAGGGGAAGGAAGGGCTGAGTCTGGCTCAGTCTCTACAGTTTCCATCACATCCTAACCAAGAGCAGGTGCCCT
Organism: Sciurus carolinensis; assembly: GCF_902686445.1. Classification (NCBI taxonomy): domain Eukaryota; kingdom Metazoa; phylum Chordata; class Mammalia; order Rodentia; family Sciuridae; genus Sciurus; species Sciurus carolinensis. Next base: position 110,426,131 of record NC_062219.1, on the reverse strand, counting down.
CAGCAGTGCAGCCAGTGGAAGCGGTGGTAATTGGCTCTTGGTTTCCCAGAAGTTTAGAACCTGGTGTGGTGGAAGCAGAAGTAACCTAGGATCCTTTGCATGCTTGGTTCAGTGGGAGGCAGATGGAGGTTAGAAGATGGATCTCCAAACTTGTAGCATGTATCTGGAAGCAAAAGATGTCAATATTCATTTGTATCCCACACCTACCTCCTAAATATCTGGGAGAGTGTTTCAGCTTAACTAATGGCTTGAAAAATTCCATGAAGACTTTTGGAACATTCTGGAATACTGATGGTCATTTGAACTCCAGCATTGAGCCTCTTCTGTGAAGAGGCTGACAGAAAACATCAGCCTGTAAAACCTGCTATGGCCACCCACCCCCACATCCTCACTCCCTCTAAACACTTCTTCCTGTTTCAGTGTGGACGGGGACCAGGGCCAGGAGCTGGCAAATGTGTGAGGGAGACGAAACCCCGTGACAACACTCATCTCTCCATCCCACTCAGGCTCAGAGGTGCAGGGTTCTCTTCTACTCCTCCTTGTCTTCCCTCAATTGGCACTTAGAATCTCACAGCCAGAGGGACCCTGAAGAGTCCTTTATGTGCCCTTGGAGCTGCTGAAAAGCGTGGCAATTTTATGTTCACTCAAACCCTGACTCCTGCCTCGGATAAAACTGGGCCTATTTTTATTTACATCACTATGGACTTTGTATCTTGCAATGTATATTATTAAAACCATTAAACATCAATTTCTAGGGCTGGGGTTGTGGTTCAGTGGTAGAGCACTTGCCTAGCATGTGTGAGGCACTGGGTTTGAGTCTCAGGACCACATACAAATAAACAAATAAAGATTTATCAATAATTAATAAAAACACTTAAAAATCAATTTCTAAATATAAAATTAAGTTGTGGATGTTTTTATTAAAGTTTATAGGCATGAAGTGAGGCATTTGTGCCAAGGCAGTGGAGAATCACGTAGCTCAGAATACAAGCCAGGCTGAGGACTTGCTTTGCCAAGTAATCCTCTCATCAGCTCTGTTGAGATGGATATTGACAGTCCATTTAACAGATAAGGAGAGCAAGGCTGAGATGGTTAAGCAACTTGCTCTAGTGCTACAGCTTGGAAGGCAGAGACAGGATTAGAACCCCAGCTAATTTACCTTCAAGTCCCATGTGTTTGTAAGATTCCAGGTGACCTGGGAAGTTGTCACAACCATAAGGCACATCTGGGTTTGTCTCACCATTGCCAGGCTAGTCCGGTGTTCCCAGGGCCCTTTTCAGATGTCACAATGGTTTAGGTTTTCTCAGCAGGGCATTCCCCTTTCCACTCAGGTGGGCCTGTCAAAAATCCTGTGCATCTTTGTGACCAAGCTCAGGTGGCCCCTCCATCATGGAAGCCTCTTCAGACCTGCTCTGTCCTTGCGCAAATGCTGGCTCTGTTCCATTCGGGCCCCAAGTCCTCACTGCTTCCTCTGGTTGGCCACTGAGGCTGTGTCAAAGGTCCCCTGTGACTGTTTGTGTCTTGGTTTGGGCCATGCGACTTCCACCTTGGAGGTCTTTTCTAGGTACCAGGGTAGGACTGGGGGAGAGGGTAGGCATGTGGAGAGAAGAGAAGCAACATTCCAGAGTGGGGAAAGATTTACCCAAGAAGTATTGTCACTCAAGGGCCATCAGAGTCTTCATCCCTGAGACGAAAGGAAGAAGGAGAAAATTCCAGGTTCAGAAAGAGCCATGAGAGGAGGAGTATTGGATGGGGGTTGAGATGACAGTAAAAGCTGAGACAGAGGTGAACTCCTGGAGGAGTCAGGCTCATCCTGCTGGTGGTTGCGGGAGGAGGCTGGCTGTATTCATGAGAGGAAAACTTACTGGCCAATTGCATGGTGGCGACACTTTCTTCCTAGTGACAACCAGTGGGGCTGGAACTCAGAACCCCACAAAGAACTGGTCTATCTGTGTTAGTCAGATTTTGTTGCTGTGACAAAATATCTGAGAAAATCAACCAGTAAGAGGAAAGAGTTATTTCGGTTCTTGGTTTCAGAGGTTTCAGTCCATAGTCACTTGGCCCCATCGTTGCAGAGTTGTGGTGAGGCAGCACATCATGGCGGGAAGCCTGTGGCAGAGCAGAATGGCTCACCTCAGGGCTGCAGGGAAGGAGAGAGAGAGAGAGAGAGAGAGAAAGAGAGAGAAAGGAAGAATAGGACCAGTGATGAGATACAGTCTCCAAAGGCACACTCCCAACGACTCACTCCCTTCAAGCTGGTCTCATCTCCTACAGTGTCCACCCTTTCTGTCATAGTCCTTTCCGTCGTGGATGAATCCACCGATGAGGTTAGAGTCCTCATGATTCATCACTTCCCCGAACTCCCATCTTTGAATATTCCTGCACTGGGGACCAAGCCTTCAGCACACAAGCCTTTGAGGGACATTGCAGAGCCAAACCATAACACTATCCTTCTAGAAGCCCAGGGAGTCATGTCCCAGGTCAGTCAGAGACTCACAAGTAGCCTGGTAAGCAGGTTTTCTGTGCCGTGGCTCTTCCTCAGGTGCTACACCCACTCTCTGAGGAAGGAAGAACCAAGACTTGACTTGGGTCTTCCCTCCTGGTCTTTCCTAAATGGAGCTCGATTCAGAGATTCTTAGCTCCAGGCCCTACTGAACGTGCGGGTGCTTTGAAACATGGTTTCCCCATAAAGGATGTAGCTTCCGTGAAATAGGGGCAGGATCATGTCTTTTAAGGACTGGGAGAGTGGGGGGCTTTGTCCCTGCAGGCAAAACTGTGCCTGTCACAGTCAGGGGCTCAGTTCCTATAGGCCACTGCAATGGATCATGTGTCATTGTCATTTTTGGTCACCAGTTTGTCCACTTGACCCAGGAGTTCCAAACTCATATTGAAATATCCTGGAACCTCAGAAAAACTTCTAAATTTCTAAGCATCACTAAGTACTTTCCTAAGGAGAGAGATCATAAACAGGACACTTGGAAACATGAGCTGGTAGGAGGTGGTGTAAAAGCAAAGATAAAAGTGAACTAAAATGTAGAAAGGAAGGACAAACCACCAAGAAGCAAACATCACCCAGAATAGCTAAAGCAATCCTTAGCAGGAAGAATGTAACAGGGGGTATTGCAATACCAGAACTTCAACTACACTACAAAGCAATAGTAACAAAAACAGCATGGTATTGGCACCAAAATAGACAGGTAGATCAATGGTACAGAATAGAGGACACAGACACAAACCCAAATAAATACAATTTTCTCATACTAGACAAAGGTGCCAAAAATATGCAATGGAGAAAAGATAGCCTCTTCAACAAATGGTGCTGGGAAAACTGGAAATCCATATGCAACAGAATGAAACTAAACCCCTATCTCTTGCCCTGCAAAAAAATCAACTCACAATGAATCAAGGACCTTGAAATCATTCCAGAGACCCTGCACCTTATAGAAGAAAAAGTAGGTCCAAATCTTCAACTTGTTGGCTTAGGATCAGACTTCCTTAACAGGACTCCCATAGCACAAGAAATAAAAGCAAGAATCAATAACTGGGATAGATTCAAACTAAATAGCTTTCTCTCAGCAAAGGAAACTATCAGCAATGCAAAGAGAGAACCTACAGAGTGGGAGAATATCTTTGCCACTCATACTTCAGATAGAGCACTAATTTCCAGAATATATAAAGAACTCAAAAAACTCTACACCAAGAATACAAATAACCCAATCAACAAATGGACTAAGGATATGAACAGACGCTTCACAGAAGATCTACAAGCAATCAACAAACATATGAAAAAATGTTCACCATCTTTAGTAATAAGAGAAATGCAAATCAAAACTACCCTAAGATTCCATCTCACCCCAATTAGAATGGCGATTATCAAGAATACAAGCAACAATAGGTGTTGGCGAGGATGTGGGGGAAAAGGTACACTCATACATTGCTGGTGGGGCTGCAAATTAGTGCAGCCACTCTGGAAAGCAGTGTGGCGATTCCTTAGAAAACTTGGAATGGACCCACCATTTGACCCAGCTATCCCACTTCTCGGCCTATACCCAAAGGACTTAAAATCAGCATACTACAGAGATACAGCCACATCAATGTTCATAGCTGCTCAATTCACCATAGCCAGATTGTGGAACCAACCTAGATGTCCTTCAACTGATGAACGGATAAAGAAACTGTGGTATATATATATATATATACACACACAATGGAATATTACTCAGCTATAAAGAATAATAAAATTATGGCATTTGCAGGCAAATGGATGAAATTGGAGAAAATCATGCTAAGTGAGATAAGCCAATCTCAAAAATCCAAAGGATGAATGATCTCACTGATAAGCGGATGATGACACATAATGGGGGGTGGGAGGGGGGCAAGAATGGAGGAGGGAGGGACTGTATAGAGGGAAAAGAGAGGTGGGAGGGGTGGGGGGAAGGAAAAAATAACAGAATGAATCAAACATCATTACCCTATGTAAATGTATGATTATGAAATGGTATGCTGTTACTCCATGTACAAACAGAAACAAGATGTATCCCATTTGTTTACAATAAAAATAAATTGAAAAAAAAAAAGAAGCAAACATCGAGGCTTCTGTTTGTATGTTCAGCTGTTTATATCACATGCCACCTTTCCCAGTAGACACTTAATATGGCTCCACCAACCTATCGATGAAGTGGCTATGTTTGTGGGGTATGATAGAAAAGGTGTGTACTGAACAGGGACAGAGAGCTGTGACCTTAGGCCAGTTATTTAACCTCCCTGAGCTTTGACTTTTCCAACCAAGCATTGTTGTAAAGATTAAACATAATGTACACAAAGTGCCCTTCACCAGAGTGGCTTCTTGGCACATAATGGGCCTTACGTGATAGGAATCTATTATTGTTAGTGGTCCAGAAGGAAGAGAGCAAAGCATCTGCATCAGATCCTCATCATTGATATCACCAGCTTTGTCACTGCAGCCATTAATATTTATTGAGTGCTCGCCACAGGCTGGGTACTAGTCTGAGTTCTTGTCATGCATAAACTCATTTAATCCTCACCATCCCATGACTAGGAACACAGGGAAAGAGAAGAATAGCAAGGCTAAGTCACCTGTCCAAGATCACACGTCTGGAGCAGGGTGTCAGTTCCACAAGGGCGTGCTCCTGCCACTGTGGAGCCGGCCAGCCTACCCGAGCACAGGGTCATCAGTGCAAGCCCCAAGATGTAACCAGAGCCTCCCTGTGCCTAGTGAGTGACAGAATGAGTGCAGAAAGCAATATTCAAACAGGAAGCATTACACTGATGGCTTGGATGAAATATATGCTCAGAAAGCACCCTGTGCTTCAGATTTTCCATACCCTCCTCAAAACTGGCCCCTTCTTCTCCCCAGCCCTGGGGAACAGAGGAACCCCACTGACTTTCACTTCAGTCTTGTCATCAGCCATCCTGTGTCTTCAGGGGTGCCCATCATCTTGCCCCAGCAACCACAGATGAGATGCAGCAAACTTGCCACCCATTGGCTCTTACACTATTGGAAATAAACACGCAGAGGAAATCTCTGGTTAAAATGCATGCAATGTTCCTTAAATACACAAGCGCTTTCTAAGACAGTCATTTCGCTTTGCAGTGGGGTGTGCATGGCTCCAAACTAAACAACAGTGTTAGTGAATTGAGCCAATTCATCCGCTTCGTCCCAATGTACATGCGTACACGAGCGTGGTCGTGGGAGTCTGTGTACAGCCCGGGAGTGTTTACACAGTGCCGGTGCAGCCTGGACGTCCAGAGCTGGGTCCCCTCTTCCCCCTTTGCCTGGTGCTCAGCAGATTCTACCCTTTCTTGTTCAGAGATGGAAATTCTCTGCCCAAGGTGAACTCACAGCCACGGGTTCTGGCTCCCAACTGAGGAAACAGTGTGCTTTTTGTGACCTCCTGCTTCTTCCGGAGGTTTAGACTAGGACGAAAAGTATGGACACTAGACACTCTAGAACAGAAGGAAGATTGAGCCAAAGGGGACAGACTCCATTGCCCCTTTGAACCAAGCAGAGTGCTGTCGTTTAGGAAAGGTGCCAGCTTCAAGTGGGGGAGATTTGGAAATAAAACTTCTAAAGCATGAATAAAATATTGCACAGAACCATTCAGACTTCATCAGTCTCTGACCTTAATACATCCCCTTTTACAGATGATAGAGCTAAGGCACAGAGAGGTTAAGCTATCTCCTAAAGTTGCACAGGCTACAGTGCCAGATCTGGGAGTCACACCCAGGCAGTCTGGCTTCAGTATGCAACCAGGTTCCCTGCCGGTTGCTTCACAGATGGCACAGGTGGGATTCAACGCTGGGGCTCTTCTAGAGAAGCGGCTGTGTAATAAGTGTGAAGTTGGCCAAGTTTCTTCCTTTCCAATTCTCAATTTCCTCCTCTGTCAAATGAGGATAATATCCACGTTACATACCCCATGGGGTTGTAATGAGGGAAAAATGATAGAGAAAATTCATGAGAAGGAGGGACAATGATCGGAAAGGGCAGTTAGGAATTATATGTTTATAGTGCTTTTTGATTTACAATGTGTTTTACTCTTGCTACTTAATCTTCATGCCAACTTTTTGAGCCAAGTCTTATCAATCCCAACTGGAATATGAGGAAACTGATACTCAGAGAGAAGTGACTTTCCTAATGTCCAGGACTTAAGCCAAGGTCTTCTGCTTTCAAGTCTAAGACTCTTCCACAGGATTCTTTTATGTTGAGAGCTTATGGTCTTTGGGGGTTTTGGATAATTTTGTGTCCTTTATTTTGTGTTTTTATTTAATTTTATTTTTAAATATCCCTGGCCATGTAACCCAGGGACTTGAACATGGAAAGAATTTAGTTTGATCTGGACTGCATAAATCCTGAGTAGAGGGAGAGGAGGCTGGAGGAACAAGAAATTTGGGGAAATGCAAATTGTGACTGAGTTTTCTGATGAATCTAGAATCATCAGAACAAAGGCAATAAAAATATACTTAAAGGTTCCACTTCACTCTCTCCCTCAGGAAGAGAAGCGTCATGCACACGGGTGAATCTTCGCTGGTTACCTGGGGCCTTTAACGTCTCCTGTCCATGGAGTGATGGAACTTTGAGAGATAGAGTGGATCTCAGGAATCACCCTTTGTCACCGTGACCCTCAGTCAGTGGCTGAAAACCCAAGCCAACCATTCCCCTCTACCACTTTCCACAGTCGAAATTAGGTGAGCAAGATTCAGGCAGCAAACCATTTATAAGAAATGTAATCTTGAGCAAGGTCTTGAAGCATTCCACATCTCAGTTTCCTGATTTTCAAAAGCACACTTTGATTTTTTTAAAACTTAACCTTGCTTCCAAAATACACAGCCTATAGAGCTTCATAGTTCTTTTTATATCAACACACACATGGTTATTTAGTCGGTTTCCTATCAATATAGATTTCTTCCTAACTTTGACTATTGCAAATATTCTTTTTTTTTTTTTTTTTTGGTGCTGGGGATCAAACCCACGACCTTGTGCTTGCAAGGCAAGCACTCTACCGACTGAGCTATCTCCCAGCCCTGCAAACATTCTTTTAATAAATATTCTTGAGTAGGAAGAGTCTACTTCATAAGTTGTTGTGACAAATTCACATAAAGTATATAGATGTGTGCCTGACACATTAGTGCTCTATAAATGCGCTCTGTATCTTAATTTTGATGAACTAAATAATTGAGATTATTGAAATAGAAAAAAATTAGAATAATTAGAAGAGGAAATAAGTGTGAAAACATGCAACCTGTAAGGGAGAAGTATCAGTTACAATTCCGCAGGACTATGAGCAACTGCATATACGCGGTGGGAGTTTATTTCCACCTTGTGATCAAGAAATTTGCAGGTAGTCAAACCATGGTCACCAAGGCACTCCATGGCATCCGGGTCTTAATCCTCTGCTACGTGTTACACAGTCACCGCCCACAGCTGCTGGAGCTCCAGCCACTGTATCTGCATTAGAGCCAGCGGGAAGGACCCAGGCTGGGAAAAGGGCACAACCTTGCTTTCAAACCACTTCCCAGAAGTTGCAGGCACTGCTTTCATCCAAACAGGAGAACTGAGTCACGTGGTCACTCTAGACTGCAAAGAAAAGTTAGCAAATGCAATTCTTTTTGTTTTTTTTTAATACTTTTTAGTTGCAGATGGATACAATACCTTTACTTTATTTATTTGTATGTGGTGCTGAGAATGGAACCCAGTGCCTCACACATGCTAGGTGAGTGCTCTACCACTGAGCCACAACCCTAGACCCAATTTTTTTTTTAAAAATATTTTTTGTACTTGTAAATGAAAAGAATGACTTTATTTTTATGTGGTACTGAGGATCAAACAAGTTCCTTACACATGCTAGGCAAGTGCTCTGCCACTGAGCCACAGTCCCAGCTCAGGAGATGCAATTCTTAGCCTGTATCCAGGTGCCCCACAAAACCACATGGATCTTACATGGAGAGAATAGGCGTAGGGGACAGTCAGTACTTGCTGCTGCAGGGGTTTGTGGAGTTTGGAGGAAGGTGATCCTGCACCTTTGCTTTGCTCAGGGAGGTCTTTGGGTTCAGGCTGAGTTTGGATTGGAACCTCAGGGTTTTTCTTTCTTTTTATTTTATTTTATTTGTTCCAATTAGTTTTACATGATAGTAGAATGCATTTATTAGAATTACTTCCTTCTTGCCTTGCCAGCTGAGCCGTAGTCTAGCAGACTTTGCAGTGAGATCAAGTCCCACTAGTACAGAGGGGGTGGATACTTTTGTCACTCAGTCCTTGGGTGGACTCAGCAATAGTCTGAAGCATGACTGTAAAGAGCTGAGTATCACATGTGGCTTGTGGAATCAGCTCATGAAGGTTAGGCTGTGAAAAGATTGGCTTGATTCAATACTGAGCCCAGGTCAGGACTTGGACATTTTAACTGTATCTACTTGTAGAGAAAAACAATACTAAACCTCTCCAAACATCCATCCTGATAGGATCTCATGAAGGCTCTTCTGTCCACGAAATGTGGACTTTCGTTCATTTAAAACGTCCGGCAAACCACATTCTCATCGATTGGGGCCTATCTGTATTCATTAGAGATCCTCCTCTTATTCAGGATCCAATCTGATTTCTCCTTCTCTTTCCAATGAGTGATCTCTATCTAAAGCAGTTCCACCTGCTGCAGGAATTTTGTCAGGATTCATGCTAATTAATTTTTGGAAATCAAAGCAACCTTGGAAGCAGTTATTCTTCCTCCATGGAGGATTATCTCTGTATTTCCCCCTCTCTGTCTCCTTTCCCTCTCTTCTTCTATTTGGAAATGTATGCAACATGGGGTTGGGGAGCTGGTCAACCTTTTCCTCAGGCGAGACCTCACAGGGGACAGGATGTGATCTGGACTGAAAGCTGGCCTTGGTCTGAAAGGGTGGAACTGAGAAGACCAGCTGTGGCCACGCCCACTTGTGAGGGGCCTTTCATTTCCAGAGGAGCTGAGCACATGCCTGTGAGGGCGTCTCCTGTCTGCAGCCAAAGTCTGGAATAGGTGGGGTTGATTTCCACACTCTCCAGTTCCACTCCATAAATCTCTTTCCTCCTGTGGCCCCAAGTTCAGGGGTCTGGCTACTTCGTGTGTTGCTCATCCTTGTCCACCTAAAGTGCTTAGTAGCCTTTTATTCTCCTAAACTCTACTTATCCACTCCTTTATTAACTCCTCCAAAAACCCCTTAGCACTTTCATGGGGCCTGAGTTAGCAACAGATGAATGCATCTTTACTAAACATGTTGATTGACCAAAATGTTACAAATAATGTGATTCTGGGTAGTAAGACAAATGTTAGGAATTTAAAAATAACCATTGACGTCTGTATCAAGAGGGTGGTGATTAGATCACCCCAAGATCCTACTGATCAGAAGTCGTGAAGGTGGATTAGACCCCAGATTCTCTGCTGATCACCCTCCCTGGCCTCAAGGGGAATTTCAGAAAGTCAATAGGGCAAAATTCGATGGCTGATGAGTTTTCAGGGTGGGCCCTACTCCTGCCTCCTGACTGGCACTGCTCCCCCCAGGCCAGGCCTGGGCTCAGGGATGGGGCCCCTGGTATAAGTTACATATGGGCAGTTTGCATTCACACTTCAACTTGAATTTAGCTGGGAGGAAAGTTGAACAGGAGAACTCTGGAGGTGGATCAGGTATGAGTTTTTGTAGAAGAAATTGGAATGAGGCTGGGGCAGCCCTTCCACCTCTTTCTTCTCCTTGACTCAACATGAAAGTACGTCAAATAATGTGGTTTCAGCTCCGTTTGGCTTCTTTCAACCTGAAAGTCAAAGCTTCTCTCCAAACGAGGGAAACCTGTATGAACCGAAACTGAAATAAGTCAACTCAAAGCCCTGTGAACTGAAACCGTTGAGTTTCACACAGCTCCAGTTCATTTTTCTCTTCTCCCTTCCACCTCCACACCCCATATCATATTCATTCAGGGAACAAGGCAGATTTAGATATTTTTCCAATGGCCAGGCTCACAAAACCATCAACACACCAAACTTGTATTCTATAGTCATAAGACTGCCTGGGAACCGCAAGGAATCATGGGAGGCTTATTGATCCCTGGGTTTGGCATATTGGGCTGATCGAAAGGATTATTCCATTAGGGGGAGGGATAGAAAATGTCAGCTTTCCTTCCTACCTTTTCTCAAGACTCTCTTCCCTCCCTTGAAAAGACTAGAACATCAGATTTATCCGAAGACAGACCAGCAGAGGTCCTAACCTCATGTGATTCAAGGACAAGTATGGTTCATCTGACACTGGAGACGCCAGCGAGTGACTGTGGAATGTGACTCAGAAGTCTCCAATGGTGGAGGCTTCCAAAACGTTCTGCCAGTGGCCCCGAATGACCACTACTGGGGGTCAAAAATGTCTCATCGATTCCTGAAAGAGAATGGAGAGTAGAAGGCCTCATGACCACATGGTCAACACTGTCCTTTGGACCACACAGGCCGAACAGAATCATTTTCAAATGGGTAGAAATTCCTCGTGGATGGATTTCTCAACCAATTTGTACCTTATTCAAGTCCTCTGTCAACTCAGGGGCCTGAGGGGAGAAAGGGAACCAAACGGAATGAAAATGAATAGTTGATCATGTCTGTTCTGCAAATGTGTGTCCCTGCCACATGTTATTTCATTTACCCAATAAATGTCACCAATGACTGTTCTGAAACAGACACAAGCCCAGGGTCAACTGCTTAGAAGTGACTGTGCTGTGACTCAAATGCTGATCTCTCTGATAACTGAAGTCCACACTCATAATTTAATGCTTTCTTTCTGTTTTGGGGGTGGGTACGGGGGATTGAACTTGGGCCACTTGACCACTGAGCCTCATTCCCAGCTCTATTTTGTATTTTATTTAGAGAGGGTCTCACTGAATTAGTCGCTTAGCACCTCACTTCTGCTGAGGCTGGCTTTGAACTCAAGATCCTCCTGCCTCAGCCTCCCGAACCACTGGGATTATAGGTGTGTGCCACCATGCTCAGCTTAATGCTGTCTTTCTAAGGAGGGAATTTTCAGGATTTCCTGGAACAATCTGCCCTTTCATGGAAGAGCAAGCTGAGGCCAGAAAGATAAGCAACTCACCTGAAAGTGAGTTGGTGTCAGAGCCAGAGATGACCACATTTCCTGATTTCCAGTCCATGATTCTTTCAACTACATCACATTCATATAGCAAGAAGAATCAAAGGCTCAATTAAAAATATCAGAGTATGCCTATAGGGTGGAGAGGAAAGTAATTTATACTTTAGATTATTATCAGGGGGAAATTATACATGAGGCTTCTTGCCACACATTTTCGTTATTTTAACAGACTATTTCTTGCTGCCATAAAAATTAACCTAGCAGAGTAAATGCTGGAATACATGATGAAAAAGACTCTATAGGTATGAATTAAAAATACTGTGTTCCAGAAGGTTCCAACAAGCAGCTGGAGAAGGAAACCACTGCTAAAGCTCAGTCAGGGTCCTTTATGAACTTCTTTGCCTGTAAATTTGTCTTAAACTAGATAAAATGTTTTTAAACGAACTCAATCATACTTTAGGCTGTGAATTGAGCTGGACATTGTCAGGGACCATCTGCACCATTTGGGCAGACTGGCTGGACTGCAGCCTGAAGGTGTTTCCCCTGGGCTGTGACTGAGGATGTACTTCCTGCAGGCACAATTCGCGGTGCTTTAGCGGGAGAAGAGAAATCCTGCTTAATCGCCCTCTGACCCGGGGATAATACGACTTACTGTGTGCATGTATCCCTTCACATTCCCACATTAAATTTACACATAAAACAGATACCTGCACTCCACTTAATGAAATGATGGCTGGTTTCTCTTTATTCCTTTCTCAGAGTCAATGACTTCAAAGAAATGTGACATTATTTCTGGGGAGGAGATTTCTTGCCTTTTCCACAGCCCTGGTGAAAATCTCTCTTGGAACAATGCGTCTTCTGTGAGGTGCTCTCCACAGAAACTTGTGGAAATAAATCTCCCCTCTCACCACTGGAGCTGAAGTCAAACCGAGCAGAGCACCGAGGATTTGGAAGGATTGACACTCAGAGGAAGAGGGAAGAGTGTCCTGAATGTAGACCAGGTGGGGCAAGGACCTGGAAGAGGATTCTCTTCGGGCATCTGCTCTGGGGGGTCTGCAAGTGGGTGCGTAAGGCAGAGAGAATATGCGGCCGCCCCGTCAATGTATCTTGGGCTTCCACCTCTCATGCCCCTTTAGTGGAGAGTCATGATGGCCTGCAGGGGACCTGGGGCTCCAATTGTCTTAACCACTCTGCTTTAACTGTGAGAGAAAACAGGCCAGCTGGAGCCAGCCAATGGCGTGTGCTCCAGAGGGGTGACTTGATCCCAGGTTGGCCCAACAGGCGGTGGGGTCTCAGTCCGAACTATGTGGCCGCTCACATCCATTCTGTCATATGAAGTCACTTGTTCTCAACAGCTAGGACTAGAAATAGGGTGAAAGAACCAGCTGGGTGGAGAGACGTCCTTTGAGAATCAAGGCAAGATTAGAGATAATTCATTTATTTAATTAGTTTTAAAGTCACCTTCCCAACAGAGCCCGTCCTTATCACTTTATTAAAGGACACATGCTCCCCACGTGGCCCTGGTTCCCCCAGCAGACTTTCCTTTCTGCCATAGCACCTTTCTCCTTCGCGGACGGTAATTCGCTTGTCTATTTACTGTTACTTTCCCCTGTTCATACGCAGGACCTGCGGTCGGTCTGGATCTTTGTTTTGTTCACAGAGGTCTGCCAAGCCTCTAAAAGAGATGGTGCATAGTAGGTGCTCAGTCAATGTTTGTGGATTCAGGATGAATGAAAGCACTCTCTACGCGGGGTGCTTTCCCTCGAATCCTGGCGCATCTCCTTCAGGCAGGTTCTATTATTGTCTCCACTTCACACATGAAGAAACCGAGACTTAATGAATTTAATTGATTGCCAGGAGCTGTCTGGGCTGCTTGATGGGTTAGTCCCCCAAAGGTCACTGGCAAAGGCGCAAAGGCAGGCGGGCAGGCAGGCGGTTGCCTCCTCACAGCTGCCCCCCTTCCTGCCCCCTCTGTGGTCAAGGTCTGGGCTTCCAGAAATTTCTTTGAAGGAGAAGCCCTGCACTCTGTGGTTCTTGAGGCACTTTCTGGCCTTGCTGTGGGTTCCTGCAACCTGACGTTCCAAACAGAGGCATTTGCTAATTTCCTGAAGAAAGCTCCAGGAAGTCTTGTCCTCGGTAAAAGCTGTTTACAGTAGGTGAGAAAAAGGGAAGTCTTCAGACCACCACACACTTGGGGTTTCATTGCCAGCCTTGTGTGGAGCTGACAAATAAACCTATCTGAGCTGGCTTTCCCTGGCTCCCCTCTGGCCCCGCCCTGGCCTCTCCTCTTTTCCAGATTCCTGTGAATGTTTTGGTTAACTTTATCCCCTCCTGTGTTATTGTTGTTGTACCACATATTAATGTGGGGCTTCTGCAGCCGAGAGGAGTATGGTTGAGTTACAGTAACAAGCTACGAGCTGAAGGAAAGTGCTGCGGTTTTGGCTGGTCCGTTCCCAGATATGCACCCTCACATCTGGACAAGAGATCATGTGACCGCTCAAAAAGCCAGCAGCAGATCCTGGATACCATAAAAAATGGGTTCTGTGAAATTAAAAAGGCTTTAAATACTGGTTCAGCTGGTTTGGGATCTTTATTTCTCTCCTTCTCTCTCTTCTCTCTCTCTCTCTCTCTCTTCATTGTTCTGGAATGTGTTTTAAGATTTTGATTGCCGAATACTTAATTTAATATTGTGAACCTATCGCAGTGTAAATTTGCTTGTATGTTTATCTGAAGTCTAGCCAGACCTTCTCCATTTTCCTAACTTAAGACAGAGCTTTGTCAATTCTGGGATCAGGACTTGGTGTCCTGATAATAAACACTCCAGAATAAAAAGAGAATCTCTCCCCATCCCACCCCCGCACTCCTGCCAACTACTTGCCAACCCCTCCCTCTGGTCCCCTTAAGAGAATCTTCAAAGCCTCTGGCCAGAGTATGCTTTCTTTTTACAATCTTTAAGGTATATTCCACAGGGAAAAGCCTTGAAAGATTATTGGTGAATAGAAATGTCATGGTCTTCATTGGATAGAACCCAGAACAGATTGAAAACAAAACGTTTCTTGAGATGATGGCTGTTAAACACCAAAGTATTGTCAAGACTCTCTTCCTGCAACTCAGAAAAAAAAAATCTATTTTCTTTTTCTTACGCAAATAAAACATTCTTGTGTTGCCCACTGGATATATCTTTCTCCCTGATTTACCAAGATTGCAGAAACCAGGATTAAACAAGTCTCCCATTCCAAAACCAAAAATCTGTTTTCTCCAACTATCAAAGAGAGACTGACTTTGGGAACAAGCATGTGATAAAAAGATGATAGGAAAATAGAGCCTAGTTTCTTTTTAAAGAATAAACAGTTGATTAGGCAGAGTATTTTCTCCGGGCACTGGTATTATCTGTCAGTGATGGTTCATTTTTTAATTTTGGAAAAGGCAACAGAAACAAATACCACCAACTTTGGGTTTTCTAATATGTGTGAAACTATCTTTTTTTAAGGACCATATATATACATACATATATGTATATATATGTATGTATATATTTATTATATATATGTATATATATGTATATATATATTTATATATATTTATTTATTTGTTCTAATTAGTTGTATATGACAGTAGAATGCATTGGCATATCATACATAAATGGGGCATAACTTCTTATTCATCTGGTTGTACATGACAGAGTTACACAGGTCATGTAATCATATATGCACATAGGGTAATAATGTCTGATTCATTTCTATTATTATTCCTACTCCCATGCCCCCTCTCCTTCCTTCACTCCCCTCTGTCTAGTTCAAAGTACTTATATTCTCCTTCCCCCTTATTGTGAATTGGCATCTGCATATCAGAGAAAATATTCAGTCTTTGGTTCTTTGGGATTGGCTTATTTCGCTTAGCATAATATTCTCTAGTTCCATCCATTTATTTACCTGCAAATGCTATAATGTCACTCTTTAAGGCTGTGTAATATTCCATTGTGTGTAAATACCACAGTTTCTTTATCCATCCATCTGTTGAAGGGCACCTAGGTTGGTTCCATAGTTTAGCTATTGTGAATTGAGCTGCTGTAAACATGGCAGTGGTTGCGTCACTGTAGCACGCTGGAAATCATCTTATTTTAACACAGTAATCAGTTCAGTGTTTCTCTTTCCCCTGTTAGACTGCAAGCATCCTATGAGTGTGGACCTTGTCTTGCTCACTGCTATGCCTTTGTCTCTAGAGCAGGTCTCACACGACACCATTGGGCATCTTCTTTTGCCCCTCCAAATCCACCCCTGCCCCTGCCCACCCTGTGCTGCTCCCTGAGCTGGCTTGTGTGAACTGTGTCCACGGGCTTCCCTGCCCTCTGCTTCCCTTTGGGCACAGTCAACAAAGGCACTGCAGCAAATCAGCCTCCGAGTCCACCAGGTCCCTCCACTGAAGCCACAGCTCCTGCCAGACCATTTCTAGTCCCAGGGGTACTGCACAGTCCTTTGTAATAATTTATTCATTAAACTCACAAAATGACTCCACTTGAGGTGATCTATTTCCCTCATTATCTATATCCTGCTGGGATCCTGACTGAAGCAAGTAAGAGTTATTGAATAAGCAAACAAGGCTTTTGCTGCAGCAATCAGTTTACTGCATCCAGAAAGGTTCTCTGTTGAATCGCCTCCCTATTCATCCATTCATTAATTCAATTATTTATTCATCATTCAATTAAAACTTAATAAACATCCACCATGTTCCACAGATCTAGGGATGGCGATTTTATTTCATCTCAAATGCCACCTGATAGATTCATAGAG
Organism: Sciurus carolinensis; assembly: GCF_902686445.1. NCBI lineage: Eukaryota > Metazoa > Chordata > Mammalia > Rodentia > Sciuridae > Sciurus > Sciurus carolinensis. The sequence continues at coordinate 110,409,737 of NC_062219.1, read as the reverse complement.
CATGAGATTCCGGAGACTTCTGAAGCAGTCTGGAGTCAGGGAGAAAAATGGGCCATGATCAAAGAGTAATGTCTGCCGTGGATAGAGGCGTGGAAAGGCATGTGACCACTAAGTACATAATCAATATTTGCCAGCCCTGTATTACCTGCCTCTGTGAGCAAAAAGCAAAACACAACAAAACCAACTTATAAAAAGATTTCATTTTGCTGCTTTATATTAAAACTCCATGCTTGCTCAGGAACTTCTGATATTCAACAACTACCTCCCTCACCATACCCAAATGGTTATTTGGTTGTGCAAAGGAGTCATTGACCCAACTGTGCATGTTACCATGATTTGCACTTTAGATTGTATTTGTTGGGTTAAAAACCGCTCCAAAAACGTTTTCAATCTACTTTACTGGTATGTAAATCATGGACTGCAAAGACTAGACAGTTCTCAAACTTAGTTGAGATAATGGTTTGCTATCAAGCCAGGGGTCATAGATATCCTTTCTATAAACTTTTTTCTCCAAACTGCTCCTTCTGAATTTTCTTAATAAGAAAATAAACACATATTAGGAAAGTTACTGTCTGTATCCTTTTTATTCGTCCTTACTCACTTTTGGTTCTGAATCCAGCTCAACTCATAAGACACGGGATCTGACATGCAGATTTCCATAAATTTGAGCTGGACATGCACTCCCCTGGGATCAGGTTTCCTGATAACCCTGGCTTGGCACCTGCCAAACCCTCTTTCTTGAACATTGTTTCTTTTCTATTACCTCACTCAGCACCCTGGGCAAGTCTCTGACCCTCCAGTGGTCTAAGAAATGGGGTTAGTTGATAAGAGATGATATAGATGTTTTTGATTTATGATAGGACTATATCCTGATAAGAAATAAGTTGAAAGTGTTGTAAGCTAAAGATCATTTAATGCACCTAATGTTCGAAGCATCTAGCTGAGCAATGCTGTTCTGTGGAGTACAGCCTGCTTCCCATCGCGATGGCAGGGCTGAGTGGGAGCTGTAGCTCCCGGAGGCTGCACAGCATCTAAGGAGAGCATCACATCATACATCCCCAGCTTGGGGATTCAGAATTCAAACTACAGTTTCTATTGAATGTGTGTCATTATTGCACCACCATAAAGTTGAAAGACTATAAATTGGGGACCATCTGTATTTATTGAGCACATGAGACTATGTATGGATTGTATTTTTCTCAAAAGATATGTGTACTAAATGCTTTACACCAAACAAACAGTAAATATTTTCAGCGTGGATGGTCATAAGATCTCTGTGGCAGCTACCCAGCTTCCTCATTGTAGTGTGAAAACAGTGTACTCATGAAGGACGAATGCATTTCTGTGTTCCACTTCTGCTTCATTAACAAAGACATGGAGTGGGTTCAATCTGACCATCCCCGCTTTATTTGGATTGTCCCCTTTAATTTGTGTAAAAATCTCACGGGGGAAGGTACTAGTTAACTAGATCAAGGCACTTTCCTGAGGTCACCCAGATAGGAAGTACTAGAGCCAGGATTCAAACCCAGTCTTACGGCCCCATTTGTTTCTTCAGTGCTGTGGATGGAACCGTGGGTCTTCAGTGCTGTGGATGGAACCGTGGGTCTCACATGCTAGGCAAGCACTCTGTCACTGAGCTGCATCCCTAGTCCTTTTTATTTTTTATTTTGAGAGGGTATTGTGGATTTGCTCAAGCTAGCCTTGAACTTGTGATCCTCCTGCCTCAGCCTCCCCAGTAGCTGGGATTATAGGCATGCACCACCACACCCCACTTTTTAAACTGTTCTTCTGAGTTCCTAAAAGCAGCAAACATTGATCTACTTGTCCCTGTGCAGGGACCTCCTGGGACTCCCGGCATCCTGACTGAGTCCTTCCAATGCTGTCCTTTCCCTACTTCCCTCTCTGAAGAAGGTCACCTTTCTCAGGCACTCATTTCCTCTTAACTCACTGTCTGTCCTCAGCACTGAGTCTGGCATCAACCCCAGCGAGTCCTAAATCCTCTTATATTCTAATTATTAAGCCCTCTGCCAGACTGAGGTTTCTCTCAGTCTACATACAATTGGAATGAAGTCACCAGATGAAACCCAAGAGCTCACATCTGAACAATGCTTGTTCAATAAATATGTTGACTCTCCTGTGGTTTTGAGTTTGAACCTTAGTTCCACTGCTAATTTGCCACGTGACCTTAGGCATATCAAAATCTCTTGGTTTCTTATCTATCAATGGTGATTTAAAAAACACAAACCCGTTAGTTTGTTCTGAGAACTTGCCAGTAAAAGCATCTGCAGCCATGGTGAGAGGAGGGGGTGCCAAGCCAGATCCTTTTCCTTTTTTTTTTTTTTTTTTTTTTTAACACTGCTCTTTTGAGAGTAATGAATTGCTAGAAGTGGCTGCAGTTTGGTTATCCTGTGATTCTCCTCGCCTTGTTTTGAGGATTGGCTGTAAAAGCATTCCACTTGCCAGTTAGTGGTGTCAACTTGTCTCTGGTGGTGCCTTTGTCCCAAGTGGGTGAGTAGGAAGTCATAGAGACGTGGCTTCATCTCATGCTCTGGGAACGGAACCCAGCACAGAGTGAGAAGTAGCTTCAAGGCTTCGTCCTTGACCTCTACGTGGGGTTATGCTCCAGCAGGCAGGGGAACCATGGGTCCTCCCACTCATTGGGCTCATGTTTATTGAGTGCCAGCTCCAAGCCGGACACTCTGCTGGGCCTGGGCAATGGGCTGGTAGACCACTCAGACGAGGTCTTATGTGTTTTAGTTACACTCAGACACTCATCACCCAGGCTGTGGTCCCAAGTGTGCTAAGTGCCACAAAGCAGGCAGGTGCCACCAGAGCCAGTGGCAAAGGAGGACCTGAACCTGGGTGAGTTCAGTGAGTTCCTCTGAGCCTGATGTGTGCCAAGGACCTGAGGACAGAAAGAACTGGGTATTCTGAGGAGATGAGCCCGGAGTGCTGGGGACTTTGGGGGTCTGAGTTGAGGGCAGAGAGATGAGCAGGTGTGCCCTGTACATGAGGGGAGGGAGCACTAATTTGATCCCAAATAGAAAGTCACACAAAGAGATAAATAGGGAGTAATTCCATCAAGAATGTGCTCAGAACACCGGGGCTCAAAAGGACAATGATCTTCAGACTTTGAAGTAAAGCGTTGGTCCTGCCTGACTTTTCTCTTCCCTTTTTCTTTATATTCTCTAACAGATGTGTCTTCCCCGGGTCCCTGAAACCCCTGCTCCTCTGCCATGCTCTGACTCCCTCCTGCTCCCCACAGAAAGGTTCTCTCTGCTCCTTGGCACCGGTCTAAGTCCTGCCCTCTTTCAGAACCATCTCACTTACCTCTTCCATAAAGTCTTCTTGGGTGGCCCTCAGCCAATTACAAAATGTGGTCAGCACTAGAGGCAAAGAAGGGGAAATTAGAGTTTTCTCAGTCTCATTTCAATCGTTTCCAAGTTTCCTTCTGAAGGTTCCCAACTCTCGGCTTTCTCTGTGTATTTTTCTCACCAAGACATTGCCTCTAGGCTCTTACCTCCTTCCTTTGCTCATCCAAATCCTCCCTTCCTTCAAGATGAACCTCAACCTCTCTCCTCACAGGAGTCCTCCTTGCCCTACCCAGGGGAAGAAATTTTAATCCATCCCTTCTCTTAAGTACCATCCACTTATCAAATTATTAGTGAATAAGATCAAATGAAACAAAACCAATCAACTGACCTTTGTCTGCCTTTGAGCCTTGCATCCCAACTGGACAAAGTGTTTTAAGGGCAGGGACCATGCTCTGTAATTCCTACTGTCTTCCTCTTCACTGACCACAGCTTCCTGTCGATGTTCAATAAATACATGTTTCACGATTTCTCTTGGTCTGAGGTCAAATGCTCATTTGTATTCCTGGCTTAGTGGGAGATGAGAGGCTTCCAGCCTTGTCCTTGAAGTCTCTCCCCTGCTTGTTGTCAGAGCAATCTTCTGAAAACTTACTCCTGTGGCATTTCCTTGTTGAGAGTTCCTCATGGAGAGCTCCTCACAGCCCACTTAAAATCTGAGCTCCTTAGCACAGCCTCTCTCCACATCTCCAGCTGCCTTTTAGTTTTCTACTGCTGTGTAACAAATCACCATGAACTTAGTGACTTAACACAACTCACATTCATTATCTCACAGTCTCTGTGGGTCAGGAGTCTGGGAACAAACTGATCTTGGTTCTCTACTTCTGGACCTCAACAAGTTGCAGTTAAATTATCAACCTGGACTGTGGTCTGATGATGGGGGAAGAACCCACTTCTGTGTTCATTTGGATTTAGCAGAATCTATTGCTTTGTGTGGCAGATCTGAGGTCACTCTTGGTTCCTGGAGGCCTCTGCTGTGCCCTGACCATGGACTTGCACTTACTTCCTGGAGGCTTGCTTTCTCAGCCAGCAAGGAGAAGAGAGACTCCAGGGCAGGTATTCTGAGGTCTTATGCACTGGAATGAAATCATGGGGGCAACGTGCTCTTCATGCTGGTTAGAAGTAAGCTCTAGGTCCTTCTCAGTACCAAAGAGAGAGGGGTACACAAAGGAAGAACACCAGAAGGCAGGGATGGAGGGTCTGTCTGCCATAGGTGGATCTTCTTCCATGGCTTCTGAAGTGGACTACAGCAATACCAGATGTTTCTAGCTCTGTAATCATACTATGTCCTTTAACATCTCTATGGATTTAAAATGCCTCTGTTTCTATGTAAAATATTCTCTCCTACTTTTATCTCATGCAGTAATTTTTCCTCAGTGTCCCCTGCCTTACAACCATTGTAACCATTTCTTTCTCCTTGAGGCCTGTTCTCTGGACCCACGTCCATGGGCATGATATTGGACAGAGACATTGGTGACACATCCCTCTGCTTTATTAGACTGTAATTCCTGATATTGGGCATTTTGTGTTCTTCCTCTGTATCTCCTGTGCTCACTACCAACAATCTATCAATAAGCATAGAGAATGGGTTGGGTGAAAGACGGCTTATTTCATGGGAAATTGTCATTAATCTAAAATAAAGATCTGTAACCTTTTTGCTTTTATGTTCTCTAAATAAATTGAAAAGTTCTTTACCCACTCAGATATTTTTAGTCAGTTTTTAATAGGTTATGATGCTATAACAAGCATATCCCAAATCTTAGTGACTTGTGAAAAAACACAAAGTCTTCTTTTTGTTTACCCAATGCTTTGACAGCAGATTGTTTGTCTGAGCCACATGTACTTATTTTCCAGGATTCAGGCTGAAGGAGCACATGTTGTTTGGGTTATGCCAGTTATGGGAGAAAGAAAAGAGCTCTGCTGGAATCAGGTAGTGACTTTTCAAGTTTTTGTACAAGTATGCCTCATTTTCCATGGGCCAGTGCAGGTCATACAACCATGCCTGACCCAATTATGGTCACTTGTAAGGATGGTAGTGAATAATTGGAAACAAAAATATGATTTTTTATAATTCAGTTATAAATTTGGTAGTTGCAAATGCTGTAATGTCTGGCATATTGTGCGTGAGCTTTAAATATATTTTGTCTCATAATCTTAGCACTTACTTATTGAGTTTGTGAAAATTTCCAGTTGTATAAAACCCCCTTGGTAAAGGTGGATAACAATTGTCAAACAAATCAGTCAGATATGGTTTCTATTTTGTTAGCAAAGTATCTGACAAATTTCATTCAAAAGCATCTGCATGACAGTCATCCATTTCTCATTCACAGATAGTTAGACACACAAATGAAAGGCACAGAGTGCTGTCATTAATTTGTTCTTGTATAAAATAAGGTTCTTACCAAAGTCCTCGTAGCTTTGTTTTCAAGGGATTCCTTCCAGGAGTTATGCAATATCAAACGGTCCCTTTGTTTGGCATCCCAGAGGTTTTTACTCACCAAGGTAATTCCCAAAGCAAGGTTTGTGAAAGAAAAAGTGGAAAGGCAAACATGGCGAGCTCAAGGTGCTGAACTTCAGGGTGTTTTTGGATGTTGAGGACCTGGAATAGGATTCCCTGAAATTATTCACTCGTGGTATCCCTCTGGCAAGTCTGTGGTTCTCCGTGGGTACACTCAGTTTGAAGATTATCTCTGAAAGTCTGGGGTGAGTAAAAGTGAAATTTGAATGCAAGAAAGCAGAAAGAAGAAAGTGGAGTAATGAGGTTTATTGGAAAAGTGTGAATGTTGAGAAGTAACAACTTTCCCTGGCAAACACTGTTAGGGAGAGGATACAAAGCTCCCTCCTCCAGGAGAGAAGGAAAAGCCAGTGCCAGCGTTGGCGAAGGAAAGAGAATTTGGGGGTATATTCCAGAGTGAGGGGTTAGCACAAGAGGGAGGTACCCTGGACGCCAGCCCATGAAGGGTGAAGGTGTTGGTTCCAGTTTGAGGAAACATCACGTACATGGCATATCCAGCTGATTTCAGAGGAAGTTTCAGGAATCATCAATTTCATCTGCTCATCACCAGTATGATTCATACATGTTCCAGGACACACACACACACACACACACACACACACACACACACTTTTTTTTTTATTAATGAACCCCGTATGCGTTATACAAGAAACAGATCACAAAGCTCTGGAAACGCTTTTCCAGGTCATTTCCGGTACCTACCACTGCACACCCCCCACCCACCACATCTTTTGCCTTCTTTCTGCACCTTCTGTTCACTTTCTTCTCCTGTTTTTATTTCTGGCTCCATCCTGCTTATCCCTTTTATTCCCATTCTCATCCTTGAAGACTTTACCCTTTTCCATCAACAACTGAGAGTGACTTAGAAGAAATGGGCATCCTCTATACTTCAGGAAGTTCTTTACCTTGGGAAGAGCATTTCTGTGGGAAAATGAAGTCTCCATCCAGGGATGATACTTCCGGTGGAAATCTTGAGTAAATACCTGAGGTTGGAATTCTCCTAGAAAGCACTTGGCTGGGAAGGAAGAGGACCGGGTTCCAATTCAGCCCTGCCACAGGCTTCTCTCTGAATGGCCTTGGGACACTCCCTTCTCTTCTCTGTGCCTCAGCTTCAGCATCTTTAAAGCACACCTGATAGCCTGTGGAGTTGTTGTGAGAAGCGAATGAGATGGTGATGATGAAGTGCTACAATAATATGAGGATTTGGAATTTTTATTACTATCATCCATTGCCAGGAGAATTGAGTCATTTTTTTTCAATGGCGAGAGGTGTCCTCCACCCTAGGCCAGTGTATGCCCTTCAGAGAGGCCTTCCTGACCAGTTCTTCCCTACCTGAAGGGTTACCCACTCAGTCACTCTCTAGCCCCTTAGCTGGTTCTATTTTTCTTTCATGCTTATCACTCCCTGACTACTGTTTATGATCTTTCTTCCCTTCTGTTTGTAGATCCTGAAGGACTTTGGCAGTTGCTTCCTAGCTGATTCCTAGGACCTCAAACACAGTGCCTGATGTGCCTGTTCAACAAATGTCTGCTGACGAAATAGTTAACAGGCCTGTGTAGGGGATGGGATGCAGACAGATGCAACTCCAAGCCCACTAGGAGATATAAGGGCCACAGGAGGAGATGGGGGGTGACTCGGGGGTGGTGGGGATGGCTTGGGTGATCCGAAATTCAGATTTTGAGGCTTAAGTGGGTGACTTGAATGCCCACAGATATATGAACATTAAAACATTTGGGATAAAATTTGGGAGAATTTTATCTTTAAATGTCCAGAGATATAAAAGAGCAGGAATGTTAGGAATCAGCAACTCACAGAGTGAGGGACGCACCTGCTGGCACTCACCTAGGCACAGACAGAAGCGAGGCCTCAGGAGACAGCTCATTCTCAACACCACCGGCAGAAGATATGAGAAAGGGGGGCCCAAGAGCCTGTGGCACTGGAAGGAGCCCTTCCTGCCATCCTGAAGTGTGTGCGAAACTGCTGGATGGAAGTCATCGTCTGGGGCCTGTTCACGATTGGCTGTACAAGTGACCCGGAAGTTTCTGGGTTTGAGAACTGAGCAAAACATACATCTACAAAGAACATCTAGAACATCGATGGGATGTGTCTGTAGTACCTATTGGGAAAATGGTGATGGGGGCAGGGGTCTTGGAGGGAACCTGTTCTGAGCTGAATTTCATTGTGCTGGGCAACTGATGTTGCCAAAAAAAGCCATTCTCCAGGGTCTTGACATCTATGGTGCTGTGCAAGGCATTGTGTGGTATTCATTATGTGAAGCTGTGTTGGGTGGGGTTGTGATATCTTATATAATACAATATACCCGCATGTACACACACACACACACACACACACACACACACACACCTCTGTATGGGGGAGAAAAGGACAGTCAACATACAGAGGCCAGCGAAGGGGAGTGTCGCATAACCCAAAGGGCAGTGTTGCCCGCAGGGAGGTGCCTCAGGGTATCTCTCTCCTCTACCATCCTTTGGGGGACCCAGATTGAAATGACCCAAGTAACACTGGAAATGAAAGAGAATGGCTAAACGCAGGTAATCACTCGCCCTCCCTGGAAACCCTCGCGTGCAAAGCTGTTTCCCAGAGCCCCTCTGCAGCTGACAGGGTTTCTGTGCTTACACATGTCCCCAGCTCCTGCGGTCCACAGACCTGGGCCTCCTGTCAGCAATTCCCAGACCTCTTCTCTCCCGAGGAATACCTTGAGGCCGGGTGGTTAGAGGTCTGTCCCAGGCTGGGTGGGAAGCTGTGGCATGAACTGGCCTCTGCCTGGGCCTGTTCAGGAGACACTTCCCTAGATGGGGGCTCAGTAAGACCAGACCAGGCCCCGTGAGGAGGAGCCATGCTTCATCCCTGTGGGCTCCCGCCCCCCTCCTCCCCGCTGCCTGCAGCAGTCGGGAGAGACTTCTTTGGTGTGGCGGTGGGATCCCTGACCCCTACAGCATCCTCCTGCCTTGGAGTAGTGCGGCCCTTCCCGGGATCTTTCAAGTTTTCTGTGAAGTCCTGGGCAAGCTGCTTTTCTCCTCAGGATGCTTCAGTCCCAGCCAAGTCATGCCCCGTTGAGGTCATGGGAGAAGGATTATTTTACACAGGCATTTGCAAATGACAGCTCAAACTTGAATCTACAAGTAGGTGTTGATGGCAGAAACTCCCAGGCATCTGTTCTCATGCTATTGGCACCCCCGCCCCAGCATCTGCTCCACACCTTGCAGAAAAGCTCTAGTCTCCTTTGGATTTCTGTCTTCCCTGGGGTTCAGTGAAACCCACGCTGGGAGCCTCAGGGTGCTGTGGGCTCCTGTCTGCCTGGATGGCCTGTTAAAAACTCAGGGCTGAGTGGCATTCGTGGTAGCCTGTGATCCCTGAAGTCACCCACCGACTGCCAATGTGTGTGAGGGGGACCACACACCACTGTTTTCTTTTGCAATACATTCCCTCCTTGGCCCACCCCCACCTCGTGTGTGCTACATCATTGAGTTTTTCTTGGCTCAATCGTGGATTTGTCTCTATTTTAGACATAGGCCACAGAACGATTGTTCCCAAAGGCAGCAAAAAAGACATGGGGCAATTGTGACCAAATCCTCCTCCCTAGCCACCTCTCCTTCATTTCCTGCCACTGTGTTGGGTTATAGATAGGATCATGGCTCCTTCTGCCCTCCCCTCGGACCCACAGCCTGCCCCTTCTCCCCTTAAACCCTTCCAGAGATCTTGTTACTAGGTAAGAAAAATTTTAAAACGGCTCACAGAAAAAGTCAGACAACTGTGATACATTTTATTCTGAATTTATCCCTTACCAGTGCCCCCCACACCCACCCCCCAATCAACGCAGGAATGCTATTAACTTGAATCAGCATTCCTTAACCTCCAGAGGTGCTCAGATCGTAGATGCCAACAATCAGGGCTTTAAAGTACCACAGCTTTTCTCCTCTTCTACCTCCAACATGGTGGTCAGTTATTTCATCAACTTCCTGACCATTTCCAAAAAGTTTCCAAGTGATCCTCAACATCATAAATAAAAATAAAAACCTGGCATCTTATTCTGAAAAATTCAGCTACTCCCAGCTACCTGCAGGATGAATTCCAAAGTTAGACAAGCTACTAGGACAGTCTTTAGAGTTGTACCCTGCACAACTCTAAGGCACAAGCATTCTCTGCACAACTGTACTGAGGCCTTGATATACGGAAAGCATTCAAGGTGCTGTAGTGTATTTCCCAACAACTCTTCCACTCTTAAGTTCCTAATCTAAGGGTACCTTTAGCTTTAGCCAGTCTAGTGTCACTGCCTTAAATACATCTAGAAATGTCTACAGCTCAGCCTCTGCACACACTCTTTCATGTGCACAAGGAGCAATGCTCCTTCATCTCTACCTAGCTGAGTCCTCCCAGGCCTTGAAAACCTACCTTAACTTTCACCTTCTCGGTGACATCCTCCCTGCCCACACCACCTGGAAGCCATTGCGATTTCTTGGGGAACCTCTGCAGCACTGTCAGTAGACCTCATGAGACACTATACAGGCTAGAATTTTAGTTTTCTTCCCATGTATTCCATAGCTCCAAAGAGATTGTGTGTGTCTGAAGACAGAACCTGACAGAACCTGAGTTTAATGTTTCCCAAATTTCCTACAGCCCTTGACGCAGTGCCCCGTGCATTGTGCTCAGTCCATTGTTGATCCCTGGCTGGCTGTTCAAGTTGCTTAGTAAAGAACCCACTCACCCTCTCTCCCACCCCCTTGCTATTTTATTCCAGTTCCTGGAATTTCATAATAACAGAGATGGTTCCAGAAAGCTGACACAGGCCATTTCCTCTAAACAAACCCATGTTTTCATATGACATGCTGTAGAACCTTCTATAAAAGAAACCCTGTGTTTGGGTTCCATCGAACACATTCCACATAATAATAATGACAATAAAACAATAATCATTTATGCAGTACTAACTGACTATATGCACATGGACTAACTACTTTATATGCACTGTCTTATTTAATCTTCTACAAACCAATGAGATAGATATTTATATTTCCCCAGTTTTAAAGATGAGTAAATGAAGGCTCGAATCAGCAATTTCTCCAGTCACAGAGCTAGTTAGTGGAGTAAGACCTCTGAATCTCCAGGGTCTTAACCACAGTGCTGGATATACAAGGCTTGCAGTGTCCGGTCAACAGCACATTTCAAGGGCACCTGGGGTCAGGCACTCTGGGGCTTCAAGGAAGACCCCACGTGGCTGGAGGCCTCTATCCTCAGAGTGTGTCCAGCAGAAACTAGCTAATAGGCCATATCTTTACAGTTCAGTGATTGGACTAGGTCCCTTCCTCTTCTAAGAATTTATGAAAGGACAAAACAGTAAAGACACAGCCCTTGCTTTTAGGAATTTACCATCTTTGGGGGAATGGAAGGGAAAAGACATAAACCTTAGGCAAGAAAGAGTTAGAGAAGGCAGAGTGAGAGCCGGCAGGTGAGTGGCAGGGAGCAGAGGCCACGCAGGCAGGGGTCTGAGAAGCTGGTGCCCACTCTCCGTACGCAGGGCAGGCTGGGGTCTGCCAGCAGAAGGATGCCTTTTCTTGGAGGACAATGAACTTGACCTTCCCAACAGAGACAGGGGAGGCCTATTGGAGGAGTGGCACAAATCACAACCCCAGGATGTTTATCAGCCAGGCCATTTTGACCCTTCAACAAGATGTTTCTTGAGCAAATTTTTTGGAATTTTGGTGGGCTCTGACCTGCAGTTTTCACTTCCAAAATAACTTGACTTTTCTAAAGTGGTAATTTCATTTTCATGATAATACTAAACTGAAGCCACATGATCTCTAATTGGAAGCAGGTCTTGGGCCGCAGAGTTGCCAAGAAGCAGTAAGAAACATGCTTATTCTACTACTTTGCTTGAGGCACTCAGCATTTTTGAATGCCTGGGCAGAAATATAGTTTTTTAAATAAAGCCAATCCCTGAGAGAAGAGGGGGCGAGGGGAGCGGGGAGCGAGGCAGGGTGGGGGTGGTTAGAAACGGGAGAAGGGATGTTTTCATCCAAAGAGAGGAAAATAATACTTTTTATTTTCATATTTAAATTTTCCCGTTTGCCCCTGCCATCTTTCCAAGTTACTGAAATTGGGTTGCGCCGTGTGCTTTGGGGTCAAGGCCCGGGTGTAGCTGATGTTCTTTGAACTTCCGAGTTGGTATTCTGATCTCCTTTGACCAGCAAAGACCCGGGCTGACTTCATGAGGGAAATAGGCAATTATTCCTTTTTCTATTTTCTTTCCCACATCTCTTTACTCCTTCTATTAATTGTATCCTGATGAGCAATGCATTAAGTCCTCCTCCGGTGGCAGTAGGAAGATTGTTTTAATAAGTCTCTCTTGGAGGGAGGCAAGAAAGCAGTTTTTCTTTTTCTGTTAAAATGCAGCAGAAATTGTCTCAGGGAAGGTCCCCGAAATTACTGACATAAAAGAACTCTTTTAATGAATTTTCAAAAAAAAAAAAAAAATCAAAACAACAACAACAACAAAAAAACAAACCCCTCTCAGAAAACAAAGTTATATAACAGATGAAATGCATATCAGAACTTTCTGACGGAAGCCAAAGCTGCTTTCTAAATACAGTTGGGAGTTTAGTAATCACATGGTATTTTTGAGACATTTCCCTGCCTGCTGCCCTCAGTTTCCTGCAAGTTACCATTTTAGACAAATTTGCTGGAGGGGACTCCAGGTTCTGTGGCTCTGTCCCACCCTGCCAGTTAACAGCCTCTTAAGTGCTGCCCTAGGCCTCGCTGGCTGCCAGCCCCGCGGGTTTCCTCTCCCAGTGGAAAGGTCTCTTTCTGCTGGGTTCTGCCTTTTCCAGCACTGGCCCTTTTCCGCAGGTTACCCATTGCTTGGGTGTTTCAGAAGGACCCTGGGTATGATTCCATTTTTTTTTTTTTTATACCAGAGATTGAACCCAGGGGCACTTAACCACTGAGTCATACTCCCAGTCCGTTTTTTTATTTTATTTAAAGATGAAGTCTTGCTGAGTTGCTTAGGGCCTCGCTAAAGTGCTGAGGCTGGCTTTGAACTCCCCATCCTCCTGCCTCAGCCTCCCGAGTACCTGGGATTACAGGCGTGTGCCACTGCATCAGGTTACCCTGGGTATAATTCTCATTCTTCCTTTTCCCACTTTGCACATAATAGGAAATAAAGAATGGAGCAAGTAGGGAGCAAGTGATAGGAAAAGAGAAAGTTCTAGATTTCAGTTTTGTCTGTCACCCATTAAGAGAAACCCCACAGCACCCTGGTTTAGAAAAGGGTATCCCAGAGGCTAGTCTAAAAGACAGAGGGGAAATATTTGGAAATGCAACCACAAGGCCTCCAGACAGATGTGACTCAGCAACTTCCCCAAACATGGATTTCAGATACGTATCACATTATGTCCTTCTTGTTCTTTCACTAGGTTTTCCTCCAGTGGTCCTTGATGGTCTTCATCTCAGTCCCTTTGTTGTACACCCACTGCAGTTTCCAGGGAAGGCGTGCACATGCTGAAGTTCCGGTGGGGACATTTGCTTTCTCCTGATGTCCTCAAGGACTGCTAGGCCTTGAAGCCCCGAGCAGCCAGAACATCTGGTCCATTTCAGCAGTTGATTCACAAGTTCAGCTAGTCATCTGGATGTTTTGTCTATGCAGTGCCAAACATCTGGGTTGACATTTTTTTTTTTTAAACCAGACTTACTAGATGTTTTGGCATGGTGTAGACAGGAACTCAATTTTTTAATAGATATTTCTCTACTCATCTGAGATTCTTAGTTACTGGCCTTCCAGTCTGATAGAGGAGAAAGATACAGCCTTCTTCTTTATTCTTTGCTGATGGACTTTCTCAACAAACCTATGTTTGTATAATCATTGAAAAGTGGACACTGTTGCCTTTTTTAGGGTACCCACAAAACCTTCAGTTATCAATTTGATTACTTTTACAGTCTTGGAGGTATCTACACAATTCCAAGTCAGAGGTTTAACTACTTTGCTTTTTTACTGGTAGACTAAATTGACCAAAATAATAAGATACATTAATCTTAGATGTTCCAAATTCTTTTAAAAAGAATTAGAATTTTAATGCTCTTAGAAAGAGCTTAAAAATGGAGATTTGAATGATTCTTGAAAATAACTTACAGGAATTAGATTAGCTCTGGATTTTATACATCCTTTCAAGTAAGATTGTAAGATCCTGGAGGGCACATATAATTTCTTAAAAACTTTCATATCTAATCTGTCAGTGGTGGCGATTGTAGCAGATGGAATAAGAGTTTGTGTTTTTTTTTCCTAAATTTACTTAGAATTATTTAATGCTGCTTATCTTTCTTTTGTACATTCTAGAATGTAAATAAATAAAGATGTAGTGATTTGCATCTTGAAAACATTCAGTGTACCAAAACACTAACATACTAGAGAGAAATTTCTCCCCCAAACAAAAGGAAAAGTTGTGAGTGGGCTACTTTTTTTTTTTGTTTTGTTTTGTTTTATTTTGTTTCTAAGTTGCTTAATCTTGGGGGAGGAAGGAACCTGGTGTCTGAGAAGGACTTGTCCTGATTTGAGATCAGTTCCACCATCCAATCTTTGGGCAAGTCTGTAGGCAACTGCTCCTCAGTGCATAACCTTGGTGGAGGGCAGGGGCAGAGAAGGGGGTGTGGTTTGGCTGGGAGAGCCGGGAGGCCAGGACTCTCTTTCCCTAAGTGCCACACAGTAATCAAAGAACCAAAGGCAGATGTTAAGTATTTGAGCACTGAGCCAGGGAGTGATCAGGAGGCAGCAGCATCTCAAGGTGACCCAGTCCTGGTCCTAGGTAGAGACTTGGAATGGGAACAATTGAGCTGGAACAGCTGAAGCTGTCCCAACTGGTTCTGATGTGCTTGCTTTGTTGTCCCAGGGAGGCCAGCATAGTGCTTCTGGTCTTGGGATTCTTTGTTAACTCAGAGGTAAGTCTCTTCCTTCTCTGAGTGGCTCTCTGTAAGAAACAGTGCTCACGGTGCTCATGAGGATTTCTTACTGGTAAAAACCCATCAACTCAGTTATTTCTGAATCTCATTTTGTCCTTGTCCCATTGTCTGTATGGCTTTTCAGGAACCAAATCGTGCCCTTGCTATGGTTTACAGTAAGTAATGCTAACCAACTGACCAACAGGATAAGTAGAATTTACCTCTTAGGTAAGTGAAATTTCACAGAGTAAAATCACAAGCTTCAAGGGATAAGATTTAGGAGCGTAGGCTACCTCTTATTGGTCCCACTTTTGAAAATGATATCCCCTTCCCTGTTTCTCTCCAATGGCACATTTTAAGGCTGAGTAGGCCAGTGTTGGGGTAACCCTGAGAATAACTGGAAGGTCAATGTCCTTCTCATTCCATTATGCACTCTGCTTCTCCTAAGGGCTGACCATTGGCAACAGCGCAAGGTGGGGAAGGTTTGTGTGGTCCTTGAGAATCACAGAAAGGACTAGGATAGCCAGAGATGTCTGGGAACACTTCAGCTGCTTTAGGTGGTATTTATTCACCAACCTGCATAGAAATATGTCAAGATTTTACCCTTTTTTTGTTTTTATGGTACTAGGAATTTAATCCGGGTCACTTTGCCACTGAGCTATATAGCTCCAGAACTGTTTTATTTTTTTAGTTTGAGACAAGGTCTCACTAAATTGCTGAGGCTTTTCCTAAGTCCTGAAGCAGGCTTTGAACTTACTATTCTCCTGCCTCATCCCTCAGTGGCTGGAATTACAGGCACATGTGATCATACGTTGCAATATTTTAATATCATAATACTTGCTGATTTGAATATCAGCCTCCATGGTAAGTGACTATTATTTTTGTTTTTCCTGAAGAATAATATTAAAGGGCAGAAATTATTAGACTCTTGGATTTTTCAGACTAGTAAAATTTATGCAAAGATATGTGTGGGGTAGAGTGGAAGGGGGAGGACTTACATCAGGTTGTTAATTGCTTTCCTGAGTCCCAGATATTTTATCTATAAAAATGAAACCTCTAATATCCAAGGAAGAGAAATTAGAATAAAAATCAATTGTTTATTCATCCATTGTATTTGGAAAGATAATTTGTGTTGAAGTAGTTTAGAGTAAGTCTCTGTGCTATTGATGGAATGGACATTAGTACCAGATTTCATGAAATTTAAGGACCAATAACTAAAAAATGTACCATTATTTTATGTAAAAGTAAGAAAAATTATGTATCATTAATTACAGAATGTGTTTTCTTTTCAGAAAAGTTAAAAGAAAAAATTAGTTCTTAGAATCAATTAAATATGGTTAAGTATTTCTAGAGGGTTTTATGCAAAAAAGCCTTAAAACAATATAGTAGCCACATTGTTCTCTATACAATAAAAACTGATATAAACTCTAAATGTGAGAAAATGTGATCCATAGGTAGGAGAAAAATTAGTCAATATAATTAAACCTAGACGACAGAGATGCTGAAATTGGTGGACAAAGATTTAAAAACTCCTATTTTAAATATGGAAGAGATTTAAAGGAAACTATTAAAATAATGAGAAGACAACTGGCAAATAACAATAGACAAGTCAAAATTTTATATATAAAAGAAGAAATAAATGGAAATTCCAGAGTTAAAAAATAAAGTGTCAGAGTAGAAAATTCAGGAGATGGGCTTAACCACAGTTTGAGCACTTACCAAATAGAAGGCTGATGAGATTGAAGACAGGTAGGTAAACTCTCCAAATGAAACATGCAGAAAGAAGAAACAAGGAAAAAAAAAAAAAAACAGGGAAAGAAAAGAAAACAAAAGACCAAAATTAAGTGATCTGTGGGATAATATTAAGTTTTCTAATATGCACTCTCAGAAGGAAAGGATAAAAAAGATGGGACAGAAAAGTATTTGAAAAGACTGAAATTTTTTAAAAATGATGAAACATACAATTCTACAGATTCAGAAAGCTCAATAAATCCTAAACAGAAAAAAAAAAGATTACAAACCTAGTCATATAATCAAAATACTGAAAACCAAAGAAAAGAGAAAAGTCATAAAAGAAAAAAGACATCCTGCAAACAGGAGGACAATGGTAAAATGATCAAAGAGTTCTTGTTAGAAACAACATAACCTAGAAGATAAGAGAAGCATCTTTAAAGTAGTGAAATAAAAAACACCAACTAAAGTATTTCATTCTTATTTCCACAAAATGAAAAATAAACATTATCAAAGATTAAGGTTAAAAAAATGCATTTTAAATAAACAAAAGCTCAGAGATTTTGTTATTACCAAGTCAGTACTTGGAGAAAAGTTAACCACAGGGAAAATGATACCAGACAGAATCTCAGAGGCATAAGAAGCAATGAAGAGATCTAGAAACGCTAAATATGGAGTAAATACAAAAGACTTTTAAATTTTGTTTATAATTCTCTTAAATACTAGTAGAGTGTTTTAAAAAATACTAACAATGTGTTTTGGGGTTTATAAAATATAGAGAATTGGAAAGTATGATAATAAAGTACAGGGGATGGAAAAATGGAAATGTAATTTGTGAGACTTGTTCTTATGCATGAAATAATAAAATATTTTTTGGAGGACTCATAAGTTAAAGTTCAATAGTAAATTTTCACAAAACAAAACAGCAGGGAAAAATGGAACACAATAAGTATCAATGAAAAAATTAACCTTTGTTTGTATCATTTATAAAATGAACTAAATCCAAAATAAGGCCAGAAAAAAGAGCAGATAAGATGAATAAGATGACAGACTTTTATTCAACCACATCAAAGATTATATTAAATATAAATGGACTAAAACCCTGCTTTAAAAGGCAGAATTTCTAAGACTGATAAAAAGCAATACTCTGATGTACTATTGGAAATCCACTGAATGTGAAACACCTACAGATTAAAGGGAAAAAACAAGCAAAAAAGATACACCAAGTATATACTACTAATAGAAAAAGTTGGCATGATATGGCTATACAAATAACAGATAAAGTATGAATGATGGATCTTTCCAGAGACAGAGAGGAACTTTTCAAAATGATAATACAGTCAACTCATAAAGAATACTGAATAATTTTATATGTATGTGCACCTAACAATAGGTTTTCAGAATACATAAGAAAGTAGACCTAAGGAATAATCCAAAATTATCATTGGAGATGTTTGACACTCTCAGCAATTGACAGAGCAAGTAGAAAATTAGTTAAGGCATAGAAGATTCTAAAAACAATAGCAATAGATCCAATTGACATTTACAGAATATCCCACCAAACAACTGCAGAATACAAATTTATTTCAAGTGCTTGAAACCTTAGTTACTAGATCTTGTTCTTTGGCCACAAAAGAAGTTTAAGTAAATATCAAAGAACTGAAATCATTCATAACCTGAATTCTGACCATTGTGGAATTAAATTAGAAATATACTATTAAAAGATGACTGAGAAATCCCAAAATATTTATAAACTAATCAACACAGATAATCTAGGAATGGAAGAAATTGCAGGAAAAGAGAAAATATTTTGAATTGAATTACAATAAAAACACAACATCAGATTTTGTGGGATGAGGTTAAAGTAATGCTGAGAGGGAATTTATAGCTTTAAATACTTAACTGAGAAAAGAAGAAAGCTGTTAAATCAATGATCTGAGTTTTACTTTTTTAAAGAAAAATAACAGATTTAATCCAAAATAAGTGGAATTAAAGAAGTTATATAATTAAGAGTGGAGATCAATGAAATAGTGGACAAAACTAAACACCAGTTATGTGGAAATAGCACCATTTTTTTAAAACTGTTAGATTTAGGTTGATCAAGACAAAAGGAGAAAAATAGTAAATTACTGATATGAGAAATGAAAGAGAATTTATCTCTACATATTTTAAGATGTTAAAAAGATTATAGAAATATTATGTATAACTATGCCAATGAATTATGTAACTAAGATTAAATATGCAAGATACAAATTACCCAAATGAACACAGGAAGAACTAGAAAATGTGAATATTCCACATCTTTCATATTTGCTAAGTTTCCATGGGATTTCTTCTGGTGACCAAGACTGAGTAAGAGTGGGAGAGCTCAACTCCCTCATTAAAGACAACTAAAAATTGGATGAAATAAAAGTTCAAGTACTTGAGGACTCTAAAAAGAAAGTGATAGCAGATATTGTCAGATAGGGAAACAAACTTGAAGGATGGCCCCATCCACTCCCCCAATCTCACAGCCCTGACTTGATTGGGAAAAGGTGACCTGAGTCATGGAAACTGTTCAGTGGCAAAACCAGCAAATTATCTGAGGACAATCCTCTTTTTTTTTCCTGGCCAGAAGGAAAAGGGGCTCTTGCAAGCCTAGGAGTGTGGGGAAGTTCATATATGGATTTTCTTTTTCTGGATCTGCTTGGAAGTTGGCACCTTGTGGAGCTGCATTACAGTCACTGTGGTGACAGATGGAGTACCCAGGACCCTAAGAGAAAAACCATTTATTCTCATTAGGAGAATTAAAATAAAAAAAATATGCTCCTGAGGTCCAAAGAGGGTCTCAGAAGAATTGGGTAAATAAATTGTCATAAAAAACTTGAGGAAATAGTGTTTGAACTCATCCAAGAGTTAGTGAAAATACCAATGAACAAATTCAAGAATCTCAGTGAGCTTTCGCAATATAAACCCAAAGAAAACCAAGCCCACATACATCATAATCAAACTTCAAATTTCTCAAAACCCAAGATAAAAAAAATTCTAAGACATCCAGAGAGAAGAACACCAGATATAGGGAAGCAAAAATTTGAATGAGTGAATGTATCATTAGAAATAAAGGAAGCCAAAAGATGGTGGAACCGTATCTTCAAAGTGCTGACAGAAAAGAATTGCCAAATGATTTCATTTTTATTCTTGAGGGATTTTTTTTGACAATATAGAATTCTAAAGACATTCCTAGATGATGGAAAACTAAGAGAATTTTGCCAACAGATTTGTCTTTTTTTTTTTTTATGTGTTAAAGGAAATTCTTCAGGAAAGAGAATATTGGAGGAAAAGTTTGTAGTTTGGGAATGAAGGAAATGGTAAATACCTGAGTAAATATGCTATAAGACTATTTTTCTCTTACGTTCCCTAAAATATGTGTAGCCATCAAAAGCAAACATTATAATGTTGATAGAATTTTCAATGTATGCAGCTATAATACTAAGTCAACTATAACAAAAAGGAGCTATGTCAAGGGACATATATAGTGGTGAGGAATTTACATTTAACATGAAGACATCTACATCTTACATGAAGTAAAATATTAGTTCCATTTAGACTGTGAAGGATTTGTATAGAATAGCCACTATGAAAATGTGATGAGATATAACCAAAAAAGTAAATAAAATTATGTTAATAATCCAAAACAAGGCAGGAATGAGGAGGAAACAACCAGGACAAACAAAAATGATAAAATGGTAGGTCTAAATCCAACCATGTTAATAATTGCATTAAATCAAGTGGTTTATATATACCTATTAGAAGAGATAAATGATATCCAGTGGCAATCCACATTTAGTGACTATTCAGGAGTTTGGGGAATAATGGTCTAGAAGTGTTTGGTACAAATAGGAAAAAAGAGGAGGAGGTTTGTTCAGACATGGTGGGTTCAATTTTGTGATACAACCTGCATTGCCAAGCCTTGTTTCTCCTGGGTTGAAAATAACAACACAGAGTCACAAAGCTTTCACCACGTTCAGTTATTTTGTCAAGTGACCACCACCTGGGTTGGGTGGTTGCACTACCTCTTTCATCTACTATTAGGCAAAAATACCCTGAGACTTGCAAAATTGACTCTTGGAGGCAGAAGGTAGCCCAGATCCCTGACCACTTAAGCCTCACTGGGCTTAGGTTCCATCTCTGTGCCAGGGCAGAGAGTATCTTCCTACAGCTACTTATCATTTGCATTTGAGACTTCCATCTTTTCCTGGAGAAATCTTACCTTCACTCTGGTGCCATTGCTGTTGCCCTGGTCACTACTGTGAGGCGAGCTGGGTTTTGTTCAGAGTCGTGGTAGAAGCTCACTTATCATAAACCCACACTATCGGAACAAAGAGTGTGCTTAAGGGTCCTGAGGAAATATATTTCTTGATGGATAATGTGCCTTCAGATTTTATTTTATGGCATACTGAAGCCAGTTTTCGTGATTTCTATGCAACTCAAGCTGAAGACATTTGCTGTTTTTAAGGGTCTTATACAGAGGACTCTGGGTAATGTTCCAGGAAGGCATTTAAGAAAATGACATTCCCTATCATTCGTTCTTTTACTACTCCTCTTCTTAGTTTTCTAAGAGTCCTTTACTGTACTACAATATTGTGCTTCAAGTTCTAGTGCTTGCTATATACCTGAGTAAAGAAAATTTGCCACTAAGAAAAAAGTACTAGAATCCTAGAGGATATTATCCAAATTGAAGATTTATTGAAATGTGTATAAATAACATAAAATAAGCACTAAGCTTCTGAACTTATGATGGGGTTACACCCTGATCCACCTACCATGAATCTGAAATATTGCTAAGTTGAAAAATGCATTTAATATACCCAGCATACTTCATCATAGCTTAGCCTGGCCTACCTTGCAGCCTCAGAATACTTTCATTAACCTAGAGTTGAGGAAAATCATCTAATACAAAACCTATTTCATAATAAACTGTTGAATGCCTCATAGAATTTGTTGAATACCACGCACTGTATAGTACCGATTGTTTACCCTTTTGATTGAAGGGCTGACTGGGAGCCGTGGCTTGCTGCCACTGCCCAACATCTTTGGAGAGTATTGTGCCACATGTGACTAGCCCAGCAACAGATTAAAACTCAAAGTATGGTTTCTACTGCATGTATATTACTTTCACACCATCATAAATTTGAGAAATTATAAGTCAAACTAAGTCTGGGACCATTTGTACAATGAAATACTGCAAATCCTACTGGCTAAATAAAATATAGGTTTTAAGATATTGAGGGGGAAAATCCCCAGGTTAGATTTTGTTATTATTCATTCTTTCCCCCTTTTTACAAAACCTTCAATCTTATGAAAAATGGGAAGTCATTTAAAGATTTGGGATGGTAGCAAGGATCAGATGTTTGTGTAGGAAATGGTTTGGAAAGAGGCCAGTGAGGATATGGTGGGCTCCTGGGCAAGCAGCATCCGGAATTGTGCTGAGTATCACTAGCTAGCAGGGAAATGCAGATGAAAATTATAAATATTTGTACTATCCACCCACTAGAAAGGTTAAAAATAAAAATGCCATCAGCATCAAGTGTTGGTGAGGATGTGGAGCAATTCACACACATTTCTATTGGGGGTGTAAAAATGATACTGCAATGTATTAGTCCACGGAGCTGCTGTAACAAGCACCACAGACTATGTGGTTTGAGCAACTTATTTTCCCACAGTTCTGGAGGCCAGAAGTCCACGATCAAGTGTTGGTAGGTTGGTTTCTTCTGGGGTTTCTGTCCTTGGCTTGCAGATGGCCATTCCTCCTATGTCTCCACCTGGTCTTCCCTCTGGGTGTCTATATCCTCATCTCCTCTTTTCATAAAGACACTTGTCATATTGAGTTAGGACCTTGTCTAGTAACCCCATTATCATATAATTATCCCTTTTAAGACCCTACCTCCAGAGATAGTCACATACTGAGGTTTTGGGAGTTAGGACACCAACATATGAATTTTGGAGGGATACCATTCAGTCCATAACCGACTACTTTGAAAAGTAGTTTCTAATTACATTAAATACATCCCTACATTATGACTCAGTAATTCCATGCTTAAGAATCTAAGCAAAGCCACATGTTCCCCCCAAATGTCTTGTACAAGAATGTTCATAGTCACTGTGTTCATTCAAGTTTCCAAATGAAAACAATCCAAATGCCTGTCAGCATGAAGGAATAAACTGTGGTATGTTCCTATAATGAAATAGTACTCAGCAGTAAAAATGATTGGTCTACTAATATATGCAACCACATGGACAATCTATCAAACATTGTCTTAAATGAAAGAATTCAAAACACAAAAGGGCAAATACAGTATGATTCCATTTATACAAGGTTCTAGTACTAATGTAGTATTAATACCAATCTAGTACTAAAGTCAATCTTTTGGGAAAGAAATCATAATAGTGTTGCTTCTGGTAGGGTATAGTTGGGGAATTGACTTTCTGGATTAATGTAAATATGCTGTACCTTGAAAGGGGTGTGCTTTACATAAATGAATGCATTTGTCAGGGTAAATCACAGTCACACATAAGATTTGTAGTGTGTCTATCTGAAAAGCTTAAATAGATAAAACATAAACAGTAATACCATTATGTAAGAACTGCCACAGGGTAAAACCTCTGTAATTGTCATGCTAATTGTGTTCACAAAGTTCTGGGCAGGTGCTGTTGGTGCTTGTGCATGGTGCTGCTGACCTGCTGTCACACCTCATGGCCCCTCGTGGCCTCTGGCTCCATCAGACCTCCTCCTTCAGCTTCTGCAGTGCCTGGGCCCAGTGCAGGTGCAGCTCCTGAGGGAGGGACCAGCTCATCCCAATACCCCCAAGTTACCAGGACTGGAGGTGATGAGAGGTGCCCTGTTTCACTGGTCATTGGCCTCCCCCACGTCACCTCTTTCTTCCCTTCCCTGCTGCCCACACCAGCTTACTTCCCAGACCAGAGCAGGACCCATTTCAGAACTCGTGCCATCTTCTCAGGGGTTTTTCTTCTCTGACCAACCCTGACCGGCGCTGAGTTTGGTATGTGGATACAGATATGGTGCTGGGCAATGGGAACAAGGAAACTCACAAATGGTGGAAACCATTTCTGGGAAAAGACCGAGTGTGGTCACCGTTGGTGACAGATGAGCAGTGTTTGTGTTCTGGCTCTCCCATTTCCTTACTGTGTCACCGTGGCCACGTCACCTGATACAGGTGAGATGAGGTCTCCTGCCCTGCAGAATGGGGGTCAGAACACCTCTTCTGGGCTCCTAGGGGTGCCACAAAATGTCAGTTGTGATTGTGATTATTTCCTCTGGGAGTGTGGTCTTACACAATCCAGGGCCAGCGAGTGTGTGGCTAGGCCCTTTCTGGTCTGTTTTTGGATCCTCTCAAGTCCTTTAAGTAAAAGGGAGGAAAAGTTAAAATAGAGGCTAAATGGAAAAATGAGGATCTCAAGGAAACAGGAAACTTGATGTGCTGTGGGATTTCATTTCTCATGTGCAAAGCACATTTTCTTCAACCTATCATTTCTGAAATAAATGATCCACAATCATTTAATATGAATGTATCCCAGACCTGGGTTGGGCCCATGTAATTTGGAATCAAAAATGACTGACGGGTTGACGGAAAAGTTCTGCCAATAAATTACATACATCCTGTTAGTACAGTCTCATACCTAAAAATATCTTTACAGACTAAAAAGAAGCTGGCAATGGCTATAGATTGACAGGGAAAAAAATCAACCATAAAAACTAAGCAAAATTATATCCACACTCCCCAAGCTGTAGTTAAAATTAATTTGTTTTTAGACCAAAGTCAAACTTGCCAGTACAACATGTAATTCATTGAGTTCATTTGGTAAAATGTTAATTCAAGCTAGATTTTTTGGTGTTGTGTAGACTTAGCATCCAGATAGGGTTTGTGTGTTCTTTTTAATAGCAGTTCGGATATTACGTTCTTTAGGGGTGGGCTGCATACAACTCCATGAAGTGTTTCTCTTTCAGGAAGAAGCTGGGTGACAGTAATAAAGACAATGGAATTCTAGTTCCAGGCAATCGCATTGGCTTTTTGCTTCAGTTTTCCCATCCCAAAAGGCAGGGACTTTAATTCCTGCCATACCAGCTACTTACTAACTTGTAGTTGGAAGTCACTTCTGCATGATTAGACAAGGCATAATTTGCCCATGGGAAGAAATTTGGAGCTTTAGACTTTCTCAGATCACACCTTGGGACTGTCTCCCACCTCCTTGTTGCAAAGGAGCTCAGGATGGGCATGACCTGGGCTGAAATTGGGAAGGTCATTCCTGAGGCACTGTTCTCCATCTCTGTTGCCAGGTCGGGTCAGGAAAAGCTAAATAATTTGTTTAACCCCATCCCCTTTCCCTACCTTGAGGGAAAACTCCTATAAGCTGACTGTAAACACAATTATGCCATGTGGGGCTTTCATTAATCTAGTATAAACCACAACCTGACATACACTGGGCAGAATTTATTTTTTTTTTCCTTAACTCGTTTTCAACACCAGCTTATCCCCGTACCTCCTACTCAGGGATGGTTATTTGTGCAGTGTGAGTTTGGGGGAATAGAGAATCTATCAGAGCCAACCTTTGCAATTGCGAAAGTGTTTTCTGGGGCTCATGGATGGTCTTGGGTTCGTAGGCTAGGGTTTGAGGGAACTTCAAGTTCATCATGAAATGCCCAACTGATAGTTAAATAAAGGACTGAGTCTCCGAGATCATCTGGCCAGTGACTGGTGTTCATTCGTTTAGCAAATACTTATTAGACACTCACTTTATGCAAATTCTGAGCTACACATGGTGCTGCCATATTGAACAAGAGAGATGTGGCATCTACCTTGAGACCCAGAGTCTAATGGTCTTCATCTAATGCACTTTCTACCATGTTAGCTCAGACTTTAGCTAGGGATAGGCATAACTTTGGACGAGGGAAAAACTATCAAACTCTTTGACCATAATCCACAATAACAAAGATGCTAACATTTCGTGTTAATGCATGAAGAAAATCTGTGCACAGAGACAGAATTACCCCCACCCCACACACATAAACATACACTGGTGTTTTCTATTTTTCTTAAAACGCTGACTATGACCCTCTATTTTTGAAGGTGAAGTGTTGGTTTATAGTTGAGCATTCCTTGAAGCTTAGGGGTGTGGTGACATTGGTAGAATTGTGATTTAATGAAGGTTTTCAAGGATTTGAAGGATTATGATGTGGAGGATGAGGAACCAGCTGCTCCCGCTTGCTTAAGGCACTAGGGACTGAACTAGAGGAAGTGGGCTTAAATGGTAATGGCTGAGATTTAGAGTAGACAGAGAGGCTGGAGGGAAAGGCTGCCAGCAGATGTTCACAGTGCTCCTTCCTGGGAAAATGCCATCTGTTGGAAATGAAAGTGGGGGAGGATGACGAATGGAGAGATCCCCTACAGTAGGGCGTCTTGGGGACTTGTGGGGAGAAGGGACCAGGTTCATTGAAAAGTGGCCCACTCTAGTGAAACTAGGAACACATCCTGGAGGAACATGGTATGTGTCCAAAAGTTCAGGGACTCATGGATCTAGCCTTTGGAAGGACCTTTTCCCCTCCAGAATCCAGAATCTAACCCTTTAGGCAACCCACCTTTCCCAGAAAATCAAAAAGGAAAAAGGAATACAGCATTATTCACACCAGCAGGTTGGTTCCTGTGAGTTCTCTACAAAGGAATTGGAGACATTAATTTGAAGAGGAGAAGTCTAGGAAGATCCATCAAGTGTTTTCAAATACTCCAGAAAGCAGTCACATGGAGGAATGAATAATTTGTCACATGATTCTTCAGACAGCAGAACTAGAACCAATGGAGGGCAGGTATCAGGAGACAGACACTAACTCAAATTAAGGAAGAACTTTCTGAACAGTAAATTCTGCCCAAGCCTGCAAGTGAGGTGGATCCATTTGCTTCTTCTCCAGGTTTTTTTCGAGTTTCTCCTCTGTGCAGTGCACCATGCCAGCCCAGGGAACACACCGCTGCTAAGGATCTTGCAAACAAACAAAAAATACATAAATAATTTTTTTAAATTTAGCACCCAATAGGACCCAGGGGTTTGGTAACTTCTCACAAATCTAAGATCTTGCTCAAGGTAACTGGGGTGCCCATAACTTGGGAAGAAGACCTGACAGAACCCCATGTGGAAGGGGCACCTCTGAGTAGTGTTTTCATGGTTTCTAGGAACCAAAGACTACCACTGACAGAAATGAATGATATTGTAGGACCCACTGAGGGGATCCGGATGGCCAAGAACCTCTCTTGAGGCTGTTATTCATAAGATAAGTCCAAGGGGTTTAGTTTGAGCATTAGCAACGTCACATCTCACTGCTGTCCCATGGTGGGTCTCCATGCAAGCCTCTCCAAACTGCCTTTCTCTTCTGATATTGGTTCTTGTACTCACTGTTCCAACTTTCTGGAAGTCTCTCTTTCTCTCTCTCATATCTACCCTTCAAGCTCTTCTCTGCAGAGCCCTCTCTGACCTGCCTAGCCCACATTCTATCCTGTGGCTTTTGTCATCTGGGATTTCTTACACCATCTGGAGGCACCTCTTGGGTAGAAGTTTAAGTTTGGGCATATGTATAATTTACTTCACGAACAACTGCCATCTTCTTGTGGGTAGAGGCCACACATTCTACTTTGTTATATCCTCTTTTGCCACAGGGCAAAATATGTCTTCAATTCATCTGATGTTGGCTGCGAGTCAATAAGACCTTTCTCCATGCAATCTTGTTATGACACTCACTCAGCTCAAGTCCATTATTTATATGAATGGAGAAAGCCTTGTAGATAACATTGCTGGAAACATTTCAAGATGCTTGGGGCAGGCTCCATATTTCACCTAGGATTTGAACCATGAGTGTTTTTATTTTTATTTATTTGTAAACACTTACATATCCTTTATCACGGGTGAAGCATTGGCCCTTCAGTCCGTTCACCTTTTAAGAAGCGTGCCCCTTCCTGTTCTCCTTTTCTTTGTCATAGCCCATTGGTATGTCACTGCATTGCATGTCATCACTGATTTGGGTTCTGTGTGGATGGAAAAGCTCTGGAACTCTGGACAGTTGTAGGATCTTCTGGCGCATCCTTCTGTTTCCTCGTGGGTTCACAGTTGTCTGGAATGAGCCACACCTCTCTGACTTCTTTAGCAAGACTTCTAGTCATTCTCTGCAGCCTGCTTCTTATACCACTCTCAGTTCATTCTTTTGCCTTGGACTCCGCTTTTCTTCTTCTTGATCATTTAAGGATGGTGCCCTCAAGTTTCTATCCTGAAGGAGATCTTCCTAGAGGGGTAGAATAGAGGGTGGGCCCAAGAAGATTCTCAGAAGGAATATTTCTTCTTGGAGGGCTGTCCCATACATGGAAATGTGGTAGGACTTGCCGTCACATCACAGAGAGAAGCTATTTGCTCCTAGAATCAAGGGAGCTTAAAGGGAGTTTATTATTTAAACTCTTGCCTTCTATTAACACTTCTCATCTTCCCCACCTTATACCTTACTACCCTACACACACACACACACACACACACACACACACACACACGCACATGCACACAGAGTCTTCTCTAGGAACTGTACATTAAGTTAGAATAAGACAGAAAATCTACCTTTTTTAGGAATAGAAATCAAAGACTTAGTTTCAGAAAACAATATTGTTCTGAACCCATAGATTTAAAAGGATAGAATTCTGGGATTTGTTTGTGGCCTTAATTGATAATTTCTACCTTTTAATGGATGAGGAAACTGAGGCCTAGAGTGACCAAATCGCTCACCTGAAACCACACAGTTAATTCACCATAGAACTAGACACAAATTCCCTATCTCCCATGTCTTGGTTGGTTCATCCTCAAAGGGGACAATGACAAACCTGATAGCTCACGAATAGCCCTTTTCCTCTTCAGGCTCAGCACGAAGAGTCATACTCCAATGAGAATTGTTGGTTAACTGCTGTTTTATTTGGATGCCCTAACCCTGGGATTGGTTTTGAAGTTAATTGGCTATGACTGTTTCCTAGTATCACAAATAGGCTGAATTTATTCTGTTGTTATTCAAATTGAATGCTTTTCTTAAAGGATTATTAGATGCAAATCTTGGAAAACTAAAGAGGTTAAATCTTCCAAGAAATTTTTTTTTGTTTTGTTTTGTTTTTTAAAGAAAGCACATTTTTCAGATGACAAGACATGTAATGATTATTAGGAGTGGATCTCATATATCCTATTGGAACACTGAAAGCCCCTAGAGGCTTTTAGAGAAACCATGCTTAGCAACTCTTTCAATGAATCAATGCAATGAGGTTTGTTAATATGGACAAGATTGGTGTGCTAGCCAGAGCATTAGATGGACGTAAGGAAGCGAATGGACTGCCCACGCCTCCAGGCGCTAGTGGACTAATGGGGAATCCTGAAGACGCTTTTGCAAGGCTTTCCAGAACAGACTCCTGTTTTAAGCAGACAGCTGTCCTCCACAAGAAACTGACAAGTCTTGGGTCAAAGATAAATGAAGAGTTATAATCTTCTCACTTCAAGTTCTCAAATTTATCTGTAATTTTTTATAATCCTTTTCAAATGTTTTTATAATATCTGCTGGATTATTTTGATAGAATAGAAAGTTCCATTCATCTCCTGTAGATAAGCACAATACCTGTGAAGCATTCTTTAAATAAATATTGCTTTATTGAATAAAGAGAGTACAAAGAGTCCCAAACTATTTTCTCTAAGCTCCTATGAATGGGAGGAAGGAAGGGAACCACCAGGAAAAGCCCACCACCATCTTGTTTTCTCTTTTGTGATTTTGTAGTTTATAGTTCATGGTAACATCCCTCTCGAGAGTTCCTGATTAGAGAACTTTCTATCACTTTAATAACTTCAGTCCCCCTCTTTGATATGCTTGACTTTGTTTTTTACTGCTCCCTCTCACTCCCATCCTCTTGTTTCTTTACTCTGTTTACTCCCTCTCTCTCCCGGGCTGCCTTGTCCAGCTTATTATACCTTTTGCGGGTGGGAGAATGAGAACCATGCAAATGACCCTGGTTGGATTACACCATGCCTTTATTCAGGAGTTAGATCAAGTGTCTATATTGCCAAAAAAGCAATCATGCTGATGATGTGCCTGAGATTTTATTGGTCTTTTTGGCCCTGACTATGCCTTGGGATGATGTCTTTAGGAAACAGCCTATAGGGTCTCCTGCATTCTTGTCTCATAACCAGTTGCTTGTGAGGGTGCCAGTTGGTTATGGATCTGCCGGATGCCAAGTATTTCTTTTTGTGGTTGTTGTTGGACTTCCAGTGTTCATGCATAAATGCTTACATATTTTGGCTTATTTTCCCTCCACTTCCCACACCTGTTGGTTGTCCGATTAGGTGCACAAATAAATTGCCCCAATTTCCCCTTATGCAGGTGGACTCTTTCCAAATTCCTCTAATAATACTCCCAAATCCAAAGCTTACATTCTTCTTTTTGGAATCCGGTCTGTTAGATTGGAAGGCACCTCAGCATCTAGTTTACTGGTGTCAATTCTTTTTCTTTATAGCTGGGAAAGTCTTTTACGAACCAAATTTGAAATCTTAAATGAAGTTCATTGCAGTAGCATCAGTCTCTGCATTTGAAAGGATTTAGTCATATGTATATAGGTATTTTGTGTGTGTGTGTGTACATGTGTGTGTATGAGAAAGAGAGAAAGAGAGAGAGAGAGAGAGAGAGAGAGAGAGAGAGAGAGAGAGAGAGAGAGAGAGAGAGAAACCCAGCCTGCCACTTGGCTCAATGACAGCATAAGCCAGACAGTGTGAGATGGAAGAGGTAACTCTGTTTTTCCTCACTTATTTTTGGTTCCTTTTACTTTTCACAGTGTACATTTGAGTGTTTAGGTTATTTTTAAAGTAATGTTGGCTCTATACAATGTTCCTTTAAGAACTAATTCTAGAACCTTACAAGTATGGAGACTTGGATTGAATTAGGGATGAGGACACACATCTCATTCACATTTTTTTTTTTACCACATTCTTCCTCTTTCCTAACATAGGTTCCAAGGGGCATGGTTTTTAGATCAGTGAACTAGACTAATTTCATTCCATCTGTAAGAAAACCTAGACTTAGAGATAGGCATTGACATGTTCAAAGTCACACAGTTGGTTAGTATGAACTAGAAACTGAATTCCTACTCCTCGAGATCCATAGGCCCTTGCTCTGGAAAGAGCCTTTTGGCTTCTCCTTCCTTCTTTTCGTTCCAAATCTCCTCTAGCACCTTGTAAATATTTATTGTCCATGTCTGGTGCCACTTAGCTCAAGCTGAGAGCAGATTTCCTATGGACCTGTTGCCAATGATCTCTTCTTAAACTCTACCCACTTTTGCTAGAGTCTAAAACATCAGTCCTACCCCAGCCTTTCCATCATCTCAAGCATAGAAACTGAGATTATTCTTTGTCAACCACTTATGTGGGCCCTGCTCACAACGGGAGCAACGACAGTGGAACAACCCGAGCACTGAGTCTACCTAGTGTCCTGGAATTCATTAGCTGTCATTAACAACTGCGAGAGTCAGGGAGATATTTACAATGGACCTGGCACTGTGTTAGGCACATTATAAAAATTATATTAGTCAACTCTCACAACAAGTTCTGAGGTAGGTACTGTTTTCCATTTTCCAGATGAGGAAATGAAGCTGAGAGGGACCGCCCAGCAAGCAGCAGAGCTGGATTCAGAGCTCCAAAACCTGCACTGTAGACTTCTAGGCTCTTCTGACTCACAATCATTTGGAAGCAGGACATTCCTACACCAGCACTGCTATTTATTGTATGAACTATGTATGTATCATGTGACAATAATCGGGGAAGGTGTGTGTGGGCTGCTGCTTTATGAAGCAAACTGAGATGATTTTAACTCCAGCTTATAAGGCAAAGACTATGGATGAACTTGTTCATCACATCCTGAAATATGAGGTCAAGCAGGCAGTTTGGAAGCTTGAAGTAAGTTTAGGGAAAACAAGGAAATAATACTTCTCCTAGCACGTAATAAAGTTATGGAACTCATTACCCTGAGAGGCTGTACAGACAGGAAATGTAAATGGATTAAAAAAGAGTTTGGACAAATTTATGAATGACAGAGCCATAAAAGGCTTCTAACAGAAGCTGGAATATACAAGGTGTGACTATAAAGCAATGAAAAAAAATTTTTTTAACAAACACCAGAACTTGTATACCCAAATAAATATATATTTTTTCTTCAAAGCAGTTTCCTTGAGAGAATACTGATATTTGGTGTTTCAATATTACTTGCTTGTTGAAAACGTTTTTGGAACCCATGGAAGATTAGAGGATTAGCCCACAGCCCTTATTTTACAGGTGAGGAAATTGAAGCCTAAAATAATTAAATAACTTGCTCATAGTCACACTGAGGCAGTTCTGGGGTTAGAATCCTGGTCACTGTCTCCTGCTATAGATTTCTTCAGAGTCTGTCACAAATTCTTTTTTTAAAAAATATTTTTTTTTAGTTGTAGGTGGACACAATATATTTATTTTATTTTTACATGGTGCTGAGGATGGAACCCAGGGCCTCACACATGCTAGGCAAACTCTCCACCACTGAGCCACAACCCCAGCCCGGTGACAGATTCTTTAGGATTCCCTAATGGAGATAAATCTTCATCCTTTATCAAGGAGTTTCCGGAATTGTCTAAATGGATTTAGATTTAAGGTTGCTGATTAAGCTGTGTGTTCAAGCTGTATATTAATATACAGTAGCCTTTTGGTTGTGTTTTGTTCTAAGGAAAAAGCAGTATCACCATGTTTCTTTTGCTACTTGTAACCTGGCTTTCTGCTGACCACATCCGGGGGGGGCCCCAAGGAATGTACAGCCCACCTGCTCTTTTCCATACGCTAGTCTCTGAGTCAGGTTGTCTTGGCATCTCATTTTCCACTTCAGGTGATGAAAGTCAGTCAAGGGGAATCTCTCTCTCAAGACCAAAAGGAGGTGAGTGGAGAAGCAGCCCCTCCTGGAGCACAGGGGGGTTGGCAGCTCGCAGAACTCCTGGGAGGAACTTTTGCAGGCACCCTGGGACCAACTGCTGACAGATCAGAGATATTTTGAATAATGAAAAAGGAGACAAGAAACTTGACAAAGCAGGGTTAAAACCTGGGCACAGTCCACTATTGTCAATGAAAAGACAAAACGAAAATTGCAAAGTTCAGATGAAAAAGAGGAGAGATGACTGCGATCCCCCCAGAGGCAGCAAATGTGGGCCTGCGGGATGGATCTCATCAAGGTCTGACCAGGTCACTGGGAGCTCCTTGGTTTGAGTTCATTCATGCCCTGCCAGTTGGATTCACTTTGATCACCACATATCCTTTTCACTTGGATTTCTAAGAAAAACAAGGGGAGGGGAGTGGTGGAAGGAGGGACGGGGAAAGAAAAATCCTGAAGTCCTTGAAGCATGTTGGGCGACTTTTTGCTTAGGCTTGGAAACTTTGCTTCCCCAAATGGATTTACAGTCTTGGACCAAAGTTAACAAAGAAAAGACAAACATGTCACTGAAAGTAACATGCTGACATGTGTTGATGTCTCAGCCAAAATTTATAACATAACCCAGAAGGAACACTTGAGATGCCTGGCCATGCATCCTGGTGGATGGCGTGTTTCTGGGGGATTCTGGTAGGAGATATTGCAGAGAGGTAAAGCCAGCAAGGAAAACTGCAAACAGCGGTTCTGGGTCCTGGGACTGAAGTTGTTAAAAAATAATTATAGCTAACGCATTTTGTGATTTTGAAGTAGATGTAACAGAAAACCTAGATGGGGTTGGAGTGGAAGAGAATGATTATCAAGTCTTGTGTAAGATTTGGAGGAGGACCAGTAAGAAGAGAAAGGATATATGTCTATATATATTTACACACACACACGCACCCGCGTGTTAAAATATTGTATGGATATTCATAATAAGCATTTCTTTGGGGTTTGGCAAAGTCTTCATCTTCGGTGAAGGTGAGGACAAGGCAGTGCAGACCTTGTGAATAAGCATGCACATATACTCAGGGCCTGCTACACACTCACACACACACGCACATACACACACACACACCTCAGCGACAGAATTATCGTATATCCTTTTTGACTAAGAAACAGGGAGGGGAGGGTCGAATCCTACCAGTGGGTGTAAAGTTGCTAATAGTAAGAAGCAGCTTATTCTGAAAACTACAATTCTACTTAATCCCGACTTGGCCCTGACCCAACCCCACAGAGCCTTGTAGACTTTGCAGAGGTGCAATGTTTAAAAAAAAAAAGGACCCCAGAATGCTATTTTGAAAAAAATCCCTCACTTCTTGACTTCTTGGGGGTTCTGTTAGGATTGTTTAATGAGAGGATGACATTTGCAGCCCTGTGGAGGAACTGCTATCCAGAACAGAATGGGTCCTTTTGGAACACAAATTTTTGGGGTAGTGGCTTACTCTTTGGTGTGGTGAAGGTATAGATGGAGCTGTTGAAGATTTGCTGTCTTTCCTTGGGAATGGGCAACTTCTGGCTAATTTTTTTGGGGGGGATTATTGGGGATTGAACTCAGGGACACTCGATCACTGAGCCACATCCCCAGCCCTATTTTGTATTTTATTTAGAGACAGGGTCTCACTGAGTTACTTGGCACCTTACTTTTGCTGAGACTGACTTTGAGCTGGAGATCCTCCTGCCTCAACCTCCCAAGCCGCTGGGATTATAGGTGTGCATCACTGCGCCCGGTGTAGGCTAATTTTTTAAAAACCTATCTCTGTTACTGATCACCAGGCTGGACAGATTCTTTTTCAGATATGTCTCTGTATTTAGGGTGAGCAAGACCCACATGCTGTGACACAGTCAGGTCACGGTGGACCCAAAGATGCTCTGAGTCCAGAGAAGGAATGTCTAGTGAGCCCATTTCCACCCATCTCTATCTAAACCCTTTAACCCTGGCTACTTGTTTCTTAGCTTGGGTTTCAAAAAAAACTCTTTAAAATGTGCCAAATTTTATTCGTTTTAACAGAACTCATTCATTTTGAAATAGAGTATGTGTTTCAAATTTAAAAAAAATCTTCATGGACACTAAGAAACGAGGGACAACCAGTGATTGTCAGATTGAAGAGACAGAGAAAACACTGGTATCTTTTGACCCAAGGGGTAACTTTGGGACCGACTGTGACCAGATGACTCCATGGTATGGGAGCTTGTCTCTTGACAAACTTAAAGCAAAGCCTCCTCCCTGCCATTGGACAGAGAGAGATTAAGTCCTGTCCACTGTGGTCTTCTTGAGTTCAGACGGAGGAATCTTTTGCTTCGTGTGTTCAGGTTTCACATGGAAACTTCATCAATAAAAAGCAATGGGAAAAGGAAACAAAACAAGGCTTTTGGGTAGGAATTGTGGAGCACAAGCCTGAGGGAATGCTTCCCACAGTGAGGATGCCCTTGAGCCCTGCTCAGGCCTGTCTCTGAGACTCCACCGTAGAGCTCAGTGCCGGATCTCAAGGCCTTCTCCCACTCTCTGAACAACTCATCACACCCCTGCTATTTAAATAACTAAATAGGAAATGGAAAGTAGGAACTTGTCCCACGAATTCATTTATGTGATCCTTGCGTAGTACTTAAAAAGGCCACATCTGGCCCACTTTAAATCCATGTGTTTTGGACAGAAATGGCACCTGACAGAAAGCAAAGCATTTTCTTGAAGCCTGTGTTCTGACTTCATCTTTTCATTTAATAAGAAACATTTTTTTTTTTTTCCTGGCCCTTCTTCAGACCAATTCCACACAGTGAGCTTCCCGGGAAATTTAGACATGAGGTCTGGAGGGACTTGTCCAGGCTGCTTCATGATGCTGGTCACTGAAAGAAAAGGCAGTGCTGCCCTAGGAGTGGGGTAGGGAGACGGTGCATGGCTCACCTCTGGGCTGTGCAGCTCAACCCCAAGTTCCCTCTGAACGTGAAGCAGTGTGGGATAGTGAAGGGGCACACCACCAGCAAGCTTTGGAGTCCCCACTCTGCCACTGCCTGGCTCCCTGACTTTCGCACTCCCCTGATCGCGCTCCCCGCCCGCAGAGAGACGCGACACCTGGTTCTTTTCAGCTCTTTATTCGCGCGCACCCCCTTCATCTTTGTTCTTTCTTTGTTCTCTCTCTTTGAGGAACTTACACTCCAATATATACATTACTGTAACCAATCAGCATTTGAGCACGAGGGGAGAGCATGAACAGATACAGGCAGTAAATGCAGACATGCAGTGATCATGCACTGTCCACGAGGGAACTCAACCAATCCCTGGAACTTCCTCAAAATAATGTCAGTTGTTTGTGCAAAAGTTAACTGCTCTGGCTCACTGCCAGGCGCCATCTTAGCCACACCTAGGGCCAGGGGTCCCGGGTACCCCGACACCTGACTATGGGCCAGTTAGGCCTTCTCTGCAGAGCCCTGTTCCTGCGTCTGTAGAACAGTGATCACAGTGCATAATGGAACAATTTGAGTTAGCGTTTTGGTAGTCATGATAGAGATTTTGGCTTTTGCACTAACTTGTAGGATAATGAAAGAAAATCATCTAAGTGTGATCTTCAAATATATATGTCCATTATGTGATGTTCCTATGTATTTGAATGAACAGGGAAGAATAACCAGGCTATCAATATTAATTATCACACGAGTGGAATTTGGGGGAGAAATTACTAACTCATTTATAGTTGTACTATTGAATTTGTTACCAGAAGTGTCTATTTTTTAATTATCAAAGAGATATACTTGATGAAAATTAAAAATCAATTTTTAAAAATTGTCAGCTTTAAAAAATTATCAAGTCACTTCTGAGGAAGACCCTGGCACACATTTCTGACTTCTACCCTGCCCATGAGCCTCATGTAAGGGAGGACAGAGGGTCTTCAGGGATGGGGATGGGGTCCGAGATGGAGTGAAGGTCAGGGATGGACTGAGGGTTACAGGTCAAATGGAACATTAACGATACAATTTCTGAGCTTTACCAAAGGGCTGTCTTTCAAAGGCCCTTTTTGGGTGGTAAATTCCATGCATGTTGGCGGACGTGAAATGAGATGACCGTAGAACAGCACAAGGCGATTATGGACTCAGTGCTCCTCCCTCCTCTCTTTCTGGCCTCCTCCTGCCCTTCTTCCTTTCCTCCCTCTCTCCTTCCTGCTAGTTTCAGAGACCATGCTCTTAACCCCGAGCTCTACAGTGCCTCTTAAACTCATCTCGAAAATGGAGCCCTTGGCCCTGTTACAACACAGAGGGACCAATACTAATTTCCTTGGTGTCTGTCGGGTGCACAGTCCTCAGGCAGTTCCAGGATTTGTCTGTTGACTCTCCCTCCATCACCTCGAGGATCCTTTTCTCAAGGATCATTTAGGTCTAGCGATCCAGTCATTCTGGGTGGTTAACTAATCATCCACTTGTCCCCTGGATTCCAGGAGCCCAGAATAGAGAGGAGCTGAGCTAAGTGGGAAAAGTTGGCAAACATTAGGAGCTTCCCATGGAAGGGGCCAGGAAAACAGGGGGAGGAATTGGAGCTGGCTGAGAACCCTGCCTTGGCCTTGCTCACCTGAAGGTGGGGCCACTCTTCCTAGATCTGACCAGGCTCCTGAGAGCAGGGTGTTGGGAGAGGTTCCGCCCTGTGATTATTTTACTATCTTAATTACCCTGCACAGTAGGGATTTTCCTTATCCCCACAGTCCACTTTCTTTCAAGCTTGTAAGTGCAGAACGAGGGGCGCAGACCTCCACAGATTCAGAGAAGATGCTTACTCATTTGCACACTCGGGCGCCAAAGGGGCTCATTTTCTTGATGCAAAAATGGCCTTCAGTGACAGAGGGGATTTTAGTTTTATAGGGTACAACGAGGATGGTTTAATCATTGGAAACTGCGGACATGAGGTTTGGACAATCGGGGGCTAGTTGTGCAGGTTAAAACTTTAACTTAGGAAGGTAGATGAAGAAAGGTTGAAACTCATTCTCATCTGGGCAGCGAGGAGTCCAGATCCCAGGGATGAGTACTCAAATCTTTCCCATTGCTTTTCTTTCTCTGGGATCCATTGGTTCCGAGTTTCCCATATTTGCTGTGCCTCCATTTAGGACTAATTTGCAATGGGAGAAGGTCCAAGTCCAGAGCTCAGCTTTCAGTATTGCCCCTTTCCTTCAGGGTCCTTTGTTATCGGGAAAAGAATTTACTGGGAGGTCAATGCGTGGCTAGTTTCCCCTCCCTCCTCCATTCAGAGCTGCGCCACCTCTCTCTGCTTTTTTTTTGGGGGGGGGTGCTATCTTGTAGAAATATTATTTTCCATAACCCTTCAAAGCTCGCATTCCTATGGAGGAAGAGATCTTGGGGAATGACGTATCAATCAGATTTTTTTTTTTTAACAAAACATTTGTTAGAGCTACACAACGCGAGTAGGCCAGAGCTGTGTGGGCTTGTGGGTGACCCTTTCTGAGTCATCTCAGGAACCCAAGGCCTCCCTGGTGCTGAAGGAGCCTGGAGGACGAAGCAGGGGTCGTGGGGCAGGGGCTAGGCTAGCAAGGTCCTGGCTTGCAGAAGAGGGAGGAATCTGCTCCCCTCTCCCTGCTGACAGAGACCACCACATCACTTTTTTCCTCTCAAGTAATTTTGATCACATTTCTACATTAAAAAATACACTTCTCCAGCATCGTTCTGAAGGCCTCCAGTGGATTCCCTGAAATGAGGCTCCCTTTTAAAAAATGTTTTATTTCACAGCATCTTCCCAGGTGGCTTGTGATGGAGTCTTCCTCAGGTTCCTGAGTTGGGGAACACCTCCCAGGAAGGAAGAAAGCAGAGGCTGTGGGGCTGATGTGGGGTGCTGCTCCCAGAGGTCCATCTTGGCCTGAGTCCCAGGCTCCTATGTTTGCAGCCACGGTAAACATATGACATTTCTGCCAACACACACAATTACACTATCCCTTAATTAGAAACCCTCTCTTTATACCAGGGAAAGCCTCAGCTGCTTGTCAACAAAAACATATTTGTACCATGGCCTTAAAACATACACACATAAATTGCCAATTATTCCCCATTCATAGACTCTGGCAAGACACAGGGGAGAGCTGTTTGCTTTCCCTTAGGCCAAATTAAGACTTGCCTTTCATGGCAACTTATTTGTGGGCGTAATTTTCCACCTCATTTAATTAGCCTAATTGATTCAGCAGCCTGTCAAGGGGCAATGCGGAGCTGGGTGC
The DNA here is from genome assembly GCF_902686445.1 of Sciurus carolinensis. Taxonomy (NCBI): domain Eukaryota; kingdom Metazoa; phylum Chordata; class Mammalia; order Rodentia; family Sciuridae; genus Sciurus; species Sciurus carolinensis. The sequence continues at coordinate 110,370,950 of NC_062219.1, read as the reverse complement.
TTGGGGCAAATCACTCCTATTCTCTTTAGACTTGCTTTGGGCAATAACCTGATTAGTTTTCTTGCTTTCAAACCCATATCAGCCTTTTTTAAACCTGTGTGCATGACTTTGCGGTGCTTGGATAAGGACATGTGGAGAGCCACTAAATGTATTAAGCACTTTGCAAAGAGCTGGGTGCTAAGCCCAGACAGTTGATTCTATCCAAGGGACAATTAGCCCACTGAAGTATGAACGTGAATGGAACTAACTAGAACCCCAGAGAGGGTGAATCAAGCAGATTCCAGGGCTAAGGATTGTTATTCTGTTCAACGGTTAGTTTGGATCTAACATGAGGGATCTAGTAGATTATGTTCTGATGCATTCATGGATTATTATGAATGGTGATTAGGAAGGCTGAGCATCCCTAATCCAAAAATCTGAAATCCAAAATCTGAACCTTTTTGAGCACTGACACAACACCATAAGTGGAAAATTCCACACCATGAAACTTTATTACATGCACAAAATTATTAAAAATTATGTATAAAATTACCTTCAGTCAATGTGCATAAAGTATGTATGAGACATAAATAAATTTCGTGTGTAGACTTAAGTCATATTACCAAGGTATCACATTGTATTTGCAAATATTTTGAAATCAAACAGACAAACCTGAAATCCAAAGCACTTCTAGTGTCAAGGATTTCAGGTAAGGGATATTCAGCCTATACTTAGATCTTACCAAGTGGCAACATGAACCGCCACCCTCTCTGCCCTGCTCTCCTGTCCCATTCATGTGTGTTCATGGCCTACTGAGTGCAGATGAGTGACCACACATGGAAAAACAGCATAGTCAGCTTTTCTGTGGCTGTTACCAAAATACCTGACAAGAACAATTTAGAGGAGGAACAGTTTATTTTGGCTTATGTTTTCAAAGGTTCAGTCCATGGTTGGCTGACTCCACAGCTCTGGGTTCAAGGTGAGGGAGAACATCATTGTGGAAGGACCTGGTGGAGGAAAGCAGCTCAGGATGACAGCCAGAAAGCAGAGATTGAGAGCTCCACTCACCAGGGACAAAATATAAACCCAAACACACCCCCAGTGACTACCGCTTCTGGCCACACCCTACCTTACCTACAATTGTCACTCAATTAATGCACATAAGTGAATCAATCCACTCATAGTGTGCACCTCTCATAGTCTAATCATTTCAGCCTCTGAAAATTCTTGCATTGTCTCACACTTGAGCTTTTGGGAGACCCCTCTTATCCAAACTGTAGCAGAAACACATAGGAACCAATTGTCCATTGAGGCTTCACTGTGGCTGAATATACTAATATGACTGTGTATTAATTCATTTGATCTTCATCACAACCTGAGGAGCTAAGTATGATCACTATCCCCAAATACAGATGAGAAAACCAAGGCATGAGAGGGTATGGCTCAAAGTGAGATTGGCTCCAAGTGCCGCAGCCCTTGTGGATGGGGTCAGGATCCACACACTCTGTTCTTTGCTGCCACTCTAGGGAACACATTAGTGCAGATAAACAACAACATGATTATGAACTTAGAGAGGGGGTACATTTCGAGGGAGGTCATGTGTCCTACTTCTGCATGGGTATATAAACTTCCTCCTAATAAATTAGGAAAATGAGACTATGTGTCAATATTGGTCTAAAATGGAGGTTGGCAAACTTTTCACCAAAGTGCTAGGTACTACATATTTTAGGCTTTGTGGGCCACATATGGTTTCTGTTGCAACTTCTCAACTCTGCCTGGTGGCACAAAAACAGCTAAGGACAGTTTGTAAACAAGTAGATGTGACTGAGTTCCAATAAATCTTTATTTACAAACAGGCGACTGGCCAGATCTGACCCACAGGCCATAGCTGCCAACCTGTGGTTTAAAACCTGGTATTTTTATCAACTTTAAACCATCACAAAATAGTCTGAAATCTTCAGAACAAAACAGAACCTATAGCCTTCTTTTCCTTAAAATGTTAATGCACTTATTTTTTATGCCCAGGCTGACTTCTTGAGGAGCTTTCTCTCTCTGTGTTTTCTTCTTATAGGTGACAATTTAGTGCATTGAATAAACCTGAATTTGCCTTTTTCCCAGGCTAAAAGCAAGGGTGGTCAGGCCACCAGGGCCATGGTGAATGGAGGGTGAGAGGCAAAACCTCTCTCCAATAAACAACCTGGACTGTTTATTGGGTTTTTGAGGCAACTAGGCCTCAGGGGAATTCCAGGAGCCTGAGGTTGGCAGAGACACATAGTGGGGTGTTTCCTGTTGTCACTGACCAATGGCATAAGTGCCCTTACTTCGTATGTCTTCAAGAACACCTCTGTAATCATTTCCCTGTCCTCATTAAGTTTGAGTTTTCAAGGAGACCCTTCAGAGCCAAGTCAAATATGCTGAGGCTTTATGTATGCGATCCAGGCAGCTGCCACCCAGGGAGGGAAAATACCTGGCATCAGAGCTTCTGCCCCAGAGCAGACCTGGGGTGTGCTGGGGAGGGGCACTTCCTCCTAGGAAAACTGGCAAAGCCCAGGGAGCGTGTTAATGACTTATAAGGAGAAACAAGATAAAGCACATTGAACATTCACGAGACCAAGACTCAATAACAAAACATAATATGTATGACAGTTTAAAGAAATAGAAAAATGGAGTTTCAAAATGTGAAGGAGAGCTGGGTGAGAAAGTGGTGTGTGTGTGTTTGTGTGAGTGTGTGCACACATTCTGTTTTTCTTGTAACATGCATCATTTTATTTTTATAGAAAATCATTAAATATAAAATTTAATGTAATAATAAGCAGTAAACAGTTGTCTCACCCTCTAAAATAAAGAAGAAAATTTCCATTTCATGGAGTTGTTTTTTAAATTTTTTTTTTAGTTTTATGTGGACACAATATCTTTATTTATTTAATTCTATATGGTACTGAGGATTGAACCCAGTGCCTCACATGTGCAAGGCAAGCGCTCTACCACTGAGCCACAACCCCAGCCCCATGGAGTTATTTTCTAATAATATTTAAAAAAATTTTTTTTAGATGTTGATAGATCTTTATTTAATTAATTAATTTATTTATATGCTGTGCTGAGAATCAAACCCAGTGCCTCACACATGCTAGGCCAGTGCTCTACCACCGAGCTACAACTCCATCCCTAATAATAGTTTTAATAATAATGTTATTTTTATTATTATCTCTGGAGTCAAAGACACCCTACCCTGCAAACAGGGTTGGAGCCTGGAGCTATATTAACAGAGCTGTAAGAAGAGCAGCTGTTGGATGCAGGAAGGGGCAGGGTCTGTGCAGGAAGCACAGTCTCATGGGCCAATCCTGTTGGTTCCAAAGATGTGTTCCTGGGAGATGGCCTCAGACAGGTGCGTGGAAATGGCGGCAGATGCCTGCGAGTAGCCTAGATCTTGGAGCATCTGAGAGGAAGGACAGCTGGGAGCTGTGGATCCCCACAGGAACAATGAGGGACCACTCACCTGGCACCACAAAGAGATGAAATTCAGAGAGAGTTCTCAGCTCCTTCCAGGTTGCAGACTTGCTCCTGTACTTAGAGGTTTTCTTGCATTCTGAGCCTCATGTTCTCTCTTCCGGATCCCTTCTTCCCACCACCCACAACCGTCCTCTATTTCCGGGCTCTGTTTGCCCCGCAGTGTTGACCAGGAGAGAGGACGACTACAGTTGCTGCTTAAGTTCCTGCCAAGGAATTTCCAACATAACCGTATGTTGGAGAATGGCTGAAGTTCTGTGTGAAAACTCAAGAAAGACCAACATTGCAAATGGAAGACTTTTATTAGAAATAAGATGTTATGGATTAGCTCTGGTGCCAAATTATTTTAGTCTTAATTATAAGGACACTGTAAAATTTTCATTCATTCAACATTTATGGAGTACCTTCTCTCTGACACTGTGTATATTCCAAGATATAAAGACGTACAAGACAAATTCCTATCTTCAAGGGGTTTCTTGACTATTCTACAATATGATGAAGGAACCTGCTCTTCCTTTTCTGGAAGTCCCTGTAGTAGGTTAAACATATATCCTGGTCTACTTGAGAAAACCCGATTGTATGCTTAATAATCCTGGGGATCAGTAACTCCACCATACACTCAGAATGCCTTAGTTTGATATGATGATACAGTCATCCTAACCATAGGATTTGATGAATCTGTTATTCACAGGAAGACATTTATTACCTGTTGACTTACTCTTTTGTCCACATCTGGTTGAACCCCTGTTCAAAGCAGAGTTCATCAGTTTCTCTTGATGATTTGGACTGAGACCCACAGGTTGAACCAACTGTAAAGGCGCAATGAAGTGGATGACCGGATCTGTTACCAAACAACCTGAAGGCATATTTGCAAGGCATCATTATGAGGGTAAAGGAACCAAAAGCCCTTAAAAGAAGTCAATAGTGAGGAGACACCATTTTCTTGTTATTGATGAGTCAGACATTATCACTGGTCTTGTCGAGAAGCATGGCTCCTACTAGTCCCCATCCCTGCTTCTAGTAGATACCAGAGTGCACTGGGGAGTGAGGAGTGGGGTGAGACTGCCCATTTGAGGGATACCATGAGCCCCTACACCATTCTTCTTTTCCCTTCCCAGTGGACTTTTCCCTCTGAAGTCCAAGGATGGAGAAAAAACACACATCAGTTTTCTTGTAGACACTTAGTACACACTGAAAACTGAGTCCAACAAGTAGAAAATGTTGGACTTTTTATTCTTTGATCACCAGGTTTGAGAACCCATACCTAGGCTACCAAGCAGAAAGAATCCTGAAGAGAGATGGCATGGTATGCCACCAGGAAGGGATAAAGACTATCTCGCTGTAGTTCCTTGTTCCAGAGGGTATGGAAAATAAATCCTGCATTTGTTATGGGCTCCAGATTTGGAGTTTGAAAGGGTAATTTGAACTTTGAACCATATTCTTTCTAGAACCATATTTTTTGCTAAACCAAAGCAATTTGGGACATCAGAATAAGTAGGTGATTCCATGGTCTGGAGGACAAATGAAAGATGTGACCTTATCTCCCAGGAGGTCACCTATGCTTAGGAGAGTGTCTCTAAATTGAGCCCCTTGTCAGTAAGGCTTGACCATGCCAAGTTCATAGATCATAAACTGAGTCAGCAGTTATAACCCACCAAGAAGTCTGGAAAAGTAAACACAGTGAGCATTCACCTAAGAAGATGTATACCTTCCATCCCTTTTCCCTCCTCCCCAACATAAGAGAGGAGGTATGGAGAGAAGGTGGTGTCACACTGTCCCTCTTGGCAAGGTTACTCAAACTCCAAGTGTAGCCTACCCTGAGGTTGGAAGGGTGGAAAGAAAAGAACTAAACCTCAAAGATGGAATTGGAGACTTAAAATTGACAGCTCCGACTCCTTGTGAAGAATGTAGACTCCTTCATCCTAGACTGCAATCTTGTAGGGGCAATATTATTCACAGTGATGGGAGGAACATTGGAAAAAGAAGTCAGTACTATAAAGGTTTGTGATGATGCAAAGCTCAACTTTACCCAGCAACATAAACAGACATACCATCTATTTGTGGTACTCAATTTCATAGGGGGAGACAATTAGGAAAGAAATGTCTAAAAAGTCTCTCTTTAAGGGGAGCTATAATGAAGAAAAGTCACTAATTTAGTGAATAAAAATAGAAACTAGAGTCCTTTCAATTTAAAATGCTGGACAATGTTTTTCCACTTTCCTAGACATATATAAATTCCTCTCTTGGTGACTCATATGAGAGAATCAGATTTATAGATGGCCTCTGCTTCTGATGAAGATTTGCCCATTTTCTGACTTCCCTGGAGGTCTTGGACCCAGAGAAAGATCCTACACACACCACTCTAGTCTGTTTTTTTTTTTCCCCAGGATGCTTAAATGTTATATAGACTTTGGATTAGAAGTAATAGTTTCCGAGTTTCATCTCTTGCCGATGCATTATCCAAGTCTGCTAGCAATGTTCAGGTCTATGGACATTTTTATGACTTAGCACTGACTAAATGTGGCAATGTCTGGGATTTGATGAGAATTTATTCCACACAAATAAAAATGCATAGTGAGTTTTCAGAATCTAACAAGGCAATGTAAGCAAATATGAGATTCTACGTATGAACATTACCTTCCAACAATAGTTTGATATATTCTTTTTTCTTCCTTTGTGTGGTTATTAGTCAGCATTAATCAGCTATATTGTTCTCAAGTAGGAATTGTTGACCAACCAAAGCTTGTTCCTCATTGGGCTCCAAAGGCAGCAAGGTTGGCCCAGTGGGTATATCTGGCTTCTATTTCCTGCAGCCTCTTGCATCCACAATACTATCTTCTTTGGAACACCAGTTTTCCCATGACACATGCCAGCATCATGGCTGAGTGGTCTTCTCCTGGATCAGGGTCTGCTACAGGCAGCATTGGTAGCCCCTCTACCCTGTGAGAAAAGATAGGGAGGTCAGGGAAGAGGTGGCTCAGGTGAGATTCAAAGACAGCACAACCAGTTTGCTTTAATAGGTTGAATTTTATACCTTCTAGGTATGCAAATGTGTTTCAATGTTTGAAAATAATGTAATTTATTAGATTAATAGGCTACAGAAAAAATCACACAACATATTAAGATACAGAAAGAGCATTAGATGAAAATTGACATGGCCAGGCATGATAGCACATGCCTATAATCCCAGTGGCTCAGGAGACTGAGGTAGGAGGATCACATGTTCAGCAAACAACTAAAGCTGACATTATACTTAATGTGAAAGATTGAATGCTTTCTCCCCTAAAGATTGGGAAGTGATGGCCACTCTTACCACTTGTCTAACATAGTGCCAAGGGTTACAAGCCAATGCAATAAGGCAAGTGAACAAAATGAAAGGCATGCAGCTTGGAAAGGAAATAATGAAACTGTCCCTATTTGCAAGTGAAATTATTGTCTCTGTCAAAAGTCCTAAGGAATCTACAATGAAACCTCTTAGAACTAAGAAGTGATTTCAGCAAGGTTAAGGAAATGCAGGATAAATGTACAAAAATCAATCATATTCCTAAACTAGCAATGAACATTTGAATATCAAATTAAAAATACCATACTGTTTTAATCACTCAAACTAGATGAAATATCTAGATGGAAATCAAACAAAACATGTTCCTCACTTGTATTCTGAAAACCACAAAATGCTAATGAAGGAAATAAAGCACAATCTAAATAACTGGAGGAACATATTGTGTTTATGGATTGGAATACAACACAGTACAGATGTCAATTCTCAAATTGATTTGCAAGTTTAACTCAGTCCCTTTCAAATCCCAGCAAAATAATTTTTTGTAGTTATAGGACAAGCTTATTCTAAAATTTATAGGAAAATCAAATATACTGGAATAATCAAAATAATTTTGAAAAATAAGAATAAATGGGGGAGGAATCAGTACTTTAAGTACAGACTTAAAGGTTTATGGATACAATAATTCAAAGTGTGTGGGATTAGTGGCATGAAGTACACATACATCCATGGAAAATAATAAAGAACCTGGGAATAGACCTGCACAAACATGCCTAATTGATTTTTTTTTGGTACTGGTGATTAAACCCAGAGGTGCTTAACAATTGAGCCACATCCCAACATGCCCCCCCACTTTTGAGACAGGGTCTTGCTACTTTGCTGAGGCTGGTTTTGAACTTATGATCCTCCTGCCTCTGATTCCCAAGTCCCTGGGATTACAGGCTTGAACTTTTACAGAGGTGTAACTGTCAAATGGAGGGAAGGTAGCCTTTGCAACAACGATGCTGGAGCAGTGGGACATCTCCCACTCTCGCTACCACATGCTCACACAGAACAATCTTGGCCTCCACCTCACACCTCACCCTACAACAAACCGAAAATGAATGACAGACTCAAAAACAAAATTATATACCTTAAAGCAGATGGAGCAAATCTTCTGGATCTTGGGCTGGCAAATAATTTCTAGACCTGATACCAAAAAACATAATTCATAAAAAGAAAAATGATAAATCGAGTTTTGTTAAAATTCATTATAATTCAAAAGACTGTGTTCAAAGGATACAAAGAGATGCTACAGACAGAAGATACTTGCAAACTACATTCATAATGGAAGCATAGTGTCTGGGATATATAAAGAATTCTCAAAACTTAACAGTAAATAAACAATCTAATTAAAATGTGGACCAAAGACAAGATGAGACATTTCACCCCTGAAGATATCCAAATGGTAAATGAACTCATGCAAATTTTGCTTTAAAACCAGTAACTATTAGGAAAATGCAGATTAAAATCATTAAAAAATGCTACTAAACATCAGTCAAATGGCTAAAAGAAAAATTAGTAACATAAATTCTGGAGAGGATGTGAGGAAACTGGAACCCTCACATATAGCAGGGGGTGGGCGGATGGGGGGCTGTAAATGATGCAGCCACCACAGGTAGGTAGTTTCTTAAAAAGTAACCTTGCAGCTGCCATGCCACCATCATTCACACTTTTGGGCATTGATCCCAGAGGAGGAAAACTTGTGTTCACATAAAAATCTGTACACAAAAGTTTATAGCAGCTTTTTCCAAAATAACATCAAACTGAAAACTACCTGAATATTGATCAATAGGTGAAGAGTTAAAAACAAAAACTGGGGCCTATACCCATACCGTGGAATATTCCAGCAGTAAACAGGAACAGACAGTTGATACACTGGATAATATGAATGAATCTCCAGAGAAATATACTTAGTGAAAAAAAACTTTTTTAAAGGTCACATACTATTTGATCCCATTTGTGCAACATTCTCAAAATGACAAAATAATAGAAATAAAGAACGAATTAGTGGTTGCCAGGGGCTCAAGGGGTCAGGGGTGAGAGGGAAATGGGTATGGCCAAACAGGACAATGTGAGGAATCTTTTTTTTTTTTTTTTAAATACCTTTATTTTATTTGTTTATTTTTTAATGTGGTGCTGAGGATTGAACCCAGTGCCTCACACATGCTAGGCAAGTGCTGTACCACTGAGCTACAACCCCATCTGGTGAGGAATCTTTGGTAATGAAACCGCCCTGCATGTTGAATACATCAATGTCAGTATCCTAGGTGTGATATTACAATTTATAGTTTGGCACAACATAACCACTTAGGGAAACTGGATAAAGTGTGCAAGAACTCTCTCTGGTTATTTGTTAGAACTGCCTGAGAATCTACAATTATCTCCAAAAAGATGTTTAATTTTATAAGAAGAGTATTTGGTCATATGTAAATGTTTCATCTATCATTGTTTCTTAATCATTCAATTCCACAATCCAGGGGGCAGTTGCTTATTTATCTACCCAGAATATTTTATAATATAAAAACTCAAACAAGAATATGCACCTGATAATTCAGAGTAGCTTGCAGTTTTCACTGAGTGAAATGCCTTGTTTCAACACAGGTGATCAGATTCTTTTTCTTTTGAACTGTTCTTATCTTTCACTTATTTTTCCATTTAAGTCTTTTCTTTCCTGTAGCAATTTGCAAGTATATCACTATATATTGAAGACATTCATTTTTTATGAGATGAGACGCAATTCTGTTTTTTTCCAGTTTGTCTTTAATTCTTTGACTTTCGGTGGGGTTATTTTTTTCTCACAAAAAAATTTAACTTTTTAATTTGTCAAATTTGCTAATCTTTCTTTTTATGACTTCTGCATTTCATGTCACACTTAGAATAGCCCTTTCTCCTCTAAAGTTATATTTAAAAAATTTTCCCCACTTTTTTTTAAAAATAGTTTTGTGATTCTCTTTTTCATCAGGAATCCAGATTATTTCTGTCCTTTTCTATTTACATTTTTACTACTTAGTGTTTGGTTCTTTTGGTCACAAGATGGTGCTGCCTTTAGCTATCAAATCCACATTCTGGAAAGCACACAGGGAAATGCAGAGGGTCTAAGTAGCTAGTTTGTTGTGTTTGCTCCTTTGGAAAAGCTATCCCGGAAGCTCCAACGATCAGCTTCTGCTCACTGACTGGAATTGAGTCACATGGCCACGCTTAACTCACTCTTCAAGGGAGTCTGGTGATGTGAACAATTTTATCCAGGTACTTTGATAACTGCCCCCGCTCATGAGAAAAATGAAAAACATCCTTCTAAAAAAGAACATGTTAGTAATATTGAGTAATATTGGGCAAGAAACTGGCAGTATCTGCCCCCAGGCTTCTTGCATGATGCATTGCATTTCATGGGTCCTTGTCTGTCTCTAAATGTGTGTGTTTGCATTGCTTACCTGACTTCTAGCATCTTCTGTTAGCAATGAACTGTTGAGGTTAGTCTGATTCAAGTTACCTTACAGTAACTACTTTTTTTTTTTTTTAAGTTTTTCTGCTTTTCACTTTGTTTTTAAAAATCTGAAATATCTTCTATACCTAGGTAGGTTCCATTTTTAGGTATTCCGAGGAGTTATGGCCCCTTCCAATCTGAAGATTCTTAATTATTTCTCGACTCAGGAACCCAAGAACCTCCTTTCTTTGATTGTTTTCTCCTTGCCTTTGTCTGTGCTCTGTCCTTCTGAAACTCTTACTGGATGTATGCTGGATTTAATAGATTTACCCTCTCTTGTATCTTAACTTAAAAAAATTTTTTTTTAAATTTGTTCGTTTTAGATATACCTGACAGTAGAGTGTATTTTGACATAATATCCATACATAGAGTATAATATTCTAATTAGGATCTCATTCTTGTGGTTATACCTGATGTGGAGTTTCACTGGTCTCTTAACTTTCTTACCTCAGTTTCCATCTCTTTGTTTTATTGCTCCACATTTTGAGATGCTTGCTCAGTTATGGATTTCAGACAACCACCTTGGTCTTTAGACTACTTTGCTCTATTATTATTTATTTTTATTATTATTTTACTATGATTGTTTGAGAAATTATTATTATTATTGTTTTATTTCTGGGAACTCTTTATTGTTATTTGCATCCTTTCCTTTTGTGTAGCAGTCTGTTCTTGGTTTCTGAATGCATTGCCTTCTTCTTCTTCTTTTTTTTTTTTTTAATAACTTTGTTTTACTTTGTATGTGGTACTGAGGATCGAACCCAGAGGCTCACGCATGGTAGTTGAGCACACTACCACTGAGCCACAACCCCAACCCTGCATTGCCTTCTTAAAATACTCTGTGACCTGGGAATGGTGACACATGCCTGTAATTTCTTTGACTTGGGAGACTGAGGCAGAGGATTACAAGTTGGAGGCCTGCCTCAGCAACTTAGTGAGACCCTGTCTCAAAAAATAGAAAGGGGCTGGGGATATAGCTCAGTGGTAAAATGCCCTTGGGTTCATTCCCAGTACCAAAAGCAAACAAACAAAAAACACTCTGTGTACACTCAATTATACTTTTGAAAAAACATTGTTTCTATTCTCTGAATTACAAGTACTTTCTTTCTCCACCAGATTCTGCTCTTTTAATGGAACTCCTTGGTTGAACCTTGGTCATAGGACTCTTTGGCTTTTGAACAGAGTTGCTTGCCCAACAGACCTCTCCCACGAATAGCAGGAAGGCTGCCTTCTCTGATTAAGTGGACAGGCTATGGGGTTCAATATAGGGCTCTTGGGTTTGGTGCATCCTGAAGAGCCCAAGGAAGGACAAAATGAGGGCTTCAATGTGAGGGCATTGCCCTTCAGTGAATTTCATTCCTGGGAAGGGCTGACTTTTTCTTTTCCTAAAAATCTAATTGGAGTGATGATTAGAGTTACCAAAAACATTTTCATAAAAATTCAGACTCAATCCCACACCTGGATCCATCCCAGGTCAGCTCTCAGGATATATTCTGCTGCCAGCAGATGTGAGGTGCTGTAGGAAGGAAAGCAACCTCACTGCCTCAGCTGTTTAGAAAGGAGTTTTAAAATAATAAATAGCCTGGTGATTGCTACAAGAGCCTCAACAGAATGTGAGGGCCCAGTGAGTGACTGATGCTCATAATTAGAACCATCACGAGTCATTGTTTGCAGTTTATATTATGTTGAGAATTTTCTGTTTAAGAAGTTGGTGTATATTTTCTTTTAGAGAGTTTTGTGATTCCAATTAAAAAATAAAACTTTCAATGGATGAACTTTATTTATTTGGGAAATATACTAACAATAATGTCAAGTAAATGAGGCATTAATCTGGCTACAGATGTGTGTGTGTGTGTGTGTGTGTGTGCGTGTGTGCGCGCACGCACGCGCGCACATGTGTACGAGAGAGTGACAGATGAGTTGGTGTAATATAACTTGGTCAACAGCCAGACCCATACTTCAATTACTATTAGGTGCTCAGCTCTGAGCTGAGTGCTGTGAACAATTCTCAAAACTAGACGAGGTGAACAGAGGACCCTGGCCATCTGCTTTTTGTAATCTGGTTGCCCATTCATTATTCAGAATTCTCTTTATATTTCTTTTATGAACTTCTAGCTTGAGTAAGATCCTTCATCTTCCAGCAAAATTCAAGATAGTCACACATCCTTGATAAACTATGAAATTATCACTATCCCAGATATATGATTTTAATTTTCAATGGAAGTGTACCTATGCCCTTAATTAATGAAATTCTTGATACTTGTTTCTTCTTTAACACCGTTAGCCCAAATAGAACTTGATATATCACATAAATAGATATGCAGCCTCAATTGCTGTATTTCTTCATTGTGAGTGGGCTCGTGGGTATGTGTGTTTGTGTGTAATATCTTTTTAACAGAGACTCAACATAGTGTCCTGCTTATGTGAGTCATATGACCATAAAGAATTACATAAATTTATTAAGATTCATGAGAATTTATTGATAAATTTCTTGATTCAAGTTTTTGTCCCATTTCAAGAACAGATATTTCCCCCAATATTTTTATCACAGATTTTAGTTCTGTTTACTTTTCCTAATTTATATTAATATTATTGAATAACAAAAATGCTTTCCTTACATAAAACATGCATATTTTAAAAATTGTATGACCATTGGTTTCCAAAGCAACTAAACCTCATTAACTTTCTTCTCTTTCTGTTGCTAGCTATCAAGAATGAAGTTTGAAATCTTTAATGGCTCTTTCACTGTGCATGATCTTTGTAGAGGCAGACTGTGCCTTCCAATTAGGCTCATTCTAAGACTTTATTTGCAGGGCCTAATCGCACAGGTGCTGTTAGCAGGTAGAGGAGACCTGAGATGCAGGGACAATGGCTAGAGGCAGAGCCTTTGCCATCTAGGCCCAAGAAGGGATGAGAGAAATATTGTCATAGCCATCAAGGACAGCAATTGGTACAGCAGCCCAGGGCATCACCACAGGGAGGGAAGTGAAGGAAAAACCCTCAGGGCATCTGGAAGAAGTGGGTAGAATAAGTTCCCAGAATTCATTCTCCTTTTCTCCAGTACCCTGACCCAGGGGGAAGTAAAAGACCCAGGAGGTCTGGGGTCAGGGGAGCTATGCACACATGAACCTCCTGGAACAGAGGCCAGGTGGACACAGACATGGAGGGATAAACCAGGCAACCAGGACATACATGGTCCTTCAAACTAGGTAACCAAAATATTCCCAGTTGTACCCAGTTGGCTGCACAATACACTGGCTTCCATGAAATCTGCACAGTGGGCCCTTTAATTTACAGTCCACATGCTTCTGCTTTCCCGGGGCAGCCTCTGGGTTCATTTCCTGCCAACCTTAAATCTGGTGTGGCATTTTTTCTACAGCCCACCCCACCAAACTCAGCCACTCCACAGAGCATCACTGAGGAGTATAGATTTTACTGGAAACTGAGAGGAGACTAATAAACACCTATGATCTACTCCACAGTTACTTGGGCTATAGACCTCTCCGTTCTCTTGATGCTCCCAGACTCACTTCTACATCTCTTTCTCCCAACTATCTTTCTCTTTTTTACACACACACACACACACACGCACACACACACACACAATCTACTTCCTTTTTTCAAAATCAGTTGTAAACCAATAGTGGATTGTGAAATTTTATTGGTGAGATCAACATACTTAAAAATGAAATAAATTTAAAAATTTTAAAAAGTGAAATGAAAATTGTGTGTGTGTGTGTGTGTGTGTGTGTGTATGTGTGTACAAGAACTGTACCGTAACTTGAATTTCATACTATAAATCGCAGTGAAGAACATCTGGAGACACTCTTCATCTTGTTGCCATTGATATGTGAAAGAACATTATCTCAAGGATGATAACACGGTCTCAGTTTATTAAAGATCCGTATTTTCCAGGGTCCACTCTACGTAGGAGATATGCAGGTGCACAAATGACAACTAAATATTTTCCTCCAACACATGTAACAAGTCCATAAGCCAATGAGCAGCAAGCAATTTTTTTGTTTAGCATATTGTTGAAGGGGCTGCGAGGACATTCCCTATCCCCAAAGACTAAGGGACGAGGTGGTGGAGTTAAACCACCCTCCCTAGTGGCAGTGAACAGGAAATCAGGGTTGGGGGCTGATCAGAGAAGGGAGCACATGCGGAGCACCCCAGAGGGAGGTAAAGGGAGGTAGCTGAAATCCTCTTGAACATGGGACAGTAGCTTAGGTGGCTTTCTAGTTCAAACCAACCCACCAGAATGGGAAATCTGTGGACATCTAGAAGTGTTACTTGGGTTACACAAATGTTGTGTTCTTTACATTTTAAAAATACAAATCAGCTTTCAGTTTTGACCCTTATACTCCAGGAAAAGATACTATGTGATGGCAAAAGATGGCAGAGAGGTGGTTTCAAATGAAGAGGAATTCACCCAAAGTACCACTATTGGATAAGGTAGTCAAGGATTTGACTGGGCCCCTATGTATAATTCTAAAGAACTGAGTCCTGTTTTCCATTTAATGACACCACCTGCAAAATGTCCCTCTGATGTTTCTGAGAGTTTTGCATGAGAATGTGCTTGGAGAAAACGCTCAGCTTCCATTTTCTCCTTTTAGTTTCCAGATCAGTCTGGAATACTCTGATAATGCCTTTCTGCTTTCTCGTCTGGTGTCTGCAGGTGGTGACCCGACTCCAGTCTCAGGATGGGGCACCACTGAGCTCAGGTTGGCAGGGCAGGCTAAAGTCTTTATAAAGGCTGCTTTTTTCTTTTCGTTAACCTTCACTGCTGGTACTGGAACACCAGGTGTGCTGGGCTGGAGTCTGTGGGCCATCACAGCTGCTAGTCAGAAATGGGCCGCTTTCTTTATTGCTGTTGCTACAGGCTCCCTCCAATTCCCCAGAGACAGCTCATACTGTTAGAATAGATCCTGGGTATCCAAGTCTTAGAGCCGGGCACAGTGAATTCCTGGTCTCTAAGAGCAACAGGAAAATTCTCTTTCCTGGTTCAAAGACTGTGCCTCATTTCTTCCATTATCCCTCAGAAAAAATTCCACTTATACACACCAAATAGTGGTCTAGCAAAGTAGACCAAATGGGAATATTGTACAAAGACCTGGTTATTATGCCTTATCCATTGTCACCTTGGTGGAACTTTCTAGAAATGATCATTTTTTGCTCACTGGGAACAGAGCCAGGGTCTGGAGTTGTCTGTAACATGGCTTTACTGAACTTCTCCCTACATTTCACTTCCCTTGGTACCCTTCAACTTTTCCCCTTGCTTTACAACCCTTGACTATGGTTCCTCTCCTCTATTCCACCAGGTCCATAGACCCACTGAGTTCTGTTGATATAGATCAATTCAACACATATTTTTTGGACATTTATTGTGTCCTAGTTCCTGGTGCCAGACTTCACAGTTTGCTCCTTCACCAGCGAGAGCTCATAAATTCATCTTGCTAGTGTAACATGCGTCCAATGGCCCATGTCTGGAAGCCTCCCAAAGAGAAACAAACATGGAGGAAGATCAGAGTATCTATGCCTGTGAGGGCTGCTTAGGATTTGTCTTGTTTCCAAATGGCAGGAATAAAATCCATCTGGGCAGGGTGTCTTAGGCAGCTATAATAAACCAGAAGAGTGTATTCATGTAGAATCTGCAGGATTCCAGAAAGAAATCATAAATGAGTGTTTATTTTTAATCCCCCTTACAAGGGTCATTTTAATTAAAGTCTTAAGTTAAAGGGCGTCGGTGGGTTTATCAGCCTAACATCTGACCTAATGTATCCTCAGTTTCTTTGCAGGGCCATGAAATTCTTCATGCTCTGAGATTTTTGTTTTCCTGTAGCCTTTGACACAGAGCTTTCATTGAGGAGAGGAAGTGAAGAAAAAAGTGAGGTTCCAAGTACCAGAAAGAGCCACACCTGAGGGGAGAGGTTTGTGAGCACAGACAGCACCCTGGGGTGAGGAAAGAAGCAGCTATTCAGATGACAGGGGCTCCCTGTAAACCATGGAGGTAAGGGGGACTTCAAGGGAGGGAAAGTGAATTGACTGAAAACATCCTTTCCAAATGTGTCCTAGTCTCTGGTTCAACTTACCTCCAGGGCAATGATCCTGGTCCAGGGACCCTGCCCAGCCTAAGCATTTCACTCTGTCCATCACTGAACTAAACTGAAAAATCACCTGGGAGAGAAAGGTTGTTAGAAATGATGGGAAAGCATTTGGTCCAAACATCATGATTTTATAGTTTCAAGTCAAATTCAGACCTTTGGGGGGCTCAGTTTTTGTTTTTTTTTCCCTCTTGGCAAACCACAACTTCCTATTTGTAGGAAAGGATCTTTAAGAAAGACTTCTTGGCCATCAAAGAGCTGTTTGAAAATAACATTTTGATGAGTTAAGTGTAAATGAATCAGAAACATGTGGATCAGATTTACCTCAAAGTCCAAGTGGGAACTTTGAAGGGAGATGAGGGAAAGGCTTAGGTCAAGTCACACTTGGGCTTCTGCTGATCCTATGTGAGAGAAAAATAGGTTTGAGGGATCATCAGCTGCCAACACCAGGAGGATGTGGTTGGTCCTGTGTGTATAATTGTCATTGTGATTCTTATTATGGATTGTGTACACAGGCATTTAGATATGTAGTACTGTTTCTTTTTCTTTCTTCTGTGGGTTGCTCAGGCCATCCTTAGGAAGTGAACAACCCAGCGAACTGAAGTGTTAGGGACAAGACTGGTCTTGGGACATGGGACTTCCACTCATTTTGCCACAGAATGACACATGGTCTCCAAGAACACAGGGTTAGAGAATGAGTGAAAAACAACCCTGCATTGCTTAAAAGGGAATTTGTTTTAGATATTATGGGAGGCTTTCCAACATAAAGACTACCTACCTTCTATGACTCAAGAAACCTAGTGGCTTCCCAAAGAGGTATGGAAAAGGAAATTTGAAGGGAGAGGGGCATTTAATAAAAAATTAAGTAATGCATGGGTAGTTATATAAAGTGGTCTTTAATATTCCTCCCCTTCTCCCTCATTCATCCACTGCCACTATTCAAACCTTCCTTAGCTCTTTTTTATCTTTCCATGGAGAAAATGTTCTTTATTTTATCAAAGGCCAATTCTTCCACCTGAGCTCTAGACCAAGACTGCCCAATATGGTAGCCACCACCATATGTGGCTATTGAGTACTTGAAATGCATCTAGTCACAACTGAAATGTACTGTAAGTATAAAATACTTAGCAAGAAAAGTCAATGTAAGATAGCTCATAAATAATTGCTTATACTAATTAGATGCTGAAATGATAATACTTTGAATATGCAAAGTAAAATGAAATACATTCTTGGAATGAAGTTGGCTTCTTCCTCTTGACTTTTTTCTAGTGTGGTTACTTGGAAGTGTAAAATGACATATTGGCTTGCATTATGCTCCAAACCCTACATTCTCCTGGGTCTCGGATACATTACTCTTCTAATCATCTCATTTCTTTTCAATGTCCTCAACCTATCACTCTTGTCTGGGTCATCTGTTAGCTTGCCACTGTGCAAATGGCTCCCCAAACCAAAGGAAGCTAAGACTCCCCCCGGCCCCCCCTTCCCTCCTACCCCATTTACCATCATTCACTAAGTTTCTTGAAAGTGTTGCCTACGCAGTCTGCCTCCACTTCCTCATCGATGGGTCTCAGTCTGTATTCTCCTCAGCACTAGCCAAAAGCTGCCAGTGCTAAAGTCATCAATGGCCCCTATGGTGCAAAATTCAAAGGGCACATCTTTCTGATGATCCCTGTAGTATCTGACATAATTGACCACTTCCTGCTTCCCCAAACTCTCTTCTGACCTTTACCTAGAATGCATGGCCATTTCTTCTCAGTCTCTTTTGCTGGTTTTATGTCTTTCACACTGTTCTTTCCTACTGCATATTCTTTTCCTGTACGACCTCCCCTGTTCTTATGATTTCTTAAATATCATTTTTGCTGACAGCTCCCATTCTCGAGGCACCTACTGCAGACCTGGAAATACCCAGACCTCTCTTCTGCACACCAGCCCACATCTAAGTGCCTAATTGACTCTTCATTGGGGTATCGCTCAGGCACTCCAGTCTTATCATGCCCAAGAAGGGTCTCTTAGGCTTCTCCTCCAAACTGTACTCTTTTCCATCTTGGTAAAGGACATTACCATCCATTCATGTTCCCATGTCAGGGATCTAAGAGTTATCCTTAATTTCCATCCCCTTTTCCATACACAAATATCACCAAGTATCTTTAATTATACTTCCAAAAGGTGTTTTAAACTCATCAGTTTCTCTCTATACCCCTGATCAAAGGGCCCTCCTTTCCCCGAAAATAATGAACTTTTCTCAACTTCCTGGTAAAGATTTTGAACTTAAGTCTCTCTGGCATATTATATTTTGGGTGGGCAAAGACTGCCTCTTCCTAGAGATGATATTTAAACTACTATCAGAATGACAGGAAGGATTCAGGCATGAGAAGATCAAAAGAAGGAGGGGTGGAGAGAATAGTGGATGCAAAGGTCCTGAGTGGGAATGAGCTTGGTATATTTGAAGAACAGAAAGCAAGCTAGTAAGACAGATTAGATGGAGAGAGGGAGTGGGGTCCTGCTTTGAGGGTCACTGGCTGCTGTGAGACAAGTAAATGGAAAGGGTATTATGGTTTGGGTATGAGAGGTCTCTCCAAAAGTTAATAGAGGAATAGTCAGGGGGAAAATGATTGAATTGTGGGAGATGTAACCTAATCAGTTCATCCTAGTTCGAATGGACTGACTGGTAGTAACTGTAGGCAGGTGGGTGTGGCTGGAGGAGGTGGGTCACTTGGGGGCATGCCCTTGAAAGTTTCATCTTCTCTGTGGCCCTTTGCCCCTTTCCCTCTCATGATGACCTGCTCACCTTGGGCCCAGAGCAATGGAGTCAGTCGACCATGGACTAAACCTTTGGAAGCATGAGCCAAAATAAACTTTCCTTCCTCTAAGTTGTTCCTGACGGGTAGTTTGGTCACAGTGACACACAAAGCTGACTAACAAAAAGGGGGCCCTGGTGGGAGGATTTTGTGCTATTTGGAGAGAAGAAGTTGGTGGCTTGATGTCCCTGGATATGAAGAGAAGTGGACCTGTTTTGAGATATCCTTGGAAGGTGCAATTGACACGAGTGGCCTGTGGATTGGCCAGGAGGGAGGAGTAGCGCTCAAGGAAGCTGCCCAGCCAGATTCGGCTTGAGCGATTATGTGGATGCATTTGCCATCGACTGAGAAGGTGAATGCTCAAGAAAATAAACTTGGGCAGAGGCTTGTGATCTCTCTGAGATACATCAGTGATGTCAGAAAAGCAAATGAACATGCTAGTCTGAAATTCAGAAGAGAATTCAGAAGAGACATGCATTCCAGAGTCACCAGGTAAAGATGACATTTAAAGTCATAGGAATGGATGAGAAGTGAGAAGAGGACCCAGGAAAGGCACTGACATTGACAGGTGTGTAGGAGTGGGACTGGAAAAGGCATGAAGGAAGGAATGGGGAGGTTGAGGACTAGGAGTGGGGTGCTCTACCTGTCTGGAGCGTTTCAAGGAGGAAGCTGTCTACCACCAAGGGAGTGAAGATGAACCAGAAAAGTATTTATGGAATCAGGCTCTGTGGAAGTTTGTTGGTGATTCCGACAAGAGACGGTGGAATAAAATAGGGAGGAGCGAGATGTGACCTGCTTAAGGAATATCTTTCAAGAATTTGGCTTTTAAAGAAAAGCAAAGAAATAGGGGTGTGGGTCAAGTAAGGTGCTTTTTACATGTAGGAAATGGTAGGGACATGTTTGAGTGATATAGAAGAAATGGAGAGATAAACACAACAGGAGAGACTAAGACCCATGTCTGTCCATCCTTTAAAACCAGAGCTTCTAACATCCATTTGCAGAATTAGTTCCTTGGTCATTGCTGACTCCTCTTCCATCTTGAAATCAGCTTGGAGATGGTGCTGATTCCTCCAGGTTACAGGAGAGAATTTTTTGCTTCTCTTTGCCTGGACATTCATGTGACCTCTACAGACAAGAGCTGGCTGGAGTTACCCAGCACTGAGCAGAGATGGCTTTGGTCTGATAAAAGTGTTCTCCAAAACCTGGCTCAGATCCTGCCAACTTCCCTTTGAACACAATATGAATGCTACTGTGGACCTCAGAGGTTAATCCATTACAACGAGGCAATTAAATTTAGGGACCGTTTGAAAGATAAAAAGCAGCAAGTAATAACCAGGTCAGAAAACTCAGCCATGATGGATTTCTATAATTTCCTCTGAGTTCATGGAGTTGCATCTGGTGACCCGAGACAGGATGGTGTGACTGCTTGGCAGTGTCAGAAATGTGAGGGGGGATTATTTTTATTAAACATGTTACTTCTGAAGCACTGGTCTCTCTTGCTTCCCCTTTCTCTCTCCAGAAGGTCATTTGCCAGCTGGTAATGCATTTAACCTTTAAACATATAGGCAACTTCACGTGAGTGGGAAGGATCATTTTACAAATGTGTGTGATTGACACTGATTTTTCTCCTAGCTCGTACTCTAGGTTTTGATTTGAGGCAGCTTCCCCCTTGGCTATTAACCCACTTTGGCTTGATTGCTTTGCTTGCCTGGCTTCCCCTGGTGGATTTTGTATGGATTATTGAGAAATAAGATGCTAAGTTCCTTTTTCTCTTCATTAGAGCACTTTACCCAAGAGAAGGGAGAGGGAAATGCTCTTCTGATAAGGATGGAGCTGGGTTGGGCAACCCTCAGATCCTAATAGTTTTACTCTTCAACTTTGCTTCCTAGACTTCTTTCTAGCTCACAAAGCATGTAGTCATCCTGAATGGTTCATTTCACAAACATTTCCAGGCTGCTCCTCTTTCTGTGACACTGTGCTGGGCACCGAGGCAGATGTAAGTGTTTAGCCTCGTGGTCCCTGCCCTCTGGGAGTTGGTTACTCATCTGTTTCAGCCGGGAGTGCAATGAGGTTGCTGACACAGTCATTTTAGGATGTTTTTTCCTCTGTGCCAAATTGCCCTGTCTCATTAATGACAGGCTCAATTTCCATCACGTTCCTTGATGGGTCTTGCAAGACATCCAAGAGGGAGCTTCCTTCCAGCCCAGAATCGTAATTCCCTACAGATAATTCCCTACAGATATGGGTTGGCATCCACCCACTCAAAAACATAATGAAGTTAATTTTGAGATTTTAAGGAAAAGCAAACACAAATATAGCGGTGATCAGGAGAGCAGCCACAACTCTCTGAGCCCTTTGTTTAATGGACGAATTAGCTCATTAAATAATTTGCACTCCCCCATTTTCCACAAAGGATTTAAGGAGCCAATTGCTGGCCCAGAGAAATGTGGTTTCGGATGTGTAATCAGGAGCCTGAGTTCAAATCCCTCCTCTGATCTTCTGAGTTCTGACCCCATCTCAGCCCTTAGGGCTCAGGTGTCATTAAACCACTTGTTCTATCTACTTCATGGGGCCGATGGGAAGATAAAATGAAATAATAATAGACATTATAGGACTTCATTAGAGAGTAAAGTACTAGGCACATGTTTGTTATTATTCCAGAAACCAAAGTTAACAACAGAGAGAAATCATCAATCTGGCAGGAATTTTTCTGCAGAGCTAGTTGGCAGGTCTCTTCTTTTTCCTCTTCTTCTTCATTTGCATCAGAGAATTAGCAACCAGATAGGAGGGAAATATTATTATTAGCACGTGGGCCAACTGGGTGGCAGGGAGGTGCCTACCCTGGCATCTGTAGCCATGTGGTTTCCAGGACTCTGATTTGCATACCTGCCACTGTCTAGCCCACTGAACGGCAAAAATGTACCCAAGTGCTATATATGTTATGCTTCGGTTTGCAGAGATGTCTTTGATTTTTACCTTGAGGCTCATTTTGTGTGTGTGTGTGTGTGTAAAGACACTGAATCCAGGCAGATAGATGAATCAGAATAGTGCTTAGTTATGTTAAAAGCAAAGATCTCTAGAGAGATGAGACATCAAGGACCAGGCTCTGCCGCCACGAATTGCTTTGACTGTTCTTTGAGAAGCATTTCCCTGCCTCTGACAGGAATTGCCAATGGCTCATGAGGTTGTTTTGTGAAGTCTGTCTTAGAAATTTCTTATTTGAAAATTAAAATGGCATACGCCTGCATACACACAAAATACACACACACACACAGGTATTTGTATTTTCTTTTTAAATCTCTAATCTCTTTTGGTTTGCTTGCTGGTTTATTCACTAGTTAAGTGTTCACCAATATTCTTGAAACACATGTTTTTGAAAGAGTGGTCCATTAAAGAGTCATCTTTAAAGGAACCATTTGGCGTTATTATGGAACGTGCAGAACAACACCTTTTAGGCCCATCCAAAGGTGGAGCCCTGGTCTCTGCCTTCCCCAGAAGTTTCCCAGGAAGACATCAAACACGCTCAAGTGTGAGAACTTTTCTCTAATGACTGTCACCAGGGGTTAGGTAATTCCTACTGCTATTTCTCTCAAATAAAAAATTTCCAGGCCAGAACCCTTGATGGAATTTGGACAGCTGGAGTCACTCTTACTACTACTACATTCATCAGGAGCTTTGATAGACCCTTCATAGATTTTCATTTTACTCTTCTTGGCCTGAAGACGAGCATTCTTCTTTCCAGAGACAAAAGAAGCCAAACAAGAGCTGAAAAGATCTGTTTGGTTCTCTCATCCTGCAAACACACAGCAATGAAACCAGCCCCAAGACCTCCCTTGACTCTTGGATTAGTCTACAAAGTATGGATCAGAGGGACCAACTGTCCTGGTTAGTTTAGGACTCTCCTAGTTCTAGCCCTAAAAAATTCCCTACCTGGGAGTCCTCTCAGTCCCTGGCCAATCAGAATGGCCAGTTACCCCATCAGGAAGGATGCTGATCTCCTTGACACTCTTCTTCCAGTTAAGCCGAACTTGTATTTTTGTGTTTGAGTTAGTGTTCATCTTTTGTGCCTATCTCTTATGTATTCCTCTGAAAGCCACCTGTAGAAGACCCATTCATTTCATCTGCAATGACTTTTTTTTTTAAAGCCAGGTGGAGATGTCACTGGACAGAATGAAGAGACGCTTGAGACACTTGCTTGAGAAACTTTAGCATCTGAGGATGGAGTGACAGTGGCTCCAGGATTTGGATGTGCTTTGGTCTCTCGCCTTTCTGCATTGAGCACTGTATCAGCTGTTTGGCTTTCCTGATCTTTTAAGAAGGGTTTGTCCTCAGTCTATTAGAATATGTTATGTTACTCTGTTAGCCAAAATCAGGATCTAGGTGGGACTGATCTGCCGATGGGAATGGGACCCAACTAGTGCCTATGGACATACTTTACAAGACATCACTCACTCACAAGAATTCCCAAATATCTACTGGTTTATTCCATGCCTTTTGCCAAGCCCCTCTCTCCGTTCCTCTTGCTCTGGTCTACTGATGTGGGTTATTTGGGGAAAGTGACTGAAATCAGAAGACTATTGTATTGAGGTAAGAGGGGCCATTTCTTGAGATCTGCATTTACCTTGGTCAAAATGCACACATTAGTGATAGACTTGGGATATCACATTGTCTGTCTTCTCTAATTCTTTAGCTTCAAATGGATAACAATTTTTCAAAAATGACTTCAAGCTAAACCCAATTTTAGTTTTCTTTCAAGTTCCATCAGCTTCTCTCCTACATCAGGAATCAGTGGTACGGGCTACCGACAAATAAAAAACTCAAACCATTCAGCCTAATTCAGGTATTAACCTCTTTTCTTTCACTTTGAATCAACAGATACTTTTCAATCACAGAGATAACTGCCTCTCTCCTTTTTAAGATCTCCTCAATGCCCTGGAGACTCGTTCCTTCCCGAGTCCTTGAGGCATGGCACTTTATCTTCCAGTTTCCACATCTGCAAGATGGTATGCTCTGGGGACTCCATCCTGTGACTGGGCAGCAGCCATCGGAGCTGACCACAGCCATCTCTGATCATAGCATGTCCTTCCTCTTATCCTTGTCCACCCACTTATGAGTCCTTGGCAACCTTTCTATTGCAGGTTTGCAAATTCTAATATTGGGCAGCAGAGGGGGGACATATATCAGGACCTGTGAAGCCAGCTTTGGTACAGGCCCTGAAGAAGGGAGGAGAGCTAGGCTCACAATGTTGATGCTTGACCTTGGGTTGAATGTGCATTGACACATGCATCCTAAGATGCCAGTATGGAGGATGGGACGAAGTAGCGAGAATATTTGGCTAGGGGCAAAGTTCTTGTCTGGAGGTTGGATGTCTTGTGCATCCAGGAACTTTTGTCTGTTAGAAGAAAAAAAAACCCAGCCAATGGGGGGAATATGGCGAATGTGCTCCTGAACCTAAGGAAGAGACCTGGTTATTGTGATGCTTGTTGAAGTGGATTTGTACAAGACGATGAATCTCTAATAATCAACCAGACTCTTATCATTGCTGCAGGTTCATGAATGACAGAGGTAAGGGGAAACCACTTTATTTCAAACTTAGAATTTGGCACTAATTTTTTGATCTTATCCCTGAGGCACAAAGCTGGATCATGTGTAAATCGTAAGGACCCCACTTTTTTCCTCTAATCTGAGACCTAGATTAAAGTCTGGCCCTTTCTTCCCTGGGTCCCTATCTGGTTTTATTCTATCACTCTGATATAAGGATGTAAGGATGTACTAAAAAAAAAAAAAAAAAAAAAAGAAAGAAAGAAAGAAAAAAAAGAAACCAGAGAAAGAGAACATTGGTCATGTTCATCCCCATATAATCTCTTCACTGACTAGAATTGAGATCTGTCTTGACACCCCATCTTCAGAATTCTTCCTCTAGAAACAGACAGAGGAATGAGGGGATTGAAGAAGCCATCTAAAGAGGAGCTACGTCTGGAGGTAAGAGGTATCACCTAAATTGAGCACAGAACTGCATTGTGGGCTGTGGTTCCAGGCAGGGCACCTGTCTCAGGAAATAGTCAGACATGGAGTAACAGGGACCAAGAGCATGAGGATAAAACTTGGTGAACACAAAATGGTCATCTCTTTCCTGTGAGCCATCAACCTGTATGACTAATTCCAAACCAACTCCAAACATGCCCATTGATTGGGATGAGGTTTCTAACTTACTACCTGGCTTGATTGGGGCTGGCTTAGGCCCAGAATGGATCCAGGGCATCAAAGGAAGTGTTTATTCACTACAGGACATGATGCTGAGGTTGGAGGGAGAGATAAGATAAGATAAGATAAGATAGAAAAGATATTGCAGGCTCAGTCTTTCCCTCTCAAGGAGACTACATCAGTCTTCTTTAATTTACCTGCTCAGCACTCAGGCAGGTTTGAAAAAAGAAACAGTAATCTGTAGCAATTCTTCAATGACATCCATGCTATACTCAGGTGAGGGTCATGTTTTTATGCAGAAGCAGAAAATTCCAAGGTAAACTGTTCATGCAGACCAGGACATACCTTTGACTAGTTGCTATCCAGTTATCGATATTGTTTGAACTTACTGTTTCCTTGGCTTGCCTTATCACATTTAACACATGAATAATATGTCTCCATCAGTTAGATGCTGGTTTGAACCATCAGAAGGGATGCCAGGACCAACTGAAATGGATCCCACACCCTATCAGAATGGATGTCAGACCAATCAGAATGTGGGTTGACCTGAGCAACTAACACAGCCATGCTAGTGCCCACCAGCTGAGGAGCCGCCCAGTTCAGATGAATACTTGGGATAATTAATTCCAGGAGGGACTTTCTACTACTAAGAATTTTCAAAAGTGTGATAGGTTTGTTGAGTTTATGGTTAAGTCCTTATAAGCACTTCCTCAAGGCAAGGTTGACCTTAGAACATTGCATGGCGCTTGCAGTGAGACATCTTCATGGGGGAGTAAGATGGCAGCTGGAGTTTGGCCCTGGCCACCACTCCTCTGCTGTGGATTTCCAAGCAATGCATATGTGGGCCAGAGGGAGACAGAAAGACACCAAATTCCCTAGAGAGGGCAGGGAGGCTGATACGCTGACATCCACATGTGCACACTCACTCGGCACTCCACGCTGGTTAGTGCTACTGAGCATGAGGGGAGCCGGGCTGGGCTGGCAAAGGCATTGTTCATTGTATTGCGAGTGACATGAAATCCACCGTTTGACAGCTAGCCCACATAGCTGTGGTGATGCGAAAGGCTTACTTTAGATCATGCATTCCACTGCTGTGCATGGATTAATATGGCTTTGAAAGGGTTTTTCTTTCTTTCTTTCAAATTTAATATGGGAGTATATAAGGAAGAACATGGTAGCAATTAGCTACAGCCATGAATTTTATGAGCAGTTTGCTAGAAACCACATTAATGCCTCCACGGGTAGTGCTGAGATCAGATTTGCTGTATTATTATTTTTTTTCTTTTCCCCTTTTTCCCTCTTAAAAGGCCAGTCCAAAGCCCCAGGATGGTGTCAGGTGGGTGGCCCTCATGACCAAGTTTCTTTTTTCTAGAGCAGATAGCCCAGTTCATCCCTAACTTGGATCCTGCACAGAACTGCTGGTGGGTCAGCCCTACCTGGAGCCCTGAATAGCTAGAAGGATGAGAAATAAATCTATCCCTGCTTTTGTTGGGCAGAGAGAAAACCCTGCAGGAAGTGTCCACAGAGAAGTGGTACCAGCGAAGAAAAAAATCCTGCATGTTTCTTAATTTTAGCTTGGGGAACTAAAATGTTGGCATTAGCTTGGAAAAAAAATGGAAATGAATAGTCTTTATAAATTCTCAGGAAGCATGCAGTTGGTTTAAAAATATTTTACCAGAAGCCAAGGGAAGGGGTAGGTTTTGGATAAAGGGACAGGATGTAGGAAGTAAACACTGCAGCTTCCTGGGAACACGTAGAGAAGCCAATTGAGGCCTGTGCCTAAAAATCGCTTCGATGTTTGGAATGTTGGAAGAAACAAAAATAAGTTTGATACCAAGACACAAAGCTTAATCAGTCATGGAAGAAGCACCTGTAAACACAACGAGAGTTAAGAGGTAGTTCCAGTCCCAGGAAGGCACCACCCAGTGCAAGAGGTAAATGGAAAATCCAAACCAACCAAGCAAAGTAAGCAAGAAATACCTCAGTTTGCTTGAGGAAAAAGATTGAAGGTGGTTAGAGCATAGCTTTCACTTCTGAAGGAGCTCCGAAAGTAGAATCAGGAAGGTAAACTGAGGCCTCTTCTATGATTAGGGCCCGGGACAAGCCCTCTGTGGACCAGAGAGGTCATAACTGCATTGAGAACAAGGGCTCGCAAGCCCTCTCATGACAAGTGAACTGGAAGTTATGGCTAATGTCTGGGACCCTCTTTAGCTTTTTGACTGAAGCAGAGATGCAGGTTGACTATAAATGAAAAGTGAAGGATCAATAAGAAAATGCTACCACATTAGCATATTCCCCCCTTAAAATATTCAAAACTATAATGATTTGTTAATGCTCCTCATTTCAAATACTGCCATGAAGTGGTATCCTTCTGACTGATAAGAACTGAAAATTCATGATGTAAATCCACGGCGACTTGAATCTCTAACTCACTAGAATCCCAAGCACATCTGATTCTTGGCATTGTTTGAATGATGAGACTGATACCATCAAATATCATGTGATAGAGGCATGATTAAATGGCCTGTTCCCTGACATTTCCTAATGAAAATGTACGTTAGCTCATGACATGCATATTTCAGAAACAGAGAAACAGACTCAGTAATGTGGCTCATTGGAAACATTCCCCAGTTAAAGAGTTTTCTGACTTGGGTTCAGCTTTTTTAGAATGAGACATCTTATAAAACTTCTGATGCATCAGCTAAATATTGTCAGACTTGAAAGAGGCTATAATAAACATGTGTGTCAGAGTTAAAAGAGTATCATTGGTTTAAAATGTAATCATCGTACTCTAAATGTAAATGTGATTTAAAACGTAATCACCCTCGTCCTCCTCTCAAATGAAGCAAAATCAAACACAAAGTCAATGTTAATAGAAAAAATAACTTGTGGTGGGTGCTTAAGTTCTCATTTTATTTTTTTTAAACCGTGATGTATGTTATATAAACTCTTTTTGATATCTTTCACAGTGAAAAAAAAAGGTTTAAAAAATTAACATGTTGCAACTGAGCTAACTTCCCTCCTACACACGTGGGCGGGTACACACACACACACACACACACACACACACACACACTCCTACTTAGTATTAGTCAAATCCTCATAAAATTTCTAGCCCAGGCCTCGACAATTTGAGTGACACAGAGAGTCATGAAAATAATGAGTTAGAAACCAGCAGCCATGAGGGAAAGCTGAAGGCATTGGCGTCATTTAACCTGGAGAAGACAAGGACCCCGGTGATTTAATAATGGCCTCCCAGTTTATGGAGGGTTATTATGCAGAAGATGGTGTCCAGCTGTTTTTCATTTCTAGTGAAGACAGGAAAAAAAAAAAAAAATCCAAAACCGAGAGGCTAGAATTGCATCAGGGGAGATTAGGGTGAGAGATGAAGCAGGTCTTGGTTGATAGGGTTGCGCGACTGGAATGAACAACCAAGGAGAATTATGAAATCCTCCTCTTTGGAATTCTTAAATTAATGTGATCTGCGTGAATCAACGTGGTGGAATGGTTTTCTTATCGGCCTGCAAGCCAGTCGAGGGAAGGCCTAGCTGGTGATCCTGGAGGCCAAGTCCCCCGATGCGCCATGATTCTTGAGTCCAGGCATCGCCTGTGGCAGGGAACCCAGAGCCCAGCGCCAGGAGCCCGCAGCCTGTGGCGGAGCCGCCAAGCCTGTGTGCTGGGGGAGCTGACGCTTCGCGTTCCTTTCCACTCGGATGGCTCCAGAGTCATTTAGGATCATTCTTACTGCCAACTGCCACCTTGAAATAGGAAAAGTATTTTAAACAAATCCTCCAGGACGGGCAGGCGGAGTACGCCTGTGCAGTACTCAGAATACGTGGTCACCGGACACCTCCTAGAGACCGCAGGGCTCGAGGCGCCACAGAAAGAGAGGTGGGCCACAGGAAGATTTGGACATTAAACTTATCATCTCTTTCTCCTTTTGAGACCTAGTTTGGATATAGAAGCAAAATTTTTTCGATGACTAGATCTCACCCTCCTCCCCTTCTTTCTCTTGCATCTTTTTCTTTCTCTCTTGAGTTCTTCCAAACTTCTTGAGAGCTTGAAAAAAAAAATTAAAGCATGATAATTAGGTCTGAGAGGCAAACCCAGAGAATTGGAAGGAGGCAATTAAATTTTTTTGTTGTTGTTAAAAAATAAAAGTCTAGGGCTTTGTCTTGGTTATAAAAGGCCATTCTCATTCGTGTCTGTTTTAAATATATTTCTTAAGGTGATGAAACATCCCAGGGAATGGGGCTGTATGTGAAGAGATTTGCGAGGAAAGAAGGATTTTAAAGGATTTTCTTTAATTTTTTTTTTTTTTTAAATTTTCCATCTTTCTTAACATTCTCACCAAACAGCCCAACCTCATACTTAAAAGGAGCTGGGCGGGACCTGTACCTGAGGGAGACCTCTCCTCAGCCCAGCAGGCTTTCCATACATGATTTTTCTGGAAATGACCTCTTTCCATACACTACCTCTGAGTCACGCCTCATCAAGAGTGATGACTGTCATCTCTGGTGTTCAGATGCTGCTGAGAATCGGGAGGATATTTTGAGCCCTGGAATTCGGGCTCTGCCACATGTTTGGATTAACAACCAGTTAAACCTTGCTAAGGCAATATTTTTCTATGCAGTTAGTTTTTATACTAAACAAGGTTTGTAGTAATTGGATGCCCTACTTGAGCAAAACTGTTTACCAGAAAATAAATCACTCCTGGCATTAAGAAAACACAAGCCCAGGGATCCGCCAGCGCAGCATCATCCCGCTCATTTCTCATAAACCTAGCCCCAAACATGTGCATTCTCATCTATGATGACTTATGCTTTGAATTGTGGTCTCTTTATTTCCATGCCCATTATAATGCTTACCTAAACATTTCCCTCTGTTTAGCTGCGGTGCTTCTGGTAATGACTTCTCTTTGGCTGCTGGGAAGCAATTGCCAGCCTTTAGCAAGCCCTATGGAAAAAGAAGGAGAGAGGGAGGGAGGGGGAGAGGGACTCAAAGATTGGAAAGAGCGGAGGAGGGGGAGCAGAAAAGAAGCATAATTTTTTCATAACTGGCTATAGAATTTCAGAGAATTAGAATTTGAAACAACTTCAAGGTTATCTGAGTTAGCCTCTGCGATTTGTAGGTGAGGCCAGTGGGTACAAGACTGGGACCAGGTGATACAGGAGGCAGAAGCTGGAGTGTGCACTCAGGACTCCCGTGGGCCTTTGCTCTGACCGACATTTCTTCTGTCCTCCATATTCTTCTCTTTCTCTGGGGATCTTGACTATCCAAAGAGGAATGAAATGCAAGTTGTAGTAGGCCAGGTTCTCTAAGGAAGAGAGTTTGGAACTGAGCTCAGTTTTAGGTTGTTCCTTCACAGTTAACTCTAGAGTCGGCAAGTTCCAGGGAGCAGGATCATGTGCTGATAGTTATGGACTTGTGCCTACTACCAAGGGTCCTGTCGGAAGTCTGACAGTAGTGTAAAGACAGTCAAAACCATCAAGAAGCCGTTAGTTATATAAATATCAGGGCAAATCAGGAAAATAATGAAAACATGAGGTTTTCAGACTTTGAGAAGTTCATTGAGTTCTTATGGAAATTAAAACAACATTTTCTCCTTTGCCGGGGTCTGAATGTTTGTACCCCCCTTCAAACCCCCAAATTTACGTGTTGAAATCCTAACTCCTGAGGTGATGACATTAGGAAGTGGGAATTTCAGGAGGTGACTAGGTCATGATCATGGAGTCCTTGTGAATGGGATTTGTGTCTTTATAAGAGTCCAGAGAAGAGGGCCTCAACCCTTTCCTCCAGGTGAGGTCCTATGGAGAAGGCACTATCTAGAGCTCCAGTTAGTAGGCGTGGCTCTCAATGGCTTTCTCCAAATGAGAAGGCCTGTTTCAAGTCAGTTATGCTCAGAAACTACAAATGCTATAAAAGAAGGAACATACCCCTAATAATAATAATAATAAATAATTAGAATTAACCTCCTTCATTGCTTTAGTTTGTCTTTGGCAACTTGAGTATTTTTGAAGTATTTACTGCAAATGTGTATTTTTTACAATTCATGTTTTTGAGAATCTAAGAATAAGTTGCAAAGTTTGAGAAGATTGAATCATTAATAAAGTAGGCACATTTTTTTCCTTCAAGTAGACTTTTTCGTTCAATCTAACTGTGCTCTGTCTTTTGTCAGAGAGACTGGGGTCATGGATGAAACCTTGAGAGAGTTCCTCCTGTTCAATTATTTCTATGATAAATCCATTCATATGGAACTGGGTTGCACTTGAATTCTAATGCTGAAACCACTTTGTTTAGGCTCAATTTGCATAGACTAAAAATGTCTTGAGATCTGGGACAGAAATATTGGACCAACCATATTATCTAGAATTTTTCTTTGCAAGCTCTATGTATTAAATACACTTGAATGAAGAAATCCACAAATGATTGGTATCAGAATAAATCATTTCAGTGCATATATGATTAGGTGTTCCTGCTGTGTCCTTCCCAAGTGTGAGAGGCACAGATCGAGACATACAGACTTGTATAATAGTACATGGTTCCTGCCCTCATGGAATAAACACACTGCATAGGGCAGAGCCACCATCAGAGTTTTCCTCTTGGTGACATTACGCGTCAAGTCAGCCTGTGTGGTCACCATGATCTCCCGTGGGCCCCATCACTCAATAGAGGTCACATTAGGCTAGCCAAGGTTCCTACCATTTCTCCTTGAAAACCCTGACTCCAACCCTGGGTTAGTCAACTTTCTATCACTGTGACAAAATACTTGAGATAATCAACTTATAAGGGAAAAAGGCTTATTTCAGCTCATGATTTCAGGGGTTTCAGTCTATCATTGGTTATTCCTCTGGCTTTTGGTCTTGTGGTAAGGCAGTACGTCAAGGCAGACAAAGCTGCTTACTTCATGGTGACTGGGAAGTGAGAAAAAATATTTAAAAAGAGGACAAGAAAGAGAACAGTTTCCAAAATTGCCTTTGAAGAAACTCCCCTAATGACCTTAACCTCTTAAAGTTTCCACCACCTCCCATAGTGCTACAAAGGGGAAATCAAGCTCTCAACACATGAGCCTTTGGGAGTCACTGAGCCAAACCATGGCAACTTCCTTTCCAACTTTCTACCCACTTCCCATGTCAAGGCACTGAGTAGCACCACTGTAGTTATTGGGTGGGTGTCTTAACCCCTTTGACACTTAACAAATATTACTAGGGGAAAGCCATCTGAAATCACAATTTTTGTAGGACAGAAATAGTCATCTATTGACAATTTCATATGGTTCGATCAAATACTTAGCATTTTGTATGAAAAGTAGATAATCCATAAGCTTTTGGAGGATCTTTAAAGATTTTTAAAAAAATTTTATTTTTACAAGAAGTCCCTCTTTCAGGACTCTCCTTTACCAGACTAGGCCCATTCTTAGAGGCCAATCATTTTTGGTTGACTGTTCTTCCAGGAGGAGAGATGATGAGCGTTGGTTAATTCTAGATGAGGTATCCTGAGCTGGAGAGCTGTTGCTGGTATGAAAAGTATTTTCAAAATTCTCATTTATTTGCCAAAACACTCTGATTTTGGATAAATACATCATAAAAATTTAGAAGCACATACAACTATATGAAAAGATTTTAGTAGCTCACAGTGATGTTTTTGGAGGGCCTGTTTTTACTATAACCCCTCTAAAATCCACGCTCTTGTCCTAGTTTGAAATTCCACTGACTGATTTCATTTAAATTGAGTAACATTCAGTTAGTTTTTTAAAAAACTAGTTTTTAAAATAACTAGTAATGCACGATCAGATAGATATTAAATTAACAAAATGAAGAGGAAGAGGAGGAAGGAAAGAAAATTTAAACCACCACCATAAGACGAACTGATTTTAATCTTCAGTGAAGATTCTTCTAGACTTTTTTGCAAAGAGATGATACTTTGAAAATGCAAATATTCTTGGGAGGCCGAGGGAAAACTATTCATCACCCATAATTTACAGGGGACAAATTTAATCAGATGATTTCAGAACTAGGTGACTTGAAAATATTTAGAACTATTCCTCAAATGATTTTATCCCCAGGGAACATTTGGTGATGTCTGGAGACTTGTTTGATGGTCATACTTAGGGCTGCTCCTGGCATCTGTGAGTAGAGGCTAGAGATGTCACTGACACTGTTCCATGGCCAGGACAGTCTCTCACAACAGATAGAATCATGCTGAGTGTCACACATTGTTGGTGGGACTGCAAATTGGTGCAACCACTCTGGAAAGCAGTATAGTGATTCCTCAGAGAACTTGGATTGGAACCACTATTTGACCCAGTTATCTCACTCCTCAGTATATACCCAAAGGACTTAAAATCATCATACTACAGGACACAGCCACATCAATGTTTATAGCAGCTCAATTCACAATGGCTAAGTTATGGAACCGACCTAGGTGCCCTTCAACAGATGAGTGGATAAAAAAACTGTGGTATATATACACAATGGACTACTACTCAGCCATAAAGAAGAATGAAATTGTGGCATTTGCTGGTAAGTGAATGAAACTGGAGAATATCATGCTATGTGAAATAAGCCAATCCTGAAAATCCAAAGGCCGAGTGTTCTGTCTGATATGTGGATGCTAACACACAATAGGGGATGAGGGAGTGGGGAAGGATGGAAGTTCATTGGATTAGAAAAGGGGAATGAAGGGAAGGGTTGGGGATGGGAATAGGAAAGATAGTAGATTGAATCAGTAATACATTACTTTCATATTTTCATATATGAATACCTGACCAGAATTCTATATCATGTACAACCACAAGAATGGGATCCTATTTGAATGTTATACTCCATGTATGTATAATATGTCGAAATACACTCTACCGTCATGTGTATGTAAAAAGAACAAATAAAAGTATTTTAAAAATAAGTCCCATTACCAGTTTAAAAAAAAAAAAAAGGTACCCAGTGTGATAAGTCAATTTTAGACTAGTTCCCTTGTTTTCCGAGTAAGGAGTACAAAGCTGGAAGATGACTTGCCCAAAATCGCTCAACCACCTGGTGGTGGGTTAGAGGTGGGAACCATTGCTTCCTGCTGCCCTGACCAGAAGTCTCAACTGCAGGGATAAATGTAAATTTTGATAGCCACAGGGGGGCTTTCATAATCAAAAGGGGATAATTCTAAAATAGGGGTCTGAGGGAAAAGATAAATCCAGACAGTAAGGAGAGAGGGCCAGCAAATGGAGGGTGAGATTGAAGAGCTAGAGAGTGTACGAGGGTGTTGAGAGCCAGCCCAGAAGAGCTGCAGAACCAGCTGTGGAGATAGTCCCCAAACAAAGACTGCTTGCTCAGCAATCTTATGTGGCTCTTTCTAAGGTGACCAACTCCTCCCCGTTTGCCTGAGTCTATCCCAATCTTAAAATTGAAAGTCTTGTGTTCTGGGAACATCTTCAGTTCTGGGCAAAACTGAACAGC
This sequence comes from Sciurus carolinensis, assembly GCF_902686445.1. Classification (NCBI taxonomy): domain Eukaryota; kingdom Metazoa; phylum Chordata; class Mammalia; order Rodentia; family Sciuridae; genus Sciurus; species Sciurus carolinensis. The sequence goes on along the minus strand of NC_062219.1, from coordinate 110,336,106 downwards.
TTGGTTACCCCGTAGTTCATTTCCCTTACACAAACATAGCTGGCAAGTTATTCTGCCAAAGTGCAAACTGATTTGGTGAACTGAAGAAGCGAAGAGTGCAGGGGACCTCTCTGTACATCTCTGCAACTTTCTGTGAAGATGTAGTTATCTCAACATAAAAGTATTAAAAAAAACTGTAGAGAATATGATCTAAATGAACAACTGATCTCCCAACGGAGACCGCAAGGAACTTTCATGTGCCTTGATGGGACTTTCAGAACAGGAAGCTCTTTATAAAGGTGTCATAAGGAGCCACACCATCACCTGGACACCAACTTCCTGGGGTATATGAAAGTAAGGTGGGTGGTGCTGACCACAGTGCAAATGGACGCAGGCATGGCCATGGAGTTACTAAATCTTTTTCTCATTCAAGTCTTCTTGTGGTGGGAAATATTACATTTGGGGGGACTAAGGAAAGGATAATGGTTTATATAAGAGAAAATTACAGGAAAAGTCTTCACCGAGGGAGTTCACTCGTTCATTCATTCTTGAAGCACCAAACACTCTGCTAAGTGATAGATGTGAAAGTTGAATGGAAGTTCTTCCTTGAAGGGTTTTTGGTCTGGAGACCAAAAGAAAGAAAGGCTTTGAAGAAAAAATATCCCCTTGTTATTTTAACAATGTAAAATATGCTTCTTTGATCAGAAGGGCAACCGAACAGAGTTGAATGCCTTCTATGTTCAGGCTATTGTAGAGACATTTAAAATTTTAGTGTCTGTGTCTTCAGATAGATAAAACAATTGGACTTTACAGAGGCACCTGGGGTTTTCACTGTATGGAAATCTTAAAAGAACATTTTAATTTAATAGAATTTCCATTTTTAAAGACTACCTGGGAGCCTAAATATTGGGTGCAAGTGTTTTTGGCCAGAAGGCTTCTCAATCCTCATTTCTTAGCATTTTAGATTAAGTCCTGGAGAAGTGTTGTCTAATTTTCCACTGGGTGTCAGTGCACAGGACTCTTACAAATAGAAAATGTACTGTTATACGTGGTTTGCTTTCATTATTGCTCCGCGTAGAAGTAAGTATCCCAACCTATTTTGCCTGAAGCTTGTAATTGCTTCCTCGGGGGTTATAAAGGCTTTGGTTTCACTGGTAAGGTCATTCTTCCTGAGAGAAGGAATTCTTGAGACGAATTCATTCTAAGCTGCAAGTGAATGCTACCATATGTTTTACCAAAAGCAGAAGAAAAGTAGAATAGGCACCAGACCATAGCAAGTGGGTCAAGAGAGAAAGGGAATCAGGAAACAGATGGTAATGGGGGAAAGGAGGAAGAAAGGCATAAATATGCTAAAACAGGAACTGGGAGCACTGGAGGCGAACCTTGCCCTTCTCTATATGCTGAGAATTGCCCCAGTGGTCAGGAAGACGGAGCTGCCATATTGTTTTTAGATGTGTCTCTCTCTAGGGATTTGTCTTTAGTCTTTATCAAAGACAATAGAGCTGGAAGAATCCCTGGGGAACTGTTAAAAATTGCCTAGCCCATCTCCAGAGATTCTGAGTCCGTAGGTCTTGGGTGGGACTCAGGCATTAATGTGTCCTTGAAACTCTCCAGGTGACAGCAGTGGTTGAGAACCACCCTTTAACAGGGCCCTCTAATTTTTACAGATGGAGAAATCAAGTCCCTGAGAGATGAGGAAACTGACCAAGGCCCACACAGTTAGACACAGAGGCGGATCTAGCACCCAGGCCTCTTGGCTCCTGTGTAATAATTTTCCAATAATATACTTAGAACCTCCCACATACAAAGTACAAGACCAGGCTTGCTACAGATGCTAGAGAAGTACCACATCTTTCCCTAATGGACTTCTTTTTTTTTAAACACCTCACATGATGCTGGCACATAGTAGCACTTAATAAATATTTGCTGAATGAAGGAGTGTGGCACGTGTTTAATTTTCTCCCCCACTCCCACCAGAAGCATTAAAATAACATGTCTGGAGGTGCTAACGTGAAATGGAATGACTTTCCCATTCAGTCTCTTTTTTAGCATTTGCTACCTTTTTGTGACTCAACCTATGAGCCCATGATTCAGTAGATCATAGCATTCAGGGGGATTTCCATTAAAGTAATGAAGTAGCAGTTGGCTTTTCAGCTTCAAATTCTTTCCCCTTGTTAAAGAAACTGAAACATTATCTTGAGTAGGATTGGCTATTTAAATCCGACTGAATGGTTTTTCAATAGAAGTGATTGAAAAAAACCATTTTTTATTTTTTGAAGGAATTTGTTCCATTCTGTCTTGTGTTTCATTATAAACAGTTTTTTTCTCTTAGCAAAAATTATTCTTCATGCCATAAATGTGTGGTGAATACCTCCCAACCATATTTCCACACAGATCACAGGTCTTTGCCAGTTTTTCTGCACGTAGAGCCTCCACTGATGATGGCTTGGAGCTGAAACCCAACTGAAAGCTACTCAAGTCCTGGAGTGAGAAGGTCAAAGTCACCTTTGATGATTCAGATAGAAATTAGGCGTGGGCCTGGTCTTTCACCTTCCCAGGATGGCTGGTGATGGAGGATAAAGTCCACTTTATACTGGACTTGAGGGTAAGGATCAGGTCGTTTTCTCACTTTGGAGTCTCACACAAAGCCAATGCTTTGAACCGTGCATTCTATCAGGGTGGTGATGCCCCCAAGGGACAAAAATTGATTCTTGAGGCAAAGGGTGTGAAAAAAACCTTATGTAATCCAATGGTTTGTGGCCATGTTATGCAGTGTCTGTGGCATTCATTTTCATAGGGAGATGAGGAAACGTCTACGAAGTTTCCTCAGGGGAATCATAATGAGAGAAAAGAAAAGGTTGAGAAGTCATCCTCTAAATCTATTTATTGACCTTCTAAATAAATGTACGGTGAGAGACAACGGGACGTGCCCAGATAACCACTGAGACATGGTGCTTCCTGACGCCACTTTTTGACAGCTGCGTGGCTAAGGGGAGCCGACATCCCTCTGTTTACCGGCCAAGGGCCGTAAATTCTTCACCTGAGTTTGAGCTGTTCTGTGTTTCCTCAGATCACTTTAAGATTAAAAACCAAGCCACAGGCCTCAGGGATTCTCCTTGGTCTTTTGCCGGCTTGGGTGTAGGAATGGGAGCGCTGTCCCAGCAGGAATGACCTGTGGACGAGGAAGCTGGGTACCGTGACAGCAGCAGGGAAGGAAGCCCAGTGGAGGTTTCGCTGGGGATGAGCCACCAGCTCCCCCTTATTTATAGAGCGTCTAACCAGCTGTGCGTTGGCTCCAGCTGTGGCTCTACCACTGACTGTATTTTGGTAAGATGTGAATCTCTGTCTTCTCGTTTCTCAAAGGAGGATGATAGTAGGTGCCACAGGCACTTCATAGAGTTCTCATTGGTATTAAACGGGAGCATGATACACAGGTCAACAGGGCAAAGTGTAAGCTATTTATTTTGTGTAAGTTATTTCTACCCTGATGGTTGAAATACCATTAGTAACAGATTCACTATGAATCAGCAAGGAAGGATTTGAAGGAGTAAGATCTTCTCATACCCCGGACAGCCCGAGGACCCTGGAGGACTTCCTCCATATGATGCTGCATGTGCCCCTATTTAGATGTTACAGCATCTCAGAGCTGAGACTCTGATCGACCAGCTGTTTCCAGGAAATAATTTTGTATGAGGGAAGGGGAGTACAAGGTGGACAGCTAACCATCTCTGCCACAAAAGAGAATAATTGAAAACGGCACCTAAACTTTCCCTAAATATCATGAGTACCCAGGATGATAAAGCATCCCAGGAGAGTCCCTTGCAAGGTATACTCAGTTCCTCACCTTGTTCCTGTCTCTGTCCTGAGGTTGCTGCTTCAAGTGTGCATTTTGATCTCCACTTCTATTGAGCAAATGTGAATTTCTACATTTGGGAATGTACCACCCCACCTATAGGAGTTTCCCTCACCATAGAATCCAACTCTATAGCAGTTTTCTCCTAAAACAGATTATTATTATTATTATTATTATTATTATTATTATTACTATTATTATTTATTGTGGAATAATCTGCCCTCTTGGGAGTTTCCTGTAGGGGAAACTAGGACAGTAGGGCATTATATAGTAGTCTTTGACACTCCGAGAACTTCAGACCCATCCACAGGGTGTGAGCACAACAAATCTGGCTCCCCTTGAGCTTTCCACATCAGGGTAAGGGGTGGTTACACTCGTATTTTTTCAGTTTTCCTGGAATTTTGTTGGGACACACACACACACACACACATACACACACACATGCACACACACACAATCTTCTGAGGACAAAGATTAATTCTCAGAGAACTTCCACCATGAGAGGCAGAAACACTTTCCTAACCACAACATGATTTGGGAGACTGCTTCTCTCATAGTAGAGTTCACGGTTTCAGTGTTAAGGTTTGTGTATAATGTGTGTGCTTAATTTATCTTTGGTTTTTAAATGTACTCTGAAACCTTCTGAGAGTAAGGATTTTGAAGCATCAGCATTATTATTTCTAATCGTCCAATTGTAGCGTCCTCCTGTTGCCTGGTCAATATAGGAGTCCAGAAGAGTCTCATTCCTCCATTTGAGACCTATTTCCACTTCCTCCCAACAGCCTTCCTCTGGGCATGGGCCTTTGCCTAACCTGTTCCCCTGACTAGAAATGCCCTCTGAATGATTTCTTTTTCATCCTTCCAGATTCAACTCAAGTCTCCTTCCAAGAATCGCTCCCAGCTTCTCTGGCCCACACTGCCCTCTCTTTTTCCATTCTTCCATTATGTTTCAGAGTCATATGAATAATTGTTCTCTGTACTATTTCCTCATCATCAATAGTGACTTTACAGATGCCCATAATAAGCACTTTATAAAAATTTATTGACCGAATGGATGTCAGTGTAAGATTAGAAGCAAGAGAACATTCCTAGATAATTGATGGGAGATGTGTTTTCAAATTTTTTTTTTTGTACCAGGGATCCAGGGATTGAACAGAGGGGTGCTTAACCACTGGGCAACATCCCCAGCCCTTTTAATTTTTTTTTTTGAGTTTGATTCTCACTAAGTTGCTTAGGGCCCAGCTAAGTTGCTGAGGCTGGCTTTGAACTTGGCGATCCTCCTACCTCAGCCTCTTGAGTAGCTGGGATTACAGGTGAGCACCACCATGCCTGGCAAAACTTCTTTGGGAAGAAGGAAGTTATCATATATCTCCTTGTTCTCACTGGTTGTAGAGCTTTGAGCAACTCACCCTACTTCTGTAAGTCTCCATTTATTTGTTTACAAAACAGAGGTCATGATAAGCACTTTTTTTTTCTGGAAAAATCAGAAATAATATAGGAAAAGTGGTTAGCTCCATGCTGGACACAGTAGGTGCTCAATAATTAGTAACTGTTATTGTTATTGTTGTTGTTTTCCACATAATGCTAACATGGGGCTGAGCACGCAATATGTTAACTGACTGTTTAATCCTGCACAATGAGGTTGGTCAGGGTCCTGCAATGTCCTTCCTTGGTCTGAGTATTTCTGTATGATTATTTCAGGATGCAAGAAATCTGTTGAAGGAAATAAGTTGGAGTAGAAACAAGAAGATCCAGCAGTTGTGTCTCATCTAAGTACCACAACCTGAATCAGGTAGAAATTAAAGCTTTCCCATTAAATCCCGAGCTGGCCTGAGGCGTTGTCCACACCTTAGGCTACGTGAGAAGTATAATAAACCAGGATTCTGAATAGTGGCTTTCTTGAGGCAGCTCAGATAAAAATCTTACCATTCATTTTTTTTTATTTACAACTTAGAAATTCTAGATTGGTTGACATTGGCTCAATCCTTGAAACCAACTGATGGGAAGAAAAATCTGTTATTGATTTACTGGCCTTCTTTTTTTTTCCTCTTTCCTCTGAGCACTGACTAAATTCTCTCCAAAATAAGTATTGGGGACCTCACAGTCTTTGGGGAACTGATGGTGGTGGGGGGAGGAGGCTGAAGGAAGGGAAGAATTTGCATCTCATTGCTGGCTTCATGGCTCTGTCTTTCTGGCAAGTCACTGCTCGTCCCCTCCCCCAGGAAGGTCTTGCCTGGCAAAGGGACCCTGGACAGGGGCCAGCAGACTTGGATTCTGTGCAGGCTGGGTCCCCTCAACAGCTCCTCCTTGAGCTCCATCAGTCACACACACGCTGGCAGAGGCTTCACTGGACCGTCTCCCCACTTCGTGATGCCCCTGAAGGGAGGGTCTAGGGCTAGAGCATTCCTGGCCAGTGGTTAGAGCACAGGGAGGAAGAAAGGCTGGTGCAGTCTCCAGTTCATACAGGGAGCCACACCTGCCTGTTGAAGCTGACTAACAGGGCCCAGCAGAGGGCTGGCGGTAAGTAACGGAATCATGACAGCGCCAGGTACAGCCCTCCAGCCTCGATGCGTATTCTCTCATTTATTTTTCATATGAATCCTGGATAGTGGAACTTAGAATCCTGAGCAACTTGCCCTGCATCACCTGGTTGGTAAGGGGAACAGCTGAGCACATGTCCCCTGTGCTTTAGGACCTCTGGTGGGGATGTGTCCTCAGACCTGCTGGGCTCACTGAGTATTTACAGATCATGAGCAACCTGGTAGGAAAACACTGACCCACCAGGTGGAGGCCTGGGTTCTAACTCTGCCTCTGCCATTAACTCATCCTCAGATGTCATGCAAGTCAAGCATATACTCCAGGTCTTGACCATAAATGGAAGGAGTGACACTTGAGAATCTCCACCAGCTTTCTTCCAGATCTATGAGCCTGTGAGTGAATGTATCAGTAGATTTATAGGAATAAAATGCTAATTCCCCCTCATCCTAAATTCAGTGATTCAGAAGCCCTGTCCTTACGGGATGCTGTGAAGAACCAGGTCTCAGGCAAAACAACCACCACAGACCCCAAAAATGTAAGGCTGTGAAGAATCAGGCCCTCACTCAGAGTCCCTTCATCACACTTTTTAAGTCACTCTACAAAACTTCTTTTGCTCAAAATAAAAAGCACAGATTGAAAGAATTATGGAGGAAGAACCCGGGCAGACAGGCATAACAGAAAAATACATGAGGAGGAGGGATAATTTTTGTTTTTAATATAAAACACCTAAGGAAGAAAACAGGCACAGAGCTTATAAAGTAAGTAAAAGGGAAAAAGCCCCAATTACTTCAGTAGGAGCTTCAGGCATCCTCGGGTCATAAGACAGACCCACACCAATGTTCACATTGTTAAATTTGAATCACCAAGAAAAGGGTAATCGTTGTGGGTAAACTCTGTTTAAGAAGGAAAATGTGTGTTCTAAAATAGAACATATGTATGCATTCAATACAGTTAATACTTTTCTTTTTCAAGTTCTTGATGCCTAATTGGGTAGACTCTCAGTTCTAAAAACAAACAAACAAAAATCCCCTGAAGTTTTGGTTATCTACTGTTGTATAACAAAGCACCCCAAAATGTGGTGGTTTAAAGTAACCAGTTCATTGCATCTCATGATGCTGTGGGTTAACTGGGCTCATCTGGGAGGTCCTTCACCCCAAATGGAGTCAGGTGGGTCACAGTCATCCAGGGCTCGGTTGGACTGGAACATTTTGACATGGTTCACTCAGATTGCTGGCAGTTGGTGGTGGCTACGGTCTGGGAGCCCCTGTGGGGCTGTGACCCTGAGTGCCTACACGTGGCCTTTCCATGTGACATGGCATGGCTGTTGGGTTCTGAGAAAAGCAGTGAGGATTCCAAGTGACAAAGAGAGGAAGCTGGTAGTCCTCACAAAGGCAGGGCCTAGCTGTGACACAGGGTTATTCCAGCTATGTTTACTGGATAAGAAGCTACTGCAGGACCAGATCTATCAGTGAGGAACGTGGTCATGAACTTGAGGCCGTCTTTAGACCACCACACCAGAACAACTTGTTCCCTGGGAGGCCTGAAGGGCCAAGTTCTTCCTGTATTTCACTTTTACATTGTGCTTTGTGTTTTTCAGAACATATTGGGAAATGCTATTTTGTTCTCTTTTAAATGCAGTAGCTAGAGAGATTCTTTGAAAACCTAAGTCAGGTCATATCACTCCTCTTCTCAAAACTCACCATGGGCTTTTGTCTTAATCACAGTTAAAGTCAAAAGCCCCACATGGCCCTACCCTGCCTGGTCCTGCTTCTCGCTGAGTACTATGTTCCTCTCGGTTGCTCTGTTCAGTCATTCTGGCCTTCTTATGCTTTAACATGCCAGGCTCACACTTGCCTTGGGGCCTTTGCACCTGCTATTCCAGTCACCTGGAATGCTCTTTCCCCAAATGTCCTCTCAGTTCACTTCCTTGCCTCCTTTGGGTCTGTGTCACATTGACACCTTCTTAGAGATTCTTTCCCCAGCACTTTCCACCCTGCTTTGCTTCTTGCCAAGGACCTTAGAAATCCTGTATGTTTTGCTTATTCATTTATTTATGCACTTCCTCCAGGAAGAGGGAGATTTTTGCCTGCTTTGTTTCCTACTGCATCCCAGGGATTACAAAAGTGCCTGGTCCTTAGTGATTATCCATAATATTTGAATGAAATATTGAATAAGATAATAAATTCTCACAGAGAAATAGTATTTGTTAGTCAGAGTATTGTGAAGAAACAGGCCCAGGAGCTTCCACGAATTGTCTGGGGTCATACGATTAGTGCTAGCACTCTAGAACCCAGGTGTCAGGACCCAAAGCCTTAGGTCTTTTGTGCACACTTGCTGCCTTTCCATGGGGCTATTTCTGTGCAGGCTTGTGGACGACCTTCACTCAGGCTTTGGAGGGACTTGATGCACAGTTGCACAGATTTTCCTGCAGAGAAGAGGGTACCATGCTGCTGTCATTTCCTGAACAGAGAAATATGCCTCTCTCCGGTTGGGTGCAGAGCAATAGTAATTATGAGAGTCTGCAGGGAAGTGAGAAAAAGATAGCGACATTTAAGAATCTTCACTGACCCTGCAAATCATTATTTACAGTAACACAGCATTTCCTCTGCAGAGGCAAAGATGTAGAACACATCATACATGTGTTTTTTCTTTTTTTAAAAAATGAGCCTGAATCCTCATAACTCTCCGGAAGCAGACAGAGAAAAGAAAGGGTGACTGGGAAGGGCAGGTTGGACCTACCCTTAGGAGATGAAAGGAAAGAATCTGCACTATTCTTTATTAAATTCCTTCTAGAAACTATGAAGATGATATTAGAAAATCTGAGAATCACATTGTATACTCTTGAGACACCTGTTTGGGTCTTATTTATCATGCAACTCCTGGTGGCTCAGCCCACTGCTTTGCGACAGCGGATCTGGAGAAGTGTGTTTGAGTTGATTTCTGGGGCAGGGAGGAGCTTGGCTTCTCTTCCAACATTATCCGCACATCAGACTGCAGGAGCTCATTACTCACCACATAACCAGGTTTTATTATTATTCTACTTAGGTTTTGCTGCTCTCTGCCTCCTGTAAGCCCCTCCTTTTAGCTCTAGTTCTGTCCTCTGGAGTAACAGAGGAATAAATCTATTATACTAGTATTGGATAAGTTCTCTCTACATGCACCTGAATAAATTCTCCAAAAGGTAGAAATTAGTACCTAGCAATCCTTGAAAACAAGAGTTCTCTGAAAGTCCTCCCAGGGTGTGTGCGTATGTGTGTGTGTGGGTTACTGCATTGGGATTGTAGTGCTGCAGAGCACAGTGTTGGAGTCACACTGCCTCACCTCACTTCCGGGCTCTGTCACATAGCTGTGTGACTTGGGTATGTCAGCCTCTCTGTGCTTCAGTTTCTTCATCTGTAAAAGGTAATTAATGACAGTGACAGCCCAAGGGGGTTGCTGTGAAGAGGCATTGCAGGTGCACCTGTGAGGCATTAGCACAGTGCCTATAGTCATGCTTGGCCCACGAAAGCTCTTACATGCTGCTCATCCAGTGCCTGTGGGAGGGAGCTCTGCTTCCTGCTGGCTGTGACAGGCAGAAGGGACCTGGGCAGCCCAGGCAGCATGGCTCAGGTGCCTTCCCCATTCTGCTGCTCTGCTTCTCTCCCCCTTCTTCTCATTCATCTGTTCCAAGGTTGCTTCCGCATGCTGTGGTCCCAGAGAACTCTGTTCCATCAGCTAGACAGCCACCCCTTCCAGGTGGTCATGGCTGGGGACACTTGCACTTCCATAGGAGACCAAGGAAACTGGAAATTCTTCAAGGTCCAAATGGATGATTCCAAGGGTGACATCTCATTGTGGTGAGTAAGAAAGAGGAACCTGGGGGATGAAGGTAAGAGTCTCCCCAGCATTCTTCACACCACATGCTCACAAGCACTTGTGCACTGGGACCATTGGTTGGCTATGTCAGCGGAAGCACACCTTCCTACCAGATGTTTTAAACAAGTCTTTTGATATGGCCAATCCTGCACATTAGAATGCATTGCTATCAATTTAGTCAGCATTAGTGATGATTCACATGACATGACAAGAAAGAATATGATTGACAAATAGTATTAATGTCCTAAATTTTGGATGGGGTACAAAATAAGGAAAAAGAATGGAAAGTTACATTTTTGATGGCCTTCTATGTATCTTGTACAGGGTGATTAGCATGTATTTCTTCTTTAAACTATGGGATGGTAGTCACATGGACCTTATTTTCAAAGATGAATAATTAGCAATGAATCAAGTGTTCCAACCTTTCCAGTCTGCATCCCAAGGCAGCAAGTTTGGGGTAGGGGGAATTTGGAGTGGTGGTCAGGAGATCCTGTCCCTAACCATGAGTACTTGATTGAGGTCTGATTTATGTTTTTTCATGTATAAAATGGAAATGAAAATATCTACCTTACATTTCTCCCAGGATATGTAAAGTTGTTTTTCAATCATTTCATTTATAAGAGCAATGCATTTGCATGAACACAAAGCGTCTGGGCCATTGGAGAGTAGGTCTTTCTCCCCTGCCCAGTCCTGAGCTCAAAACCTGGACACCATTCCTTAACCATGTTGGTCTTTATTTCTCACCACAAACTTAGATAATTCACTTATGCATATGCTTCTTGAATGTGTCCAATTCAAACTACTTCCATGTCCCAATGTCAACATAGATTTTTTGGCACAGTTACAACATCTCATCTTCTATGGATTTTTATAGCTATTAAATAATATGCTGAAATCCTCATTCCATGATTAATCAACTTTTGGGAAGTAACTAATGATCTGCCACTGGAAGAGAAGCTCTCCATGGCTGAGATTACTTTTCCTTTGATGGCTTCATCCTCAAAGGCTAAGAACAGTCCCAAACAGGTGAGTACTTACCTGGATGACTAGAACAGGAGTCAACAGTATGCATAATCTTACCTGCCCTTTCCACCTCCCTTCTACAAGTTATGGCATTTACTTTAATTTTTTTTTTTTTTTTAGTTTTACAAAATTTGTATTGTATGTCTCTTAAGTCTTGCCTGTAGGTTGATTTGGAAAACTGAAAAGTAATGTACAGGATGCAGCTTTGTGATTATGAAAATATCATATGCTGCAGAACTGAGTTGTCGAACTCACTGAACAGGAGACCTTCAGGGGAGAATGTTCCCAAAGCCAAAGCCAAAGCCAAAACCAAATGGATCTTCTTTTTCACAGGCAAATGCCATTGCAGCCAGATGCCCTCTGAGGAGGGTGGGGGCTATAAAACTTGGAAAGGGCCTTTGTTAAAGTCCCCTGTAGTCTGTCCCTGCTCTTTGTGCTGAGGCTCTGGGTTCCCTGGCAAGGGCAGCTCCATCTCCAGCCAGTTCTCCTCCTGTACCTGTTTTTAGAGTCAGAATTTTTTCTCTTGGCTTCATCCACTCAGCTTCAAACCACCTCCATGTTTCAGACACTTTGAATTTTTCTTTATTACTTCTGGGACTCTTTCCTTTCATGCTTGCTATGGATCTATTGTTTGCTCGTGTACGTGGTCATTTCAATGAGATTTGGGTAGGGGAGAAGTAACAAAGGCCCAATCTACCATTTTGAATTTTAGGATATATTTTGAAAAATTTTAAATTAATAAACATTCCTTAAATGAGTGACTATGAGACCTTATGGTTCAGGTGAGGAGGACTGTTATGGTGGGTTCTCCTTGGGACCAGAGAACCTGCACTGTGTTCCTTCCCTGTCAACACGAGAACAAACAATACCATTTCATGTCCTTATAAATAAATGAATATTCCTGTTTGTACTGACATGCTTAACAAGTCCGTGTGTCCATAAGATGAGACTAGAGAACAGACTATAGGAAGGAGGAGCAGGGATGAGGGGAAAAGTGAAGGAGGCATTTAATTTATTTTTAAGGCCCAGGACCTGTTTCCACAGCTTGAGTCCTGGAGATAACTGACTGTAGCAGAAGGTGTTGGATTGGAGATAAACAGAAGGAAGTTTGAGGCTAGTTTTGTCTCCTCTACCTTCTGCAAAGTGGGTGCAATGGCAATACCTGTCTTAAAGGTGGTGATAGTGATTGGTCAAGGTGACACGGCAAACACAGCATGGTAGGCTCCTGGGGAATGTGAATTTTCTGCCTTAGAGTCCAGGAGATGGACAGCTCAGAGAAAGAAAGGGGAAAGCTCCTGGTACCTGCTCTGCTTGATTTACCACAGCTTCACATCTTTATTCTGTTTTTCCATTTCTTCTCTTTCCTATCACAAACCCTGAAGTCAGTAACATCTTTAAACATACTTTTAAAGAAAACTGCATAGTGTCTGCCACAAGAATGTGCTACCATTCCACGCTGGTCATCCCTAGTTCTGCCCAGGACCCCAGCTGGAGAATCCCAACTGGGCCTGAGAGCCCAGGTGGAGTCTCCTGGATGCTCTTTTTCCCTCTTAACCATTTCCCTTTAGGTACTATGGTTCCATAGTGATGGGACACATGAAGCCCCTGGTATAACACAATGCCATCCTTCTATGGCCAAGGGCTGAAGCAGTATTCTATTGAGCTCCTCATCACTGGACTTAGGTAAGTGTAGTCTGAAAATTACTGTGTCAAGTCCTGAGCAGAGCACATTGTGGAACAATCTGGACTGGGCAGGTGATGGTTTTAGAAATGCTTTAGTCTTTCTGCAGTACCACCTTCAGACACTTCCTTAGAGTGTTCTTCCCTGCCATGACATTGGCCTAAATTCACAAGCCCACTGACTTCCAAAAAAACTGACTTGTCCTCACCTGAACAAACTCCCAGGTGGCCCTGTCTTGTGCTCACAGTCTCTTGTCTCTGGACATGCTTCCAGGGGTAACAGAAACATCATTGGAGGTCCCCAAATGTCCTGAGGTCAAGTCCTCTCTCCATGACTAAGGGATTAGAAACTCATCTGCCAGGGTTTGAGCCCTGGTGTGACTTTGAGCAGTTCACCTACCTTGTATGCACCTCCGTTCCACCAGCCTAAGAGGTGCTCACAAATAGAACTCGCCTCACCAGGTGCCAGGGAGAATAAACTGAACTGAGAATGCAAAAAGCCTTTATAACAGTGTTTCCCATTGTTGGCTTGCTCAGAAGCACATGGAGGGCTTGTTAAAACCCAGATTACTGGGCTGCACTATAGGGTCCCTTCACTTCTGGCAAGTTCCAAGGTGTGGATGCCGTCTAGAACAATGCCTAGCAGGGGATCTGTGCTATGGGATTTGTTAGTCATGATTTACTAGGAAGAAAGAAAGAATGTCATGGGACACATGGCATGATTAAATAGCACACTTAGAAGCTTCTTGATACCCAATGTACTAGCTCACCTCCTCTGCACTGGAGACAGAATGGTGGTCTGGAGGTTTTGCAGTTTCCGGGAGCCTCACTACCCCTCCCTCTGCTGCTAAATTTATAGGTAAAAATATGGAGACAGGAGCTTACATGGGGACAGGAGCTTGGGAGTCAGATAATTCCAGCTATGTAGACCCCCTAAGTATTTTGGGCTCAGCATGGAGTCAGGTGTTATGGAAAGTAATGACACAAAAGATTAGGCCCCTGCTTTAAATGACCTCAAGTGAGGAGTTAAGGCCATCACACACCAAACAAACAGCATAGGCACTTAGGCACTAGCATGGTGCTGCTACAAGGCCACAGTGCCATGGGAGAGGCTGTGTGGGAGAGGCTGTCTGGGTCTCGGTGCTTGAAAGCGTGCCTTACACTGACCTGCCTCTAAAGGCCGCTCCACCATTAGCTATTGACAACCTTGGAGACGATCTTTAGCTTGCTGAGCCTCAATCCTGTCAGACAGGATGGCTCCTTCCAGGTCCCTGTGAGGACATGAAGCACACTAGAGCCCCACAAGGATGGGACCCCACCTGTGCTGTGCACAACCTCATCCCCTCTCCCAGATGGTCCCTGGTGAGGAGTGAGACTAGCTGGGTAGGCTGGGCAGGCTCTGAAGGCTTGTGGGTGAGGGAAACTTTGGGGGCTGAGCACCCAACAAAAAGCATTAATCTAACTCTAACTTCTCTGTCACTTTGATATGGATGAAAAGCAAGAGGCAAGAGCCCAGGTAATAGTTTCTTCTTGTTTCCCATCTGAGACAAATGATTTTGATAAAGAGAGTCAACTTAAGGAACAGTTCCTCATGCTCCCAGATCATTTCCTGGTGTCTTAGATCTTTCGACACATACACACATAGCTTGGGGCCCAAGGGCTCATGTCTAACTTACTTCAGTTTCTAGGATATTGGAAAGATGGCTTCAAAATAAATTGTTTTTTTTTTTTTAAATAATTTTAGTTGTAGGTGGACACAATGACCTTTATTTTATTTATTTATTTTTTCATGGTGCTGGGGATCAAACCCGTTGCCTCACATGTGCGAGGCAAGCACCCTGCCGCTGAGCCCTAACCCCAGTCCCAAAATAAATTGTTAATTTACCCTATTTAGTCTGACTGCCCCTTTATTCTCTAAAGCATGGTTATTTCAGGGATGGCCTTGTTCTGAACATCTAGAAATTTAGACTCCAATCTGGCCTCTGTGTCCTTAGAATGAGGAATCAAAAAAAAAAAACAAAGTTCCCTGAAAGAGGTTGACTGTGAGGACCTCGTCACATTCCCAGCCATGGAGGGAGAAATGAGGTCAGAAGGCCTACAGAGGAGCGCAGCTGCATCCTCATCCCACACAGCAGCACTCAGAACAGCAGGGTTAACTGACCTTTTTCTGACACATGACACTTTCTACGCAGCCACAGGGAATGCTTAGTAAAACACATGCCCAATTATTCTATCTGCTTTCTGATTCTTGCCTATAAAATTTCAACAGGTCTCCCAATCCTGCAGAACTGAGTAGAGTTTAGTGCAGGAGGCTTTTCATAATTTGGCTCCAACTTAACTTTCCAACTTTATTCCTATTCCTTTCCTTCCTCCTTCCCATGCAGGACTCTGGTGGCTTCCTGAACTGTTCTCCTACCTGGCCAACTTCTTACCTAGGCTTACTAATCATTCCCCCACTTTCCCGATGGGAGACAGCCTGTTCAGCAAGGTTCAGCTTTCCAGGTCTGGCCCCACTTGTGATGACAGGAACCCCAACTTTCTCAATGCTCCTTCCTCCAGTTTTCCGGAAAGCCTGCAGAAGGTGTTATCTTCATGCCCGTGTGTGCAGCTGTCTATCTGCTTCACAGTCTTTGCCAGCTTCCTTTTCTATTTGGAGGCACAGCCTTCCAAGTCTCACGCTCTGCAGTCAGCATCCTCTGGTGCTGTCAGGACCTCAGGGCTCTTCCCTGCTAATGCCTGCTGAAGGCAGAGTTTTCTTCCCTCCAATTGTGAGTGTCTCACAACTCTGCTCTACAGTGAACTCCCACATGGGAACACGAAGAGAATAAAAATGTGAATGGTAGATGAATAGCTCACTTACTAAGCTTTCCCTGTGTGCCCAACATGTGTGCATTACACATGTTAATTCCCAAGTGTGCCCTGCAAGAAGCCTTGTTGCTATTCTCATTTTATAGGTAAGGACCACTGCAGAGGCTCAGAGAGATCAAACGGCTCACCTATATTCTCCCAGCTGGTAAGGGGTGGCTATGAGTTTAAACCCATGTCTCTGGGGCTTCAGAGTTCTGAGCCTTGAGCATTAAGTGGTGCTGCCTCCTTGCACAGTGCCCTCCAGCTACAGGTGATACAGCATGGCCAGCTCCCCGGGCAGTGAACAGCTGAAAGTCTAACTCACCCCACCACAGACCTGGCACATCAAGGAAGTTCAATAAATGTATGAATGAAGAGCAAATGAGCAAGTGGAAATCTTATTCCAATTTGACCTTCTTTCCCCTAAATGTTGGGTCTGAACAGGAGAACCACAGTCTTTGTCCCTTCAGACTCAGATACATAATAGTACTTAGATGAGGATTTTACAAAACAGGCAGAGTCATGATGTCCATGGATGGGACCTGAATCTCCAGCTCGATGGCACCCACACGAACTTCATTCATTCCAACATGGCCTCCATCCCCTGCAAAACACCCTTCACTGTGTCATTTTGGGAGTTATGGAGAGCTATGTCAAGTATGCTAACTGTGGTCACTGTGTGGCATCTTCTTCTTCCCTCCTGTCCCACTCTGGTCCCTGCTGATGATGTCAGCCTAACTCCTGGGCTGCATCTCCCTGGCCTCTGTTCCAGCACCTTAGTTCCGCATCCAGGGCTACCTCCTCTGAGAGCTGTCCACCCTCAAGGTGCCAGGGTCATACTGTGTTCTCTTTGGAAGTGAAGGGGCCACTGCCCCATCTGTCACACACTGTAGTCACCTGGGGTTTGCTCAGGTGATGACACCACTGCCCCTGACTGACTAGCACTTTAGAAATCCTCTCCTCCCTGTTGGCACTGCAGCCCCACTTTCCATGGTGACCAGAGCTGACCTGGGGACTGGCAGGTATGTGTGTCAGACACCATGCTGTCTTCCCTGTCACCTTGCTTCCCACACTGACCCTGGATTGCTCTTTCCTCCCTGTAGCCCATGATGCTAAGCAGTGGAGATGGGTGTTTGCTGCTCTTGGTTCCTCACCCTCCTCCTCACTTCATCAGACAAATCCAGCCTTATGTGGATTCATTTTAAGGATTATGTGGGACCACCTTCACCACTCTCCCCTAGCCACAAGCCTAAGAGTGGCTCTGACAGGTGAGTTCGCCTATTTGGAGCGGGGTGGTGTTGAGCTTCATCAGCAGCTCTGGCGTCTCTAGATTTAAGGCCTGGATTTACAGTGAAACTGTGGGACCTTCCCTTCCCCACCCCTTGCCTGGGAGGGCCCTAGTACTCATGTGTCTTGGTACAGTTTAGGAAGGTAAGCTCTCCTGACACAATCCTCTAGGGCTGTTGCCTTTTTCTTTCCACCTTTCTTCTATCACACTTCCCTTCCTATCAGATGACCTTGGAGTGACCATGGGCATTTGGGATGTCTCATAAAGGACAACTGAATTGGGGAGACTTCGGTTCAGGTTTCTTGGGGTATATTAGGGTGGTTTGATTTGCCATTATTTCTATGACATGGATGGGTGGGAATGGCAGGTATACCCCTTGAACCTATGGGTAGACCCCTCCCCCTGTCATGGTATGAAGGTCTACAGCCAAAATTATCTCTCATTTTCACTGTGTCCTAAGGCACCTGGCACTGGTATTATGGAAGTAGTGGCAGGGAAGCTAGTTACATATGGGGCCAGAAACTATGCTGTGGAGAATTCTTCCTCTTCATCAGGGGTCTAAAATTATAAGTGGAAGATTTAGTTTTTGTCCATGTTTAATCCAAACTATTATCCCCAAGTATTCAAAAACTAAAACAAAATTTGATCAACTATGCTATAAACACTGAATTGCCTATTTTCTCTCTATATAGAAAATAATACTTAAAAATCATTACTATCTAAAGAGATGATGTATCAAGAAGAATATACAGACAAAAATGCTGAAAATAATATAAAACATGCCAAAGTTAATCAATGGAAATATTTCTTTTTGTGATGTTTGTAGTATTTGATTAAAAAAAAACTTTGGTAATATATTTTGATTTATTTTCTCATTATAAATAAAAATTCATATTTGTAGCACATTATAATTTATAATGAAACTCATTATTTGTAACATAAATCTATATTGTTTTCCTCTTAATGTCAAACTATATTGGCTTCGGGCTCCTCATAACCTGGATCTGCCTTGGACATGGAGTTCAAGAGTACTTGGAACTCTGCCCCCATCTTACCTGCACCATCTGAAGTGCTGAGGTGTGATGGTGAGGAGGCCCTTGCTCAGTTTCCTTCTCCCCTCCTCCACTTCCTGTCAGATTCAGCAGGAAGTTCTTCATGGCTCCCACCTTGGGGCTTCCACTTCTTGCAGCCCATCATCTCTAGGGGTCGTTCTAGCTTCAGCTCTTACTCTTCACCTCACTCTCAGCTATGAAGAAACTCCCCAGTTCTCTTAGCTGTGATGCCTCAAACCTTGCTTCCGGCCCATCCTCAGCTGGGACTCTGCCAGTTTCCATTTGCTTTATGCTCTGCGGTTCTCCCTCCAGGACAGCCTTGCTTCTGAGCCTCAATCATTGGCAATGTTGAATCCTTCCCTCCTCAGCTTCTTGTGGACATGCTGTGTTTGGGACAGGTGAGGCTCCCTCACTAGACAAGGATCATGTCCAACTTCATTTCCCTCAATTCTGGAAACAGAGGTCTAGATGTCAGCTATTGCCTAAATGTACAAGGCCTGGTTTACAGGGGTGAGGGAAAAGCGTCTCTCGTCGTATCTGGATCCTTTTAGCCTAGGATGTTTCAACATCAGCATGAAAAAGCAGGAGGACATTTCTGTATCCATTTCTCCCATCCATTTGACAGTTTGCCTAGTTGGTTGTTAATTTCATTCCCATTAGGAGGAAAGAACATCAGATCTGTACTTAGATGTTATTTTACATATTGACTCTGTGACTAATTAGGTGTCCTGACACAAGACTTTAGGTGCTCATTTCCTCATTTATAAAATGAGGTAGTTGGATTATATGATCATTTCAGAGCCCTAATATAAAAATTATCTAACTCTGTGAATCCCCATGCTTACAAAATTCCAACTAACGAGAGAGCTAAACCACTCATAATCTTGGAATAAATAGAATCTACCTCACCTCAGCTTTGAGGAGAAGTTACAAGAAGACAGGTTTGCATAAGGGGAAGGAGACAGGGGCTAAAAATCCAGGGTTCAGAACAACCTTTTGTACCAACTATAGCTCTAATAACATTCTGTGGTCAGCAAGCAGTTAATAACCTAACAAAGTCTTAGTTATATTTATTGGACTTTACTAAGATAGAAATATCAATTAAAGTAATTTGGAAAGATTGGCACTGTAAAGATGGAATTTTGTTATTGTCATTGTTGTCTTAATTGTTTTAACTGGCAGGGTCGGAAACTGATTTTCGAGGTTCACTGTCCTCTCCAACATTGCAATTAATTCATCAGGGTCTTGTTATGGCTAAATTCCAGCAGCACCTCCTCTCTCTGCCACAGTTAGCCATAACCCTCTCTTTCACTTTCTCTGTGAAAATATAAATAATCAAAGGAAGGGAGGGGGTCTAGACTATATGAATATACCAAGGACAGCTATGGAGTGGCTGTGTATGTGGCCTTTGGAGAGAGACATATGACTTCAAATACCAACTCTACCTCATATGGACTCCTGGAGCTCTAGGGAAGAATGATAGCGAAAGGGAAACAGGCAGCTTAGAATTATAGAAAGACAGACTGTGGGCTGGGGCTGTAGCTTAGTGGTAAAGTACTTGCCTACCATGAATAGTGCCCTAAGTTCAATCCCCAGCACCACCAAAGAAAGAAATAAAAAAATTCTTCTGAATGTACAGGATCATCGGACATGTTTAAGGAAGCAGAGGTTTTGGCTGGGACAAAAGTCTTTCAAGGTCATGTTCCTAACCTCTGAGTCAATGCCCTCCAGCAAACTTTTGGGATGGTTTCCCAGGTGTCTTTCCAAACAGGGAGAGGGCAAGCTAGCTCTTGGAGAGGGTCAGTCACACTGTTGAGACTAGTCTCTGGTTTATACATCAACCCTCTGTGTACTTGGTTATCAGACACCAGTCTGTGAGAAATGGATTTGCATCTCCAGGTAAAGGCAGCCTGAATCTCGCTGCCAGGTTGAGGACCAGGGTGTGGACTGTGGTAGCCTCAAGGAGTTACTGCTTTCCTGGGAGTCAGCCAGCCTGCCGCTGATGACAGGGCTTCCTCTCACCAGCTTCCTCGACACTGTAACAGATCTCAGAATATTTTGCAAATAAGTAAGTGCCATCCCTGCACTTTGGAACATAATACTTAGCCAGTACAAACAGGTTTTTTTTCTTTTCTTTTTATCAAATTTGGTAGTCTGGCTTATCACTCACTCCTGCCCTCTGGCAGTTGCAAAACATGCTAGTGGTTTGTCATGGAGCACTGGTACTTCGGTGTTGATGATTTGTCACTTGGGTCTATGTGGAAAAAGGGGTGCATTCCAAGAAACACATGTTTGAGAAATTCAGGAAGGAGCAAGGAAGTGGATATGATGATTGGCTAATTGGTTTGTCAGGCCAAAAATGCCTGTTGGTGCTCACCGCAGCACCAAAGCCAATTTTTAAGTAGCGGTGACCTCCCTTGAGGTCGTTGTGTGAATGACTGTGATAAATGTCTGGTTTTGGAAGGTTAGGGATTTTTCTCTCTGTGCTTGTTCTTTTTCTCTCCTCTTTGGTTGTTTGGGATCTTATTGAAAATCACAAACCAGAAAGAAAACAGCTTCCAAGATCCGTGGTGAACATGTCAAGAATCAGGTTACTGTGGCCTGTGGCTCTTGAGCTCAACTGGAAGAAAATCCAGGTTGCCTGGGTGATCCCCCAGCACATTGAAATACCCACCTAGTCTTGGTTTACCAGTGAGTAGGAGGTGGAAGAAGCAGAAAGATCAGGCAAAATAATGTGGCAGGACATATATGTTTCTGACCTCCCATAGTAATTGGGTCTGCATGGGGCTACCCCTGGGCAAGATGCTTTGGAACAAAACAAGTCCTGAAGGCTGAGTACGTGGTTTGGGGGGAAATTGAATAATTTTGTAGGCGGGCTCTTAAAGTGCCTTAAACAAGTAAACCAGTGGCTGTGTGAAGTTAAGGTGCTGGGTCAGCGTAAGACCATTTAAGGAGGAGCAAGACTGGTTTGGAATGAGCTCTGCTCCTTTCATAAAGGAAACAGCAGGGCGATGAAAAAGCCTGACCCTAACAAATAGGTGGAAAAAAAAAGTTCAATGACATTAGCAGTTAGGGAAATGCAAATGAAACTATACTGAGATTTCATCCCACACCAGTCACTATGGCAGCCATGGAGAATACAAAAAATAATAAATGCTGGAGAGGATGCGGAGGAAAAGGAAAACTTTTACACTGTTGGTGGGATTGTAAATTAGTACAACCACTCTGGAAATCAGTACAGAGTTTCCTCAAAAGACTAAGCATGGAACCACCCAATGACCCAGATATACACTTCTCAGTATTTATCCTGAAGAATTAAAGTCATCACACTACAGAGGTACACGCATACCCATGTTTATAGCAGCACAATTCACAATAGCCAAATTATGGAATCAGCTAGGTGTCCATCAACAGATGAATGGATTAAAAAAGTGGTATAAATGCACAATGGAGTTTTATTCGGCCATAA
Source organism: Sciurus carolinensis (assembly GCF_902686445.1). Lineage (NCBI taxonomy): Eukaryota > Metazoa > Chordata > Mammalia > Rodentia > Sciuridae > Sciurus > Sciurus carolinensis. The sequence goes on along the minus strand of NC_062219.1, from coordinate 110,314,522 downwards.
ATAAAAATGAAATGATGTCATTTGCAGGAAAATGGGTGGAACTAGAAACCATTATGTTAAGTGAAATAAGCTAAACTCAGAAGGTAAAGGGGTTGTATATTTTATATGTGGAGGCCAGAGAAAAAGAAGGAAGAGAAAGGTGGGGTGATGGCATGGAAAGCAAAGGGAGATCAGTAGAGGAAAGGGACCAGGGGGAGGGAGGTGAGGAGAGAGGAGGGAAGTACTAGGGAGCGATATTGGCCAAATTATATCCTTATATTGTTTGCATGTATGAATATGTAACAACAAATCCCACCATTATGTACAACTATAATGCGTCAATAAAAAATGTGTAGAGAAAAAATAAGTACCCAAGAGAGCTGCAAAAACAAAAACCAAAGAAAAAGCCTGGCCCTAGAGCCAACAGCCTTGCTGCTACCTCCTACTCCAGTTCACCCCATGCTGGAGAACCTCACACTAATCAGTTTGCCTTTCTGGGCTTTACTTGCTTGGTCACAAGATGATTGGATCAATTTTTTGATGACAAGTTTTCCCTCTATGTTTACCCGAACTCACCTCCAATATTCTTCCCACCACAAATGCTTTCGCCATTACTCTGTGGTGAGTCATATAAAGCAAATTTTGCGCCATGATCAAACACATCACATTTTCCAATGTGGTATATTATATAGCAGCAATATCATTAATTTCCATTAAGTTGTGGCACCAGTATACCCAGAAGGGAAAAAGCTAGAATTATAGGATGTTTTAAAAGTGATTTCAGTTATAATTGGTGTCACAAGTAGTGGCTAAATACATTCCACGCAAAGCAGAGCTACTGCGTCAACTTCGAGGGTTCATTTAGGATTATTTGTTATTTTGTACCTTTTTTTTTTTAAATGCAAAAGGTATTATTAACACACTTAAAACAATGCCTTCTTAAGAATGTTAAACACTCCTTAAAAGTCATGCATACTATTTGCTTAGGTGTGTCTATGATTCCTTAAGGTGCATATATTCTAAATTAGTGAGGTCTGAATTAGTGAGATGTTATATTTGTTTGGGAATGTGTTGAGCAATTTGATAACTCTCAAATCACCCTGAACTAGGGAATTAAGTCTGATTTGATCTATGAGACTACATATGAAGCATGGATTTTTCTTTTTTATCTAACAAATGCTAGGAGAGATAGAGTTAAATTTGAACCCAAATGAGATTTCCTGAGGACTTGAATGCTAATATGTACCGCATCAGCCTTGAGATGGGTAGGGTCCTTCATAACGAAATAGAACACATGCCAAATCTGGTATCTTAAAGCAGTAAAATAGACTCCAGTCTTCTGATTAAATTCTTTGGATATTAAAATTTGGTTTGACCTAAATTCAAAGTGACTCCATGTTTTATTTTCCTGTAAATTTCAAGGAACTTCATACCAAGGCAGAGAGGTTACATTTAAATCTCTGTTAAAGACACTCATAAAAATGCACTCCGTGCTAAAAGTTTCCACCCGAGGAAATGAACAAAACAAGTTGGATTCAAATGGCAACAACAACAACAAAAAAATAAAATTAGAAAATTCTGTAATTAGACCTCAACATGGAAATATGTTCTAAATAATTCCAGTAATTGTGGTCAAATAAAGAACAGAAATGGCAAAGCGATTCCATTTTTTGCAGGAGCGGGTTTTTGGTTTCTTTCCCTGCGCTCATTAACATCCTAAAATGCTAGTGCTGGAAGAGTCATTAGTGACGTCCATTCCAGTCCCCCTTTGGTGAGGGTAGGCCTGTGCCTGGCAGTTGAGGAGGGTCAGAGCCCATGAGTTGTAGATGGAGGACGGGACCCAACTCTTCCTGAGGTACCATGGGACAGAGCAGCCGGTCTAATAGGCACTCACTACATATCTGTGAAATCACATTAGCTGATGCCCTTTGCGTTCTTACTGGGGACCAGATTGCTCCAAAGCCATCCATTCTTCCTGATGCCTGTCTTTCCTGAAGATACCTTTTCTGGGTCTGATTTCTTGGACTCAAGAAGAGTTATGGAGAAAAAGGAAAGAGGTGAGGTGGGGCTGCTGAAAGAAGAGGTTTTTATCCACACCAAATTCTACCCCATCTTCAAATCAAGCTTTTTGATGGATTAAGTGATTGGCTTATTAGGTAAACAGAGAAACAATGTCCAGTTAAAATGGAGCAGGTTTAGATTCAGAGTGACATGGAGCGAACAGATGGCTGGACCTATCAGGCCCCCTGGGGACAGGAGTGTGCCCACATAAGAATGAGTCCAGTTAGTAGCAGTGGGGAAGGGTCTGTAGGGTGACAAGCATGCTCAGCAGAGCAGAGCAGCTGAGGCAGGGAGAAGGGAGCCATCTGATTGTAGTACCGCTTTACTCTTGGACACGCGGGACATCATAGTCTCTGATGGAGAACTGCGATTCTCCAGGCAAATTCTGTCTTTTTAACCTCGAGGAAATGAAAATCCTGGGCAGTTTAAAGGCTGAGACCCAGAATAATCATCTAAGTCAAGTCTTATACCCAGGCTCCCTCATTATCATGAACTGGGAGTGAATGTTTCTACCTTCAGTCATTTCAAGCAAAAAAAAAAAAAAAAAAAAAATCACCATTTCTTATGGGAGCAGAAAACATGGCTTTCTTGTGAGACAAAATGCTGGGCACATAGTGGGTACTCAAGAAATATTTGAAAAAATAAAGAAGGAAATCCGGATCTCGATACTGATTAGGTCCAAAGATAAAGCCAAACTAAACCTCCAGAATACAGTATGCCCAGCTTGATCCCTGAGTTGTTTCTCAGGATGGAGTTTGGAAATTCTGTTCTGGGCCTGAACTATGCACATGATAAAAAGAATATAGAATCAAAATATGGTGTGGATCAAATGAAACTCAGCCACTTCCCTCTAGCTGGTCATCCTCTCAGGACTGAGTCGTATTAAATACCTCATAGAGAGTGAGTGCTTAGTTATTGTTAGTGGTGATGCTACTGCTGAGGGACTCCGTTATGCCAGATCCAAGACCCAGCTTGAAGTTCCTTCTGATCCTTGGCAGCTGGTCTAACTCAGCCATTGCAGTTTTTTTTCATAACTAGAACCAGTACAGGCACAGTCATGTGTCACATAAGAGCCAACAGCATATTTGATCCCTAGAGACATTAGGGCTACGTTAGTTTGTGTGAAATACACTCCATAGTTCACACAATGATGAAATGGCCTAACAACAAATTTTACAGAACCTAACCTAGTCTATTAACAATGTGTGACTAGAAATTATTCTTAAAAAAAATGAAAGAATAAATCGAGAAAAAAAAAATCTGCTCCAGGATTGCTTGTTTTATGTAAGTACAGGTGAACAAGGAGGAGTGAGAACAAGAAGGATGTCCAGAAGGATCTGTGATTTGGGATGAAGCCGGAGCATGTGGCACATGTTACTCTTCACCCCTTATTCCATCTCTCATAGATTAACCATAGGCTACTGATCAAACTTCTAAAACGCCCTGTCAATCACATCACCTCTCTTCTTGAAAACCTTCAAGGCTCTTCATCATCGAGAAGAGGACAAATTCATTAGCCTGGTGCTGAGTTGTCTCCAGTCTTCCTGTCTGTTTTCCCTAATTTGCATGGAATGTGCCCTGTGCCCAGACTCAATTATCATTGCCTGAGATCCTCTTGCAATTTCTACCTTCATGCCTTTGTCCCCCGCCAGCTATCTTTACTTCACATCCCCAGCCCTTTTTCATATTTTATTTAGAGACAGGGTCTCCCCGAGTTGCTTAGGGTCTCACTAAGTTGCTAAGGCAGGCTTTGAACTTGTGATCCTCCTCCCTTTGTCTCCCAAGCTACTGGGATTACAGGTGTGTTCCACCATACCTGACTTGATAGAACTTTGTGAACTACTATCTTGATTTAAGACCTTTGAGATTATTTTTCACATTAGTTATAAACTCTTGGACTCAGGGTCCCTTTCTTATCCATCTTTTATCCTCCTCTACGATTGTCTCTTTTTTTGTTGGTACTGGGGACTGAACCTAGGGGTGCTTTACCACTGAACCTCATCCTCAGCTCTTCTTAAAATATTTTATTTAGACACAGGATCTCACTGAGTTGCTTAGGGCCTTCCTTAAATACTGGGGCTGGCTTTGAACTCATGATCTTCCTGCCTCAGCCTCCTGAGCCACTAGGATTACAGGTGTGGGCCACCACGCCTGACTTTTCTGTTTTTCAGTGGTAGATGGTGAACATTTTCTTAATGAAGGAATGCGGGAATGAGTGGTAGACGGGACAAGAAGCTCCAGCTTCCTACAGACTGAGATGCCCAGAGGTGTGACTCTGTGAACACCATGCAGATCTGACATTTCTCCTCTCTCTTGTGTCTGACTGCATTGAGGAATGTGGAAGGAGTTGTGTCCCCTGAAATAGCATCTGTGAGAGGAGGAAGACAAGGCAAAGCCACTGAAGCTGTATCTGCCCAACCTTGTATTCCTGGAGAGCCCCTGGGACCCTCTAAGTACTGTCCTCAGCTGGAATCTTGAAAAGAGCTAAAACTCAAGACTCTCCTGGTTAAGGGGCTCCTCCTAGTCATTGTGAAATGACTGGCCAACCCTGGTATTATCTCTGGTGAGTGTGTGTGTGTGTGTGTGTGTGTGTGCGTGTGTGTGTGTGTGTTTTCATGAGAGGATCTGTGCGAGCCATAGTGTTTTCACTGGACCTTTGCTATGTGGTAGGGGCTGGGAAATGGTAGGATTGCCACTGGAACCTGAACCATGAATTGGAACATAGAGGCAGGATTGGTTAGGCTCAGGGAAGAGCCCACTTTGGCTGGAACTTCAAGTGGAAGATGTCTTAATCAATTTTCTATTATATTGGAATTCCTGAGACTGGTTAATTGAAAAAGAAAATAATTTTATTTCTTACAGTTCTGAAGACTGGGAATTCCAAGGTGGAGGGGCTGCATCTGTTGACAGTCTTCTTGTTAATGGAGACTCTCCACAAAGTCCCACAGTGGCACGAACCAGAAGGAGCTTGGTTTTAAAATCTTCCCACACACCTGTGATCCTAGAAACTCAGGCAGGAGAATGGCAAATTTGAGGCTAGACTGGGGAACTTAGTTAGACCCTATCTCAAGATGAACTTAAAAAAAAAATGGAGCTGGGGGTCTAATTCAGTGGTAAAGCACCCCTGTGTTCAGTCCCCAGTACCCTAAAAAAAGCATTTAATAACCCATTAATCCATTGATCCATGAATGAATTAATCCATTCATGAGGGCAGAACCCTCACAAGCCAGTCACCTCCCAAAGGTCCCAAATGCAAATACCATCAACACATGACTTTGGAGATTAAGTTCCCAACACACAAATTCTGGGGATCAACATTCAAATCACAGAGAAGAGTGGAAATTTAACATGCAAGGGTGGGGTCATGTTAGAGATGATTAGAAGCCAGGTTGAGACTGCAGGAAAGGGAAGGCAGGGCCATTGCAGGGGTCCATTCTAGAAACAGGTTTCAACTCTCGCTGCTGGGCTGAACCTCTCTAAGTGAGGATGTGGAACTTGCCTTACAAAATTATCATGAAGATTATAAAATGTATGCAAAACATACATTTATGGGATGAATTATCAATGAATTTGGCAAATAATTGGTATTAGTTTTGAAAAGGGTCCAATGAGAGATTCTAACTGCATAACAACAACTTTGACAAAGCTCTCGAGTGAGACTCTAGATCAAGCTATTGAAAAGATTGGTTTGGAGTACAAAGTAAAGAACTGGTAATCACCCGGAGGCTGCCCAAGTTCCCTGAGAAGCCCTCCTGTCAGCACAATATCACCCCATCTGTCGCGGGGGCCTTGACTCATCCAGAGAATGCTGCAGAAGCGGAATGTCTGGATTTTAATGAGGCAATGTGCAAGGTTCTTCTTCGTAATAGGCTGACACGCAAGAGAGAAAAAGTGTCAGCAGAGGACAGCACATTTCTCTGATTTTAAAATGTTTTTTCATAGCCATGTCCCCAAAGTAATGATTGGTAGAATCATTCCAATCTGCAGATGGTTCTGAGTGACATGCCACAGACCTCTGTCTTGTTCAATATTTTAAGAAAAGAACTTACGGGAATCTATTGAAGGCCTGCATATGGAATATGAAAGTGGTGAAGAGCTTAGGAGGAAAATAAATATTAGGTAACAGGATCAGGATTTTAAAAACTATTATTTAGAGTTTGCTACAATATTTAGGTTTTGACAATTAACACTGTTTACTTCACGATGAGTCTTCAGAACACTATTATGCACGCATCCAAATCACAAACACACTCTCAGCTTCCCAAGCTTCTGTGAATATTCTGTTCCCCTGGCACTGAACCAGCACCATAGGCATGGAACAAAGACAGAGCCCTCCCTCTAAAAGACCAGGCTGTAAAATTAGCAAAGGAATAAAAAACAGCTGGCGAAATATGATAGCTGTTATTCCGAGCCCATGAACCTGAAAAGATAGTTTATTTTAGAAGACAAACAAAATCTGCCTTCTGTTTGATCTGGGACAGCATCCACCGTCAGAAGCCGTCCACTTGCATTTAGTTACTCTGGAGGTTTGGGACAAGCAGTACAGGCGCTGTAAACAAAGAACAGAAAGGATCAGTTTCCATCTTAATTTGACAGTAAACAGTACTAATTTGACTCTGCAGCTGTTTATCGATATCCAGTGGGGGGAAAGTTGCAATTCAATAGAGAGAACAGTAGCCAGTGTGTTGGGGCAGAATTTTTCATAAGATGGCAGGAGCCAGGCTGTCTTGGATCTCTTGATGTTAGAAGAACACAATGTAAATTGCCACATGATGTGGTTTTCATCTGGCAGCGGGGCAGCAATGGGAGGCTATAGTTTTTAGCCTTCAGAGAGGTTCTCTGTAGTGGCTTCATTCGGATTCGACTTAGTAACTGCCAATGGACTCCCTGTCAATCATTTAATACTTTACAGAAAACAGGTCTGGCCCAAGGCAAAATTCTTTATTCACTCACTCACTCACCGACTCATTTTACAAATGTTTATTAAGGGTCCAGTATGTGCCAAAAGCTGAGCAATGTATTGAAGATAAAATGATGAGTATTAGTCATGCTCCTGTGATCATCACTTTTGAGCTACAGATAAATCTGCAAACAGACACTGATGACACAATAAGGTAAGCAGAATAATAGGAGGATACTGGTTCATCAAAGGATCTGGTCAGTTGGGTTCCTGTGTATGTCATCCATGGACTGGTCTTACAGAACTAGGATACAGTATCACTGGTTGGATTTAAAAGCTATGGACCACTTTCTCTTCCTCCCTCCCTCCCTCCCTCCCTCGTTCCCTCTCTCCCTTCCTTCCAGATGATTCTATCAAGGACTAATATGCCAGACACCTTGACAAGTATTTTTCATTCATCATCTCCATCAATCCTTACAGCCTCATTATAAGGGAAGCACTATTGTCATCATCTATTTGGCCAGTAAAGAAGCTATGGTGGAGAGGTTGAGTTTTTTTGCCAGTGGTCATTTAAGTAGTAAGTGGAGAAGCCAGAAACAGAATCCCAGATTGGTGGACTCCAAATCCCATGCTCTTTACAGTAATGTTTCCATTTAGGTTGCTTTGAGATCATGAATTCTAACAGCTTGTACTGGAATTACATTGAATTGTCATTGTCATATTCCAAAAGTCATGGGGTTTTCCAGTGAATACAACATTTATTTTAGTAACTTCTTGAAGTTCACGTCTCAAATCTGTCTTCATAGTATTAAAAACCACCTTTTGATGATGCTCAGGATCTTCCGCTTAAGATACTGTGTTTTCATTCTTTAAAATATATGTGTTGGGCACATACCATGTGCCAGGAACAAACATAAGGTCCGACATAACTGGGGTCACCAATCCAATCAAGGGATCCCTATGACATTATCCTGATTCCCTACCAGGAACAGTTGTCTGCCTTCAGAATTCAAAAGTTAAAACAAGCACAATCCTGCAACATTTGAAATAATTTTGAAGACATTTACCATTTGTTGTCAAACCAGAAGGGATAGTGTGAGGGAACAGCTATTAGGAGGAAAACACCCTGTTCATGTTCATTGAGTAAAATATGCAATTTCACTATTTATATTTTAATTTATCTTCCTTTCAGATGAACTGAATCTCCATCATTAGGTCATATCTGGCCTGGTCAAAGAAAGCATTCTACTTAGAAAATGGAACTCTTCGTTCAGCCAGCATCTCTCATTTCATTAAAAAAAAAAAAGAAGTAACGCACTTGTGACTTCCAAATTATTTCACACAGTTGGTTTGCCCATGTTCTAATACACAATAGGTCTGAGTGAGCTCCAGAAATCCCAGTGGCAAAGGTGAGTGCACCGGATTTGGTGAGGTGGTGGGATTTCCTCCTTCTATGCTGCATAGATAAGTGCTTTTCATTTCTTGGATTAAGTGATCCTTTGTTAAGCATAAACAATAGGGAGGCATAGTTCTGAACAGCATTCAAGGAAAAGAAACTGTGAAGCTCAGTGAGGCTCCATTTTATGCCTATTTCCTATCCCTGATCTCAGCCTTGTTACTTGAGTGCTATAAGCTGCTCTGGCCTTTCCTGGAAATTTGCTAATATTATCCCACTTAAGCAGAGAATTTGGAGCATTCAATACAAAGAATAGTTATATATTTAACTATATACATGTGTGTGTGCATATATATGTGTGTATATATATATACACACACACATATATAATTATCTGTATTTATATAATTATGTGTGTACATACTAATAGAACTATGTATACATGTGTGTTGATATATATAAATACTGATATATTTTTCAAAAATAAATAAATATGTGTAAGTAAATAAAGTACACACACACATATGTGCATATGTATATATACATATACACATATATGTATGTACTTTTCAGTGATAAGCCACCTGGGATATATTAGGATTCTCTTAGCCGCAAGCAGCACAATACCCTGATTCCACTGTGTTTAGTAAAGAATTTGTTATTTTATTTGGCAATTTCAGAGAGAGAGAGAGAGAGAGAGAGAGAGAGAGAGATAGAGAGCGAGCGAGCATCTTCAGGGTTTGTTAATGAAGTGGCTTGGTGCATTATAAAAGACCCAAGTTCTTTTCACCTCTTTGTTCTGCCATCCTCATAGAGAGTTGTCCCTTTATGGTGGCAAGATGTCTGCAGCAACAGGGCCAGTATTTTATCCAGATATGGCCATGGCCAGGGGGAGAAGATACCATTTTTTCCTCATGCCTCTTTTTAAAAGCAAGGAAACCTTTCCCCCAACAAACAGAGCCCCTGCCCCACATCTCAGTGGTCAGAATTGCTTTCCATGCCTTTCCTTCCACAATCACTGTGAGCGTGCATGAGCATGTGGAAGAGGAAGACACTTATCAAGAAGCTGGGGGGAGGGCTCTCATGTAACTGATCAAATGTCTGCTGCCAGTGGTCATGCCTGGCCTGCCCAACCTTCAAATCACCTTGTGCAGTGAGGCATTATAATCTCCCCCAAAACAAAAGAGAATACCAAACATTTTAGTTTTTTGCTCAAGCCCACCTGGAATTGTATGAATTAAATGGCGAAGTCTATTCCAGCCTTCAGCCTTGTGTCCAGTGTTCTTGAGTTGCCCGTCTCGGGAGTCTTGGTGTAGTGACCTGTCCTCACTCTAATACTTGCTGTTATTCCTGGTGACTGACCTCAACTAAGGCAGGTCTCCTTCCAGTGATGGATGTGTAGTGGACATTCAGGGAACATTAACCCTGCCAGGCACCGTGCTAACACTGCACAGTTGGTCTCACAAAGCTCCCAAACACACGAGTGTGAGGAACTGAGTTCATTCCTCAGAAATCTGTTCTAGAAACCATATTCCGAAGAATTACCCTACCTACAGAGTATACTGTTTGTTGTCAGGGCTGAAGTGGGCACCTGCAAAGTTAATTCAACAGCACGCAATCTCTGTTGAGGGTTTCAGATGGAAATCGATTTAGAAGAGTAGATTATGTGCCCTTGGTGGTGGAAGAGTCTTGAGAGTCAATCTAATCATCCACTGTTATGGGAAAAAAAAAATTCCCAAACTGAACCTCTGTTTTGTTATTTGCAAAATGGGAATAAAATTAATTCCTATTTCACTGTATTGTTTATGCCAAGATTAAAGAAGAATGCATGCAGAAATACTCTGTAAATTATAGAACATTGTGATGATTATTAGCAATTTTTATTATTACTGGCATGTCCAGTTTTCTGAGTTTAGGGTGTCTTGTGTATTTGATTTATCTTCTTTGTCCTGTGAGATAGATTGGGTGTTAAAAATGAGAAACTGCAGTCTTGCAGATGGCCAAGAGCTGTCACGGGCTGAACCCTTTCCTGAGCCCTGCTACTTCCTATCCTGGTACAGTGCCCATACCCTACTTCCAGGACACCTCGCTCACTGACCCTACTGTTCCATTCTGGACTCACCTTTTGTCCGGAGAGCTGTTTAATGCCCCTCTCCCTCTGTGGTTTTTCTCTAGTTGGCAGAGAAAGGTAAAACTGTATGTAGTACTAAGAAAATCAGTAAATGCACATAAATCATGAGGTAGATAAACTTCAATATGGGTACAAACAATGCTTCTTAGAACTGGTTCTACGTGTGCTGAGGTAGAAATGGAGACCCACCCTGGGATAGTACACAATGGACCTGCATGTTATAGTCAGGAAACAGAGAGAGAGAGAGAGAGACCCTGGTGGTTGCCTAACCCTTCTGTTCCAGATATTAATAGGTGTGACTGAGAAAGAGAATTCATACTTCAAAATGATTGGCAAGCACAGGGTTAAACACAGTGAAAGAAGTTTCTTTATTCATGATTGAATTTTGGGAGTAAAGATTCCAAAGGCTAGTATGCATTATGGATATAGAAGAAGGGATTTTCCAGAATCATTTGGCAACAAAACTTGTTTCACAGAGCATTTGATGAACATTGATTAAAACCAATCAGATTATTTTATATTTGGGAAAACTAGAGGTCTACGGATGTTAACTGCTCAAGCAGTTTGAAGAAGGGGGATCCCAGTTCACTCTGCCCTATATAGGTGGTCCTCAGTCTTCAGTGTGCATCAGCATTCCCTGGAGGACTTGCTAAAGCAGATTGCAGATTGCAGATTTCTGGGGCCCACAGCCCAGAGGTTCTGATCAGAAGGTCTAGGGAGCGGGTCTGAGCTTCTGGCCTTGCTAACAAGCTCCTGGGTGATCCTGATGCTGCTGCCCTGGGGCCACTGCTATCAGTGAGTGCCTCTTCCTTGATGGGCTTCTGACATGAGATAGGATAAGACTTCCTGGAAGCTGAAGCAGCTTTAGTCCCAAACAAATTAAGTAGGTGTCCTCATGATGTGATTTGAAGAGCACTGGAGACCAGATTAGCTTCCAGATGCTCCTTTTCTTTCTGAAGTTCTTCCTTCTCTTTTGCCACCCTGCCTGGAACCTTACCTATTACAAATGCATCTTGGGTTTTTTTTTTTTTTTTCTCAGTTACCCCTTTCTAATGTAAAAGCTGTTTTCAATTGACCTTTTATAAATGCACCAAACTGTAAATGCTCCTGGGAGGACTGAGGAAGTTCATCAGTCACTCACACTTCAGTAAAACTTAGCTGAGAATACTCTCAGGAGGAAGGGATCTTCGATTGACTTGGAGAAATCACAATAGGAAGGCCTTTATGGGCAGGACAGAGGGGGACTTTAAAAAAGGCTAGCAAGGTGACAGGTGCATGGGAATGCCCAGGAGATGGCACAGCACTTTGGGTTAAGCTCCTCCTTTGTGCTGAGAACAGCTTATCCTAAATAACACTGGGATGGAGGAGAATGTAGTTGTTTTTGGATCTCAGAAGCTCCATCCTCATTAACTCTGGCAGTCTGGAGTGGTAGGGTAGATATAGAAGTCCCTCAGGGTCCCTGCTGACTGTGAAATCTCCTCTGAGTGAGGAAATGCTGGGACCAGGATCTGGTAAAGGACTCTAAGTGCTGGGAGGTCCATCCTCTTTGCTGTGCCCTATGTGCTATGCTGGTCTGTCTGCTGTGTCTCTTTACTAAAGAGCCTTTGGGTTTCTCCTTGGGGCTGTGACAAAGGCTACTGGCTTCCATCCCCTGCTTGCTGTTGCCCCTTATCCTCTTTCTCCTCTTGTCGCCTCTACATTTCCTCTTTCTAGTCATCATCTCCTACTCCATTGAGGACAGAGTGAAGAAACTTCTCTGGACAGATTAAATTGCCTACACCTGGATTTTGTCCATTTTTGGTGCCATTTACACAGAATTCTGCCCAAATGTCACCCTCTCCAAGTTGTGACCCTTTCGTGATCCTCCAGTAGACTCAATCTGAGGGCAAGTTGCAACCCCTTTTCACCTTCTCTGCTGCTCCAGGGCAGCAGCTGGTGGCTCTTAGGGTCACCCCAAGTAGCAGATGAGTGGAAATTTCAGGCCTCTGGAGAGCTGAATGGCGAAACACTCTGGGTCAGGGATTTGGGGCCGCCCACAGTTTTCAGAGTCCCCATCTCACACTAGATCAAGGACAGTAATCTCTGGAGGGTAGTTAATAGCTGCTCCCCAAGTTATTGAGCCTTCTGTATCCTTTCAAGGAGGGTCTTCAAGCGTCTTCTCCCTGCATTCCTGTCTTCTGTTCCTGAGACACAGGCCGTGCACAGCAAGGACCAACAGCCATGGAAAAGTGTGGAAATCATTTACTCCCAGCCTCCCAGAGGATGGCAGAATTCCTGATCAAAGTTGGAATGGACCTGTCAGGCAGTATTTATCCTCCCCTTTCTGAGCTCTGATGACTGACATTGTTCTGTTTTTATTACTGGCCCTCAGAAGCAATTGTTTTAGAAAAATATTGTCTAGACTTGAAATTGAGTGAATATGACATTAATTACGGAGGCTTTCCTCTCAATGTCTCTTTGCCAGCTGTGTTCTCCACGCGTGAGCTGCTGGGGGTTCACTGGGAGACGCAGATGGTGAAGCAGAGGGAAAGGCTGGCGTTCAAGACCCACTGTACATTGGGTCCTGAACTTGACCTGGAACACAGGTTCCCTGGTTTCACCCTCACAGCAACCCTGTGTTGTGTTTTGATTTTTCCATGTTTGATGGATAAAAAACCAAGGCACGGGGAGGTTAGATATTGTGTTCAAGAATACCCAAGACACAGAGTGAAGCTGAGATCCAGAGCTGGGTCAGTCTTGCTCTGAAAGGTGTGCTTGTTCCAGCCCACCATGCAGCAGGGCCAATTGGAGTGGAATGTGCTTTGATAGTAATGGATTCACTTAAAATTAATAATTCACTTAAGGCACTGTGAATCCCTTCATTACGAAGCCATGGTGCCCACAGAATGTTATGATGGCCAGTATCAAAATAAAGAAAAAAAAAAAAAAGCTGACCACATATATCACACCACCCAGAGAACAACATGATAATTTTACTAATTAACAGTTTGATGCATTCCATAATACTAGTTTTCTATGTTTGATGGCTGCATATTCTGATCCTATCTTCATATAATAAAAATGTTGTAATGGCTTTTGCAGAAAGAAATAATTTGATCTTTTCTTTAACATGATATATTGTTTTTGTTAATTATACAAAAATTTCAGTATCACAACTTGTTATCTGTAGAGTCATTCAACATTTTGGGAAATCTAGTAATAATCTATATGTAAACTGAAAGGCTTGGAAGCATTTTCCATAGACTAGCTTCTGGTGTCTCTCTTTCAACATATCTTTTCATGTTCCACTAAATCCAAACTAGATGTATTCCAAACTCACGGTCTCAACATATGTTTAGTTGGGTCCCCAACATTCCCACAAGCTAGAATGCTAGCAGTGCTCAACACATGGAGAAGACTGAAGGAGGAAGAGTCAGAAGGACAAGAGAAAGTGGTCTTTACATTTTACTTTTTCAAAGGTGACAAAAACACAGAACCTATGAACACATCACTAGAGCCCATCCAAGGGCACATATAGGCGAGTGACCCTGAAGTTTAAGTTCACTAGCTTCATGGACACTCCTTTGCTTATGTATGTATGTGTGCACTGGGATCCTCTCCACTACAGGGGTAAGACAGTATTACTGATGGCAATTGCTTTTTCCCCACATCAGGTGTGCAGGGTGTACAAAAAGGTTGAGAATCAGAACCTCAGAGTTTATAAAATGCAAACAGTGGTGTTCCAAACTGGAACTCTTTCTAGGACAGGGTCCAGCAAACGTTTCCTATGAAGGTAAATATTTTATGCTTTGTGGCCGTGTGGTCTCAATTGCAACCACTCAACTATGTTTGTAGTACGAAAGCAGCCCTGGACAATATGTAAACAACTTGGGTGTCTGTGTTCAACATAACTTCATTTAGGGGGAAAAAAAAAAAAAGGTAACGTGCTGACCCCTATTCTAGTGGATCTCCTTGTATTGGAAGGTTCCTGTATGAGGACAGGGACATCTTCAAGGAGGGGATGTGTAGCTTCATTGCTGCCTTGTGAGGCAGAGTCATTGCTGGCTCCTGCCATCTTTTAGTGACTTTGGGGCAGAAGGGTTTTGAAGGAAGAAAAAGAGATGTTTGTGAGATAGACAAGGTCAAGGAGTTTTTAGGTGCCCAGATTTTAGTTTCTGTATCTTCCTCCCATTTTAAAGTTAATCGTGAACTAACGTAGAGTGAACATATGGATTTTTGAGTCTATATATGGGTCACTTCATTATATGTAATTGAAATATTCTGTCAGCCTAATTTGTTTCTGTCTAAAAGCTTTGAGAACTCCAGTGAACTTTCTAGTACTGACCCTGGTCATCCAGATCCACCATCTGTGATCCACATCCCTTTTAAAGTATACACGTGCACATTACCAAAATCTTCATTTTCTAAGGTCAGAATATTAAAATGATTATGGTAAAGTTTCTGTACTTATCTTCTGGAAGAGAGGCCTTGCAGGAAAAACACGGAACTATTTTTTTTTCTTTTGCTTTGGAAACTTCTATTTCACCAAATCACTATGATTATTGTGTACTTTAGAGTTAAAATTAGGAATAAATTTTAGTATTACTTTCCCTCTCTTCTCTTCCCTCTCATTTTAACTGAGTTATAAGAAAGGACTTGATTAAATAAAGTGGAAAGCATCATGTTGTAATTTGAAGCATTTTGGAGTTCAGTTTTCTTCATGTATACTTTCTCTTTATTATATTATATTTCCACTCCCCTGGTTAGATGTTTAGCTTTGGTAACAGATGTGTGTATTACATCTAATGTACACTGATGGCATAATGTCCAATATTAGTCCAAGAAGTTAGCTAATGTTCAACATAAATAGTATAAGAATATTTTATTTAACCCTTAAAATATGGGCAGTTCCATTTACCAGCCCTACTAAGAAAAATAAATGACATTTTATTTACATTTAATTTACAACAAAAAAGAGTAACCTCTAACTAAAGGTGAGTTCATTATAGAAAGTTAAGTATTGCAATTTTTACAGATGCAAAGTGTTTGTGTTTGTCGCATGCATTTGCTTCTATGGAAATTGAGAAGAATTTTTATTTCTCCTATGCACTGTATAGGAAGGACTTATCAGAAGTGACATGTCCAAGGTTATGCTTTGGGTAAGTGATAGGACTGGGACAATTCGAGGCCTGGGTACCCAACCAAAGAATCCCCACAAGTGAGTGAGGGTGGGGTGTTGGTTCTCAGATACCACAGGGGATGGGGGTGGAGCTACCAGGTCAAGAGTGGGCTTCAGAATCTGCTGGAATAAGGGTGCCATTCTTGCAACTTACTGATGGTAAGTGATTTGGGGCAGTAATTTGATCTCTAGAATCCCTGTTTTTCATGTGTGATTGGGAACATTAACACTCAATTTTATTTTTGGAGCTAAATGAGATTACGTTAGAGTCTTTGATAATCTGTCACTTACCAAGTTAGCTATACATTTTTCCTCTATCTCAGTTTTTATAAAGCAGTGGTTATTGACCTTGAATATGTGTTTGAATTACCTGGATGGCTCCTGACACCCTGATAGACTCCAGATCCATAAAACCTAGTGAATAATTGGAAGTCATTTAAGATCATTTAACTGACCCCCATCAAAAGTGGGTACAGTGAGCAGGAAATCTTGCCTATCCACACAACAGTGCTTCATGTATACATAGACAGGTAGTGAGAGGGAGGGAAGGGCTGTGTAACAATAGATTATAGTTTCACAGCTCTTTTACATTACATTTGACAGAGCTCTTCATACATGTTACTGATTTTATTTTCTTGGCAACTCTGAATGTAGTTTCAGCTTCAAAAAGATTATAGCACTTGCAGAACTTCATGGACTTTTTAAGTGGCAGCACTAAGACTCATTCCCAGGTCTTCCAGTTTTACACTAAGGGACTGGGGAAGATAATTCATTATTGGCTTCATTGATCATTGCTTCCCTCCTAGCAGACTTGTTATGGAAGGAGGAAAGACTGGCAGAAAGTTACATGCTCCTGTGCTGCCAGGCCCATTAATCAAAGGGCTGTTTTTCCAGACAGCTGGAAGAGGGTCACTAAGGGTGACTAAGTTAGGCAGGATTCATCTGCTGCCCAAGAGCCCAGGGCAAGTGGTTCTTGGTGTGTGACTTTTCAACCAAGAACAATCTCTTCCTTAATTGGAGGACTAACTTGGGGTTGTCAGATTTTTGTTTTATTGGAGGAGGACATAAAAACACAAACAAAAACAAAGCAACCACCATGTACTGCCGGTATCATAATGAAGATAATTACCACCACCTCCCAAAAGGCAGAATATATTCTCAGAATATTCTTTCATGGAATAAATCTAACTCCATCAACAAGTCTCTCCCGTGTTCTCTGTCTCTCCGCGGCTCTTACACTCTATTTTTCTTTCCCTTTCTCATCCAATCGCTGTCCAGTCTAAGAACAGGCTTTGAGCCCCAGGGCCAAAGCTCTCCCCTCCTCCCTGGGAACATGTGCCTCTTTCCTTAGGAAAGGCCCCCGGGTAGCAGTGAACTGAACCAACTGGGTGTTTCTTGGAGTCTCTGAGATCTCTGTGTTTCCAAGAAATGGGAAGGATTAAAAATACGAGTGTACCAAGACACAAGACAGCACGCAGCAGAGCAGCCAGGCCACCAAAGTGTTGAAACGAGCCCACTGAAAACAAAGGGGACCCACCTCACCCCTTCCCACAGGAGGTACGCGCGGCTCAACTGCCATAGAAAACACGAAGCCTGGGAACTGGCCACGCACTTGACAGCCGCGGAGGGATCCCTGGTGAAGAGCTTGGGCGGTGCCCGGGGTGGGTGGAGGCTGTGTTGCTTGGACAGCACACTCCATCTGGACGTTCCCCCTGCAGCGGAGAGATTGGGTTTCCCTCTGATTGCATTTAATGCTCACGCAATCGCACTTGAGCATGAATCACTTCATTTCCTTTATGTTTCCCCACCTTCCTACCCACCCCCCTCCACACACACTTAAACTTTCCCCTCCAAGTTCCGAGAAACTCCCCACACAGCCCAGTTCCTTGGTAGTCAGGAGGTGAGTATGGGGAGTGGAGGACAGGGAGGGTCACCAACCGTGGAGGCTTCATGGGGACAGTTTGCATTCTGCTTCTAAGGTGGTGTCTGTTGACCAACAGGGATGGCATTACCTGAAGCATTGGGAGAAGTGCCCAACCTGAACTGCCAAATCAGAATCTGCATTTTTTTTTTAACCTGAGGGTCGAACCCAGGGCCGCACGCTTGCTAACCGAGTACTCTACCACTGAGTTACAACCCAGCCCAGAATCTGTATTTTAGCATGATATCAGGTAATTCGTGTGCATGCCAGGATCTGAGAAGTGCTGCTCTACAGCACTGAGTGTTAAAATATTCCGACCCTGGCTGCTGCTCCTATTTGAAATGTAGCTGATAGTTTTCAAAAAATAAAATAAAATTAAATAAGAATTCCCATACAATGACAGGGTGAGCATAAGTCAAAGATGTATTCAATTCATTAATCAGGAATCCTGCCAGATACTAACACTAGTTTGAAAGCGAATACAAGAGAGGACAACAAAACCAAGCTTGCTAAATTAAGACAGAAACTTAAAATACAAAACTAGTTCATGTCCTGTAAGACAATAAAACCGGAAACTTTGCAAGTTATCTTTTCTATCAGACACAAGTTGCTTGCAGTTGTACCAGATAAAAAGTACATGCAATCTATTAATTCTACAAGTTAATATCTAACTGTAGATATTAGAATCTGTATCAATATTAAATAAGTATTTAATCTTAATCAATATTAAATAAGTAAAAAAAATTTTTTAAAAATCCCAAAACAGAATCAGGTGACTGAGAGGAAGGCTTGTCAGACAATGCTCTGGCATGACTGTGAACTGTAGGGAAGCCAATACATTTTGTGTTATTCCTAATTTTTGGATACCCTTTTTAAACATGCAGTATGATCAGGAGGATGCTAGGTTGCTAGGATGCTAGAGCTTCCCTCTAGCAAAATGTCCTCTCCTTTGGCCTTCCCGGCTGAAGAAATGGGACACACATGCCATTTCTCTAGGCTTTAGTTCTCTTCATAGAGACACTTCAGTTTAGAAAACAAGATCTGCTAGGCCTGGTGGTGCATGCCTATCATCCCAGTGGCTGGGAAGTCTGAGGCAGGAGGATCTCAAATTCAAAGCCAGTCTCAGCAACTTAGTGAGGCATTTAGCAACTAGAGATACCCTGTATCTAACAATATGTGTATATGGCTGGGGCTATGGCTCAGTGGTTAAGCCCCTCTGGGTTCAATTCACAGTACTCCCTCCCCCACCCCTTCCCTCCCCACCCCCAAAAAAAGAAAAAATAAGAAAATAAGAAGGAGGCTCCTATAGAAAGCAGCCATGAAGATGCATGCAATGTACCTGGGAAAGAAACTAGAATGATGAGACATTTGTCTGTTTCTCTTCCTTCTGCATGCTGACATGAATTCCTTTAGGTGATTACCATTTTAGATGCCAATCAGTCTTACCACATAAGATGGAAGATGGACAAGTAAAGATGGGAAGGTAGACTCATGAAAAGAACAAGTTCTAGGATGCCAGAATTGGAGCAGAAATTGCAATGAGCAGGTCCTAGTGAGATCCTCTGTGTGGGTACCTGGGATCAGCAGGTCAGGTGAATTCATGACCCTGGGAGGGCAGATTGGTGGAAGCCTCTTGGGGTTGAAAAGTGAGGGAGATGCAGAACTCATTCACTCAACATTTATTTACTAGCTACTGTGTTCTGGGCATTGGTTACTAAGATGAATAAAAATCAGTCTGTATCTGTAGACAGTTTAGTCAAGATGTTTAGCCTCAGCTTCATGAGGGAACTTCAGGGGACCCCTAAAATTATAATTTTGTGCTTATATTAATTTTTCTGAGGAGAGCATCCATTTTGTCAGAATATCAAAGTGTTTCTGCTCCCAGTTAAAATCCAATGACTGAGGAGAAACCTACATTTTAAGAAAAAGGCTTAAACTCAGAAATATGCATTTCTAGAGGCCAACAAAATGGACACATCAGTTATATAGAATTTAAGTGATACCTATTTAGAAAGTTTTCTTATGGAGTCTGAGAATCTCTGCAGAGAGCTGGCCCACCAGACGATAGTGGTTCTCCTACACGGTTCTCCCAGACTTACTGCTCCTTCTGTCTGGAAAGTTCTCTTTCCATCTCTCACCTTTTCCAAGACCTCAGTCATTTCTCAGGGCTCAGATTCTCTTGGGGGCCTTCCTGCAATTCTCCAGCCCTCAGAAGACCCTTCTTTATCTGTACTCCCGTGGCGCTGCTTCTGCCTGATCTTATTAATATTTCATGTCTTTCTTTCTCAGTGCTGCCCAGCGGTGGTGTGATGTTTTTAATTTTGGGTTCTCTGGCCCCTTGTAGAGGAGGTAGAGGGCCTCTTCCTGGGCTCCAACTGACAAGAACAGAAAATAGAGAAAGACACATATACAAACCAAAGGGAATGAAGTGGTAACAACTGGAAATCCTATGCTGTGATTACAGACTCCATTTTACTCCGTTTCTAACTTGAACCATTTCCTTTGCAAATTGTTTGGCACGGAAACATTTCAAGGCTGCTTGAGAGAGGTGGAAAAGAAGATCAGTTAAAGAACAGGATAGTTTGAAGAGGCAGAAACTGTAAAAAGGAATACAAACTCTGGATTCCAGAGTAAGTCTCGAGGCTGTGCAAATAAACAAAGACAAGGAGAATCTTCTCCGGACAACATTGGTTCATGGTTGTGCATACGCGGCCCACAACTATGTTTGCACAAATATATCAGGAGTATCAAGAATGTTATAATGATACTCCATCACCCGTGGTTCTCATTTTAACCACTGTAATAAGCAAAACATACAGAGCACATTGCTGGCCCTAAAGACTATAATTTTCTCTGAGGAGAAATATTGCAAAAAGGGAAAAAAGAGAGAGAGAGAGGAAAACATGATATTTTGTTCAGTTCCTAAAAAAAGCATTTTTCCCCTTTCTCTGCTGCTCTTTCCTTTCATTAAACTGTCCTTAAGTGCTTTTAGAGAAAACTAAGTAGGCCACAATTCTGGGCTGCTGACTGAATAATTATAAGTCTGGGAGGCTGCTGGGATGGCCAGAGAGAGGCCCAACTCCCTTTCCTGAAATCCAGAGACCCATGGGGATTGTGCCAGTTGTGGCTGGGCTCCTCACGTTGAAATGATTTCTCATTTTGAAGGAAAATCAGGGACATTCTTATCCCTATTAGTCTTCTGAGAACTTGGGCCACTGCCAGATTTTATTGGAAAATTGCAACAAAAGAAATTAGAGATAGTGAGTTCTTATATTTGAAGGGTTACACGAGAGGCATATCGAAACCAGATTATTTCCAGATCAGCTCTGCTTCGTGAGCTAAAATATATTCTCCACTTTTAGAATATTCATGTTTCCTTCAACTCAGATTCTTCTTGCTAACTATTGTTTCCCTCTGTGTGCACAGGCACATGTGGGGAGCTGTTAGAACATCCCTCAAGGGAAAAGTTACAATAGAGGCAGAGAAGTTCAATTCCACTGGACAAGTATCTGTCCAGCAGGACCAGGAGATGGTAGGGCATAAGAAGGGACATCAGAGAAGAGACACCACAGGGGTCAGGACATAGAGCCTTCTGGGAAACAGGACAGAGATTGTTTATACTCAGGTATAAAGTGCCCATTGCAAAAAGTCTGAGAACGAATGTGTTGGATGCTTACGTCTCTCCATGATGTCAATGTCTAAGCTTCCCAAGGGCGGCCCAGCATGAAGAAAGGATCTGGCCTTGGGAGTCGCGCACACTTAGCTTTGGACCCTAGCATTGTCCTGGTTTGTTATAACCAGGGCACATTTTGCACCCTTTCTTGGTATCTAAAAAGAATGAATTATAGCAGAGGATCTCCAAGTTGTTTTTTATTGTAAAATTCGGAGATCACTCATTTTCTAGTAACATTTTGGCTAATCTGACAGGTTTGATATAGGTCACGTGTAGCAGGAAGAGCAGGTCACATGTAGTGTCAAGGTAGTAGGAAAGACTTGGAATAAGTGTGACTTGTCCCCACTTCCCAGGATTCATGTTTTATAAAATGCTACTCTGATAATTCTTAATGTAGCGTCTTCCACTACATGTTGGAAATGTGAGATGACACAAATGATAACATTACATAAAGTCAGGAGAGTAAATTGCAGTGTGTTATGTGTACATCTTTGCTCTCTAATGGCGTTAAGATCACAAATATTAAAATAGGGATAGAAATCAAAATATTAAGAGAAAATCATGAACACAGACCCAGGCAGAGAGTCACCACTAAGTTAAACAGTGTTTCTCTCCCCTCATCCCTGATGGGTGTCATTCAACATCTCTGCAAGATATGAGAAGATTAGTCCCAAGAAAGACTCCTCATCTGGTCACTAATTGAGAAACACCATCTCATCCCATTTGGCTGTCACTCAGTCATGGTGATCAGAGTCTCAGGAGTTCTAAACTCTTTTGAAGTTTCAGACTCTTTCCCCTGGAGCCCTTGAGGTTAGGTGTCCTTTCCAAATGCAGTTCTCCTGGAACTCCAGTGCAGAGGTGCAGCCATCTGTCTCTGAGCCTTTTCTCCATGCTGGCTCCACAGCATGAGCTGGATTTTGAGAGCTTGTGAATGCCAAGAAAAATGGGCCCATGCTGGGAGGCTGGTCTAGGTCAAAGACACTGATTTGGGCACTCCTCCTTGGCATAAGTGATTTCCCTGAACTGACACAAATTTGAAGGACCAGTACAGGCAAAGAGAAAAAAAAAAATTTGGATGTGGCAGAGGTATCTTGGAATGGTTTTTCTCTCCCAAGGGACCATGCATAGACTTTATTTTCATTTCTTTGCTATTGGCTTTTATATAATTGCAAAATAAATAGAACTATGACAATTCCTGTTTCATTACATATGTGACTGATTTAATATACTTTTCACAGATTCAATTTTATTCCCCCAAGTTACTGGGTTTTTTACCTACTGAAATAAAAAGGAGGAAAAAACCCTTTGCTCTCTTTTTCCTTTTTGAAAGAAAGAGAGCAAAATTAAAGCTAAGCAAGGGATTAAATTGCCCTACAAAGGAAAAGTCTAGGTCTTCATTTTTATTGCACTGTTGGGCACATATCTTGGGCTGGTATGTGGGACTGACAATTTTTGCTAATTATTTACTGAACTCAGCACTTTTGATCAGATTGAACCAAACTCTTTCAGGTATAGCCATGAAGAAAAGACAGGGAGTCCTTGAGGTGAGCTGTGATTCCTAGAGGTACTGGAAGGAAGAGAAGTTCCAGCTGCCTCTGGCCCATGTACTTCTGAGGTGAAGCTTCTCATTCTCAAGTTCTGTCTCCTTATCTCCTAGAATAATTGATGTGACTGCCTTTTGCTATGTGATTCTATTGTAATTTAATGGTAAAAGCCATGGTTTTTTATGATTAGCTGAAACGGTGAGCATAAAACTTTCCAGACACTAGAATAAATGCTACTTACATTTTGTTGGTGTTGGATACGTCCAAGCAGACAGTACACGTCACATGAAGACTTCATCAAGTGGACTCTTGTTTTTTCCCCTTAGTGGGTAGTGGGGCAGATTTAGTTGTAGGGGCATGGTTTTGAGTAGAATGACTGACTAAAACCCTGAAATGTTAATTAAGAAATTCAGGGACTTGAGATACAAAAATAATTAAGTAGCTCAGGGAAAGCATTCTCTCCACTCTACTTCCAACTGTAAGATTTGAAAAGCATAATGCAATTGACTTTACTCAGGAGCCTCAGCTGGAGAATGTTCTTTACCACCTTCCTGGCCCAGAAAGCCTGGCACCCCCATCTCTGGGTTGGCTCTGGGGGAAGCCTCACACCTCCTTTCAAATAGATGGTTTGTTCATCTCTGCCTCTCAGTTTCTCCCACACCAATTAGAGTTCAGTAAACAAGTTAAAATCCGACCAGGAGCAGCTCGTTTAGCATCATTATCAGATGTTGCTCCCAAATCCCTGGGCCCCTCTCTTCTTGCTCTCTTTCCAAGAAGCACTTTTCACAGAGGCTCCCACTTTATAAATGTCAGGCTGGCTTCTCTCATTGTTCACTCACAGAGAACTCCATGAAAGGAGGATTGGAGTCATGCGTTATCCTTTTTGGCAGCATTCCCATGTGAACTGTAGAATGATTCTCTCCAAGTATTACAAGGGGGGCATGGAATGGTCCTGCTTGTGGGACAGGGCCAGCATGCTTTGCACCAAGGAGACACTCAATAAACACTTGTTAGATGCATAAAAACAATGAATGATGCCACTTTTGTTACTTCCTTTTTCATCAATAATGTTTGGAGGTGATGGACTTTGGTTAAAGAGTTCCATATTTTACCAATCACCTTTCTTTGCCAATTTTTATTGATTGAAAACAGAGTCCACCCCAGACAGAAATGTTGGTGAAGAATGTTCCTTTGGTGCTTCCTTCCCTTCCCTTCCCCTGCCCTTTCAGCACCGTTGGCCACACAGCCTCTCTCCCTAGTCATGGAGGGTCTCTTCTGAAATCCCCAAGGGCTGGGCAGGATTGCCCCAACAGCCCGCCACCATAATCCGAGTTTGCGTTTCTGTTAATACCTGCTCTGTGACTCAGCCAAACTTTTTAAATGATAGTGTATCACTTGGGTTCTCCTTCCTAGGACAATAGATTTGATTTTAATAGGAGATCATAGAAGATCTGGAGCTTTTTGCTCCTGGAAATGGTAGGGACTCCTCTTCAGAGCGAGGTTTTGGCATCAGGAATTGAACACCAGGCACTTGAGTAATTTATTCCTCCTTTTGAACTAAAAACATCTTGAGGGCAGTCCCCTTTATCCTTCAGCTTGTATGCCTGGAAACATCTCACTATAGTCAATTATCAATAGTATTTGGTGAATAATTATAAGGTGATTAGTTAATGTAATAAAGTGATTTCAGAGGTGAGACACATGGATTAATATAACTGCCCTTGTAACATTTGCATCATCTGTAGTTCTCTTCAAGGTGTCAACCCCCCTGAGAGAAGAATGTTTCATTATGTAGGTTGTGATAAGCAGACTCTAGATAGTTCCCAATGACTCCCATGTTCTGATATTCATGCTTTGTGCAGTCCCCTTCTGTTTTAGTCAGCTTTTGCCCTGCTGTGACTAACAGATCCAATCAGAACAATTGTAGAGGAGGAAAAGTTTATTTGAGGGCTCATGGTTTGAGAGGTCTCAATCCATAGACGCCAGTTCCACTCCTCAGGGCTCAAGGTGAGGCTGAACATCATGGTGGAAGAATGTGGCAGAGGGAAGCCATTCACATCATCAGGAAGCAGAGAAAGTCTCCACTTTCCAGATACAAAATATATACCCCAAAGCCATACCTCAATTCCAATCTCCTCCAGCCACACCCTACCACTTCAGTTACCACTCAGTTAATTCCTATCAGGGGATTAAATTACTGATTGGGCTAAGAGTTTTACAACCAAATCATTTCTCCTCTGAACCTTCTTTCATTGTCTCACACTTGAGCTTTTGGGGGACACCTCATATCCAAACCATAGCACCTTCCTTTGAGTAACTTGTTTATAATCTGTGGTCTAGGGCAGCATTGATTAGATTCTATGATTAGATTAAAAAGACTGTCACTTCCTTCTTGCTAGTAGACTCTGTCACTGGGTTTAACGAAATAAGGAGCCATGCTGGAGAAACCCGTATGGCAAGCACCTGAAAGAAGCCTTTGGCTCACAGTCAACAAGAAACTGAGGTCTGCAATCGCACAGCTTGTAAGGAACCCAATACTGCCATGAATCTGCTGGGAAACAGATTCCTCCCCAGTCGAACATTTAGATCAGCCTTCAGCCCTGGCTGGAATGCAGCTTCTGAGAGATCCTCAGGCAGAGGATCTCCCTGAACAGTGTCTGGGCTCCTGGCCCACGGAAGCTGCCTGACAATAAATGAATGCTGTTTCCAACTGCTGAGTTTGTGATAATTTATTATATAACAGAAAATTAATATTGGAATCTTTTATCCCATTTTTTTCCTCCAAGTTGTCCAGACTTCCAGACTTCCCCAGTGACATTTTAAATGGAATTAACCCTGGGAAAAATTCCCAAGATTGAGAGTTGAGTGACAGACTGGGTCTTGCAATAGTGGCCCCTCCCCATCTTCTTCATTACTCAACATGATTCCTTCAGGAAAATTCATCATATTGAACAAACGCTTCAGTCTCTAAAGTCCTGCAGATTCTCAGTGAGGGTGACAGAACTAGATAGAGCCTAAGAGATCCTTTCACCTTGTGCCCTCCTAAGTCTACATTCCTGTCCCCATGGGAGTCTGGTTAGGCCTTCAGAGATGACTTTCTCTCTCTTTTGGGCATTGCCTGTGTTGACCTTCTGTCTGAAGGAAATGGTCACCCCTTCAGCCTTGGGTACCAATCTTCACTCACAAATCATCTGAGCTTCAAGACAGACTGATTCAGAGGATCAGAAGTGGGGTCCCTTATCATCGTTTTAAACATGTTTGCATGGGATTCTAATGGTGGTGTTGAAGTCCTAGGCTTTGAGAAACCCTGGTTTAAAGGCTCTGAAACTTCCCACAAAGTTTCCCCAAGAACAACCTTGTCACTTTCATAAGTGTCTGTATTTCAATGACTTGCCATTTATGACTTGGAAAAGTCCATTTTAAACTCTGTCCCTCAATCTTTATAAGGGCTATGGGAATTGACTGATTTTATAATCTTCTGCAGTCCTATGAACTGGAAGTTAAGTTGCAGAAGGATAATTCAAAAATACAAAGAAAATACATAAATGTCATTTTTGTGTGTGAGAAACTGCTCTAAAGTCATTTTACATTAACCACTTTAGCCTATTCAACTATCCTATAAAGTTGGTGCCAATATTAACCCAACTTACATATGGGGAAACTGAGACATAGAAAGACCAAGTGACTTTTCCAAGATCACATACCTAGTAGATAGTGTAGGAAAGATTCATATATTAGCAGTGTAGCTCTAGAATCTGTGCTTTTGAAATCTGTCTTGAAAATCAGGATTGGGTCCCCACTACCCTGGTGTTGAAGATTGAACATCCAAGAAATGCCAAGGCAAGCACAGAAAAGACATTTTATTTAAAGGATAGAAAAAGGATAGAGAGAGAGAGAGAGAGAGAGAGTCCTCTGGAGAGGAGGGGGTCCAGATCTGGTGCCTGAGGGAGTGGGGGGTGTCTTGTCCCTTTTATATATTTTAGGTTTCCTTTCTTCTCACATGCGCTTATCTTGCCTATGTAACTGAAAGGGCAGGAAGAGAGCCATCTAGGGGGTGATTGTTTGTGTTGAAATATGCGGTCCTTCCTCTCCCCAGGAGGTTGTTAGCAACCAGGTGATGGGGAGGGCTCTCAACCCATTTCCTTTTCTTTGATAATTAGCTACCTGTCCTTTGCCCTGGTCTCACTTTTTAAAATTTTTTAATTTTTTAAAATTTATTTTATTTCTTTTTTATTGTAAACAAAAGGGGTACAACTTGTGTCTCTGGTTGTACATGAAGTAGAGGCATACCGTTTGTGTAATCATACATTTACATAGGGTAATGATGTTTGATTCATTCTGTTTTTTTCCTTCCCCCCACCCCTCCCACACCTCTTTTCCCTCTATAAAGTCCCTCCTTTCTCCATTCTTGCCTCCCTCCCACCCCCCATTATGTGTCATCATCTGCTTATCAGCGAGATCATTCGTCCTTTGGTTTTTTGGGATTGGCTTATCTCACTTAGCATGATATTCTCCAACTTCATCCATTTGCCTGCAAATGCCATAATTTTATTCTTCTTTACGGCTGTATTATTCCCTTGTGTATATGTACCACAGTTTCTTTATCCATTCATCAATTGAATGGCATCTATGTTGATTCCACAAACTAGCTATTGTGAATTGAGTAGCTATGAACATTAACGTGGCTGCATCACTGTAGTGTGCTGATTTTAAGTTCTTCTGGTCTCACTTTTAACCGCCATACTAGACACTTCTCCTCCAAACTACAGCATTAGTGTTCCTAAGTTCGTGAAAAGATGGAGTGGCCTCTTGGGGAAGATATGAATTGTGACTGGGCTTTAATAGGATTGCCATTGGCAAAAGGTATAAAGAGAAAAGTATTGTAATCAGAGGGAATGCCACAGGAGAAAGTGGGAGGAGCCTAAGTGTGGCATGGAGCTCAAGTGGTTATGAGACTGGCTGGCCCCTGCCAGTGGGGAGCAGGGAGAGGTGGGCTGCAGAAGGGCATGGGCTCTAAGTGGGGGTAGGAGTGGGACCTGGATGCTGTGTAGGGGAATTGTTGGTTTCCAGTAGCCGTCCCCTTTCCTTCATGCCAAGGAGAGAACTCCAGTACTCCTGTTCTAGCCAACTACAGCCACTCCCCTTTGCCAGTGATTGGCCCAGGGATAGATGTGTGACTCCCTTCAGCCAATGATATCTGAGTAGAATGCTCCTACAGATATCTGGAGACCTCTCCTCCCAACTCCCTGGCCCAGTCTAGTCTCTGGGTTTGTGCTGGCTCTGGAATGTAAGCATCTCCAAATAATAATTTTATAAAAGAGGATATTACTGTGGTTTAACTATTTGCCACCTGCAAAACTTACATTGAAATTGAGTTGCTTTTGTGACAGTTTTAAGAAGTGGGACCTTGAACAGATGATGAGGGCATGAGGACTCCACCCTTGTGGATGGTATTGGGTGTATTATAAAGGACAACTTTGGCTTCCATTTCTTTCTTGTCTTCCTCCATGGAATGACATGGAGAGAAGGCCTTTGTCTGATGATAGCCCCTTGGTCTTGGGCTTCTCAGTCTCCATAAAGAAATAAGTTTCTCTTCATAATAAATTACCCAGTTTCAGTGTTAACATTGTAACAGCGAAAATGAACTAAGCAGAGGCACATGAAGAAAAGCACTCCTGATCTCTTCCTTCCTTCTTGGGATATTGTGATATGGAAGACATGATGTTTGGGGTGTTTGGCAACCATCTTGCAGGCATGAGGGGAAGGCTGGAGAGTCATGGAAATGCCTACCCAAATTCCTGTTGTTCTGACCTCATGGAGCTACTGAACCAAGCTTAGAAACACCTTCCTCCATTCTTGATTTTATTTAAGATGATTTAAAGCTTTCATCATCTGGTCCACTGATTTCTGAACATGCTGTTGCACGTTCAGAATGCATCTTCACTTACGGTGATTATACTAGAAGCCAGGGTCTGTAGTGAAGTAATAGCAATAAGCATTATCAACAGCATTGTGCTTTCACACACATTATTTCATTAGAAATGGAAAAGCATTAACTTTGGAGGTACAGAGCCTGGGTATGAGCTTCAGCCTTGACTAGAGGACTTGGGAGTAAGTAACCTTGTGAGTCTCAGTTTCCTCATCTGTCAAATGTACAAAACACTTTCTCCCCCTTCAAGTTGTGGGGACTAAATGTAATATTGGTCTTATGCCCTTTAGTTTAGCATCCAGCACATCTAAAAGGTAGACATATTGACAATGATAATAATAGCAAATAATGATTGAGCTCTTGCTATATGTCAACCTCAGTATCAAGAACATTGCATATTATTATATTTAATTGTCTTGGGGATAGGTATTATTAAAGGCCCCAATTCCACTTATTCTTAATCACCAGGGCTCCTTTGAAAAGTACCCATGGCAAGTATAATCATCATTTTCCCCATCCTGTCACTGAGGAGAAGGCACATGACAAAACCATCTTGCTGGCAGAAGTGAGGTGCCACGCAGTTCTCCTCAATTCAAATCCTTTGGAGCCGTGGGATGTCAGTGGCCTCTCTCAGTATCTCAGTATCTTGTGCTCAAAGTTGGCCATTTATCTTTCTCTGGCTTTGGCTGTTCACAAATGTGGCAGCATCTGTGATGGTTATTAACAATATCTACCACTGCATGACGAAGGAAGAAATATTGTAAGGCCTTCGTGTCCTGTGACAGGTCTGTGGCTTCCACCTGCTGTGTCCAGAGCATCCATCCAGGGCCTGCATGGACCCAATTTAATGAAGTTGTTAGCCAAATCTCAGTGGTGGTAACAAGAGGCCCTTTTAGGAGAAGTTTCCCCTTCTTGAACAGTTCTTTGCTGTGTGATGGACCAAATTATCAGCAGTGGGAGGTCCAGAGAAAGGTCTGGGGCTCTTCTTATGTGGAAAAAATCCTCTGAGCAGGTACATGCTCTTTTCCACTTCCCTGTGGGGACCACCCACGTGCTGTGTGCACTGGAACAGGGAGGGGAAGAGGCCATGTGTTTCTATTTAGGTATGGGTCGCTCTGTGTGTGAGTGTCCCTGCCTACATTGTTTCAGCCCCATGCAGCCAGTGGATTTTGAACAGTGGCTCCAACTCCTTTGTTCTGGTTTTGATCATGCAAGTTGAAAAAGAATCATGGAGGTTTGAGAAGGACTGAATCATTAGTGAACCTTCCTTAGTGGCTAGAGAGTTGAGTGTGTTTCTCAAATTCACACAGCTGGTTAATGGCAGAGACAGGTCCAGGACTTGGAGCAACTCCACACCTGAGTAGAAAGAGCCAGGTGTGTTGGGGAGTACCCAGGCCTGCATTATGATTTCTTCAGAAAACAGAGCATCAAAGTTGTGGGATTCTACATGACAATGAATCATCTGCATCTAATGCCCATGTAGTCATTTATCTATCCATCCATCAATCCATCTTGTACCCATCTATCTATCCATCTACCTATCCACTCATCATCTATCAACTTGTGAACTTTCTATATAAACATGTCCATACATTAAAATAGGTAAAATTACATGCAGCAGTGTACACAATATCCATAATATATATTCCATCCATTCATTATCTATTTCTGTGCACAGTTCCATATGTATGAAAGCATATGCATATATGATACTCACACTCTTCATACTTCACATTAATCATTTCCCTATTTATTCATCCATATAATCATGTATTTATCTAACCATTCATCTATCTGTTTCCCTAACCCATACTAATTTTTAATATGTCAAAGGGACCCTAAGAGTAGTTTCTAAGGATGGTTGATGATTGCTATTCCTCTAAGATGTATTAAGAATAAATAGTGCTTATCTATAAAGTGATTGCCTGTGGTCCAGTCTGAGGAGGTGCACGGGATATAAGAGAAAAAATGATCTGCTACTTTGTGGTGGGGAATCATCACAAAAGCCACAATTTATTGAGTGCCTACTGTCTTCAGGAGTATACTCAGCACTGGTATCTGTGCTATCTCATCTGATCCTCATTTCAGTCTACAAGGCATGTTCTGGTGTTGAATATATGCATTGTAAAAGTTGGGGGCTGTTTTGCCTAGCATGCTTGTGGCCCTGGGTTCAATCCCCAGTACCACCACCAAAAAAAAATCCAATATATATCCATTGTACATTTGGTCATGGCCTGAGGCCACAAAGGCAGTAGGGGAAAAAGTTTTGTTTTTCTCCCTACACTGCTCAAAGCTATCCCAATGTTTTCATGGATTTCAAGTGTGCCTGGAATGTCCTGGAGCATGGCTCTTTCCTTGGGTTAGTGGGGTTGTTGGTGAGGAGAATGCTGCTTTGCTGCTGCTGCCTAGATTTCTTTTCAGAGACTGGAAGGATCCTGGAGCTACATTGCAGGTGTCTCCATTATCATTCGTCTGTGTGCCCTCGCTCCTCTCTCATCCCATATTCACTATTTGGAGGCAGTTCCATGCCAACATGAAGTGTGGGTAAGTGTAGTGTGTGATTTGAAAGCTTCCAGAAGTCCCCAATCTTGAATCCCTTCCCAGTCCCATTGCTGATAGCAAAATTTCAAAGCATGGCTCTTCCCTTCAGCTCCCTTTGAATGGAGGCCTTCCTTGTGGAGACAGTGTGCCCCATAATTCTTGACAAGTTACCTTCTCTAATTTGAATCTGGAGCTTTCCCAGCTCCCAGTCGGGAAGACTGACAGTTTGAGAGCATTTGGACCTTAGGGGTAGGGGAAGAGCCACAGAGTGAAAAGAGATAGGCAAGGAAGCCAAAGGGTAGACTTGACTTGAGTCCCAGTCCTTGGGCCAAATCAGCTCCACATGCATCCAAACTCTGAGCTTCTTGGCATCTAATCTGACCAGGGTCAAGGCAGAACTTTCAGCCATCAACGCTCAGGGAGAAATGTTGGGGCAGAGCAAGGGACCTGCTGTGTGGTGGCGTTTGCAGAGGGCACCAGGGAGGTTGCCTGTGGGTGGCACAAGAGCCCGGCTCTGGTATTTCCATTCCTGCCCGATGAGGCTGAGGGATCCTGGTCTTCCCAGGGCAATTCCAGCACAGCTCATTTGTGCATGTTTTACAATGGTGTTGATAAAATCCCCATGGAGCCCCAGAGCATGTGTGAGGAGTTCCCACCAGAAATCTAAACAACGCCCTGGCGTTGCTGACAGCTTAATAATGTGACAAAGTTCAGCTCGTTCAATGACAGGGACAGGAATGCAGCTGGGCTGGTCTGACCTAGAGCTTTGAAAATATCCCCCTTCCACTCCGACCTAGCATTTGACAAATAACCTTTTCTTAGCCTCCTCGAAGGCACCAGACAGAACCAAGTGCCACGCAGGGGCCACATGCCACCGTTAAAATGGTAAATGGAGTGGCAAGGGCCACCAGAGTCACTTGGGGCTGACATTTATCTTTATTATTATTATTAATAATAATGCATATATTGCTTTTTTCGGTACATTCCAGGGTCTTTTGCGCTCCTAAATCATGCGGCTATACATCAGCAGGCCAGATAAATCAACCAATGAACCCAAATTCAATGCAGCTGTCAGGCAAGGTCTGCAAGAAGCAGAGTTAGCTTAATTGAGCTACAGCAGGGAACCGACGGGCGTTGCCCAGAAAATCGAAATAATAGCAGCATTGCCGGTGACATTTCAAAAGTTAGACGCGAACTGCTAGCTTCAGCTTTAATTTTACAAGAGTGACTGGTGGGGGAGACGGTGCAGGGAGAAATCCAGACTTCAACAAATATTTAAAGTCTTAGTATTTTTTTTCTGCCTCGAAGCCAGTACAGACAATGAATTCCACATTTAGAAATTTCAGTAGAAGGAATCTCATTTTTGTTTCTTACCCTAGTTTCTCCTTGTTTCTTCTGCTTGCTCCTTCCTCCACTCCATGCCCCCCTCTATTTCAACAAAAAGAAGGCTGAAAGTAAAAGAACAACAGGATTTGAGTTGGAGCCAATTTAATGGGCCAAGAGGTTACATATGGAGCCAACAAATCATGAACCCATGAAGGATATTACTGATTTAAAGTTATGTATGTTAAAGCCCAAATCTTAACAGCATTCATAAAGGTAAAGGTAACTAATGGAGAAGCTTAACTGACAGAAAATGGGCTTTTCCCTGTCTGCCCTGCCTCCCTCTTCAAAATTGCAGTGCTGGAGAAGTTCTTCTAGCCTCAGATTATCCCGCCAGGTGATGGGGTGGGGGTAGGTCTCAGCCTTACTCACCAAGAAAGGTCAAACTCAGCCAGATTCTGCACCAATAGAAAACCTCTGACACCACTGTTTGGTTTATTTTCGTTGGTATGAGTGTGTGTGCGTGTGTGTGTGTGTGTGTGTGTGTGTGTGTGTGTGTGTGTCTGTGTGTGTGTGTCTGTGTTTCTTTTTCAGATGTTTTGGGGTTACCAGAAAAACCATTCCCTTTCCCCCCCTTAATTTTTAAAACTGTGTGTAATTTCAGGGAAATTTGATCCATGTGTTTGGGATTCATTTGCACTTAATCATGAAAATCTCTCTGGAAAGAGCTATTTTCCCTCCCAGAAGACTTTAGTACCCTTTTTAATAAGCCCTATAAGTGCCCTTCCACCCCAGGCCACCCTCTCTGGTGCAGAAGGTTGAATTTGGCCAAAGGAAAACCACCGATGACTTGGTCTGGTTTGAAATGTGGGACTTGTGAACTTGGACCGTGTTCTGGAAATAGGGAAATGACTTCCCTGACCCTGGGTTCACAGAGTCAGGGAAAGAAACCTTCCTCAAAACAAACAAACAAACAAACAAACAACATGAAGATATGCAGATCAACTCAAGAACACAGTAGTTCCTGTCAATAAAAGGGCAGGGGCCATAGAAAATGCCTGGTGGCCATTGACAGGTGAGCGTTAGTCTCTGGTTCACAGGATTATGATATGCAGTTAGTTGCTGCCTTTCTTGAAGCTTCTTGGAGAAAATTCTTTTATCCCCAAATTCCCAACTACTGCAAACACCCCAGAACCCTCTTGGACCATCCCCAAGGGCCATGACATGACTGTGTCCAGGACACACATCTCCCCACCCTCCATCCACAACAACCCAACCACTGCACTGAAGCCACAATGGCATTCTTTCAATCCAAAACAAACATGTCATTACCAATCTCAGATTAATTGATGCCATTTGTGTGCCCTGCCTGTTGGGTTTCAACTGGAGGCTGCCCAACAGCAATGGCCACCACCCTTGAAAACCTCAAGGCACTCACAACTCTGGCCCTTGGCAGAACTTCCTTAACTGTTTTTCTTTAACCCTGTGATTCCAAACCTTTCTCCTTCCCACTCCTTCCCACTCTGAGGCTTTGGGCAATTTGGAAATGAGTTTCCAGTGGAATGAGATTATCTGTAGAGCTGAAATTTGCTTTGAGTACATTTCTTTACTGCCTTTTATTAATTGCAAGATACACATTTGGTTTTGTTTTAACACTTTTGAAATTAGGATGCTCCTTAGAATTGATGATAAGAAAGTATCGTGATGAAGTCATGGAAAACATTCTTCTTTTTAGTGAAACAAAAAATACTGCTGTGTCTTATTCTAGTCCCCAAAGAGAGGCAATCACTTTTCAAAATAATGTGATCAAATTTTATCTCCCTTTCATTAATTTACTATTTCTTCTTCAGTACATTATTGACCACATGACTGACTCTATGCACAGTGAACAGACTAGAAGAGTGTTGAAATGGCTCCTTCCTTTTAGAAAGTTATAATTTAGTTCTAGACGTAAGTGCATACATGATCCACTGTGCAAAGTACTAAATTAGTGGTGTGGCCAGAAAGTGGTGGAGAAGATCAAGAAGTTAGCCATAGAGTGGGATGGTGAGATTCACCGATATGGGCAGGCTGGTTTGACTTTGTAGTCCAAGAAAATTCTCATCTGTCAAATGAAGATCTTATAGAAGAGTAAGTTCCATGGTGTATCCATAGAACCAAGTCCAAAGGAATACTTTGAGAGAAAAGTTTCCACAGTGGTGGTGGAATAAAACTGAGAAATTCTCCAGTGAAGGACTTTGTGTTAATCACTTCGAATTACTGTAACAAAATGCCTGATATAATTAACTGAATGAGGGAAAGACTTTATTTTGGCTGGTGGTTTAAGAAGTTTCATTCCCTGGTCATTTGATCCTATTGTTTTGGGCCTGTCCTGGTGTAGTACATTATGGAAGGAGCACATGGAAGAGGAAGCCTGTTCCTCTTACGGCAGCCAGGAGGCAAAAAAGAGAACTGGACAGGGGCAGGTCCCTTCAAGGACGTATCTCCAATCACTTAATGCCCTTCAGCTAGGCTCTGCCTCCCCAGAGTGCCACAGACTGGTGATGAAGCCTTCAACATATGGTCCTTTGGGGACACTTACCCAAATCACAGCAGATTTGTTTAAATTTTATTTAACCCAGTGTTTTCCAAACATATTTGTACCTGGAATCTTCTGTTTTACTCAATAACCATCATCATAACAAACCTTATGTCACTTTCAACTCTGACATTCTAGAAATCCATGAGGTAACATGGAACTAGAGTACATGGGAGGGAAAAAAAAAAAAAAAAGGCTCAGAGAAGGGCTTGTGAGCTGTGCCCACAGCCGGGGCTCCCAGCAGGGTGGAGGGTGTGTCGCCACTCACAGGTTAGGCTTTTTGGATTGTTCAGTCAAGTCCCTATTGTGTACTGTGCTGTGTAAGTAAAACATTGCCCCTGACCTCAAGTGGCTCCTAATTGCGGGGAACACTGTGACATAAACACAGCCTGTGAAACGCATACCTGGCCCAACAGCGGGGTAGAAGCAAAGTGCCCGGAGGACGATTACGATGACTTCATGGAGGAGGAACTGACACCACTGGATCTTGAAGGAAGGGCATGAATGTATATCAGTTGGAACAGAAGTAGAAGACAGAATCCTAAGTAGTGAGAGGAGCATAAATACGAAGTGACTTGAGAATGACAGAAAACCTGTAGAGGCTGAAGGACGAGAGTCCTTGTAACGAAGAAAGGAAAGTGAGGCTGACTAGTGGGGTGAGGCCAGACCATGAAGGGTCAATGTCAGCAAGTAACAACAATAAAAGGTTCAGTGTCTCCAAATCCAGGAATCTGGAGGTGTGTAACAGGAGGCTCTGGCACTGGCTCAGTAGCTCAGTGATGCATCCCAGTGCCTGGGATCCTTTCATCCCTCTCCTTCCTATTCCTCAGCATATTGACTTTTTATCTTTCTGCTTGGTGCCTTGTGTCATGAGATGGATGCTAAGGAACAGGGAATATTTCTTAAGGATTATATGCTTTTTCCTTAAGTACAAGTGTTTAGAGGTGTCTATTGGCAAGAGAAGCCAAGCATTTTTACAGATGTCTTTATAACCTGATTGTCAGTAATGCAAAGGAAGGAGTGGAAGAGGAGGAACTGGAGCCAGGAGGCAGTTCAGAATCATTGAAATTATCTAGACAAAAAGTATGGCCTACTGACGTCAGCATCCTTAGGCCTTAGCATGCATATGATAACTTAGGGAAGGGGAAGGTAGCTTTGCTTTTCAAAGTGTTATACGTTGAGCTGTGTTCCTCCAAAACATATGTTCATGTCCTTACTCCCAGTACCTGTGTCTCTGGCCTTATTGAGAAACAGGGTTTTGCAGATGTAACCAGGTTGAGATGAAATCAGTAAGACTGGTGTCCATAAGGAGAGGGAAACATGAACACAGATAGACACTGAGAGGAGAAGGCTATGTGAAGACAGAGGCAGAGCCTGGAGTCATATTGCCACGAAACAAGGAACACGTGGGGCCTGTAGAAGCTGGAAGAGACAAGAATTGGAAGTGGGGGACCCTGGAACAAGTGCTTTCCATTCACCAGGGAAGATGGTGCACCTACCTGACCCTCTAATACCTGGCCCTCAAAGTTCCACTCTCTCTCTCATTGGCTGGAACCTGGTCGTGTGGCCACCTGCCCCTAGCACAGGGAAGGCTGACAAATGGACTTTCTGGCAAAAGAGAAGGCAAAAACTGAAACCAGTCAAGAGTTAGTTGCCGCAGCTGTTTTGTGTCCTGAGTGAGAAAGTCATCTTTTATGTAGTAAGCAGAGAGTTGGCAATTTTTGGTTACAGCAGGTAGACAACATTTTCTAATACATGTGGATCCCAATGCCCAGTAACTAAGGAAGACAATATGGCCTTTGTATGGGGATTGGGACTCAAGGTTGAACTATGGCAAATAGAATTTTGGGAAGAGGAGGAATATTAAGGATCATGTATTCCCACCCTTTCATCTCTCAAGGTTAATAGTAACTTGTTACTGCATGAACTGTGATGAACTGCCAAAAGTACATGAAATCTACTGTGTAAGTTAAAAAAATATGGACTAAATTAAAAAAAAAAAAAAAAAACCCACAATGTGTTCATCAAGGAAAGAGAAAGAGTCAGATGGAAAATCAGAGACTTCCCACCACACCACAGCCTACCACCTAACTCAAGCATTATCCTTCTGAGGTAGATGTGGGGTTTTAAGCCCCCTTGCTCTTCTCGACCAGCGGCAAGGGAAGGGGACACTCCCCAACAAGGTCAGACCAGGATAGGTAGGGCCGGCTGACCGCCCGCACACAGCCCTCCGGTAGAGGACAATCAGACGTGTCGGGAGATCAGTCACAGCAGGAACTCGTTTATTGAGGAAATCACACAGTTTTTATGTAGGGTGGGGGCTAGGCGGGAACCAATCAGCTTAAAGGTCAGCAAGGCACAGGGGGTTCATGCAGGTGAGAGTCCCATTGGACTATACAGCAAGCATGAACTCAAGCATGATCATGTTCGTGGAACTGTTGTTAACCAATTTCTGATGGTGGTCCCATTTATTGTCATTAACTATTGAAACCGCCTTTGAGGTCTTGATCTTGCTCACTCGCCAGGGAGTAAGGAGTCAGCCTGAGTTAGTTAACATGTCATTAGTCCCAACAGGTAGATGTTTGAATTTTGTATCCCCCCAAATTCCTATGTGGAAATCCTAATCTCTGATAGTAGGAAGTGGTACCTTTGGGGGCAATTCGGTCATGAGGGCAGTGCCTTTATGAATGGAATTAGTGCCCTTACAAAAGGAACCCCCACAAAACTTTCCCGCCCTCTTTCTGTTGTAAGGGATATAAAGATACAATAAGACAGAAGTAGGAAGAGAGCCCTCACCAGAACCTGACCACACTAGCACCCTAATCCCTAACCTGGGCCTCCAGAACTGTGAGAAACACATTTCTGTTATTTATATGCCTCTCAGTCTATGGTACTTTGTTAAAGTGGCTTAACAAAGATATCTCCCTAAATATTTTAGTCATGTTAGGTCCCTGATGTCAACAGAATACCATTATTTTTGCCCCCCAAAGAAACAGGTCTGATTGAAAGCCATCAGCCCCTTGCAGTGGAGATGGTGCTTCCTCATTGTGGGTACACATTGGAAAGAGATAAGATAAGAGGCTGAGGACCCTCAACACTTTGGACAGTCTCTGAATCTAATCCCATATAGCCCAAGTCATAGCAACCCAAGGAGAAAGTGACCCTTTGCTTCTAGAGTATCTAACAGCTAAGAGGGCTAAGGGGCCCCGGAATTTTTAGGATGTCTGCAGTGGGTTTAGGAAGGTATGTATTCAAGGAGTTCAGAAAAACAATAAATGTTATCCCACAGAAACAAGCTTCAGATGTGGAGACGGCCCAAGAGGGATGGAGAACTTCACAACGAGAGCATCCCAAAACATGAGCTTAGTGAGGAAACAGATCGCTCCATCTAAAGAAAACAATATGGCAGAAGAATGTCTTGATTTCCACAAGACAAGAGTTGGGAAACAAAACTGAAAATGGATACTAAGGAATGGGACCAGTTGGCTAGAGCAGTATCTGACATTAAACTCCGCAAGAGCTGAGCCTTCTGACATTCTAAGGCTGCCATCCAGGGCTCCTTTGGGTTTCTGTCTGTGAACCCAGGGCCAGTCACAGAAGGTACCACATGCCATGAGGCAGTGGAAGTCCTCAAGAACTCCTTCAGATGCTGCCCCAGTCCTGACACTGGCCCAGGCTCTGCCTCAGCATCGGGGTCAGTACCTGCAGGTGACCCCAGGGAGACACTTGGCTAATCCTCCACCGTGGGCTGTGCACACTCCAAGCTGCCCCACCCTCAGAGTGTGTCCTCTCTTGGTCTGCCTAAGTCGCACCTGCGCAGACCCCTTTCATCAGCCCTGCTCCACGTGGCAATTTAAACCCTTCAAGGCCACCTGTTGAGCACCCACTCAGTAGATTTCCTTTTATCACTGGCTCATGGGGAATAACTGGATAATGTAATTATGGGGCAGGAGAATGGGGCGTTTTGATTTGTGTTCTTTGAGGATTAGCCAAGTGCCCAACTGCCAAATCCATGATCACCTAAAAGGAAATCTGAAGGAAGAAGCTGCCAGGTTAGTCTTCCAGGTGCTCTTTAGGTAAATGGCTTTGAAAATGGTTCTTTTCTGCCTGGAGTCTCTGGAGAGCTGAAAACCGTTTAGGGTAGATGAAGCTGGTGGGTTTGTTTCCCTGTGTGATGAGGAAGAGGTGAGAAAGGAAGATGTGTTTTCCAAACGCAGGTAGGTAGGGCAAGACAGGATTGGGAAGGCCTCTGGGTGTGGGGGATTATGTGCAAATAATATGGATCAACAACAAGGAGCCACACCTCTGATCTCCGGTGCATTCCTGGAACATTCCCTATGCCCTTTCAGCAGAAGCTCTGGAATGCTTACGGATGATGCCAGGGATGGGGCACCAATCAGCCACTTGGTCTCAGGCTTCAGGGCACAGAATGCTGAAATCCCAACTTTGATGTTAGTAGGCAGCCTCTCTGAAGATGCTTGAGTGGCATCTGTTTTGCTGGGAATGTGTGGGAACAGATCAGGAAGGGACAAATACAGGACATGTTTAGAAATGAAGAGATACGTGGCATACTGGTTCCCCAGGGCTGCTGTAACAAAAGTGTCCCTCTCTGTGTGGCTTAACAGAACAGAAGCTCATTCTCTTCCAGTTTAGATGCTGGAAGTCCAAAGTCAAGTGGTTGGTTGGATCATGCTTTTTCAAAGCTTCTAGGGGAGAACCCTTGTCTCTTTTAGCTTCTGGTGGCCCCAAATGTTCTTCATTGCAACAGAATAACGCCAGTCTCTTTCCCTGTCTTTGGATATCTTGTGTCCAAATTCTCACGTTCTTATAAAGGCACCTTTTGTATTGAACTCATCTCAATTTGATTACACCTGGAAAACCCATTTATAAAAAAGGTCAGATACATAAGTATGGGGCGTACCTATGTTTTTAGGGGATATAGTTCAACCTAAAACATATAAATACATTGACAAGCAAGGTTCCCTTCCTTGATTTATTATATGAATCTCTGGAGCACCGTGGAAACTTGCATCTACTATCAGCTTAGGGTTAACCCTCTAACAGAGGTCATGGAGTTTTATATTTTGCTCTAATTCTAACAAGAGACAATCTGTTGTAATATATTTTACAGTATCCAAAATTAAGAAATTGCTTTGTTGTCCATCAAAAGGGGACTAATTAAGTTTCAGAACATCCCTGCGTAGTACTATGCAGATGTTAAAAAGAATGGGGTTGATCCCTGTGTGCACAAGGAAAGATCTGTCTTAGACTGTTTGGACTGCTATAACAAAATCATATAAGTTGGGTGGCTTATGAACAAAAGAAATTTATTTCTCACAGCTCTGGAGGTTGGGAAAGTCAAGAACTGACAGATCTGGTGTCTGAGGGCTTTCTCACTGGTTTGCTTTCGACTGTTTTCTCCCTGTGTCCTCAGATGGTGAAAAGTGGAGAGATCATCTCTCTCATGTCTGTTCTCATTAGGGCACTAATCTCATTCAGGGGGTTCCACTCTCATAACCCAATCACCTTCCAAAGGCTCCACCATATAAAAACCATCACATGAGGGTTGGGTTTCAACATATGAATTTTGGGAGAATGCACTTAATCCACAGCAAGATCTCTAGGACACAATAATCGAAGAAAGTAAGATATGCAACAGTGGGCACAGTATGCACTTTTGGTGCAAGAGGGGGATTAAGAATATTAATGTGTTTCCTTGCATCTGAATAAAGAACAATCTGGAAGGATTCAGAAGAAACTAATAAAGTCTTTATGTACAGAGGGTAAAGGTGAGGTATGATGGTCAGGGACAGGCAAGGTGCCAGACTTTCCAATACTTACTTTGGCATACTATTTTAAATTTTAACCATTCAACATATTTCCTTTTGAAAATGAAAATAAGATTAATTAATTAAATGCACATCCCTAGGATCTGTTAATCATACCTCCAGGAACCTATTTTGTAAATATTTTCTCAAACATGTTCATGGATGTTACTGCAGGATTATTTCAACAGCAAAAACACGGAAATGACTTACAGGTCTATTAAAAGTGGGTTGGTTAAGTGGATTAAGTTACATCCATGTAAAATTGAGGTGCATTACAAAGAGCACAAAATGTATTAATATGGAAAATTGTCTAAGGTATATTTAGTAAAAAAAAGCAAGATAAAACATTGTGCTCCCATTTTTAATAAAATATCCCACATATCCCACTTTCTTACTAAAAGGGAACATGCATGTGCCATGAAATGTATATGTGTGTATGCATGGAAAATTTCTAGAAAATTCTAGAAATAAATACTGTGCAAGAATTGTGAGCTTTGGTGGCCTCTGGGA
Organism: Sciurus carolinensis; assembly: GCF_902686445.1. Lineage (NCBI taxonomy): Eukaryota > Metazoa > Chordata > Mammalia > Rodentia > Sciuridae > Sciurus > Sciurus carolinensis. The sequence goes on along the minus strand of NC_062219.1, from coordinate 110,273,050 downwards.
AGGGAGTGATAAGTTTCAGGCAGGAAAGTTGTCCACTTTTCATTGTATGCTTTTCAAATTGAATGCTTTTTTTTCTCAAAAACTTTGTGCATGTTTCTTTTTCACTTAAAAAATGTATAAATAGATCAATAAAAAGTTACATCTTTGTTTTTGCATTTAAGTTTTAATTCAGCATGTCTTTTACTATGAGGATGTCTACCTTCACATTTACTTAATTGGATTTAAATGATTCCATAGGTATATTTTATTAGATATATCAAATTATATTTGTTTGGTTTACATTGCAAACAATAATATTTTTCTCAATTGGACTTGAACTCTTTACTGCTTGATAGCAATGTGGAATTGGCATATTGATCTTATACCTATTAACCATGGTAAACTCATTAGTTCTCTTAATTTATCTGTAAATACTTCTGGGTTTGTATAAAAGTAGTAAAATAATCTCAGAATGATAGGGGAAAAAAAGTTACATCTGTACTGTGAAAATCATGGACCTGTAAAACAGAGCTGAGGAATGTACTTACGTACTCATGTAGAACAGACTGCAAGGCATGTCCTTAAGCAGTTTCCAATTCTAATTTTAGCTGCTTCAGGGTTCACATTCTATCTGGCAATCAATTCATGGTCCTTTTCATTACTTTGGTTTTGATCACCTGATATCTCTGCCTTTCTGACTGAGGAAGACTGTTTCTTGTTTTAGCTTCCCTTACAAGACATGGGATCACTCTTGGGGTTGCAATGGTAGCTCTTTGCTAGCTTATAAACAGGAGCAGCTAGGCCCGCTAATGTGGGCCTTAGATTCCATCTGTAAATAAGAAGTAGAATGCACTATAGAAATGTTGAAAGAACTTGAGATAATATAAATATGCACTGTTTAATGTATGAGGGTCGAAGGGTAGGCATTGAACATGGTGGCTATTGCCACAGTTAATAGTCCTTGTGATCTGGCTGTGGGAACTGCAGACGGGTGTGACCACACTCTGGTTTTGCCCCAGGAGAGACAAGGTTTTGTGTGTCATGTCCATGGCTATTCCAGAGGAAACCCAGCATTTAACTGGTCTTTTTGGTCACAGTAGCCTTAGACCAGTATCTCAAAGTTTCAGCTGCTAATTTTAGAACAAAATTCATTTAATACACGATGAGCTGTGTTTTTGCTTATATAGGGACATTTTTGCTTATTCTCATCTTATAGTCATGTATTTTATCCAGTGACTTCATTCTCAGGATACCTTTTGTTACCATCTATTGTCCTTTGTCATTGGGTCTACTTTTGTTTGAGTCAACATCTTTTTAAAAAGGAAGTGCAAATATCCTTGTTGTCTTTCTTCACCTTTATCGAATTAAAAAAAAATAAAAAATAGCTGTCTCTCTGTGTTCTCTCCATTTCATCTTCCAGTGTAGCCCGGGGTCAAGTGCTCTCACTGATTATCTAGTTGGCTTTCTGCCTTGATGCATTTACAGGGTCTTTTATTATTGACTTTGGAGTTCTTTGCAAGGTACTCCAAAAAAGCATTTTAAAATAGTCTCTGGTGGGCAGTTTACATTTTAACTACTCCTTTCATTATCCTCCTCAACACTCTCATATTGTTCCCTTTTCTAGAATTAAATAACCGCATGATAGCTTTTGGGTTTCGTGTCTCTTTTGGATGTTGAACTTGGCCCTATTGTGGTCTTTATTTTATAGTGGTTCAGTTAGACACTTTCACATTCATCACCTTTCTCCTAGTTTTTGTTTCCAGGTTATATGGCATCTTGATAAATTAAGGGCTAAATAGTGCTATCTTGTTTTTGTTTTGTTTTTGAGAATCAGTGACTGTGTGATAAGAAATGGTCTTCATGGAGTCGTGTGATTCATAACCATGTGGGGGGCAAGAAGAAAGTTGGAAGATCATCATCTTCCAAAGTCCTCCAGTTCCAGCTGAATTTATTGTTAAGTCTCCTTCCACCATTAATTAACCCAGGATTTAAGACTGAAAATTTGCCTGTCTCTTGGGTCTAATCTTAGAGGCCGTAGTACTTTGGAGACCATTACCCTATCCATATACTTGAATTTTTATAGGTTCTCTTGCTTGGCTTTCCTATATCACACCTCCACAAATCCTGGTGCAGAGCTGCCAACTCTCCATCTTTCTCTGCACTCTTCCACACTCATCTTCCCTAAGAAGGGGCCTGATTTTACTCTGAATGCCAAGAGCTTAATGAATTGTGAGAATTTATGGTAGAACTTTTCTCATAGAAAGAGCTCTTCACAAGTCCAATACTTATGTTTCCAAAGCTACAACTCAGGGTAGACCCCCTGCCTACCACACACACCCCTTACCCACATATGTTCCTAATGCTCTTAAAACTGTACCGGGAAGGGATATATACATTGGTTTGATCTAAGATGGCAATCTTTATGTGGCCTAAAGTAAGGGATTTTTAAAAAAAATTTACCTTTCTCATGTTTTAATTAAAGAAGGAATTCTGTGTTTTGGCTTTTGTTTCAAAATAACCAAGGAGTCCAAAGGGGTTCAAGAACTGACATGCAGAGCAGTTCGTATTCAGTGCATTCCATCCTTCAAAAGCCTTGTGAACTCACAGTAGCTAAACTGCAGGGGAGGAAACTGGCATGCTTATATTTAAGAGAGAGAGAGAACCAAAAGACAGCAAAGAACATGGAATTGTGGAATTTTGGAAAAGTCTTCAACAAGTGGGTAAATAAGACAACCATGTCTCTCTTCACACGTCAAATTGAAAAGACTTGAAAAAGGTAAAGCCCAATACTGGCAATGATATGAAAAAATAAGCATTCATATTCTGCAGGCAAGAAAGCAAGTTGGAATGATCTGAAGGCAAATTTAGCAATACTTATCAGGAGCCTTAAAATCTGCATGCCTTTTGACTTAGTAATTTTACCTCCATAAATCTATTCCAAGAGGAAAATGGAGATAATGAAAACTCTAGCTTATTGGTACTTCATTATAGTATCAATTATAAGAGTATAAAATTGGAAAGACCCTAAAAGTCCAATAAAAGATAAGTGGTTAAATGAATTGTAAGAATTAATGATGTTATAGATGAAAAGGGACATAGAAGTTTATGAGAGAGGAGAGAAAAAAATCCCATTATAAAACAGTGTGAATGTAGAGGGCATTGGCTGATGATTCCTAAAAAGACTGCTAGAAAAGTTGAGTTCACTAGATTTATTTCAAGTAAGAACACCTCCCTGACAGAGTATTAGTAGTATGTCAGAAGGAGGAATTCAGGGGAGGCTATTTACAGAGTTCAAGGCTGGAATCCAGTGATTATGAGGCAGGTCTTGAAAGGCAGGGAACTGTTGGGGCTGGGCAGAATTTGTGACATAATGGCTTTGGATTGGTGGGCATGGTCATGGTTGAGCAAGCTGTTGATCTTGATAAGTAAGCAAAAATTTCTTGGAGCAAGTGACAAGTTATTTTTCTCTGGTCCTAGAATTATTTGGCACAGAAACAGAACAATATACTTTGCCCCAGAATTGTTTACCTCAGGGACAGGAAAGTACAATGGATTGGGTCCTCAATATCAGTCCTCTTTTTGTTAAAAGAAATTTCTTATTTATTTCTTACTAGAAAAAAAATCTGCGAAGATAATTATTTATGTATTAAAGGTGGTTATCTCTGCATAGAAGGGTTTATATCCATCCTTTTCGCTTACTTGTATTTTCTAAATTTTCCCTTATGAACATATATTCAGAGAAAAATGATACACTTGTTTATCCTTATTTAGCCAGATGATTTCAGAATTATGATATACAGAATCACTCTTATCTTAAAACTTCTAATCTACTTCTAAATGTAATACCTAATCTAGGCACAATTTTGTACCTGATGTGAACAACCAACTAAATTATTACCTAATCTGAACCGTGTGATCCAATGAGCATCAGGCAAATTTTCATTTTTTCAGTCAAACAGATAAATGTGGGGCTGACTGTTTTAGAAGGATTCATTGTTCAGAAATGTATTTGAAGCATATTTAATTAACACAGCCCCTGTTTCTCTCCTCTGCTCTCAGCTATCTTCAGAATGATGGTACAGTGGGTGTCAGGGACTTCAGGAAATCAACAGTAAGATCCAAGGTGACTCAGGAGGCTGGTATGCTGACCTCTCCGGTCAACCACTAATAAATATTTTTGAGCATCTCATATTGTTGAGTGCTAGACAAGGTGAGGCATGGCACACACACACACCCACACCCACATACAACACACACACAAATTGGATAACCTACATTTTATCCCTTTTCAGAGCTTAATTTTTAATTGGGGAAAGGATTTCAAGGAGTGACTAACCCAGACAAAAATGATTCCAGATATAAGATGGTGTGAAACCAAGCACTGCCTCGTAAGTGCAGAAACCCTTGATTCTATGCTTGTCTCTATTCCAGTCTATTATGTATCTTGAGTGGTCTAGACTCCAAAGCCTATCTAAATTTGAAGAAAGTTTGGGGCACTGAGATATTCTAGTTAAAGGAGGGTTAAACTAAAACCTTGTTTTTCATTCACCTTCTGTATTGACAATTTTTTCCCCCAAAATTTGAGTCTGCTTTACTTTCTGTATAAATAACTGCATCTGAATGAGCCACATTGCAGGACTTCAGGGTCATGTTCGTTGTATATAGACCTAGATTTCACTGCATACATTAGAAAGATAGGAAACAAAGATCATGGGAACTAACTCCAAGTTATACCCTGAAATTTACTTCAAAAGGAAAAATCCCACGTAGACAAATACATGATATCCATGTATTTTCTGGTAATCAGCTTCTTTTCATTAAAGAAGATGCATTAAATAGATTGCATGTTCTAATCAACTGAAATGCCATTCCACTTGAAATATCCCTTTATTTCCAATCAGTACCCTTCATCAGAGATTATATAATCTCTAGAGAAGGGGACTTTCTAACTCTCAAAAGGGGCCTTGCCTAAGTACACATAATAATTTAGTGATAGATCTAGGATTAGAATTCTGATCTCCTTATTTTCAATCATGAGCTTCCTACATTCCTAGTCTGATACTCCATATCATTTCCACAAAGTAAAACTAGGGACTCTGGGAGTCCTAGCTACTAGACATAAAATAAAAGAGACGCAGCTCACAACACTTTTGAGTATAATGAGATGCTTTCATTTCCAAGGTCAGTTTTGGAGGCTTCTGCAGAACAGAATTCAGCCCTCCTCAAGACTAGACATAATTACTGTCGTCCTATATCCCTTAGTTTCCTCATAGCAGTTAAGGACACCAAGACCCAGAAAGATAAACTCTCCCATGCTCCCAGCCTGGGTCAACTGGTAGAGCAACCCCTGCATCCTAACCAGGAAGCATGGGATGATCCAACTGCTAAGAATAACAAGCCTGGCCATTACACCACTTAGGATGCCTTTGGTCACTGGTGGAAAAAAAAGAAAAAGAAAAAACCCACCCTTAAACAATCTGGGATGAATTACAGAACAGGAAATCCAGAGTTAGGAGCAGTTTCAGGGTTGGTTGATTCAGCAACTCAGTGGTCTCCTGAAGGATCCGGGCTCTCTCCTTGTTTCTTGCTGCACTTTGCAGTGTGTGGTATTGCCCGGGCCCGGGCCCTGAGGCTGGTCCATCATGGTCCCCAGAGAATGGCAGCACATCCAGGCCTCATACCTACCTCCAAAATCACCACCAGAATTAGTGACTTAAAAACTCACTTTCTTAACAACAGGGAGATCTTTCCCAGGAGTATCTGAGCAAATCTTCTCTTAGAATACTGGGTAGAACTTGGTCAGGATCCCATTGTGAAACCAACCACAACCCGGAGAAGGGTTTGGGCCATTTGTGATTTACCCCTGGCACTGGGATGAAATCACTCTTGCCTGAGTGACAGGAGGGTTGGTGGGAGGAGTAGGAAGGAGTGGGAGAGCTCTGCCCAAGGATGAAGCAGGTAGCCAGGGTGGTGAGAGGACCATCAGCCGCATCTGCTGCACCTGACTGAGTTGACTCCAGGCTGCCCCTCCCTCCAGACTCACTCTAGAGTCAACTGTTTCATCCCTTCCAAGCTTCTGAGGAGCTGTTGTGATGGCATGGAGGACCTTAGGAGATGGCCAAGACCTTGGCCCTTTTCAGTAGTGTGAATGCTCAGAGAGGGCCCCTCTGGACCTTATGCTGGCTTTGGGTAGAACTTACTGAGTTTAACCCAGAGTCAGTAGTGTGGTGCTAAGGCTGGAACCTCAAGCCAGGGAGGATACTGGGGCTCAGTCCCTGAGAGTCAAGAAGTAGCTTTGCACATAAGCAGACAGAGATTTTTAAGGTCTTTAAATCACACCAGGACTCTCACTGTTGGCCTACCCTGCGTGTGACAATAAATATAGGAAATGAGAAGCAGGAAGGAGTGTTGCCACAATGTTTTACCTAACCATGTGCTAAGAATTTTTAGCCTTGCCTAAAAAAATGATGTTTGGATGGTTGACTCCTAAGTTCTTTGCTTTTCCTTTTCTTTTCCTGTGTTTCTTTTTATTTGTTTTTGATTTTTAAAAAAGAATGAACTTTTTTTTTGAATTGGGAAAATAAAGCCACCTTTATTTGAAGAAAAGAGATATTTCATACTTGTCATTTAAAACAGTATAGAAAATCCCCACCTCAAATAAAAAGTCTGATGATCACTTTTGTAATATTTGAAAATAAACCAACTTTATTTAAATCAGTCAATACCAATCAAGACTGGGAAACATATTTATAACTGGTTCAGAGTTATGAGGAAAACACTCAGCTATATCTTTATTAAAAGGCATTTTATGTTTGTTAAGGCTTGAAAGCAAGGCCTGTTATTTTATCGCCACAGTTAAAGGTCTTGAGAAAATCAAATAACCATCAGTTGGAGTGTCTTTATAAAATGAAATGCTTGTCCTTTTATAAAAGCTAGGCATCTTTTGCTAAATGAGTCAACTCCCTAGCTTAAAAAACAGAACTATCAGGTGGCCAGAAAAATACTACAAACATCAGCTGGATACTTTATATTTTAAATATATGCATAGTTAATATTGTGAAATCTCTAACTATATGTAAAATACTTTAGATGAGTGGATTCTTAAAACTATGTTTTGCCAAAAACCAAAACCAAAACCAAAACCAAAAAACCCAGATTACTTTTACAGAAATACACATTATATTAGGCAATATTTTATTTGCTTTTGGTAGTTGGATGGGAGGATTGGATCTATTTCCTTAGATAACATTAAGTATAATTATGCACAGTTTGGATCATACCTAATTATGAGATGAAAGGGACCTGAAACTAAGCTGAGAGAGTATTGACCAGGGGAGAAGAATGGGCACATGCTGCCTGATTTGGATGGCAGAAAGTGATGGACACATGGCCCCAGGTCGAGTGCAGAAGGTCCCCAAGGCCATTGATGAGATCACTTATGTTCTCCTGATATCAGAATCCAGTGCTTCACATGCACTCTTCTTTTTCTAATGCTTTCTTCAGATTCTTCTTAATGTTATATGAAAAATAAACAGGAAAGTGATACCTTGGGAATCAGTGAACTTAGTTTTAGCCTTAAGTGTCTCTTCTTTCCAAGGAAGGTGGCACCAGTGTCTTGATCCCCTGTGCAGGTGAACTGGTTTCTGGCCAGTGGGGATGAAGGCAAACCACAGAGGCACCTGCTGGACACCTGCTGCTTCTAGACCCATTTAATATTAGATGCAGATTTTCATAGTGATGGTAGATTCTTACTAGACACACCTGCCCTTCCTGCCTGTCTTCTCCTTCATGCTATTTGTCTAGGCCTTGTTGATTCTTGGGCCTCTTAAATGGTCAGGCTTTCTCTCTTCTAGATGTGCTCCATCTCATGATGATCCTAAAACCCTTAGTACTGTCCATCCACAGAGCAGCCACCACCAGGCACAGGACTGTGAAAAGTTTCTGTGGCTTTATGTGATAAATGCCAGGAAATATGGCCCAGGAAATCTCACTTCTGGTGTGCTCTTTTCAAAATGTTCTTGAGACAGGATCTCACTAAGTTGCCCAGGCTGACCTCAAAGTCATGATCCTCCTGCCTCGGCCTCTTGGGCAGGTGGAGCTAAGGCATGCACCACCCACCTGGCTGGTGGCTTTTCTTATGTGAAGATCAAGATCCTACCAGGGACCTGACAGCAGGAGGAGGGAACACTGAGGACAGTGCTTGAGTTTCCCACTTCTCAACTCATTTCCTTGGTTGCCAGGTGGCTCCCAGACCCCTTGCCTAAAAGGAGAGTTACACCCATGACTGTGGCTGTGGATTTGTCAGACACTTGTCTTCCTTTGTCAGGAGACAAAGGAACTATGCTCTGGACCAATCAATATGTTACTTATCCAGCTAATCTTGCACAGTTATTAAAATGTATCCAATCCCTTCTCTCTGGGCCAACTAACCTAAGAGGAAGTCCTGAAGAGGTGGGTCAATTCAACTCCATAACTGAGTAAGGGATGACTGGAGTGTGACTCTAGTTTTCTGCTTCTGCCTCTTATTAATCTACCCCACAAAAAAATTGGGATGTCAAAGTCAAAAGAGACAAATGAATACAAAATAAAACAGGATCTCAACACAAATAAATCCCATTTCTGTGTCAATGAAATGTATTCCAAGGTCCTGATATTCATTCAGGGCCAATTATAAGGACCATCTCCTTTCCAAAATCTCTGGAGTTCAGAGTCCAGACGTGAGCTTTCAGTTCTCCTCAAGGTGGTTCCTGACCTCACCACACTGTAGCTGAGAGACGGTGCACTGTGCATGTGACAAGGTTAAGGCTAAAGCCCAGAGAGTCTGGAGGAACTGAAGAAAAATATCTTTTGGAAAAAAAGGAATTAGAAGGTAGTACTATTAATATTATTGTTATTTTTATATACATAACTCTAAGCCAATAGTCAGTTGTGTTATATGATGATCTACTGCTGAAATAAAAAGGTATTTTTGAATTAAGTACCCAAAACAGCCTGCCTTCTCTAACTCCTGCCCCTCTTTAAAATGGTTATAATTTATCACATAGTACCCCCACAGGGCCTAAATATTGCTATTTATGTAAAATTAACTCAAGCACAGAAAGAACATCTAGAAAGAACAATATTGACTTGGTTTGGCCTGTTTGTTTTTGAAAACTTGACAATTGCTGGATTCTGATATCACATCAGCCTCCTTAGCATTCTGTGGTCTCCCTTGGGCTGAGCAGCTGCTCCCCCTGGGTGCCTCTGTGTGACTTTGCGGTGACTTTGCAGTGGAGCCACCTGGGCACAGGACAGTGAACCGCCTCCTTCTTCTCACAGTGCTGTAAAATCAAGAAGTTTCCCAAGAACAGCGAGATTTCACACTAACCATGAGACCTGGATCCTTCCAGCTCTCAGGCCCCCAGAAGGCCAGTCTGGGGCCTCTACTCACAGAAAAGGGGCTGTTTCCTCACCCGTTCTCCATTTTAAACATCTCCAGGGGCAGTTTCCAGAGAGACTGTGGAAAGCTTCCTTTAGGGTGGAAATGAATCAACTCATTCTGCCTTTTCAAAGCTCTCTGAGGCTTGTAAATTGTCCTCCTGAGAAACCTGGTCTTCTCAGTTGGCTAGTCGGGAAAGCCCTCTTGCTTCCTCCCCTGGTTTCATCAATGGGTCAGTCTTTTTCTTTGGAGCTCCCTGGAGGCAGGTGGGTCCAGTGATTGCTTGGGTTAGGATTTGTTGATGTTTCCAAGGACAGGATCGTGCTTTCCTGTCCTCGCTGAGAAATGAGCCAAGTCCAGGGGCTTTCCGGCACTTGGGAGCCTCGCCCTCCACAAAAAGCGACGAGGAAGGAAGGATTGTGGAAGGCCAGGGCCAGAGGCTGATGGATTTCCTCATGGCGCAGTCATTGGACCAGGGAGTTGATGATTGGTTCATTTTTCTTAGTTTTCCTCCGCACAGGTCCCCAGGCTCAGGCAGGGTAAGCACTTAAGGCGGCGAAACTTGAGGAAACAATGACTAAGGAGGGAAATAGTAGCTAGAACATGATTGCCTTCATTTCATCTGGCAGCCGAGTCTGATGGATGGTAGTAAAGTTAGCCCAGATGGGTACATTTTTTTCTTCAAGTTCAAACCACATGGCTTTCCCAGTCAGAAAGGCCCATGGAAGGTCTCCCTAAGGTGTTCCACCATTGTGCTGCTTCCTGAGCACAGTTCTCATCCAACAGAGGCTGCAGCCAAATTGGCCAGGAGCAGCTGCCTGACGGCACCCACTCAACACACCTGCATCCAGGTGCAACTTGGAGAAACTGGGAAAATATTTTTGGCCAATTTGTGGGTTTTTGCCATAAGGTTGGGAGTTACATGATATCATGAGTCCAAGACTTAGATCATGGGAGAAAAGACCATGTTTACCAGGGAACATCAAGCCTCAGAATGAGCTCCTTTACCTTCACCCATCCCCCTCCCTCCTCCTGTCTGCTTTCTCACGGACCACAAGCCACTCACTGATAAGCACAGTCAAACCTAGGCATGAAATTGCCCATGAAACACTCACTCCTAAGCTAGCAAACCCCGTGGCTGGTAGACCCTGTGGGCCCTTTGGCATCAACACTAGTCCTCCTCCCCTCCCCATCCCACTCACCCTGGTTCAGAACTGCACGCCACGTTCCTTCCTGGAGAGCCAAACAGCACAAAAACCTGGGGTCAGCATCAGCCAGGCACACAACAGCACTGCAGTATCCTTGGCACTGCAGTGAATTGAGAATGTGTCTGAAGTGACTTTGCAATCTGGCCTTCAGTGCCCAAGGACAGCGGTGTCCGAAGCAGTGAGCTACTGGAGGTGTGTTTGCCAGATGTCCAAATCCCTGGCCAGCTCCCTTCTCCCCCAGTCCCTGTGTTTCCCTACCAAGGCATGGATCTCAAATAACAACTCAAATGGCATTTGTCCTCGGCCTTGCAGTTACTGACAAAGAGGAGGGAAGATAAGGAGCTGGTGGTGTGTGTTTCTAAAGCATCTGAGTGATATTTTGATATTGGCAGAAGGGACCAGTCACCATCAGGCAGGTGGGTTCTTCAAACTGACCCCAATATACCCGTCCCAGATCAGGCCAGCAGGCAGAGAGGTGATCTGCTTCTGTCCTCTATGCTTGCCAGATTCCTGCGTAATTAGGCAGGGGATGGCGCTGACCTTAAAAGATGATCTCAGGAGGGAGTTCCGGTGATGCCAACAAGATGTGACCTGATTACAAAAAAAAAAGTTTCCCGAGGCATTGAGGAAGAGGAGTCTGTAGAGTGGAGTCCTTGGGGAGAGGGGGGCCTTGTGCACCAGGGACAGGCATTGCAGTGCTCAGGACCTGCTGAGGCGCTTGGCGACGTCGGCGTAAGCCAGCTCGATCTCGCTGTCGGCCGCACAGGTGTTGGTGAACTCATCCCGTGCGTAGGCGTTCTTGAGGTACCGCCACAGGCCTGTCATCTCGGCTGGGAGATCGTAGTTGCGGTATTTCTTGGCCACAATCTAAAGAGATGACAGGGGGAGACGGTGTGAGGGCAGGGAACAAACCACTAGAAGATGTTGGCGGCCCGCGCGTGTGAAGGAGCTTCCGGGAAACCTTTGGCACGACACCATGCGCCACCAGGCGCCACCAGCAGAACGTCTGTAATGCAAGGGGGCAGAGCTACCTGGATATTATCTTCCGTTTCTTAAGTAAGTGTAATTTTCCCTTTGACCTAGTGGTTTCACTTTTAGGGATTTTTCTCCCCCCTTAGGAAATAATTGTGGATATACTTAAAGATTTAGCCACATAATTATGATCGCAGGACCATTTCAAACAGCAAAAAATAGTGCACAACTCTACTGTCTAACAGTACAACAAATTTACACAAATTTACACAAACTGAATAAATGCTTTTTGTTTATAAATACAATGGCATACCAGAGAGTCCTTGAAAATGCTGCTGTTGAGGGGAAGCCAGTGAGCTGCAAAATGTTTCCAGTAGACTGTTGCATTTAATGTGCAAGTGAATACATTTGGAGAAGCCTGTATATATTAACAGTGGTTATGTCTGATTGACAGCATTAGAGACATTTTTTCTTTTCATCTTTCCTTGGTTAATATTCTTTTATATATATGATATATATATATCATAATTATATATATATATGTATATATATATATACACACATATATAATTATGATATATATATATCATATATATAATATATAATTATATATATTATATAATATATATAATATATAATATATAATATATATAATATAATTATATATATAATTATGATATATATATCATATATATATGTATGTATATATATATACACACATATATATATAATTATGATATATATATATAAACCATCATTATTCATAGAAGAGAAAAAACAAAAAAGTTAAGTTAGATGTTGTAATGTATATGTACGTTCAGATTGTGATGTGGGAATGAGAAAGTAGTGTTGTCTGTTCTTTACCTGGTTTGCCATACTCAGGGGACATGAACTAGAAGAGTTTTGAGAAAGTGATGTTTGTGTTGTTGCTAAACAGTAGCATAGTGTTCTAAAGCTTGGACTTTGGATTTCAGTGAAATGGATTTACAATTCTGACTCCACTTAACAGCTCTGTGACCTTGGGCATGTTAGTTAGCTTCTCTGAGCACCATTTTTTTTTTTTTTTTATCTCTAAAATGGAGGTAATGATAGGAAATACCTTAGTGTATTAGGTTAGTTAGTACATAGAAAATGCTTAGAGGAGTACCTGGCACATAGTAAGTACTCAATAAACATTACCTCACTGAGGCCTAGCTTCCATCCATTTGCATGCATTTCCTTTGTGAATGGTAGCAGGTCTTTTGAATGTCCCTCTAGCCAGGGCAGCTTTGGACACGTCACCTGTGCATCCTCTGCCATCAATATGTGAAAATTCATAGCTATTTTTCAACATAGGGCCCTGGTTTCACTGCACATGAGCTGGTCCTGCCTCTAGCCCCTGGGAGCTGGGTAGGGCTCCGAGAGAGCAGCGTCACTCCCAAGGCGCTGATTCTCTTTAGAGAGGGTCCATGACCGCTGGCCCTGGGATCCGCCTGCTCAGAACCCCCAGGGCAGCCATGGTGTGTTTTCATCTTTCATCTTTCCAGTGACGTGCAGAGCCTGCAGGCAGCTGTGCTGAGGGGAGGGTGACAAGGGCCTGTGGCACGAAAGGCTCACTTTCCCGGAGTTGCGCATTCCCACGAGGGTGCGTTCGTTTCCTTCCATGTTCCACTTTAGAAATTCCATTACAACCCTAAGTTATCGTCTACCCTGAATCAAAGTACTGTTTTAGTGTCCTTTTTCTCTTCCCTAGCTCATGAGGAGAAGAAGGACAGGAACCGCAGCTGCTTCATTGTGGACCCCTCCAAAATCTCAGTAATGATGCAAAGCCAGTACCGACAGCAGCAAGTACCCACTCCGGCTGTGTTCTGCTTCCAGGGCTGCTTGAAGCACTTTGAGAACTATCACTTTATTTATTCCTAAATAACTTCCTAAGAGGAGTTTATTATATTTCAATTTTACAGAGAAGAAAAGTAAGGCACAGAAAGGTTAGGTGAGTAGGGATTCAATAAAGAGTTGTATTTAATCTTTACAGTCTTCAGTTACCCAAACATCAAAGTATATCTCTTAATTTTGTTTGTTTGTAACAGAAACAAAACAAATCTCTTAATTTTGCTTATTTGTTTGTTTTGAAGTGCAGGGGATTGAACCCAGGGTGACACAGGCTAGGCAGGGGCTCTACCACTGAGCCATATCCCCAGTCCCCAAATCATTTCATTTTAAAGACTGAAGCTCCTTTACAAGAGCAAACTGAAGCCAAGGGAGGGGAAGTGATTTATACTGTGTTGCACAGGACACTAATGAAACCAGGATCTATTGAGTAATCATGACTGTTTATCGCAGGCCCTGCTCTCTAGTCTGTGGTTCTTTCCACTTAGCCACAAGGCCTATATAGGTGATCAAGAAATGAGCCAACTCAGAGATCCTAGTTATGAAACTAATATTGCTGTATGGCTAAGAGAACAATACCCCCGGGCTTTGACTTGCTGAAAGCCCTAAGGAGCTGCCTCAGGTTCAAAGTCCCTCTAACTTTGTCTTGCTTCTCCTCCTCAATCACAGAGATGAGCTCTTTCTGGAACCCCCTTATCTGCATGAAGATGAGATCCCCAAAAAGGAAGATGGTGCCCCTGCCCCCTGCCCACTGCTCCCTGTCCCTGAAATCTCATTATCTGTCTCAGAAAAGAAGAACATGACTGTAACCACACCTGGAAGGGTGGGATTTTTTTTTTTTTTTTTTAAATAAGATACTATCTGTCCCTCAGGCACATTCAAATTCCAAAGAGAATTATTTCACAAATGAATTTCTGTCACTGGGTCCATTCATCTCCCTAATAATCATTTAGGACCCCTCAGAATTGCCACATTATCCATCTCCCTCTTCCTAAACTTGGCCATCGGTGAGTGTCTGGACCAGGACACCTCAGTGTCCACAGATGGACAGGAACCTGAGAGTGAGCCAGGCAGAGCCAGCAGTCGAGGATGTGCACGCAGCTCTGACGTCCTAAGCAACCCTCATGCTCATGTTTCAAATTTGCTCTTTCATATGAAAATGGTTAGCTCCCATAGCCCAGAGTGAGCTCTGGCATCTGAGGCCAAACTGGAGGCCTGACTTGGCTCCCCCTTCACTCTTTCTGCACTGCAGAGGTTTGCCAGGTCCTGGATCTGATAAGCTGGATCAGCAGAAATCCAAGGAGACAGGAGCCCAGGCCCGGCCTTTGTTCCCTCGCAGGCCATCCTCCATCTGATCTCCAGCTCTTCCGAGAACAACCCACTGAACTTCCCCCAAGGACAGGGGATTCACTGAGTCACTGAGGGCTGCAAGGAGCTGAAGAAATCAGGGGGTGGTGCACGTGGCCGGCGAGAATCATTTGTTTGCCTTATTCAACAAATGATTCATCACTGACTGATGGATACATGTTGGAGTGAGAGAGGAGAGAAGTAAAGGAGGAAAAGGAGGCAAAAAGGGGTCTGGCCCATGTTCCCTCTTTTAGGCAGGAGAAAGATGAATTCTAGAAAGTTGAAATGCTTGCCCTCAGCCATGCTGCAGTTGGTGCAGTTGGTGCAAGTTATAGGACTAGAACTTGATTTCCTGATCTTTCTATTATATGGCTCTGACACAGTATGACTGAACAGGGATCATACTGTACCTAACAGTGCTCCTTATTCCTCAGAAAAAGGTGAATAAAGTATTCTTTGGTGGTGGGGCATTCAGTAAGTAATAACTCCCAAGTGACATAGCTTCACTGAACCAATGACATGGTCTGGACATGAGGTGTCCTCCAAGAGGTCCTGTGTTAATACAGGAATGTTCAGAGGTAAAATGATTGGCTTGTGAGAGCTGTCACCTAATCAGTCCATCCTAGTGTACAAGTACTAACTGGGTGCTAACTATAGGCAGGCAGGGTGTGACTGGAGGAGGTGGGTCCCTGGGCATGAGTCCTTGAAGGGTTCATCTTCCCCATGGCTCCTTCCCTTTCTCTCTCTGCTTCCTGGCTGCCATGAATGAACAGTGTTCCTCTACCATGTGCTCCTGCCCTGACTTTCTGTCTCACCTTGGGCCCAGAGCAATAGACTCAGCCAACTGTGGACTAAGACCTCTGAAACTATGAGCCAAAATAAACTTTCCCTTCTCTAAGTTGTTCTTGTTAGGTTTCTTGGTCACCGTGATGCAAAGCTAACTGACACCACTTTCAAGTGACCATTGGCTTGGCCTTGAGCCCAGTGTCTTCCTATAAATAGATTGTATTGGCCCACCCCATAAGCACATACTTCCCTTCTGGTTTCCAGCTCTGACCAAGGTCCTGTGGCAACACCAGTGCATGCCCAGCTAGGTGGTAGCAATGCAAGTTGGTTGTGCCATGATTGGAGGAAAGCCTGCATTTCTAGCTCAGGTCTTCAGCTGAAAAGTCATAGGCATAATGTACCCTGCAGAGGAATGGTGGAATCTGAATCTGCTTAGCAAAGGGTAGAAAGAAACTGGCTATCATAAGGTTACACACACAGTGATCAAATGATCTATCAATGAGTATTTATTAAAGGGCTACCATGCATCTATCATCATGCTTGAAGAAGGCCCTATCCCCACGAAGCTCATTGTCTGGCTGAGATGATAAGGTATGACGTGTATAAAAATAGGAAACAGTCAGATGGTAAAACCCCATTGTATTTTTTTTTTTTTCAAGCAGTGAGGGTTAGAAAAGGATGTGGGAAGAAGTGTTAGCTTAGAGAACTCTGGGGGTTATATTTCCTTTTTTCAAGAGAGAGGCACAGGAGAGTGGGCCTGTGTTGTTTCAGAGAACAAACGAGATGCAGGGCACATGGCTGGACTCCATATAAAGAGAGATATTTTAATAATCAGAGTTGTCTGTCTAAAAGGTAAACATGGCTCACCAGGCAGAGGGTTCCTTACCACCCAGAAATTCGCCATCACAGCCTCCAGAAGCCTGTCACAGGCTCAGCAGAAATCAGACCAGTTTTTTGGGTTTGGAGATTGTTTTAGGTGGCTTCTGAATTTCCTTCTTCCCAACTCTCAGGTCCTAAGATTTGTCATCTAGGAAAGGATTACACCACACATGCTGCAGATGGTAAGGGCAATGAGAGCCAGGAAGTGCCCCCTGCTGCCTCCATCTCTTCAGCCGATAGATGAGGAAAGAGTTGCTTCCTACTCCAGGGACCTGCTACAGGGCCTGTGCACAAAGAAATGTATGAAGACACACGAGGGCTCATATAATGGAGATGCTGGGGTGCAGCCAGCCAAAACTCTAGGAAGAGGCTTTGGAGTGATATGATTATCTGCAATACTGATATTGCATTTATTTTATATTGAGCTCCTACCATATGCTAGGCATTTTCACACCATAGCTACTCTCCCAAGAACCCTAGGGTAACCAATATGTACCTATTTTATAAATGAAAACTGAATCTCAGAGAAGCTATGCCACCAGTAAGCAGCAGAGGCTGACCTTGGGTCCCTACTTCAGAGCCCAGGATCTTGACTTCATCCACCAAGTTGATCTCACTAGCACCTGTGCAGAGCGTTCCCTTACCTTGACCACATGGAGCTTGGGCAAGAGATTGCAGTCAGCCAGGGTCAGCTCATCCCCATCCAGGAACTTACGCTGGGACCCCTTGTCATCGTCTCCACGGGTGTTGGTGTCAATCTCCTCTGGCAGAGGGGTGTTCAGGTAGTCATCCAGTTTCTTCAGTGCCTTGGTCAGGCCTCTCTCAAGGGCTGGCAAAGAGGAGCAAAAGAAGGACATTTAGTCAACTCTCTTGTCACTGGATACAGTCACAGGGTCTTCAGAACAGAGTAACTCATCCCGACTGGTCTCCCTCATCATTCTGCCAGCTCACCACATGCTGCGGAATACCTGGTAGCCGTGAACATGAACATGATAATACACCTGCAGTACAAGTGTATTTAATGACCCCCCCAAGCAAACCCTAACAATGAACATTAGATACCCCCCTTTTTTGGAAAACATATAAAAGTAGAAATAAAGCAGTTAGGATAAATGCCAAAGTCTTTGCAGTGCTTATCTCTAGAGCAATAATCCTAGTCAACTTTTATTTTCTTCTTATGCTTATCTGTATTTTTGTCAATATTCTACAATAAACCCACACATTAATTTTGTAGATAGAAAGTACATAAGCAAGTAAATAAAAACTGTTTAGAATTCCGTGGATAGAGATGCAACCAGATTTTATGAAAGCATTAACTGGCTAACCCAACCCAGGGTCCAGACCTTTGGGAGCCATGCCACAGGGCTGAGAGCAGCAGCCCTGATGGGTGCTGCTCTCCCAGGAGCACTGGGTACCAAGGACACACACTAGTTTAACCGAGGGCAAGTTGTCTACAATGCAGAGCCGTCCCCAATGGCAGGGCCAGCTTGCCAGGCAGCAGTGTCCCCTGGAAGTGTGCAATCCCAGTTGCATAAACACCTGTCACAGATACAGCTCAAAGAACAAACACCCAAAGGAGGAAGATGTGGCAGAAGAATTTCATAGACCTGTTCCAATGATTATCTATCAGGTAATTCATTTAGACACATGAGCTGAGCAGAGTACCCAAAGAACAACTGTGGGAGGTCACTATCACCAGAGTCCTTCCACACAGAATCTCAGTCCATTCCAGTTGTCGAGCACTGACAAACACCTTCTACCTGAGCACTGAGGGTGGCCTTGGAAGGGATGGCTGGTCGGGTGGTTACCCACTGCACCTGTGTGGTCAGCCCCATCCCCTCGGTTGGTCGTTCTTCCAGACTTTGGTTTAGAGCCTGCCACAGAGATAATGGGAGTCAGACCTGATGCTTCTTCCAGCAGATACAAGGGAGCTGTTGCCTGCGGGAGAAACTGAGGGGACTGTCCTCTTGTTCTGATTTTCCCAGATGTGCCTTCTGTAGCCTCTCCTCCCAGAGCCTGCTTTTGTCTTTTCACAGAAGGCCTTTTGTTTGAGACAATGGAATGACACCAGCCCAAGAAAAATCAATTGAACGCTTACTGGAATGTGTGTAGACCGGCTGGAGGTTGGATGTAGTTTCTCAATACTTCCTCCTCCCTGGTGTGGCATTTGAACTTGGGCTTCATCGTCTGCTTTGTGTTTCCAGTTTGGGAGAACAGAATGAGCAGGGCTGGGAAAAATGCTTGTATTCCCCTTAGTAACTGTCTAGACTGTGATGGGATTACCAGACTGTTCAAGGGCAACGGCAGAGGGAGGGTGGGTCCTGGACCATACTCATTATGCTTTTCTCCCTGAAGCACTTGTGATTTGTACTCCATTTGTTTGCTTACTCAAATCCCTCTACCCCTTTTTCAGTTATAAAGACTATGGTGAAATCTTGGTTATAATGGAAAAAGGAAAAACTAAACAGAGTGCCTGTCAAAATTTGACCCACTGACATCATCCAAGAGACCTTGAAGAGATGCAGGAAGGGAAATGTGACTTTGTAAATTGTAATTCCAGGTGCCCCTTGGAGACCTAAGCAAGCCACAGCTCAAATCTGTACCCAAGTCACTGGCCTGGGAACTATCATAAAAATTGGTGAAGAGGACTAGAGCAATGACTGAAGCTCCTTGCAAGGCCAGTTCTGAATAAAATTCAATAGGCAACAGCGGCAGATGCTTAAGCTTCAAGGTCCCTTATAATTGCATAGGTGTCTTTTAAGGTCTTGGGTCTGATTTCTAAAATTTTTATCTGTACTTATTGTTTTGACCTTAGATTCTACAAATCCTGCCCAGATCGTGGTCCTGCAACTAGGTGTGAACTTGGGTAAGTTTCTCAACTTTCCTGGCTTCAGTTTTTTTCATTGCAATAATGAAACTAAAGATACCTAACCTTCCTGTGGCTACTATGAGGATTAACTCAGAAAATGCAGGGACAATTCCTGGAGCACAGTGCCTGGAACACACAAGGGCGATGAGTCAATGGGAGTTATTGCTTTGCATTACCACATGCAGTGCTCATTCTGCTCTCTGTCAGTCACCCCATACTCTTGGTGAGTATATTCCTAAAAATTCCAATGTGCAGTACTCAATGAGATGTTCTAAGAAGCCCCAATTTGGAGGTCAGGTCCCTAGAGGAGAAAATCAACAGCCTGGAGTTGACTTCCATTACTTACTTAATGCACAGCCATAGCCCTGTCCCTCATGCTCCCTGGGGATCGGCCTTGGTGACAAGCCATATTGTCAGGCACCGTTAGAGGTAAACTGAGACAACACACCTGTGTGCTAAAGCACTGCTGAGTAACCAAATAACAAATGGCAGCACCCATATATTCTCTGCCAACTCTTTTCTCTCCTACCTGCCCACTCTGTGCTCTGACCCTGGCACAATCTGGGATCACGAATCGAATGGTCTCTTTTGGCTAATGGCACCTAGGTCATGAAACCATTCATGTTGAATGTTCTGCTCTGGTAAGAGGGAGAGTGTCTGTGAAGGAAAGCAGAGTAACCAGAGATGTTAATTCCTTCAGTGTTTGTATTTGAAACCCCGGCTCCAAAGGGTTTCCTCAGGGTAGCTGGATGGGACGACCTCAGCAAGTGAGTCTGGGGCCCTAGTACCCAGAGACCCAGGATCACTAACACATACCCAGGTACTTGATGGATACCCTGTCTTTTTACTGCTTTCTCCCCCTCTTTCCTCTGCTCCTCATAAAGATTTATTCTGTACCACACACAAATGCACTGGGTAAAATATGTGATGAGGAAACAAGGGGAATAGTTCATAAATATTTTCAGCCATATGCAAACAATCTCAAATTTATTTTTCTCTTTTTTTAAGGAGGGAAAAAAAATCCACCCATTCCATGATCACTTCCAGATTCATTGAGGTTGATATTACATAAGACCTAATATTGTTTTCTCGTCATAGAGAAATAATGTCTTGGAAACAGCAACTTGAGCTAAGAAAATAATATAGTCTTACCAGTATGCAGAGGATGAATGGGGACCCGGGAGCCAACTCTGTAACCCAGCCTCCAACCAGGTCGTGCAAGCACAATTTGCACTGGTTTGCTGACAGCTGGGTACAGCTTGGGGACTGATGAGCATAAGGCCAGCAGGACCCCTGGGGCTCTCATAATCCATGTGGAGAGAGGGCAGATGTCTAAGGTGGTCTTTGAAAAGATGGGAGCAGGTCTGTGGGCTACATAGTGTCCCATGCATGGCTCTCCTCTGGCATGTGCACTAGTAAAGAAATAAGAACCCTAGGCGCACCTCTGGCTGTCTTCTGCAGCCTGGATGGGTGTCTCTTCAGTTCTCCTGTGGAGAAGGAGCTGTCGGGTGCTGGCCCTGGGCTTAGCACCCTCTGCACTGTGCTTTTCCTTTTGTTGCTTCTCAGTCCCGTTCCCCAGAACCAGCAAGGAAATAGAGTCCACCAAATTCTGAATTGACCCAGGGAAGGGTTTGCCACCTATTGCTTAAATGCACAAGGAGGCCATGGCGATGGGGATTATTATTTATCCTCATCTAACATAAAGAAACCAAGTCTTAGACTTACGTAGGCACACCCACTTGTGCAAGCACACACAGTGGGGTCCTTAACACCCTCCCCACCACCCAGGATGCACTAGAGCAAGTCTCTTGTTTGGTTTGTAATTGCTATGACCTTCTTTACAAGCTCCCATGCCCTGGGTGGTGGGAAAACAGCAGCTATAATTTAGTCCATTCTGGATTATAACCTAGTCTGCTGTAATAATCCAAATACTCCCTTTAGAGAATTCTCAATCTCTTTTGCATAGAAGAGCTCAGTTTCTCAGAGAACCTCCCTCTCCCTCGCTCTGGGGCTGCTGTGACCTCATGCTGCTGGAGGCTGGGAGTTCTGGAATCTATAGGGCAGGAGGCTTTGGGAAGCCGATATAAGTCCTACCTCTCAATTATGCTTCCTTCCAGAGGAACCATGGGGATGTGGTCCCTAGGGGTGGGTCACAGGTGGGCTGCCTGACTCCCTCCCAATTCTGGAAAGATCCCTGAACTAAGCAGTGCATAGGACTCCTAGAAACAGTTCTAGTTCCCTCACTCCTGCTTCTCTCTTCTCCTTTATCCCCAAGTCCCCTGAGCTAGAAGAGGTGGATTTTCCTTTTAGTTTTCCCATGTCAAATGGTCCATCGGCTACAGAGCAGCAAGACTCCTGGCATTGGTACACCAGCAAAAGGACTGTCTGGACTCCACAAGTTGAGTCCTCCTGATAGGTTCCTTGATGGGTGAAAATTGAGAGATAAAAGAAAGTAGAAAAATTTTAAGATAATTCTTAGGTTACAAAGATACTGTCTTGTTGGAAATGTTGTTTTGAATATTGAAAACTGAATATCGAGTTGCTTTTTTTCACTTAGAATTTCTTTGACAGAAATTCTAATGTCTCCAGAGCTAATGGATGCCTCAGATGGATTAGAATCATATATATATATATATATAAAGGTAACAAGAAACATATTGTCAAAATACTAGCCCTAGTTCTCCTACAACAGGAGAAAGGCAGAATTTATAAACAGGCTGTTGGATTCTGAAACTGAAGTTTCTCCCATTCTGCAAGGCCACTTCTGGGTGCCAAGGGCTGCCCCATTGCTCCTGGGGCTCCACCTGGCCTGGCACATGCTATGGACTTGCCTCATCCACCATTATTTCCCTGGCAAAAGGATATCACCCCCTTATGTCCTACCTTTCAGCTAATTTGACAACATTTGCATTCTGCTATTAATGGTTGATTTTGGTCAGATTCCTTGGTACTTTCAGTGACCATGATTAGGAGCTATCTCCATGTGCAGTACCTCCCAGGGTCCTTCACACTATTTCTCAGCAACAAATGCCTGTTCTGCCTGTGCTTGGGCCAGTGCTGTCACATGGTCTGTGGGACAGTATAATGCACAGTGAGAAATTCACTTGGATTTTGCAGTGAAGCAGGAAACACCTAGATACTGAGAAATACCTGGAGGATAGAATGTATTTTGACTTTTCATCTCATTTGAGTTCATGTGGACATAACCAAAGGGCATAAGAAGAAGTGCAGCTGTGGTCCAAGGGAGACCGCACCGTGATTTCTCTGGCCGTCATGTATTCTTGGAGAGAAAAGACAAAGAAGGCAGCCTTGTTGATATTTGAAAGTTGAAAACTGAATGATAATTATTGTCAGTAACAAAAAGATAACCAGTAAAAAGAATTTAATGTCACCTTTCCCTCACCTTTTGGAGGAATGATGCTTTTTTTTCCATGCCCAGCTATGAGCAGGGAGGAGAAACTAAGAAGCCAAGTTACCCAAGGCCAAAGATCAGGGGATGAGGGAGGCTGGGGCAGCACAGGGACCCAGAGAGACAGGAAGATGGGGGCAAGGGGAGGTGTAGGCCACGCCGGCAAAGTGCCTGTACTGTCATATTCTCACAAATTGAGACCCTTGAGGAAGACAAAGATGTTCTCAGGGGATTTTTAGGATGCCAGGCTTTGTGATAGGCAGTGCAACCCCCTCTTCCCTCCCCCAGCACAAAACAAAACAAAACATAAAGTTCTACATTCATTTTTTGGGTTTGGGGAACTATTCACAGTCAGGAAGTAGGAGAATGAAGGACCGTGCAAAGGCAAAACTACAAAGCAGGACAAAACTGGGGTTCTTGCATCCATGGTGGTCTTCTAGAAGGCCCAGCCCACAGGGGTGGCTCATCCTCATGGTCCATTGGTCACTTAAAGCCTGTCTGCACCAGGTCCTCAGGGCACAGGGTTCTAGAATATGGGGAGGGGACTTTGTTTCAGGCTGGGTGGGGTCCCCTCTGCTGTGCCTGGGTCTTCTGGCCAGATTTACATGCAGTGGTATTGTCAGAGGAGGGACAGAGGGAGTGAAAGTCAGGGTGTCAGAGCTGTGCACTAGGCTCACCTGTGGAGACTGGTGATAGCCGCAGAGTGATGTATTTTAGAGGCCTGAGCTAAGTCCTGTCTCTGCTTATGGCTGTTCACAGCTTGCCATGAAGCTTCTGCAGCACCTGGTGCAGAAGGGACCAAATATGGCTGGGGATGTGGCTCAGTGGTTGAGTGCTCCTGAATTCAATTCTCAGTACCCTCCAAAAAGAGGAGCATAATAAAAAGCAGCTATTATCGTTGATTATTATTATTGCTGTAGAATTTAAGTTTATGAGAGGATAGGGGAGAAGAAGACACTGGTGAGGGTGAGATCAGCTCAAGGCAGAAGTTTAGTGTTAGACGTGAAACCCAATACCCTAGAACTTCTCGTGTCTGAGAAGGATCCTGGAGAACTCAGGATGAGGCTCACTCTTGGATTTCCCAAAGCATTAGGGGTCTACAGTTGTCTGAAACAGTCGCTTTGGGTGGGGCGTTGTTCTCTCCAGCTACAGGGGTATGTCAGCTCTTCCTGATCTGATCATCTGGAGAATTCACATCCACCTATGGCCTCAGGCTGGGAACACTGGACATAGCTTGACAGCAAGGAGGATGTCAAATCTGTCCTAACTGTGAGGACCCAGGAGCTCACAAGTGGAAAGTAATTCCCAGATCTCTGTTTCCAGGCCCTGGTGAAAGCAGAACAACTAGAAAGACAAACAGCAATTTGTGAGAACATAACAGACAAGGACAACTCCAACAGATACCCTAGCATGCCCTCGGGTGGCAGAGGCAGGGCTCCAGAAGAGTCCAGAGCACATGCTGCCTTGGGTGTTAGTTGTTCTAGAAAGGATTCTGGCCTTGGAGGGAGGATGAATTAAATGACAAGCTCCTGTAGTTCTTTCCAGAAGAGGCCAATAAATGATTCTTCACTCCAAAGACAGGATTTGAATCTTGTGTCTGGGGTAGACTGGGACACAGGACACTGTGGGATGTCCCATAGCCCCTCTTGGGTGGAGAGAATCACGGAGTCAATGGAACACTCTGATAGATCTCAAAGGAACTAGAGGCTCTTCCTGAAGGAAGAGGCATATTCCTCACCCAGCTCCTTCCTCAGTAGGATCCTTGTGAAGCACTCTCTTTGTACTTAGCTCCACAAATCCATTTGTATATTGCCTGCTTGGAAGGATTTTACCCAACGATGATAACAACACACACACACATTTTATTTTTTTTTAAAGGCAAGAGAGACTTGGGCTATTACATAGCTGTGTTTAGAACATCAGCAGGATAAAGAATTCAGGCAACTTCAGCATGCCTTTCATATATTTTCAAATATGAAGGGAGGTATGGATAATGTAGACAAGTTCCAGGTCCAGATAATTTTCTAAATCTTCTCAAAGCCACAGTAAATTATCACTTAGGTCTTCAAATTTAGGTTTCCTTTGGTGTATACAATCTGTACCATGCAAACTTCCCACATGTTTATTTATCAACAGGAGAGAGAGAGAGAGAAGAGAGAGAGAAAGAGAGCGAGGGAGGGAGGGAGGCAGACTCTGAAAGGAGCCAGCTGAGAGGGAACAGCAGAAACACAGGAGCGAGCTGGCAGTCTGGAGCCAGCAGGAGAGAATGTGTTCCTGATTAGGAAGCAGGGCCCCGACTCTAGCCATGGGCCGGTGGCGACCCCTTCTGGCCTGTCCTTAATCAAAGAACATTCTCCTGCCGTGTTCACAAGAACACGTATGTGTTTCCTATTAGGTGTTCCAGAAACTCATAAATGGTTGTAAAACCCATTGTGCTAATAGAAAGAACGACATAAGTGCTGACTGAAGCTATTAATTCTAGTTGTAGTTTATGTAGCAGACGGAATCAGGCTGATATCTATGCGCTTTTCATGGTTATTTTCTAAGAGGTTATTTCTAAGCATCAGGCCATAGATTAGGTTTACTGTGGACGGTCAAACATTGGCAATGGTCTGGTCAGGGAGATTCTAACTTTATCAGTCATCCAGTCCAGTTGGCAGACCTGGTGCTTTCTCAATTCTTCCTCACTCAGAATACTCAGGCTGAAGTGATTTGATCACATTTGTCTTGTTTCACCCTCAAATGGTCATATCTTTCATATATAAGAGCCATATGCAAATTTAAAAACAGCCACCCTGCCACCTCAACTCTAAATAATTACTGGCTTTGGTAATTCTGTGAATATCTATACATTCTCTTCTAGTTGCCTGTTCTTTTATTTGTTAAATAGTCCTCTAAAGGGTTCCCTGTGAGCCAGGTTTGGTGGCCCTTGCTCCTCAGGGACTGTGAGGTTAGGATTCAGTGGTGAAGCTGGGGCTTGCTGAGTATATTTAGGAAACACATGGTAGTCATTCAATGAATACCCATTGGTTTATGAACTGATTTGATCACAGTTTCCAAAATAACCTACCCATGTTTAAAAACTCAGCACCACATGCATTTTAAATAACGGATAATATTAAATGTGTAACACACGCAAGTCAAGGGCCAAGACCACAGGGCCAGCTGCCTGGGCTGCAGTCCTGGCTCTGCCACATACTAGCTAGCATAGGCTGCTTGACCTCCATGCCTCGGTTTCCTCATCTGCAAAATGGAGATCACAGCACAGTGCATTTTATTGGGTTGCTAATACTTGAGTCCCTGCAGAGGACACAGTAAGCTGTCATTATGTGTAGGGTATGAGTTGTATGGGAATCCAAGTGTACCCCCCAAAAAAGCTCATAAATTCTTAGATCCAAGAAAAAAGCTGCTCTGGTCCTCTCAGTAAATGTGGTACTTGACTCATTCTCTGCCCTGAGGAGGTCGCCCAGAGCAGCGATGCAGTCTTCTTGCATTTCCTAAGCGCTGACATGAGCAGGGGTGTTCAGCTGGCCCTTTCCTTCTGACTGTGCAGCCAGGCCTGCAGTCTTACCACTGGAAGCCTTCCCCTAACAACCGGGAAATGGGACAACCTTAGAGGTTGTGGGTGACAGATGCTTCCGCAAAATTCCCCAGTTATGACATCATCCCCCAGCTCAGAGCAGTTCCCAGGGCCCTCACCCACCCGACAGACTACAGTGCGGGGGCAGAAGTCATCCCTGGGTGCTTTAGTTGCACAGGTTTTACTGCATGAGGCTTACATCTTCAAAAATTTGAAGTAAGAATATAGCAAATTAAGTGTGCAATTTTATACTTCTGTTTCCTAAAATCTAGGAGGTGTAATGATTCAGATTTTGTCAACCACAAAGGAGAATTTGAAATAGTGTTTCTTTTTTTGGCGTGGCTGGATCAGATATTTTCACCATAGGGGGAAAATACCTTAACTTGAAAGTGAATTATATGCAAGAATGCATTCCCCCCTTCTTTGTTACTAATAGAAAACAGAACCCAGATATTTTTTTTTTCAGGGTAGCAATGTGCCCTATCTAAAATACTCATCTCTCCAAACTCCCAGATTTTCAGGAGGCTAAATGACCAAGTTCTGGCTAATAGGATGCAAGTAGAAATGTACCAAAGGGTTTTGGGGAATAGAGGACAGCTGGCAGTGCCTGAAACCCAGATGTACTGTCTGGAAGCAGAGTAACCATCGTATCACATGAGGATACAAGTCACACACCCAAGGTGGAGAATCTTCAGTGCTCTAGGAACTCAGATCCATAAATTGTTTAAGCAACCATATTTGCCTGGGACTCTCCACTCTCTGAACTTCTTGTTATGTGAGAAAAGCAAATTCCTATTAAGAAATAAACATTTATCAAGAGTACTTAGAACAGGGTATGGCACATAGTAAAATGCCTTATAGGCTTTTGCTAAGTCAAATAAAATAAATATTTGCTTTAGCCACTGTAATCGAGTTTCTATTATATGTAACCCAACACAACTCTGCCAACATATATATGTATTACTGATATTTCATGATTTGATTTTTATTTTAGCATCTTGCACAGTGTCTGCTACAGAATGAGTATTTGTTGAAAGAATGAGCTGTTCAGTGGTGTTTCAAGGAAGATGCAGGACCTCAAAACTGTGTGACTCTATATGTTCATGTAACTGATTATGGCTCTTTAGAGGGTCCACAATGGTTCCCTGTCTTTGTATAAGGATAGTGCTTGGCTTCTTGGGAATGGATGAAGGTATTCTATTTGTGTGGCCTGGGATGCCCTCCTGGGGGACCCAAGCTCTTTGTTATCAGAGACTAAAGAGAAGCATAGGTTACTACATCCTGTGTCTCTCTGTCAAATGACACGGAACTGAGGCAGAGAGCCAGTCCTGGTTAAAGTATTGAGTAAAATGCATCCGTGGTACCTCCAGTGGAAACAAAACAAGAGCAACTGTCAAGGCAAATGTCAGTCAATGGTCACGTGACTATCAGAGTGGGTGGTGCAGACCTGAGTAATCACATAGTGGAACCCTTTCCTCCCAGGAATAATAAAGAATGGAAGAGGTTCTGGACAAAGGCATGGAGAAAACTATTTACCATGGTCCAGATCATTAAATACTTCTTCCACCAGGGTTCCTAGAAAAATAATTTGCTCTCTGGCTTCTAGCTGAAAGAGCACTAGATTTTAGCTTTCTGTGTTTTCCCTTTTGACTCTTGGTGAAGTTACAGCTTTAACACCAAATATAGTTTTCCTTGAATGTAGCTATAAAAATAAAGGCGAAAAGAAAAATACACTTAAGCAAACACCACAGGCAGCACACTGATGGTCTCGGAAGAGAAGGGCTCAGATCTTTATAGCCTTTCGATGATGGCTCTAAATTACATTTTTTTAAATCTTGAAGCTCCATTTCATATCACAGAGGTTATAAGACCATTGTTTGGTCTCAGATGAAAGATAGCTCTAGTCACAGAACATCATGAACTTTAAGTGAGACCTGGGGTGCTTCAGAGAAAGATAACCCATGGCATAAAGTGAACTACACTGTGGTTCAGGCTTAACAGGTGGGCTTCCACAGGGAGCAGGAAGTAGCTTGGAGGAAATGCCCTCTCCACTCCCCTGACCTTGATAGGTAGGGTGGGCCCATTCATCCTCTCT
Organism: Sciurus carolinensis; assembly: GCF_902686445.1. NCBI lineage: Eukaryota > Metazoa > Chordata > Mammalia > Rodentia > Sciuridae > Sciurus > Sciurus carolinensis. The sequence continues at coordinate 110,244,639 of NC_062219.1, read as the reverse complement.
CAGGTGAAGGAACAGGTAGTGGGGGCATCTTGAGGTGTTTGGGATATGCTTTGCCCATTCATCTAACAAATATTAATTGAATACCCACTCTGGGTCAGGCACTGATTTGGGCTCTGGGGATAATAATGATGAGTGAGACTCACCCATGCAGACAGCTGCCCACTCCTGCTCCTCAAAGAATCGCCCTGAGCCAGCAGCATCAGGATCACCTGGGTGCTTTCAGGACCTCTTCTTTCTAGCCACACTCTGTGGGAGCCCAGAATATGCCACCCCAAAATATAAAGGATTAGTGATTGTGTTGAAGACAATTAAGAAGATGCAGATGCAGGAAAGCTCTTTGCTTTCCTCTGTTTGTCTAAAAGTAGGATGTAGATTCACAAAGGCAGAGAGTAGGGAACAAAGGTTACCCACGGAGGACAACTTTGGGCCCCCAGCAACCTGGAGATGGCGCCAGAGGAATCCACATGAGGAAGTTTAACCAACCAGCCTTTATCTGCCGTTCATTTGCCTTCTCACAAGCTGCTGCCCTGGAGACCCAAAGTCCTTCTCCCCTGTCACCTTTCTAAAAATGTCCAAGTGTCCTTTGTTGAAGATGCCATGTTAACTGGAATTCAAAGTCACTTTGTTGGTCTGATTGCAAGACAAAGAGAAGAGCTGTTCCATACTGAAGTCCTAGACGTGTGTGCCCTCAGCTCACGATGCTGCTTGGGCTCACCCATACACAGTATGTGTGCCTGGGAGCCTTCCTGAGAAGGCTTCTAGAGAAGAACTGTAAAGAAAGTCAAGGGTTTCAAAGTCAAGGTCCTATGCGGTGACTTTTCTTCCAACAAATTATCCTCCTTGATAAATTCAGAATACTAGACAGTAATCAATCCTGATTTCAACTATGATGTTTTAAATAATAGTTGCTTTTAGCAAAAAGTTTAAGAGTCAAGCAATGCCTGCTGTATCCTGGCTATATCTCTGGCTCCGTGGTGTCTGTTGAACAACACCCACAGGCCTCAGTGTGCCTGTATGTGAAATGGACACAGGGTTACTCATCCTGTGTGAACAACATAGTGACAAATTTGCCAGGGAGAGTTTATAAATTGGGATGGTTGAAGTTTTAACTTGAAGGTGCTGGATTTCACGTTTATTATGTTCAGCCCGAGTTCTACTAAAAGCTGGGGGAATTCATTCTGCAGGGTAATTTATCCAGAGCCATTTTTCACCAAGAGTCTGCAGAAACAAGGGGAGAATTCTTCCTTAAGGCTACATGCTGATCATGGACAAGAACTCATGAGTGCAGTCATCATACAATCCAGCTACCATGCTCCCAATGCCCCACACACCTGCATAGGTGATATCAACACCATCGTGCTCAACGGTAAAGCTGTGAGACCCACATTTTGTCCCGTCACTAATAGAACTTTGCATTTACATTTTTTGCACATTAATCAATATAGGAGCCTATTCTTTAAGGAGGTAGGCAATGGTCTTTGCTAATACATAGAAACATTGGAACACACACAAAATGCATAAGCGAGAGAGGGAGAGAGACCTAGCTCCCATGTGTGTACTGCACAAAAACAAGAGGTGTCAGTTGCACAGGATGAGGTAACGGTAGCTAGAGGTGAAAGAGCATTTAACTTGTGTGCAAATGACTCATTTAATGCTCCTTTATTCCCTTGGTCTCTATCTGAGTCCAGGCCAGGCCAGGAGCGCTCATTCTGGTCAGACAGCGGGAAATTCCACCACATGGAATGGTGTTGGTGGTCTCTGCTTTGCTGCAATCGGGAGCCCACACAGCAAAATTCCACTAATGAATGCGCCCACCCACGCAGGACCCACCATCCTCTACCCCTCCTCCCGCCCCGCGCCTGCCCCATTCAACACACCACACCAACACCAACCGCCTTCCTTACGACTGCCCAAGGATTCCTTTCAGGAGCAAAATTTGTTAAATTATAAATTGCAAGCATCCGCCTCAATAATGAACCAAAGCAAAGACCCTCCGGAGGAATCTCAGGGCAGCTCTGGGAGGTGCCAGAGGAAGCACTGGGCCCCTCCCTCCCTCTTACTCTTAGCCTCAAGGACCCTCCAGGGGAGGGAAATGCTAAGACCACTATGTACAACTGTACAGGGCCCGCCAAACCTGGGAGGTGGGTTCCACCCAGCCTAGGTTATTTGTTTTTCTTTGCAAGAATGCTAATCAAAGCAAAATTTTAACCCAACCAACCAACCAATGAAATACCCCAAGTTGTTTCTTGGCGCACAGGGATTGCCAAGGGAAGGCGCCTGAAGGTTCCTTTGTGGACAGAGGCATTTTTTAAAAAGATCGTCATGGTTGCTTTATGAGGAAGTGGCCACGTTACCCCCAGCCTGGGGTCTGCCAGCCCACCCTGGAGGCCTGAGATAAAAGCCCCATTACAGCCCACCGCAGCCTCGGGTACTCTTCCCCAGGCGGGATCCAGTGGTCCTGAGCTGGCACACAACTGTCCTCCAAAAGAAGTGGTGGGCATTTCCCACAGAACAGAACAGGAGCCCCAGGCCACCCAGTACTTCTGCTTCTGAGGATGCTACAGGGTGATCGCAGCTCACGCTCCTGTTTCTCTCCACGAATCACATTAGCTTTCTCATCAGGTCCCCAGGATCATGAGGATGAATGAGTGGGGGCCGTGCCCATCCCCTTGGAAAGGCCAGGCCTCCAGACGGGGCCATGGTGGCATGGGGAGGGCAGGGAGAAAGAGGGCTTTAAACGCTTGGCTATTGAAGTGGCTTGGAATAATAAATACACACACTCTCCTTTAAACGTGGCTCACCACATCCTGGGGATCTGGAAAAAAGCGCTCTGCCTCGCCTCCCCCAGCCCTCACCCCCAACAGCAGTCGGCTTTCATGACGCTCTGGGGGAAGGCACGCGGCCTTTGATAATAAGGGGCTCGTTAGTTCTGGGCTAACAGCCCTCCCAGGCCGCTGGGATCCTTTCAAACACTTTTCTATTTCAGGTCAAGGAAGTTCATAAATGTAAAGACGAGGTGGTGGAAGTGGGAGAGGAAAGGGAGAAAGAGGTGGTTGGGGGCAGCTTGTGACTGGCAGCCAGAGACATCTGGAGGGTCCTTTAGGCCTGATGGACATACCCTTCCTTTGGTGTAGGAAACAGTTAATGAAAGGTGGCTTTGAGTCCCTGAAGGGGACCTGGACTCTTTGGGAATTTAGGTAAAATTGAGTCCCTGCCTGAAGATGCTTGGAAATCCACACAGTCCTTTTGCTGAACACGATTAGCTTCTCTAGAGCTGATTCCTCTGCCGGCCAGAAGAGGGCAGCACATGCTTCTGCATTACAGGGAGAGCTGGGCTCCAGGCACTAAGGGTGGATACCAGGTTATTTGAAGGAAGATTTATGAAATTAACAGCAGCATCAGCAACAGCAATAGTTATCACATATTGGTGCCTACTGTGTATCAGGAACTAAGTTCTTCATGCATAGATGCATTAATTAACATGACAGTGTTACAAGAGAAGGCACTATTATAATGTCCATATTCAGATGAGGAGGCAGAGGCATATAGAAATGAAGAGAAATTGCCTGTGCTAAGACAGAAGTTGATAAATTATAATCCAGGATCCAAATCCAGACCACTTCCTACTTTGATGCTACCCTCAAGCTAAGAATTTTTTTTTCTTTTTACATTTTCAAATAGTAAAAAAATGTCAAAAGAAGAAGAATATTTTGTGATGTATGAAAATTATGTGAGGTGTAGTGTCCATAGATGAAGCTTTACTGGGATGCAGCCTCACTTGTTTTTGAAGTATTGTCTGGGCTGCTTTATGTTTCCACAGCTGAGTTGAGCAGAGTGCAGCAGGTCCTGTGCAGCCCTCAAGGTCTAAGACATTTACCCTGTGACCCTTTATAGAAAAAGCTCACCCCCTGGCCTGACAGGTAAGACTACCTGTTTCCATTCCAGAGGCCAGAGGGCAGGGTTCATACTTCAGTGCATATGGAGTCAGCACAGTTATTCCAGAGGAATCTGGAAGCATTGGAGGCCTTGGTTTCCTTTATTTCCAACAGGGTAGCTCAAGGTGAAGTAGAAGGGTAGGTTTGATGTTTCCTTTGAAGAGTTTCAAGGAAGAAGTGGCATGTTAGATCTGGAAAGGACCATAAGAATTGCTTCCATATTTCATGGAGTCTAAGATGGATATTTTTTCATACTTTGACATCTTTGGAATCAAGCTATGCCTTACAATCAAAATTCTAGTATTAAAGTGAAAGCACTTGTTGTTCAAGCATATTTTGCTTTATAGTGGTATTTAGAATAATAGCATTTTATAGTGGATGACACCTTAGATCAGGCAGTTCCTGCCTCCTCCATATTTTCAGCCTTTTTTATCTCTTTCAATGATGGGAGACTTTTGTCTTTGGTTGGCAGAATACCTAATTGTAATTCCTTATATCAAACTGAAGGTCTGTAAGTCTCAATTCTCTAGGCATCAAAGGAGGACTAGTTGCTTAATAGATTAAATCAGAGATTAATATTTGACTTACTCAGAGAGTTCATTTTAATGAGAGAGGTGAGGGAGAGAGGGGTGCATGCTGGGAAGGAGCTGCTTTGGGCTAGAGGAGTGGTGGAGGCTGTCGGAGGAGTGGGTCTGTTGGGGAGGTCCAACCAGCAGTGTGTGAAGGGGAAGGACAGAGGTGAGCAGGTGTGGACACAAACCACTGAGGATCTGGCAGGGAAAGAAAGACCCCCAGTGTGACAGACAGATGCCTCTTCCTCCAGCATCAGCCAGGAACGTGACCACTGCAGGGGACCCTTGAAGAGGGAGAGGGTGATTTGAAGATGTCCTGAATGAAGGAAGGAAAGAGTCCTAGAAAGCCTGAAGCCAGTGGGCCTCAGGCCGACAGCGAATGGGTAGGGAAGTCACAGAGGGAAGAGTCAAATAAAATAGAAATCACAGTGGTTCTGTGCCTGTGGTTCACGTCAGGAATACTTGTTATCCTTCTGGGCGGTGGGTTTGTTTTTATCTTCTGGAAGAACTGAGGTGTAGCCAACCGGGGCCCCGTTTTGCTTTGTCTGCTTGAAGTTCAGAGCTACCGCGTGGCCCACCATGTGCATCAGGCATCATGGCTCTCAGGGCTGTTGGTCCTGGGTTCGTACCCCCAGCTCAGTTTATGGTCTCGCCTTGTTTTTCTTCCTCACTTCCTTCTAGTGAATGTTGCTTTGCTGTGCCGTACACATCCCTGTGAGGAGCCATAAAGTCTTTGGGAGCAAGTGGGGTATAAATATAACAGAAAGGAGGTCCCTAAGACCAAGGAACACAGAAGTGAACGTAAGAAGGAAAACTGGACATGATAGAGGATGAGAAGAGGGGATTCAAAGGAAGCCTTGAAAGACTAAAATCATTCGAACTGGAGAAAACACATTCAGGACAGAGATTTGTGGTTCAGGTGGCCTGAGGAACCTGGGAAAGCTGAAGCCCGAGATGTAAGTGGATCCTATACACAGGGATGTGTGACTGGGATCTTTTAGACCCCTCGGCAAGGGTAAAAAGATTCCCCTGCACGTGTGCAGGATGGAAGGTAGCAAGTGAGGCAGAGTGGGAGAAATCATGGTCTCAGGTGGACACACACAGGCCCACCTTCACACAGCCAGAAAGAAAGTGGGACATACGCACATGAGAACGTGACGCTTTACCAAAAAAACAAAGATGGCGATTCTGGGCAGAAACGTCAGCTGTGTCTGAGGGGAATGTGATCGACCAGAGGAAATTAAAGGGGACTTCCTAATTAACTGATAAGAATAGAGAATGAAATCTGTACCTCCCATCATTTGTTAATGGCCTGAAATCTGTGATATACACAAAATGTGAGACAGAACTTGGGAATTGTTAGGACTGAAGAAAAGGAAAAAGAGATGAAAAATCAAGCAAAATATACTGTTTTCTTCCTAAATAATGGTAAGTAGGTAAAATGAATTTCAAATCTTTGAAAGCTAAAAGATTTGGCAGGGGTTTGGAAGAGTCTATTCTGACTGCAGTTTGAGGATAAGAAATACAAATTGTAAGGTGAGTATTCAGAGGCAGAAACTTGGATTTTCTTAGGTGATGACAGAATGGAGGCGAGCATGCTAAAGTAGGGTGGAAAAGAAACTCCTCCAGGGAAGAGAGAGACCCCGGGGCCAAACTGGTGCCCCGGGCAGGCCAAGTGTGTGGCCAGAAGGGAGGAGATGCCTAGCTGCTGTGTGCTCCCCATCCTGGGTCACCTGGGGTCTCTGGGCCAAGGTGGGCTCTCAGAGGAGGAGGAGTTGGGGCTGGAGCTGAGGCGAGTTTCACAGTGAGAGACACGTGCAGAGACAGTGGCAGGATGCTAGAGATGAAGGCCGTGGCACTGCTGAAGGTGGATGTTCTGGCCATTACTGGATGCCACGTGGTGAGGAAGAATGGACGGGGCAGCAGCTCAGGGCGAGAGCAGAGCTTCCTGACTGTGAACCCCAGACGTGGTATAAAAAGTGCCAAAGGGACTTGGAGGAAGCTGTGTTCTACCTCAGTCCTTCCGCTTCAGCACTCCAGGAGCCTGCGATACCTAGCCTCCAATACTAGGCAAATGGTGTGACTTTCCCTTGCCAGATTGAAACCGCCAAGTGCAGGGCCCAGAGCAAGGACCCCTGCAGCCACAACCACAGGCAGGACTGCTTTCTCCCACTTTGTTGCCTTCTATAAAAAGCTTTCTTCCTTCATCTTCACCTCCTTCAACTTCCTCACCAGCTAGTTCTTCTGAACCTTCCTCCCCGATTCTTCTCCTCTGCCCTCCCTTAAATGTGGAAATCCCTGTATGTTGGCTTTAGTGCTCTTCTCATGTGCAGGCTTAATTGTCTGAAGATGTGTAACACCTCAAACCACATCGTCATCCCCGCCTCTCTCTGTGATACATCTGTTTGCCCTGGATGATAGCTCAGAACCATAGCTGGCCTTTGAATGTGCTGGTGGGCATTATTCCAGGGGAACCTCTATGGTACATATTTTATAGGTGGAGAAACTGAGCCTGTGAAATCAAAATCACTCTCCCGCAAGAGGCAAAGCTGAAGCTAACCCAGGCAGCTGGCTTCAGTCTGCAAGTTAACCTCACAGGGTCGCCTGACTCTGTGACACGGAAATGCAGCATGTCCAGAGACACAGTTCTTGTCTCTCCCACCAGGCCAGATCTGGGGGTGCAAGACCTCAAGTGACAAAAAATGAAGCCACCTGCCCATGCAGCATTGGACCGAACATGGGGGCTTGTGACCCGGGCATGACAAAGTCCAGACTGCGTTTAAGTGAAGAGCAAATTAGAGAAAGCGTGAGGGAAGGGCCTGGAGCCAGCATCTGGTCACAGTGAGCCAAGGGGACCTGGATCTGGCGATTATGGAAGGAGGAGGCAGTGCAGTAACAGGTCCCCAAACAGTATGAAGTGGGACTCAGGACGAGGAGAAATGCTAGGATGCTGGCATCCCGTGGTCGGGGCCAGGCCACAGGCACTCTTGATGTATACTTCAGAGAGGAGCCACACGCACCAAGAATGGAGGAAGCAAGGGTGGGAGGGTGGAGACCAGGCCGCATGGGTGGAGATTCGGAAGTGCTGGTTGGGGGTGAGGGGGAAGGAGGAGCTTTAGCAGTAGAGTTTTTGTTGTTGTTGTTTGTTTTTGTTCCTTTTAGTTATATGTGACAGTAGAATCTATTCTGACATATTTATACAAACACGGAGTGTATCTTACTCATTAGGATCCCAGTCTTGTGTATATACACACATTGAGATTCTCTGTGGTGTATTCATGTATGAACACAGGAAAATAACGTCTGAGTCATTCTACTGACTTTCTATTCCCGTCTCCCTGCTTCCCTTCATTCCCCTTTGTCTAATCCAATGAACTTCTATTTTCTCCACCCCCTTATTGTGTGTTAGCATCTATTTTCTCCATCCCCTTATTGTGTGTTAACATCACTATATCAGAGAACATTTGACCTTTGGATTTGGGGGATTGGCTTATTTCACTTAGCATGAGAGCCACCAGATTTTTCCATTTACTGGAGAATGCCATGATTTCATTCTTCATTATGGATGGTAATATTCCATTGTGTTTATGTACCACATTTTCTTTATCCATTCATCTGTTGAAGGGCACCCAGGCTGGTTCCATAGTTTAGCTATTGTGGATTGAGCTGCTATAAACATTGATGTGGCTGTGTCACTGGAGTACTCTGATTTTAACTCCTTTTGGTATATACCAAGGAGGGGGGTAACTGGGTCAAATAGTGGTTCCATTCCTAGTTTTTTGAGGAATCTCCATATTTTAGCAGTAGTTTTCTATGGCACTATGCATGTTTGTCCCATTTTTATGATAACAGCAATTATCAAAATTAACATTTAATGAACATTTTCATGTTCCAAGCCCCGTACTAAAGAATGTACAGGCACTGACTTATAAAATGAATGTATCTACATTACACAGCTTTGATATGCTATTAATTGCCTTATTTGGCAGATGAAGAAATTGAAAGTATCATTAAGTCCATTTTACAGATGCAAAAACAGAGACTTGGAAATAAATAATACACCTCTCAGGCACAATTGTGCAGCTAGAAGATCTGGGATTCAAGCCTGAGGTGGTAACTGCAGGTTGGCATGTTTTCCAGCCCCCATGGACAATTGATTCTTTGAGGATAATGATTATCTAATTCATCTCCACAGCTCCAGAGCCTGGCAAACAACAAGTGCCCTTTAAAATGGGTTCAGACTTGTGGCAACTCCCTGCGAGTTGTGTTTGTTGAATGAATAAATGAGCGGCTTCAAGTGCAAACTAACAGGTAGCTCTCTTGAGTACTAGCAAGGGTGGTTTCCATGGGTGAGGTCTGGTTCCGGTAAATGGGGACCCTGGAGACCTTGCGGAACAGGGAGATTTTGAATGGCAGTTCCTGTAGCCATCATGGGAATAAAGGATGACCCACCCCAGAAAACAATGTCACAGTGTTGGCTTTTTTCCTGTTGACAGGACAGGAAAGGACCAGGTATACATGAAGACCGTATGGGAGCATTCTCTGCTCAAAAGGAAGAAAAAAAATTGACATCACAAGAGGGACAGTCTGAAGAAAGGATGTTGGAGAATTAGATGCAAAGTTGAAAATCCAGAAAGAAAAATGGCCAAGTGGTGGGTGTATGTAGGAAAGTCTGCCAAAGGAGGCGGGGGTGCGTGCTGATGCCCCGGCAGGGATCCCGGGAGGCCACAGGCCACAGAGCACCAACATGGCAGCGAGGGTTGCCAGCTGTCTCCCAGGGAAGTGTCCTGTGGGTTGGGACCACAGAGCTGGCCTGGGCGCCCTTGGAGGAGTGCTGCTGTCCCAGAGTACGGGCCCCAGGGGAGCCGTGGCTCTGGTTTGCTAGCCTACGAACTCTTGGACCCTGTGGATCACAACTCAGGGTTGTGGGATGGGGGAAGGAAAAGTCGAGGAGAAGTGGGGGAGGGCCAGGCTAGCTACAGGAGAGGCATCCGGTATCTCAGGTATCTCGTTCAAAGGAAGAGGAGAGGAATGGCATCTGGAGCCAGGCTCTTGGGGAGCAGAAACGCCAGAGCTTTGAAATGTGCAAATGAGTTAGGAGAGGAGGGAGTCACAAGGGCAAAACCCAGGACAGAGAAGCACAGGGTGAAACAGAAGAAGGGAAACCATGGAAATTGGAAAGTATTGAGTTTATAGGAAACTGATACTCAGTATACTGTGGAAACTGTTGCTTTGGCTTTGGGGATAAGAGAACTGTAAATATGGATAATATGTAAATGCCATTTATAATTTTAAAAATCTGGAGTCTCAAATGAGATAATCTTTCTGAGGGCACTTTGACAAGTATGAAGGAAGATATTTGTGGTCGAGATGAAAGGACACTGGATGTGGAGTCTGAAAACCAGAATCCAAGAGCCAGCTCTGGGCCCTGGGGAGAGGGCAAGCCACTGGTCCTCTCGCTTGCCTCCGGCCAGCAAAGTGGCAATAACTCTTCTTTCCCACGATGGCTCTGAGTGCCTCTGTGAGTTTGCTAGGGCTGCCACAACAAAGTGCCACCAACAGGGTGACTTAAAACAGCGAGATTCTTCCACATTTGGGTTTGGAGGACAGTCCAAAGCCCAGCGTCAGCAGGTGTCCTTCTTGCCTCTTCCAGCTCCTGGCTCAGCACTCCAATCTCTCCCTCCTTCTTCTCGTGTTCTCTCCTCTTCCCAAGAGGACACAAGTCATTGGATGACCCTCTCTTGACATCCTTAACTAGTTACATATAAGACCCTGTTTCCAAATAAGATCACAAGCTGGTCCCAGGAGGATATGAATTTTGGGGGGACACTGACTCACTACAGGATCCAAATAGCAATGAAGCTAGAGCACCACGTATATTGAAAATATTGGCCACACACTTCTTGTCCCCCAAGGGTCACCCTCCTCACATGACCTCGACCTTGTGCCTCTTATGGCTGCCATTGCCCACTGGGTACACTCTATGCCCACTGCAGGCCCCCATCACTCTTCCAGGTCTCTGTTCCAGCTTTTCCTCACCCTCCCCACATTCTCCATGCTACAACCTCAACTGATTGTCCCCTAATTTGGGGGTGGGCACCAGGGATTGAACCTAAGGGTGCTTAACCACCAAACCGTATCCCCAACCCTTTTTGTATTTTATTTAGAGACAGGGTCTCAGTGAGTTACTCAGGTCCTTGCTAAATTGCTGAGGCCGACTTTAACTCGCAGTCCTCCTGCCTCAGCCTCCTGAGCTGCTGGGATTACAGATGTGCACCACTGCACCCAACTCTCCTCTGATTTTTATGATCCATTCGAAACTGCTTTGAGAAGCTTTCTCAAAGTACCTGAGATAAAGACTTCCTGCTCCAAACACCTTTGACAGGAATCATACTTTTCTTTCACCAGGCACTGAATCAGCTCTTCTGACTCCCTCTGATTAAGCCATAATGTACCTCTTATCTTTTTGTTTGGCACTTTGTGACTTGAAGCCTTCTTCCTGCGCCAGTCAGGCACAGCAGATTGGAAAGCGTCTTTTTCTTCTTCAAAGCCCTGGAAATTAGCTCTGTCTTGGCACAATGCAGGTGGTCAGTCACTGTGACTGAGGTATTTAATTCTCATCCTACCCACCCTGCTCCCCTGTTCCTGCTGCCACTTCTTCAGATGCCTCTCCTGGTTGTGTGGTCACCACCCTGCACCCCCCAGTGCTGGAGCACCTGGCCAACGCCACCTTCTTGTGGTCCACTGCGCATCCTTCACTCGCTCATTCACAAAGGTCCACGCGGTGCTTCCCCCCTTGCCTTGGCACTGTGCTGTGGAGGTCTGACTTATTTTCCCATTTGGGGGGCAAAGGGGGCTCTCCCGTCCTTCCTTTGCTCAGTGCCTAACACTGGTCTTTGAGCCTTGCACGTGCCCATTCAGATGGCTTAAAGGAGGGGGCCAAATGAGGGGCTAAAATCGCTGTGAACGTAAGTGAGGCTCAGACTCCACGAAGAAGGCACCACGAGAGAACCAGGCCCTGGGTTCTGGAACTGATGGCGAAAGCAAGGGCCTGCTGGGGGAGGGGCCGGGCTTTGAGGAGTGCCTTCTCAGCACCCTCAGCAGCAGCAGGGCTGGTGGCTGCCCCCACCCCCATGGCCTCCAGACAAACTCTAAGAAATTTTTCAGGGACCAGACACAGGTGAGAATGTATGTTCCAATGCAAACACAGGCAGGATCACACCTGTGGGACAAATGCATGGTAATAAGGACCTTTTGGTGCAGCGCATTATGCTGTGCTTTAAGGCAGCCTCCAATGAACTGCATCCCTCCCTCCGAGTCAGTAATAAGGCCCCTTGGCCTTTCCCCTGCCCTAACCAGGTGGCAGGACCTCCCACTATCTGTCAAGGGGCATGTCAGATGCATGAATGACCAACAGCATTGGTTCCAGGTGCTTCCCTGGCCTGAGTATCTGACAGGCCCATGGGTAAACTGAAGGCGCCCAGGGTAGGAAACAGATGCCGCCAGGGCTCCTGGTGGAAGGGAGTCACTCACCAGCATTATTTTGCTGCTTGGTGTTTTTGATGTAGGCAGAGAACTTGGAGAAGATGTCAATGCCTGCTGTATTGGACTCCCGGTGTTTCGCAGCCAGTTTGGGGTACCTGGAATGGAAGATGCAGCGTTCTGTGAATCAGTGAGATTTGGAGCTCCTTTAAGGGTGAAGTCATGCCACAATGAATAGCACTCTCCTTTCTGGTGGGGTCTATTCATCTTTTGGAGGTTTATAGCTATCCTCTAGGGAGGATGGGCACTCTGCCCCTGTTCACAGTAAAGGAAATCAGAGGTTGCTCAAGGGCTGAGAGTTGCTGGCGGGGACACTGTTGGGCAAGGAATGTCACTCAGAGGTCTCAGGACCCATCTTCTCCCTGGGACCAATGACAATGCACCAGTGAAAATCTTCTAATCAAAGGGACTGGGCTCACCACATAGGGCCCCTACATTTCCTCTACCCACGTGATAGTACCTATCCACTGCCAGCCCTGCCATCATAATTCTACCTGTGCAGAGCACTCTACACATCATAATTCTACCTGGCTCCCTAGCACTCGAAGCCTTTTCTCCAAAGGAAGAAGGCCCACAGCCTGCTCCTGAAATATCCTTCACACATTTATTATTTGTGTACAGTAATAAGATGTAGAACCTACCAGGACCCATCAGCAGGACATTTGTTTCAACTGTTTTTATGTCCAGGCACAGAGATAGATTTGCAATGACCCAGTCCCTCCATTCCTTGAACTATCTTTCACTTTCTTTCTGAAGACAAAAGAATCAAGAGGTGGGCTGGGTTTACCACCGTTGGTCTTGGTCAGTAATCTTACTGGTCGAGGTAAGACTGCTTATGTGGGAATACATGACTTTGACCTACTAGCACCATCAACATGAGTAACTCTAATTTAAAATGACATTTCCCTAACACGTTCATGTTGATGGCCAGGCAGGAGTGGGAGGAGATAGGGGACAGTTGCCTGGTGATCCTTATTAATGAATGTCAATCTTTGTGATCTCTGGGTGAAAACTTTTGACTGTAAGCTGTTTGGTTCCTTTATGTCAAAAGAGTGACATATACAGACTGGGGCTGTAGCTCAGTGGTACAGCGCTTGCCTGGCCTGTATGCGGCACTGGGGTTGATCCTTAGCACTACATAAAAAGAAATAAAATAAAGGCATTCTGTCCATCTACAGGTTAAAAAAAAAATTTTTAAAAGAGGGAAATATATGTTTTTTCTTTTAATTTGGTTTAAATATTTTGAACCAAAACAAGTCTTTAAAAATTAGTTCTTTTTTTTTTTTTTCCTTTTTGCTCCTCATCTGGTTTATTATCCAGAACTGTCCACTCATGGGGCCATGGGCTGCTGCTCTTTAATTTCAGAGATATTACCATGGGAAGCATCCTCCAAACCTCATCAGATTCAGCTCTTGGCCATCAGGCAGGTAAGAAAGGTACTATTTTCCTCATTGGACAGTGCAGCAATTAAAGACCTAAGTTAGTGATGGTTTCAGGACCCACAGCAAATAAAGAATGGAGGGGCATTGAGAACTTGGGTTCCTTGCCCTGAAATAGTGTCCCACACACTTGATCACTCTGCTGCTCTGAAAACAGTAAAAAGTAACTTTCATTGAGTGCCTACTACGTGCTGGGTACTGTTCTAATCCTTTACATGTATTCACCAGTTACTCCTCATAAGAATTCTATTGGTACTGTTATTACTCTCTTTTCCCACATGAAGAAACTGAAAGGTTTAGCAATTTGCCTGAGGTCATGTGGCTAGTTGGCAGAGCCAGGATTTCTACCCAGGCAGTTTTGCCGTGGAAGTCCAGTTCTTAACTTCCATGTCTTTCGGACATTTATCCATTCTGTTATTTACCTTCTAAAGCCACCAAGTCCTCAAGGCTGGGCTGAGCACTATGGTGAGCTCTCCCCATCCGCCAGGAGAGGGAGCTCTGCGCAGTTTGCATCTGCCTGTTCTTTGGTATGCTACTGTACAGTACTGGGAATTATCAAATTCCTCCGCAGTGCCTGGGGACATGAAGCAAGCTTTCCTGCAAGATGCTGGGTAGTCTGCCAAGATGCAGTAATTTGGTGTCATGTCTCCCTCTTTTGGCCTTCGTACATAGAATCCAACATGCTATTAAAATTGATAGATTTAAATTATTAAGTACTAAGTGTTCTTTGTTCGTCACTGACAATCTAAAGAGAAAATGCATTTTAACAGATAGCTTGTTTGGGTTTCTTTTGTTTTGCTCTATGTCTTCATTTAGTGAAAATTCCAATACTCTGACCATGTCTTCATAACCAGGGTGGACCGAACATGGATATATGGTACCAAACCCAAGATGAGCAAAAAAGGACCCACATTCAGGGGAACCTGCCAGTGTCATTCTGTTTCCTGAGCACTATGATTCATTGAGACTATATAGTGTCATGTTTCATTTGCAGTTTGTTCTTGTGGGAAAGGAGTCTCCAAGATGTTAATCTCACAGATTTCAAGGACCAGACCTGAGGAGGTTGCTATGTAGGATAAGTGTATTCATGTTTATCCCTTATTCCAATATGTAAAGGAAGGGTCTACATAATTCCTTCTGTTTCTCTAAAAGACTAGCAAATGGTGTTTCATTCACACAAACACCTTTGAGATAACATTATGTTGGGGTCTGATGACAATTAAAAAATGGATTAATTTTACTTAATTAGGAGTTAGGAAGACATAGCTCATGATCCCTGTTTGTACATGGTCTTTGAGATAACAATGGATCTTACACTTGTAAATGGTTAAAAAAAAAAAAAAAAAAAGAGGATACCACTCTGTACTGTGTAACAACAATATGCAATTTGAATCTCATTGCTAGCAAGTAAAATCTTACTGGAATACAGCCCCGCCCATTCATTTACATATCAGCTAGGGCAGCTTTCATGGTACAACAACAGAGTTGAGGCAGATTCCCGAGGCTCACAAAGTCAAAACCATTTAGTATCTTGCATTTTACAAATAGTTTGTTGGCCTGGACCTAAATGATGAAAATTTCTTTCCATCTTATTTATAGAATCTTGTTGCAAATGCACTCATCTTATACCTGCACTTAAACTTCATTCTAGGTAAAATAGTTGACTTTTTACCAAATGAAATAAATAAAACAAATATGATAATAAATGTTTTTGATAGAGAACGGTAGCAGGAAAAAAAAAAAAAGATTGCTGATGGTAAGTGCTCTGACAGGTTTATAGTTCCAGGTGCCTTCTCACTGACAGCCACAGGTCACTGTGCCACTGAACAGAAGGACTGCATGTACCTGCCAAGGGCCAGGCCCTGTGCCTCCTTTGGGGAACACACTGAAGAAAAAGAGAGACAGTCCTGATGGAGTGACCTTTGCTGATTCTGGGGTCTCTCCTGGCAGCCTGAGTGCTGACGCTCCTTTTTCTAAGGAGTGAGATGTGGAAGCACTTCCTGCCTGACCCTTCTCCACTATTCTTGCTTCTTCACTTCACCAATCTCTCACTTGAGAGGCAGGTTCGTAAGATTTGACATTTCTGACCTTTGACTTGCTCCTGTTTGTCTTACCTATGCTAATTAAGCCTAAGATCCTTGGAGGGTCTATCTTCTTAATTAAAAGACATCCCTTGGGATCAGTGTTTAAGACCTAAGGTCACTTGCTGTCTTTATGACTGCCCTGGGGAGACAGTCACAAAACAGGTGCAGACTCTCTTTCTGACTCTTTAAGCTGCTATTTGATGAACTCTGACTCTGTACCAGGCACTGGGCTCAGCAGGACTGCCTTCTTCCATAACACTGTAAAATCAACATTATGGCTCTCCGTTTACAGAAGGGAGAATCAAAGATCAGAGAGCTTTTAAGTAATTTGCTTTTAAGTAATTTGACAGCTCATGCTCACTAAATATCCATGTGCTTCTTGGTGCTTCCTGGCCTCCCTCTTTGTGATGCTGGGGTCATGTGACTGGATTTTGGTCAATGGAGTGGGAATAGAAGTGATGTTACCCACCTCATGGCCCTGACTCTTAAATACACTCAGTGTGATCCCTCTTCTCTCTTTTTTCCTGCAGAAGGAATCTTGGAGATCATATGTTCCAAAAGCTACAAGATGGAAGAGAGCCACACCACCCACTCAAACTTTGCTCAAGTGGGATATAAACGGGGATTCTACTAAACCTGGGAGATTTTTGTGGCTCCTTTGTTCCTGCAGAACAGCACCACCTGGTGGTACAGATTGGAACCCAGTCACTGTGACTCCAAAGCCCACCCTCAGTCCCCATCCTGAAGGAGGCTTGCAGAAGCTGTTTCTCTACCCACCAGATGATTAGAAGAACAGTCTTCATTTTTACTAATATCAGATATCTCTACTTAAAAAATATAAAGAATTCAAAGTATCTTTTGACACTCAAAGTTCTGGATGCTTGCTGGAGGACTGACTTGATAACATGCTCTGTAATTGACCATTTAATTGAGCCTCCTAAATTTACTTTGGGACATCCGTGCACTAAGACTATTTTAAACAATAGCCAGTTCTGGGAGAACACTTTGAGAAACCCATGGGATTGTAGAATATGGGCTTAAAGGAATCTTGGAGACTAGGTAGTGTCACACCCCCTCATTTTAGAGATGAGAAAATAAGGAGGCCCTCAGAGGGGGAGAGGCTTGTCCAAGGTCACCCATGGTCTACAGCTGGGAGAGAGGTGGCCACAGTTAGGTCTCCTGACTCTCGGTTCTCAATTCTAGAAATGCTGGTCATTCCAAGGAGATGAAAGACCAAGGCCAGCACATCGCCACAGTAATTTCCCTCTAATCCCAACACTTCCTTGTTGAGCATTCACTGGGACAACCGACAGAAATACAGGGATGTTAGTCTCATTTAGAAACTACTTGAGACTTCCTGGATTCCTCATTTTGACACCAAAAGCTCTGTGGGATCAAATGTGATTTAAAAAAAAAAATGTTGTCGGAGTGTTTGTATATATGGTTTTTTCCTTAAAAAAAAAATAAGGGGAAAAAATAAAGCTCCCACAATGTCTTGGCTGTCTGGCAGGTTTTACAAACAGCACTGTGATGAGAAACACATGGAGAGCAGCCCCACATGAACAGTTATGGTGGTTTTGCTGCCCCCTGGAGACCCGGCCTAGCAGCACTGCTCCAGGAGCCTCAGAACACAGGTCACCCCACCTGCCAGCACAAGTCAGTGGTGTGTGATCTGGCCAGCAGGTACCTCTGCATGAGGCACTGGCTTGGTGACATTTGCCAGGGGGTAACTGCAGTACCTGCCCCAGTATTACAGCTTCAAAGGCATCTGAGGGACACTTCTGGTGGGGAGTGTCCAGAGCTGTTGATGGTCTCACCACGAGGGCTCTCACCTTAGCAACCTTCTGGAGATGTGCATTTTAACAGTTTTGGGGTTCTGCTACCTGCAAGTGCTGGAACAATGAATCACTAATATGGCAGGGATGCACTTCATAAAACTTCCTACATTTAACTGCAGTCCAGAAAATGACCCGAGGAGAAGAAGGAGCAGTCAGGACAGGTAAGGTGGGAGAGAGAGGAGGGGAGAGGGTGTCCGCATCCAACACCACCTTGCCCTGCTGGATCATGGAAATGTTTTAGAATAATGAGCCTGACAGTGATTCTCCTCAGAAAGAATGTTCAGAGGGCGTAGAATTCCGAGGGTCTCTGGACCCCATGTTGGATACTGATTGGGGATGCCTGAGTCAGGGAAACAGCCTGGGAGAGGCGTAGCCAGATTTGGGGTAGGGAAGAGGTGGGCAGCCTGGCTAAAGAGAGTGTGAAGAATTGAAGGCAGGGCTGGGGATGTGGCTCAGTTGGTAGAGTGCCTGCCTCGCAAGCATAAGGCCCTGGGTTCAATCCCCAGCACCACAAAAAAAAAGAATTGAAGGCAGGAAGGGATCTGGGGTCATCCTTTCACAGAGGAGGGACTGAGACCCAGAGCAGAGAAGGGACAGGTCCAGGAGGTCACAGCACATCACTGGTAGAGCCAGGAGCACATCCTAGCTGCACCCCTCCATCCTGGGTCTGGCAAAAGATCCAGTGGGACAGTCTGTTCCTCGCTGCTTCACCCTCTATTCCCTACTGACCTGAGAGAAGTAGTCACTCGGGTGGGCAGGTTACCTCTAAAAGAGAAAACACTAACTTCACCTTGGACTTCCTTTCTGGGTCTCACAGGCAAAGTCTAAACTCACTGAGTTATTGAAAACAGCATTTTTTTAAATGTAGGATTTAGAACCAGTACCCTCTATGATGCTGAGTCTCAGTGGGGGGATGCAATTCACCCTTCAGGGCACTTCCAACCAAGTGGCTGGCTAGTGTCCTATTCAGAGAAGCATGCGGCTTCAGGCAGTGACCGAGCTGGGTGTAATCTGTGGGGCTGCCCATTTGATTTAATTAATGCACTATTTAACGTCCACACTCAGTTGCTTCCAATGGGCTTGAGGCAATTTTCCACTCAGTGCGAAAATAAACTGTTCTATTAATACGGGTGACAAAGAAAAATTTTAAGGAAGAATGCATCTGATTGCTGAAAGGCTTTATCAGAGAACAAATGGGAGTTTTAATTTCTTAACAGGAGTTCAGTGTACAGGCAACAAGTTACTTAGTCTCTCCATGCCCAACTGCAAAATGAGGACCGTGGTGGCACCCCCTCCCGGGCTGTTGCGGCAGTGACAGGAATTGTATCAGCTAAGTGCTGTGAACAGTGCTGGACAGAGTGCTCTAGGCACGATGAATAAATGAAGCTTTCAAGTTAATACAAGCAGGCCAGGCACGGTGGTGCTCTCCTGTAATCTCAGCTACTCGAGGATCCAAGTTCCAGGTCAGTCTTGGCAGATTCATGCTGTCTCAAAAGAGTGGAAAAGGCTGGGGATGTAGCTCAGTGGTAGAGCTTGCCTACTATGTGCAGGGCCCCTGGGTTCAATCCTCAGTACCATCAAATAAACAAATACATTCAAGATGGTGATTTCTAGTTGTCAAACCCCACTTATCTTACCTACTAAGTAGGTCCTGAATCCTTCCTATTCCTCACCTCACATTTTACTGCCACGGCCTTGGCACAGCCCTTTATTCTGTCTCACCTGAACTGTCCCCAGCTGGCACCTCCTCTTTGATTGCTCTACCTCAGTTTTACCACCCTCTACACTACTACCTCCCCCACCCCCCAAAGCAACGCTCCCAGCCCTGTGCTGAAGACCATACCGGACTCTATATGTAATATTATTTTTTAAATTGTTTTTCAAAAAGTGTGATTGCTCTCATGTCTTCTTGAAAGTTCTATAATGAACAAGTCTGATCTCTGACGACTTTCGCTCCTGGTTTAAGCCACTGGGGGTCCCTTTCTTGACTTGTTTTCATTGTACCAGCCTTTCAGCATTTCCGGAATGGGGGAGCCAGCCTATGCCCTCCCTTTGAGGTCTTCCAGGCACAGTGAACTGGAGTGAAGGGAACATATGGGTCAAGGGAGGGGTGGTAACCTTCCCAGGGTTCCCCAAATCTCTCTGTGTAGGAGGGACCGGCTGGGTTCCCCCTTCCCGTGATTCCTACTAGTGAGTGCATTTAGTAGAGCTGTGGTTTGTTTTTTTGGCAGTTCTGAGGACTGAACCCGGGGGCATGTGGACATTGGGCCTCCCCAACTTCTTGTTATTTTTTATTTGGACCTAGGGCCTTGCTACGTTGCTGAGGCTGCCTTGAAACTTACTATCCTCCTACCTCAACCTCTCAAGATGGTGGAATTACAGATGTGCCACCAAGTGAGGCCATTTTGAGATTGGCAGCCCTTGGGGGTCCTACACTCTCCCGTGCACTGGAATTCAGTAGCCTTCTTAGGAAACCTGCCTTCCCCAAATTAGCCCCTTCCTTTTCATTGGCTCCAGAAAGAAGCAGCTCCTTACTTTTCAGGGGTCAAGGTCTCCTCCAGGAACTCCTCGATCTTATTGACATCTGTCTTCACGTCCCCATTGAAGGTCAGGAAGGGCGGATGGGTTCCAGGGGCCAGGTTGTGCAGGTCAGCTGGCTTTCTGTAGAGAGAGCAAGATTGAGATGATGGCATACACCAGGAAGCTTCCTGTTCTGAGAAAACTAAGATTTATTATATATTAGAATCTCTGTGCTATTCAATATATCCATGAGCAAAACCAGATCTATAGTGTGGGGCAGGAGAGGCTGAAGAACATTCTGAAGGCTTGTGGTGTGACCCACAAACCTGCCCAGTGGAAGTCAGTGCCAGGGAACTCCAGTCAGGATGGAGCTGAGCACTGGTGAAAAGCGGAGAGAATCAGCGGGGACTGCCTACCTCAGCGGCCTGCTGCAACTGTGGGGTGGAGGGAAGAGACTGGGCTTTGCTTTCAAAAGTTTCTTCACTAATTAGTCTGACAAAAATGCTCTTTGGGGCTGGGGTTGTGGCTTAGTGATAGAGTGCTTGCCTAGCATGTGTGAGGCACTGGGTTTGATTCTCCACACTACATATAAATAAATAAAATAAAGGTCCATTGGGGGAGAAAACACATTTTGATATCATTGGTCACCAGACAGGCTGCAACCAAGGATTCTGCATCAAGAATCTACTGTTATTGGGTTCCGTTACCAGATATCTAAGAGGAAAGTCTTCAAATCCTGAAGAGAAAGGGCCTAGAAATGTGCCTGGCATATAGGAGGCTCCCAGTAGATAGATATTTTTAATGCCTACATAAATGAAATATACACTTTTAATTTAAGAGGGAGTTATTTTAGTCAAAGAATTAGAAATCAAAAATTGGTCTAAAGTTGATAAAAACTTCCATTCTGAAAACTTCTGGCTTTCAATTGAATGTGGAGAGAGCCAGTAGGCAATTGTATGCAAGAGTGTCCGGCTTCCACCAGTTTGCCTTCTATGCTTTTTTTTACTTTGGAACTTAATTTGAGCACACACACACTTTATGCTTAAAATGTGACTATTGTGATTCTAGTTTTACTAACAAGTAGTTATTTTTCTTGGAATGTTTTAAAAATTTTGTTCAACACACATAAATGAAAAGTATCCTATGAATCTGAAATTGCACTTATATTTTTAAAATTAGAGGTTTCTTGTGTTATTAAGTTATAAATAACCCATTTTCTAGGTAATGAATTCAATTCAATATAACACTTGCTTTAGGAAAATTAAGCTTTGCTGGGACCAGTAGGATCTTTTAAGTTAAGCATACATATAACAAGTAGCAAATGCAGTCCCTAAGAAGAGAGAAGGGCTCTTGCATGCCTGTAGGATTCTGGGTCAGGGACTCAAAGACATCTGAGATAACCAAAGCAGCAGTGCACTCTTTCCCTGTGGAAAAGAACTAAATTATCCAGAGAGGATGGCATAGGTGACAAAGAGGGTGAAATCCTGGAACACACGTCCAATCAAATGAGCAAGCGAGTCCCGGATGAACTCTCTGCCCAGCCCATGGCGATGCCAAGCGCAGGCCTGGTTCGTGCTGGGCAGTGTACTGACCGCTGTGAGAAGGGACTTTGGGTGCCCACAGCAGGAAGGAATGTGTGTGACGTGGTCTCTGTTCACGCCAACACTGTGCTTCTGTGGCCAAGTGCAAGAGCAAGGATGGAGTAAAGGGCAGATAAGAAGGGTTGGCGATGGGGAAAGTGGGGAGGGAGAAGTCTGTTCTGGAGGAGGAAGGAAGAGGAGGAGTCATGGAGACCTCCCCGCCAGGGCTGGAGCAGGAGAGTCACCCTAGATGCTCTCTCGGCAGGCAGCATTTCTTGTGGGAGTCAGACTGGAAAACATTAGAAGGAGGAACTGTGAAAAAGTAAACAAAGGGGCAGAGGCGTCTGTAATGAAATAAATTCCTGGCTAAATCAGTTGGGGAGGGGACCAGAAGAATTTCAATTACAGGGCTCCTCCCTGGTCGCTCCCAACATGTGCCCTCTCCAGCTGCACTCTGTGGCACTTGGAACTCGGACAAGGGCATGGAAAGTATTTTTAAAATCTGATTTACTTAGTGCCTTTGTTTACTTTGTGTGTGTCCCTCCGTTTAGACAATGAAAGGACATTCTTTACTTGTTCCTCCTGCTTTCTAGTGCTCACACAAGCAGCCCTGCCAGAATTATTTCCAGCGGTTACCTCTCTGCGGCTTAAAGGTACAGGAATTTGTTGTGGTGTGGGTGGAGTTTTTCCCTGGGACATGAAGGCATGCTGGCCACTGGTGTCTGACACCCTGGGGAGGTTCTAGAGCTGCACTGCCCGTGGGAGCTGATCAGATGGGACCCTCTTGCTTTTTTGTGGACCTCCTCCAGCATTTACAGTTGAAGTTATACAATCACCATTGAATTACATGTTGCTGGGTCTAAGGTATAAACTATTTAATGTGTATCAGTCTTCTTTTCCTAACTGGATTGCCAACTCTACAAGGGCAGATATTGCTAAGAAGAGCTGACGTTGCAGTTCCTGCAATGAGCCAGGTAGAACACAAATAATGTTTATGGCCTGCCTCACTAGATCCTCACAAACTCGCACTGATTAAGAAGGCAGTAAATTTTTGTCCATTGTACAGATGAGGAAACTGTGGCTAGAAAAGTGTAAAGTCACTCAATAAATGGTGGTGCCAGGATAAGTCAGTGTTCTTAGAATATGTGTGTGTGTGTGTGTGTGTGTGTGTGTGTGTGTGCGTGTGTATGTTGGCAGTAAGAAAGTTTCCTTTTCTGTCACACTGGAGTGGTGACAATTGCATGGCCTGTCTCAAAGGGATTCTGGCAGGACCAGATGTGATCTGAAGGATGCTGGTGGTTCCCTGCCCCATTCTGAGCTCCAGTCGAACACACGGATCACTTCTTAAAGATGATTGTCTATTCTTTCAATCTGTGTGAACGCCTATGGATCTTTTATTGTTGTCACAGACACTAATCACATGGCACATGTGTGTTCATTTAGTTGACAGATGTTAGCCGAGGACCATTACAAAGCTAGTTGCTGTGGCCTGTCCTTGAGGGATTTAAGGTCTTATTTGAAAGAAACGAACTTCATAACTGATGTGTTTTGAAGATCATAAGATTTAAACCAAGGACTCTGAGATTTTAGTAGCAGTCCTCCAATTTCTAGTTCACCTTAGGCAAGTCTTCTAAGTGTTCCTGTCCCAGTTTCCTCGTATAAAATGGAGAAACAGGTTTCCTTCACACAACTAGATTTTTTTTTTTTTTTATGGGAAAGTGCTTACTAGTTGTAAAGCATAAGGACTGTAGCTATCATAACTGGGTAAAAATGCTAACTAACTGCCCCATGTGACCTGGACAAGAGGTGAGTCTGAAGGGAGTTCAGTTGGTAAGTGTGTTCCTGAGAGAGGTGAGGTGGGCGTCCTCGCAGAGGGGATGGGGATGAAGTCACAGTCCAGGAGCAGGGCACGGTCTGCAGAGACAGGGAGGAAGGTGCCAGTTTTGATAGAGGATGAATTCTAGACTCAGGCCCAGACTGCAAGGAACAAGAGCAGCAGAAGGTGGGCCAGCCTGACAGGTAGGCAGGTGATAAAAAGGTGTGTGGGGAGACAGTGTTGAGAAGGAGCAAGGAGAGGGAGGGCCTCAGAGGCATAGAGCAGAGAGCAGAGAGCAGAGAAGGCTTCCTGAGCAAGAGAGGGAGGCTCCTGATTAAAGTGCTATCCTAGGAGGAGTAACCTTGGGAAGTAAGGTGGGGGAGGGAGAGAGAGAGAGGGAACCTAAGAGGATGAAGGCCCATCTCAAGAACAAAGAAACAATCAGGCTGGCAGCGGCCAGGTGTGGACTTTGAGAATGGAAGAGAGTGCGTGCAGGTAAAGGCTAGTGCAATAGAAGCCAGGCGGGTGGCCTAGGCCTGTAATCCCAGAGACTTTTGAGGCTGAGGCAGGAGGATCACAAGTTATAGGCCAGCCTGGGTAACTCAGTGAGGACCTAAGCAATGTGGCAAGACCCTGTCTCAAAAGAAACAATAAAAAGGTCTGGGATATGCCTCAGACGTAGAGCATCCCTGGGCTCAATCCCCAGTATCCCCCCAAAGGAGTTAATGGGAGAATGTGCAGACTTGGCTACTGAGGGAGGTGGTAAGAGAAAGGAGCTGGAAACGTGTCGATGCCCAGAGAATGGGAAAGCAAGGAATCCAGGAGGAGAACAAAGGAAGAAAAGATGGAAACGAATTCAGACCTACAGATTGTCAAGTGACGATGGAATGTCCAAGTGGAGATATCTAAAAGACAGCAGGACTCTGGGTGGAGAATAATTCCCATAAAGAACCAGGGAAGAAGGTGGGGGTGGAAGGCAAACAGTTGGGGAGGTCTGTTCCAGGTTTCAAGGACAGGTGGAAGAGAGGAACCAACACATGCGGTAAGAGTGAAGAGCTCGGTTCCTGGTGTTGAATGATGCCTGGTATTCCAACAGCTGTTAAACTGCACTTCAAAAGCAGAACACTAGGACCTCTCTATCCAGGCCCATGATCCAGAACTCCCACACTAAGGGATTCAGAAGATGGGAAGAGAGTGTGGGGAAAGGTCTGGATTCCAACTTCAGGGTGAAGACTTGGACTCAGCGCTGAAGCCCTCTAGAGCCCATGGGTGATGGCGTTTGCATTCCCAGAATGACTTCTCCTGTTTTCCGAGGTCTGCACCCATCTCTGCACCACACATTTTTAGTTGCACAGCCAGTGTCCAGTCCTGCCTTCCTCCTTGCTAATCGGGGTCGTGAAGAGCTCAGCCCCAAGGGAGAACCAACCTTTGCAGCATCCCTTGTAAGCAGGGTGGGCCCAGAGGCACGGCGCTAGATGATGGGGTGTGAGCAGGAGGTTGCTGGGACCAGGGGAGGACTTTGCCCTCTCTCATGGCAGGTTCTCTGTTCTTTGCAACTAGAATATTCCTCATGATATGGTGTCCTTTACCTTTTCAGATCCACCGTGGTGACATTGAACACAACTCCTTTCAGCCAGAGGATCATAAAGAGACGTTGAGAGAAAGGACAGTTGCCAATGCTTTCCCCATCGATTCCAGCCTGGAAGGAAGAGAAGCAGAGTCCTGAGTGTACGCGCCTACCAGCAACACCGGCACCAGAAGTGCACACCAACACTGGGCTGGGAGAAGCTCCTCCCAGGCTGACTTCACAGCCAACAGTCCTGTGTTAAACATCCTTGTTTTCCTAATACCTATGCATGGCAATGCCTGGCACCATGTACGGCCTGAATAAATACCTTCTGAACTGAACTTGAGTTTCCAGCATGGAGATTTTGTAGAATCATTACTTTCTGAAACCACAGGACCTTGACATCTCAGGGCATAAAGGGGACCTCCAAACATCACAGTTCAATACAAATGATACTGGGACACCAACTTCTGCATCCCCAAGTAATCGTCTAGTCTATGTCTGAATATCTCCGTTGACCAGTAATTTAGATCCCTCAAAGCAGTCTAGATGCTTCCTTTTGCCTGCACCTAGCCAAAATGTGTTCCTGTATAATTTACAGGAACATATGAACCAACAACAGATTGCATCACTGAACGCTTTCATACTTCTTTTCATTCATTCCTCTGTTCGTTACCCTCCTCAAAACGGCAGGTGTTTTTACATCTGGAGACAAGTCTATATCTCTTCTGCACATCTAAGGGGGATGCAGAGCCATGCATAAAGACATGGACAAGCAAAAAAGGCTGGGGAACTGGTCTCTGTAGAATTTGTTTCCTTCGAGTGGTTTCTTGCCTTAGTCCCTGACGTGGTACTAAGCGGAAGAAAATATTCCATTTGCTCTAGTTTCGAGGTTGGCTCCCCCCGAAGCCTCGGTGCCACCTGGTCTCTGGAACATGGAACTCCACTGGCAGGGAGGGAAGAGGAGTAAACACTCCAGGCTTCCTTGCTGGACGCTGTTAACTATCTGTTAGCTATCCAGCCAACATCCAGGGCTTGGGACTCACTAAGAATTTTTTTTTTTTCTAAAGAGGGAGAAAACAAATGCCATCTCAACATTCAATCCATTATTTTCTCCCTCGAGTTTCCTTTTGCTGTGGCATTCGGCTGGCAGCCATCAATGCCCTTGCACATATTAATGCCTGATCCTGTGCTTATTTCCGCTTTGCAAGTCACTCCTAGCAGAGACTTGGGTTTATTTATAATGGAAAACTGAAGCCTTTGACAGTGTTCAGGGTTGGTGGTAGGTAATTGCTATGAAATTACGGTTCTTTTATCTCCTTCTCAACTGCAGCCAGAATCCCACTTCCTTTTCAGGTCTCACTTCTCCCCCATGCTGCCCCAGCCCTGAGCAGCCACAACACCAGGGGCTCCCCTGTGTGGATGATGTGCCTATGTGGAGAGCTACCAGGTCATGAAGCACGTTAGAACCAGCAGTTACCAACTACATCACTGCTGGGCACCCACAGGAGTTTATCAAGTTAGGTGCAGGTCCTTGGTCTTTTATGACATCCTGACAGCAGGGATTTCCCCCCAGGGCCAGTGAGAATCTAAGTAGAGAATTTAAAAGGGCAAAAACAACAACAAAAAAACCACATCTGTGTAACTGCTGTCTGATTTTCCTTTGGCGGTGGCTGTAGAAGGACAAGGGAATTGAAGAAGGAACTTGTAAAATATTGAAATTCTTAGCCAGACCAAAAGTTCATATGATAATGTAATAGTAAACAGCTAATGTCTACATCTCAGGCCTTGCTAGGGTGATTTGCCTATTAGCTCATTGATTCCTCATGAGAAGCCTGTGAAGTGGGATATCCTCCCTTAGAGATGTGGAGATGGTGGCAGAGAGGTGACATAACTGGTCTGAGGTCCCACCGTGGTGAAACCAGGATGGAACCCAGGCGGTCTGGTGGGAGACCTGGCCCTCTTTACTGCCATGCTTGAAGACCAGTCCAAGGGTCCACCTGGTGACGTGCTCTCCCAAGGTCTCATGACCTGTGTAGGGAGGCAATGGTCTTGAGGTAAGGCCCAGGGTTCAGCCATGCTAGAGTTTAGGTGGTGGTGTCTCTCATCTCCATACCTTTCACTGTCTTACTGATGTCACCTTACACTGTGATTCTAGGCCTAGCAAACAGAGATTGCCAAAGGGTGAATAGCATAAGGGAGGACTCTGTGGTTCACCTTTGTACCCTGGCAGCCCTCTTTCAGTTTTCTCTGTTCTCCTTCAAACTCACAGCACTGTGGCCCTGATAATCCATTTGTTAAGCACATGGGTTTGTGGCAATGACTCAAAACATTAACAGAGAAGAACTAGCAGGACCCCACACCCTAAAAAGTGTGAGGGGAAAACCCAGAAGGTCTTTGCTCCATGGTGGTTCTGAGCACTGGGGGCTGCAGAACAGTGAATGTGGTGTGTTAGCACTCCCCAGTAATAATAGCACCCCCCAAACTCATCTCCCCTGGAACCTGCAAGTGGGGCCTCATGTAGAAATAGGATCTTTGCAGATGTAATCAGGCTTAAGATGAAGTCATATTGGATTAGGATGGACTCTCATACTGGATGAGGATGGACTCTCAGTAGGACTTGTATCTTTGTAACAGGGAAATTTGAGCACAGACATACAAGGGGAAGGTCATGTGAAGATGGAGGCAGAGATTGGAGCGATGCATCTACAAGTCAGAGATGTCAAGGAGTGGAGGAGACAAGGAAGAATTCTTCCCTGGAGGCTTTGGAGAGAGCTTGGCCCCTCTGACACTTTGATTTGGAACTTCTAGCTTGCAGAACTCTGAGAGAATAAATTTCTGTTGTTATAAGCCACATAGTTTATGATGAGTTGTTTAACAATGACCACAGGAAACTAATGCAAGTGGTAAGTGTCAAAAGAGCAATAGTAAGAGGCTAAGAGCAAGTCTTACAAGTTCATGGTTTTGTTTTGCACTATGGGCCTAATGTGCTCAGTCGCCAGATACAACCCCAAAGTACTTCCTGTTCCCTAGATACAATGTATTACGAAATAGTCTACTATGCATAATATTACAGGGATAATATCAATAGTAGCACAATGTAATTATAGGTTGTATATTACATGTTGTACAGGATATGCTGGTTAATTCATATTCATGCTATTACATTTTCCTTTCACATGACATCGCCCCCTACATGTGAAGGTGGGTCAACTGGAACATGAGTCATATTTTATTTACTCTGTCTTCAGCAGCAAGAAACACAGGTACTTGAAACTGAATGGAAGCTTAGTGCTTGTTTAAATGGATGCATGTTGAGGGGAGGGCAAGATCCCTCCGTTTTTATGGCATGAGGGTTTCAAAAGTCTCTCATTGTCCTCTGAAGAGTGTCCTCGGGGGAAGAAACAACCTGAGTTCTGTAGCACATGGAGGCAGGAGGTTGTGGTACTAGACTCATCTTGGTCTCTCATTCACATGTGACCAAGCTTGGGATAAGAAGTCCCCTCCTGTCTTGGCCTCTATCATTACACCTACATCTTCCTGCAGTTTTGAGAATGCAAGTGGTGAAGGGGGATTTAAGGCAGTGGTTCTGAAACAGTTTAGTTTTAGAACCCTGTTCTACTTTTAAGGCTCTTGAGGATCACCAAGAGCTTTCATTTATATGGACTACAGTTATTGATATTTACTATATTAATTAATTCATGTTGAAAGTATTTTAAATATTTTATTCATTCATTTAAATGGAATAATAAGCATATTATCATAAATTACATTTTAATATTTTTCTGAAAATGAAAGAAGTTTAATAAGTATTGTTGTTTTACATTTTCACTGATTCTGGCTTATTAAGAGTTGGCTTCTGCATTCAATCTGTTGACATCTGGTTGAGGTGTATGAAGAAAATCTGGCCTCACAGAGATATATCTTTGGGAGAGGGAGGAGTATTTTAATGGCCTTTTCAGTTACTCATGGGTTTTCTCCAATACCATAATGAAACTCAACAAGTGGTAGATTCTTAAGGAATGGTAGGCAAGTGGAATTTGAAATCACATAAATGTCATTTTTTCTGTTCCACCAAAATCTACACACTTATCTTGCATTTTGAATACATCTTTACCCATTAATGGTTCCGTAACATATACATCGTCATATGGAAAACAGTGTTTCATTGAGTTGTGAAGATCCTCCAAATGCTCTACATTTATTATAAAACATTTTAAAATGCACTCATCAATGCTGCCACAAATCTCATCAAAAATATTAAGCTGTTAAGCTCATGTTGGCAGCTACATGTTTTTTTTTTAAATTCTAATTTTCTCTTGAAATCTTACACTTTATCATTGGCCATGAATACCATCAGTTGCTATCCTTAAAACACCAGCTTAATCCATCACCTTTTCCAGAAACCATCCGGTTAATACTGAGTAACCACACTGTGTGTGTGTGTGTGAATTGCTCTTTCAAGTAAAAATCATGTTCTGTGAAGGAGATAGCTCAACTGCACGGGTACCTCTTCCTTCGAGAACCATCCTTATTTGGAATGCAGTCAAAAAGGAATGTGCATTTCCCTGCCCATCAGCCAGAATGTTCTGCAGACATGTAGGCGAGGATGGAGATTTCATTGTACAGATATAATTTTTTACTGCTTTGTCAAGAACATTCATAATTGAGATGCTTTCCTTTCTTTGCATGTGTGACTACAAGTTCCATTTGTACTGTTACTTGGATTTCTGCTGAAACACCAGCAGCTTTTCCCACCAAATGCCAACCCCACAGAGAGAAGCCTAGCTGAGACCTCTCAGAACTCCTGACAGCCTCTCAGGTATCCCAGGAGTCTAAGAACAACACTGGAAAACTGTTAGTTTAAAACTTCCCATAAACAGACCAGGTGTGCAGAGCTTGGACTACAGATAATGAAGAGAAACTAACAATTGTCCAAAGTCACTTCAAGGTATGCAGATCAAGAAAGTGGAAGAATTATTCAGAGAGGACCCAAGAAGAAACAGCAGGAGATGGACAGGTGACATTTAAGCATGATGGACGAGTTAATGGTCCGTTTATTGCCGCTCAGCTCCAATGCACTCTTGACTCTATGCTAGGTGAGAACAGGGAGAATTCCTTCAAGCCTTTGTCCTTTAAAAGGAGTACAGAGGTGGCCTTTCTTTGGAAGGGGCACTGGAGGGACAGTGCAGAAGGAAATGGCTCCCTCACTGTGGGTGGTTTGGCCTGGGGGTTGGTAGTGTGGGTGTGAGGACAGCCAGTGGAGCCATCCAGCCACCAACTCAGAATGGCATTCCTCTGGCACCTTGTGGCCTCAGGCAATAACCTTTCCACAGCCCCCTGGACACAGAAGTCAAAGCCGCCATGCAGACTGCATGCAGTCTATGATACCAAGTCATCATCTTATCGGGAAGAGTGTCAAAGTGGTAAAAGCCCCATGAAGAGGACACTCTGGATATACAATGA
Organism: Sciurus carolinensis; assembly: GCF_902686445.1. Lineage (NCBI taxonomy): Eukaryota > Metazoa > Chordata > Mammalia > Rodentia > Sciuridae > Sciurus > Sciurus carolinensis. The sequence continues at coordinate 110,214,280 of NC_062219.1, read as the reverse complement.
CATCTATATAGTTCTAAACAGATCCACAGAACATGAAAGAGTTTTGTTTTTTTTTTAAACAGTAACGATATTTATTAGTATAAGTTAGACAATATTCTCACTGTGACTTTAAAAAAAAAATCCCCAATGGTTTGTCTTTTCAACAAGTTGGTTAGTAATCCTTCCTCTAGCAGGGATGTGCCCTGGAGCTTTGCGGTTCGCATGAGGACAGGGAGGTCCACTCTGGAAGAAGTCAACATTTTCTTTTCTCAGCAGCCACAACTCGCCAGGATCACTCAGGCATCTCTCATTAAATAAGCGAGCAGGCAATATGACACATTTGAGGCTTCAGAGACCCCCGGCAGTTATCTAAAACTGAACCCAAAGGCTGAATCCGCTCTGTGCAGCCAGCTGCCCAAACAATGTGACAGGAAGAGTTCCAAGTGTATTAGTCAGGGTTCTCCAGAGAAGTAGAACGAATACACACACACACACACACACACACACACACACACACAATTTTACCAATCATCTCTCAGTAGATACATAGAAACAGATACATCCTGGTATGTACATATACATATATATGATATGTATGAGTGAATCATGTGTGTTTTTGTGTGTATGTTATATCAACGGAGAGAGAAAGTTAGGTCAGTCTGTCCAGGGGTCCTACAAGCAGGGTGCGGTCGGTCAGACTGAGGGGTCCTCACCAAGCCCAAAAAACCAAAGGCTGGATGTTTTCTCTGATAAGTGGATGATGATACGTAACAATGGGGGGTGGTGGGGGTAGGGGGAGAGAAGAATGAAGGAAGTTTGGATGGTGTAGAGGAAAATGGGGCGGGAGGTGGGGGAAGGAAAGATAGTAGAATGAAACAGTATTACCCTATGTACATGTATGATTACATGAATGGTGTGAATGTACATCGTGTACAACCATAGAAATGAAAAGTTGTACCCCATTGGTGTACAATGAATCAAAATTCAGTCTATAAAAATAAAAAAAAATAAATTAAAATATTTGAATGTACTAACAACTTTACACAGGATTAAATGTATAAGAATTAAAAAAAATAAAATAAAGCCTTTAAATATAGAGACTAAAAAAAAAAAAAAAAAAAAAAACAGAGAGAGAGATTGGTATTAAGAAACTAACTAGCACAGCTGTGGAGGTTTGGGGGTCCAGCATCTGCAGGGTGGAGCAGCAAGCTGGGGGCCAGGGAAGAGCTGCAGTTGGCGCCCAAGGCCGTCTGCTGGCAGAATCCCCTCTTCCTCAGAGGAGGTCATTATGGAGGGTGATCTGCTTTTCTCAGAGTCCATCAGTTTCAAAGTTGATCTCATCTAAAAAACACCTTCACAGAAACATCCAGAATAATGTTTGATCAAATTCTGGGTACCGTGGCCTAGCCAAGTTAACACATAGAGTTAACCATCATGCCTTGGCAAATTTAAAAATATTACCTGAGACAGATAACCCGTGGAGCCAGTATCTGTCATCAGTACCTCAGTTCATCAGATGATTTTAGAAACAATAGGTATACACATTCCTCTCAAGTGAACTTTCCGGCACCCAGAAGGCTCCTAGTTTAAGTCTCCGAGAGAGCAGGGTCAGGTGGTGCCTTTGACTCTGAGTAAACATCCAGGTCCCATGACTTTGGGCCCAAGGCAGCCTGTGACATGCAGGATAGCACTGTGCCTGGGCCCTGGCGGTGGGACCTCCAGCCCACCTTTCCCCATTGTCTGAGAATGTTCCTTTCCAACTCAGCCCCAGTGCTCCTTCCTCTTCCTGCACTCCCATGTGGATTTCTCCAGTTCTTTTAATAAGCAAATGAATCTCTTTCTAACCTCTTGGCAATCCTGCTTCTGTTTAACAACCTCTTCTGAAGCTATTCTCTTTCAGTCTTTTTCTGGGCTAGGTAAATTTTCCTTCCTTCCTTCCTTCCTTCCTTCCTTCCTTCCTTCCTTCCTTCCTTCCTTCCTTCCTTCCCTCCCTCCCTCCCTCCCTCCTTCCTTCCTTCCTTCCTTCCTTCCTTCCTTCCTTCCTTCCATCCCTCCTTCCTTCCTTCCTTCCTTTCCTTCTCTTTCTTTCCTTTCTTTCTTTCTTTTTTTCTCCTCCTTCTCCTCCTCCTCCTCCTCCTCCTCCTTCTTCTTCTTCTCCTCCTCCCCCTCCCCCTCCTCCTCCTCCTCCCCCTTCTTCTCCTATCTGCTGTTTCCCACAGCATTGGAAATTCTGCTTGCCCCTTCTTTTTGAAACTGAGTCCTCTGCAGCCTCCCTTATCACCTGGTGCCTCTAGTGTGGCAGAGGCTGCTTCCTGGGCAAATGATCTATGAGGTCATAGGGGACCCGCATTCAGAAGGACCAGCATTTGTCTTTAAACTCTGCTGTTATCATCTTGAAATTCTTAAGTTTTGAACAAAAGATTCCTTGTTTGCATTTCACGGTGGGTTCCACAAGTTTTGTGGTGGGTCCTGCATGGGGTGCTCTTGTTCATTTGCTAACATCCTCCTCTTCCTGGCCTTTGCCCTCTCAGTTCACCGCTCTTCCCCTTCCATGCCTGGTGCCTTATGGAAAACTCATCTGTTCCTGGACATGATTATCCTCACCATTTTGGCAATAACTCTGACTTCTAGACTGAGAGAAAGAAAAAAAGCAATGAAGGAAGGAAGGAAGGAAGGATGTCATATGACATGACATGGTAAGATGTATAAAACTTATTAGAGTATACACATCTTTTGTGGTAGGGGGAGCAGTGTACCAGCAATTGAACTCAGGGGTACTTGACTATTTTATTTAGAGAAAGGGTCTCATTGAGTTGCCTAGTGCCTTGCTTTTGCTGAGGCTATATTTGAACTCTTGATCCTTTTGCCTGAGCCTCCTGAGCCACTGGGATTATAGGAATGCACCACTGCACCCAGCATACACTTGTTAAAAGTTATCACTATTGTCATTATGACCACAGATGACAAATATTTAAAAAGAGCTCATTAAACATCCCTGTTTATGAAATGCTATGCATTATGATCTCTGTGATGGCACAAAGTTCAGCAGAACCTTGGTGTCCAGGGTTCTGTGTGTGGATCAGCATGTTCAAAAAGAAAGCACACAGAGGGAGAACCACCACCAGCGCCCACTGATCAGGGAAGAGTGCTCCTGAACGAGGTCAGTCATGCATTTGCCACGAAGGGAGACTGGGAAAGTGACTCACATCTGGTTAGCTGTTGGTAACATTATAAGCAGGTGCATATCTGCGCTCCATGAGGCCACTGAGCTGCTGTGCAGAGAAACATTCTCCAAGCAAACTTTTTTTTTTTCCCCCCAAGTAGTACAGGAGTCAAAAATGAGAAGGACTAAAACCCAAGGAAGACAAATGGATGAAGCCGAGGGGTCAGGTCTGGGACAGGCTGCTGGAAGTTTGCTTTTGCAGCCTAGTGGAAGTCTTTGTGTTCTCTCAACATCCGGGAACCTTTGTCACAAATATTTAACAAACTGTCATGCTATTCTTTAGACCTGACGACGACTCTCAATGCTTGGATCAGGAAAGTCAAAAGCTGGAAGTCTTCCACCTCAGAAATACACCAACCCACAGGAAACCAAGAGTGACACCAATCTACAGCCTCAAATAAACAGACTTGTTCCCACATGGGTTTAATCTGAAGAAGAGGTCTTCTCACTTAAACCCTGCAAAGAAAATCCCAGTCTCAACTGAAGAAACGTTTTCCACTTATTAGGACACTGTAAAAACTTTTGCTTTTGTCTCTTGACATATTTTTTTTTATTTGTTGTCCAAGATGCTATAGAAATTGGTTCCAGTTTTTGATCATGAATCCATTTCCCCTACATTCATGGAATGAGCCTGTTATTCCTTTAATCTTCATACTAAACAAGGGTATCTTGACACTGAACTCGTTTTCTCCTATAAAGTTTGGTAATTGGGTTCCTAGGATAGCTGAGATTCCTCAGTTATTACTAGCCCTCCCCTCTGCTCTTGTTGTTTGAATGTTGAGTTTGAATATAATATCTTAATAGAATAAGCCAGTCTGGAAAGACTTCAGAAAAATCACAAAATCTGTCATCGTATCTCTCAGTTGGGCTCAAGTAAGTGCTCATCAACCCTAAACTCATCAACATAACAGATTAAAAGCTGATGGTACTAAGAGAAAATCTGAGTCTTAAGATTTATTGAAGGTTCTATAAGTCTGAGGCCTTCTGGAAAATTCTGTGCAAAATGAGTATTGTAGAATATGTCAAGAAAGCATGTATATAGTTTGAAAACTCTAATACTCATTTTAAAATGCAATGCCCAGGCCCACTCTCAGTCTGACTTAATTAGTCTGGAGTGGGGCTTGACACCACCATTATTTCCTCTTAGAGCGTCTGAGGTGATTCTCAGGTCCCTCCAAGACTATTTCTGACCTAGCAGTGCTCATGAATGGGAATATACAATAGAGTCTTCTAAGGAGCTTGTTGAAAAAAAAAAATGAACGTATAAGCCAAAGAACCCCCTGAGCCCAGTGTAGACACAGAAGCCCCAGGCCTGGGACATGAGTGACGGCCTGGTGCAGGCACTGTCTCTTGGACACTGTTCTTTCTACTCTGTTTCCTGTTTCTGCAATCAAAACTGGAAACTCCTTCATGTCCTTGTCCCCCTCCTCCCTGCCACCCCACTTTTGTGCTGTTCTTCCTCACCTTCCATCCCTGCACAGGTCTTTTCAAAAGTGCACCAGTCTGGGTCATTCTGGGAAGGGAACACATTTGGATAAAGACACCTGGGGAACCTCAAGTCAGTGGACCCAAATGCAATGCCAAGACCTTCACCAGCCAGTGGATCTCTTTTATGGTTGCACCTCTACATGAAGCTCTGCACGCAGATGGGTCTTCCCTCAGGGTGACAGAGAGCTCTGTGACCAGGCAGAAATCCGTACATCTGGACTCGTGTTCCCATGCGTTCAGGTTAGACACAGACCAAGTGCACTCAAGCTTCCTTTCCAGCCCCTTCCCTCTAGCCAGCCATGCCTAGAAATTTTGCTTCTTTTAAAATATGGAGCACCCATGGAGTCCTGTTTTGGCTTTTCTGGTTGTGTGAAGGACTCGGAGGCATTAGCTCTACTCTAAGCCATACTGTGGTCACCTGGCCACTTGAGCAGGGTGGATTGATAAGCCTGAGCACATCTTCACCAAGAAAGGAGGAAGGGGAAGAAGGGCAGGAGCAGCTCCTGGAAGTCTTGAAAGGTCGGTTTTCACCTATCAAGTCCTCCAAGTGAGATCCAGCCAACCCCTCCGCTAAGCTCACAATGAGGAGCTCCTACAACAGGTGCCCAGGCCAAAGGGCGAGTATCTCTTATCACAAAGTTGCATTATTTGCTTTTTAGAATATTCTATTTAAAATGACTTCAGAGTTGGTTAGAAAGCGAGATTTAAAATAACACCACATTTTAAAACAAAGTTTAAAAAACACAAAACAAAACAATAAAAAGTAAAATAAAAAAGAATAAAACAAAAATAACACTGCATTTCTTTTTAATTAATTTGGCGATGGGAGACTGAAGGAATACTTCACTCTGCCTTGAGCAAAGGCCCTATGAGTTTGGAAGAGGCTATTTTCCCAGACCTATGCAGGAAGGCTCAGCCAGGATGTTCCACAAATTGAGTTCCCTGAGATACCCTTAAGCAAGAGAGGGTGTGTAATAAAAATGGAGACTTTGGAGTCCTGAGTTCTTGACTTAGCTTTGACACAAAGAGCTGTATGATCTTGGGCAAGTAATTTCCCCTGTCCAGGCCAGAACTTTTGTATTTATAAAGTGGATAAATTACAATAGATGGTCTTGAAAGACACACTGAAATGTTTTTCTAAAGTGTAATGGGGAAAAGTGAGTATCATTGGATCTTTTATTTGCATCTAAGAACTCCAGGGGCTGAACAAAGACTCCCTGAGTTAACTGTGTCCCCAGCTCCCAGTACCATACCTGGCTCATGTACAAACTCTATAGTTGTTTGCTGAGATGGAAGAGCTTTCAGGTTGGATTTCTGCCTGGAAAAGTAGGCAGGTGGACTTGCAGGGCAGGCGCCCACTCTATGGGTTGGAGGGGAAGCGAATCCATAAAACAAGGCCCACCTGTGACCAGCTTCACCGGCTGCTTCAAGTCTTTACCCTCTTCTGGTTTTCCTCAATCTTTTTCCATAGTATTCTCAGCACATTACCTTAAAAAGCAGTTGAATAAACATCCCTTTTGCGAGACTACCCTGCTCACCAAGTCCCTCAAGCTTCAGCTAAGTCCTTCATTTCTCAAATGGGGCCAGGTGAGGTCCAAAGAGTCCAAATGATATTTTCCAAGACTATATAGACAATTGGTAGGGGTGGCATTTGTAGTTGAGTGGAGATGACTGAAATATCATCAGAATCTTCAATGTATGAATTGTAAACATAATCACAGAAGACATGCTATGCTTTGTAGTGGATTTGCACCCAGAGGTTTATGTGCTGGAAGCCTGGTCCTCATTGTGGTACTGTTAAGAGGTGGGGGAGCTTAAAGAGCAGGGACCTAGTGGGAGGTTGCTGGGGAAAGCACTGATACTGAGGAAAGGATTGATACTTATCTCATGGAGAGAGTTAGTTGTTTTGGGGAGATTTTCGTTATAAAAGGAGCAGGGTGTCTTGCCATCTGATTGCTCATGCATGGGCTCCCACCATGGTGATGCCATCCGCCAAGAGACCCTTACCAGAGCTGAGTCAATGCCAGTGTCATGTCCTTGAACCTCCAGAACTGGGAGCTAAATAAGTCTTTTATTTATAAGGTACCCAGTCTCAGGTACTTTGTTATAGTAATAGAAAATGGACCAGTATGGAAAAGGAAAGCAAAAATGGAATCCTTTTGAAAGTCATCTTTGAAGACTTCCTTTTATTTTACTTTCTTAAAAGAATAAAATGCAGAAGACATTGGAGAAAAACTTATGGTAATTGTAGGGTACAAATTCTAGTCAAGGTTTATTCTGCATCCATGTGGGCAATACAGTCAGGGTAAAGACAAAAGCCAGAATCATACTGCTCTTCCTGAGCCACCAGGGGAAATAAAGAAGGAAAATTGTCAAAGCCCTTCTTGACAGTCTCTACGTAGTCCTCCTTCTTCCCCATAGGGCAACTGGAAGTATTAAGGGAAATAACAAAAGTAGAGGGGGACACATTACTTGGCAGACAGAAAGCACTTAACCCATCGGCTGTCATCATGGGCAGTCTAAGTCCACCCCTCCTGGTTCCTCTCAAAGTCTCAACCCATAAGTTAAAGCCCACATTTGCAGAAAGTCTTTCTATTCTACCATGGAGTGGAGATATGTTCCTACTGGCCAAGTGCCCCCATCCTGTGAGCCACCCAACCGATTATTCCTTCATAGTCATGTCTTCTACTTCATAAAGGAGCTTTCCAAAACAGTCTCACGGTTACAGACATGGAAATTGAGCCAGGTTTTATGTCAAGGAGACTCGATATCTTTTTTCTGCCTTGAAAATAAATAATAATAAAAAAAAATCACTCTGCACTTGTGCCTGGCTGAGTGGTATGTTCAAGCTCAGGCCGAGCTGTAATTGAAAAGGAGTCTGCCTTTTGTAAGAATCTGGGCCAAAAGAGGAAATGAAAACCTTTTCCAAATGGCAGACTAAGAAAGGAAATGTTCTATTTATTGTACTCCCATAAAAAAATAAACCTAGCCTAGTATTTATACCGCACACAATAACACAGGCCATCACCCAGGAAGGCACAGCCCGAACGGAAGGGAGTCGGGGCTTCTCCTCAAGACTGATCATATTTTCCTTCATGAGGCTCCTGCAGTTGCCAGAGACAGGTGGTCCACCTGCTTTCTGTCTGACCAAGAGGAGTCCCGGGAAGACCCGCACACTGGGCCCAGTCATCCTGCAAGATAAACATGCCCTTTGAGCAAGCTGTTGCCTCAATCTGGCCTTCGGCAGCCTTGCCTGAGAAGGAAAGGACACCTGGATAATGTCCCACTCCCGAGTCTCTGCTTCTCTCTATGCTGATTTATTCAGCAATATTAACCAGCCATGATGAATTTAGAAGTGATCATTGTTTGTGAAGAGTTCTATAAATTCTCCATGGCGTGTCTAGGGGGAAAAACTGAAAACTGCCATTATTATAAAGATCCAACACTCCTGCTCCCCGCGCTCCACCGCCCCCCACACCCATTGACTCCAAAATAAGCACTCATAGGATTGCCCTTTCTCCCTATTGGATCCTTTCTGAAGGTCTGAGAGTTTGGTCTGATATTCTCAGGACACTCAGAAAGCTTTGTTTTCAAGTCCACATGCTAATTCCAGCATCCACTGAGTGGATCCCCCAAATCAGTCAAGTGGGATAATAAAAAAAAATGTGAACATGCATTTCCAACTCCAGCAGAGATTCGCCTATCAGTCTGAGTAGAAGTTTACATCACTACTGATAGCCATTATCAAAGCAATCACAGGTGACTCCATATTGTTCAAAGAGATCAAATGGAGCAGCTACATCTGTGTGTTACAAACTGCTATGGCCATCTCCTCTCCTCCCCAAGCTCCCCAAACTATTTCTGTGACTACAAGTCAGGACGAGCCAAAGTCACAATGCCCTCCCTTTATTTGCAAGAAATATCTAAGGAAGGAAACCTGCTATTGTTGGGCTATGTTTAGAACAGATGCTGCTACGAGATGGCCTTTCGACCAGGAATAACCTCCAGATCCTATCTAATGTTTAGGATCAGCCCCTTAGCATGAGCTTTTGATGAAAGAATAGCAACGACATTTCAACTTGTGCTCCATCTGCCAACTGTTGGAGAATCTGCTGGAAGCCTGATGTAGAGCTCTGAGGCCTCAACCAGGATCGGTGGGTCGGAATGTCAGCTTCATTTGGTGATGGCAAGTTTTATTTATAATGCCGACCTTAGATGGAACCCTGCAGATGCTTTCACACAGAGAGGTCTGCTGAAGAGCCAGCGGAAATGGGGCAGGTACAGTGAGAAGAACAGGGTCCCCCACGTCCTCCCAATTAGCTTTTACCACACCTTTCTTTAATAGGATTTCTTGTTACTGTCATGAATCAGATCCCCTTTGATTTTTCTCTTGTCAGTTTGTGACGTACTTCAGGGTCGGGTATATTCATACTAGTTGTTCAAAAGACAGTAGCATCAGAGACATACCGTGGGGTGGAGAAACGCAGACCTCAGAAACAAGCTTCATACAAGAAGGGTGTATGGTGACTGAGGACGTTTGTCCTGCAGCATTTGTAGTTATAAAATTAGCTTTGGGCAGGCCTTTCTTTTCTCTATCCTTTCACCCGAAAAGTATTAAAAAAAAAAAAAAAATGATGGCTGGAACTGGCCTCAAAGCTCTCTCCGGGTCTGCAATTGGAAATAACCTGAGAGAACGCCAGTGTGAAGCCTTCGTAACTAACACACTGGGTCAGTGCTATCTAGCTTTTCTTTTTTCTTGTAAAATTAAAAAGTCCATCTTGCACATGTGGATTTCACAGAACTCCTGTTTGGGAGGGTGAGATTATCTACTATTGTATAGAGTAACCTGGCTCCACTGGGTTCTAAAAATGTCAGTGACTCTCAGTCAAATTCCCATACCTCGTGTGGAGGAGGAGTCTGTTTGCAAATAACAATGGCAGCCAGTGCTGAAAGCTAACACTGAAGCTGAAACTGGAACAGTCATTAAATTATTTATTGAAATTCCATGACTTGGCTTGTCTACTAGAAGCCAGCCGAGCCCAGAATCACTGAGCATGTTCTCCCTGAGCAGGTTCCATCCTGCACCCCCAAAGCCACCTGCCTCTTCACCTGTGAGTCCAGTCAGATGTTGGACCCTTATCGGAGAGGTCAATTATGGAGACCTGACATGTCCTTGTTATTGAACTCAGCTTTCTGAAGGTGCCACACTGAGATCTCCAAACCCCTTCCCTTTGCAGTGCAGAGGATTGACAGCTTCCCTGCCTGCAAGCCCCTGCACATAGGAAGCCTGTAGCTTAAGTGAAAATAAGAAAGTCAATACCTTGCAGCTAACTCTTTTTTTATTTTTTATTTTTAACCATCCCCTGTGCTAGGGTTTCTATTTATATAATGGAAAGAAAGGTTTTCTTTGACAACTGTATTAGCTTTGTGTCACAGTGAACAAAACACCCAATAAAAACAACTTAGGAAAAGTTTATTTTAACTCATGGTTTCAGAGGTTCAGTCCATGGTGGGCTGGCTCCATTACTCCAGGCCTCAATGAGGTCGAACATCAGGGAGGAAGTGTATGTTGGAGGAAAGCTGCTCAGCTCATGACAGGAAGTGGAGAGAGCAAATGAGATGCTGGGGCAAAATATAAACTGAAAAGGAACACCCCAGGGACCTACTTCCTCCACCCACACTCCACCAGCCTCCAGTTACCACCAGCACCTTAGATCTTTCAAATTATTAATCCATCAAATGGACTAATCCATGAGGTTGCAAATTTCATAATCGAATCAAGCTACGTTGTCTCCTGAGTTTCTGGAGGGGGTCACCTCATATTCAAACCATAACACTAACCACCAACACACTGATATGTGTAAAATGGATTAAACCCTGTTGATATATTTTCCTTTTGTAATCACTCTAATATTTGATCCTCAAAAGCAATATACAATGATCATCAATAGCAGAGTGGTTGACTAGAGTGTCATATAGCCATATTATTAAATAACATGCAGCTATTTAAAAAGAATGAACTGTGTGAATATATAAAAACATCACCCACTTTGCCAACAGGCTTTGGAGCACCAAGCCATGATCAAATCCATTGACATTTCTGCATCGCTAAGTAGGACATAGACTACAAATCACCTCTAAAAATTCAGGCCAATCTTACCTCCAAATGAATTTCCCCCAACTTAGGAAAAACTTTCAGTTTTCAGAGTTTTTTAAATTTCAGGATTACAGATAAAGGATTATAGGTCTATATATTTCTTTAGAGTTTGATTTGTCACAATGATCACCTATTTGTAATTTTCAGACCAAGAAAGTAAAATAAAAGAGGACAAATTAGAATGAACAAATGAAGGGGAACCCCTCTGACATGGTCTTGGGTACTATTCTTTGTGACTCCAAAGGGCTCTGATTTAGACCTTGGGAGTGGCCAAGATGCAGTTTCGGATCTCCATGGGGAGTGGGTCTTCCCTGTGGATTTGAGACACTAGGAAATGGAGTCCACAGACCTGTTACGTGGCAGATACACGGGAACAAAAAAATGAAGATTTGATGAAATATTTTTAGTAAAATAGAAGGTACTAAGGTGCTGAGGAGTCACTAAAATGGTGCCCATGAGACTCCTCTCCGTCAATATGGAATTGTAATAAAAGCATTTCTGTCAAAATTAAAATGCACATTATGGAAGGTCACTAGGGAATGTCCAACATATGTACAGATGGCAGCCACAGTGCAAGGAATATACAAACTGAGTCCAGTCAAGCAGAACCTTGTTTCTTTTACTAGGAAATGGGGGGGTTGGTACCACTTACCACCCTTACTTAGAAACTGTATAATAAAACTAAAAAGCACTTAAAAGTCTTTGGGTCACTCCATGTTATAATTATAAATCGTTTATTTCTCTATACCAGGTAGGTGAAAGATTAAGGCCTGAATGTCACAAAGGGAGTGATGGAATCCCCCCTCTCCGAGACTGGGCATCAAAAATCCTTGGTCTGGTCCAGATGCTTCCCTGAGATGTGGGCTATTCTCCTCTCTGGGCCTCTGATGCCTGCCCTGTCCATCACACAGAGTGACAGTGAGGGTCAAATGAGGCCCTGTGCAGGGAAGGGCTCTGAGCCCTGGGAGTGCTTACGGATTTTAACTTTTTTTGGGAAGGCAAAGATTAACATAGTAATAACAGTAATAACACAGACTTGGAACAATTTTTCAACCTCACAAGGTATGAAAGTGGTGTATCCATGTAGTTTCTGAATGTGTTCAATATATTACATGGTATAATCAATAATTCCTCATAAAGCAGGCTTGTGTTGGATCATTTTGCCCAACTGTGTGTTAATCCAAAGGTTCTAAGTACATCTAAGGTAGGCCAGGCTAAGCCCTTATGTTCGATAGGTTAGGTCTATTAAATGTGTTCTTATAATCAGATGTAACTGCATCATAAGTCAAGAAACATCTATATAATACATATAAGACCCTGTCCAGGGGAACAGTGGTTACCACCAGGAGGGATACTGAGAAAGCATCCTTTCATTTCCTCCATTTCCTCTCTGGATTTGATTTTTGTCTGCTGGTTTATTAGTTTGTTAAATGTATAGATGACCAACCAATGTGCATGGGACTGAGGGAAGTATAGGATTTTCAGGGTTTACAGTTGAGAAAATCTTTGGTAAACATGAAAAAGTTGGTCATTGCACATTTCCACTTTCAGGAAAGGATTTGAGGGGACACTTCAGCACGCTGGCATTTAATAAACTCCTCATATGTGGTCTACCCATGGGAAGAGTTCTTCACTTCAGAGCAACTTGGAAACCTCAATTTTTTCCTAGTGCTTTGCGTTCGTCACATTATAGTTTTATCTTCCACTGGATAAAATCTAGCGATTCTCTTATTAATAACCACTCCAGACGCTGTTCAAATGTTTATCTGGGTGATGGGCGTCGCAATGGCTCAGATCTATGAGTTTTCCTAACAATAGAGAAAAGGCAGCCAGTCAGGAAATAACGGTAACAACAGACAAGGTGTTTAGTTGTAGATTCTTCAAGGGCTGGATTGTACGTGTGGGCTATGTATAGGCAATGTATGTGTCAAGCTGTATTTGATTGTCTTTTCACTAGTGCATGGAGAGCATAGTTCAAATATTTTGCCCACATATCAAAAGAGGAAATTACTTCCTTTCCCGAGTTTGTCTTTTGCAAATAAGTTGTGTTTAAGTTATTTGATGATTTACAATCAGCATTTACAACAAATAAACAAATAAATACTTATTTTAAATAGATTGGGTGAGCTCTACCCTTAAATAACAGGGATTCTGCCAACTCCTGCACTCTTTGCATTGACCCTCTGGCCCTTTGGATCCTGCATCCTTCTTTCCCATCACAGTACTTCAGGCTTTTACAGTGAACCGTAACTCCTGTTTCATCCAATGCTACTGTAAGTTTTAATGACAAATACATTTTTATCTCTGAATGCAAATTGTCATAAACCCAAATGGCTATGAGATGTTTTTTTGAAGGATTAAATTCTTGTTTCCATCTTAGCAAACTCCCCCAGATCCATAGTCCAGCTGACTTTCCTCTGTCATTTGTAAAACGGCAAGTTATGAATAGATAAGCTGGGATGTCTCAAGTTGTTTCTTTGAACCTTTTGAGTTCTTGCTTAGAGTCTTCTGGTGACCTTCCAATGACCACAGAATGAAATCCAAACCCCTTGAGCTGCCTCCCAGGGATCCCCACTTTCTTCCCCCATGGTAATTTCCCATGCCTCCCTTACCTGCCTGAACTTTTCTTTTTTTTTCTTTTTTTTTTTTTTTTTTTTTTGGGGTACTGGGGAGTGAATCCAGGAGCCACAAGCCCTTAACCACTGAGCCCCAGTCCCAGTCCTTTTCTGTATTTATTTAGAGACAGTCTCACTGAGTTGCTTAGGGCCTTGCTAAGTTGCTGAGGCTGGCTTTGAACTCACAATCCTCCTGCCTCAGTCTCCTGAGCCGCTGGGAGTACAGGCGTGCACCACTCCCAGCCTGCCTGCACTTTTGACCATGCTGTTCCTCTCTCTTGGATTGTATATGCCATCTGTCTCTGCTCTTCAACACCAACTCAGACGCCACCACTCAGGAAGGCCTCTCCTGCCTGCTTCCATCAGAAATACATTGTGTTTTGCTCATCTTATTCATTAGCTTGACAAATATTGAGCATCAGCAATGTGCTGGGCACTGTTCTAGATGCAAGGGATGCCCACCTACTCTCTACTCCATACATTTCCTATGCTGGCTACCACTATGTGCTCTCCTCTAGAAGAAACAGCACAAGGTGAAAGACTGCAGCAGGTAAGCTTCTCAGCTAGGAATTCCTCAGGGCATGCTTTGCTTACCTGTAAAGTAGGAATGTGATGTGATACATATCCCATAAAGTTGTGGCCAGGATTAAAGGAGACAGTCCATGTCAAGCACTTAGTGATAGTTCGTAGTACAAATTAAGTGCTCAATAAACATCATCTGTGAGGGCCCCATAGCTGCTCTGCCATGCCCACCAGTGTGGTCTGTGCATGTGGTGCCTCTTGTCTCTCTGTGCTTCCCACATGTAGGGACACAGTGTGGAGCTTCCTTGTCCCTGGGGGTTGGTTAGTAAAGGGCAGCAATACTTTGGCAGTCACTGGAGGTTTTTAAATAAAAATATAAATGGAATTCTTAAACATTTGAATGGAAATTATAGGAATTCTAGAAAGTGTTCATTGAATAGGACCCATTGAGAACTTCTAGAGAAGGCGTTCTCAAATTTTAGGGGGAATTTTGGTGAACCATCTGGAAGGCTTGTTAAAAGTGGGTTTCAGGTGGGGACCAAGAATTGGTATTTCAAATAAGATTCCAGATGATACTGATATTTTTGGTCAGGTTCCTCACTTTGAAGATCTCTGTTCTAGGTACCAGAGGTTGAAAATAATCACAAGAGGGCTGTGGATCATCCTTCCAGAGAGCCTAACAGGGTTTGAGGGAAATTGACAACAGAGGGAGATGAACCCTGGGCCAAATGAGAAAACCCAAAACTCTAGCCATGGTTCTATTACCCACTGAAATGTGACCTTGGACATGTTGCTTACTTCCTCTGAACCTTGGTTTCATGTATGATTCATAATGTCAAAATAAGAATATTCACTTCATATCTTACTGTGAGGTGTGAGGATTCGGGATAAAAATGAAGTATTACATGTGCTGACTGGAGACCAAACTTCAAAGTCAAGGAAGGGGGACAATTCAACCTCTTCTTCAAATACAAAGGAACCCCTTGAAGGGAAGAGAGTTCATCTACACAAGTCACCTCCTTTCCTGTTCACTAAGGCATCATTAGGTATCTTAAAGATTCAGTTACCTCAATAGACTCAAACTTAAAAGCAGCTTTGAATCAAGAGCCTGTTTCTGGAAGTGACATTTAAGGAAATTCTAAGGGCTAGGTGGGGTCCTCCATTCTTCTGGGCTTCTGTTTTGTCCTGGGCCACAGTGGACTCCCTAGAGCTAAATATCCCTGCTGCTTAGGTTTAGAACCTGTTAAAATCATCGTCCCTGAATAACACTTCAACATTGTGGTCTCAGCTTTTAGCAGCTGTCACCAGACAAAATAATCATCTGATTGTTCTCTCTTTTTGTGGTGCTGGGGGTTGAACCCAGGGCTTTGCACATGCTGGGCAAGTGCTCTACCACCATTCACATTTTTTTTTTTTTTTTTACTGCATTTACTATTTTAAAAAAATGACAACTTTTTATATTATATTCCTGAGTGTACAGCATACATTCCTCATAAAATGCCATGCGAGAAATGGCCCCAGAACCCATCATCACATATAAAAGAATGTTTAGTACTAAGGGAAAATGCTAGTGATGAAATGTTGTGAATAAAGCACACTGAAAAATTATGACTGGGGTTGGGGTGTAGCTTGGTAGTCGAGCATATGCTTAGCATGTGTTCAATCCCCAACATCACACACACACACACACACACACACACACACACACACACACGTTATCAGAAGTTATCTTTGGGTGACTTTTTAAATTTTATTATTGTTATTATTATTTTTAAACAGGTAATTTGCTGAGGCTGGCCTTGCACATGTGATCCTCCTGCCCAGTTTTGGGTAACATCTTTATACTTACTTCCCTGTATGTGTCGAATTTTCCACAATGAGTAGGAAATACTTTTATAAATAGGAAAAAAAATAACACAATTTTCCCAAGTAATTCAATGATAAGGAACTTTATTTCCTCCAAGAAATTAGCTGTTTTTTTCTACTCTCAGGAAGAGAATTCTACAGTGTTACATGTTCCTTGTTTTCTCCTTGCCTTCTAAGAGGCTCAGACTTATCTGAAGAACATGTGCAGTAGCTGTGTGGACCCTCACCCCAAGTCCTCATAGTCCTTCCTCTCATTCTCTGTTTTATTACTGTGTCATTTTATATGCATTTACTTATTAGACTAGTGAAACTTTCTTATCCTACACAATTTCTGAAATGTCTAATACTCCGAACTTTTGAGGAGTTAAAGAAGGAACAAGAACAAACAAGGAGTACATTATAAACAAATTGAATAACTGCTTCTAAATACTTAGAAGAGTAGCTTCTCCAAGGCTTATGGTTTCTAACTAGGAAGAAGTATAAGCAGCAGGCAAATCCAATTACATGTTTATCAGACCATAATACATAACCTACAACGTTCCTTTCCTATAAGCAGTTGGTACTCACTGGGCACAATATGGGCTCCCCTGATGACTCTGGACTCTGGGGACTAGATCATAGAGGAGGAAAACTGCATTTCTCATGTTGTTGTTCAGCTTTGGTGGGTGTTAGCCAAGTGGACCACTCTTAAGGGTCAGGAAGAACCTGAGTGCGATGAGATACAGGAAGAGTTAAGAACAACTTTGAGCCTTTGATCTTAGGGCACTGAGAGATGGTAAAGCCAACATGAGAAATAGAAAATGTGAGGGAGCCCAGCTTTAGAGAAAGGTTTTGATATGAGATGTAGTGTGGAACCAGTAGATTGAACAGTTGAAGAACTCTGGACAGTAAGTCACATGGGAGCTATTATTTTGTTCCAGGCTCCATCCTATTGATTTGGGTGACTTGGGTCATGTCCTTCTTGTTCTTGCGTGGGATGCAGTTTCTTCATGAATTGAACTAACTCATCTCTAAGTCATTTCCAGTGCCTTCAATGGTTGAGTTGTTGACATTATATATCTTCTCCAACTCATGAGACATTTCACACATGGATATAAAACTTGAGTCAACTCTCTCAGATCATGTAACTGCATAGATGAGTATAAGGGACATTTAAAGAAGTCAATGATTAGCTTTTAGTACTGACAGACACTTTTGTCTGGGGATCAGTCTAAATGACACATAATTGGAACTTGTAAGCACTGAAAATAACAATAAATCCAGGAATGGACTAACTCTTGATAAAAAGTGAGAAATGATTCAAGAGTAAGAAAAATTACTGAGTTCATTATCTATTTTTATGAGTTGCATACAGAAATTCATCAAGGTCTGGGATGTGGAGGATGATGGAATACTAATGAAATAGAGATGCTGGGCTTCTTGGTGGTACATATTCAATAAGAGTCCATAATCTCAACAACTTTAGAAAATCCTCAGACTTCTATCCAGGGATGTTCTCAGTCTGATCCCTCTAGATCTAAACTTCATGCAGCAGCACAGAAAGGGAAGGTTTTGGTGGAATGGCTGGGTAGGGTTTTGTTAACACTATTGCTAGGAAGCCATAAAAGTTCATACATTCTCAGATGGGGTGTGTGCAGTCACATACAAAGAGTCACTAAAGTACCATTGGAAGAGCAATGTCCCTATACTCCTGAGTGGAGGTTGGGGTTGGGTAAATAATGTCAACATGCAACCGTCAAGGCAGGAAGAGGATTTTTGGCACACTGCTCTTGGTGGAAAGTAGGTTTATATCAATCTGCTGGGAGAGTGAACCTGGTGCTCCTCAGAGCTCAGCTCAGACCTGTGCTTCTCCTGCACTTCACAGTCTGCCCTGGGGAGTTATAGGAATGTGGGGAGAATGCGGGAGGGGGGGGCGAAGAGACACAGCAAGTGTTAGATGTGGAGTGAATGGTATGAAAAGGCAACAGGTAGGTCAGGATGGGTTGGGGAATCCTAGCGCTGTAGTTTGCATTTTGAATGTCCCCCAAAGACATACTTATTGAAGGCTTGGTCTCCAGCCTGTGGTGCTATTGGAAGTGGTGGAATCTTTAAGAGGTGGGACTTAGTGGAAGTAAGTTAGGTCATTGGGGGTATGCCCTTGAATGGGACACTGGTACCCCAGGCCTCTTTCTGGGATGAACATAGCTCCTTGTCCCATGCTTCCAGTATGATGAACTGTACCACCACAGGCCCAAAGCGACAGGGCCAAGCAACCACAGACTAAAACCTCTGAAACCAGGAGCTAAAATAAACCTTTCCCTCTTTTCATTTGCTTTTCTCAAGTATTTTGTCACAGTGATGGAAAGCTGACTAACACAAGTGGATAACAAAAAATTACAGATAAGTCTGCATGCTTTCACTCATTCACTTCTCCATTTTAATTTACACGTACGCATGTTCATTCACCAAATAGTTACTCAGCACCTGATAAGTGCTAAGGATTTGTTTTAAGGGAAAAAATATTATGCTTTTCTTAGTTCTTTTATCCCCCTCTCCCATCCAAATTATCCCCCTTCTTATTTCTTAATAGCACTTTTATAATCTGAAATTATTTCTTTATATTTTGTCCATCTGTCTTATCCACTTGAATACAAGACGTGATAAAGAAGGGAGCATGTGTATTCTGTTCTCTGTTATAATCCCAGCAGGTAGAACAATGCCAGCACATAGTAAACCCTCAAAAAAACCCTGACATTTGAGTGAATAACTCAGAGAGAAATAGAAACCTCAGTCCTTCAAGAAGAGATTTGAAGTGAGTGTGGAAAATTCCCTCATGGCATAGTAAAGAAAAGGGGAAAAGTACAAAAACTGAACTGTTCCCCCTCCGGATTTAAAATAGTACTTGGAATTTAACAAACAGAAGATCAAAGGAACCAGCAGCATATTGGTCCCTTGTGTTCAAGATGAAAGTTGAGCTGAGTCAATTCTAAGTACTTTCCACTCTCCAGGTCTGCAAGTCTGCTGTCCTTGGGTCAATGATGCTATGTGTCACCTATGATGTCCCCAGACTTGCTGTGCTACAGTGACACAAGCAGATCAGGAGGCCCAGCCCAACATCTGCCTCTGACTGGTTGTGTGACTTTGGAACATGACATTGGGAGCTTCCATTATTTTCTGTCAGTTAAATGGGGAGAATGATATCCGTACTAACCCCCCTGCTTTGTTTTGAAGTCCCAGTTGGCTAATGCAGTGCATGGCTCCACTGTGAAGCAGTATACAGATGTTTGCAAGAGACAGGTCACCAGGATGGCCCTCCCATGACTCACTAAAGGATGAGGCCTCCCCTGGGGCTGGTTACCCACAACACAGAGTTCTAGAATGGACTTTAAAGGAAAATAATAGGCCAGAGGTGAGCACCTATCCACTCAAAAATTGCTCCTGAGGAATCCATGGTATTCCATGTTCCTTTCTTTTTGAAGATAAGGAGACTGGGGCAATAAGGAATCCTTTCCCTCCTTGAACGCCCATTGGCGGCCCTGTACCAGGCACTACCTTAATAGCAAGGAAATGAGGCCAGCCAGAAATTGCCATCCTTCACCCCATTAATTCCTCAAGGGGCAGACATAGAACACTGGACATGCTCTTTTATGGTAGTGGGATTGAAACAGTGACAAGACCGTGCACAGGCTTGGGAAGGGAGATGCCTAGACCAGCCTGACAGGTCGAAGCTTGTCCAGAAGGGGCTAAAAAAGCTCCCAAGAGCTGAGTCCAGGTTAAAGAGGGTAAGGAGCAACATCCAAGGAGGGCGAGAAGCCTGTGGGAGAGGAGAGTGCCTGGCCCCTGCAGATGCCCTGGCCTGTTTGTTCAGTACAGTTGTTACTTGGGCAATGAGACAGGGAAGGACGAGAGACAGGCCCAGAGAGAGAAAGCTGACCCACAAGCAGTTTATTTGACCTAGACCATAACTGTGAGTGTTTAATCTTACATTTTAAACATTTCAGGGAAGAATCTAAAAGTTGCTGTGTCATCACTAGGTGTGGTGGCTTAGGCCTGTAATCCCAGCAACTTGAGAGGCTGAGGCAGGAGGATCCCAAATTCAAGACCAGCCTCAGCAACTTAGTGAGACTCTCAGCAACTTAGAAAGACCCTATGTCAAAATGAAAAATAAAAAGAACTCAGGAGGTAGTTCAGTGGTAGTGTGTCCCTGGGTTCAATCCCTAGTACCAAAAAACAAACAAACAAAAATCCCCCAAATATTGCTGTATCATTACTACAGCAGAGCAAGAAACATACATATTTGACATTCTTATTAATTTCTTAATTAGCTTTCTGTGAAAAGCAGACTCACCCTGAAAACACATTTCAACAAACTCTGCGGTGCAGGAATGAGGTGACACCTTCCTAACTAACTGGGTTGGAGGTCTTTGTCCTCCACACCCTCTGCTCTTTCCATTCTGTTCTGGACCCCAGGAGGCTGACGGGGGAGATGGCATCCAGGGGCTCCCTGCCCTCGGACTGCAGAGAATGAGGAGAACCAGTGAGAAGTGCCCGAGATGGATGGAAGTCTTAAGGAGCGTGAGGTTGGGATATTTGCGACCCCGGCTCTCCCTCCCTATGGGGCACTCTGGGTTGGCTGCATCCTTACTCATCCAGACTCTCTGGGATTAGGTAAAGGCTCAGGTGTTGGGGTGGTAAAGGGTCCTTGCTTTTGCTGTTCCAGGTATATTTCTTGACTGTCTGCTGTTGGTGCCTCTAACTCGGCTCACACCTTTGTCAATTATTCCTTTAATAAACTCTCTTCCAAGTGCCCAGTTGAGTTGCCAGTGGTTTCTTCCACAATCCTGACACATCTTCATGGACTTCCTTGTGTCACAGGAATCTTTGGTTTAATAGGAAATGCAGGGTTGTTGGATTCCATAGTGCCACTGGACAAGGTCATCTGTGGGGTGAGGAGCATTGACCTGGAAGTCAGGAAACCCAGGTTCTGGTCCCATCCTGGTCTGCACAACTCAAGCAAGTTCTTATGGGCACAAATTCTGATGAATTACAGGCTTGCACTGGGCTCTAGAGCTTCAGCACACTGTGGAGGTTCCTTAAGGCCACCTTGAGGCAGAAGAAGGCTGAGCAGAAGCAGTCCCTCTTTTGTCCTTTTTTGTCCCCCCACAGTGAGGTCCCATATGTAATTTAGTTTGACACAATAAAGAATTTCTTGCCACCAGGAAATATTTGAACATTACCGAACTCAATGAAGCAGTGAGGTCCCTTCTGGTTTCTAGAGCTGATTCATTGAGTGGAGACCATGGTAAGGATGCAGTCTCTGCCGCAATCCACAGTATAGCAGCCGGAGCTCAAGTCCTGTGGAATTGCTTCATTGTTTAGATAACAAAGAGGCAGTGATGGAGACCTTGCCCAATATCAAGGGGCTTGTGCAGGAACAGACAACCCTGGAGCCACTCTGTCTGTGCTGGATTCCAGGATGGCATTAACCTGACTCACTTTCCATGAGCTGCTCATATGTATCAGTGGCAGTCGTGTCTCTCTTGAAAGTCAGCGTGGCTCTTGTGTTGCCAATGAAACTGTAGACTTGACACTCTCCCATCGGCAGCCAATGGAAGATGCTGAGAATAGCAACATGAGCGATACTGTGGACTTCACCCAAGCATTTGACCCCATTGACTTAGCTGGTGTGTGGGAAGCTCTGCTAAATGTTTGCTTCCTGGAGATATTTATTAATGTCACTTCTCACTCTACAAAACCTTTGCTGATTCCTCCCTTGTCAGAAGTCATTGCTCCTCCTTCTGAACTTAACATTCATCATTATCTTCTGCTACCCTTTGGGGTTACAAACCTATTGGCGTATGTATCCACACTTTATCTCCTCTGCTAAACTGCAATTTCCATTGGAAAAAGGAACAAGTTGTACCCACCTCTATATTCTTCACGGTACTTTACACACAGATGAAACTGAGAAAAGGCTTACTGATTTATTGGTAGTATGAGAATTGGATTAGGAACCTACCTTATAAGATGCATTGTATGTTATTGTTATAATCACAGCACTAGTTGGCCAGGGTGTGGGGAAAAAGGTGCACTCATACATTGTTGGTGGGACTACAGATTAGTGCAACCACTTTGGAAAGCAGTATGGAGATTCCTCAGAGAACTTGGAATGGAACCACCATTTGACCCAGCTATCCCACTCTTTGGTTTATACCCAAAGGACTTAAAATTAGCATACTACTGTGATGCAGCCAGATCAATGTTTATAGTAGCTCAATTCACCTTAGCAAAACTATGGAACCAACCTAGATGCCCTTCAACAGATGAATGGATAAAGAAAATGTGGTACATATACACAATGGAATATTACTCAGCCTTAAAGAAGAATGGCACTTACAGGTAAATGGATGGAACTGGAGAATATCATGCTAAGTGAAATAAGTCAATCCCAAAAGACCAAAGGCCAAATGTTTTCTCTGCTAAGCAGATGCTGATCCATAGTGGAGGGGGGTAGGGAAGAATAAAGGAACTTTGGATTGTACAGAGGGGAGGGGTAGGACGAGTGGGGATGGGAAGGACAGTAGATTGAGACAGAGAGTATTACCCTATATACCGTAAGAAAAGAATTTTTTAAAGAAATATTTATCACTGTCAAAAAAAGTCAATGAAATAAATAAATTGATAAAAGTTTAAAAAAATAATCACAGCACTAGGGTCTTAAAGGGGCTCCTTAATCTGTTCAGGCTGCCATAACAAAATACCATAGACTAGGTGACTTTAACAATAAACAGTTATTTCTCATAAATCTAGAGACTGGGAAATTCAAGACTAAGGTATCAGTCAGCTTGGTTGTTGGTACTGGCTTTCTTCCTGTTTTGCAGATGGTTACCTTCAGGCTGTGTCTTCAATAGTGCAAGGGTGCACAGACACACACACACACACACATATACAGACAGATGTCTCTCTCTTTTCTTTCCTTAAGATCACCCATCCTATTGGATTAGGGACCTACCTTATGATCTCATTTAACCTTCATTATCTCCTAAAGCACTGTCTCCAAACACAGTCACATAGAGAATTAGGGCTTCAACATAGGAGTGAGATGGAGGGAGGCTGAAGACTTCAGCTCAGTCCATAGTATTCTGCTTTGGTCTCCCAATATTTGTGTCTTTCTCACATGCAAAATATTCATTCTGCCCCGAGAGCTCCAAAAGTCTTGATTCATCCCAGCATCTACTCTACAGTCTAAAATCCAAAATCTTATCTAAATAGCCTCCAAATTCTGTTAGAATGAGACCTGAGATATGATTCATTTGGAGGCAGCCATGAACCTGTCAAATCAGACAAGCTCTTTGTTTCCAAAATAACAATGGTGGGCAGCAATAGACAGACACTGCAAAAGGAAGAAACAAGAGGGGGCAGTGAGTCCAGAGTAACTCTACACCTGGTGAAGCAAGTCCCATTAGATCTTAAAATTTGAAAGCAATCATTTTGGGTTGCTGTTCCACATTCTGAGCCTGGTTGCTCCTGTGGCTCTGTGGATAGGGGGTCCCTCTTCCAAGGCTCTTCTGGCAGGGCTCATGCTCCCCAAGGCTCTGGGAAGCCCTCTCCCCCGTGCCCCACAGGTTGATCCCACCCCTAGAACTCTGGTCAGAGGCCCGGCTTATTGAAACTGAGGCAATGGCCCCACTCTTGAAACCAAATCCCCCTTCCAGCTTCTACAAGCAGCCCCAGCATCCTGTAGAAGCTGTATTGCTCTGTAAATATCCTAATATGTGGCCAATATCAGCTCCTGATACTCCTTCTGTTAAAAAGTTATCATTTTGGATGACAAAAGTCAGGACTGCTTTGAAATTTTGGTAACACATTAAGGAAAATCCCCAGATTAAGATATAGATCCACGGAAGTAGTTTCCCTCCTTCACTACCTCTCTGTGCCTCGTATCACCATTTGACCAATATCACACTGTGATGCACATGTCCATCAGGGAAGATGAGAAGCCCACCTTGCTCTCTCTAAGCACTCTCTGCCCAAGTTCTGTTTTGTAAATGGGAGATATTAAAATTCACAAGAAATTAGCTAGAGCAAGGTAGACGTCTCATCCCAGGAACCCACATTCCCAAATGGACAGAGGACAGGGAAAGTCACCCAACTTTCAGAATCCGGGAGGTGGGTAAAAGCAAAAGCACCAGCCCAGGTTGAGTAGTTGGAGGGATTTTACCCTCAGGATGTTGATGCTGAACTCTGGGGTTCGCTCTGCGATGTCTGTGGGCCTGGGCTGGGGTTCTCACATTCATGAACTCTCTCTAGTGACGCTGCCACCCACATACCCATGGGAGACGAGTTAAGAGTGAGAGTTTAGACGTGAACAGCTTCACACAAGACGTAGCTCCTCCTCGTGAACTGTGCAACCTGGGGCAAAACCAAAGCCCCGCCCTAAAACTCTTGCTCATCTATAAAGTAGGGTCATGCAAACAGTTGTCAAGCAATTCAATTATATAAGTATTCAAACATGCTTTTCAGGCCATATATGTTTTTTAAATGAAAGGTGTGATAAAGATCAAGCACTGAGCAAGACTCTCTACCCTCATCTGAAAACCTCACCCTCAGTTTCACGGGTGGTGGCACGCGTGTCCCCCCATTATTTTTTAAAGTGGTTTCCGCTCATGTTTAAGTCACTAGTTTCCATTCTAGCGACAGGTCAGCAAGTTAAATATAAATAAAGCAAACAAAAAACCAACGCATTTTTTCTTTTCCTTTTGATGAGGCCAACAAGGGCCGGATGGAACAAACTGATAGTGATAGAAAGATGGTGACTTTCATATCTGACTCCCAACAACTATGGACAAGTAGTGTCACATAACCTCCCAGGGACTGCAGGTGAATTTCCTGGTAGCAAAACTGTGGAGAGTAAGTGACTATGTGCAAAATGCCCTGTTCTACAACAAGGGTGTCTATCCTCCCTCAGAAAATAAACTGATGCCAAGTCCAAGGTCAGAGATGTGATCTTAATCTTCAGAGAACTGAGAGTCTTAATTGGATGTCATTGTATTAGAAACTAAAGTTTTACCTTGACTCTCCTGGATGCTCATCAACTTTATTTATATGACTGCTCAACCTTAGATTAAGACACATAGGTTGTTGGTGGATGTCCAAGAAGCCTGGATTCAAGACCAAGTTCTGCCCCTCCTAGCTGTGGGCTCTTGGGAAAAGGACTGGATCTTTGAAACTCAGTTTTCTTTCATGTAAAATGGGCCTATATCAGCTCCCTCCTTGAGCAGTGTATGTGAAAATAAAATGAAGCTCCTGTGTGGAGGAAAGTTAGCTCAACCCATCTGTGGTATACAGACCCTAAAGTAACCCCCGTGACCCCTGCCTTCTGGCATTCATGCCCTTGAGGATAATCCCCTCCTTTGAGTGTGGATGAGATCTATGACTTCTAGCCAACAGAATATAATAAAGCTGAGATATTTTGCAGATGTAATCAAGGTCCAAATCACTTGATTCTGAGGTCATCAAAAGAGAGACAATCCCAGGTGGCCTGACAATTGGGTGAAAGCTCATGAAAGAAGAGACTCTCTTGCTGACCTTGGAGAAGCAAGCTGCTGTTATGCAAACTGACCGGAGGGGGCATGTGGCAGGGAATTGTGGGCAGCCTCTGGGGGCCGAGAGCCTCCGTCCTACAATTGCATAAAACTGAATTCTGCCAACAATCACCAGAGTGTGCCTGTGAGATGCTGAGCAGAGAACCCAGAGGACCACTGTGGGGCTCTACGGGAGTCCACTCACTTCCAAAACAGTTTTGAGGACACTAAATCAAACAAGTTATGATCATAACAAAATTAATGAACAACAATAATAACTGGAGGCCTAAGGTTAATAAAACTGCTTCCTAATTCCTACAAAGCAAATTTCAAACTCCTCTGCCTAGATTCAAGAAACTTCATGACTTGGTTACAAACAGAGCTAATTTCAGGCCATGCCAATTGTTCAGGTATTGAAATATCTGCAATGGTTGGTTAACAGCAGCTCGAGCACCCCAGCCACCCCTCTCTTGGGACCCTCCATGTTGCCCCAGTATCCAGGATTAAAGGGTGAGTAGCAGGCATAGAGTAGGACCCCCAGACCTTGCCCCAGTGACATGCCTGTGCCCAGCATTTGATATTTGACTATTATCTGGATAACCAACTTTCCAGGTGTAATTCTTACTCCTCCCTGGGCACTGCCACCATGAGCTTCTCCTGGGTCCTGCCCCATGCCCTGCACTTTCATTCTCTTGTCTTATTTCCTGCTGCTTCCTCTCCCTGGAGTGTCTCCTTCTCTCCCCATATTGTCTGGTTGGCCATATTCCTACTGGCTTTGAGATACTGAGTGTTGATGTCTTAGTCCATTTTGTGCTACTGTCACAGAACACTTCAAGGCTGGACAATTTTTTTTTTTTTTTTGTACCAGGGATTGAACCCAGGGGCCCAGGGGTGCTTAACCACTGAGCATCATCCTCAACCCTTTTTTAAAATATATTTTATTTGGAAACAGGGTCTTGCTGCATTGCTTAGGATCTCACTCAGATGCTGAGGCTGGCTTTGAACTTGCAATCCTCCTGCCTCCACCTCCTGAGCTGCTGGGATCACAGGTGTGTGCCACTGTGCCTGGCAAGGCTGGACAATTTTTAAGAACAAAATTCATTGTCTCACAGTTGTAGAGGCAATCTTTAGAAGCTTCCTGGAAGGCTGTGATATACAGTTATTTTGGAGATCCAGTGGATTGATCAGTGAAGCCTAGTTCTGGCTGCATATTAGAATCACTGAGAAGCTTAGGAAGAAATACCAGCTTGAACCTCCTCCCCAGAGATTCTGATTTAATTGGTTCAGAATAAGGCCAGGTGTGACATTAGCCAGAGGTCCCAAGGTGCTTTCAAAGGAAGGTTGAGAACAGAATCAAGGTACCCAGAGGGAGTACATGTCAGTTGAAGGTTGGTATAATGGAAGAGGAGGTTAAGGAGTGCAAGGAGTTCAGCACCAAAACTTGACAACCTGGTCAAATACTTAGTTGAAACTGTGAATTTTAACAAGAGTTTTAAAAATTAGACTTTATGTTATGGACTCTATAACGAGTTACTTCCAAAAAGGTTGGAAGGGCACTCAAAATCAAAACAAGATAGGATCTTAGTGAATATAATTAACAAGGGCATCAAATTTAGGTCACAAAAGGGCAGTGACAAAAGAGAAGAGTGTAGCCAGAGTTCTAGAGGACATGGAGAAAGTCCCTTGCCCCTCCCGGGTGATGCAACCATCTTCCAATGGCACTGGGGTGCTCACGCCTGTAATTTCCATCTCTATCTCTGACTCTGCCTTGGGTCCCTGACTGGGGAACCATGTTCTCTGTCTTTGCACCCCCAGGGGACACACTGCGAAACCTCAGAGGTGCTCAGCAGACTGTGAAATCAACTGATGACTAAGCTCATTTCTAGCACCCAGCCTTTCCAGAGAATGACAGCAAACGCAGGCTGTGTTTGTGATTGTATAAGAAGTTCATTGAAGTGCCTGCGAGTCAGAATGAGAATGGCACGTGCACGCGTGCACACAGTGTACACACACATGAACACACAGAGAGACTGTGAACAGGAACGTGAAAGTGAAAGCAAATCCAACATAGGGAGACTCTAAGTTGCAGAAAAATCTCAGAATGAACGCAGAATTCAGCCCTGCCCCACAACCAATTTGATTTTCTGGATGAACCTACTAGGGCATTTTTTTATGCCTAAGAGATAGACATGAATGTGTGGTATACATGTGTGTGCCCAACTACATGGGCATTTATATGTAGTACAGTTGCTATAAGTCTATATCAGTGCTTTTCAACACTTTTTAAAAGTTCCCTCAAGGAACCTTTTTGGGCATTTTCTCCTAATTACCTCCCATGAAAATATACTGTACATCTATTTATGTGCTGCATATACATTTGTGATTGATACATATTTTATATAGGCACGTGTGCATTATACACATAAAATTTTCATCCCACAGGAGCAAATTTTTATTCCCTTGAGAGTAACACTGTCCCCTTGAGAATGCATATGTGCATTGTTATGGTTTGGATGTGAGGTGTCCCCCAAAAGCTCACATTGTGAGACAATGCAAGAAGGTTCAGAGGAGAAATGATTGGGTTGTAAGAGTCTTAACACAATCAGGGAATTAATCCCTGATGGGATTAATTGAAGTGGTAGGGTGTGGCTGGAGGCGATTGGAATTGGGGTGTGACTTTGGGGTATATATTTTGTATCTGGAGAGTGGATACTTTCTCTCTCTCTCTCTCTCTCTCTCTCTCTCTCTCTCTCTCTCTCTCTCTCTCTCTCTCTCTGCTTCCTGATGATGCACACTGCTTCCCTTTGCCACACTCTTGGCCATGATGTTCTACCTCACCTCCAGTCCTAAGCAATGGTGCTGGCCTTCTATGGACTAAGACCTCTGAAACTGTAAACCCTCAAATAAACCTTTCCTCATCTATAATTGTTCTGGTCAGATCATTTAGTCACAGCAGCAAAAGCGGTGACTAAAATATGCATCTACTTGTGCCTGTGTGCACATATACAGACAACAGCTGGATAGACACCTGAAAAGCATTTTGAGAACGTGAAGGAGAGGCTCCCACCAATGACAGTTGGCCAGGAGAGCAGCCCTAGTCTAGACCTCCTAGGAAGCAGATGATAGCAGAGAGCCCAGCCAGCTCTGCAGCTCATTGGACATGACTTGCTTTCAAAATCTTGAGAGTTGGGAGAGATTTTATGAGACCATATGAACAGAAACCATGTAATTGTTTATAAAAGGAAATTTTCTGAAATTCTAATTTTTATATTGCCATTGCAAACTGAAACTTGCACATTTATTTGAATGAGTAGAATTCATTTTGGACAAAAGAGAATCATCAGCATATTTATTTTTTATAGCTCTGAACACTAATGTAGGTAAGATTTTATCAAACACATAATCAATCAATCTCTGAGAAACTGTTTCAGCACCTGTGAAATGTTTAGCTCTGTGCAAAGACTATAAAAGAACATGGATGTAAAGGTTAATATGTGTTTCTGCCCAGTTTTGCTACAATATAAACCAGATAACATCTGAGGACTTGAATCCTGTGTGAATTACATCAACCACAGGATGTGGGACAGAAAGCCCCTCCCTGTTCTTCTGAATAACTATAGCACTTCTAAAGTACCACATCACTGAGCACGTTTCTAACCTTAACAAATTCTTCAAATTATAGAGTATTGACACCCCTTTCATCTTTCCATTTCACAGCAAAGGTGCAAACTCAGGAGAAGATTAAAACCATGAGCTTCTAGAGTGGAAACAGATTTTCTAACAATTGCTACTATTTGCCAGACACCTACTAAGTGCCACGTCCTAGCTGCTGGGCCCAATATACAGATGTCTTCCACGGCAAACCCCATGGGCATCATCAACCTCTGTTTAAATACTTTCATTCATGGGGAATATACCACCTCTCTCAAGGTATTCTCTCCTTCCTTTGGACAACTTTTATTCCAAGAAAGTTCTTCAGTATGTTAAGCTAAATTTGGCCTCTCCACTTAAAATTTTAAAACCAGCTCTCAGCTCTCCTGCTTGAGATTGACACAAATAAGTCTAACACCTCCTCTGTACAGCTGACTGCAGGGTTCATGGTCATCAAATTTCCCCACCAACGCCACATTTCCAGTGAAGACTGACAGACAATTAGGTAGGCAGAGGGTGTGGTTAAGAAGTAACTGTCTCCTTTGCTGATCCCCTGCTAATGAGTGGCAGGCTGGTATGAAATGGGACCTTCATTATCTAATATCACGTTTACGAAAGGTCAAAAAAAGGAGATGAACCTGGGCACATAAAGGAGGGCAACTGTGTACAGTACTCACAGAGAGTACCCAGTCCTACACTCCAAGCTTCCCTGGGGCACCCCTTGACCCTTAGTTGTAATTATGTCTGCTCTTAGTACTCATCCATCCGCTTACTCAGCAGATAAATTATAGGGTTCCTCCTAACCTCACTCTCTCTATATAAATATGTGTGTGTGTATACACATATACATACATGTGTATATATGGAGAGATTTACATATACATGTATATATATGCATTCATATACATATACAGTCATTTTTCTTTTTAACTTTTTATCTATAGTGAATACATACTGTTAGTGTATATCAAAATCCAAGCCTATGATAATATTTAACTAAGGAATGGAAAAAGATACCAGCAAGTCCCAAGGGTGGTCAGGAAGACTGTTCCTTCACTCCCAAACCCAGGCAGACTGCATTAGTCCCTCAGTGACTCCTTCAGGGAGAGAGTAGGTCAGGAACACTTAGAAGTTGCATGAACTTAGACAAGCAACTTATCCATTAATTTCTCAGTTTCCTCATCTAGACAATAGGGAAAATAATCATATTTAATGTTCAGAATTGTTTATGAATTAAAGGATAAATACATGTAAAGCAGTTAGAATTCACATAGTATTTAGTAAATGTGAGCTATTGTTTTATTGTTTTTCTTTGAAGGAGGCTCTCAGGAATTACAAGTTGATTTCACTCAGTGAAAAAGTTTTTCTTTGGTGGCACAAGAAGGGTAGAAAAGGGAGTAAAAGGGCTTGGTTTTCCCTGTCTCCTCCAGGCTGGCTACATGTTTTTAATATATCCTACTTATGATATTGTTTCTTCATTTTTAACTTTATTGAAAACAACCTAAAGAAATTACTAGAATTACAAAATAACTTTTGTTCTTATATATTTGATAGGACATTTAGTTCTAATCACTCAAATTAAGTATTATAGTTAATATAATATATATAAGACTTCGAAGAAGATTCTCTTTACAATATGTTTTCTAAAGAAATAATGATCAGGGCTTTTTGTTGCAAACCACAGAACCTACTTTTCTTAAGAAGAAAAGAAATGGGGCTACAAAGCCAGTCCCTAGCTTCTGTCTTGAAGACAAAAAGTCCTAAGATTGTGTAGGACACTGGCTGCAATGCCTACTATGTATGTCCACTTAGAAATAAGTCGAAAATACTCCCCAAATATAAGTATCTGAGTAAAGGACAAAGTACATTTTATTATAACTTGCTGGCATAGGAAAGAATGAATTTCCTGCCAAATCATGGCATCTGAGATGACTGAAAATTAGGACCTTAAATATGAAAAAGTTAAGTGTGTATGCACACATATACACACAGTGAAACGGGTCAATGCGAAAGTCAACCAAAACAAGTCAACAAAAGCCAGAGACTATAAGTGGATTCCATGAATTTATGCAATTTCAACTGAGGTCAGGACCCAACAGACCCAAGGAATGCAGTTCCAATTGGTTTCATAGTTGAAAAATTCCCCAAAGAGGTCAAGTGTCTTGTCGAGGGTACAGGGAAGTCAAGGGCAGAAAGCACTCCCAAGTGTTCACCACTATGAATGTGTGACCTCATAAGACAACCTTCTCCTTTCTCAGGAAATCTATCTTCTGGAGCAGTTGTCTGGGCCCCCCCAGACCAGCCTGCCTGCCTGAATGGCTTGCCTCTCTCACCTAGCATGCAGAATTTGGTTTGAACATGAAGTAATCATTGTAGTTTTCATATAGTGATGTTCCCAGGAAGACTTGTGCGTCTTCCCATTGCCAGGTGGCCATGTCCCAGCACACAGATGCCAGGGCACCAACCCAGTGAGCAGCAGGGCAGCAGCACAAGGCTTGGTAGAAGCCAGGTCAAACAGAAAATGCCAAGGGGATCATTTGACAGAACAATTTCCAAGTGCAGAGGAAGAGGAAAAGCATGGTAGTAGAATCAGGGAAAGAGTTCTGCCCCGGTGTGGTCCCACACATGAGGATTTGCATCCATGCCCACAGAAACCTTTTCATCTGGCCTGGCAATAAAGTCCTGAGCTTCAGCCTCTGTGAATGTTTCATCACAGGTGGAAAGGGGTTATTAATAACTTGGATTCAGACAGGAACATTCTCTAAGAAACTCAGAATGCTTCCTCTTACTACTGGATCCTGAGATTGCCAATTTCAATGCATTTTGGGATGGACAGTGACAGGTGAATGTGGTAGCTCCTCCTCACCATTTACAGCAAAGGTCAAGCCCAAAGTTCTGGGAACTACACCACTCTCGGCTCAGTCCTTGCCCATTCAATACCTAAGCAGGGGTCAGTCCACACCTGCATATAGTGTTACTAGAACACAGGTAAGTCCATCATTTCATATTTTCTGTAGTTGCTTTCATGCTCCAGTGGCAGAGCTGTGACAGAGACAGCATCTCTTATGAGACCTGAAATATTTACCATGTGACCCTTTGCAGAGAGCATTTGCTGACCTGACCTAGGCTATGGAAGCTCTGAGCTCCAGTGTCTGTAAACTTGAGAGCAGAGGCCTTTTGGAACCTCCTACAGGGCCCAGCGTGGTGCTCACTACACAGAAGAATCAAAGATTCGGTTGTAGAGCTGAACAGACCCTCCCGATGTCAATTCATCAAATTCCTTTATTTTAGAGGTGAAGAAACGCAAGTTATCAGGCCAAAATAACAGAATGGAAGGAAGCAGAGCCAAAATTCAAGTTTCCTGAACTCCACTGTATTGCTCTGTTACTAGATGATTGTCGGATATGGAATAAATACAAAGATATGCATGCCATTTACATAGCAAAACCAGTGGCTGAGCATGTGGTAAGTGCCGAACACTATGCAGATTTCAGCCTTGGACCTCAAATCTCAGGAAAAAAGCATACAAACACATATAACACTTATATGTATATTCTATATATTATGTGTGTGTGTACATTTATCTATATATAAATATGAAATACATGCATAATGTTTATATATATATTTATATATGTATATATGATAATTAAGTGATGGTGCACACAGTCCTTTGTAGCAAACAGCCAGCATGAGGAGGAGAAGAGCTACCTGCTCTGGGATTTCATCCATTTTCAATTGGATGCCCTTGAACCCAAAACGAACATCAGCATCCCCCTAGGGAGCAGAGCCGTGATGTGGGTGACCTTTGTCTTCCATTCCCAGCCTGTTTTTCCAGCTCCTTTTGGACCGTCCCTCCCCCATGTCACAACTATGTGTGTCTGAAAACCACACTCTTCTCCTCCCCGACTGAGGGCTGTGTGCTCACTCCTTCACTCCAAAGCATTTGCCAGTTGAGGGCCATTTATCTCCCACTCTGGAGTGAAAGATGCCTCGCCCTTGCTAGAGTAGTTCTTGGCACACAGATGGAGACCTTTTCTGAGGAGCAACGGGCCTAGATAAGCTTCTTATCATTCTCAGGGATTAGGCCCAGAAGGACTGGTTCTTGGCTTTTCCCCAGCAGGTCCTTACTCTCCTGGGGGAGGTGGGTATGCAGAGAAGCCTGCAGGGTCTTGCTAAAGGTGGAGAACCCTTCCTCACCTGCCCTGGAATCTGCCCTGGCAACAGGTCTGTGGGAGAGGGAGGTAAGAAGTAGATGGCTTCCTCCCTATCTCTGCCTGAGCTTTGCTGGAACTCTCCCTTCATACCCCACCCTGGAGTTGAACCTCAACTCCTTTCCTGCCTGTGCTGCAAAACTCCGCTCAGTGACTTCCTGAAACCAGGTCCCCTTGCTTTGAGTTCCTTTAGCTTTGTACTTGCCTTCAGCACACAGTTCCTCTGAATGTCCAGTGCTGCCCTGTCCCCTTTATCCCTAAACTGCAAGTACTACTGGGGTCCAACTGTGTCTACCATGTGCACCTCTTTATTTCCCCACTGCACCCAGAGACTGGCACCTGGTAGGCCTCAACTAACAGCTGCTCCATGGAAAAGTGTATCTCAAGCGCCTTGACTTTACCTGCATTATCTTTAATTATTAGCATACATTACAAAATTTTGAAGTTCACCTTAGGGTCCATCAGACCCTAAGCAAAAGACTTCACCTGTCAGAGCCCAGATTTCTTATTTCTTATCTGTAGACCTACTTGATGGTCTTGCTGGATAGGATTAGGAATACCATATTAAACAGTGCCTAGCTCAATGTCCAGGGCATAGTAGATGCTGAATTAAGTTGTATTTATTATAACAACTTCTCTGGTTTCAGCATCCTTGACCATGCCATGTGTCAGAATGATTTAGAAAGACCTGACATCAGCAAGGCTAGACCTCATGGTATGAGTGTAGCCAACCAGCCTATTCTCAACCCCAGTCTGCTATCGGGTATTGTACGAGACTAAACTGTCTGGGCCTAGGGAAGGAATGAAGTTTTTGGAATCCCATGAAAACTCAGTGGATTCCACTGAATTGCATGAATAACATTGTTAAATGCTATTTATTTTTCTTTTTTCATTTTATAATGCTCTGGCAAATTGCCTACTTATTTTTATTACATATCTATAATCTCCCATTCTTGGTAATGGAGGCTGGGCCTACTGGAATAAACATAAAATTTCTTATAAGACAAGGGCTTCATTCTTGCATAGATGAGTTTCATACCTTATCCCAGAGTCCCAGTGGAGGTGTTTTGGTCAAGAGCCAGCTCTAGGGTAAACCAGCAAGGGGACAAAGTCTACCCTTGGCAGTCACCCCATAATACACAACAGGGACCACTTCCCCCCATATTCTGATGGTCCTCAAGCTCTGTACCCCAGTAACATGTAGCATTCTGGGCTTCTCTGCCTCACTACTTCTGATCTTTTTCCCTCTGCCTCCTTGATAAAATAGTCCTAGATAATATGTCAGCTGGGGCCACAGGGTCCATGTGTAGCCATTCAGAGCAATATATTTATACTTTAAAAATGACCCATGGAAAATATTTCTTAAAGCAAAGAGGTTGATCAAAGAGTATCAACTATGTCTCTACAGCATAGAAGAGAGACGGAGACTTTGGTCTTTAGGAGGTTCTAACTCACCCTCTCTGGGAATTGTCCCATTTGCCTAAGTGTAGATATCTGACCTTGACCTTGGACCATTCATTGTGACCTATAGAGAATTAAGAAAAGGCAAAGTCTTGGTCATCTCACTCCAGTCAATCATGGGGAAAGTGCCTTCTGCTTCAGCACAAGTGCTCTGTCTTCATGAAGATGGGGGTCTGGGTGGAATGGGGCAGTAGAGAGCACAGATACTGATGCCAGGGGTCAGAGGTGAGAGCCAGGATCTGCCGTGTCCTGGCTCTACGGCTTTAGTTAGTTACAGGAGACTCTGTCTGAGCTTCAGTATCCTCATGTGTAATGTGGGAATAATGCCAGGACTTACTCCACAGAATTCAAGAAGTCAATTAACGTAAGGCAGGTGTTCAGAAGAGCACATAGCCACTGCTATTATTATTCAGTTTCCAAATGATTCCCTGGAGGACTTTTCTGAAAGTGCAGAGAGACTCCACAACCAGAGGAGACTGAGAATGGCACTGAATTTTCCATGTCGTAGCCACTTCAGCTCCCTCTGTTTCTCCTGCCTTTCCCTTTCCGCCCTCAAATCTCTTCCCTAACATTTTTCACTTTGAGAATCTATGTCTGGGGGATGGAGATGAGCTGCCTTGTAGTTTTTATAATTCCCTAGACCATGGAGCAGATTCTAAGGTCAAGGGTCATTACTTGAGATGACCAAAGTGCTCCATCCATGGGGGTGATGACCTGAGAGCATCTGGAAAATTATTCACCTACCAAACCCCTCTCCGGGATTTGATTTCACAATCCTTTAAATTTCCACCATTCACCTCACCTGTCTGGACTCAGGATACTCCCATAGGCCCTGGTAGGTGTGGGTAGTGCTCCCCTCAGGGATCCTGCATCAGAATCACCTGTGGCATCTGTTAAATTGCAGATGTCTGGGAGTCCCTTCCATGAAGATTCTGACTGATATGTATGGGCAGGAATTTAGCAAAATTTCCATGTGACTGTCCAAAGCTGAAAAAACCTGTTCTGAAGGTAAGTGCTCGGATTTGGTCAGGACTCCCATGTTTTTCTCTAAACCTGTATAGAAGAACCCCATCCACAGCCCTAGCCAGTCACCTTGTATGGAATAAGGATTAAATCTCTTCCTCTCTCAAAGGATAAAAGAATCAAAAATGCTTCAACATCTGTATAGACACATAAGCAACCATTTTAAGGAAATATGGGAAATAAAGTTGGGAAAAGAAGGCACATATGGTTTGAAGCATCTTCAATATCAAGTAGAAGCAGTTGAATTTGATCTAGGATGCAGAGGAGCAAGTATGATAAGGAATATTCTAGGAGGTTGAAGTAGATGGTACTAATCATGGTGGATGACGAGGTAAGAGAAGCAGCAGGTAGGATGATGTCTTAGGGGATGCTTCCTGAGGTGATACGGTGGTAGGAAATGAGGAAATAACTTAGTTTCTAAGGTAGAGGTTGACTTGTCACTCTCCAAACCTATTTCTGCTCTCTCCTGAGAATACAGCTAGATGGCACTTCCCAGGCTCCCTTGCACGTAAGAATAGCCATGGGAAAGTGGCTGACGTGATTTGACCACTTCCAGGCAGAGGCCATGCAAACGTCTTGGGTGGAACCTCTGCCTTCAGTCTTCCTTCTGTGCTAGCTAAATGCAGAGCCCAGCAGAGTTGGAGTCTTGGGGAGTGGCAGCACTACAGGGTGGAAGGATCCCAGGTGGAGAAGACCACTCACCAAATGCTGCACGGAGTTATTACGTGAACAAGCTGATGGGTGGTTGTTACAGTTGCTGGCCTACATGAACCAATACCCTGCCTTGCACTGGAACTGTTAAATGAAGCAATCAATGAATAACAATGGAACAGACACAGGTTACCTTGATTCAACCTAAGGAATATTCGCAGAGTAACTATTACAAACAGGAAGGTGCATTCTGGGCATTGGGGAAGACATGAAAAAAATACAAAGTCTTGCTTGCGATGGACACATGGAAACAAGGGTAAGTCTGGAGACCTACAAAAAGCGTTTGTATTCTTTATGTTATTTGACCTTCATAATAATCTTGGCAGATAGATCAGATCCCTCTTATCCTCATGAAGTATGGGAAAGAGGAAAGGTCATGTGACTCTCCCCACATCCCACATGACTCCCCTCTCCCAGAAAGACAGACAGTACTCAGAACCCTTCATCCAGACAAGAAAGATCCGAGGCATTTGGGATAAGGGTCCACAACCATATGGCTTGCTTGGTTTCTGAGGCAAATTGCAAAGACATTGTCAGTCCTAAAGTTTATGCTATGACTATAAAATGCCACACGACCCAAACATGAAAATGAATCAAAGGCAGGGAGACCCCACCCCTTCACCTACTGTGTTTACTGAGACTTTGCTCATTGTCAGCATGAGGGAGTAGAGGTGGGCATTGTGGGGAGAGAAGCCTTGGGCTGAATCAAGAAACTTCTATCTGTTGCCATGGCAACCTCCTAAATTGGATTCTTAAGAGAAAGTAACTGGGACAAGGTTTTCACTTCCCCTGTATTCTAGGTAATGGGTTCTCAGCTGGACTCCACTCACTGCGCCTCTCCCCCTCCATCACCTTTCCTGCTGTCTCCACACTCTGATCCTTGTTTCTTTCCCCTTACCATTGATCATTGATAAACAGAAGTGAAAAGACATCACCTCAAGGTCCACCGTGGTGGATACAGGGTGCAGGGTCACACGGCAGCACCAAACTTCTCCATGCCACAGACTCTGGGGGACCAAGACACATTGTGAAGATCTCCCACTTCAAAATTCACCTCCTCAATGCAGCAGGCCGGAGCCCCATGTTTAGACAATCAAGCACTTTCCTCTTTTAAAATGTGATTTCTCCACAGGCAGATAGAAACATATGCAATCTTCTATATTACAAATAAAAATCCAAGTTGCTCAGCTTGCTGTCAGAAATGCCTCGTGATCCAATCTGCCATGGTCTGAATGTATTTCCCCCAAATTCAGATATGAAGCCCAATCTCTGAGGTGATGGTATCACACGGTGGACATTTATTGGAAACTGTTAAAGCACAGTCCTCTTTCTTTACTCCTTCTCCATGTTTCCTCTTCTGGGAC
Organism: Sciurus carolinensis; assembly: GCF_902686445.1. Taxonomy (NCBI): domain Eukaryota; kingdom Metazoa; phylum Chordata; class Mammalia; order Rodentia; family Sciuridae; genus Sciurus; species Sciurus carolinensis. The sequence continues at coordinate 110,176,443 of NC_062219.1, read as the reverse complement.
CTATTCATTCAACTGTAGCTCTAAATAGGAGTGCGAATCCACATCACCTGTCCTGACCATCCTCATTCTCAGTTCTGATTTTCCAGTACTGTAATGAACACCCACACCTGATTGGTCTGCCCATGCTTCAAACAAAGCAATTCTAAAATAGATTTTTTTCATGACCATCAACTCTCTTCCTCACAGTCTTATTTCTATCATAAATCCACCAGATTTTATGTTAAAAGGAATTTTAAGGCTCAGTTAGTTAGTTGATCTGCACTCAATCCATTTATATCTTAGACAAAAACTGTAAGGAAAAATGCAGCTCCGCTGGGGACCCACGGTAGCTCCAGCCCCTCCAACGGAACTGGCGCTCCGTATGGCCATCTCAGTTGCGGCTCAACTACAGCTCCCAGAAGTCCACGATGGACACAGGGCCTCACGCAAGAGACTTTATTATGTGGACGACTAGCGCGTGTGCTCCGGGGTTGGAAAAGAGAAAGATGGCGTGGACGCTTCTCCCAGATATTGGAATCTCCCGGGCTGGAAGGAACCAATAGCAGAGGAGAATACTTGCAAGCTGACTGATGAACCAATAGCTAGCTAGCATGTTCAGACTGACAAGCTAGGACATAATGTGGGAAGCAGGAAATGGCTGTAGCGTAGGCCAGAAATTCCTGTAAGTAAGAGGTGGGCAGAGCACAGATTGACAAGTGGTTGGGAGGCAGGGAGAAATGGCTGCACCTGAAAGGGCAGGGTATCTGCTTTGTATTACAATAAGAGTCAAGCCCACCAATGGTATCACCATTCCAAATGTGGAAACTATGCTCTCCAGTACCACAAAACTACTGAATCTTACCTTCTGATGTCCTTCATAACTTGCACAGGCCTCTTTCAACGTGTGTACCTAACGTTGCATCCACTCTCCTGCAGCACATTCTGCCTTTCAAACCTATTTGGCCTCACAGTGAACTGCTGATAGGACCACTGTGTATCCTCTATATTGGCCTCTGCCTTGAGGATCTCCTTATTCTAATGGTTATGGTGAGCATGGCCACAACAGCACAGCTGAGTTCTCTCCCTTCACTCCATCCAGCATGTATCCCAAAACGATAGATTGTGAATTTATCTCATCAGAGGCAGTCAGACTTGATGACTTCTACAGGTTTACCCAAATCAGAAATTCCATAGTTTTATGATTATTGATCTCATTTCATAAGGGGAAACTTAAAGAAACTCCCCAAACTAGCAAGTGACACAGTAGGACCTGGAACCCAGGTTCCCTTACTCTGAATTCATTGATCTTCCCAGTACATCATGCAGCCCAGCATATGAATCTTCCTAAACATGGAACACAACAGTCTGCTCCTGTGTAGATCTTCCCTTTACTCCCCAACAAGGGCGCAGAAGCCTCCTATCTGCCATTCAAAATGGGTTCCTGTTGTCTTTTATTTTGTTTAGTTTTGTGATTCATTTCCAATGGCTCCATTGAATATACCACTTCCTCTAGCCAAATTCATGTACCCATTGACCTTGAACTCCCTTACCCCGCTGTCTTTGCTGGACCCAACGTGGTTTTCTGGTGTTAGCTACCTCTGTGAATACTGATCATTCTTAAAGGCACAACTCAAGTCCTATATCCCCATCTATTAGACCTGGGGACCTCAGTTGGGCCACACTGGTCCCTTCATCTGTACCCCTCATTTTGTACCCTAACGCTCACGTGGCACTAATACATTTGCATGTCTACTCTTCTACTCCACAGTGCTGAACTGCCAAGACCCCGTCTTCCCTTGATCTCCCCTCCCTGCTTCAGCTTACAGAGCCTGGCACAGAGTGGGTGCTTCATAAACATTTTTGCTAATTGGTGAATCGATTATCTTCGATCCTCTAACTCCCTAATTTCTTTATCTTTTTCGGGTCTCTTTTTTGCATAGCTTTTAAAATTGCTTGTCACTCCTTCATTATTTTTTTTGAAAAATTACAAGGGAAGAAGAGCACATTAGAGAGTGAGGAAGAGAGAGAGAAGGTCAAAAGCATTCCTTCCCTCCCTTTCCTGGTTTGTCAATCTGTGAGCCTATTTGTCTCAGCCGCCTCCATCCTGCGAAGTGCGTGTTTCAAGTGGTGCCTGGGGCTCATCTTGCCCTTTGATGCCCCACTGCCTAGTTCATTCTTTTTACTCAGGGTCTGAGCCACTGGTTTTCAGTCTTTGCCAAATCTCAGAATGACCTCTGGTAGCTTTAGAAGGATACAGTTCCCAGAGCCTGACCCCAACCTCCTGAATCTCTTGGGGCAGGACCTGGATATGTAAAGATTTACTGTCTTTCTCATGCTTGGAAAACTGAGACTCATATCTCCATTGTTTACTATGACTGCTACAAAAAATATGACTCTAAGAATTTTTCTGTGCCAACTGGGCACAGTGGTACATACCTAAAATCCCAGTGATTCAGGAGGCTGAGACAGGAGAATCACAAGTTCAAGGTCAGCCTCAGCAATTTAGCCAGACCCTCAGCAATTTAGTGAGACCCTGTCTCATAAATTAAAAAAGAAAAAAATCTTCCCATGCCAGTTGAGCTAGAGGGTTCTTTCAGAGGTTGACAACTCCATTTACTTTTAGAGGGAAAGATTCATTTTACTTCTGACAGCAGATTATTTCATTTATCCTTAATAAATTTCATATTTCAGAACTCGGATACTCCCTGAAGGAAAATAAAAGTCATTCAGGGAATTGACAAAGAAATATCTCCAATACCACACTTGAGATTTCATCTCTCTCCAGGTAGAATGGCATTTATCAAGAATACAAGCAACAATAAATGTTGGTGAGGATGTGGGGAAAAAGGCGCACTCATACATTGCTGGTGGGACTGCAAATTGGTGCAACCACTCCAGAAACCAATATGGAGATTCCTCAAAAAACTAGGAATGGCACCACCTTTTGATCCAGTTATCCCACTCTTCAGTATATACCCAAAGGACTTAAAATCAGCATACTCCAGTGACATAGTCACATCAATGTTTATAGTAGTTCAATTCACAGTAGCTAAGCTATGGAACTAACCTAGGTGCCTTTCAACAGATGAAAGGATAGAGAAAATGTGGCATGTATACACAATAGAATATTAGTCAAAAAGAAGAATGAAATTATGGCATTTGCCAGTAAATTGAAGAATCTGGAGACTATCATGCTAAGTGAAATAAACCAATCCCCCAAATCCAAAGGTATATGGTCTCTCTGATATGCAGATGCTAACATACAACAGGGGGTGATGGAATAGAAATGCAGAAGATTAGACAAAGGGGAATTAAGGGAAGGGAGTAGGAGAGGAATAGGAAAGATGATTCTGACAGAACTTTCCTTTGCTCATATATGAATACACCACAGTGAAACTCTACGTCATGTACAGCCACAGACTGGGAGCCTAATTAGAATAAGTTATACTGCATGTTTGTATAAATAAGTTAAATTATATTCTACTGCCATATATAAGTAAAAGAACAAAAAGAGAAGAAATTTCACTGATAATTAGAACAGACCCCTCAGGATGCCTGGGTGGACAGTCCCCTTCTACAGACCCACACCTTCAGGAAGCTCATGGTTATGTCTATTTTCTCTGAAAGTACCTATGAATATGTAGAGCTGGGAAGTTGTTGGTGAGGAGGAGGAAAGATCTGCAAAAAAAATCAGGGTTCCCCCCTGTACCAAAGGACCTGGACTCCAGAATCTTCTTCCTTACCCAAGTTATTGGCAGTTATCAGGTGAGCCTGGGAAGTCTTCCCCAGTGCCCAGTGACAGAAAAGAAAACAAATGGCATCCCAGAGGACACAGCTATGTGGGAGATTCCTTGGATGAGGGAGTAAATGACAGGAGGAATCATCTTTCAGAATCCAATGATGGGTCAGGGATCTGCACTGACCCTGTGGTCACACCAACTATGTTAGTTCTGACAATGGCTTCTGCTGGCCTCCAGCTCAGTCTGAGGCAATCAGAGCCAGTGATGGCTAACCTGTGCTCTAGCTGCCCTTGGTCTGCATTCTGGCTCCAGCAGTGAGACAGGATCCAGTGGGCCTAAGCTCTGACTGCTCATGCACATCAAGGGAGGGAAGTTCAAGGGCTTTGCTTTCACTGATTGGGACACAGGGGCTATAGAGGAGGCTCTTCATATATCCTAGATTCATATGTAATGCTCAAACCAACCCCAAGAGATACGTACTACAGTTATTAGCATTGCAATGCTAAGAAACTGACCCAGAGATGTCAGTCTGCAGCAGCTCACACCACTGATAAGCCACAACCTAACACCCAATGTCACACTCTGCTATCATTAACATGGGCCCAGCATCTGGTAAGTCAAAGGGAACCAAGAATGAAGAGTTTTGACCTGATAGTCTAACCAGAAAGACTCTGCTCTAACTGGAGAGAGCCAACAAATACTCTGAGAGACACACAGCTCAGCAGGGAGGCAGGAGCTGACACCACTGCAGACCTACAGTCACTCCCACACCCTGCCAGGGCACCTGAGTGAGCATCTTTGACCTTGGACACTAGCATTCTGTGGATGTATTACTGGAAAGGAAGCACTCACTGACAAAGCAGGGCAGGTGGATTTGTGTATTGGCTCATTAACTGCAGGTCAAAACCTGGAGATGGTGGGGAAGAAAAACAGTAGCTTAATAGGATGGAGGGAGCATTAAAAACTGGATGAGCTCATGCTTAGGTGAGCTGCCCAAGGTGACCCGGCAGACAGAGCAGCTTGGGTACACAGAGGGAACATCACAAGTTTGATCCTGTCTGTTCTGGAAATCAGATGACTGCATCATGGGTCCCCATGATTGACTTGCACCCTATACCACTGTCAGGGTTTTTTGAGTCACTTGGTAAAGGAAACAACTAGTCATTTCCATCAGACAATCAGGAGGACATGTTTTTATTTCCCCAACACTGAACGGATGATTATTTGACTAGACCGACCCCACGCACTGATTGTTCTGGAGTTCTGTGGATAGGACTTACTGGTCCGTCAGCATTTGTTAACTGAGCACCAACTGGGTTGAGCTATCAACACTCCTGATCAGGATGCCCTGAAGCCATCAGAAGTTTTGGACACTAATCTGCACCAGTAAGGACACCCATGTCAGCCGTGGCAGAAGCTGCCTGCCATCAGCCCCACCTCTGATGATGCCTCAGAGGCTTTCCACCAGGGCTGCACACTGGAGTCACCCAGGGGGAGCGGTGAAAATCCACTTCTGGGCCCCACCCACAGAAACCCCAAAGTAATTGCCTGGGGAACAGCCTGGCATCAGGAGTTTCAAAATCCCCTAAATAATTTGAATATGTAGCCAAGGTTGAGAGTCACTGGCTTCCGTCGAAACCCAGCTCCTTGGCCCCAGGAGAGGTTTATAGGGAATTTGTCCACCATGGTCACATTGCTATGGTGGTTGTGTCTGGGTCTTAGGGAGGTGACTGAAAGTGGAGGAGGCAATACAGATGGGAGGAACACCCTTGATCTAACATACTCAGCACATCCTGTGTTTGTCTTCCCAAATTGCTTTTGGTTTTGCTTTTACTTCCTTGCTGGTTTTGTCTTGTAATAAACCACCCTCACTACCATTATGCAGTCTCTAACCTGTTGCCTTCCCTTTCTGATCAAAGTCTAAGCTTCATATGATCTCACTGATTTCCCATCCCTGAGAGTAAGGAAGAGGTCAGGCCTTTGTTCCCTGGTGAAAATCAGGAATCTGCAGATCCAAAAGAGTTCCATCTGCCACCACACTCACATCACGACTTCAGCCAAGGTGCTTACAGCAATTTTCAACTTACAAACTTATATGTTCTCATAGAATCCTTATGACAAGTCCTGTGTGACAGTATTTTCCTAACCAGAGTGACCATACATTCTGATTTACTCCAAACAATCCTGGGTTACACCTGTTGTCCCAGACCAATTATTGGCAGCATTTCTTTTACTTCCAAACTGTCTTAGTTTGGACAATGGGTTATCTGCTCACCTTATTTATAACCATATCTTGTTTTAAGAGGGGGCTCTAAAGTCTCATAAAAGTTAAATAATTTGTTCAGAGTCATTGAACTAATTAGAGGCAGAGATAAGACTTGAACTCAGATCCTGTGTCTCCAAATCTTTGCCCCATCTGCAGGTATTATGGCACATTAGAACCAGAGCTTATCTGATCTAATCTTCCTCAATATAAATCAAGAAACTGAAGATGTAAGGAAGCTATCCCTTTAAGTCCCTGTTGGAATGTTCCTTGGAATTTGGAGAGCATGACAGTCTCCTTGACAGAATTTTATAAACACATTAGGGCAGATTAGCATATTATAAATCATCATCATCATGGATGACACTTGAAAGCTGAACTTGTCAAAATAAGGTGCAGGGAGTGACATACGTGCATTTGGAAAGGATCAGGAAGTTCAGATTCTGAACTGCTACCTTTGAGAACTGAATCTGAATGCTGTTTGCTGTCTATCTCTGGGCATTTCACACACCCTCTCTGAGCTCGGGTGTTGTTCAACTAGAAAATGGGACTACTCGTCATTCTTGTTTCCTTGAACTGTTACAAGGAGACAAACTGCAGCTCACCAAATGCTCTGACAACATCAGGTCTCACAAGCTCCCTGTGAGTCAGGTTTATGAGTTTGCTTCCTTTTTCAACATTAGCGAATCAATCCTCATAAATGAGGATGTTGAGGACCAAACGAGATAAAAGAACTTGCTGCACAAGTCCTAAAATGCTGCAGCTCATTGTTATTATTATCATTATTATTAATGTTATTATCAGTAATAGTAACAGATAAAGAACTATCAACTGATAGGGGAGAGGATCACAGGTCCTTGAAACTGACTGGGAGACCTTGATTTAGAATGGGGGACCCAATGGGCAGACTGAGTTGGGGATCCTTTAAGGGAGTGTTGAAAATGACCAACACCAGGACTCTGGGTGGAGCCTGCTGTGCCTGGGAGACTTCACAGAAACCCACAGGCCCTGACCTGCAGAAAGCACCTCCATTACCTGACACCATCCGCAAGAAAGGCTTTTTCTTAATGGGCATCATACAACTTTGAGAGACTTTAAACTTGGAGAAAGGCTGATTCTGCAAATCAGGATATTGCTTCCCTAAAATGACACAGTCCAAGGCCTGGACAGCATCTTTAGTTCACAATATTTCCAGTCTCTACTTGTCCCCATTTATGGTAACACTAAACAGGAGTCAAACAAACAAACAAACAAATAAAAAAAAAGAAAGAAAAAAGAAGTGGAAAGGATGGGATCAAAACAGCTTTTCTATCTAATTTTTTGTTCCCCCCATCAGTTTGGTCTAGGAACTGGCCATGAAAGTCTGCCTGATTCTCTCAGATTACTTTCCTTTAGGGAGAAAAAAAAAAAAAAAAATGACAACACAAGTGTTTTAGAATTCTTTGAGAGGAGTACTCGGATCTAAGAAGTGAGCTTTTTATATAAATCTCCAAAGCTGCCAACATGAAATTCCAAAGGGGCAGGTAGAGTTGGTCTCCACGCCTAGCAGTGGGGCAAAGGGCTCCAATGCCTTTAAAGAACCAATTTGTGTTTCAAATATCTCTCAGGAACTTGACACCTTGAAGCTACCTCCTCCCAGGGAATCTGAGTAAGTCCTAGAATAGCTTTCTTAAGGAGAGTACCAAGGCTCATCGCTTTGTGAAAGCTCTGCCTATTCATCCGCTGGGCTGCAAGCCTGAACTCTGGGGTTCAGGGTGCCCCCTTCCCACCCCTACCGCTCAACACTAAACAGCCAGGGAGGGGATGTGACCTCTTTCATTACCTGGTCCTGCCAGACTGGAAATCCTGCATAGAGGGGATCTAGAAATCAAAGGAGGGCACCCTGGGGAGAGACTAGGCTGAGGAAGGCAAGTGTCACTAAATGAGAGGTGTAATTTTGAATAGGAAACATAAAGAATGTAAAACCCAGCAGGGAAAACTTTTGTGATAGGCTGGGACAATGGAGACAGATCACTTTGCAAGCACGCAATAAATCACAACAGGTCATATAGAAATTCATTTTTGGATTACAAAGGTAGCAAAGACCAAAAGATTGTTATTAGGTTTATGTAGACCTTAAACTTTCTGCAAAACAAACAAACAAAAAACTATTTAACTGGCTTGTAAAGGAGAACCGTTTGGGAAAATAACCGCCCCATCCCCTCCACCAGCACCAAGAACTCCTCAGCTATCCGAATATTTCTAGAGAACTTTGCATTCAAAAAGGTTTATCCCCTTTTGTGAAAGGTCTCTGCGCTCAGGCAGCTTGGAGACTCCCCTCCCCCAAGTCCAGACGGCTCTTTCTGCCGGCCCTGGAGGCCACACTCCTGCGGCCTCAGGTTTCTCGGCTTCTGCAGTGTCGACAGAGGACTGATCAAGTGTTTCTTTCTCATTACGCCAGATCACGGGAAAACGCTGCCTCGACTTCCATCCTTCCTCCTATAGGTTGCAAATGAAATGCAGCAGGCTTTGACATTAACTGCTGCTGCCCAAGGAGCAAGGCGGCTTAATTTAATTTTGCACTGCCTTCCTTTATCCCAGTCTGTCTGGATGACCGCGAGGTTTCCCCGTCACCAAACGCTTGGCGTTTCCCGAGACTACCCTGCATAATCTTGATTATGACAGTAATAATAACTTCAGGGAATGGGGTGTTCATTTTCTGCTCTATAAGTCACAAAGCAAGAAAATATCTTCATTTCCTTCGGTTTTATTTTAGTGACTCTGAGTAAAGAGAGGAAGAGGATTTTAAGAAATGTTATTTTTGCTTTGCCAAAGATAACACCAATATTATATCAAATATTCTATCAATAATGTTTCCTTCTCTCTCTTTCCCCTCCTCCTCCCTCTTATAGAAGCCAGGTTCCTGCCTTGTCCCTACAACTGGAGACATCCTTCAAGACCAGTCAAAAGCCCGCCCTGTAGGACTTGGGACCTGCACTGATGACCGCCGGTCGTGCGGCGGGTTTGACAAACTGCTGGCCAACTCTCCAAGAAGACAGTCACCTGCCACATTGCCCCTCACTCCATTCCGCCCTGGAGCCCCGCAGCGAGGCGCTGGCCTACAGATAGGCCACCCAAGGGACCTCAAGGGCCCTGGACTGCCCTCCTTGGGGAGGATACGGAGTCCTGGCGCGATCTGCGCCCAGGCACATGAGTCCGCGCCCGCGTGAGCCGGGCTGGAGGCGCTGCAGGTGATGCGAGCGCGCGGACGGCGACCTACCTTCACAAAGAGCTCTATCTCGGGGTGCCTGTCGTCCCCGTTAGCTGTCGCCGAGTCTGTCATGCCGTCGGCGCCCGGGGCCACCGTCCCGAGCCGGAGAGGCGCCACCTCTGCAGCTCCGAGGCCAAAGCTCCGCGCTCCTGCTCCTGCCCAGCGGGGCCTCTCTTCAGGGCGGTGTTTAATTTTTTTTTTTTTTAAACCATCTATTTCCCTAGCTGAGGCAGTCGGTGTTTAGAGATCTGTGTCCCAGGTGATCACATGAGAAGGGCTGAATCCAGGAGGGGGCAGGGGGCTAAGGGGAAAGGCAGGCTAAGGGATGACAACAGGTCCTGGGAGCAACAAGTGCGGGGCTGCCGGGAGGTGTCACAGGATCCGCGACTGTCAGCGATCCCGCAGCGGCAGCCAACGCGCCCAAAATAGCCCGCGGCCGGGGGCGGGGTCTGCCCGGGCGGGGACCGAGTGGGGGGGACCACCTGGGAGCTGGGCCCCAGCACCGCCCCACGATCCAGCGCGGGGGAAGCCACGGACGAGGAGGCGGTGGCTCTGCCACAGGAGGATGTCCCGGGGAGGATAATGAAGGCAAAGAGAGGGAGAAGAGGAAGGAGAAAGGTTAGCAGAAGAGGAAAGGAGGGGCGGGGAGGGTCTCTCGTTTTGTTTCTTCCATTTGGCGCTTAGCTCCTCCGAGTTACTCCACCATCTGCATCACACACTCGGAAAGCTCTTCGGTTTTACCAGCAATGCTTAGGGCAGGGAGGCGCAATGGGCAACGAAGCAGAGAGGAAAAGGACTTCTGGGACAGGAATTTGTCGTCCTCCTGCTGAGTAAATAGACGATAGGGCAGGGGTGGCATGTAAGGCAGAGGGGCAAGCCAGCCAGGTCAGGTGCGGTCGCAGCGGCAGAGGGAGCCAAGGATTCACGTCTTTCAAACTTCTGGATTTTTTTTAGCTTCTCCTTTCACCTTTTCTTTTCTCTTTTCTTTTCTTTTCTTTTCTTTTCTTCTTTCCTTCCTTCCTCCCTCCCTTCCTCCCTCTCTCCCTCTCTTTCTTTCTCCTCTTCCCCATCTTTTCTATTCTTATTACACTTACTCTTTTTTGTTTTTTAGTGAAGTATCATGCATACTGGGAAAATGAACATTTATACGTGTACACTTAAATGAATTTTCACAATCTGAACCCACCCATGTAACCAGCATAGATGAAGAAATAAAACGTTAGCTATACCCCAGAGGTTCTTCTCTCCTCTCTACTTCTCATCCTTCCTTCCTTTCCCCACTAGGACACAACACAGGGTATTTTTGCCTGGAACCTTTGTGCTGGCTTCTTTTGTTGGTTATTACCTTGGTGAGACTCATCCATTGTGCTGTGTGTAGTTGTAGATCATCCATTTTCACTGCTGCAACTTATTTATTCAGTCTTCCTTTAATAAATATTTGCATAGTTTCCAGTTAATGAATACCATGGATACTTATGCTGTGAGCATTCTACCTATCAATATCATTTCATTGGATTCCTGGATGCTTTTCTCTTGGAAATACACTTAGAAGTATGATTGCTGAATCAGAAAACATGAGAATGTTCTTGATAAACACTTTGGTATGGTTTTCTAAAGTAATTGTACCAATATACATTCCTACCCCTTGTTTCTTTTAAAAATAGTTGCTAAGTCTTTGCACCCAGAAGCTGGTCAACTTCTCTTTATTTTCTTTGCCTTCTCTTCAGTTCATTTCATTTGTGTTCTGTCTTGCCTTACTTATAAATACATACTGTTTCACAGCTTTATGAGAAAAACACTAACTGGCTAATAAGAAAAAAAAGGAATAGTACTAACTGTGTGTCAGAGAAATACACTGAGTACTTTGTATGCCTTTACTTGTTTAATCTTTACAAATAGTGTTATTAGCCTGATTCGACAAGTGAGGAAACTGAGGCATGGAGTATTTAAGTAACTTGCCCCTAGCTATCCAGCTAGGAAATGGCAAAGTCAGAATCCAAAGGCAGACAAGCTGAGCCTGTGATCTCAAATACTCTATCAACTGCTTCTCTCCAACGTAGTGTATATGTGTAGGTCACCTGACAAAGACATGGGCCTGATCTTAATGGAGATTAAAATCCATTTCAGGATAATACATGAAAGGAAAACTGAGGCTGCCACATGATAGGACAGGTGGAGGTGCTATTGTTTGGATCTGAAATGTCCCCCAAAGGCATATGTGTTAAAGGTTTGGTCCCTAGATCTTGGTGCTGTTGGGAAGTGGTAGAACCTTTAAGAAGTGGGGCCTAGTGGGAGAAAAAAGTTAGGTCACTGGGGGATGCCCTGTGAGATTATGGGGTCCTACCTTTCTTCTTTCTCTTTTTGTGAGCCTTCTCTACCTCAAGCTCCCACCAGGACGTACTGTGCTGCCACAGGCCCAAAGGAACAGAGACTGTGGGCTGAAACCTCCAAAAGTGTGAGCCAAAATAAATTTCTCCTTTTGGTAAGTGGATTTATCTTAGATATTTTGCCAGAATGATGGAGAACTGGCTAACACAGAGAGGCTATATGGGTTGGCATGTAGATAGACTATTTATGATGGTTGAGATGATGAGGAGGAAAGGCATCATGGAGCAAAAGGCACTTTGGCTGAAACTTTCTGAATGGTCAGACATCTGACAGAGAAGTGGACAAAGTGTTCAGATCACCATTTATGGCAGGCAGTTTCCCAATGGATTCCACTTGCAAATTACTGAAGAAAGTGTCACCAACCCAACTTGCAACCCTCGGGTATACTACAGTTTAATCAAGGTGAGATTTAATTGCTCCCCTTCTCCTTGATTTCAGGCTTACATCACCAAAGTCTTTAGATAAACAGTCACCTTCAGAGCTGTGCATTCCGAGCCAATGACTACATACTCCAGGGAAGGACCAAGGCTGCAGAGGGAGGCTGTGCCTTCACCGTGTGATGCACACTCATCATTCCCCTGCACTGGCATGTGGACAACATTTGTAATAGCAGTGCAGCAGAAGCAAATAAAATTACAGGCATAAAATGCCTTTGAGAGTTTTTTAAAAATGAAAAATGCTTTATAGGAATTTTATAGATCATATTCTCAGCTATGACCTAAGCAATGTGTGGCATGACCTTCCTTTCCTTAACCTCAAATCTGGCAGAGTTAACTTTCACTTTATCTTCTCCAAATATCTACAGTTCCCTTTTAATCACAATTTCTAGAAAATACCTCCAATTTATATATCTCTGCAGATAACTGAGAACACTGATATTATAAACCTCTTGTAAAAAAAAAGCTGTATTGACTATCAACTAATTCTGTGCATATTTCTAGTTTTAATTATATATTATGCTTTAGTCCAAGATAAAAAGACTTTATTTTTGTACCCTTTACTGTCAAAGCATAATTGGTTAGAGTTAATTCTAACTCTGTACAGAAAAAAAATGTATTTCTTATTTTAACTGATTATTTCACAAATTTGATGCAAAATTTAGATATGTCTTTATTAGGAAAATATTGAAAAAACACTTTAAGTTCTATCTTTGACAGCACATATACTAAAATTGGAACCATATAGAGATTAGCAAAGCCCAAGTGAAAGAATAATATGCAAATGATATAATATCCATATTTTCATATGACTGTTAAAAGCAAAATTTATTACTTACCTGGTGGGTTTTTGGTATATTTAGATTCAATAAAAAATAATCAAGCATAAAGTGATTTATATAGTTGTAGGTTTATGTGCTTCACTTGAAATGGATTAACTGCTAACTATCAGTGGAAGGAACAAAGTTAGGGATACCTATTGTAACCCCCTAAAGAAACAACTACTTAATTATACAAAGAGATACAGAAAAATGCTAATAGATAAGTTAAAGTTGAATGGCAAGAAATATTTAAATATTCTAAAAGTCGGGAAAGGGAAACCAGAAAAGAAACTGAAAATGAATAGTAAAATGATCTTCCTGAATCCAATATCAGTACTTACACTAAATATAAGTGATCTAAGTATGTCTATTAAAAAGTGGAGATTTAATTAAAAGGATAGAAGAGTTAAACTTGCCATGCAAACCCTACTCAAAAGAAAACTAGTGGGTATGTTAATATCAACCAAAATAGACTTCAGAACAAGGAAATTATTAGGGATAAAAAGCAATATTACATAATAATGAAAAAGTCAACTCACCAAGAAGATATGACAACCTTAAACATGTATGTACAGAATAACAGAGCTTTAATATATATGAAGCAAAAACTGATAAAACTAAAAGAAGAAACAAACACACAATTACAGTTAAAGATTGCAAGTCTACCCTCTTGGTAATTGACAACACAAGCTAAAAATCATCAAAAACATAGAGGACCTAAAATAACACTATCACTCAACTTCACATAATTAACAATTATGGAACATCCCATCCAATCTACAATAATATTTATACTATTTTCAAGTGTACATGGAAAATTCATCAAAATAGATCACATTCTGGGTCACAAAATGCATTTTTTTAAATTTAAACTGTAATCATACAAATTATGTTCCCTAACCATAATGGAATCAAGTAGATCAACAACAGAAAGAAACTTTCTAAATGTTTGGAAATAACAACACACTAAGATATTCATTGATCAACAAGGAAGCCTCAAGGATAATTGGGCACTATTTTGAATTAAATGTAAATGAACACACAACACATCAAATTTTGTAAAATACAGCTACTATAGCTCCTGGAGGGAAATTCATACAGGAAACACTTATTTTGTAAAAGAAAAGTTCTCACATCAATAACCTGGCTCCACCTTGAGAATCTAGAAAAAGCATATCCAAACATATACAAAGGCAATAAAAAGAATAAAATAATAAGTGTAAAAACAGAAATTAATTAAATTGGAAAAAAAGGTAAAACAATGGAGGAAAGCAATGAAACCAGAAGCTGGTTTTTGAAAAAAGAGCAATAAAATGGATAAATATCCAGCTAGATTTTACCAGGAGAGAGAAAAGATAGATGTTACTAATATCAGGTATTTAAAAAAAAACAGGCAACAAACTCCATAGACATAAAAAGATAATAATACCAGAAACAACTCTCTGTACATAAATCAGACCACTTAGATGAAATGGGCAAAATCTTGAAAGACACAAATTAACAAAACTGACTCAAGAAGAAGTAGGTAACTTGTATAGTCTTTTATCAGTTAAAGATATTAAATTCATAATTGAAACCCTCAAACAATAGCAACAAAAAACCTCTAGGCCTCAGATGTCTTCATTAATGAATTGTACCAAATATTTAAGAAAGAATAACACCAATGACATGCAATCTCTTCCAGAGGAGAAAAGAGGAGGAAACAGAGGACTTGTATGAAGGATCTGTAAGGAATTTTTACAACTCAAAGATAAGAAAACAAACTAATCTAAAAAAAAAAAAAAAAAAAAAGGAAAGACAAAGGTCCAAATAGACACTTTTCCAAAGAAGACTACCAATGCAAATAAGCACATTACAATATGCTCAGTATCATTCAATAGAGATATGCAAGGCAAAGGAGACATACTACGTTGTATCTTTTTAGAATGGCTAAAATATATACTCCTGACAATCTGATGTGTTAGCAAGAATGCAGAGCAATTCTAACTCTCCTACATTGTTGGTAGGAGTGCAAAATTGTATAGTCATTCCGCACAACAGTTTGGAAATTTTATATGAAGTCAAGTGTATAGTAACCATATGACCCATTTATGGTTTCTTGGGTATTTATCCTAGAAATGAAAATTTATGTTCCTACAAAAACCCATATGTAAATGTTTACAGCAGTATTGTTCATAATTGTCCCAAACTGGAAATCACCTAAATGTCCCTCAATGGGTAAGTGAATAAACAAATTAGAATACATCTCTGCATTGGTATACAACTTAGCAATAAAAAAGAATGAAGTGTTAGTAGATGTAAAACAGCCAAATCTCGAATGTACAATACTAAGTGAAAGAAGCCAATCTCACAAGTCTGCATATTGTATGGCTTCACTTAGATGATATTCTGGAAAAGAAAAAAATATAGATCAGTGGCTGCCAGGATTTGGATAGGGGAGGATTCGATGGCAAAGGGGTGGCAGGAAGGAGATTTTTAAGTGCTATAACTGTTGTGTATCCTGTTTGCAGTGGTAGTTACATGGATCTCTATGTGTGTAGAAACATATAGAAATGCATACCAAACAAGTGAATTGTCTATATGTTAATTTTTAAAAATGATCAAAATCCTTAAATAATATTTTAAAAATGTAGACTCACCAGTTTCTATTTTCATATTCCCCTTTCCATACATTCTTGCTTCAAATCTCTAATATCAGTTCTCATCTTACTATTAACTCCAGAAATGTAAAAGAGATCTCTAGTCCATGAGGCTTAGTTCTCCTAGTTCTATCTGAGCAAATAAAAATAACAACAAAATAAAATAAGTGTATTTAGACTGAGCAAGTGTGTGTGTGTGTGTGTGTGTGTGTGTGTGTGTGTGCAAAAGGACATATACTGCAATATAATGATCCTTATGGGGACACTGTTCTAGAAATGCCCACCCTACCTACCCAGTTAGGAGCACAGCCTATCACAAGTTTCAAGCCACAACTTTTATGCTCCCAATGGCATTTAGTTGTGCCCATTCACTCTGCCCAGAGGTAGCAACTATTTTTCATGAGAATTTAACTAGGTTGTCTCCCCTTTACATTCTCTACAAAGGATCTCTCGGACAATCCCAAGGACTTGAAGTTTAAGTTGAGGGAACTGGCATATTTTGATGACAGCTGCAAAAGCAGAGGTCACAGTGTATCTCTATGAGAGGGTGAAGTGGGTGCAGATGGAGGGAGCTGAGTGCTGGAGGGCTCCCTTTGGCATGAGGTCATAAGTCGAGCTGTGAGGAAGCAGGGGTTGGTAGCTAGTTCTTTCTATTCTTTTATAAACTGACATGCTTTTAGGTGTTCCCGACATTTCCAGGATCTTTGTCTCCACAACAATCTGCCTACTGCTGTTTAGCAAAGGGGGAGGCTGAAAGTGAGCTGGATTGAAATCAAAAATTCTTGTCAACAACCGTCACTCACCCCACTGATTCAACCTGCATTTTGGGGGTGTTTACTGTGTGCCAGGCACTGCTCATACTTTTTCTAGAACCCTCTAAGAAACATAGCGTGCCTGTCACCTTCTGATAATGAGCAGTCTCAGCTCCTGCACTATTCTTCCCCACAAGAACAGAAGCCCCTGGAGAATAGGAATCCAATTTTGTGGTTCTCTTGCATGACCTACAGAATGGAAGTTTCCCTTCCATGTCCTTGTAAATACACTGACACTGTGCTAGTATTGTGTGCATGATCAGCACATCATTGTTAACGGAATCAATCAAGCAATGAAAAACTGGCATAACTCTTATTCACAGCTTTCTCCTCTTTTGGGGGTTCTGCCCTTATATCAGTGAAATGAACTTTACAGTATGACCTTTTTGTAGATTCTAATTTCTAAACCATAGGAAAGGGTTATGTAATAAAATAATAGTTGACATTTACTAAAATTCCTCCATGTGCTGGGAGCTCTGAATCCCTTATTAGCTCACTTCATGTCCATAATAACTGGATGAGGCAGTGCTATTAATTCCATTTCACAAATAAGGAAGCAGAGACTTAAAGAGACTTAACTTGTCCGAGGATAATTACCAACAACGGACCCGGAGCTCTGACCCAGCTTTCCCATCATTAAAGCCCATACTATCAAACACCATGCTCTGCTGTACATGTGGAGTAAGATACGGCTGGAGGAGGTTAGGATGCTACTAGAGATTTAAAAACTGCTATTAATTTGGTGGAATCTGTGAATGATTAGTCTTTATAAGGAATGGATAGGCTTGAGAATTCTGGAATTCTGCTTAAACACAGAGACACCCACGAAAGAAATGAGAAAAGAAACACAGGGACCAAGTGATGGGGCACAAAAATTAAATATACACAGCCCTAGGAAAAAGAAAACCACGGAGTCAGAAGGCAGGAGAAAAGCGATCTGAGGTCATGTTCTGTTGCATCACCGTGCCGTTTTGGCAGGATTTATCATTCTGGTGATTGTCCTTACTTAATGGCCAAGCCCTTACTTTGGAGCTCTGGCAAAATCACATAAAAATATAACTATTTCACAAATACATACAAAAAGTCTTGGAAGAGACCCAAGATAAATATATGTAACATTTCTTTCAAACCCGCAGACTGTTGACTAGTATGTCTCTGATCTAACATCTGATTTTTCTTCTGGCACTAGGTCCAGCATGCCAATTAACCAGAGATGGTCCTTAATAACCAAGAAAAGGGCATGGTGGTAAAGAGGGCCAGGGCGGGGGAGAAGTGAGACAAGGGACACTGGGATGGAACAAGGAATGCTGGTAAGAGTAGAATGCATAACATTTTGAGGAAAATAGGCAGATGCCCATGGCCAAACAGATCACAGTTCTGAAATACAAGTAAACAAAAAGGTCTCAAAAATTTCCCAGGAGATCTATACCTTCTCCATTCTCTGGCTGCTCATGTTGGCGAATTCTGGGACTTGCATCAGAAATGTGTTTGAGGTCATTTGCTCTTCTTCTGGACTTAGGAGAAACCGGAACAGGACTGTGAGCTGTCACTGCATCCTGCCACCGCAAGACAGAACCTGACAGACAGCAAAGCCTACCGAGAGAAAACAGGCCAAGGTGTGGAGAGAGGAAGCCCCGAGTTCTCATGTGTCCTCTGAGTGACAGATTTCATGGTGCCTGGAACTTGACACCCCTAGAATTTTCTGTTCTAGTGGTCGGTGAAATCCCTTTTTGGCTCAGACAATCTTGAGTTGGGTTTTCTGATGTTTGCAACTGAAGACTGATGTACACATTGTTTAGAACCTACACAGAATCAAGCTGGGTATGAGGTGCTGTTTATGATAAAAAGGACCTCAGTGCTAGTCTAAGGTCGACATGAGCCAACAACACAATGATGCACTTTTAAAACTATTTTTAAAGGTGCAGATTTTCATTAAAAAACTGTATTGTTTTTGCAGGTTCTTGAGCAAAGATATGAAATGAAAGGGGAAATGTATTCAGAAATTGACAAAATTTCAGAGAAAGGCTATATGTATAGAGTTAAGGCAATTATAGATACCTGAAAAGTAAAGTAATAAGAATCATAAAATGATATTTCCATTAACTGATTTTTTTCAACAGAGATAATGTAATATAATGCAAAAAGCACTAGACCAACATGCAGAAATTCTGAATTCAAGACTTTCTAGCCCTATAATCTGGTTATACAACCTCTCAGAACCTCAGTGTCTTTATCTGTAAATTGAAGATAAAAGTTACATTCCCTGAAGTTACTGTAAAATTTAAGTAATATTATTTATCAATATACATAGCACACCTAACACAGGGACCAATCCATAAACAAAGAACAAAAGACCTATTTTCCCCAAAATGCATATAAGATAGGCACTGAGCAGAGTATTTCATAGGTAGCATCTCACTTAATCCCCCAATGTAAACCTAATAATGAGGCAGTGACTATTCTTATCCTATTTCGGAGATGAACTAGCTAATTAAGACAGATTAGCCACTCAGCTAAAAGCTTATAAAACTAGGATTTGTATCCAGGTCTGTTGGTTTCCCAAATCTTTGTACTTAATGACTCAATAAGTGAGCACTAATTAATATTATTGGCAATGTGTCTAGGTGAATGGAAGTAAAGTAAATATATAGAAATAGTAAATGCCCAGTCTGCAAATGAAGGTGAAGAACAGCTACCAGATTGTTTAAAAAAGAAATTCTCCCCCCAGGTAAAGAATGAAATGCCCTTCATCTTATTTAACTATCTCCCTGCATGGCATGAACTCTTTGAGTTACATACAAAATTACTTCCTGAAAGGTATAAGCTATTATACAATGCAAATGCATTCTTGAAAAGAGAAATAATTGATCTAACTGCAATTGTACTATTACTTTTAATGCCTGTCCTGAGGGAGCAGGATACAACATGAAAGTCCTACCCTAGAATTCTAGGAGCATCTTTGTATTTAAGTCTATTTCTTTTTTACCCCATTTATTTCCATATAAATACATCTCCCTCCAATTTAGGATCTCAAAGAAATAGAATAAAACATTTCTGTGTGTTATTATGGGATCATGGGGAGGCAGATGCAGAGGAAATTTATTTCTGTAGTGCTGAAATACATGGTTCTCTTTAATCCACATCTGGGGAGGTAGCCTTGATTCTATTTTGACATATACTTCACCCAACTGTGCAATTTTTAAATGATGTGCCAGATAGATTACTTCTACCCCCACAAAACTTAGGCGGCAGAAAATCAAAGAGTATTACTTTGAATTGTTTCAATTTCTTCCTTCTAGGAAGAAGACAGTAATATCTTGATTTGGTTAAATTCACAAACATTTCTTGGGTGACTGCTTTGTGCCAGGCATTGGGGTTGACACTGGAGATAAATTAATGAATAAGACCTAGACCCGCCATCAAAGAGCTCAGTTGACTCAGTGTCACATGTGGGGTGCTCCCAACTCTCACCCCTTTTCTAGCCAAGCGGATACAATGCATTTTTAGGAAAATACAGAAATAAAGCTCACAGTTTTGAGAAAAGATGCTCATTGCCTAAGTTTTCATAACCAGAAGGTGAGACTGCACTTGGATATACACCAGCTGCCTCACAAATGAGTCCTCTTCCATTGAGATGGTAATTTCCCAAATTATCATTTTCACATGTATTATCTACGGACCAACTCCCATACATCAGATACTCTTGGAAGCATTTAGACCTTGAGGAATAAAACAGCTGTGGACAGCCTATACTAGGGGTGGGGTCTTAGGATCCATTGTGGGAGACAGGACAAACACATAAGCAAATAGATGTATGAGTATAAATTGTGATCAAAGCTATTAAAGGAATTGATGGGCAAATATCACAGTGAGGGAACCTCCTTTGCAGGGAGGTTCATTGGGAAGCCTCTCTGAGGAGAAGACACTTAAAATCAGATTTGAAAGATGAGCAGCAGCCTGTTATTTGAAAACTGAAGGGAAAAGAGATGGAACATCGCATGAGGGACCTGGGTAGGATAAAGCACGTTGCACTGATGAACTGCAGGCCTGGCTTTAATGGCCCCATTTTATCCCTGTGAGGTCTACCTTGTGGACTCACATTTCCACTCTTCCCTATGTAACTGTTTCATACCACCTTTGTAATTTCATTAAATCTTTGGAGAAAATCAGCCCAAAAGTTTTCATTCAGTGAAGAAGTTCCAGCATAAACCAATAATGATTGCTCCACTGAATCTATGTTGAGATCGTAGCAAATCATTTAGAAGAGAATTTCTGTTTTGCCCTGTAATTTTTTTGATATCTCCAGTTAAATTCACTTTGCCAAAAGTTTGTAATGCAATCCTAGGTACAAAAAGTAATCATTATTCTAAGACACCTTTGCAGTCTACGTACTTTTTCATTGCAAGGTCCCTCACACTTGGTTTCGCTCATTGGCTACATCCACACCATGCTAGGTGGCAGAAATCTCTCCCAAGTGATTTTTTTTTAATTACATTGAGGTTAATTCAATTACATTGAACTTAATTTTTTTTTTTAACCTTAACCTAGCCATTGTTGGGGAGAGGTTTTCCTATCCCAGGGAATCACAAGATGAACCAAACTGAAGAGAGAATCAATCATTGATCTCCCATTAACACAGCACATGGCAAGTGCATCAGTGGACACTGGACTTAACATTCTTAACAAAGCCTCCCAGCACTAAGATACAAAGAGTCAAATTCAATCTAAGCTCTGCCTCACTTATAGGCATCTTGGGGAAAGTCTTCAAATGAAAGGACCCAGGGATGCAAAACAACCACCCCAATGTGGTTTAGTTGAGTTCACCGTTCAACACCAACCCCTCTCCTGTTCCTTCTCAGGTGCTCCTGCAGGTACTGAGTCAGACCCAGTGAAAGCTGGTCACACCACCCCGTTGCCCTTCCTGGGAGGCTGCAGGTGGTCAGAGCTACTCACCACTGCGTGCCCATTTACTCTCCAGTGCATAAAAATTAAGGAGTCCTGTCAAACAACAAACAGGACTCACCCTTTTCATGCACCTGTCACAAAGAAAGATGAAATACGAGAACAATGAAAGATGAAGGAGCTTGCCCACATTGTGTGCACACGTGATGATACGTCCCATGATTACTATTTGAGAATCTTTTACATATCTTTCTTCTACTATAAGCCTTGGGTGCCTTGAGGGAGTACATAGTCCACTCTCTCTCCCTCTGTCTTTATTGAGGAGACTTCTTCTTTTTCTTTTCTTTTCTTTTTTTTTTTTAAGAGTGGTTTTAGGTTTACAGAAAAGTTGAGCAGAAAATATAGAGTTCTCCTATGTCCTTTGCTCCCTCTGCCCCCACAGGCACAGCCTCCTCTAGTGACCCCACACCACAGTGGTACGTTTATTACAATTGATGAACCTACAGTGACACATCAGAGTCACCTGAAGCCCACCATTTACCTTAGGGTTCTCTCTTGGTGTTGTATATTCTAATTTTGGACAAATGAATGCTTTGTACCTATGGTTACAGTATCATACAGAGCATTGGCACTGCCCTAAAAATCCTCTGGAATCCACCCATTCATCCTCCCTCCTGCCTCGCTTCTTAGTTTTGCTTTTTTTGAAGTACCCTGTCGTTGGAATCAGAGAGACTACCGCCTTTTCAACTGGTATCTTTCATTTAGTAATTTGCCCTTAAGGTTCTTCGGTGTCCTTCCTGGCATCTATTCTCTTTCTAGCCCTAGCAGGGAGCACAGTGCCCTGCACAGAGGAGGAGATCTGTGAGCGCTTGTTGAATACATGAGCAAAGGTCATTCGTGGCACAGTTCATTCAACAACTGTTTACTGAGGCTTCCTAAGCATGGGCTCTCTGCCAGGCACCCTCCAACAATGATGTTTATATGGGATTTCCAAAAATGCTATAAAACAACAGTCCTAGAGGTAGGAGAATAGATATTTTTCTCATTTACCCAGTTTTAACAAGATCAGGAGACCAAGATTCAGAAAAGCAAAATAACTTGTCCAAGTTTCCTGTACTAGAAAGTGGCAGATCCAGGATGGGACTGTGTAACTCTCCGAGGTACCACAGTGCTGATCCTGTGTGTTGTTTCCCCTAAAACCAGACTCTGAGTTGACAGAGTACCTGAACAAAACACTAACATAGGACAGATAAGGGCTAAAAGAGACCCTCCCTCCTGTCTTACTGCCTGTTGATGGGAAGACCATCTTCCCTAGCGGTGCTCTTAGTTTTGACAGTGCAGCCTGTATCAGAAAAGCCCGATTTTTCTTTCACCACAAGCAAACTACTACTAGGCTTGGGGATTGTTCTCTAACTAAGGAAGGGAACTTTAGCAATCGATCAATAAGCAGCTCATTCTCATTCGACACTAAAATGCTGCACTGAATACTGACTTCTCTTGCTCCTGGGAGAGATCACAAGGGCTTCAAGGATCCAGGTCAGAATTCATTCAGACCTGCAAAATTCATTCCTCAGTTTTGAGAGGCCCTCCAAGGGACATGTCCTGGGAGTCATGCCTGGCTGCAAGTAAGTTATGGGGGAGACCAATGAAGT
Organism: Sciurus carolinensis; assembly: GCF_902686445.1. Classification (NCBI taxonomy): domain Eukaryota; kingdom Metazoa; phylum Chordata; class Mammalia; order Rodentia; family Sciuridae; genus Sciurus; species Sciurus carolinensis. Next base: position 110,153,560 of record NC_062219.1, on the reverse strand, counting down.
CCTCTGCCTTGAAATCCAGTGCCTCCTGAATTCATTCATTTATTTCTCAATTTTAACCTTTAGTGTTTATCACTTTCCTGAGAGCCTCATATGCATATGTGACTATCTACTGGGTATGTCCCTAGGGTGCCCCATTTTCCTCACAGTCAACATGTTAAAACACTGCACTGACAACCTTATCCCCCTACTCCTCTTGTTATTCTGTTTTTTCTTTTTCAGTCAGTAATATCATCATCCATCCAGTCACTAAAAACAGAAATCAAGCTCACATACACTTTTATTTATGCTTTCATTTATTTTTAATTTATACTTAAGTATACATGACAGTAGAATGTATTTTGACATTTTATACATACATGGCCACATATACTTTTAAATCCTCCATCATCCCAAGTCCAGTTTGCCTCCAAGTCCCTTCTCTGAAATCTCTCCACTCTTTAGCCCTGTTACAACAGCTGCATCACCTTATTCCTTAACGGCCCTAGAAGCTTCCTAACCTGTCTCTCCCTTTCAGCTACTCACCTAATCCCTCAAATCCATTCCTCTCTGGTGGCCAAAGAACAACTTCTACAGTGCATGTATGGTCACACCAGGTCCTTGCTCAAAACCTTTTGGTAGTTCAGCATGGACCATGCTCCCCAACATGAGGTGCTGGGTCGTGACTGCTCCCTGTCCTCTCCCACTCTGCCCACCTGACCCCTCAGACTCTATAGATCCCGGGAATTCCAATATGGTTTGGTTTCCTACACGTACACTGTTTCACTATGTCTTTGCTTGAAACACTTTCCCCCACATTTCCTCACCCACTTCATTCTTCCTCATCCTTAAAATTCATGCTTGCATGGTACCCTCTGCAAATCTCTGTTCTTGTTCCAGTATGTTGAAATGTTGTGTTTATGTATCTTTTACCTCTAGAGCTAAGATCCTGAAGTATAGGAGACATCTACTCTTCCCTCTCTTAATCATTTCCTGCATTATAATTCTTACTTTACACATTCAAATCCCCAAGACAGCTTTCAACTATTGGGAAGCAGGGAAGATGTCACTTGTCTTTGTTTCTGGATGCCTCAGCAGGGTCAGGCATACAGTCCAGGTCTGTATCAGTCTATATGTTTATATTCACTAATGTGTTCAACAAATACTTAAGATTCAGATCCTATTTCATTCTCATCAATAAACTTTGGAGAATGGGAGATGTTGCTCCAGGTCTTAAAGATCTTGCATGTTATGGTGTATTCATATATGTAAATGGCAGAAAGATCAATAGCGGGAAGGGAGCAGGATATGGAGAGGGAAAGGGAAGGAGAGCTACTAGGGTCTGAATTAGAATAAGATATATTTCATGCTTGTATAATTATGTTATTCTAGTGTTATGTATAACTAAAAAGTATCAATAAAAAAGGGGAAAAAAGATCTTGCATACTAAATAATAAGCAGTGGTTTTTAATAATAAGTCACTGGATTTGATACCTTGATAAAGTGGAAAATATCTCCCTCACCCTTCATCCTCTTTGTGGAATTTACCTTCTTCAGCACATGATTATTTGCTGTGTGCCAACAGGTGCCATTTTGAAAATAAGAAAACACAATGTGTGAAAACAAAGATGAGCTTCGGCTCTGGCTAAATTATATTAACAGTTCACAGGAGAAAGGAGTGCAGAAACAAAGAAACAGATGAAAACTAAGAAATTCAAGTTGCTCCAGTGAGAGATTTTTCTCACTTATTGAATAGGTAAAAATCTATAAAAGCTTATAATATAAATTGTGAGTAAGTTTGTAATATGGGTCAAAAGAATATATATTAGTACAGTATTTTTAGTGGGCTACTTAGCTACCCAATTTGGAGTCAAATGGATCCTAATGGATCCACTAATAGGAAACTCATGTTGGCGAAAGACCCGTGTTCAAAGATATTAACTGCATTATTACTTGAAATAGGGAAAAACTAGAAGCAAATTATATGGCCATTACTAGGTCACATCTTGGGTTCATCCTGGTTAACACATAATGAAGAATAAGAAGGATATATATGCAGTGACATGGAAAGATGTCCATGATATGTTGTTAAATTTTAAAAAATCGAACGTAGAAGAGCACACACACTCATTCCATCTTTATATCACACACACACATACACACATGGTCTAGAAAGAGATATACTAAACTATAAGTAGTGATTATTACAGAAGAGTGGGATTGGGGAGAAAGAACTTTTCAGTCCTTCCTTTACATATTTTTATAACCCCTGAAATTGTCTGCAAAGAGTCAAGTGTTAACTTTTCTAATTAAATTGTGGGGAAAGGCCTAGGCATCCCAGCTAGACCCTGTCCAGCCCTCTCAGGACTCTCCAGGGCCATGTGTCTTGTGTAAAGTCAAGTATCTTCACCTCTGGGAAGCCTTCCCTCTGACTTACCCTGGCCTCAGAACCCTCCTCTCCTTCACTCACTCAATGAACATATATTGAGACCCTCTTACTGTCCTTATTCTTACATCTGCCCACAGCAGAGAAACTTAGTGAGCCCCCCAGCCAGGTCACATCTGCATCTTAAAAGGGCATCCCAGGGAGAGAACAGACACACATACTTCATTCCAAGTGGGGCATGAGGGAAGGAGAATTTCCTGGGGTCATCTGTACCAAATCACTTAGAGAGCTTCTTAAACATGGATTTCTCTCTGCTGCTCCCACAAACACTGAATCTGAGCCTGGGGCCTGGAAACTGACATTTTTAATAAGCTCCCTGGTGATGCTCATGCCCACTGAAGCCCCTGCAGCAGAAGTGAGGAGGGCTTGGGTTAGACACTGTCCCGCAGCCCACTGTGGTTTTCCTTCCTAATGGGCTCCTCAAGGAAAGAAGACAGAAGAAAGGTCAAAGCGTGAAAGACTAATGTCACTTTGTAAAACTGCATTTATCTGTAGTGTTATCTGTCTGGTAGAATCAGTGCTGCATTGTCCTTCCCACAATGACTTAACAGATCACCTCTAATGCATTTCTAAAACTGGGGGGAAAGCCTGAATAAACCCTCTAGCTTCACTTGCTTTTATCACCAAGTTTGGAGGTCATGTAGCTAAGCAGCACTCGCATTAGCTTTGCTATATAGATAACACCTGTGACGTATGGGCCAGGAAGGTTATGATTGCCTAAGTTGTTTTTCAGGAACTTGGAGGTATCTTAAACTTGTTAAAACCACCGGCCCTTTCCTTGGGCTTGTGCAAGTGTCCAGAGGGTGACCTTTTGATGTCAGAGAGCCAAAACTCTAACCTCAGAGTATGCTAATGTAAACATTCTCTGAACGAGCATATTATAAAAAGCCACAGCCGCCACGGTGGCTCACTCCTGTAATTCCAGCAACTCAGGAGGCTGAGGCAGGAGAATTGCAAGTTCAAACCCAGCCTCCAAAACTTAGCAAGGTCCTAAGTAATTTAGTGACACCCTATCCCCCCAAAAAAATTTAATAAGAAAAAAGGAAAGTGCTGGAGATGTGTCTCGGTGGTTTAGTGCTCCTGGGTTCAATCCCTGGTATCCCCTCCCCCCCAAAAAAGCCACAAAACCTGATTCCACGTGCACAGACCACTGATTGTGTCACTCTTCCTTACCCCCAATCACTTTTCCTCACGCCATAGACCACCCTGCTTTTTTGTCCTATGAACATCACTAAGCCCTATCCTCAGCAAGGTAGATTTGAGACCTGTTCTCTTGTGGCTACTTCCTGGATAAACTATTTCTCTTGCAAAACTCATTGTTTCAGTGATTGGCATGCTGTGCCACAGGCAAAACTGGCCTGGTTTAGTAACATCTCTCTACTAAATATGAAGAAATACTTTGCAAGTCAATATTTGATCCTTAAATGACACCCAGAATACCAGTTTTAAGAGTTAAATAACATGTTAATGAAAGATGTTATTTATTTATTTATTTTTTTAAAGACTGCTAAGGTGGCTTAGAATCAGAGCGAGGGTGGACCCTAGGAACTTACCATGTGTTAGTGTAACAGAAACAAACCAAACATAAAGGTACTATTTGAAATGATGCCAGACTAGTTTCTTCCTATTACTGGAGTCTGGATCTTAAAATAGCCCAAGCTCAAATTTGCCTTGGGGAGACTGCCTTTATTTTGTGGGAACAATCGTTCTCTGATGGGGCTGCATTGGGAGGCTATCAAAATATTTATTCCCATCACGACAGATTCTGATTTCATTGATTTGGGGTACAGGTGGGCTCTAGAGACGGTTTGGAAAGCTCCCCAGCTGGTTATGATTGGCAGCCAACGTGGAGGAAGCTGTTTCTTAGAAAGTCCTTTTTAATCCTGCAGATGGAAGGCAGGACTAGTCCTTCAGGTATTCCTGAGCTGGGGAATAATCCCAATACAAGTACTTTGGGCTGAGATGTTTGACAGATTGTGTAAAAATTACAAAGCGTTTGCAGTCCAGGCCTTGGACACTGTGTGTCCATTTCCTCATTCACCTGCTTTCTGCCTCAACTGCTTTGGAGGACTGTGTGAGTTTGACACAGACTGACGACATCCCGACTCAGGCACTGTGCTTTTTCAACTTTCTGTCTTTTCTCAAAGTAAAAGAAGCCCCCAACTGATGGAGAACAGGGCAGGCACACAGGACATGGGCTAAGGCAGCATCCTTTGGGCACTAAAGGGGAAAGTCAAAAGAACTGTGCAAAGTCAAAAGAACTGGGTTACAATCCTTGTGGGGACTTGGGTAAATCACTACTCGAAATCATAGTTTCCTTATCAATAAATATGACTACTAATACTTACTTGGATTTATTGTCTTCAGCATTAAAAGACATAAAGAATATGAAAGTATCTGATTCAAAATAGGTGCCCAAAGCATTGAAACACATTACATGTCACTTTTCTTCATAACCAACAAATCTTATTCAAGATAATTAGGGTAGAGGGTATTGCCATCATCTTGGAGAAAAGGCAAATCTAGTCTCAAGGAGACATGCCTCAAGTTTCAGAGTATCTATGGCAAAACCAGGCCAGGAACTCAGGTCTCTTGGCTCCTAATAGCTGCTTCCTTTTCCTTATGTTCTATTGTCTTTCTTAAAAGGTCACAGAAGTGTTCAAGCCATTGAGGAATAGGAAAAGAAAGAAAAAGAAGCCACTGGTGCAGAAAATACTTTCCTTTAAGTAAAATGCATTTTGACTAAGTGACAAAAAGCAATTCTTTGTTTCAGGATGTATCATTTAAACACACATATTGTTTAATTGACTATCTGGCAATTGTCCCATGCCTCAATTCCTATTAAATGACATAACTGCCTGAATTTTCCTATCAATGCCTCCATCGCTGCTTTGTTTGCCTTTGGATATTGAATCTCTCAGATTGTGACTAGGAAACTAGTAGAGATTTCCATCAAACCTGAGCACCATATGCATCTACCCTGGGCTGTCCTGTTGGTAGCCATAGGCTGAAGTCACTGGTCATTTATGTAATTATCCAATGCTAAAGGCTAATTGTTTGACTGGGGCACTAGGGAGAGACATATCATATCCAGGATTGTTTTTTTAATTTTTTTTTTTTTACTTTACAGACTTCATTTTGATTCTTTGTACAGAAATGGGGTACAACTTTTCATTTCTATGGTTGTACACGATGTACATTCACACCATTCATGTAATCATACGTGTACATAGGGTAATGATGTCTGTTTCATTCCACCATCTTTCATACCCTCTTTCCCCCCCATTTCCTCTATGTAATCTAAAATTCCTCCATTCTTCTCTTACTCCCCACTCCCACTCCCATTATGTATCCACTTATCAGGGAAAACATTGACCTTTGGTTTTTTGGGATTGGCTTATTTCATTTGGCATGATATTCTCCAATTCCATCCATTTACCTGCAAATGCCATAATTTTATTCTTCTTTGTGGCTGAATAATATTCCACTGTGTATATATACCACAGTTTCTTTATCCATCCATCTGTTGAAGGGCATCTAGGTTGATTCCACAAGCTAGCTATTATGAATTGAGCTGCTATAAACATTCATGTGGCTACATCACTGTAGTATGCTAATTTTAAGTCCTTTGGGTATAAACCGAGGAGTGGGATAGCTGGGTCAAAAGGTGGGTCCACTCCAAGTTCTCTCAGTAATCTCCATACTGCTTTTCAGAGTGGCTGCACAAATTTGCAACTCCACCGGCAATGTACAAGTGTGCCTTTTCCCTCACATCCACGCCAACATCTATTATTGCTTGTGTTCTTAATAATAGCCAGGTTGGTTTTGAATAACTCTTCCTCACCCAAATTGTGACCCCACCCCCATGTCTCCCTGTGTTCAAGTCTTACCTTGCTAGGAAAACTCTGATTCTGACAGCCTACGGTGATATTTGAAACTCAGAGACACTCCTGAGGTTTCACTTGGTAACTATTTATCATTTGGCAATTTATTTATTTTTCCCTTTTTGTATTATTTTATTAGTTTTCTTTTTCATTCATAAATCTCTTCCAGAGTAGACTTTGAGACTGGGGCTGATGTCCTATAGTTCTTATTTCCACACGGAGTATACATAGGGCTCAATAAGTATTTCTGGAATAATTAGATGCTGAATGAATTTAGTTGTATTTCAGAGTATCACCTATCTTATTAGTGGTTTACAAGAGACAAGGAGTCCACCCTAGTGTTTTACAGCATCGGGTTTTGGTAGCTTGTTTTGAAAATAATAAGGAAGGTCTGTTCTTAGGAATCCCTGTCCTCTGAATCCCCTGCTCACAACACTTTCCACAGTGTGTCCTATAGAAGCTGATTTTAAGATTCTCCGAGAACAAGAAAAATAATAACACCCCCAATTTTTTCCATCCTCAGCTTAACAACCTCATCCAACCTCAGGTCCTATTCCTTTTTTCAATTTCCCTCATGAACATCCAGGGATCACCACTGTAAGGACATCACTGTCGTTCTGATGGATGAATGACTTAATTTTTTCCCTTACAACAATGTTAAGGAGTTCTTTGACAGACAGACATCACAATCTTAATTTGACTGAAAACTTAAAAAAAATGGTCTTTGGTTATAGTTTATCCACTGTATGACATGGTTAGTCAGCTTGAAAGAATGAATTGCTTCCATTATGTTCCTGGACTGAGAGAGGGGACACATGGACTATGCTCAGTATGGAATTAATGAAAGAACAAAGAATAAAATTAATAAATAAGTGAATGGACCATCTTAGGAATGGAACCAGTGTCAGAGGGTTCCCTTGGTTTGCTGAGCATGTCTTGCCCATCTTGACTGTGTACCACAGTGATCAAAGTAGGTGCGTGGTATGTAACTGAAGTACCACAGGAAGGACTGGTATGTGGTCACAGACAAAGATTCACCAAGAGGAAGTTTGCTGAGTGGAGAGAAGATATTAAAATTGTATTGAAAAATTAAGCCTGTAACAATGAACCTTAGGAGAAGAGGTTAAGGCCTGGGCCTTCAGATAGAGCCTAAGACTGTTCTCAGTGGGACTTATTGTGTTTATGGGATTCATTCATACTGGCTTCTTTAGCTGACAGAGTTCATTGGCCCAGCCCCTCAGTGCCCACCCTTCAATATTGGAAGCATTAATTCTTGAGTGGAAGGAACCTTCTTTTATCAAACTGTCATATATGAAAAAGAAACAAAGCATTTATAGCTGTCCAGCCTATAGTGAGTGGATTGCAGGGCCTGATAATATTTGTTGAATAAATGAAGAAGGTTGAGGTCAACTACTTTTGCTGTAACAGGAAGCTCTAGCCTCTAAACTTAAGGGCCTGACCCTGCAGAGAGGTGCTGCCTCTTCAGGTGGGTTCATGTGCCCCAGGATCCTATAGTACCCAGGGCCAGTGCCCATTGGGTTGACTTCCCTGAGGTCCTTCTCTGGGGTCATTTTTCCACCTTATACCTAGTCTACTTTCCCTCTCTGCCAAAGCACACACAGAGGAGTAGACAGTAGAAAAGAAGAGAGTTTGGAGAAAGGGAAGTTTAGTAACATCCAAATACCACTTTATTTCACAGTTAATTGGTTTCAACCAAACTTAGCTGACATTAATGAAGACCCATGTGTTGAGAGATTTCTCCAGCATTCTCTTTCCCAGTTTAGCTCACTGGAACATTTTGGTTTTAAAGAAGATGCCATGAATTTTACTAATTTGGATATTGTTTTTCAACTGGTGAGAAAATTTTGTTACAATATTTGAACCGTTTTCTTAAATTTTGCAGTTAGAGAAAAAGGAATATGAAAGGAAGAGTCACCAAAAGTACTTTCCTAACACTAAAATGATGAATGATTTTACAATAATAGAAAATCTTTTCTGAGATAAATATATAAAAATACTTAACTAATAGTTTAGCTCAAGACAAGAAAATTATTTTGAAAGGATAAACCTTATAGGAGAAAAAGAAGTCTGTGAATGGAAGGTGAATAATACTTTATTCATGGATGAAAAATCAAATGTTCTTAAGATATCAATTCTCTGTTCATTTTATGATAGTTAAACTCTCCAAGTATATTCAACAAAATCTGAAACACTAACTTTAAGATTCCTCCAAAAGAATAAGCAGGGGGAAAAAATACTAAAAAATTTCTTTCCTAAAGTAATTAAGAGAGGATTTGCCTTCTACATTTTCAAACCTGTGCTAATTACCAAAAATTCATGATGTTGGATTAAAGGTGGAAAAATTTTTTGAGACAGAATAACTATTTCAAAAGTAGATTCAAACTACAATAAGAACTAGCTATTTGGGGCTGAGGTTGTGGCTCAGTGGTAAGAGCACACATGTCTTTACATGTGTGAGACACTGGGTTTGATTCTCAGTTCCACATATAAATAAATAAATAAAGGTTCATCAATAACTAAAAAACTATTTAAAAAAGAACTAGCTATTTGAAAAAAAGCAGAATATACAAAATCAAGAAGTAATCATTACTGAACATGTGAGTATAATATCATAATAGAGAAACTACGTTAAATTCACACTCCATATCATATAATTCACTTTGGCTAAAGAAAAATCATAAACATAAAAAGAAAAATCTAATAGAATCAGCATATTCTTTCCAATTACAGAAGGAAAAAATTTTGGTTCCTTATTATTAGATATTTATATCTAATAGGTATGTGAGGATATTAAAAAAAGAGTTTAAAAAAGAAAATCTAAAGAAGTTGGAAAATTATATGCTATAAATGTTAAAGGGAAAGCTTTACTGTAAGAAATGAACAGAGCATTGATCTAATTATTTAAGGTCAATATTCAGCTTTCATTCAAAATGAGATCATAGGAAATGAATGGAGGATGGACAATAAATCACCACATGGAAAAGCACTCGGTATCAACAGCAAGTAAAGAAATGTAAACAAGAGAGTTTTAAGACACACAATACATCAATTAAGTGAATGTAGGCAGGGGAAGCTCAGAGAATGGGCTTTGGAATCAGATAGATGCAGGCATGGATCCTGCCACTTTCTAAGTAGCAATCACACGAGGCAACTAAATATCTTGAAGGGTTATTGTGAGGTTAAAATGTCTAATGGAAGTAAAATATTTAGTCCAGTATTTGGCACATACAGTATGTTTCCATTCATTTAAGTGGCAGCGGTGGAAGATAGTGGTGGTGGTTTTGGATCTGGTGTTGGGGAAGGTGAGGATGATGACGATGGATAGTGTTGGTGAAGCTAATAGTGCTGGTGGCATACGGTGACGATGGTGTTTATTGGTGGTGTTGGTAAAGGTGATGGTATTGGAGATGCTGGTCTTGGTGGTAGTGGTGATGGTAGTGGTGGTAGATGAGAGCTGGTGATGGTAATGAGGTGGTGATGGTAGCACATCTTGGTGATGGTGCTAGTAGCAAAAATGAATGGTTCTGGTATTGTTGCTGGGGGTTTGATGATGGTGATAGTGGTGAGTGACAGTGATGGTGATGATGATGGTGATGGTGATGGTGATGGTGATGGTGATGGTGGTGATGGTGATGGTGCATTGACAAAGGTGATAATGATGATGGGGGTGGTGTTGGTGATGGTACCAGATGATAGCAATGATGCTAGTTTTGGTTGTGATGATAAAGGAAATAGTTATGGTATTGGTTTTGATGCTATGTAATAGTAATAGCTTTGTGGTTAAATAAAAAAACCTCAAATGATAAATTTTAGTCACAGTGGATAAATGAGAAAAATGGAATGCTAAAAATTCAATGGTACTGTTCATGCAGTTTATTATTTAGTCTCTCTAGAAAGTGATCAAGTAATACAGAGCAAAAGATAGAATAAGTTGTACACTTTGACACAGAAATTGAACTCTTGGGAATAAACAATCAGGAAAACAATATTCCCCAAATAAAAAATGGTCTGGAAACAGTGTGGCAGTGTTATTTATAACTGGGAACAATCCAGAAACCTCAACAATAGGGAAATGACTAAGCAAATTATGATACATCTGGATGGTGAAATAATATCATGTAGCTATTCAAAGTGACACATTAGGAAACGTGCATAGGAGAAAACCTGTTAGCACAACACAAAACTAGATGTTCACATGGTGCACATTTTTGTGTTTTTACCAAAGAACATAAGAGAACATAAATACATGTGCATAACATTTAATAAAAGTTTCATATGAATTAAGCTTTTTCTTTTATAAATACTTGCTCAGTGGTTCCATCAACTCATGAAGGGTGATGGTTGAACTTCAAGTTAAACTCAGTCCAGATAACTGGCCCCTAACTGACCAACACTGAGATGGATCACCTCCCCCAGTCCCATTTTCTTAAAAGTCCATTTATGACCTTTTAGTTCCCATTCCAGTTCTTTTTTTCCTCAGTTTGTCCTCACAATGGTTAGAAAGAACTTTCAAAAGCAAAACTGTTCTGGTTGTTTAAAACCCAAAATCCACAAGTGGTTAAAATAAAAACAATGGTTATCCATCTCAGTATAATCTATTAATTTGAATGTGAGTAGGTTTGTGTTTGTATACAAAAAACCCACAGAAATGAAGTTTTGAATTTTAGAGAAGTTATTTGATTTCTCCATGCTGCTATTTCATCAGCTGTAAAATGGAGCAAAAGTAGGAGTAAACCCAGGTTGCTGGAAGGTTTAGATGGGGTGCACCATGTAAGACATGGCAGAGCGACAGGCGTATAGGAAGTTGATGTTTATTACGATTTAACTGAATTTTATCATTGTCTTGATCTTACATCTATACTTCCAGAATATTCCAGAAGTTCTTAATCAGAATAAAAGTACTGAGTTCCTGGGTTCTTTATCTACACAAGTGGACGAGATAGACCAGGTGATAATGTGACTTTCTCTGACTATTGCCTAGGAGAAAGATGTTCTCTTTTATTGATTTTTGTCTAATGTCAGAAAAGAAAATAATAAACTTACAAATATAAACTAAGATTGACTTTCCAAAAAAGCCTCTTATTTTTTTAAAATTCAAATACTGAATAAATAAAATATTTAAGTTTACCTTGCATAAATTTTTAAAATATTTTCTCAGTATCTAAATGAAAGCATTAGAAAGGCTATGTATCTTTCTACACTAAATGTTTAATTTGTCTTTGAAATAAACCTTGGCTGCTCTATCAAGTATGACTTAATTTCTTCCCCCAATCATTTCTTATATGATATGAATCAGTTTCTATACATTTATAATTTTATAGGTTCTTTTTTTTTTTTTTTTTTTTTTGCTTGGGTGCAGTTTTTATTTTCTTATAAATTTTTAATTTTTGAACATAAATTCACTTAAGTTCCCATCAAGATAGAAACAGCACTGTATGGTCTACTGAAGAGACAGGTCAGGTCAGCCTCTGGAGATGCTCAGCCAGGGGTTCCTCCTCTCACACATCCTTACTACAGACGTGCCCCTGAAAAACCCTAGAGGGTGCTATTTTCCTGTTTGTTATGGCTTCTATCTTGTCCTCTCCATGCAAAAATGGAAACAATAATAAAAGGAGGGAAGTAGATCCATTATAAACAAAACAGACTACGTATTTAAACAAAACGTGGGCTACGTGTCCCTGAGCCGAAGGGGGTGGGAGAGTATGAAATCTAGGTTCCTGATTATACAGTGAGGATGCAGAAGCCCAGAAAGTCACTCTGAATATATCACTATAGACAAAGCTAGAGTCCACACTCAGACCCCAGACCCACTGTACTCTACCGCCTGCCTCTCTCAATGGGTAAAATTCTCCTGGAAGCACGTTCTCCCTATTTACATGTTTTTGTCTCCAAGGAGCATATTTTAGAACTGTATACTTCACAGGGATTTTGACCTTGTGACTCTACTTAACCCACCTGTAAATTATAGTTCATATTTTGTCTCAGCACCAAGACAGTTGGTTGACTGCTGTTAGTAGATGAAATGGTGATGATGAGATTATTGATGCTGCTACTGTTGGCTCCCATTGATTGAATACTAGCACAGTATTAGCACAAGCAGGAAATTTGCATTGGTTCATTTCTTCCTTACTATAGCCTTATAAAGCATGTACTATTTTTACTCCCATTTAACAGTTGAGAAAAGCGAGGATTAGAGTTTTAAGGAGCTAGCCCTGGATTACACACCCAGTAATTAAGGAACTAGATAGTAGAACCAATTTAACGTCTTTATCTGCTTAACTACCATGTTCTCAGATACTGACATGTATAGGAAATAAGACAGGGATGGACTTAAGATAAAGGAAGGTTTGGGGTAGCAGAGGTTATAGCAGTTAAACTAATTTTGGAGCTTTTTGGCTACCACATCATGTAATGCAAACTCTTAATATGCTAGGATCCTGTTCTATTTATAACTGCAAAATGGAGGAAGCTGCTTCCAAGACTTAGGGTAATTAGCACTTAGAAGAGACTGAAGTTAGATTCACTGCAGAGGACAGGTCAGGCAACACAAGAAAAAAATCTGAGCCAGGAAGAGTGGGGAGAGAAATATCCCTTCCCTGTGCTTCTTGAGGACAGTTCACACAGCTCATGTGTCTCCACTTTCCAATGTGGAAAATGAGGAGACAGGTGGTGCACACCACCAGAGATGGAGAGAAACTCTTCCTACATAACTTACATGGGGCACCAAAGTTTGTGACTGCATGCTTAAAGGGAATGGCAGGTCATCCTTCAGTCCACATATGCACTGGATGCAGGCTCTGCCTGCTGTGTGCAATGCACCATGCTGGGTGCCAGGTAGGTAAAGCTAAATATGATGCTTGTTGCCTGCTTCCACGTGCTTGTGCTGGAGCTGGGAGAAAAGACGTCCACAACTACAATGCTTGGTGCAAAAGACTGTCCTCGTCTATGTGGGGTGCTGCCTGACTCTAAAAGCAGGCCTAAGTCCAGCAGGTGTCTCTGGAATGCTTTTCAAGGGTTCTTCCTTGAAAAAAAAAAAAAAGAAGTTTTACAAATGATTGCTGGTGACAATCCTAGGTTTTTTGACTAATAGAAAAGTAAACACCTTTATGAAAATAACCACCTTAAAACATATTTATGCTTTGGCATGACTGTGCTTAGCAGATTCTTTTCCAAGAGCAATGCTCACAGAGAGTACACAGAGAGTGGAGGACAAGGACAGAAAAAGCAGGAAGTGGGTTCAGGGAATGTGTGGCTTCTGGAGGACTGATTTTACCTACATTGTCACTTTGTTTAAAACCAAGTCTGTCCAGAAATTTGCATAAGTTAGAATATTTCTTGCCATGCCTTTGAATTCTTTTGCCTTCTGTATTGTTGTAAACTTTCAGGGCACAGTCAAAAGGTAAATGGAGATTTGGTGACTGTGTTAATCATTTTTTTGTGTCTGCGACTAAAATACCTGCCAAGAACAATTTAGAAGAGGAAAGCTTTATTTTGAATCATGGTTTCAGAAGATCAGTCCATGGTTGGCTAGCTCCATCATTCTGGTCCTGAAGTGAGGCAAAACATCAAGATAGAAACATCATGGCAGAAGGGTGAGGCAGAGGAAAGCTGCTCAGCTCAAGACAGCTGGGGCTGTGGGGGGGCGTGTGGCAAAGGAGAGAGAGAGAGAGAGAGAGAGAGAGAGAGAGAGAGAGAGAGAGAGAGAGAGAGAGAGGGAGAGAGAGAGAGAGAGAGAGAGAGAGAGAGAGAGAGAGAGAGAGAGAGAGAGAGAGAGAGAGAGATATGAAGGAAAGAAGAAAGGAAGGAGCCAAGGAGAAGACAAACCTTCCCAGAGTGCATCCCCAGTGACCTACTAGGTCCTATACTTCCTTGAAAATATCAATGGATTAATCCATTTGATGGATAAGGTCAGAGCCCTCATGGTCCAATCATGGGCCTAAAAGTCCCACCTCTGAATCTTGCTACAATGGCGACCATGCTTTCAACACACGAGGCTTTTCCGGGGTATTCCAGATACAAAGCATAACAGTGATTGTTTTTGCTTTCCATCTGGAGAGTAGACCCACTGGTCAGATGTGGCAATATGGATTTCTTTGACTGAGCCTGGATGAGAATGTTTTGGTAATTTGCTTCTGTCATTAAATAAGTTATCTCTTTCTGTTTGTCTTTTAAAGGCCATAGAATCACTGAAGGCATAAAAATGCATGCCAAGAGATATCTAGGATTACCATACAATTAATAAAAGCCACGATCTAAATTTTATCCTATTGTTACCAAAGAAAGTGAAAGCGCAACATCTTGAATTTAAAATTGTATCTTAAAAAAAAGGTCATCTGACAATGAAAATCAAATACAAAACATGTTAAGTCATCAGGGGCTGCAGGAGATCCATCAGAGTTGAAGACTTCTTTCTTGGACACTCAAGTTCCCCAGAACCCTGCTGGCCTTGGGTATACTTGCCATAAATAAATCATCCTGAGTTTGCTGACCTGGAGCAGTGAGTGGGCTGTCCTTCTCTGCCCCCTGCTCTCCTGTGAGGGTAAAATGTCATCTTGAATTTTTAATGCCACCCCCAATACTGTGTGTTAAGTTTCCACAAAGTTTGCCAGAGGAATTAGCTGCTTTTTAATAGACAGTTCCAAGAGGTCAGAAAATAAGGAAATTTGAAGACAATTATTGTCTGATCCAACATACTGGATCCTACATTTTCAGAAAAAAAAAAATAATGGCTTCTAGAATTTTACCACCTGGTCTGACATATTGGAATTTACTTTATTTAACACAATAACAACTGAGTTATGATGACTTCTTGCTTCCTTCCTGTCTTTCCTCTGGCAGATGTGGGAAGTGCCTGCCCAGGGGAGCATGACACATCCTGGACCTACTCAGAGAAAGTGTGACTTCATAAACTCTCTCAGTGTAAGGCACTGTTGGCCCATTCCCCATGACTCTGGAGACCAAGAGGTCATTGGCCTATCAAGACCCCTATTAACAGCCTTCTTGTCAAGGTTCTCGATTTTGTGTCTTTTGCGAGTTTATGCTCTATGTTTCCATTTTTATCAAGCAATATTCCTGAATCAAAAGCAGATGAAAATGTATTTCATGATTATTCAAATTCAAGGTCATTTTAACCTTCTTTTTAAAAATGCATATTTACTTTTTAAATTTAGTAAAGATGAATGACAGATATTTTTTAAAATATGGAGACATATAAAGAAGAAAAAATAATGACAAGCACCTGTAAGTCACTGTGAAAACATAAACTCTGTTAATAATTTGATATATTCCCTACCTATATGTCTTCTATACAAGGTTTTAAAATTTGTTATATCTTACAAAATTCAGATTTATACTGCATTACTAGCTGATTTTTGCCATGACCCCACTAACTTCCACATCTTATTTTTCCTATGAAATAGCATTCATAAAATTTCTCATGTGTCCTGGTCATTGGAAGCACTGGAAAAGTAAAGCACAGTGAATGTGAATATTTGGTATCATTATCTGTAAAAATAAGCTTCAGCAGTAATGTAACCATATGGAGTCAGATGTCAGCACCTTGGGATAGGTGGGGGTAAGGCCTAGAGTTGAAGAGAGAATGCCAGAATTACCCCATAGTTGCCTAAACCATTCTCTACTAGGATTTGGATGAAACTTCAATTACCTTTGAAAGTAAAGAAGCACACTGAACTTGATTTCTGGACATGAACCTTGCCTTACTCACTCCTGGATACCAATTCCCTCAACCCTGATGTACACTTTTTCCTCTTGTAACTCTGGGATTGAACATGTTCCTTCATGTAGTGGGAATCTGTATAGTTCATTCAGTGGTCCTTTAAGAGATTCCATCCTTTGCACTGATCCTTTCCAAGACTCAGAAAGGGACCTACCATAATGCTCACGTTATCATAGCATTTTGTAAAATTTGCAAGCATAAGATATTGGAAGTGCAGTCGGTTAACACCAATATCTATTTCCACTGCAGTTCTCCTCTGTTATGCTTCCTCTAGCATCAGGAGATATTGAGGTGGCCATGGGCATTCTGAGGACTTCATTGAATGGGAAGTTAAATTAGGGATAGAGTTTAGGTTTAGTGAGACACATTTATGTGACCCTAAGTCATTTCTGGTGACAGCGATGTTATTATTAACTCTCATAATGAGAAACTAGCTTCCCACAATACTATTGACACCTATTGGACTGATAGTCCAGGTCATGGTTCACAGGCACAAGGTCAGAGGTCATACAGAAATATGAATGTATTCTACAGCACCAGCACCAAAAGTAAGGAGGCCATGCAGCAGGAAGACAGTTTGAAATATAGAGTTATAACCTAGACTATGGAAAGTCGAAAAAATAAATAGTTGCATTTTTACAACCATACTACCAACACTAAAATCCAAATTTTGATGGATCGTATCTATAGAGGAAATACACTACCTTTTCCTTTTCCCATGAATACCATAAGAAGGAATAAATAGGAATATTATGAAATCATTGTCAAACAAAGGGGCAATCAAAGTGTATGCTGTCAAGAAAATCAGAGAGAAAGTATTGTAGATGAATTAATAAAATAGTGGCTATTAATTATTTATCTAATTATTTAATTTTAATAAAATATTAAGCTACTTTTCTGGATTTTTTTTATATCTGTGGTACTTAATAGCTTTTTAAAAGTCTGTAATTTGTTTTGATTATTTTTCTTAGTCTAAATAGTCACATGTGTCCAATTTTATATTCTCAAAATTGTACATGTTTGTTGAGCAGGGTCCTGTGATTGCATGAGCTTCGTGTTGGACAAACCTGGGTCTGCCCCTGCTACTCATCCACCTAGGAATATGATTAGGCCCTGACTCTCCTCCATTCTCCTAATTTCAAATGCTCTCCCTGCTTATTCCCTGGCCTTACATACAGTCTTACCTTCCAACCTCTTTGCTCTGTGTTCCATATCTCACTCTGGCCCTGTCCTGCCTTGGTCTACCCAGCACTCACCCTCAGGATGTGGGGGCAATATAGAACAGTTTAACCAGTGGGAAGCTGGCAAATTGATTAGGTGCCACTTGTCTCCAGGGGAAGAACTGGCCCAGAGTCTGAGGTGTTGGGTCAGTCAAATATATCATGGTGGCTTAGCCTCAGAATGCATGGTCCAGACCCTGGCAGCAGCATGGGAAATGGACTCTTCCTGATTGGCAAACAATGGTAAAGTTCAGACTAAATCTAATTTGAGAATTCAAATTTGAGAATTTGAAAACCACAGTGGTCAAGGCAAGGGAGGAAAAACAAAGGAACCTGCTGTTGAAAAGCACTTTTCCTAAAGGCTTCCTGTCTGAGTTTCCCCTAAATTCCTAGGATAAGGGTAGATTGGACAAAATAAGATCCTGACTCCTCTAATGGTATTTTGCTTTGCAAAGGAAGGTAGAAAAGAGAAGCTTAGGGCTGCTCCACAGGAAAATATCAAGGGAGAAACCCCAGAATCTCATTCATAATTGTCCTTTCCTCATCCTGGGAAAATGGGTGATTTTCATCCTTTAAATAATCTTTTTAACCTATGTCCAAGCATAACAGCTCCCAGGGAGTTGATAGCAGTAAGAATGAGTGATAAAGAAGCAACTATCACAAATTATCAAAAGAATCCTTGTGACCTAATCTTATCCCTGCCTCTACAAGAACTTAATCCCCAACTTCTACCCATCTTACCTCCCTCCCCTCCCCTCTTCTCTACTTTCTCTTTTCTTTTCTAGCAAACAGAGGAAGTAGTTAATACAAGAGACGATGAGAGTAGCCAACCACTGAATTGTCTTCTGAGAGAAGGAGTTTAAATGCACTCACATAACAAGTAGAACACATAGATAAAAATGTGAACTTTGGAGAGTTCCAGACCCAGATATGGTCCCAGTTTCAATACAACCTTCTGATTCAGGCAAGAACTATAGCTGTAGGCATCCTGGCTGTGGGAATAGACAGAACTTATTTCAACAAATGATAAAACATTGAGTTGCATAAACCATTCTAGGGGCAGGAATGTAGATTTAATATAGACCAAAATTTTCACTTGTCATCAGCTTTGACAGGCTGTGTAAATACCCTCAGGCAGACAGCTCAGGATGCATCAATTCCAATGCATGGCATACTGTAGCTACTGTTTCCAGAATGAGAAATGCTGAGTTAAACAAGACACAAGGGTTCTTGACTGAGTTTTCTGCTCCCGTTATAGGTTAATGTGTACTGTGAATCTGTAAGAGGAAGAGGAAGTAGATAATATTTCTCAAATTTCTTAATCTATATAACTTTATTTTCTTTCTTTCTTTATTTTTTTTTTTTTTGTGGACTATAAAGGGACTAACCTCTGCAGGCATGTAATTTGGGAAATAATCACTAGGAGATCCCACGATGCCCACAGCCTCCATGGCAAACCAACCACTTTAGAACTTTCTGGGCGTCACTGATCTGTTTATCTACTCACTCATTGACCCTTTTCCATGTTTCTTGGTGTTTGCATGGGTCTTTGGGCCCATACCCCTATCTAGAACCACCAAAGTTTATCTTAGTGACCATAACTGTCCCTGTAGTCGTGGGCAGAGCCAGCCTCCCTCACAGAGATGCCCTGTGTTCTGGTTCTGGCTATTTGGTTAAATTGAATTTTATGACATGAACATAAATAAAAAAGGGGAGGCTTTCAAAAAGATCTTTTAAATGGAAACAAGACAAGATATCATTTGTCCAAAGACAAAATAAACTCGGTATCCTGACATGTCCGTCTACATGATTTCGTTACTCCTGCTAATTGGAGACCGTGCCCACTGATGGCCAAGATTGAATCACTCCGCATTAGGGCAGAGTTCCTAACAGATGCCAGACCAATTTGCTGCTCTATAAACCATAGAAATTAAAACTTTAATAGATGCCTTGGTCTTCCAAAACACAGGGATATTATTTTAAGACTAAATAAGAGTTGTTGCCAGGGAAATGGGTGTTTTCTCTTGCTTCTTAGCAGCAAAGGCATAGACTCTGAGGCACTTTAGAGATGGCACCAGATATATTTCAAGCAGAACGCTCTAAACTCTTTTTCTTGGCTTTTTTTTTTTTTTTTTTTTTTTTGCGGTGCTGAGGATTGAACCCAGGGCCTTGTGCTTGTGAGGCAAGCACTCTACTAACTGAGCTATATCCCCAGCTCTTTTCTTGGTATTTTTAAGGTTAAGAAACTGTTTCTGAAATTCACAACAGAGTCTTGAATTTATATTTGAGACATGAAGCATATATCTCAAAGTATCCTAAAAGAACAAAAAATAAGAAAACAGAAACCGTTTCAAAAAGTCATTGTATGTGAGCGTGTGTTTGTGTGTGTGTGTGTGTGTGTGTACACGTGTGTGTGCGCACGTCTATCTGCCTGTCTCTGTGTATTTTCTTCCCTGAGGATTCTTTGAGGTGAAAGGGCAAAATTTCTGAAAGCAGAAAATACTAATTACAAAGAAAAATTGTTCTGTCCAGACACCACCAACATCCCCCTTTTCTGGCTACTTAGAATACTTAAGAGAACCACCCAGTCTTGGATCATCAGCTCTCCGGTGTCTGTGGTTTCTCCTGCTCCCCAGCACTCAGCTCCTTCAGGCTGGAGAGCACTGTACTTGCGCAGGCCCAGCCCAGGGCAGGGGTCAGCCCCCACTCCAGGTTGGTTGAGTGATGTTTGCTGTGTTGAGTGATGGTGACTGGGAGCGTGGAGACCGGCTTGCTGGCTCTGCCCCTACCATTGTCATAGGCGGCAAATTACTGAACCTCTGTGGGCCACAGTTTCTGCACATTGAAAACAAACATGTCGGATCCAATGACATCTGTGGTCTCTTCCAGATCTAGCGATCTCTGAGTCTCGATCTCTATCTCAAAGCCTTCTCTTGCCCAGGGAGGGTAAACTGCCTTGCCCTAGGTCCACACCATGTAAACGATTTGGGTTTCTTTCCTTCTTTACTAAGTGTTCTTCCCTATGTTATTGTTGCCCAGGTTGTCTCTAAAGGCAGGAGGACTGGGCAACCAGGCTTGTAAAGTGTTTAAAGAATGTTCAAACATCTTTTCCCTTTCACATTCTAACACTTGTGACCTGACAACTGAATTTCACAACAATAATAATTCCTTGTATTTTTCTAGTGCTTTGCATTTGAAAAAAAATTTGTACCCTATTTTGTATTTTGATACTCACAACTGCCTTATAAAACGGAAGGAGCTGATAGGATTCCCATTTTAGAGATATGGAGATTGGGGCTCAGGGATGTTAATCTGCCTCATGTCACTGATGGTTATGCTAGCCCGAGTTCGGCCTGCATGTTCTTTGCATTGCACTCACTGAGAAAAGGCATCTCCACAGTGAAGTCAATCTGTTCCTTGAGTGGGGTGGGGGTGGTATGCAGGATCATTGACTCAGTTTCCTTTTGCACATACATTCAGCAAACATGTCTACTGGTTGCAGTTCCAGAGCTTTCACATACCAGAAAATTCAGTATTTTCCAGCATACTTTTTGGAATGCTAGCAGGATGAGATTTCCCTGAAAACAAAGAAATTCTTGTGGTCAAATAATTGGGACATTCTTCATACCAGAATGTCTCTTTGAGATTTGCAGTCCATATTTGCAAATTAAAGGTGCTGAGATGTCCTGCAGTCAAGAGCCCTGTTTAAATACTTAAAATTCATCAGTTCTCAAACTGCACGTAGGACCCTTAGTTCATACACAATGACGGAAAGATTACTGCCCACAGATTCTTCTGAGAGCCTGCTGAAATGAAAGTATAGATATATGGAGAGGAATTAGCTCAACACAGCAGAGAAAATGAGATGGAGGTCACTGATGGGCAAAGGATTTAGACAAACTTCCAGAATAGAGAAGGCAGCTGGGGGCCTGTTGACTGGTGACACAGGACAGAAAACTCTGTAGCCCAGAATAAATCCCAAGGAGGCTGCAAAGAAAGAGGGAACCATGTCCCTTGCCAGGCCCTTGGAGAAGCTGTAGGCTCGGAGCTGGCCATCCACAGTGGGTGAGAGGTGTGATGTAGGCTCAAGTGG
The DNA here is from genome assembly GCF_902686445.1 of Sciurus carolinensis. Classification (NCBI taxonomy): domain Eukaryota; kingdom Metazoa; phylum Chordata; class Mammalia; order Rodentia; family Sciuridae; genus Sciurus; species Sciurus carolinensis. Next base: position 110,132,184 of record NC_062219.1, on the reverse strand, counting down.
AGGGACTCACTGAAAACCCATCTTAGAAGCACTGGGTGGGACAGCAACCCTCTGCCACCTCTCAACTCTGAGCAGAGCACTGAAAGCCTAGCATTTACCCCTGGACTCTCAATGGAAGGTTTTCTCCTCAGGAAGCCCCTGGGGGTCTGGAGACAGCTCATGCCACATGTGTGGCAGTGCCAGGGTAAAGCCTTTCTTACTTTGGCATTTGGAAATCTATCTCCCTCCTGTTCACCCTCAAGCAAAAAATGGTTGACTTGGCCTACCCAATCTCTCTACCCTTATAACGTAGCATGGAAAGCTTGGAAACAGGACCTCATAGAACAATATCAAAGTTTTTGAAATTAAGGTGACTGTTAAAAGCAAACATAATAAAAGAGCTGGAAAATACAGAAGGCCACAGAGAAACCAACCAACCAACCAACCAACCAAGGAGAAAATATGAGACAAAAGAAAAGATGGAAGCCAAATTCAGAAACGCCAACATCCAAGAGATGAGAGTTGCAGAAAGAGACTACAGAGAAAGGAGGGCAGGGCCTGACACACAGTACATGCTCAGTACAGTCATTCATGTGCCAGAGCTCAGTCAGGCCAGGTCCCTGCCCTGCAACCGACCAACATTCTATGAGGCAGAAAGACGGCCTAAATGCCAGGCCCGTGCTGCAAAGAAAACTGGAGGATAAGGAGACAGCAATATGGAGGTTCTACTTAGTTGTTGTGGACATGACACTTAGAGAGACATTGAAGCCAGGAACTGAGCCAGGTTCACTCAACATTTGCTAAGTGACAAAAAAGCTGAAAGTATGTAGATAGAAGAGAGAGAGGGCCTGAGCACCTCTGTAAACTGAGGGGTTCCGCTAGATAATCTCCCAGGCCTGTCGTAATTTGGAAAGTGCCCTTTCCTCCCACCCAGCAAATCCACTTTAATCACCGAGGTTGGCAGCAGCCCTCCCAGGGAATACATCATGTCTCATGACGTGCTGAAAACACCAGGTCCAGCTTTATCATGCTCTGGGCTGCTTCTCTCAGCAAACTATTTTCTCTGCGCTTCCCTGGGAGCTGGGGTTTTATACTGTATCTATTTTTAGTTGTCGTGCACGCAGTGGCTGCTGGGATCAGTTGCCTCAGGAGGCCGATGAGAACTTTACCCTGGGGAGAGGCATTCCATTCTGTAACCCTGCCCTGAAGAGCTCTCTAACTGAGATTTGACAGTTTACAACTCTGAGAATGAGATACCACATCATGAAACATAAGCTCAGGTGGCTTTGCTGTGTACTCTGTGGTCAGCAAGAAATTGTCCATAGTGATTTTGGTCAGAAGATTAATAGCTCCCATTCGAACTTTTTATTGAGATAAAGGAACCAGATTTTTTTTTTGAGGGAGGAGTATTGATGCTTGGAATGTCGTGTTGCGGGTAGGTTGAGGGATGCTGCCCCATATACTGATTTTTCATGAGGGCACCCAGAATCTGTGCCCATAACAGTATGGTTAGTCAAACTAGGATTGACTGGCATTCAGGAAAGCAACCCGAGATGTCTTGTTGGAAGATTCTAGCAGGTATTTAATTTTCCAGGTCTGTGCTTCCTTCTCTGCCCCAAGGTAATAAGGGAAAGATTAACTGTAAAGTCCAATATGGCCAAAATCATCTTCTCCTAGCACACTTCTGACATTACAATTTCCTGGTTAATCCCCAGCAGCTCCCTGCAGACCAAACATACTCTGAAAGTTTCAACTGCTCTTCAAAGACTATGGTCCAGGTCAATCCCCACATATAAATTCTTATCTTGTCCCATATCTCCACTTTCACCCCCCATGCTCCATCCCAACTATGTTATTGAAATTTCTCTACAAGTGTGTGGTACCGGTTGAATATTGCTTATCTGAAATACTTGGGATCAGAAATACATCTTTCTCACTGAGCTGAAGGTCCTTGAAACAGGGAGAAACCTTGTTCATCCCTGTGTCTTTCATAACTGACTAGCACAGCATCTTTAACATGTTAAAATGGTGACTGTCTTTTATTGAATGAACCCTCTGTGTGAGGTATGCCTGAAACCTCCCTAGGCTCAGCTGGAACCCTCTCATTCACCTTACAATAAAGGTAATGTGTCCTCATTTAAAAAAAAAGTTAAACATCTGGGCACAGTAGCTCAGAAGACTGAGGCAGAAGATTGCAAGTTCTAGGACAGCCTTGGTGACTTGGCGAGATCATCTCTAAAAATAAAAAAATAAAAAGAGCTGGGAATTGTGTTCAGTGGTAGAGTAGCCCTGAGTCCAATCCCAGTTCTGAAAAGAAAAAAAAAAAAAAAAGATGGAAACTTTTTGAGTTTCCTTATGTAAAATGGTGGTTTCTGGGGGCTGAGGGAGGGAGATTTTATATAATGAGTATAGAGTTTCAGCTTTGCAAGATGGTAAAAGTTCCCTGGGTGCAGTGGTGATCATGGTAGAGAAGCAGTGTGAATATATTGAATGTCGCTGAACTGTCACTTACTAACAGTTATGATGTTAAATTTTCTGTTGTGTATATTTTTACTGCAGCTCTAAAAATGATGAAACGGAGGCACAGAGATGTAAAGTAACTTGACTAAAAGTAGAAAGGGGATTTGAGCCTGTTGGTCCACTTTGTGGGTTTGGTTTTGTTCGGTTGGGTTGTCTTTCCCCATTGTATGAATGTTGTTCCTCAGGACTAATCATTCACCCTCCAGATGAATGAAGGAATAGGTGCCTCCTCTGGACAAACAAAGTAAAATAACGTGTCCCCTCCCTGCGAAAGCAACCCTGTAGGGGCCTGACAGCTCAGGTGGGCTTGGCTGGATGCCAGCTCCTTGCCTATCCCCTTGGCCAAGTGCCCTGGTGTGTGTCAAGTCTGAGTAGTGGTGTGTGGAGCAGCTGGTCCAGCTCACAAGAGACGACCCTGCAATTCTTCCCAGCTCCCTGCTGCCTTGGTAGCCATCAGCCAGTGCAGTGAGGTACAGAAATCAGCTAAAAAGGAGCATTTCCCTCCACCAGAGAGCCCCCTGGTCACCACTTTCTGCCATACCATTGTGTACTGCATACTTGAAAGTCTTATGCTCCAGTATTCCACTGTCTTCTGGGGTGACCCTGTTTACATCAGTGACTGCAGCTATTATCACTACAAGTCAACGAAATCCCTATCTCTAATCTAGTCCTTTTGAATTTCTTACCTGAATGTCTGCCTACCAGGCAAATCAACCTGTGGAGTCCAAGGGCACATTAAAATATTGAAAATTGCAGGGTGCAGCACATACCTGTAATCCCAGCTGCTGGGGAGGTTAAGGCAGGGGGATTGTAAGTTCAAAGCCAGCCTCAGCAACTTAGTCAGGCCCTAAGCAACTCAGTGTGGACCCTGACTCTAAATAAAATACGAAAAATGCCTGTGGATGTGAGACTCAGTGGGTAAGCACCCCTGGGCTCAATCCCTGTTACCAAAACAAAAAAAAAAAAAATTAAAATAGCCCCACTTCCACTTCTAGCCCCCTACAACCCGCAAACCCAGGTTCTTCCCTAATTAGCAGTGTTGTAATTCCCATGATCTTCCACATTCAACTGGGCACCTTGTCTCTCTCCTAGAAGGTTTTCAAAGTCATTCTCGTTTTTTTTTTTCCCCATTACCTTTTGTTAATTTCGACCCTCATCTTCTCTCACCTGTGGTACAGTGTCACATTCCTTTTTTTTTTTTTTTTTTTGGTCTGGGGAACTGAACACAGGGGTGCTTAACCACTGCTCCACATCCCTAGCCCCATTTTGTATTTTATTTAGAGATCTCACTGAGTTGCTCAGGGCCTCAATAAGTTGCTGAGACTGGCTTTGAACTCACGATCCTCCTGCCTCAGCTTCCTGAGTTGCTGGGATTATAGGCGTGCATCACCATGACCAGCTTGTTGAATAGTCTTTATATCTCAGCCTGCTAACTGGTCTTCCAGCTTCCATCCTCCTCACTGTACCTGAGATACTTTGTGTACAAACATAATCACATCATTATTCTGCTTAACTTTTGGTAATTTCCCTGTGCTTACACTAAAGTTTAGCCTCCTTTGTTGGCACAGAGTCTTCTACTGTAAGATATCAAACTTGATTTTCAACATCATCTATCTACCCTCTGCTCCCTCCAGCACACACTCAGTGAATCACTTGCTGATTCCCAAATAATCCTGAGATGATTGCTACTACCTGACTTGTCCTCTCCCCGTTCCACCTGAGTTTCTTCATGACCTTTATGAACCACTCACGTGTTCAGTTGTGAACACACCCTCTCTCTTCCTAAAAGATCAGTCACTCCTTCCTCACATGGTATTACTTCCCATGGCCATATTTGTGGGGAGATAAGGGTGTTCCTTTTCTTGCCTTGCAAGTCCTCTGTTAATTTTTATTCTTTCACCTAAATGAATACCTGGCACCTAACAGATCCTAAATGATCTTAATAATCCAGAGACACAAAGTTGAAACTCAAATAAAATGATTTTGCTCTCCATTTGTATCTCTACTGTGCTTACTTAGTACCATGCCTAATATATTCTAGAACCTGATTCTATCTGTACTCTAATATTAAGTTTGTTTATCCTTGATATGTTGATCCTTCCTTCTGAGCCAGCTGATCTGAGCCTCACAGGAATGGCCCCTACCTTGGCCTGTTTTTCTACCTCTCACACTGTCTGCACATGAAGTGCAGAGTGCAGGTTCAATAAAGATGTATCCATCTGTTGATTCAAGAGGTATTAAAGGGACATATAGGGAAGAAAAGGAATTGACCCGAGACTCATTCTTGCAGCTATAAAATTTTTATTACGGAGTTAGAACTCATTATACTCGCAAGATAATTGTTCAACCTTGATCTTCATCTTTTCTGAGTATTTTAACAACTCCCCTCCCACTCAGGATGCCCTTCACTGCTTTAATTTGGTAAAGAATTTTTGTGTGTGTAATTATCAACAATTTTTAATATCATTGACTATCTGTTATTTCGACTGAGGATGAGGATGGTCGAATGAAGGATTCTGATCTTTCTGTCTGCATTTGACCCTCCTGACTGGAGAGGTAACATCTTCAGTCCTCAAGGTTTCTGCAGCTTTGGTAGATCCTCCTTGCCTCAGATAGACTCTCAGTGGGCCTGGGTTTGGCCAGTGGATAGTTATAGCTTTAGTGAGATTTGCAAGAGTTGATCCTAGTTGTATAACTTTGTCTAAATGATTATCATTTAAAACCAATTAACTCATACACAAGTACATCATAGACTCTGTTTAGCAAAGCAGATAATTTCCACTGGTTGTGTCTTTATTTTTATGGGCATGAGCATTCTTCTGTCTCACTAAATCAAGTCACCTGCCATACAAGAATAAAGACCCAGAGAAGGGCTACATAACTGATTAGATTTCCATCTCAGATCTGAACTCAGGTCTGATCATTCTACAACAACACTGTCCTGTGGAATGTCCTGTGACAACAGAGAAGTTCCATGTCTACATTTCCAAATGCAGTAGCCATTAGCCAGACATGGCTGCTGAATACTTGAAATATGTGTGACTGAAGAACTAAAATTGTTTTATTCCATTTAAACTAATTTAAAAACAGGTGGCCAACAGCTATCATTTTGAATACTGCAATTCTAGAAGAACTAAGCCAGTTTCCAGAGAGTTGCTATTGTCAACATTAAAAGACTACCTACCACATTATTTCCTTCCCTGTCACCACAGGAGAACATAACAAAAATATTTCTGTAGAGGGAAATACACCCAGTCCTATGTTTTTGTCCAATGAACAATAGGTACTCCTGCCAGTAATTTATTGCCACCTTGCATGTTTACCTTGTGGGTGTGATCACTGAAAACTGAGAACATCAGTTGTTTCCTAAACAATTCACCCACTTGTTGATTTTGGCTGTTGCCATGTGACTGTTGCCCACCCAGGCCTGTCAGTAGACACTGATGGCTTTTGACAGACCTGGCACTACTGTTGACACCAAGGCTCATGGAAGGAGGTGAGAGGGCTCTGCTGATAAAGCATAAAAATGGGCACAGTTTCAAGCCTGGCTTCCTAATCTTCATCTTCACAAGAAGGTGCAAGTCACTTAGTGTCTGCACTAAAACATGTTCTGCTATAGTCTCTCCCTATTTTTGAGGGAATGTCATCCATCTAGAAGCAGAGTTGCCTGACAATGCATTTTTCTCATGTGCACATTACAATTCATACATTCTGGACATCAGAATATAACTTGAAAGCAGGATACCATTTTGGCAATAATAAAATCCATGTTTCCTAGGATTTTCCAAAGGAATTAATGGAGTCACCAGAAGCTTCAATGGTAAGAGGGTTAAAAAATGAGGCTTGTATCAGTGAATGATTAGCTAGGACATCCATTTTTTTCTATTTCCTCATTGTTAAGAACTTAAGGTATACAATAAATACTTTGCAAAAGACAACAGAAAGAAGAAGTCAAAAGGAACATTTGCCAGAAGGCCAAAATATTTTTCTGTTGCTGTTATCCCACCATGTCACTTTAATGTCATCATCATTGGATTTTAGTCCAGTTGAGCTTTGTGACTGTACTTCAAATTCTAATTCAAATTTGAAATGAAGAAGCCAATTTTCTGGGAAAAAAGAAAGGAAGAAACTCAACAGAAACCAAGATCTTAAAAATCAGTCACAACCACCTCCACTATTGGTCAGAACAGGGTAAAAGAAATCAGATTTTCCCCTGATAACTAGAACATTAGTAGCAGAAAAACTATAGGAAGTGACAGTTTTCAAACATTGGGAACAGGTAGGTAGCACAGGACCAAATAAAGAATGGCAGTATATCTAAGTTGAGCAAAAAATGGAGTTTGGAGTTTGAGTAGATCGGGCAGCTAAAATTTGCAGATCTAAAATATCAAAGAAGATGGAGAAGAGAGAGAAAGAGAGCATATCCATACTCTAGATCTGCAGATGAGTTCCCTTGAGCCTTTGGCTAAGTCCTGATCCACACATGGCTCATGAAGAAACTACCAAGTGGAAAGAACTGGAAATCAATAGCAGAAAAAATTCCAGGGTCTCACATTAAAACTGCTAACAGTTGGTGTTCTCAGAAGGCAGAGCAAAAGTACCTCTGTTGTAGTTTAGATAGGAGGTTTCCTGGAAAAGCTCATGTGGGAGACAAGGCAAGAATGTTCAGAGGTGAAATGATTAGATTATGAGAGCTTTAACCTAATCAGTGGCTTAATCCACTGATATGGATCACCTGGGTGGCAACTGAGGCATGTAGGGTATGGCTGGAGGAGGAGGGCACTGGGGCGTGCCTTTGGGATTTACATTGCGTCCCTGGTAAGTGGAGCTCTCTCTGCTTCCTTGTTGCCACGTCCTGAGCTGCTCTTCTCCACATGCCCTTCTGCCACCATGTTCTCTGCCTCATCTCAGGCCCAGAGCTGTGCAGTCAGCTGTGCATGGACTGAGAGCTCCGAAACTATGAACCAGGAAGCTTTCCCTACTCTACATTGCTCTCGTCAGGTCTGTGGGTCACAGCGATGACGAAGCTGACTCAAACAACCTCTTGGTACACAATGCATTGGGTAGGATCCTCAAAAGGACATTGCTTCAGTAGTGGAGTCAAATTTGCTCTAGAAGAGGGCTCTTCTAGACCCACTCTTACGAAACAGAAAAGAAGCTTCTTAATGATCCAGTTCATGCCAAGTAGCTTCCCTGCATCCTGGAATGAGGCCTAACATATTTTTAAAGGAATACAGCAAAATATGTATCCAACAACTTTATGTCTAGAAGTCAAAACACATTACCAGAGTATGCAAATAACAAAAAATACAATCTTAAAACCAACAGGGAAAATCAACTAATGTATGTAAATGTGTAGATGACAAAAATAGTAAAATTATTATGTAAGAATATTAAAATTGACATATAAATACACACCATATACATAATAAGGTAGAAGAATACATAATGAGGTGAAACTTGATGATAGATTGAACAACTTATATTAAATGACAAGTAACTTATTTGGTGTGTGGTATTAGGGGTCACACTGGGACTTCATGCACACTGGGCAAATGCTAGATCACTAGCTGAGTTATATCTCCAGCCCTTTTTATTTTTTATTTTGACATAGGGTCTTACTAAGTTGATCAGGGATGACCTTGAACTCATGATCTTTCTGCCTTGGCACCTGGAGTCACTGGGATTACAGGTGTACAGCACCATACCTGGCTAACAACAGATAACTTGAAGAATAAATTTGCAAACTCACTGACAAGGAAACAAGTAAACTGAATAACCCTATCTCTATCACATGCAGTAAATTTGTAAGGGGGGAAATAACTCTGTACTAAGAAATCTCTAGTGAAGACGGTTTCGCTGGTGAATTCTACGACGCCATTAAAAAAGACAGGATACCAATTCCACAAAGCACTCTTTCAGAAAATAGAAGAGGAAAGACAAGCCCAACTCATTCTATAAGGTGAGCATCATTCTAATACCAAAAGCAGACAAATAAATTAAAATAAAGACACAGGATAATATTCGTCATGAACACATATGCAAAAATCTTTTGACAATATTATATCAAATCAAATCTAGAAATATAGAGAATAACAAATCATGACTAAGTGGGGTTAATTCCAGAAATGAAAGGGTGGCCTAACATTTGAAAATCAATCAATGTATTTAGCACTAAAAAGAAAAAAAGTATAGGAGGTAAGGGGGAAGGAAGGGAAGAAGGAAGAAAAAAGGAAAGGAAAGGAAAAACTCCATAGTTTGAACAATATGAAAAATGAATTTGAGGTAGATCAGAGAACTAAAGTTACAAAACTTACAGATGAAAACAGGAAAATATCTTTGGAGTGGGCTGTGGGTCGGTAGAGCGCCTGCCTAGCACACGAGGCCCTTGGTTTGATCCCCAGGACTGGGCACACACACACACACACACACACACACTTCATGACTTTGGGTTAGACAAACATTTCTTAGGACACAAAAAAGCTCAAACTATGGAAAATATTGATGCGTAGACACTATGAGTATGGTTTGGGTGTGTCCCCCAAAGACTTACATGCTGAAGGCTTGGTCCCTAATGCACTGGTATTTAGGTGGTAGTGCTTTGAAGTCATGATTATATCACAAAGGAATCACCCTTAGGAGGAGTTAATGTAGTTCTCACAAGACTGAATTGCTTCCTTGCTCACACACATGCCCCTTCTGGACATAGTTAGTCTTTCTTCACTTCTCCACCATGTTCTGACAACTCGATGGCACAGCATGCTGTTTGGACTTTCCAGTCAGCAGAATCATGAGCCAACAAAACTTTTTTCTTCATAAAGACCCAGCATCAGGTACTTTGTTAGAGCAGTACAAGGCAAACAGACTTTCTCAAGATAAAAATGAAAAAGACTTTGCTCTCCTAAAGATACTGTTATGAAAATAAAGTCAAGCCACTACTTTCAAAACATTTATCTGAGAAAGAAATTATATATTGAATATATAAAGAACTTTTAAAATTTATTAGTAAGAAGACAAAATACTTAAATGATAATAATATGTAAAATATTTGAATAGCTACTTCACCAAAGGAGACATAAGAGTGAGTAATAAAATGTACAAAAAGATACCCAGCATCATTACACACTAGAAAAAAGAACATTAAAACTTCAATGAAATACTATTATACATATACCAGTATGCCCATAACTTAAAAGACTGACAAGGCCAAGGACGGAAAAGGACACACCTTGAAATCTCATGCAAATTTTGGCAGTTATTTTGAAACAATCTGAAAGTTTTTTTTAAAAAAGAAGGTTAAATATTCACTGACCATGTAACTCAATAATTCTACTCCATAGTATTTACCCAAGAAAAATAAAAACATAATCAATACAAAAACTCATAAGTTTATTGAAGCCTTGTGATTAATAGTCAAAAGCTGGGGAGAATCTAAATGCCCTTCAGCTGCTGAACACATAAACAAATTAAAGTGTATTCATGGGATGGAGTACTAGTTGGTAATAGAAAGGAACCAACAGCTGCTATATGTATCAACATGGATGGATTCAAAAGCACTATGAAAGAAACCACACACAAAAGACTACATAGTCGAATTCCATTTATATGATATTTTTGAAAAGACAAAACTATAGGGGTAGAAAGAAGACGCTAAAGAGGGAGCTTATTCTGAGGTAATGGAAAAAGTTCTGTCGTGGTTACAAGCCTGAACACATCTGTTAAAATTCATAGAAGAGTATACTCCCTCTGTGAATTTTTAAAGTGTATGAATTATATCACAATAAAGGAGGACTACACCCCCCAAAAGCAAGGTGCATGATAGGGTATGTGGTGTAATACCTCCTGTATTGAGTAAAAGGAAAAACAAAAAGAGAATTTCAAATATATGAACTTGTACCCATATTTTCCAGAAAGGGCAACAGAAAACCTTGGGAAGCATATTCAATGGAAATGTTTAGAATGGCTTGCCTCAGGAGAAGGAAATGGGGTGTCTGAGGGAGAACAGTTCCAGAGTGACTCTTTTGTGCCTTTTGAATTGTGAACCATGCAGATAACCAAGCTATAAAGAGAAGGTTCTGGGCTCATCTCATTCAACAGTGTCTAGGAAAACATTGCTTGCCTGACCTTCCCTGCTAGATTGAAAAATGGCTCCTCATATGTCCGTGCCCTCATCGTCAGAAGCTGTGAATGTTATTTAACATGACAGAAAGGACTTGCAGATGTGAATGCACTAAAGACCTTAAAATGGGGAGACTACCCTGAGTTACCTAAGTGGGGTAATCTAATCATGTTGGACCATACAGGAAGACCACATCAGAGGAAGGCAAGGCGATGACGGAAACAGGAAGATTAGGGGTGATGTGACCTGGGCATGCAGTCAGCTTCCAGAAACGGCAAAAAGAAGGAAACCAATGCTCCCCTTGAGCCTCCCACAGGAACACAGCCTGCCGGAGCCTTCATTTTAGTCCCATCACTTGATCCAGGTTGGTGACCTCCAGAGATAGAAGAGGACATTTGTGTTATTTTTAAGTCACTAAGCTTTTGCTGACTTGTTACAGCAGCAGTAACAAGTGAACACACTCATATCCTGCTTTCTATTTCTTTCTGCCACTCCTGCCCCTGGCCACATTCTCTAGTTACTTATTTATTTGTCTATCAGTTTCTTCTCTCACTACAATGCAAAGTGCAGGGAGGCAGGACTTGGTTTTTCTGCATTGTTGTAAACCCAGTGCCTGGCATAATATCTGTTTCAGGAATAAGTGAATGATATATTTAACTAATTTAGTAGTTGGCCAATACTCTGAAATGGTTAAGACTCAAAAACACGTTGGTTGATGGGAGCTAAAACAGGAGAATCACAAGTTCAAGGTCAGCAGGGGCCATTTAGTGAGACCTTATTTCAAAATAAAATTTTAAAAAAGGACAAGGATGTAGCTCAGTAGTAGAGTGCTTGCCTAGCATGCACAGGGCTTGGGTTCAAACCCTGGCAACACACACACACAAAATTGGTTGAATGTATAGTTACAAATCTACCTTGCCTGTTATTTTCTGTTTTCTTTCCTCTTTTTTTTTTTTTTTTTTGTACCTGGGATCGAACAAAGGGGTGCTTAACCACTGAGTCACATTCCAAGACCCATTTTAATTTTTTATTTTTAATTTTGAGACAGGGTCTTTATGAGTCTCATAGGGCTGCACTTAAATTGCTGGGGCTGGCTTTGAACTTGTGATCGTCCTGCCTCAGCCTTTTATACTGCTGGGATTACTGGTATGTGCCACAGCGCCCAGCTTCTGCCTGCTATTTTCACTGACATGTCTAGAACAGGTGAGAACAAACACAAATGAATACAGGTGTAGATGAAACCCAAAAGGAGGAAAACCAGGTCTGCAAAGTCATTAATGCTGCTAAGAACATGGTGAGCCATAAAGCCCCCTCCAGTGTGGGCGTCCAGCACCTTCCACAGAGATGAGAGGAGAAAGGAGACTGAGAAGTTCACTTTATAAAGAAATTTACAATAAAATAAAGAATTTGCAAAAGAATTAAAGTACAATGTAGAATACATTAAAGTATTCCATATTCAGTTAGTAAAAAATAAGTGTACTTCATTAGATTATCAAAATCAGTAAGGGGAAAAATGTGCACTAGAGTTTTCGTAGGTTCATATTGTAATCATTTTTATTAGCAAGAAAGAGCAGTATTTACTAATTTTGTCTTCTTATTAAAAAATTCATGTAAAGCTGAATATTGTATGTATGTTGGAAAAAATGTTGCCATCTTGATGAATAAGGATGATTATTTTAACTCTGAATTTCATTTTACACTTTGATAATAATATTTGTGACCATTACCAGACTAATACAAAGATCACCAAACTTTTTGTTTCAGTATCATAAGCATTAAATAATAACATGCAGTTAGCATTTATACCACTGAAATCACTGAAATTTTACTTCATCAGAATTTCTATTATATTGGAGCTGAAAGGGCAAGCTCTGTTACAGAGGCAGCATTTGTTGACCATGTATCTAAAGTATCTGTGACCTTAGAAACACAATGAGGGAAGCTCCAACACCTGACTGTAGATTTGACTTTCTCCCATAGCTTGATTTCCTTTATAAAGATCATCTTGAGGAAGAAAATTTAATGTGACAGCAAAATGCACTTAATATCTGTCACAAATATAAGGACTTGAGTAGGAATTTCTACTCATACAAATTCTCCAAAAGTGCTTTACCCGTCGTTTATAGAAGTCAATGGTAAAACATGCATTTAAAATGTACTTTCCTTTAAGGCTGATTAATATTCCATTGTGTATATATACCACAGTCTTTTGATCCATTCATCTACTGAAGGGCAGCTAGGTTGGTTCCATAGCTTAGCTATTGTGAATTGAGCTGCTAGAAACATTGATGTGACTGCATCACTGTTTGTCATGCTAAGTGAAATAAGCCGATCCCAAAAATCCAAAGGCCAAATGTTTTCTCTGATATGTGGATGCTGATCCATAAGGGGGGGGAGGGAAGGACTGAATGGAGAAACTTTGAATTGGGCAGAGGGGAGTGAGGGGAAGAAAGGGAGCAGGGGAGTGGGAAAGATGGTGGAATGAAATTGATATCATTATCTCAGGTACTTGTATCAGCACACAAATGGTGTGACTTTACATTATGTAAAACCAGAGAAATGAATAATTGTGCTCCATTTGTGTACAAAGACTCAAAATGCATTCTGCTGTCAAGTATAACCAATTAGAACAAATAAAAATTAAAATTAAAATTAAATATACTTTCCAATTCTTGTGATTTGGGGGACTCCTGGGTACATTTTGAAATGACTGATTTAATCAGCCCTACTCTTGAATATGTATTGGGAGCCCAGGATCATGGTACCATGTAAGTCTCCCTGGTCACTCAAAGCAAACTGAATCACCAACGATGTCACCTATGTGTGCAAGTGCCTGCCAGAGGCAGCTCTTACCTTCACGAACAGGGAAATCTCAGGGTTCGAGGAATCTGTTTGAATTTCTTTCAAATCATCAGTTTCAGAATAGGAGGTGGGGGAGTCCTTGCTGGTGAAGAAGGCCTGGCAGCGCTGGACAGTGAAGCTTGCAGGAGAAGGCAGGTCTTCCTTTATCACACGTCCATTCTCCTGTGGCTCCTCTGGGCAGGGCTCTTGGTCCTGCAAAGGTAAATGGAATTCTTCCCCTGAGATGTCCCTGTCCTCCTGGGAGTCAGCTGGTTGAGGATCCTGGACCTCAGGACACTCCTCATCTGGTAGGAGGTAGCCTTCTGCTTCTGCTTGGGAAGAGGCCAAGCTGTTCTCTTCATCCCTAACAGCATAGACTGACACAGAATCATATTCATGGTTTTGCAGCCCAGTGGCATACAAGGTGTTTTCTGGTCTTACGTCTTCCTGGTCTGCATCACTATCTTCTGGAACCTCGTATATCGCACCTTTCTGGACTGTGTCATAGATGTTGCTGTAGTCTTCATCACTCATGTTTATAGATCTGATAGTTCCTTCTGCAGGTGACCTGAAGAGATCTGAAATGAGTAAAGGACTAGAAGATGCTGCACCGTCTTACAGAGGAATCAGTGGATTTTTGCAAAGCAGCAACCTGCCACAGCTCTCAATGACAGGCCTCTAACAATCATTTACCTGAGGCTTTAATAAGCAAACCGCAAGTCCACTGGACAGAAGATAAAGTTTACACACTCAGTTAACTCCTTCACTCCTAAAGATATTTTCAATTAGACTCTGGGATTTTCCTTACTGCCAGTAACTCCAAGATTCTCTGGATAAACTAGAGGTTGAGTTGCATTATTATCCCAGTAAACACTAAAATTCTGAATATTTAGCCATTTGTCACTAATGGAGCTCTCTCCTCCATTTGCCTCCAACTGAAGAAAGTCCCTGCAATTCATTGGTGATCTATTGTTCTTCCCAATGGTAAGTCATCTATCTAAAGTCAAATTCATCAAACAAATCAATTCTTTGTGAATTGGCAAACTTCAATAACTGAGTTATACATGTCCCTGTTAGATAATGAATTCCATTTACATTTCTTATCTGGAAACACCACTAGGCACTTAAATGGCAGAAGGAAAAGAAGATAAAAGCTCTGGTCTATGGGCAGGCACCTCAGTGCAGACCACTCCAAGGAGACTCAAAGGTTTTTGACTTTGATTTTTATTTTTCCCTCTTTAATCCGTGTGGTCATCATAGTCAACAAAACATTCACGAAGATCCTCTTGTGCACAAGATACTGAACTGAGAATGAAAGAAAGGAAGTCGAAGATGCAGTCTTTGTTCTTAGGGGATTTTAGATGTAGTTGGAGGACCAGGAAGAGAAACTAAAACCTTAACAGGTACAGAAAAAAAGCTACTTAAGGTTTTTTTTAGTGCACGTGCAATTGTCCCAGGTCTGAAGTAAGCAGTAAAGAGTGGGATGTCCAAGACTAGCTAGTAGCTGTCCTCTGCAGGTGCTGCAGGCACGTGCTCTTTGGTTTTAATGTGGTGTTCTCTGTTCTGCCAATGCCTGCTTCCCTTCACCATGCCATCTACATCTTTCTTTTTGAAGTGACAGTTCAGATGGTCACAAAGGTACTCTAATGCCTAGAAACCATGTAAAAGTGAGAGGCATTGCTACTCTGGTTGACAGGATTCAAAACATTTGATGGGCATCTTATTGGCTATTATATATACTCTTGGGTTCCAGTAATGAATCTAGCAATGCTCAGAAGAGAACTTGAGCAGCATTTTAAAAGTTCTAGCTTTTGAGACAGATTAAAGAATGGGCAAGGGGAAAGAGGCCAGAGACATATTTTAATGACTATCAACACTGGCCATTTATGTTACTGAAAAGGGAGTTTTAATAGGTAAAAATATCTGATAAATTACCTTAGTTTATGCAGTCAGACATTTATAACTGAATGGCCCCAGCACAAATTTTCCTCATGATACCAGATCTGGAGATAACCTAACAGCTCATTCAGTCTAACATTGTATTCCCCATTTGAAAAACCCGGAACTCAGAAAGGGGAAGTACATGGTCCAAGTTCACAGAGAGTTGACAGCAGAGCTGACTTCAGCTGTGGTTTTAAAACCTCAAACCAGCTTGGTGAGCTTTCTGTTACTCATTCCTTTCATTTAGTGTTTTTCAATCATTTTTTTCATGATCACACCATGTCTACCCTCGCCCTGTAAAGTAAAGTTTCCTAAAAACAAAGTTTCACATCTTTTGGGAGTAGATTTCTCCTTTTGAACATGCATGTCTGCTGCCAAAACACTTACTACATGTGGCTCATAATCGAGCCCTGGATTATATGTCAGTCTGCATTTTGACCAAGGGGTCACATTCAGTAATGCATGCATATGTGCATTGCACGTTACTGGATTCTCACAATGACCCAGTGAGGCAGAACGAGCTTGGTTAAGTTTAGGCCCAAGATCACATGGTGTATAAACAGGTCTGCTTGGCACCCCATCTCAGAACACACCTGTCATGATTGACAATCACAGGTCGTTATATGAAACAAGTCATATCACTTTCTGCTCAATATCTGCTATGGTTCCTCATTTCTCTCAGTAAAAGCCAAAGTCCTGAGAATGACCCACAAGATCCTATTTAATTTATACTGGCTCCCCCACACCTGCTTTTCCACCCTTTGCTTAGTTTACTCTAGACAATCTGGCCTTGTCACCATGCCTGGAACATTCTAGAATGTTCCATACCAGGACCTTTACATTGACTGTTCTCTAACTGGAATACATTTACCCTGGTTATCTGCAGACACAGTTCCTCCAACTTTCATAAGTTGTTGCTGACACAACCACTTCTCAGTGAGACCAATGACAATGACTTCCCATCCCGGCTCTCATCCCCATCCCTCCCCATTACTAAAAACCCTTATCCTGCCTTTTCTTCATCTTTATCATAACATTTACCACCTTCTAATAAGATACATACTTTACTTATTTAGTATGCCTAAAGTTTGTTCTCTATCTCCTCCCCTTAGAACATAAACCCTATATGGGCACAGTCCTTGGTCTGCTTTTTCATTATTATTTCAAGCACTTAGAATAATGCCTGGCCCATATCATATGCTCAGTACATACGTGTTGAATGAATTTTGGTGATTGATATCTGATTCTTCCACTGGACACTTAAGTTCCATGGGAGCAGGCACATTATTTATTTGCCCATCACTATCTAAAGTCAAACAGATGTCTGACACATAATAGATGCTCACTGAACATTTGCTGAATAAATAGATAAAAAGGAGGATATGTGTCTAGAGTTCACGCCCTTTCACTCCTGGTCTAGTTTCCGTTCTCCATTTCCTGTATAAGTGTTATCTCTCTATTATATTATACTTCATTATAAACTCCTTCAAAGACAGCTTTGGAGCCAATGTCTATTTCTCTGTTTTGCATGTATGAAGATTCTGCTTGGTTAGTTCACCCAGGGTTTAGCTAATATTGTAGAGCTGGATCAATCTAAATTTAAAAAAAATTTGGAAACTGAAATGCCAGTTTGATAAATTTACCATCCCAAAACATAACTGCCAAACCAATTATCCTGGTTTGAGATAATAATCCCACTTTCTTCACAATAGCATTGCCTCTATATGGAACCAAATTAATACAGTATGTGTGCTGCTTTTATTATCTGAGGCAGTATCCTTTTTTTTAAGCCTCCCTTTCTTTTTTAAATCACAAATCAATGATTTGTGCCTTTTACCTTTATCTCAATCAGTCTTTTTAGGAATTTATCAAATTTATTTCTTTCTTTAGAGAATTTTTGTCTTTATTAATCTCCTTTATGCATTTCTTTGCAATTTCATTAATTTTGGCATTATTATTTATTTTCTTATCATCTCTTTGGTTTTATTTTGATGACTTTTTAAAATCCTAAGATATTGTGATGAGTACCTAAATCACTGGTTTTCAGTTTTTCTTCTTTTAAATATATGCATTTAAGATTATGAACTTTGGGCTTCTACTGATGAGGCTGAGGAGGCAGCTTTGTACATTGAAGGACATTGACTGCAGAATCTGTGGCTTTGGCAAGATTTAAATCATGGTAAGTCCAAAATCTGATGCCCAATTCTAGTTTATCAGTATTTTAAAAAATGTCAATTCTTATACACTCAGAGGTAGAATTCGCTGTGTACTGGCCACATACAGAGGCACTGCTTTGATGATTTTATATTTTGATGGTCAAAAAAATCTAGCTGTGAAAAAAAATTAAATGTATTCTATATTGTCTTATATTTTTATGTTCTCATACCTGGAGAAGCAAATGTCAACTCATCCTGTGATATTGAGTTTATACGATAAGTTATAAACTTGAAAAAAAGACTATGAATTTTCCTCAAAGTACAAATTTATCCACCAGCCACCCATTTTGATATATTTTGATTATCATTCAATTTTAAATACTCCCTACTTTCTGCTGAGATTTTTTTTCTAAATTTACTTATGGGTTATATAGAAATATACTGACAGTTGAAATTTTTCTAATTATCTTCTTTTTAGTTGTTTAACTCACTTACACCATGGCCAGAAAACATAGTCTTTATTGACTTTATTGAAATTTGTTTTGGCCCAGCATATGACCAACTTTGGTAATACTCTCCATATGTACTTGAAAAGAACATGTGTTCCTCTATTGTTAGGTTCAGTGTTCTACAGATTATAATTAGGTTATGTTAATTCATTTTTATTATTCAATTTTTTGTATTTACATTGATGTTCATCTGCTTATTCTATTAGTGATAAGGAAAGTTAAAATCTTCCTCACAGTTATGGATTTGTCTAATTCATTTTTCAGTTCTCTCAATTATTCTTTTGTATATTTTTGAGACCATATTATTAGGCTCACATAAATCTAGAACTTTAATATAATTTTGGTAAATGAACTGATTTTTCAACAGAGAATGTCCTGTTTTATGTCTATTAGTACTTTTGCCTTTCTCTGCTATCAGCTTTCTTTTGATTAGTGTTTATGTACATATTTTCTATGTTTTTATTTTCAACTTTTTGTGTCCTTGTAAATAAACAATAATAGTTATGTTTTCTATACAAATTGCCAATCTTTGTCTTTTAATTTGAGTAATCTATTAACATCTAATAAATTGTAAGATTCAGCTAAATATACTGTTATACTTTCTATTTTAAAAAAATTGGCAGAAACTTGAATAGACATTTTATCATAAAACAATACATGATCTTATGAAAGAGAGCTCAAAATTATTAGCCATCATGGAAATACAATTAAATGAGATCACTACAAACCATAGTACAGCTAAAATTAAGGTTGACAATACCAAGTATTGGTGAAGATGTAGTACAACCAGAACTCTTTCACATTAGTCATGTGATTATAAAATGCAAAATTATTTTGCTAGTTTCTTATAAAATTAAACATACACTTACCCTATGACTCAGTCATTTCAACAAGTTTTAAAGACTTGTAAGCAAAAAAGGCTTATGTAAGAATGCTTATGTATACTTGATTCATAATCCCCAAAATGTTGAAACTTCCAGCAAGAGAAAAATGGATAAACAAACCATGGTATATTCATATAATGAATACTATTCAGCAATAACAAAGGAATGAACTCCTGGCATATGCAACGAAGTGGATGAATCTCATGGACATTATGCTGTGTGAAAGATGACAGACATAAAAAAGTGTATACCAATTATTCAGTGTAATTATGTCAACTCCAAACTATTCCAAGAGGTACATGGTTTCTAACAATTCTAATAGCTGGGCAAAAGGATCATTTCTATAGTCCATGGATGAGGAAAGTCCTATTCAACAGCTGCCTAAGACCTCTTCCCTCCAGAACAGTTACTACCATTAAGTTATGGGAATTGAAACCAACCCAATATTCCCTGGAACACTGGCAGGTGGGACCAGCCAGACAATCAAGATCCTGCACTGAGCTCACGGTGCCAGCAATGTCTTGACCTCCAATGACAATAAATACCCACCTTCAACAGTGTAATCACTAAGTGTTCTGGGCAGTGCACATCAGCTGTGTAGCTCAGGCATCTGCCCTCCCCTTTCCTCAGGCACTTGGGTGAATATGCCTTAAATGTCAATATCAGGGCTTTCTTTCTCATCTATTTCTCTGAAGCTGGGTCCATCCATGTATCATCCAAACACAAGAATTCCATCCTTTTTTCAGTTTCTATTTAAAAAAATTCACTTACACCCAAACATCCCACGAGGGAGGTAGCTTCGATGAACATTTTAGGAGGTCACAGGAAGTGGTCACATCAGGTAGCACTGGTTCTGTGGTCACACCCTCCATCTTACTCCTCTCAGTTCCTCTCTCCCTCCACCCTCAGAGAAGCCATGTATTCTCCAAGTTTTTCCTACAGACTGTTTTGCAGAACAGGTGCACTCACACTGGTTAGAGCTAGAGGTCCCCTCTCCTCCTCCCACGCAGGTTTTTCCATGAATGACTTCGGAACACGCAGGGCACCCTCCCTGAAGAGGATTCTGATGGACACCGTGCTCCCCATCTTGTACCATTCATGTTTTGCTTTGGCAACTCTCTGATGAGATTTTGGGGACACTGTTGAACCAGTGGCCATGAACTTCCAAACAGAGGAAGCATCTCTGAATCAATGACATTTTATTAATCAGAGAAGATGAAGAAAGGAAATAAGAAACAGGGGAATATTAAATACAGTGAGGAGAAGACAAAAGGGACCCTTTTCTGTCAAGCATGGATAGTACAAGGCAACAAGATGACTTAGTTTAATAAAGGAATTGAACACCAAAAATACAAATTTTCAAATAGAAGGAACTATGTGCCCTTGATCCCTGAGGCAGGGCACCCCACCCCACCCTTTCCCTGCCCCTACTGTTCCGCACTGGCCCTGTTGTCCTACCTGGGCTGGGACTGCACACCCAGCTGCAGTGCCTGCTCTCAGGGGTGGCATCCAGCTGCCCCCCATCCTTCCTCCTTATTCAGAATGAGTTATTTCCTCCTTCCCCATCCTCCCTCTGCCATCTCCACCATGAACAAGACTCCTTGCTGGACCCTCTAAGGAACTCACTTTCACTTCTCTAGAGCCTCCAGAGTAGGGAAGCAGCTACTCCAAGCAGAGGAACCTGCAGATACCAAAGACTAAGGTGCCCAGCTCCAAAGAGGGCAAGGGAGTGCTGAGCATTCTCTTAGTCAAGCTGCTGCAGACAAAGAAAAAGGTGCACTGCATGAGTCGCAGGACTGTTGGAAAGTCCAAGTTCATTTAAAATGTGAGGGACAGTAATGGGGCTGAGTGACTTTCATCTCTATCATTCTGCCTGAAGGGAATGTGCATTCTGCCAGGACCAGCTTCAGTCCACTGAGTTCTCTCACCCCAAGTTCACTTTCCAGGACGTTTCTCTATCTTTGGGGATTTTACTTTGTGATCTGAAGGTTTGCAGGGGTCTATTGTTTCAGGGTTTTTTTTTTTTTTTTTAATTTGTTTTGTCTTTTTTCTCCAAAGAAATCTGGGAAGTTTGGTTTTGTATTATAAAACAAAAGCCATCTAAATCATTGTTTCTCTTTCTGATTGTGTTGTGTGTGTATGTGTGTGTGTTTATATACATATATATATATAATATATCATCCTGTAAATAGTGTATATTATACACTTCTCTGTGATATATAACTTTCTGAAAAATGATTGCAGTAAACTTTAACAGTGGAAGTGCAGTATCAGCTGTGAGGGGACCTGGACCCAATCAGTGTACCATAAGAGCATCCTGAACCCTGGATTTCCTATCAATAAGATAGATTAGATATTATCTGACTTACTATGCAAATCATTTTTTAAAAATGCTGTCAGTAAATGTCTTTTGAGGATGAAATTACTGCAAAATGGAAAACACAATTATGATTTAGAGTAGGTATTGGATTATGGAAAGAAAATAACACCCCAAATGCATAATTGCAATATGAAGTAGAACAAAGTTTCATTAATATGATAATATGTTGTGATCACTTATGTTACTTCTGTATTGTTTCTCAATTGCATCAAGAGGCCACACTGCATGTGTTATAGTCAGCATTTTCACTGCTTTGACCAAAAGAAAAGTTCATTTTGGGGCTCATGGTTTCAGAGATCTCAGACCATAGACTACTGGTCTATGGCTTAGGGCCATAGGTGAGGGCCCAAGGTAAGGCAGGACTTCATGGTGGAAGAGTGTGGTAGAAAAAAGCAGGTAAGGACATGGCACCAGGAAGCAGAGTGATTAAGCTCAGTTCACAAAATATAAAACCCAAGAGCATGTTCCCAAGGACCCGCCTCCTCCAGCTAAAACCCATTTGCCTGCAGTCACCACTCGGTTAATCCATATCAGGGGATTAATGGTAATGATTAGGATAAGGTTCTCATGACCCAATCATGAACCTTCTTGACTGTCTCACACGTGAGCTTTTGCGGAATACTTCACGTCTAAACCACAGTGTTGTCATTGACTGACATCATCCATGTGTGTGTGAGTGCACTCTGATATTCATGCCATTTTTAAGTTACCTAGTGATGCATTTCTTGGAATATGTCCCCATCATTGATACATTATATGTCATTTTGGATTTCTTGGGTTCCTGTTGTATATCTAAGGTGTATGTATTTTTTTATTATTATTATTGTATACAAATGGGATACATGTTGTTTCTCTATTTGTACATGGAGTCAAGGCATACCATTTGTGTAATCATACATTTACATAGGGCAATGATGTTTGATTCATTATTTTTTTCCTTCCCCCCACCCCTCCCACCCCTCTTTTCCCTCTATACAGTCCTTCTTTCCTTCATTCTTACCACACTCCTTATCCCTAACCCTAAAACTAACCCTAAACCTAATGCTAACCCCTCCCACCCCCCATTATATGTCCTCATCCGCTTATCAGCGAGATCATTCGTCCTTTAGTTTTTTGAGACTGGCTTATCTCACTTAGCATGATATTCTCCAATTTCGTCCATTTGCCTACAAATGCCATAATTTTATCATTCTTCATTGCGGAGTAATATTCCATTGTATATATATGCCACAGGTGTATGTATTTTTATATTAAGATTTTTTTCTGATTATACAAGTAGTTCATGATCAATATAAAAAAGGTAAGAAACCATCTGCAATTCTACTACCTAAAGGTAATTATGCTAACATTTCCTTCTTTTATATAATTTTATGTACATATACATATGTATGCACATATATAGTACACATATTGCTGAACTAGAATTTGTACATCATTATATTTTTAAGAAGAAAACTTTAAAAAAAGAAAACTTAACATGATATATGTGAAATTTAAGTGTATTTTACAAGCCCAGCAAATATTTTTCAAATAGTAAATATTTAAATATTGGTTGATATAATTGCAGATTTAGAAGTCCTAGAGATATCTTTATTGTTGAGAAAAATTAATTTTTAAAAATTCAAATTTAAAGTTAAAGAAGAGATTGACCCAACAAATCTAGCAATCAATGGGAAACTCTTTTATTGTCCTTACCTCTGTGCCCAGGTTGTGACCTGTGGCTCTTAAAGGAATACAGGTAATGAATACAGCAGGGAAGGGTTCACTTAATGTTTCGCATGGTGTTTTAAGGTGATGAAAGGTTTTCCTCTAAATTCCCCTTTCAGCAGGTAGTATACTCACTCGATGTGCACATACTTAACTTTCAGTTTGATTGTACTTTATGTTCAGGAGTGGAGTGGACAAACCAAGGGGACAGAGAGGACAAATTATGGAATCGTGGGATAGAAAAATTAAAGTCTTCAGGATTATTGAGGTGTTTCTTGATTAATAAAAGTCGTGAGGATGGAAGAAGAATGAATTGCATGTTGTTTTAGCGACAAGCGACGTGAGGTAGAGGAAACTTTGGTGCCAAGGAGACTTTGGTTCACATGTGAACTCTGCCACTTCCCTCCCTGTGAGATCTTGAGCAAAGTTCTCTAAACTTCCCAAGGCTTGGTTTCCTTATTTGTAAAAAGGAGGCACCTTCCTCAAAGATTTGGTGAAAAGAGTAATTGAAAAACTGTGTAATGCCTTGGGATCTGGCAGATTATATAGGTGTGTTCAGTGTTAGTTTCTCACAAGTAAGTTCTATCCATCTGAGGGCTCAGAATGAAGAGATTCTGGAGGGAAAAAAAAAAACAATAAAGTAACATAAGTAATCACAACATATTAGTATATTAATGAAACTTTGTTCTACTTCATATTTCAATTATGCATTTGGGGGGTTATTTTCCTTAAAAAATCCAATACCTACTCTAAATCATAATTGCATTTCCATTTTTCAGCAGTTTCAATCTTCAAGAGACATTTACTGACTATTTTTAAAAAATGACTTGCACAGGAGTGCTCGCAGTACATTGGGTATTATTGAATCCATCTTAATGATATGAAAGCAGGGCTCAGGATGCTTTCATAATGCTTGTAGCACTAAGATTAAGTCCTAAGTCCCCTCACAGCTGACATTGGGCTTAGACTATTATTTTAAAGTTTGCTACCATCATTCTTCAGAAAGCATAAAATTTGTCTTGCGGAAGTATGTCTGTAGAATCAGGAAAATATAAAATGTCTATAATTTAACAAGAATCATATTGACTTTTTTTTTTTTTAAATCAAAGGCAAATAGTTGTAACATGCAAGAAACCATCAAATTCAAAATCACCTTCAGGATTGGAAACCTGAATGGTTCTGCATTCACGGTCCACCAGGGGGCACTGTTGCCCAGTCTCAGTGGTGTCCTAGGTCTCCGCTAGCGCTAGTCAAAC
This sequence comes from Sciurus carolinensis, assembly GCF_902686445.1. Lineage (NCBI taxonomy): Eukaryota > Metazoa > Chordata > Mammalia > Rodentia > Sciuridae > Sciurus > Sciurus carolinensis. The sequence goes on along the minus strand of NC_062219.1, from coordinate 110,107,892 downwards.
GTTGAAATTCACAGATTCGTGATGGCCTTTTTTCTTTTTTTAAATTTTTCAGTTATTTGCTTTGAGGATAGCTGCCTCGAATTCTAAACAAATATTAAAAATATTTTATCTGTGTTACTTTAATTCCTTAAAAGAGAAAGGCTTATTTTTCCCTTTTTCTTATCCCTTATGGTTCATATAACATCTCTTCTATTTAATTTTTTATTGTCTTAAGATTAACAAGTAAAGCTGTATATATTTATGTTGCCCGAAATGGCACTTTGATACATGTGTACATTGTGGAATTCCCAAATCAAGCCACTTAGCACATGCATTATCTCACATATCTATCGTGTGTGTGTGTGTGTGTGTGTGTGTGTGTGTGCAGGCACACAAACACTATTCTCTAGGCAATTTTGTATACATAACATATGTCAATATTAACTATAGTCACAATGTTGTACAATGGATTTCCTGAACTTATATCGCCTTTCTAACTGAAACTTTCTATTCTTATCGCCTTTCTAACTGAAACTTTGTATTCTCTGACCAGCATCTCCTCAAACCACCCTCTTCCCAAACCACACTCTTCCCAGCCCCTGGTAACTACTGTTTTATTCTTTCAGTTCAACTTTTTCATACTTCATATAAAAGGGAGATCAGGTGATGTTTGTCTTTCTGTGCCTTATTTCGCTTAGCATCCAGGTTCATCCATGTTGTTGCTAAAGGCAGGATTTGCTTTTTAAAAGTTGAATAGTATTCCACTGTGTATACATACACAATTTCTTTGTCCATTCATTTCTTGATGAAAACTTTGGTAGATTCCACATTTTGGCTACTGTGAATGATACTGCAATGAATATGAGAGTGCAGATATTTCTTCGACATACTTATTTCATAACCCTTGAATACAACCCAATAATGGGATTGCTGGACCATATAGTAGAGCTTTTTAAAAAATGTTTGAGGAACCTCCATACTGTTTTCCATGATGAGTACTAATTCACATTACTACCAATGGTGTGTAAGTGTTCTGTTTTCTCCACGTCCTTGCCAGAACTTTTTTATTTTGTAGTTTTGAAAATAGCCATACTAACGATAAGATCACCCCCCTCCCCTTTAGGTGCCAACATGGCGCTGGTCGAGCTTCTCTTCCTGATTTTACTCCTCACAACTTCTTCCCACCTGCGCCAACTTGCACCCAATCGGCGCTGGACACCCTGCCCAGATCCCCAGCAACAAGGCTCTCCCAATCAACTCTCACCCGGTTTCATGCCCCAACCAATCAGCCTCTTCCCGGCCCTATATAAGTGTGTGCATTTTTAAAATAAGACGGAATTTCTCCTGTGATTAGCTTTGGATTGTGGCTCCATGTGCTTCTTTCACTAACAGATCTGAGGTTATAGCTCTTATGTTTTAAAATAAAAGGGGAAAGGAGTTGGGCCTGGTGGCACTTACCTGTAATCCCAGAGGCTTGGTGGTCTGAGGCAGGAGGATTGCAAGTTCAAAAAGTCAGTCTCAGCAACTTAGCGAGGCCCTACACAACACAGGGCCTATCCTATGTTTCTAAATGAAATATAAAAAGGGTTGGAGATGTGGCTCAGTGGCTAAGCACCCCTGGGTTCAATCCTCAGTACCAAAAAAAGAAGGGGTGGGGAGCTCATGAGGAACATTCAATCATCACAGGACTGGTATAAAGGAGTCAGTCTTTCAATGTTATACCTGAGGAAATGTTTGAGATAATGGAAGTTGCCCAAGGTCAGGCAGACAGTAAACAAAGAAGCCAGAACTGAACCCAAGTTTGAATTGACACACACAGTTTTTCATTCTTCACTTTTTAATAACTCAATTAAAAGGGCAAACTATTAAATTTTAATGATGTCTTTTTAGACTTGTTCAAAAAACAAAAACAGATTAACTATTTTTTCACAATAGCAATTTCCAAAATCCTTTACAACCCTTCCATAGTTTCTTTTTTAATTTTTTCTCTCCTTAATGTTGTTTTCACCTGAAGTCAATCTACAAACTAGCTTCAAGTATATATGTTCCTGCCCTGCTTCAACTTACTCCCTAAGATAAAAAGTACCCATAAAACTTTATCACCAGAAAAATCTGGGGTGGGGGCCTGAGACTCTACATTTATCATCTGTGCCCAAAGTTTCTAATACTACTGACACATGAACCACTGAGTAACAAGACCTTTGTATACTTTGTATAATATTTTGCCCATGACAGGAGTTAACTCTCATGTAATAGAAATTTTAAAGGAAAATGCAAATAAAAACAACAGTGAGATACTACCACGCACCCACCAATAGGACTAAAATTAATGATAGCAGCGAGTGTTGATAAGGATTTTGAGTATCTAGATTCTCATAAACTGTTGATGGGGATGTAAAATGGTAGAACTCTCTGGTAGAGTTTTGGCCTTTTTTTTTTTTTTTTTTTTTTTGAATTAACAAATACCTACCCTAGGATCTATCAGTTCCTCCCCTAGGTATTTACCAAACAAAAATAAAATCAGAAGTCCACAAAAAGACCTGTATGAGAATGTTCATGACATCTTTCTTCATAATAGCCCCAAACTAAAAGGAGCACAGATGTCTATTACCGGTAAATGCACAAATGAGCTGTAGACTATCTATACCAGGCAATGCTGGTTACTGTTTCTATACCCTGTAACACTGTTGCTCAGTTTCTCTCATGAGATTGCAGTTATGTAGGTTAGCTGGTCTCCACTGGAGTTGCAGAATCTGCTCCCAGGACAACTTAATCAAATGGCTGCTGGCAGAAGACCTCAGATTCTTGCCATGTTATCATTCCTATGGTGCTGCTTGAGTGATCTTATGTCATGGTTGCTGATGTCTATGACATGAGTGATCCTAGAGAGAGAAGAACTGTGGCCTAACCTGACTGCAGGCTGCCTTCTATCCTACCTTGAGGACCAAAAGCTTCTGATAAAAAGTATGATACACAGCAACATGGATAAACCTCAAATGTGTTATGTGGGGGGAAACCAGCGGACACAAAAGAGTATTTACTATGTGATTATAGTTTCATATGAAGCTATAGAATGCCAAAGAAATCTATAATTTCAGAAAAGTCCTAACAGAGTTTCATTGGGACACAGGTAGACGAGATTGCTTAGAAGGGTCATGGGAGGAAACTCTGAGGGAACAGAATATTCTTTATCTTGATTTGTCTGTGGGTTACATATGTATATGCATTTGTCAGAACTCAAAGAATATAACATTTAAGATGTATATATTTCATTCTTCATGAATTCATTTAACAAGAAAAAGAACTCTTAAACCCTGAACTGTCATTAATGATATGCTGCTACAATGTTTAGAGATGAAGTGCACTCATTCCTATAATGGGCATCAAAACGCATTAAAAAAAGGTCAACTAATGGATGGAGGGCTAAATAGGTAGATAAAAAAAAATACAGCAAATGCTAATTGTGGAATTTATATGGTAGGCGTATGTGTATTCATCTGCTTTTCTGTAGACTTGAAATTTTCATAAGAAAATGTTTAAAAGAAAAAAGAAAATAACAGGGCGGGGACATTTCTGACTCTGTCTATCGCCCTGACCCCAGCCTGGGTGGGTACTTTTGATGGACAATTGGAGAGGCAAGAGCAGCACTATGCGACCTGCCACTTGTGCTGAGAAAGAAAAGAACAAGTACTCTAGGCAGACTGAGAGCGATTGTGGCACAGCCCAGGGGAGAATGACTTTTGCTGGCTGAAAACACATGTCAACATGGACTCAGGCTGTCAGTGGCATCTGGAGTGCCTAAAAGTACAGGGGCAACATTCCAAGACCTCAATTTCTCCATTCCAGTCCCATGATTCACCAGGACCCTAAGGAAACCTCTGGATGGAATGTTCAACACATGTTGACATCTTTTACTTAGAAATGACTGAAATTCTCTTATAAAATCTCTCTGATAGCATTTGTGTGTCACTGTGACCAACAGACCCAACAAGAACAACTTAGAGGAGAAAAAGTTTACTTTGGCTCACCATTTCAGAGGTTCAGTCCATGGTCAGCCTAGTCCATTGCCCTGGGCCTGAGATGAGGCAGAACATCATGGTGGAAGAGTGTGGTGGAGGAAAGTTGCTCAGTTCATGACATCCAGGAAGCAGAGAGCTCCTCTCACCAGGGACAAAATCTAAACCCCAAAGGCATGCCCCTACTTCTTCCGGTCAAACCCTACCTGCCTATAGTTACCACCCAATTCGTCTATTCAAGCCAACTAATCCATATTAGCTCTCATGATGTGATCATTCACCCTCTGAATATGCTTGCATTATTTCACACATGAACTTCAGGGGGACACCTCATATCCAAACCATTACAGGTAGATTTTATGGTAATTTAACCCATGATATTTCTATTTTCTCTGGTAGATTAGTCTGAAATGTAAACTTTTCTGCTAATTGAATTCAAGTGAAAACCACAGACATTTAAGTCATTGCATGATTTCATAATGGGCCATCTTACTGGGATCTCTTACTGGGCTTTTTAGAATCCCTTGGGCATTTTTAAAGTGACAGTGATGTGGTCTGCCCTAGGACAATGGGTCAACATTGGAGGGTGAGTAGACAGGAGGCCTGGGCATCTCTATTTTAAAAATTCTCTTCTGGTTATTTGAATATTTGTCACATAACAAGAACTTCAATTTCTAAAGTTAAAAACAATCTTCAAAGAAACTGTAAAGAAACTATAGTTTTGCTTCAAAAATGATATTAGGGCAACATTTCTTCAGGTTTGTGTGAATCTTTTTATTCTAGTTCTTAGAGGTTCTTGTTAAAGTGTGATGGGTCAATACATTCTTGTTAAATTAAAATGAATTTCAGTTTTAGATTTCCAGAAACAATAAGTCTCTTTGGAACAAGTTACTTTAATCTTATTGAATCTTATTCAAATTGAAACAAAAATGCTACTAGTAAATGAAAGCACTAGTAGTTTCCCAAATTCCGACACAGGTATGTCTAGTCAGCATGGCCAGCTTACCTCATAGGCCGGCTAAGGATGGGCTTAGGGTAGATACCAAAATAATTTCTTAGAAAAAGCTTCATATTGGATATTTCAAAAGTAGCATAGAAGAAGTCATTATAGGATGAGGAAAAAAAATCAGAATTATGTTGGCATTCCTTCCACTTGTTCTGGCCCGGGGAGGTGGGAGGAACCATAGCTTTTGCAAGCATTAGGGCCATGGAAGGTCTGTACCAGCCTGGTCAGGGACTGGGAGGTGCCTTTGCACTGAAAGCATCACCTTTGCTTCCCACCCTCCCTTCTGTCTGCTCCCCAGGTCAGGTGTTCCTGCCCAGGGTCCAGATGATTAGAAAGTCAAAGTATGCTGGGAGTGGAGGGGGCTTGTGCCTGGCCCAGAGGGCTGTGCACTGTGGATTTGAGAATAATGTGCTGATTGTTCTTTGTTTGCTGAGTGGGGCCTGGTGCCAGTGCAGAGCTGACTGGCCCTAGGAAGTTTTCAGATCCCAGTGACCGAGTGGGGCGGGGCACCAGCACCAGCTGTTCTCTTTACCCCGCTGCGAGGGTGGGTGGAGGTGGGAGTACAGGAAGTGCATAACAGATGATTAGAAACAGGGAGAACTTACTGGGCAGGTTCTACCCCATGTTTTAGATTTTAGAGTTTATTTTGTGGAGGAAGTGATTATTTTATTTAGAGAAAGGCTAAAAGTCAGGGCAGCAACAAATTGAAGCACAAAACTTATGAAGAAGGTAGAGTATTCATCCCACTACATGTATGGACTTTCCCTTGAGGAGGAGTCTTGCTGGAATGTCCAATCCTGCTTGGAGTTCAGGATGTTTCACCTCCAACAAGGCGGAGAGTTGGGAAAGTGACCTAAACATATTTTCAGGAATAACATGGAACAATCTTATCAGCTGAGCCACTGCAGCTGTGAAGGACAGAAAGCCGTCCTTGAAGCAGGACTTTCTGGAAAGAAGAGTATTCTGCTTGGTTATCACTATGCACTGCTGTGATGAAACATTGTATAGCTCTTGGTTTCCTGGTGTAGCCATATGCAAAAAAGAAGATTATCTACGTAAAAGAAAACAGGGTATTTACAAATGCACACACACAGCTTTGTCATGAGCAGTAGCTCTGGGTGATGTCATGGTGGAAGAATTTTACTTTCTTTTTTACATGTTTCAATTCTGCCTTATGTAAATAAACAAAGATAATGCACGTATTTACAATTCAGGGAAAGAATGGATTAAGGGTGGCTCTGTGGATCCACTGGCCTTTGAGTTGGCATTCTCTGTGTCCTACCTCTATGGGGAGAGGGAAGCGGGAAATTATTAAACTGCACATTTCCTCTTTAACATGACTGGCAGAATAGGGATCGTTTTCATAATATTTTGTCTTTAGAGCCTTCCACAAAGATGGTGAGATTGATATCTCAAGGAAAACATCCACTGTTTTCCTGTGGCTATTTAAAATTCATAAGGCCATAACAAAACAGGGCTGGGGCTGCATTTCTGCTGCTCTGACGAGTTGCCCCAGCTTTCCTTTGGCTGGAAATCATCTTCTTTGGGTCCTGTTTTTAGTTCTTCAAAGATTCCAGGCAGAAGTAGGTCATGTGAGATGTATCAGTTTGTTAACTCATCCCAAATGGCTCCAGTCATTCATTGTCTTTCTTTGACCTTTTACCTTAGTTCAATCTCCAGTCACTAGGTCAGAACTGTACTGCATAGAAATATCAAGTAACCAGGAAAAAGCAAAACCAAAAACAAACAAGAACACTGTGAGTTAGTTGGGACTGGTATTGTTGTCCTTACTTCCATTTTGAAGATGAGAAAATTGAGATGCAGAATATTTCTGGAATTTGTCTTGAGTTTTGCAGTTCCTTGACCTTGCCCTAAGGCTGCTTACACCATGATGCTGTGAGAGGGTGACCCGTGTCACCATCTGCATTGGCACATGCTGCAAGAACGACCTTACCTGTGCTATAGACTTACACCTATTCTGGTTCACTAATCCACTAAATTGGGCAACAATTTACTGGGGACCCACGTGAACTGGTGCCATTCATGAACAATTATTTTATTGATTTAAAAAAATTTTTTTTATATGCTTTTTACTTTAAATTATACAAGAAAGGGCTGAAGGTGTAGTTCTGTGGTAGAGTGCTTGCCTAGCACGCACAAGCTCCTGGGTTCAATTCCCAGGAGCACATGCACATATAAATTAATCAAGAAATACAGAAATGAAGTTACAATATAAGAAATACAAGCAATACAAAAGAATGAAAACTTCTCTCTGTACCTCCCCAAGACACACACTCAGTTTCACTTGCCTCCCTGTAGGAGACCACCAAGATCACTGTTGTATTACATTGTCTCGCAAAACAGTTGTCAAATGGGTGCTATGGGTCAGTGATTGCTAAATGCCTCCTGTTCTTCCAGTTCCTTCCAGTTTAGTGTTCCATAAATATATGGGTCTAATCTCAGGGACCGGGCTAGGCTAGTTCATAAGAATGACAATCCAAGGTCAGAGGAGTGGCAATGTGGTTTGACAAAGGACAGTGGCAATGGAAACAGCCCATTGTTAGGACAGGTCTCATCAAGCACCAGTTGTCAATGGATCACACCCAAGTCAGTCTTTTCCTCCACCTCTCATCCCATCTTTTACCATAGACAGACCCCTTACCTTGGTCTCCAGAACCAAAGTTGGTATTAAGAAGCGGGGTTTGATAAGCTCTTTTCTAGCACTCTATATCACAATGCCAAGTGAACCTTGCTTTTGGTCTAGAACTAAACTTGTTCCTGGTTTTTACAGTGGCTCTCCAAGGGCCAAACCTGATTTTATATCCTAAATCTGATCAGTGGGTCCATCACATGTTACTTTCTTGGTAAAATGCCCAGCATGTCAGACCCTGTGATGTGGTGGCCTGCTTGGCTTTCATGTCTCCTGTCCTTGCATCCTGGCCTAAGCACTAGCACCCCAGTGTGTGGTGGCTCTCCCTAGCACAGTACTCTTCCTCCTGGCATCTGAAACTCATCTCTTTGGTGCTTTCTCCCCATTGTGAACAGATCCAGTTAACTGGCTATGTCCTAAAATATGACTGGTCACACAAGCAGGAAAGAATTGTGTGGCAAAGACGTGCTGTCAGTTACCTCTGCACATCAGTTGACATCATAGGCACAGTGGCAGAGGACCATGGTCCAGAACACTTGTTTGAGAGCTGGGAAAGGAGCTTAGGTCACTGGTGACCTCTGTGCATACTCTACAGCCATGGGGGTACTGACCACAGTTAAGCATCTCAGCTTGGCACCCGTGTTACTGGTGGTATTTTTCTTCTCCATCTGTCTACCTGCCTAGTGTGCTCCATGTACGCTACTGTAGGACAAGTAGGGGTGGTACCCTGGGACCAGAGAGAGCTACCAGCTAGGAAGCAACTTCAGAGAGCTTCGATCCTAAACTTTGCCTTAAGAATGAATACTACTACCCTGACAGGAGATAGAAATAGAAAACCTGCCCTACACTCTCCCCAGATGCCTGAATATTGGTGAGAATCCCTTAACGTCTTCCTTCTGCACATTGGGTGTTCCAGCACAATTGTCACCCAACACTCAAACTATTGCTTAAACAGAGGCAGAGACCAGGGAGTGAAGGGAGAAAGGAACTCAGCACTTGGAATGGAAACCTGGGCAGAAGTCCCAAGTCTGACAGTCTCAAACTGTGATCATGAGCATGCCCCTCTTCCAGCCTTGCTCCTCACCTGGACATCCTTAAGTGAAATGGACTTCCATATTTTCTAAGGTACTTTCCAGCTTTAACATTCGAGGAGTCTGTTTTCCTCCACGACTGAAACAAGAGAAACCACTTTCATTTTCACCCAAGCCATTCTGCGGTGTCATTAAGAGCAAGCAGGAAACTACCTATTAACACACTTACTCACACTTACTCATGATACATCTTACCACACCATCCTGGCATTTGCATGGTGTTAACTGTCTTGTTGACTAATGGATATCTAGATTACAATGTCCACAGAGAGTAAACCCCTACAATTCTTCTTATGTGGGTGAGCAGAGTTCATGCACATAGTAGACTTTCAATAATATACTGAATGAACAGATTTGGATGGAAATACTCTATCTTTTCCTACTTCAAAAACTATGGAGCAAAGAATACACTGTAGAAGCTTTGGGGGCTAAAAATACAACTAATAGAAGAAAAATAATCTCTGTGTTCAACTAAGTGACCCAGGGTCTACATGGAGCCTGTGCCTAGCCACTAAGTGAACATGAATGTGCTTGGATGGAAGATACTTGGGTTATGAGATGGTTCCACCACTGAGAACATTTACAGAATATCCAAGAAGCATGTACAAACATGCCTCAGAAAGCCATTCAAAGGAGACAGCTAACCTAATGGTTTTATAGTATCCTCAGGGAAGGAATAGGCAATTCAAATGTGCTATTCAAAACTAAGTAGGTAATTAAAGCTTTTTATGTGTAAAATGTAGTGTTGAATGCAATCATCTCTGAGCTCCTTTTTGGCTTTAACTTTCTTCAGTCTTAGAAATAATCATTGTGTACGCTGTACCATTCTAAGGGAAGAAATATTTTTGAGTTTCTTCCAGGTGCATTCTAGAGATGTTGAAAAGTCAAAAACACAAAAATGTGAGGTGGAGAAAGGGGTGGAGAGACATGATAAGAGGAGAAACTCATATCCTGAGTTATTTTAATGTTTTCTTCTTCTTCATTTGCAAATTGATTCTAGCCATCTTCAAAGTATAGGTTGAAAAGAAAAGGTTAACAAAAGAGCTCAAAGGGATGTTGAACATCTAAATGAGTCTTTTCAGCATGATTCAAGTACACAATGTGGAAGACCTATTTTAAAATGTATTTATATGAAACTTCACCATATTCCAGAAGGGATTTAGATGACATAAACTAAAAGTAAAAATCAAAGAAGGAAAAAAAGCAAAGTTGGGACAAACTCCAACAAAGATGTCATGTAAAGGGATCAGTAATATTGTTGGCTAGTTTCCTGTCCTGAAGACACATATTCAAATATAGCATGAAATATGCAGCCAAACTATAGGGTTTCTTTCTCCTTGAATTTGCTCAACACTTCCTCAAAGTATCCTGTCATTTGAGCATGTCCCATGGGAGGGTCATGCATCATTCTGAGGATGGTAAACAAATTTTTCCATTTTACAAGGGAATTAATAGAAACTTGAAAGGATTCATTAATTCTCCCATAGTGACATAGTTTGGACAGAATTCATAATTAAGATCTTTAAAAAAAATGGACTTTTGAAAATTATATATCATTTTTCCTGTACGCCTTTAAAAATTTAAATAAGTATCTATCTTAGGGTGCTTTAAATGTACTTCTTACTGAAAAGAGAATTAATTAGCACAAATTATATCTATCCCCATAATTTTGTTTTTATGAAATTTTAGTTTTCAAAACTTTTAAAATCATTAACAATTGTATGGCTCATTTACCAAGATGAATTCCCCTTAAGCAGAGATTTAAGGAATATGGGGAATGAGACTTGCAAAGGTTTATGAAGAGGGTGATTCAGCAGTGGGCTTAGGGCAAAGATTCTGAAGTAGGAAAGAACTTCATATCTTTGAGAAATAAAAAATAAGGAGGAGGTCAGTTTGTTTAGCACAATGTGTGTGAGGCAGTGAGTTAGAGGGAATGAGGTCTGAGGAATACTGAGGGGTCAGATGATACAGGCAACAATAGCCAAGGTAGGGAATCTAGAGTCATTCTGAAGGTGACTGAGAAGCTTAACTACAGGAAATGGTTTTCTATTGGAAAAGTTCTGTCTGGCTACTGGAGACCAGGCAGTTTAAGAATGGAGATGTAGCCAGTGAATCTAAAGAACATTTGAACCTGTGGTTAAAAAGCATGGGAAGGTGGTTGGCAACCATGATGCTGGGTGTAATTTGGGGGACTTGGGCCTGGGTGGACTTGGTAATGATTCCACTCATCAAAGCAGCAATGGTGAGAAGTCAGAACATGATTGGCTCCTGGAAAAGGGACCACGACTCTACCTCCTTTTCTCCTGAGGCTGTACCTTGGGGCTGAGCATAGATTCTGATTATTAAATACTTTGCTCTATCAAATTTCTTGCTCCCTAATCTGTTTCGGATCTGCAGAATCTGTCAGAAAGTGGCTTAGGCCTAGTCCAGAAGCATGGATAAGTTGCTCCCAATTCTGTGCTCCTCTCTAGCCCAATCATTTTATGTTCATTTCTTTTAACTTTGGGATTTTACTATAAAGAGTTACAGTTATTAAAACATTTCATTTTGTTTGTATGTTTCTACCTTCAGGAAACATTAACACAATTCAATTACTGCTAACCAATTTTGTGCTAGGGAAGTGATGTCAATGGAAGCAGCTTTCTGCTTCTCTCTGAAAAATGATGCCAACAGAACAAGTCTCTTTTATTTTTATTGGATGGAAGAATGAATTGCAATACCCAGGGCTGCTATTTCTGGAGCGAAGATATTTACATATGTCTAACAAAACCAGTTACATAACCAACCTAGGTACTTATATTAAATAAAAAATGCACATTGTATTTGTGACAGGTGAGGAATAGGGCAGGACCAAGACAGTTTTTCTAAGGCAAAGAAGGGACAGGTATTCAATGATAAAAGTTAGGCTAAAACAGTTCAAGGCCAATGTGAAATCACCTGGAAATCTTAGGTATGATTTTAAAGCTATGCTATTTGTCATCTTCCTCCATAATATGGCTATATTGCTAGCTGTGGGCTTCAGCATATAAGAGAGCTGGGCCCTGACCCCATTGATCATTACCAAGGGATGTACAATCATTACCAAAATGTTAGTGTACAACAAGCACCAAGATCCCAATTCTGGAAGCAGTGGGGAAACAATTGGGACTGGATGTATTCTGTTAATGTTGATGATATCTGTGCTTTGATCAGCTAATTCCAGTTTCAAGTTCAAGGCTAGCTGGTGCACTGGTGAACTGGAGCACTTTGCAAGTCACCTTTGCATTGCTATGACCAAAATACCTGACAAGGACTTAGAGGAGGGAAAGTTTATCTGGAGTTCATGGTTTCAGTCTCAGTCCATAGGTAGCCAGCTGTCTCTATTGCTGTAGTCCCAAGGTGAGGTAGGACATCATGACTGAAGGGAAGGACAGAGAAAATCGCTCTCCTCATGACAGCAAGGAAGCAGAGAGAGGGAGGGTGAAAGAGGCATTGGGAAGATGCACTCTTCCAGGGCATGCCCCATCCCCCAGTGACACACCTCCTCTAGCTATACCCACCTGCCTGCAGTTACCACCCAGTAAGTCTATTCAAACTAGGATGGAATGATTAGGTGATAGCTCTCTCACTTCAATCATTTTATGTCTGATTATTCCTGCATTAAAATAGGAGTTTTGGGGGACACCTCATATGTAAACCTTAACAGGTTTCTTAGATCCATGGGCTATTAAGATTTAAGGAATGGTAGAGGTCATCAAGTTCAATCCTAGAATTTGCCAGGCCTGAATTTGACAATTTAAGCTGCCACTCAGTTACTGAGTAATCTTGGGCAATTGTCTCAATCTGTTTGAGCATTCATTTCCTCATCTGCACAATAGGCTCTGTTATAGTATCAACCTCTTAGGATTATTGCTAGATAAATGAAGTAAAGAAAGTAAGGTACTCTGAGCAGTTTTGACCATGATAGGTGTTAGAGATTATAGTCATTATGACCCAAAAAATGTTTCCCAATTTGATCAACAGTCAGGGTGAGCCTGAGTTCCAGGAGAATTTATGTCATATCCAGTTCAGCAGAACTTACATTTTCTGGCATTTGGGGGATATGATTATGCATCTCCTGTTTTCACTAGGTGCCTGACTATAAGGAGTATATAAAATGGACTTCCATATAGCTGACATGTGTAGTGAAGAGAGCAGCTGTCAGGTCATTGGGGGAAAGGGCTATCTTCATCCACTGCTACTGTGTCCTCTGAAGGTCTCAGTTCTGACCCTTCTCACAGAACCTCAGAGGATCAAATAAGATCCTTATGTAAAAGCACTATGTGGATGATAAGGTACTAAACAAATTGAATGTTCGGTTACTACCCTTGACTTCCCTCCCTACTTTAAGCAAGTCCCTTGCCAAGCTGAGGCTTGTATCTGCTGAATATAACTGATCATATCCAGTGAAAAACAGAAGTTCTCAGATACCACACAAGATTTCCTGGATGTAAATCTTCAGGGGAGGGAACTGGGACATTTTTAAATAGAAGTCACAGGTGACTCTATGGTTCAGCAAGTTTGGGGAACAAAAAACCTAAAGAATGCAAATGTGTTAGTTAAGTAACACTACTCTATCTGAACTCAACCTAATTAAAATGTACAGCTCTTTAAGTATATTAAAGGGATATGCTAATTCTGAAGATTTCAGATAGAACCCTAGAGGGGATTTATGGGAAAAGATAATTCCTTTAATCATACTGTCAGGAAGAATATTTATTAAGTCTACATGCATTTTTGTAGTTCTATAGTTTAAAGGAGATATGAGTATGCTTGGTGAAAGCTATAGGAAGGGGGCGATCCAAGATGGCGGCCTAGAGGGAGACTGCTCCCCCAGTCGCTCCAGAACCCAGGAGTTAAGAAGGGGAGGCACTGACAGACTCGGACTGAAATAGAGCCACGGGTGAGTCTGCCCACTGGGTAAAGCTCGGCCCGGGTGACAGGCCCAGATAGAGGTGGCTTATCGGAGCCGGGCAGGGCAGCTAGAGTCATCCACAGGCAGCCCTGTGCACAACGGCGGTGGGCCCCGCCCACACAGCCAGCTTCTCCAGGTTCTCAGAACGGAACTGGCCCGCTAGTGAGAGCCTTTCTGACCAGAACAAGCTCCGAATCCCGGAGCCACTGCAGCGCAGCGTACTCCGGCAACGAACCAGCGGAGAGCCTCGATCCGCAGGCAGCCTCTGGGATCAGGGCAGGGCAGCCAGAGACCGCTTCAGGCGGCTCTGCCCACTCCGGCTGCAGGCTCTCTTCACGGGGCGATCCAAGATGGCGGCCTAGAGGGAGACTGCTCCCCCAGTCGCTCCAGAACCCAGGAGTTAAGAAGGGGAGGCATTGAGAGACTCGGACTGAAATAGAGCCACGGGTGAGTCTGCCCACTGGGTAAAGCTCAGCCCGGGTGGCAGGCCCAGATAGAGGTGGCTTATTGGAGCCGGGCAGGGCAGCTAGAGTCTTCCCAAGGTAGCCTTCCACACTACGGCAGTGGGCTCCTCCCACACGGCCAGCTGCACGGTGCAGGCCCACAGCGAGAGCATTTCCGCACAGAGCCAGTTCCAAACCGTGGAACCAGTAGGGGGCTAGGGGCAGTTTTCTTCGGATGAGCTGCTTTATCAGATTCCTCCAAGACATCAGGCTACTGAAGGCTGGGAGGTGATACACTGGAAATCTACCGGGACACTATAAGCCAATAGCGGAAAACTGCAATATCTCAGGGTCCCACTGACAACTGACCAATATGAGAAAACAAGGGAAGAAAATGTCCCAAACAAACCTAGATACTACATCAATAAAACCCAATGACAGCACAGCAGAAGAAATGTCAGAAAGGGAGTTCAGAATGTACGTAATTAAAACGATCAGGGAAGCTAATGAGGAGATGAAAGAGCAAATGCAGGCACTGAAGGAGGAGATGAAAGAGCAAATGCAGGCATTAAATGATCGCACCAATCAACAGTTAAAAGACCAAATACGGGAAGCAAGAGATCATTTCAATAAAGAGTTAGAGATACTGAAAAAAAAAACAAACTGAAATACTTGAAATGAAGGAAACAATAAACCAAGTTAAAAACTCCTTAGAAAGCATAACCAATAGGATAGAACACCTGGAAGACAGAACCTCAGACATTGAAGACAAATTATTTAATCTTGAAAACAAAGTTGGCCAAACAGAAAAGATGGTAAGAAATCATGAACAGAACCTACAAGAATTATGGGATATCATGAAAAGGCCAAATTTAAGAATTATTGGGATTGAGGAAGGCTTAGAGAAACAAACCAAAGGAATGAACAATCTATTCAATGAAATAATATCAGAAAATTTCCCAAATCTGAAGAATGAAATGGAAAACCAAGTACAAGAGGCTTATAGAACTCCAAACATACAAAATTACAACAGACCCACACCAAGGCACATTATTATGAAAATACCTAACATACAAAATAAAGACAGAATTTTAAAGGCCGCGAGAGAAAAGAATCAAATTACATTCAGAGGGAAACCAATAAGAATATCAGCAGATTTTTCAATCCAGACCCTAAAAGCTAGAAGGGCCTGGAACAACATATACCAAGCCCTGAAAGAAAACGGATGCCAACCAAGAATCTTATACCCAGCAAAACTTACCTTCAAATTTGACGATGAAATAAGATCCTTCCATGATAAACAAAAGCTAAAGGAATTTACAAAAAGAAAGCCAGCATTACAGAACATTCTCAGCAAAATATTCCATGAGGAAGAGATGAAAAACAACGATGCAAATCAGCAACAGGAGGCGCTAGCCTAAAGGAATAGCCAAATAAAGGAGAAACCAAATCATGTCAAAAACAAATATGAGTCAATTGACTGGGAATACAAATCATATCACAATAATAGCCCTGAATGTTAATGGCCTGAATTCATCAATCAAAAGACACAGACTGGCAGATTGGATTAAAAAGAAAAATCCAACAATATGCTGCCTGCAAGAGACTCATCTCATAGAAAGAGATACCCATAGACTAAAGGTGAAAGGATGAGGAAAAACATACCATGCACATGGACACAGCACAAAAGCTGGAGTATCCATTCTCATTTCAGATAATGTGGACTTCAAACCAAAACTAGTCAGAAGGGATAAAGAAGGACATTACATGCTGCTTAAGGGAAGCATAAATCAGCAAGACATAACAATCATAAATATCTATGCCCCGAACATTGGCTCATCCATGTACGTCAAACAAATCCTTCTCAATTCCAGAAATCAAATAGACCACAACACAATAATACTAGGCGATTTTAACACACCTCTCTCACTACTGGATAGATCGTCCAAACAAAAATTGCATAAAGAAACTATAGATCTCAACAACACAATCAACAATTTAGACTTAACGGACATATATAGAATATACCATCCAACAAAGAACGAATACACTTTCTTCTCAGCAGCACATGGATCCTTCTCTAAAATAGACCATATTTTATGCCACAAAGCTACTGTTAGCAAATACAAGAAGATAGAGATACTACCTTGTACTCTATCAGATCATAATGGATTGAAATTAGAAATAAATGACAGAATAAAAACAGAAACTTCTCCAATACCTGGAGACTAAATAATACACTATTATATGATGAATGGATAACAGAAGACATCAGGAGGGAAATAAAAAAATTCTTAGAAGTAAACGAGAACAAAGACACATCATATCAAAATCTCTGGGACACTATGAAAGCAGTACTTAGAGGAAGATTTATTTCATGGGGTGCATTCAAAAAAAGAAGTAGAAATCAACAAATAAATGACTTAACACTACAGCTCAAAGCACTAGAAAAAGAAGAGCAGACCAATACCAAAAGTAGTAGAAGACAGGAAATAGTTAAAATCAGAGCCCAAATCAACGAAATCGAAACAAAAGAAACAATCGGAAAAATTAACAAAATAAATAGTTGGTTCTTTGAAAAAATAAATAAAATTGATAAACCCTTAGCCACACTAACAAAGAGAAAGAGGGAAAAAACTCAAATTACTAAAATTTGGAATGAACAAGGAAACATCACTACAGACACGAGTGAAATACAAAACATAATTACAAGCTATTTCGAAAATCTATACTCCAACAAAACAGAAAACTTGAAGACATCAACAAATTTCTAGAGACATATGAACTACCTAAACTGAACGAGGAGGACATACACAACTTAAATAAACCAATTTCAAGCAATGAAATAGAAGAGGTCATCAAAAGCCTACCAACAAAGAAAAGTCCAGGACCAGATGGGTTCTCAGCCGAGTTCTACAAAACCTTTAAAGAAGAGCTCATTCCAATACTCCTCAAACTATTCCATGAAATAGAAGAGGAGGGAACCCTCCCAAACTCGTTCTATGAAGCCAATATCACCCTGATACCTAAACCAGACAGAGACACATCGAGGAAAGAAAATTTCAGACCAATATCCTTAATGAACATCCATGCAAAAATTCTCAAAAAAATTTTAGCAAATCGCATACAAATATATATTAAAAAGATAGTGCACCACGATCAAGTGGGTTTCATCCCAGGGATGCAAGGTTGGTTCAACATTCGGAAATCAATAAATGTCATTCACCATATCAATAGACTTAAAGTCAAGAATCACATGATTATTTCAATAGATGCAGAAAAAGCATTCAATAAAATACAGCATCCCTTCATGCTCAAAACACTAGAAAAAATTGGGGTAGTGGGAACATTCCTTAACATTATAAAGGCCATCTACGCTAAGCCCATGGCTAATATCATTCTAAATGGTGAAAAACTGAAAGCGTTCCCCCTAAAAACTGGAACAAGGCAGGGATGCCCTCTTTCACCACTTCTATTCAACATCGTCCTTGAGACTCTAGCCAGAGCAATCAGACAAACCAAAGAAATTAAAGGGATACGAATAGGAAAAGAAGAACTCAAACTATCCCTGTTCGCTGATGACATGATTATATATTTAGAGGAACCTGGAAATTCCACCAGAAAACTTTTAGAACTCATAAGTGAATTCAGTAAAGTAGCAGGTTACAAGATCAATGCTCATAAATCCAATGCATTTCTATACAGAAGTGATGAATCTTCAGAAAGAGAAATTAGGAAAACTACCCCATTCACAATAGCATCGAAAAAAATAAAATACTTGGGAATCAATCTCACAAAAGAGGTGAAAGACCTCTACAATGAGAACTGCAGAACACTAAAGAAAGAAATTAAAGAAAACCTTAGAAGATGGAAAGATCTCCCATGTTCCTGGATAGGCAGAATTAATATCGTCAAAATGGCTATACTACCTAAAGTGCTATATAGATTCAATGCAATTCCAATTAAAATCCCAATGATGTACCTTGCAGAAATAGAGCAAGCAATTATGAAATTCATCTGGAAGAATAAAAAACCTAGAATAGCTAAAGCAATCCTCAGTAGCAAGAGCGAAGCAGGGGGTATCGCAATACCAGATCTTCAACTCTACTACAAAGCAATAGTAACAAAAACGGCATGGTATTGGTACCAAAATAGACAGGTAGATCAATGGTACAGAATAGAGGCCAGAGACACAAACCCAAATAAATACAATTTTCTCATACTAGACAAAGGTTCCAACAATATGCAATGGAGAAAAGATAGCCTCTTCAACAAATGGTGCTGGGAAAACTGGAAAACCATATGCAATAGAATGAAATTAAACCCCTATCTCTCAGCCTACACAAAACTCAACTCAAAATGGATCAAGGACCTCGGAATCAGACCAGAGACCCTGCATCTTATAGAAGAAAAAGTAGGTCCAAATCTTCAACTTGTTGGCTCAGGATCAGACTTCCTTAACAGGACTCCCATAGCACAAGAAATAAAAGCAAGAATAAACAACTGGGATAGATTCAAACTAAAAAGCTTTCTCTCAGCAAAGGAAACTATCAGAAATGTGAAGAGAGAGCCTACAGAGTGGGAGAATATCTTTGCCAACCATACCTCAGATAGAGCGCTAATTTCCAGAATCTATAAAGAACTCAAAAAACTCTACACGAAGAATACAAATAATCCAATCAACAAATGGGCTAAGGAAATGAACAGACACTTCACAGAAGAAGATGTACAAGTAATCAACAGATATATGAAAAAATGTTCAACATCCCTAGTAATAAGGGAAATGCAAATCAAAACTACCCTAAGATTTCATCTCACCCCAATTAGATTGGCGATTATCAAGAATACAAGCAACAATAGGTGTTGGCGAGGATGTGGTGAAAAAGGAACACTCATACATTGCTGGTGGGGTTGCAAATTAGTGCAGCCACTCTGGAAAGCAGTGTGGAGATTCCTCAGAAAGCTTGGAATGGAAACACCATTTGACCCAGCTATCCCACTCCTTGGCCTATACCCAAAGGACTTTAAATCAGCATACTACAGAGATACAGCCACATCAATGTTCATTGCTGCTCAATTCACCATAGCCAGATTGTGGAACCAACCTAGATGCCCTTCAGTTGATGAATGGATAAAGAAACTGTGGCATATTTATACAATGGAATATTACTCCGCAATGAAGAATGATAAAATTATGGCATTTGTAGGCAAATGGTCGAAATTGGAGAATATCATGCTAAGTGAGATAAGCCAGTCTCAAAAAACTAAAGGACGAATGATCTCGCTGATAAGCGGATGAGGACATATAATGGGGGGCGGGAGGGGCTAGCATTAGGTTTAGGGTTAGGTTTAGAGTTAGGCTAAGGAGAGCAGTAAGAATGAAGGAAAGAAGGACTGTATAGAGGGAAAAGAGGGGTGGGAGGGGTGGGGGGAGGGGAAAAATAAAATAAACATCATTACCCTATGTAAATGTAAAAAAAAATAAAAAAATAAAAAAATAAAAAAATAAAAATAATAAAAAAAAGAAAGCTATAGGAATATTAAAGGTTTAGAAACCAAAAATAATAAAAAATAAAATTGAAAGAAAATTAACTTAATTCCAGAGATGAGCCACTTTAGCAAGAATCTTTAAATTTGAGAAGAGATACTATTTTATTTCACTGACTCTAAAATACATTTTTCCAACCAAAGGATGAATGATCTCGCTGATAAGTGGATGATGACACATAATGGGGGGTGGGAGGGGGGCAAGAATGGAGGAAGGAGGGACTGTATAGAGGGAAAAGAGGGATGGGAGGTGTGGGGGGAAGGGAAAAAATAACAGAATGAGTCAAAAACTATTACCCTATGTAAACATATGATTACATAAATGGTATGCCTCTACTTCATGTACAGGGAAACAAGATATATCCCATTTGTTTACAATAAAAATAAATTTTAAAAAATACATTTTTCCACAATTTAACATTTCTGAAATTAGAATGTCTCTTATAGCTGATGGGGAACGATTTTTGTTACTTGTGTATTAAACAAGTAACAGAGTTTCTTAACACAAAGTGCTTTGGATTCAATGAGATAACGAAAAGAAGTACAGGACAGTGACATTTTTCTCTGTTTCTACTGACACATGATTATCAAGTGACCCCAGGTCCACCCTCTCACCTGGGTGCCACCGGGGCCTCCCAATCTCCACAAGACTGACCACCCTTGAAGCTCCAGTGCCAGCCCGTCTGTCTCACTCGCTGTAGCCTGCCCTGCTGCCCTGGGCTTCAGGGGTGCCTCTCTTCTTCATAGAGCTCATCTTGTCCGTAGTATCCATTTTCTGCTTCTCTGGATTTCCAGTTATTATGCTGATTCATCGACCCATTCATTTTTGTGATAACATCACTTTCTAAACATCTCTGGACTCTAAAACTAGATCATAAAAATCTTGAACACAGAAAATTTGTCCATATTTCTTGCTTTTCCTCAGGCTTAATACAGAGATCCTACCTGATAATATTAAAAAAAAAACAGTGATAATTATGGCATTTTAGGTAAGGTAATTGTATTCATTATCATCCAAACCAAGGCAATTTTGAAAATGAAAAGAGGCATTATAAATGTTTATGTTGGACAAATGTAGTCACTCTCTATATAGAGTTCTTTTCTATTAGATTATAAACTTCTTGAGGATAGGGCAATGCCATACTCATTTATATTTATATAACGCAAAAAACACTCATCATCTACTAAATTAAGTATAATTCCTTCCCTGTTTACAAACTGATATGGTTTCAATCAACCTTTTCAGTCTCAATCCCAAGGACTCCCCACATACAATTATTTTGCAATAGGATGGAATCATTTCCAAGTATTAACACACTTTTTAATATCTTGGTGTCTTTGCTGATGCTTTTCCCTCAGGCAGATATTAATGGTCACCCAAAGATATCTACATCCTACTGCCCAGAATGTGTGAGTTATTTCACAAACATCAGAGGCAGGGAGGGAGGGGTGGGAGGGGAGGGAAGATGAATAAATGAATGAGAATGAATAGAAGATGCTTCACTGTGAATGAATGAGAATGCATAGAAGATGCTTCACTTCTGTCTTTGAAGATAATTAATGGAACCATGAGCCAAGGAGTGCAGGTGGACTCTAGAAGATGGCCAAGGCAAGGAAATAGATTCCTCTAAGTTTTCCAGAAGGAACACAGTCCTGCTGACCTGCTGACTCCTTCTAGACTTCTGACCTCCAGAACTGTGAGAAATTTTGTTGCTTCAGCCACTAAACATGTGGTAATTTGTTACAGAAATCAGGAAACAACTGCACCATCTAACATGCAAAAATTAAAGGCTAACTTATCCTAGATCTGTTTCCTGACTCCTACAGTTTCTTCCTCTTTTGGGCTTCTCTTATAGCATTTACCTTACTTGATGGTATAGACACACAACTGCTTTTCTTATTCTCTTTTTAGGTGTAAGTGATAGAAACTCAATTGAACCTCATTTAAGCAAAAGAAAATTTATTGTGTCATGCAAATTAAAAAGTCCAGGGATGGAGCTTAAGGGAAACTTGGATCTAACTGCTAAGGGATAATGTTGTCAGATATTTGGCCCCATCTTTTGGCTCTGCTTTCTTCTGCATTGACTTCATTCTGCTGTAGATGTTCCCTTTATAGTGACAATGGCAATCACCAGCAGCTCCAGGCTTATATTCTATCTACTTAATAATTATGCTGAAATACTTTTTCTCAGTTGTTTCAAAAAAGTTTCAGGATTGAGTCTTTTGGACTGGTGTGCAGCACTGAATCAATTTCTATGGCCTATAGAGTGGAATTGGATCTAATAAGCCAGACTTGGGTCAGAGTTAGGTGACCAACTCATTCCAATTTGCTTGTTACTTTTCTGGTTTTACATTAAAAGTCTTATGCCCCAGGAAAATCCTCAGTTCAGGGCAAACCAGGACAGTTGGCTCCTTAGGAGTCCAGCTTGGAGGTATGGGGAGTTATGGCCAGCTCAGTTTAATTCCCATAGACTAAGCATGAAGGTAGTGGTCTCCCAGAGGACCCACAAGATGATGGAGGAATGAATTCTGGGCAGGCCAAAGCAGCACAGCAATGTCCTCTTCATTTGCCTTTCTAGATGAGATACTCCTTCAGAGTAGGAACTGAATTTTACTTATTTTTGTATCTCTTGAAAAATTGAGCACATAGCTCTCCACATAGAAAATCCTCAAAAGAATTTGTGCTTTGTTCACAAATTTGTTAAATGAAGATTATACAGGAAAAATTTTAATATTTTAAAATAGTATAATGTCAATCTTACTTGATTGAGATCATTTAAATCTAATCTTGTTGAAAATGGGGTAAGAGTTTTAATTGAATGAACTTTCAAAGTCTTACTGTGTGATGATCCTAAGGTTCTTTCTCCTCTTACACAAGCCAAAAAGCTGCATTATATTTTATTCAGCATAACATCTAATATATATTAAAAGTGAACCCCAAAATACTCTCCTAGTGATTGAACTTTGATTCTTTAGTTTTGTTTTTGTGGTTCTTTAATTAGAGCTAAGCAGTGGACAGGAATTGTTTTTCTTGGGCATGGTGTGGTTTTTGCTCTGAAACCTTTTTCCTGTAACTTCTAACATCTGATCTAACGTCTGCCAACAATGAGTTACATGTCACAATTAGGAATTTAAAGGAGAAATAATTGCATAAAGAGCTTTATCTTTAATTTTGAAAAGGATACTTTGTGTTAATAAATACTAAATCGTGAGTCTAGTTCATGAATGAAAAAGAATCTACCTCTGACTTATTCCAAATCTGACATTACATATGGAGACAAAGACCCTAGTTGGGTAAATTTGTGTGATTTAGCCAAGTCAGTGCTCTCTGGGGATGCAATATTCATTTGTAAATAATGAATTCAGAATATTGCCTCTAATTCATTTCAGTCTGTAACATAAAATGGGTGCAAAGGCTCTCCCTGTAAAATTTCCTTTCCAAAAGCTGAGCTAAAGAACACAAGTGAATGGTCGTAAAAAAATTATGTCTAAAAACCACATTAGAAATGAAGAATTTATATTACTACTACATTCTATCATTATATTCTTACAATGAATTTACAGTGAACTTTATAGTGGACTTCTAGGCATCCATTTCACCTTCCTACCATGAGGAAAAAAGTAGAGTTTGGGAAATTCCTGTCCATTACTATATTCAAGGTATGAAGTGAATTATTGGTAATTGCATATTCTTTGCCAGCTTAGATTTGAGTATGTGGCACTATTCTAGTCAAACTGATTGGAGGAGATGGTGCTGGAGATTTCTGAAAGAAAAAAAAAATTCTGGAAGTCACTTCTATCACCCAGTAGATGTGAAAAATGAACCACATGGCTCCTGTTGGTACTGGTAGTTATTTTTACCACTACAGAAACCAGAAGTCACTGTATAAGAATCCAGTACACAATTAACATTGTCTAGTTAATTCAACCAGCTCTGAAGTCTCCCCTTCTCTGGATTCCTTGTTCCACAAGATGGTAAATATTTATTAATCCCATTTAAAACCAGATTTCTACTATGGTTGAATAGTAATACATGGAGGATAACAGAAACCTGGTACCAGAAGGTCCTTATGTGTCATTTTGTCCCTCTGTTCTTGACCACTAATTCTTACAAAGGAGGTGACCAGACTACATAGGACTCTGGGATCTGATCCAGTGACACAGGTAGTACCGGTGGAGGGAGGCAGCTGTTTTCCCTGATGACTGGCCAGTTACTATCTACCATGGACCAAAACAAACAAACAAAAACAAAACCAAAAACCAAAAACCAAACCAAAACAAACAAACAAAAACATATGGTTTGGGAAGTTCTTCTCCACTGCTGTGCTTAAGGTATGGACACTTGTCACCTATATGGCAGTCAATTTTGTCTACTATTTAAGCAATTATGCCCCTAGTGTGTGAAAAAACAGGCTATGCATAATTACATCCTCCAAATGCCCAGAAAATGTAGGTTTTGCTGAATTGGATATAATATAAAGTCTCCTGGAACTCATGATTACCCTAACTATTGTTCAAATTGGGCAACATTTTTTTTTTTTAGGTCATAATGACCATTTCTAAAACTTACAATGTTAAAATACTGTGCTGAGTACATTACTTGCTTTACTTCATTTATCTAAGAGGTTGATACTATAACAGGGCCTATTGGGCAGATGAGGAAATGAATGCTAAAACAGGTTAAGACAATTGCCCGAGTTTTCAGTTACCGAGTGGCAGAGTAAGTATTCAAATTCAGGCTTGACAGATGCTAGAATTTAGCTTGATAGCCTCTACCATCCCTTTAGCTCTGACAGCCTATGGAATTAAGTTACACTGATTCACCAATGCACCAGCTAGAACTGAGGCTTGACACTGGAAATAACTTACCAAGGCAGAAACTAATAATCAACAGAATATATCCAGTCCCAATCATCTCCCCAATTGCTTCCAGATTCTTGGTAATAACTATATCCTCCAGCTAAGACCAATGGGCCAAGTTCAGACTTTGATATCTAGGGTCCACTATTGCAAAGAATATCCTGGAGATTGCATTTTAATGATTGGGGGCAATAAACGTGGAAAACTTTAAAATGTCCCATTAGATCCAACAATGATTTAGGGTACTTCTATGCCAGGTTCTGTGTCTGGCACTGCATGTAAGAGAAAAAATATACTATTCTCTCTTTGCCAAGTGTTCCTGGGCAACCTAAATAAATTGACCTCTGTAATTTCTCTTTTTGCTTTAAGTTTAAAGTTACATTATTTAACTATTTGACTTACTTTCCTATTAAAGGCAGAAGCACAACCCCCCCCCACACACACATCTAACAAAAGAATTGCTCATTTCCCAACTGTGCGAAAAGACAAAACCATAACAAATTTAACGTGGAGATTTTAATTGGCTTTTATTTGGACTTCTTGAATCTGGCAACACCTTATTCTCAGCAGAATGAATGTGTAGAACGGAAAAGTGGTTTCAAAGACAGAGAAGGGCGGATGTGATCTTACAATATGTACAATCAGAAAATGAGAAGTTACACTTTATGTATGATCTATCAAAATGTATAAATGCATTCTACTGTCATGTACAACTAATTAGAACAAATTAAAAAAAAAACAGGACAGAGAAGGGCGGAGGAAAACAAACAGCTGCTGAAAGCTGAGGGGCCTTTCTTTTCTTCTTCTTCTTTTTTTTTTTTTAAGTTTCTTTTTTCCTTTCTTGTACAACTGTCCTGTTTGGGAATTCAGCTATAAACGCTGGAACTGGCTAAAGTTTCTCTATACTTGTGCGGGATTGTGGTACAGCCAAAGCCATATTCCCTGTGGCCACCTAAACAGTCGGGTCAGAGTAACTGGGGGAAACTGGGAGTGGTAAGCAGTGGGTCTGGCAATTGCCAAAGGACTTTCGAGCACTCACGAGGATGATAATGAAACCGCGAAGTGGGAGAGAGGAACAAACCTGTTCTTCTAGGTCCGATTCAACCCCGTCAAAGCACCTGTCTCCAGGTGGTACCTGAATCTACCCAACCGGAAAGGGAGTTATATTGAACACTAGCGCCAGCATCCAATCCAAAGAAAGGTCTCGGACTTCGCCCTCGGGCCCCAGCAGGCTCTGAGCTAGTTTCGCAGTCGCTCGCGGGACAGCTGCGCACACTCGTGTCCCCGGTAGCGCGAATCTCAGAGAGGTCGGGGCTGTTAACTGCGGTGCGGGCGCCCGCTACTGCGCAGGCGCCTCAGGAAAGGCTCGGCCTCGCCCCTCTCCCTAGCGGTTCCTCTCGCTCGCAAGTACCCACGAGTCCCGGGTTCCGCGAGTGCCGGGTTCCGCTAGCGCGGAGTTCCGCGCTGTGGCAAGAAGTGGTGGCAGCGGCGGCGTCGACGGGTAAGTCTGAGCTTGGTTCTCTGGGAGTCTAGTGGGAAATGCCACTCCCTCCCGAGTCGGCTAGGGGTTTTGAAAATAGAGCCAGCGAGACCCTCTCCCCGCGCCGGGTCGGGACGCACACCCACCGGGGCGCTGGCGGGGGCGTCCGCGAAGGAACCCGAAGAGGCAGGGAGGGAGCTATTGGGCCGAGGGGCAGGCGGGGTGCGGTGAGCGCAGGGGAAAGGAAATTCAGCAGGTGGACGCGGAGTCGGGGAAGAGGGCTGTTGTGTTTGGGGTGAACGGAGGGAAGCTGACTGAGCCGCAGTAGAGGTGGCGAGGCTGGGCCAGGGATGGAAGTGGAGGGAGACGGGGCGTGGTGGCCAGGTGCTGCTCTTGGGATGGGAGGCGTTTGCTTTTAAAGGAACACCACTGCGGGCGTGGTCTGTCTGCATGTTAGGGTTTAAGTAACAAATGATTATATAATTGTGTTTAAAATTTAATTTTCTAGAAAATAAGCAAGCCAGACAGTAAAAAGATACCATATAAGTGCTTTTTATGGGCGGGGTACTATGTTAAGTACTTTACTAACAATGTTACCTTTTCATGCGACAACTTCGCGAGGTAATAGCGTCTTATTTTACAGATGAGGAAAGTCAGACTCAGAAGTGAAGGGACCTGTCCAAGATTGTACAAGCGGGTTTGCAACAGGTCTGACTCCAGAAGGGCTTTGCTTAACCGTCAGGCTTTCCAAGTACTGTAGGAAATCGGCTACTGGTTTCTGTATTGTGGTTTTCTTCCTCTCCCCAACCCCAAGAGATTTTCTGTTTTACAGAAACAAGCTTGCAAACACTCATTCTCCCCCCTTTATCTCTCTCCCTCATCTTCTCTCTTCTAACTTTCATATTAGTTACAAAATATAATTTGGAAGAAATTTTGATGAAAACACAAGGAGTACATAAAGAGTGGTGGGTGTTACTGATTTGAAGATGGTAGAAAATTTGAGAATAATTTAGAATCCTAGATTTTTAAGACTGAGAAGGAGTTTTAGGGAATTGTTATATTTTTTTCCTTGGACTGTTAATAAATTAACTGATGATTGCTGGGCACGGTGGCACATGCCCGTGGTCCCAGCTGGGGAGGTTGAGGCAGGAGGATTTTAAGTTCAAAGCCAGCTTCAGCAACTTAGTGAGACACTGTCTTAAATTTTAAAAAAAGGGGAGGTAGGGGGAGGTGTGTATGGGGATAATCTAAAGGCAGTCACTGAAATTATCTACACAGAAAATAATGCTGTTTTAGAGCTGATAGGTGTTTCATTGTATGGCAGGGCAAGTGGCCTGGTCATGGTGACAGATATCATTTTCCAACTTCACAAGGGCTAAGAATGACAGTGAGAGTTGACTGACAGGCCTTCCATCCAGGCACGAAAGTTATCCCAGAGGAGTTAGGCGTGTTTTATCCCCTGAATTGGGCTATATGAACATGTAACATATGTTATATGTTCTTCCAGTTGCTGTTGGGATATTGGGATGTAGTTCAAATGGGTCTTCTTTTTTCCTTTCCTTTGATATATATTTTTTTGTTGTGAAAAATTGGTTTCTCCCAGTTGTTTATAGTATTCCAGTTTCATTCCTTAAAAACTACTTGAGAATTTCTGACTGATGCTTTGCTTATAGCTTAACATTTGCTGTTAGAATGAAACAGAATTTGGTAGACATAAATCCAGACAGTTAAAGCTGTGCTAGTAGTGTGGAGAATATTACCTGACTTGCTGTTACTAGACTGTACGGTTATTGAGGACATAAAGTTAGTAAGAGCACAATAAAACAACTAATTGCTGAACTTCAACTTCATATTTAAAAAGAGATTAGACTAAATTATTCATAATTTATTTTAAAGTTTCATAATCTGCCTGTCATTGTACAGATCTTTTTCTAACATAACCGCTTTGTAACTAGAGTGGATAATAGAAAATTAATTGAGGGTCTGTTCTGCAACCTTTCTGCATTCCCATTTTATACACAAGGAACCTGAAACTGGAAGAAAATAGATTTGAAAAAGATCACATATCTACTAAGCTCATATTCTGGTATCTTTCTGACTTCAGAGTCTGTAATCTTTTTTCTTTGTCCATGCTACTGAGCTTGATGATAAGGACAGGCACATTTGGGTCCAGGCAGTATGTGCTGAGAGATTACTGAACCCTAGGATTAATAGCCCAGGATTCCTTGAGCATCCTTTATACTCAAGATTAGGGGAAGAAGGATTTTGATTTGTATTTTTTGGGAGAAGGACAAACACAGTTTTTTTTGTTGTGGTAGTGTTTTGCATATGGGAAGTGATGTATGATATTTTCACATTTAAACACTCAAATCTGCATTATGGGATACACAGTTCACATAGTTTTTGTGGTAAAATGAGATGACAAAGATGTTTCCTGTTCTATGGTGAGACATTTAAGAATATAATTTCACTTCCCTCTGCTTTTAAAACTATAATAGTTTTATTGATATGTGAGTCACATGCCATTCAGTTCACTCATTTAAAGTGCACAACTTTATGCAATTATGCACTCATCACCACAGTCAATTTGGAAACATTTTCATTACCTCCCCAAAATGTGTCATACACACTAACATTTAGTTTCCATTTTCCCCCAACGTCTAGCCCCAGGTTTCTACTGATATACTTTCTGTCTCTATAGATTTGCCTATCCTGGGCACTTCAGCTAAATAGAATCATATAATAGGTGATCTTTTGTGACTGCCTGCTTCACTTACCCTAATGTTTCAAGGTTTATCCAAGTTGTAGCATATTTTAGTACTTCATTCCTTTTTATAACTAGATATCTCATGTGGTGTACCACATTTTATTTATTTGTTGGTGAAATGGTTTCTATTTCTTGACTCTGGTGATGATCCTGCAATGAATATTTGTCTACAAGTTTTTGTGTGGATATATGTTTTCATTTCTCCTGAGCATATGAGCTGATATTAGAATTGTTGGATCTTATAGTAATTCTTATTTAAACTTTTTGAAGAATTGCCTGAATTATTTTTCCAGGGTGGCTGTACTGTTTTATATTCCCACTAGCATTTTATGGAAATTTCAATTTCTCTATATATTCTCCCAACACCTGTTACTAATCTTTTCTATTTAACTATCCTAGTAGATGTGGTATTTCAGTGTGGTTTTTTAATTTGCATTTCTTAGATGACTAATGATGTTAAGCATCTTTTTATGTATTTATTCGCTATCTGTATCTTCTTTGAAGAAATAGTTTTTTTTAGTTCCTTTGTTCATTTTTAAATTGGATTATTTGACTTTATATTATTGAGTTATAAGATTTTTAATATATTCTAGGTACAAATCTCTCCTCAGATATATATTTTGCAGTTATTTTCCAATTATGTGGGTTGTTTTTTACCTTGCTTGATGGTATCATTTGAAACCCTAAACTTAATTTTAATGAAGTTGAGTTTTTTTTTTTTTTTTAGTATCTTGTGCTTAGGTATAGTGTCTAAGAAGGTTTTACTTAATCTAAGATTATAAAGATTCATTCCTATATTTTCCTCTAAGAGCATTACAACTTTAGTTCTTAATTTAGGTCTATGATCCATTGTAGATTAATTTTGTATATGGCAGAAGATGGGTTCTCCAATTAACTCTTTTACGTGTGGATATCCAGTTGTCCTCACGCTATTTACTGAATTGATGTGGCACCCTCTACTCTTACAGGTAATTGTGTTGGAAATATTTTGGACATAACTGATATTACATTTGTAGTAATTCCTCTATGGCTTAGTTTTACATAATAAAACCTTTATTGTATATGAAGTTCAAACACTGTTGTAAAGAAGTCTTGGTGTTGTAGAACAAAGTTGATTTAAGTATTAATCCTATGTCTTTCCAAGATGACAACCTGATTCATTATTTTGATTATTTGTATCCCTGTTTTGAGTATTATGTATTTGAAAAGTATAAATCATTTGATACCATGATACATGGTGCAAATATATACATATATATGTATATGTATATATGTATATATTTGCATTCTGGAGTTAGTTTTATTTGAAATTTGTTGAATGCTTGTTTAAATATTGCCTAATAGAGTGTTTGAGCAAGGCTTCGTGTGTAGATTTCTGTAACTTTAAGTTAAGATGTCCTGGAAGCACAAACTATTACTAAGAGCGGTTAAAGGTCACTTATAAGTTACCAAGATAAATAACAATTATCTTTTACATGTCTTTGTAATACAGTGCAGTACAGTGAGTGAAAGTCAACGTTAGTAGTTATTTCTGTACCTTCTTCACAGTAATTTGCAAGCAGGTTTCACCTGGCTATTGGAGGAGTTTGGACTTTTTTGTATAGGAAGGGGGATCCTTTGAACTCTTTTTTTTTTTAAGGGAAGGATTCTGAAGATTGAGTAGCAGGAAGATTAAGTTGGCAGCAGATGTTGGGTGACAAGGAGGAGGATGATAAGATGATTAAGATAAGAGGGTGAGTTAGGAGACAGAAGTGCCATAGACAGAGGCATTGAGGACTTCAAAGAGTACAGCAGTAGTGGACACCAGAAAGAGTGGGAACCTGTTAAAAATGCAGATTCCTGGCCTGAACTCTAGACTGACTGGATCAGAATCTCCTAAGTGTAGACTGGACAGTTGTACTTTGAACAGCTCTCTTCAGTGATTCTTGCTACTGTGTTGTACTAGATGATATGCAGGTAGGGTTGACTAGACTGACAACTGACAGGGTACTCAGATCTCTGGGTGCCTGAGAGAATGGTGAAGCTATTATAGAACTAAGGAAGTGGAAAAATTTAGAAGTGTAGAGAATGCATTCCTTCTGATATATATCTGATTTGTACTTGGCAGGAAAGTAGTTTGTGTAATGAATTGGTTGGGAATGTAGAATGATTACTTATGGAAAGAGCCAGGTTGTGAATAATGTAGTTTTTAAAGTGTATTTATAAGTATCTCTTCCTCTTGAAAAGATACTGTGTCACCTCTTGGCTGTTTTAAATGTATTCTTATTGGTCAGACATTTGAGTATCAGGAAGTACCTGTACTCAGAGAAATTGGGGAATCTACTGAATCCAAGGTTTCATGGAGACCTTGTGCCTTTGACACAAGTTCTAAAGTTGTTGGAACATACAGCATCAGCTGACATAATATTGTTGTCTGATAGAACAGTATTCTCCTCTGAGGGAGGAGTTACGTTATGCATGAACTCTATGCTAGAGGACACAAGACACTGAATGAAAATGGAAGTTCCACTGTGTGGATTCTTGATAGCTGAAATTGCTGAGATATATGATGGGGACTGTGTCTATAGGAGTGTGCTTCATCTATTACTCATTAGAATTGTCACTCAGTTATTTTGAAAGGTAGTTTGATTTTGTTATTCTGCACTGTTTTTGGTTTTTCGGGTGGCACCAGCAATAGATGTGGAAAGTACCACGTTCAGATTGCCACCTACTTCAGGTTAATATGGTAGAGGATCTTCACAAATATGATCTCTTGCCTTTTGTTTGCAGAATTTTAAGCCATTGGTTTTCAGAGAATCACAACTTCAATTCCTAAGTATTTGAAAGACGACCAGGATACAGATCATCTTGGTAGTGTCTTTGAAAGAAGGAAGAAAGTCTCTGCCTTTAAATAATTGCAGTCTAGTTTGGAGAAAAAAGAATACACAATAAATGGCTTGTGAACTTAGTAATCACTATTAGTTAGCTTGCTGCTATTCAAGCTGCATGCTCCTGTAGCCAGACCCAAGGATTTCTCATTCTGAAATAATGAACTATACCTCATTCTGACCACAGCCTTACATCTTTGCAACTTTCATGGAAAATTATTCTGAAGACATCAGTTCTTTGACTCCCTTAGAACCTTTAGTCTAAAAACCTCCCTACTTCTTGTGTGTCTTAGTTTCAGCCTAGATGCTGCAGCTTGAATTTCAGCCACTCCTTTGATTTCCTGCCAAGTTGCTTATGTCTTGCTCTGTTGCTGAGATTGAACTTGGGATCCTCCTATCTCAACCTCTTAAGTCCCTAGATTACAAGTGTGTGCCAACCCCCAACCTCAGCTACTCTTTAGTTAGCATCTTCAACTTAGTCATCCTTCAGTTTCTGGCAGAATCTCAAGCCTGAGTTGGATCAACTGCCTGTTTTGCTCATGCTTGTGCCAGGGCCACAGAGTTTGTAGGGAACACAATGTCACTTATGAAAATCCATGATACCAGCTATTAGCATTACCCACCAATGCTCCTCTTTCTTCATCTCCTCTCCCATTCTCCACATTGGCCATTTCATGCATTGTCTATATTCCTCCAATCCGTGAACCTTTTTCCACCTTATTCCCTTTTAGTAATTTACCCTTCTTCCAGCAACACAGAGAAGACAACTCCCTTCACCCTTAACCTTTGCTTCTTCTTTCCTGAAGATGGAAGGAGCATCCTGTCTGTCTAAAGCAAAGCATTCTTCCTAAACCACATACCCTATTTTCTTAGAGACTAAAGAAGATGGAGAATGAAGGCAAAGATATTTATTAAGTGAAAGGAGTTTTTGATAACAATGGATTATTTATAACACAAATAGTTATCTTTGACTGTAAAGTGGAAGTTTAAGAGAGATGTGATGATGAAATTGATTTCAACAGCCGCTAAATTTCTTCAGGAGTTATTCCCTGTAGACTTTGTTCATTGGTTAGTCAACTTCATGTAAATATTGAGACAGGTATAGACCGAGTTGAGATATTTTCCTCAAATAGCATTTATTTCTTAATTTCCCTTTTTTATGCCAGTATTTTTCAACAAGAATGAGCAGTGAGCCACAATGGTGGAATTTCCACTAGTTATTTCTGTGAATTGAACTATAGGGTACTATTCAGTAAACTAGAAAAATAATACATCTCTCTGGAGCTTATGGAATCTTGATATTGTTTGTATTTTGTAGAAAATAATTCTTTTTCTCATCACCTATTGGCTAAACTTCTGAATCTTAATTCAAATCAAATAGCATTACTACCTATGATTTGTGTTTTTATATTTTAGGAACCCTGATTGCTGTCCTTCAACGTGTTCATTATGAAGTTATTAGTAATACTTTTTTTTTCTGGACTTATGACTGGTTGTAGAGGTAACTCTTCATATAGTGTGCCACCCAAGTTACTGCTGGTGTCTTTTGATGGCTTTAGAGCTGACTATCTACAGAACTATGAATTTCCTCATCTCCAGAATTTTATCAAAGAAGGTGTCTTGGTAGAACATGTTAAAAATGTTTTTATCACAAAAACATTTCCAAACCACTATAGCATTGTGACAGGCTTATATGAGGAAAGCCACGGCATTGTAGCCAATTCCATGTATGATGTAGTCACAAAGAAACATTTTCTGATTCTAATGACAAGGATCCTTTTTGGTGGAATGAGGCTGTACCTATTTGGGTGACTAATCAGCTTCAGGAAAACAGATCAAGTGCTGCTGCTATGTGGCCTGGTACTGATGTACTCATTCACAATACCACACCTTCCTATTTTATGAATTATAGCATCTCAGTGTCATTTGAAGAGAGACTAAATAACATTACCATGTGGCTCAGCAATTCGAACCCACCAGTCACCTTTGCAACACTCTATTGGGAAGAACCAGATGCAAGTGGCCACAAATATGGACCAGAAGATAAAGAAAACATGCGCAGGGTATTGAAAGAAATAGATGACCTTATTGGTTATCTAGTCCAAAAGCTCAAGATGTTAGGATTGTGGGAAAATCTTAATGTTATCATTACAAGTGATCATGGGATGACCCAGTGTTCTGAGAACAGAATGATAAACTTGGATCTCTGCATCGATCGTTCAACCTACACTCTTATAGATTTGACCCCAGTTGCTGCAGTACTCCCCAAAATAAGTAAGTAGACTTTTAGCTGAGGGATACTATTATTTGAATGGAGCAATTGGTTGAAGAGGGAGGGTTGTATTAAAGAATGAAGCACTGACTTTTTGTAGTTCAGTACTATACTCAGTATACCAAATAGAACAGTGTGTATTTTCCTCCCTAATCTACAAGTTTTGAGTAATTTGCAATTATTCTTCTGTTTAATATATTTTAAAATTATTCACACTAAGGGAAAAAGAATATTTTTAAATTTAAAGAAATCTTGGATTTTAGTGTGAGACATATCTTCCTTTTACTTATCATAAAATTAGAATTGGTAGTAATATGTAATTAATTTATGTTTACTTGGGAATCTCCATATGAATATTGCTCCTTTCTATAAAAATGTACTATGTGGATAATAATTTTGTGGATTGTTCAAAAAATGAAAAAACGATGTGAATGCTTGATAAAGGGATGTGTGTGTGTGGGGTGTGTGTGTGTGTGTGTGTGTGTGTATGTGTGTGTGTCCATACTGTCACATAATTCTGTTCTGTTGTTTTAAGAATTAAGTAGTTTAATAGATGACATCCAGTATTTACTTGTAGTTATTCTAGTTAGACATATTTTTTTCCTTATCAGCCAACCATGACTTTTTTCCTTTGCTATTTCTTTTTTTACAGATATAACAGAGGTTTATGACAAACTGAAAAACTGTAGCCCTCACATGAATGTTTATCTTAAAGAAGACATTCCTGACAGATTTTATTACCAACATAACGATCGAATTCAGCCTATTATTTTGGTTGCTGATGAAGGCTGGACAATTGTATTAAATAAATCATTATCAAAATGTAAGTATTTACTTAGGGTATTTCTGTTGTATCCCTAGGGATACATCATACATTGTGACACTGTTCTGTTAAAAGGATATTTTGATTTAGATATGTTTACACAGTATTATTAGTTCATTTTCCAATTAGATGATGATCAGGTTTTCATTTGATAGTAATTTACAGTAACCACAATTTCTCTTTTTAATTAGAAGGATTGGTATCCTCAAGGATGAAGCTGTAGATTTGCCTTTTTTTAAACCAAAACTGCAGTTACTGTCAGCAATTTTCAAGATTGGTTCTTTGGATTTGTAGTAAAGAAACAAATTTAAAGGAGAGAGATTAGCTACTCCAAATTACTTTTAATTGTGTGAATTGAAATTTTCATAACCCTGAGTCTTTCTGAATGATAAAATAACTTTCTTGAATGTTATGACTGTTTAGAATACTAGACAAGAATCAGAAAGTCAACAAACAGAAAAATCCACCAAGTAAACAGATGTATCAAAATCTCTCCTTAGAGAATATGTAGGGGTGAGTTTTTGGTCTTGCCTCAACTGAAGTTCATTTGTCCATATTTTAAATTCAATTTTAATACATTTAAAAAATAATCTATAAAAAATAGAGTAATAAAAATTTTATAAACCATTGCAGGGGTCAGTAAACTTTTTCTGTAACCAGAGAGTAAACATTTTAGGCTTTGTGGACAATTGGTCTCTGAGCCACTCAACTCTGCTTTTATAACATGAAAGCAGGTATAGACAATATGTAAACAAATTGAAGTGGTGTGCTGCGGTGAAACTTGGTTAACACAAACAGGCAGAGGGCCGATTTTGATCATAGACTAAAATTCTCAGATCTCTGATGAATAGCAATCCAGGACAATCAGGCAAGGGTAAGATAGACTCAGAGTCAGTGGAGTTTGAGTATTATTTATATTTATGCTATTTTATATGCTCATTATTTTAAACTTGGAAAATATAGAAAAAAAGAATAAAACTATCCATAATCCCTCAATTCAGAGATATAGACAAATATTAATTATAAGAGTTTTCCTTTCCTACTCTTTTTTCTATTACATAGATAGGCAGATTTTAATATTATTAAAATCATAACATCTGTCTATATCTCGATTCTGCTTTTTGTCATACTGATCAAATTCATTATTTTTATTTTGAAATATTCTAAACATACAGTTAATAATATACAATAATATCATTTAATCATCTTGAAGGTAAGAATTTATTAAATGCAACTGATGTACTTTAAAAGATAATATTTATTAAAATAAAGTTCACACTTGTGAGTCTGGTATTGGAGTTATGTCAGGGACCACTCCTTGTTTTTTTTTGAGTCACACTTCTACTGGAATTACAGGTTGGAGTAATCTTGTTGTACCTTATGTTTGATACAAGAATCTCTTTTGTTAAATTCCCACCTATCTTACTATTCTGATTTCAAAGCATTTATTAACTTTCAGTAAGCCAGTACGTTATGCCATCCTATTTCTTAATCACAGGAGCAATTGAGATGGGTAAGGCTGCAGATTAACTTCTCCATTTATTGTTCTTCTGCTCTCTTCAGTTAGAACCCTCAGCCTGACCACAGTTTTTCATCAATGGTGCTGTTTTTAAGTGAGTTTTTACAAATAGTGCTGGAGATTGAGATGTGAAGTAAGTGGGGCTAGGGCTAAAAGATAAGTGCCATCAGGTTGAGAGGTAGTATTAAAGCCTGAGGCCATGACACACTGGGCGAAGGGCTATGTATATGAAATAGGCAACATGGCCCAGTTGAAAATACAAATTTTTATTTCTGGCCTCTGTCTTGTTCAACTAACCAGAATCTTAATAGATGAGAATTAGGCTATCAAGAAGTGTATTTACACTAGAAGTTATTTCATAATAAAAAGACTGATCATATTTACTGACATCATTTTGTTCTTTTTCAGTAGGTGACCATGGTTATGACAATTCTTTGCCCAGTATGCATCCGTTCCTAGCCGCCCACGGCCCTGCATTTCACAAAGGCTACAAGCATAGCACCATTAATATTGTGGATATTTATCCAATGATGTGTCACATCCTGGGATTAAAACCACATCCCAATAATGGAACCTTTAGTCATACCAAGTGCTTGTTGGTTGACCAGTGGTGCATTAATCTCCCAGAAGCCATTGGGATTGTTATTGGTGTACTTTTGGTGTTAACTACTCTAACGTGCCTTATAATAATCATGCAAAACAGATTATCTGTACCCCATCCGTTTTCCCGACTTCAACTACAAGAAGATGATGATGATCCTTTAATTGGGTAACATGTCTGGGATTTATACTGAGTGTCTTTGCATAATCTCAAAACTAAGGATACATCCTAGAAATGGTGTTATAACTGTGAAAAGGTATACTCTGAAAGACAACCTAGACCAAGCATGCTAAAATTAATTTTTTCCCTTGTGTTTTGTTTTGGTACATTAGCTAATACAAATAACCCTGCCCATAGTAAAAATGCTAGTAAATCAGTTAACACCATCTATTTCTCTGTTAATACCTTTTGAGAAAAATACTCTGCTTTCCTTTTCTCTTTGCAACAAAGAAGATACATGTTTAAAATGAAAATATATCAAATTTAGATGCATTTTTCTAATAAATTTATATATTTGTAAATGAAACAACAGAAATTTTATGCAATTAATGAATTTTATGTATCAGGAAGGAAAATTTTCCTATATTTTTGTATTTACCCTTATTTAATTTGTATCCCAAACACGTCCTTGAGGTAGAAAATTCTGTGATGGTTTTTAAAATTTACTAGCCAGGCAGAAAAACAGTGCTATGCTAGCTTATGGAGAAATCATCTTAAGGAAAGCTATTAAAAAACACATAAAAACTAACTAAGACCATGTGATAAAAAGCCTGAGTTCTCACCATTGTATCTTTTTAAAGTCCTTTAAGCTGTTGAAGTCTCAAAAGTTATATCTTTTGAAGAAGATTATTGCTAATGAGAAATTCAGAAGAAAATAGAGGGAAATGCTTTTTCTCTATTTGTGTTTAATGCCTTTGTGTAAGTTATTGATGTGTATGTATGCACAAGTGTGTTTGCATGTGTAGGTGTGCAAATGTTATCATAGAAGGAGGTTAGAAGGGACTGGACTGTGGTCAGGCTTACACACTCCCCTAGAGCACAGCTCTCAGCGGAATGTTATTTTGCACTTCTTTTTTGTTTACTTTTACCTAACTTACAACTTAAAATCAGAACTTTAGAAACACTCTTTAATTTTGTTTCTATTTTTAATTTTTTTTACCTGAAATACTCAAGTGCGGTAGAGAAATTTGTGACCTGAATATAAATCTGATTTTGATTGGGTGAGAATGATAAAGGGAGATTTTTAT
Organism: Sciurus carolinensis; assembly: GCF_902686445.1. Lineage (NCBI taxonomy): Eukaryota > Metazoa > Chordata > Mammalia > Rodentia > Sciuridae > Sciurus > Sciurus carolinensis. The sequence goes on along the minus strand of NC_062219.1, from coordinate 110,069,791 downwards.
ATTTACCTTTGTGACTCTGTATCTTACTTATTAGACAATAGAGTAGGTAAGAAATTTATAAAATGACATTTAGAGATAGGTGCAAGTGGCACACACCTGTAATCCCAGCTACTCAGGAGGCTGAGGCAGGAGGATCATATGTTGAAGGCCAACCTGGGTAACTTAGCAAGACCCATTCTTAAAGTAATTTTTTTTTAAAGGACCCTGGACGTAGCTCAGTGTTTAGAGTACTTGCCTGGCACATGGGAGTCCCTGGGTTCAGTGTTTGGTACTACAAAATTTTTTTGAAAGAAAATAGAATTTGGTATCTTCTAATTTTTCTACCATTCACACATGAAGTGACAGAATAGCTTTAGTGCTGCCTCTGTTTTTTTCCTCTAATATTTGGAATCACAGAAGTAATCTCATATCTTTTAATAAACTTGTTCAGAGACAAAAATTTATGTGAATAACTGTCATCCTACCTTTACTAAGTAGCACCTTCTAATAATTAAAATTAATATGAAGAAACTGAGTTGTGGCAATCTAGATTGTATCCATTGGAAGAATTGGATTTAAAAGTCATTCATTAGGACCTGAGACAAACAATTAATATGAATAGTATGGTCTTTAAAGTTTTGGTAATATAAAACAAACTTGGTAACTGTTTTCTTAGCATACAGAGATAATCTGTGGTAATTATACAGCTCAGTTAAATGTTGGTATCTGTGATGATAAAGAACAACACTGGTGTCATTCATAAAACATATAATGTATCTGTTGGATCCCTGCTAATTTCCTGATCCTAATATTTGGAGCCCATTATATTTGGGATTTTTCAGAGGCATTTCTACACCTTGTATAGATAATCCATGCTATTGGTTATAAATTGAATTAAGAACAGTACAGAACTGATTTTACTTTTTGATAAATTTTCGGATTTTTTATTAGTTGATCTCAGTACTCAATAAAATAATAGAAAAGTTCCTTTCTACTTTAATTTAAAAAATAACAACCACTAGAATTGCCACATTTAAACCTTTTTTCCCTAAGTGGATATTTTTGAAAAGTCTAATATAGTTTCAGAATATTTGATACCAGTTGAGTGGAAGTTGGCCCTTGCAATGTTATGAGTTTTATTGATTGCATTAACTTATTGGCGGTTATGAGTTTCAGAACTCCATACATGGTATCCAACCCATCTGAATTTTACATAGGATGAAATAGGAAGGGATGTCCTCTCAGTCTTTTAACCCTTTCACTAAGAGGTATGTACTTATTTTGTCTTTCATTCCACTCTCAAAATACTAAATTACGTAAATTTTTAATGTATATGTTGATGAGATGAGAAGAATAGTATTTATTTAATCTAAGAGAAGTTTATATATCATTAAATTGAACTTTGTGGTAATTCATTTGCATATTTTAAAACTCATCACTGCTAAAACCAGTGACTCCTATAATACTCTGAGAAGGTCGTTAGTAAAGTTAGCCTTTAAGGTTTTGATGTGTATTTTGTTAAATGATTAACTAATGTGCTGCTGTGTTTTCTGGGTAGTAGAAAGCATTTGAGTATGGAAATACGGAAATATTGAACTGTTTATGACAACCCTCAAAGGTTGTTAAAGTTTTCAAAGGAAAACTTTGGATTAAGTATTTTTTGTTAATTCAGTGTGTGAGTTCAGTATAACTACATTTATTTATGGCAAAGGGCAATTGTGCTGCTGTTGTTAATGTACAAGTTTGTCTGGTAAAAAGCAATAGAATAAAATATTATTGTATTAGGCTTCCTTTAAAAATTTACAGATAAATTCTTGGAACATTAAAGGAATAAAATGCCTTTACACTGTTCTTGGATTTTTTTCCCCCTCTTGACAAGTCCTGTAAGCTTTAAGGATGATTACATTTAATTCCTCTTATTTGAAGGGGTTTACTTCACTGTTAATGCAAAGTTAGAAATGAAGGACAAAGATTAGATGTAAAGTATTTATTTCCAATTCTTAAAATAATGTGTAAATAAAATGAGTATGCTTTAAAGAAATTTGTATGTACTACCTTAAGTTAAAGTAAAACATATTTTTACTGTATTTGAATTTGTAGATAATGACTTTGCATACAATTAAAATTTATGTGAATGAAATCTACCAAAACATTCTTACTGTAATTATTAAATATAAGGTACAGTGTCATTGATGTTTTTAAATCTGTTGTCCAATTGCAAAATATACCTACTATGATAGATATGTTGTCAAGACTAGTGATTCTGAAAAAAAACCTTTATAGCCATTCATTACAGGTTTTATTTTTTTAAACCTAGACCAAGGATATAACATTTAACCAAAAGTTTAAAACAGTGTATAAAATGTACAGTCCAGCACAAGAACATCATTGGAAAGAAGTTGCAGAGCTTCCAGAACTATAATTTATTGACTTACAGTAGAAGGGAAGAAGTTTTGAAAGTTGATTGCAAAGCAGCTGAGGAGTGGTTATGTGTTTAAACTTTGTTTTATATGTAGCTACAAGCACTTAATAATTTATCCAGATGAATGTAGATTTGACACAGTTTTCTCTAATAGAACAGAGATTAATTCATTTTCAGTTGTTATGTTCAGTGAGCACTGCTAAGAACTGTGGGAAAACAATAAAACATTTTTTACTCTGGAAGAGAGTTCTTTGAAAAGTGGGAAAACATTGTACTGTAAATTAGTTATGCCCACTTATGGCTTAACTGTTGCTGCTGAGATCCTTGGATTAAGAGTAAATTTTCTGTGCCCTGTTCTTCCTGAAGTTGGGTACCAGCTTTACCTCTTTCCCATACCTAGCATCCTCAGTGCCAGCGTTTGGGTACATTCCAACTTTACCCCAGCCCTACCAACATACATAGCCGTTGCTTGGGAGGGTATATGAGAATCCAAATGTTCCATTTGTGTCCGGGGATGTGGTCATACAAACACACTAATTTGTACCTTAATTTATGCATGCATAGATGATTGTTAGTGTTAAATCTACTTGTTCTATAACTCATGTCCCAAAGTCAAAATTTCCTGGGAAGTAAAGGCAGACTGTATTCACAAAGTAAGTCAAACTGCCATTCAGACAGACTACATTTCCACACATCTTCTGTCTTTTTGACTTTCTAAAATCTGATTTTCACCATCAATAAATTGAACTTAATGAACTCTTCTACTGACAGCTCCATGATGATTATACACAGATACATGCATGTCTCCAGTCCTGACCTCCCTTTTGTATGAGAGGTCTGAATTAATAGTTATTTAATCAGCATTCTTCTTATTTCTACCATGCTTAACCTCACCTCCACAGACAAGGGGTGGTGGAAAGGATCAATCAAAAGTAACTGCCAAACAAATCTGGACAACCCCACTATACACATACACATTTTTTAAAGGGGTTCTTAGTGATCAGACACAATATGGCTGATTCACTTAGTGTTTTAGCTAGCATTTTGGCATCAGTGACCAAAAGACCTGATAAGAACAATTTTGGAGGAGGAAAAGTTTATTTGATGATCACAGTTTCAAAGGTCTCAGTTCATAGATGGTCAACTTCATTGCTCTTGGCCCTAGGTGAGGCAGAACATTATGGCAGAAGTTCGTGGGGAAGGAAAGCAGCCCAAGACATGGCAGTCAGGAAACAGAACAAAATATATACCCCAAAGGCACACCCCCAGTGACTTTCCTTCTCAAGCCATATCATACCTGCCTACAGTATCACCTAATTAATACATATCAGTGGATTAGTGTACTGATTAAGACTCTCATAACCCAATCATTTCACCTCTAAACTTTCTTGCATTGTCTCATACATGAGCTTGTGGGGGACACCTCATGTCTAAACCATAACACTTAGTATTTGAATTATCCACTGAAAAGAGCAAATGTTGATTTCCACTCTGAATTTCTGTGAGGACTTACCATGCACCTGCCTCCTGACATTTTATTTTTAACTCTTAAAAGGACATGTAGTAATTCTATTTTCAGTAATGGCAAACTGTGTGATAGACTATGTGATTCAGACCGTCCTCTTACTATCTATATTACCAATTTAAAAGTTCAAGCATTGAGGAACTTCAAAGAAAGTGAAACAAGAGGCCAAAATTCAAAAGAAAGAAGAGAACTATAGATATGAGTCCCTAATGGCATCTCTGAATATTGCAAGAGGCAGTTGAGAGCCTGAGAAGCTAAACTAATCAGAGGGGGTGGTAGAAGGAGAGAAGGTGTAGATGTTTTAAAAAAGAATACATTTTTAAAATTATAGGAACCTACTTTATACTCTTTAACACAAATAAACCTGCAAAAATAAATGAAAGATAATTTCTTAGGAAAATACTAAATAAATCACTCCCATAGAGAAATTAAACAGACCAATTTCTTCTTTACCTGCTGATAATTTTATTTTTAAAATAAAATTCATTGTATAAGGTGTGCAACATGTTATAAATGTAAATATTAGGGTGGTTACCATAGTGAAGAAAATTAACATCCATCATCTCACACAGTCACCCATACAAATTTCTGTATTCAAAGAGGATTGGAAAAACTATAAACAATTGTGCAAAAGAATATCAGGTCCCGAAGACAATAATCCTTTCTTGGTGCCTCTTTTTCATGGTGTTATTTTTGCCTCATACAGTTGAAGTTTTAGAAACAGATATGAAAAATTTTGACGTGATAATAAAGATAGATCAACAATGGCAACAAACTGTAGACCAATCTCAAGTGAGAAAAACTTTAAAGTAGCAAAATAGAAAGTTAATCCAACCACATTAGTCATTAGTCTGTAAACAGACTGAACATTTAATGAAAAGATAAGAGATAATCAAATTGGATGGAAAAAGACCCAACTATATATAGTCTACAAGAGACACACTTTAAATAAAAAGAAAGAAATAGAAGGTAAAAGAATACAAAATGATATACTATAGAAACTAACCAGGAGAAAGGAGTACCCATATATTAATATCAAAGTAGTCTTTAAGACAATTTCCAGAGATTGAGAGGAATATTTTATTATGGTCAAATGATCAATACGTCAGGAAGATGCAATGATTTAAAAAATATTCATATCTAAAAACACCTTAAAATACATGCATCAAAAACTGATGGAATCAAAGAAAAAATACATAAACATGATTGAAGAACTTTGTCTAATTGATAATACAACTAGACCAAGAAAAAAATAAGGTAATAGAAGACCTGAGTGATGACATGACCACCTTGATTTATGTGACATTTAATGAAGCTTACAGCCCCAAACTGCAAAAGAAATTATTTTTAAATGCATATGGAAGAAAGACCAAGATAGATCATTTATAATATCATAAAACAAAGTCTCATTAAATAATATCAGAATCACAATCTTATATAACATATTTTTAACTACAATGGAATTAAGTAGCAACATGATCTAGAAAAAATTTGGAAACTAAACAATTCTAAATAAATAGAAATAAGGCAAATATAATATTTTTCAATAAAATGTATCATATTTTATAATATGCAGGTAAAGACTTAAGGAAATTTATAGCACTGAATTCCTATCTTTACAAGAAACATTCAGAATCAACTACCAAAAAATTTGTAAAAGAACAAAGTAATGCAAAACAAGTATAAGAAAAGAAATAGCAAGGATAAAATTGGAATCAATGAAATAGAAAATCTATAAGGTCAAATATTAGTAAAATTATGAGCCCCTTAGGAAGATTTACTGAGAAAAAATGGACATAGTACAAATTAATAATATTAATAATTAATGAAAGGGGTAATCACTGCAGATTCTACACATATCAAAAAGATAAGGGAATATTATGCCAGTGGATTTGATAATTTAAGTAAAATGGACAAATTCCTTGAAAAATAGAACTTACTAAAACTGACATAATATTAAATTGAAAATATTTAAATGTTTTTATTGATGCATTATTATACATGAAATTGAATTCATTGTGACATATTAATGAATGCACAAGGCTTCATTTGGTTGATTTCATTCTCCGTTGCTTCCTTTTCTCACTACTCCTGTCTTCCCCACATTACCTTCTTCTATTTTGTTGGTCTACCTTCTATTTTGGTGCATTTGCATTTTTATCCTTTTTTTTTTCTCTCTGTCTCTCTTTAGGTCCCACATATGAGCCCTTGATTTTCTGAGTCTGGCATTTCACTCAGCATGATAATCTCCAATTCCATCTACTCACCAGCAAATGACATGATTTCATTCTTCTGAATGACTAAAACTCCAGTGTGTGTGTGTGTGTGTGTGTGTGTGTATACACATTTTCTTAATCCATTCATTTGTTGGTGGATACTTAAGTTGGTTCCATAATTTGGTTATTGTGAATTATGCTGCTAAGTGGATATGTAGTATGCTGATTTTCTTTCTTTTCAATAAATAGTTATTTTCTATCCCAAGGAGTTGGACAGTTTTGTCATGTGGTGGTTCCATTCCTAGTCTTTTGAGGGAACTCCATATTGCTTTCCAAAGTGCTTTTACAAATTTGACCATCCCATCAGCAATGTATATGTATACTTTTATCCCCACATCCTCACCAGCAATTGTTGTAGTACTTCCATATTTTTGGTACACCATAGTTGTACATAATGATGGGATTTATTGTTACATATTCACACATTTATATAATATAACAATATAATTTGACTAATATTACTTCTCAACACTTTCTCCTCTCCTTTTTCTACCTGCTGCTCCCTTTCCTTTATTCTACTGATGTCCTTTTGATTTTTATTAGATCCCTGCCCCCCCCAAACACCCTTCTTTTCATTTTTCTTCTCTAGTTTCTACCGTTTTCATTTTTCTTCTCTAGGGAAAACATATAATCTTTGACTTTCTGAAGTTTACTTCACTTAACATAATGGTCTCAAGTTCATCTATTTTCCTGCAAATGAAATAATTTCATTTTTCTTTGTGACTGAATAAAACTCCATTGCATATACATATGGCGATGTCTTCATCCATTCATCTGTTGATGAACGCCTGGGCTGATTTCATAGTTTGACTGTTGTGAATTGTGCTGCTATAAACATGGGTATACATGTATAAGCATAGTATGATGAATTTAATTCTTTAGGATAAATACCAAGGAGTGTCATAGGTAGGTCTTTTGGTATTTCCTTCCATGCCTAGTCTCTTGAGGAGCCTTCATATTGCTTTCCATAATGGTTATACTAATTTACAATTCCATGAATCATGTAATAGGGTTTCTTTTTCTCCATATCCCCTCTAACATGTATAATTGTTGTCTTCTTGATGATTGCTATTCTAAGTGGAATAAGGTTAAATCTCAGGGTAGTTTTGATTTGCATTTGATTTGAATTGCTTTGGCCATTGTGAAACTTTTATTCTTCCATTTGAATTTTAGGACTGGTTTTTATAGTTTTGTAAAGAATGTTGAACATGTTTAAAAATATATTTGTTGGCCATTTGTATTCTTTTTTTTTTTGACTTTTTTTTGTATACAAATGGGATACATGTTGTTTCTCTAATTGTACATAGAGTCAAGGCATACCATTTGTGTAATCATACGTTTACATAGGGCAATGATGTTTATTTTTTTTCCTTCCCCCCCCACCCCTCCCACCCCTCTTTTCCCTCTATACAGTCCTTCTTTCCTTCATTCTTACTGCTCTCCTTATCCCTAACCCTAAACCTAAGCCTAAACCTAATGCTAACCCCTCCCACCCCCCATTATATGTCCTCATCCGCTTATCAGCGAGATCATTCGTCCTTTAGTTTTTTGAGATTGGCTTATCTCACTTAGCATGATATTCTCCAATTTCATCCATTTGCCTACAAATGCCATAATTTTATCATTCTTTATGGCAGAGTAATATTCCATTGTATAAATATGCCACAGTTTCTTTATCCATTCATCAACTGAAGGGCATCTAGGTTGGTTCCACAATCTGGCTATGGTGAATTGAGCAGCAATGAATATTGATGTGGCTGTATCTCTGTAGTATGCTGCTTTTAAGTCCTTTGGGTATAGGCCAAGGAGTGGGATAGCTGGGTCAAATGGTGTTTCCATTCCAAGCTTTCTGAGGAATCTCCACACTGCTTTCCAGAGTGGCTGCACTAATTTGCAACCCCACCAGCAATGTATGAGTGTTCCTTTTTCACCACATCCTCGCCAACACCTATTGTTGCTTGTGTTCTTGATAATCGCCAATCTAATTGGGGTGAGATGAAATCTTAGGGTAGTTTTGATTTGCATTTCCCTTATTACTAGGGATGTTGAACATTTTTTCATATATCTGTTGATTACTTGTACATCTTCTTCTGTGAAGTGTCTGTTCATTTCCTTAGCCCATTTGTTGATTGGATTATTTGTATTCTTCGTGTAGAGTTTTTTGAGTTCTTTATAGATTCTGGAAATTAGCGCTCTATCTGAGGTATGGTTGGCAAAGATATTCTCCCACTCTGTAGGCTCTCTCTTCACATTTCTGATAGTTTCCTTTGCTGAGAGAAAGCTTTTTAGTTTGAATCTATCCCAGTTGTTGATTCTTGCTTTTATTTCTTGTGCTATGGGAGTCCTGTTAAGGAAGTCTGATCCTGAGCCAACAAGTTGAAGATTTGGGCCTACTTTTTCTTCTATAAGATGCAGGGTCTCTGGTCTGATTCTGAGGTCCTTGATCCATTTTGAGTTGAGTTTTGTGTAGGGTGAGAGATAGGGGTTTAATTTCATTCTATTGTATATGGTTTTCCAGTTTTCCCAGCACCATTTGTTGAAGAGGCTATCTTTTCTCCATTGCATATTTTTGGAACCTTTGTCTAGTATGAGAAAATTGTATTTATTTGGGTTTGTGTCCATGTACTCTATTCGGTACCATTGATCTACCTGTCTATTTTGGTACCAATACCATGCCGTTTTTGTTACTATTGCTTTGTAGTAGAGTTGAAGATCTGGTATTGCGATACCCCCTGCTTCGCTCTTGCTACTGAGGATTGCTTTAGCTATTCTAGGTTTTTTATTCTTCCAGATGAATTTCATAATTGCTTGCTCTATTTCTGCAAGGTACATCATTGGGATTTTAATTGGAATTGCATTGAATCTATATAGCACTTTAGGTAGTATAGCCATTTTGACGATATTAATTCTGCCTATCCAGGAACATGGGAGATCTTTCCATCTTCTAAGGTTTTCTTGAATTTCTTTCTTTAGTGTTCTGTAGTTCTCATTGTAGAGGTCTTTCACCTCTTTTGTGAGATTGATTCCCAAGTATTTTATTTTTTTTGATGCTATTGTGAATGGGGTAGTTTTCCTAATTTCTCTTTCTGAAGATTCATCACTTCTGTATAGAAATGCATTGGATTTATGAGCATTGATCTTGTAACCTGCTACTTTACTGAATTCACTTATGAGTTCTAAAAGTTTTCTGGTGGAATTTCCAGGTTCCTCTAATATATAATCATGTCATCAGCGAACAGGGATAGTTTGAGTTCTTCTTTTCCTATTCGTATCCCTTTAATTTCTTTGGTTTGTCTGATTGCTCTGGCTAGAGTCTCAAGGACGATGTTGAATAGAAGCGGTGAAAGAGGGCATCCCTGCCTTGTTCCAGTTTTTAGGGGGAACGCTTTCAGTTTTTCACCATTTAGAATGATATTAGCCATGGGCTTAGCGTAGATGGCCTTTATAATGTTAAGGAATGTTCCCACTACCCCAATTTTTTCTAGTGTTTTGAGCATGAAGGGATGCTGTATTTTATTGAATGCTTTTTCTGCATCTATTGAAATAATCATGTGATTCTTGACTTTAAGTCTGTTGATATGGTGAATGACATTTATTGATTTCCGACTGTTGAACCAACCTTGCATCCCTGGGATGAAACCCACTTGATCGTGGTGCACTATCTTTTTAATATATATTTGTATGCGATTTGCTAAAATTTTGTTGAGAATTTTTGCGTCGATGTTCATTAAGGATATTGGTCTGAAATTTTCTTTCCTCGGTGTGTCTCTGTCTGGTTTAGGTATCAGGGTGATATTGGCTTCATAGAACGAGTTTGGGAGGGTTCCCTCCTCTTCTATTTCATGGAATAGTTTGAGGAGTATTGGAATGAGCTCTTCTTTAAAGGTTTTGTAGAACTCGGCTGAGAACCCATCTGGTCCTGGACTTTTCTTTGTTGGTAGGCTTTTGATGACCTCTTCTATTTCATTGCTTGAAATTGGTTTATTTAAGTTGTGTATGTCCTCCTCGTTCAGTTTGGGTAATTCATATGTCTCTAGAAATTTGTTGATATCTTCGAGGTTTTCTGTTTTGTTGGCGTATAGATTTTCAAAATAGCTTCTAATTATGTTTTGTATTTCACTCGTGTCTGTTGTGCTGTTTCCTTGTTCATTCCGAATTTTAGTAATTTGAGTTTTCTCCCTCTTTCTCTTTGTTAGTGTGGCTAAGGGTTTATCAATTTTATTTATTTTTTCAAAGAACCAACTATTTATTTTGTTAATTTTTCCAATTGTTTCTTTTGTTTCGATTTCGTTGATTTGGGCTCTGATTTTAACTATTTCCTGTCTTCTACTACTTTTGGTATTGGTCTGCTCTTCTTTTTCTAGCGCTTTGAGCTGTAGTGTTAAGTCGTTTATTTGTTGATTTCTACTTCTTTTTTTGAATGCACCCCATGAAATAAATCTTCCTCTAAGTACTGCTTTCATAGTGTCCCAGAGATTTTGATATGATGTGTCTTTGTTCTCGTTTACTTCTAAGAATTTTTTTATTTCCCTCCTGATGTCTTCTGTTATCCATTCATCATATAATAGTATATTATTTAGCCTCCAGGTATTGGAGAAGTTTCTGTTTTTTATTCTGTCATTTATTTCTAATTTCAATCCATTATGATCTGATAGAGTACAAGGTAGTATCTCTATCTTCTTGTATTTGCTAACAGTAACTTTGTGGCATAAAATATGGTCTATTTTAGAGAAGGATCCATGTGCTGCTGAGAAGAAAGTGTATTCGTTCTTTGTTGGATGGTATATTCTATATATGTCCGTTAAGTCTAAATTGTTGATTGTGTTGTTGAGATCTATAGTTTCTTTATGCAATTTTTGTTTGGACGATCTATCCAGTAGTGAGAGAGGTGTGTTAAAATCGCCTAGTATTATTGTGTTGTGGTCTATTTGATTTCTGGAATTGAGAAGGATTTGTTTGACGTACGTGGATGAGCCAATGTTCGGGGCATAGATATTTATGATTGTTATGTCTGCTGATTTATGCTTCCCTTAAGCAGCATGTAATGTCCTTCTTTATCCCTTCTGACTAGTTTTGGTTTGAAGTCCACATTATCTGAAATGAGAATGGATACTCCAGCTTTTGTGCTGTGTCCATGTGCATGGTATGTTTTTCCTCATCCTTTCACCTTTAGTCTATGGGTATCTCTTTCTATGAGATGAGTCTCTTGCAGGCAGCATATTGTTGGATTTTTCTTTTTAATCCAATCTGCCAGTCTGTGTCTTTTGATTGATGAATTCAGGCCGTTAACATTCAGGGCTATTATTGTGATATGATTTGTATTCCCAGTCAATTGACTCATATTTGTTTTTGACATGATTTGGTTTCTCCTTTATTTGGCTATTCCTTTAGGCTAGCGCCTCCTGTTGCTGATTGCATCGTTGTTTTTCATCTCTTCCTCATGGAATATTTTGCTGAGAATGTTCTGTAATGCTGGCTTTCTTTTGTAAATTCCTTTAGCTTTTGTTTATCATGGAAGGATCTTATTTCATCGTCAAATTTGAAGGTAAGTTTTGCTGGGTATAAGATTCTTGGTTGGCATCCGTTTTCTTTCAGGGCTTGGTATATGTTGTTCCAGGCCCTTCTAGCTTTTAGGGTCTGGATTGAAAAATCTGCTGATATTCTTATTGGTTTCCCTCTGAATGTAATTTGATTCTTTTCTCTCGCGGGCCTTTAAAATTCTGTCTTTATTTTGTATGTTAGGTATTTTCATAATAATGTGCCTTGGTGTGGGTCTGTTGTAATTTTGTATGTTTGGAGTTCTATAAGCCTCTTGTACTTGGTTTTCCATTTCGTTCTTCAGATTTGGGAAATTTTCTGATATTATTTCATTGAATAGATTGTTCATTCCTTTGGTTTGTTTCTCTAAGCCTTCCTCAATCCCAATAATTCTTAAATTTGGCCTTTCATGATATCCCATAATTCTTGTAGGTTCTGTTCATGATTTCTTACCATCTTTTCTGTTTGGCCAACTTTGTTTTCAAGATTAAATAATTTGTCTTCAATGTCTGAGGTTCTGTCTTCCAGGTGTTCTATCCTATTGGTTATGCTTTCTATAGAGTTTTTAACTTGGTTTATTGTTTCCTTCATTTCAAGTATTTCAGTTTGTTTTTTTTTTCAGTATCTCTAACTCTTTATTGAAATGATCTCTTGCTTCCCGTATTTGGTCTTTTAACTGTTGATTGGTGCGATCATTTAATGCCTGCATTTGCTCTTTCATCTCCTCCTTCAATGCCTGCAATTGCTCTTTCATCTCCTCATTAGCTTCTCTGATCGTTTTAATTACGTACATTCTGAACTCCCTTTCTGACATTTCTTCTGCTGTGCTGTCATTGGGTTTTATTGATGTAGTATCTAGGTTTGTTTGGGATATTTTCTTCCCTTGTTTTCTCATATTGGTCAGCTGTCAGTGGGACCCTGAGATATTGCAGTTTTCCGCTATTGGCTTATAGTGTCCCAGTAGATTTCCAGTGTATCACCTCCCAGCCTTCAGTAGCCTGATGTCTTGGAGGAATCTGATAAAGCAGCTCATCCGAAGAAAACTCCCCCCAGCCCCCTACTGGTTCCACGGTTTGGAGCTGGCTCTGTGCGAAAAGGCTCTCACTGTGGGCCTGCACCATGCAACTGGCCGTGTGGGAGGAGCCCACTGCCGGAGTGTGGAAGGCTACCTTGGGAAGACTCTAGCTGCCCTGCCCGGCTCCGATAAGCCACCCCTATCTGTGCCTGCCACCCGGGCCGAGCTTTACCCAGTGGGCAGACTCACCTGTGGCTCTATTTCAGTCCGAGTCTCTCAATGCCTTCCCTTCTTAACTCCTGGGTTCTGGAGCGACTGGGGATGCAGTCACCCTCTAGGCCGCCATCTTGGATCGCCCCGTGAAGAGAGCCTGGGGCCGGAGTGGGCAGAGCCGCCTGAAGAGGTCTCTGGCTGCCCTGCCCTAATCCCAGAGGCTGCTTGCGGATTGAAGCTCTCCGTTGGTTCGGGGGCTTGTGGCTGGTTCTATGTAGAAAACCTCTCACTGGGCGGTCTGGTCTGAGAAGCTAGCCTTGAAAGGTACCTCCCACCGCAGGGGTTCAGGCTACTTGGGGAAGTCTCTGTCTGCCCTATCCTGGTCCCTGAAGCTGCTTGCGTGTCAGAGTACACTGTGCCTCGCTGGCTCCAGGACTTGGAGCTTGTTCGGGTCAGAAAGGCTCTCACTAGCGGGCCCGCTCCGGGAACCTGGAGAAGCTGGCTGTGTGGGCGGTTCCCACCGCTGGAGTGCGCAGGACTGTCTGTGGAAGACTCTAGCTGCCCTGCCCGGCTCCGATAAGCCACCTCTATCTGGGTCTGCCACCCGGGCTGAGCTTTACCCAGTGGGCAGACTTACCCGTGGCTCTATTTCAGTCCGAGTCTGTCAGTGCCTCCCCTTCTTAACTCCTGGGTTCTGGAGCGACTGGGGGTGCAGTCACCCTCTAGGCTGCCATCTTGGATCGCCATTTGTATTCTTTTGAGAAATGTTTCTTTAGTTCATTTGCCCATTTGTTGATTGGGTTATTTTTCCCGTGGTGTTTTTTGAATTTTTTATTATTCTGAATATAAATCCCATGTTGAAAGAGTAACTGACAATAATTTTCTCCCGTTCTGTAGGCTCATTCACCTTGCTCATTTCCTTTTTTGTGCAGAAGCTTTTTAATTCGATACTGTACCACTTATTGATTCTTGGCTTTATTTCTTGAACTTTAGGACTCTTATTAAAGAAATTGATACCTTTGCTAGATGTTGGAGTGTTAACCCTATGTTTTCTTCTAGCAGTTGCAGAGTTTGTGGTCTAATTCTTAGGTCTTTGAAACACTTTGAGTTGACTTTTGTGTAGGGTGAGACATAGGGATCTAGTTTAATTCTTCTACATATGGCTAGTAGAAGTCTTCCCAGCACCATTTGTTAAAAAGGTTGTCTTTTTTTTCCAGAATATGTCTTTGGCACTTTTATGAAAGATCAGATAAATGCGTTGGTGTGGATTTGTATCTTCTGTTTTATTCAGGTCTGTTTATATGCCAATACCATGCTATTTTTGTTACTATACATCTGTAGTATGATTTGAGAGTGGGTATATGAGCTTGGATAATTTGAGATTGTGATGACTCCAGCCTTGTCCTTATTACTTAGAATTGCTTTGGCTATTCTGAAACTTTTATTCTTCCATATAATTTTAGGACTGGTTTTTCTAGTTTTGTAAAGAATGTCATTGATAATTTTTATGAGGATTATATTGAATCTGATTGTTTTTGGTAATAGTTTCATTTAACAATTTAAATTCTGCCTATAAGAAAATGGGAAGCTGGGCGCAGAGGTACAAGCCTTTAATCTCAGTGGCTTGGCAGGATCACAAATTCAAAGCCAGCCTCAGCAAAAGTGAGACCCTAAGCAACTCAGTGAGATCCTGTCTCTAAATAAAATACAAAATAGGGCTGGGGATGTGACCGAGTACCCCTGAGTTCAATCCCCAGTACACACCGTCCCCACCCCACCCCCTCAAAAAAAAGAATATGGGAGGTCTTCCCATCTTCTAATGTTGTCTTCACTTTCTTTCTTCAGTATTCTGTAATTTTCATTATAGAGGTATTTCTTGGTTAGACTTATTCTGTTTTTAGACTGCTGTAAATGAAATTGTTTTCCTGATTTCTTTTACAGCTGGTTGACTATTGGTACATATAAAAGTTATGATTTTAGTCAGGTTTTTCATTGCTATGACTAAAAGACCTGACCAGAACAACTATAGAGGAGGAAAAGTTTGAGGACTCACAGTTTCAGAGGTCTTAGTTTATAGGTCAGAGCCATTCCTCAGAACTCAAGGTGAGGCTGACCATCAAGGAGGGAGAGTGTGGCAGATGAAACAGCTCACATCATGATCAGAAAGCAGAGAGAGTCTCCACCTGACAGATACAAATATATACCCAAAGCCACACCACAATTCCCACCTCCTCCAGCCACACCTTACCACTTCAGTTACCATTCAGTTACCACTCAGTTAATCCCTATCAGGGGTTAAATCACTGTTTAAGACTCTTACAACCCAATCATTTCTTCTATGAACTTACTTGCATTGTCTCGCACATGAGCTTTTGGGGGACACCTCACATCCAAACCATAACAATTATTGATTTTTCTAAGTTGATTTTTGTTTTCTTATTACTTTGCTCTATTTATTTATCAACTGTAGAAATCTTGTGGAGTTTTTGGTTCTTCTAGATATAGGATTATATCATCAGCAAATGGATAATTTGGCTCCTTATTTTCCTTTCCTTTCCTAATTGCTTTGGCTGACATTTCAAGTAAGATATTGAATGAAAGAGGTGAGAGTGGAATACTAGTCTTGTCCTAATTTTGGAGGAAACACTTTCATTTTTTTCTCCATTAAATATGATGTTGCTTTTGGGTTTGTCATGTATAAACTTTGTGATGTTGAGGTAAGTTCATTCTATTCCTTTTTTTCCCAGTGTTTTTAATATAAATGGGTACTGAATTTTGTTGAAGGCATTTTTTGCATCTATTTAGATGACTGTGTAATTTTATCCTTAACTATTTTTATGCTATGAATTACGTTTATTGATTTGCATATGTTGAACCAACCTTGCATCCCTGGAATAATAAAATCAGCTTGATCTAAATAGGATCCTTAATAACCTAGTATTTATCACAGAAATTAATTTAGTAAAAACATTTCCACAAAGGAAATCCAAAGGCCAGATGGTTTTATTGATTAGTTTTGTTGCATATTTGAAAAAATGATCAATTTTATACAAACTCATCAAAAATGGAGGAAGGAATAAATTGTTTTTTTTTTTAATTCAAGTAAGTCCAGTATAACACTAGTTCCAAAAATTTGACAAAGATATTCGAAGACAATAACCAACCACTATTCTATGAACAAAAGTCCCTAACAAAAAATTATTGTTTTGACACCAATGGTATTTCAAAAGGATAATTAATGCACATAGAGTCTGTTATAGGAATATAATATTAGCTTGATTACTGAAAAATCAATGCAGTCCTCTGTATTAGTAGAAAAAAGGGAAAATGTAGAAAAGCATTTGGCAAAACTCAGCACCATTTATTATTTAAACAAACAAAATGACCAAACCTGGAATAAAAAGGAACTTCCTCAAGCTGGTAAATGGCAAGCACAAAAACAAAACTACAATTAATGTCATACCAACTGGTGAAACACTTCATGTTTTCCTCCTAAGAGCAGGAACATGACGATATCTATTATATATCTTACTTTTAACTTTTGCACTGAAGGTCCTAATAAATGCAATAAGGCAAGAATGAGATTATCTGAGACTGAATGCCATTTCAGTTTAGTTGCTGCCTAACCTTACGCAAGTTACTTAAATTTTCTGTGCATTACTTTTCTATTTAATGGAGTAAAAGCAGTAGTAACTCATGTGGTTTTTGTGAGTATCAAAGAGTTATTACATTTAAAGCCTTTAGAAGAGTGGTTAAGAAATTACAAGTTTCCAATAAATGTTAGCACTTTTCATTATGCTTTTTATATGTAGCAATCAGGGAACTTTTGCTTCCAATAATGGCAGAATAAGGGTTCAGACCAGTGCTTCTACTAAAAATAACTAGGAGACCTGAGTCAAATATTTTCAGTCCTCTTTTTAAATTGAAAAACAATTGAGATGATTGTAGATATATGTGAGGCTGTAAGAAATAAGAATAAACCCCATCCCTGGTAAACTTTGATCATTTTTACATTTTAAAAATTATAGTTTACTATCACAAGCAGATATTGGCATTGATATAATTCACCAATATTATTTATATTTCCTCAACTTGTACTTGTTTGCATATATTTCTATTAAATTGGGTGCATTTTTATTACCTGCATGGGTATCCGTATGATTATGTGTGGATTATTCATAGATAGTGTGTATCCATCACAATCAAGACTCTTGTTATGGACTAATATTAGTTCTATCATTGAAAATCAATGGTGTATCCTTAAAATTCTTATCTTGAAAACCTACCCCTACCCTTCAGATCCTTGAGAGGTTTAGGTGAGATTGTGAGATGGGCCCCCAAAATTGGATCAGTGTCCTTATAAGCAAAGAGAGGCTGACTGTTTCTATCTTTCTCTACCTCTTTTTATTTGACATAGGATACAGGGGAAAGGTGGCTATGTTCAGGCCAGGAAGAGAGCACTCACCAGGAACCAAATCTTCTGGCACCTCCCATCCTCCAGAATTGTGAGAAATAAATGTCTAAATCACTAAGCATATGGTACTTTCAATGACAGCTGGAGCTGACAATTATTAAATATTTCCCATACCACAAGAATCCTTTGCGCTGCTCTTGTGTAACCACTCACCATTTCTAAAATGTTCTTATTTCCAAATACCATATAAATGAAATTTTACATTATGTAACTTTTTGGCATTGATTTTTCCACTCAGCATAATTCCCTGGATATTCATCCAAGTTGTTATGTATATCAATAAGCTGTTCTTTTTTATTGCTGACTAATTTTCCATGGAATGTTTGTAGCATAGTTTGTTCAACTAAGTGAAGGGTATCTGATTCCAGTGTTTGGTAGTTACACATAAAACCATTATGAACATTTGTGTACAGGTTTTTCCTGAGCGTAAGCATTTATTTTTCTGAAATGATCCCAAGAATGCAAATGCTGGAATGCACATTTAGTTTTATAGGAAACTGCTGAGCTGTTTCCCAGCATGACTGTACCATTTTATATTCCCTGAAACAACATATGATTGACACAGTGTCTGTGTATTCTCATCATCATTTAATGTTATCACCTTTTTATTTTAGCTATTTGGTTTGTAGTGATATTTCATTTTGATTTTAATTACATTTCACAATTGCTAAAGATGTTGCACATATTTTCATGAATTTATATGACATCTGTGCTTCTTTGGTGAAAAGCCTATTTAGTCTTTTTCTTTTTGAATTGTATTGTTTGCACTTTTGAGTTTTGAGAATTAATTTCAGTAAGGGTCAACTTGTCAATTTTTTATCTTATGGATGGTGCTTTTGTTGCTTCACTCTAGTTTCTGAACCTTGTGTCCTATTTTTTCCTAAAAGTTGTTATTTTTAATTTAAGTCTATGATCCATTTTGAGATATATTTTATATAAAAATCAGTTGAGAATATGTACGTGGGTTTATTTGTGGTTCTCTTCTGTTCCTTTAATTCATGTGTCTGTCCCTTTGCCAATACCACACTGTCTTGATTATTGCATCTCTAAACTAGGACTTAATATGCAGTAAAATGGTTCTTAAATATATTCTTTTTCAAGTTGATTTTAGCTATTACAGGACCTATGGCTTTCCATATAAATCTCAGAATAACCTTGTCTATGTCTGTAAAAATCCTTGCTGAAAGTCTGAGGCATAGGAATTGAAGTAAATCTGTAGATCAATTTGGGGAGACTTGATGTATTCACCATGTTGAGTCTTCCAATCTGAGAATGTAGTATGTCTCTTTACTTTTCACAGTCTTCTTTGATTTCTTTCATCAGTATTTGTCAATTTTCAAGGTACAGGTTCTATATGGTTTTTTTTTGTAGTTGCTTTTAATAAAGATTTATTCTTTTTCATTTTTGCGTGTTTTGTTTATACCTGTTTCATTTTCTTTGGAAATGATGTTGCACATATTTTAATGAATTTATATGACATCTGTACTTCTTTGGTGAAAAGCCTATTTAGTCTTTTTCTTTTTGAATTGTATGGTTTGCACTTTTGAGTTTTGAGTAACTGTACATGGTATTACATTTTAAATTGCACTATCCACACATTTATTGATAGTATATAGAGATATGACTGATATTGGATGTGTTTATATCTCATAAATTCAATGAACTTATTAGTTCTAAGAGTTTTTGTTGTTTTTCATATTCTTTGGGATTTGCTACAAACATGATCATGTTACCTAAAAAAGAGTTTTCTTTCTTCCTTTCAAATAGGTATGTCCTTCATTTCTTTTCCTTATCTTTTTGCAATAGCTAGAACTTCAAGCTGTGTTCAGTGACTAGTGATGAAATAAAACATCCTTCTCTGTTCCCAGTCTTAGGAGGAAAGCATTCAGTCTTTCACTGTTCAGTAAGAGACTAGTTGTAGGGCATTTAAAAAGTTGTTTTTTATCCAGTAGATGTAGTATCCTTCTCTTCCTAACTTGCTGAGTTTTTTTTCTTACTCTACTCATCTTTCTATTTATTTGCGTTTTTTTTTGGTAAAATTAGTATCTTGTAGATTTACATAAGGATGAGATTCACTGTAATATATTCATATAAGTACATGGGAAAGTTATAGTGCAATGAATCTGACATTGATTTTTAATGTTGAACCAGTCTTGCCATCTGATATGAATCCCACCTGGCCATGTTGTATAAATATATTTTTTTTCATTGGGGTTTGCTAATATTTTTGAGGATTTTTGTGTCTAACTCAATGAGATGTATTAGCCTGCAATTGTGATTTGCTTATTTTTCCTTTTAATTCTTTTGGTATTTTCTTCATTTATTTTGAGGTTCTGCTGTTTAGGGTTTATGACGTTTAGATTGTTGTCTTTCAGTAGGCTGAATTTCATTATAAATGGTCATATATGACATTATCTAAGTATTATATAATTTTATAATGATAAGAGGAAATTATTTTTTATCATTGTCATATCTTTCTTTATAGTAAATTTTTGGGATCTGAGTTCTATGTTATCAGATACTAACAGTGCCATTCTTGCTTTTTAAAGACTTTGTATAGTGTATCTAATTCCATCCTTTTGCTTTCGACCTACCTGTGTCTCAAATATGAAGTGAGTTTCTTGTAAGTAACAGTGTTGCATCTTTTTTTCTCTATTCTTCTAATTTCTGCCACTTTACGTTATGATTTCTAGGTGTTCCCCTGCTTCTCTTTTCTCTATATGTCTCCTTTTTCCTTCCTGTGGGTTATGTTAACATTTTTCAGTTTCATATTGATTTATTTGTGGTATTTTGAGTATGTCACTGTATTACCAAGTGTTCTGTGACTGTAACAAAATAACAGGTAAATAACTTATGAAGATAAAAGGTTTATTTTGGCTCTGTTTAGGAGATTCCTGTTCACAAATAGTTGAGCAAGAAGTGAGACAGGACATGACGGCTGTGTAGTGGAGCAAAGCCACTGACCTCATGGTCAGGAAGCAGAGAGAAGAGGGGAGTGCCATATCATAATCCTCCTTCCAGGGCATGTTCCCCAGTGATCAAAAAACCTCCCACTAGGCCCCACCTCTTAATGACTTCACCGCCTCCCAATAGCATCACCCTGGGGACCAAACCTTTAACACCTGGGCCTTTGGGGGCATTCAGTATGCAGACATAGCAGTCTGTACACAGTTTTTGTGGTAGTGGTTCTGAGTATTACAACACACACTAGTATTCTACTCTTTTTGAGTGGTATGCCCTTTACTAAACTTGTACACTTTGAAATGTTGTCGTGAGTGCCAAATGACATAATTGTTGCAATCACCAAATAGGATTTACAACACTCTGAGGAAAAGAGTCTATTTTATATATGTCTGTTCTTCCCATTTTCCCTTCTTTCTTCCTTATATTCCAAGATTAAAAACAAAACAAAACAAAATCATTTTTGAAGAACTTCCTTTAGTTTACTTTTAAAGACAGTGACTTCTTTGAGTTTCCCTTCTTCTGAAAATGATTTTATTGAGTTAATGTTGTCACTGCCTTCCCGCCTCCTTGGTTTTGGATAAGAAATTTCCTGTCCACTATAGAAATGCATTGTGTCTCTCTGGCTGCTTTCAGGATTTTTTTCCTTGTCTTTTCACAAGTTTACCTATAGTGTATGTAGTTGTGTATCTCTGGGTATATTCACTCAGCTTCTTGATTCTGTAGATGTGTGTCTTTGTTAAGTGTGTGATGATGTCAGCTGTTGTTTTGTCAAGTAGTCATTCAGCCCCATTCTTTCTCTTCTCCTTCTGGAACTCTAATGACACAAATATCGTGTTTTCTTCTTGTTCTGCAGGTCTTTCAGGTTTATTAAAGGTATATGAATACTATTATTCTAAACTCAAGTTCACGAAATCTGTCCTCCACCAATACCACTCTGTTACTGAGCCCATCCAGTGAGGTGTTTTGTCATATTTTTCAGTGGTATAATTTCCATTATTAAAAATGACTTCTCTTTACTGTTACCTTTTCATTTTATCATTTTTATTTCTTTGAGGGGTGGTCCTAGAGATTGAACCCAGGGACACTCTACTACTCAGCTCCACTCCAGCCCTTTTCATTTTTTATTTTGAAGCAAAAATAAAAATGCCTCAAACTTGCAGTCCTCCTGCCTCAGCCTCCTGAGTTGCTGAGATTACAGTTGTGTGTCACTGTGCTCGGCTGCTTATCTATTAATTTATTATTTACTTATTTATTTACTTTTGGTACTGGAGATTAAACCCCGGGGGTCTTAACCACTGAACCACATCCCCAGCCCTTTTTACCTTTATATATTTTATTTAGAGGCAGGGCCTTGCCAAGTTGCTGAGGCTGGCCTTGAACTTGCAATCCTCCTGAGCCACTGGGATTATAGGCAGGCACCATTGCATTTAGCTTACTTTTTTATTTTAAAGAGAATTTGCTATTGACTATTGATGTATTTTTGTGACAGCTATTTAAATCCTCTCATCTCAACATCTGGTTAATCTTGGTGTTGGCATCTGTTGTCTTTTCTCATTCTAGTTGTGATTTTCTTGGTTCTTGGTATAACAGGTGAATTTTCAATTATATTGTGGTATGATAGGAGATAGTGGTATCCTTTAAATTATTTTATTTAGGGTTAGCATGCAGGTCTTGGCCTACTTTTGTGGGCTGTGGTTCGGACAGCAGCTTAATTTTCCAGCCTTTGTGGTGTCACATTGCTATGCTTGGATTATATGGTACTACTGAGATTCCTGCTGGCTTTTGCTGATCTTGCCTTAGAAAACAGAAGCGTTTCCCATAGGCAAGCTGCCAAGTATCTCTTGGTGGGAAGTAGTGTAGTGGAATTCTCTTATTCCTCCCTGTCCCATACCCAACATGTTTTTGGGCACAGGAGAGTGTCAGGCAGTGAGGAGAAAGTGGCTTCCTAGGCCCAGATGCTTGCTGTAACTGGGGCCCATTTTTAGGTGTCAGTTGCTCAGTCCAGCGTCTCTGGGTAGGGAAAAGTTCACGGAGACAAAACGGTTCCTCAGAACTGTCTACCCTCTGGGCCTCTCTCATGGGTTCCATTTGCCACCTGTAGATCTCCCATGGAAGACAGTGGCAATTTGGTGGTGGGGAGGAGAATGCTTCTCTTAGTTGCTTATTTTTGACAGGGCCCTAATCAATACCCATTATTGGTTACATTGATTCCCCTGACTGGTGAGATTGGCTTACCTGATGTAGCCAGACATCAGGTAAGGAATTATTCTATCCAGGCAAGGAATAAGCCTACTTGGGCTGTCATCGTGCTTGGTGGGGGATTGGGAATACAGGCCTTCTGTGACCTTCTGTTGGGTGGAGAATATGTTGGAGCCCTGCCACTGTGCTGGGCCTTCAACTCTAGAGTCCCTAACCAACTTGTCATCTTCTCACCACCTTTCAGTCTCTTGTACTGTTTCCAGGGCATATGGCTGTGTTTAAAATGAAGGTGCAAGGAAAAGTGGGCCTGTTCTCTTGTTCTGACCAGAAGTTAAAACATTTTTTAAATGTCTTAAAACATCAAATTGCCCACAAGGCAATGAGAAATTATGAGTGAGGTTCAGAGAAGACTGAAATCCTGAGAAGAGAGTCCAGCACTCAGGACTATTTTCGTCTTGTAGCTTTGGCCTATCTGGAAGGAAGCTACATATCTCACAGAGCTGAGGGTCGAAAATGATAGTACAGAGACTGCCAAGGGCAGAAGCCTTGGTAAAGCACCTCCTGCTTGGGTTGGGATCTCCAATAGCTGTGATGAACCAGAAGTAAAATAGCCTCTACTGTAGTTTGACTGAGTTAAGGGAATCTGGAAACCTGGTCCTGCTTCCAGCCCTGGCACTAGTGTCAGCTAATCACTTCACAGCTTTGCAGGGGCCCTTGTTAAATCAAGTGGTTGAATGTTCCCCCAGATCCTTCCTAGCGCTATTGTCTGTCCTTCTTAACTAATGAGTAACTGGAAAAATCTGACAATTAGAAGAGCTCCTTTCATTAGACTTTCCTAGAAAGAATAAATAGTCTCTTGTAAGAAACTGAGAGTAACAATAGGATGCTGGCTTTATGCTAAAGCATCAGAAAGCATTTTGAGGAGCAATTTAAACTTAGGTGACAGGTGGCAGAGGAAGAAATACATTAAATAGGAAAAATCTTTATCAATAAATTGTGCAAAATGGCTAAAGGGGGATGATGTTGAGCAGGAATGTGGAAAAGGGGGAACTTCATTATGACTTAAAAATGTTCCATTTATGGGCTGGACATAGCTCAGTTGGTAGAGTACTTGCCTTGCAAGCACAAGGCCCTGGGTTCAAATCCCCAGCACCAAAAAAAAAAAAAAAAAAAGTCCTATTTACATTTAGAAGGCTTAGCCAAGTCTAAATTTTATTGTCATGTGCTAATTTGTGTTTGCTGCACATAAAGTTTAATCATGAAGACATGCAGATAAAACAATTAAAAAAGAAGCTATCAAAGGGCAAGGAGTGGTAAGACATTTCCAGAAATTTTAAAAATTTTTCTTCAAGTAAACTCTTCTGATATTTTACAGGAAAATAGGGTGTCTACGAATAAACCATTCAATAATCTTCACATCACAATTTTAATGCTCTCATTATTGTTACAGAATGTACTTTTTTCTAAGGTGATAACATATTCTAAAATAAATTTAACAATTTAAATGCACAGACAGCATTTGAATAATGCTTTAAAATGGTCCAACTTCATCTTCAAGTCACTATACTGATCCCTCAAAGGTGCAGGTAAGTTCATAGTTACAGTGCAAGCCAAATGAGTGCTCACACATTCTGGGAAGTCCAAGCCAGAGTCCAGATTTCTAGAGTTTGTTCTCTAATTAACTTCTCATTTTTTTTTTTTTAATATTGGCCTTGTCCTGTTATTCCATTTCTATCCTACTTAAGTGGCTTTTAATGGAAAAAGAATCAGGTGCTAACATTATTTATTGGCATTATCACTTGAAAATAATTCATTCATCTAATTTTAGGAAATACTGAAATTCAGTCATTTTTAACTATGTCACTCTTTTTCTTCATATTGTTTGTCCTTTCTTTTTGAAAGTTATATCATGTTATCTATTTATTAGTCAACTGGTGTATAAACATGGAGAAGTCACAGTATTATCTGTAGGTCATATGTCTATTTTGTTTTTTTCCCCTTTTTTTTTTTAAAGAAAGCTTATGTTTTCATAGTGTCTTCATTCCTTTAAGAAGCTATATGCAGTGTTGTGCCTATCCCCAACTTGATTACTTAGTGATCTAAAACACAGCTTTGGGTTGTTGGAATGAGAGGGGCTGAGATGACCAGGCAGATGATTAATATTGAGAAGTAGAATCTATTTGTGAATGTGGATTCATCTTTGATTTCAGGCACTTGGCAGGTGGGTATTCAAATATTTTTTGAAACTGGGCTAAATAAATCTCAGCTCCTCTGTGTTTCAATGTTACCACTAAGAGTTATTTCACTAGTTTGTGCCATTAGGTACCCTTTGCCACTCTGCTGGATACAGTGGAACAGCTCAGATGTGGTCCTGATTTTTTGCCAGGTTCCACACAGCTCTCTTTGATCCAGGATCCAGTGGCCTATATTTTATCTAATATGATTTGCATTCTTTTGCAACTCTGGATCTTCAAAGGATCAAACCTAAAAGACGTCTGTACTATTATTATGTGCTACTAGAGCACACACACACACACACACACACACACTGTTTTGTTTTATTTGATTTTTAATGTGATTAATAGTGATTTAGTTTTCATAGAAGCAAATAATTACAGACAAGAGAAAGCACTGCAGAGATGGTACCTGATCTCTGCTCTTCAGGCCACTGTTGGATTATATAGAAAAGAAACATATGTTCATGGTGTCTTCGTTATTATAAAGTCAGTACTGTGACTAATCAGAAACTAGCAATAATTTATGACAAAAACAATTATGTTTAGAATGCATGTATTTGAATCTGTTTGGAAGAAAAAAAATGAATGAAAAACCTATGTCCTTTGGAAAGAAACATAACAAGAAATGCCCACAGACGCAACCTGCTGTTGGGAATGCATCTCTCCAAAATTCAAGGTACGAAGTTTGTCACATTTAACTTTCAAATGTTCACTTTCTTCTTGTTATCCCAATTTAAGGAGATATATTTATAGATTTATACATTATTCAGAAATTTCAATTTGAACATGAAATACATGTATTCTGTGATATGGGTGAAAAAGTTGTTTTCAATCAAGTTATAAGACATAATTGTCTGTAAAGTGCATTTCAAAGAAAAGTACCCACTAGGAGAGTAATTTAAAGTGCAATGTACAAGGTACTTTAAATAGTGCAAAGTTGCTAAATATATACATTATATGTGCCAAGTCCAAATAAAGCCAGATCTCATCTACCCCTAAGCTAGAGAAAACAATGGAGTAATACTCTCACATCTTTACTCCTTTGTAGGTGTTAAGTATTTTGGTTTGTGTGTGTACATGTGTCTGTGTCACTGTGCCTAAATATGTATTAACTGCTTGATGGCCTCTGCAGATGTCTGAAACTGGTTTCCTAGAATTTGAAACTTTTAAACATTGACATAATTATGCAATCTCCACTTCGATATGCAATTCCATTTCAAAGAAGCATTAAGCTTGTAATAATGGTTGAGCAAATTCAGCCTGCATGTCTTGTAAGGCAGGTACTTGACTATGTATTAAATGTTTAATGAAAATTACAAAAAATACAATCACTATCATGCTGCCAAGAGAGACCCCTATGAAATAAGGGTATGACTCCTCTTGCTCATATTCTCCTAGTTTATCATTACCAAAGAGGAGTGTGGTACTCTGTGTATAAGGAATTGCGTTTGGAGATGCTGAATTGAGCAGATCCTGGACATTCCTGAATGATCCATTGTGTGGCATAGCGGTGATATTGAGGAGATGGCACAGCAGTGGGTACAGATCTGTGGAGTTCATGGCTTCTTTTGTGAAATTCTTTCTGAAGGCAGGACCGTGGGCTAAAAATATTGGATGCATTTCTGCTAATGCATTATCATAACCATGGTTGCCTACTGTAAAGAGAAAATGCATGAATAAGTTAGCCAACCAGATGGCATTAAAATGGAAATAACTGTTGTATGGTCAAGTTCTGAACTTAAATGCATTTATCTAATTTGACTTTAAAAATAAAATAATCTTTTACAGTCTCTGCTGTTGTCAACCCCACAATTCACTTCAGGAAATGAAAGGTCAAATGATCACAAATCTTTTTCACAGGCCAGTGCTACCACCTTAAGCAGCAGAGGAGGAAGGACATAGGCAAAGCCAAGCCAAACCAAGTCAGGGAGACATGAATTAATTTCTTTCTTTCTTTCTTTTTTTTTTTTTTTTTTTGTGGCTGGCAAACTAATATTCAGCAAATATTTATTGGGTGCCTACTATATCCAATTATTGTTCTAACAGTAGGTGTTATTAGACTTAATTATGAAAATAACAAATATAATTATCAATAAAAGGGAAAAACAATACTAAAGAAAAACAAAAGATGTCACAAAAATCAAACTTTTAGTTAGAGCTACAATTCACTACTAAAAAACAGGTCAGGACTTATAAGTAGAGTGGAAAAAATCTTGAATATGGTGGTTTGGACCAGGATCCAACTTAGCATTGAATGCTTTAGTGTGTTACAAATAAAGTAAAAACCGTAGGGTCTTCCAACATTTGTATCCAGTGACAGAAAACTAAAAAGATGAAAACTGTGTAATAAAAGCTGCATTTTAAAGTCATAAAGGCCTAGCATAATATCAGGGTACAAGACAAATTATATTATTTGCAGTTGATCAAATGGTTGCTGTGTTTGTTTCTTTGAGAAATTGGGATCTAGACTCTGTTATAAAGATAATTCTCTCATATCACACTTACTTGAAAACCAGATTTAAAATTAAATCATTATGATATTTCTCTTCATTAGAGTGTTTTGTAGTGGCAGCACCTATCATAAATGCTTGATTCAGTTCACAATGTTTTATATATATATATTTGAAATGGGGGTCTTGCTTTGTTGCCTGGCTAGCCTTGAACTTGCAATCCTCCTATCTTAGCCTCCTGAGTATCTGGGATTACAGGTATGCACCACTGTGCCCAGGTAGTAGGCAATATTTAATAATAGATGACTAAGGACAGTGGTTCTCAAACTTTTAGATGAGACATGTTAGACTCTACCCTCATGGTTTCTAATTCAGTAGATCTGGATTGGGCCCAACAGTGTGCATTTCTGACATGTTCTCAGGTTGTTCAGATACTGCAGGGCCAGGGAACACAATTTGAGAACCACTACTTTTGGACTTTAGGGCTTAATTGTCTTGTGGTACTCTGGCTGACAAGGATTACAGTAGCCAATATTTATTTGTTGAATAAATTAACATAATAGAAATAGTATTGAGGTTTTGTATCAAAAATAAAGGTGACCAATCTACTGTGTATGTAGTTCACAACACCAAAATTTTTAGAGTGCTCTGAAATTTATGTTAACTGTAAAATACATATCTCAAAGATAGCAGTTTAACATAAACACTACCTGCACAATACATGAAAAGAACACAAAAAGGTGGAAATTATTCTCATGGCAAGGAAACTATTTTTAAAAACCTTCTTGAAACAGTTTCCCTGATATCATTAAATATCGGGGTACAGTTCATTATCTGTATATACAGACTTTTAGGAACCAGAAACCAGATACCTGTATACATCTGCTATTGTGAGTCACAAATACACTACAAATGGCATTGTCATGCAACTGCTTTTCTTTCAGTCAAATAACATGAGAGTATAAGAACCCAAGTCTACCTAAAGTTTTGTACAGTTTTTTTCTTTCTTTTTTCTTTTCTTTTGGGGGGGGGGCAGTGCAGGGGATGAAACCCAAGGCCTCATGCATGCTAGGCAAACATTCTACCACTGAGCTATACCCAGAGTTCTGTACATTTCTTATGTGTATATCAAGGACCAATATCTAAAAATCATATCTAGATAAATACTGATACAATGTGGTTCCTTCAGCATTTAGGTAACAGAGTAAAAATATCAGCAAGTAAACTGCTGTATTATCCACAGCCTCCACGTT
The DNA here is from genome assembly GCF_902686445.1 of Sciurus carolinensis. Classification (NCBI taxonomy): domain Eukaryota; kingdom Metazoa; phylum Chordata; class Mammalia; order Rodentia; family Sciuridae; genus Sciurus; species Sciurus carolinensis. Next base: position 110,041,246 of record NC_062219.1, on the reverse strand, counting down.
AGCAAAAAACGATGCAGAATGGGAAGAAATACTATAACATACTCACACAGAAAGTCATCTGACTTATTCTGTAAAATATACCACCCTTCGTCAGCCACTGCTATGATTGGTTGAATTCGATTGTTGTATTTGTAGTGCCATCTTTCTGGAATCTCCTCTTTTTTGTAAACAGTAAGATTCGGATGAGCATGAGCCAGCGTTTCATAGACTTCATTAAATTTACCTAAAGAAAAAGGAGGAAGGGCATTCAGAACAAGGTTGTCATCACCATGAACATCATGAAATATAGCCAGACGTCGAACCACACCCCCTAGGAGAAAAGAATACTGAGAGGGAAAGAGAAATAATTACTCTTTTGTCATCAGTCACCTTATAGAATAGAGAGGACTTTTCATAGAAACAGAAATCTCTAAAGACTTAACTATGTATATACACATGCATGCACATATATGTATTTATTAGTGACATTAAGGAAAATGTCCAGGGTGCTGCAGAAGTACTCCCAGGACTGCAAATGAACTGCACCTGGGCACTGACTTTAAGCCTTGTTCTTCAAATGCATTTCTTGGGGCTTTGTCCCCATCTCCCACACCCCAACAAGAGAACACCAATCCAGTTGTATAAGGGAAATCGGAGGGGTTAAACACCAACTAAACCTCAAGAAAATGCTTGTTATTTGTTGGAAAATGTGTGTGTAGGCATACATGCATACTTCAACATTCACTGTTCCATGATTCATTTAATTCCCCTGTGAAACAAAATTCACACTTGTGAGATATTGCACATTTTCAAAATCTGTTCTCAGCCTTGATACCTAACACCAACCCTATAAGGTGAAAAATATATCAGCAGAGTGGGTCAAATCATGCTCTGTCAATTATTATGTGAGCTCAGGATGTTTAGTCTTTAGCTATCTTAAAATGGAGCTAGTGGTGAGGTGAAAGGTTTGGTAGGAGGATTCCAGTCAAGATTTATAAAAAGTTCAAGGTCTCATTATTACTTTCCCTACTTATGTATAATGAAAATAAATCTTAGAATAACAAAAGCTCTTTCTCCTTATTCCACTCCTTCCCTGTTAAGCAAGTCCTAGTTAAAGGTTTATAGAAGGCTTTAGGGCTTCCATGAAATCACTATAATTGTATTCAAATTGTTTATGTATCTTTCTCAGTTCGAGAAGTGAGGTATAGCTTTTATCACTTTCTGTTGATTCCAAAATGGTTAAAAACCTGCTATAAATATATAGAGAGCATAAACCTCAATATTCTAGGAAAAAGGAAAAAATCTCTAAGACATTTCATCTTTTTAGCTTTAAGGATTAAATTCCAGAATACTATTAAGACACAGGCAAGTATAAGACACAGAAATGGAGAACACATGTTCACTTACACACTGGGCAAATGCAGATCTAGCCTCAGGTCAGCATTCAGGTTAGACTTACCTTCTTTTGGCAAGATGGCAGCTACAGGAGATTGGTCAACCAGGGTATAGTGGTCTTTATCCAGATATTGGTCAAGTTCTATCACCCTTTCCTCAGAACACTGGCTCATTCCATGATCACTTGTGATGATTAGGTTCACAACATTCCACAACTTTGCCTTTTTAAGCATTTGTATGAGATATCCTAACTTGTGGTCAATATCTGAAATGACAGGCCCCATGAGTGGACTGTCAGGTCCTAAATGGTGGCCCATGTCATCCGGGTCTTCCCAATAGAGAAGACCAAGATTTATGGGCTCTTTTGATGTAAACCATTCAATAATTTTGGCAACTCTATCTTCAAATGAAATGGACTCATTGTAAGGCATGTAGTGAGTAGGAAAGCTCTTATGGATCTTTACATCTGCTCCAGGCCACATGGCTGCACCACTGGCATGTCCTGCCCTCTGGTTTGTGATCCATATTGGCGTTGCTTCTTCCCAAAACTTGGAATCATAGATATTCATGTGATCCAAGGAGAAAGATTTGTTCAGAATAGGATCAAACATGTCATTTGCAACAATCCCATGATTCTCTGCAAAGAGGCCAGTGACCAAAGTATAATGGTTAGGGTAGGTCTTTGTAATAAAAATATTAGTAACTTGCTTCACATGAACACCATATTTCATAATATAATGAAAATGGGGTGTTGGAACTTTAAATAAGTAATCCCAACGGAATCCATCAAATGAAACCAGTAAGACCTTTTGCTGGTCTGGTTGGAGAGAAAATGTAGTGGAAAGAGTTAGTGCAGCGAGTGCAAAAGATGCCGAGAGAAGCTTTGAAGTCATTTTCAAAATACTTGATCAGTTCAGTGTAAGACAATCTGTAAAATAAACATAAAAAATTAATGGCAGCAATTTTGTTTTGTATGCTTTACTCTAACCCAAGAGTGATAGTGCTTAGTCATTCCAATTACATCATAGCTTACAGCCTGAAAGAATTATGTTATAGAATTCCATCTTAAACAAGAGACCTGGGTCTACATATTTAAGAAAGCTAAGAGGTTTAATTGCATTTTACAACACTTTTACTTTACAACAATTTCCCCAAAGGAAATTTAAATTAACTCCCAGTAGCATTTTTCAATGAGATATAATTTACATACAACTTTTCAGAAACATTTTCAGGTTTATCCAAATTTCTGACCAGAAATTTTGACACAGTCAAATACCTGAGAATATATTCATAATGGCTAGTACAACTAGGAACTTAGCAACAAGGACATATATTAATAAATCCAATAATGGTGCTATTTAAATGCATGCACGTGAGTGCACACTCCCCCCTCCCCCGCCCTCCACACACATACTTTTCAAAGTCAACCCTTAGGTTGGCTAAGAAATCTCTTGAATTTGGCTTTTGACAACTTCCTAATTTGAGCATGGTGAAGACTTTCTGAAACCTCAAAAACAAATCCTGGGATGCCTTAATATATACAGAGGAAAATAAAACCTGCTGGGCATGCTTGCTTTGCTTTCAGAAGTACAAACTGGTTCATCATAGTAAGAGGTATCACTCGAGAGGAAAGTACATGAACTTCATTTCTTGGAATGAAATAAAATTTATGACTTTCAAGTATATTTGTCAAATGTACTATGTATTCATTTAATAATACAGCCTTTGGTACTGAACAATTAGATTCTAAACCATGTACAAATAGAAATGTAATTTTGAAATTTGATGTTGACCTTCCTAATGTTACAATTAATCAACAGCTAATCTTATCAGTGATATGTACAGAAAAAGCATTACATTTCTTTGGAACAAGACTGGGGTTTTTAATTTGCATATATTTTTTAAAAACAATAACCTTTTAATTCTATTTAGAAAAAACTAATAAGATACAGTATGGATAAACAATTTCATGTGTATATTTTGTTGGTTCTTATCAAGTCAAACAAGGATCTTGTTCTCCCAGTCTTTTGTTCATCTTGCAGGAAGGAATTTATAAGCCCACCAAAACATGATTTAACCATAGGTTGACTAAGAAATCTCTTGAATTCAGCTTTTGACATCTTCCTAATTTGAGCATGGTGAAGACATTCTGAAATCTCAAAAATATATCCTGTCTTGACAATATATTATAGAGAGGTAAATAAAACCCGCTTGGCATGTTTGCTTTGCTTTCAGAAGTACAAACTGTAAATAATGTGTATTAGCTCAGGGCAATAATTCTGCTTCATTTTAAAAACTGGTTTTACTGTAATTAGACATTACATAAACTGAAATTGTTTTACATATTAGTCTCAAGGCAATAGCTCAATAATTAAAAATATTTTTTAAGTTTTCCGTTTCTGAAAGAAATCTAAAATTAGGAAAGTGCATACTGAAAAATGCAAATATATTCACTAACATATCTCGCTGAGGATCACGGTTCCTCCCTCTCCCTTCTTCACCAATTTTGTCCCCTACCTTCCTAACACAAAGAAGGTTAGTATCAACCAAATAAAGGCTAAACAAAGAGTCAACTACGTGGAACACCTGGCTTTAATCTATTTTAGCAAATTCAATAATTGCGGTAAATAAAGAGATAACTGCTCTCCTGGGGCAAACAGTAAGCAAACATTAAATGGTAAGAAGAACCAACATTATCACATCGATGACATAAAGCAAAAACGGAGATGGGGGTGGGGATGAAAGAAACCACAGATTTCTTTCTTTCCTAAGGCACGAATGCTGCACGAAGCCCTGGAATCTCTAGATGTGGGTCCAGTTTTCCCCCGGCTGCTTTCCGGTTCCTCCTCCCCTTCAATCCTTCCCCCGCAAACAACCTTGGAAACCCGGAGGGAAGGGGCACCAATCAAAGGGCAGAAGAGGGAGGTGAAGGAGGAGTAGGGACATAGAGCACAGGTAGACGTCAAGGGGACGGGGGTGCATCGCCTCATGCACTCCACCTGGATTCCATCCTAACCGCCGAGAAGGGTCTCAGTGTAAGGTACGTCCCCTGTTCCCAGACCTCAGGCCCACGGAGGGAGCGAATGCTCCCTGTGGGCTCTCTGGGTGTGCGCTGACAAGGCGGGGTGATAGCTGTGGGGCCCACAGAACCATGCGGGCTCCGGGGAGGCAGGCCGCCCACCCCCGGACTCTTACCCTCACAGCGATCCGGTCTGTCCGCATCGGTTTGGGGCAATGGGAGCGAGGGCCTGGAGGAGGCTCCCTCTGGTAGACCAAGTCACAGTCCGGAGGTGGCGGGAGCGAGAGGGAGCCCCCCGAAACCGCAGCGGCTCACCTGCACGCAACCTCCGCGCAAAGCACCTGACCCGCGCCGCCGCCCGCCCTGCTTCTTGACTCCCATTGGCTGCTGCGGGATTGTCACCTCTGCGGGGTGGCAGAACACAAGCCAGGCTCCTAGGAGTAGCTGCGCCGCCTGTCAATCAGTGGGAGCGGGGGCGGGCGCTGCTTGGGTTTGGAGGGTGGAGAAGGAGGGGACCCGCCGGAGCAAAGAGCCTGCAAGGACCCAACTGGTAGGCCCAACCCTGTGGGGAGGCTAAAACGCCCGTCGCTCGGCGCTCCCTCTGGGCCTGTCCCTGATCACACACAAAACCTTTTCGCACTGTGCCTGTTCTAGTCAACCAGTATGTCAGTGATGCTGAGAGACCATAAAGCGCTACCGCTGCAGTTGGTGTACTCAAACGCTGTTTTTCTACTTTTGTTCTCTGATCTCTTATCTCAAGCCCCGCCCCCTCCTCTTTATCACATATCCGACATTGCATTTTTCTTTAATTCCTTTTCTTCATTAGTTGACGTCAGGGTGTCTACCTCAAAGGATTTACTAGCCATCGCTGCAGCCCACTGTTTGCTGCCCAGGTTTTTGCATTGTAGACCTCTGGGGGCTCAGTGGAGATAGATCTAACAGGAGCACCTGAAAACCCTCCAATTAAACCAAACCCGGAGAGAGACCAAACAAACTGCTCGATGGTTGCATCTAGGCTGCAGACTCTGCTTATAGCTTTGTTTCCAGATATGCATTAAAACTGCAAATTTCAGGCCTGATTTCTCTTTAACAGGTCTTAGGTGTTTGGGGTTTGTTAGTGGCCCTTTTTCTTTTATTACCCCTTTCTTTCCTTCTTTCCTTTTATTTGTTGTTACTTTTCTGGGATTGAACCCAGGGTCCCTCTACCATTGAGCTATATCCCCAGCCCTTTTTATTTTTTGAGGCAGGGTCTTGCTAAATTGCACAGATTGGCCTCAATCTTGTGACCCTTCTGCCTCAGTTTCTGGAGTAGCCAGGCATGGAAGCCCATGCATGCCTGTAATCCCAGCAATTTGGGAGGTTGAGGCAGGAGGATCACAAGTTAGAGGTCAGCCTGGGCAACTTAGCAAGACCCTGTCTCAAAATAAAAAATCAGAAGGACTGGGGATGTAGTTCAGTGTTAGAGTGCCTCTGGATTCAATCCCCAGTGCCAGAAAGGAGAAACTATAACAACAAAATAACACAGGGGCCCTGTTTCTTCTTTCCTGAATATCAGTGAATTTTTCAGTTTTTTTTTTTTTTTTTTTTTTTTTTTTTTTTTTGGTAATCAATGATATTTTTAGAGCTGAGGGGAGGTACATAATTTGCTAATTTGACCCCAGCTGTATTTACCATGAATTATAGCAGTGACATCGAACTACTCTGAAAGGATTTGTCCATCTATCCAATTCCCAGTCCCTATTAGACAGAATTCTAATGCATCTGTAATGGTCAGTAGTATCTGCTTGATTGTCACCATCTAATCTAATTAGCTGATAAAGGCGGGAGCATACCAGCAACAGTGGCTTTGGCTCCTGTCTGGAGCTCATACGCCCTGTCTGGTGTGCTGGAACTGTAAAGAGCCCAGACACTGCTGCTGATATTTATTACGTGAAGTGAACATTTTAATAGCCTTTTCTTTCTTAGCTTCTAATAGAGGGGCATTCCCAACTCTAGCCAGAGCCACCTGCAAATTGGGTCATACCATCCCAAAGGGCATTTGCGCACTCTGCCGTGGCCTTTTATTTGTTTTTGAGTTTATGGTTTTCAACATGTGGGATGGGGATTAAAGTCAGGCTGGTTTTGTGTTTAACCAGACCCAAAGACAATGAAGTTGTACAGGTTGTTCTGAGTCCCCAAAGCCCTGTCCTTTGAAATTGCTCATACTTGGAACGAAGTGGTCCAATCTTATAAGCCTTGTCTCCCTCAAGGAGACCAATTCTGTGTTCTCTCAAAACATTCAAAGAACAACTTACGCTTTTCAGAGAGCAGGATAGTGAAGACAGGTCTTTTATGTGGGTCACTGAATATTGTAGAACTGTCAGCTGACAATGTACCCTGCTCTACAAACATATATGGGAGTCATGATTGTATTCACCAGCTACCCCTGTGAAACAGGCATGGCCACAGCTGTTAACCACAGTTCACGACACAGAAAATCACTCATAGGGGGCTCAGCCAGTGTCAGAGTTACCTTCTAGATCTCCATATAACAACATCTGATGATAAATTAGTAGGCTTGAAAAATAACTCATGTTGCTAATGAGCAGGGGAATCTGGTTTAAATAGTAGAGAAGAACAATTATTAAGTGTCCATTGATGATGAAATCCTGATTACACTTCTGTACTTTGCCTGTTGTCTCTATTTCTGCCTAGCTGCAATTATTGCTTGGCAGGTTATGGCAGAATAAGCCACGGCCGGTCACTATGATTATTCCTTTATTCTATACTAGTGAATTACTAGACTCATAATTGAGATAGTGATATGTTTCTAAATAGAGAAGTAACAGCAGAATCAACCCCTCCCCCAGGTTTGGGGGCAGGGGCAGGGTCGGGGAGGCCTTTTGCCTCTTGAAGACCCTAAAGGATTCTAATAGGGGTTTAGAAGCTGAATTTTCTTCTTCAGGGGCTGGAAGAGCTTTGTGCTAAAACTGTAATAAAATTTTTTCCTTATAAAATTGTCAAGGCTGGCTCTACCATGGAGATTTCGTTTTTACAACTAGGCTCTATTATAGGGAACACAAATTATTTTGTAATTTAAAAATAATAATTTAAAAATTTATTTAAGGTTGGACTAAATAACTAAAAGAAAGTCTATCTGTTAATCCTTTATAGAATATTCTGCAAAATGTGGGTCTCACATATTCAATAGCCATTGGGACCAATTGGGACTCTGGGCCTGAACTGATCTTAATTTATGGTAAACAGTGGGTCTTCAGTTGTTTGGACTCAGCAGAAGTTTAATACAATGAGTAAAAAGTTGAATTATAGAATATTTAAAGACTTGGCCCAAGAATTCTTATGCACAGTAGTAATTTAGGCTTCTAAAGATATACTTGTCCTACTAGAACGAATTTCATGCAATTATCACTCTTTTATCCTCGGAAAGCTTTATGTAAGTCAAATATAACTATAGATTTCTTTGTGTCACTGTATTCTATTGCCACATCTATTTTCCACCATTCCAGCATATGACACGGTTCTGTTGGAACAGAGGATGCTGCAGGGCTATCACCCTCCTGGAAGTCATAGATGTGGCATACTCCTATGTGTGATTGCTTTTCTTGGAATACTGTTAATAATCACAAGTTTCTTTGAGAAAACAGCATATAATCCCCAGAGAAATTTTACTGTATTGAAACACAAAATAAAACGTAATGGGTCTCTGTTATGTGAAATTGGAAGAGATATGCCCCCTAATATAAGTAATGGTATATTCATGGATAAGCTAAGACAAGTAGCTTTATCAGCACCACAAATAACAACTCCAGCTGTTCCTCATGTGACTCCAGTTATACAAATACAAAAACCCATGGTCCCCACAATACAGGGACCTCCAAATGTTTCATATAGAATAAAAGGAAAATTATGGTATCATCCTTGAGGCATGGATGCGAATAAAAACACCTGGCCACCCCCTACTGATCCTCCTCTCCCTTTTACAGGTGTATATAATGATGAAGGACAGTGGATAGTTAGAAAAAACCGTAAATGGGTTAATGCTCAAATGCTTGGGTTTATGGAAAGGCTAAGACATTCTGGTTGGTGCTTAAAGACAAAAGAGCAAAAAAGAGCTCTCATTAGACAGATCAATAGTTGTTCAGAAAGTGCTATAGATTAACCACAGATATGATTTCTACCTTCTTCTGTCTAACAACTTAAAGGTCAAAATATAATTTTAGTCTGCTATTAACCAGAGAATAATTGGCATAAGGAACTAGTATTGTCTAAAGACTGATTTCTTTTGTTAATAATTATAGAATGTACTCATAAGCAAAAGTATTGTTAAATATAGCTAACTATGAATGAAAACCACAAGCATGTTTTTTGAGCTAAGTGTTATAGTATATTAAAGCTCAAAGATTTTGAATAAACCAAATTTAGCCTCAGAATACTTGGTGTCTCTGTCTGCTGCTTCTCCACTGTGCCGAAGCCTCCTGTCCCCCTAGGACCCCCCCACTGCTACTAGGGCTGGACCCCGGCATTCTATAACTTATATGCATAGCTTATTAGTTTTTTAGGACTATCATAACAAATTACCACAACTGAGTGACTTGTGAACAGAAATGGTTTCTTTCACAGTTTTGGAGGCTAAAAATCTAATGTCTCTAGGGCATGTTCCCTGCAGGAGCTCTAAAGAAGTTTCCTTCCTTGCCTCTTCCAGCTGCTGCAGGTTTCTGGTGTTGCTTGACTTGCTGAAGCACATTACTGGTCTTTCCCTCATCACACAGTGTTCTCCTCTGTGTGTGCCTCTGTCATATGGACTTTTTATAAGACAGCAGTCATTAAAAGTAAGGCCCACTTGAATCTAGTATGACTTCATTGAAACTTAGTTTCATAGGCAAAGAGCATTGTTCCAAGTAAGATCACATTCTGAGGTTCTAGGTGAATGTGACTTAAAAAAATTATTTAACCCAGTACAGCAGAAAGTTTAATTTTATGACCCAGCCTAGATCAAAAGTTCATGAATTATTAAAAGGGCTCAAATCAAGAATACCAACAACATCTAGAGCTGATTAGGATTCAAAGCAACAGGAACTATCTTATTGGGAATGATACAGCCACTATGGAAAAAGAGTTTGGAAGTGACATATAAAGTTAAATGTGCACTTACCCTACAGCTCAGGAATCACACTCCTAGGTGCTTATCTAAGAGAAAGGAAGATGGATGTCCACTGAAAAACTTATAAGCAATTGTTATGGCAGCTTTATTCATGATCACCAAAAGTTAGAAACAACGCAAATGTCTGTCAATGGGTAAAGTGATAAACAAGTCATGGTATAGCCACGAAGGGAATACTGTTCAGCAATGGGAAGGGATGAAGCTGATACATGCCACATGCATGAATCTCAAAAGCATTTTGCTGAGTGAAAGAAGCAAATAATTACATCCTCCATGATTCTATTTTTATGACATTCTAGAAAAGGCAAAATGATGGAAGGAGAAATCAGATTAGTGATTGCCAGGAACTAGGGTGTAGGGGAGGGGACTGGCTACAGAGGGGCACAGGGAACTTCATGGATTGAATTTTCTTTGCAGTGGTAGTTAGATAATTAAGTTTCTCATTCATTAAACTATACATTCCAATGTCTTATTGTATGGAAATGATTCCTCAATAAATAACAGCAACATGAAACAATTTTTCCTTTGTTGTCACCCTCCCAGTCCTCCAGAGTTTATGTATTAGGCTGGTGGTGTTTGACTCACAAGCCATTTTTCTGTGGGTATGAGAGCATATTAGTCCAGTCAGCAGGACACAGGAACATGCCTGTGCAGGAATTCCTTTAAACCCCTGCTCTGCTGGTTTTCGGGTTTTTTCACCTCGTGAAGTAAAGTCTGGAAACTACACAACAAAAACCCAATTGTTTTCTAGACTAGAACTGAATGTCATTTGTTGAACAACGAAGTCAGTCTGGAATGTGCTTTATACAAGCAGAAGGGACAGTTGCTTATTAGCATGTGGTTTGAGGCCTGTTCTATAAGACATATTCTCAGAAAGATCCAAATCCAAAACTACACATGTATCTGTGATACAGGGGGTAAAACCATTAACTCCAGACCACATTCTCAGTTCTTTGTAAAGCACATCCTATCCCTTAGATGCTTAGGAATAGTTTAGCCCCCTTTTATTTTGAAAGTATTAGTTCATAATGGGTCTTATTATTCAGCAAATTAACTCTCAGAGTGGGGGACATACAAATATTTTCCTCTCAAATTAAAAAAAGAAATCATTTTTCCATTCTAACCATTTGCATTTAAAATGTAAATGTAAACATCCTTGGCAACTCCTTTGTAGCTTAAGGGCACACTGATTTCTTCGATAAGTGTTTAGGTCTATGAATAGGCAAAGTCAGCAGTATGGGATCTGTCTTTCTGACTTTCTTGGCATGGAAAAGGCAGGGGAAGTCATGGGAAGTTCTTTCACCCCATTCCTGGATAGCTTTGATTTCATAACTGGAAATTAATCTCTTTGCTTTGAGACTTTTTTACCCCAGGGGCGATGCCCTATCCACCTCTGTTAGCCATTTACATACACAAGTGTGTCACTAAGTCTAGCTGATTCACTCCCGCTGGCATAATTTACTGGGGAGAAAATTCCCGAGAGGAATGCAGATGGGCGTTGTTCTTTGAAGGTGCGTAGAGGGAGCACTTTCAGAGGAAGGTGAAACAGAAAAAGGAAACAAGTGAGCAACCCAGAGCTGGCATCCCTCCTATTCTGCTCCAGGCAAGTTCTGTTCTGTAACCATCATTAAGCACAGACCACTTCAGGGAGATTTGGAGCAACAGAGGACACTTGGCTTACGGAGACAATAAGGTGTGTCCTTTATAAAATTTGGAATAGCTTTTGGTTTAGAAATTCATATAAAATATAAAATTCCTGAGAGCTTTACCATTCTTCAGGTTGCTTTCCTTCTGGATGGTCTTGAAAACTTGGATGAGAACTTGGATTTGGTCCTGGGGAAAGTGAGGGTCAGTGGAAAACTTTCAGGGGGATGCAAGTCATGACTGGAGCCATGAAGATAATTTTTGAAGGACCAGTGGTGCTAGCTGGCATGGCATTCTAGCCCCTTGATGTTGACGACTTTGATTATTTAATTGACATTGAAATTAACTTTGCCTCTTTGAATAACTCATTTGCAGGGACTGCCAGTCCTCCTGTAATAGCCCAGGATGACCCATTCTTATGACCTCCCTCGACTGAAAAAGGTGAAAGGACTTTGACCTTTCATTTAGTGAACACTGAGAAACAATATGCATTTATTTTCTTGTTAACCAGAAAGGCGACACATTCCTAGGCCATGAGTGTGTCCCATGTGGCACATGTTGTCGGATTATGCATTTTCAATGCCATTTGAAGGTAGGAATATGAACTTGTCATTAAATTGCAACCTGTTGAGTAAGAAGAAATAGGTATATGTCAGTAGGAATGGGTGTAGATTTTTCTCATCATTTAGGGAGGTGACCTAATTGTCATATGCCAGAAGTTTGCTTGTAATTTTTATTAATCACAAAGTCATAGAAAAAGGAATGGTATGCAAGACCAAGAAAAAACTTGGAGGGACATTTAAAAACTTGACAGAATGGGTACTATAACCTCATTGAAGAAAAACAAAAGAACAAGTCAACTCCACCAGGCAGCTCTGGGAGTAGGAGGAATACTGTCATGTACAACTAATTAGAACAAATAAAATTTTAAAAATTAAAGAAAAAAGAAGAGAGAGGTGGCACAGGGACAACTGTAAAGCTCTAATGGTCTGCATCGGAAGTGAAGTGGGGGTGAGATGGGATAAATACCAATAGTACTAGAGTTATTATAACATTGCTAATTATTCAGTGGCAACTAGATATCAGGCACTGTGCCACCCAGCACCCATACCTTGTATCCCTTAGTCCCTACCACAGCCCTGTGGAACACCAATGGATCTTTCCCTATGCCAGCTCAGAAAAGAAAATCTCAGAGAAATTGAGTAACTCACTAAAGATCAATCAATTAGTAAATGACAGAACCAGAATGCTAATTCTTTTCAGTAAGACCCTCGAATGAATACAGGAGACATTCTGAGAAGACTTGATCTTCAGATTGGCATGGCCCTAACTCCATAGGAATCGATGGACTGACTAGGACTCTAAGGACTTCCTGTTGCAGCTGGGGATTCTGGATTTCCTCCTAGGCCTGGAGATCCTCAGTGTGAGCCTGAAGGGTAGAGAGCACATAGAGAAGTGCCTAAGCCCAGTCCTGGCGGATCCATAAAAGGAAGATTTGGTATTTTTGCAATTCAAAAAATAATTCCTTTCCCTTAGTAGGTGCCATGGGGTTGGGGAGCTCTCTTCCTATTTTCCTTCAACAGCCAGCACATAGAAATGGCATGCAATTTTCTGTCTTAGGGTGATGCCCTACAAGCTCCTTTTTCCCGGTAGCTGTCAAATGCTCTTTCCTTTAAGGGATTTCACCTTTAAAATGAACGCATTGAGAAAACAGCCTTAAAGTAGAATAGTGGTGTTACAAGAACAGTCTTGGGAGGAGTCACCTCCCACAGCCTTCAGCCCTGAAGTCAAATCTCTGTATAACAAGAGCAGAGCTTTGAGCACCACATTGTCTATTTTGATGGAAGTGGCCCAAGGTGGAAAAAGGACAGTGGGGAATGACTTGGGTAATTTGTTAGGGTCCTTAAAGGACCACAATTAGGAGAGAAGTGAGAAGGGGAGAGTGAGAGATATGTGGGACCTAGAGACGTGGGCACTCAGCATGCAGATCTTTATTAGGGTGATGCCTGCCAAGCCTGTTCTGCAGAAGAGGATCTCAGCCATCAGGTGGACAAGATGACTAAACCTGTGGATGTCAGCCAAGCTTTTTCTTGGTCATTGTAGTACTTGTGAATTGGGTCCCAAGCAGTTATGGTGGCAATGATAGAGGCACCTAGCAGAATATGGTTCAGTTTACTAAGGCTTATCTCGCCCCTGCTGAATTCTACCATCAGAGGCCAAGGCTAAACCCTCAACCGAGGAAAACAGCAGGAATTTGTCCTGACTAGAAATTATGTCTATACTAGTCACTGCCACCAGAAGCTTTTAGAATGCCTGATCTATCAACATGATATCCCACATTTCTTCAGACGAGGGGTCAATGTTGCTGCAAAGGAGATATTGCAATATCACAGATTTCACCAGTTTTATTATGTATCCCTTCACTTAGAAGAAGCTGGTCTAATTGAGTGGTACAGTAACCCTGAGGGCTCAGTTAAGTGGCCTTCTTAAAGAACCCACCTTGAAAATTAGACCATAATCCTTTATTTTGAAGTATATGCACTAAAACAAGGACTTATTTGTGGTCCTATATCCCCAGTAGTTAGAGTACACAGATCTGGGAACCAAGGACATAGGAGTGGTCCCGATACTGTCACTCCTCAGGGGTGAACTCTATAGAAAATTCATTCTTCCTTAGGGGCCATTAGATTAGATAGAGACTATAGTCCCAATAAGGGATATATGTCCACCAGCAGACAAAATAAGTATTCTACAGAATTTGAAGTAATTCAGTTTGGACTCTTCATGTCAGTGGATCCAAAGGGAGGAGTAGTAATGTTGAGGTAATCCTGATTATCTTAAAGGGAGAGGGCCCATACTTCATAATGGGGACATGAAAGACTGTGCTTAGCTTTTCTATTTTCTCTCTATCCTTATGAGAGACTTTCTGTGTCTGAATTTCCAATTCATGAATAGTCAGCCTTACAAGATTAAGTATTCTTAGCATGGTCGTTCCAAGTACCCCCAGTACTTAGAATGCATGAGGGAGGTTGAGAGAGACACAGGGCCTGGTCGAGGTCATAAACTGGAAGCAGTAGAAGCTCCTACTCTCTTTACAATTCCTTAACTAACCAGAGTGACCCACATTCTTCTTTCCCTCTGCAAATCATATTAACTGCCATCTCATGGGATTGTAAACTTTGTTGGCTACTCTATTTCCAGCTGGAATTTTTGCTTCTTTCAGGTAAATTGTAGGCTTATTTAGACCCAGTTTTATTTTTTCAGTATTTGTTTTATCTTGTAGTATCCATTGTTATGATTAAATAATTTAAGTGAAGAATATAAATTCATACCTAAAGATTGCATTTATGGAATTTATTCTGTCAGAGATTGGGGCAAAATTTTTACTATGATGGCATTCATGGTAGTTTTACTACTAGTACTCCCCCATGGGAACCAACCTAAGTGTCTTATAAAAAGAAATAATTATGAACATTTGGTATTTTTATTCAATGGCTACCACTCAACCATTAGAAAGCACATTTTCAAAGAATATATAATAATTGGAACTTTTAATGATAAAATATTAAGAGAAAAAACTAGATATACTCTGTGTGTGTGTGTGTGTGTGTGCACATGCAAGCGCACATATTTGTATATATAGATTAGATTAAATAGATTGATTCTGGCATTTATATTCATGAGTTTCCAACTATCCCCTGTTTAGTTTTTTATAATCTTTCTTGTTGTCCAGGGGCATATTCCCATAATCACCCCAGTCTTCTCTTAAAGCACCCATGTGGCAAAGATGGTACAAGCACAGACGATGACTTTGCACTCCTTCACCCAAGTGGCTTTGTCTCCAGGCAGTTCTGCTGCACCACCATCCTCCTCACAGTGGACATATCTCTTTATGTCCTGAACCACCCAAGACGGTGTTCAACACTGATACAAGCTCCCAGGAAGGCAGGTGAAGGAAACAGGACAGATTGTGACAAACTCTAAAGCAAGTAATATCCTCCCAAGAGGTTCCTTAATTTGAAATGAACAGACAAAATAAAATCTCTCTCTCTCCTCCCAGGATAGTTTATTACTTCAGACTCAGCTTACCTTATTGTAAGGGTCAGGACTTTCCAGAGAAACAGAACTAATAGAAAAATATGTGTGTGTGTAAGTGTGAGTGTGTGAGTTCACTTTTTTTTTTTATTGTGAACAAATGGGATACATGTTCTTTCTCTGTTTGTACATAGAGTAAAGGCTTACCATTTGTGTAATCATACGTTTACATAGGGTGATGTTGGTTGATTCTTTCTGTTATTTTTTCCCCTTCCCCCCACCCCTCCCATCCCTCTTTTCCCTCTATACAGTCCTTCCTTCCGCCATTCTTGCCCCCCCTCCCTAACCCTCACTCTAACCCTAAAACTAACCCCTCCCACGCCCCATTATGTATCATCATCCACTTATCAGCGAGATCATTCTTCCTTTGGTTTTTTGAGATTGGCTTATCTCACTTAGCATGATATTCTCCAATTTCGTCCATTTGCTTGCAAATGCCACAATTTTATCATTCTTTATGGCTGAGTAATATTCCATTGTATATATATGCCACAGTTTCTTTATCCATTCATCAACTGAAGGGCATCTAGGTTGGTTCCACAATCTGGCTATGGTGAATTGAGCAGCAATGAACATTGATGTGGCTGTATCTCTGTAGTGTGCTGATTTTAAGTCCTTTGGGTATAGGCCAAGGAGTGGGATAGCTGGGTCAAATGGTAGTTCCATTCCAAGTTTTTTAAGGAATCTCCATACTGCCTTCCAGAGTGGTTGCACTAATTTGCAACCCCACCAGCAATGTATGAGTGTACCATTTTCCCCACATCCTCGCCAACACCTGTTGTTGCTTGTGTTCTTGATAATTGCCATTCTGATTGGGGTGAGATGGAATCTTAGGGTGGTTTTGATTTGCATTTCTTTTATTACTAGAGATGTTGAACATTTTTCCATATGTTTGTTGATTGTTTGTAGGTCTTCTTCTGTGAAGTGTCTGTTCATTTCCTTAGACCATTTGTCGATTGGATTATTTGTAGTCTTGGTGTTGAGTTTTTTGAGTTCTTTATAGATTCT
This sequence comes from Sciurus carolinensis, assembly GCF_902686445.1. NCBI lineage: Eukaryota > Metazoa > Chordata > Mammalia > Rodentia > Sciuridae > Sciurus > Sciurus carolinensis. The sequence goes on along the minus strand of NC_062219.1, from coordinate 110,024,945 downwards.
GGAGATTAGTGCTCTATCTGAAGTATGATTGGCAAAGATTTTCTCCCACTCTGTAGGCTCTTTCTTCACATTTCTGATAGTTTCCTTTGCTGAGAGAAAGCTTTTTAGTTTGAATCTATCCCAGTTGTTGATTCTTGCTTTTATTTCTTGTGCTATGGGAGTCCTGTTGAGAAAGTCTGGTCCTAAGCCGACATGTTGAAGATCTGGACCTACTTTTTCTTCTATAAGATGCAGGGTCTCTGGTCTGATTCCGAGGTCCTTAATCCATTTTGAGTTTAGTTTTGTGCACGGTGAGAGATATGGGTTTATTTTCATTTTGTTGCATATGGATTTCCAATTTTCCCAGCACCATTTATTGAAGAGGCTATCTTTTCTCCATTGCATATTTTTGGCCCCTTTGTCTAGTATGAGGAAATTATATTTGTTTGGGTTTGTGTCCGTGTCCTCTATTCTGTACCATTGATTTACCTGTCTATTTTGGTACCAATACCATGCCGTTTTTGTTACTATTGCTTTGTAGTACAGTTGAAGTTCAGGTATTGCAATACCCCCTGCTTCATTTTTCCTGTGAAGGATTGCTTTAGCAATTCTGGGTTTCTTATTCTTCCAGATGAATTTCATGATTGCTTGTTCTACTTCTGTAAGGTACATCATTGGGATTTTAATTGGAATTGCATTGAATCTGTATAGCACTTTTGGTAGTATGGCCATTTTGACAATATTAATTCTGCCTATCCAGGAACATGGGAGATCTTTCCATCTTCTAAGGTGTTCCTTAATTTCTTTCTTTAGTGTTCTGTAGTTCTCATTGTAGAGGTCTTTCACCTCTTTTGTGAGATTGATTCCCAAGTATTTTATTTTTTTTGAGGTTATTGTGAATGGAGTAGTTTTCCTAACTTCTCTTTCTGAAGATTCATCACTTATGTATAAAAATGCATTGGATTTATGAGCATTGATCTTGTATCCTGCTACTTTACTGAATTCACTTATGAGTTCTAAGAATTTTCTGGTGGAATTTCCTGGTTCCTCTAAGTATATAATCATATCATCAGCAAATAGGGATAGTTTGAGTTCTTCTTTTCCAATTCGTATCCCTTTAATTTCTTTGGTCTGTCTAATTGCTCTGGCTAGAGTTTCAAGGACGATATTGAATAGGAGTGGTGAGAGAGGGCATCCCTGCCTTGTTCCAGATTTTAGGGGGAATGCTTTCAGTTTTTCACCATTAAGAATAATATTAGCCATGGGCTTAGCATAGATGGCCTTTACAATGTTAAGGAATGTTCCCACTATCCCTATTTTTTCTAGTGTTTTGAGCATGAAGGGGTGCTGTATTTTATCAAATGCTTTTTCTGCATCTATTGAAATAATCATGTGATTCTTGACTTTAAGTCTGTTGATATGGTGAATTACATTTATTGATTTCCTGATGTTGAACCAACCTTCCATCCCTGGGATGAAACCCACTTGATCATGATGCACTATCTTTTTAATACATTTTTGTATGCGATTTGCTAAAATTTTGTTGAGAATTTTTGCGTCGATGTTCATTAAGGATATTGGTCTGAAATTTTCTTTCCTCGATGTGTCTCTGTCTGGTTTAGGTATCAGGGTGATATTGGCTTCGTAGAATGAGTTTGGGAGGGTTCCCTCCTCTTCTATTTCATGGAATAGTTTGAGGAGTATTGGAATGAGCTCTTCTTTAAAGGTTTTGTAGAACTCGGCTGAGAAACCATCAGGTCCTGGACTTTTCTTTGTTGGTAGGCTTTTGATGACTTCTTCTATTTCATTACTTGAAATTGGTCTATTTAAATTGTGTATGTCCTCCTCGTTTAGTTTAGGCAATTCATAGGTCTCTAGAAACTTGTTGATATCTTCGAAATTTTCTATTTTGTTGGAATATAGATTTTCAAAATAGCTTCTAATTATGTTTTGTATTTCAGTCGTGTCTGTTGTGATATTTCCTTGTTCATTCCGAATTTTGGTGATTTGGGTTTTCTCTCGTCTTCTCTTTGTTAGTGTGGCTAAAGGTTTATCAATTTTGTTTATTTTTTCGAAGAACCAACTATTTATTTTGTCAATTTTTTGTATTGTTTCTTTCGTTTCAATTTCGTTGATTTCAGCTCTGAGTTTAACTATTTCCTGTCTTCTACTACTTTTGGTGTTGGTTTGTTCTTCTTTTTCTAGGGCTTTGAGCTGTAGTGTTAGGTCATTTATTTTTTGAGTTTTACTTCTTTTATTAAATGTGCTCCATGAAATAAATCTTCCTCTAAGTACCGCTTTCATAGTGTCCCAGAGATTTTGATACGATGTTTCTTTGTTCTCGTTTACCTCTAAGAATTTTTTAATTTCCCTCCTAATATCTTCTGTTATCCATTCCTCATATAATAGCATATTGTTTAATCTCCAGGTGTTGGAGTAATTTCTGTTTTTTGCTCTTTCATTTATTTCTAGTTTCAATCCATTATGGTCTGATAAAATACAAGGAAGTGTCTCTATCTTCTTGTATTTGCTAACATTAGCTTTGTGGCATAATATATGGTCTATTTTAGAGAAGGATCCATGTGCTGCTGAGAAGAAAGTGTATTCACTCTTCGTTGGATGGTATATTCTATAAATGTCTGTTAAGTCTAAATTATTGATTGTGTTATTGAGATCTATGGTTTCTTTGTTCAATTTTTGTTTGGAAGATCTGTCCAGTGGTGAGAGAGGCGTGTTAAAATCACCTAGTATTATTGTATTGTGGTCTATTTGGTTTCTGAGATTGAGAAGGATTTGTTTGACATACATGGGTGAGCCACTGTTTGGGGCATAGATATTTATGATTGTTATGTCTTGCTGATTTATGGTTCCCTTAAGCATTATGAAATGTCCTTCTTTATCCCTTCTGATTAACTTTGGCTTGAAGTCCACTTTATCTGAAATGATAAAGCTTTTTTGTTGGGTCCATGTGCATGGTAAGTTTTTTCCCATCCTTTCACCTTTAGTCTATGGGTATCTCTTTCTAAGAGATGAGTCTCTTGCAGGCAACATATTGTTGGATCTTTCTTTTTTATCCAATCTGCCAGTCTATGTCTTTTGATTGATGAATTCAGGCCATTAATATTCAGGGTTATTATTGAGATATGATTTGTATTCCCGGTCATTTGACTCATTTTATTCATTTATTTGCTTATTTTTGACACAACTTGGTTCCTCTTTATTTGAGAGTTCCTTTAGGATATCTCCTCCCTTTGCTGATTTGCTTCTTTGTTTTTCATATCTTCTTCATGGAATATTTTGCTGAGAATGTTCTGTAATGCTGGCTTTCTTTTTGTATATTCTTTTAGCTTTTGTTTATCATGGAAGGATTTTATTTCGTCGTCAAATCTGAAGGTAAGTTTTGCTGGGTATAAGATTCTTGGTTGGCATCCATTTTCTTTTAGGGCTCGAAAAATGTTATTCCAGGCCCTTCTAGCTTTTAGGGTCTGGATTGAAAAATCTGCTGATATCCGTATTGGCTTCCCCCTGAATGTAATTTGGTTCTTTTCTCTCACAGCCTTTAAGATTCTGTCTTTATTTTGTATGTTAGGTATTTTCATTATAATGTGCCTTGGTGTGGGTCTGTTGTAATTTTGTGTATTTGGAGTCCTGTAAGCCTCTTGAACTTGATTTTCCATTTCGTTCTTCAGATTTGGGAAATTTTCTGAAATTATCTCATTGAATAGGTTGTTCATTCCTTTGGTTTGTTTCTCTAAGCCGTCCTCGATCCCAATAATTCTCAAATTTGGCCTTTTCATGATATCCCATAGTTCTTGGAGATTCTGTTCATGATTTCTTACCATCTTCTCTGTTTGTTCGACTTTGTTTTCGAGGTTAAATATTTTGTCTTCAATATCTGAGGTTCTGTCTTCCAGGTGTTCTATCCTATTGGTTGTGCTTTCTATGGAGTTCTTAATTTGGTTTATTGTTTCCTTCATTTCAAGGATTTCTGTTTGGTTTTTTTTTCAATATCTCTCTTTATTGAAATGGTCTTTTGCTTCCTGTATTTGCTCTTTTAACTGTCTATTGGTGCGTTCATTCAATGCCTGCATTTGCTCTTTCATTTCATCGTTTGCTTCCCTTATCATGTTGATTATGTACATTCTGAACTCCCTTTCTGACATTTCTTCTGCCATGCTGTCATTGGATTTTATTGATATAACATCCAAATTTGTTTGAGGCATTTTCTTCCCTTGTTTTCTCATATTGTTCAGGTATCAGTGGACTGCAGAGATGTTGCAGATTTCCTCTATTGACTTATAATGTCCCTGAAGATTGCTAGTGTATCCCCTCTTATCCTTCAGTAGCCTGAAGTCTTAGAGGAAGTTGATACTTCGGTGTTCCCCTAGGTAGCTGCCTCTCTAGGGGTGGTGGTCTTCAGGTGGGGTATATTCCCTGCTAGAGGGCAGAGGTGCCTCTACTTGTTGACCAATGGTCATCCAAAGGGGAACTAGACTGTGGGCTGAAGCAATGCCTGTTTGGGCCTGTGTCTCTAGTTTTACCGTCTTTGTGGGAAAACCTCACTCGGCGGGGAAGACCCACCCGGTGGGGAGGTCTCGCTAGTCCGTTCCCCTCCTAGAGGTTCCCCTCAGTCCACAACTACCGCCAGGGCAGGACAGCCTTCCCAAGCAACGTTTCCAGGGGCCTGGACCTACCTCCTGGGCTTGGGAGCCCTGCCCTTTGCAGACGAGTCTCCTTAGGTGGCCCCTCCTCAGAGAAGCTGCCTGAAGTCCTGGAACCTTCGCTCCACCCCTCAGCTGGCCTCTGTGTAGCTCTCCTGGGCCTGGGAGCCTCACCCTTCATAGACGAGTCTCCTTAGGTTGTCCCTTCTTAGAGAAGCTGCCTGAAGTCCTGGAACCTTCACTTCGCCCCTCAGCTTGTCTCTGTGTAGTTCATTCAAGAAAAGGTGCCTAGGTCCCTGGACCGGACCTTGCTATGCACCTAATCGCCTGGCTATGCGACCCGCCCTCTGACCAGTCACTTGGAGCCTCGTACATATGTTCCAAGCCCCAGTGACCCGTCGCTCGTCTCTTCCTCCAGGCAGTCACCCGGTGCTCTGTGTGGGCGCTTGGAGACCAAGCCACTCACTGCGTACCTCCACCTCCTCTGGGCAGTCCCCTCCCCGTTGCTCAGGCGGTTGCTGGATCCAAAGAACTCGCCGCCCCACTCTTTCTCTGGCAGCCGCTGGAGCCCTGGCAGATCGCTTCAAAACCAAGCGGTGTGTCGCACAACCTCCTTTGCAAAGTTCCCCGCTTTCTGAGTTCACTGCTCCAGCGGGGGAGGTGTGTCTTGCCGCCTGGGCAGGGCAGCCTTCGCAGGCAACGTTCCCAGGGGCCCGGACCTCCCTCCTGGACTTGGGAGCCTCACCCCTTCGCAGACGAGTCTCCTTAGGTTAGAGAATCTGCCCGCAGTCCTGGAAACTTAAATCCGCCATTTTTCGCTCCGCTTCGCTGTCCGTGTTTACCGCTCCGGTTGGGGAGGGGCGTCCCGCCGAGTCACTCTACTTCACAAAGTTCTCTGTGTTCCGGGGCTACTGCCCCATCCGGGACGCCTCCCCTATGGGAGAAACTCACCCGGCGGCTTTGAGTTGGTCCCAAGTCACTATCTCCTCTTTTGAATCTTGAGTCCTGGAGCAACATGAAATGCAGTCGCCCTCTAGTCCGCCATCTTGAACCTTCTCCGTGAGTTCACTTTTTATCACTGTGACCAAAATGCCTGACGAGAACAATTTAAGGGAGGAAATTTTATTGTGGCTCATGGTTTCAGAGGTTCAGTTCATAGTCAACTGGTTCCATTGCTCTGGGCCCAAGATGAAGCAGAACATCATGGCAGAAGGCATGGTGGAGGAAAGCTGCTCAGCTCATGGCTGCTGGGAAGCAGAGAAAGGGAAAGGAGCCACCAGAAAGATGCACCCTTCCAGGGCATTCCCCTAGTGACCCAGCTCCTCCGTCATACCCCACCTACTTAAAGTTACTACCCAGTTAGTTCATTTAAACCAGGGTAGACTGATAAGGTTACAGCTCTCACCATCCAATCATTTCACTTCTGAATACTCCTTGTCATTCACACAGGAGCTTTGGGAGGGATACCTCATAGCCAAACCATAACACACACATACACACACCCCTACAGACTTTATTATGGGAACTGGCTCAAGTGATTATGGGTTATGGAGGATGGACAGTCCCACCATATACTATCTTTAAGCCACAGACCAGGAAAGGCAGCGGTGTAATTCAGTTCATGTCCAAAGAAAGACCTTAGAACCATGGGAGTCAGTAGTGTAACTCCCTGTCCAAGGTCAAAGCCTGAGAACCAGAGAATCAGGGGTGGAGGCAGTGTTCTTATATAATTTCCAGAGTCCAGAGGCTTGAGAACCAAGAGATCCAATGTTCAAGGGCAAGAGAAGGTGGATGTCCCAACTCAAGAAGACAGAGTGGGAGAAATGGCCCTTTCTTGACCTTTTTGTCCTACTTGGACCCTGAACAGATTGGATGATCCTGTGTACACTAGTGAGGTCATTCTTTACTCAGTCTACTGATTCGCATGCTAATCTCTTCCAGAAACACTCTCATAGACACACTCAGAAAGGACATTTTACCAGCCTTCTGGACATCCCTTACTCTAATCAATTGACACATAAGACCAACCATCCCTCCTATAAAGTCTTCCCAGATCTCTGACCTTGTACATGTCCTCATGTGCTCTTCTCTCTCATCTGATGTTCTTTAGGCTGCTGTGCATTCTGTGAAGAACAATTTTGCCAGTGCCTATGATTGAGGGCATTTTTGTGACATTTAATTTCCTCTATGGGATCTCAGCATTATTGGGTGGAACATCTAATGATGTGTTTTGTAGCCTAGAGCTGACCAGAGAGATTTTTGTGTTTTATAAGTGACGCTAGATAAATCCTCTGGCATTCTAGATAATGGCTAGGTGACGCCACTGGAGCCACTGTTTACACTCAAATGATGAATTATCTTCCTCTATATAAAGACAGGCAGAAAAACAAAATAAGCAGGACTAACCCTATCTCAGGAGTCTCATCTATTCATCTGTTCATAATTTTCCTGAGAAATTTTGAGGTGCTGTGTATTACTCTCACTCTTAATACCTAGCTCACTGGAGCAAGCAAGTGAAGGAAGGTAGACCTGGAGGACGGCAGAAATGAAATCGGGGATGTCACAGTCACACATAAAAAAAGGGGTGTTATCCAGGGCAGTCACTGGCTCGGTAGAATATGGGACATCCGTGGGTATTATGTGATAAGGCCTAAGTACAGGAGCTGACCAAGTGATTGTGGGTATTTTGAATTGAACATGCTGTGGGAGAAGTGGACTGCTGTTGTACTTTCCTTACTGCTTCCGCTCTGGGTTGGACAGGTTGTGAAAGTGTCTGTTCTGACAAAAGATAGGACTGCAGTGTAAACTCACGAAGGGGCCCTGTCGACTCTGCAGAATGACGTGGATGTGATCTGCGTCAGCATTCCATTCCCAACTCCCCATGCTGACAGCACATCAGTACGTGGAAGAAGTAACTTGCTCTGGGACTTGGCAAAATCTCACTGGAAGGAGCTGTTCATTGATTTAATAATGATATCATTTACTGAGTTTTATAATAATAATGTCATTTACTGAGTTTTCACAATGGCCCAGTGAGGTGGTCACTGTCATTATTGTCCATATTATGCATGAAGAAACTGGCTGAGGGATGTTGAACAGCTTGCCCCTGTCACATAATTGGGAGATACAAGAGCTAGAATTAGAACCTGGAAAGTTTACCTGTAAAGTAGACATTTTTAAACGCTCGCCTGTCTTTTATATATCCTATGGCATTAACAGCACAAAGGAAGTCCACCCCCTGTACTGGGGATCGAACTCGGGGTTTGTGCTCTACCTCTGAGCTATATTCCCTGCCCACAAAGAGACACCGTGAAGCAGTTCATTGTCTTGCATTTTCAATTCACCATTACGACATTTTCTTTACCTCTGCCTACAGTTGAATTTTTTAAAAAAATGACTAGTTCTCAGTTTAACACCACCACGGGGGATGATTTGGGAATCTTACAGTCCTACTGATACATGTTTTACTTGGATTTATTGCTTCTGATAAAAGACTACAAAAAAGTGAGATTCATAAGATACATTCTCTCTTGTCAGGCTCTGCAGTCTACTGAGAAGAAAATCAAGAAATACAACTCCAGTCCTTCCTGTAACACTTTCCCTCATTCTTGGGCAAATTTGGTGCTTCCAGAAAGCAATAATCTTCACAGCTATAGATGAAATAAACTAGGTGAGAATTTTAGTCTAGACATTTTTCAGTTGATTCTTTGCCTGGCTTTCTTTTTCGGATTTTTAAGGACCACACTCACTTCCTCCAACAAGCTGCCCCCTCTCTCAAACTTGTGTGGCCATGAGGCTCTCCTGCATGCCCTGTGTACTTCAATTGTTGCTCTTGCACTTTAACCATTGATAAACATGCCGGGTAGCGAAGGTGACGTGGTAAATCAAGAATGCCCAATATCTACTTAAATTGTGTTCAATGAATGGATGAATGCACGTAGAAGAGGAATGTTGAAAGATTAAAGTTAAGTTACCTCCTTGGATTCTAAATTTTGGTGTCGTTTGAGGACAAGGACTATGCTTTCTGCATAGTGCCAGGCCTGGCACTTGAGGCTTGTTCAATATTCTGAACTCACTGCTTTTTAACATAGAGGATGAAATTGTCATCGAGTTAAATAAGGCTTATATATAAATGGTTGGCCACATCTGGCAGCCAATATTCATAAAAGCTTTCTACCAACCCATTTTATTTTTAGTGGAAAGATCTGGAGTGTTTCCAGGATGTAAGACTGACATGTTTAACAGAACAAATTTAGGAAAGAACAACTTATGTTTGGATTATAAAAAATAGACCAGTTGATCCTATATTGAGTCCCATGTGGGGAAGTAGTAGGAGAAGAAATTAAAAAGACAATTGTGGATGGCTAATCAGGCTGACTCATTTGTAATATGTCCGGTAGGCAAAAGAGAATCATAGGAAGTTATTGAGTTATAAAATACATTTACATTGTATTTACTATACAAGAGATTTTTTTTTAAAGAAGCATAAATGAGTCCATTATCTGTCTGACTATATCTTTAAGCTACCAGCTTTGGGGGCTCTTTTGGTAACCACAGCTGAGTTTGCCCTCAGTGGCATCTCAGAGCTTGGCCTAATGCAGGAATTAAATAAATATGAATGCATGAATGACTTAAAAATTAGTCACCACAAAAATATCCAAATAATAATGGTTATTTTAAAGACCAAAATGATAGAGTATATAGAAAATGTAAACTAGATTTGATAACCTGAGGATGAACGGATTAGTGATATTACCAGGCCAGGGGGAAAAAGTCACTATGGAGTAGGGGTTGGCAAATCTTTCCTGTAAAGAACTAAGTAGTAACTATCTTAAACTTTGTTGCAAATTCTCCATTTTTTTTCTTCATAACCCTTGAAAATGTAAAAATGTAAAAATGTAAAAATATTCTGTGCTCAATGACTCTAGGCTACATGCTGAATTTGGCCCACAACCTGCTTAGGGCTTTGGGCCACTTTATTTATTTTTTACATAGTTACCTTTTTTATGGATTATAGATTTCAAATTTTGATAGTAACTGTTTAATTGTATTAAAGCTCAAATATAATACACTAATTAACCTCAGGAACAGAATCCCAAATAGGAGACAAGGAAGCAAGAGAAATGTTTTTTTTTTTTTTTTTCTTTGTAAAGAAAAGGAGGAGCAGGAAAGAAGTGGAGGAAAAAGAAGAGGCAGCAGAAGAAATAAAAACCAAGACAAGCCAGTGCTGCTTACTAGGAGTTCCTGAGTGTTCACTTAAAGAAGATGGGGAATTATTATTGAGGGTTTATTTTTGACTTACAAATAAGTCTTACTGTTCATCTGATACTGCCCAAATAGTCCCAATTCATATAATTGTGGAATATCTTTGCACAGGGAATCCCTGGGATGTTTTATTTCATAAAATTAGCTCTGAATGAAGGTGAACTACAAAATTATATAACTCTGTCAATTCTAACTCCACAACTTCCTGTGAACATTAGACAGAAAAAAGCAAGCTCTCTCCTATAATCCCTTGTTTTTTTAAACAGTGAATTCACTGACCTCAACTTTTTGGAAAATGCTGTGGGAGATAAGATACTTTTTGATGGTGACATTGTCCTGGCACGGACTGTCTGTTGAAGGAGAATAATAAACAACTTGATGTTGTGTGTGTATCACATGCATTGTGGAATTGGTCTCTTCCTCTCATCCCATTTTGAATAGTCTGTGATTTCTGAATGTGGTCCCCTTTGGATGGCATTACTTTTTTTTGAGTTTCTTATGACAAAGACTGGGATAAATGAGGCCTGGGATGGCAGGATGCTGTGGAAGAAGAAAATTATCCATCTTTTTAAAGGGACAGAGAATGGTACCCATGAATCCAGGAGTGAAGGCAGTTTCAGGCCCTCACTGCATTAAATTCAAAACATCTTGAGGGGAGCGTAGATGAAATTTTGAAAGCAAACAGATTGTGATATCATAAGAATTGTGGAATAAGAGAGTGGAGGAGAAATATTCAAAGAAAAAAGTAACCTACTTAGAACATTCTCCATTGTAGACCAACTTGTCATAGGGGTTGGTAGTTATAGTCTTTCCTTTCAGTGATGAGACCATCATAAAGAAATGCAGGTTCTGTGTTGGGAACTTTAAAGAAGCAATAGCAAGAATTAGCAGTTGGGAATATCATTTCTAATTAGAGAAGAGGTATGGATTTCCAGAAATATCTGACTTCTCATCTATCCTTGAACAATTCAAGCAACAACTATTACTTTATAGTGTCCATGAGCAGTAAGAAGCTCTAAAGTTTTACATAGCCCTTGAGAAAATAGCAGGGGATTGTCTTGGGGGATGTTGGAGATATAAACCTGGAATAAGAAGGAGAAATCAAGAGAAAGCATGAAATAGTAAAAGCAGAAGTTGCAGAAGAGAATACCAGGACCCCTTCCTTCTAACTCTGCCTCCTCGCTTCCCCATCTCCCCTGTCCCCAGCAACACCCCAGAATAGGCCATGCTTCGATTTTGCATGTCTTACATATGCGTGTTAAATTACACTGGACTAAATGAGCTAAAGAAAACCAACTGAGACTTGGCTGAAATTGTGTAGTCCAAAGGAACCGTTAGAACTTCATGGAATCAAGAGTGAGCATCCTGGAAGCTCCGTAGGACATAGCAAGAGTGGGTTTTAAGTAAGCCATTACTCCTAAATTTGGGGGAAAATGTCCCTTACGTGGAGTGTGACACTTATGGTGTCCTACATGTTTATCAGTAACTCATTGAATACGTTTTCTTAACGTCCTCATTTACAAATGAGCTAAGCGAGGCACAGAAAAATTCAGTAATTTGCCTGAGGTCACACAACTAGTAAATGACAGATTAAAATCCAGGCATTCTGATGACAGAATCCATGATCTAATCCAGGGTTTCTCAACCTGGGTACTGTTCACCTTTTGGGCAGGACAGTTCTTTGTGGTGGGAGTGTCTTGGGCATTGTGGGATGTTGACAATGACACTGGTCTCTACCCATTAGATGCCAGTCATGCCCACCCTCCAGTTGTGAAATTCTGAAAGCAAACAACCCAAAGTGTCTGCTAAAATGACATACCTTGGGGGTAAAACCTGACCCCTGGTGGAGGACTGATGCTCACTAGGCAGCCTGTCCTTACTCTGATGCCCTCTTTTCTAGGAAACCCTTGTCAAACTCTTGAGGATGGGCCAAATGCCCCTCTGGTGGGCTTCTGATGCACTTCACGCTGATGATAACTGGCGTGCACTGAGTTCTTACTAGGTTCTGTGTAATGGCTAGCTTTTTACACGGTTTAGATAAGGTTTGGCCATGTTCCCCAAAGAACCACGTACTGGAAACTTGGTCCCCAGTGTCAATGTTAAGAGGTAGTGGGGCCTAATTTGAGGTTTCTAGGTCCTTGGGGCATGCACTGACTTTGGAAAGGACTGATGTAGTTCTCATGGGACTTCAGTTATGCTCTGGCTTCCTGTTTTGCCATGTGGTGTTTCTCTCTCTCTCTCTCTCTCGTGCTTTCACCATGATGCCATCTCACACAGCCAACAGGGGCCCTGCCAGAGCTAGGGCTATGCTATTTAGACCTGCAGAACTGTGAACTGAACAAACCTTTATATTTCATTAAATTATTTTTCATTATATTTCATTAAAGTGGAAAACACAACATGCTCATTTGTTTAAACCTTACAAGAAATCTATGTGGTAGATTCTATTATTATCTGCTTCTACAAATGAGAAATGAACTCAGAAAAGTCCAGCTCTTGTCCAAAGTCACAGGGCCAGTAGCCCTGAAGCTTGGGTACACCTGGGTCTGTCTGTTGCTTTCCCTAGTGCATGCTCTGAGCTCTCTGTCATTTAATAATGGCAGTCCCTGGTTATGTCGTTGACCCTCTGCACTCATCTGTGAGTTCTCTAAGAGCAGAGATCACTGTGTCCTTAATATCCACCTCACAGCCCAGCACATGGTCTATATTCCACTCAATATTCCCTGAACAAGTAAATAGATTGAAACCTAGCGGTCCCCAAAAGGAAGATTGTTTAAACCACACACGATTTTCCCCCAGGATCTCCCTGGACTCCCATGTTGGAATATTCTGCATTAGGAAAACATTACAAATGATTTGGAATGTGTGTCTGAATGTTTCTGCATTTAAAAGTGTCTTTTTAAAAATTAATTGAAATGACCCAAGAGAGGACATGAACAGACTGTACATTTTTCCTCAAAATGAAAAAGCATGTAGATCTTAGGATTAAATCACTTCATCCCCAAGTTATTTCAAAACTTACTTTATCCCAAATGAAGCATTCTAGGCAAATGTCATTTAGTAAAATGCAACCAGGAAGAATATAATTTCCTAAGGCTTAGAAAAGAAATGTTATCTAGACCATCAGAAAGAGATGGTGAGGTGGATTCCAGGCCTTCAGGGAAGCTCTCTGCCAAATGCCTTGTCACACCACCTGCCACTCCTTTCTAAGACCCTATCTACCTCCTCTCCACCTGGCAAGTCTCAGGAAGGAACCTTGGAGTTCTACCTTGCATGAGCCTTGGTGCTGCCACTCACTAGATGAGTTACACTAGTCAAAATTCAATCTCGGTGAGGTGGTTTCTTCATCAGTAAAATGGGAAAATTTCTAGAACTTTTTCTTGCTTTTCTCCCAGTGCTGTCATAAGAATATTTAATAAAGAAATATATGACTGTGTTTAATTAAAAAAAAAAAAAAACAACTTTTCCCCTACGTCATCAGAGAGTCGAACTGCTGGGTGATTGGCAGTGGCTACCAGGGCCACTGTGAGCTCAGTGCTCCTTGTAGGGCAGTTCTATTTCTGTGTCATGCCTCCTCCCAGATACCATCATCCAGAAAAAAGGTATTGCTAGGGAAGGCACAGAACCAGCATTGGGGACACTTATCTAGGGAATGTTACACTGTGTTCTCTTCTGTCCCTGGCACCCTCCAGTTCTGAGATGAAAAGAAATGTGGCTGTTGGATTTGAGGGAATAAAGGAACTGTGAACCATGTGAGCGAGAGGTTCATGGGGAAACGGTGGAGCAGGCCGATCTCGCCTGACTGTGGCAGCATGGGTGGCGTGGTGGTTTATGTGCCCGTTGTGCACACGTATGACTTCAGTGTTTTCAGCCCCTCCTCTCTGGGGAACTCCTCCATGAACTTCATTCCTGAGTCATCACTTTTGCTGGGGCAAGGTTAGTTCTGCCATACCTATGAACAGTTACCCCATTTCCTTTATCCTGTCTCTTCTTTCTGGTTAGATCATTCAGTAAGAACTACAAGTCAATTTGGTTGTTTAAAAGGAGGATTTCTTTTTTTCTTTTCTTTTCTTTTTTTTTTTTTTATCACTTCTGTTCATGTCTGACTCTGACACTGTTTGTCGTGGGAAAAATGGGCTGCTAAGAGATCTATTTGTGAACAGATGGAAAACAAACTCTAATGCTGAAATTATGAAAGTCATTTTTCTGATTTCACATGTACTGCTATTTTTCTCAACAGAAGTCAAAGGATGTACTTGCACTATTGTTCAACTCTCCTTCTTAAGACTTTTAGAATTAAAAATACACATATATTTTTCTCTCCATGGTGATTTCCTGGGAGATATGAAGAAGTGTCTTTCTTTCCTAGGTGATAATGATAAAAAGTGTCTGCGTTCATACACATGCACATACCAGGCCTGTCTGTCACATGGTATCTAGCCAGCTAGATGTCCAGTATGTCATGGAGTCACTTCTCCCCAAGTAAAGAGTCATTCTTCCCAAAAAGTGTATTAGTTGCCATTGTCCTCAAAGAGGAGATGACGCATTTCTTCTCCCATTATCAGAAGATTTGATCAAATTTCTTTTTATTTGCACATCCTAGGTTTTAGAGTCACTATTTAGAGAATTAAGGAAGGAGGAACACGTTGTAAAAATTTGTGTCACAAGGATTAAGTGGTTATGCTGGGAGAGCTTTAGTGGTTCCTGTTTCTCCCAGCCCTATCTGGGAATTAGCAATGCAAAGGAAGTCTAGGTATGAATCTGGGTTTTGTTAGTTAGTGTTCTTCATTATGTGGGTCGCAACTCATTAATGACTCCTGAAATCAATTTAGTTAGATCTCTTTTGGCCTTGTGACTTTTTTGCACTGTGATTCCAAAGTTGAAATTAAGATTCCAAACACTCAGCTCAGACTAAGATACTGCTGCCATTTTGTTAGATGTCCCAATTCCCACAGGCCTATCTCAGTATTTTTCAACTTGTCATTGTGTTTCATTGGTGGTTGAATTCATTTAGAGGTTGGCAACTATGTTTTAAAAATAATGAAACAGAATACAATGGGTCAGAACAGAAAGCATCAGAGTATATCAAACTTAGCAAGGAGAAGTGTTATTTTGTGAAATCTTTGTTTCAGTTAATGCCTGTAGGCGGTTGTGCAGGCCAACCATATTTTTGCTCGGAGTTGAAATGTAAAATGTACTTCCAGTTATGGGTCTCAAATGTATTATAAAAAATCAGTGTAGAACAGGGAAGAAAATGTGAAAGATGTCCTCATTAGGCTATAACCCTATACCAGATGGTACTGTCCAATATATAGTTTTTCAATACTGTCCAATATGTAGTTTTTCAAATATGTAGTTTTTTTAATAGTCTGGTGTTGGGTGGTGGGGTAGAGGTTACAGACCTAGTTCTGATATTTTATAGCTAAATTCCATGAGGAATATGCCTATTATCTTTCTTTAGAATGCAGGGGTGCTTCTCTCCCATGACTTTCAGAATTGGAGCCTTAGATGCATTTTTTAATTAATTTTTTAATTTGTTCTAATTAGTTGTACATGGCGGTAGAATGCATGTATACATATTGATAGATCATACATGAATGGAGTGTAATTTCTCACTTTTCTGATCGTACGTGTTGTAGGATCACGTCGGTCATGCAGTCATATGTGGACATGAGGTAATAATGTCTGTTTCACTCTACTATCCTTTCTTCCCCCACACCCCTTCCCCTGCCCCTTCACTGCATTTTTGAGATAAAGGAAAAAAGAGACCTAGGACAGGCACCAGGAGTAAGTACAAAAGAAAGACTTGGAACACTGAGTCGGTGGGGCAGATCTAACGCCCAGTAACCGCTTTCTGCACAGTGGGAAGGCCCGCTCCTGGAGGACAAGTGGGAGCAGGAACCCCAGAGGGGCCTCAGGAAAAATGAGAAGGAAAGTGTCAGACAAGAGCAAGTGACCATTTGTGAACTCTGTCCTGCAGTTGTCCTCCTCGTGGTCCAGGCCGTAATGTGGAGCCTAATGAATCTTATTTAAGGAAAAAAAAACTTAACTCACAAACTGGCAGAGGTGTTGACTCTGCAGAAAACCTATTTGTCAAAGCAAAGCTAGGTTTATTAGACCAGTTTGGTGAAGGAGAACACAACTCTGACCATCTTGGAGTGACCCAGAGGGAGGTCAAGAGAGGTTGTTTGCAGGGTTTTGATACTTGGGGTCAAGTGGCTTAAGATCTTTCAAGACAGAGAACTGATTGAGAATTGGGCAGAGTTAATGACATCACATATTTTGAATTGGCATGGGGTTTTTTTTTTTTTTTAAATGGGTGCATTATCATTATATATAGTAGTGGAATTCATTTGCCATATACATACATGCACGTAATATAATTTGATCAATCTCATTCCCCAGGACCCCCCCGCCCCCATCCTCTCCTCCTCTAAACTCCTGATCCCCTTTCTCTCCTGGTTTCTATTCTATTACTAGTGATTCTATTTTGTGCAGCATAATTATGTATAAAGATAGGATTCATTATGGTATATTTGTATAAAAGTGTGGGTCTTGAAGTGAGTTTTGGTAGGTAAACTGTGGTTTGGTTGATGACCTGGTTCCCAGGTTAGCAATCCATTGTCTCAATAGAACTGCATCTCCATTTAAGCAAACTTTGTGTAGACAAATATGATTGCAGTAATTGACATAAGCAATCAAGGTATTTATTGGCTACAGCCTTGTTTTCCTGGCAATAACTTTCTGGAATAATTACCTGAGCATAGGGATTCATTATTTGAAGGTAAGTGACTTATCTTGGTCTCTGAGAAGTTGCTGAAACAGTCTGAATCCTAGACAAAAATTCTTCAGAGTTGTTTTAAAGTTTATTTCCATCCTGTGGAGAGTTTTTGTTAAAGTCACTAGTTATGTGCTATCTGATACTGCTAGTGTTTAAAAACTGGAGTGAAAGAAAAAATTCAAAAGAAAACACTTGCAGTTGGGATTAAGTTCAGGTTTTATTGTAATTTGAAAATTTTCAAAATAGATTAAGGAAAGTCAAGATAAAACATCTAAAAGAAATTCTAGTTTTTTAAAGAATAGTGGTACTTACAACATTTATACTATTCTGCAGATTGCTTTTTATCAGCTAATATATTTTGGGATAATATATGTGTGTATATATGTATTATATACATACATAGGTATATGCATATTTTAAATACAAATTAAGTATAATACATAACTGTATACATATTCATATATGCAATTGGTATTTTGAACAGGCAGGACTGTGATGAAATCAACATAGGACTTTAACCTTATCTCCTTTAAACCTGATCATAGGGGATTATCCTCTCTGTCCTGGATGAAAATTTGGTGTTCTTAGGCAATTGACATTTCTGTAGTGACTTTAAATGGGAAATCAGGTCTGTCTTCTGAAATGATGGTGACCAAGGGATATTCAGTTATAAATAAATTATTGCAGATGGACACTGATGATTTGCACCAAAGTGGTTGGTCACGGTTCCCATGGTTCTCAATTTGAACAAACAGTTCTCCGAGAGTCTGAGATTGCCTTGCTATTTTTTTTTTCCTGTCTCCCTCTGTTCTTCCCAGAGTTGTCTTCTCTTCCTTTCTTTTTAATCTAAACAGAGGGCTAAGGCAATTAACTCAACTGACATTTCATTTTGTTTCTATTTTCCTTTTGCTAAATTAATTTTCCCCACACCTTTCTGAGATCATTCTTGGATCACTTTATAGGAACTGTGCAGCCTGGTGGGAGGCAGTATGGATGAGAATTAACTTGTAGAATTTGGAAGAAGATGGGCGTGGGTCTTAGATTTGTGATTCTGGGTAAGTAATTTAGCCAATATGTGCTTTGGTTTTGTAAGGAAGTGATGATATTTTAGAAGAATTCTGTAAGAATTAGAAGCGTGTGTGTGTGTGTGTGTGTGTGAGAGAGAGAGAGAGAGAGAGAGAGAGAGAGGATGAAAAAATGCCATTTGCTTGGCATAGTACTTGGAGCAGTATAAGCACTCAAGAAAATAATGGTAATTACATTCTGTATGAGAAACATAAACACAATGAGGTTACTCTTACAGGAAACTACATTTTTATTTGCATTTGAAATTCACAGGTAATACAACTGTAATCCATTTTAATTAAGGATTATAATATCTAATAATCAAATTGATCAAGGAGCTGGTAATTTAATGAATATTTTCTTCATCCTAGCAGTGTCCCATAGGCAAGACTTCCCTGATTCAGCATCCCTGTTCTCATAGAACTCCTGATTTTGTTAGAATAATTACATATATGCAGAAAAATAAATTATGGACCATTACAAAGGGGACTATAATGGAAAGGTGAATTTAAAAAATTGTTTTAGTCGTAGGTAGACATAATACCTTTATTATATTTTTATGTGGTGCTGAGGATTGAACCCAGGGCCTCACGCATACTAGGTGAGCACTTTACCACTGAGCCACAACCCCAGACCATAAAAGTGAATTTTTGAATCAGAAAATCTTGTAAGAACAATGACGAGAGTGATCTCATTGCCTTGAGCTGTATTTCACTTTTCTTGTCACCATATCAAGTTAAAAAACAGTAGTTGTATCCTTTAGGAAGTATTAAGAAGTAACTAATACTGTACTCAGGTAGCTTAAAAAATGGGATTTGTTATCTCACTTAAAAGCAAGCCCAGGGTGAATGATTCCAGATTTAATTATGCCAGGAACATAACATGCCATCCAGAGTTCAGGTGCCTGCCTTCTTTCTTTTCCATGTCCTTAGACTTGCACTCTTCCAATTATTGGTTGGTGGACACAGCTCCATACATCTTATCCTTCCTCCGCTTCCATAGGGAGCATGGTGGGCTGGATGACGACCCTCCAAAAGATCTACATCCTCACCCCTGAAACCTGTGTGTATTTTGTATGGCATGAAAAGGACTCGTAGCTGTGATTAGTGATTTTGAGATGGGGAGATTATCCTGGATTATCCAGGTGGGCTCTAAATGGAATTACAAGTGCCCCTATAGTAGGAGGTAAAGGGACATTTGACTACAGGGATATAAATTTTAAGTGATTGTAGACACAAAACTAAGGAATGGTCACCAGAAGCTGGAAAAAGCAAGGACCAAATTCTCCACTAAAAAGCCCTAGAGGAAGTGTGGCCCTGATAATATCTCACTTTTGACCCCATGATGGTGGCTTTGGACCTCTGTCCTCCAGAACTGTGGGAGAATAAAGTTCTGCTGTTTTAAGCCATCAACTGTGTGATAGTTTTGTTACAGCAGCCATTGGAAACTTATACAGGGAGTAAAGGGGCCTTTCTTCTTACATGTTTCCTTTTAAAGAGAGAAAATCTTTCCCAGAAGAACACTGTAGTTTCCTCTCAGGTCCTATTAACTAAGTTATAGTTTCAATGATCCTTAGAAAATAAGCGCCTGGCAGTTTTAGCTTCTAAAAAACTCTGCAACCAAGGACAAAGTAACGGTGTGAGAGTTTTGGGGAAAACAATCAACAGATTCTGTCATAGTAGGAAAGTGATAATTTATCGTCAGTGGAAAATAGAACTGGAGCCTATTGCACTAGCCAAGGCCAAAGTCAGGCGTTGTTACCTGAAGAATGCAGGGGTTGCCTGCACTCCTCAGGCCAATGGTTTCACCTGCATCAGGGTATCACACTGTCTTTCTTGTCTTGTAGGTCAACAGATTCCTTGTTCTTCTATAAGAAAGTAGATAGAGACACTGCCAAGGAACAGGCCCCTTTCCCAGGGATAGGTTCTTACCTCACCAGGGCTTGGCTGACCTTCCCAAGTGAGCACACAAGCAGGGGAGCCTTTTCCTTCTGAGGTGGGTGAACTTCCTTAGCAATGTTCAGCTGCAGCATTCCATCGTCTAATTCTTGGTTCTGTCTTCCAGGGTGCTGTCCACATGCAAGGAGGTGTGCTTTCAGCTCCTGTTCCTCTGTGGATAGCTTCCCTGTGATTCCAAATTGCTGAAGTTGGGCACTATAGTCCCAACTACACAGGAGGTTGAGGCAGGAGGATCACTTGAAACCAGGAGTTCAAGGTCTGCCTGGGCAATGCAGCAAAACCCTGTCCCCTTTACCCCCTTAAAAAAAATCCAGATTGCTAATTCATGGATCATCATCCTGATGACGTTTTTGGTGGCTATTCATGAATCGATTTGCAGGGAGAAGGGCAACCTTTCTCCCTGCATTCAGGGTTTGGTCCTTGTGTGACTGTTTGCCTGTCTTTCATGCTGACTGAGCTGGCTGAAGGCCTGAAGGCCCTGGAATAACTCAGCTTCTGCTACAAAGATTGGAAGAAGTCCTTGCCAGGAGACCCCCATTTGTTGAAGTTAAACATCCCTTCAACTCTGACCATACCCAAGTAAATATATCTCCGTTTTGCTTCATTAATTTAAAAAATGTGGAAGGTTTTGGGTTTGGCTCACAGAGCACTATAAAACACAAAATCTTGTCATCTGGAAAATGCCTTTTTTGCTGCTCTCAAATAGGACTAAATTTAAAAGGAACCCACACAGAGACCACCAGGTAATATAGTGGCTCTTTCCCAAAAAACGTTTGCTTCTGCTACCCCACAAGTAGGGACTAGTGGTGTTTAAAATCTATTCCTTATGGGATTGTAACTTTCCTGCTGGCCTATTAATCAAATTGTTTATTAAAACTCTGCTGACTTGTTCATTTAATGGGTTTCTCCAGTACAGCTAATGCTTTCCATAGAGCAAGTGTTATGGAATTCCTGGCTCTTAATGGAAACTGACAATATATCACAGCGGGTGGAAACCTTGAAGATTTTAAGAGGAGGATGGATATGATTCTCTGTCAGTATGCAGCTTACTTCCAGAGTAGTTCAGTTATCCTGGGCCTGAGCTAACTGTCTAGATCTCTGCTATGCAGAAAAGCATTTATCAATTTGGTTCCATTTATTCACCTTGAAACAAGAATTTCATAGTCATGGAAGGGACTGGAAGGAGCAGCCAAGTGAAGTAGTAACTCATGGGGAGGAAACATCCCTGACAAGGTCTCTGAGATGTGGACAAATAGATAAGAAGCAGAGAATGACCCAACAAGTTGGATGGAATTGTTCCATGTCTAAATGGGATTTTTGGTGCCAAGGGCCTCTTTTAAGGATTTTATTTTTTCTTATACTTTCCCCAACCTTTTTAAAACAGAATTTAGCATATTCTCCATGGATCAGAATGACATCTGCTCTTGCTTAGACTTGTCCTTTTCAACCTTCCTGTCCTCCATATGGAGAAGTCCACAGCTTATGTTTGGTCTGTTTGGAGATCAGTTCTTTGGTTCTGGTTGAAGTTGGGCTACTGTGCTGATCAGTACCATAATGTTCTACCTAATTAAAAAAAGCCCCAGAACTATGTAAGTAGTTAAATTCCTAGTAGCCATATTTAAACAAAACAAGTGGAATCAATTTTTAAACTATACATAGCCCAACTTTTACAGCATATTATAATTTCAACATGTGGCACTGTTACACTTCAAGTGCTCAGTCCAACAGGTGCTAGTGGCCACTGCAGTTCTGGAGAGACTCTGTGCTGTATCACCTGCACTTTAGTAATTCTTTGACATTTTGTTGGAGTCTTAAATATACAG
Source organism: Sciurus carolinensis (assembly GCF_902686445.1). Classification (NCBI taxonomy): domain Eukaryota; kingdom Metazoa; phylum Chordata; class Mammalia; order Rodentia; family Sciuridae; genus Sciurus; species Sciurus carolinensis. The sequence continues at coordinate 110,003,413 of NC_062219.1, read as the reverse complement.
ACTTTATCTCACTGTCAGGAATTTAGTCTTTAAGTAAATGTAATTGATAAAAAGAACAAGTTGATTTATTATAAAGGTCACAGAATTTTCTGCATTTATACTATCTATACTATACTATCTATTTATACTATCTAACTTCTTAGAAGTTATTTAGTGTGGAAAAAGATTTTCACACTTTGGAGTTGGTGACCTTGGTCACAATTTCTGGCTTAAAACAAGGTATGGGACCTCCAGCCTTTTGAAACCTTGATCTATTAGGAATGTTTTCCTTAGTGTGTTGTTGCTCAACTAAATGCTGCCTCATGGACACAAGTGGCTGCTGACATTGCAGACACCAAATCTTTGTTCATAGAAGGAAGAGGTTCTTATCAGAAAAATCAAAGTTTTCCAATGACTGTGTCTTCCATGCATCCACAGCTTCAGAGAGGCTGGGCAAATGTGTGGTTAGCTTCTTAGCCTCTAAAGTGGAGACTGTAAGAGAGAAGAGACTGTTCAGTTTGTGAGCAATGATGGCAGCCATGTGTTTGTTACCTAACAGCTGGTGTAGTAGCTAACACATTAAGACTTGAGGGATGTGTGACATACTAAGCACTCTGTAGTGATCATTTCATTTGAGCTTCACAATTCTTTGGTGTATGAATCTTATTATTGAACCCTCTTTCTCAGTTGAGAAAAACTGGACCTTAGATCATGTCATCTACCCAAGTCACACACTCTGTGCTGCTGCCCCACCTCCATCATCACCAAATAGCTATCCCTAGTGCCACGTAGCTCCCTTTCCTTATCAGTTAGTGTGTTTGTTTGAAATATTTGTTTGAAATTTTATCGCATGAAGGCAGAGTGAGTGAAAGAAAAGATTCAGGGGTAACTTCTTTTCTGGCTTGAGAAATTAGGATAGCATGATCTTTTTCCTGAGAGAGGAGGAATCATTTTGTCAGTTTTTGTAAGTTCCATCTGGAGTGCATTTAGTAGGTGGCACCTGTCAGCCATCTAAGTGGCTGAAGGTAGGAGGTGTCTAGAGTGCAGGAGAGATTTTTTAAAAACTGACCTGACTTTTAAGAGACTGAAGATCAAACCAAATCAGTATCCTAAGATTCAGCAAGGTACACATTTTTCTGGAAATGCAGAAGAAATAGAGAGATGACTGATGGATCTGAGTGGCTTCTTTTATGGTCATTAATATTGTAGCTTCTAAGATGGGCCCTGATGATGCTGCCTCCTGATACCATGTCCTTGTGTAATTAACCCTTGTCTCCTGAGTGGTTTGTACCCAGTGGGTTGCTTCGGATTATTAGGATAGCTGCAGACCTGGTGGGATGTTGTTTCCATGATGAAGTTATAAGTGGTTACAAACTGTCTTCTTAGCAGACTCTACCTTTTTGGTTTTCATACCTTAGTAACAGAAATGACCATGTTGAAGGAGTCCATGTGGCCGTGAATTTAGGTTGCCTACTGGCTAGCAATCAGCAGGGTACTGAGTTCCTCTGTCCAATAGTCCTTGAGGAACAGAATTCTACTAACGACCCAGTGAGCTTTAGAAGTGGATCCTTCCCCAGTCGAACTTTCAAATGAGACCCTAGCTTTGGCTAATGACTTGATTGTAGCCACGTGAGAGACCCTGAAGTGGAGGGCCCAACTAAACTGGATTCCCCACTCACAGATATGGAAATAATAAATGTGTTTTGTTTAAACCATTAAGTTTGTGAGCATTTATCAAATGGCAATATGTGACAAATACAAATACTCAGAGTTTAGTGAGGGAGCAGGGCCAGGCCCTGTGGCAGTAAGAGAATATATACCTATTTGATTACTGTAGCTGAGGGAGGGCAGCCTGTCTTTGGTGAAGAGAGATTGCTTAGATACAGAAATAAATTACCTGCTTGGCCAATTAAAAGCAGAACTGAGAATCAAATAATTTGACTCACTGGAGAAAGGAGAAAACCCCGAGGGGATGCAGATATATTTAGAAAAGACTCCAAGCAGCCAAAGCTGGTGTAGGAAGTAGGCCAAGCCTTGCTGCAGGAGTATTTGAGCCTCAGGAGGTGGACACATCCTAAACAAAACCACCAAAAAGGGCTTTGGACAGCACTGAAGAAGCCAAGTCACCAAGCGGAGCATCAAGAACAGTTGTAGGTTTTCCTACTGGGAATGCATGGAGAGAGAAAAACAAAACAAAACAAAAACACGAAAGCAAGATCTTGTGAAATAAATGAAAAAAAAATCCAATTGTTCACTGAAATCACTCAGTATGCCTGTTCTGTAAGCAATTTCCTTTCTTTCTCTCTACCCACCATATTCTTATCATAGCCATCGATGTTTTCTGCGTTCATTAGCCTGGGCTTCCCTAACAAAGGCCATAACCTGGGTGGCTTAAACAACAGCAATTTATTTTCCCACAGTTCTTCAGGCTGAAAGTCTGAGCTCGAGCTGCCATCAGGGTCACCTTCTGGTGAGACCTCTCTTCCCAACTGGCAGGAAGCTGCCTTCTTCTGTGTGCAGGTGTTGGGGAGTCTCTGGAGTTTCTTCCTCCTCTTATGAGGACACCATTCCTATAGGGTTAGGACCCCCACACTTATTACCTCCTTTAACATTAATCACCTCCTCAAAGGTCTTATCTCCAAATACCCTCACACTGGGAGTTATGGCTTCAACAGATGAATTTTGGGGGGAGGTGAACATGAGTTCATAATGCTTTCCAGCTATTAAGTGCCTACAAAAAATAAACTCAGTTACAACAGGATCTTGGATTGTCTTTTTCATCATGAAAATAGTCTTTTCAAAGACTATTACAGTTTTGGGAATATAGTAAGTCCTCAGTAAATGTTTGTTGAATGAATGAATAATGACGGCCTCCTCCCTGATATTCTGATATTGAAGAAGTTGTGAGACTAGATCAGGTCTTAAAACAAACAGATTTTTAAAAAATAACAGGTGAATAGTTTTCAGTCGATCTTATTTACAGTTTTTTTATAAGTCATTTATTTACCCATTTCATCAACCAAAGATTTATTGAGCACCTACTAGACACTCAATACAGGGCCTGGTGTTTGTGGTTAAGCTGAGAAGGATGAGATGCCATCCTTGTTCTCAAAGCATTTGCCATGTGTTTGTTGAGGGATGTGGTCAACACAGGAAGCTGTTATGTACCCACATGATTGTAAGATATATAAAAGAATCATTGAGAAGATCATACTTCCCTACCCTGGGGACAAATAAGAAAATGCAATCCTATATAAAATAGAACAGATACCTGATCCATTAAAGGCAGAAATTTCTGTATGAATTGATGGAACTACCAGCTTAAGAAACACTTTAAATTCCACTGTGAGGCACCTGAAAAAATACGAAGTGAACATTTGGTGATTGGATCCTATCTCTGCCAAGTTTCCCTAAAGCAATGGGAGCAGGCTCAGATTTTATCTTCAAGACTATAGGACAGGTAGAAAAGGAAGAAACAACCTAGTGGGAATGTCAGGCTACCTGTCTGCAGAATCAAGGAATGGGAAAGTTCCTGTGTCCTTAGAATTTTTCTGATCTTTCCAATTGAACTGACCACTGCAGAGGGATTCCTAGAATCGTCACTGTTGTCTTGGGAGTCCCAGACAGCCACAGGACTTAGAATTGTCCTTCTTGGTATTTAAGCTGGAGAGGGCAAACACCACCACCAAGTGGAATCAAATCGCAGCCAGACCTCCACAACCCAAGGCTGGCCAGTGACTGGGGCTGGCCTGGTTACTCCTTAATCTCAACATAATGTCACCCCCATTTTCCAGTTACATTTTTGGATCCAACCTCTTTTTTTCAAAAATTTCTAGTACCCAAGAATTGATAACCATGGGCCCTGAACAGATCAGATTCTGTCTGAACACAAGAGACTAAACCCTGGTCTTCTTCAGGTTCTTTCTGCCTATGGATCTATAGATCATTGACAACTTCTAGTGTCTAGTTCCAGAAACAAAGCATGGCAAGGAAAGCTAACCGAATCTGAGCTCTCCTTACCTGAGCATATCACTCCAGGAAAGTTTCCAGGACAGAGGAAATATGGTGAACATGAACCAAGGTTGTGTGCTAAGCTGAAAGTCAATGTCTGGTAACAGACACAGTGTGAGGCAAGAGCATCGATGGGTACAGGATGAATGGTAGTACCTGAACATTCCTGTCACTGTCCCTGGTGATCTTATACCTTCTTTTTGGTCACCAAACCATTTGGTGTAGGGTATTCTGCCTTGGCATCAGCTCCTTTCCTGTGGGCATTGAGTTCAAACAATATCACCCATGTGACAGTACTCTCTAAAAACTGAGGCACAATGGTCAGGTCTGGGCTAGGCACTGCTGTGACCCCTGTGCAGTCTCTCTTATCCTCCCAGTGGGGTGGGGAGGGGTGTGTTTCAAACTGTAGGCTCCAGACTCAGACTGCCTGAGCTTAAAGTACAAAACTCTGGGCTACTTATTTAACTTTTGTTCATTTAGACTTTCTCATCTGAAAAATACAGGAATAATAAGAATAATAAGAATCAACTTTATGAGATGGTCATGAGGTCTAAAAATGAAGCATTTCATGTAAGGAATAGCACTGGGCACAAAGCATTCAAAAAATATTGTTCATCAGCAAACAGGCCGAATGCCGGATTTTCTTTTGTTTCTTTTCCATGGTGATATCTTTCTACATCATTCTTTTTAGCACCATCAATGGGTTGCATTGGTCTAGCGAAAGACCCAAATGAGGCATATCTAATGATGAGGAATTGTAACCGAACAACAAATGGACAATGTACTTCTGTAGACTTGGGGACTTCATTGCCCCAAAAGAAACAATATGTAAGGACTTAAAGGATATACTGACTGTTAGAAAACTCAAGTACAAAATACGTCTTTCAAGTTCTGTTATCATTTGTGGGAGATGGATGGAGATCTGAATTCTGCATTTGCTTGTCTCATCTTTGACTTCACCTACCTGTCAGTCAGTTTTCTATTGCTGCAACCAGAATACTTGCAAGGACAACTTAGAGGAAGGAAAGTTTATTTTGGGCTTGCAGTTTGGGAGTTCTCAGTTCATGGCCAACTGGCTCCATTACTCTGGGCCTGAAGTGAGACAGAACATCATGGTAGGAGGGAGTGGCAGGGGAAATCTGCTCAGCTCATGGAAGCAGGAAGCAGAGAGAATGAGGGGAGCCAGGGATGGATATAGTACAAAGTGACATACCTCCGGTGACATACTTCCTCTGGTCATGCCTCCAGTTACCCCCAGCAGTTCATTCAATTACTAATCCATTCATTGTCCATGACAAGGTCACAGCTCTTATAATCCAATCTCATCACCTCTGAACATTGCTACATTGCCTAACACACAAGCTCCTTTTTCTATTTTGATTCATAGTACACAAATGGGGTACAACTTTCGTTTCTGTGGTTGTCCATGAAGTAGAGTCACACCATTTGTGTAACCATACATGTACATAGGGTAATGATGTTTATCTCATCTATATCTTTATGTCTCCCTGCCCCCTCCCCACCCCTCATTTCCCTCTAAATTCATCCTTCTTCCTTTCTTGCCTCCTCTGACCCTGTTATGTATCATCATTCACTTATCAGAGAAAACATTTGGCCTTTGGCTTTTTGGGATTGGCTTATTTCACTTAGCGTGATATTTTCCAACTCCATCCATTTACCTGCAAATTTCATAATTTTATTCTCTTTTATGACTGATAATATTTTATTGTATATATATATATATATATATATATACCACAGTTTCTTTATCCTTTTGTCAATTGAAAGGCATCTAGGTTTGTTCCACAATCTAGCTATTGTGAATTGAGCTGCTATAAACATCGATGTCTGTATTACTGTAGAATGCTGATTTCAAGTCCTTTGGGTATAGGAGTCTCCATATTACTTTCCAGAGTGGCTGCACCAATTTGCAACCCCGCCAGCAATGTATGAGTGTACTTTTTCCCCCACATCCTTGCCAGCACCTATTGTTGCTTATATTCTTGATAATAGCCATTTTAATTGGGGTGAGATGGAATCTTAGGATAGTTTTTTTTTTTTTTTTTTTTTTATTTTTTTTACGTTTACATAGGGTAATGATGTTTATTATATTTTCCCCCTCCCCCCCACCCCTCCCACCCCTCCCACCCCTCCCACCCCTCTTTTCCCTCTACACAGTCCTTCTTTCCTTCATTCTTACTGCTCTCCTTAGCCTAACTCTAAACCTAACCCTAAACCTAATGCTAGTCCGTCCCACCCCCCATTATATGTCCTCATCCGCTTATCAGCGAGATCATTCGTCCTTTAGTTTTTTGAGATTGGCTTATCTCACTTAGCATGATATTCTCCAATTTCGACCATTTGCCTACAAATGCCATAATTTTATCATTCTTCATTGCGGAGTAATATTCCATTGTATAAATATGCCACAGTTTCTTTATCCATTCATCAACCGAAGGACATCTAGGTTGGTTCCACAATCTGGCTATGGTGAATTGAGCAGCAATGAACATTGATGTGGCTGTATCTCTGTAGTATGCTGCTTTTAAGTCCTTTGGGTATAGGCCAAGGAGTGGGATAGCTGGGTCAAATGGTGTTTCCATTCCAAGCTTTCTGAGGAATCTCCACACTGCTTTCCAGAGTGGTTGCACTAATTTGCAACCCCACCAGCAATGTATGAGTGTTCCTTTTTCACCACATCCTCGCCAACACCTATTGTTGCTTGTATTCTTGATAATCGCCATTCTAATTGGGGTGAGATGAAATCTTAGGGTAGTTTTGATTTGCATTTCCCTTATTACTAGGGATGTTGAACATTTTTCATATATCTGGTGATTACTTGTACATCTTCTTCTGTGAAGTGTCTGTTCATTTCCTTAGCCCATTTGTTGATTGGATTATTTGTATTCTTCGTGTAGAGTTTTTTGAGTTCTTTATAGATTCTGGAAATTAGCGCTCTATCTGAGGTATGGTTGGCAAAGATATTCTCCCACTCTGTAGGCTCTCTCTTCACATTTCTGATAGTTTCCTTTGCTGACAGAAAGCTTTTTAGTTTGAATCTATCCCAGTTGTTTATTCTTGCTTTTATTTCTTGTGCTATGGGAGTCCTGTTAAGGAAATCTGATCCTGAGCCAACAAGTTGAAGATTTGGACCTACTTTTTCTTCTATAAGATGCAGGGTCTCTGGTCTGATTCCGAGGTCCTTGATCCATTTTGAGTTGAGTTTTGTGTAGGGTGAGAGATAGGGGTTTAATTTCATTCTATTGCATATGGTTTTCCAGTTTTCCCAGCACCATTTGTTGAAGAGGCTATCTTTTCTCCATTGCATATTGTTGGAACCTTTGTCTAGTATGAGAAAATTGTATTTATTTGGGTTTGTGTCCATGTCCTCTATTCTGTACCATTGATCTACCTGTCTATTTTGGTACCAATACCATGCCGTTTTTGTTACTATTGCTTTGTAGTAGAGTTGAAGATCTGGTATTGCAATACCCCCTGCTTCGCTCTTGCTACTGAGGATTGCTTTAGCTATTCTAGGTTTTTTATTCTTCCAGATGAATTTCATAATTGCTTGCTCTATTTCTGCGAGGTACATCATTGGGATTTTAATTGGAATTGCATTGAATCTGTATAGAACTTTAGGTAGTATAGCCATTTTGACGATATTAATTCTGCCTATCCAGGAACATGGGAGATCTTTCCATCTTCTAAGGTTTTCTTGAATTTCTTTCTTTAGTGTTCTGTAGTTCTCATTGTAGAGGTCTTTCACCTCTTTTGTGAGATTGATTCCCAAGTATTTTATTTTCTTCGATGCTATTGTGAATGGGGTAGTTTTCCTAATTTCTCTTTCTGAAGATTCATCACTTATGTATAGAAATGCATTGGATTTATGAGCATTGATCTTGTAACCTGCTACTTTACTGAATTCACTTATGAGTTCTAAAAGTTTTCTGGTGGAATTTCCAGGTTCCTCTAAATATATAATCATGTCATCAGCGAACAGGGATAGTTTGAGTTCTTCTTTTCCTATTCGTATCCCTTTAATTTCTTTGGTTTGTCTGATTGCTCTGGCTAGAGTCTCAAGGACGATGTTGAATAGAAGCGGTGAAAGAGGGCATCCCTGCCTTGTTCCAGTTTTTAGGGGGAACGCTTTCAGTTTTTCACCATTTAGAATGATATTAGCCATGGGCTTAGCGTAGATGGCCTTTATAATGTTTAGGAATGTTCCCATTACCCCAATTTTTTCTAGTGTTTTGAGCATGAAGGGATGCTGTATTTTATCAAATGCTTTTTCTGCATCTATTGAAATAATCATGTGATTCTTAACTTTAAGTCTGTTGATATGGTGAATGACATTTATTGATTTCCGAATGTTGAACCAACCTTGCATCCCTGGGATAAAACCCACTTGATCGTGGTGCACTATCTTTTTAATATATATTTGTATGCGATTTGCTAAAATTTTGTTGAGAATTTTTGCATCGATGTTCATTAAGGATATTGGTCTGAAATTTTCTTTCCTCGATGTGTCTCTGTCTGGTTTAGGTATCAGGGTGATATTGGCTTCATAGAACAAGTTTGGTAGGGTTCCCTCCTCTTCTATTTCATGGAATAGTTTGAGGAGTATTGGAATGAGCTCTTCTTTAAAGGTTTTGTAGAACTCGGCTGAGAACCCATCTGGTCCTGGACTTTTCTTTGTTGGTAGGCTTTTGATGACCTCTTCTATTTCATTGCTTGAAATTGGTTTATTTAATTTGTGTATGTCCTCCTCGTTCAGTTTAGGTAGTTCATATGTCTCTAGAAATTTGTTGATGTCTTCAAGGTTTTCTGTTTTGTTGGAGTATAGATTTTCGAAATAGCTTGTAATTATGTTTTGTATTTCACTCGTGTCTGTTGTGATGTTTCCTTGTTCATTCCGAATTTTAGTAATTTGAGTTTTCTCCCTCTTTCTCTTTGTTAGTGTGGCTAAGGGTTTATCAATTTTATTTATTTTTTCAAAGAACCAACTATTTATTTTATTAATTTTTCTGATTGTTTCTTTTGTTTCGATTTCGTTGATTTCGGCTCTGATTTTAACTATTTCCTGTCTTCTACTACTTTTGGTATTGGTCTGCTCTTCTTTTTCTAGTGCTTTGAGCTGTAGTGTTAAGTCGTTTATTTGTTGATTTCTACTTCTTTTTTTGAATGCACCCCATGAAATAAATCTTCCTCTAAGTACTGCTTTCATAGTGTCCCAGAGATTTTGATATGATGTGTCTTTGTTCTCGTTTACTTCTAAGAATTTTTTTATTTCCCTCCTGATGTCTTCTGTTATCCATTCATCATATAATAGTGTATTATTTAGTCTCCAGGTATTGGAGAAGTTTCTGTTTTTTATTCTGTCATTTATTTCTAATTTCAATCCATTATGATCTGATAGAGTACAAGGTAGTATCTCTATCTTCTTGTATTTACTAACAGTAGCTTTGTGGCATAAAATATGGTCTATTTTAGAGAAGGATCCATGTGCTGCTGAGAAGAAAGTGTATTCATTCTGTGTTGGATGGTATATTCTATATATGTCCGTTAAGTCTAAATTGCTGATTGTGTTGTTGAGATCTATAGTTTCTTTATTCAATTTTTGTTTGGACGATCTATCCAGTGGTGAGAGAGGTGTGTTAAAATCGCCTAGTATTATTGTGTTGTGGTCTATTTGGTTTCTGGAATTGAGAAGGATTTGTTTGACGTACGTGGATGAGCCAATGTTCGGGGCATAGATATTTATGATTGTTATGTCTTGCTGATTTATGCTTCCCTTAAGCAGCATGTAATGTCCTTCTTTATCCCTTCTGACTAGTTTTGGTTTGAAGTCCACATTATGTGAGATGAGGATGGATACTCCAGCTTTTTTGCTGTGTCCGTGTGCATGGTATGTTTTTCCCCATCCTTTCACCTTTAGTCTATGGGTGTCTCTTTCTGTGAGATGAGTCTCTTGCAGGCAGCATATTGTTGGATTTTTCTTTTTAATCCAATCTGCCAGTCTGTGTCTTTTGATTGATGAATTCAGGCCATTAACATTCAGGGTTATTATTGTGATATGATTTGTATTCCCAGTCAATTGACTCATATTTGTTTTTGACATGATTTGGTTTCTCCTTTATTTGGCTATTCCTTTAGGCTAGCGCCTCCTGTTGCTGATTTGCATCGTTGTTTTTCATCTCTTCCTCATGGAATATTTTGCTGAGAATGTTCTGTAATGCTGGCTTTCTTTTTGTAAATTCCTTTAGCTTTTGTTTATCATGGAAGGATCTTATTTCATCGTCAAATTTGAAGGTAAGTTTGCTGGGTATAAGATTCTTGGTTGGCATCCATTTTCTTTCAGGGCTTGGTATATGTTGTTCCAGGCCCTTCTAGCTTTTAGGGTCTGGATTGAATATCTGCTGATATTCTTATTGGTTTCCCTCTGAATGTAATTTGATTCTTTTCTCTCGCGGCCTTTAAAATTCTGTCTTTATTTTGTATGTTAGGTATTTTCATAATAATGTGCCTTGGTGTGGGTCTGTTGTAATTTTGTGTGTTTGGAGTTCTATAAGCCTCTTGTACTTGGTTTTCCATTTCGTTCTTCAGATTTGGGAAATTTTCTGTTATTATTTCATTGAATAGATTGTTCATTCCTTTGGTTTGTTTCTCTAAGCCTTCCTCAATCCCAATAATTCTCAAATTTGGCCTTTTCATGATATCCCATAGTTCTTGGAGATTCTGTTCATGATTTCTTACCATCTTCTCTGTTTGTTCCACTTTGTTTTCAAGGTTAAATATTTTGTCTTCAATGTCTGAGGTTCTGTCTTCCAGGTGTTCTATCCTATTGGTTATGCTTTCTATGGAGTTTTTAACTTGGTTTATTGTTTCCTTCATTTCAAGGATTTCAGTTTGGTTTTTTTTCAGTATCTCTAACTCTTTATTGAAATGATCTCTTGCTTCCCGTATTTGGTCTTTTAACTGTTGATTGGTGCGATCATTTAATGCCTGCATTTGCTCTTTCATCTCCTCCTTCAATGCCTGCATTTGCTCTTTCATCTCCTCATTAGCTTCCCTGATCGTTTTAATTACGTACATTCTGAACTCCCTTTCTGACATTTCTTCTGCTGTGCTGTCATTGGGTTTTATTGATGTAGTATCTAGGTTTGTTTGGGACATTTTCTTCCCTTGTTTTCTCATAATGGTCAGTTGTCAGTGGGACCCTGAGATATTGCAGTTTTCCACTATTGGCTTATAGTGTCCCAGTAGATTTCCAGTGTATCACCTCCCAGCCTTCAGTAGCCTGATGTCTTGGAGGAATCTGATAAAGCAGCTCATTCGAAGAATACTGCCCCTAGCCCCCTACTGGTTCCACGTTTTGGAACTGGCTCTGTGCGGAAATGTTCTCACTGTGGGCCTGTACCGTGCAGCTGGCCGTGTGGGAAGAGCCCACTGCCGGAGTGTGGAAGACTACCTTGGGAAGACTCAAGCTGCCCTGCCCGGCTCTGCTAAGCCACCTCTATCTGGGCCTGCCACCCGGGCTGAGCTTTACCCAGTGGGCAGACTCACCCGTGGCTCCACTTCAGTCCGAGTCTCTCAATGCCTCCCCTTCTTAACTCCTGGGTTCTGGAGCGACCGGGGGTGCAGTCTCCCTCTAGGCCGCCATCTTGGATCGCCCCGTGAAGAGAGCCCGCAGCCGGAGTGGGCAGAGTCGCCTGAAGAGGTCTCCGGCTGCCCTGCCCTTATCCCTGAGGCTGATTGCAGATCGAGGCTCTCCGCTGGTTCTTTGCAGGAGTACACTGCACTGCAGGGGCTCCGGGACTCGGCGCCTGCTCTGTTCAGACAGGCTCTCACTAGCGGGCCAGTTCCGTCCGAGAACCTGGAGAAGCTGGCTGTGTGGGCGGGGCCCACTGCCGGAGTGCGCAGGACTGCCTGTGGATGACTCTAGCTGCCCTGCCCGGCTCCGATAAGCCACCTCTATCTGGGCCTGCCACCCGGGCTGAGCTTTACCCAGTGGGCAGACTCACCCGTGGCTCCACTTCAGTCCGAGTCTCTCAATGCCTCCCCTTCTTAACTCCTGGGTTCTGGAGCGACCGGGGGTGCAGTCTCCCTCTAGGCCGCCATCTTGGATCGCCCCGTGAAGAGAGCCCGCAGCCGGAGTGGGCAGAGCCGCCTGAAGAGGTCTCCGGCTGCCCTGCCCTTATCCCTGAGGCTGATTGCAGATCGAGGCTCTCCGCTGGTTCTTTGCAGGAGTACACTGCACTGCAGGGGCTCCGGGACTCGGAGCCTGCTCTGTTCAGACAGGCTCTCACTAGCGGGCCAGTTCCGTTCCCTTAGGAGAGTTTTGATTTGCTTTTCTCTTATTACTAGAGTTGTTGAACATTTTTTCATATATCTGTTGATTGCTTGTAGATCTTCTGTGAAATGTCTGCTCATTTCCTTAGCCCATTTATTGACTGGGTTATTTGTATTCTTGGTGTAAATTTTTTGAGTTCTTTATGAATTCTGGCGATTAGTCCTCTATCTGAAGTGTGTGTGGCAAAGATTTTCTCCCACTAGGCTCTCTCTTCACATTTTTATTGTTTCCTTTGCTGAGAAAAACTTTTCAGTTTGAATCCATCCCATTTATTGATTCCCGCTTTTATTTCTTTTTATTTTATTTTGGGGGTCAAGTTAAGAAAGTCTGAACACATAAGCTCTTTGGGGGACATAATTAGATCTAAACCATAATACCCAGGTAACTTGGTGACACATTTCTCACTTCAACATATTCCAAGTGAGAGAAGTGTCTAGGTTCATTTTCGGAAATTTTGTTATTCTGCTGAGATGAGAAGATATGAATATAAGGAAGAATGTTTTCAAATTTCAACTGGGCTCTGAGTCCTCAGACAGCCTAAGGGTGAAGAAAGTTATCATCAGAGATTGGATGACTCTTCTCTGAGTAAATTAATTAGGCAAAGAAAAAAAGTATAAAGATCCAGAGTTAGAAATCCCACACTGAAATTGTATTTCCAGATGAACTTACCATGCAGTTCATAGTCAACAAGCTTCGCTCCTAACAACATAATCAATCCAATCACATTTTTTTCATCTAAAATATGAGCCAAGAACTGAGTGAGGATCACAATATTTGATAAAAATATGAATGTGAACAGAATGTTTTCAACCTTAATACTAATGATACTTAGGGCTTAATAACCTTTGTTTTGGAGATTTGAATTTCATTTCAAGGTGGTTAACAGCAACTCTGACCTCTACCTACCAGTAGCATAAAACCCTGTTGTGACAATTCATGTTTCAAACTTTGAACCTTCGGACAAGCTCTCTAAGGACCACTCTTCAAACACACACACACACACACACACACACACACACACACACACACAGATTTTTAAAAAATTAAAGGAAATAGGAGAAGCCATGCATGGTTGTGCACACCTATAATCCCAGGGACTTGGGAGGCTGAGTGAGGCAGGAGAGGATCAAAAGTTTGAGGCCAGTCTCAAAACTTATATTCTACCTCACAATAAAAATAAAAAAGGTCTAGGAATGTAGCTCAGTGGTACATGGATTCAATCCCTATTGAATACTCCACCCAAAAATACCCCAAAAGAAAAAAGAAAATGAATATGTAGGAAATAGAAAAAAAAGAGAACAAAATAATATTTCTAGTGATGAGGAAATATTGTATTCACAAAACAGGAGCTGGAGGCGATAGAAAAGAAACATTCCAGGAATGAAAAATCCTATCAGAAATAAAATACATATCAATGGTGAAAATTAAATAGAAGGGGTGGAAGATAAAGTTGAATAAATTTCCCAGAAAAATAGAGCAAAAAAGTCAGAGATGGAAAATTGCAGAGTAGGGTGAGGGTGGTGGGTGGGGAAGAACATACTTTTGGAAGATCTAAAATTCAAATAATATTCCAAAAGGGAGAACAGAGGCGATAGAGGGGAAGAACGTTTCAAAAATAGGTTCAAGAAAAATGTCATCATTGAAAGAGATGAGTTTCTAGGTTGAAATGACTCCTATGGAATCCTGTACATGAAATTTCAGAATAGTAGGGACAGAACTGTCCTGAAAGTTTCCAGGGAGGAAAGACAGGTTATACAAAAGAATAAGGATTAAAAAAAATTAACATGTCACATTAATGGGGTTCAGTGTGATATTTCCATTTATGCATATAGCCTGTACTGATCAAATTCAACCATTTTCCACGTTTTCCCACTCACACCCTTTCCAATCTCCACTGTTCTACGTCTTAGTAACCTTTTCTTAACTTCCCTATGGGAAAGAGAACATGTGGTAGTTGTCTTTTTTTGTCTGATTTATTTCACTTAATAGTGTCCTCTAGTTTTGTCCATTTTTCTGCAAATGACAAATGGCAGGATTTTATTTTAGTTATGACTGAGTAGTACTGCATGTGTCAGGATATATGTAGCACTACTGTGTGTGTATATGTGTGTGTGTATACATATACCACTCTTTCTTTACGCATTCATGTATTGATGGGCATCTAGGTTGATTCCATACCTTAGCTATTATGAACAGTGCCACAATAAACATAGGCATGCTGGGGTCCCTTTGGTATGCTGATTCATTTCCTTTGGATGTATGCCCAGAAGTGGGATTACTGGGTCCTAGGGTAGATCCATTTTTAGTGTTTTGAAGCACCTGCATACTTGTTCTCCATAATGGTTGTACTAATTTACATTCCTACCAACAATGTGTAAAAGTTCCTTTTTCTCCACACCCTCTCTAGTACTTGTTACTTTTTTGTTTGTTTTTTGATAGTAGCAATTCTAACTTTGGTGAGACAGTATAAACATTACAGTTTTGATTTGCATTTCTCTGATTGTTGTTGATACTGATTTTTAAAGTATATTTGACCACTTGTATTTTTTCTTTTGAGAAGTTTCTATTCAAGTCATTTGCCCCTTTTAAAGACTCGATTATTGTTTTGTTAATTTTGTGTGTGTTGTGGTGGTGGTGGGGCATTGGGATTGAACCCAGTACCTCTTGCAAGCTAGGCAAATGCTTTACCAGTCTTTTTAAAAAAATGATTTTTGAGAGAGGATCTCACTAAGTTACCCAAGTTGGCCTCAAACTTGCAATCCTCCTGCCTCACCCTCCTGAGACACTGGGATTGCAGGTGTGTATCACTATGCCTTTTTTGTTATTGTTATTGTTAAATTAATCTATTTGAGCTCCTTATGTATTCTGGATATTAAACCTCTGTCAGATAAATAGTTAGCAGTTATTTCTCCCATTCTGTAGGTTGTCTCTTAATTGTGTAGATTATTTCCTTGCTGTGCAGAAACTTTTTAGTTTGATGCACTCTCATTTGTCAAAAATTGACATTTCCTATGCTTTTGAGGTCCTAGTCAAGAAATCATTTTCTATGTCAATGTCTTGAAGTATTTCCCCCATGTTTTCTTCTAGTAGGTCTTTGATTGATCTTGAATTGATTTTTTGTACTGGGTGAGAGATGTGTCAAGTTTCAGTCTTCCACATGTGAATATCCAGTTTTCTCACCACTGTTTATTGAAGAGGCTATTCTTTTTCCAAGGTGTGATTTTGGTACTTTTGTTGAGAATCAGTTGGATGTAGATATGTGTGTTTATTTCTGGTTTCTCTATTCGGTTCCATTGCTCTCTGTGTCTGTTTTTAAGCTAATACCATGATGTTTTGGTTACCATAGTTCTTTTTGTTTGTCTTGGAATCAAGATTCCTTTGGCTACTTAGGTTCTTTTGTGCTTCCATATGAATTTTAGAATTCTTATCTCTAGTTCTGCAAAGGATGTCATAGAGATTTTGATGAGTAGTGCATTAAATCTGTATGTTGCTTTAAGAAGCAATGATATTAATTATTCCAATTCCAAAGTTGGGAGGTCTTTCCATCCTTTTGTACCTTTTTCAATTTCTTTCATCAGTGCTTTGCGATTTTCATTGTAGAGGTCTTTCACTTCCCTGGGTAAATGTATTCCTAGGTGGTGGTTGTTGTTTTGGTAGCTATTGTGGATGGGATTGCTTTCACGATTTTTTTCTCAGTAAATTTGTTAGTGGTATAAAGAAAAGCTACTGATTTTTGTATGTTGATTTTTGTATCCTGGTACTTTACTAAATTTGTTTATCAGTTCTAATAGTCTTTTGGAGGAGTCTTTAGGTTTCAGGAATAGTTTGACTTCTCCATTCCTATTTGTGAGCCTTTTGTCTCTTTCTCTTACCTAAACACTTTATCTAAAACTTCCAGAACTATTTTAAGTAAGAATGATGAGAATTGACGTCCTCGCCTCGCTTCTGATCTTAGAAGAAATGTTTTCTGCCTTTCCCCCATTATGACGTTGACTCTGGGTTTAGCATATTTACAGCCTTTATTATGTTGAGCTACTATACTTCTGTATTTAATTTGTTCAAGGTTTTTATCATGAAGGGATTTTGAATTTTATCCAATACTGTTTTCTGTATAAGATAATCCTATGATTTTTATCCTTCATTCTGTTGATAAAATATATTATGTTTATTGATTTGCACATTATATAGATCAGCATTCCCTGGAAGGCAAAATGCCTGAGAGAATCAACTTAAAGGGGAAAAGTTCATTTTGGCTCATGGTTTCAGAGGTTTCAGTTCATAGTCGGTTGGTTCTGTTGCTTTTGGGCCTGTATTGAGGCAGAACATGGTGGGGAGTAGCTGGTGGAGCAAAACTGTCACTTCATGGCAGCCAGGAAGCAATCAGAGAGCATGTGGAGTGGGTCTGGGTCCAACAACCTTCCCTTCCAGTAGGCCCCACCTCTACAGGGTTCTACCACCTTCCAGTAGTGCCACAGGCTGGTGACCAAGCCTTTAGCTTATGGGCCTTTTGGAAGATATTTAAGGTTCAAAGCATAATACATATATTAAGCCATCCTCACATTCCTGGGATAAAAGCTAGATTATGGTGAATGATCTTTGTGCTGTGCTGTTGAATTTGATTTGTTAGTATTAGGTTAACAATTTTTGGATCTATGCTCCCCAGGGATGTTGATTTATAGTTTTTCTTTTTCTTTCTTTCTTTTTTCTTTTTTATCATGTCCTTATCTGATTTGGTAACAGGATAATTCTGGCCTTGCAGAATGAGTTGGGTTTGAAAGTGTTTCAATCCTTTGGAATATTTGGCATTAGTTCTTTCAGCTCTTTCTGTATTGTCCTCCTTCTAAGGGGAAGCCTGTGCACTTGGTAGATTTTGGCCCTTCAGATTTATATTGTTCAATTTAGCAATTGAAGTAGAAATATGTTCTCCTTCCCTTTAGTACCAGCAACAATCCTGGTATTAGTTCTGATTCACTTGGTTTAGATCCCATCACCATCCCTGAATCATTCCTTGGGGCTGGGAGATTGGGCAGACATGGGAAGGTACTGGAACTCAGTTCTGTGTATTTCTAGCTGACAGCCAGGTCTTAGAGTAGGAGGGAAGTGGATTCCCAAAGGAAGTGTAGATGCCACTACCTGGAAGACAGGATGATTCTAAAACATCCTAAGTGTAAAGACACAAAGTATATGCTAAATAGCTTGCCAGTCCCTTGATGTCTTAACACTTCACATAATACAACCTGACTCCCAAGTTAGGGGCAGGAAACCAAAGTTCACACGGTTTGAACTATTTGTCAGTTGCTTACAATCATAATTTGGCAAAGCCATGTTAAAATCCCAGAAGACCTATATAAAACAGAGATTAAGACTTGTCTGAGAGAGAGAGTGGGGGATGGTGTCAGGCTATACCCAGAAGAAGGAGTTGGGTCTTCCTAGCATGCAGAAAAGTGGAGTGGAAAAAACTTGCCTGTGTCCAGCAATAAACATGTATATCCCCAAGCAAGGGACCATCTGTCACCTGCAAAGTTCAGCATCAGGTTTAACTTTGGAAATGTTTTAAGTGTATCTGATCTCCCCTCTGGGGTGTGGCAGTATAGGTGACAGAATTGATGGTCCTGAGAGTTGGAGTTGCCTGTCTTGTAGGCAGCGTGACCTGGGACTGGTCAGGTCCTCTGCCATGTACCAGTGCTGCAGTTGTATGCTGAAGATAAGACACATTTTCCACTAATAGACATCTGTAAAATTAGCATATTTCTTTATATGTCTTCCTTATTAATAGGTTCTCCTCCTCCTCCATTTTAATCCAAACCTCAGTTAATCATAATAATATGATCTACCCTTTCACTAAGGCATGCCAAAAAGTAACTCAGTTGGAAAGTACTATATTTAAGTAACATCCATTTGTGGAAGGTACAGAGAAGACTTGGTTACTGTTCGTAGCTCATCATCTGATCTTGGTTTCGAGCCTTCAGAACCTTATTAGTTGAACTAATAATTACCAGATGAATGGAAATTACATACTTCCACTACTTTTTAAAGTGGATACTGTATACACAGAAGCTGTTAAAAGTATGTGATCAGCAATTAAAGCTCTTCTGGGAGGTATTCCTGCCCTTGATCAGTGAGTACTTCTTAAATTTTAAAGTACTAGGAATTTGGGGGAGGGAGGATCTTGTTAAATTGTAAATTCTGATCCCTTAGGTCAGGGGTGGAACTTGAGACTGCATCTCTAACTTGCTGCGCAGGATGCTGCTGCAGCCGCTTCAGTGTGTGGACCACATTCCGAGTATAAGGACTTGATTCTGAGCTTTAGGTGCTATGTGCATACATGGGGACATCAATCCTTCCTTATAAAATCATTGAGATACTTTAATAAAAACATAGTGAACTTAGAACCGAGTCCTGCCACAGAATAAGCACCCACTGAATCAAGACTGTTACGTATGCAAACAATGTTAAGCACCATCAGAAACTGACCAAGAATAGGAGTGCTTAGCACTACAGGTGGGGCCTGAGGCATGAAGAGTGTGGCTGAGCTTCCAGTTGCCCAGTGCTTGATGCGCTTTCCTTCTAATCTCGCCTTACTATGTCAGGTGCTATCATGCTTCCCATTTGGTAGATGTGCAAAATGAGACTTAGGATAAGAAACTTGCTCAAGACCATAGGTTCACCAAGTGGCAGAACTGGAACTTAAACCCAGGTCACGTGGCAGCAAAACTTGTGACTTTAGGCTTTACTTCTCTCCAGTAATTGCTACTGTTATTAGTATTATCTTAAATCTTCATAACAAAGGTGAATTATTATTCCTATCTTACAGGGGAGGACATGAGTTGCAGGTGCTTTGGCAGCTTGTCAAAACCCCACACAGAATCCCTATTCCTTTCTCATATAGAAGGTTGACAGGGAGGTGGGGACACCATTGGAGGTGGACTGAGGTGGCACACAAGCCAGAATTGGGGTTCGTCCTGCCTGCTACAGGCCCTTCTGTGTTTTCCAAGAGAGCTCCTGGCAACAGTAGAGAAGATATATTTGTCCTTCTCATGCCACAGGGTGACTGGGGAAGTCCCCTTTTCTCCACTGTGGGACTTTGTGTCATGTCACTTGCACTTTTACCATACCCATCCTGAACTCAGTAGAGCAACACAAAGAAGTGGGAAGGACTTTGCTGTGTTGCTTTGGTAAAGCTGCTAAGCCTTAGTAGAATAGATCCAAAGTTGGTGTGCAAAGGCGATGATCAATGGAAAGAGTTGTACAATTCCGGATGGCTCCAAGTGATGGAGAGAAGTCACTGGGGGGCATTAGACTAGGTTCTGCAGGACACAGACTCTGACAGGCGATGTCCACGCAGGAAGTGTAGTAGGAGCCTTTAGGGGCCACACCTGGGAGGGGGCACAGGGATCGGATTTTGTCAGAGGGAAGAACTGAACTGAGATTCAGAGGCTTCAGATGATCCCACAGGTAGATCTGGAACTGCAGAGGCCAGGCATGGCGGTCCCTCTGACTACTCACACCATGCAGGCTTTCCTTGGGTGGGGTCATCTTTCCAGCTGCAATGTCTGGCCATGCAGTGGGGTGTTGTGAGCTACCCACACTCCCATTATGTGGGGACATCTACTCTGAAGAGGGAAGCTGGGACTCCAACCATTGCACCCAGGGTGTAGCACATCAGGTGGACTGTGGGGATGTAGAACTTGGAAACAATGGAGAGATGCATATGAATCCTGCCTTGAAAGTGAAATAATCTCTTAGGCAAATGAGACTGCTTGGAAGCAGTACCGCTTTGACTAGTGACTGTAACTAGTCAAGGAGGCCCCATGGTACTGACCAACCCTAAACATTTTCAAACTCAACTATTGGGTGAGAATGGAAAATAATGTAAAATAACCAAGGGAGGTATTATGTCCGAAATTTTTAGCTTAATGTTTTTCCACCATTTCAGCCTAGTCTGGGTTTCCTATTTCCAACCTATAGCAAATATGTGTGCATGCGCACGTGCACACACACACGTGTGTGTGTGTGTGTGCACGCTCACAATTAACCCTGGATAGAAAATCCTTTTAGAGACACATAAGCTCCTGCATCAACTTCAATAACCTTCCCCAGAATATCTTTGAGAGGAGCAGATGAACAAGTTTGACAGAAAACTTTTGCTTGAAATGTTCCCTTTCTCACATTGCATAAATTTGAGGTGCGAGTCTGCCAAGTGTTCAGTGATGCTCCGCATGGTGGCTTCTGGCAGGGACACTCTGTACCAGCAGCTAAATGAATGTTTTCCTGAATCATGGACTTATCCATTATCATCTGCCCTGTCCCCCTTTCCTGCACCAAGGTTTTCTAAATGGGAAGGGGAAGGGATTTTTCTTTTTTTCTAGAACTACAATAAGACACTGCCCATGGATATCAGTGCTGAGAACTCATTGGTGGATGAGACTCCAGTGATAAATAAACACTGCAAGCTGGAAGTGGGCAAGAGGGGTCAGGTCCCTGTGTTAGTGACTATCTAGAGCATTTAGGACTCTGGCTTTAGGGGAAAACAAAAACAAAACCAGAAAACTTCTGCTACTGTAGGATTCACAAGATGAATTGGATCATATAACCCCACTACTGAAGACCCTTCTCATTATACTGAAAACATATTCCCAGTCTCCTAGCCTGGCCCACCCTTCCAGAGCCTGGGCTCTGTCTGCTCTCCTGACCTCATGTGGGGCCATGCTCAGCCTTCACCTCTGAGGACATCCTCGAGGGTCTCCCAACATGACAAGGTTTCCCCATCCGTAAACTTCATCTGGGATGCTCTTCTCCCGTCCATGACTGGCTCCTCTTCAGGGAGGCCTTGCTGGCTATACTCTTCCAATCTGTTTCTCCATTCTGGAACTGGGGATGTAGCTCAGTGGTAGAGTGCTTGCCTCACATGCACAAGGTCCTGGGTTCAATCCCCAGCACCAAAAAAAAAAAAAAAGAAGTGATTCTCCATTCTAACAGTGAATGCTTGGTTTTCTTCACTGTACGCAACCAAGAGAATTTGGGACTATTTGCCTACTTATGTGCCTGTCTCTTTCCCACACTAGACTCTACTCCCTAGAATGGTAGGGAAAACCAGTGTCAGACAGATGGCATTTATGTTCTTTGGATGAACAGTGCCTCACCCTGTGCCTAAATCCTGTAACTTCTATTTAAAATATTTACAGATTTTAAATGCAGGCTTTGTGAGTATGGAAATCTCTCATGGACATAAGATAGATGAGAACATTCCAAACCTCTTTTATGATGACCAGACCCACGCTCCCCATTCTCACTGTGGTTTAATTTGGGTTGAGGAGTAACTCTTTATAGCACATTGCATAAATTTTAAAGACCTGTTGGGTGCAAGCTCCAGAGTGGACTAGCTCCCACACAGACACGCATTTTGCCTTAATAGATCTGACTAATGTGTTCCACAGTGGCAGTACCAACTGTACTCCCACCAGCAGTGTCCTGGAATGCCTCCTTATTAGCACTTAATATTTCCTCATGGTTAATTTTAGCCGTTTTGATAGATGCATGGTGTATCTCTTTTGGCAGTTTAGTTTGCTTTTGATGAGAAATGATATTGAGCATCTTTTAAAATGTTTATGGGTCACTTGGGTATTTCATGGGTCACAAGGGTATTTCAGTTGTGTGTGTGTATGTGAATTGCCTTTATGTGTCAAGTACCATTTTTTAGGATGTTGACTATTAGGGAGAAAGATCATCTTCTTCTGATTGAAGTTCTTTGTACATTTTGGATAGGAGTTACTTAATAACTTCATGTATCTCAACTGTCTTCTGAAAGTCTGAAGTTTTCCTTTTCATTTTCCAAGTCGCAGCACTTGATGAACAGAGGCTCTTAATATTAATAAAATCAAATGTATCAATCTTTTAGATTATGCTAATTGCTTTTTGTGTACTGTGCAATCTTTATCTTGTAGAGAGGTCTCATTTTTAATTAAAGAACAGAGCAGGGAGATGCTCAAAGAGGTTTCTAGCACTCTTAAAATGACTTTTGAAACCAAAATGCTTGAAACATGGTGATAAATCTGAGAGCTGTTCTGTCCTCATCCCACCAGGCAGCCCTTACTCAGTCTCCTCTTCCAACTGCTCTCCCAATCCCACACCATGGTGCATTTCAGGAAGAACCTAGATGGGTTAATCCCATATGTTGGTAACTTCTTGGAAAGACCATAGCTGAGTCGCATACCTCCCATCATTACCCATAAAGAATATCCAACTCAGGAAGACAACACAGAAATGATACCATAGGCACAAAGAGTCATTCACCAGATATATTTGAAGTCTAAGCTCTTAGAGCTATACACGTGCACAAATGATTCAGTTGGTGGAAATCTTCCCCTTTCCCTCCATTTTAAAACTTTTCAAACTTAAAATAGTGCTAAAGAGGTTTGCATAATGTGCGTCATGGAAATGCTGAGGCAACTGCGACTTTCACAGTGTGAGGAGGTTCCACACGAACTTGGCAGGTGCTTCCCATTTCTTACTGCTTCCCTGAGAAAAGCCCCTCTGTCTTCCCAACAAAGTCCAACCTAGTGAAGGAGTTGCTTATCTGAGACAGGTTAACATGGACATGCGGCAAAACCCAGACTAACCACCTAGGTCATACATGCCATTGAGTTTTTGTGACTACACAGAATGGCCATTTCAGCTTTTACTAAATTGTCAGTTATGTCTGATATGAGTGTTTTGAAACATTAAAAAAATCATTTCTCAAAACTTTCTCTCATCTATATTTCTTCAGAACCTGCATTCTGAAAAAATTCAGGATAGCTTAAAAAGTCAATGAGCAGCAGTCAGCTGAGAAGAGATTCAGCCCCCATAGGTGGGTGACTGTAGTTCTGTCATCTAAATAGCTGAATGCAACATTCCTCCATTAGAGGGCGCCATTCCTCCACCATTAAGTGCGTAGTCTTGCCAGTGAAAATCCAGAAACCTCCACAGCAAAGGAAAGTCAAAGCATTTGCTTATTACATACTCCTCAGATTTTATTTTTACAAGGAGTCTTCATTTTTCCCATGGAAACTTAGGATTTTACAAGCAATGCTCTCCTCAGTTTCACCTGTACTGTGTCCAGTACTATATTGCTATATTCACAGTAGAACGGACTTTTAAATTTCTGAGTGATCAGTCTATGCTTTTAAGTTTCTGAGGACACTAACATACATCCTAGGCAAAAACCACAACAATCCTTCAATCAGTTGGCTGCATTATTGTTCTTGTGTGTTTTTCTGAGGCTTAGGTCATGAAAGTACTTCCTCACTCCATCATAATTTGTATTTGCATCAAAAGTAATTCATTAATGTACAGGAGTAGATGAGGCCTGGCACATACAGCAGAAGGTAATGGTTCTCTAGGTGTATCTTCTGTAATGCACTTTGGGCTGGAGAAATAGAAAAACCACATGTAACAAAAACAAAACTTGTTTGAGCATATGGGCATTGCATGAGCAGGATTGGCATACATTTATTTATCACCCTTTCCCTGTTTTAATATGCTCAGCTATTGCTACATTCTGGAGATTTATCTTCCTCCAAATCGTCTAAAGCTGACACTTGCATCATTATTTAAAAACAAGTGGACTGAATAGCAAAGATGTTGGCTAATCATTCATATATTGGCATACGATGTTGTCATGCCCTCTTAAAATTCAGCATTATCCATAATTGTATGTGATATTATCAGATTATCTGCAATAGTATATGGATGCATTTATAAGCAATGCACATATCATGTTTTTAAGCAGCTAATGGTTGAACAGTCACTAAATAAAAAACATCCAGATTTTAAAAGCACAGCTGAAACATTTGTACAAATATACAAAGAGGAAAAACAATCGTTCACACACCATGAGACTTTGATAATAAATAGGTTCATCTGAAATCGGTCTCTGTCACCCTGGACAAGCCTTCCCAATGAGACTGGGAAGTTCTACATGGAAATGATGTTCAAAATCTCTTGAGGAATATCTTTGGGGCCAAGTTCAATTTTGCCTCCAGGAATTTTAACAGAGCTATGAAATATTGACTCAGAATAGTGACTATACCCAAACTTGTCAAGCTGGATGATACGGATTATTTTTCCTAATCTAGGACATGGCTGGATGCTGATAATCTGTGAGTTAGAGTATATCCTCAAATCATGAAAACAAATGCTGGTGATCATGCATGTCCTGGGAATGTCGGGATGCAGAGGACTGAGAGAGACCAGATAGGGATATCTCATGCAGTCAAAGTCAAGTTTACTTATGGTCCTATTTGAGTGGCCAGGAAAAAACAACACACACGTCAGGACTGGGACTGAAACAGCTCACAAACAACACAGGTACTGTTTGTTATCGATGTGTCTGGCTTGGGTCAACATGAGAGAACGAAGATATTGGCTGTGCTGACTGTTTAATAAGAAAATACTACTTTTTCTAGAACCTTCTAAATAATGGATCATACTTAATGGGTATGATATGATCAGGAGACATATCACCTTTTCCTAGCCCTTTTGTCCGAGAGGCTTGATTACAAGGAAGGAATCTCAAACAACCAAACACCCAGGGATTTAAAGGCAATTAAATTTTTTTTTTTTTTTTTTTTCTGACAAACAATGGGGGAAAAAAGCATGATAAAGAAGAGACGGATTTTATCCTCAAGGTGGAGCCGTAAGCTCAGTTGGACATAGAGGGTGGCAGGCCGGGACGCCGGGTCTGGATGATTTTTGGCTTTGGGGAAGTCTTTGGATCCTCGTCACCCTCTATGTCGCTGTCGCACACGTGCACGACCACACTTGGGGTGGACTCTGTTCCAGCATGGAGCTCATACTTCTCTCCTGGAAAGTAAGGAACATGGGTGAGAAGAAGGGAGAGTTTCAAATAGATCCTCTGGCAAGGTTTGCACAGGAGGTAAGAAGAGCACGTTGCAGCGATTCAAAGTGTGGAGGGTTGGGTCCTTCCTATGTGTTATTGGGAGTTGGTAGAACCTTTAAGAGGTGGGTTCTAGTGGGAGGAAATTAGGTCATTAGGGTTGTGCCCTTGAAGGGGACCCTAGTCCCTTCCTGTTTCTGGTCCACCATGAGGTGACCAGGTTTCCACCACATGTTCCCACCATGATATACTGGGCTGCCACAGGCCCAAAGCAACAGGGGCAAATGACTATGGGCTGAAATCTCTGAAATCATGACTCAAATTTTTCCTCCTCTTACGTTGATTATCTCAGGTACTCCCTCAGTGATGGAAAGCTGATTAACATAGACAATCAGGTTAATTTCTATTTCTAGTCTTGCTACTAATTCCTGGGAAACCTCAAGCTAGTCACTTTACTTCTTCATCTTTTGAATAGGGTAGTCTGTAAGTTCCCTTCCAGCTATACACTTCTTATAGCCATGGCTGTCCCCAGCTAGAATAAAATGAGATCATCATTTGTACAGGATTTGTAGTAACTGGTTTAGGTGATTGTTAAGACCCTTTCCAGTTTAAAAGTCTCTCATTCTTAACTGGCTCATGTT
Source organism: Sciurus carolinensis (assembly GCF_902686445.1). Lineage (NCBI taxonomy): Eukaryota > Metazoa > Chordata > Mammalia > Rodentia > Sciuridae > Sciurus > Sciurus carolinensis. The sequence goes on along the minus strand of NC_062219.1, from coordinate 109,977,552 downwards.
ACAATCAAATCACTGCCAGGCAACTGTATTTCTGTCTGTTTCACTTCAGTAGGTGTTTATTGAGCATGTCACATGGTCTTGCTATTGCTGTCATAAAGGCCACAAAGTACAATGAATGCACAGCCCAGGGGAAACAGAAGTAATCAGAATGTAACATGTTGAGTGTTAGGGTGGCAAAATATGTTAAGATCTATGGTACCCAATTGTAAGGAGTAAGTCATTCTCAAAGGCTTTTTGGTAGAGGTGACAGTTGACCTGGGTCTACCTGACAAGTAGAAGACCACTAGGTGGAGGGGCAAGAGAAGGGGACCAGTCTCAGTCTGCATGTTCATAACTTCTCATCTTAGCCATTGACATATTTATCTTTCTCCCATATCTTTCTTTCACTTCCAGTCCTCACTAATCAGTAGGAAAAAACCATCTAAAAATGATGTCTTCCAGATATCCTCCTGGCTGGTGGCTCTCCAGGATTCACTAGAACATGTTCAAATTTCTTAGCCCATCACAGAAGACTGCATAATCTCTCATCAACGTTACCTCCATCCATTCCCTTTTGGCTTGGTCAAATCAGTTTACCTGTTGTCCCCTAATCACAATAGCCACATTATTATACCCACCAAAACTAGCTACTTTTACTTGGCATCGTCTCACCTCTATTTGAGATCTCCCTAAATCCTGCCCTTCTTCCCAGATCAAGACCAGACACAACTCAGTCCAGGAGTCCTGCTTTCCTGTCTTTAGTGGAAAGTGCTTCTGCTGGACAGCTTGAGCAAGTATTATCAGTTCTGGCAGCAGGACACTATTTACATGCTGCTGGTCACATCTAGGTAAGCAACAGTGGTGAAAACAGCGAATTCTTATAAGGTACCTTTTAAAATTCTGGTACTGACAGAGAATGAGGAGCACTGATAATGCAGTAGATAGCACAGCTCTTCTAAGTGATATTGGGAAAGATGGATGCACCACAGTTGCCCTTGTTATTGGTTGAATTGAGTTCCCCTAAAAGATGTTGAAGTTCTGACCTCCAACTCCTATAAATGTGACCTTATTTAAGGAGAGGGACTTTACAGTTGATTATGTTAAGAAGAGGTTGTTAGGATAGGCCCTGCTACAATACAACTGGTATCTTATAAGAAGGGAAAGTTGAATATTCACATACCCAGGGACAATGCCTTTTAAAGAATGGAGTTATACTGCCATAGGCAAGGAACCAACAGAAGCAAGAAAAGGTACTAAAACAGATATCCTACAGAAATTTCAGAGAGCACATGGCCCCGTGTGCACCTTGATCTTGGACTTTGAACCTCCAGAACCATGAGTCAACAAATTTTTCTTTTTGTGAAAGCCACTCAGTTTGTGGTACTTTTTTATAGCAGCCTCAGCAAACTGATATAGCCACACCCTGCTAAAAGTGTTCTCTTTCTGTTCAGAGTCAGAGAAGTCTTTACTGGACACTCTTTGCCCCCAATATCCTACTGTGTTGAGGAAAGGCTTTTCTGGTAGTAGCAAAAAGGAATAGAACTAGCCAGAGCCACTGGACAATGGCTCATGAAGACTCTGTGGTTTGCAGTCTAGATGTGGTAAAATTATAGGCAGAGAGAACTTCCTCAAGTCTCTGACTCATGGGAGCTGATGTGAACTAGAATGGATGCAGGTGAGGACAGTTACAGAAGGAGGAGACCTGCGGCAGAACCAGGTACTGTCAATCACTCACACTACTTGGAAAGAAAGAATTGAGAGAACTAACCTAATCAGGTTGTAGTCCACTCAGCAGTTATTATACTACACAGATGTGTAGGCATGGAACACGGCTTGATGCCATGGAAAGTTAATTTAATCATGTGGGTCCCATCCTCCCTAAAGTATTTTGTCCTAACATAAAAGAACTGCATTATCAAAGTTCCAGGATAAAAGAAACATGTCAGGTATTGCTATGGAGAGGAACCTGCATGAAACCAGCTTTACCTGAGAGGTGTAGGATAGGCTCTGGGCTGAGGGTGGGCAGACCTGGTTGGTGGCATCTCTGGGCAGAGGTTCTCAAACATCTGATAATTTACTGGGGTGCTTGTTAAAGGCAGAGATTATCAGGATGGGATGCCATCTTGCACATTCTGATTTAATGGAATCCCCATTTGTATCCAGTATCCCTTGGCACTTCTGGTTGTTTCTGTGTCTGGGTGGCCAGAGTTTCATCACTTTGTGGGATAGCAAGGGACTGTGGTCCCATGAGGTACTGGCACACACATAACATGCCCCTTCTTCCACTCTGCATCATTTTTTTAAATTGGATAGTAGTTTTTATTGGTAATAGTTCAGAGAGAGGACAATGGAAAGAAAGGCACACAAAGGAAAAGAGGCAAGGGACCCCAGGTCAGTTCCCCCAGCCTCCTGGCCACCGGCACTCATTCATCTTTGGCGTTCTCATCTTTGTTTCTGGAGAACAGCAAGTTGCTCAAAGTCCAACAGCATCCAGAGTGCCTAAAATTTTCTTTCTTTTTTGTTTCAGGAACTCTTTGCAATTCTGAATGAAAGATACTCTCAAATAAAAGAGGAAGACCTGATTTCTAAGTCCTGGAATGAGGTGGTGGTCCTTGTTTTAGTGAGTAGGATGTCTTTCTCACCTTTGAAGAAGCCCCTGTAGAGGAAACACCCGCAGCTGTTGGAGTCCTGTTCATGGCTTGCAGGGGGATGGTGTCTGCCATCCTCAGAGGGGAAGACCACAGAAAGGAATCTGCCACAGCAGATGAGTGTGGAGGTTTCTGGTCCTGGGGTGGAGGTGGTGGTGACAGCAGGGACCCAGACCAGAGGACTGACCAGACACCCTCTCCCTTTCTTCATCTGTTGGCAAATGTTAACCTTTCCACTCCTGACCCCATAGTTGCAGTGAAGTACAACAAAGCTAAACTTTTGATTATACCTTTTGTTGGCCTTGGCTTAGATCAAGAGCATGCCTTAAAGACACCCCTCCTTGCAGTATGTTTACCATGTCAGGGAGGTTGCTTCCCTCTATGGGTAGCAGTGGGGGACTCACAGGATGGGAGAGGCCAGCACGGGGGTAGCCTCTCTATGTGGGGTGCAAGGCAACTTTCACATAGGTGGATGTAGTCAGATGGGCCAGTAGTAGAGGTACTTCACGGCTGTGATCCCATTTACTCTGACATTTCATTATTCTATTTTTAGAAATTTTCTTACTATCAAAAGCCAGCAAAGCTTAACAGCTGCTGAGAGCCTACAAACTAAAAAGAAATGGCATTAGCCTTGCTGGATTGAATTTTTCTTTTTTTGGCCTCTTTTTCCCTTTGGGCTTCAACTAATTCCTCTACTGTGAGGGCTGACGTCAATGCTGTCACCATGCAAAGGGACCAACTAAGCTTAGTTGGGGACAAGAAGTCCTCAGGCCTTATCCACCCAGGTTGGGGACAGGTCCTGTCCCAGTGCAGTGAGAACAGGGCACTGGACCAGCATTTCTTGTAAAGGACGAGAGGATTCACCTCTCAGGTGCTTCCTCCTCTGTATTCTGTACGTGCCCTCTCCCCTATACACAGAAGGCCAGCACCTGTCAAAACATGCATCCTTCAGGGTTTTCTGTCTACTCCCTTGAAATAAATTCCCAGCCAAACAAACAAAATCCTCTAGCACCGGGCCAAAAGTTAAACTCTCACACAGGCCTTGGAACTATCTGAGGCTTGGCCACAGTTCAAAGCAGATGCCAAATTCTGTTTCCTTTTTTCTTGAGTGGGTGGGAGAGGTTGGTGACAATGTCCCAATTCCTACTGATCTGGAGGAGGGATCTTGGGTGCCCACAGGCTGCTTCCTATCCTCAGGAGGAGGAGGAGGTGAAGGTTCTGCAGTTCTGTCAGAGTCACAGAGGAGTGCGATGGGGCTGCCAGTCCAAATGCCACAGGAAGCCTCCATCACACTGTGACCTTTGGCTTATGGGCCATGGGTGGGCTCCTTCTCTAATTCTAACTTCACCATGTGCTTATACAGTTTGTGCAAGTCAACATAATTCAGGTGCCTTAGGGCAGGGGATGATCCAGAGGCATATGCATGTGCATTAAAGCAGGGTTGAGACTACTTGTTCAGATTCTTAGAAAACTTTTGTGATGGAAGGAAGATCACATGGTCCACTAAGGAATAGCTAGGATCCCTGCTCTAGAGGCTTCCAGAACATAGTAAAGTCTAACAGGTGCAAGGAACTTTATTCCTTAGCATTCGTTGCTGGTCTGGGAAGATTCTCCCCCCTGAACACCAGTCCTCCCTCTAGAAGGAGCTTACTTCAGGCTGCTTTCATATCTGCACCCCAACTTCCTGACATCTCCCTGTAAGTCTCCTCTTCCTTTCCAAACTAGAATTAGTTGTTTGCCCCATGGCTCCACATTTCCTTCCTGGCTCCCACGTTTCTCCTGGCGGTTCTGTCTTTTTTCCAGCCTTCTAGGTGCAGATCCTTAGATCCAGTTATCCTTGAATTTTCTTTCTCCTCATCCACTGCAGTTACTCAGTCACCAAGTATCTCTGAGCGCTGCTTTGAAGGCTTTCTGCGGGTACTCCCTCACCCACCCGCCTTGTGATGACCCAGCCCACGCTCACCCTCTGCCACCCACCAGGGGGCTCCCTGCTGCTTTCCTCCCCAAAGGAACTAACCTCCCCAGCCAGAATCAGCCCCTACAACAAATTTTGGAGACTCCACCTTTCCACATACTGGAAGTGTGACTCTTAGAAAGCTACATAGCGTTTCCACACCTCAGTTTCCCTCATCAATGCAATGGCAATGCCCACATCACTGGGAGACTAGGAAATAAGGAAATGTGTTGTCAGCTACTTTACAAAGTTCTCCCGTGATGCACAGTGTGATTTTTCAGGGTGATATTAGTTTGATCAATGCTTTTCCCCCTCCCCCAAGAATTTCCAGTTTTCAGTCGGATGAACTAATCACGCAACGGTCCAAGAATCAAGCAGTCAAATGGTTGTAAAGAGCTTTCACTCACTGGAATCTGTTGTAAAGAGCAGGAAGAGGTGAATGAGATGCTGAGTCCCATGGTTCAAGTGAATAGCCAGGTGTCATGTAATCAAATCCCCCAGATGAATCTCTCCTTTCCTCCAGTCCCTGTGTCCCCTTTTCTGACTTGTCCTTGGGAAGTTTCTTTCCTTTATCCTCTTTTCCTATCTATTTACATACCTCTGTTTCCGTGAAATGGAAAACCAGAAGCTCCTGTTCTAAGGAAACTTCTGATTTTCTTTTTCTGAGTTGTTCTGAGCTACTTATTTATAATGCTTAATCACACCAACTTTTGTATTATTCATTAGTTACTTCATCTAGTGATGCTTTACATTCCAATCACCCAAGCTTCTTTTGGGATCCCTGCCACACAGGGCACATGCTAACGCTCAATAAATGATAGATTTATGAAGGACATCGGGCACAGCTGTTGATCATGACTTGTGTAATATCCAGTATGTACTCACACATGAATTTTCCTTCTGTGGTTTACCTGGTGTAAATTTTAGCATTTCAGAGAAGCTGAAAGTTATTTAATGCAGGTATCTACCCTATTTATTAGTACGCTATCGGTGCTGGGCCTTGGTAGGGATTGTAGAAACTTAGCATGTTCCTTAAAAAGAGCTGTTTAGGGAATACTTCCTAAATGCCAGGCACAGATCTAAGTTTCTAAGTGGTTCATGTAAACAGGTGTTTAATGATGCCTACGGCTCTGTGGTGTGGGTTTCATCGTGTTGGGTTATGCTAAGGAAACCGAGCTCACACAGGGAGTGACCGCAGAGCCAGGATTCAGACCTGCCCAGCTTCACCAACCATGCTCACTGTCCCCTCTGGTTCCGCCTCTCATTATTTTCACTGTTTCACATTCTGCAAGAAACTCCACTGGAAGGGAGCCTAGTTTTAACTTTTACTTCTAATACATTTTCATGGCAACATATTTTCAGTGTATATTTGTTCTCTAGCTAAAGATAGACTATTTATTTCTCCTGAACTTTGCCTCATTTTATTTTGGGCTTTGCTAGTTATTCTAGGCAAGGTCTCTTTGACAATGAATCTTCTATAAATTATAGCTGGGTGCAGGGGTGCATGCCTGTAATCCCAGTGACTCAGGGAGCTGAGACAGGAGGATTGCAAGTTTGAGGCCAGTCTCAGCACATTAGCGAGGCCTTAAGCAACTTAGCAAGACCCTGTGTTCTATAAATTATAAACTGAGTTAATCTCCTCTGGAAGCTGTGGACTCAGGAAAGTATCCTCGATGTTTCCCTCCTGTTTAACCTTACCATCTCTCATATGAAAGTTGAATTCTCAACAGGAATGTTACATGTTGTAGCAGATCATGCTTTCCAAAGGTGATATAATATCTCCCCTCTTCCAGGACCTTGCCACTCCCCATTGAGTAGTGTTCCCTCTGTTCCTTCTTTGAAAACCTGGGCAGGCCTTTATTTTTATATATATATATATATATATATATATATATATATATATATATATATATATATAAATATAGTTTTATTGTAAACAAATGGGATACATGTTGTTTCTCTGTTTGTACATGGTGTAAAGGCATACCATTTGTGTAATCATAAATTTACATAGGGTAATGTTGTTTGATTCATTCTGTTATTTTTCCCTTCCCCCCACCCCTCCCACCCCTCTTTTCCCTCTATACAGTCCTTCCTTCCTTCATTCTTGCCCCCCTTCCTAAACCCAACTCCAACCCCAACACTAACCCCTCCCACCCCCCATTATGTGTCATCATCCACTTATTAGCGATATCATTCGTCCTTTGGTTTTTTGAGATTGGCTTATCTCACTTAGCATGATATTCTCCAATTTCATCCATTTGCCCTGGGCAGGCCTTTATGACTGCCTTGATAACTTACGACAGAAGTAACCACTATGACTTCTGGGTTACTAAAATGCCAGACACTTCTGGCATACTTTTTCAGGATGCTTGCTCTTGAAACCTCACCTCCATGTCGTAAGGAAGCCCAATCAGCCTATGGAGAGGAAGCAGGGTCCCAAACCCACCAGTCATTGGAATGACCCCTCCTGAAGCTGATTTGCCAGTCTCCAGGTGTGCTGTCCCAACAATACCACATGGGACAGAGATGAGATGTTCCCCAGAGCCTTGACTAAGTAGATTCATGAGCATAATAAACAACTGCTGCTGTTTTAGGCCCTACGGTTTTGGAGTAGTTGGTTCTGTAAAAGTGGGCCTGGGTGGTACAAATTCTTTCTGTTCGAAAGCTTGGGGAGCCACTACAGTTGAGTTGAAGTTAATCGCCTGTGGTGTTTTTCTCCTTTCCCCTGATTGGCACTTTGTTAGAGTGGATATACTTCACTAGGTCTGGTGGTTCCCTTGTGTGGAGGACATTTTGGATCTCTTGCTGTCTCTCTATGGCCCCTTCTCCACTCCTCCCTTTGGAAGAGGAGCAATACTAGGGTAATTTGGGGGAAAGAACTGGAAATGCTCTCCTCACCTTGCCCACCTTTCATTCTGAGCCTCTTTTCCTGTGAAGAGTCTGAGCTCTGCTCTGGGGCCCTGTGCTAAGTCTGGCAGGAGAGTCCCTACCCAGTGCTGGGCAGCCTGATACTTTCCAGCTCTGTGATGGTGTGGGTGCACCTGCCTGGTTCAAGATGTTCATTTCTTAACCTTAACTTGTCATCCAAAACCAACCTGGCAATTAACAACGGCACCAAAAACTCATCTGTCTGCTTCTCGTTTGGTTCTGAGCCGATTAGGGTTCAAACACCAGTGTCAGTAATCAGTCTACACTGAATTTTAAAACAAGATGCTGGCTTATCAAAGGAAGTGCTAAGAACATTTCCAGTAGAACTCGAACACAGAACCATGTTGGGTTGTGTGCCAAGTGCTAAGCTTTAATTTGGACTGAGTCCTTTATATTTGGTTGAGAAGAATACAAATTGCAATATTAAAATCACTGCAGGAAAACAGAACGGCTTGACTTAAAGGGCATGGCACCTGCCTAACCGCCAAGAGGCACTACGGAGCCCCCGCGGGTGGAAAGGTGGCAGTGGGCTTTGTGCATGCTGGCTTCACTGCGCATGCCCAACTGTTGGTGAAAACAGCTCCACGAGGTGTGCAGGATGGTTTAGATGCGCTTGAAAGGCGTTCACATTTAGATTTTCTTTCAAGAGTTAGGTTTAAGATTTAAATTAGGCAGGAGAGGAAGGCCCAGGAGGCTGCAAACCCTGGTTTGCTGCTCCCTGTTGACTCTGCGGGCAGAGGGGTCCCGCACTATCCAGTGCCGGGCAGGGATACCCCAGGAAGCGGGACAAGCCTAGGGGTGACGTGCCCTGCCTCCCTCTGTCTGGGGCCCCTGCCAGCATTTGAACTGTTGCGCCATGCTCACTCCTGCCAGGACTTGTGCTGGGGAGTGTGTTCTTCAATGGAAGGACTGAGGTATACGGAAAAGCAGCAGCCCACCCCCAAACAGATGTGCTATTTAATTTTTTTTTTTTTAATTTAATGGTATTTTCAAGACACCTCTTGGTGATCTTGCTTTACTGGACACTCTGTCCCTTGTCTCAACACCTCTTTGTCACTTTCAACTAGTGTGATTAGTGTCCTCCTTAAACAAGTGCTGCGCCCCCGTGTGGTCTGCCAGTGAATTTTGTTGTTGCCGCCATGACTTAAGGACTGAGTTGGGGTGGAATCCTGCATTTAGCTGGTGAGGCCCAGGGCTGCTAAATGTACTGCTTTGTGTAGGACTGTCAACTCCAAAATCACAGCATTCTTATCGCCGTACACTGAACTCAGAGCTTAATACACACACTTAGATTTTAATAGGAGACAAAGATGGTTTGACAATCAACTGATAATAAATAGGTGATACAAATTGAGCATTTACTATATCCAGGGCTGGACACAGAGATTAATGTGGCTTGTCTCTTTCGATAAGCAATCGGATTTTCTGTTTAGGAAACTGAGGCACAGAGAGGTTAAGGAACTTGCTTTAGTTCACACAGCCCATAAAAGATGGAGCCTAGAATCAAACTCACATCCTGAGTTTTCATCATCATCCTAAAGCAAGAAAAAAAGCCTTTCTTCATGCTGGATCTTCATCTACAGCTACAAAATAGAATATTCTAGGTCACAGGGGCTTATTGGAAACTAAAGATCACATGTATTTGGTAGCTACCTATTCACAAAATTAATGTGAGAATAGAGAAAAAAACCTCTTTTTTTAGTAAGAGTGAAAGAGATTCAGGATTAAAAGAAATATTCCAGAGTTCACTCCTCTGTAAACTTGGGTCTCTGATTCCTTTGTGTTTCCTTGAGTGCATATTTCCTGTTTCATTGTGGTAAGCCCTGGAGATGGGCGGTGGACTATAATCAGGTATCCTGGGTGCCAGTGTATACAGTGCGTTTTCTCCTAGGGTCAGGTGTGAGGTAGCCATGGTGTGAAATGGATCGTATGGATCATATGGATTCATTGTAGGAAAACGTATTATTAACAGGAATGACTGGGATTCTCCTTCCTTGTTCTACCGTGGTCCTAACCTGTATCAAAATGGTAGACAAAAGAATTTGGCAAGATGTTAAAAGACGGAGGGAGGGAGAGCAGAACACTTTACATTTGTCATAAGGGGAGCTCTATTTCATAAAGGGAAATTTGCTTCTGGAGGCTTCTCTTTCATATAGGATTAGGGTGACCATTTATCTTTATTCCCTTCTGAGACATTTAGGACCCAAAGTTCTTTATGGGGCACTCTGATTGAGGACCTGGATTACTAACTGAGATAGAAAGTAGAACCCTAGTAGGAAGGCAAGGGCCAGAGAGACCCAGGGAACCTCAGAAGGAGAGGGGTGAGGAGGCAGAGAGGGAGGAAGAGCAGAGAAAAGAACCTCACTGAATCCTGGAGGAGGGGGCTTGTCCACCCAGGCAAGAGGAGAATGGCAGAGACAGAGATCACAGGAGCTGGTTGGACGCCCCCTGGAGTCTGGAGGTTTTCCTCTATGGGAATGAACCCTATTATTCTTTCTTAGGATCAGAAGTGTGACCTAGGCAGCAGCTCTGGGGACACACACACACACATAGTGAAGGAGAAACACCAAAAGAATCCTACTTTAAAGTACTTATGTTGGGGTGGTAAAATTTGTTATTCAGCTTTTCCCATTTTTTGTCCATGTGTCTTTCAGATTGTCTGCAATTTGTACATTTTACCTATGAAATAAGAAAAAGTGTTTCATGTTGCTATTAGGTAGTGATTGAAGATAAGTTGTGGAATTATGTGCTGAGAAGAAAAGCCCCTTTAAAATTTTTAAATTTTTCCCAGAAAAAATTATTTGAAAGGGAATGGAAAATGGCGAATGTGTTCCAAGATCACAAACCTAAGTCCCTGTGTGGGGAATGATGTGGGGAGAGGGTACTAATTGGCAAGGTGGGTGCTAGCTCCTGTGCCTTTTATACCTGTGATCAGAATATAGTAATTGTTGGATGGACTGAGTTCTTACATAACATTCATCCTACACGTATCCTAGACATAGGTGCTCATCTATATTTTAAGAACTGAATTTTATCTACATCTGAGTCAGAGCCTAGAATAGAAAAGGCTTCTTCCTTGTGAATTACGTTAATTAAGGAAATATATTTTCTATTTCGGGAGACAATGTGTACTAAGCAGAAACACCAAAATTGCTTTACTATAGCATGTTTTGATAGAGCAGGATTTAGGGGGGAAAATCTAAATATAGCAGACGTAGGCAACTGGAACCTCAAGCGCCATTTTAAACCTTCCTTTGCAGTTAACTAAAATTGATCTCCCTAACAAGAGCTAAAAATAGCAGGAGGAAAAAAGAGTAGACAATGACTTTTCATATCGCTCCCGGCAGGCATTTTCAGTGACAATGAACATGACCTTCCAGAGCCATCCAGACAGCAGAACAAAGCCTGGCATTTCACATGGGGCCCCTGATTTACCACCTGTTTAGTGGGGCACGCATCTCGATTTTGCCATTTTTGCTGATTGGTATGGATAAGTTGTTTTGCTGGGCTGGGTTTTTACTTTTTCCCTATCTTGTTTTACGTTTAAGAAAAAGAACAGAGCATTGTACTGCTTCTGGAATTAGGGGTACTATGACAATAGATATTATCAAATAAATAAAAATATTCAATTCATTATCCACCTCAAGGTCAGAGACCATCTTAGCTTATCTAATTTACTGTTAGATGATGGGCATCTACAAATTCACCAGGGTGAATAGAAACATAAAGCACACCCATTTTTTATAGAGAGCATAAACTTCCCCTTAAACAGAACAGAAGGTAGCAAATTCTGATCTACATGTCCCCTTGGACATGAGAAGAAAGCAAGGGATGTGCCCTGAAATTCTGAGGCACTGGGTTGGTTGGGTTGGTGGGGGGCCGGTGGGGGGGGCAAAAGAAACAAGATATAGAAGAAAAAAATGTCCAAATTGTTTTGTGTTTGTAAAATCTCCTTTCCCAACAATTTTGAATTTCTTCTGGAAAAATCAATTTTACTATTCAAGAGACTTCTCTGCTTTTTCAAACTTTTAACCTTCCAGGGCAAAGAGTGCTTGTTCCATCCATCCATTTTGCTTCCTGGCAGAGGAACATATTTAACTTACCAGCTGGGCAGCCTTGACAATTCATTTCTCCAGTCTGTGTCTTACATTTTCCAATCATATAAATGAGGATATTGACAGTGCTGTGTGCAATATTAAGTGAGATAATATAGTAAGGTATTTAGAACAGTGCCTGACACATTGTAAGCACTGCATGTTAAGTCATTGTTTTTATTTAATTATTTATTTTACTTCCTGGATCAAAGACAGAATAAACAGTCATAGGGACAGTGGTTAAGAGTGTTTGACATTGTACCTCTCATAATTCTCAAGAACACAAACTTGCTCTCACTGGAAAACACAGAACTGAAACTTCTTGAATTTTCTATCGCCCTTGTCTCCTGTTGTAACATCTCGTTAATGATTTCAAAGGATTTCCTCATAAACCCACAGGCTTAGGTTTTGTCAGGACTCCTTTGTTCTCTGCCTGGATTTTTCTAGAACCTTTTGACCTGACTTGTCCCTCTCTGAAAGAGAATCAGAGAGTCCCTTTTTGAAAGGACAGGGATGCTGATTTGCCCCTGGCTAGTCTGAGCCAGGGCCTGTGTTTACACGCCTCACCACATCCTCTATGAAAGGGTCCTGTCCTTTCATGGAGGTCATGTCCTCACCTCCCTGGGAAGCCCCCACCAGCCAGCCAGTGGGTGCACTGATGGGACCCTTACCCTGAGTGCCTCTCACCCTGGATCCCTGCTCCATAGTGTTCCTTCTTTAGACTGACTTTTCTCGGCCCCTTTAGATTTCTGTGTCCCTTCCCAGTCACTCAGCTCTGCAGGTGAGCGCCGTGACCATTCCTCCCAGCACCGCTCCATTCCTTTGATCATCTGAATTGCTTTTCTCTGTTCTTATTCCCATTCATTTCTGAGCTTCTGGAACTGAGAGAGTCATCCCTTAAAATGAAATGAGTTATCATTTGTTACTGAAATGATTCTGCCAAAGGGTTAAAAAATGAATTTTACTAAATCATTTCTTAAATGGAAATGCTGGAAGTCATTTCCTTATTGAAAACATTAGTTCAGTGCTGCCTGACTCAGTCTGGCTGAAGCCCTGGGAGAGCAATGCTTTGCTGGTGAAGACATCATTCTCAAGCAGGCCAACGGCGCATCTATTCACGGGTTCATTCATATCGTTCATTCAGTACTTATTGAGCATCTACTATGTGCCAGGTGCTCTCAGGCATCAGGAGGACCAAAATGAATAAAACACGAATTCCCCCTCAAAATGTAGGAAAGACAGTAAGTTCAACAATAGCAAAGAAAGGAGTTCAAAGGCTCCTTGCCTTGGCACCTTGTTGGGGAAAGGGGTCAGAGATGCAGCTAGGGAGGTTCCAGGGTATAACCTGTTCCCTCCTTGGTGCATCAAAGAAGGCCCTGCTGCAGTGTGTGTTTGTCCCCCACAAGTTCATGTGCTGGAATTCCTCAGTGAGGCAGTGTTGGGAGGTGGGACCAAGTGGGAGGTGCTGGGGCTGTGGAGGGGAGCCTCATGACAGAGAGATGCTCTTCTCGCTTGAATGAGTTCTCACTCTGAGAATTGGATGAGTCCTCATAAGAGCTGGTCATTATAAAGCAAATCCAATCCACCCCTTGTGTTCTCTCTGCCACCCATGCTGAGCAGACACTAGTGCCACGCTCTTGGACTTCCCCGCCTTCAGAGCTGTGAGCTCAAACAACCTTTTTACTTTGTAAATTAGCAGTCTCAGGTGTTCTGTAATATAGGATCTCAGCAACCTCTAATATAACCTCTGTGATATTTTCAACTCAGTTATTGGATACAAGTCATTTATTTCTGTAGGGTGAGGAAGTAAAGAGAAACAGCTTCAAATTGCTGGCAAGGAATGAGAGAAAGCTATCCCAGCAAATATATCCAGTGGCAGCTGTGTCATGGACACACTATAAGTCATCCTTGAAAATATAAAGAGACCCTTGATTTTTGCACAGAATGATGCACAGATCTTCATTTGCACATTTAGCAGATACTGGGCGAGGCTTTCTGGAAGTTCAGAGCGGTGGGAGAGCTGTTGCCTCAGGGTTAGGATAAATGTTTTGCCAGTGTCAGAGCAGAACAGGGCTAAGGTCAGCTGAGGCAGCCAGTGTCCTTCAAAGAAAGGCACCTGGCTGAGCGGTGGAGCTCACCCTTGGGAATCAGAAAAGCTAGGATTTGAAATTGGCCAGTTTTGTCACCTTGGGAAAGCTCGTCCATCTCTCTATAGCTGTTTCGTGATCTGTAACATGGGGGTGGTAATTGTCCCTAGCTCTGTGCTTACCACATGCAGGGCACTTCCAAAATGGTAGCTGATGCCCTGATTGTGATAAAGGAAGGCGAAGGTCACAGGCTAGAGGCACAGCTAAGGTAAAAGACAAGTGTTTTAACATTGTCCATCACTTGTTCACAATTCTAAAAGGAACTCCTCCCTTTTTATCCTGTCTCTTTAAGTCCATTCCCTTCCTCCTTCCTCCCTCTTCCGTGGCAGGCTCTGTGAGCATCCCTTGGGGGCTAATTCCCACTCCATCTGTCCCGGGTTGCACCTGTCCCTGATAGTGCCTTCCTGACGCTGCACCGAGCTCCACCAGCTAGTGAGGGTGTCTGACACTTGCCCCAGCCTCCTCCCTGCACCAAGGTTGGTGAATACAGACTACAGGTGAATATTCTTTCATATTCTTGATTTTAAAAAAAGATGATGATGACTTGACTTTTACTGGTTCTAAGTGGGTGGACCAGAGACCAGCGGGACTCTGATGGCCAGCAAGTCTGACTCAGCCTGGGCCTCTGTTAGGAAGAGTGAAGGAGGAAGGAAGCAGCTCTCTCACGGGCAAGTTCTCTCTCTGCCCTTGGGCCTCAGTTTCCTGTTCTATAAAATGCAAGTCAGCCAGCGACTCCTGGTCCTCTAGCCAAGATCTTAGTGATTCCTTCAGGAGTTCTATTTGCTGATCTTCATAACAACTCTATAGAGTGTTCAAATGTATTCCTGTTAATAACTGTATAGGTGTCAAAGTGGCAGCTTCAATGACAGGGACTCTGACTGGTTCCTTGGAATGGGACAAGCTTGTCTGCTTCTGAAATGTCCTGCACTGCTGTGGGAAATGGCTGCACAGGGCATGACATGAGCAGAGTTGACTTTATGTGCTCCACATATAAAGCTCCTCACAAACACGGCCTGGTCAGAAGGAGGAGTGGAAGCCACAGCTTCCTGTCTGTGAACTAGACATTCCAGGAAATCACATTCCACAGTCATCTCCTTTATTAGGACATTATGTCTCTCACCAGTCCATCTTAGATACCTACTGCTTCTCGCAGTGGTTCTTCTAGGGTGAAACTGATGGCCATTTCAAAGGTCCCAGGAGCCAAGTGACCTGCTGGTGATTATTTAAAAAAAAAAAAAAAGACCCCAGGAGCTTGCTTGTGGCAGCCAGCAGTTCTCAGACAGGGTTTGTTTATGAATCAAATCAGCCTCATCTTCATCTGAGTAGCCAGTGGGGTGACCAGCTCTTCCTAGTTTTCCTGGGAATTTCCTGGTTTGGGCACTGAAATATCATACCCCAGGGTCCCCTCCATCCTCAGCAAACCAGGGCACTTGATCACCCCAATTTCCAGCATTTGAAAATTTTTATGCATCCAAGAATTGCTATGTGTGATTATTAAAAAATACAGATTTCTGGTGTGAGCGATACTGGGCCAAATGTTTTGCTGACCGTACTAAGGAATACTGGTAAGAATTTATTATAAGTTTATTATTCCCGGAATTTGGAATGTGGTTACCAAGGGTTCTTGAATTTACCTGGATGTTAGAATCAGCTGGGGAGTTTTTAAAAAATACTGATGGCTGAACTTTACTCTGGATCAATTAAAGTAGAATCTCTTGGGGTGGGGCCAGGGCATTGGGGTTATATTTTTAAAGCTGCCTCTCACTCCAGGAGAATCAGCAGTAGATGCAGCAGACATACTGTCATTTCCCATATGCTCCATGGCACTGAAAACTTCTCTGCCCGTGGTTTCAGCCCCTCCACCCTCCACCATTTCCCCTGTGGGTATAATACAGGAAAATAACATGGAGTACAATATAGTATTGTCTACCTAAATTGAAGATAGTATCATTCTTAGGTATAAACCTAAAGAAATACCTGGAGACATGCCTAAAGAAAGATACAAAAACATTAACGGCAGCTTTGATGGTAATAGCAAACTCCTGGAGATGATCTAAGGGTGGTAGTGTATTCACATAGACGGGAATACTGTACTGCAATGAAAATGAATGAATCAGAACTACATATGTCAACACTGGAACAAAGTGACCGTAAGATTATTCTAAAGTTAGAGGCTACTGTGTGTGACTGAGTTCTTGGGTAGTGGGAGGCTTCCCTTTGGCAGGCAGGTTGTCTTGTGACAGAGTTCCTGGATATACTACTGTACTATGACCTGTGGCAGCAATTAAACTGAGTTGCCTCCTGCTGGCTGACAGAAGCCATTTTGCCTGTTCTAAGAAAACTTCCTTATGGTAGGAATCCCGGAAGAATAAGGTAGCACCGCCATATCTTAAGACATCTGCATTGGAACCCAGGAGTTGGGAGGTCTGCAGTCATTTTTGTGCAGGTTCTGGAATTGCTTTTAAATAGGTGCAGAGTTGGAGGCTGCGTCCTCATTCATTATCCCTCCCACTGTCTTCACAGAGCAATAAATCCATTAGAAGTGCAGATGTTGCCGTGAACCCAGGATTTCAAGGCTGTTAATCTTGTTTGGCACTTCTAGGTTGCTGACGAACAAAGGGCCGCAGAGCTTACCTGGTCCTAGTTTGGCCACGGCGTAGAGGAGGTCATAGTTGAGGACCGGGGTGGCATCGCTGATGGGCTGCCAGCCCACAGGAGGAGACGAGGGGGGTGAGATGAGAAACTGCTTGGCAGGTTGTGGCGGGGCCAAGTGCAGCTTGTCTCCATCTGTCTCCGGAGTCTGGACCTTTCAGAGTAGGAAGGAGACACTTTACTCATTATGGCTTCAGATGTGCCAGGTTGGTAAACTAAGATGTGGAGCTTCATTTTCAGCCTGTGACGAATGAACCAGACTTTAATGATAATTACTACTTACTACACGCCATGTGCTCCATTATCTGATTTAATCCTTTAACAGTAGATCTCACCTTTAAGGTTCAACTGCGTCTCCTGAAGGGTTTACTAAAACACAGAATGCTGGACCTCGCCCCAGGTGTTATTATGCAGGTGGTCTGGGATGGGGCCAGAGAGTTTGCATTTCTCGTAAGTTTTCATGTTCTCAGATGTTGCTGAGGCTGCTGGTGCACTTTTACCACAAACCTGCCAAGTCAGTCAGCTTTTCTTTAACGGCAGCTTTGATGGTAATAGCAAACTCCTGGAGATGATCTAAAGGTGGTAGTGTATTTATTTATTTATTTTTTTCAGTACCAGGGATTGAACTCAGGGGCACTCGACCACTGAGCCACATCCCCAGCCCTTTTCTGTATTTAATTTAGAGACAGGATCTCACTGAATTGCTTAGCGCCTCACTAAGTCACTGAGGCTGGCTTTGAACTGGCAATCCTCCTGCCTCAGCCTCCTGAGCTGCTGGGATTACAGGCATTTGTCACTGCACTGCTCCTAGCCAGTCTTTCTTTTCTTTCCCTCCCTCCATTCCTGCCTTTTTTTTCTTATGGATGTAAAATTCACATAACATAAAATTAACCATTTTAAAGTTAACAGTTCAGTGGCATTTAGTGCATTGTATATGTCTTTGCAACTACTGCCTACCCAGTTTCAAACCCTTTCCACAACCCGTAACTCTGTACCCATTAAACAGTGACCGTCATTCCAACCTCTGGCAGCTGCTTTCTGCCTCTACAGATTTGCCTATTCTGCATAAATATTTCATATAAATGGAATCATAGAATATCTGACCTTTTGTATCTAACTTCTTTCACTTAGTAAAAGTTTACAGGGTTCATCACATAGTAGAAAGTATCACTATTTTTGTTTCTTTTTAGGGCTAAATAAGATCACATTGTATGGGTTTGCTGCAATAGCTATCCATTTATCTGTTGATGGACCTTTGGGTTGTGTCCACTATTTGTCTATTGTGAATGGAGCCACAGTGAGCATGTAGGTATGTATATTTGAGTTCCTCTTTTCAATACATAGGAGTGAAATTTCTAGCTCAGATGGCAGCTCACTGTTTATCATTTTAAGGAACCAAGTGAAGTTTTAGTAGATGAGGAAACAGGTTTGTTCAAGCAATGCAAATTAGTAGCAGAGGTGGGATTTGAATATGGGTCTGAAGCCAAGGTTCATGTGGTTTTCACTGAGTCATCTCTGCAGAGTCCGAAGGAGGGAACACTTGCAGGTCACTTGAGAGGTGGTACAAGGTATCTAGAGAGGTGGTGGGAACATTGATGGAATATAATGGGTACTGATTTTCTGTTGCTGTGGACTTCATGAACATCTACCTCTCCCATTTTGAAATAGCTGGAGTTTATTTTGTATGAATTAAAACACAAGATTAATTTCCATGTATTTGTAAACTTTTGCCATGAATAGGAAGCATTAGAAAAGTTACATAGTACACTAAAAGTATCACATAATTTTAAGTTTTTCCTAACAGAAAGGTTAGGAGTCACGATTAAATCATTCTTATTATAACTACTAACTAGTGTTTACTATGCATTGACAAAACATGAAGCTATTGAAAACACAAAAATTCATTTAATCCTCATGGCAATGGTGTGGGAATGTATTATTATTATTCCCATTTTATAAATGAGGAAACAGCCCTAGTGAGGTTATGTGAGCTGCCCAGGTTAGAGCCCTGGCTGGCAGCTCCCTGTTCCTGCTTCCTCATCCACTAAGCTGCTCCTCTCTGGGAATCATGATCTGAATCTACTTCTCAGTGAATTAATTATAGGCTACAAACCAATCTTAAAGTAGAAAGGGCTCCATTTGCATTTTAAAAAGGCAAAGAAAAAATAAGGCAAGAAGGATTAATTTTTGATCAATAATTGCCTTACCTGTGCAAAGTAGAGTTTTAATTTTTTCCCTCTGAACTGGGTTTCATGAAGCTCTATCCTGGCACGGGCTGCAGATTTAGGATTGCTGAAGTTTATTCGGACACGTCTGAAACTCTTGAATAGCTGGAATGTCACGCAGTCATCGTAAGTCCGGAACAGTCCCTCAAACTTTTCCTGATAAAAATGAACACAGAGGAAGATCCATTGGTTCATGTGTCGTGTGCGATACCAGATCTGACAAGAACAAGTAGCTGATGAAACAGGCCATTTATAACTGAAGTTAGAATAGAACACCAGCAGCGCATGTTTGGGGTCTATTGCCAGATGCTGTTCATGCCTGTGGATTCAGTTCAGGAATTCATAACTTGGAACTAGGGGTCTGTGGAGGATTAATGAATAAGGTTCAAAGCATATGAAACATGTTGAACATGGTGCTTAATGTGTGCTTTTTTCTGGAGGTGGTGTCATAGCTGTCATCAGATTCTCTAAGGAGTCCGTTCTCTCTGGGATGTTAGAGGTACTAAGTATGTGGTGGACCTTCTTCATTCTTATCAATCTTTGGAGCACCTTTCTTGCTTAAAGATGTGGATTTCCCATACCTCCCCAAAACTTTCTAGACAGATAGTGCTATGTGATTAGTCCTAGTAAAATGTGTGTAGAAGGCAGGAAAACGTCCTTCAGTAATTTTTCAGTGTCCTTCTCTGAAGAAGTCATGTGTTCCAGATGAGGAAAATGAGATTTGTCCAAGGAACAGTTATCAGAAATAGGATTCTCCTCATCTTGGGTCCCTGAATGTCTATGTGGAGTGGAAATTGCTTTCTTCCTACTCCCACTTCAATCTGTAGCCAACTTTGGCTTGGCAAGGAAAAAATCTTCTTTTGCATTAAACCACTAAGATTTGGCAATTCTTTTATTCCTGCAACATAGCCAAGTCTATCTTAATACAAAGCAATAATATAAAAATTTTGATTCAATACACAATTTCAATTCAGCTGAAAAAATATCTATTACATGCTCACTTGGTACAAGGCACAGTTTTGCAGAGATGAGGATCATATTGTTCTGACCTTTAACGACCTAACAATTCAACGTGAGAGGCAGACACAGACACACGGAACAGAATACCCAGAAGACTGGGGAAAGACATAAAAGGAAAATCAGAGGAAAAAACGAGTGTGTATATTAATGCTCTCTGTCTGGTTCCTTTGATCCTTAAAAGAAAATCCTTATTATAAGTAAGATTATCAGAGCATATTAAATAACTGTGTTTTAAATGGAGAAATGAATACTAAGGAAATAACTTTAAAAAAACACCTGATTATTTTGTTTCAATGTAAAGGTATTTTGCCATCAGAGTCAGTATAAGCAGGAAGCAGAGGCAGGAACAATTAATGCTGCAAGAGTCATAGAATTTTAACTTTAAATTGGCCTAAGAGATGATGAACTTGACCTTTGCTTTCTCCCCTCCGGCATTTACAAATAGGAACCGTAAAGTCTGAAGAGATAAGGATGAACCCAAGGCCTCATGGCCAGTCAGGGTAGAGCCATGACCAGGCCAAAGTTCCATGACCATGACAGGGGTCCACTCCCTGCTTTAACATAACCCATTGCAGCTTATTTTAAAATATTTTTCTCCTCCCTTTCCCATCCCAAATCATGGGGGAAGCAAGATTAACCTTCTTCCCATACTAGGCAGAGTTATCTGTCCTTGGGCTCACAGACCACAGGAATGAAGGAGTTCAGACTTTGGAATTGGCACCTGCATACATATCTAAGGTATGGCAATCTCTCAAAGGTACAGTGAATTGTGACCCCTAACAGGGCGTGGTAGGCGAATCATCTTTAAATGCCCTCTGTTCCCCCTGACAGTTAGAAGCACAGCTTGTGGGACAGGACTCACTGGTGTTTCTCCTTTGCTAGCAAAGCAATAAAACTTTTTTTCCCCCTTTATCTCAAAGCTTTGTCCTCATTACTGGTTACTGGATTGGCACCGGGGACAAGGACTGAGCTTTGCGTATCATGACTACAGAGATGCTTTCAACTATGTTAGGAATTACACTGCTAGACTACACGAAGAGATGGTTGTGTCAATGAGAGCAAGAGATGAATAGCCATAAACTGACCCAAGGCTAAAGTGTGACCATGTCTAAGAATCAGCACAGGGTTGTGAGATATCTCTGTCCTGGAGGCTGCAGAGGAAGGGTGCCTTGGATATGACAGAAGGGCATCGGCCTTTCGGGTATCCCTATGAACGTGTCTCAGTCCCTCATGTCCGTGCCTGTGATCCTATAGGCTGTGACCCTCCATAGTCCCTCCCACCTTTGACCTCTGTGTCTTCACACACGCTTTCTCTTTTATACCACCAGATCCATCCAGTCCAAGAACCCCAGAGGATATTCTTTAAGCTTTTGTTTCTTAACACTTATAAAGATTTGACGGGTTCTTCTTCCTACCCTCACCCACTTTCAGGTTCTGTTCTCTTTTTCCTTTCCCTATTAAGAGCAAAACAAGTACCTTTCCTCATCTTAGCCAGGACAGTGTTGTTCTCATCTCCCAAGATCCCCCAACTTCCAGGCCTGGGCTTCAGCTCCCACTTGAAGGGGGCTCATTAAGGAATTCTTTCCCATAGTCCTAAGTTTTCCTGAACAGGAATTCCAATGATTAAAATACTTTGTTTTCCAGCAATGAAAGTACTTTGAGATGGTCTAGACATAGCTAATGGTTTGATTAATGTGGGGAACTTTAGGGATAGGACGAATGAAGAGATTAAAATCTCATTTCTATGTCACATCTAATATGTTTTAGGACAAGGTCCTTGGGTCTTCTTTGTGGCTGGTTGCTTTTTCTGTTTCCAGTTTGGGGGTTCTGCCACCCTATCACCTCTCCAAGGCCTATGGTGTGTTGTTAAGGGTGGCATTGGGGGGTGGTCTTCTTTTCCTTTCCTTTTCAGTTCACAATCCTTTTTTTTAATAACTCCCATCTCAGCTTATTAGAGCTGTTGACCTCAGGAACTTGGATTGGGAGAAAAGGATTAAGGAGATCCTGGATTTGGCTTCAGGTAAGTGGCAGTGGGCTTACTGTGCTGTGAGGTCATGGGCGACATCAGGAGGGAGCTGATCACATTGTTTTCTCCACTGATCCTCCACAGAGGACTCCAGGCAGCTACCACCATCAAGATGGAATTGGCCATTGCCATAAACCTCTTTTATCCCTTGGTTTGGGCTTGGACCAAAAAAAAGATGGAATTCTAGTACCTAGTCTGGGGTATAACCCAGAACTTGGGGGACAGGATTCTCAGCTACCATATGAGCCTTCATGTCTATAATGATAATAATCAACAACTGACATTTACTTGTCAGGTCCTCTCTGTGCAAGTCTTTTGGGAACTTATAGTTGCAGTGGGTGACAGCTGGCCAAGAACTGGGGACTTGTTAGCCATCTCTATTTTTGTTTCTACTAGTGACATTACAAACATTTTGTACGTGAAGGCAACAGGATACCAGAAGAGGTCTCTGGTTAGAGACTGATCCAGCTTAATGAGCCTAGCAGATGTGCCCTGAGGCCAAACAGTGGTAAAAAGAGCTGGCTGCAGGGGTCCTCCAGTTTTCTGGATGGGAACCCCCAGAAACCCAATGAATTCCTCATTTCCTTGATCATCAGTTCTCTTTGTAGCCTCTGGTTTGGATAATGTTCTATATCGGCCCTCTCCAGTTCAATTTCATTGAACTAGAAATTAAAACAGACATTCTGAAATATTTATTTTAAATTTGTTTAAAAACAACAACAATAAACCCATTATGTCAGCATACCCCTCTTAAGAGAAAACAGTTTTCCAAAACAAGAAAAAAAAAAAAGTGAGAAGGTTGGCATTGTTTCACATTTTAGCAAATCTCTTTCATTTCTAACTTGATATGTGGTTGAAAAAGTGAAGAATACGTTAACAAATTTTCAAATAATTGAATATTCTCCCTTGGAACTTCATTAAAACTTGACAAGTGGTAGTTTCTTAAAGTGGACTGCAATGTTGAATTTGAAGCCATAATCAAATGACATTTTTCATTTGATTATATTAGGATACATGTAGATAATTTGCACTTCGGATTTTTTTAAATCACTGCTTGATTTTGTAATAGTGTACATTGGTCATTTGGAAAATGACCAGATCATGCATCTTTCCTAAAATGATCAGCTTCATTACACAATGTAAAAATGATATTCATTAATATTACCACTTATTTTATCAAAACATGTTTAGATATTAGAAAGCTGACAGATTCACATGAGTGGATACAAGCTTTCCAAATCTTAACTCATTATTTTCACTGGTAACAAACACTATCAGTGATTTTCCTTGAATCAACAGATTTGCCTCATTTCATTTATGAGAAAATGTCTACCAGATAACTTTCTGCATAATGGGAGTTTTTCTTTTCTTTTTTCAATTAAATAAGTTGTTCCATGGGAAAATTAGGTGCCTAAGCAGCTGGGTACTTCCTGTTTTGTCATTTAGAATATTAAAAAGGAATGTACTCAGGATAATTTAGAGTTAGTGAAATTAATAACTTTGCCACTTCATCTAGGACATTTTTAAAACTGACATTTCTTGAATTTTCCTTACGCATTGTTGTTTTATGGATGTGTGATTATGAAGAATATTTGGTGCCTCTGCACTGAATCATGCTAAAGTGCCAGCAGTTCTAATCACACTGCCTTTATACACTGGTGTAAATGTCAACAAAGTTGTTTCGTTATTATTATGAAAATAATGTGACTTCATGGGAGATGGTCTTGGGAACTCAATGAGTCTACAAGCTTTGAAAACTGCTATACTATAGGATCTCTGAAAAAGGATTTGGTCGGGTTGAGGCAAAGCCAGGAGGTCTAGGGAGAACCTTAAGATGCAACAAAATGGCCAGAGAACATGGCTGAAGAGTTCGGTGGTATGGAATGCTGTCAGGAAGTCCAAGAGGAGGAAGATGGAGATGACTTGGTTGGGCTTGGCCAAAGAGGAAGACTGCTGACTGCTGAATGGGCTGTCGTAGCAGGGGTGGAGGTGATGTAGGTTATTAGAGTGAGGATGGATGGCAGGGAGAATGCTGGACAGAGCCCGACCATGCAAAGGAGGGAGCCAGGATGGCAACTGCATGGAGTCTGGCTCAGGGCAGGCAAGGCTTTTAGTAGTGCAGGGAGACACTCAGTGGCTCAAGAAATGGAACCACTGAAGAGGGAGAAAGAAGAGAGGAAAGAAAAGAGGCAACGGGTGGGATGGTGGAGAGAGGAAGAAGGGACTTCTGCAAGAGTCCTGGGCATGCTATTCCTGCAGGAGAGGAGGTGAGGTATGGATCTTGAGTGCAGATGTGCAGGAAGCAAAGCCAAAAGTGGCGCTTTGGTCTAGGTGAAGTGGACAGCGAGGTCCTTGGCCTAAGTGGGAGACGAGGGAACCTGTGGTTTGAGAAGCATGGGGAAGACTTAGAACAGTTTCTGTGGCTGGGGTCAAAAGGGTTGATGGGTATGAGTCCAAGGACAGTGCTATGGGGTGAACTGTGTCCCCTAGAAAGATATGTTGAAGTCCTCACCCTCAGAACCTCAAAATGTGACCTCATTTGGAAACTGGGTCTTCACAGATGTGATTAATTAAGATGAGGTCATACTGGAGTGGGATGGGACCCTGTTCTAATAGGACTAGTGTCCTTATAGGAAAAAACCATGTGAAGGCAGGGAGGCATAGGGATAGGGTGTTTGGAGACAAAGGAGTAGAGTGATGTACCTATAAGCCATGGAATGCCATATATCACCAGCAAATCCCCAAATGCTAGGAAGAGGCAAGGCAGGATCCTCCATAGGTTTTAAAGTACATGCGATGCTGCCCACATCCTGATTTTGTACATCTATTCCCCCAGAAATGTGCCACAACAGATGAGTATAGTTTTCGGGCTCCCAGTTTGTTGGTATTTTATTACAATAGCCCTAGGAAATTAATGTGGCCAGCTGTTCAGCACTAAGGGACCAATCTGGAATTATGCCTGCCTCCCTTAACCAAGAAGGTAGGAAG
Organism: Sciurus carolinensis; assembly: GCF_902686445.1. NCBI lineage: Eukaryota > Metazoa > Chordata > Mammalia > Rodentia > Sciuridae > Sciurus > Sciurus carolinensis. The sequence goes on along the minus strand of NC_062219.1, from coordinate 109,952,888 downwards.
TGGATATTTGGGCATCCCAAGGTGGTGTGTGCAAAGCAGGTGGACATACACATGCGTGCATGTGTTGGGGGAGAGGGTAGAATAAGAAGGATGAAGAAATAACCTGAAAGGTGGAAAGGACCATGAAGGGGGGAACCACGACAACTCACTAGGACATGTGAGGGAAAGAGGAGGAGCTGGGGGTCATGCCAGACTGAAAAATGGGGAAAGGTGAGGGTTCGAGGTTCCAGATGAACCTGAAGACTACGTTTAGTGGGAGCAGCACAATGGGAGAAGTAGAATGATACAAAATTGTGGACCCCAAGGGGAACTATTTTAAGGTTTCACAAATTTTCAGTGTTAGATGGCCTAAGGGCTAATGTAAGGCCCGTGAATGGAATTCTGATGAAGGCCAGCTGAAGGAGAGGGAGCCGAGGCCAAAGAGTAGTGAGGCCAGGGAGCGGGGTGGTCATCACCCCAGGAGGATGACAGGAAGCAGTGCAGGATTGTCATGAGTGAGAAAATGAGCTGCACGAAGAAGTTGGGAGGAGTAGCTCGGAGACTCACAGGCCCCTGGGAGCAGAGATGGGAGGGCAAGAGTTTTCCTGGGGGCAGGGTCATCTTTCATGAAGCAAAAACTACAAAGTCCCTCAAAGACATTCCAGGTGGTGTGCCTGAAGATGTGAAAGTGACTCTTTACTAAAGAACACAGATCCAGGTCCACCTCAGACCATATTTGAAATAAAATAATTATATAGTGTCAGATGTGAATGCTTTTCGATTTCAAGTTTTCCATCTCTTGTCGTGCTGGTGTTTTGTAACTGGCTTGGAAAGTGTGGTGGCCGACACCTCTTGCTTTGTTTGGGGAAGCTCTCTTCAGTTTTCCTCAAGTCTTCTCACTTCACATTCACTATACTATTATTTTGTGTGTGCCTCACATTTTTTTAAAAAAAATATGACTTATATGCTGGGCATGGTGGTGCACACCTGTATTCCCAGAGGCTCGGGAGGTTGAGGCAGAGGATTTTGAGTTCAAAGCCAGCCTCAGCAACTTAGTGAGGTGCTAAGCAACTCAGTGAGACCCTGTCTCTAAATAAAATATACATATATATTCACAGATGTGATTAGTTAAGATGAGGTCATATTGGAATGTGTGTGTGTGTGTGTGTGTGTGTGTGTGTGTGTGTGTGTATATATTTTTTTTTTTTGGTACCAGGGACTGAACCCAAGGGCACTTAACTACTGAACCCCAATCATTTTTATATATACCTGCATTCCAAACCATGTGCTACAACTTATGCATTTTTCAATATATATTTATATATAATAAATTTATTATATTTATTTATTTATAAATAAATACACTTATATAATATATTTGTATATACATTTATAAATTTTTATAAATAAATTTATAAGTATATATAAAAATAAAGGGCTGGGGTTCAGTGGTTAAGTGCCTTTGGGTTCAATCCCTAGTACCAAAAAAAATGCATAAATATATATATATATCTTATAAATATATATAATAGCAAAATATGAAATTAAGTAGAAAAATGAGGAAAGCAAGAGTAGAAACAAACTGGAATCTAGAAGGTCTGTTTATAAGAACTGAGAAGTTCCTCATAGTCTTGCACATTTGCCATGTTTGGACCAATGTTCTGCCTGTAACCTTTCTCAGTAGTCACAGGTGGGAAAGATGGGTTTTTTCTTAAAATCAGGCAGTTGGGATCTGGATAGTGCACGACTGTAATCCCAAGGGCTCTAGAGACTGAGGCAGAATGATCACAAGTTCAAGGTCAGCCTCAGCAATTTAGTGAGACCCTATCTCAAAATTTACAAAAGGATGTAGATCAGTAGTAAAGGGTCCCTGGGCTCAGTCCCTAGTAAAACAAAAACAAAAACAAACCACAGCCCTCCCCCCCCCAAAAAAAAAAAAAAGCAAAACAAAAAACCAGGCAGTTGGATCTGTCCTGCTTAGGAAGTACTCAACATATTCTGGATATTTTATAAAATATTTTAAAAATCAGATAAACAATAACTTCTGATACATTATCTCTTTGAATCCTCAGTAAGCCTTTGAGGGAGTGTTGATTTTATTATCTGTGAGCAACACAGGAAGCCACTGAAGCCAGAGAATTCAATCAACTGTCCAAAGTCACAAACTTAGCCAGTTAGCAAAACCTCAATGAATTATACGACTTAAATGTCATTGGTAATATGCAGAAGAGTGAGAAGTCCCCAAAACAGGAACAAGGAAACTAGTCTCCTTGTCAATCCTAAAGAACAGTACTGCTAGAAAAGTCCAATGGTGACTTTATCTGCATTCCAAACCAACTTATTATGCAGTTTTCAACTTTTACACTTATGATCCCATGATCCCTCTGGATGTAAATTATCTTAATAAGAAATTCAGCTTTTCTCAAAATCATAAGGCTCTCATCTGCTTAGAAAATGAATAATGAAACAATTCATTTATCACCTTTCAATGGATACCATGCACCAGTCATGTGCATAATCCATTTTTATGGCTCATACTGGCTTTGATGGGCCTCTCAGAAGGTCCCCCTCTCAGAATGACTGCTATTTCAAATCTTTTATAATGCAGGCTCCTTATGTGAAGGGACTGACCTGCCTGCATGTAGCAACTGTCGCTTCTGGAGTTGAACCCATCAGGATCTCTCTTAGGTCAGCCAGATTTATATGAAATCATGCTTTGTTCTATGAGTAGTTTTGATGCTACCTAAATAAAAAAAATCATTATGAAGAGGATGCTCACAATCCTTCCTTTGTAAAAGAAATGGACTGACCTCCTCTCATATAACTTGCAGGCCAAGGTACAGAAGTTTCTATCCTTTCTCACTGGAGTCTTTCTGAGAGACAATGATCACCCAACACCAAACTCAAAAAGGAGCTGCTTGGTCCTAAAACCTCTCCACTTCACCACACACTTCTACTAGCAAAGCACTTTCCGTGGTCTGTGTTTATTCTGTCATTCACAGTGGTGACCACTAGAATGTGGTCACTAGAAAACTAGAACTAGCAAGTTCACTAGAGCTGGATAATGTTACCATGCAAGGTTATATTTTTAGTTCCCTTTACTTAAGGAAGTTTCCATTTCCCTGGTTCTTCTGAGCATTACCTGATGCATTTAGAACCAGAAAAACTCCAAGCAAACCCCCAAAACAACAACAGTAACAAAACATACAGGGACTGAAATGATCTTTGAATGGAGGTGAATCCGATAGAGGGAGCTCTGAAGCTTTTACAACCTGGGGGGTCCTTCTTTAAGCAAAATAATACAAAGTTAGGCACAAAGTTTATTGTTTTTAAAGTATAAGAACAAAAAAAATCAAGAAATAAACTTTGTGAATTTTACAAAAATATATAACCAGGTGACCACATTGTTAGGGTTTTTCTAAGGGTTTGATAGAGGCCAAAGCAAATGAGAGGCCTTCAAACTTCCTTCCCTGAAAACATGTCCAAGAAGCAAGAAGTGTGCTGTGCTATCACAAAGTTGCCTGGGGACCAGGTTTTCAGGACAGTTAAAATAAGGGCAGTGTTTATATTCCCACCATGTATAGGAAAACTCAGTTTTTCTTTTCGTACTCACATCACTTTACTTACTTTTATTGGAATGGGAGTTTCCCCAAGCAATAAGCAATTCCCCAGTTGTGTGGGCACCAAATGGGTATCCTATAATGTCACTATGACACTACCTACTTGGACATAATGTCAGACCCCACAGGTTAAGAGCTCAATTCCATTATCTCTTCTGGATATTTCTAGGGTTCCAGGAGCTGTGTGTCAGGAAACATACAAGACAGAAGTGATGGACAGCGGAGAAGCAAGAACAAGTAAGGGAATTGCTTGTCACCTTGCTCATGGCTATCCAATAAGGGGCACTGCCAGGTGAGTGGCCAAGAGAGGAACATACAGGTGGCACTGTTTATGTGCCTAGGGCCCTTATTGGGCCTCCTCCATGTGGTGGCTGCTCACCCTTTGGGTGAGTGACACTCCTAGCACTTGGACCCACAGCTTTTTCTGGCAGGTTGCCCTGCCCGCTTCTGACTACCCAGGGGAATGGAGCCTGGTTGTGCCAAGTAAGATGCAATTTATGGGTGCTTGAAAGCTTCTTGCCTATCCCAGGATACTAGTCAGTCCAAGGGGGTCTTTTTTTTAAAAAAAAAAAAAAGGGAGTGGGAAGGAGGAGTTCCCACAGGAACTCAGAATGGGAAGACCAAACCAGACCTCCGAGAGAATAGTTATGAACACTGATCTTCTGTATGCCACAAAATTGGACTTCTCCACATGGTAATAAATATTTTTTATGCAGAGGAATGATCTGACATTCTTTTTATAGCTGGCATATTTCAATTTACAATATCAGTGGCTGCCATGGCTCAGGGCAGTTCTGAGGGTCAATGGGAGCTTCATCCTTCTCTGAGCCACCAGTTCCTCTTCTCTGATCATTAATCTGCAAGAATGTCTGTGGTTGTCATCAGCCTGATTAGATGTAGGCTCTAATTTGCATGTGTAATTGATGAAATGCAGAATCTCCTTCACAGCTTACCTGCCCTCCTAAGAAGACGAGAATTGCATTTTATGTTCATTTAAATGTTGATTTACCTATTAGATGAAGGTAATAAATAGCATACAATTGTGACTAGCACAGACTCTGGAACTATACTACCAAATTCTGAACCCAGCTGTGCATTGACCCTCAGACACCTCAGTTTCTTTCCTATAAAATGGGGTCAACAGTATCTCTTTCTAGAAGTATTCTATACAGTGAGTTTGTACAGTGAAATCACTTGAAAAGGTGCTGAGTACAATGTTGTGTATGAGCTGTTACTAATCCCAGATTGGAAGGTTAATGATATTTTGCTTCTGTATTTATATTTGACCCATTAGCTCCAGCTGTACAAATCTCCCTGTATCTAGATCAAGTACATTACATCTATGTCTGTTTATATCTATACTTGCACCTGTATATAATCCTTAAAGACTGTGAAAAGCAATTATAGGAATGCTAGCATAATATCTCATAAAATTAACTCTAATTATACTAACTTGATTTTATTGATGTTATTATCTACTTAAAATATAGAATCCAAATTAACCATCAACTTCCATGAAGCTTTAAATGAACACTTTTTTTTTCTTTTTGAGATGGAGTCTCAATATGTTACCCAGGCTGGCCTTGAACACCTGGATTCAGGTAATCCTCCCTCTTCAGCCTACTGAGTAGCTAGGATTGCAGGAGTATGGTCACTGCTCTGAGTTTGGTGAAGTTCAAAAGTACGCTTTACAAAACAATATGGTAAATCAAATAATTTTAAAGAAGAAATAAACTGGGCAATTGCCTTTACTCCTTCCCTCTGGGAACCCTGCACCATAAGCAGGGGTTGGGGATCAGAGAACCAACAAAGGAGAAGCTGCCAGTCATGATGAAAGGAAGCTTATGCACAGATTAGCTTGGCCTCTCCTACCTGCCCCCTCCCCTCCCCTCAACACACTTCAACCATCTTTTAGACAAACTCAGCTCCAGAACTCCATTCACCATGCTCCCTTGTTTCCTGAACATTGACTATGAGATACACCACCAGTACCTTAAACTTAATGACCCTAAAGTCAATTTTCTTTGTTGGGGTCTCTAAATCTGCCACTCATCTATCTCAGTGAATGGCCCCTATCCATCAAGCCAGGCAGTAGAATGTTCTCAGCTCTACCTGCTCCCTCACTCTGGCATCCTACCAGTCAACAAAACCTGTGTTCTCTGGATCCGTTGTTATCTCTGCCATCAGCTCCCTGTTCTTCAATGTTCCACTGATTTCTGGGGTCACTGCAGCTCACTCTACTCTTATACTAGGTCTCCCTGCCTTCTGTCTAGCCTCCCTAGAATCAACCATGAACACTTGCTGCTAGAGAAGTCCTTCAGAAAGAGAATGTTCAGATCATCTCACCAGCAAAATTCTTCAGGGGGTCCCCATCACTTTCAGAATGAGGCTTAAGCATTCAAGACCTTCCCTAAAATGGCCATCCCTCACCACACTAACCTCATATACCACCTGTGATCTACCTGGTCCCTAAATTTCTAACTGAACTTCCACTACTGATTCCCAAAGGCAGACGCTTGCTCTTTTTCTACCAGCAATACTCTTTCCCTCCAGGTAGCTTTGCATGAGTCCTCACATCTGAGAAATCCTTTTTGAATCCCTCTGAGGGTCAGACATCCTTTGGCTGTGTTCCCATCACACAGTTGTCCAGTTAATAAGAATAATTACTCCATTATCTGGACTTCAAGGGCAAGAATGATGTCACTTTTGTGCTTTGCTCATGCATTCACTGAGTGCTAATTATAGAAAGGCCCTCTTGGTGACAAAACGGACCACACAGTGTGGAGAGCATAGCCCTCCTCTACATGCTACCTTTTGATGACTGTATTCTTGTCAAAGTCATCCTTCAATCAAATCAACAAATGTGGTCTGAACACATGGCTTAAGATCCTCCACACTGTCATATGGAAGCCAAAACCAAATTCTATGTAGTTCTCCCCTGAAATCTTTGGTGACCACTCCCCTAACACATTTTCTTCCTCTATCTAGTCTTTTTTTTTTTTTAGATAAAACTTTTATTTTGATTGTGATTTACTTGTGTGTTCAAACTAAATGATTAGGTATAATTTACTGCTTGATCAAAATTAACAGAATATAATAAACTATATTTACAACCCAAATTGACAAATCACTTTCTAAAGAAAAATTCTCTCCTTTATATTATCATAATTCTATGGAGTATAGGCAAATAATGAAGTGATATTGTCCATCTAGTCTTAATTTCTGCTTCCTTGAAGTCTTTCAAATACTCTGAGTCTCTTTTCACACTTATATGGTGTGTGTGTGTATGTGTGTGTTTTGAGAGGTCGTTAAGAAAGTCCTCAGGGAAGAAATGGTGGACAAAGAGAATTGAGATGCATGGAAATGCATGGGGGTAGGTGACTTCAGAAGAAACCTGTCGCCCCAGGCAGGCAACGTAATCATAGGATTTATGTACCACATTAATCTGATGTCTTCTCTGAAGAAGGGTGTTCTCAGTGGTTGAAAAAGAAGATAAAAAATAATCGTTGGTCCAAAGCCATATTTCTCTAGGAATGGTTTTGAAGCACTAGAACCACCATTATTAAATACCTACTACATTATAGGAAATGCAAAAGAAATGAGATCTGTGATTTTGCTGCAGTCAGCACTTACGCAGTGCTTACATTCATTTTCATAATGAGATGCCTCAGTGAATACAACTCCTGTGAATTCTAAACTATGGGTCAGGAGCTTGCTGATGCGAACATGACAAACTGCTCTCAGCTCAGACTCGTTTGGGATATTGCTCTTTTCCAGAATGCCACGTAGCATTGTAGCTGAAAGAGGTAGAAAGTGAACTTCTGAAAACAAGGGTATTTTAGCCTCTCAAGATTGAGGTAAAGCCTGCTTTAATAACAGGCTGTCAATAATTGATGAGGACATTTTTAGGAAGTTTAATGTTAAATTAAAGGGCTAAATCCTAAATATGCTCCACATCACGTCCTTCTGAAGACAGGCAATTTAAAATTTAATCCATTCATTTTCCCATTTGGCATATGATCAAAGTAAGCTTTTCAAAGGCAGTGTGCTATTACTCTAACTTATTTTCCCTATGAAATTGAAATGGCATTTGCATTCTTGTAAGAGGCAGAAATGAACAATTATTTTATGACTCAGTCATTGAATCTAAAAAGAAAGTGAAATTTTTATGCTCCTACTGATCTTTCTACTGGCCCTTTTCTTCCCTCTTATTTCAACTCCTCTATTTTATTTAGGGTCTGCTTTCTCTGTTCTGATTTAATGACATAAGAAAAGAACGCATATTGGTGATTCAACCTTATATAAAATTAAATTTCTCTTTTAAAATTCTTTGACTATCTCAACCCATAAAATGACTCTATCAACTCATCACAAATTCAGGAGACAAGATACCTAAAGGGAAGTTTTCCAGCTTGGAACATGACAGTCAACATCTAGGGAGGTTGAAGTGGATTTACTAAAACCAAAATGTATTCTATGGTTATCCTAACACTGAGTACAGTTAGGACTGTAGTTTTACACAGTAGTTAAATTTCCACTTAGGTATTTATGAACAAGTAAGTGTTGCAGGTAGAGCTAATAATGGCTAAGGTTCAAATGTTTTCTATGTTCCAAGTCTTCTCTAAAGCCCTCATAAATGCTAATTTAACTTCATTCTCACAATAAACTTACAAGGCAAATGAAGAAATAGATTAAAAGAAAAGAAACACTGCCTAAGGTGGCCAGCTAGACAGTGACGGAATGCAGATTCTGGCACCCGGAGTTATGCTCTGAACTTCCAGGCCAACCTGCCTCTGGTGGGGGGAAGCTGGTCAATTTGACTTTATTGCTTTTGGTGCATCTCATCCAATGGAATGGACACATCTTTTGTCTTGAGTTAGTTTTGCTCAGGTATATCTCAAAGGCTAGCAGCAGCATGAAAAACTCTTGTATAATTCTAGGAAAAGTTGGTTGGAAATTCAGAAGAGGCTGCATCTGTCAACAGGGTGAGAGCTTCATATTGGCAGTTTGGACTAGAAGCACCTATAAATTTTTATCATAGAATTGGAACTGTATTTCCTCATTTTGTGTGAATGGCATGGGGGCTTCTATACAGAAGCTCAATATTTTTTTTAAATAAGCCTGATTTAAGGCCAAAATCATTCCCAGGTGATTCGATGAAAGTTCCATGTAGATTATTTTTTCCCCACGTGGTAGAAATGAAAGTTTGGGGAGAGTCGGAGACAGTGCGTGAAGCCAGTAGCCTATGTCAGAGTCCACTATAATTAGGAAGACCATGTAATGCATTGTCCAACCCTGCATACTTTGAAGTAGGGGAGCTATTATTTGCTGTGCTACAACCTTGGGACTATCTTGGCACACTGGTTATGTGGTCACAATTGGTTCCCCAGAATCAGTGATTCCTAGATAGTGGCTCTCAGCCCACTGGAGAGACATGACAGCACTGTGTTTGGAAAGAACCTGTTCAAATGCTTAGATCTTCTCTGCAGTTCTCAGGAACAAATCATGCACATTCCACTGATGCTCTCATTACCAAAGGCTATGCAATTGTATTCTAATGAGAGTTAAAAAAATAAGTTTTAAGGGTGCCTAAAATTCCAAAATGAGTTCATAAGAAGGAGTCTACTTAAAAGATATCTGGCTGCTGTTGGTCAGCTCTTGGTACTACAGCACATGAGCACAGAGAGTTGGAAGTCTTGTATCTCTCAGAAACAATAATCACTAACACTTACCAGATCCTCCTGAATATAAACAATCTTTAAGTACTATCCATTCTTAGAGCCCAACCTATGGACTGCAGACCCCCATCAGTAAGCATCCCTGGAAGTTTGTCAAAGAAGCATTATCTCAGGTCCCACAGATTCAGAGTCTACAATCCAACAAAGTCCTCAGATAATCAGTATCCCACTTAAGTTTGAGAAGTATCAGGTTAGAAGACATGGTTTGGACCATTTAAGATTTAAGCACTCCCTAAATAAACTAATTTATATGATTGTGCAACTGGGAATGACCAAAACCATCCTCAGGTGTTAGTGATTTTCAGTTCTTTGTGTTAATTAATATGTTCTTAGAGTATGGTTGGTAATTATTCCTGTTGCCTTTGTTCTTGCAATCATGACATTATCTTGTTCTTTACAAAGTCTTTGTTTTCACTGGGTTCCTTTCCTCTAGGAAGAGAGAAACCCATTGAGTAGTTGGGACATTGTGTTGGAGGGTCCTACAAACCAAATGAAGAAGAGAATGTGAAGAGATATTCAAGTGGTGCAAGCTTCATGCAAAAATGTCAGTAAGGTGAACCCCAACCTGCCCATGAGTATCCCCAGGTAATTTATCTTCATTTCATATCTCTTAATCATGTACATTGGAGACCAAGCAGTACATTCATAAGAATGACATCATTCTCAGACTCTACAACATGAATATAAACATCAGACTTCTTTATTTCACTCAAATTAAATTACTTTTTCCAAAGGTCCCAAGCAATGTTTTCTCTCTGTATCACTTTGACCTATTCTTAGAAAGGACATTGGTGATGACCTATTCCCATCCTTTATATCAAAGTTGAGCAGGGAGGCAATGCACCTGGGGCCTTGTCACTGGTTGCAGGCAAAACTGCACTAGAACTTGGAACTCAGAGGTACAGACACAACAAAATATATAGACCTCACAGCAACATTTATTTAAGAAACTTCTTTGGCAGATTTCAACCTTGTGAATAATGCAAGACTTTGAATAATACAAAAACAACACACACACACACACACACACACACACACACAGGTCTAAAATGATAATTTTTAAAGAAAATCTCAAATATAAATTTCATCCCAATTTCTCATTTCATAAAACCAAGGCCAAAAGAAAGTAAGTGATTCATTAAAGGTTATGGGCCAGTGTTGGAAATATTCACACATTTGCCAAGTTGTAGCTATGAGCCATATTGTAACCTGAAAGGACCACATGATCATAGTAGACCACTTGAAAAAGCATATACAAATATAACACTCACAAGAAGACCCCATCCATCAAAGGTAATTGCCATGAATATTTTTATTTAATAACCAACATGACATTTTACCTAAGTATATTGGAAAGAAAGAATTAAACTACTGGCTGAATTTTAGAAAAGACAAGAAATATTAGTTTCCTAAAGGAATCTTTGAAAGTTTTAATAAAAAGTCCTAAGAAAAAGTTGTATGCTTCTAGGTATAATACCTGTTACCTGTTTCATAAAAATCCAATGGTAACACTGACATTGAAGTAAAATTTTAAGACCTCTATTGTCTAATGTAAAAAAACCAAACCAAATTAAAAAAACCTGAGACTAATTAGGAATTAAATCCTAGAAAAAGAAAAATTTGTAAAATATCATGTAAAATTAGAAGCAGTGTCAGGGGAAAATCAGCAGCACGTGGGAGAAAACACTTCTAATTCTCCTTAAATTTCTTGACCTATGGGAATTTGGATTTTCTATTTCAGAAAACACTCCCATGATGGAGTTTTATTCACTCTATCCAGGGTCCACATTTCCACTCCTTTGATGAAAGAATCACATCTGCATCATTTATTCTTCTTAGAATTTCTAAATGCCCTTCTATTCTTGTCGAAGAGAAGAGATGTAGCCTTTGTCTCGTGGGTGACACCACATAATTGCATTTCCGATGGTATCATTTGAGTTACTGTATCGAATGTCCTCTGTGGGCCACAGCCCGTGAGCCCTTGGAATTCCTGTCCCACTTTCAACTACTCAACTAGTAGTCGTGTTATAGGACAGTCTTTCATTTCAACCTTGGATCACTACTTTCTGCTGTGTGTGTGTGTATGTATGGAGAGGGCGTCTTTGAGCAACCCCTGCCCTGCAAAGGTGAGACGTGGCAAATGTCTGTGTGGCTCCATTGCCAAATTTATATGTATGTTGCCATCAATCTCGACTTCTGACTGACAGCAGAACCCAGGCTAAGAATCACTTTTGTTTCTCCCAGAATATAGCACCATGGTTTCTAGCCAACTGTGCTATGCCTAAGCATGATCCTCACCTGATTCCATCTTCGGAGGCTTTACAGATTTTCCCTACTCTTTGGAGTTCTGACTTGAAAACAGTGTGTCTCAGCTTGTTCCCATTATTCCTGGAAGGCAGAGGTCAGCAAACCATAAGCCAAATTCAGTTTGTTGCCTGTTTGTGTAAATCAAGTTTTACTGGAACATAGTTACTTCTATTTGTTGGGTATTGAAGGGTTTATGGTACAATACAGAATCAAGATGTGTGGGTCCCCAAACCTACCATATTTACTATCTGGTTCTTTATAGAAAAAAACACTGCCAATCCTTTCTGTGGAGCATGGCAGGGGTTCTTCTTGTGCCTTTCTTCATAATTTCTTCACAGCTATTCACATTAATATTTTGATAATTTCTTGCCCTCTTTTATTTCCGTTTTTTTGAATTCCTAGTTGGATTTGTGATTTCCTGCATCTATCAGTTTATCTTTGATATTTTGCATCTCTGACTTTTGACTCTATATTCTCAGAGTTCTCATCAAGTTGTTTTTCAGCTCTTCAACCTATTCCTTAGTTGAGTTCATTCACCTCTTCAACTGAAACCTGCCTCTGGGTTCTGCAACATAGCTCCTTTTTCATAGTAGCTAGTTCTTGTCTTACAGTTGTCAGAGCCTTTTACATCTTTTGGAGGATATAAAGCAGAATTTTTAAAGGCTCTTGTCTATCTTCTACAAGGTCTCTGAATCCTCTGAGTTCACTGCACTCTTGGTTATCTAGTAGTTATGTGTCTTGCTTTTGATTTTTCTCAAGAACCTGGTAATCTTTGGCTGTGCATTTATAAAATTAAAATGAGGCTGATTGGCCAAGAAGGATGGTGGAAGAGTGTCACTTGCATACATTCCCACCACCTGCCTTTCTGCATTGGTAGGTTGGGTTCTCCAGATGGATCTGAGAAGGGCATTTGTGTGGAGGAAGGCACTTCTTTGGGGAGTGCTTGAGATCAAACCTGCAAGTGTGCAGGGACCCAAGATTGGGCTGAGGAGCTGGCCTTGACACAATGCCAACAAAAGCTTTTGCAGACCCAGGACAGTGGTGAAGAAGGGCTGGCTCTTCAGATATGCCTCCAAATCAGGCTCTTAAATCCCCCTCTCCTCTTATAGAGCAGTCATGCAAGTCATTGGATGAGCACCATCCCTGGGAGGTGACCCTCTACTCTCTTTGGTCCGGGGCTATGCTTATGGGGGACTCAGCTGAGAGTGCTCTGTTGCTGCCACTTCAGAGGTGGGGATGTGTGCTGTGCACATGCTGGAAAATCCCACTGTACCTGGCAGACGACTCTGAGGGCTGATGGGTGGGATGTACCACAGGCTTCAGCACACAGGAGCTGGGAAGTCACCTGAGTGCAGGATTCCGGGACTGACCCTTGAAGATAGCTGTACTTGAAATGATGTTAGAGGTTATGTCAGCAGTAAGACAAGAACAAGCTGCCATGGAAAAGAAGGGATCTTTAGAACAAAGTAAGAATTCTTGTGCTTGCAGCCTTTGGGGGAGGTATTTAGTAGATGAGGTGAATGAACACAACTGAGAAAAAGGTCGAAGACCTGAAAAACAAGTTGACGATCACTCTGGAGATATAGAGTCAAAAGACCAACTAGAAAATGTGGAAGACAAACAGGCTGATAGAAAATATCCATATCTAACTAGTTGGAAATTCCATACCCAGGAATTCTAAAAACCAGAAACACTGGGGGTTGGGGAGAAATGATCAAAATATTGATTTGAATAACTAGGAAGAAACTCTGGGGTGAAGAGCCTGCGGCAGGCAGAGTTGCCTCCCCATTTGGGAAGCTGTTTGGCCTCAAGTCCCCTCAGGCTCAGTTCTGCCTCTCTTTCAGCCCCAGTGGCCCCCAAGGAGCCACAGTAAGGCTTATTCTGCACTTCAAAGGATTGTTTACACACAGAATTAGCCTGGGGGTAAATACTGAGACCAACAGTCTGAAAGTAGACAGGGTGGCCCCTGCCTTCCTCTGGGGCCGCCCTGTGGAACTAATGTTTTTCTATCTGGTTAACAGATGCCCAGCTGAGAAAGAGAGAGAGAGAGAGAGGAGAGAGAGAGAGAGAGACCTGAGATAACAGTAGCCCTGCAATGTCCTGTTCCTGCTCCTGCCCCTAGAGCACCTGGTAACTGCTGCCTTCCAAAAGCATTCTGATCTGCTCCTGTCACTTTCTCCTACTTCCAACGCTATGGATTGCTTCTTATATTTGTTCCTGTCATTTCAGAGAGATTTCGGTAGAGAGACAATTTCAACACTTTCTAAGTCTGCTATTTTGAGCCAGAAGTCTGCCGCCAGGGACTTGTCTAGATTATATTAGGTTGAACTGTATGAAATTACATTTTATGAAGGTCAAAACCCATCAAATACTAGTAATTCCTTGTGGTTCAAACTAACAGTGAGTTCACAGGGCACTGAAGAAACCAGGTAAACCAAGGAAAGAAAGAAAGAAACTGGAAAGAAAGAAACCTAATCATCAACCGAAAAAAAGATTTTTTTTTTAAAAGAAATCATCCATCAATTCTAAGGAAGGGAACTCATCATTTAGTTCCAATTTAATGTTAAAATTAGAATTATGCAGGCTTGTTTTCCTCTATTATGTCATTCGGTTCCCACAACGCTACTGTACTGTTGGTGTCCTGCTTGTTTATGGGGCCACATCCACATCTGTGCAGGATATCCAAAAGGGCACAGGTGCCAGGTGCTATGGGAAAGATGGACGAAAGCTATCCTGCCCTCTGCCTCCACAGGCCTTGGCTGTGTTTTTCTAAGGAATGGCAACCACGGCTGAATGATTATTTACTTTGGGAACTGGTGTTCCAAAATGTTAGAAGTAGGTACATGTTTTTCTCGGCACCCTTCCTGATGATACCAATGTTATGCTGGTTTTTTTGGCCAAGGAAGCAATTGGGGCCATCACCTTTTATCTTGGAAATCTACTCTCTTTATTTCATCCATGAAAACATATTTTGGGAATGTTACCAATGATGTTGATAGCATTAACATCAGGGTATCTGTGTAGCATTTCAGGGTTTATATATTGCTTTTACATATGCTATCTACCTTTTATATTGATTTTATATTGATGTTCACAACCTTCTGAGGTGTGCAGGAGAAGCAATACTATTACCACTTTTCAGATAAAGAAAATAAGAGCTAAGGAGCTAAGTGATTTTTCCTTTGCTAAAGTTAATCTTTTCATTCTAGATAGAATAACTGGAAGTTACTATCATAGCTCTTTGATTGCATGAGGAAAAAATCCTGTGCAGCATTTAACAAATGCTTAGATTATATGCATGGAAAGATGTAAATGGGATCATAAATATCTCAGGACCATTAAGACATTTTCTTAGTGCAGAAGAGATGTAATCAATATCAACTTAAGTGAATGGGTGTGTCCAGCTGTGACATGGGCATTTTCTCTAAAAGGAAAGGTGACTTTTGGGCTAATCATGATCATCTCCTCTTTGGATGATCACCACATTTTAAGAATGTGGTGAAGGAAAAATAAAGTCGTAATTTTGTGTTTCTTTTGTAAACAAGCCTGATCCCAGCATCTGGTTCTTAGGGCAAAGTTGGTCTGTAGTTGGCTCTGTGAAAGGATAAAATACTGGTAAAGATGGTGAGATTTTTGGTTTAATGAGGTAGAATGTTGAGATTTATTGTGGATTATGCAGCAAGAAAAATGGGGACTGATTATTTTAGCATGTACTTTCCAGCATCATTTTAGCTGCCTTCCAGCTTGTGAAGAAAGATGAAAACAGAGCTGTTCAGACAAGAAGGTGTTCAGCCTGCAAACCTTTGATAAAGTCAGAATGTTTGCTGGGGAACTTCTGTTTTTAGAACATGGATAGCATTTGCAGAGGGATGTATCAACTGATGGTGCCTTTTATGGAACTCCATTATCCAGAGAGCTAAATGTGGGTCATCTACATTTTTGATTGTGGAGGCAGGAAACAAAAGGGGCATATTCTTGGCTTCTGAATCCTAAAACTGAGGTTCAGCAGTCCGTATGCAATATTTGGAAGTATATTTGCAAAGTCAGTTGTCCCCATTAAAGAGAGGATGAAAGTGCTCTAGACCATGGATTAGAGAGAGAGAGATTTGGAAAGGGGAGCAATAATGTTAATATGCTGATGTGGGTCTCTGAATATGGACTTTGCATCCCACCACAATCTTGGTCAAAACCTCCAAAGTGTGGGGGACAGGTAGGATTCTGGAATCCAAGTGAGTTGAGAAATCTGAGATAGTCCTTGTGCCTCACTTCCTGAAGGGGATGGTGACTGGGAAAGCAGCCAGCTTCGGAAACCCCTCCCACATTCCTTTTGTATAGGAACAGTAGAGTGGACATGGTTATGTGGCCGTCCAGGCAGACAGACCCCACGATAGCCTCTGTGGACATTCCCAAAGTTTTAGAGTGTCACAAAGGACTTCCTCAGTTCTTCCAAGAGAAGCACAGATGCAGCCCAAGAAAGCAAGAGACCCAAGGACAACTTGGGGCCAAGACAAGGTAGAAAGGGGACAACCTCATGGCCTTTGCAGAGGGGAGCAGGTGGAAACATGACCCCCTACCACAACCAGGAGGGAGGGAAAGGGATGACGGGGGGCTAGAAGCCAAGGAAACAATAGTGAATGTTCAGTTGGCTAAATTTTAACCAGGCCACCTTCCCTCCCAACAGTCACATCTCAGTGCTTTGACAGTGTTGACATCCATTTGGGGTTGGACTGAATTGACTGAAGTGGTACTAAGAGAAAGGCTGGAAGTGGCTAAGGTTACAGTTTCAAAGGACATTACTGCTTTTGAATCCTGAGCCTGTGGGATGAAGTGGGCGCCTCTGTGTCCCTCTAAAGCTCATGAGGATGCACTCACAATGCAAGACAGCAGTCAGGTTTGCCATGATTGGACTTGTTTCTGCATCTTCTCACAGAGACCTCCTTGAAGTCACTCAGATGTACAAGCTCTTTTAGCAGCTTGTCAGTAAACATCACAAATACTTTTCTTGTTAGCTGGGCATGAACATTGCCTTGTTTGTTATTCTTAAGAAAGAAAAGTTACTTGAATGTCAGAGGCCTGTGATGACAAAGTGCTTGTTGGGATGGCCACTAAACTGGGACCTTCACTTGGATTCTCAGCTATTGAGACGCAGACAGGCTCTTGGCCACTGTCTCTTGGAGCCTGGTTAGTTCCCATGCTCCACCCATGCAAAGGACACCTACAGAATAGCCAGCAAGGACTAAAATTTGCCTACAATATAGAAGATGTTCCACAAGTGGAATCACCACTCTGAGGCCATAACCACTTCAGTGAACCTGTTTCTTTTCCCAAATGAAGAATGAGAGGGGGGAAAAAAGTGGGGTCAAGGTTTGATTCTATACCCCTTGTAACAGTTATGAACATCAGTAGTGCTGATTATTGAGTATATTTAGCTACAAATATAATGCATGAGGAGAGGCAAGCCCCCAACAGGAGAAGCAGCACCTGTATCCAGGAGGACGTCAGGTGGGGACAGCCAGAGTGCCTGTGACTCTGGGATGTACATGTTCCTTCATCACAAGAGGCAGCTACAAGAACTGTCAATCTCCCCACTTCAGCTGCAACTGGAGGAATGCCTTTAAACTCAGATCTAGTCACCATCAAATGGATCTTGTCTCCGATCTTATGAGCTATACATGGTGTTTCCCACAGATTGCTACTTTGGGGAACACTTTAAGTACAAAAGCCTGTCTGTGTTTGAAAGGAGCCATCCTACACTCATAAATTAGGAATTTAAGCAGCAGTTTTTCAGTGTTCGAGCATGGGAGTTGCAATTGCATTGGAAACTCTCTGAACTGCATTCAATCATCCCTTTGGCTTACAGCAGCTAAAATTGATCTCACCCAGATGAGTTAACAGAGCAGCGGGTGGGGGTGCCATTTTGCAAGCTGGACCAGGATAGAGTTGGTTGAAAGCTGCTGAGGTGGCCTGTGGCATCTTCCTACCTGGGTTACCTTCCTCTGAAGCGGGATGTGAGTTTCATTAAGTTCTTAGCAGATCCTGTCAGTACTATCAGCTCTTTTGTGAAAATGGAACACAGATGCAGGCTGCGTATGAGGGCTCTGCTTGTAAGGACAAGGGGGAAACACAGCTTTGTTCTATCAGAAAAAGAAAAAGTAATTTAGCACAGTGGTTGAGGAAAAAAGGAAAGGTCAGCAAAACTGCTCTCTTCCAATTGACTCCCTGTTCTTAAGCCTTTTATTGTTTCATTTGTGGAACATGTTTGCTTTCTATTCACACATCCAATCTCTGTTCTATCTCAGATGGATGCAAATTTCCACATGGTCATTGACCCAATTCTGGCCAACTGTTGTCTTATGAAGCCCAATGATCTGAGTAAAATACCATGTTTGGCATTAATTAGGCTCCTGATGGAGGAGACATGGTTTTCCTTAAAGATAGATGCCTATGGGTTAATATTCAAACTTGGGCAGTTGGAGTGTAAAGTGTTGATAATTATGCCTGAAGGACAGGTGCCCACCAGGACTGTCTGGGGCAAATCAGGGTGTGGACGCCCCATCCATGGATTACAGAAAGCAATAAAAATATATTACTTTCTCCAAAGTAGACAAAGAACTTTTGTGGCCATGAATACCCACTTAACTTTTTTCACTTTCTTCCTAGAAAATAACTTTTAATTTTTCTACATTTTTTTTTTGTCTACAAACGAGGAATAGTCCCTGCACCCTCTTCTCCCCCTAAATATCTTTTTTATATTGGCCAGAGGGAGTGGGTAGAGAAGGGAAATGCACTGGAGGGTTATATTCAGTTGACTCACCCAACCTACCCACCTTCCTTCCTTCCTTCTTCCCTTCCCTCCCTCCCTCCCTCCTCCCCTCCCTCTTCCTCCCTCTCTCCCTTCCTTCCTCTCTCCCTTCCTCCCTCCCTCCCTCCCTTCTTCCTTCCTTCCTTCCTTCCTTCCTTCCTTCCTTCCTTCCTTCCTCCCTCCCTCCCTCCCTCCCTCCCTTCCTTCCTTCCTTCCTTCCTTCCTTCCTTCCTTCCTTCCTTCCTTCCTTCCTTTCTTCTCCCTCACCCCACTTTATGGTAAAAGATTTAAAAAGAAAAGGACTGTATTCTCCATGACAGTGCTAAAAACGGCAGACTGGAAGTGACCAGAAGTGCTGACTCAGATGAACTTGATTGAACATGAGGTGTTCAAAGATGCTGCCTGAAGAGGCTACTGAGTTCTACCAGGAAAACCCATTTAGGAGGACCTCTTAGCTTAGAAGTCACAGCTGGATTTCCCTGAGTGTAAAAATCAAACACAAGTAACCTTCGGGCCATCTCTTGTTCATTTCTATTCATTCCCTCTTTGCACAAGAGATGTCACCTAAGTCATCCACAAAAGAGAAAATGTATCTTAGTCTCAACTCTAGAGATAGGAATCCTATCACCCTTTGAAAAATTTAATTTTGTAGTTTGGGATAATTTCAAGATTTACAGAGAAGTTGCATAAAAAGAATAATACAGGAATTCCTATATAACCTTCACCCAGATTTCCCAAGTACTAACATCTTATATGGCTTTACCATTCAACCTTCTCCATTACAGACCCCAGACTCTTTCTCTCACACATACTTGTTTAAAACTCATTGGAGAACAGGTGCAGATATGCTGTATTTATAAGGCCAAAGAACATAACCACTGTACGGTAATCAAAATCAGGAAATTAACAGTGATAGACTACTGTAATTTACAAACACATTTAGTTTTTGCTAATTATCCTATTAGCATCCTTTATAGCAAAAGAAAACCCCACATCATGTACCCAATTCAGTCTTGATGTTTCTTTAGTCTCCTTTAGTCTGGCATAGTCCTGAGTCTTTGACTTTGACATTTTTTGAGCTATACAGGTCAAATATTTTGTAGAAATACCCATAAAACTTGAGACAAATGCCTCAATTTGTGTTTGTCTGTTGTTCCCTCATGATTAGGTTCGGGTAATTAATCTCCTGAAGGCTACTAGAAGCATTTTAAAGTCCCCTATGCTGAATGGCTAGTTTTTAATGTTCAACTCATCTCTAAAGCTACTATTTGATCTAAATTCTACTCAACTGCCCAAAGTCAGTGACTGTCAAACTGGAACCACCAAGGCTCACCAGACCAAGCTAATCAGAATCTTTGGAGTTGACACCTGAACAATGGTATTTTTCAAAGCTTCCTAGATGATGCTAATGTGCAGCCTGGATTTTTTTTTTTTTTTTTTTTTTTTTTTTTTTGTGAGGTAATACCAGGGATTGAACTCAGGGGTACTCGGCCACTGAGTCACATCCCCAGCCCTATTTTGTATTTTATTTAGAGACAGGGTCTCACTGAGTTGCTTAGTGCCTCATTTTTTCTGAGGCTGGCTTTGAATTTGAGATCCTCCTGCCTCAGCCTCCTGAGCTGCTGGGATTACAGGCATGCCCCACTACTCCCGGCTGCAGCCAGGAATTTGTATGTTTTTCCTCTAGTTAGCTGCTAAGTTTTCTTGTGAGAAATCACACAGCTGGAAAACCTTTTCACTCAACTAGTTTTGATTAATAAAAACCAAGGTCTTGCTTGATGGCAAGGAGAGCTATTGAATCTCACTATACCCCACATCCTTAGAGTTTGAATTCTTTCTTACCCAGTGGACATGTGTGAGACATATGTGGGTTCTTTAGCAACTAGACAACACCAAAAGACTGCCAGTTGTCTCCTTTGGAGATACACAAACAGTATGTCCTGCTCTAGAAAGCCGTGTTTCAACCTTGGTGCTATTGACATTTGGAGACTTGTAATTCTTTGCTGGATGGGGCTGGGGGTTTTGAACTGTTGGATGTTTGGTGCTGGCCCCAACCTCCATCCTCTAAATACAAGTAGCACCCCCAATTGTGCAACAAAAACTGTCTTTAGACATTGCTGTCTCCTGAAGAGGGGGATCGTCCCCTGTTGAGAAGCAGTGCTCTGTACTTTTCTGCCTGCAGAACTTTGATCAAACTCTTCTGCACTCCCCGCTCCTTGCCTAAAGTCTGCTTGTCCTCTAAGACCAAGTGGATCAGGGACATGGTAGTATATATGTGATTATAAACATTGGCTTGGTTATCATATCATACTGGGTTCAATGTTTTGCTCTGCCCCTTAACATAGGAAAATCCTGCTCAATGACTTTGCTTTTGAAACACTCAGTCTTCTCATCTGTAAAATGGGAACTATAAGAACAGCTCCTTCACAGGGTTGCTGTGAGAATGATGTATGTTCCAAATGTGTCTGAAGACTAGTAAGAGCTCCAAAAGGCTTGCTGAATGAGATGGGTCATGTACATTGATGAGTGAGCACTTGGGACATAACAAGCACTCTGCATACACTAGTGGCTGATATTCTCATCCTTATAAATGAAGAAATTATGGCACAGAATGATTCAGAGTCTTGGTGGAGATCATACGGCTGCTTAATAGAAGTAGGAGCAGAAACCATGCCTTAGTACTTCCAGTGAAATGCTCCTTACCCCACACAAGGCCTTGAAAGATCAAGGGCAGTTCCAGGGAAGATGAAACTCTAGGCCAGAAGAGCACTGGGCAGTGCTGTAATAGCCAGGACTTGGCAGTAAAGGTGAGCTAATTAATCATTCTAAATTGGAGAAGTCAGAACAATGCCATTCAAGGGAGCATTTAAAGGCATAGGATCCCTTAAGTACCATCCCTCTGAAAATAATTTTTTAAAAAGGGAGCAGGAAACATTAGAAACACTTTACTCTTTTTAGACAAAAATAAATTGGCACACCAGAAGAACCTTTAATGGTTAAAAGGGCTTTTGCTGAAGACATAGAAGAACAGAGTGAAAACTCCAGGTTTAGATGAATATGATTGGAAAAAAAAAAAAAAAAAGCACACAAAGCAAGGTGAATTAAATCCTGAAGAACAAATAGCAGCGATCCTCAGGCATTTGGTAAATGTGTTATAAAGAGGTGAGAGATCCCTGCATAGTTGTATTTAAAATGGGATTCCACTGGTTCCAAAGGAGCCTTGGAGAATTAATTCTACTGCCAAGATGCTGTAACTTCTTATGGAAATAATAGGCAGAGAAGTTAATTTATCATAACCTGGGGATTGGCAGCCTTTGCCATCCTGTTCATTCTCTTCAGTAAAAGATGCTGGGGGGCTAGGCTAGCAAGCTGTAGATGTCTCTGGGGGATGTGTGGGTCCACACACATGTGCATACAGTGTGTGTGTGTGTGTGTGTGTGTGTGTGTGTGTGTATGAAACCCAGGAGCGAAACTGTCATCTTTTTTTCCTACAATCTTTTCCAAAGGTGGTGTTAAAAATATCAGTGCCTACAGTTCCAGAGCAGCCATTAGCACACTGGGGTTTGGAAGAGGGAGAGGAGGGGATGTGGGGCATTCATGGGCTCCAGGATGTAGTTATTTAGGAATGGAAGCAGGGAGTTAGTTCCATGTTTTAACAGGTATGTGCTGGCTAATACCAGCCCTTGACATCTGTCCAGTATATAGCAACTGCCTTTATTTTATAGGCCCAGGTTTGCAAGGCTGTTTCTCAAAAGCAGAATCTCGTCTCAAGCTATATCCACAGTTAGTCTGTGCATGAAAATCTGTTGGTTTTGCTATTGGAAACCCAGATTCCTGGAGCTCCCAAACAAGAATGTATGTTTAAAACCAGTTCCCCAAGTGAGGCAGAAGCAGCTGTAGGTTTTGATCTACTTTTTAAAAAGTATTCAAAGGGTAAGAAGCTGCTGGTGGTTCAGAAAGAAGGCAAGGCCCTAAAATAAGTGGAAAGGGAGATCTGAGTGATTTAGTCTGAGAGGGAGAGACCGTGCAGTGATATGAAGACTTTCAAACAGTTTCAATTAGCATGAAAAAGATGGTCTTCTTTGTGCTCCAAAAGGAACTTGAGGGAAGAACCGAGCCAGCCATTTTTTTTCTTTTGTTATAATTCTGTTTATTCTTATTAGTGATTCCAATTTATTCATAATCAGAGATATCACATATTGAGTAATTACCATGCCAGGTATTATTCCAAAGTCACTATAAAGCATCATCTTTATTTATTCATAGATAAAAAGGTAAGTGTTATTTTTAAATTAAATTTCTTATAAAATTGATACATTAAAAACATAAAAGTTACACATATGATGTGCCATGTGATGTTTTAATACCTGTGTAATGTTTAAACTAGGTTAAACACATCTATTTTCTAAACATTTTTCATTTCTTTATGATAAAGACTTTCAACTCCATTGGTCTTTATGCCTGTTTTGGTGCTAATACCATGCTGTTTTTGTTACTATAGCTTTGTAGTATAATTAAGGTCTGGTATTGTGAGGCTTCCTGCTTTGCTTTTCTTGCTAAGGATTGCTGGCAATTCTATGTCTCTAATTTTTCCAATGAATTTCATGACTGTTTTTCCTATTTACATGAAGAACATCATTGGAATTTTAATAGGAATTGCATTAAATCCATATAGTACTTTTTGTAGCAAGGCCATTTTGCCATTATTAATTCTTCCTGTCCAAATAGCTGGGAAGTCTTTCCATCTCTAAGGTCTTCCTCTATTTCTTTCTTTAGTGTTCTGTAGTTTACATTGTAGAGGACTTTCACCTCTTTTGTTAGATTGATTCCAAAGTATTTTTTTAGGCTACTGCGAACAGGATAGTTTTCCTCTTTCAGCTGATTCATCACTGGTATATAGGAACGCAATTGATTTATGGGTGTTAATTTTGTATCCTGCTACTTTGCTGAGTTCATTTATGAGTTCTAGAAGTTTTCTGGCAGTGTTTTTTTGTGTTTGCTAAATATAGAATCATGTCATTGGCAAATAGAGATAGTTTGAGCTCTTCTTTTCCTATTCATATACCTTTAATTTTCATCTTTTGCCTAATTGCTCTGGCTAGAATTTCAAGGACTATGAATACAGTTATTTATGCTAGACAAATGTGCCAAAAATGTACATTGGAGGAAAGATAACCTCTTCAACAAATGGTACTGAGGTAACTGAAAATCCATATGTAGTAGAATAAAATTTAACTCCTCTCACCCTGCATAAAACTCAACTCAAAGTAATCAAAGACCTAGGCATCTGAGCAGAAACCATGCACCTACTGGAAGGAAATGTAGGCCCAACATTCCAACACGTTGGCTTAGGAACCGACTTCCTCAACAAGATTCCTGAAGCACAGGAAGTAAAATAAAACATCAATAAATGGAATGGTACCACACTAAAAAGCTTCTTAATAGCAAAGGAAAGAGAGTGAAGAAAGAGCCTACAGAATGGGAGAAAATCTTTGCCAACCATACCTCAGATAATATTTAATTTCCAAGATATACAAAGAACTCAAAAAGCTTCACACCAAAAGAAGAATAACCCAATCAAAAATGGGCAAAGGAACTAAATAGATAACTTCTCAAAAGAAGAAATATGAATAGTCAAAAAATAAATGAAAAACTGCTCAACATCTCTAGCAATTAGAGAAATGCAAATTAAAACTACACTGAGATTTTACTTCACTTCAAACAGAATGGCAATTATTAAGAATACAAGTAACAATAAATGTTGGCAAAGATGTGGGGGGAAAAGTTTCATTCATATATTGCTGGTGGGACTGCAAATTGGTACAACCATCTTAGAAAACAGTATGGAGATTCCTGAAAAACCTAGAAATGAAACCACCATTTGACCCAACTGTCCCACTCCTAAGTATACACCCAAAGGACTTAAAATCAGCATACTACAGTGATGCAGCTAAATCAATGTTTAAAGCAGCACAATTCACAATAGCTAAGCTATGAAACCAACCTAGGTACCCTTCAACAGATGAATGGATAAAGAAAATGTGGTTTAGATACACAATGGAATTATTATTCAGCCATAAAGAAAAATGACCTTATGACATTTGCCAGTAAATCTGGAAACTCTCATGCTAAGTGAAATAAGTCAATCCTCCAAAAACCAAAGGCCAAATGTCCTAATATGTGGATGCTAACACACCACAAGTCAGGGAGGGGAAGAAGAGAAGTTCAGTGGATTAGACAAGGGGGAATGAAGGGAAGGGAGTGGGGAT
The DNA here is from genome assembly GCF_902686445.1 of Sciurus carolinensis. Classification (NCBI taxonomy): domain Eukaryota; kingdom Metazoa; phylum Chordata; class Mammalia; order Rodentia; family Sciuridae; genus Sciurus; species Sciurus carolinensis. The sequence continues at coordinate 109,928,173 of NC_062219.1, read as the reverse complement.
AGGAATAGGAAAGACAGTGGAATAAATCTGACATAACTTTCCTTTGTACATATATGAATACATCAACATCATGTCCACCCACAAGACTGGGATCCTACTTAGGAAAAAGAAAGATTTTTAAAATTGTTTCTCCTAGATTATTAAAATGTTTAGTACTTCATTTATTTTTATAGTCTTTAAGGTTAATATTGTTGCCCCCATATGACAGATAGACAAGAAGACTAAGGCTTACAGACAATAACTACTTTGCCTAAGATCACATAATTAATGAGTAAGTAGCAGCTTTTCTCAACAACCTGTATCATTTAAGACTGTGCTAATCTGCCTTCCATCATGGTCACTAATGATTCCTTCCTTTTATTGAGTACCAAATACAACAGAAGCGTCTTGAGATCAGGGTCCATTTGTCTTGTTCACTTCTATTTTCCCAGGGCCTTGTAGTCCCAAATGCACAATTCAAATTTCTCAATTTCATAAAAAAGAAAATTTAATGGCATGGAATTTAGAATAATTCACTTTTACCCTAGTGACTTAAATATGCTTTCAAAAACCAACTCAAGTAGCCAACACATAGCTGAGCTTACTCCTCAATTAGTGTGATTACTAATAACTTTGAAAATAATTCAGAGATATGTTAAGAGAAGATGGTGCCATCTTAAATCCTTAGGTTCCTCTGTAAAGACCATCTGTCTCCAGCTGTTGAAAAGGTTTGTGTTCACTTTCTAAACCATGAAATCAGAGCCTGCTTATGGACCACTGAGCTAGAACTTAGGAGGGGCAATCCATTCTTATGATTCCATCATGGTGCCATAAGTAATCTTGCACTTGGAGTTATTGATGGGTCCTAGTGTACAGATCAATTTGCTTTAAGGCCCTACCTGGTCTTCAATGCAGGTAGAGTTTCACACACTTTCCCAAAAGCCAATTCCAGAGGCAAAGACAGATTTCTGGCTCCTAATCAAGCCTGTCTTTTCCTCTAAATAGTAAACATACAAAATAAAACCTAAGCCTTCATTTCAGAGATAAGAAATCTTAAGCCCAGAGCAAGGGTGATGCTCGAAATACACAAGAATCTTTCTTCTTCAACCAGGGGGTCCAGGCAACAAGCCTGAAGGGATTGCATCATGGGAAATCCAGGGAGTCTCAGGAAAGGGTCCAAGGTCCCCTGGCAACTTTTCAGGGTGCACAGGCAAAGGATTTTTACTGATTAACATACACATATTTCAATAACTTGAACAAGAGACATACTACTGCAATTAAATGTAAGTTTAATATTATAAAATCATCACTGTGGTTTAAAGTGGAGAGAAGAAAGATGGGTCACTCTACTGGTAGAAACAGCATAATTTTAAGTAATGACCAAAGATCTACTGTGTGACTGGTTTCTTTCACACTTCACAAACCTTTCTAAAGATCTACACGATGGATCCAGATGATAGCTGGTCACATGGCCAATACCAGGTGATTCAGAAAAAGGAGTAAATGTGACTTAGTTAGCACTGGTAGTTAGCTAAAGATGAGCAGGGTTAGATGAAGGGGAAGATGAAAGAGGGGCTACCTGTAAAAAGACCCCTGACCTGCAACTGACCCAGAGGACTCGACCCATCATGCAGTGCCATAAAGACATCCTCTCCCTCCCCTTGAGTTGGTGGGGCTGTGCAAGAAATCCATCTAAGGAAGGGGGGCAGATACTCAGAGTCTCCCAGTGGCGCCACCAGTCTCCCGCCACCCACAGGCCACAAAGGGGGGTCCTCACACTTCTTTGTAGCTTTACAGGCATACTTCATATACCCAAGGTCACACGTGTACCCGCAAGCTGCTTTAATAGTCAGGTGACCACCATATAACCTCCTGCTGGTGGCACAAGGCCAGAAAGGGCAAAATGACCCAAGTATGCAGGTGCACACCCCGTTTTCACAGCGCAGGCATCTGACTTCCCCCAAGCAGGCAGCAGCAGTGCAAGCACCAGACCCAAAGAGGCGTGGCCACCTACCAGTCTACAGTTTGATGCCACTGCAAATTTCCCCTCCCTAGTCTGTTCTAACAAAAGCCCCACGCCTCATCATTTTGGCACATTTTGTACCCTAGCTGATCTACCTCCCCTCTCTCTGGGGTGTATTTCACTTTCTCTTGCCTTTCAGTAAACCTGCATTAATTACTTACTATCCTGGTCTTGCCATACTTCTGTTTCTGCACCAGGGCAATTGCCCTAATTTTAGGCCTTACACCCAAGAACTGAGGATCACACCATAGTCGAATTAGCCTCTAGTAATGACTTGTATGTAATTTAAAAAATTATGTTCTGGCAAATCTGTTTATATCAAGCGTATACTTCAGAGTTTTGTTTACAATTAAGAAATAGCTTGAACTTTAACCTTAAAGGATAATGGGCTTAAGTTAACATGGGCAGGAGCAGTAAATTTATACCTCCTCATTGCAAACATGATGATGAAGGTAGGTATTAAGAACTGATAATAGCAAAAATCAGGGAGCATCTCTTGAGTTTCTGCTGACATAATGGGAAACAAAAGGAGTGGAAGAGACTACCAGTAAGATGTTTATGTAGTCCAGAGGAGGGTAGTTTAAGGGCAGTCTGGGCAGGAAAGATCTGGAGCCTGAAGGAACCAGGGCTGCATTTGGAAGCAGTTGATCTTAAATCATCAGCATAAGTCAGGCTAAGTTACCTCCACACTGTGCACACGTTTACTCAAACCTAGAATTCTCTAGGGAGAATTAAAAGTAGTCCTTGACTAAAATTTGGGACTGAGAAGAAGTAGTGTTGGATTCACCAGAGTTGTCATTATAAATGCAAAAGAAAAAAAAAAGCACATAACTGTATTTATTTATTCATAATAAACACTGGAATGTTTTTTGAAAGGTTTAGGCTTTCATTAGGCTAAGGTGAACATATGAAGTCCTGGCAGAATGGGCATCCTTAGGACTCTCATGGTGAATGATCCTGCATGGTGAGGACACTGTAGTGTTCCTCTGGGCCCAGAGTGGACATAGAATGTGATGACTGTAGTCTGTTTACCAATGAACACCAAAACTGGCAAAAGAAAGAATAATTGTAAGAAAACCCCATAAACCAAAATGGAATTTGCAGAACTTCCCCCTTGTCAGCTCGTCGGCTGGATTATTATGATTCTGCTGCCTTACGGTTGCCCATATTGGTGGGATTTGTTGTCACCTATGTGTACATGCACACAATATAACAATATAATTTGACCAGTACCATTCCCCAGGATTTCCCTTTTCCCTCTGCCTCCTCCCTTCTTTTCCTTCTCTTATTACGTGCACTGTTTTATGGTGTCTATCATGCTGAAAAATTAGGAGATAGAATTTCCCACAAATGCAGTAACTTTTCACAATTACACAGATTTTCAAAGACAGCTAGCAGAAATATGATAGAAAGGAAATGGAAAAGGGAGAAAGAGGAGGCGGAGAGAGAAGGAAAATATTGGGGAATCATATTGGTCAAAAGATATTGTTACATTGTGTGCATGCATGGATATGTAACAACAAATCCCACCATTATGTGTACCTATAATGTACAAAAGAGAAAAATAGGGAAAAATTAAAATAAGTCCTTAAAAAAATGAAGGAGAAAGGAAAAGTCTTAAGCTTCATTTTGGCCAAAGCAGAGGAGGATTCTCCAAGGCTGGTGAGGTAGCATTGACATGATTCTTGAGACAATAAGGACATGTACAATTTGGGAAGCTAAAGAACATTCCAAGAACATCTCTGAGGGCAGAAGAAGAATAGATCTGCCTGGGCAGTTAGCAAGGTTACTACCAAGTACTGGTAGTACCAACTGGACAAAGGACATTTACTACCTGTGACCATGAAGGACCTGGCCAGCAGAACCTTCTGTCATGCCAGGATGGAAACCAGCGGAGGTCCTATGTGAGGACACAAAACTTTCTCTAAAAGGGAGGTTGACAGATGAGCCCACCTGGAATCAAGGTCTCCAACTTTACACAGAATGACACTATAGGAAGAAACTCTGAGTGACCACACCTCTGCTGGCAGAAGTGGATCTTCATTTAGCTTTTCAAAGGAGGACTCAGTCTCCATTTTCTATTCCATTATAAAATCACCCATGGGGCCCAGTTCTGGATACTCTGCTGGACTGTGGAGCAGGACAGATCACACAGGTCCCCACCCTGGAAGCAGTTGCTGTTTATGCAAATCTTATTTTCCACTGTGTTCCCCTCGTATCCCCCCCGAATCCACACACACCTTCCACTCTGAGATAAGAACGAACACTTCACTAAACACATTCCTCTGGGTCTCTTTTCATTTGACTTCTTTTGATTGAGTTGCAGACTAGAAACCTGAAGCAGAAGTTAAAAAAAAAAAAATCTGTGATCCTTAAGTAGACACCCATATAATAGACTTTCACAGCCATAAATGTAACCTCATTATGAAAAGACTGAAAGCTACCTTGGGAGGCCAAATTGTGAGATTTTCCTGGGGGCCTGGTCTGGTGCCTCTTTTTACAGGCATTCTGAAAAGAGTAGGGGGCTCCTGGAGGATACTGTGGATTCCATGAGCAAATGGCTGTTCTTAAGTTTCACTTTCCTTATCTGTAAAATGGTGATAATATTGGCTTTCCTACCTCACTAGGTTATTATACTAATTAGAAAAGCTATTCAATATAAAAGTACTCTGTAAATTGGCAAAGCACAATAGCAATTGAAGATATGAGCATTTATCCTCCCCTAGCCACGCTCCTTTCCCTCCCTCTCAGGAAGGTGGGTTGTTACTCTTGTTCATCAGATGAATATATTCCTGAGAGTTTTTTTATAATCGATAACTTAAGAACACTGTGAAACCCTCCACCCCACCTCCACCCCTGCCCTTCATTCTCAAGTCGCAGCATCAGGGAGCTGGGCCAGGGAGGAGCTGCACCTAACATACAAGTCTGTTATGAAGACACCAGAAAAAACAGTCAACAAAAATGAAATAGTTAAAAAAAATACACAAACATGGTGGTGACTTCTGGAGAGCAGCTGTTCTTCTTGGCACTGAACCTTTACCTGTCATGAGGAATCTTTCCCATTAAGGAATTCCAGGTACAGGTTACCATGGAGAGGGAGCTTCCAGAGTGCCTGGAGATAACCTCTGGGTGCCTGCCAACCTGTGAGGTCACCCACCTTCTCTACTGCCACCAATGGTCCCTTTCAAGGTTTGAATAGGGGTTAGAATCTTCAACCTAGGCATGATTAGAGATTGAACAGACTGGTAAATACTGACTTCCCTCATATCTAAATGCTCTGGAAAGATTCTCCACATTTCTGAATAAATAACAAAAGTGGAAATGAGGAATGAAGAAAAGTTTCTCAAAATCCTGCTCCCATTATTTATTCCTAGATTTCCTCTTTCATCGCCAAAGTGCATCTTTTGGCCTGGAAGGTGACCTTCTATTGCCGTGGGCATGAAGCCTTACTTTAGTCTCTTTCCTTATCCCAGTTCTCATGACACATCCATGTGGTCCTCTGATTGATGCCTGCCAGCTTGCCAGGCTGAAAACTCCATGAGGGCAGAGATTGTGTTGCTGTATTCTCAGTGCCTAGCTCAATGCCAACAGGGAGTAAACGCTCCATAAATATGTGTGAAGTAGGTGTAATGGCAAGCCGCCTTCTACTTCTGCAATGCTACAGTTTCTTAGATACATATGTGAGACTTGCCTATTTAAAGCAGAACTATTTCCATCATGGAGTCACATATGTGGGAGGCTATGGAAGGTATCAAGTACTACTGAGGGGAGCTAGTCCAACAGGGAGCACTGCACCCCTCTCAGATCCTAAAGCAGGGTCTGACACCAACTTCCTCCCTCTCCTACATGGACCTTAATCACTTGCCTAGTGGAGATAAAAACCAACTTTACATTTTTTCCTGGGCCTTGTTCTCTGGGTTGGAACACAGCCTACAGCAAACTGCAGTGAACTAGAAAGAATATTTATTTTTACCAGGACAAAAACTGGGACTATGAGTTATCTTCTTAAGCCTGATAGTGATAAGGAAGCCCAAATGCCCTTTTATACTGCAGAGCCTCAGGAATACCTAAGTATCTAAATTTACAGATTGATCTGTTATTAGAGAAAAGAAGATATTCTGCTAAAAAATGTGGGATGACTCTGAAGACAATGAACATTATACACATAAACTTCTCCACAGATGCTGTGTATAAGATGAAAGCATCTTCATTCCCATTCAGTATTTAAGATTAGAAAAATATAGGAAGATGCAAAGGTAATTGTCAAATCAGGCATAATTCCTAGAAATCTATATCAAAATATTAACTTAAAAGGTATCTATGTAAGGCACTGTTAATATGCACCACCCCCATGTCTTGGAATGATAGAACCCCCATCTCAAGTTTTATGTAGGAACATGGCTGCTCACCTAGAGACTACATTTCCTGGTCCCCTCTGCAACCGAATATGGCGGCATGACTGTTTGAGCCACTGGAATCCGAGCATTGTGATGCATGAAACTTTATAATCGCATTTTTGAAGAAACCCAGCTGCTCTCTATGTCATGTTTTCACTTCCCCAAGGCTGTTACATGGAGAAAAGAGGGCAGCTACAATGGACCCATAGGTGGAACCTTATATGGAGCATGGTAGGACTTGCTGCCAGGATCCCTGGAGGATGCTGTGCAGCAAAGCCACTGACCCACCATGGACTGCCAGCTACCTCTGAACTTTTATATAAAGCAGTATGCTTCCATCTTAAGCAAGAAGTTGCATCTTGAGGTCTCCTATAGTGGCTCACCCTGGACTCTAACACAGGATCTTATTCATTTAACACTCTGGGAATATGCGGGAAAAATATAGAAAATCTGAACTAATCTAAGAAAGGAATTCTAATTTCATAGATGGGATCTACAACTGTGGTATCTTGTGCAATAAACACCATTAAAAACCTAAGTCAGTGATGAGATTGTTAAGTGACGAAGAAGAGAAAAACTAGTTGGGGTGAAGCTCACAGGAGGCTTCTTTGTCCACTCTCAATTTATTCTGTTCAATGACAAATGGAGTTCTGCAGCCTTTGAACTTTGACTTCTTTCTCCCCTTCTCATAATAATCATCCTTATATTTCCTATGAATTCTTTTTCAAGAAAAAAATTAAATCTCAGTAAATCACTGTGTCTTAGGTAATGAAGAAAAATGCAAAAACAAATTTAAAAAAAGGTCTTGAAAATTCAGGAAATGTCTGGAAGGGAAGGAATGATTACTATGGTTCTGCTAAGTTAACAGATCCTGGCCAAAGATACACAACTAAAAACACAAAGACAGAAGCCTGAAGGAAGAATTCTATCTCACACACCAGTGTAAGTGTGAGGAATGTAGCCAAGCCATGAGGGTAACAGGGGCTGAGTGGAATTACATGGAGGAAGTTGGGAAATTTCTGGGGGGGGGGAGTTTTGAGTCTGTGGGGCATGGTAAAATGGATATCATAGCTGACATAGCTGCCTAAGAGTAAGTAGTGTCTGGCTGGCCTCCACACACTGTCCAAGGCTGGCCCAGTTACAACCTACACTAAGGCACAAGCTGATATCCACAAGCAGAGGAGCCAGCTCAGGAGAAGTGAAACACAGTTTGCTGAAGTGGAGAAAAAGGGGAAGTGCTTTAGGAAGTGCTGAGAGAACAAAGGGGGCTTTAGTGATGGAAGAAGAGGAGAAATTCAATCACCGAGTTTCTAAAAGGTCTTTTATTTGTGTCCTGAAAACTCAATAATGGAGCCAAAAAGCTAGGTCTGGATAAACTGAAAGACACTGAACCTAATTTGCCAGTTTTTTTCTACTGATGTTATCTTTGCTTTTGAAACAAAAGTAAGAAGGGTAGGAGGAAAAGAAGGGGAGAGAGGGACAATGAGAAGGAATGAGCATCTTCGCTAGGCCCAGGAGGAAGCAGTGTGAGACCAGGCCACTGGAGCATCACCAGGATGCAGGGATGGGTCCCCGGGTGGCCCAGCTTCAGGTACACCCCCTCCAGGCACTGCCATGCTCTGACCGCAAGTTCAGAATTGGGAGTGCTTTAGGAAGGAAACCAAATGAGAATTCCAGTGTTATTTTCTTAGTAACTATTAAAATCCATACAACTATTTTATTTTTCCCCAAAGACAAGGGTATCTTAATTTAGGACAAAATATTTCATAACCACAAATGCTCTGTGATTTTGCAGCTTACTTTCTTAGGACTCCTTCTATCTATGTCTTCTAAACATAAACCTGTCTCTGGAATGCAGTTTCTTGGTGCCTTATGTGTGCCCATGGAGGAACCCATTTATTATAAAGTAGCATGTGACTTTCTGTATCCACTAGGAATCACCAGACAATGGGGAGGGCATTTGAAGTGGTGAAGGGTGTTTTACAAAAAGAGATCAGCACTGGTAAAGACATCAAGTTGTGAGTGAGCAGAGAGTATTCAACAACCAGCAGAAAAACTCAGAGCTTTCTAGTTCCTTATGGGTGCCTAAAATTTTTTATATGTGCCAATTAGAATTTAAAAAGCTTAAAATGCAGTTATACCTTGAAACTGCCTCATTGGCAAACTTATTAAATTAAGTTGTAATTAGCCAATGTGGTAATTGTTATAACACTAACCCCCAATTCTTCTTTATAGGAAGAAGATAAAATACAGAGCTGGGTTGGGAATGTGACTCAGTGTTAAGAGTCCTGTCTAGCATGTGTGAGGCCTTAGGTTCAATCCATAGCAGCACAAAAAAGAAAAGAAAGAGGAAGGAAGGAGAAGAGAAGAGAGTGCTTGGAAAGCTATCAAGAGGGTATGGACATTGCTAAACTTGCCTGACTCTATATTTAAAAGATTGGTTGCCCCCAAACTGTCAAGCAAATTGATCAAGAGAATTATATAGGCATGCAATCATTACTTCAATTTGCTCCAAGACAGATGTGCTTAAAAAGTGAATCTTAACTTCCTAATATAACTAATAGATTTGGAGATATTCTTATTATGCAATCCTTTTGACAGAGTTTTGTGAGTTGATATTTTTTTATTTTTCCTTGATTGCACAGAAAAAATTGCCAGTTTCCCTAGGTGTCCTTCAACATATGAATGGATAAAGAAAAAATATATATATATGATAGAATATTACTCAGCTTTAAAGAAGAATTATGGTGGTATTTGTTGGCAAATGGATGGAGTTGGAGAATATCGTGCTAAGCGAAATAAGCCAAACCCAAAAAACCAAAGACTGAATATTTTCTCTGATATGCGGATGCTAATACACAATAAGGAGGGGGGAACTAGAGAAGAATAGAGTTACTTTGGATTAGGTAGAGGGGAGTAAAAAGGGGAAGGAGTATGGGGGTAGGAAGGATAGTAGAGTGAAACAGACATTATTACCTCATGTACATATATGACTGCATGACCCATATGATCCTACAACATGTACAATCAGAAAAATGAGAAATTATACTCCATTTATGTATGAGTTATCAAAATGAAAAAATTCAGTCTACTGTTATATATAACTAATTTAGAACAAATAATAAAATTTTAAAAACGATTAGAATACTACTAAAACATTTAATATGTAATTTAATGGAAACTTAACTGGTCTTTGGAAATGGTACAGAAGCATTCTGTTATGGTTCAGATATGAGGTGTTCACCAAAAGTTCATGTGTGAGGCCATGAAAGAATGTTCAGAGATGAAATGACTAGATTATAATAGTGGATAAATCCATGGATATGGATTAACTGGGTGTTAACTGTAGGCAGGTAGGATGTGGCTGGGGGCATGTCATTGGGTTTATATTTTGTCCCTGGTAAGTTGAGTTCTCACTTTGCTTCCTGGCTGCCATGCCCTGAGCTGGTTCCTCAGTTTGCCCTTCCAACCTGATGTTCTATTTCACCTTAGGCCCAGAGCTATGGAGTTGACCACCCATGGACTGAACCTCTGAAACTATGAGCCAAAAAAAAAAAAACAAACTTACCCTCCTCTAAGTTTTTGTCAGGTCTTTTGGTCACAGTGGCACAAAGCTAGCTAAAACACATTCTTGGATGTGAAATTATGTAGAAGCACTATTAGATAACAGGAAAATTAAAATGTTTTCTACTTGACAAGTCAACTTTTAGATTTATTATCCTTCCACCCAGTCATTCTTAATGTTCTTAGCATCTCACTGTGCTCTCCTTAGAATTAAGCTGATAAATTAAATGCTAAGATAACTGACCTCATTAACTTATCATTCTCATTTCTTTGTGCATAACAGTAAATTAATTTGGGAGCTATCAAATTCATACCAAAGAATTCTTTTTCTAAGATTTCATGGGTGAGTAGAAACACTAGAGATATGGAGGCTATACATTCTATATTCAAAGGTTTTAACAGATTAGCAACTAAATACTAAGCTCTGCCTACTTGGGCAGATGGGGAACAAGAACATATTATTATAATATTCAAATAAAAAAATTCAAACTGGGGTAAACTTCCAAGGGCAAATATAATTCTTTCAAGATGGAGAATGACAGCTTCATTTGCTCTCCCCTCCATTGCCTCAAAATTTATCCAGTGTGTACTCTCTGCTGGCTACTGTTAGACCTTGCAAAGCAGCAGCAAAAGACCCGCCTATGAAGCAAGTATTTTGGTCAGTTTTTGTAGCTGTTACCAAAACACCTCACAGAACAACTTAGTGCTTGTGGTTTCAGAGGTCTCAGTTCATCCATGGTAGCCATCTATGACCACATCGCTCTGGGTTGAGGTGAGGCAGAACATGCAGGAATATTCTCCATGGGAGCAAAGCTACTCAACTCATGACAGGGTCAAGAAGCAAGTGGTGGTGGGGGGGAGCACAGGGAAGAAGCACCCTTCCAGGGCATACTTTTGGTGACTCATCTCTTTCAGTCACACCCCACCTGCCTACAGTTAAAACCCAGTCAGTCAGCCCATGCAAACTGGAGTGAATTGATTAGGTTACATTCCTCACAATGGAATCACTTTCACTTCAGAACATTCCTGCATTAACCGGAGCTTTGGGGGCATGCTTCATATCCAAACCATAACAGAAAGACAAGACAGGGTGGTAAGGGCTATGACAGGGGCTTTCCTGGACATATCATTCAGTCTCCCAGGTCAAGAGCATGTCTCACCCAAGGGAGGCAACACCCTAGTGAATCTGAAGGTGAGTGGCAGTTGCAGAATGGGGGCAGGTGGAGAATGGCAATTTTGGAGGAAAAAAAAAACCCAGTGTGTTGCAAAGGCATGAGGCATGAAGGACAAATGCATTATTCTGAGAGTTGGAAACAGTCCAGGATGGCCTGAAGCCTTTTTGTGTGTGTTTTGTCACAGCAGGGGCAGATGGTCAAAGGCACAATAATAGGGGTCACTGAGTGCCATGCTAGGGGATTTCAACCTTATCGTGAGTGCTGAGTGTTGTAGTAACAGTAAGTGAAATTTTAAATAAAGCATGAATTGTATAACAAATACTCATACAAACTACTAATAGTAGAATATCTGGAACCTTAATATGAATACAAACTAAAAATATAAATAGGCTATCCACAGTTTAAAAAGTTAGTAAACATGAAGACATGTTTGACTGTATAAAATACACAGGTTTCATTCTTCATTATTGAATCCCAAAATGTGATTTAAATATGAACACTCAATTCTGGTAAGTGTGAGACATTCATATATATAGACATATATATATATATATATATATATATATATATATATATATAAAACCTCAAAAGTACTTACATTCTTTAACACAATAATCCCACCTCTAGCAAATGATCCTGAGGACATGCTGAGAAATAGGTGTAAAAGATTTAAGCACAAAGATGTTCACTTAGGGTTAATTAAAATGACTACAACCAAATGCTCACAAAAGAGGAGTGGTTCAGTAATAGTTCATTCATGTCGTTTTCATGTGCACGTGTGCATGTGCATAGATAGAGCAGACTCAGTCAGAACACACTTTTGGGGTCATTTCTATAGTTCAAGAGTCAGTCAGAATACACTTTTGGGGTCATTTCTATAGTTCACAGAACATGAGTCCAGCAGTGATTAGAAAAATGATACTTGAATTTTTTACAATGGAAGAAAATGTATCAATGTTAAGATGGTAATAGCTCAGTTTTAAGATAATGGAAAACTTTCATTGTCTTTGTTAATATTTCCAATGCATTTTTCAAGGTTTAAGAAAAATAGTATGAGTCTGCATCCTTTTTGCATTTTATAGTTATTTTTAAAAAGAACAATTTAAATTTAACTGTGATGTAGAAGCTGAACTGAGGGATAACACAGAATCCAAAATAGTAAAGGTATGGGCCTGGGTCAAGTTATTGGCAGGAGTGTGGAAAAGAAAAGAAGCCTTTAGAGGATGTTAGGAGGAAAAGTCCCCAGAATAATCCTGCTTGGTAAAGGAACACAGGATGAAGGAGGAGCTGGGTGACTCACAGGTTCTTGATGAATCTGGGAGAGCAGCTAATAAGCAGTAATGAAGATAGGAAATATGTACCCGGACATGGGCTGTTAGCTGAGGCTTCAGAACATCCAAATGGAGATATTCAATAACAGCTGCCTTTCCTGTGCCGGGCTTCGGGAGATAGATATGGAAGCCCTGCGCACATGTGTGATACCTGAAGTCAGAATTTGGTAGGAGAGACATAGCATCTGTTAGTTTGCTAACTGGGGGGAAGAAAGCTGAGCAAGTTTGAAAATTGAGAGTAAAGAGCCAAGGAGAGGGAGGCTTAGGAGTGGAATTGATGGATCCCAGGAAGGTGGCAGGAGGGAAGTCTTACGCTGAAGAAAAGGAAGTACAATACGGAAAAGAAATGGTGTGAGGTTTTCTATAAAACACTAGGAGAACTCATGGACTAAAGTACAATGGTTAAGACTGCTAAAGAGTCAGACTGTCTGGGCTTGTATTCCAGCATCTCTATTTGAAGATGCGGGGAGAGTTAGTGTCAGAGTGTGTGTGTGTGTGTGTGTGTGTGTGTGTGTGTGTGCACATAAGGATCATCTTTGGCCTCCCGTGTTGATTTCCCTGCTGGGAGAGCTGTTCAGAGCATGCAAATACCCAGTTACTTTGGTGTTTGTATTTCTCATGGCATGTTAATAAAATGGCCTACACACATCAGTCAGTTTGCGTAGCACGCATGCAGTCAGAAAAATTGAGCCACCTTGAGAATATTGACCATACCAGACTTCTGATTCAAAAGAGTGAACTGTAAAAAATAAAAAAGGGCTGAACTGAAAGACTTCACCAACATGCAGTCCCCCAGGATACTTCTTTGTACTTCCCTGGTGACAATTTTTTGCCATCATGCATTCCCTTCTGATTTAAAAATAATTACAGGAAGCAGAGGGGATATTTAATCCTCAGTTTGTTCCATTTGGTTTTAAAGATACTTAGTAAACATTTATATTTCTTTTTCCTTCCTGAGGTTACATTTACTTACTACATAATTCTTTATCTAATTTAATTTTCTATTTCATTATAAAAATTTAAAATAACTTAATCTCTACCTTATATCATTAAAAATTAAATCATGGGGGCTGGGGATATAGCTCAGTTGGTAGAGTGCTTGCCTGTCAAGCACACTCTGAGTTCAATCCCCAGCACCACACACACACACACACACACACACACACACACACACACAATAAATAAATAAATAAATTAGTAAAATAAAATAAATCATAATAGAGGAAGGGGTGGCATATGGAATAAAGTTGTATACCCAGAGGTCATCTGACTATCAAATAGCCTCTTAATTATGTATAAATATTTCCTGAACAAGAGTCTAAGATCTTCTGAAAACCTCCAGGGAAAGATAAATGGCATAAAAATGTTACCAATCATCTATGACAAGATTCATTCTAACACTGAACCATCTTCTTATGCAGTAAGTTTAAAAAATAAAAAAAACTCCTCTAAGTCTTTCCTGCTGCCAGTTTCTGCTTTGAATGAAGTGGCCACAAAGGTACAATGTCGCACAGAGAAGATTCAAAGTCAGGACCTGAGGAGGTCAGATTCTCTTTTCATTATACCCGAGACAGTCACAAAAATACTCTAAGTACCTTCTTCATTTTGTTTCCTTACAGTGCAAACTCTTCTAAAATGTTTTTCTTATTTCAGAACTCTAAGAGAATTCTGTGATAAAGGCCCCAGTAGTTTCCCTTCCTTATGTTTCAAGGGCCTGATCCTGAACTTGCACGACTCTGCAGAACTGGACTGCCTTACTGCAGCAGGCACCTGCTGGGGCATCCAATTTTGCAAGAAAGGGTTCCAGTGCAAAAGGTTCTGCAGATACTAATTGTCTCAGCATGCATTCCACCAGGCCAGTGAGATAAGATGCAGCCTCTTGTCACTTCGGATGGCATGAGAAAGTGAGGCTACTCTCAGAAAGGGAATAATCAGAGTACAACTTCCTACAGCTGTGAATATCCAGTTAATTTGGTGTTTGGTATGGTGAAAGGGTCTTGTACAACCAAGGGCTCTCCTGCACCTCCTGGAGGGTGCAGAAGTGGCAACCCACCTGAAACCTGGGTTCTTACTGAGATGGCATCTCTGCACCATCTCGATAGGCAGAATAAACAACAAAAGGATTGTGGGGGAGGAAAGTTAAGAAGTCCTAGAATTTGCCGTCAGCAGAGGTCCAGAACATGAATTGTTTTCAGATTCTCTGGAGAACCAAATTAGATTTGAATGTGTCTATACATTCTAGAACATCTTTCACTAGGGATCAAATCATTGTCTTCAAATTCTTTGAGCTGAACAAATTCCATTCTTTTCATTTCTACTATTTACTAAGAGAAGGAGGTAATGTATTTTCAGGATACTTTCTCCTGAAACTCATTTAAATTATAAATTTGAGTTTTCTTTGAAAATCACTTGAATATAATTATTTAAGCCAAAACATTTTAGAGAGAGAATGAGAAGAAAAAGAACAAATAGTCTGAGATGAGAATTTCCCCTGAAATGGGGAACAGAGTGAGTGAAGATGGAAATAGAGCACCTTGAAGCAAATTCCACCTGCTTAATATTCCGCCCAAGGTCAAAGAGTGACTTGAAAGCTTTAGTTAAGTCCTGAATGTCCAACAAGCACCAGAGGGGCGTCATTAACTTATGTAAATGGCATTACAATGGATATTCTATTGCTTAATGACAGTGCCTAACATTAATACTGTAGTGTCTAAAATGCAATTATCTTCCCAGTGGCTTAAAAGGGAATAAGGATACTAAAAATAATTTTCAAAAATATCATTCCTTCTATATTGTGGAATCTTTTATGTGCCTTCTCCACTTATTCCTAGCTACAAATATGATTGGTTTTATGTGCATGTCAGAGATGTCACTTGAAATAGGGCAGCAGCATCATGCCAATGTTCAGTTTGTGAAAAATAATGCTGTTTTACTGCAGCAACAGTGGCAAGGACAGTATTAGGCAAACCTGTTACCAGAGTCTCAGAGGTTTAGCACAGGTTTATTGAATTTAAATTTTATTCTCTGCTAATGGCTCAATTTTTGTAATGAAGTACCAGGACTTATGTTAAACCAATGGTTCTTCTGACTTTGGTAAGATGCAATACTCTCATGAGTCAAAGACTCTTCCTCACTTTGATGAATACCATATAAATTAATCACAGTTGGAGACTCTCTTTAAAGTTACCCAACTTAAAAGAGTAGAAACCAAATGTTTTGAAGGGTGGTTCCTCAGGATCACAGATAACATCAGTGACATAAGAGCACCAGTACTGGTTCCAGTAATGCAGACATTTATAGGACATGTGGTTCATGACCAAGAACTTGGTGTGGGGTTGCTCTCAACAGAGGTGATTGATTTATGGCAGCAGCAACAGAAACAATGACAATAATAATAATGTTTATCATTTGCTTATCTATTCTGTATCAAGCATATAATTTACATTATCTCATTCAATATCATAATCATCCTAAAGGGTAGGTTCATCCCCATCTCATCAATGAGAGAATGAGTCTGAGAGATGATGGCGGACTTGAAGTAGGTTTGGGACTAGAACAGGAAGTCTCTTTGTGGGCCTCTACACAATGTCTCAAAACATAAGAAGAAAGACAGACACTGGAACAGAGTGTGGGCGGATATCATCAGCTCATTCCTCTGCTCAAGGACTTCCGCATTCAGCTCACAATGCAAAGTTGATGAGTATTTGAACCACTCATCTATTCTTGGGCCACATCAGAGAACTGTGACAAAGGTATATCCAGGAGGCTAGTGTACTTTGAATCAGAAACCATAGACTGCTCACACAAGAACCCCTAATGTTGACCTAAATGACTGTTATTTTAACGTTACTTAAGTATGCCTGAGTGTAGAACTTGGTCTCACCATCTTATTATTAAAACTCTGATAAAAAAAAAAATGTTCAGGGGCTGGGGTTGTGGCTCAGTGGTAGAGCACTTGCCTAGCATGTGTGAGGCACTGGGTTTGATTCTCAGCACCGCATATAAGTAAATGAATAAAATAAAGGTATATCATCATTTAAAAAATATTTTTAAAAAAATGTTCAAATTAGAAGCACATTATAAAACCAGTTCATTTCAAATTAGCAGCAGCTCGGAGCTCTGCTCAGATGCAGGGCCTCTTCACATTGGGGCAGTCCCTGTGTGGCACATCACTCCCCTTTGTCCAGAGCAATGTTTCCTCCTTTTCTTGCATGAAAACTTGGGCTAATAATCCTTTATTCCCCCTCAACCCATCTTTATTGATTAAATCCTATGCTGTTTTGTTCCTCCTAAGAGGAATGTGGTATTGCCACTTGTTGCCTTGAACATGGGTCAAATTATTTGACTTCTCTGCCTCATTGTTCCCATCTGTAAATGGGGGCTAGTGCATGGGCCCTACTCTCAATGAGATGTTGTGAGATTGAATGAGTTATTAAATGTAACATTTCTTACAATAAATCTGTGGTAATTATTATAATCATAAATACAATTAAGAAAAACATAGTCACAAAAGGCAACTTTCATATACAACTGTTGTAAGGCCATCATACCAATAATCTAGAATCTAAATTTTTGTTATTTTCATGAAGATAGACTAACTTAAGCTGTATATTATTTCTGTGTTGTAAATTCTAGGGCAACTGGTAAAAACTTTAAAAAGAGATATTAAAAGAAGTCAAGAATTAAGATAAAATTGAATAATTACAAATGTTCTGTTCAAAAGCAGGTCAAATGAGAAAAAGGGAATATAAACAGAGAAAACAGAAAATGATGAAAAATGTAGCAGACTTCAACTGTACCAATAATTACATTAAATGTAAGTGATCTAAAAAATTAGAAGATTATAGAATTGATTAAAAAAACAACACCAGATAATATGCCTGTACAAGAAATCCATGTTAAATACAAAGCCATATAGATGATTTAAAGTATAAAACCAGGGAAAGCTTTAGCATGCAAACACTAATCAAAAAAAGCGGAGTGACTATATTAAAGTTTTATTATAGACAGCTGGGGTTGTAGCTCAGTACTAGAGCACTTGCTTAGCATATGTGAGGCACTGGGTTCGATTCTCAGCACCACATATAAATAAAGTTCCATTGACAACTAAAAACATGTTTTTTAAAAAACAGTTTTATTTGAGAAATATTACACAAAACTTTATTTTTATGTAACATTTACATAAAAATGTAAATGTTATATCTACAACCAAATATATCTATATATCTATATCCAAATATCTTTATCTCTAACAATCTTCCTATTAAAGAACTCACAAATCCCTGAGAAATAAGATTAGAAGTTAAAATGGAATTAGTTTTATTTTATGTCTTGTCTTTTATGCTCTAGAGATACAAATTTACAACATCTTTTAATTTTATTTTAAAGCTAATACTGTGGCATTTATTTCCTTATAATGAAAAAAAAAAAACAATTAGTGATCAGGAGTGTTAGACTGAAATCTATACATGCATTCTAACTGGCAAAAACAAGTATGAATTCTTGTCACTGGTTAAGCTTCACTATTCAATGGCCACATTCTAAAGATTTTATTTAAAGAAAAACTAAAATGGGGTCCTAATTTCAGAAATTACCAGTGAGTGCCAGGCCTTAATTAACAAACAAAAAGACTATCTAAATTAAGATTTTAGCAACTCAAGGGACCGGAAGGATCTAAGGGTCTATTGTCATGTTTTAAAATCAGGAGGGCAAAATCAAAAGAGAGAGAGGAAAAAAAAATCTGCGTAGGAAGGCTGAAACATCTTGTCCCACAATGAAAATCTGGGCTGTATTTCTTTCTTGTAGGAGGAAATGAGAATTTCAACACTAGTGTTAAAATAGTGTAGGTGTAGATGAAGGAAAATATTTATCAACATGTAGTTAACACCACTGGTTTTAAAACACAGAGATGTGAAAGATGTTTCAACAAGAACAGATGAAGCACACTGGGCTAGCTTAGAAAAGAACAGGATTCAATAACTGGAAGGCTCTCATTTGCTCTGGGCCTCAGTGTCTGCATTTGTAAAATGGGGACTAAAGTGCTCTTAGGATGGCTATTAAAACTGCTAAGAGACACAGGGGTGGCCCTCCAGACAGCCATGGCTGTGCTAGGCACCCTGGGACATTGGCAGACCTCCTACTCCGCAATGGGACAATGGGATCCTCCCAGGCACTTGTTATTTCATAACTGATATCACACGTTTGTTCATTCCATGCATATTTTACTGAGAACCTCCTGAAAGCACAGGAGGATCAAGACTGCCGAAGATGGTATCATCTTAGAACTTACCTTCTACTTACAGATACAGACAGTAAACAAATCATCCATTAGATCTTACAGGAAGCTGAACATAAACCACTGGTGAGATGGAGAGGAGCCCCTGAGCGAGGCAGCAGCTGTTGGGTGGGAAGAGAGGCATCGCCAAGGAGGTGAGGAAAAGGAGCCAGCCACACAGAAAATATAGGAAAGGTCATTTCAGGCAGAAAGAGAAAGAAGGCCAGGGTGTCCCGATGCATAAAGAATAAGGGAGTGAGCACAGAGATGAGTCTGGACAACAGATCAAATCAAAGAGGGCCTCCTGGGCCATGATAATGTGTTTGTGTTTTATTCTACAGGCAGCAGGGAGTCTGGAGAAGGTTTTGTGCATAGAATAGCATGACCCGATTGTGTTTTCAAAAGATCACTTTGACTGCTAGATTGGGTTATAGAAGAGGGAAAGTGAAAGCAAGGGAACCTGTTAGAAACTTCTGCAGGGTCTGAAAGGAAGGTGATGGGTTTGAAGGTGAATCAGTGGGACCTGCCCAGGTAGAGTGTGGGAAAGAAAACAGTCAAGAATGACTGCTTTGTGGGTCACCTGAGTGACTGTGTGGTCTGTGCATACTTTTCTTTTTTCCCCCTGGGGACTGAACCCAGGGGCATTTTACCACTGAGTCACATGCCCAATCCTTTTTATTTTTGAATTTTGAGAGTCTTTCTAATTTGCTTAGGGCCTTGCTAAATTGCTGAGGCTGGTCTTGAATTTGTGATCCTTCTGCCTCAGCCTCCCTAGTTGCCAGAACTAGGAACATGTGCCACTGTGGCCGGCGATGGTATACTTTTCTAAAATGAAGAAGATGATAGGAAAAACAGATTTTGTGGGGGAAACACAGAGCTCTGTTTTGACCATATTACGTATGGATGCTGTATTAGACATCAGGTGAAATGCTGGTTCCCAACACTAGGAGACACAGAACTGAGTCACATTTATAGTGATGCCTGGTGAGGATCTGTAAACCCTGCTGCCTAGGGCAGAAGAGTGGCCCTGATTTCTGCCATTCTGCAGGTTTATTGTTTATATTTTGCTGTGATTGCATATAATACTCCTGAATCCTTTTGATAAAGTTCCATTTTTAGCATAAGCTATCTTTTTGGCCTGTATAAATTGCTATCCAAAAAGACCTTAACAAATCCTTGGCATTTAACAAGATCATTTCTAAGGTTATTTCTTTCTTTACTACTTTATGAAAGTAGGAAGCTATTTTTATCACTACACACGACATGACATCAACTAAAACTTGGGGCATTGGAGGTGGGCATGGTAGGGATGGGCCACACACTAAGAGCAATGGCTACACTTCGGTAAGCTGTGAGAGAGGTACCAAGGGCTTTCACACAGTTCCTCTCATTTACTTCTTAGAGCAGCTCTAAAGTACAGGAGACTACCCTATGTGACAGATGAGAAAGTTGAGGTTCAGAGGGCTTATGTGACCTAAGGTCACAGCGACAGTTCTTTTTTTTTAAATTTATTTTTATTGTAAACAAATGGGATACATCTTGTTTCTCTGTTTGTACATGAAGTAGAGGCATACCATTTGTGTAATCATACATTTACCTAGTAGTAGTTTTTGACTCATTCTGTTATTTTTCCCTTCCCCCGACCCCTCCCACCCCTCTTTTCCCTCTATACAGTCCCTCCATCCTCCATGCTTGCCCCCCTCCCACCCCAATTATGTGTCATCATCCGCTTATCAGCGAGATCATTTGGCCTTTGGTTTTTTGAGATTGGCTTATCTCACTTAGCATGCTATTCTCCAATTTCATCCATTTGCCTGCAAATGCCATAATTTGACAGTTCTTTTTTTCTTTTTTCTTTTCTTTTCTTTTTTTTTTTTTTTTGTGTGTGTGGTGTTGGGGATTGAACCCAGGGCCTTGTACATGCGAGGCAAGCACTTTATCAACTGAGCTATATCCCCAGCCCAACAGTTATTTTTAAAGCTGTGTTATAAACACCCAGTGTATCAGTTAAGCACAACACTGTCAGAAGGCAGCTTTCCTTTACATGACAGGAGATAAGTCAGTGAGGGCCTGAAAGAAGTTCATGGTCCATCTGGTGGTGGTGGTACAGAAACTGTTTCCCGCAGCTCCTTAATGAGGCATCACAGAACTCTGAATGGATGTGTGGAGTTCCAGCTCTAAACCCTCATTAGCCCTGGGCCCTGTGTTCCTGAGTGTCACTCAGCAGAGCAGAACCAACACAAGATGTGTGTGTTCATTTCGGGGTTGGGTAGAGAGATAGGCACTGGGATCGTGTGATCAGGGGGACAGGAGATATCCTCAGCAATCACCCACTTTATAAATCAGGAAACTGAGACCTAAACCAGTTATTTCCCAACATTATTTGTCTAAATGTTAGAGTTAAAATTTGAAGGCCAGGGTTCTTTTGTTTTTGTTTTTTTTTCCAAGTGTGTTTATATTTAGTGATAGAAAATTTTCTTTCATGACTAATAAGATTATTTTTATATTGAAATTCCAAAATAACTTTTTATATGATAATCTTTTTTTAAAAATTTATTTTGATTCATTGTACACAAATGGGGTATAACTTGTTTCTCTGTTGGACATGAAGTAGAGTTGCACCATTTGTGTAATCATACATGTACATAGGGTAATGATGTTTGTCTCATTCTGTTATTTTTCCTTCCCCCACCCCCTTTCATCCCTCTTTTTCCCTCTATACAATCCATCCTTCCTCCATTTTTGCCTCCCTCCCACGCCCCATTATGTATCATCATCCGCCTATCAGAGAGATCATTTGGCCTTTGGTTTTTTGGGATTGGCTTATCATACTTAGCATGATATTCTCCAACCGCATCCTTTTACTTGCAAATGCCATAATTTTATTCTTCTTTATGACTGAATAACATTCCATTGTGTATATATACCACCATTTCTTTATCAATTCATCAATTGAAGGACATCTAGGCTGGTTCCACAATATGGCTATTGTGAATTGAGCAGCTAGAACATTGATGTGGCTGTATCTCTGTAGTATGCTGATTTTAAGTCTTTGGGTATAAACCAAGGAGTGGGATATCTGGGTCAAATAATGTTTTCATTTCAAGTTTTCTAAGGAATCTCCACACTGCTTTCCAGAGTGACTGCACTAATTTGCAACCCCACCAGCAATGTATAAGTGTGCCTTTCCCCCCCACATCCTTGCCAACACCTATTGTTGCTTGTATTCTTGATAATCGCCATTCTAATTGGGGTGAGATGAAATCTTCGGGTAGTTTTGATTTGCATTTCTCTTATTACTAGAGATGTTGAACATTTTTTCATATATCTGTTGATTACTTGTACATCTTCTTTTGTAAAGTATCTACTTGTTTCCTTAGCCCATTTATTGATTGGGTTATTTGTATTCTTGGTGTAAAGTTTTTCGAGTTCTTCATAGATTCTGGAGATTAGTGCTTCTTGTGTCTGTCTGTTTTAGTCAGCTTTTTTTTGCTGCTCTGACCAAAAGACCTGACAAGAACAATTTTAAGGAAGAAAAGTTTGTTTTGGGACTCATGGTGTCAGAGGTCTTAATCCATAGATGGCTGACTCCATTCCTTGGAGCCTGAGATGAAGCAGAACATCATGGTAGAAGTGTGTGACAGAGGAAAGCTCTGGGGATGTGGTACCAGGAAGAGACAGAGAGAGCTCTGCTCAAGGATGATACAATATAAACCCCAAAGGCATACCCCCAGGATCCCACCTCCAGCCACATCCTACCTGCCTGCAGTTAACACCCAGACACCCAGTGAGTCCTTATCAGGGGATTAACATACTGATTAAGTTAAGGATCTCATAACCCAATCATTTTATCTCTAAACTTTCTTGCACTGTTTCATACATGAGCTTTTGGGGTACACCTCACATCTGAACCATAACTATGTCCAAATTGACAATTTCCAAGCTCATTATATTGCCATCTTTTCTCTCACTTAACAATGAAATCTTGGAAGGACTCCTTCTTAGTGGGATGAGTGATCAACTTTTCTGTTCTTAACTTTTCTCCTTATTTTTATTGAGGTCTACCAAACTTACATAAAATGCACAAGCCTACATGTACAGCTCAAAGACAATTCATAGTATAGTACAAACAATATCAGTATAACCACCCAGCTACAGAGGGAAAATATTTACAGCACCTTTTGAAGCCCCTTTCTGTCCTTCCAGTCAAAAGTCAGCTTCCCCAGCCCTCAGTGTGACCACTATTCTGACTTCTGTCACCACAAATGTTTTGCTTATTCCCGAACTGTGTGTAAATGGAAAAGAAATATATATATATATATACATATATATATATATTTTTTTTAAATCCGCCTTCTTTATTTCTACATGATAACTGAGAGTGTACCATTCCACTGTGTAAATACATCTGCACTTCTTCACCCCTTCTCTTTGCAGGGACAATGGATATTTTCCTCTTTGGGACTGTTGTGAATAAGGCTGGTAAGAACATTCCTGCTCATGTCTCCTGCTGGGCATGTGCACTCATTTATCTCGAAGCATTAGAATTACAGGATCATGTATGTCTACATCTATTTGTTCTAGAAGACACTGCACACAGTTTTCCAAAGCAGTTGTAATCATTTGCCCTTCTGCTGGCAATGTACAAGAGTTCCAGTTGTTCTGTGTTCTTGCCAACCCTTGGC
This sequence comes from Sciurus carolinensis, assembly GCF_902686445.1. Lineage (NCBI taxonomy): Eukaryota > Metazoa > Chordata > Mammalia > Rodentia > Sciuridae > Sciurus > Sciurus carolinensis. The sequence continues at coordinate 109,904,745 of NC_062219.1, read as the reverse complement.
ATTGACTGTCTTTGCTTTTAGCCACTCTATTGGCTGTGCAATGGTGTCTCATATGGTTTCCATCTGCATTTCCCTGATGACTAAGGTCTTTTGCCATTTGGATATCTTCTTTTATGAAAAGTCTGTTCAAGCATTTTGCTCATTTTAAATTGAGTTGTCTTTACTTGTTTTTATGATTTCTTTTTATATTCTGGAAATGAATCCTTTGTTAGCTGCATGTATTGTAAATATTGTTGTCTGAGGCTTCTCTGAGTGATGCCTTTTGATGAATAAGAGTTTCTAAAGTTTAGTAAAGTATAATTTATCCATCTTTCTATTCTTTTTTTATTATGTGTCATTTAAGAAATCTTTACGTACTTCAAACCTTGCCTCTTTAAACTCAGGAAACTCAGTCATTTAGAAATTGTTTATTGATGAGGTAGGAAGATGCTGACATGCTGACAATCAAACCTTTTTTTTTTTTTTTTTTTTTTTTTTTTTTAGGAGAGGAAAGATGTGAATGAAGAGATCAGAAAAGAAGAAACAGACTGGTCCCAAATCAGGTGGAAGTTTATGGATACCCTGGAGGATTGCGAGAAGAAGTGAGGGAACAGAAGGTGATAACTAAGGACCTGTAATTGGTGGTGGAATTTTTCTTGGGAGAAAATAACAGTTACCATAAAACTAGCCAGACCTACCTCAAGCTCGTACTTCTCTGTCCCCGCACTTTTGGCGAAGACAAAATTCAGCACCTCACTGACAACTGGCACGATTTCCTGACCAGGTTTAGAATGGGGGCCCCAGCAGAACAATACACAATTGGTAGGGGTGTGAACAAAACTGATGTCTTTTTTGCAGCAGGATGGACTAAAAACAGAATTATCCAGTGCTTGCCTTGGATAGGACTAGGGTGTCACTCCCTAGTGGTTAGGCCCCACCTGTCTCAGTTCAGTCACTGCTTTGGAAGCCTTTTCTGTGTGGGTTCTAAGTAGCTTCAGGTAATTTGCAAGCCAATGGCTTCTCCTCTGTTCAGTGCCCCTCTCTTTTATCTTCAGGGTTCTCTGCTGACAAAGAGGCAGGGATCTCAAGAACCCACTTAGCACTAATGCATGCACAACCTAAAGGGCTGTGGATTTAATTACCAATTTTTGACACACGGTGGCCAGGAGCTAATGGATAAAAGTTTTCCCATAGAGAAGTTTCTGTACTACATTTCATATAGCTTCTCAATCTTTCCATGGAATCCAGCAACTAGTTTCCATAGTGGAGGCCTGCTCTGTTACACCTCTTTGTATTGGTGTCACCTCCTTCCCTGCTCCACTCCACTAAGTCACATTCCTTCTTCTTGGCTCCTGGTCACCACTATGGCACCTGCACTTAAGCTTTTGTCCAGGCTCTGGTTCCTGGAAAATTCAGACTAAGATGACATTGAATAAGACTTCTGCTTGATTGATTTTATGGTACCAGGTTTCAAATGTGGGTTCCTTTTACCCCTTTGAAACTTCAAAGGATGATTCCTACTTTTTCCTGGGCAGGTGTCATGAATTAAATTCAACTATCAGCTACACAAGTCAGCAACATGGGTCATTTATTTAAGAATCAATGGCTCTCTCATAGCCACAGAACTGAAAATATTTCTCCTTAGCTGCTAGAGAGGGGCCAAGACAAGAATAAAAGTTTATATTGGTTTGTGAGCTAGTCAAAGCACTGAACTTGGTGAAACCAACCCATATGTGCAAAGTACTAAGAAGTTGACTGTCCCAGAAATGTGAATACATTGTTGGTCATACCAGCAGGGCACAGTCCCCTCCTCAACAGGAGACTATTTTGGTCATGGTCTCCACTTTGGATGCACCACTCTCATTTTGAGAGCTGAGATGGTCAAGGAGGCAGTAAGGAAAGTGCTATGGATGGGACCAGCATGCTGTAGAGCAGAGTAGATGTGTGCAAAGCAGCACTAATGGCAGGGAGCTTGGTGGGAAGAAGGAAGCATGTCCACAGCAGGGGCCACCTGAGGGAGCTGTGTGGTCCCACCATTGGCTTATTTCCATGTCCAAAGAGCCCAACAATGAGAAATGGCAGTAGGTGGCTCCACGGAAATCACCTTCTCCCTGGCCTGGGTGATGTGATTCTCCTCCAGGAATTCCAGCTCAGCAGTTACTATGTACAACACTCAGTGGAGAAAATGCTCAACACTTCCAGAACTCTGGCTGTCCCACAGTACCTGCAAAGTTCCCCAAGCCCCAGAAAGCTACATTTTACATCTCCTCTGAACACACACACTTGCTCTGAAGCTACCATTGCCACTTCTAAAGGTCATGAGGCTGTGTAGGAAAGGGCAGGGAGGGGACTAGAAGAGAAGAGTCAGAGGATGGCAATGGTGACATTTACATGGCATTTTGAGTGTTGGCTTTGTCTGCTCATGTCGCTTGCTGGTATCTTATCATAGTTTGGCTGCTCTCACATTTCTTATACTCTGGTTGATGTGACAGTCTTCTCACTAGAGTGTGAGCGCTATTTTTGAATTCTCAGACCTGAGACAGTGCCTCATGCACTGCAGAAACATAATCAGTGTTTCTGGAAGGCTTCAGTCTTTATTCACATGCCCCCTACTCTGAGGCCTACCCTGGCCACCAGCATGAAAATCCCACCTTCCAACCCTACTAACAATCACCCTGGGCCTACTCTACTTTTCCTCTCTCTTTCTAGCCCATATTTCTCCAAGCATACTATTTCACTTTATGATTTTGCTCATCATTCCCTCTCCCCCCACCCTGGAATGTTCCACTGAAAGCATTTTTGAATATTTTATTTGCTAACATCTCCCTATAGCTAGAACAAGAGCTGGCATATAATAGGCACTCAGTACATAGTAACTGAATAAAGAACTTCCATCTCCAGATTTACTAAGCATTAGCTTGTGCCTACCCTTGTGGTCCCAAATCGCTATTTATAGAAAGAGTACTTTTAATTCATTAACTATTTATTTTGCACGATGCAAGGCCATGTGCTGAATGCTGAGGAAACAAACACGAAGACAAGGTCCCTTCCTTCAAAGAGCTTGGTTAATGGAGAAGATGTTTATAAACACAGGCTGCTATAACATAATGCAGTGAGTCCAGTGTTGGAGACAAACATAAAATGTTAAAGAAACAGGAGGGGCAAATGTGCTTCAAGGATCAGCCAAGACGCCTGCAGGAATCAAAGCCCTGATGAGCTGTGGCTTCAAGACTGAGTGAACATGAGCTAGAGTGCTTCGTGGGGAGCGGAGGCAGCAGATCAGAGTGGTAACTGAGAATAAATCTGAAAGCTCAGATGCCTGTGTTCAAAGAGTGACCAAACTGCTTTATTGTTGCCATTCATCCATTAAGCACATTATTTGTGTTTCTACTATTTTGCGCTGATCTGGAGATTCAGCAAGAAACAAAACAGACAAGAATTTCTACCTTCAAGGAGCTTGCAGTAGCGAAAGGAACACATAATAAAACAGATAAGTGAATTATCCATGAGAAGATAAGTGCTGTGGATGGAAATAGAGCAAGGAAGGATGACAAGGAGAACCAAGGACCAAATGCACAGCGATGCTTTGGCTTTGAGTGGCCACCTCTTTATGGATCATCTCCTGATCCTCTGTTACAAATCTTCCTGAGCTGATGCTGGCCAGCTTATGACTTTAACAGGCCTTTTAAAGGCAAGCAGGACGAAGGAAAGAAGCCTTCATGTATTACAGTAATTAAAACAGTAATTACACTTTCTATTAAATCCTGTGAAAGCTCTAAAGTAATTATCCAACAAACAAACAAATGAAAGGACCCTCAGCAACAGGCATCAGACAAAGACGCTGTGATTAGGGTGCAGGCCCAGAGCCAGGCAGCCTGGCTTTGAATCTCAGCTCTGCCACTGTCTGACCTAGCCAGTTTCTTCATGTAACAAAGCTTCCTTTTCCCCATCTGTGATACAAGGATGGAGACACCGGTCCTTGCTGTCCATGGGATGCTCCAGAAAGAATGCTTAAGTGCAGGAGTCAGCAAGGAGTAAACACTCAGGAGATGTTAAGCATTATCAGTGGAGCCAAATGTAGATTTTTTACATATAAATACTAAGATCCTCATCAGTGACATCAAAGAATATGGACTCATAGGCCAATTGATCCATCATCAAAAGGGAGAGGAGAGGCAAATATGGTGGGAGGAGCTAGGAATATTTCGGGGGATGGACTCAGGTGGACCTGAGTATCTAAGCACAAAACTGGTGGAACAGGTGGGAGGTGGGAAGAACAGTGGGATAATGACACGAGACAGTGGAAGTCAGGCAGATCTGCAAGATGGGAAGAGGAGACTTGCAGTTGTGTCCTATGAACATATAAGCTGGAAAAGTTTGCCTGGACAAGAAGATCTGGGAGTAGAATGAGGACCATATAGTAAAAGTTGTTTTGTTCTTTTTTTGTTTGTTTGTTTTTCAGCAAAGAAAGAGCAGACTTGCTGTCTTGTTGTAGAGAAGAGTACTGCTAGGATCAGTGAGTTGGAAAAGACTTTAGAGACAGCTATGGTCCACCTACTTAAGGTAGCCTTTTCCCCTCTAGCATTCCAGCCTCCACTTGGGTTCCCCCAGTGATAGGCAAAATAAAACCCACCTATGGATCTGGCTTGCCGGTGGCCATTTTACAACTTGCAGTCTAAAAATGTTACCTTTTAGGTGGACTGATGCTCATTTGCCCAGTTCACAGGGAAACATGAATTTGCACCTCCTCATGATGCATGCACTGGTCAATCCTACTAGACCATAAGATAATGAGGTAAGGAGTTTCCCACCCCTTGGGATTACACAGTATACCACTTATACTAGGTTCTTAGAAATGGTTTCTGAATTTTGACTTGGTAGAAAAAGACCTGAAAAGATTTGGTTCTGCTTAAATACGAAGTCAATAAAGGGGATTGATGAGTAAAGAAGGTTCCAAATTCTAAGCCTGAGGAATAATAGTAATTGCCTGGAATAATCGGGTACAATGGCTCAAGTAAAAGGTTCAAGGAAAGTAGAAGCATTCAGGGTGTTATATTGTGCTCAATCGGAATTCAAGAGCTCCATGCACTCTTGAGTTTATCTCACCTCCATGCACAAGAAAGGATATGCAGATTGAGCACACCAGAAATCACATATTATAAAATTTTAGTGCTCAGATTTTCTGTAACATAAATTAGGAGGAGGACTGAATGAGAAGCACCCAACACACTCAGTAGAGAAACTTGCTTTTCAGTATTTATAAGAATAAATGTTGATTGATATTTCCTCCAAAGAAATCTCCTAGTTGACCTAATGTAGGACTACTACCCTCTCAACTCTTCTTAGTAATTGCAAATAAAATGCTGTTCTTTACAGTTTTAAATTTTTTCCAGCATTGACCCAAAGCAAGCAATTGATGACATGGATATTAATGACCTACTAAAAGAGCTAAGAATTATCTTTTTTTTTTGAAGGTTAAAAAATTTGATAGAGCTTTAGCTCTTTTATTTTTTGGGTACTAGGGATTGAACTCAGGGGCACTTGACCACTGAGCCACATACTCAGCCCTATTTTGTATTTTGTTTAGAGGCAGGATCTCACTGAGTTGCTTAGTACCTCACTTTTCCTGAGGCTGGCTTTGAACTGGAGATCCTCCTGCCTCAGCCTCCCGAGCTGCTGGGATTACAGGCATGCACCACCACACCTGGCTATTTTATTTCTTCATAAAATGAATGAAGCTCTATGCAGGAATGTTACTCAGACATTATGTGAATTTCAGAAAAAGAGTTTTTGCAGATGAAGCTAATGAGTCATCTTTAATATGCTATACATGCTGTATCTTTAAGGGAACTAAATCATTAACAAGCTCCATAAAATTTAAGATATCAACCATATTTAGAGAAGAGAGGAGAAAAATATCAGCAATTGAGTCCCTACATATTTTAGGTATGTTTGTAATCCAGTTACAACACTCTGAAGAGTTGCACTATTATATCAGTTTACAGAAGAGAAAACGGAGTCAAAGATAAAGAAAACTTCCCAAGACAGTGAAACTAATAACTACCAGGGCCAGGGTTCCACTCAAACCTGTCTGACTCTAAACCTATGCCCTCTGACCACTGACCATGTAGACATCTTTCATTCCAATGGGCTCCCAGAGACTAAGTTGCTTGCCTAGAGTGAGCAGCCTTAAGACCACACCTAGCGCTCCTCCTCCTGGTTCTGCCCTCCTCCCATCTTCCTCTGTCCCAAGACTGCCTCATGGGCTCCACTGCATCTGTGAAGGTAGAGGAAGGCTACAGATGGCTTAGTAACCAAGGGGAAGACATTTGCTTATTCTCCATAATTCAAGTCCTATTCAGTGGCTGCAAAGGCTCCAAATGACACTCAGGATCTGATTAGAAATGGTATTGTCACTATATATCTGTTACAAGAGCTATATCTGCAAATAGGCAGAACAACCCAAGTGGATGGCAGGTCCATAAAGCTGGATAGGTGTACAAGATGTTCAGTCAGCACAAAGTATAATAAGTGCCAAGGTATGGAAATGGAACGAGAAGGCAGGCTACTGGGCTCTAATCTTACCAGCTGACCTAGAAAGAAGTGAACACCTGGAAAGTGCCTTGTTCTTGCTATGCCTTTAAAAATCCAGATCAAAGCTTATCTGTTTCATGAAGTCTTGACAGACTTCTCCTGAGACTGTGTGATTTGAGGACTCATTAAGTCCTTCTAGACGGCTACTTAGCATATGTGAATCCAGGGACTTCACTTGTCAAATCAAATCATTTACTTAAAGTGTTTATTCATCACCTGCACTAGAAATTGCTACTTATACTCTGAAGACCCCCTTTCTAAGTGAATCCTGATTTTTAACTGGGCATAGGGCCACCCAGGAATAAGGTAATATTCTCAGCTTTTCTTGCATCCAGATGGGTCCATATGCCCATGTTCTGCCCAGTTGATTCTGAGAGGAAGTAACATGTGCAACCTCTAGAGCCTGCTCTCCTAAGCAGAAGGATTCATCTCTCCTCCCCTCCCCCTCCTACATCCTGCTGCCCTGGTCCAAGCTTTGCTCAGCATCTACTCAAGGTAGACCACAGTGCAGTGATAAGATTGGCAGCATGGTGCAATAGTTAAGTGCTTCTCCTTGCTTTGTATAAAACTCTAGGAATTTTAGCCACTGCAAAAACATTTTACCAATAATAGAGATTTTTTCTTGTGTGCATGAGTATTTTCTTTTGGTAGTGGCCCAGAACATTCTAGGTGTGGCATTCGACATCACTGAATTTCTAATTCAAAGTTGTTAGAAATTGGAGGAGGAATCAAGGCAGAAGAGTTGAATAAAGAATATTTGACTGCAAGTCTGTCTCTCCTGCCCACAGGGAGGGGAAGGGACCAGGGTTTGGATTCCTGCTTTTAGACTCCTGGCCCTAGAAGACAGTCAATATATGCCTGCTGAGCAGAATGTACTTCTGAATATCTTAGGTGTTGCATTAGTACATGTTCCCCCGCCCCCCCCCCAAAAAAAACAACCTCTTTATTGAATGGAAATGTAATCGAATCCTCCAGATGATTGCTTTTCTATTTTGACTTCTTCCTCTTTAAAGCAGAAAAGACAGAGGAATAACTAGAAGGCAATCAACAAAATTCAAAGATACTGGGACTCTCCGGCTGAGTCTCACAGGTCCTCATCCTGTCTAGCTGGGATGCTGCAGGCACCTGCTTTCTGCTTCCCTCTTGGCAGCATCAGACACAGATCACAATACAACCAGAGAGGACTTCCAGTCAGATCAGGCAGATGGGTCCCTCCTCTGCTGAAAACATACCCCATGTCCCAGTTCCATTGAACTCTACCATAAGGTCCAAACTCCTCCATAATGTGCCCCCAGGTTCTGCACAGTCCCACATCCATCCAGGGCTGTACCTTCTGAAATCAATCTTTCTGGGGGTTCTATCTTGATATTAGGCTGCACTCTCTGCAGGAATATTTCCCTCAATCCCAGTTTTCTTCACCTGGTAGATACCTGCTTCACATACAAAGCTCTATCTCAAGAATTTCCTCTTTGAGGAAACCTCCCCCCACCATTTCAGACTTCCCTCCTACAGGCTTCCACACTGTACTGGGCTTACCCAAGCCTTGGTGTTTTCTAATTGCTAGGTGTCTGTTTGCTACCTTTATTCTTCTGCCAGCCTAGGAACGCCTCAAGGGCAGGAGCCGTGCCTCTCATTCCAGTCTTCCCGTGTATGAAGTCGTGCCTACTATATGCCAAGTGTTCCACCAGGCAAATGCCTCTCTCATGCTATACAAAGGCTTCAGTAATTGTTGCTCCCATTTATTGATCACCTACATCTCAAGAATCCTTAATCTAAATCTGTATCTTCTTTTGACGTCATCAATGAGAGGAATTAGGTCTTTCTGTCTCCAAAGACCAAGCTACTCTCCACCATGCCATTACAAAAAATTGCAATAAGAATGTGAAGTTAAAACAAACAAACTTGATTCTCTCCTCTATCAATTTTCATAAAATTTGGGAACTCTTGTAACCAGAATTTCTCATTGAGAGAATGCTTCCTAAGTCATGAGGAAGCATTCATTCAGAGTTCAGAGAGTTTTGAGGTTACATAAATGTTAATTGTTGTTAATAATATGCTGAGTTATTTAAACAGTGATATTTTGCTAAGCCCAACAAATGGAATACCTCCTTACAAAGTGAGAATATAAAATTGATCATCTATCATCCTTCCTGTTAATAATTCAGATGTGCTGCTTATTCATTCAGACAATGAATAGTAGGTATTTTAGTTTTTTATTTTTAAATAACAGCATTATTTACTAGTTTTCTGAGACAAGTTAACAAGCATTCAAAAAGAGGTGTAAATGGCAGAATACAGAACTCTTAGACAAAGTACCCATTAAGCAAAAGAGAAATCGAACTGAGCATGGGTAATTAATCTCATTTCTGTTATCTTTACTGTTTTAAAGTAGAAATGGGAACTGAAGGTCAATATTGAAAGTATTGCAATTATAGTTTAGCATTACTATCAGTCTATAATTCCATTTAAAATTCCTGCTCAGAGAGTGTTTAAATATATTTTGAAGAAATGGGCTCTGAGCTCTTTCCATTAATGGGCACCTTGCCCTAAAACCTCTACATGGTGCCATGCACACCCCTCTCTGGATGGTGATTAAAACTGGCCTGAGATCTGGAACACTGGGCTGTTCCTTTCAAAAAAGTGGTCTACCAGCACATCCCGGGACATTGAGAATTGGAGCCTATTGTTCATTTGTGGATGCAAGTTTTCTCCATGTCAGTATGTCCTGGGGCACAAGGAGGAAAGTCCCTGAAGCTTGCATTCTGGTGGGGGAGATGCACAGTGAACAATATTTAAACACACAATGTCATCTTGCATGAGTGCTGAAGACAAGGTAGGATGAAGGGTGGAGAGTGATCAGTAGGCTGTGCTGTTTCAGGTTTGGCAGTCAAGGAACAAGGGCTCTGTGGTAAGTGGAGCCAGTCATGTGAACACCAGCAGCTACAGCACTCTAGGCAAACTCAGAGGGATACTTGGCATGGGGAGGGAGAGCCTGGTTGAATCCCAGTGACAGGAAGAGACACACAGAAGGAGTTGAGATCAATAAGGCAGTTTGGGGCAAGGTCTGCCAGGTTTTGAGAACCGCAGCAAGAATTAGGGCTTTATTCTGTGATGGGAGCCACTGATCTCTGAATTCCAGGGGGGCTGGTGACTGTATACCTGCTTTTCTGTTCAGGTTATTTTTTCTTGCCATGAACTCAATGGACATAGGTAACTTCCTCAAGGAAGTTGAGGCTGCAGAATGTGGATGCTTCCCATTTATCTGAGCCCCTCAATTCCTGCAGCCTACTGCTCTAAACATATCTGTGCATGTATGGGTGTGTGTGTGGTGGGGCGGGGGTGCAGCTTACTCATGAAGGCTTGGAAGAGACAAGAAAGCCAATGGTTCTTCATGGTTCTTCACAGAACCTCTTCATGGTTCTGTGACGTCAGGGTATCTCTGAGGTAAGAACACCACTGCCCCCATGCAAAGATCGGTTGACAACTACAGTGGACAAATCTGATATAGCTAGGGTCAACTGGGGTCAAGAGCCCTGGAAAGAAAACTCAAAACTCCATATAAGGAGTTGGCTAATAATAACAATGATGATAGTGAATAATGTGACTTGTGCTGTCAGTCACTATGTTAAGTATTTCACATACTCAAATGCATTTAATCCTTTCCATGAACCTATGACAGTAGGCAATAGTATTTTTGTCATTTTGTATTGGGAGAAACTAAGGCACAGAGCTTTAAGGTTCCTTGCTCAAGGTCACACCATCAGATAAGTGGCCAAGTAGAGAACTTGCACCAGGATGTCTGATTCTGAAGACAGGACTTGCTTCCTGCTCACATGCCACATGTCAGCAAAGGAAATTTCTTCTGAGGTCAAAATAGTAGTATCCTTTCTGGGAAAAGTGTAACTAAGTGGAATAAAGGCCAGCAATGCATAGGCTTTTGTACCCAATGATACTGTTCATTTCTGTCACTCCAGAGCCTAGTCTGAGGCCTTGACCATGGAAGGCCCTCAATACATATTTGATGAATGAATGAATGAATCAAAGTGCTTTTTATAGTGCCTGACAAATAGTAAGTGTTCAATAATTTGTTGCTATTATTAAGTTAGCTCATTGCTTATGTATCCTGTTCTAGGAAAGGGGGCCTAAGATGATTTTCTTGGTCAATACTGAAAGGAACACTGAAGTCACAGAAGATGAAATCGATTCTGTTAGATGCTCTCTCTGTTGATGCAGGCTACAGAGATCTTGTTTTGGGTTATGAACAATATCCTAATCCAAGTTTTCCCCATATGAGTTTTGTGATCTTGTTTACCTTGCGTATTTCCTGAATAAATCTGAGGGGTTTTTGGTATAATTTGGTAAGTTTGTCTGAAGGTAAAATGTCATTGCTTTCACCCTCTTTGCTCTGCAATTCTTCACAGTATGCACCTCACAGAGTCAACAGAACATGCTCAGTGACATAAACAAGGAGGTGGAGGAGCTACCAAACCAGGTCAGGTCCAGTTCTGTTAGGCTCTTGGTGAGCCCCAGTAAATCTGTCCCCTACCCACAACAAGATCTGAAACGGATTCTATTAAAAAAAAGAAAAAAGAAAAAGAAAGTCCAAAAGAGATGCTATACTTACAACTGCCACAGCATTAGATTTATTGAAAAGCTAAAATGATCTCAACTGCTGAGTTATATAAATATAGTATTAGCACCACCTTTGATAAAGACAATAACTGCATTTTAACATAAGATAATATATGAATTGAATTTATTACCCTCTCAGATTTATACCCCAAAAATGAATGAATGGTTTACTAATTAATCCTTAGGAATATTTCATGGGTGGAAAGAAGAGTTTGAGTCCCATGGCTTCCAGTTATAGTTATGTGATCTTGTGTAAAAGTTAAGCCTCTCTGAATATCAGGAAGCTGTTAATGGGCAGATAAATGCACCACCTGGGCTCTCCTGGGCATTGCATAAAGTTGCTGGTGTGGGCCAAATGCCTGGTACTTAAAGTACTTAGATTGGGAAGAGATGTATGAATTCATTAAATTAAGCATCTTGGTAACAGATGGACTTGATTCATGGAGGAGAATATCTCTGGGACTTACATTTTTCACCATTTGGTATAGTCTAATGCTAAACTTAGGAAATAATTTCCTAAGGCCAACTGTTTGGGGCACATATTCACTTATTCCTATAGAATCACCAGAGACTGGTGGGGATGGAGTGTCTCACAACTGAGCAGCAAACTTCCCTGTTCTTGATAGTTTGAAGAAGATGTAATTCTGAGGAAACAAAAGTTGGTCCATAGTCCAATCTAACAGAAGGGTAGATTTGTTATCTTTCTGGAAGGTAAAGGGTTAAGACCTTTATGAAACCTTTTATTATTATTATTATTATTATTATTATTATTATTACCAGGAATTGAAACTAGGGATGTTTAACCATTGACCCACAGCCCAGCCCTTTTTATTTTGAAACAGGGTCTTGTTAAGTTGCTTAGGGCCTCACTAAGTTGCTGAGGATGGCTTTGAACTTGTTATCCTCCTGCCTCAGTCTCCCAAGACACTGGGATTACAACCTGCATGTGGCACCATGCCTAGGTGAGGAAACCTTTTAAAAACTGTTCTTAGTGCAGCACTGGTATATTATATTCTGGGAGAAAGTAATTGTTGCACTACTAGAGTATTAGAATATAATTGTCCTTTGGTATATAACAGTAAAGAGAAAAGACAGTGGATTTCTTAGTCCACACCACCCCCAAAGAATTGTTTAGCATTTATTTAAGCATCTGTTCCACTTTCTGTCCAGGAACCCTCATTAATCTCCTAATCCTTTGGTATAGTTAAGAATATAGTTTTTAGTAGACCAGTGCAGAACAGTTAGAACATCTAGGAAAAAAACCTTCCTTGGTAATGGAAGATATTTTTGCATATATATATATATATGGTGTATGCATATGTAGGTGTACATCCACATAGGTGTATATAAATTCTTCATTCTAGACAGACAGGGTATAACTTTGCATTTGCTCGAAATTCCATTTGAAATTATTTCCCAATTTTTTACCTGGTACTGTGATTCCTGGTAGGCAATTGAACCTAGTGTGCTTAATTGGTGAGTTACATCCCCAGCCCTTTTTATTTTTTGCTACAGGGTCTCACTAATTTGCTGAACCTGGTTTCAAACTTGTGACCCTCCTGCCACAGCCCCCCAAATTGTTAGGATTACAATCATGTTTACTGCACCTGGCTCTCAATGTGATTTTAGTAATATTTTGTAATCAGCTTACAGATAGATCTGGGAACAAATAGTCATTTAAGGTAAATAATTTTTTCCCATTACATAAAGAAATTCTAGACCAGGTGTTGGTTAGAAAGTTTATGATCTCCTTCGAAAACTGGGCCATTCACTGCAAAGTAGCAATGCCTATCAAGTTCACAACCTAAACACATAAAGTGATAATAAAGATCTCAGGCATCATTTTCTTTCTTACGTGTCAATTCTAAACTTCATCAGAAAATATTAAAACCGTCCATTACAAATTACTGATATTTGTACTCAAACAGAATCACTAAGGATGCAAATGGTATTCTCTGATTTTTTCATTAAAATTTGTTTCTTTATGAAACAATTTTAGTGAAGATGCTGTGTTTTGTTATGTTTCTTTTTTAAAATAAATCTAACACTCAGGTTAGAGGCAGCAACTGTTAGTGCCAACAGCTAAAAAGAGTCTTTAAACAGATAAGTTTTTGTTTTTCCACTTAACAATGTCATTAGTTGAATACAATCTACTCTTGCCTTTCCCTAAGGTGACAGGTGGCTGAGAAATCTGCCTGATTACCTTCTCAGGAAGCAGCTGTCACTTGCAGAAAATCTTTTCTTCCCACTCTGTGAAAGATGTTTGTTGTTTTCTTCAGACACAAATAAATTAAAAAAAAAATGCTCAGTGTTTGCACATTTGAGAATGTTTAAGGTTTTCAGGGATTATTTATAAGTGTTACATTAATTCATTAATTTTTTAAAAATAGCTTCAAGTCTAGTCCATGTTATCAAAGAAATAGCAAGCTTTTGTTTTGCTAGAGGGTTAGAATCTGCCACACACACATGATGCTCTCTCCCTCCCCATGCTGACATACTTTCTTCTGATGTTGATAAATTAAAGGAGACCTAGAGATGTATAACAAAATATTATTTAATATTATACCCATTGAATAGAGAATGAGAGTTTTGGTTAACCTAAAATGTTTTGATTATTAGAGTTATCATGAATAACTCTAATTTTTCCATTTCTGAGCATTAAATCATATTCAATGTAAGCCTGTCAGGTTATTGTGTGAACACATGATTTTTGCAGATCCTCAAAGTAAATTGCAGAGCTGTAAGGTCATGGTCATATCCAGATCCTCATTCAGCACTTGCAAAACTCTTGAAAAATGGTCCTGAAGCTCAACTAGCATGCCTGAAAAACACCCACAAATTTCAAAACCATTCCTGATATCCAGTCCCCACATATTCCCATGGGTCACTTCTCTCTCCTCTCCCTTCTCCTCCTACTGCTCTAAACAAACAAAGCAAGGGATTTGAAATTTCCAGTGATTCAAACGATAAAGACATTTCATTGTGCTGAGTGGACGCGATGTGCTGGTCTTTTTCATAACTCACACAATGACATGACACAGATAGAACATGAGCCAGTCGCCTGTAATGCTGTCCAAAGTAGAATACAGAATAAGTAAGACAGTATTTTTCTCAGCTTGATAACAGTGTGCACAGAAAGGTGACTTGTCCAAGTTCACATGGATTGGGAGGATATCGGGAAAGGCTCAAAACAGAGGAGAGAAAGTAGGACTTACGAGTGACCTAAAAATCTTGTCCTTTGTGACAGCAAACATGATCATGGAGGACATTAAGTACAGTAAGCCAGACACAGAGAGACAAATCCCACATGATCTCACTCCTATGTGGAATCTAAAAGTGTTAATCTCATGGACGTTAAAGAGTACACAAGTGTTTACAAGAGGCTGGGGAGGGCAAGATGGCACATTTAGTCAACAGGTACAATCTTACCGTTACATAAGAGGAGCCAGCTCTGGTGTTCTATGGCATTGTTGGGTGACTATAATGCATTATCTGTTTCAAAATAGCTAGAAAGGAGGATTTTGAATGTTTACCACAGAGAAATTATGTTTGAGATGATGAATATGTCCATTACCCTGATTTGAGTATTCTACAAAATAAGTATGCATCAAAACATAACATGTACAAACATGCACAACTATTATGTGATAATTAAAAATAAAACTAAGGGGGCTGGAGTTGTAGCTCTGTGGTAGAGTGCTTGCCTAGCATGTGTGAGGCACTGGGTTCGATTCTCAGCATTGCATATAAATAATGAAATAAAGTGAAAAATTTAAAAAGTAAAATGAAGGTCCTGGTCTTTCAGAAGAAGAAAGACTTGGCCTATAACAACCCTAAGATTCCATGCACATGAATTGTTAGTATGAATTGTTATGATAAAAACAAACCTCTGCTAATATTTCCCCCTTTACCAAGACATCCAACAGGTTTAAAATATGACAGCATGAGGTAATTACCTTAAGTACAATTTTCTGAAAATGAATGATGGCATGAGACAGTTACAGCCTTGGTTTGTCCCCAGATGAGTATATGGTGGGGAACTGGGTAAGAACACAGCAGATAGATTTGCTTCTCTTTCCACCTACCATTCCCTCCACATGGAATGTTTTTCTCTCAGATCTATACATGTCTCTGTCACTTTCTTTAGATCTCTGACACTGGAACAATGACATTTAATACACTCTCACCTCCCTGGAGGTGGTTCCGCTAGCCGGCTACTCAAAAGTAGTTACTCCTTCCTTACCAACATTCATCCCTCATTGTGCTTCATTTTTCTTTATAGCCTTCATCACTAACTAAAATCACAGTGTATGTTTATTTGTTAATGACTACTGACTCCCATGTGAGAGTGTGTATCCCCTGAGGGCAGGGATGTCTGTCTTGTACATCTCCTCAGGCCCAGGAGGAGCCTAGGAGTGAGTACTGCATGCATTTCTGACTGATTGAGCAAATGTCTCAACCTTAAAGCATCTTCGAAATGTCTGTACTTCCTCTAAGACTTGTTATGTTTCCCGCCTGCTCTAGTGAGCGCAAAAGAGTTTTCAGTCTTATCTCCAATATGGATGCCCACAGGGACAAGCCTGGATGTCTGGGACACAACTCTGAAGCCCTCCAACTCAAAGAAGAGGTACCCACGTTTTCTTCTGTATGGGAAACCATCATGGCAGAGAAGGGGGACCTGGGTAACCATCATGGCAGAGAAGGGACACCCAGGTTTGGATACCCCATGGAGGAATGGGAGAACTTTGCTCGAAGCAGCCACAGCAGCTGTGAAAGGGTGCCCACAGTAGCCAGCAGTAGAGCAGAGTATTGGCTCAGAACAGGTAGAGGAACTGCAGGTATGGTGAACTGATCGGTGTTGGGTGACTCTCAACATTTCTCACTCCTCAGAGAGATTGCTTCTGAAACTGCGTATGTTAAATCTTAACTTGGGGGATATGAATCACAGTGTTTAAGTAGGGTTTACTCTTAGCAATTCTTGACTGACCTTACCTGTACCCGTGTGACTAGAAGAGATAAGTCCCTGGCTTTGTGTGATAATCTGTGTCTGGGCTCCATTCAGACCAGCTATGTTAGAAGTTCTGGGCATGGGGCCTGGACATCATCAACAATGTTAAAAGCTCTCCAAGGGATGCCAATATGAAATCTGGTTTAAGAACCACTGGAATAAAGTGAAATGTAAATTTCATTAACCATCTTTGGATCCCTTTCATTTTTCCAAGGTTTGGCTTCTTCTGAATTGGGAAGAGGATTAGAAAAACTAATTTCAAAAATATGATAAGAATATTGGAGAAAATCAACCCTGCATATATTCATATTCATTCTCTCCCTCTCTCTCTCTCTCTTTCTCCCTCTCTCTTCAGTTCTTCATTCTTATTTTCCTTCTATTGAGGGATTAAAATTTCTAGAGCTTTCTGAGCACTCATGCTATAAAATAGACAGCTATGTTCACAATACCAATGGAATTTCCAGAGAAAGACAAAAATGGTGGAACTCTATATGCCTGATTTCTTCCTTTCTTTTGCATTATGGTTCTAGCAGCTTTGACAAAATTTGGGAAACTAGAATCTGAAGGGGCCCCATTGAATCCAGCTAAAACCCACCATGGAGTGACTTTCTAGGATTTGCACATCTCCACCCACTTCACATAAACCACTATGCCTGTGAAGGTACCTCCTGGTTGCATCTGCCTGGTGTGGCTGCTCCCCTATGGGGGCTACACATCTGTAATACAATGAACAAGCCACAGATCAAGTAAGCTGGAAACAGGCAGGTAAGGCAGACTCTCACCACAGGCCTCCCTTTTCACCAACATCAAATATTAAAGACTTTGAAGAAAGGACCTCCTGGTTTAAACTGCTTTTCTACTATTAGCAACTAAAGAAAAGGATTACTTTTGTGAATCTCTTCACAACAATAAAGAATGGTCAGTTTTGAGCAAGGAGCTTATAGGCTTTTCAACATCTCTCTTTGGCTCACATTAATTTGTTCATTCTCCCTCTTAAATAAGCACAGTGGAGATCCTTGCTTGATAAAGATGTCATGGTTTGAAATTAAACAGTTAAGTGTCTAAATGAAGGGCCCTGTTCTCTAGGGAGTGTGTGTGTGGTGGGTCTGGTGTTCGGGGGAAAAAACTTTGTGTCCTGGAGAGTTACTATAAACTCAACTGGAGTTGGAATATTTCAACAAACCAACAAAAGTAAACTATCACCTTCAGAGTGTGTCTAATAAGATGACAAAGCTGATGATGGCGACAGCTGATATTCATTAAGCACTGAATAGGAGTCAGGCACTGTGTTCCTTTTTTAACATGTATAATTTAATCCTACTAAACCATAAAGTAGGGATTACTATTACCCCACATTAGAGATGAGAAAACTAAGGCACAGAAATTAGGTAACAAGTCCCTCATGATTCAGACCTATCAGCAGAAGGAACATGTAATCCATCTTTCTGGAGGGAATCTTCCCAGAAAATCCCATAAATTTCTGAACAATAGCATCACCTGTCTCATAATCTGGCGCTGATCACCTCCTTTCCCCACTGCCAGGCTGATCTCAGAGCAAACATACTGCAGTCAAATGGGTTGACTCACCCGACTGCAGGATGGTTTGCCTTCCTGCTTTCTGCATAAAATTTATCAGGTTTAAGTTCAAGTGGCAGTTTTTTTCATAAAGCCATCCCAACCACTCAAACACTACCATCCGTAAGAACTTTGTATCTCTTTAAATTTTATAAAATATTCTCTGTCTTTAAAAAAATATTGGGCCAGTGGTTATTTTATGTCTCTATCACAGATACATAAGTCATCTAAGCATGTTAAACTCCTTTCTGGATAAGCCCAATGCCAGGTATATCCCAGATCTCTAGTAAATTTTTTCACACTATTGTTTCTTGAAACAGAAAAAGTTGAGAGTATCTTACGATGTTCTTGGGGCAAGTGTGTCAACCACAGAACTTGGGGGGGAATGGAAGGGAGCTCTGAAGTTTTACTCTCTATGCTATTCCAGCAGTTACTGGAAGATGTCCCTACCTAGGTGCCCACATTGGACTTTAAGTTGACTTTAAATTGGAGGGGCTTTGATGACTGCCCTCCCTTCTTGGGAGTGTTCATAGCAAGTAGGATTGTCAGGACTGTGGGTCTTTGGATGCACATTTTCCACAGGCAGCCCTAACCTTTATATTTCTAAATTTCTGAACCTTCAAATGACAGGTGGTGGACACTTCCACAGTTTTGGCATAAGAATTGGTAAATATAGAACCACATGTTTTAATACACAAGAACAAACCAGATTATTGAATTCATTTCAAAACCACAGTCTTGAATGACACAGCTGTGTGTCGTGCTTGTTAACACATAAATCCCCACCTGGGAGGCACCAAGGTGTCGCCTGCATCCTCAATAATTAAAAATTCAGGAGTTTCCTATAGTAAGGATTAAAGCATGGATGGTAAGTGATTATGCAATGTAATTCCCCCTTTCTTCCTCACAACACACAAAAAATGATTCTGTGTGTGTGTGTGTGTGTGTGTGTGTGTGTGTGTGGTGTATGAATGAACTCAAAAAGCTTCACCTTGTTCCTTTACTAACTGTGGGAGAAAACATAAAAATTCACACTTTACAAGCATGGAATTCTTTTCATAAGACTGAATGGAAAAATAGAACCGAGAATGAATGTCAAAGGACAGTTACCCACCGAAATTTAAAAACTGCTGCAGACAGTGAGGTCTAGCGTGTATAATGTTAAGCCTTACGATGCAAAATTTATTTTTGCCTGAACTTTCTTTATGGACAACTATGCAAGGAAAATGACTTGCTTCCTTTGCCTGACAAAGAAAATTTAGGCGACTGCTCCCCAACTTCAATTTCCAGGGAGCTGGAGATTGAAACTGCCATCTGTAGGACAGCTTTTGTTCCATTTGAAGACCGCAGCACAGGATATTTAAGTGACACGCCATGAAGGGGCTATTGTCCCACTGTCAGGGTATCCTGAATGTGGTGGTTATTATGGACGCTTTCTCTGGTTAATCATTGAAACCCCTCTCAACACTAAAGAAGGGCAATTTTTCCTTATTGACAAAGATTCAATTGGAGAATATGAAAACATGTCTACTGGGAAAGAGATGACCAGGGATCACCTAATAGAAAAGCCAAGGGGGGAAAAAAAAAAACAGACAATGGCAAATCTTATCACACTCAAAAATAGCAGGCTGGTTCCTCTTCTAACTTATTCTGATTAATATAGCCATGCACTTACCACATGCATTTCTAGCACAGACTAGAAGCTGAAAACTATTAACCAAAGTCTTATTTCCTGAAGCAAAATAGGCTCTGCCAAGCAGCTTTAGAAACAGCAAGAATGAAGAATCAGCTTGCAGGTGCATACCTTAACCTCCTGATTGCTGAAGACCTCGACATCCACCACACAGGCAACCAGAGTGGAAACATCACAGTCCATGCTAGGGGCTGGCATTCCCCCTTCTGAATTTTCAGTAAAGAGTTAGGCAACCTCAGAGTTGTGAGTGAAGGGAAGAGCCTCCAGAGGGATATTGCTGTGGCCAGGCTGGGTGCTGCCTTGCTTGGGGATGGGCTGGAGGCTCGGGCACCTGGAGCCTGCTCCTGCTGCACGCAGTCCTCCGCGTCTGAGGCGGCACGGCAGAGTAACGAACTGCCCGGCTCTCTCATGGCAATGACATCACCACAAAGACTGACACAAGCTGAAGCTATTTTTTTTTTCTCCAAGCCTTTTATCTCTAGGCAGTGCAGTGGAGCAAATTGAACATGATTATGTGCTAAATCTGAACTCAGACTAAATCAATTCAGGCAGCGTTAGCTAGGAACTGAGTCATAGCTGTTGTTTCAGCCGAGTGCTTATGTTTGCAAAAAGCAAGGGGGAGAATCTGACACCAGAGGTTCTGCTTTGGTGGGAGGGGTGAGGGTAATTCTGCAGATGAACCTCCTGAGGTTAAGGTTTGACAGTTTTCTGCCTCGGAGAGGAGCAGGAAGTTGGGGCATTTTGCAAATTGTTTGGCTTCTGTTAATTGCTCTGTGCTGCTCGGAGCAGACACACATGTTCTGGGCATCCTAATGCATCCCTAGCATGGACTGAATAAAAATCCATTCTTGGAGTGACTCAAGAGCTGGTCATCAGTCATTTAGGCAACATGGTAAGGGGAGATAATTAGAGGTCTGTGGAAATTCTATTTGAAGCACATAAGTGCAGACCAGTAACTAAAATCACCCTTCCAAGCTCAGGATTTCAGGCTATCTCCAAGGTCATTCAAACCACAGGCAGTGTGTGGAGACGACTTACAGCAAACATCTCACCCAGGGGACAGATGGCCAGGTCTAATGGGCAAATTCACTGATGTGGGTCACTGTCAAAGCCTAGGGGCCCTACTTCACCTTGGACTTTAAACACGTTCCTTCGCTTTCTCAGCCTTTTCCCTGATTGTGAATTCCTGAAGGGCAGGGTTATGGATACCTCACCTTCATATCTTGAAACTTTAGCAGAATGGCTGGCACAAGACAATTATTTGTGTTTAATGACTAAATAAATCAAATAGGAGTAACCTTCTTTCACAATAGAGTGAGCAGAGGAAATTATCAGATTGGTTTTAATCTCATCATGAGTTATGCAAGTTCCACTAGAACTCACTAACATCCTAGCAGGATCCATCCCCAGTAGGAGCATCTTCAGTATCTGTAGGAGCAGCATAGTCACAACAGATTGGTACCTTTATAACAGATGATTGGACAGAGCATTCCAACTTTACATGCTAATGACATGTATACTAAGGTGCCATTACATATTGAGGGTGCAAGTTTTGTGGTTAGTCCTCAATGGATTACATTTGAGTACTAATGTTCCCTGCAACCAGGCATTTTCCATACTAAAGATGATCAGCCCACAAATACACACATTTACACTGATGAAATTCTGGTGTGTGTGTGTGTGTGTGTGTGTGTGTGTGTGTGCGCGCGTGCATGCATGAGAGAGAGAGGGAGGGGAAAGGGAGAGATATATTTCTAGATTGTCCAGGGACCTCTAGGGAATATGAAGTCATATTCATATGCATATAACTCAGCTAACACTTTCTGGATGATAACTATGTGCAAAGTTCTACATCAGGTGCTCATAGGGATAAATGATGCAAAAGCAAACTTCACCATCCTCAGAGGGCTTAAAATCCAGGGAGACTTGGAGACAACACTTACACAATGACAAAGCAGTGATGGCTGTGGTTGCAGAGGTAAAGACAGCATCTGGTGGGAGAATTGGAAAAAGCAATGAATGCTACAGTTAAAAGCCATGTTCAGATGACAGATTAGCATCAAGGAGGAGGACCTGACCTCTGTTCTGACCTTGAGACCTGGATAAGACTTTAGCAGAGAGAGAAATGAGGGGAACTATCCAGCTAGGAAGAGAAGACTATAAATGACTAAAGAAAAGAATCACATTTGGAGCAAGGCACACTGAGCGTTAAATTTAACTGAAGCCTGAAGTACACACAAGGAAGCAAGAGCCAGATGATACAAAACCTGGAGGGCCCTTAGTGTCTATCTGGCCAGTTACAGAGTGCCAGGCAAAGTTTTTGAGAAGGTCAATGGGGCCTAGGCATACATAAATATAGCCCGAATGTAAAGTATCTAAAAAGATGAACATAATTTTGAATACCATTTGGATAAAACAAAGGAATAAATATTTTTTTCATATATCATGTCATGTCCTAACGTTTACCTTTTATGGTTTCAAAGCAGTGGCATTTCCACAAATGTCTATCACTTAGCTAAAAAGAAAAATTCCAATTTGTAATGTTTCCAATTTCTGTCGTGTATTTGCAGGGGCTAGAATGCCTGATGGCTAGGAGGTACTCTAATAAATACACGAAATATGCATGAATAAATAAATGAATGAAGCTTAAAGGCACGTAGAGGGACTCCAACCAACAGAGGTGCCTCCTGATCGAGGGGTGTAGGTAAGCCCTTGCGGGAGGATGGATGTGAAAGTGAGTCCAGAGAGAACCATGCCTGTCTAGCAGCTGGGCCCTGGCGCCTCTACTCAGCAGTACCCTCTTTCCAGCTGAAGTGGCCAGAAAATTTTGGGATGTACCCAAACTATTGCTCTTCCAATGACCAACCACATGGAGGGACAGGATGCCGTATGACACGGATACCTTAGTGGCTATGCCCTCTCTCAGGTCAGACATTCTCTAAGAGGACTGACAGCTGACCCTACGCACTCACTTCCACCTGGGCAAGAGGAGCTGTGAACCTTCCTATCCCAGAGGTGGCCATGGTGGCAGCAGTCACATCTGTTTTGCTAATGAGCACAGAAGTTCCAATTACAGCTACAGGTTGCCAACAGCATAGCTCCTTCTGTGTGTCCTGGATCACCTAAGTTTGTTTTTAAATATTTTTTGGAGAATTTCATGCATATTCAAAAATAGAACACAATAAACCTTTGTGTACCCGCCACCCAGGGTGCAAGGAAAATGAGTGTGCAGCCACTCTTGCTTCCTCTGCCAGTAGTTCTGAGCAGGGTTTACAGACCAAGAGCGTCAGCATCATTTTGGAACTTGTTGGAAAGGTGGACTCTAGGGTCCCACCCAAGATGGGAAGAGGGGCAAGTATCTGTAGTTAAATAAACCTTCCAGGTGATTCTGATGCACACTCAAGTCTGAGAAGCCTGCTCAAGGCCCCACCCATTTCCATGCCCACTCCAGATTATTTTGAAGTGGATGCCCGACATCCTGTCATCTCTAAAAGACAAGATTCCTCTTTTGCAATCACAATACCTAAAACACACACTCCAAACAAAGCAAGAATAAGTCCTTAGTGCTCCCAAATATCCTGCCAGTGTTCTCATTCTTCCAACTCTACCATAACATTCTTCTGTCTCCCACCTGCTCTCTCCACTCCTTGGCCCCATCCTGCTGTCCCCTTGCTTCCCACTTTCCTGTTTAACAGCTTGCTTGTTTAAGCTGAGATCCAGATGACTGTGTGTCTCTTGTCTCTTCCAACCTAGGGTTCTCCTTCACACCTTCCTTTTTACTTTTCTTACACTTAGTTGATGATGATGAAATCACATCATTTGTCCTTTAAAATTTCCCTCAGTGTGGGTTTTCTGGATGAACTCCACATAGTGTCATTTAGCCTGTTTCTCCATTGCCTATTGGTTCTGCGTGTTAGATCAAGAGGCTTAAGAGGCTGAGGTTCGGGGAGATTACTTTGCAGTGTGTGCTGCTCTTAGCAGGGATGTGATGCCTTGATGCCCCTCTTTGGTGACATTAGCAGCCTTTCCTACAGTGGGGAGATGTGTTTACTCATTGCAGTTGGGTTTATTCAATGTCCTGTTTCCCTACTAGCCTCCAAAGGACATTGAAGTTATTTTCTTCCCCTTTCAAAAGTATCATTGTTAACTCACAAAGTAGACATATATGATGGATTTCAGTTCATTGTAATTTTATCTTACTGATGCTCAAATTGCTGATATTTAGCTGGTGGGAGTTTAACAAGATTAGTTCCCAAGTCCTTTTGCAAGATCCCAGTCGTCTTTGAGGGTACCTTGCCTTCTGGTCTGACAAGATGTTCCAATCTCATCTTGTTCATTTCCTGCCCCAGATAAGGAGTCTCATTTCTCCAAGGAGTCCCAGTTCCATTTAGTAAGTATTTCAACCTATTTTAAGATCACAATCTATATACCTAGAGGTGCTCTTTGTACTGGGTTGGTTATTGTTAACAAGTCTTTTCACTGGACAGAGGTAGGCAATATATAAATACATTTTAAAGATAACATGCATTATATGTTCAAACCGATAATTCTGATTCAAAACCACGACTAGAGGTTTGCTGAAACTCAGCAGTCTTACATCTGTAGCCCCTTCTTTTCTACACCTGTATCTTGCATTTACCAAGATCATTATTAGTCAGTTGACTTATCCACACTACATTAACAGCAACCTCAGAATCACAGCATACATAGGAAGAGTCGAAGGGTTTATTTTTCCCAATTCTTTGTGTCCTTGGGATATACTCTATAAAGGATGCATGCTTCCCCTATTCCACCAGCTACATGCCAAGTTGGGTTCATTTGTTTTGTTTTATTTCGGAATCCTAAGGATTGATTTTCCCTTTAAATTTGATTTTGTTTTATAATCATATGGAGTATTTACAAAGTTGAAAAATAAAAACTACAAATATATAAAGAAATTCAGTTTCTATCCTTATATTTACCACATTTTCTCCTTCTCTCATATGGATCATTTATCCTTTCTCTCATTTTAAAAATTATTAACATACATACAACCATTTTCCTTTCCTTTCCCAGATAAATAATAGCATAGTTTTCTGTCACACTTTTATCACTAAAAAAATGACCACAGAGATCACTCCAAAGCATATGTAGAATTAGTTCTTTCCCGTTTTACAGCTGTTTACTATTTTATGTAGATTTACCAAAGCTTATATAACCCATTGTCCACTACTCAATTGGTGGACATTAGGGTCCTTTCTAGTTTTTTGCAATGGATAGACTTTGCTCCTGTCTTTTTATATTTTGTCATTGCATCTTTGGGATACACTTTAAAAATTAAATTACTGGGTTAAAAGGCAAATGCACATGTAATTCTTCTAGCTCTAAAAAAATTCTCCTCCATAGGGGTTGTACATTTTGATTCCCTACCAGCAATTGATGAGAAAGTCTATTTTCCTGAAGAATTGGACATCTGCCCATCTAGTGGGTAAGATGTGGTTATCTCAGCAAAGCACTGATTCACATCTTTTCCCCTCTAGGCATAACTAAGAATCTCTCTATATGTGAGCCCATTCAGCATTGTCCTAATTGATGTCCCCCTACCTTTTGTGCAACTAATTCAAATTGTTTCTGATACCAGCAAGCAAAAAGTCCTAAACATACACTACAGGAGTGGCTTCAGTTTTCATTGCTCTTTGTAGCAAGATGGAGCATTAATTCATGTGGTTAAGAGCTGTCAGCATTTCTTCTGATACCTCACTTGGGCCTGGATGTCACAACCAAACACATTCTCACCTTGGGGCTTTTATCATTCCAAGCACTGTCATTAATTGATGCTATATATTTATCTGTATATCTGTTTTGTCAGGGATTGCAGGTTCCACTATCACAGGGCTCCTCTACCTCACTGCTGTATCTCTGAGTACTACATTGGTGTTAGCTGCACAGTGAGAGCTCAGTGAAGGTGTGTTGGATGAATGAACCAATGAATGACTGGAATCCTTTTACTCTGAAAGGCAGTGGAGAATGGGTACTCCTGGTACAAGAAGTAAGTCTATAAAATAGGTTCCAATACACAAAAGTAAATCTAAGGGAGATTGAGGCAAAAGAAGGTGTCTTTGGCCTCTGGGCAATGGGGTTGGCGAGGTGGGGGCAGGAGAAGCCCATGAGAAGGAAGAGGAACACTGAAAGGGCAGAAGGAAGCACACAGAATGTAGTTTCCCCTCCTCCATTCTGAAGAAGGTCCAACTAAGTGGCAGCTGAAATACCTGCAGGCAGACTCCGGGACTGTCCTCATTCCACCACTGCCCAGGAAGCACTGACTTCTGCTAAGGTACCATGAATACCTTACAGCTAATACCCAAGCTGCCTCCCAGAGAGCCATCATCATTTCCTCTCCACATTACTCTCCTCCCTAGTTCCAAGTGTCTTATCCCTGCCATGAGCCATCCCTTAAGAAGACATATCTCCCGCTTCCATCCTTGACATAGGAATCACATGGCACAGTTATCCTGGGCAGTGCTAAGCTTAAGAAGCTGACAGTCTTGAAAAATTATAGGGATGAAAATAAACAGGGTATTTACTCAGCTCTCCAGTTGTCTGGGCATTGCATTCTCTGGAAACTGCTACTCCTCCCCATCCCACTCCAGATTAATCTGAAGGAGGCACTGACCAGGTCAAGATAGCCAGACTTCTCATGAGAATTTTCCAAACCCAAATGGAGTCGAGAGCACCAAACCCCTGAGGTACCGGAACCCTGGACTGTTGGTGGCCATGTTTTTTACCATGTGCCTTTGAATGAAGGAAAATTCAAACAGAATTCAAAAGAAGATGTGGATAAAGGAAGCCCTGGGAGCATCATTGTCCTCATTTCCAGCTGATCCCAAGGCCCAATGGTGTTCATTTATTTAGGGTTAATTTTTTTAAAGAATCTTGGCATTCATAGGCATGATGTTATTTAAGTTCCTTAATAGGCTCCATTGATGAGGAAGTAATTTTCCCAAGTTCAAATAGCACGTGATAAAGTCAGACACAGTCAGTTATGGTTAGATATGATGTATCTCCCAAAAGCTCGTGTGTGAGACCATGTAAGTTTAGAGGAGAAATGATTGGGTTATGAGAGTTTTAACCTCATCAGTGCATTAATTCCCTGATAGTGATTAACTGGGTGGTATCTGAGGGCAGGTAGGGTGGGGCTGGAGGAGGCGCGTCATTTGGGGCCACTTTTGGGGATATATATTTTGTCCTTCTGAGTGGAGTAGTTCTATTTGCTTCCTGGCTCCATGTCCCAAGTTGCTTTCCCCTGCCATACTCTCCCCATAATACTTTGCCTTACCCTGGCCCACAGCAAGAGAGTTGTCTATCTACGGACTGAGACCTCTAAAACTGAGCACCTAAATAAATTTTTTTCCTCTAGTTTTTCTTGTCAGTTCTTTTGGTGACAGCAGTGAAAAAGTTGACTAAAATCTACTCCAACTGTGAACTCTTTTAACTTGTCTGGTACACAGATTTTGATGTTTTGGAGGACAAAATATGAACACATCTACACTTTGGAAAGAATTCTAACAGTAATGTGAAGACTGAATTAGGAAGTGATAAAGACAGGAAGAAAAGAAATGAAATCTCAAAGTAACTTCATGAGGGTAGAAATCAACGTGGTTGAGTTTTTTGAGGCACCACTAGCTTAGGGAGAAGGAGAGAGGAAGGTGCTGCATGGTTAAGGTTTCAGTTCTTAACTCCAAAGGGAAGATGGTGTCTGTGACAAGGGTGGGTTACTTAAAGAGATGAAGGTGCCATTCACTGACAAAAATCAAGAAACCCTTCAATGAAAGAGGAGAACTTTTAATATGGATGATCTCTAAATACACACTTGATTTTGTGTCATTCTCTAGACTCTAAATCCTGGGTGTGGTGTCCGGTTTTTTAAGCCTCACCATAGGTCATGGAAAGAAAGTTGCAGAAACTTGGAAAGGTGTTAGGATTCTGGGCAGCTCAAAAAATAACAAAGGTCCACTATGGGCCTTCTGCCTACTCTGTCTCCCTGCCCTCCCAATCCTCTTATTCAGCAGCACTATATTTATCTTTGTGAGAACTAGTTCTGCCCTGTCATTCCCAAGGCTCAAACACCTTCACGGCTTTCCCACTGCTGGCAGAATTTAATATTTCTAATATGCTGCTACCTACTACTTCACTAGCTGTTCTTCTGCACTCATTCTGTTCTCCAAACTAAACTGCTCAAAACATGTCATGTTGTTTAAAGCCCTCTGCTTTGGAATTCCTACAACTGGAACCCATTCATGCATTCAGTGACTACTTATTGAATGTACTATATACCCAGTAAAAAGCAAGGTACTGGACTTAGAGAAATTACAAGTCCCTATTCATTTCTTCAAGGAGGTCTATGGTAGAAGGAAATTAAATAATTACATATGATATGATATAATGTAGTATAAATTTTATTTATTATAAATGATGTGGGTATAACACATAATATGAGAAAAGGGGAAGGAGTATCTAGCACTGGGATAGAGTTACAAATTTCCCTAAGGATGGAACATTTTGTTGAATCTTTGAAGGTGAGTGGTGTTCTAGTTTCTTAGATGGGTATAAAAGCAGAGAGATGATGTTGTAAGTAGGAAGGGGCAAGGGACAACATATTTAAGTATGAGTAGTGATGAGTGGCCCATATTGTAGAACTATCCAGGTGAAATTGCAGATTAAAGGTGAGAGCCTGTATCTGCTAGAAGTTGGACAATTAGACAAGGGCCTAACCATGAAGACCTTTGGGAAGAATTGAAGGAATTAACATTCTGCTCCATAGGAACAGAGAACCAGTGAAGACTATCAACAGTAGTTTCTTGACTTGTCCTGCCTTTAATTTCACTCCATTCTGCAAATAGTCTGTGGCTGGAGAGATCTTTGTATTAGGTAAATATGGTTCATAAGAGTTAAGTACAATGTTGGGACCAGGGGCTACATATATGCAAAGGATTTTAGGAAGGGAATATTAGAAATCCAATAGTTCTATAGGCCTCTGAATCTTTGTGCTGAGAACTTCTCATGCTACCCTATTGGAAGGGCATTCTCCTCCACTAAAATAATATATGTTACTTCCACATACGTAATACACATGAATCCATTATAGCCCTTATCCAACTAGATGGTTTAGATGTTTCATTTATCCTTGCATCCTCAACACTTAGCCCATTGCCTGGCATAAAGCAAGTAATGAAAATAATATCTGAAAGATGAATGAAAGAAAGCATGAGTGAACGACAAGATAGGCTAATGTCATCCTCACTTTCCTTCATGACTGGATGATTTCTACCTTACTAGCAGCTCCATTTGCTTCCGTCTTTCATACTTAGCATAAAGTCTCCCACCCCATTACCCTTCTCCTTAATTCCTCAAGCTTTTCAGAGACTTATATTGGAAGAACTAAGAAGCATTAGCTATGAAGCCTCAGATGTATTCATGTGTAGGAGGAGAGAGATCTAAAAGTCCACCAAAGGTTTGTGTTCCCCTACATGGTATAGAGCTGTTCCTGGAAAGTGGTTTACTAATCGGGGGCCAACTTGAGTGTCATCCTATGAGTTCTGGTCAGTGGAGTGGGATCAGGGATGATGTATGCTAATTTCAGGTCCTTCCCTTAAGAATCCCCTTTAGAACCCTCAGTTTCCTTCTTCAGACCAACTTTGGGGGCCAAGTATTGAGAGTAGAACTTCTTTTCATCTCTCAGTGATGGGATGATGGAGTACACTTCTGTCTCCATCTTCCCTATCACACCACCAGTGGGGTTCTACATGAGGACATGTATGGTCCAGCTGACAGCCTTTCCTGCACGTATGCATGTGTGAATTATGTGGAAGTGAATGCAAAATCCTATTTTATACAGAATTAAAAACCAAATGAGGAAAGCATCAGGGACAGGATAATTTAATCCTTGAATATGAAAATCATTTCATCTTAAATTTAATTGGAATCCCTTAAGTTGGCAATGAGCAGGTAACAATGTTATTATTTGATACATAATGGTTTGCACACATCAAAACAGGGACTAAGAGGGAAAATGCAGTTTTTGGGGGTGGGAGGAAAGCCGGAAAGCCAAAAAGGTGAAATAAATAAGGTTAAGGAACTTTCTTGTGAAGTTAATTTAAAAAAAAAAAATATGAATTAGTAGTAGGTGCTGATTACAACTGGTAAAATTTTAAATAAATAAATAAATCATCGGGATATGTAAGAAACAGAAATTAGAGTTAGAAATATATTATGCCACTAGGTCTTGTCAGGTTTCAGATAGTTAATGCCCTGTACTTTGAGAAGATTCCACCCACTTACAAATGGCAGGTGGGAACACCAAATGACTTGCTCTGTATTTCTAACTACTCCAGGGCTATCCTGAGAAGAAAGGCATCCAAAAAAAAGTAAATGACAGTCCATATCTTCTTTCATTACTCTTCCTTTTCAGAGAGGCATTGTGGTAAGTGAAAATGCTAAAACAGAGGACAGTAAAGAGGGAGAGGTCAGAAGCCACAAGGAAATGCACAAAGGGCAGTTTTTGCTACAAGCAGGCAGGCTTACTATGCACAGTCATATCACCCCAGCTGTGAGTTAGGTTGGGGGAGCCTGTTGGGCATGGTGGTGGTGAACTTTGGAAGTTCAAAAACTTTGAGAAATCATATTCTCTCTCTGACCAAGATATGTCTTTTGAGTGCTTCCATAGGACTGGGGATTCAAAGGTAGAGAAAACAAGAATCTGGCTATGGAAGACTAACTATAGGCTCAAAGAAAAAAGGGTCAAAGAGATTTTAGGTTTCTTTGCAGGTGAGCCAGCCTGGTTCATAAACATAGGTAAAGAGAAACAGTGTCAGGGTAAATGCCCTCTAAAAGAGGAAGTACTGTGAAACTCGTTGGAGTTTTCTTTGTGTTGTGTCTCTGGGTGTTTTAGTCAGCTTCTGTGTCACAGTGACCAAAATACCTAACAAGAAATGACTTAGGGGGCAGGAAGTTTATTTGGGGCTCATGGTTTTGGAGGTCTCAGTTCATAGAGGGCTAACTCCATCTATTGCTTTGGGCCCAAGATGAGGCAGCACATCATCAGGGAAGAACCCAGCAGAGGAAAGCAGCTCAGCTCAAGGGGGAGTCCAAAAGCAGATGGAGGGAGAGAAGAAGGGGCCAAAAGGAAGGCGCACCCTTCCAGGGCACACCCTAGTAACCCACCTACCCACGACCCACCTACCTACAGTCAATCCATTCAAACTACAATGGATTGACTTAGTCAAAGTCTCTTAATCTAATCATTTCACCTTTGTTTATTCCTGCATTAACAGGAGATATCAGGGGACACCTCATATTCAAGTCGTAACAATGGGACACCTAGTATGGAAGGCAAAGTGGAGAAAAATGTAAAATCTCAGCAGCAGCATCAGAAATCAACTAATCAAAGAAGTTTTCAATGAGCATGGCTCTTGGATATGCAACTGAATTATTTTTGCTAGAGTATAAGGATACATTTCAATTCCTTGTTGGCAAAAATATAACTTGGAACAATCTTTTAAGAACACACACACACACACACGCACACACACACACGAGAAGTGGGGGGTAGAAAAAGTTCCACTTGCAGTCAAGTTGCAGGAGTCCTCGTGCCACTCTCTTAATAAGAGCCAGCTACACAGACTATACAAATGTAGATTCTTAAAATATCTCAGAACTGATCAAAGAGAAACATGGACTAAATTCCTTAGTTATGAGCCCTTCCATAGGAGAAGAGGCACATATTTGCTTCCATCCTTGGTGTAGTAGTTGTGAAAGAAAGAAAAATGTACCATAGACAGGAACAGAAGGAACCAGATGATCTCATTGCAAACTTTAGGATTTCACATGGACTAGAATAACAGTCTAGAATCCCAGAGTTTCAGTCACAGAACAAATCTGTAAAACCAATACTTTATCCAGATCACACCTAAAAAAAAAAAAAGATGTGTGGGACAAAGTGAAGAATTCTAACACATATATAGTTAGTCCTAGAAATACAAGAAAGAGAATGATACAGAAGATACCTGAGGAGATAAAAGCCAGATTTCTCCAAAATTGATTAAAGATAACAATGCCTAAAGCAAAGATGCTCACTAACCCCAAGATAACCACACCCAGATGCATCATATACTCTTAAAAGCAGGAAGAAGGAAAAGATCTTACATGTAGGGAACGACAATAAGAACTGTAACTACTTATGAGGCACAGTGGTGGCTAGAGCACAATTCAACAGCACACTTGAGGTCAAGAAGGTAACCGGATAATTTATCAACCTAGATTTATGTATATAGCAAAAAAAGGGAAGGCTTTCAAATATGAAGGCAAACACTTATATGCTAAACAAAAAGAAACAAAAGGCCACACATAGTACATGATTCCATTTATATGAAAAGTTCCAAAACTAGATTAATGGTTGCTAGAAATTGTGGGTGTATTAAAAAAATTGTTTGCAAAAATACACAAGAGACCATTTTTGGTGGGGAGGGAGGATTATTCTAAAACAGGATTGTGATGTTAGTTGTATACAATTAAATGTTAATTAGTAACCACACAATTGTACACTTAAAATTAGTGGATTTTGAGGTGTATAATGGACACCTTGATAAAGCTGGTAAACTATGTAATGACAAAATAAAAACATTTTCAACATGAAAAAAAAGGCAAAGCTAATCCACTCGCTGTACATTGACACTACTAGAAATTTTTAAAAATTTATTTAATTTTTATTTTTTACAACCGCATTTTGATTCATTGTTCACAAATGGGGTACAACTTTCCATTTCTATGGTTGTACATGATGTAGATTCATACCATTCATGTAATCATACATGTATACAGGGTAATGATGTCTGTCTCATTCCACCATTTTTCATACCTTCCTCCCTCTCATTTCCGTCTATGTAATCTAAAGTTCCTCCATTCTTCTTTCACCCCCCACCCTTCACTCCCATCATATATCATCATCCACTTATCAGGGAAAACATTTGGCTTTGGCTTTTTGGGATTGGCTTTTTTCACTTAACATGATATTCTCCAATTCCAAGGAACTGGACAGACACTTTACAGAAGAAGACATATAGGCAATTAATAAATATATGAAAAAGTAATCTAGTAATCTCTAGTAATTAGAGAAATGCAAATTAAAACAACTTTAAGATTTCATCTTACTCCAATTAGAATGGCTATTATCAAGAACACAAATAATAATAGATGTTGACATGGATATGGGGAAAAAGGCACACTTTTACATTGCTGGTGAGTTGCAAATTGGTGCAGCCACTCTGGAAAGCAGTGTGGAGAATCCTCAGAAAACTTGGAATGGACCCACCTTTTGACCCAGTTATCCCAGCTCTCCATTTATACCCAAAGGACTTAAAATTAGCATACTGCAGTAACGCAATCATATCAATGTTTATAGCAGCTCAATTCACAAGAGCTAGATTGTGAAACCAACCTAGATGCCCTTCAACAGATAAATGAATAAAGAAACTCTGGTATATATGCATAATGAAATATTATTCAGTCATAAAGAATAATATTATGGCATTTGCAGATAAATGGATATAAATTGTTTTTAAAAACTCCTTTAGGCTGAAGGGAATAACACCAGTGGAAATCAGAATTGGAAGAAAGGGGTGAAGAGCACCAGAAGGGTAAATAGAAAAGAACTTCTCATTATACTCATTTAAAAATGCTATTAATTAAGGAGAAATAACAATGAATTCTGGGGCTCACAACCTAGATAGCAGTAAACTATATGACAACAAGAACACAAAGATCACGGTTATAGAAATGGCATTATATCGCTGTGATGAAATTACTTTGTGAAGTAGTATGATAAATTATGATATGTTCAAGACATATATTACAGTCTCTAGACCAGAGCAACACTTAAAAAATAACAAAAGGAGAACTAGCTAAAAAGTTCATGAGAGAGATTAAGTAGAATACTAAAAAACAAATAAGACAAAACAAAAATTGATTTAAAGAAAAGGAGGACTAAGAAGAGAGAACAGATGAAACAAATAGAAAACAAATGCCAAGATGACAGATTTTGACCTAATTACTTTAAGTGTAAATGGATTGTAAACATTTTAATTAAAAGCAGAAATTACCAGACTGAATAAACAAAATTAAAATCTTTCTCATCTCCTTCCACTCCCACAATATACATATTTTCAAAGTGAATGAAGAAGAAAATATGAAAATCTAGTTGTTTTAAAAAATTAAACCAGGCGTAAAAATACAAGCTCAAGATTTTAGAAACAAATATAAAACAGATAACATATCAAAATCTCTGGGACATTATGAAGGCAGTTCTAAGGAAACTTCTAGTGCCTACATAAAAAAAACAAAAAGCCCAGAAAGACCCTAAATAAACAACCTAATGTTACATCTCAAGGCTCTAGAGGAGCAAGAACAAATTAATTCCAAAACTAGTAGGAGCCAGAAAATAATGAAATTGAAAATAAAAAAATACACTGGGATTAACGCAACAAATAGGTGGTTATTAGGGATAGAAGAAACATGCCTCAACATAATAAGGATTATTTATATGTGACAAATCCAAATCTTAGGTTATACTGGAAAAAAAAAAAACTTAAAGCATTTCCTCTAAAATCAGAAAAAGACAAGGATGTCTACTTTCACCACTCCTATTCAGTGTCATTCTTGAAACTCTAGCCAGAGCAATCAGGCAAGAGAAGGGAATTAAAGGGATACAAATAGGAAAATAAGTCAAATTATCTCTGCCAACGACATGATTCTATATTTAGAAGACCCAAAATACTCCACCAAAAGGCTTCTAGAGCTGATAAACAAATTCAGCAAAGTAGCAGGATATGAGATCAATATAGAAAAATCAATAGCTTTCCTGTACTCTAAAAATGAATCCGGTGAGAAAGAAATCAGGAAAACTCTTCCATTCATAATAGCCTCAAAAATAAAACAAAACAACAACAACAAAAAACAAAATGAAAACTTGAGAATAAAGCTGACCAAGGAGGTGAAAGACCTCTACAATGAAAATTATAGAACACTAAAGAAAGAAACTGAAGAAGACCTTAAAAGATGGAAAGACTTCCCATATTCTTGGACAGATAGAATTAATGTGGTCAAAATGGACATATTACCAAAAATGACATACAGATTCAACATGATCCTCATCAAAATACCAAGGATATCTTCACAGAACTAGAAAAAACAATCCCAAAATCCACATAGAAGTATGAAAGACCTAGAAAAAAACAATACTGAGCAAGAAGAGTGAAGCTGGTGGCGCCACAGTACCTGATCTTAAATTATACTATAGAGCTATAGGAACCCAAACAGCAAGGAACTAGCATAAAGACACACGTGAGGATCAGTGGAATAGCAGATACAGAGACAAATCCAAATAGAGAACATTCATCTGATCCTTGACACAGGTATCTAAGCATACGCTGGAAAAAAGAATATTTTAACAAATGGGGCTAGGAAAACTGGATATCCATAGATACAAAAATGAAACTAGCTTCTCTTTCACCCTATAGAAAACAAACACAAACAAAAACAAAAACAAAAACAACTGAAGGTAGGCCAAAGCTTCCAGAAAGCTTCAACTGCTGGAAGAAAACATGCCAACATATTGGTGCAAGGAACTAACTTCCTTGCTAAGACTCCTAAAACTCAAGAAATAAAACCAAGAAGCTATAAGTGGGATGGCATCAAATTAAAAAGCTTCTGCACAGCAAAGGAAACAAGTACATGAAGAGAGTCTACAAAAGATAGAAAATCTTTGTGAGCTACTCTTTCAACAGATTAATAACCAAAATATACAGAGAGCTCAAAAAACTTAACCAAAACACAAATATTCTCATCAATAAATGGCAAAAGAACTAAACAGTTATTTTCTCAAAAGAAGAAATGTAAATGGTCAATAAATATATGAAAAAATATTCAACATCCTCAGCAATCAGGGAAATGCAAATCAAAACAATACTAAGGTTTCATTTCACTCCAATTAAATGGCAATCAAAAATACAAGTAACAAATGCTGGCCCCCTTCTTTGAACTAACTTCTGCATATCAGAGAAAACATTTGACCTTTTACTTTTTGGGTCTGGTTTATTTCATTTAGCATGATATTTTCCCATCCACTTACCCGAAAATGCCATAATTTCATTCATTTTTATGGCTAATGCTCCATTGGGGTATATACACCACATTTTCTTTATCCATTCATCTGTTGAAGGGTGCCTACTTTGGTTCCATAGCTTGGATACTGTGAATTGTGCTTCTATAAACATGGATGTGGCTGCATCACTGTACTATGCTGATTTTATAGATCTTTTGGTTATATGCTGAGGAGTGGGATAGCTGGGTCACATAATGAAAGATCAGTGGAGTAGATAGAGGGGATTAAGGAGGAGGGAGAAGGGACAAAATAAGAGAAGAAGAGTGGAATGAATCTGATCTAACTTTCCTATGTACATATATGAATATACCACAGTGAGTCTCACCATCATGTAAATCCACAAGATACTAATTTTAAAAAAGTATAAGTAAATAGCAAAAAGATTAGTAGAGAAGAGGGAAGGGGCTGAGGAAGGGAGGAGGGAAAAAAGAAGTATTTGGGACTGAATTAGAACAAATTATATTTCATGCTTTTATAATTATGTCAAAATG
Organism: Sciurus carolinensis; assembly: GCF_902686445.1. Taxonomy (NCBI): domain Eukaryota; kingdom Metazoa; phylum Chordata; class Mammalia; order Rodentia; family Sciuridae; genus Sciurus; species Sciurus carolinensis. The sequence continues at coordinate 109,868,581 of NC_062219.1, read as the reverse complement.
AATCTTAATGTTATATATAACTAATAAGAATCAACAAAATTTTTTTAAAAATGTTAGTCATGTTAATATTCTTGAATGAATTGATAAATATTTATTTTTAAAACCTCTTAGTTTTAAATTCTAATATGATAAATATAAATAGATATGACCCACATAAACAGAAGCTCTTTGGGGAGTTTAATAATTTTTGCTTGTGTGAAGATACTAAGATCAACATTTCAATAATTGCTGACATAAAGTATGTTCCTGAACCCATGGCCTGAAATTAGAAATCAATAAAAACAATACATTTAGAAACCCCAGGTATTTAAAATAAGACTATACTCTTCTGAATAATCTTTCAGTCAAAGAATGAATCTATAATGACATTTTTTAAATATGATAAAACAAATGCAATAAAACAATATACCAAAATTGGGATATAGCTACTGCAGGGTTGAAAAGGAAATTTATAGCTTTGGGTATCAATGTCAATAAGAAGGAAATTGCAAAACCAATGAATTACATACCAATTTTATACAAATTAATTCAGAAAACAGAAGGAAGAAATATTTCCCATTTCATTTCATTTCATTTCATTTCATGAGGACAGCATAATGCTAATGCCAAAATTTGGTAAAGACAATAAAATATATATGCCTAATCGTTCATTGGTAATATGTTTAGGAATATCTTCAAATAAATCAGTGGCAATATAGAACTTATGTGCAATAGTTATAATACTAAAAAGTACTAATAGCACATGTATAAAAGCATTAGGGACTAGTTAAATGAACTATGATAAGCTTATATGGTATGAGACATTATGTATTCACTAAAAGTATATTTTCAAAGGAATTAATGCCATGGGAAAAGATGTAAATTAAGCAATATATGCTTATAGTTAGATACATTACATGTAAGACACATATATATAAAAACACTGAAAAAGAAATGTACCAAAATATTAATAGTTCTTAAATCTGGACTGAAGAAATTGCCACAAGTTTTGCTTTTCTATTTTTATTTTTCTGCATTTCCCAAGTCATCTGCAATGCACTTTGTCACTTTAATAATGGAGAAAGTGGCAGGCAGTGGGGGACGGGGATCAACCAGTTGTTAAAGAAAAATTTGGAAAATACACACTGTGGTTTGCATCACAGTATTCCTCTCAAGAGCCTTTGAAATTAATCAGTCCTATACCTGTGCTTTATCATAGGGAAATTGAGTTCCCATCCTAGGTGGACACATGCAATGCAGGCCAGGTCATACCTCAAATTAGTGGTAAAATCAAGTATTTTGTTCCATCACCCTCCTCTCAATACATGCTCTTCATATTAGGGCACAATGTCTGGAAAGTGGCATTGGTGTTAGGTGCATGAAAATTCTTCAGATTTAATCATTTGCTCTGAGTCCTCTGAGCCCAGAATATTTTTTTCTGGCTTAAATTGTAAATTCAATTTAAAGTATTTAAATTATGTTTATAAGTATACTGTTAACAACTCAATAAAGACATAAGGGATAAGTATCTTCTACATATTTTATAGGGAGATGGATTTTTTCCTGTTTGAATTTTAATTATATTTTCCATGTTATAAAACATTGCAATTCACTAAAATCCCAAAGAAAGACAGCCCATTAAAATTAGAATTATCAACTGCATAAGAAAGTTTAATGGTATATCAAAGAACTCTGGCAGAGAAAAGAAATGAAACAAAACCAGCCATTGTTCAGTGTGTCCAGGTTTCCCACAGAGGAAAGTTCAGTTCAGGGGTTGGTCTCCCATCCAGCATTTGGAATGGCTCACTAACAGACATCTGTTTAACAGAAACCTTTTCAGAAAACAAAAATCACATTTCATTCTTGGCATATTAAATGAATAAACCAAACCTATGTGAAAATAAATAAGTATGGCCTCTTATTGTTTAAAGCCTGCAGAAGACAGCATGGGTCCATGGAGGATCTGAGAACACCATATTGTGGTTAAATGATGTAGCCATCATTTTCAACCATAAAAGGTTAGATTTCCAGCAACAGCACATCTAGGGAAACAACTGAAATAATGTTTGGGTCACATTATGTGTTGAAGAAAATTAAATGGCTATTGTGTTGTTTCTAATATGACTGAATCCAGATTCAATAAGCAATGAGACCATGCTCTCAAACTCTGCAAGTATTTAAATAACGGTGAAAAAATCCACATTTGTGTCAAAGCACATCCTCAGTGATTTAAATGGATATCACCTTTGTCTTTAAAGACTTCTAAAGTGAAACTAGAACCCCAGGCGGTAGCCAGCCTTTCCTCAGTGGTACAGGTAACATGTAGTGAGACAGTGCTTTCCCTTACAACTCCATTGTGAGGGGTTTCCTAGGCTCCTCAACAAAGCTGGAGCCCCACTCCCCCTTCATGCATCTCTACAGCCTCCTCCTGTCACATCTGGCTGGGTTCCTGGAGCTCTTATCATCCAGCCAATGGGAATCAGGGTTCAGATATAAGCTCAAATTTTGCCCCCAATAGCCTGGTTGACTTGACGATGTGGCAAAAGTCATTTCTGGGCTCTAACTTCCTCCAAAGTTAGATGAGGAGATTGTGTCAGGCAGGGTGGCACCTTGGAGTGCTCTGTTAAGATTCCGACGCCATCAAAATTCTAGGCATAGACCCACTATATGACCCAGCTATATCACTCTTTGGTATTTATCCTAAAGAATGAAAGTCATCATCTATGGCAATACGTGCATACCCATATTTACAGCAGTACAATTCATAACAGGCAAACTATGGAACCAACTTGTGTCCATCAGTGAGTGAATGGATAAAGAAAATATGGTATGTACACACAATGGAGTTCTATTTGGCCATAAAGAAAAATGAAATTATGACTTTTGCAGGAAAATGAATGGAACTTGAGATCATTACATTAAGCAAAATAAGCCAAACTCAGGTCAAGGGTCATATGTTTTCTCTTATATGTGGGAGCTAGAGAGGAAGAAGGAAAACAAAGGTGTGTGTGGAGGCAGGGGTCTCATGGAAATGGAAGGTAGAACAATACAGGAAAGGGATGGGTGGGTGAGAGGGGGAGGGAAAGGGAAATACTGGGGAATGATACAGGCCAAATTATATTGCTATTCTGTGTGCAAGTACACATGTGTAACAACAAATCCCACCATGATGTACAACAAAAAGATATCATTTTTTTAATAAATGGGGGTAAAAAAGATTCTGAGGCCATTTCCAGATCAATCAACAGGATCTGCCAAAGACCTGGGGGAGTGGTGACAACAGACCTTCCAAGCCTGAAATGCTGATGTTAAAGGTGCCTAAGTAAGACACTTCCCCAAATGATTCCCACTCTCCTTTCTCCCACCGCAGAGCATCAAGGACTCTCTATCCCACATCCCCAAACTGTTTGCCACTCAGCATTAAGTATATTGACACCGCATCTCTATTACAAATTCAAACACTATGAATCCTAATTCACATTAGGAAATTTAAGTTAGAAAGTAAGGCATGTCCCTCAAACTATATAGCAAATCCAGAACAAAGATTAAACTTCAGGGACACTTACTCACTAAGGGATGGGTTAAACATTAAAATTACTTTTTTCACAGCCTTCTTTGTGCATTTACTATGTGGAAAGCACTGTAAGGATCCCTAATAAAGGGTGAAAAGAGTAAAGAAAAATGGAATAACTAAGAATTACTGAGCTTAAAAGGATTTTAAGTCTAGAAGGAAAGAAGGACATTCACAGATGATTCAAGTCAGCAAATGCCCATCTTGCACAGGGCAGGTCAGTGCTGGTCACCTGGGGTTCATTCCCCTGGAGTCCTCTTCTCTCTCACTCACAGCTGGGTCATCTGAAAGACTAGTTGACTGAACCTTCAAAACCCATCGCAGATCTGACTGTTCCCGCCTTTTTCGCTCCTGGTGCAAACCTTTATTACCTGGGCTAATTCCAGAGCCTCCTGACTGGTCGCCTGGCTTCCCCTCTGCTTCCAGTACAGTCTATTTCCACACAGAAGCCAGAATGACCCACCTTTTCAAAATCAGTTCACATTATTTTGTACTCTCAATCTCCCAATGGCTTCCTATTATTCGATATCATTGACCTCTAAATCCTTATCTTCTTTATTTTTCCCAGTAGAGCCTAGTCCCACCTATCACATCATGTGTTTGCTCTTTTATTGATTTTCTCCATTAGAATGTAAGATCCATGAGGGCAGGAACACTGGTGGTCGCGTTCAGTGCTCTCTCCATAACATCTACAATTGAGATGGCTCATAGTAATTCTTTGACAAATATCTGATGAGTCAAGTATGACGGAGGTAGTAGTTGGATCAAAAACCTGTATTGAATAACGCTAAGGAATATTGTATTATACTGCATATATCTGTTTCCAGATTCTCTGCTAGGGCAACCGTTGATGTTATAAGATTTTGCTTGGTTTCCAAGCAAGTTGGATGGAGGTTCCTGGAGACTAGCCAAGAGGGAGGGGGCTGCTTCACGATGAGGGTCCCCTTGGGTCTGGGAAATGCAAAACCACTAGCTGCAGAGTAGCAGGGAGTGAGTGGTCCTGGAGGTACAGCACTTGAGAACAGCCTGGTGTAAATGATGTTATTTCTTGAGTCTACATCCCAAGAACAGAAAAGGTCATACTGATCTAATTCTTGACATGCCAAAGCAAGCTCTGAGCTGAGCGAAGCCACTGAAAAGGACACGTAGGAATGCTGCTTAAGGAATTGAGCTGAAATGGCTCTTGTTTCTGCAACTGGAAATTACGTTGAAATCAGCAATGCATCCTGAGGGAGGATCCTGCCTCCCTCAGAATAAAATACTGTCTGGGAGCATTTATGTGGAAGACACTATCTTGAGCCCTTTACCAGTTAACAGCAGAGCTGGGAGTCAAACCCAAGATGTGCCTGGAATTCAGGTACTATAATGCCTCTAGAAAAAGGGACAACTTGACCCTGGGCAAGTCATCCTCTCTCTGCCTCAGTATTCCATGGTTAATAATAGCATTACTTTCTAGGATTGCTGGGAGGCCCAAATGAGCGGATATAAAAGTGATCAAAAGAGGGTCTGTCATATGGTAAACATCCCAACAATCGTCATTGTATTTGTGGGTCTGTGCTGCAGTGGAATTACTAGGTAAAAGGCAAAGGTTAAATAACTTCCCCAGAGTCACCTCATTGGCAAATGGGGGCTCGGATGTCAACCCAGCTATGTATGACTCTACAGTTGTGTTCTGATACCCTTGCTAGTTACTGTCAGCAGTTTCCAAGGTACGGAACCCTTCCAGCATTACACATCTCACAACCACAGCTTTCTGTTCCATTTTGGGCACTTAGAGATATCTGAGTTTTATTCTGGCACATAAATCTGTTCACGACCTAGCGTTCTAGTCCAGACATTTCAAGCCTGGACTTGACTTGTTAGGGTGCACTGCTGGAACCTGGAGGGGCAGCTGGTGTGTGAAGGTCTCATTTTGATTCTAATCTAGATTCCTTAACAGGGATTTGAAGGAAGCCATGTCCTTGAAAGTCTCTTGCGTACCAAGGCTCCACACTCCAAGAAGCTTTATCTTCTAGCCACAGCTCTCACAAGATACACAGGTGAGAAATTTAATAGCTTCTCTAGTAAACAGCGCACATCACCAAGCTGGCAAAATAGGCCAGCTCACAGACAGGAAAATAAGTGGTCCAATAAGACCCAGATCATAAATACTGTCCGCAATGATGGATGAACAAAACGAAGCACGCCCCACACAATCCCAGATGTCAGGGAGTTGATGGTGCAACTCCTTGTTTATTTCTGTAATTAGGGTGGGGCAGTTGGGAGGTCAGGAAATTGAGAGGAGGGTGACATTTTTTTGTGGCTCCCAGCTGCCTAGACTTTCCTTCCTGTGTCCTCCGGAGCTCTGTGTATTCAGTGTTCCTTACCTCTTCCCTGTACTCAAGTTGCTTGCTTCTAGAAACCTTTCATTATAAATAAATGATTCTTACTTTTAAAATCATGTTACCCTTTCCAGAATATATTTAAATTTCAACAGCACCCACCAAGCATAAACTGTGAGGGTAAAGGCAGGCTCTGGTGGATGAAGAGAGTTCCAGGGAGGTCTTTCCTGGGATCTCTGAAATCATGGCAATGAACCAATCACCTTCTCTGATCATAGGGAAGGTTTGATCTGGGGAACATCCCAGACACTGTTGTCTTAATCCAGCTGGTCTGTAACATAATAGTCAACGTGCTCAAATGACTTTCAGGGTGCTATGAGTTTGAAGCTAATTAAATAAAAAAAGATGGATCAATAGATGGAGTGAAGAGGAAGGAGGGCTATTTATACCAAAATCTTTGAGAATGGCCCCTTCCCCTCCATCTCATCCCATCCTCCTGTCTGTCTCAGGACTGATTTTCAGAGTTCTGAGCAGGAAGTGATATGCTGAGGATGAGGAGGCTTCATCGGTGCAATACCCTGCTCCACGTTGGCTGAAGGACATTTGCCTCCCTCACCGCCTCTCCTGGGTCACCAGCAACTCCCCTTGTGCTCCTGCAAATGCCATTTCAGACCTGAACCTCTCCCCAAAATGTTAGGGAGAAAGAATCTTCTCCAAACTCTGACTCAAGCATTTGTTGTGCTCTGTAACTTGATGGAACTCATCCAAATAAGTGTCTCCCCAGAGACGCAGGCTTTGGGCCAAGAACAGGAAGTTGTCAGGGTAACATGGGGACACTGAGTACCTTGGAGAGACAGAGAAAAAGAAGGCTTCACTGCCTAAAAGGAAGATGCAGAAATGGAGACAAGCTACCCTTTCCACAGCTGGAGCCTTTGGTCAAATTCTGTGTCTAGGCGGGGAATTCTGAAAGAACTGGGGACAACAGCATATACGGACAGAGCAGCCATCTGAACTGTGGGAACGGGAAGTCTGATGGGTCTGACACAGACAACCCTCAGCAAATAAATCCCAGAAGACTATGGCCAGGTTTCACCAATATCTTCATGAGAGCCACATCCCAAATCAGGGACCATCTCCATTCACATAAGGTGAGAGCAAGCTTTTGTACCCTGATGCAGGTTGGCTTAGAACTTGCTCTACTTACCAATGTCCCTGTTTAACCTCACGGTTAATACTGGAGAGCAGATGCTAGGATGAGATGTGAGGTTTCTTCATTACTCCACTGCTACACTCATTAATACCTATTTCAACTCTTTTTAAAGAGAAAAGGTAAGGAAACTTGCCCAGGACAGTGTTTAATTTCCTGGGTGGAGAGAAGGAAACACTGATTTATTTACAGAGAATGGCAGATGCTGATGTGCATTCGGAGCATGATAAGTGGAAATTTCATATTTATAATGATGTTCACAAGAGAAATCTTACCATGTTATTGGACTTTAACACCTGGGTTATGCATATAAACAACATTTTCAAAATGCAGGGAAGTTTCTTCCCCTTACTGACATGGACTTTAATTCAAGGAGTCATAACCCTTAGTTTACTTTTTCAGGTAAGGCAGACATTTCTGTTTGACATAGGATTGAAACAAGGCTATATTTTGGAACATTGTGAAGTACAGTTCTGTGGCAGTTAACTTTGTTTTTAAAATTAAATCACTTTAATTCTGCAACCTGTTATTAAGAGTCCCAAGTTTTTAGGACATACGTTGTGAGTGTGGGCTCCACTTGCACTCAGGATATACATGCATTGTGTGTTGTTTCACTTTGTATGTGCACAGAATCACTGACTCATGGTTAAAAGGAACCTGGAATAGCATTTTGGACAGAGGTTTTCAATACTGGCTATTTTGTAGAATAATCTAAGGAGCTTTAGAAAATCCTGATACTCAATCTGGTGAAATCTAAATAAATTCTATATTCTTCTAATGACCATTATTATTCTGATGTTAATTCCTTGGCTTTGATGTGGGGCTGTGGTCATATGAGCTATTACTACTGAGGGCAGCTGAGTGGAGTGTCCAAGGAACCTCTTTGAATGTTCTTTGCAACTTCTGAGACTCTATTATAATTATTTCAAAGTAAAAATAATTTTAAACATACTCTAGATTAATAAAACAGATAGGAATTCAGGCTCAGTCTTTTTGTTTGTGTTTTGTTTAAATGCTTGGTCATAATTGGTCTTTAAACATTTTTTGGATGTACCGTAATTTATTTTATATTATAATTATTAGTGAATGTCAATTGTATATATTAATGGGTTTCACTTTGACACTTCCATGCACACTTCTATCCATGCATACGATCTATCCACCTTCCTAACCATTCTCTCTTAACCCAGGTTCTCTTACCCCTCCTAGTAGTCTCTCTACAACTTTCAGATCTTTTTATTTTTTTCCTAATCCACCTATGAAAGAAAACATGAGGTACTTGTCTGTGTCTGGCTTATTTTACTTAACTCGATGACTTCTAGTTCCATCCATTTTCTTGAAAATGACATGATTTCATTCTTTATGGCTTAATAATACTCCACTTCATACATATCACATATATTTCATATATATACACACACATATTATATACACATCTATATCATATTTCCTTTATCCATTCATCTCTTGATGTACCTAGGCTGATTCTATAGCTTGACTTTTATGAATAGTGCTTCAATAAACATGGGTGTGCAGGTATCTCTTTTGTATGCCAACTTCATTTCCTTCAGGCATATACCCAGAAGTGGGTATGTATATGGAAGATCCATCTTTAATTTCTTGAGTAACTTCCATATTGCTTTCCATAATGGCTGTACTATTTACATTCCCACCAACCATGTATAAGCATTCATTTTCTCCATATCTTTGCCAACACTTGTCATTATTATTATTTTTTATATTTGCCATTCTGACTGGGGTGAGATGAAATCTCAATGTAGTTTGATATGCATCTCCCCAATGGCTAAAGATGTTGAACATTTTTTCATATATATATTGGTCATTGGTGCTTCTTTTGAGAAGTCAGATGCAGTCTTTTTAAAGCTCCCAGACAACAATAAAGTGAGACCAATGTAGATAGATAGTCACTGATCTGGTTCAACTAGCCACCCAATGTTCACATGTTTTATAATCTCCTCACACATCACTCACTACATTAATAGTAGTGAAGCGCATTTCAATTACTGAACAAAATATTTTATAAGTTTTCTAATATGCTGGGTAAACTGCAGAGATTTCTCAGGGGAAAGATTATATATGCATCAGCCAAAATATTAACTTTGTAAATACTTCCTAGATTGTATTTGAATGGGTATTAACTAACCTTAAGAATTTCTTAGCATTTATTTTTGTAGTGGCAGAAATATAACACCTATCATACAAAGATTTCATTAATTACCTTTTAAAATAAAAAATGTAAACATTTTGGATACAATTAAAACTAGTCATAAGTAAAAGAAAGTCCTTTTAGTTCAATAGTTACATTTGAAATTCAAAACTTCTGTAATCAAACCACAATCAGAGTTCTTCCCCCCAAATATCATAATAAAGATAAAGGACCTGACTTGGACAGCAACCTGAGAGACCTATGAATCTGTGAATTTGTTCAACCTAAAATCCCACGGCTCTGACATTGAATGCAATCAGCCCAAGGTGATGTGAGTTATTAAAACACTCTCAGAAAATCCCCTCCATAGGCACACAGACTGAGAAGATAGGGGAAAATATGAAGTCATTACAACAGATGCTTCAGAAAGGAAAAGGATCTTAAGAGACTAACATGAACCATTACATACTGATAAACTGGACAACCTAGAAGAAATTCAGGCTCCAGGTGGGCTAGAAAGGTTCTGAAAGGGAGGTGCTGCAATTCCCAGCTTCCTTAGTGAGAAAAGGGAGAATCAGGAAAGGAAGGAAACTAGCCAAAAGTCAATGGGAGAAACTGGATTCTAACTCAGGACCTGTGAGCAACAAACTCTTACAGAGAAGCACAGATGGTGCATTGCCCAGATCAGTCTTTGCAACTTCCCTGAGCAAAAATGTTACACTACCCACTTTACCAAATAATAGAATTGGATCTCAGAGGGGTTAAGAGACTTATCCAAGTCCAACAGTTAAACAATTCAATCAACGGAACATTCCAGTCTTCTCAATGTTTGCTGTCTGAGATCAGTCTTTACCCATTCATTTCTCGTATTTCTATTGGGATGAATTTGACAAGCTGGTCACTGTCAGGCATTTGAGTACCTTGGTATTAAGGCTTTTTAGTATAGCTACCACACCAAACTGACCATGGCAAGGCACAAAGTCCCAGTTGGCCATAGATGGAAGACTGGGTGGAAAACGTGTCCTTCAGTTCAGGGCAAACCACAATGGTTGGCAGTCCTAGCTGAACATTAACCTCAGGGAGGCTACATGGAAGTCAGAGGGCCAGATCTGGATTTCTCATCAGAACAGACATTCATCAGACCCCAAGGGAAGTGTCAACTCTTGGTTATGACATTAAAATTCCTAGGGAAATTTGAAGCTGTTCCCTCCAAAAGTCACTAATTTATGAACTAGAATTGAGGCCTTAGTTATGGGGTTGGTTACTAGACAGTAACATTTGGTGAACTGATTTTAATACATGCAGGCTTTTTGTTTTATTTTGAATGAAGAAGCTATTGGTTGTGATTTTCCTTGTTTGGAGAAGATGAAAAGAGGAAATGTGCCTGCTGGTAATAAGAAGCAGACATTTGTGTATTGCTCATTGCATGCCAGGAAGCAAGTGCTTCGAAGCCTGTGTTTACTCCTCCAGTGGTCTCAAGAACCCAGCAATGGAGACACTAATGTTCTGTTTTTAGAGATGTGGGAGCAGAAGCCCAGGGAGGTGAACATGTTCAAGGTCACACAGCTAGTAAGTGTTGACTCTGGGATTATAGTTGTTCAAAAGAAATTACCTGAGATACTGAAACCCTGGCAGAAATTGGCAATAGGGACTGCAAATTTCTTGGAAAACACAGATGATGTAAGATGAGGCGAGACCAAAGAAATGTTGAAAATAGTTCTGCTTTCACCTTGTCCAGGGCAGGAAGAGGCTCAGGTGATGTCTTGGAATCTGTCTTCCAGTTTCCAGGCAAGGTATTATCTTTCCTTTTGTTCACCAGAGGACGCACTGGCTTAATGTGAACTGGAAAAATCTATCTGGTCACCTCAGAACTAATTTTTATATAAAATCTTTAGTTTATTTTTACAACATGCAAATTAAATGTACAGACGGAAAATTCAATAATGTTGTAATCCTGGCAATGCCCTAGGTCTAGGATGACATTTATCTAGGCAAAAGCACATTTGTGGTCCTAGGAAGGATGGCTGTGACATTTTAAAGTCGCATTAGACCCTGCTGCAGAAATCCTTTTTCCTAGTCTATAAATCCTATAGGGTAAAACAAAACTTATCAAGGCAATGAAAAAGACATTTCAGTCCTGATCGCACTGGGCCTTTGGGCCTCCTGTCTATGTCCCAGTGCACTCCAGTGCACTCTTGTTCAGTGACAGCTTGTTGTGGGAAGGGATGTGGCAGGGGAAGGGAAGATATCCCACAAAGTGGGGGAAGGTTCCAAGCCCCAGTTGGCTCCAATAACTGGTGAGAAGGCCTGGGGTTCTCTTATCCCCAGCCTTCTTCTCTGAGTAGTTCCCAGTTAAAATGCAAAGAATGGGAAACTAGCAGGCACTGACCTCCTAGCATAGACTTTTGGTGGAGGAGATTTTCACATTTCCTCACCTAGCTAGGCATTAAACTTGATGAGTGACTCACAACCTTCCCATTTATCAGGGAAGAGGTCTTATTACAACTGATAGATACCTAGTCCCACCAGGTTTGATTCCTATAGGTCAGGGATGGGCCCAGGGGAAGAGAGTTAGAGCTCCCAGGTTAGTATATGTGCTGCCAAGGGCAGTCTTGATCAGAGGTTCTCAGCTCTGACTATACTTCGGATTCACTGGGAGATGCAAAAAATTCCAATGCCCAGGCTACACCCCGGGCCTAATTAGGATTTAGCTAACTATAATCTTTAGGATGGGACCCTAAGCATCAGTAATTTTTAAAGCCACCAGGGATTCCAGTATGCAGCCAGGGTGAAGACCCTAAACCAGATAATATCTAGGGAACTGTTACAACTGGAAAATATTGCTGTGATTGGAATCTCACAGTCTCTTCTATTCTATAGTTATTTCTAATGCAGTTGGTTCTCAAACCTGAGCACGTCAGCATCATCTAGAAGACATCTTAAAACACAAACTTCTGGACCCCACTCAGGGGTTCTGATTCATCAGGTCTGGGGCAGGGCATGGAATTTGCATTTCAAATGAGCTTGCAAATGCTGCTGCTGTTGCTGCTGCTGCTGGTCCAGAGATCACATTTTGGACACCACTGTTGCAGGGCAGAGTGGACACCTGGCTTTGACATTGGAGACTAAAGAATCAAGAACAAGAGATTTTTATTGGAGAGGAATAAATCAAATGGAGAAACATAATAATATAGAGATATCAGAATCAGCCCTGCAGGCAATTCTGGGATAGTTAAAGTGTGACAGACAATGAGCTCCAAAATGCAAAGAAGATGATGGTCTGATAAGTGAGAAGAGAGCAGAGACACACTCCATCTTCATCAACATTTGGCTCAGAGCCTAGAGCTGTTTGTCAGTCAAATCATAGCAAGACAGAAATACTGGGGCATGTGCTGATTCCATCAATAATTTCATTCTAATTCAACCAGTACTCTTGTGTATTTGATCAAAAAATTGTAGCTCTATTTTGTGAATTGGATTGTCCAATGATATTATTTTACTGGACATCTATATTTAGACACATTTAAACTATGTCTGCATACATAAAAAGTGCACAATCATGCTTCAAAGAATTTGTGATACTCCAAAGACAGAGCCATCAAGAATGAGAAAGAGACATATGGTAGGAAATGGATAAGAAGCTTAGCATGTATTACGCATCAGCTGTGGGTGAGGATGCCTGCGTGTACAAGTACATCCTGTTTAATTCTCACCAAAAAATAATTTGATAAGTTACAAAGTACAGATGTTAAAGCTGGATCTCAGAGATCACAATCATTTGCCTAGATTTCCAGAGCTAGAAGAAACAAGGCCCAAGATTTAAGTCTAGGTGTATCAGACTTCAAAACCCAGGTGCCTTCTACTATAGTCTCTTTCTCTTCACCCCAAGCAAATTCTATTCCTTTAGTTTGCCTACTAATAAGCTCTGGAAAATTGCTAGCTTTCCTAATCTAGAGCTTCTTAAATTTTAATGTAATAAGATTTCCCAGGATACTTTGTTAAAATGCAAATTCTAGGTAGGGCCTATGATTCTTTGTTTTCAGTGCCCAGGTAATATAAATGCTCCTGGTTCATGAGCCACACTCTCTATACCAAGGTCTTAGGAGGCCTGGGTTTAAAGAACTTGATGGGAACAAGAGAGAGAGACAAAGTTTCCCAAGAAACTACTCTAAGCAAGACAACATGGTCTAAGAAATTGAGGATAAAAGGGAATAGAGGTTGGATTTATAGGATACAGCGTTTTTATTTTGCTTTTAATGGTTTACCAACCATATATTTAGTGCCAAATAGCCAAATGAACCCATATCTGTATTGGATCAACCCAATGAACTTTCACTTTACTACACAAGGGAAGGATCCAGTTAGGCGGCTTATTGATAATAGAGAAGTGGACTTATATATCTGGTTTCTATATATGTTTTAAAATGATGACGAATTTCACGCAGTGGCAGTTGAAGAGTGATTGTATAATAACAGGCCTTTCCATCACTGCTATGTATGTAAATTCACTTGTATTTCAGAAAAATACTCAACTATACCCAGCAATAGTGTCTTCTATCACAACAAAAGGCTGCTCCTTAAATCACACAGTGATTTGGGATTAGATCTCATTCCAAACTAATGCCAGTATCTTCCAAACATCTCTGTGTTTCCAGAATCTCCGTATGGATGGCAGCCCTGACACAGTAAAGTGAAAATCAATTTGGCTGCCCAGCAGGCACAGGGTATAAGTGACAGGAGAAGTCTATCCTGGGGGAAGGGCAAGGGACTAGAAGTTTGCATGTAAACAGACTACAGATCAAAGTGGAATAAGTTGAAATCTCTGTGGACAAGAGGCCAAAGGGAGGAGCTAGAGATGGACAGAATTTGCAAGAATATAAAGATCTGGAGGGTACCAGAAGATCTCAGAAATGATATCTCCCAAATTAACAAGTGAGTTACAATTCTAATAGAGAACACATGGAATGTAGCCTTTGGATCACCTCTTTAAAAGCCCCTTTTATAAACATATAAAGGGCAAGGGTGTGATTTGACCAGAGCTTGATTTTTATGTAAGAAATTGAGAGCTATACAGGTTTCAGCTCAGCTTCCTGACTTTCAGTTTACACAGGGTCCCCTCAATGTCCAAGCTCAAGGTCACACTTCCATCCACCAACTGTTCATTTTTTTTTCCAAGAAAAACATGAACTTGACTATTGCTATTATCGAAAATGATGGGTTGGCCAAGGTTATTCAGAAGTTATGTTGGTGCTTTTGCTGGTTCCTGACTTTACAAAGAGAAACTTAAAAATATACCTAGATTGTAGTTAAACAAAATGATAAGTCTGCTTAATGAATGGGGGTGATCTTTTCTCTCAAGTTTGGTAAATAAACACTTTTTTTAAAACATGCCTTATTCAAGAACTAGATGCCAGTTTTTCTTGGAGTCAGGTGACAGCTAGATTCATTGATATCTGGATTAGTTTGAATTTACTTGGCAGAGGGGTTGCTGGGAGGTTGTTTGCTATTACAGAGTCCCTGCTGCTAAAGGTTTTATTTCAGAGATTAGAAAGATTTGAGACATTGTTGGTGCCTAAAAAGGGGTTTATGGTTAATACCATGGTCATTTTTCTGTAGCTGGATTAGATACTGAGAATTTATATATTTTTATCTGAACTTTTCAAACTCCTATCATCATGGTTTGGAGGATTTCATCAGAGATAAAGTTTTAAGAGACAGAAAAGCATTGATAAACAAGGAATTTAGAACTTAAATCTTATTCATGTTTTCAAGTTTGAAATGTTTCATCTCACAAAGTGACTGATACATGTATTTGGACCTGTGTGTTCAGAAGGATTCTGAGGTCCAGCTAGCATCAAACAGCACTGAGAAGTGCTGTTTGCTATTGATCCAACTTAGAGTAGTGCCAATACAAGTGCCACCGTGTGCCCCATGTTTCCAGAACCTAAGTGATGCTTAGCTTCATACTTACGTGGAAAAGAAAATGATCATGTGAATCTAAGCAACACAGATGTTTATTTTAGACCAATGGGAATTTTTTTTTTTGTACCTAGTAAACACTGTAGAATTTCCCCTGCATTACAAGGTAAAGCATGCTCTCTCATAAGATGTTAACCAATGAATGACAATCCATATAAATGCTCAGAGGCAGCACCTTTATATCATCACCAACTCATCATGCAGGAAGCCAGCCATTTCCTGTGTTAGAGCCTGCATTGCACTAGCAATTGGATTATGTCATGGTTCTGTATTTTTAGGTTGTAATTTTTTTCCTAACCTGTAACTTGGCTTCTAGAGGAAAAGTCCAAATAAACTAAGGAAAGGCAGGATGATAATATGCAAGGAAGGACCCAGCAGATATTTTCTTAGTAATCACAAAGAGAAGACCAGATTTGTTGCAGTCTTTTCATTGTTAATGGAAGAAATATCTGTCTTCATGCCCAAAATGTATCCACGACATCCTATTTTCATGTATGCCAATGGAAATCCTAGTGAAGACTGCTTTAGCACATTCGTCCCACTAAGGTTTGAAGCACTAAAGATAGGCAGATGCTGAACTATCTTTATTCTACTTGGTTCCTGGATCGTGTGACACAGAAATTATGAATACTTTTACAATGGATACTTTTGGAGGCGCTGGCCCCCATTTGATGGTTTGTGATAAGAATTATGCCTTTTAAAATAGACTAGTTCTCTAAGAAGAAAAGAAATCCAATGGCATATAGTAAGAATGAGTAAGGAGCTAAAATTGCTATGAGACCCATCAGCTTTTCTGGTGCAGAAGTGAGGACGTCTTCGGTTATTTTCAGCATGGTGAAGAACACTACCAGTGTCTGGGCTGTTCCATTTGACTTCCCTTCTTATGTCCCAGATCATCTTTCTAGGCTGTCATGTGTGCATAGTATAATTTAGCTGAGCATAAAACTGTGGCATAATGTATGATATTTGAACCATCTGGTATATTCAGGGATTTTGGAGAGAAACATCATTTCTATCCTTCAAAAATTTCAATTAAATGAATTTCAATTTAGAAACAAGTTTTTCCTACAAAAACAAAATGAGATGAAATGAAACAATGATAGCTAAACCATGCTCACCAGAAGGAACTAGGGATAGTAAATTAAAAAAAAAAAAAAACTGGGAAGTGCAAAGAAAATTCTAAAGACATATGAATGGGCATTTAACTGAAAGGATAGGCATCGCTTGTAATTTATTATTTATGTCCTCTTTTACGTTATGAAAGTCTCTGGGAGTTCACCCCCCAAACCACAGATATAGATGACTTGGTGCAGTGGGAAAATGACTATTTAATTTTGGCATGTGCTTATCTTTGGGGACAACAACTATATAGAGGTAAAACTGTAAAGTATGGTTGAAAGAAAATTATGTCTAAAAAGTACATTCATGCTTCTTATGCATAAAATTACAAACTAATCAATTTTATTTGACTCATTAATTAATAAGGGAACCAGTAAGATGTTAAAATCAGTTTAAGAAGAATCCAAAGAACAGAAACATATAGAGGACATTAAGAATGCTGAAACAAATTTAATACATGTAAACTGGCTTGTTCCAAAGTGGGATGGGCAAACAAATTGAATCGGCATCAGAAAAAGTTCACTGAGTCTTAAATAGCTCAAAGACAATGAGAGCTCCAGACAGACACTCCAGGGTATTAGATAACCAGGACATCAACTGATGTTAAATGACGCCCAGGGGTCATTGAAGTCATCTTTTTGGTTCTTTTCAGTCTTCCACAATTTTTCCCTATATTATGTAGGGATATCTTCATGTTGATT
This sequence comes from Sciurus carolinensis, assembly GCF_902686445.1. Taxonomy (NCBI): domain Eukaryota; kingdom Metazoa; phylum Chordata; class Mammalia; order Rodentia; family Sciuridae; genus Sciurus; species Sciurus carolinensis. The sequence continues at coordinate 109,851,537 of NC_062219.1, read as the reverse complement.
TCCTTCACAGAGGATAAGGTGGGAGGGGTATGCCACTTTATTAAGCAGATCACACTTCACAATGCAAATTTCCTCCTCAATTTTATCGTGATTCTAGAGAAGGACTCACAACTGGCATGTCTCTTCCAATATCATTTCCAAAAGCACACACACAGGAAAGGGGAAAAGCTTAGAAAGGTAAACTCATCTTTTAAATTAATATACAGATGGTCCTCTACTTACAAAGGTTCAACCTGGGATTTTTTGACTTTATGATGATATGAATTTAGTGTATTATCATAAAGAGTAGAAGTCACTCTTTGAATTTTGAATGTCTAGCTGCGTACAAGATGCATTATTCTGAGCAGTGGCAGGCAGTCACAGCTCCCAGACAACCGCGTGATCACAAGGGGAAGCAACGGCTAGAGCTGTATAGAGTGTAGTGGGTGATCTAGAAGGTCCACGTTGCTGGAGCCACCCTGAAAGTTCTGAGGCCTCTGCCAAGGGGCTGGCGCTGAGGGCTCCCACACTGCTAACCCTCAGGTTGTGCAAGTTCAGGTTCCCTGGAATCCTTAGTGTGCGAAGGTTCTAGGTAGAAACAGCCTCATCTCACAATATCCTCCCTTGGGCTCACTCTGCTGCCCGCCACACTGCTAACCCTCAGGTTGTGCAAGTTCAGGTTCCCTGGAATCCTTAGTGTGCGAAGGTTCTAGGTAGAAACAGCCTCATCTCACAATATCCTCCCTTGGGCTCACTCTGCTGCCCGCACTGACGTTCCTGCTATTCTCAAACCCTCTCTAGCACCTCCCTTCCGTCTACTTGAAATATTCCTTCTCCCAGTACCAACATGCATTGCTCCCTCACTTCTCTCAGGTCTCACTTAGGCTTCCAGGGAAAGCCTTCCCTGGCCATCCTTTCCAAAGAGACAGCCTTGACATTTCCTATCCTTCTATCAGGCTTATTCTTCTTGGCATTTATCACAATTTAACAGAATACCTATTTATCTTATTCTTTCCCGACTTCCTCCATTCCTCTGTAATCTACATAAAGGAAGGAGTTTCTGTTTCATTCACTGCCAGGGGCCTTACACAGTGTTGCATGTGTAACAGGTGCTCAGCACCAGCTGAGGCTGAAGGAAATGTGAATTCCTCTCCCTAGAGTGAGTGTGTGTTGGCAGAGCACTCTCCTACGAAACAGCCTCTTCAGTGTCTGTAGTTTCCTCCAAACAGTTGTGAGCCGAGTTGCTGCATTGGGCTGGTGGGCCATCAGCACAGCAGACAGGCCACACCCTCTATCTCCTCTCAGGAGGCACCTTCTGTCGACTGAGACAGTTAAAAGTCTTGAGCATTTCTTTCATTTTTACTATAAAGCACAGGACAAAAATACTGTGACCCTAAATAGGAAGTTGGTGTTTTTTCCCCCAATGGTCTCTACTTCCTTATCGAAGAACATAAGATCTTGCTTTACAGGCTCAAATTCTGTATTTCCAGCTCCACACATGTGATCATTCTTCATTTCTTTTTATTTCCTTTCCTTAACTGCAACTCTCAAGGCCCCAACTTACCTAGCTGTTTGATAAACAATGACTGGTTGGTGACAGTTGAAGGAACTCCAGAGGGTAGGTTATACGTATACACATTTAGATGACAATACTAAATGTGACTCCTGTGATGGGCATTGTGCTAGCTAGGTGCTCTGCTGGCAATCTGTAGGATGACATTTCCAGGAAGGTACTGTTATTATCCCTAGTTGATGGGTGAAGAAATGAAGTTGTCATGGTTTGGATGTGATGTGTTCCCCAAAAGCTCATGTATGAGACAATACAAGAACTTTCAGAGGTGAAATGATTGGATTATAAGAGCCTTAACCCAATCAGTGAATCAATCCCTGATTAACTGAGTGGTAGCTGAAGGCATACAGGGTATAACTGAAGGAGGTGGGCATTGGGGATGTGGCTTTGGGGTAAATATTTTGTATCTGGGAGTGGAGTATGTCTCTCTCTGCTTCCTGATCATCATGTGAGCTGCTTCCCTCTTCCACTCTTTTCTGCCATGTTGTTCTGCTTTATCTTAAGCCCCAAGGAATGGGGCCAGCTATCTATGGACTGAGACCTCTGAAACTGAAAACCCCCAAGCAAACTTTTTCCCTTTTAAAATGGTTCTTATTTGGTCTTTTAGTCATAGCAGTGAAAAAGCTAACTGAAAGAAAAGCATAAGGTTGGCTTATGTGAACTGCTCAAAACTGGAATGTGTCAGACCAGGAGTTGAACTTAGGTCAGTTGATGAGAGTCTGGGACTGTAGTTACTATTGTCCAGGGCCAAAGTAATCACTCAGAGAATCAAACAGCATGGTTCCTTCCTAGTTCACTCCTAGGAACTTTGAGCTGTTTCCTCAAAAAAAGCCCAGTTTCTTTCTTGCTCCCTTCTTACATTCCCAGCTTTAAATAAGTCCAATTATCACATATTTTGAACACTGACAAATTCAAGACCTTTCCAACCAGTTCCCAGGGCAAAAGTCTTAAAACTCAGAAAGATATCCAGATGGCACGTGCAGCCTAACACCTTTTCTCTCAATCACCTCCAGGTAAAAATCCCAAAGAGCCCTGGACCACCTCCTCTCATTCTCACTTCTCTATTCAAGTGTATTTTCAGTGACAAAGATTCTCTCCTTAACCAAATTCTTCTCAGACATCCCTGAGCTTTTCAACTAGACCTTGACTTTTGGACTTCTGTTTTCATCTCTGCATTTTCCAGTTTTAGCAAGAATCTTGCTAAGTTGGTTTCGCAAGGTTATATTCATAACCCTTGATATCTAATCAGATTTCTCTTCCTCCACCATCCCTCAGATGATGTCTCACCCCCCTGGTCTTCTCTCTGCAAGAATCCTGTTAGGTCCATTTAGCTAGAGCCCCCCTCTATCTCTGATATTCCATCCACTGACTTCTACCCTGCTTCTTGACTATAAATTCTTACTTTCTGATGCTCTTTTGAAAATTGAGCCAAATCCCTTTACCCCATTGCAAGACCCCATGGCATAGTCCCCATATCTATTACAATAATCCCCCACCCTTGAATAAAATCTGTCTTTAACAAATAACAGGAATTTTTTTTTTCTTTAACATCAGTCCATCTCTTCATCCACTGAGAGTTTCTATTTTTTCCCCCTTTACGTTTTAGTTATCTTGGATATCTATCTATACATTCATCCTCCCATCCATGTATCCTGACTGATGGTCCAAGAATTACAGAAATACAAATTTAAAATGAAAAATGCAAGGGAACTTCTGTTCAAAACATAAGGGATGGGGAAATCCAAGTTGGGGAGAAGTCACTGTATCAACTTGTGTGAATTATTATCGGCATGTTTTAAGGATGGTTTAAGAGATGGAAAAATCTTGACTGAATGTACTATAAAGAGAACATTTTATTTGGTTCTTTTCCTTCACTGGCCATTGATAATTCTAGGCTTGTCAAAAATCACATCACCAGGTAGAATTACTGTTTGCTTTTTGTTTTCATTTTTCAAGGGAGAAGGTTCAAAAGAACACCTGCTCTTTCCAGAAAAATATTCTAAATATCCAGTGACGGCCTGAAGATTACATGACATACCAACCCATTTAGAAAGCTTCTAACAACCACAGTATTAAAGTATGCCACTGTGTAACTTCAAAGGCTTGGCTGGTTAAAACGAATTTGAAATGTCAGTTCAAGATCAAGTTAGATCACTTCATCAGGCTGACCCTGATTATTTTCCATCAAGGTGGACAGTCATTCTTTCATTTTTTCATATTGTTGAATCTCTCAATGATGCTGTGATCTACTTTTCCTATCATCTTTTAAATTGGGTATGGGAATTTTTCTTGCTGCTTTATTTTTTCTTACTCATTAAATACACAGAATCTCAGATTATAAGAACATAAAAATAAATCACATGTCTGCTATTGTGTTTTTCTTTCCTACTTTTCTCTGAACACTATTAATTTTCAACTTGGGCTTACACAGATGCTGGTTAAGTTTGGTATTTTGAAACACATGTATGAGAAATTATAGTTAAAAGCAAAAGTATCCTGGCTTGCATTCTTTCAAGTTCCTCTTCAAATTCAACTTGCTCTAACAAACTTTTTTCTATTCTCTGCTTTAAATTGCATGTAATGACCAGTTATATAATTTAGCTGTTTATCTTCCAGTCTAGACTGGGGTTAGTAAACTTTTCTGCAAAGGGTCAAAGAGTAACTAGTTTAGGCTTTGTGGGGTATGTTGTCTCTGTGACAACTGCTTCAATTTGTCATTTAGAGTGAAGGCAGTGACAGAACCTAATAACGAATGGGTGAATCTGTGTTCCAATAAAACTTTATGTATAGCTGGGTATGGGGGCACATGCCCGTAATCCCAGCGACTCAGGAGGCTGAGACAGGAGGAGTGCAAATTCAAGGCCAATCTCAGCAACTTACTAAGACCCTGTCTCAAAATAAAATTCAAAAAGGGCTGGGGATGTGATTCAGGGTTAAGCACGCCTGGCCAGGTTAAATACCCTGTACCAAAAAAAAAAAAAAAAAAAAAAAAAAGTGTAAAAACAGGATGTGACCAGGGAATTGACTACTTGGACATACTTTTCTGGAAAAAAATTAGAATAATAATAGTTCAATGTGCTTAACTGATGCACCATGCACTGTACCACCTTTCTGGTGTCATGTGTCTAAGCAACTTGGCTCTGAATGCTTAGTTTTAAAGCCCCATACTAAAACTCTGCTCAGACAAGTTACAAAATACCCCTCCTCCCCTAGCATTAAACATACTAATCTCCAGCATTTGCTATTGTAGGACATCTGCAATTTCACATATTTATTTAAGGCTTAGAGAAGAAATGGTTCTAAAGGTAGCAATGAATCAGATGTGATAAAAATAAGTCACTGAAATGAAACCCAGCTCTTAGGTAGAAATAGTTTTAAATCATTCATGCTGTGCAGACTAAAATTAGAAAACAAAAACTATGAACCTTTTGTTTCCTAATGGCAAGAACAGCTAATCATGTTTCCAATGGCCTTTCCGTTCACCTCCTCCAGTTTGCTGTCTTTCCAAACCGATAGGAATGAGCAACACTTGGTACCCTTAGAAAGGTGGGGTGTCCCCTAGCCCAACAACAAGCAATTGGGATGGTCTGGAAAGCACTGCGTTAACTCTGCTCTACCATCCTTGGGAGACCACTGTGACTAATCAGGGACGGGTTATCTCCAACCTTCTATTCATAGCTATAAATCGACCACAGTGGGCCTTGGTTTCTAACTGGTTACTCGGGAGTTTAGTGAGTTCTAGTCTGAACACTCTTCCCTCTTAGGTCTTTGTTTTTCCACATTCAGATCTCTTTCCTTCTGGACCTGATTCTTAATACACATCTCTAGTCTGTGTATTGACTAAGCCCCCACCAGGCCTCAGCAACCCCATGTAACACTCAGACACCTAACCCTGTCCATTTGTTCAGTTTCACTGGATTCCCTCCACTGGTTGTTCTCAGTTGCCACCTATGTTCCTTCTCTGCCCTGTTTTGTGCCCTGAGAAGCTGGCTCCACAGAACACATCCCCCTACCACCCTCTCTAGCTCTCTTATCTTTTGGATTCCAGTTCAGTTCAGTTAATGGGCAAGTACCAGCTGAAGATCAATGGACAGGGAGAGAATGGAGATATTTCTATAATCCCGTATGACCTCAGCTTCCTCTGAGTAGAATAACCGAGGGCTTACAAGGCTAGTGACACTGGTTTTCCTCCTTTGACCCTAACTGTGCTAAAACTTTTCCACCATTGCCAGCCTCCAGATGCCCCCTGGTCTGCTATGTCAGCCCCACTTGTACTTCAGTGGGTGGTCTCTTCATTCAAGCCTCTTTGAACCTTCTGAGTAATTTTGTTTCCTACTAGAATCCAGATTGTTAGAGGCCCTAACCTTTCACCTTTATCATACCCCCAGGTCCAAGGCATAATTCACTCTCCTCATTGGCAGTACTTCCTCAGGGCTCCACTAGAAGTCACCCTTGGCATCATACTCTCATCCTTTGTAGGATCCTTTCTTCTTCAATTTATACTCATTGCTCAATTAACTATCTTGTAGGGATTTAGGAATTTAACTTAGAGTTCTTAATCTGAGATACATAGATCCACAATGGTTATGTGGGTGGATTTGGGGGTGGGGGTAGAGACAGTGAATACTTTGACACTGTATGGTATATACATGCTTATTTCTGGAGAGGAGACCTAAAGCTTTCATCACCTTCTAGCCCTCATGATGCAAATTGCTAAGAATCTTAATTAAAGATGGAAAAAAGATATGCAAGTTGGGACTGATTTTTCCATTTAGTGATGCATGATTATTATAGTGTTCTTATCCTAGGCCATGAATTCTGAAAGTTCCCCAGTTATATCGGAAATCGACTCTGTTGGGTGTCCAAAAAAGTAACCTTTGTTCTAACCAATTTTAGGAATGAAATAAGCAAGTAAAGATGGTGGCCAAAAATGTCATTCTTATTAATCATAGAGTTTAGTGTGCACACAAATGGGGAAAAGAATGTGGGCTGCTAGATTTACTCATCCAATCACAGCTGAGCTAGGGAAGACTTTCCAGTGAGTTTGACCATTGTAGATGTGGTGGGCAGAAAGGAATTCCTGCTTCCCACAGTCAGGCTCAATCCAAAGAGGAAGAAGGAAGCCATGAACTAAGTGCCATATATTCAATCTTTTCCCCAGATTTACCAATCTGATGTCATTCCACCTCCCCAGTGGTGAATAAGTAGTGAGGGGGAAATAAGAATTCCAAACCAACAAATATTGCCATTTTTTTCTACTCCTTATTCTAAACTACATTCAGAGTTTAGGTTATATCACTTAATAACCTGTCCAGTGACCCTTTGGAAGTACAAGCAGTGGTCTACTGATGGTGCCTGTGCCTCCATAATCAGCGTTTGCCAATATACCTCATGGCATCTCTTGGCCTTTTCTACTTGACAGCCATTTGTCACCCAATATTGAGGACAACTTGTGAGAGGGATAAAAATGCTAAGAGAAGAATTCGATAATATTTATAAATAGAATTGATTCACGCCAAGTTTGGGTTTCAAATAACAGAAAACCCAACTAGACATGAACAACATGTGGATTGTTTTGTTTACATAACTTAAAACCTGTTATCAAGAGACAAGCAGTGACAAGGAGACAGGATTACCCTTGGACTCATCAGGCTGAAATGAAGATCAAGATGGGGTCAACCTTCCCGAGGCACATGGACTGAACATGGGAACAGCTATATACTTGAAAAATAAATGAGGCTCTCTTAGGAAGAAAAGGGGAGTGGATGGCGGGCAACCAACCATGTCCAATACTGTTGTCACATTGAGTTGTTCCTCCTTTTATGACCATAATTCCTGAACAAATTTTGGTCTATCATTCAGACCTAGTCTTGATCATTCAAATTTCATCAACAGGGAACACAGCACAGATGTTCAATAAGCATTTGTTGAATAAAAACCAAATGAACTGAACCATCATATGCATGGCCCAGAACCACCGCTTCCAACTCTAATTCAAAATTAACTTGCAAGAACTGCATGGAATGTAACCAAAGAAAGAATTATCTCCAGGCAGCCTGCCCCAGCATATTTCTATTACCCATGGAAAAGATAATGCTAAAGACTAGCACATGATTGCAATAACTGTATATTCTAGCAGTCAACAGAGACACAAAACAGATGGGACAGAATAAGGTGGTTCCTGTCACATCAGGATGGAAGTAACCATCATTTTTTGAGTACTATCTTTGTACCAGGCCCTGTGGTAGACATTAAAACTCGTTCTGTTATTTAATTTAAGCAATCAAATTATTAGAGGCAGGTATTATTTGTGCAGTTTACAGAATTAGAAGTTGAAGTTCAAAGATGAAACATGTACCCAGGAGCACCTATAAACCCAGGCATGTCACATGGCAGTCTCTGTTCTTAACCATGTCCTTTCACAGCCCCATAACCAAGAACTGTGGCTATAAACCAGAAATTCTTAAATATTCCTTATCCTAGGAAAGACCTTTAGGTTCCACGTGTTATATAAATTGCTAAGTTTTCAGTCTTATTTGAAACGGGACAATCAGAAAGTGCCCTTGTCAATTGATCTTGGATATTGTCATCTTCAAAATAGATAAATAGATTGGATCTGGTCACACCTGAAGGTGGAGTCCCAGTTTGGGAGCAAAAACTGCCCCAGATGTTCCCTGGTCATTTGCCAGCCCCCCAAAACAAAAATCAAACAAAAAACCAATTTCCTCAAACTATGTCTACTATGAGTTATCAAAAGAACTACTTGTGGTCCTGTACTGAAATTCTACTGGATCCCTTAACTCTGAGCAGTACAGTTCCATGTGTAAAATTAGAAAAGCCAACATTTTTCCAGGTATAAATGTTCGGAGCAAGATAAGTGTTCTAAGCTTACAGGAAAAAAAAAATTAAATTTGTACCTGGAATGGCCATTACAGATAATGAAGTCAAAGGAAGACGAGTCTCAGAGACTGGAGAACAGAGGAGCTGGGATAAGCATGCTGTTAGGCCAGTATTCATTCTACCCAGAGTTCCAGATACCTCCTAGCAGTAAGCTATGTGAGGTCATAGGACAGTTTACTGTTATTTCATGAAGATTGCTTTGACTTTCTAAGAAATGGCTGTCAATTTACTTTTGCTATTTGACATGCAGGTTGATTGCTGGCAGTTAAATAAGAACAGAAACCTTTAGAATGTCCGAGTAAATTGGTATTTTATTTCTCACACAGTAAAAATCAGTCCTTAACAAGGGATACTTTATCACTACTTTGTCCCCATTTTTTCCTTATCTTTAAATAAGAAGATGGAGCTATGTTGCTATACTTATCTATCAAAGACACAAATGAGGGAGACAGGGCACCTGAGAACAGCAGCAAACAGGTCAGTCTTGAGATAGAACTCTTTTGTTAGAGGCTCTGAAGACAAAAGAAATCAGACACTGGCTCTTTCTTCCCAACCCCTTCTCCACCCCTCTTCCTGTCTCCCTTGTCCATCCCAGACCTGCTTTAAACCAGCCCCAGACCTGTTTTGGGCACCTCAGGGGAAATCCTAAAGGGGATGTTCCAGCCAACAGACTCCATCCCTATGACATCCCTATCACTCTGCTTTCACCACATCAACCCAATGCTGTCACGCTACCTGCTTTATAGAGCTGACCACACATTACAATTATTTAATTATTTATTTCCTTCAAGAAACTTTACTCTCCTGTTCCTTGAGGGAAGGGGACATGTCTTATTCTTCACGATCATCCCATGGTAACAGCAGAGTTCTGAGTACACACAACACTTTGGCTAAGTGGGTGGCTATGTGAACACTCCAAAGCCTGCTATGGCTCCCCAGGACCTACTACATCACAGTTCCTTTTCTTTCACATGAAGCACCTCCTACCAGAGTACTTGAGCCTGGTTTGTCATGCTAGGAATCCTTCCATCTTCCTAGTTTCCATCTCGGGCATTCCTAATAGCTCCCCTCTGAATGTCTATGGTGCACAACTGTCTTCTATATTGTACTATTGTTTTATCATTTCATATATGTTACCCCCGGTCTTGGACAGAAAATCTTTCTTTATATTTCTTTAGTTTCCTATTCCACAGAGCCTAATATAATTAAGCATATACATATACAGGGATGCTTGATTTTTTGTACAGATGAATGGTTAAAAGATAAGGCTGACAGACTATTACCACCATTTGCACTTTTAGGACTCTAGAATTTGGCAAGAAGTGATTTCTAGAGTCCATGCTTAAGAAGCCTAAATTATGACAATAAGGATAAATCTAAGGTGAAATTTTCAGCCTTCCAGTTTGAAATGTAATTTCATCAAACCTGTTCATTTGGTCAACAGAACCCAGCATTTATCATTGTAAACATACAATTTTAAAGTCATAGAAATGCAGTGCATATTTTCCAAATAGTTCAGTTATATATAGATGAAAGAAGACATATAGGCTGGGCAGGGTGAAAAAAATTTCACTTATAGAACTCAGTCTAAGGTTCAACTCATGAGATTCCATCAAAATCCCATGTGGTTACTTAGGAAATAAAACCAACTGAGAAATACTTGTTCCGTACTTCTCTTATGCTTGGCCTCCTCTTCCTAGCCTGCCTTCTCTCAGCTTCCAGAATTTTCTTCCCAAACACAGACATGATCATGGTATTCCCTATGAGTTCAGGCTTCCTCTGTTCAGAATCCCTCAGTGGCGACCCACTATCTGTAAACTAAAGCCCATAGGAGTAACGAGGCTTTCAAGACTTCTGGTTGTGGACCCCACTCAGCTTTCTGGCATATTCTCTACCTCATGCACCAACTTCATCAATTTGCCATTCCAGGAAAACACCCCTCCATGTTTATGCGCCTACTCAGGGATCAGCCAACTTTTTCTATAATGGGCCAAGGAGTAAATATGTTAAGCTTTTCAGGCCACAGAGTTTCTGTCAAAACTACTCAATTCTGTTGTGGTGCAGAAGCAACCAGCCATCAATAATACATGAAGAGTAGATGTAGGCTCTGTTTTGATAAGACTTCATGGAAACAGAAATTTGGATTTTATATAATTTGCACATGTCACAAATATACTTCTTTTAATTTTATTTTGAATCATTTAAAAAAATAAAAACCATTCTTAGTTCCTAGACCATACACAATTAAGTGGTGGGCCAATCCCCATTTTATGACTTGTACATATTCCCTAGGCCATGTCTTTCTTTTCTTCTCATCCCTGAATTCCTTTTCAATCTCCAAGGTCCAACTCAAATACAGTGTTCCCTAGAACATGTACCAGTTCTGCACTTCTTCCTTGCTACAACCCAGAACCTTTTGGTTAGGTCCCCAAAGGTACTCAATGTAGTCAACTTTGGCTGTCATTATTTATGAGTTCACTAGATCACAGCTCCCTAATCAGAAAGAAGAAAGTAAGTTGTTTCATTTATTTCCTTTCCTAGCATTGTTTTCAAAGCAGCTGCTCATGGGTAAATTTGTGTAGGACATTTAGTGTCAGATTGGACGTTGCCCTCCATGACCGTTTATACCATAAAAATGTGATTGTTTTCATATGGCTATATTTCAGAACAACTCACGAAATGTCAAAGGCATTTCCATAAGGAGAAAAGGTACCTAAATGCTGGCTTCTAACCTGAAAGAAGATCAGAACTTGGACTGTTATCCATGGCGGAAAGGGACCACATCCTACGTATCTTCCTTATGTACATCTCTCTGAGGTTAGAAGTCAATGTTGGAGATGGGAGAGATCCAGACTAGATATCTGGCAAGGGTTGGCCTCTGAACAAGAGGAAGGAAAGTTAACTCCTGAAACCAGGGGTGGGAGGTTGGAGCCAGCTGGATGCTCAGGAAACCTACCTGCAATGCTGCCTGTGTGTTTCTCAAGCTCTGGTTCAAGAATTTAATTAGGGCCTCAGAAATCTCCAAAGAGCCTGATAGATATGACTTTAGCTTGGAAAATGTTAACAGTGGGTATGGACAGTGTCCCATCCTGGCAGTAGGGAGACATCAGTAAGGCTTTCTTCCATGACTGAATCCAAGTCCTAATTCCCCTTGTATCTACAAGGGTGACTCAGCTGTGAAGCATAACCCCAAGAGAAAGAACAAGGGACTTAGCATACAAAGTTATTCATCATCAACCAACTGAAGAACCCCATTAAAGCCAATGGTGCAGCTGTCTTTTTCTGGCAGATGTTAGGGAACAGAGAAGGGTGCCTCTTGAGGTCACTCCTAATATGTACTATCAATGTTTCTGAGTTGGCACAAGTGAGGATCTTAATTTGCATCTACCTTATCTAAAAGCATATCAGTGCTTTGGGGTACAAGTTATAAAGATGAACGCTAAGTCCTAACCAGACTGGGAGGTCAGGGAGGAAAATAGAGAAGGGTACTAGTTCAGAGTACATTTGGAATTAGGAAGACCCAAGTTCAAACACACACATAGCCACTTGTTCATACCTCAGTTTGCTCACCTACCAAACAGAAATAATAACGGTGACCTTAGAAGGACAGTGACCTTGCTGTAGGATTGAAAGACCACCACAAGTACAATTCACAAGCTTGCAGAAAATGTCAGCTACTCCTATAACTATTCACATCTCTACAGTATGTTATAGCAGTTGCGCATAGTAGGCACTATTTGCTGATTGATTTGCTAATGTCTTGCAATTAAGCTATTGGCCATTTATTTGCTAATCATGGAGCCAGTTCAGAGGCTGCAATTTGCCTCACAGACGCCCATGGGTTCCGTGATAGTTAAACCTTGTCATTTATAAATGGTTTCTCAGGAGTGACTGAACAGGAGAGAGGGATGGAATGCATGAAACACAGCTTAGCAAACTACTCAGCACTGACAACTCAAGCAAGTTTGCTCAGCAGAGCTAATGAATACCTGGCCCAGGGCCTGAGCCACTCCAAAGGAATAGCTGCCATTATTGTCACTGCTCTACCTTTGGGTTTTAGATCTGGTCTGGTGCAGAGACTCTGTCCAGATAGAAATGCAGGGTTTACCACAGTAGAAACAGCCTGGGATTTATGTAAATCACATGCCTCCTGGGATTTATGGACCTGATGACAGTTCAATAAGTACTGTGTTTTTGGAAAACTTATTTTTAATGTGTGAGACAATAAAAACAGCTACCACATTTGGTTGTGCCAGTTGCATACCACACAAGCCTCAGGGGAATTAGTCTCATGGATCAGAAATCTCTGAGGTTGCAAATCGATACTGCAGCAGTCCTACTAAACAGCACTCAGTTCTAGAGATCTGTAAGCTTCTAGCTCCTTGCTACACACAATGAGCCCAGGACAGAAGTTTCTTAAGAGTAACATTGATATAAATTTCAAGGAAATAGTCATCAAATTGATCAGTTTGTGGTTCTAAAGCATTATTTTTTGGAAAGTTGGACAGATTATACTTCTTTTCTATCTAGAGGGTTCTGAACCTAAAGTGCACATTGAATGAAATCATTTGAATAATGACCTGTTATACAAAATAATACAGTAGTCCCAGAATACTATAGCCAAATGAGGACACATAAAGCTTTACAAGTTTGATATGATTAATCAAATTAGCTATAGCCCTACTTGAGGAGTGTCCGTGGATCTAGAAAATAGGAGACAGGTGAGTGAGAAGTGAGTGAAATCTGGGAGAGACAGGTCTCCAAGAAGGTGAAGGCAGTTTGCTAATTATGTGGGTACACAAAACCTGGGGACCTCAAACATAGGAAACAAAGAGTCTCTTTGCTGCTGTGAGGGAAAGGCTAACTGCTCCCAGGCAAGTCACTTTCTGGATATGAGATGTCAATCTGAAAATGATCAGCTGCTCTGGGGCCCGCCCACAAGCACCAACTGTGAGAGGGAACTTTGGGCAGACAGCTACATCAGTTCAGTGGTAGTAACCTCAACAATGCCAGGAAGAGAACACAAAATTATAAGTTCCAGAAAAATGAATTGGGAAATGTTTTCAAATACTTTTTCTCTCAGTAGCTCATTTTAACTCAGTTAATTTTATATAATACAGTTACAATATGTGTATTTCTTGATGAATATGCTTTTGATGGTTTTGTAATAGCTCTAAGAAGCATTCTTGTTTAAATGTTTCAGAGATTTGAACAACTTTTTCGTGGTTTAAGCCTGACTCATTATTAAAGAAAAATGCCAAGCTTTCCTCTCCCTTCCTCTTTACCTTAATCTGCAGGTTTAATGTCATCTCCTTTCCAGGTAGAGATTCAAAGTTGTATAGGGAGTGTGGTCAAGAGTGTGAATGTCATTACTGATGATGTTCCTATTAAATGTAACTAAGTTTCAGGGAATGATCATTTCAGATCACTGCATCCTTGGGATTTGCCCAGGTAACCAGGAAAAGACTGCTCAATACCTTTCCTCGAAGCTCAATCTACAGCATTGTTTCTGCAGTTGAATGACATCAAAAGCGAAGAACACAGTCCCTTTTGTCAGGTGAGTGCAAGTATACAGTCCTTTATTTGAAAGCTCTGTCAGCAGACACATTTCAGAACCAGAGTTCTTTAGATTCAAAAAGGTAGTACCATGTGCTTGTATGGAACACCCTGAGAAAGTTCTGGGGCACCCCTGGAATTCAGTTTCTACAGCAAACTCTAAGAATAATCATACCGACAGATTAAGACTATAAATAGTCTCACCTTAGTTCAGATCAGGATTTGCTGCCAAATGATTGATGCCAACTTTCAGAAGGTAAAAAGTTCAACTTTCAGAGTTCAGGATTTCAGAATTGCAGATGAAGACTTGACTACTGGCCCAGTGTTCAAACATGCTAGGCCAAAGTTCTAGATCAGTACTTCTTATAGTGTAGTCCCCAGACCAGCAGCATCATCATCACCTGGGAACACATTAGAAATGCAAATTCTTGAAGCCCACCCCAGATTTCCTGAATCAGAAACTCCAGAGGTGGAGCCCAGAAACCTATGCTTAACAAGGCCTCCATGGGAATCTGAAACCCGCTGAGGTTGAACCACCACTGAAGCAGATCAGGAATAAACACTGTTCTGGGAGTAAAGACACTTGAGTCCTGGTTAACTAGGTGTGATTTTCAGTAATTTGATTTCCAGCCTGCACAATGGGGGAGAATCATGCCTACCCTTTTGCTTAGTAGGATTGTTATGCGGGTCTAAAGAGAGAATGCATGTAACAAGATTTATACATGATAAGGTACTGTGTAAATATATTAGTTATTTTATATGAGAATAAAATAATCCTACTAAATGGAACAAAAATTAATTGGAAATAAATGGTTATTATTATTTTTTTATTTTATTTTATTTTTATTTTTATTTATATTATTATTTTAAAAAAGTATTTCCCCAGGGAAGGCTAAGTCTATAAGGGCACATTCACAGGTGCCTTTATTTATTACCAATGCTATATTATAATAGAAAGTAAAAAAACAATAAAATAAAAAATGCAAAAGGGCACATCAGTGCCTGGAAAAGTGATAGAAGAAAAAACCCTCACAATGTCATCTACCTCAGGTTTCCTGTCTCTGGAAGACCTAGAGTCATGTTCTCCATCAGCTGACATTCAAACACGACAATATGCAAAAAAAAGGTTGACATACTCAGTGAAGTTTATATATGAGTGTATTTTTATATTCCCTAACATAACACATTCCAGAAAAGATTCGAGACAATGCTAAAAGGTAAATGACATGGTGTGCTGTTTGATTTCTGTGCTATAGACAGCAGAGAGAACAATCCATAGAGGCAGATAACACAATGGAAAAATCCTGGAACGGACAGTCAGGAAACCTGAATTCTAATCTTAGCACCAGCATAATTATCTGTGCAACCCTGGGCAAGGCACTTGAGCTTCTCTGCACATCTGGACATCAGCTTCCAGGTCAAAGCACTGCTCTTTTGGCTGTTTTCTTAACCACCGCTTGTTTTCCCAGCTCCTGAAATTAGATTCTATAAACAGAGAGCATGTGGCAATGCCTGAATCTAGTGAAAATGAAAGTGAAATGAGCTGCCTCTCCTTTTACAAAGCCAGACAGGGAAAAGAAACAGAATTATGTTTCAGGGTATCCACCTTCACATGGTAATCCTACTAGATAACCTGGTTTCCTCAGGCAACGAGTTTTATTCGGTTTCCTACAATGGTTATTATTATTTTTAAAAAAGTATTTCCCCAGGGAAGGCTAAGTCTATAAGGGCATTCTCTTCTCTGCCTTTGCCACAGTCCATTGACTAAATTTCAGCTGAGGTCACTGCTCCTTGTTCCTACCGGCTCACCTTAGATCACAAACAACAGCATAGAGCTGTCCTACCCTGCCCCTTTCTAGCATTTAATATCATACCTGGCAAAGTTGGGTCTTCAAGGATTTCCTGCCTCTGATGGGAAGTCCCACGAGGGAAGTTACCTTTATTGACTTGATTTACCCAGCCCTGTAGCTTCCATTATGCCCATAGGTGGAAAGTTCTTAGAAGCACAGTCACATTCACAGGTGCCTGAGAATTGAAAAACTGGTTCCAGCTTTCCGGGGGTGGGTGGGGGGGGGGACAACAAACAAACAACCTTTTTCCTTCAGGATTTCCAACTCTCATAATGCTAATATAAGGAAACAGCAAGGGAGTTAAGAATAGGGACTGTTAGACATCTGATTGCCTGGAGGCTGAAACCCCATCTAGTCTTCACAGTTATTCACATCTCGAATAATTCATTTGTCTCTATGCTAGAATCTGCATATCTGTGCAATGGAACTAATTAATAGTCCCTTGCTCACAAGGGGTTACTGGGAATATTAAATGCTTTTCTTTATTAAGTTCTGAGAAAATCACCTAAGTCAGTACCTTGCACATAGTAAAAACTCCCAATCAAAATATGATATTCATCTGCCAGTTGCTCTCTGTTTCAAGTAATAGAAACTACAGTCAGCTAAGCTCTGGAGTCCTTGGAAAGTCATGTTGGGACATATACTCCTCCTTAATAGTAGAAAAATCATAATTTTCAGGAGAATGAAGACAACTCAATTTACATTCTGCTCAACCCAAGCAAATATGAAACGCATGTGAAAAGCTGCAAACTCAGCAAAATAAGTTCTGGGTGAATTTAGAAAACTGCAGTGTGTGTCTATTAATAAAAGTGACCAGTGCATGATTTGGTTTAAATACAGCTATAGCCATCTGGTGTCTTTATAAGATTTCTGTGATTTTTAAGAAAAATGAGATCATATAGAAATTACTCAAGAGTATTAGATCAAGATAAATTCCAAATATAGATGACTAGAAGACTCTGTATATGGAACAGAAATAGAAAGCAGATTTTTAAAATTATAATTGCTTCCTGAAAATAGCTAGAAAAAAATAAGCCTTTCTCCTTTAATGATCTGACGCGAGGTTATTTCCTATGGGTGCTAGATGGCAGCCTTTGGTTTGTAGAGTAATTTTCTTACTCTTCTATAGTACATAACTCTATGATCCCATTTATATGAAATTCTAGAATAGGTAAAGCTTATCAAAGACGAAAAAAGCCAGAAGAGCATTTGCATCTAGGAGATAAGCAGATTGCTTTGGAAGTGATATAAGGGAATCTTCTGGAGAAATGGGAATTTATGGTGAAAGGGGTATGGAGACAGATGTATTTGTCAAAATTGTACAGTTAAGATTTTTGCATCACAATGTACATTAATTTTATGTTGAAAATACAGCACTGTAAAAACATCCAGTGGAACAAGAGGAGGGGTTAGTTATGTATGAAACAAGAATGGCAGATACTGATATTTGTTCAAGCCGCATGATATCTACAAGGACTCAGGGCTCCTTATACTAATTCTCCTTACTTTGTACATGTTTGAAATTTTCCACCATAAATTGTTCTTTAAATCATGAAAAGAACCTCTAGGTCTACCTGGTTTCAAAGCTTAGTCTCATTTCACCAACCATTTTGCTTCAAGCTATTTTAAAAGTATAATAAACACAGGAAAACAAGTCTAGCCCAAAAAAACCACAGGAGTGGCACAAAATGACAGTAAGGGGAATTAGGTAGCCAGAGAATAAGCATCAGGCCATAGACAAGAGGCGTCATCACCAGGCTCCAAATTCACCTCTTTCCTATCACCATGAATAACATGCAGGTTAGAGAAGAGCAGTGTATAATTGGTAAGAGATCGAAATGCAAAACCTAAGAAGACATGAGTCAATCAAAATTCCAGGGACACCTTTGGAGGGGAAAAGAACCAGAAGACTGAGGCTGAATTAATACTATCCTAATTATTTAAACGAAAACAAAAGTTTCAAAGGTCCCCTGTGACCACAGGATACAGTCTAGATTCTAGAAGATGAAGGTAAAGTTCAAAGTTCATAATGAGCTGCAGCTCAATCTACCATCATCACTCCTGTCTTCTCTGTGCTTTAATGAGAGCAAACTTTTTATATCTACCTGCACTTTTTCTTATTTCAGGCCTCCAAAGTTTCCTCTTGCTGGAATGTCCTCCTCTTCCCATTAATCTTCCAGATTCAGTTCTCAGGGAGGTTCCCCAGAATTCCAGCCACAGCTGGATGGCCCCAGAGCCCCTGCCCATTTGCCTCCCACAATACTAGAGTATCTACTGATATTATCTGCTTGGGCACCAGCCTCCCTACTGGTCTGTGCTATTTATCTCTATTCCCAGCACCATTAGTGCTTAATACTCCCAGATGCACAGTAAGTACTTGTTGGGCTACTGTATAGATGTTCTGGAGCTGGTTAGTCTATGTGGCTTGTGAATACAAAGAAAATAAAGTGATGGAGGCCTGACAGCCTTCTTGAAACTGCTCAGGACTCATCCAGGTCACCCCTGCTAGTGCCTCCACTGAGATCAAGAGTCATGCCTTCAATCAAGTTGCCAAATTCTGATGGAGTGATGCTTCAGATAGGTACTGAGGTCGCCAGAAGAGCCTCTAACAACCATGGTAGATGATTCTGGAGTGAAGGCTCTAGGAAGGCTGACTAAATTGCTCTTAAAAGTCATTTTTGCCAAATACCCACCTTCAGTGATGGTCCTTCACTATAGGAAATGACAGAACAAAGAAAAGGGAACAAATAATTTCAGACCAAGAAAACCTGAAAATTAAACAGGTCATTCTCTTCTAACTGATTCTGATTAAAATATTTAGACATAAACATTTATATGATGTCATAAACAAATCGACTGAAAATATGATAACAGGAATACAGGCAAAGAACCCAGGGTGGGAAGATAAGGCAAATTTTGTGTGACTAGCTCTTGTAAAATTGTGAAAACTTATTCCAAGTGTCACTTGACAGTGCCATTCAAAATTGTTAATATTCTATAAGTCACAGACAAATGGGGCACAAAATATACTGTATGAATGGGATATTTTTCCCACTGCATTTCTAGTCTCTTTAGAAAACATTCAAAACCCAAATCTGAGCCTTTCCAAATGGAAAATCAAAAGTCTTTTTACTTTGTTCTTATATAAAATGTAACTATGGACAGGCTCACTTATCCTCTCTTATTTTTTGACATATAATTTTTTGTTCATTAAAACTCAAACAAAAACCTGTGATCACCACAAACTTCCACTGCTTTTCAAAAGTCCAGTTGAGTTACATCAACCTCATTTCTGCAGGATCATTAGATTGTAAAGAACTATCCTAAGCTGAGTGTTGAGAATAACTAAGAAGTAGGAAGATGAAAGGAGAGTAAAATTGGAACCTGGAACAGTGAGAGTCATTTCTGGAATGTTTTTGGAACTATGTTGATCTTGGGAAAGTTGCTTTCTCTGCTTCCTGATATATAAAATGGAGATAAGATCTCCCTTATATGAGGTTGGGTGAGAAAAAGGGCCCAGCTGACTATCTGTATGCTAAAGCAGCCAAATGAGTGTCAGGAGGGATAAGGGTATTGCCAAAAGCCCTGAGCAGTCAAAGGAAGTTGAGGTAAAGCCTGGTCATGCTGGAAAGCTCAGTCCCCTGTCAGAGGGGGAGGAGGGTTCTGTGGAGTCAGGCACCTGCCTCATATCCCAGCTCCACTTTATGTAGCTCTGGGACTTGGGGAACTTTCACAACTGCTCCATGCCTCAGTTTCCTTTTTTTGTGAAATGAGAATTATACCAGTATGAATACTTCACCCAGCTGTAATGAAGATTGACCCAGATCAAGAAAGTAGCTGGCATGAAATGAACTCTTAAAAAGTGTGGCTACTACTCTGAAAAGCAGTATGGAGATTACTCAGAAAGCTTGGAATAGACCCACCATTTGACCCAGCTATCCCACTCCTCGGTTTATACCCAAAGGACTTAAAATCAGCATACTACAGAGATACAGCCACATCAATGTTCATAGCTGCTCAATTCACAATAGCTGGATTGTGGAACCAACCTAGATGCCCTTCAATAGATGAATGGATAAAGAAACTGTGGTATATATACACAATGGAATATCACTCAGTCACAAGAAGATGAAAATTATGGCATTTGCAGGTAAATGGATAGAGTTAGAGAATATCGTGCTAAGTGAAATAAGCCAATCCCCCCAAACCAAAGGCTGAATGTTTTCTCTGATAAGTGGACACTGAAACATAATGGGGCAGGGAAGTAAGGGAAGAACGGCGGAACTTTGGATTGAAAAGAGGGATGAGGGGAGGGGAGGGGACAGGGGAAGGAAAGAAGGTGGAATGAGACAAATATCATTACCTTATGTATATGTGTGATTATATGAATGGTGTGACATCATATACATCATATACAACCAGAGAAATGAAAATTGTACCCCATTTGCATACAACGAATCAAAATGCAATCTGTAAAAATAAAAAGATGTTTTTAAAAA
This sequence comes from Sciurus carolinensis, assembly GCF_902686445.1. Classification (NCBI taxonomy): domain Eukaryota; kingdom Metazoa; phylum Chordata; class Mammalia; order Rodentia; family Sciuridae; genus Sciurus; species Sciurus carolinensis. Next base: position 109,831,183 of record NC_062219.1, on the reverse strand, counting down.
GCGTGGCTTGCTTAACTGCAGCTGACAGGCAGGAGGGCAGGGCAGGACTGGGGTCCAGGAGCAATGCTCGGTCTGCAGTTTGGGGAGGAGTCATGGTGCCCGAGTTGGTTTCTTGGAAGCTGTGTATCCACAGGCAGAAGCCTTTGCTTCAGAGCTGCCTTGAGGAGTGGAGCACACTGCCCTTGGTTTCTTCCTTAGAGGACCATCTGCTCTGTGTCCCCAGGGGCTATCCTTCAAATCTTGACAGCAAGAGCCAACTAAAGCATGAGCAAGGCTCTTATCCTGTCTTAAGGTCTGCTGTGGGCTGGAGGGTCCTGGAAGGTGGAGGATTTATAGCTCATTAAACTACCGATCTCAAGAGTATTGATGAACAGATCAACTCTGAGGATGTTGGCACACCGAGGGAGTGACAGTACAGAGTGTGTGTTCGTTGCGTTTACCAGCAACACAAAGGTGGAGGGGACGCTTTGAAGATGGAGCCTGGTGCATCATAGATGCTCAGTAGTAACTGGGTGAATGAGTGAAGGAGAGAAGGAGAAAAGAAATGAGATTGAAAAAGCTGTCCATGGAGGAAATGACAGGTAAAAATCAAGACGAACTGTAAAGGGGATAAGTGCTAAGTTATGAGAAATGGTGGAGATTTGTTACAGAAATAAACGCAACAAAAATGTATGAGATGTTGATTACAGGCTTCAGAGGCAACCACGGGATGTGACAAAAAAACACTGGCTTAAGCCATGTTAGTAGAGTCTGAGGGGTCACAGACCCCTGGGGTTGACCATGACAAGTCCATGATGTCCTGTTTTCAGTCTTAGGCAGTGCATGCAGAGGAGGAACACCAGCAGGAGTCCACACACTCTGTCACGGAGGAAGCTATTCAAGGGACTGATAATTCTTAGTCCAGAAGAAGAAAGAAGACTGAGGGCATGGGAGCTGACTTCAAATATTTAAATCTGTGAATCACTGTCAGTCATGTAGAAGATGAATTAGCCTCATTACACTGAGCAAATACTGAATGTCTACTATTTGCAAGTTCTCATTTCCTCATTTTACAAATGTCAATTGGCACCGATACTGTGCCAGGCACTGTCCTATATGCCGGGGACAAGGTCACTGCCCTCATGAAGCTGACACTTGATAAAGGATGGGGAAGAGAGTCAGTAATAGGTAAGCAAAGAGCACAGTTTCTGGTGTGGGGGTGGAGCTGCCTGTGCTGCCTGCCTTCACACATTTGCCTTAAAACCCAGTGGGATACACTTAGTCTTCATGGTTCCATTAATTATAGATAATAATTCAATAAAAGGAAGACTTTTCTCCCAACAGAGCATGGGCTCTGTCAAAAACTAACAAACTCTGCTACTGGAAATGTGAAAAACAACCCCATCTGGCCATCTTTCAGGGGTGTTATGGGGGAATAGCTGATTTAAGGATAGCACTGAATCTAAACTTTGAGTTTCACAGACCAATACAACCAACAATGGTAGATACAACACAGGGTTGCTGAATTTTTATATTTCTAAGTACATGAACAGGAAACCTACTAACTATGGTTAACATCTTTTCATTAAAGAAAGATCCTATCTTTAGGGAACTACAAAGAAATAATGACACAGTAATCAGAATAAAACGTTCTTTGGGTTACATAAATTTGGTTTTATGAAAATTTCATAATTCGGACCTTACTTTTTAAATTTTGCAACAGACCATCAAAAATTTCATCATGGGCCTGAAATAATCCAGAGACTAGAATTTTAAAATGGAACCAGATGACCTTTAAGTTCTTCCCAATGTTTCTGAAATGTTTCTGTAGTGTTCAAGTTTAGTATACTGTTCAAGTGTGAAGTTTAGGAGTTGGTTTCCATAAGTTTATGGCCAAGATTCAAACTAGTTACTGATAAGTTATTTAACTTTTTTGAACCTCTGAACTTGAGGCTCTTTTGATTTGGGGATAATATGACCAACTCATGATGTTGTAAGAAGTCACTGAGATAACACAAATGAAGCCTTCTGGGCAGCAAGGGGTATATAGTAAGTGTTCAGTAAAAAGAGAGCAGATACTACTCTCTGTCAGATCTTCAGCCCCAAAGGAAAGGGTGGGGTAAGGGGCATTTCTTATGAATAATGACATCAGCGCACACTGGTTTCTATGTATTCTCATATCACACGAAGGAAAAGATTGCCTTATTTAGCATGTAATACTTATGTCCTGTCCCTTTCGTCCACAGGGAGCAGTTGTCACAACTGGTTACCAAAAGAAGGGTTTTCTCTCCCCTCCTGTATTATGCATTTCCCTAGGCTGCAGCTTCTCACTTCCATCACCGCCTTCTCTAGCACTTACCTTCTTTCCACAGAATGCCCAACCACTGACTGCTTTCTCTCCTACCGCTTGGAGGCTCCTTCACTTTCCTTCCACCTGTTTGACTGCTGGTCTGTCTACTGTGTTCCTGTTTCCCCTGACCCCCCTCCACTCCACCTGCCATTGCCAATGTGACTAACAATGGGCAAACTTCTGAGTAAGAGAACCTTTAACATGAACACCAAGTTCTGACGTTTGTGTGGGGGTGGGGCAGGGGGGATGAGCAGGCAGGCAAACGCTCTATCACTGGACTACATCCTTATCCCTGCCTCATTTTATTACCAGGCAACAGAACATATCCAAATGCCGTGAAAACTTATTATCTTTAGGACTGAGATTTCAAAAGCTCAAGCCACACTAAAGATGACTGAGTGATGTCTGAAAGCTGAGATATCAGTTGGCCATCCATGGATCATTCTTTGTGACAATGCCCAACAGCATCCATGCAAAAGAATGCCGTGTTGTACCCACAGCCTCTGTTCCTCTTGTTTGCTAAGGAAGTGATATTGTGATTTCACTGGCAGTGATCAGAGTTAAGTCCTAGACAGGTGCTGAGCATCCTGGGATTCAGGGACTCTATCCTTCAGCAGCAGTAAATCTAGGGGGAAAAAAGGTGCCGAAATAATGTCTGTCAAGTTTATAACTGAAAGATGTCAGTAGGAGGTTTATGATTTGGGATTTGTGTAAACTAAGATGTGCTGAATAAGTCCTGAATTACTTTTCATTACTACCTGTGCTGGTTCCACATGTATGACTTAATAGTTTAAAATGTGGTTGAGCATGCTAGAGGAATAAAAGTACAGAAAGTTGTAATTACTGAACATGGTATAATGCATAAAGAGTTGGTCCAAAAGGCAAGGTATTCGAGCTTATGTTGGACATTTCTTATTATAGACATGGGTTATGTCTAAGTGACTTCTTGGGATCTCAAAATAGAAGTTCTTCCCTGACTGATATATTGCTATAATTTTTATTCATGCCCTCTATTTTTCATTGTCTTAAATTTTCTATATAAAAAGTAGGTCACATGGGTCCTTGAGGGCTACTCTATAAGGTCTTTTGCTTTTACCCTTAGTGAGATGGGAGTCACTGGAGGGTTTGGAGCCAAGGGGAGGCAGGATCTGCCTTGCCTTTTAACAGGATTCCACTGTGTGTGGGGTTCAGGACAAAGGAGGAAGACCAGTTAAAAGATGATTACCATAGTCCAGGTCAGAGGTGACAGTGGTTTAGTCCAACCAGGGGAGAAGGACTAAGGTAGTGAGAAACAGATGGCTTATTTCAAAGGACACACTAAATGAATTTATTGATGGACTGGACATACATTTTAGGGAAAAAGTATGATTCCTCTGAAATCACTACAAGGTTTATGGCCTGGGCCACCAGAAGGAAGACTTACTATTCCCTGAGATGGGGAAGATGTGAGAAAAATAAGTTGCCAGACACACAAAGTGTGAGCTGCCTTGACACCAAGTAGGCATAGCACAGAGCAGATGTATATCCAAGCTGGAGTGGGGTGAGAGATCCAGGTCAGAAACACACCGTAGGGAGTCATCAGTGCATCTGTGGGGTCTAAAACCACAAAATGGGAGGTGATCAGAGAAGAGGGAAAGGTAAAAAGCCTTGTCCTGGGCAGTTCCCCTTGAGGTCAGCAAAGAGGAGGTATCAGCAAAAGAGTCAGGCATCAGGAGAGTCCTAAGACCCGGATGAAGAAAGTGTTTCAACAAGGAGGGAATGATCAGTAACGTCTAAGGCTGATCTCTTAAGAAGTCAAAACCAATTTACAAATGCAATCAAATTATTTTACTCCTTTCAAAATAAAATAACACATCTAATATTAATGACACGTTTTAAATCAAAATCTCAAGGCTAACTTGTCAGACATGTTAGTATGTCAAACTGTTTCAAATACATTTAATAACAAATAAACACAAATAAAATCAGTAATTATGAAATGCATTCTGAAACTTAGCAGAAAAGCATTAAGATTACGGGGGTTAATTCATTTTGTCATCTCTGATTTTTTTTCCTAGCATCTTCTGTGGGTTGTAAAATTATTTTCCTAATGCAGGAGGGAAGATTTACCCTCTCAGTGATGCCACATTACTCAGTACTTCAGTACTCTAGTTTATCTGTCAAGTTCAATGTCAAGTCAGGGGATCTGAGCACTATGCATCTCAAAGGTGATCCTGTTCCCGTTCTAGGTGAATGGATCTGTTTCTGACCCTTGAGTTGTGCACTAGGTCTGTGGGGAATACCTTCCCACTTCCTTCTGCTGGAGATCAGATGCACAACTCTGCACATCACACATTCCTTATGACACCTTTCAGGTGTCACCTTCGTTTGGTTTGTATCACAACCTCATCTCAAAATTTTACCACCTAATTTAGAGAGAGGAAATTCTGCACGTTAATCAAGTCGTAGCTTATTTCTTTCACTCCTCAATGAGATACCTGACTGATTTCTGCATTTTCCCATGTTATTCTTGTATGAATCTTGACTACAATTCTATAATAATTTTTTATTAATTTTTAAATTTGTTCTAATCTGCTATACATGACAGTAGAATGCATTTATGCATTTTGATAAATCATACATAAATGGAATATAATTTCTCATTTTTGATTGTACATTTTGTAGGATCACTTCGGTCATGCAGTCATACACGTACATGAGGTAATAATGCCTATTTCACTCTACTATCTTTCCTTCCCTCATGCCCCTTCCCCGCCCTTCACTCCCCTCTACCTAATATAAAGTAACTCTATTCTTCCATAGTGCTCCACCCTCTTTTGTGAATTAGTATCTGCATATCAGAGAAAATATTTGGCCTTTGATTTTTTGGGTTGGCTTATTTCCCCTAACCTGACATCCTCCAACTTCATCCATTTACCTGCAAATGCCATAATTTCATTCTTCTTTAAAGCTGAGTAATATTCCATCATATATGTAGACCACATTTTCTTTATCCATTCATCTGTTGAAGGACACCTATGTTGGTTCCATAGTTTGGCTATTGTGACTTGAGCTGAACATTGACGTGGCTGCATCACTGTAGTATGCTGATTTTAAGTCCTTTGGGTATAAATCAAGAAGTGGAATAACTGGGCAAATGGTGGTTCCATTCCAAGTTTTCTGAGGAATCTCCACACTGCTTTCCATAGTTGTTGCACCAATTTGCAGTCCCACCAGCAATGTATGAGTGTGTCTTTCTCCCCACATCCTTCCCAACGTTTATTGTTGTTTGTATTCTTGATAATTGCCATTCTGATTGGAGTGAGATAAAATCTTAGAGTAGTTTTGATTTGCATTTCTCTAATTGCTAGAGATATTGGACATATTTTGATATATTTGTTGATTTATTGTATTTCTTCTTCTGTGAAGTGCCAGTTCCGTTCCTTAGTCTATTACTGATTGGGTTATTTGTTGGTTTTCTTTTTTTTTTTTTTTTTTTTGTGATGCTGAGGATTGAACCCAGAGCCTCATGTTTGCAAGGCAAGCACTCTGCTGACTGAGTTATCTCCCCAGCTCTTTTTTTTTTTTATTTTGGTATTAAGTTGTTTGAGTTCTTTATATATCCCAGAAGTTTAATGCTTTATCTGAGATGCATATGCTAAATTTTATCCCACTCTGTAGGCTCTCTCTTCACATTATTGATTGTTTCTTTTGCTGAGAAAAAGCTTTTTAGTTTTAATCCATCCTATTTATTGATTCTTGATTTTACTTCTTGTGCTTTAGGGGTCTTATTAAGGAAATCAGATCCTAGGCTGATATGGTGAAGATTTGGGCCTACTTTTTCTTCTAGTAGGAGCAGGGTATCTGTTCTAGTGCCTAAGCCTTTGATTTACTTTGTGTTGAGTTTTGTACAGGGTGAGAGATAAAGGTTTAATTTCATTTTCTTACACATGACTTTCCATTTTTCTCAGTACTATTGTTGAATAGGCTATGTTTTCTCCAGTGAATGTTTTTGGCACCTTTGTCTAGTATGAGATAACTATATTTTTGTGGGTTTGTCTCTGTGTGTTCTACTCTGTACCATTGGTCTATGTGTCTGTTTTGGTGCCAATACCATGTTGTTTTTATTACTATAGCTCTGTAGTATAGTTTGAGGTCTGGTATTGTGATGCCTCCTCTTTCACTTTTCTTGCTAAAGATTGCTTTGGCTATTCTGGGTCTCTTTATTTTTCCAAATGAATATCATAGTTGCTTTTTCTAATTCTATTAATAATGTCATTGAGATTTTAATAGGAATTGCATTAAGGTTGTATAACACTTTTGGTAACATGGCCATTTTGACAATATTAATTCTGCCTATCCAGGAGCATGGGAAGTCTCTCCATCTTCTTCAATTTCTTTCTTTAGTGTTCTAGAATCATTTTTATTAATGAGGAAGAATGAATTTAATGTCTATGGATGCAGAGGAAATAAGGACAGAGTGGACTTCTGTATTCCAGTGCATAACACCAAGGGCTGCTGCCCTAGAGATCATTGGAATGGGGCTCAGAACCATGAAGGATCCACAGCCTACCACAGCTTCTATGTGAGACTACCACATCGCAGAGCCACAGGCTCAGAGAGAAAGATAGAAGAACTATGGAAGAGGCCCAAGTGCCTCCGGCATTCCTAAGACACTTACTTTGCATGTGTTGGCACAGTGCTAGGCAGAGTTGATATGCAGCTGTGTCCACTGGCATGGCCGTGCTGGCAGGTTGCAGCTGGTTTCTATTCTGATTGGTCAGGAATTATTCTGCACAGACCGTTGCATACTATATTATTCATGGTGCTAATGGTGTTAAACATTTCTATCTTCCAGGGTTTGTTTTAATGAATTCAAAGAGGCACCTAGTCCTTATCCCTATTACAACAAACTCAACAAACAGTGAACAGTAACCTAAGATGTAGGCCTGATGAAGTTACCATGTTAACGATAAGTACTCCAGGATGATCTGTGTACCATTCCCAAGCTGACAAGAGCCTAGAAATGGAGGCAGCTGCACAGGGGTATTGCAAGGGAGCTCCCATGAGGCTGTGATGTAGTTCTCCATCAGGACTGTAGCAACTATACAAATCACTGTGATAAAATTTCATAGAACTCCATACACATCTACACACACACACACACACACACACACACACACACTCACACACACTGGATGACTGTAAAAATTGCTGAAATCAGAGTAAGGTATAGTTAATATTATTCCATGTCAACTTCCTATTTTTGATAATGTATGATTGTTAAGATTTTACCTTTGGGGAAAGCTGGATGACAGGTGCATGGGAATTCTTTACACAATTTTTGTAATTTTTTAGGAGTCTATAATTGTTTTAAAAATTTTAAGAAAGAGTTATATATTAATTTATTTTAAATAAAAATGGCCATGGTATCAAAGACGTTACATTTTGATAATCCTAAAGTAGCCAATTATGAACAAGTAGATTTTGATGACCACCTCAACCATGAACCTTCACCAGTTAGAAATTTAGCACTAACACATCTACTTTCCTTCCTACCTTCCTTTCTTTTTATTTTTTGGTACTAAGGACTAAATCCAGGTGTGCTTAAACACTGAGCTTCATTCCCAGTCCTTTTTATTTTCTGTTTTGAGACAGGGTCTTGTTAAGTTGCTGAGGCTGGCCTCTAACTTGCAATCCTTCTTCCTCAGCCTCCTGAGTTGCTAGGATTACAGGCATGCACCACCATGCCAGATCTTAATTTTTTTTTTAAGATGCTTGATTCATAAAATTAACATGTACAAAAATCTTTTTAATGTTGCATTCTTGTTGACACAAAAATCTAACACATGGAAAATATACTACAGGCAAGTAGAATTATTCTTTATGTGCACTAATACAAGCACATTTATTACATCATAATTTGTTAATGGCAGGAAATCATTTAAATATTCAAATAGGTAAGTTTATTTCTTTATATATATATACATATATATATATATATATTATTTTTTTGCATGAGTAAAAGTGAGTAAAAGGAATAGGATTTATTTAAGTGGGAAGAAAAGAACTCCCACAAGACAAGAGGGTACCTGATAGTGGGCTTTCCCACTTAAATATTCTAGTATAAGGACTTAAATAATTTCTGTGTAAGGACATTGATAAAAATCCATGAAAAACAGGTATTGGAAAAGTGTTAAAGCTATGGTTAGCCCTTGAGTTTGTAGCCTTTACTCAGGTCTAAGTACCTTTTAAGAAGTGCATTTGACTTCCTAAAATGAAGACGATCAAAATGTTTTGTAAAAGATACTTACTAATTTTGAAAGCTGCCCTCAATGTTTTGCTAAGTGAAAGAAATGTTTAATAGGGTAGGCAACAATATTATTTAATAGGGTAGACAACAATATTATATGTGATATACATTTGCAAAGGGAAGTACAAATATTTAAATGTTAATAGCGGCTTTCTCTGCATGAAAAGTAACATTTCTTTTTTTACTTACCTAATTTTCTTAAATGTCTACAGTAAATATTCATTTCATCTGTAATAAATGTAAGATGAAAAAACAATGGACATAATATATACAGTTTCCCATAGCTCTGCATTTTCAAACCATGGTGAGTAGGACCCTGGAGGTTCAAAGATACTTTCACAGTGGTCCATTGCCACTGTTAGGAGATTTTTTAGTGTAGTGTTTTCATTAGTATGCTAACTTTAACATGATAATCTAACATGCTCTGAGTCGCATGCATGATTATGTGTATCTGAGCTGGCCACTGCCCAAATTTGTATTCATTTTTATGCTTGCTAGGGTTTCTGCCTGCTACTCTAATTTTACAGACTAATGAGAAAAGAAAGAGTCAAATGTAACAGATGATGTATTCCTGACTAATAAAGGCTCAGCTCACTGCACAAGTTGAGGGTTGCAGGATTTCCAGCAGAGGAAGCTGGGGAGAATAGCAAGCATGCCGAACTTAGGAGGACTTGTCTTCAGCCGTCAGCGCCTGCCTAACCTGCACTGAGCAGTGTGACCTGACGTTAGCACAGTGCCATCAGTCACACAGAGCTAATCAGTGATTCATAGTGGTGGCTTTTCCTTTTTATTATACTTCCTCTGTAGATTTGCTTTTGTCTCTAAAAGGCATAAAAGTGACCTGTATAGGGAGTGTGTGCTTAGTTTTGTGTTCTGCTTATTTAAGTAGCAGGTAGTTAAAAAAATAAATAAAAACATTAAGGCAACTGGAGTCTACCAAATCTTTTTTTTTTTTTTCCAAACTGCACACTCCTTGAATTTTAAAAACATGTTCAAGAACCAAAACCATAGTTACAGTGTGATTCAGAAGCTACAGAAACATTTTCACGGCACTCAGGTGGCATTTAGTCTGATGGGCCGACACTCTGAACTGGACATTTCTAACAGATCAGTGGATGGTGTTCCCAAATTTTGTTGCTAAATGGATTAACTGGAAACCCAAACACATTTCTTCCCTCACACATATTATATTAATGGTTCTTAATCACCCAGATCAATTGACCAAAGCTCTTTTAATATAAAATGTCCTGGACCAGGAAGAACTACACATCCTGGAGTAAGAAGACATTTTAAAGGACAAATTTTTCCTCCCCCTGTTATTAGACCAGGAAACATTTCACAGCAGAGTTTGGGGCCACCTGCCTTTGTCTTCTGCTTTATTCTACCCCATCTCTTCCCCAAATCTAAGAAAATCTCACCTCTAAAAATATTTCCTGCTGCAAAATAATGCAGTCATACATTCATACAATCCCCCAAAGTTTACAAAGCACCTTCATACAGCCTACCTTACATATCCTCATATTACAATAGCCTGTAAATAAGAAATAAAATGATCATTTTATAGATGTTGAAACTAAGTTTCAGAGAGGTTAAGTGACTTTCCTATGGTCAAACAGCTAGGAACAAAATAGGACTGAAGCAGAGGTATTTGATTCCTAATTCCCTCATCTTCCCCCTCTAATCCCCAAATTTACAACTGTTTCTATTTCCTAGGTCATTAGGAGGTAAAATATTTTAAGTGAGTAAATGTTGCTTTGAAAAGCAAGTTTCTCTGGGCAGCCCGAATCAATTTCCCCAAACTACATGGCTAAAGACAAGGTCATTTATTCTCCCAGAATTCTGGAGGCCAGAGTCTGAACCAGGGGCCTGCAGACTCTGCTACAGACTCTAGGGAGAATCCATTGCGAAGGTGGCAGCTGCAGGCTGGGTGCTCCTTGGCTTCTGGGGGCATCACCCCAATCTCCACCATCTCCACATCACCTTTTCTTCAGTGTTTCTTCACTTCTCTTTTTGGCACAGGACACTACACTTGTCATTGGGTTCAGGGCTCACCTAATCCAGAGTGAATCTCATCTTGAGATCTTTAACTTGATGACTTATCTGCAAAGACATCCCCCCCCCGATAAAATGCCATTCACAATTTCTGGGTGGACATGTCTTTTAGAGGGGGTCATAATTCAAATCACTACTGTGAAGAGAACATCCCCCACGTGGAACCCCCAAGGCAGCTCTGTAGCCCTGCATCTCGCAAAGATCTCCCAGCCTAAGACCATGGAAAATCAGAAACAAAGGCATCTGCGAATTCCTCCAGCCTCTGGATCCCTCCTCTGGTTTCCACCTCTAGTCTCTGGCTTTCCATGTTTCTGTACCCTGCCTGCGACTGGGATTTCTGCTCTGCCTTCCTGGTTCAAACACTTCCGTGGGGTGGGCTGCCTAGCCTCCACCACTATCTCTGCCTGACATATCTCCTGCTCTCAGCCCTCTTCAAACTCCTCGTCAGGCTACCTGGAAAGTTCCTTCCTGAGTCTCTTCTCTCCATGGTCACCCTAGTTTCTCAAACTATCATTTTCCTTGGATTTTGGATTATAGACTTAATGCCGGGAGTTAGCATTGGTTGTTTTTAGAGATAGAGGCAGATTCCTCTGCCTGGGAGCCAGTCTCTCCCATTAGTTCCCTGACAGTTCATGTGTTAGGTGGCTTCTTTCTCTTGCCCACTCACCAGCATCTAATATCAAATACAAAGTAAATGCTACGTAAAGAACTGTTATACTGTGTTGTTTAGGGAATCATGACAAGAAAGAAAGAAAGAAAAAGAAAGCCTGTGCATGTCCAGAGGTAAACCCCACCCCCAGGTAACTTCCATCTGCACTTGGTTACATCCATGTGGAACCCACGGAAAAAAAGGGCTGACTGTACATACTTTTCCACACCTATTTGGCTGCTAGTCTACCTTTCATAAAAAATAATTCTGCAAGCATACCAGGGCTGTCATGTGGTTCTTGACCCTGGACATTAGGTTCTGTACAGTCTGCTGATTAGATTCAGGTCAGGAGAGGATATGTCAGCAAATGATGGATTCTATAAAAGAACTCTAGAGAATATTTTTCATCCTGATCCTCCCTTACCTGACCCACTGTTTAACATGAATCTCCATAAAACTTTTACCATACCATAAAGATTTTTCTTTTTTACAAAAATCTCCCAGGATAATGGTATAGTGCTACACAGAGAGTGGGCGTCCTGGGCCTGAGATGAGACTGGCTTCTTCTTTGTTTTGCGGAGAGGTTAGAGGGGTGTGTGTGAGTTTAGAGAGGTGACCTGGAAGAGAAAAATAATTACTCTTTTGATACAGACCATGGGACCATGCTGGCTGGATATATGATTCTTTATGATTTCATGATCACCAAATAGTTTCATCTAAAGTACTACATAAAGTAATTTGCTGTGGTTAAAGTTAAGTACCTAGGCATATTTTCATTCATGTTATTGGGGATCTCTTTATTTAAATTGTTCTGCAAACACCATTCTTGCTAACATTTATCCTCAAGGTCTGCCTCTAGGATCTTTTCAGTTACACAGCGAATTCTTAAAAATGTGAATTGCAATAACAATAATTCTAAAAATTTAAGAGAAACCACAAAATATGATTACCTTTAATATATTTAAAAGTTAATTTCCATGGTATGCAACAAATATATTGATATCATATCTACCCATTCCTTTTTAGATGTAATACAAACAAATCGTTGGATGTTACATGCTGCTTAAGTGGAAGAAAGCTAACTTGGAAGTTAAATGGAAATCTGAATATCATGACACTCAGCAGATTTCTTAACATATCACTATATTAGCTTCCCCACAGAAATGTATAAGAAAAAGCAAATAACCCATTATAAGACTGGCAGTTTTTATTTCCTCTTCCACATACCAGGATAAAAGTACGTTCCCAAATTTTGAGCAATTTTTTCTTCTGCAGAAAACTGATTATGTTAAGGTTAAACATTAACTGAATGCAAACAATTTTGCAGTGAAATATAGCATATCTAAAGTCCCTCCATTTTTCTCTTACTCCCCCCTGCTGATAAGTATCATCATCCACTTATCAGAGAAAACATTTGGCCTTTGGTTTTTTGGGGATTGGTTCATTTCACTAGCATGATATTCTCCAACTCCATCAATTTACCTGCAAATGCCATAATTTTATTCTTCTTTATGACTGAATAATAGAAATTAAAAGTTGTACCCCATTTGTGTACAATAAAAAGATGACATCAATAAATTACTATCTGCAAAGACTCACACTATGATTTTAGAACAGGATTTGGAAACTTAGAAGGGCTCTCCACACATACTCAATCTGATAAATAGATATATTATCTAATTTTCCCCAATTCAGCCACTCCCCCAAATTTCATTAAATTTTAGCAGTTATTTCTTGATTTTTCCTCGATTTTTGTTAGGATGCATAGATGTTTATCAACACAGTAAACCCTGAGCTCAGTTCTCAGTGATCACTCAACTCTTGTGGCATTCATGCCATTGATAAGAGACCAAGGACAGCTGTTTGAGTTTTAGGGCAATTTGAAGCAAATGTTTCTATCAGGATTTTGTTCTTGTAATGCTTACAAATGACTCATAGAAACAGGTCTAATTGCCCAGCTTTTAGCAAACCCTTTACTTACACATAAATTGGCTGTGAATACTTTGAAAGATATTTTCCACTATATAGGCAACTTCCTTGAATAGCTCAGCTACAAATATCAGAGAATTTACAGTACAAATAATAGCACTTAACCTCTTTCATTTGATGTTTTATTTCCATTCCTTCGTGTTACAAAAATTTAGACAGGTTTCCCTAAAGTAAAAATGACAGTATTTCAGTTGGAAAATAGGCACACAATCAAGTGCTGGAGGGTTCAGTAACAAATATCCCCAAACTGGGTCCCTCCAGACCTTCACTGTCTAATAAAGATGACAAAGGTCTCTAAAACCTCTGGAGTCTAAGCCCCCAGGTCACAGGGCTGAGACTTATATGCTTGTGCCTGGAAGGCATTAGGCTGCTGTTTTCCTAGTCAACTCAAGTGGTTGAACTATTTGGTAAAGTAGCCAGAGGCTGAGCCAGGGTAGAGAAGACAGTGAGGCATCCAAGGAGACGAAGGTCAGCACACAGAAGCTCTACACAGGGATAGCCCCTGCTTATCACCTTCAGAATAATCAAGTGTAGATGAAAACAGGGACAAAGTTTATGCAGTCAAGAGTCAATAGCAGCACACACTATTTTAAAACTACATCTATTCCAGGTAGCAACCGCTCGTATAAAGATCTTAGCAGCATGAAGCCTTGATTTCTCATGAGAAAGAAAGTGATGATTTAAACATTTTAAAACAGTTGTTTGATATAAGTGCCAAGAAGAGTTCCAAGAGGACTCAGAGAGTTCACATTTAAATAGCATTAAGAGCAGGAAAATGCAATGCTTTGTTCAGAAGAATGAAAGAGCTCTTCTTGCTGTGGGCAGCTGCTTTCTGGGGTGAGTACATCTCCAAAGAGAAGGATTTAAAAAAAATTGCAGGTGAGGCTGAAGGAAGGGAATTCATTTCAAGATTGATAATTACATACCACTTTTAACTTGCATGCATATATCTATGTCCTGTTTTGTGACGGGGTTGGGGAACATGTATTTGTTGTAAGTTATTTAGGTAACTGAATGTCCATCCAAGGTTGGAAACCCATATCTGGGCCTACAGCTGTGGCTCTCAAAGTGTGGTCCCTGGGTCCACAACAGCAGCAGCAGCAGCAGCAGCAGCAGCAGCAGCAGCCCCTGGAGGCTTGTTAGACAGGTGAATGCTCTGGGCAGACCTCAGTTAGGACTGGCAATCTGCCTTTGCACAGGCTGTCTCTAGAGTGCATTGCCATCAAGGTCTAGGACCACTGCCTACTGGGAGGCCAGAGCGCCCCTTCAGGTGATTCCTGAGAATTGCAGATGGATGCATAACAGTACTGGATAGAAATAGTACTGGATAGAAAGGTGGCACTTCACAGAAGAAATAAGACTGGTCAACAAATATATGAAAAAAGGTTCAATATCTCTAGCAGTTAAAGAAATGCAAATTAAAACCAGACTGAGATTTTGCCCCAGTCTGAATGGCAATTATCAACAATACAAGTAACAAGTGGGGGAAAAGTTTCACTCATACTTTGCTAGTGGGAATGCAAATTGGTGCAACCACTCTGAAAATCAGTGTGGAGATCCCTCAGAAAACCTGGAATGGAACCACCATTTGACTCAGTTATCCTACTCCTCGGTTTATACCCAAAGGACTTAAAATCAGCGTACTATAGTGATGTGGCCACATCAATGTTTATAGCAACTCAATTCACAATAGCTAAACTACGCAACCAACCTGGGTGCCCTTCAACAGATGAATGGATAAAGAAAATGTATATAAACACAATGGAATATTACTCAGCCTAAAAGAAGAATGAAATTGTAGCATTTGCCAGTAAATGGATGGAACTGGAGACTATCATGCAAAGTGAAATAAGCCAGTACCAAATAAACAAAGGCCAAATTGTTTTCTCTGATATGCAGATGCTAACACACAATAAGGGGGTTGGGTAGGAAAGAATAGAAGTACTTTGGATTAGGCAAAGGGGAATGAAGGGAAGGGATGGGGGATGGAAATAAGAAAAACAGTAGAATCAATGGATATTACTTTCCAATGTTCATATATGAATATGTGACCAGTGTAACTCCACATTATGTACAAGCACAAGAATGGGAAATTATACTCCATGTATGTATAATACATCAAAATACATTCTACCATCATATATAACAAAAAGAACAATAATTTTTTAAAAAAGAAATAAAAGTGAGATTACATAATCTTACAGAGAGACAGATCTTTGGAAGCACATGTTTACAGAGAGCAAAAAGGAAAAAACAACTGATTGAGGACTACATAAACATTAAATCCTTACTATGTTCCAAAGGATATGCACAAAACAAGAAATTAGAGGTTATCCTATCCAGTTCTGAAACCGTGCCCATCTGCAAAGTCACAGCTTTGATTTTCCAAATTCATCAGTATGTGAAGATGGATATTTTCAAACTTCGTGATTATTCTCTCAAGAGGGAAACTGTTTATGAAACCACTTCTAAGAATTTTCTGGTTGGAGTCCTTTAGGAATCACGACTATTTCATGTATCCTAGGCCACTTCTGTCTGACACCTTGAGAAGAGAGCCTTTTATAGTTCTTTGACAAGGTTTCTATTATTTTCCCAAGTGGGGCTCACCCTGCTATGCTCTAGGTTATTTCGCTCGGGTACCTGCTTACACGTTTACAGCATACAATCCACAGCTGCAGCCTCCATGGCAACCGGCTGTGGAGGGTACCAGCTGGTGAGTCGCTCAGAGAGCAACCCAGGCTCTCTCTCTTCTGCTCTGGGTGATGGCGACTAATTAGCTAAGCACCTTTGTCTGACCTCCCTCTATTGCAGAAGAAGAGCCAGATGTGCTGCCCTTCATGTACAGAAGATCTCCTGAGAGGAGTGAAGCCTGTGTCATCAGAATGTTCTGCTGGGTGCGCTGGCACATGTCTTTATCCCAGCTACTCAGGAGGCTGAGGCGGTAGGATGACAAGTTTGAAGGCAGCCTGGGAAACTCAGTGAGACTCTGTCTCCAAATAAAAAAATGAAAAGGACTGAGGATGTAGCTCAGTGATAAAGTATCCTGGGTCCAATCCCTATTCCCGTATAATAATAATAATAATTAATATTCCCAGCATGTTCCTATCTTCCAGTAGTCGTGGAAGATTGACTCTGGACACTGCCATAGGGTTCTTAGTGCACTGACCAAAGTTCAAGTATGATTCCCGCCACCCGAACAGAGCACAGCTGCCAGCCCCCATGGAGGCGAAGCCCAGCTCCTTGGCCTCTCTGCCTTGGTTCTCTATCTCACTGAGCACCACGTTGAACAGCCAATGAGGAATACGAGAAGGATAGATTAGAGGTTTGGCAAGGAAATTAACATTTTGTTGTGATTGTTTTTTCCAACAGGAAGTATTTTGGCCAAGAAAAATGTCAGCCTCCTAAGGATGCCTGGTACCATGTTTATTTCTGTCAAGGGGTGAAGGAGAAACTAAAAAGAATCAATTGCTGAATAAAATTCTGGGTTCTGGGATACACTCCAGAGTCCATAAATTTCAAAGGGATGCATCAAATGGCAAAACCCAAACCAAGATCATTTGCTACTCTTGAAATATCTTTTAAAAACTATATTAATAAAATAGATTCCCTATGCTGAAGAAGAAATTTGTCTACCCTTGGGGAGTTTTGAGAAAAGAACATATAAATTTTAGTAATTATCCGTAAAGAAATAGCATTAGGTGATTTCTCAAGGTTGTCATGCAACCCAGAATTCTACTAACATTTCTTTTGTGTACACATATATGAAGGCAATAACTAAAAATCACATTTAGAAAGTATAGGTTTATATAACGAAATCAGAAATATAACACTGAGTTTTTGTTCTTATATGATTGTATTTTAAAGGTTTATTAATGCCATCATGAGCTTTAAATACCACTTAAATTCAGCAGCAGTTAAATGCATACATTCTGTATGTTACATTCCTAATTCAAAAACTAGAGAAGTATACAACTAGACTCTACATTTTATCCCACATCGTCCAGTGAGCAGAGGTCAAGAATGTTCGACTGTGTTTTGCATCCATGAAAGTTCTAGGTCTGTTTTCTGATATTGCTGCATCTATAACAGGTTCTCAAATGCATTAATTCATTCATCTTTTTAATATTCATAACCAATTTTGTGCCAGGAACTATGGCAGTATTTTACTATTGCCTCACTCATAAATTCTTTTCAATTTTTTTCCTCTATGTTAAAGTTCATAATACTTGTTATCAAAGTTTTGAAATATGAGTTGATGTGAACTATGTCATGTGATGGTCATTTTAGGTGTGAAGCTGACTGGATTAGGGGATGCGTAGAGAGCTGCTAAGGTACTGTTTCCAGGTGTCTGTAAGGGTGTTCCTGGAAGAGACTGTACTTAAATCAGTGGACTGAGGACAGAAGATCTGCCCTTACCCAAATGTGATGGCACCATCCAATTCGCTGAGGGTTCAGATAAACAAAGAGTAGAGAATAATATCTCTCTCTCTCTAGCTCTGTGTCTGTCCGTCTGTCACTCTCATCTGGGATCCTCTTCTGCCCTTGTATAAAAGAATTCCAGGTTTACCAGCCTTTGGACCCTAAGGTTCACAGCCTCTCGGCCTCTGATTGAGTCACAGCATCAGCTTCCCTGACTGTGGATCCTTCAGACTCCTACTGAGCCAGTTATGCTTCCAGCTGCCCTCTTCTCCAGCTCCCATCTATTGTGGAATTTCTCAACCTAAATAATCACATGCATCAATTCCCCTAATATATCCCTTCTTATTTATCTATCCATCTATGACCCACTTTTTCCTATGGGTTTACTTTCACTGGAGAACCCTACTGCATATCAATAACAGCTCCTATTCTCAATAGGACATGGAAAAGAAAAACAAAAAAAGCTGAATAGGATTTGTTGAGAAAAACCCAGGGCAGGCAGCAACATAGGTGGCATTTTATATGATATGTCTCCACCTGCTGGCCACAAGGAAGAAGGGCATGTCTTAGAAATGGTTACGTAACCACTTTTGGGAAAGGAGAAGCTCCCACAGCGGGAAGCTTTTGCCTGTCACTACGGTATTCAAATATGACAGAATTCCGAGTCTACGTGAGGTTCCAAATAAGAAGCTGACCCACAGGGGAAGCCTGGAGGAAATCGGATATCATTTTTTGAAAAATTCTATCTTATAAAAGCAAATATTCTTTGAATAATTTAGAAGTACATTACGTAATTCAGAAAACTTTTAGGATTGACAACCGTGAGATGATCTTAAGCTACTTGTGTCTTTGTATCCGTGAGATAAAAGTTCATTTATGTTCATGATTTTTGGGTATCCACAGAACAAACTGAAGGATGGCGTAGCCTGTAGGAAGCAGAGCGCATGCAGAGTAACAGGCTGTGGAGTGGGGCAGGGCTAAATCTGTCCCTACGTAACTCCATAATTTTGGCTATATGACCCTGACCAAGCACTTTAACCCTCAAAGGCTTTGCCTACTTACCTATTTCAAATATCAAATAGTGAGAGTAGAGTTTATGATTCCTGGGAAGATTTTGTAGACTACCCTATATAAAAGTACAGAGTCTATCATTAGATGGACGGATGAGCAAAATGTTGTATGCACAAACAGTAGAATATTACTCGGCCTGTAAAAGGAATGAAATTCTTATAAGCAGGACACAAAAGGATAAATGTTGCCTGGTTCCTCTTATATGAGGTACCTACAGTAGTCAAATTCACAGAGAGAAAACACAGTGATGTTTACAGGCAGCTAAGGGGATGAGGGAATGGGGAGTTACTTGACTGTGTATAAAATTTCAGTTTGGGACAATGAAAAAGTTCTGAAGATGGGTGCTCATGATGGTTGCCCAACAATGTGAATGTACTCAATGCCACTGTTCTTACAAATGGCTAAAATGGTAAATTTTATGTGATGCATATTTAACCACAAAAAAATAAATTCATAGAGAGATTCCTGGAGGTGTCAGAATACAGGAGCTCCTGGAAGCTGGAACTCTCATTTCCTCCAATATCCCTGCTGTGGCCATTTAACAAATAGTGAGACTAAGGGTGGGATTCTAAACAATGGATCAAAGGCTACTTACATCTGTGGCCAAGGTGGCCCCAGAACCTTTCCACTGGACTGAGCTGTGTACTTCCATTTAATGTTTAGAACACAGTCCACTTAGGGTATGACGTCCAAGGAAAAGGGGTCATGCCAACTGCAGGCAAGTTTTAAACCATCTAGTGAATTTGAAAAGGATGTGGTTTTCATTATTGTAGCTCTGAGTTTGGTGGGACAGATTTCTAATGTGATGAACCACTTCCAGCACCAAGGTTCTGAGTCATAGGCTATACAAAATCACCTATTATCTATTTGGTTGCACTCCCTCTGCCACACATGAACACACATTTTCAAAGGACAAAGTCACCAGTTGAGTCTAGGACATGGTTCAAACTATAGTACAGGATAGAGTCCAACAAGTCTTACTTAGTCATAGATTAGTATTAAAATAATTTAGCAATCATTTATAGTAAAAACCAGCCAAGGTTTTGAACATGGCTGTTGGTGAGTCAGGAAATTTAGCTACTATGGGTTGGATATGGTTTGTATGTACCCCTCAAAGTTTCATGTGCTGGAAGCTTGGTTCCCAATGTAGGGATGTTGGGATGTGGTGGTTCCTTTAAGAGGTGGGCATACAAGGTGATTAGGTCATTGGGGGGGTGCTACCTTTGGAAAGAATTAACAGAATTCTCATGTAGCCCTGATTAATTCTCACAAGAGGGTTGTTATAAATGAATGAAACTGACTCTTCCCCTCTCTCTGGCTTCCTGCATTGCCATGTCATCTCTCTGTCTCAATGCATTCCCACTGTGATATGACATAGGCAGAGGGGGCCTCACCAGAGCCACCAGAGCCAGTACAATGCTGTTAGGATATTCAACTTTCAAAACTGTGAACTAAATGAACCTCTTTTCTGTATAAGTTATCCAGCCTTGGATATTTTGTAGTAGTAATGGAAAACATTAGCATATTAGCTTAGTGGAAGCTGTGTTGATTGATGCCAAGGCTGGTGATGGATGGAAGGTTGTGGAAAACCATGGAGAGAAGTGGAGGAACTACATCCACAGCAT
This sequence comes from Sciurus carolinensis, assembly GCF_902686445.1. Taxonomy (NCBI): domain Eukaryota; kingdom Metazoa; phylum Chordata; class Mammalia; order Rodentia; family Sciuridae; genus Sciurus; species Sciurus carolinensis. Next base: position 109,810,757 of record NC_062219.1, on the reverse strand, counting down.
TTACTCCAGCTGGCCACAACCTCCCATCAACAGGGTGTAAAAAGGATATTCAGTAAAGGTCCTTACTCACCTGAAGGTGCCCAGTAATTTCACTGTTGGATTCTAAGCTTCTACATATAGTAAATCAGCCCTCAGAAAGCCTAAATTAGAGGCACAATTGCCTCTCCCAACAAATAAAAAACTCAGAGGAGTTTATTATAATTTTGTTGACCCATGTTGTCTGTTTAAAGAACACTTGATGCCTTCCCGCTATTTAAATAAAAATATCAAATAAGAGTTATTTCTTATTTTAAGTTTAGCTACTGTTGATCCAACACTTCTGTATACTTTTTCTATATTCTATATATTCATTTGACATATGAAGGATCAAGGTCAGAGATATTAAGAAATTATTGTGAGGTCACACAGATCTTCTCTGGAACTTTGGTGCAGGAGTCAATTCATCCTTTAGTGTTCAAAAGACACCTGACTAGAAGTTAAGTGGAAACATGGTTTCTCTCATTAGATTTAATTTCAAAAAGCAGAGACAGAGGGACTGGGATTGTAGCTCAGCAGTAGAGTGCTCGCCTAGCACCTGTGAGGCACTGATTCTCAGCACCACATAAAAATAAATAAACGAACAAATAAATAAATGTGTTGTGCCCACATACAACTAAACAAACTTTTTTAGAATATAAAATTAAAAAAAAAGACAGAGTTCTTTTTCTTTCTGCAATTGTGTAGCTTGCTTAGTGTCTGGCATTTATTCAAGAATGTTGAGGGATTCAATTGATCAATCAATAGGCTTCACACAGCTAAATGACAAAGTTGTTGCAAGAAATTACTGATCAATATGGGTCATGAACAGCCACCTCCATAAACAAGGGATGAAATTATAAACTCTGTCTTAGATGTATTTTTATGTAGGAAAATGTTATGCACTGGTACCCTGGCTTAGGGACAAAATGGTCTGAAAGGCAACAGTAGCTGAGAGACCTGAGGCAAGGAGGCGACTGGGAAGGGGGTGAAGGCAGCACAGTGCCCTGGTGCCAGCACTGCCTGGCACGCGCTGAATGTTCAGCGAGTGTGCGCATGGATTGATTGATCTGGGAGCAATGGCCGGTCTGCTCTAGGAAGACAGTAAGGGACGAAGCAGCAGGCCATCGTAGGACAGGGGTGTCTTCCTGGGCACCCTGAAGGGCAGTGGAGGTAAGAAGCTCTGCTCAGGTACTTGCGTCTGCCCAACCCACTGTTTTTAACCAGCTGATGTTCATTTGCAACAGGGAACAAACAAAGTTACAGGCACAATTTTTAGAAATTGTACTGAATTCTCAAATACTGGAGTGCTGATCATAGCATTTGCAGATTACTTGGGTCAATGCTACTATTTTTTTTTTTTTCTGCTTAGGACATTTCATTGCTCTTGGCCCTTTGTCCATAACAGAAGAAACAAAATTAAGTTGTAGTTAAACAGTCAGAACACAACAACTATTTCAAAACCCTTCTCCACCTTACTTGGAAATTCAGAGTGGGCTGTGATTGTTTTTATTTTATGCATTTTAAGCTCTTCGGACTTGTAAGTCTGAAGACATATGTAAGACACTGGTAGGGCTTCATTGTTTTGTGTACCAAAATATTCATTTTATTGTCCATTGGTAAGACTTGTGAAGAGATCCTCATTTCCATGTATTGGTCTGTTCATTCATCCATCAACAAAATGGTTGCAGGTATGGAGTAGAGAATGAAACCATGGTAGACAAGGAAGGATCTTTTCTCATGGAGTTTTTGAGAGAGAGAGAGAGAGAGAGAGAAAGAGAGAGAGAGAGAAAGAGAGAGAGAGAAATGAATGAAACAACCCACCAATCAATAAGCCAGCTATTATTTTATAAGGTCATTGCCAATAGAGAAAAAACAAAAAAAATGAGAGTTAAGTCTCCCACCTCCACAGCTAAGTTATTGAAGTTAGGAGCTCAATGAAAAGAAATACCTGATCTTCTAAAGACTTAGAGGAAGACTAATTCAGGCAGAAAGGCGAGTTGTTGACTGGAGGATTTTAAATGAAGAATTGACACAATCATCAGCCAGGAACTTTGTGAAGCCCTCCCTGGCTGCTGTGAGGAACAGTCATCATGGATGGCCCATTGGTGGAAATAGGAACCAGTCAGGAGACCACTGTAAGCAACAAGCATGGTGGCAATACTTGGTGTCAAAAGCATCCTTATTTTATATTCTGTTTGTAAGACCTGTGAAGAGATTCTCTTTCCCACATATTGGTCTATTCATTCATCCATCAACAACAACAAAAAAAGAAAACAGTAAAACAGTACAGATGAGGATCTTTTCTCATGAAACTAAAATGATGGTGGTGAAGACAGAAGAATATCCAGTCCAGGATTTTGAAGCAGTAGATTTCACAGGACTTACACACTTAGGAGAGGGGAAGGAAGGAAAAATGAATGTCTCCTGGATTTTTTTTAATTTAATAAAGCTAACATATGTATTTTCTTGCAGGCTTATTATATATTTGTGCTGAGAAAACCTAGCACTTATTCTGTTTCAAGTATACAGCATATACTTTCAAGTATAATTACAGTCTCCATGTTATACAACAGATCTTTTGAACGTCCTGCTAACTGAAAATTTGTATCCTTTGACCACAGTTGCCCCAAACTGTGCCCCTCTCTTTTTTTTTTTTAATTTTTAAATTGGTTCTAGTTTGTTGTATATGACAGTAGAATGCATTTATACATTTTGATAAATCATACATAAATGGAGTATAATTTCTCATTTTTCTGATTGTATATGTTGTAGGATCACACTGGTCATGAGGTAATAATGACTGTTTCACTCCGCTATCCTTCCTACCCTGATACCCCTTCCCCTCCCTTCACTCCCCTTTACCTAATCTGAAAGTAACTCTATTCTTCCCTAGTGCCCCCTGCCCTTATTGTGAATTAGCATCCGCATATCAGAGAAACATTTGGCCTTTGGTGTTTTGGGTTTGGCTTATTTTGCTCAGCATGATATTCTCCAACTCCATCCATTTACCGACAAATGCCATAATCTCATTCTTTAAAGCTGAGAAATATTCCATCATATATATATGTATGTGTGTATATATGTCTATGCATATATTTATATATACATATATATGTATATATCTCTTTATATATACATATACAGATAAAGAAAATACCACATTTTCTTTATCCATTCATCTGTTGAAGGGCACCTGGGTTGGTTTCATAGTTTAGCTATTGTGAGTTGAGATGCTATAAACATGATGTGGCTACATCTCTGTAGTATGCTGATTTTAAGGAACCATTTAACCCAGCTACCTCCTGGATTTTTGACTTGAGTAACTGGATGGGTAGAGAAAACAAGGTCTCTGTGGGTCATCAAGGGGTCTGTTTTGTCCTTATCGTGAAAAGGAGAAGCTCTAACTTACACAGGAATGTCTAGTAGACAACTGAGTCTGTGAGTCTGGAGTTGTAAGGTGTAGTCAACATGAGAGGTAGAGATTGAGGGAGGCCATTGGCACTGAGGTGACACTAAAAGCTATGGGGCTCAATGAGATCAACTATGGAAGATGGTGAACAGCAGGTGGAAAACATCAGGTGGGCAATACCTTCCCAATGGGACATTCCAAGTTCAGCAGAAGAAGCAGGAGACTGGGACATGGAGAAGAAGAGGTTGGTGAGGACACAGAAAATGAGATTACAGTGTCATGGAAGGCAAGAGTTTTGAGAAGGAATTAACCATAAATTTTGTCAAATGTCTTCAAGAGGTCAAGAATGATCAGAACATAAAAAAAAGTCTGGCAACATGAAGGTCTGGGTCACCTTGACAAGAGCTGTGTTAGTGGAAGAATGGAGAAGGACACCTCGATGGGAGTGAGCTGAGGAATCAGCCAGGAGATGGGCAGGGAATGATTATAGAAAACCCATCAGGATAAGTTCCTTGAAGTGGACAAGAGAAATAGCTGGAGACATAGGGCAGGGATGGACTGCTGGTTTTATAGATAGGAGGTACCTTCATATGCTGAGAGAATGGATAAACTGGAAGAGAGACTAATTCATCACACAGGTACAAACAGTATGGGAGGCGGGAAGGCTGGGACTCTGAGCACAGTGCAGGGGTGGGACTTGTGCTGGTAGGACAGCGAGAACCAGGAGGGCAGCAGTGCTGGCTAGCATGGACCAGGGTGGCAGAGGTGATGAGAAGAAGCAGGTGCAGAGTTCCACTTGTCTCTGTACTCTCAGTGAAGGGGATAGCATCACCTGAGACTGGCTTTGGAGGAAAGATGACAGAATGTGAAACAATTTAGAGAATGAAACGTGAACCTCCACAGTAGATATCAGGCAGATCAAATGTCCTGTTGTGATTGGTTGTATGGAAGGTAAATGAGAAAAGTTGGCCAAATGGATACTTTTCTCCAGCAGCTGCACAGAGTCAGACCCCTGGAGGTAGATTATTGTGTTAAGCCATAGCCAGGTCACTTCCAAGAGGGTGTAATAAAGATTTTGAGAAGATTTTTAAGGATATTGAAGGAAGCAATTATAATGGTAGGCCACAAAATCTAAGATGGTAAGGAAGACGATAAGGTCATAAAAAAGATGAATTAGAGATCTATCTTAAAGGATTAAATAGCGGAATTCAAGAATTGTTAAGGATTATATTATCAATGAACCTCTTAACTCATGGAATGAGAAAGAAACTTAGGCTTCTTCTAGTTCATTGCCAACCCTCCCTAACCCCAGCTGACACTGCAATATTCCCTTGATTCAAAATTTAACCCCCACAGCTATTAAGAGAAGTTGATATTCATTCCACTTAATGTCGTGCATTTCTTTTCAAATTTCCAATTAGTTTGGATCCAAGTGAGGATGGAGCAAATTATGAAACAATCTCCCACCTTTGTTTTTAGGTTCACTCTTAATTCCTTTTTTTTTTTCATATTAAAAATGATTCTCTTTAACCCAAAGTGTTGCTGTAATAAGATGCAATGAATAAGCGGAATAGCACTGAGAATTTAACTTCTGCTAAAGAAAAGCATCTTCATGGACACTGGTAGGGATTTATAAATAGAAAGAAATAAAAACTTGGTTTTCTTTTTTTAACATATTCAACCCAGGAAGAGAGGCAGCATTAGAAACCTTAGCCTTTGATGGAATGTTCTCAGAGACAAACTGAATGAGAGTAAAATAAGACCACAACTGTGTGTCTTTTAAAGAACAAATTACATCCTGGAAACCAGATGATAATTGGTCGGTACTTAAATCTATTAATTAAGCTAATTAAGTTGGGAATTGTAGGCAGTTCTATTGAAAGATTTCCTGCTAAGAGTTTTGAAGTAAAATTCCCTCCAGTTCTGTTATGCAGTTAAGTCCTCTTGACACGTGGGAATCAGCTTATTTGGAAGATATTGAAGAAATCATTAGTTTGGAACAATGGTGTAAGTGCCATTTCAGACACACTTCAGAGTTTTGAGTTTTGTCCTTTTTCTTTCTTCTTCTTTAAATTCTGTGATACAAAGAGCCCTTGAGAACACATGATCCTGAAAATATAAGATTTAATGTGGGTTGATGGCTGCCTTAGATGAGATCTGACTCCAGTAGTAAGCACCAAATGCCCCTGCCTTTTCTCTTAGCTACCTACTGAGGGTGGTGACATATGAAGATCCTGGAAAATAAAATATCTTTATGGTTACACAAGCAGAGCATCCAGCTCTGAACCACATCTGCTCACCAAACTGGGCAAACTCACCCCTGGCAAACTAACGATGAGGCTTCCTTACTTAAATGGGAGAAGTGCCCAAAGACACACCCCCAGTGATCTACCGCCTCCAACCTCCACTTACCTACCTACAGTTACAACCCGTTCATCCATATTAGTGGGTTAATCCAATGATTAGTGTATAATTCGTATTAATTTAATCGTTTTACCTCTGAACACTCTTGCATTGCCTTACCCATGAGCTTTTAGGGGGTACCTCATATCTAAACCATAATAAGATGTGTCCACTGATGGTGAATTCTCTAACATGGCTGCACTTTACAGTATCACAGGGCTATAGTATGTAGATCTGGGAAGGCAGGTTGGGACCAGATCATGTATCTTGGATGACTGAGCCAAGGGCTTTGAGCTTTTCTCTCCAGAAAGGTTTTCATCATTAGTCTGCCACTAGAAAGATGACTCTGGTCACTGTGAAGGATGTTGAGGATGCTCAGAGACCACTGAACTATGTTCTCATAAGGATGAGAGGTGCTGAGCTGATTCAGGCAGAACTAGGGCATGACTTGTCAGAACGGGGAAAAGTATTGACTCGAGATACTTAAAATTGATAAAAATTTATGAATGAATAGATTTGGTGGTAAAAGAAAATGGTTTGAGTCAAATGCTTCCCCCAAATGTATATCATGATGGAGTTGCAGGACTGGGATGCCCCACAAACAAGAGGTTTATAGGGCAAAAGGGCAGTATGTTCAGCGGTGGACCCAGACCTGTGACCTCTTAGGTACTAATTGTACATTCAGGAGATGTACTAGGCTAAGGTAAACTGAGACCCGCATAGACAAACTGGGATGGGGGTGCAAGGGAATAGAGTTGAAGGAAGTTGGTATTGAGAACTGGGCAGGGGAAGAGAACTCAGCAAAGACTAGAAAAGAGAATTAAGAAAACTCGCACCTAGCACACAGGTGGCACCCAGTGACTTTTTATAAAATGGATTAATAATGGATTAATAAATCAGGGTAGTATCCAGTCACAAAAGTTTAAAAAGATGAGCACTCCAAGGATTGTACATGTTAAAACAGTGAACTTTATGTGACTTATATTTCAGTAGGGATGTCATTAAAAAGGAATAAAGAGGTGATTGATTGTAAGATGATGCAGAGACAGGGAGGGAGAGGAGGACTGGGAAGAGGCCTTTGAAACTGACCACACAAGGCAGCAATAACCAGTAAGAAGCAATTCCAGTATGAGAGGGTGGGAATCCAAGTGTCAGGATGAAGAAGTAAGAAGGTCAAAAAATAGAAGGGTCTAATACTATACCTTTTTCTCAATAAGTTTAACATCTTTCAAAGTTTCATTTCTAATATAAAAATAAGACATTATTTGTAGAGTATTTGAAATACAGAGAGTTTTTTAAAAGGGCAACTTAAAATTATTATTTCTGTCATATGAAAATAATAGCAGTCATCGAAAAGATGAAGAATGAAATTATGGCATTTGCTGGTAAATGGATGGAGCTGGAGAATAGAAGTCTAAGCAAAATAAGCCAATCCCAAAAAACCAAAGGCAGAATGTTTTCTTTGATATGCAGATGGTTAATTCATAATGGGGGGTGGCGTAGGGAAGAATAGAGTTACTTTAGATTAGGTAGAGGGGAATGAAGGGAGGGGAGGGGCTATAGGAATAGGAAGGGTAGTAGAATGAATCGGACATTATTACCCCATGTACATATATAACTATAGGACCGGTGGTATTCTACATCATGCATAACCAGCAGAATGAGAAATTATACTCCATTATATATGTTGTATCAAAGTACATTCTACTGTCATCTATAATTAATTAAAACAAATAAATTTTTAAAAAGAAAATAATAGCAGTCAATGTTTTGATAGATCTGCCTATAGATTTTTGATGCTCATTATTTCTAGAACTGGAACTATAGAAAAAATTCAGCTTTATATCTTCTTTTGTTGCAAAAAATTCAGTCTTATACAGCATGTGCCATTGTGTGAGGGTCATTTTGAAACTGTGTTCATATTTGCTAGACTTCTTTTTCTCCCTTTTGTTTATTTGCTATTTTCATTGTAATGAATATATCCGTTCCTAAATCTTTATCATTTCCTTAGAATATATGCATATACAGGGAATTCCTGTGTCAAAAAACATGTGCATTTTTCTGACTCTGTCTGTATTATCAAGTGGGTTTTCAGAAAGATTGCACCAATTTACACTCCTTCAAGCACGGCTTCACTGCAGGTCCTCCCCACTGGGTATTTCTTTCTCTTCACCTATTCGAGAGATAAAATGATATCTCACTGTTGTTTTAATTTGCATATCTTACTTCAAAGAGCTCTCACATAAATTTCTTCTTTAAGAGCTGTAATTTGTTTCTAAGCCTCCTGATTAAAAAGGAAAGAGAGAGAAACACATTGATGAAGAAAGATTATGAAACTGAGCTCAGATTAAAATTCAGTTCTATAAAACCAACAGAGGGACATATCAATTTGGACAAAGAGAAAGAAGCTGTTCATTTATAATAAACAAGAAATGCAGGGGAAAAAATTCCTCTCCCATCCAGGTTCCATTAATCCTCCTGGCTACTTCCTCAAGTCTCTGTTCCCCCAAACAATTATAGGAGCTGGGGTGCAATACAGATGCTCCACTTTTCTCTGATTCCTCATATGCATCTCGTGGCATAATCCAACATATTCAATTTCATTTGAGGGTACAGTCTGTCAGAGAAGCAAGCTAAAATGCTTTCTGAAATAGTCATAATACTAAAGGTACCAGGATAAGGATATCAGGATAAGGATAAAGCTGCCATGTTCTACAAGCCAGGCCCTATGCCAGCTGATTCACATGCACAATTAATCCTTACAACAATACTCCACTGCAGAAACTATTAGATCCATTTCACTGATGAGAAAACTGAAGAGGTTTTGCTGGACCCAGAGTCATACAGCTGCTAAAAGAATGACCTGAAACTTGAATCCAGTTGAGTGGTGCTAAACCTAGTGTTCTCTCACACAAATCCCACCCTCTTTTGTATGCCAATGCACCTTGATAATCTGTGAGATAATTCATTGTCATTACCCTTATTTGAATATAGGAAAGTGAAGTTATGATAATATGGTTATTTGACTTTTTCTCAACAAAAAATTTTTTAATATCTTAATTGACTAATGTTTATTATAAAAAGTTCAGAGGAAAATAATCTGAGTTTTTAAAGCAGACACTTCAAACATCTCTTTCTCTGGTCTTTCTGACAACTGTTCCACTTCATCAACTCTCCAGTCACTAAGGATTCTACTTTTCCATGTCCAGAATAAAAGCAATCTCACATCCTCTATTCCTTACAAAATTCGGGTTCCATATCCCACCATTGCAATCAGTGTCTAGCAAACACTCTTAATTTCATGGATCACTTTCTTTCTCTCTGGACCATGCTCATCTGTCCAGCCTCAGTGCCCTACAACCACAAAATCCATCCAGACCCTCTACAGGTGGACCAAGTGGTATGCTGTGAGCCAGCTCTTACCCACTCTGCAGAACTGTTATGCTTCCAGGAATTTTATAAGCTGGTTATTAAACATGACCATTGCTAAAAATTAAATGATATGAACTTTCAAGTAAAATAGAACAGAAATCATAAATATTCACAATTCTATCCTCCCTAATAAAAAATAACTTTATCTTATGATCATCTAGGCTCTTGAGACTACCTGCATCTCCTGCAGGCGCATGGGGAAAATGCTACACAGTGGTGTACTAACAGCATATATCCGGTCAATGCCACATTTGGTGAGGTCATGCTGAGAGCTTGAAATTAGCCATGGGGGGGGGGGGCATTTTCACCATGGAAATCAGCAAATGGCACAAATCAGGGTCCTTTTTTCCCCCAATGAGTCAAATTACTAAGCATTTACCAATATATCGGTGGATGGGGCCTAACGATTTTTGTGATGCAGCTAGAGTTTGAGAATCACTGGTTGAGAAGGCTGACTACCAATTCCCAATCACCTAGCGCTCTCCTCCCAGCACTCTACCATGGGGCTTCTCCCTCATCCACAGGCAGACACCTGAGTCTGGAGCTAGCTTCATTTCGGATCCTTCTCAGCTGCAAACAACCTGACTTGACCCATGGAAATATGAGTTCCAAGTGGAAGGATATGACTATTCCTGAGACTCCTCATCACTCCCTGTTTTATATTTATGTCCAAGAATCTATTAAAAGAAAATTTTTGTAAGTGGGTAATCTCATTGTTGTATATTACTTCTATTTTAAAAACATAATGAAATCATAAAACTTTTTTTTTTTTTAAATCTGAAAATCATGTCCTCTCCTCTCCATTTAGAAATTTGCTGCTAACTAACAAAGCCAGCAGATGGCAGCAGGGATGCTTGGGAAGAAAACCTAACTCCAAGTCATTTTGGCTGAGAAAGAACATAAATTGGTACTGCAGAATCAAGCACATTTCTAAGTAGTTTGCTGGTTCATCATATTCTTCCAGTCAGCAAACTTCCTTTTAAAATACAGGAGATATTGTTTTCTATGCTTTCAAGAAAAAAAATAAATAACAACTCGAAAGGTTGTTTACTCTTTTTGTGCAAATTGGTGCAGGCCAGACAAGAGTAGGCAAATCCTTTTACTCTCTTACAAGGTTTAAAATTTTCAAATTTCCACAGACCAAATTTAAATTATTTTTTTCAATATTTGAAGTGTTTTATATTATTCCTTTTACCAACAGTTTTCTTTATAAGTGCCTGAGTTTAATCGGCAGATAAATAAAGGGTACAGCTTATAAGTCACAGAACCCACACATTTTAAAAAAAATTTCCGAAAGACTAGATCATTTAACTAATTTAATTATCACATAACATCAGTGAAAGCAATGTGAAACAATTAAATTTAGACTGACTTAAGAACAATACAGATTGCCATGTACATAGGTCCTTGGTTGCATAATTAAGGAAAGCAATTTACAAGAAGTAGCTCTGGGACTGCACAGCATTGAATGTTATGAATTCACTGGAAATCTCGAGGCTCAAGAGCTGTTCAGCAACAGTAGTAATCCATGCCAAGAAGTGAATCTGTGATTGCTGGGCAGGGCATGGAATAATAGTACCAGCACATGAAATAGTGGGGGATGCTATCATGTCCTTTATAACTCAACTTTAATGTCTTCTGATCAGATCATTTGATGAGATCACACTGGTGGGTGTTCAAGGAAGAGTAATATGCAGTGGTCACAAAACAGATGAAATGGGGAAGGAAACTGAGACAGGCCAATGGATTAGGACTGCACTGTAGTAATCCAGACAGTAGGTGGCAGAGTATGAAGTAACTGGGGCCCGGGTAACAGCTGCACAAGAAGGAAGAATGCAGACCAGTTCATGTCTGACAGCAGACGACGGAGAACAAAAGCCAAAATGCCTAAAATATGTTTCCTGAACGATCGTGCAAATAATGAAGTAGGAAAGTCAGGTGGGTAAAACAATTTAGAGAAAAAGATGAAGAATCTGGCTTTCGACATGCTGAATTTGAGGGGATGGCAGAACACTGGAGTGAACCGAGCTGAAGGAAGAGGGGAGCTGTCACAACTCACGAACTCCTACTCACCCTTCAAGACCCACCTCCAATGTCCTCTCTTTCAGGAAGCTGGTTTTTTTTTTTTTTTTTTTTTTTTTTTTTTTTTTTTTTTTTGGTGCTGGGGATCGAACTCAGAGCCTTGTGCTTACAAAGTAAGCACTCTACCGACTGAGCTATCTCCCCAGCCCCTGGAAGCTGTTCTTGATGGCCTCAGAGAGCTATTCTTTTCCATCACCAAAGAAGCGTGCTTGATACTCTTTCATTTTAGCAATGACATTATCTGACTCTGTGTGTCACTTCAATTAGATGCCAGGAGAATTGTTTGAAGGCAGAGAAAATCACTAGTGTCTATCTCCTTAGCACCAGCACATACACCATTCATAATAGATGCCCTGAAACAGCTAATGAATGACAGAAGCAACTTGATGATGAAAAACAGTCTAAGTGTCAAAATATAAGACTTGGAAGTTATCTGCTTACATGGCATATGAAGCTGTTAGTGAATAACATTTCCAAGCAAGAGGACTATTTAAAAGCAAGAGAGAGCCAAGGGTAGGACTGTGGCAGTAGATTCCTTAGGGAGTGAAAAAGAAAATCTAGTGAAAGGAAAAGAAAATGAGCCAAAACCTCGTAGAAAAAGGATGCTTTTGCCAATGAAGAAGGAAGTACTCTAGTCAAGGATTTACAATGCTCCTGATAGCTAAGTGAAGGGAGATAAAAGAACGAACTCCTGAATTCCAAGGCCAGACTTAGCTGAGAAAATTCAGGTTTATTCCACCAAGAACATAAATAAGAGCAATGAGCAAATGCACTTAATTGAGGGAGAAGCCAAGGCTGTGGGAATGATCTATTCTAGTTATTTACCTGCTGCACAAAGGCTGCACAAAACCAAGTTCGGGCTGGGTGCGTATCTCAAGGCAGAGAAGTTGAAAATATTAGAAGGCCTAAGAAGCTAATTTTAAATCATGATGAATCGAACAGGCACGTTGGCACAGCACTAATGAAGAGGGAAGACAGATAAGGAAGCTGTCAAGGGCATGCTTTACGGGAACAACCACTTCAAGGAAAACAACCCCTTGTTAAGGATGCGCTCCTCAGGACCATGCAGACTCCCCTCAAGCTGTCCCTCCATGGTTGCCAGGCCTGAAGACCAGAAGGACCAGCTCCTGGAGATGTCCAGGTGTTCCAGTTGGGATCCATCTCCAGGGCCTGGCTGAAGGGGTGAGTCTAAGCATTCATGCTAAACCATCTGGATTCCGAATTTCATTCTAGGAAGTCCTGGTATTTCTGGAGAACTGAAGCAAATTCCCAGAATCAGCCCAGGAAGAGACTTAAAATAATTTAATTGGACCTTCTTATTTCTAAATGAGGAAACTGGGATCCCAAAAGGTCAAGTGGCTTGTCTAAGGTCACATTGTGGTTTATAGCAGACCAGACCAAGACCAAAGCCTAGGTCTGCAGACGGCTAGTCCTACTGTCTTCACTTTAGACACTTTTCAAGATAAAGATGATGGTGGAAAGACCAATGGCAAAAAAGAAAGAAAAAGAGAAGATGAACCCAGGCTTTCCCTCTTCCTACTGAAGATACCTTTTAGCCACTGCACTGGTAGAACCTTTTCCTCGAGCTCAGTGTACTTTGGAGCCATCAGCTAAAGATAAAGACTGACCCCTCCTCTTTGAAGTCCACACACAGGGATTTGTCTTCCTTACACACTTTGTAATCCACTTGGGTATTAATTGTGGGTGTCTTCTTATTTCATTGTATTGAATTATCCTATTTAAAGTCCAATTGTCTTGGCTACATGTTTTGCCATCTCTTTGAGTTTTGAGATAGGATTGAACTTCTGTTCTCCAATTGCTAAAGGCAGAGTTTGATTATTCAGTATGAACTATGTCAGGTGCTTACGATGGTTACAGTCTTTCTCTGAACAGTGTATATTCATTAACTCACTGTCTTGCATGATTCAACAAGATGAGCACTCTTCTTCCTTCTATTTTACAGAGAAGGAAACAAGGCAAAAAATGGTACGAACACCCTTAAATAGCATAAGTCTGGTTGCAGAGTTGTGTGCTTACCCCATGGCGCCTCCCTCTCGGCGGCCCTGCTGCTCACTCTGTTGGAATCTGGGGTCATTCGTACCGCACACAATTCAACTTTATGAACCTGCAACAATCTCCAATAAAGAAACATTGCTGATGCTTCCAAAGACTTATTTAGAGTTTACTAAGCACAAGGAATGATATTAAGGGCTTACCTACATCATTAGTTCATTTAACAGCAAAACAAGCCTATAAGGTAAGTAGGAATATTGTTACACTCACTGTGAGAAAATTATTAAAGCAAGAAAGCCTAAGCAACTCACCAAAGGCTCCAGAGCAAGCAAGTAAAACCAGGATTTGAATCCCAGCCGACAGCTCCAGTAACCCCTTCTTCATCACTAGGATGTCCTGTCTCTCAAGCAAAAGGCATGAAACAAGTCTGAAAGTGGTCCCTGCCTTGTCATCAACTGGTTTACCAACCCACCCTCCAGTGCCTCTTCTCTGACCCTAACCTTTGACACTACCTGCTATCTTTGCCTGGATGTCATTGCTGTCTCCTTTCTAGAGGAGATGATCTCTCTGTACTGACTCCTCAGATGTGTGATATCTGCCTCAAACCCCTGTGCATCTGGCCTTAACCAGAAGCCAAGGTAGCAGAGTGACTCAGGCAGAGAGCAGGCCAGGGCCATGAGGAGAACAGCACCCAATGGGAGCCTTTTGGGACCATGGATTTCTATGTGACATGGGGTAACTTCCTTCTCTTCTCTGAACAGAAGGAAGACAATAATAGCACAGTTAAATAGTTCGATGCTGCAGCAAGCACTGGGGATACCAATGTGAACAAAGCAGTCAAAAAGTCCTCACTCGCATGGAGCTTTGGTTGGAGCTGGAGAACTCGTGAACAAATGATTGTGTGATGCATGTCTGGTAATGGTATTGACAAAATCCATCTTGCACAGCTGTGTAAGTGATGCCTGGTCTTCAATAGGCTGGCCAGCAGCAGCACTTACAAGATGGTCCACTTCGTCCGTCTGAGGCTATCTTTTCTAGAACAGCAGTTTTCAAACTCATTGGTCTCAGGGACCCATGATGCTTTGAAAAATTCCTGAAGACACCAGAGGACTTTTTAAAAATGTATAGTTAACCAGTATACATTTAAGATATTGAAAATTAAAATTCTAAAGCACAGAAACATAGCAAGCACATTCTATAAGTCCTCAGATCAACATCACCACACTGGGAGCAGCTTCTAGAAACCTCCACTGTGCACTTGTGCGAGATTGTGAGTGAAAGGGCAAAAATCCTATGGTGACTGACCTGGCGGATGCCAGACAGGTCTTGGCAACCCCAAAGGGTCCTCAGACTGAACGTTTTGCAACTGCATTCTAGTGAAAATATATTTAGGCTAGTGCTAGCTTACAAAAAAAAAGAAAAAGACATTTTTATTTTTTTTCCATCTGTACTAATGTCTTCTTAGTTATTTTTCTATAATCAGATACTGAAGAAAGTTAAATTGCTGCTTGAATCACATGAAGTCTGAATGCCTACCCATGATTAGTTTCTTGAGTCATACACTTATGTGCCTGCTCACCTTAAAAAAAAGTATGTATCAAATCCTTAATTTTTGATCTTCAGAAGCACAGCCATCCTTATGAAATAAAATTCACTTCACTAATAAAAATTCTGCATGAAACATTTCCCTGTGGTTCACTTAGCAATTGCTTTAACTCTGAGAGTTGGTTTGGATGCAGACTGATTACCTCTTCCAAAGGCGCCTCACGTTTCCTTCCCATGGAAATTTTATTGTTATTTTATTGCTACTTTAAATGAATAAAAGTTCTTCAGAGTGTTTCTAAACATAGGCAAAATGATTTCACAATGGCATTTCACAGTGCATTTAAAGGACCTTCTCTAAATTTTATTTTGTATTCCTATAATTGTTTCTAAAGACACCACTTTTTAATTGTAACTGAATTCTTTTCATCATCCAGCAGTTTCTAAAAAGGTAGGCACTTTTGCTACTTTAGTGCAAACACTTTAATTAATCTGTGTGGGAAAACAGCGGGCAGCCGAACACTCTAGCTCCTGACCAGTCCTGAACAAGAGAAGCAGCTGACTGTGTAAATACATCAGAGTAAAAAGCCCTAAGACTTAGCAAAGAAATGAAATGCTTCCTCAATGCAAAATTTCATCTATAAGGGAAAAGAAAAACAAATAAATCTGTGGGGAGCCGAAGGAAGTATTTTGTATTAACCCCCTACTGTGTAAACAGGTCATTTTCTATGTACTTTATGCAAATTACTTCATTCAATCCTCACCCTTCTTTTTATAACTTTTTACAAATGTGGAAACTGAAGTACAGAAAGGTTAAGTGAGTTGATCAAGGTCACACAGTAAGAAGTAAAGCTGGGATTTGAACTTGTGCAGATGTTCAAGTAGAACGCAGGGTCAGAGTCAGCAAACCTGTGTGTGCCAAACTTGGCTGCCACTTATTAGCTATGTGACCTTTGGAAATTTATTTCATGTCTCTAAATAAAATGCAGATAACAACAGTCCCTCCTGTGGAGGATCACTGAGAACATTATTGAAGAATCATCTTATAGGAGAGTGAGATGGGACTTTATTATCAGGATGGTTTCTGGAGTTCCTGAAATAGTTCAAAAGTTTTGAATAACTTGAATTTAGCAGTCCTAGGAATAAGAAACCTTCATTAATGCTTAAACATTATTTAAAGACTTGACTAAATGAAATGTGTAAACGAAAATTTCAGGGAAATTAAATTAAAAATTACAAAAACAATACAGCTAATATCTTTTTTTAAAAAAAAGGTATTATTGTCTATTACTCTAACTCACTCACTTGGTATTCCTTGCTAAGGAAGGCTTGCCATTCTTTCCTTTCAGGAGTCAGCATATCAGTTCTGTGCATGGTCTTTTACAGCCAAACTCTCAGGATCCACCTCCCTATCTGATCTTGGACTAGTTACGGAACCTCAGTTTCCTCATTGGTAATCGGGTATAAATAGTGGTACCTTACCTACTGCATTGTTGTTAAAGTTAAATGAGATTACATGTGTAAAATAATTTTTAAAAATATCAGATACAGTGTATTAAATAAATATTAGCAACGATTTTTCATTAATTTTTCCCCAGAGGCTTGAAGCACCTCAGGATTGGGTAGAAATGCTCATTGGATGAACACAACAGTGCACACTCAGAATGATGGCAGAGGCTGCAATAAACCTGTATTGAACATGATCATCAGTAGGCTCTTGGTTTTCAAGAGAAATGGGAGAAACCAGTAATTCAAAATTGCAAGCATCAGTGTGTGGCGGAGACTGCAGGTTGGCTCTGCCTGCGCCATTCCTTTCCTAACCTTTGACAGAAGAGCCCCACTTCACTCAGCACCCCACCCAGCTGCAGCATGCATCTGCTGGGGCTGGGCAAGGATTGGTTGTCCAGCTTCTCTTTGATGGGTGTTTATTCTTCTGCCTCTTTGCATCCAGGCATTTGGGCCAATGAGAGGCAAGGGAGGTCCACTGTGATGGGTGACTGAGATGACCGAAGACTTCCACTACACCAGATCACCCTGTAGCCTCATCCCCACTGAACATCCTGTTGGCATTTCTTCTGTTCCTCCCTTCGCTCTGCTAAACCAGTTACCATTCCTCCCTCGGCTTTCTTCTCAAAGTGTGTGGAAATCTCTTGACAGCTGACAGATTCTCTCCATTCTCTCCCACCATGCAGACTATTCCTTATAGTGTTTTACTCTTACAGATAAGACAAGATAAATTCCCATGGTCTATGCATCATCTTTAAATCAATGACAACATAAATATTTAGAAGGTGAAGGCAGATGATCCCAACCTCAGGAATATCAGGCAATCAACTAAGTAAAAGCTTACAATAGAATATAAATTATGTGTATAATTATTTTAAAAGGGCGACCACGTGTGAGTAATTGGGGCAAGCAGGATGATCCAGGATTATAGAAACCGAGGTTTCTACAGAACTGCACCTAAGTGATCCCTTTTAATTTGAGGGAACACTGTAAGTTAACTATAAATGAAAAATAGAATTGTAAAACACTTCTGCGGGGTACACTCTGAACTTATCACCTAATAGACCACTTAGCACAACAAGAGAGGCATCTGGACTCAGAACCAAAAGATGTGGATGTGAATTCAAATCTTGATTACAACAGATCTGTGTTAGTATCAAAAAGCTCCTGCAGAACTCCACATCTTAACTCACACAGTTGCTGTAAAGGTCAAATGAAATAAGTCATATAAAGTCTCAGCAGACTATCCAGCACGCATGAGAATTGTCTTAATTATTATATTAAAGAAGGAAAATACCATCTTGAGAGCAATCAAAGTTTTAATTTCTGAAAGAAACAGATGGGTTCCATGTAAAAGGTCTTTATTAGCATGAGCAACATCTAGGAGAACCAATAATAGGCATCACACATTTATTCCCTCGGCTTATGGTATATGCCAGGCACTGAGCTAGGTACTAGAGAGTGGTCAGAAAGCCAGATGGGTTCCTGCTCCAGTGGACTACATGCTAAGATCTTATTAAAAATCATGCAAAGAAATGGATAATGGATGAGACTCTGAAAGAAAGAAAGTCCTATGCATGTGTTCAACAGAGGAATTAGCAAGATCTAGGGTTGATGGAGGAAGGATAAGGATAGGGGCACAAATGACAGATGCTGACAGAGGAAAGAGCACATGCAAAGACCTGGGAACATGACAACACATGTAAACTGAGAGAAAGAGAGAAGTTACCATGGCTGAAGGCCCAGGGCCCAGGGGTTGCCATGTGAGGGAAAAGCTTTGAGGTGGGTGTGAACTGAAATCTTGGCTAAGAATACTAACCCTTATTCTAAAAGGAATGGAAAGCCTTTAGTGAATTTGCCCACTAAGAAATAAAAACAAACAAAAACAACAATAACAACATACCTAAAGCACTTTAATCTACAAAATGAAAAAAATTGAGAGCAGCAAGAATAGACCAGGTGGAGACTGGGACAGAGGCAATGCAATAGTCCAGAGGAGAGATGCCGGACTCTTGGGCCAGGGACAAAAAGTGAACAAACTGGAGAAACATTTAGGAGGTGACATCTCTAGGATTAGATAACAAAGGGTGTGGGCAAGAGCAAAGAAGAGTTTGGGATCTGAAGAACTGGGTGTAGGTGGGTTGGTTCAGGAACACAGGGAACACTGAAAGGAGGCCTGGCTAGACGGAATGAGCAAGCGTTCAGCTCTGAACATGATGACTTTCTGCACCACCGCGAGCATCAAAAGGAGGTGTCTGATTCCCAGCTCACACAGCGTTTAGGATTAGAATGTCGTTACATACTAGGGTATAGGTGGCAACTAAAGGCTTGCATAAAACTGCTTATCTAAGAATAAAGAGAAAGGTGAGAAGACTATTTATACTTTAACTCAATATTTATACATTTATACTTTAACTCAATCCTCCTACTCCCCCTAATTTGTTTTAGAATCCGCCTTTTCCGGGAGAGTTTGGATTTGCAACCCCCATCACCTTATATGTGTGATTTCGCTTTTACTTTTTCTCCCTAAATAATAAAAGATTATTTTCTTCAAGGGATTTGCAATAGCAGATTCTCAATACTTTTTTTTTTTTAAAACAAGAATAAGAAATAGAAAACAAAAGACAAGGGAACTAAGGGAGGCTATTAGCTGTAGATTCTAAGGCTTATTAAAAATTGAGGGAGGAAGAAAAAAAAAGCGATTCTCCATGATACAGCCTTTAAAATTCTTTTGTGTAGAGGGCCCCAGATACCATCAATCAGGAAAATGATCTCCAACAGAAAAGAGTATGGCTGGTATAAATAATTAACAAATGAAGACAGAAGCAGAATATGGAAGCAGGAGGGGCTCTTTGAGGAACTTTCTGCTGGAAAGTTCAAGCAATAGCTAAGTGATTTTCTTCTTGCTGAATATCTTCCCAGCAATAAATAAGCATGTGTGTGTGCACATTTATTTTCCCTGTTGAATTTTGTATATAGGGAAGGTCTTTATTTTTTAAAAACCTTATTTTCACATTCTAATAAAATCCCTGGAGATAAAAATAATATTATATAGGACATATATAATATATGTTTATATGTATATAATCCTCAATGAATTCATTCAAAGAAAAACAATTCAAGTCAACTCCTTTTTCATGGTTAGTGGTCAACAACAATAAATGCTGGAGGTTATTCACTCAGTTTTAGAACAACTAATATTTATTGCTAGGGTCAAGCAAAGGGGTCATGTGACATCATTAAAACTATTAAAGGTATTATGTGACTTTATTAAAATTATTCTCTAAATCCACATTAAAGTCCTCACATGAATAAAAAAACAAACTACTTATTAACTAGCCTCCTTTAATTTTAACCAACACTTAGTAAAAAAAAATATGCTCTAGAGCATGCTTTGATTTACCCAGCCCAGTATTCCAACAATGAAAAGCAGGATTAGCACTATAAGGGATTTTCTCCTTTCACAGTATAAAAAAAATATTTTATTCCCAAATAAGATGAGGAGGAAACTCTGATATTTACTGACTACATTTTGAACAAAATGTCTACATACTTATATATCAAAATCATGAAAATTCTATTCAAAATGAAATATGTGGAAAACCAAACACAATGGGAGACCAAAATGGAAAACAAAATTATCAAAACTGAAATAGAGAACCTACAGTAAATTCTCTCAATTACTCTCCTACCCCATTTTCCTAAGTGAATTACATAGTGTTCTTTAAGATAATTTATAAGCTGTCTTTATGAACTCTCCTGCACTTTGTATTGATTTATTAAGGTTTAATTTACCATAACTACTTTGTGTCAATGCTAGTTTTATCATGTGGTGCTATTTATCTTTTTATCATCAAAAGTCATCAATGTCTTTAGAAACAATGCTCTTTCCAAATATGAAAATAGCCAATTACCAACAAACTTGGCCAATGTATTCATGGACTCTCAGCTAGCATTTTAATTGGGCATGTTAGCAATTCAAAAATCTTTATTTGTGATGATAAACAACTTAGGGGGCTCCTCTGACTTTGAGATTTTACCACCTAATCATGGAAAGTAGGATATATATGTCATTCTGCTCAATCAATATTTAAGACATTCATTCACTATAAACCTGAAAACAGAGGAATACTTTCTGTAATACAATGTTCTGAACAAAATCATGCCTAAATCTTTAAGTGTACTGGTTATTTTACTTTTGGGGAAGGAAATCTCTACCCTCACTCACCAATTAAAGGTCTAAATTATAAGCATGCTCCGATGGCTTTGGGTGAGTAATTTCCTCACTTCTATATGTCAAGAGAATTAAGTTATCAATAATAATAATCAGGGACAGGATATCAAACATCAGTGTTTCTTTTTACAGTGCTAAAAATCAAAGGGTAGGAGGTTAACTATGGAAGAGAAAATGTGTGAGTTTCTGTATAGTCTTCAGATTACTCTCAAATCCACAGAAACTCCAATATACAGTATAGTCAATCTGTGGCGTGCTGGTTGGCAACCCTCTAGGTGTGGTACATAGAGAAATACAATCTCCATCCCCAAAAGATATCCCTGAAACCTGTTAATATGTTTCATGACAGGGCACAAGGGACACTGATGAACCGATTGTATTAAGGACCTTAAAATGAGATCATACTGGACTCTACAGGTGGGCCCAACAGGAGGGTCAGAATCAATGATAGTGATGTGAAGACAAAGTGGATGTCTGAGAGTGAGAACAAGATTAGCGCTTCATCACTATATGTACATCTGCATTTCTATCTCCATCTAAAGAAAGAGATTTAAAGAGCTACCAGTTGGAGGAAGGGGCCATGAATCATGGAATACAGCCAATTCCTAGAAATAGAAAAGGCAAGGAAATGCATTCTCCTCAAGAGCCCCCAGTAGGAACATGGTGCTGCCGACACCTTAATTTTTGGAACTCTGATTTCTAGAAGTCAACAATAATAAATTTGTGTTGCTTGAAGCCACTAAGTTTGTGGTAATTTGTTGCAGAAATAATAGAAAACTGATGTGATAGGAAAACAAGCCTAATTTACAGAGTTTGCTCATTTCCATGGTGTAAACACTCCATGGTCAATTTCAAGCTGTGTGGTTAAGTGCTATGCACAAGTGGTTGGGCCAGTAACAATCCACAGCAACACGTCACTGGGTATAACTACAAAGTGGCACTGACAACACAGGCTTTCTATAAAACCTGACCCAAATTTTTCATGTGATTTTCATATGGTCATTCACTGATCTTCAGTTTCAGAAGTATTGAAACTTCCTCCAACTGGCCAACGTGCTGATCAGCCATTATCCCTCATGGCCTTTCTTCAAACCTCAGCCATTCTACATACTTGCTCTTCCTTGAATACAGAATATGACCAAAATTATGAAAGTGCTGAGCCTAACCACATGGATACTTGGTCCAACAAGAAACTCAGTGGATAAATTCTCTCAGAGCAAACCTTCATGCTGGCCAGGGCCCCCAAAGCCTGTGTCCTGAGTGTGGGTGATGATGGCATTAGTGAGATCAGTTCAAGAGCAGGATTGCTATCGCCCTTGAAGGAACACTCTTGGGAGCTCTCATGGGACAGTTTTTGAATGAATGAGGAAGGAGCATTCTGTGCTCCTTGCCTATGGGAGCTTTATGCCACTGATCAGAGACAGCCCTCAAGAAACAGATTAAAAAAGGATTTGGAGAGTTTCAGTCTACTCATTTGGAATGGAGGACAGGGAAGAATTAAGAAGGAAAGAGTTGGTTTAAAACTTCATTCAGCAGAGGCTTAGGAGGCTGAGGCAGGAGGACTGTGATCTCAAAGCTAGACTCAACAACTTAACGAGACCCTAAGTGATTTAGCGAGATCCTGTCTTTATTTTTTTTTCATTGTAAACAAATGGGTACAAATTGTTTCTCTGTACATGAAGTAGAGGGATACCATTTGTGTAATCATACATTTACATAAGGTAATGGTGTTTGATTCATTCTGTTACTTTTTCCTTCCCCCCACCCGTCCCACCCCTCTTTTCCCTCTATACAGTCCCTCCTTCCTCCATTCTTGCCCCCCTCCCACGCCCCATTATGTATTTTCATCCTTTTATCATTGAGATCATTCATCCTTTGGGCTTTTGGGATTGGCTTATCTCACTTAGCATGATATTCTCCAATTTCTTCCATTTGCCCGCAAATACCATAATTTTATTATTCTTTAAGGCTGAGTAATATTTCATTGTATATATATACCACAGTTTCTTTATCCATTCATCAATTGAAGGGCATCAAGTTTGGTTCCACAATCTGGCTATTGTGAATTGAGCAGCTATGAACATTGATGTGGCTGCATCACTGTAGTATGAATCACATGATTAATTTGATAGATGTAGAAAAAGCATTTGATAAAATAAAGCATCCCTTCATGCTCAAAACACTAGAAAAAATAGGGATAGTATGAACACTTCTTAACATTATAAAAGCAATCTATGCTAAGCCCATGGCCAATATCATTCTAAATGGTAAAAAACTGAAAACATTCCCCCTAAAAACTGGAACAAGGCAGGGATGCCCTCTTTCACCACTTCTATTCAACACTGTTCTTGAAACTCTAGCCAGAGCAGTTAGAGATCCTATCTTTAAATAAATATTTTTTTAAAGGACTGGGGATCTGCCTCAGTGGTTAAGTGCCCCTGGGTTAAATCCCCAGTACCAAAAAAGACAAAAACAGAACACCAAAAAAAAAACTTCATTCATTTTTTTTTATAGTGCTGCTTCCAGAGACTCACCTGAGATTCTCCTCCAGTAGGATTATGTCCTAGAAGAGGTATTTTAAAGTGCCCAGGAAACTCCTTATATCTATGGTTCAGAACTATCACTGTGGCCAGAGATTCTCAACCAGAGCCATTCTGCACCCCTGGCGATCATCTGGCAGAGCCTAGAGACATAATTGGAAGAAGGGGCACCCCACTGGCATCTGGTAGGTAAAGAATATTTTATAATACACAGGGAAGCCCTCCCCACCACCACCGAAAAGGATTATCAGTTCAAAATGTCAATAGCTCCAAAGTGGAGAAACTGAATTAGCTCAAACCATGACAGGTTCTCTGTGTCCCATAGTATTTCTATTCCTGGCAACAGAGTCTCCCACAAATAGGTTGTTGCAATGCATTATTTATTAATGATGACATTTCTATACAGATCAGAATGTAAATCCTTTTTCTTTGTGCCAAGTAATAATTAGTATTACACAAATGACAGCCTATGCCAAAGGAGATTTTAAAAGGTTACCAAATATGGCATCAGCTATCATTCTGTCTACACTAATTATATTCTCTAAAGAATTATTTTTTAAGTCGCTTCTTCATTTGTATGAAACATTAAGTATAATCAAGTCATTCATACAATTTCAAATCCTCTTTATAATAATATTTCTCTTCCAAAAATGTCACTTTTCATTCAGCTATTTTGCTATGATGCTTCCCTAACACTATTTTCTTCAGAAAAAAAAATGTGCTTGGATTAAGTGAAGTGTCATTTTCATAAAACTCCTCCGAAAGTACTTAATGAATATGGAAAAAATATCATATTCAGATCTTAAGAGGCTCTGTTCTCATTTACCTTCTCTTTCTAATGTAAATGCTAATCCCTTCTAAAGTAATTGGACTTACTTAAATTGCCAGTCACAATTAACACACAAGATGTGCCATCGGCAAGGATGAAATACCAACAGAAATAAGTATCTTGTATTCCATAGATTTTTGTTTCCTGCAATTAAAATTTGAAATGACTTTAATTACTCACAAAGAAGGCTTGGTCAACCAACCCATTTTTTTCTAATAAACTGATGAAAAGATCAAACAGGAAGGCAACACTGACTTGTCTTTTCAAAAAATTTTGAAGGAAATCGTTTCAATTATAACAAATCTAGGTTTACACATTACACATTAGGTTTTACATAGAAGAATCTAAATGGAATTGCCAAATATTACATCTAGTTTTTTTTTTTTTTTTTTTTTTTTGGGTGCTGGGGATTGAACCCAGGGCCTTATGCAAGCAAGGCAAGCACTGTACCAACTGAGCCATATTCCTAGCCCTACATCTAGTCTTTTTAATTGCACATCCAACATAAAGGAAAATCAAGCTTTTTAGTGAGCATCAGGGGAATGGAGACAAGGACTGGTGATGTTTCAGAACAGTAAGGAAACATATGTACCTGTTCCAGATACAACATGCAAGGTAATGGCTGGGCTGGTTCTTGTGAATAGACGTATTTGTTCAGATTGCAATGGCGGTCCTTTAGTTTACCCCCCTACCCCCACCCACCTTGATTTGGAAGTTCTGAGGGTAGTGAGAATAGTCAGTGGGAGCTGACCAGCATGCTGCTCTTCAGTGAATTATGTAACACCCACAGGCAAGGCAAGGAAGAAGCCCTGTAAGTTTTAAATGATGTGAGATAGACAGGGTCAGACTGGTGGGCAGAAATTATTATCACTACTGGCCATAATTTGCAGTCACTATGATCAAGGCATCACAGACTATCAGTTCTGTTTCACAGCAACCCTGTGAAGAATATGCTACTTGATGTTGTTTCACAGATGAGGAAAACTAAAATTTGAAAAGGTTAAGCTGCCTATGGTCACACAAATAATAAGCAGCAGAAGTTGGTTTTGGACCTGGACTGGAAGATATTAGAGCCCTCTCTTAATCACTATCCTATACCAGTTCGCTAATTAGAGACAGAAGGACCCACTGGAGACAGGACTGAAGTCTTAAACAACAAGAGAGAACCAACCCTTTCAGAGCAACAAAAGCTCAGCCTTCCCAGCATGCTCTGGTCCTTTCAGTCACACTTAGACAAGATGGCTCTTCTGTCATCTTTAGACACAAAAGGCACACTATCACTTAATATTAAACAACTGTCTCATTGTATTCCAAGCAGCTGCTTCCATTTATGCTTCAGTTAGAAAAGCATTTGGCTACACTCACAAACCATGAGTACTCTGATGAGCTTTGAAGTGCCACATAAAATAAATTGATCATATTTGGGCATGTGCTCTAATCAGGCAATGGGAAGACCAGACTCCATGCTGACCCACAAAGTTCCATTTCTGGGCTTGCTCAATCCTTTTTATTGTTCTGTTATCAGATTCTAATATGGTTAGTTTACATTTGATATGCTTCTTTAGTTTATCATGCTATAATGACATTTGTGTTGGCTGTTTTTAGTTGATGGATTCCAAAGTATCATCCCTGCATATCCTAACATGAGGCATCTAGAGTCACTTAATCCATAAAACACATGGCAAGGAGATGCATCTTAACAAGACTACAAGTTGGGGAAAAATCAATGATTGAGATTTTCACAAAACCAAATGGGTATTGGGCACAAACAGTAAGAAGTTGTTGAATAGGGAGGGCAATTTTAGTTTGTTGTTCTTATAACTGTTTTTTTTTTTTTTTTTTTTTTTCTTCTTGTTTTTCACAGCAGTAAGTACATCTGACAAAGGGCTGAACAACTTTAAATGACAACCCCTGACAGTCATCACATTGATTACAGAAAACCCAAAAAGGCAGAATGTTTGGAAGTAAAATTTTAAAAATTATGCCTGGGACCTGGAATTTAAGGAAGCATTCCATTCCAACTGCTGAGCAGTGACAGTATCTTTACTGAGGTGACTTTCTGTGGAGTCCAGGCACAAGGGCTATTCTTAGAATAACCAAAAAAAGCATGGAGCTGCCTAAAAATAATGATGACTCAACACCTAGAGGCTTCGATGATATAATGTTGTCAAAGAACACCCTCTCCCCTCACAGGTTGCAGTTTTTAAAATAAGCTAGCTCACAGCTCACCTTCTGAGGAAAGCAACAATTTCACACACTGAAGGAAAAAATTAGGACACGTGGTTTGCATATAAAATGTGCCATCCATGGGTCGCAGGCCACTGTAGCTTGGTTTACTTGGAGAAGAAGCTCCTGCCAAAGTCAAAGACAGTTCCTTTCCTCTGCCACCCTCTTTCATCAAGTCATCCTTTCAAAACATGTCCGTGAAAAGTACAACAAAGCTGATTATGCAAGAAGAGGGCTTGAAAAGTCAGGTTCTCAAGTCACCATGGCCAGCATATTTCAGGCCCAGGATGGGTTCATTTGGAGACTCTTGTACAGGTGCAAGGTATAGCTTAAAAGAAAGAACAAATTCTACCACTTCCACCACAGTGGTCCCTTTAGTACAGCAGCATGAGTTTGTGCTGCTCCACGGCCACAGACCAACGAGGGCCACAAAGTGACCAAGAACAGGAGCAAACCAAGGCACAGTAGCTGCTGAGGGTCCCTCACCAGGCGAGTTCAAGCAGGTGATCTGAGAAGTGTGTGGCTTCATCCCATCAGAGCAGCACGCCATGGAGCTGCCCAAGGTCCAGGTCAAGGACAAGAGGGCTGCCAAGGTCATCAAGAAAAGGGTGAGCCCACACATCTATGCCAAGAAGAAGCAAGAGGAGATGAGCAACATCCTGACCACCATAAGGCAAGTGGCTGCCAAGAAGGACTGAGCTCCTTCTCTGCTCTGCACATGATTTAAAAACAAAAACAAAACCAAAAAAACCTCCTACCTAGTGCCTTCCCTATCTCCTTCTAGGTGCCCACTCCATCAGTCTCAATCTTTCACTTCACCTAACTTGTGCTATAATTATTAGATCTTAGGAAACATTAAGCTTCATGAGGGCCTGTGTCTCATTCATCTTCCAAGGCCAAAAGCACTACTTGGGACATGGTAGATTTTCAATGATTATTAAATAATTGAGGGTTGGATTGATTGTTACAGTATTCTTTCCCCTTGTGAGTGTGTTTATGAGTCACTGCTCTTCTCTGGGTACTTGTGTTGTGTATTTTAGGCTATCTTAGGATCCATCTTAGGATATAATATCTCCTAGGGGAATATTCATTAAAAAGGGGCTCAATTAGCAAATAGCCTTCAAGTTCCAAAAGACTCTAGATAGACCGTTGCAAGGAAATACCCAGGGACAGGATGTTCCTTGCACCACAGCACCCATCAATTTGTTCTTCAAGCTTGCTCTTTTTAGCAAAAGCAAAGCAAGAAACATATCTGAAAGTCCAGGATGGTGTCTTATAAGATGGGGTAGGAAGGATAGTAGAGTGAAACAGACATTACTACCTCATGAACATTTATGAGTGCATGACTGATGTGATCCTACAATATGTACAATCAGAAAAATGAGAAATTACACTCATAAATCAATTTGTTTGATTTACCAAAATGTATAAATGCATTCTACTATCATGTACAACTAATTAGAACAAATTTAAAAATTAGTTAAAAAAAACACAAAAAAGAAGTGTAATTAAAAACAAAACAAAATAAAACCACATCTGATGTAACATACTGGGTTTTACATGTACAGCTGTTTCTTTTTCAAAAAGGTGACCTTGTTGCCGCAATGTTTTCACTGTGCATTTCTGGAATTCCCAAAAGTCAGTTCTCAAACTGCAAAGGAAAATCATTCCTGCTATTTTGTAGCTATTTCTCATCATAATGTTTATGTGCATGTTGTTTTTAAATGAAGATTACTTCACTCATGCTGGTTACGTATCAGAGTCACCAGAAATAATTCAAAGTAATGTTTTTCCACAAATTTAACTCTACCCTAAGTACAAAGGTCTTACACCACTCAAAATGTTGGAGGATACACTCTCAGTGATGCCAGAAGAGGAGTCCCTTTGAAAGGGACCATACTAACTGAGACACATAAACTCAGAGAGGTTGGTCGGGGACACCCACAGGGACTGCCAGCCCCATTGTCAACAGGAAGCTGGACACAGCAGAGATGGGTAACCCAACATGCACTTGCTCTTGTCTCCTCTTTCTAACTTGACATTTAGAGCAAGAGTATCCAGAAGAAGCCAGGAGGGGTGGCGCACCCCTGTAATGGCAGTGTCTCGGGAGGCTGAGACAGGAGTATTGCGAGTTCAAAACCAGTCTTAGCAAAAGCAAGGCACTAAGCACCTCAGTAAGACCCTATCTCTAAGTAAATACAAAACAGGGCTGGAAATGTGGCTCAGGGAATGAGTGCCCCTGAGTTCAATCTCTGATACCTGCCCCCCCCCAATAAAAGAAGAGTATCCAGAAGAAGCAGATTCAGTGAACAAAGGTTATCAGTGCCAACCTTCTGCCCCTGAGGACTTGTTCCCTGAAATGTCTTAAGAGGTTAGTGAGAAGCTAACTCTTCTCTTACGTGCCCCTTGCAAAGCCTACCACACAGTGATAATGTTTAAGTGAACTTCTATTCCAAGTTTTGCAACTTGATAGAATGTAGTGCCTATGAAGAAAACAATCTATTTGAGGGAAAGCATCAGACATTGAAACTACGGTGCCTTTCCATGAAATAATTTGTCTCTAGGATTTCAGGGTTCAAACTCAAACTGAGTTATTATGAAGACAAACTTAAACACACATACCCCCAAATGGCTTCTGTGTGTTCCTTTTCTCATAAATCAATATTAGAATAATTAGATTTAAGAGTCATTTAAGACAGTCATAGTTCTAGAAACATGTAGAACTATGTAGATCTAGACAGTGCATGAGTGTGGAAGACATTACTGATGTGACTGCAAGTTTCTTTTTTTCCTTAAAGATGTTTGAAAATTATTCTTTTCAACAATGAGTTACAGCTAGAAAGAATTCCATGTATATGTTATTATAAAACATCATATAACTACTAATTTAGGTGATTTTTTTCCTATTTGCAGTGGAATTTGAAAATCTGCAAATATATTCTTAATGACCACTAGCCAGATTCTACAGAAGTCGAGGGTTGATCACTGAAGTACTTATATGAACAAACATGAACAAAGTTTTATGAGCTAATTGTAAAAGTCTTATATATAAACATAATTATTTCAAGAGAAGTATCAAAACTAGTAAAAAATAATGTTGCTATGACTATAGCCAGGGAAAAAGAGAAATATGCAAGCCACGTAACCCTCCCAGTAAGAAAAAAATGTCAGTTCCCAGGAGTAAATTAAGTTTTCCTGGCATCAGTTTTAAAGAAAAGCATCACGTGAACCTTATATGGGGAGCAGTGAACAAGTAGTATCCTACAACAAATGCAAAAAAAGTGGCAAAGACCGAGATGAAATTTCCTCTCACCCGAGGTTCTGATACAAAAGCACAACTTGGTTATGACCCTGCTAGGGGCGGCTTAAGTCTTCCTTCCAACTTTCACAACTCATCAGTTGTTGAACCAATGACAGGCAGTCACAGATTGGGGCAGTGGGGAGGAGAATGAAGGAGGAGGGGAAGGGAACTGAAGTCCACTGGGGTCTCCCACTGTGCTCCCTCCTCTACCCCTTGTGCCTCAGCCATCCCAGAATAAACCGATAAAAAGATCTCTTTACCCCATTTTACAAAAAGGAAACTGAGGATTCAGAGATGGTAAGTTGGACAAGATCCCACAGGTAGTAGAAGCAGGATATGGACCCAAGTGTTTCTGGATCCAAAGCCTTTTTTCCCTGGTCCCTTCTGCCTCCCATGAGGCCCACGTGGTGTATAAGGAGCCCAGGGAAAGGCTGCGGGTGCAGACGAACCATGAGCTCTTCCACTGCCCTCAAGACACTTCCTGCAGGAATGGAAGACTGGACCACCCTATAAGGCGGTACATCCTATGAATAAAAAAAAAATCATCATTATGTATCCACTTGGATTTAGTAAGAGTTACAAATTTAGGGAAAAGATGTAGGCTTTGAACAAAGTAAAAGGAAAGGTATTTCGACATGTTTAATGAAAAATCTTAACTATGATCAGAGAGTCTCCCTCCCAAAATGCTGAGAGAAATTCTGGTGTTTATCATTAAAACAATGGTCCTTCTGTATGATATAACATTCTGAGTAAAACAGAACATTACCCAAATGTTACTGGACACTCATCAAACTTAATTAGTTCTGTTTCTATATATTCGTTCTGCTAAACAGGTAGAGGAATACAGTTGAGCACCATATGGAAAAATTATAAATGAGCAGATAAGTAAATACATGTAACACATGAATGGCCCACTCTCACAGAGTAAATATCACTTGGTGTTAATGGCCCTGGCACTTGGCCCATCTGTATAACACTGATCTCTTCTGTGGAGCTAAAGGCCAGGCCTGCTGAGATGGATACCTCTGTGGAGTTTTAAAGTTCACATCAAAACCTCCTGACTTTCTCTGACTGTTTCTGAGTCAGTCAAGAAGTTTTTTCATGACCACCAAACTGAGACCATAATCAAGGAAACCAGGAAAGACAGGTTGAAGCCCATGCTATCTTCAGCTGTTGGAAGTGAAGAAAATAAGATAATTAAGCTCATCCCTCCCCTGGGCTTTATCTCTGAACCTGCCTCATAAAAAAGGGATGTTCTTAGGTAACATTTCTCAGTAGTTATCATTGAACTCACATATTACTTTATATCTGAATCATTCAAAATTATTTCATTCTGACCAGGGCCACCAAGATACTTGTGCCTTTTGTGCACCTCTCAAGAGCTCCTAGCTCTAGAAGAGTGAAGAATGAAATGGAGTCTTTCCTCTCTATACCAAACTACCCACTCCCACTCAGAGATGCACCTGCCCTTCAGGCCAGAGGAAAGGGCACCCTCTTTACAAGGTCAGCTTCCTTATCCTGGGCAGTATGTTTTGAGACTACTTCCATCGAGAGGGGCACCTTTTAATAATCCATGGAATCACTATACAGACTAGAACCAGTGATGATGGAAATCATATGAAGTGAATTCCAAGTACCTTTGTTTGTTTGTTTGTTTGTTTGTTTGTTTTTCTCCAAAGAGGTAAAGACTCCATGTCCTTCTTTAGTATCATCACAGGTTTAATGGAATACAGTAGCCTTTTCCTCCAGGTCTCACCAAGAATTTCAGCTCACCCACTCTTTGGCACAGAAACCAAATACTCTCAACTCTGTTCAATTCTTTCCACTGCTTCAATCATTTCCAGGTAGTTAAGTGAGACATTTAGAGTGGCTTGCTAGGCTCTCAGGCCCTAGGGGGCCACTTAGTACTGTGGAGAAGCAAGATACTAAATATGCCTCTGGAATATTTTAGTCACTTGGAGAAAGGTTAAGTTCCAGGGAATGTCCTACTGCAGCTTTCAAATCTGCCCCACACTGGGCCTCTCATCTGGCAGGTGCCCCTGAGTGATTAGTGGTGACTAATTGTGGTTCCCAGTCACCATCCAGAAGCAAAAGAACACAGAACCAACATACTGCATGTTATGATATTTCACTGTCTTTTTACAATTGAAACACCCAAAATAACTAGCAAATACAAATAAATGTGACTTTCACCTACAAAGAAAAAATAACAAGAAAAAAAAATGAAACTCCCAAGGACTCCTTAAAGATCTGATGTCTGGTTTAACTGTTACTTGCTTTAATATTTAAAATTTCTGCATGGTTATCACTTCCTACCCTCAAGTTGCCAGAGGTCATTTTAATTTTTCAAACTATGTTCACTAAGACTTAAACCACAATAAATCATCATCTTCATGTCACCCTTTGCTATATATATCCTTGGTGTGAATTTTTCAACCAGACTTTAATCCTTCCCATCACATGTTTTCTAGGGTCTTTTCAAAGCACCAGAGTTGTTTAGTTTCCATCGCTACATTTTCTCTTTCTTTTCTTTTTCCTCCCTTCTCTTTTCTTTACATTTTCTTCTCTGGGGGTAGTTACATAAAATAATTTGCTTAAGATACTTATTTTTTACTCAGTTAGCTTACTATAAATGAGTCAGTCACCTCTAAAAACTTTAAACATCATACATGCGCACCACAGTTCACAATAGCCAAACTCTGGAACCAGCCTAGGTGTCCATCCATAAATGGGTGAATGAATAAAGAAAATGTGGTATGTATACATGATGGAGTTTTATTCAGCCATAAAGAAAAATGAAATTCATGTCATTTGCAGGAAAATGGATGGAACTTGAAAACATTTTGTTAAGTGAAATAAGCCAAACTCAGAAGGTCAAGGCCCTTGTGTTTTCTCTCCTATGTGGAAACTAGAGAGGAAAAAGAAAAAGAAAGGTGGGAGGGAGGTGCCTCATAAAAACTGAAGAGAGATCAGTAGAATAGGGGGAAGGGATCAGGGATAAGGAAGAGGGAGAATAACTGGGGGAGGATAACAACCAAATGACGTTGTTATATTGTGTGCTTGTGTGAATATGTAACAACAATTCCACCATAATGCGCAACTATAACACAACAATAAAAAATGAAAAAAGAAAAAGAATTTTAAGCATCACAAAAATATAAGTCGACATGTAAAACAGCTTTATTCGTGTGTCATGTCCTAACTATAAGAGTGACTTATATTCTGTGCACTTACATCTGCTTGAGTGTTGCAGGTTGATTGCCCAAGTTCTTTCCGCCTTAATTCTTTTTTTTTCTTTCCTTTGGAGGTACAGTGGTTTTTTATTGAGATAAAATTCATATAGCATAAAATTCACCACTTCAAAGTGTACAATTCAGTGGTTTTTAGTGTAGTCAAGACATTGTACAGCTATCTCCATCCTCTTATCCCGGAACATTCCCATCAGCTCAAAGAAACCCATACTGGTTAAGTTGTTCCCAGTTCCCTCCTTTTTCCCATGTCCTAGAAATCACTAATGTACTTTCTGTATCCATGCATTGCCTGTTCAGAGTATTTAAAAGAAATAGGATCATACAATATGTGATCTTTTGTATCTGTTTTTTTTTCACTTAACATAATACTTTTAAGGTTCCTCTATGTTGTAGTATGAATAAATATGTCATTCCTTTTTATGGCTGGATAATATTCCATTGTTTGGAAATACCACTTTTGTTTATACATTTATCAGTTGATGGACAGTAAAGTTGTTCCCATTTTTTAACTATTATGAATATAGTTGCAATTAACACTACTGTACAATAATATGTACAATCAGAAAAATGAGAAATTACACTCCATTTATGTATAATATATCAAAATGTATAAATGCATTCTACTGTCTTACACAACTAATTAGAACAAATAAAATATAAAAAAGTATTGTGTGTACACATATTGTCAATTGTCTTGGGATATACTAAGAACAGAATTGCTGAGTCATAAGATAACTATAATGCTTAACTTTTTGGGGAACTGCCAAACTATTTTCCACACCAACTGCATCATTTTGTATTTCCCTCAGCAATGTATGAGGGTTCAAATTTCTCCACATTCCCACAATCACTTGTTATTTTCTGAAGTTTTATTATTATTACGTTCATTCTAGTATGTGTAAAATGGTATCTCATTGAGGCTTTATTTGCATTTCTCTGGTGAATAATGATATTAAACAGACTTTTATCTTTTTGGCACTTGGAATTGAACCCAGGGGCACTTTGCCATCGATCTACATCTCCAGTCCTTTTAATTTTGAGACAGAGTCTTGCTAAGTTGCTGAGGCTGGCTTGAACTTGAAATCCTCCTGACTCAGCCTCCCAAGTCATTGGGATTACAGGCATGTACCATGGTGCTCTTGGTTAAACATCTTTTCATGTATTCATTTGGCCATTTGTATATATCCTTAGGAAAAATATCTATTCAAATTCTTTGCCCTATTGCCCTTTCTCTAGTGGGTAATTTACCTTTTATTATTAAGCTGTGAGAGTTCTTTATATGTTCTAGCTCTTAGACTCTTAAAAATAATAATTGCAAATATTTTCTTTCATTCTGTGAGTTTTATTCTTTCCTTCCTCCTTTCTTTTTTCTGGAGATAGAACCCAGGGGTGCTCTACCATTGAGCTACATCCCCAGTCCTTTCTTTATATTTTTTTATTTTTTGAGACAGAGTTTCACTGAATTGCCTAGGTTGACTTTGAACTTCTGATCCTCCTGCTTCCCAGTCCCTGGGATTACAGGAGTGTGCCACTGCACCCAGCTTCCTTTTGATTTCTTTACGGTGTCCATGAAGACTTCAGATCATTTTCTCTGAAATAGATTTTTTTTATTGTTTTTTGCTTATTACAAAAACATGTTTACTTAACATTTTGACCATTAAAGCAAATTCATGTTACAGATCACAGAGTCTATCCTCTGAGAGCTTCCCAGGAAGGGTGGGGGAGCAGTCCTCCTTGGAGATCTAGCTGCTCACATATCCTAAAAAATTAGAATTGTGACATTTGGTTCAGTAGATTGTTCTCACCCTAGAAACATCGGATTTAGTCTCTGAGAAATAGGAAGAGTAACATCTTTTTTTATGCAGAGGGAATACTCTTCATGATTTTTTTCTTTTTTTAATTTGTTTTAATTAGTTATACATGGCAGTAGAATGCACTTTAATACTTCTTATAAAATGGAGTATAATTTCTCATTCTTCTGGTTATACATGATGTAGAATACCACAGGTCCTATAGTTACCTATGTACATGGGGTAATGTCTGAGTCATTCTACTATACTTCTTACCCCATACCCCCTCCCCTCCCTTCATTCCCCTCTACCTAAAGTAACTCTATTCTTCCCCAACCATACCCGCCATTGTGAATTAGCATCCACATATCAGAGAAAACATTTGGCTTTTGGTTTGGGGGAATTGGCTTATTTTACTTAGCATGCTATTCTCCAGCTCCATCCATTTACTGGCAAATGCCATAATTTCATTCTTCTTTAAAGCTGAGAAAATATTCCATCATGTATATAGACCACATTTTTTAAATCTATTCATCTATTGAAGGGCACCTAGGTTGGTTCCATAGTTTAGCTATTGTGAATTGAGTTGCTATAAATATTGATGTGGATGTATCTCTGTAGTATGCTGATTTTAAGTCCTCTGGGTATAAACCAAGGAGTGGGATAGCTGGGTCAAATGGTGGTTCCATTTCAAGTTTTGTGAGTAATCTCCATACTGCTTTCCATAGTGGTTACACCAATCTCCAGTCCCACCAGCAATATATGAGTGTACCCTTTTCCCTGCATCCACGTCAACACTTATTGTTTGTATTCCTGATAATTGCCATTCTGACTGGGGTGAGGTGAAATCCTAGAGTTCCTGAAATCCTTGAAAGTTCATGCAGATGGAGAGTCAACTTTGTTCCTAGCTTTCTAGCACCTGTTTTCCACAGTAGACTTTGGAGATAGGAAAGCATGGAGGATCATGAACTGACCTTAGAAGTCAGGAAATCTTTCTTTACACTTTCCTTTATCTCTAAATAATCAGATATTCCTGGAAATTGCATCCCTTCATATCTTTGGTCACCATTTCAGGGGAGGTTCAATTCAATATTGGTTGAACATCTGTTGTGTGTCAGGCCCTGTGGGAGGTACTGGAAGTTTTACAAAGAATAACTCAAACTTTGCCTACTTTTAAGGATTTCAGGGTCTGGAGGAGAAAGTAAAATTAAGAAAAGAATAACCATCTTTCTATTGGGCCAGGATGCTCTCCTACAGACACTGATTAGACCATTGGTCAGGAACTAGGATAAAGGGCTGGGGCAGTATACGCAGTGATAGCAGGTCAAGGTCACATACTGTGAACTAGCATGCTCAAGGCCCTGAGTTTGATCCCTAGCATTGCAAAAATGAATGACTGAGTGAATGAAATAGAAAGAGAAGAAAGAAAGAAAGAAAGAAAGAAAGAAAGAGAGAGAGAGAGAGAGAGAGAGAGAGAAAGAGAAAAGAAAGAAAGAAAGAAAGAAAGAAAGAAAGAAAGAAAGAAAGAAAGAAAAAGAAAGAAGAAAGAAAGAAAGAAATTTGAACTCAGAAACAGAGAATAGAAGTGTGGTTACCAGGGGCTGGAGAGGGGGATGGTTTAGGAAGATGTTTGGCAAAGGACACAACATTTCAGTTAGAAAGGAGGAGCAAGGTAATGAGATGTGTTGCGCAACATGGTAACTACTGTTGATAACAGTGTATTGTATTTTTGAAAATCATTAAGAAAGCAGGTTTTAACCCTGTTCTTATCACACAAAATATGTGAACTAATGCATATGTTAATTAACTCTAGTTAGCTATTCCAGAATCTAGACTATTTCAAAACATCATGTTGCACACAATAGATATATATAATTTCTATTTTTTAATTAAAAATAACATTGCAGAAAAATTGAATTGCTCATCTTGATGGCATTTCAGATTTCAGTAATTAGCTCATTATTTCTGAACAAGAGATGTAGATTGATGTTCATATCTTACAGATCTACAACCCACTGTCTGACATCCTTGAGGCCTGATAGGTTTGGGATTCAAATTTTGGGTTCTAGAAACAAAGTACAATGCATATGCCTCCTCTTGCATAATGTCCCTCCAAGGTCTGGGGCAGCCCTGTGTAATTAAAAACAGCAATATTTCTGCAGAGAAGCAGATGAATATTCACACTATAAGGAGATTTCCCTCTGTTCTGCTCAGATTTTAAATGAATTAGGTCAAATGACATTTTGCCTCAAAATGAACTATGAAAAATGTGTCAGTTTTAAAAAATATACAGATTCCAGAACTGCCGATAGAGGAGATAAAGCTTTGAAAATATTTTAGGATGTCCTAATAAGCCTGCAATATTAGCCTAGACCACTGTTTGCTCAGCTAAGATCCTGAAAATGGAATTTATTGATATTTAGTGGTCATGTTGAATGAAAATGGTATACCTTTGTATATGGAATCACTCTGGCCACTCTCAAAGATGATCCATTTGCACAAGAAGCACAAGACTGAGAGAATACAGAGCTGGGGTTCCCACCGTCATGCCCATTGTAATAGACTATACTTTTTAATAGTGGTTAGCAAAAATGCCACTTTATTTTAAAAAAAGAGAAAAAAGGTGTGTGTGTGTGTGTGTGTGTGTGTGTGTGTGTGTGTGTGTGGTGTGTGGAGTGGGGAAGCAGAACTGAAAATATGCTAAATACCGTTTTGATTTGGCATCATCTTGAACTCTTAGTGTTTATTTGCTCACTTTTAATAGATCTCTTTTTAAAATTTTTAATTTGTTCTAATTTGTCGTACATGACAATAGAATGCATTTATACATTTCGATAGATCATATATAAATGGAGTATAATTTCTCATTTTTCTGATTGTACATAATGTAAGATCACATTGGTCATGCAGTCATGTATGTACCTGAGGTAATAACGTCTATTTCACTCTACTATCCTTGATAGATTATAAATTCAATGAGCTTTATGCCTATCTTGTTCACCATTGTATCCCCAGAGACAAGTATAATTACTGTTTGTAATAAATATTTGTATGCTGAGAGGCAGTAAGCTTAATGTGTAAGAGCCTGGCCACTGTTAACTTGGCAGCCTAGATCTGAACTCTGTCTCAGTCATTGCCAGCTGTGAGATTGTGGCAAGCTATCTGTGCAAATCAGTGTCCTCATCCAAAAACTGAGGTTAATGGCGCTCATTGTATCAACCTAGCTGGACTCAGTTATACTCTAAAAACAAACCCCCAAACATCAGTGGCCTAAAGAAGCCATGTTTTTTTGTTTGCTTGTGTGTTGGTTCTTGCTGAATTGCATGTTCATCATAGGTTGGCTAGGACTCTGTCCTGTCTTGTCCTTGTCCTCAGTCTGAGACCCAAACTACCTTAGCTGGCACTAGCTGGCACAATGTGAATTTCCCTAGCAGATTAAAAAGCAGGGCCCAATATTAGACATTAGATGCTTGATGTGAACGTGACACAAGTCACTTCTGCTTGCACCCTGGGCAGAGTAGCCAGTGAGGTCCAGGGCTGAACACCCTACCATGTAACAAGACAGAAGGACACTGTTTTCAGAAGGCTGCTGTTTTCAGTGTTTATAAAGCACTTGGAAAGCACCTGGCACCTCAATGCAGGCTCCATAGGGGTTTGTTGCTGCTATTATTATTATCTAAACTAAATGCATTCATACATTTGAAGGACATTATAAAGTCACCTTTCAGACTTCTCCTTTTTCAGTTGAATTTGAGTAAATGTTTCATAGTGTTTGTTTCCCTGTTCTCCTTTAGAGACCAGTGGATGCCAGTGACCTATACAGCAGACCCTTTTCTAGTCCAGCACAGATACCAGGCAGCTTAGAGGACATTTCCTCCAGCCTCATCTGTCTTGAGACTTCTGCATCCCACGGGGCCCAGAAAGGCAAAGCCAGGGAGGGGGGCCTTCTGATGGGAAATGAACCCTAGTAACTTTTAGGAGTTGGATGCTGTGAAGATCCCAGTTCTAAATGTGTTTTATACAAAAATATTTATACTTCAAGCTATAGCATGCAAACAGCAATCTGCATTTATTGGTTTCAGATGCCAATTTCCTCCAGCTCCAGTGCTCCTTTGTGTTATATAAACAAATCTCAACCATCTGGACCACAACAAGCCACACTGAAGTATGTGCTCATTCATTGCAAAAGCATCAAATCAAAATACAATCTCACAGAATTCTGCTTAGTGGAAAATTAGAGTGCACCACGTGGTCCTCAAAAAGCTGTTTAAAAAGTGGATTTAGGTGTCAGAATTTTAAAAGGATAGCAAAAATAAGCACATCAAAATATTTATCACATTGATAAGCACAAACAAACATAACCAGAATGTCATATCCTATGGTGTTACCTATATTATGAGCAGTCTAATTCAGTACTCTCCAAATTAAATTCCCAGAGGAAAAGACCCTAGGAAAGGTACCTCAGACACGTAAGAAATAGAAAAGAAATTGCTATAAGATTCACTCATGATAGCTAGAAAGCCACAGTTTTAATTCTTACCCTACAAAGAAATTTAAAACTAATACTTCAGAACAATTGCAAGAAGTAGGCTAAACTCAAATTCATTAATATCAAGACACAATGATTCAAAAGGAGGTTATAACAAAACAGAAAGGACTCTGCCGAAGCAAGTTGCATGTGGCCACCTATGCGCCTGCATCTGAGAAGAAACGCTAAGTATTATCCCTGGTAAAATCCCAGGTTGCTGAACTCATCTCCCCAAAGCCAGACCTAAAGACAGTTACCATGGCCAGCCTTGCCCACAGGCCAATACAAGAAGAGCTGGAGACATGTGCTTCTTTTCCCTCTGCCTAAAAATATCTCCCTGCCAACTTAGTACAGTGCTTAAAATGTCCATCCTTTGGGAAAGATAACCGTCATGACTTCGTGGCTCATATTCAGGAAATCGGAACTTTGTGGAAAGAATATTTTGAGAAAATGAGGTATAAAATAAATAAATTTATTAAGATAGTGAAAGATGGGCATCTGTGTTAGCTTTCTATTACTATGTAACAAATACTTGGGAGAGAAGAGGTTTATTTGGACTCAGGACACAATCCATTGGCCTCCTTGCTTTGAGCCTGCAATGAGGCAGCACTCAATGGCAGAAGCACTTCATGGGCAGGAAATGAAAGAAGAAGAGCCTGGAGTCCCACCGTCCCCTTTAATGGCACCCCAGTGCCCATAACTTGAAGAGTTGCCACTAGACTCCACTTCTTAAAAGTTTTACAGCCTCCCGATAGTGCAACCCTGTGGAACAAGGCTTTAATACGGGACTTTGGAGGGCATTCCAGACCAAATTCTAGCTCCATCATCAGGAAGACTATGAAGTTCTGAATCATGAAGAGAAACACATGGCAGGGAAAAGGAATGGCCACCAAGCTTGCTGAACATTTTTCCTAGAGCCCTAATGTTCATGCCTCCTGGCTACTCTTAACCCATCTGGTGTCTGATTATCTTACACATACCCTTAAGCCATGTAAGTGTAATTAAATACAAGCTGAATCTATCAGATCATTTGATATCCAGGAAAGGCTCCTCAAATAGAGGCTGTATTAGAAGTTAGAAGACGTTCTGTTGGATTTACTAAGTTTCGTTGTATAGACATTGGCCAATTATAAATTCCACCCTTTGGCTACAAAAATGGGATCTCAGTAATTTGAAACTTATTCCATAGAACTATGTCTTGTTTATTTTGACTCCTATTTTGTTATTAAGCTAAATGCTGCCTCTTGAGATGCTATGCTACAACTTTGTACACAAATTAATTGAAAATACTTAGTAATCCATTATCCAGTCACAGATCAGAAGATCAAGTCTGCCCAGATGTAGGCAGAGTCCCATGAACTCTCTCCAAGGTTCTGTCCTTCAGTGGCCCCAATTTGGGTCAGGTGTTTGGCCATCCAGAGCAGTACTCTGAAAACGACTGGTGCCTTCATAAGCCTTATTATTCCAATCTATTAGAAATATTTAATCAGAAGATAATCAAACCCCCATTAAATTTAAATTGTGATACTCAGATAAATAGAAGGTATAATAAGAAAATATGAACCCTTAATTCATAGTTTATGGTAGGTATATTTCAGGGGAAATTATTTGCCTTTAGTAACTTACTACAATTTACTAAAATCCCCAGCTTTCCTTGGCATACTCTTCTCTTACTTTAAAGTCTGGTTGTCACAGCCCTGAAAGTTCCAGTCACATATAATTTGCTGTGTTTCAAGTTACTCTCAGCCCATCATTTCAATTATTTAATCCCAAAATAAAATTGTTATAAAATATCTTCAAATGGCCTGAAATAATCCCTAACCCTCTAGAATGGATTTTCTCTGTGGCTTTTAGGATTGTTTGAAAAATCAACAAAATCCAGAAATCAGACTTCCAGTGAATTGTGCTCAGTCAATGAAGTTCAAACTTCAATAGTTGGCAAGAAAAGCTAAAGTTTGTAAAACAGCAATCGTAAATCCTACTTTTAGATCTCACACAGAGCCACACTCTTTGGTTTAGGAAAAGGGCCCTAAAACTGTTAAACGTGGTATAATGGTAAATATTTATAAGTAGGTTTCTACATCTACAAGGAAGTTTGGATTCATTCAAATATCCCACTTCGAAGGTCAGAGATATCTGAAATAAACTTTAGAAAGATCTCCTAATGGAATGTCTATGATGATTTCCAAAAACATTTACTCCAAATCAAGTTTGTGTCTTAATATGGGAAGCCAGAAAGTGTTTATACCTAGGTAACCTCATTCCCTAATCATTTCAGATCAACAAGCCATTACTGCTCTCAGGCAGTTCTTTCAATGTACATGTAGCGATACCACCCAGTATCAGTGAGCAAAGAACTTAGATGGCCAATGGACTCACCTTCTCTAATAACTGCTGAGGGACAGGAATCACAACGGAAGACACCACTGTTAGAGCATTCATCAAACTGCAGGAGGCAGAGGGTTGAAGAAGAGCATGTACTATTTTGAGAAAGGCAAATTATGTTTTTGATAGAGTTGGGGAGAGAACGCTTGAGGAATTTAAAACAACTGCATCCTAATCCAAGGACCCAATCCAGATTCCTAATGCCAGCTGTTTTGTTAAAGAGACCGACAACTCGAAGAGGACACGATTTGATTCAGCAGTCGCATTTACAACCTTGTCAGGTGTACCTTCAAAGCTAGCTAATAATAGGATTTTGTCATTCTGTTACACATGCCAAAAACAGAGCCAACTAAACATTTTCAAAAACATCAAAACGTCAGCCCCAATGAACAGGCAATATGTTGTTTCAGTGACACATCTTCCGGTATTTCAGGAACAGGAATGACTTCTTACCTTGCTCTCTTCTCCTTCAAACACAGACTGGTGAACATTGCATGCAAACAATGAGTTGGGGAGATCATTGAAGTCAGTGATTGCTTGAAAGGCTTCCTCTGCAAAACACCGAGTGACAGCCCAGTCCCTGTCTATGCAGCAGAGTAAGAAAAGTCCTCCGTCTTCAGGGAGGTACCCCTGTTGCCCAAGGCTCCTCATTCCGATGAAGTATGATTCTCCCCTCATTCCTGAGGACACAAAGATAGATGTCTGTTAAAGCTGAACAAATTCCTTAAAACTCAGTTTGCAGGTTCTGAACTGTTTTGTGCAGGGCCAGGGGAATATGATTAGGAGAGACAGGTGCTGTTGGAAGGGAAAAGATGCACATTCACATCATTCCCTTCATCTCAGAATCAGAATTTCCCATGCAGCTCTGTGTCTGATCAATAATCCAATCAATGCTATGGTCAAAAATAAAACAAATATAAAGGTTATATTGTTATATTGTGTGCATGTATGAATATGTCAAAACAATCCCATTATTATGCATGACTGTAATGCAAGAATAAAAAAGAAGAAAAATAAAATAAACAAAAATTTTAAATCTCTCCCCCCAAAAAGAGTTGGAGACCACCACCACTATTAATATTAATAATGTCCATCATGTACTGGGTTCCAGGCATTATTCTAAATGATTTACATGTATTAACAAACCTATTTATTTGTTTATTAGGTACTGGAGATTGAACTCAGGGGCACTCAACCACTGAGTCATATTCCCAGCCCTATTTTGTATTTTATTTAGAGACAGGGTCTCACTGAGTTGCTTAGCACCTCACTTTTGTTGAGGCTGGCTTTGAACTTGCAATCCTCCTGCCTCAGCCTCCTGAGCCACTGGGATTATAGTCATGCCCAACCATGCCCAGCCAACACCTATTTAATCTCCACAATCCTGTGATATTGGCGCCAATATTATCCCCATTTTATAAATAGGAAAACAGAGGAACAAAGCAATGAAGTAACCCTTAAAACGTTAATTACAAAATGGCAGAGCTAGGATTGAAACCCAAGAGATATGCCACTAAAGCTCACTCTCCTATGCCATAGGAATGAAGCTGATCAAAATTAGCAGAAATCTATATTTAAAGAAATAGGATCTACCTCATAATCACCCAAGTCTTGATTACATTGACTCTAATAGTTAACTGTTGGTTCACAATGAAAATATGTGCACACACATGCAACACATGTATTTCCTCTTCAGGATGAGATAATTACTGCAAGTACCTGTAAGCCTCATCCAGATCTTGAAAAGTCAGTAATACCTTGGCTAATCCATTCCTTGTTGATTCCTCTCCCTCCTATCCCCATGAAACTTTCCAATATCATTTTGCCTAACTGCATTCAATCTTTCTATCATTTCCTGAACCTTACATTCATAATTTACCCAACGACAGAGATTTTGCTCTTGTAATACTGGGTACATAATTAAGGGGATTTGGTTTGTCCCCCACATATTTCAAGGATGGCATTTGCTTCTTTCTTTCATGTTTATTTTCATTCCCATAATACTCTTCTGCCCAAAGTTCAGTAGAGACCAGACAGTAAAAACACTCACCAATGGCAGGATTGACTGACAATGATGAGATGGTTACTGAATCATCTCCATTGAGCTCAATTTTCTTCAAGCTCAGCATCACAGGGTAAAGGCAGAAAGGTGGGCACCGCTAACATCACTCAGCCTTCAAGAGGCTCAGTCAGACACAAATTCTAGCACCCTGGGCAACACATGGGTTTTTGCTTATACCTCTTCCAAATCCTGAATGCATCATGGTGATGAGGTTATTATTTTAAAATTTTTCCTAGAAAAGTTCCTATGAAAGTTTGGTAAGCAGTTTCTGATGGCAATAATGAATTACATATAAAATTTCTAGTTGAGATAGGAGCCAAAATATACATAATTTGGGGTAATAATTCTAAAATTGAATCACAGTTTTTTTGTTTTGCTTTGTTTTGTTTTTGGGGATTGAAACCAGTGGCACTTAGCCACTAAGCCACATCCCCAGT
The DNA here is from genome assembly GCF_902686445.1 of Sciurus carolinensis. Taxonomy (NCBI): domain Eukaryota; kingdom Metazoa; phylum Chordata; class Mammalia; order Rodentia; family Sciuridae; genus Sciurus; species Sciurus carolinensis. The sequence continues at coordinate 109,766,769 of NC_062219.1, read as the reverse complement.
CCATACTTTTTTTAATTTTTAATTTTTATTTTGAGACAGGTCTCACTAAGTTACTTAGGGCCTTGCTATGTTTGAATTTGTGATCCTCCTGCCTTAGCCTCCTGAGCCACTGGGATAATAGGAATATGATGTAATCATGGTAAATTGAATGACTGTAATCATAGTAGATAAAAATATTGTTCTGCTTCACTCTTCTTGCTAAGGATTGCTTTGGCTATTCTGGATTTTTTATTTTTTCAAATGAATTTCATGATTGCTTTCTCTAGTTCTATGACAAATGCCGTTGGGATTTTAATTGGAATTGCATTAAATCTGTATGATGTTTTTGGTAGTCTGGCCATTTTGACAGTATTAATCCTGCCTATCCAGGAGCATGGGAGGTCTTTCCATCTTCTAAGGTCTTCTTCAATATCTTTCTTTAATATTCTGTAATTTTCAATGTAGATCTCTTTTACCTCTTATGTTAGATTGATTCCCAAGTATTTTATTTTATATTTTTGAAGATATTGTGAATGTGGTAGTTTTCCTAATTTCTTTGTCAGTAGATTTGTCACTAATGTATAGGAATGTAGTTGATTTATGGGTGTTGGTTTTATAATCTGCTACTTTGCTGATTTCATTTATGAGTTTTATAAGTTTTCTGGGGGGATTTTTTGTTCTTCTAAGTATAGAATCATGTCATTCTGCAATAGTGATAATTTGATAATACCAGAATTTAAACTATACTATAGAACCATAGTAACAAAAACAGCAAGGTATTGGCACCAAAACAGACATGGAGATCAATGGTACAAAACAGAAGATACAGAGACAAACCCACATAAATATGGTTATCTCATACTAGACAAAGGCAAAAACATTCACTGGAGAAAAGATAACCTATTCAATAAATGGTGCTGGAAAATTGGAAATCCACATGTAACAAAATGAAACTAAACATCTATCTCTCACCCTGCACAAAAATAAACTCAAAGTGGACTAAAGACGTAGGCACCAGAACAGAAACACTGCACCTAATAGAAGAAAAAGCAGGCCCAATCTTCACCATGTGGGCGTAGAATCTACCTTCCTTAACAAGACTCCTAAAGTGCAAGAAGTAAAGTCAAGAAGCAATAAATGGGACAGATTCAAAGTAAAAAGCTTCTTCTAAGCAAAGGAAACAATTAATTACGTGAAGAGAGAGCCTACAGAATGGGGGAAAATCTTTACCATATGTACTTCATATATAGCATTAATCTCCAGGACATATAAAGAACTCAAAAAATTAAACACCAAAAAAAAAAAAAAAAAAAACCAATCAGGGAGCGGGGCAAGAATGGAAGAAGGAGGGACTGTAGTATAGAGGGAAAAGAGGGGTAGGAGCAGTGAGGGGGAAGGAAAAAATAACAGAATGAATCAAACAACATTACCCTATGTAAATGTATGATTACACAAATGGTATGCTGTTACTCCATGTACAAACAGAAAAACATGTATCCCATTTGTTTACAATAAAAAAATTAAAATAAAAAAACCCAATCAATAAATAGGCTAAGGAACTGAATAGACATTTCACAGAAAAAATACAATATATCAACCAATGTATGAAAAATGTTCAACATTTTTAACAATTAGAGAAATGCAAATCAAAACTATTCTAAGGTTTCATCTCACCCCAGTCAGAATGGAAATTATCAAAATACAAACAACAATAAATATTGGTGAGGATGTGGGAAAAAGGTACACTCATACATTGCTGGTGGGACTAAAAATTGGTGCAACTACTAAGGAAAGCCATATGGAGATTTCTCAGAAAACCTGGAATGGAACCACCATTTGACCCAGCTATCCCACTTCTTGGTTTCTACCCAAAGGACTTAAAAAGCAGCCACATCAATGTTTCTAGCAGTTCAATTCATAATAGCTAAACTATGGAACCAACCCAGATGCCCGTCAACACACACACACACACACACACACACACACACACACACACAATGGAATATTACTCAGCTTTAAAGAACAATGAAATTATGGTAAATGGATGGAGCTGGAGAATATTATGCTAAGTGAAATAAGTCAATTCCCCAAAACTAAAAGCCAAATGTTTTCTCTGATATGTGGATGCTATTTCACAATGTGGGGGCAGCTAGGGAAGAATAGAGCTACTTTAGATTAGGTAAAGGGGAATGAAGGGAAGGGAGGGGGGTAAAGGGGTAGGAAGCATAGTAGAATGAATCAGACATCATTACTCCATGTACATATATAACTATAGGACCAGTGGTATTCTACATCATTTATAACCAGAAGGATGAGAAATTATACTCTATTATATATGATATATCAAAGTACATTCTACAGTCATGTATAACTAATTAAAACAAATTAAAAAAATAAAAAATACTGTTCTACATAAAATATAATAAAAGTATTCTTATATTCTAAAGTTTTTCATCCAACTAGTGCAACATTTTCTGTATATAATCCTTAAAATAATTACTTTAATTAAAATATATATGGTTTATTTTATAAATAATCTAAATTATATTAATAATTTCAATTAGAAGGAAAACTATCTAATAACATTAAAATAAAGGGAATTCAACTGCTAGACATCTTCAAAACATACACATTCACTTTTATTCATTTATATTGTTCTTCATATTTTAGTGTAAATATGTCATTATTGAGTATGATTAGAATACCAGCTACCTTAATAGTAAAAATAATTACCAAGAGCACCAAAACATCATTGTTTTTAATCAATAATAGATTATAGAAAAATATTTGGATAATGAAGTCATAATCATCTGGTAGCACAAACTATAGATAGTGTCAATTTTGGTTTTATTTTTAAGTCTTTCCAATTTACTTTTAAAAAGTTTAAGTGAATCAAAGTTTTTCCAAAGTTTTCTTACATATATTCTGTGAATGTTTCAATTATTCTTTTTCAAAAAAGAAACTAAAATCCAATGCTGAACAAATTAAATAGACCAAATATTAAGCCTCACTTAGGACTTATTTTAATCTACTCAAATAGCTTTAACTTCTGTTCTAAGCTGTAACAATACGATTATCTTCATGAGACTTTATTTTAAGCTCATTACTTTCAGGAAAGATATGAACAGTGGATGCATTTTTGGCAAACAACCTACTCTACTTACATGGAGAAATACTTTAGCAGTCAGTTTCATCGAATGAACCCTAATTTCTCTTTCCAGTTCCCATCACTGACTCATGTCACGTGGAGAAGTCATGTGATCATTCAGTGACTCAGTTTATCCTCATAACACAAGAACAAAACCACCTTCCTGCCTCCCTCTGCAACATAAGGGGAGGCGCAGGAATCAAGCAGTAACCAAAGTGATCAGAATCATCATTAACCATTAAATGGAAGGGTATGTAATATGAAGTGCCATAAAAACACTTCATTATGATAATCTCAGAACCAGGCAATTATGCTTTTGGATCATCACCAAACTTTAGGAAGCCCAAATAAACAGAAAGAAAGGGAAACTCAGATGATGAAAAGAACTTTCTAATAAAAACATGGAAAGCCCCATATACTAAGTTAACTGGTTCATCTTTTAAAATTGATATCAAAAGTCTTAACTATAGTAAGAAACCTTTGAGGCAACCATTGTCTGCCTAACATAAGAAAATGTGCATGTGTATCCTTATTTCTAAGTCTGAGGCTGGTCATCCAAAAGGAAGAGCTGCCTTAAACTGGGGGTTTGAATGTTTCTCCCCATCCCCACACATTCAGCCTTCTCCAATGAAACCCCCTTTGCCATGGTTAGGGCTTTTTTTTGGTCCACGTCTCAACTTCAACTGGTATTTCTTGAGAGCAAAGACTGGGCTGTCTTCCTCCTTACATCTTCAGATACATATAGAAAATCCTCAAAATGATTAGGTTGAATGAATGAATGACATGGAAAGGAGTCACTTTCAGGAAGTAACAGACCAGCAATTGGATTATAATGGCTAACTTAAAATATGTTATTTATTTCAAATGTATATACTAATCATGAAGATGGTCCTCTCATTTAAATGTAAAGTTTAATTTATAAAATGTAATCTTACAAATGAAAAAAAGCAAGAATCACTCAAAAGATTCATCTAGCTAAAATCTAAAAAGATCTGTGGAGCATGACAAAAATAACACTCATGCTTTTTGATTATATGAATTCATTGAAGAAAGATTTAGTTACAGAGCACTTTTTACATGTATAGTTTTTGTTTGTTTGTTTGGTACTGGGGATTGAACCCAGAGCCACTCAACCACTTAGCTACATCTTCAGCCCATGTTTAATTTTTTTTTTATTTTGAGACAGGGTCTCACTAGATTGCTTAGGGTCTAAGTGGCTGAAGCTGGCTTTGAATTTGCTATTCTCCTGCCTCAGTCTCCAGAGCTTTTTTAAATAAAATTAAGAACATGCTGTTTAGTATCCCACTTCTTTCTGACAACATTGATAAAATCCAGAGAAGTTCCCTGTCTCATTACATATTCTTTGAAAACATAATTTTAATAGCCGCATCACCTCCCAGTATTTAGATCTGTCATAATTTCTTTAGCCATTCTTCTGTCACCTGACATTTGAAAAGCATACATTTCCACCACCACATGGATCTCGAAAAGAAAAACCACTATCTGATATTAAAATATAAAGCCTCCTGTGGGAGAACTCAAAAGTCCCTCAGAAGCAGAGAGGACACATCTTGATGATTCTCCAGAGGGAATTCCTTGGGGCTAGTCCTTCCCTGTAAGTAGGGGTCCTTCTGGGTTGTGGTTTTCTTGTGGGTAGGCCTTGTCTACCTTAAGAGTCTATGTGAAGGTCTTTTGAAGTCCCTGAATAATACGCAAATACTATGTGCATGAAAGCTAGTTACTAGCTTTATCTTTAGGCTCATCAAGGGCAAGCTAATAGCAGAAGAAAAGTGGCCATCATTTACTACTGTTAAGTGTGTCAGTGAGCTGGGTGTGGTGGCACACCCCTGTAATTCTGACTTCACAGGAAGCCCAGGCAGGACGGTTTCACCAATGTAGCAAGGACCTGTCTCAAAATTAAAAAAAAAAGGGGGGGTGGTTAGGAGTGTAACTGAGCGGTAGAGCACTTGCCTAACATGCACAAGGCCCTGGGTTTAATCCCCAGTACCAGAAAAAAAAAAAAAAAAAAAAAAAAGCCTAAAGAGTTTAAAACTCCAGTGTACATCCATGAGGGTTAAACCTATGTCATTACAATAAGAATTAAGTGACAATACCACTTCAAGATTTGAAATGTATCCAGTGGAGACCCCATAAGAAAGGCAAAAAAGTAATTAAAATTAAAAAAAAAAAAAACAAGCTTGGCTCCCAAAACACCAATAACGACAAAATGAAGTTTATTTATTTATTTTTTTTACAAAAAAAAAAGTTACAAAGTTAGCAGCAATAAGAATATAAATGATTGAACTAGACTCACATTAATGAAGGACAAAGCCTGCAAAGAGGAGGATTTGCAATCATTACCTTGCTATACTAACATGAAAATATTTTTTATCCAAGATTTTCAAATATCATAATAGTATTTATTAACTAAAGGCCTAAAATTAAGAGTGTATGCTTCCTACTCTAGAGACTAGCCATTGCAATTTAAAGCTACCTGTGTAACGGAAAAGTAGCAGCCACTGAGTATCTTTGCCATCTGAATAAGTGGATGAATTCCCAATAAACTTGGCAGATAGAAGCAGTACTGAGTTTCTTCACAGGAATTAATCTTTCCAAAACTCCCCGATTTCATTCCCAACCAACATTTATACAGTATAATTAAGCCCAGGGGAAAAAGCAAGACATCTGGTTCTGTTAGATTTCATTATTATCGCAAAATTACTAATGTGCATGAGATTCTGATTTCCACATTGCAGAATCCTAAAAATGTTTACTTCTCTAGGAGTGGGGTCTATCTCATGAGAATGGGGATCCATGCATTGTCCCATAGGAATTCAGCCCTAAACTAGATATAAAAGGAAGGGGTCAATCACAAAGAAGTCCATGGGAACAGCTGAGGAGCCATGGAAAGACAAAATAGTAAACACCCTTAAACTAGCTAACCTTTTGAACAAAATCAGTCAATAGTGTGGTCTGTGAACTGTTTAAAATTTTAAAAAATTGTCACCTGGGAAGATGTGGGGTGCCTGTAATTTCCCTTGAGTCCCCTTAACACAGAGAGAACATCACGACCAGTTCTGGGTGCCACACACAACAGATACACTGGAATCCTTTCAAAGGAAACTAACTATTCAGTCTGAGAGCAGGATCAAAAGTCTTGTTGTCTGAGAGATAATGGCCTGGCAGGAGAAAGCTTCAGGAAGCAAAGAGAAAGAAGTCTGGAATAAAATCATGGTTGCTCCAAATCCTAAAGGAGGAAACAATTTTGGGGTATGGTCCTTGAAGCAGAGATGTTAAACCAGAGGGAAAGAGTTTGATGGAACAGAAGGAGTCACAGTTCTGTTAACAAGTTGGGTTGTAACAGAATACCCTGCCTCAGGTCTTGGTGAGCAATTTGTACTGGTGGTAGCCAGTCAGTGAGCTGCATAACAGGTGACACCCATCTAGCAGGATGTCCAAGGGGGACTCCAAGGAACAGGGGAGTGTTGGCTGACAGTGCCTTAAAGTTTCCCTCTGACCCTAACCTTTTTATCTTGCCATGAATGGAAGACAATACACAGGAAAAGGGATATCTCTCTATTTTAAGATGCTCCAGAGAGGAGAACTTACAATCTTTAACAACAGCTTTCTCCAGTGCGTAAACCTTTAATCTGGATGCTCATAACTGCCTGTATGTTTGTTTCCTCTTCTAGGTTACTCACACTTGAAAGCAAACATTTTAATAGGAAAATGCTTCAAAAGGGGAAAACTTATCAAGGCATACAGAAAAGGAACTTGAGTTTGAATTTATTTTTTTTTAGACAAAAATATCTCTTAAAATTAAGAAAAGGGATATAAACCCTTTTGCATTAAGAGTGACATAACCGAAAAGTTATGCTTCGATTCTACGCTATGGTCAGCTGGAAATGGTAAATAAGGAAATCGGTGGAAATGGTTAATGAATAGTTCTTTCTGGCTTTCAGTTCAGTTTTTATTGAAAAACAAGTAAATGGATTGTGGGAATTTTGTTAGTATGGAAGAACTTAAAGATGTCAAAGCTTGAATATTAATGATAAAAACTAGGAATGTATTATGGTTTGGATGTGAGGTGTCCCCCTCAAAGTTCACATGTGAGACAATGCAAGAAGGTTCAGAGGAGAAATGATTGGGTTGTGAGAGTCTTAACCCAATCAGTGAATTAATCTCCTGATAGGGATTAAGTGAGTGGTAACTGAAGAGGTAGGGTGTGGCTGGCGGTGGGAATTGGGGTGTGGTTTTGGAGTATATATTTGTATCTGGCAAGTGGAGTCTCTGCTTTCTGATCATAATGTGAGCTGCTTCCCTCTGCCACTCTCTTCCACAGGAAAAGGGATATCTCTCTGCCTCCTGCCTCACCTCAAGCCCCGAGGAATGGAGCCTGCTGTCTATGGATTGAGACCTCTGAAACAGTGAGCCCCTAAATAAACTTTTCCTTCCCTAAAATTGTTCTGGTCATGTCCTTTCGTCACAGCAGAGAAATAACTGACTAAAAAGAATGTAATGTTGTTTTAATGAGTAGTAGAAATGCCCATAGCTCTTTTTAAGTGAAAGAGAAGATTAGATAATCCATTTCAAATTTTTAAAGAATAGAAACCTAAACAAAATTTTGCAATGATTACAATTACGTTAGCTCTAAAATTAAAATGTTAAATTCTCTAATGATATGTGGCAAAAAATCAGCTCATTAGAAGAAAAATTTTACCTAAGTAGTAATAATTTTACAATTAAATCATATCTACCTCAGCATATTTGAACTGGCCTCATAAGGGGGTCCTTTTGAGTGCCCTTCTGATATTTTAATATCTACATTTTCTTAGGGATAAGACAGGGCTCTTGCTCATTTTTGTTCATCTTACAGAGATTGAAGTATAATATTAGAATCAACGAGCCATGCCTGCCATCCTGAGATACAAAGGAGAGACATGATATTCTTAGGTTGTGCTCCATAGAAACCCATTACAGCTCTTTCTGAAATATAATGGAACCTATTTAATTCAGCTGCAGAATTTTCACACCTGCAGAGCTGTGTGAACCTCATGCTATTCTTGATACCATTTGGAATTGGTCTTGAAAGAATCAGGAACATGCAGTTTTCAACTCATGCTTTTCAAAGGAAATTATCCATATTCCTCATTCATGGCTCCCTTCAGGACAGCTTCTGAATTCACTCATCTTCTTCAAGCTCCCACTGGACCATAATTTAATTAATTCTATTCCCTGAGGAAGCAGTACTCTATGAATTTTTATGAAGTATGTGAACAAAGCAAGTTGCTTTAGTTGTCTCCTCGTGCCTTGGATTCTGTGGTCACAGTGGGATGGACAAACCTGCCCAAAATAATGTCTTTACACCTGTAGGTTTTAATGCCAGTGAGGATCTGCAGATCAGTGTGTTCTTCCAATGGACATGATAAAAAAGGAAAGATGACCTCAGAGTTACCCAGGACCAGATGGGACAAGCAGAGAAGGCATTTGTTTTCCATTCCCAAAACCCATCAAGAAATTGTGTTTCAAACAGGTTTGCTGCAAGAGAAGAGTCAGATGGAGGAAGCACCATCTTTAATGGGGGATGTGAGGGTGAGGATGTTGTACATAAAGATAGGCAAATCTGTTTTTACCAAGAATGTCCAACAATGAAACCCAGATTATTAAGCAAAAGAAGCAGTACTGAAGCATTCAGCCCAAATAGAAAAGGTATGGTCATTGCATTAGTCAAGGTCCCAGCAGGAAACAGATGGTATGCTTAAATTGGATGGTTTGAAAAGAGTTTAATAAAGGAACTCTTCACGAGGTGTGGGCAGGCTATAGAAGACCCACAACAGAGTGCAAAACCCTGGACTATCACCATCTCATGACCTGAAAAGGTGAGAAGAGAGTGGGACTTTCAAAACTGGAGTATCTAAAGAGGCAGAGGGTGGGTGGAAAGGACCACTGAGAAGTTTTACAATGAGGAACAGTTAATTCTCAGCTACGCCACAAAGAGAGTACCAGAGGAACCAATATCCCCACCTTGCTCTCTTGCTTTAATCTCCTTCTGGCATCTTCCACTGATCAAATCCAACTGGTAACTGTAGGGAAGGGAGACAGGAATGGGGAGCATTTGGGTCAGCCTCCAGGGCACAGTGTGAGGTGAAGAAATGGGAAGAGAGTCTCTCTGGGATTCAACAAGGATGTCAAATAGTCTTTATAAATGGGTAGTAGTCTAGAAATGTCATAGATTAATTTCAATACAACTTTAAATTTAAAAAAAATTAAAGCACTCATTTTTAACAGTTCCAACCAGTCCTTGTATAATATAGAAGATCCACCATCTCTGGTCAAGTTTTCTTAAGAGCACGAGAGTGGAGTGGGGACTGAGGGGCTCTGTATGACATAGACAAGTCCTACGCTACTATGGAATATGGATTCAGGAGCTCCAGAACCATCCTTACTGCTTAGAAGTGCAAAAGGAAAGCTCAAAGCCTCTGGGCAGCCAAATAATTATATGCAAGATAACTTTTCACAGGAGGAAGACATTTCAAAGGTGAGCAGGAAGCAGGTAGAGGTTGCTATGGCAGCCAAAGCAAGATTCATCCTGTCATCTTTTACCTGCTTTCTGTGGGGGCATGGAGTACTGGGGAGAAATGGAGTAAAAAGAAAAGAGCAGAGAGTGAGAGATGCCGCAGCTTTGAACCAAATGGACCCAAGAAGGTCTGAGTTATTCAGACCTTACAAAAAAAAAAAGGGAACAGTTGACCAGCAAGCTGCCTGGGGGTGGAGAGCTAGCCAGGACTCATTAGGAGGCAGGTTATATTCCCTCTGATGAGATGAGCAGATATAAAGGGCTTGAAGTGAGGAGGAAAGGAAAGAGACAGAGAAATATCTCTGAACAATATGCTGATTTCCCCTTCAAACACAGCTAAATGTCCACCTCACTTTCACATTACAATTCTTCCCTAACTCTCCAGGATCCATCAAATTAAATGAAAACAGCTCTTTAGCCCAGCAAACCAGGACGCCCACAAGATGACATTCTTGCCTTCTAGACTTATCTACTGCCTCATCCGTGCTGAGAAAAGAATCACAGGGCTCAGCCACAAGTTCCAGCTGTCAATAATAATTCAGTAGCGGCAAACAATGACTGAGGGTTTGCTTTGTTTTCAGGGCTTCATCTGCATCAGACTGACAGATAGCTGTGCAGCCTTGACCTCCTCCCTCAAGCTTTCCTCAAGTCCAAACCTTTCTCCTGCTCTATCCCACCTACCCATGTGCCACTGTGGCGTCACCACCTGCTGAGCCCCTGCCTGCATTAGATGAGAGTACCCCTCATGGTTCACCCTGTCCTGTGCCTATTCCTCTCAGGACACTCTGCACCATTCTTATTCTAATCCTTTCTCCCACTATTGAGGATGGGAGTTGGTTTGGACCCATGTGTACAATCCCGGTAGCTACAAAATAGGACTTTGTTCTTGAAATGTAATCTCTTTCCTTTCTTGAGTTTGGTGGAATTTATGGAGTTCCAAATTGGACTCTCAACTCTCAAACTGATAAGCTCCATGGTCTTGGGTAAGTTTCACCTCTGTGTTCACTTTCCTCACTAAGCCTGCTGGTCAGCTGTTCCTTTTTTTTTTTTTTTTTTTTTTAATTGTAAGGTCTGAATAACTCAGACCTTCTTGGGTCCATTTGGAAGTATGGATAGAAGGAATACATGCCTTATAGAACTGCTTTGAGGAATTAATGGTTAATACACGTAAAGCACTAAGAGCAATGACTGGGACATTCCACACTTGCTCAGTGAGTGTTAGTTAATATTGCTATTGACCATCATAATTCTCAACAGAGAACTCTGGAACTCATATGATACAGGAGCACTTCCTCCCTTTCCTAGAGTGACGGTAGAGTGAGTAGAATGTAGTGGTAGCATGCTGACTTTGGAGTTGGTCTGTCTGGTCCGAATCCTGGCATTGCCACTTTCTAGATGTGTGAACTCAGGCATGTTTCTGAATATCTCTGTATAAATGTAGAACCATATGGTGCTGTCCTCATGAGGTCATTATATGAATTAAATGTTATATACCTTAGTATTCTTCTCCCTCATGCCTCCCAAAAATCTCAAAAATTTTAAGATCTAGGTTTTAAGTTCTTTAAAGGAAACTGTGTTCCATGGTAAGAAATGTGAGAGCTTTGAAGTCACCCAGACCCAAATTCAAATCCCTGTTCCCTATCCATTGTTATCTGTCAGTTGGAAGAAAATGGATAGGTAGTTGCAGCTGAACATGGACTTCAGCTCTGAATTCTCCTTTGACAATTTTAGTTTGTGGTTTTGGCCAAATTAGCTTCACTTACTTAGCCTCAGTTTCCACAGCTATAAATTGGTATCTATGAGAGATACAAATGAGATAATCCTGGTAAAGAATTTAGTTCAGAGCCCATCAACTATAATCACTCGTGAACTTTTATTATGGTTTACTATAATCGCTTGGGCATTTGTCAGATTTTCATTGCTGTGACAAAATACCTGAGATATGTAACTTACAAAGAGGAAAGATTTATGTTAGCTCATGGTTTCAGAGGTTTGGGGCCATGGTTGCATGGCCTTGTCACTTTGAGCATGTGGCAAAACCACACATCATGGCAGAAAGTCTGTGGAAGAAGAAAGTCACACACTTCATAGTGACCAGGAAGCAGAGAGAGAAGAAGAGGCTAGGGTTCCAATATGCCCCTCAAGGGCAGGCCTCCAGTGACTGTCCTCTAGGCCACCACCTCCCAACGGTGGCACAAGCTGGTAACCAGCCTTCAACACATAGCCTTTGGGGGACATTTGAGATTCAAACTGTGATAATTTGCTTGCACATGTTCATCTGACAGCTGAACTTTACTTATCTGTTCTCTGGTAAATGTTTTACTTTCCACAAAGGCATATTTTGTTAGGCCCAGGACTTGACATTACTGTAGGCCACAAAGAAGGATCACTGTTCTGAACGCTTGGGTTTTATTCCCCATAAGTGGCCTAAGATACTTAGCTTTAGGGAGCCAGGTTCCCTGCTTTGGGCTTACAGATTTTCTCACCACCACTCTTTCCTTTCAGCATGACTTTCCAACTTACGTAAAAATGCAACCAGAGCTTAACCAGAGGCTCCAGTGCACTTTGGAGTAAGGGGCCCACTCCACCACAGCCCCACCAACCAGCAAAGCCTGCTCCACCCTGGGAGGGCCACCCAGTTTCTCTTTTCTGCCCTCTTCTCTGTACATGGGTTGTTATTTACAACATTTGGCAAAGTGAAACCATTTATTGATGTTTTTAGATCTTCTCCCATATGTTGAGCATTCTTGCTCCTTCCTGTAATGTTTGGCACCCTGCATGGTTTCTGATCCACAGAGCTGGCAAGACAAATGGAGTGTATCACAAGTGGACTCTCCCCAGAGTGATCCTGTGAACTCTCTTTCCCAGATCATGGATCCTTGCTCATCTTTGATTACCATCTTTTTTTTTTTTTTTTTTTTGGTACTGAGGATCAAACCCAGGTATGGTCTACTGGTCTACCACTGAGACAGACTCTCACTAAGTTGCCCAGGATGGCCTCAGACTTGCAATCCTCCCACCTTAGCCTCCTGAGTCCCTGGCTGTGCACCACTGTACCAGCTGATTACCACTTTCTCAAACGACTTATTTCCTGAGTCAGGGATTATCATTGGCTCCAGGTGTCAAATCCAGAAGCTTGAGCATCCTCATCCTCTCTTCCTTAATTTTCCCTGCCTGCACACTTCACTATTGGTCTGAAACAGGGCTCTGCCCCAACCCCTGCAGATACTTTTTCTATCACGCCACACACTCTCAAGTCTACAATCCTAACATCCTTCAGGTTTCTACAGAAATGAATGCTGATTGAACATCGGCATTGCAAACCAGAGCACATCTGCTCCCATCTCAACAGAGCTCTCTACCCTTCCTTTTCAATCAAGCGCCCCAACTGAATGACTGACATAGTCAGGCAATTGCATAAAATAACTTACAGTTTTCCCTCTCTATTGTTAGCAATGCACAGTTCAAGATAATCCATCATTAGTCCCACACTTCTAGTGCCATGTGTTATTTACAAGAAAAAAGCTGACCCAGATTCTAGCCTAGAAATAAACAAACCAAAATTTTGTGAAAGTCCCTTCTGGTCTGCTGCAATCAGGACCAGTTTATCACATTTTCCACCTCCTCCTGTGACTGATGAGCAGCCAGGACTCATGGAGGATGGGATGTGTCTTGCCAGTAGGTCTGGGGTAGACCTAAAGGGTTTTAGGGAGAGACTGAGCCCATGCAGGAAATAAGTTGAAAAGTCATGGAGGTTTAGTCACTAACCCACCTTTTGAGATTGGTTAACTTAAATATCCTGTCCTCTGCAATTGAATTACACCAAAGACCACACTAGAAATGAGGTGGGAAGAGGATGCACATTGTCCTCTTGTCCCAAGGAACAGTGCTGTGGCTTGAACATATCCCCTTCAGTATTCAGTTGTTAGAAGTTAATGACCAACATGATGGTATTAAAAACTGGGGCCTTTAAGAGGTGACTAGGCCATAAGGGCTCTTCCTTCATGAATGGGATTAAGACTGCCACAAAAGGGACTTCACACAGCTTTAGGCTTGGTTGCCTTTCCACCTCTGCTGTGAGGACACAGCATTCCTCCACTCTGGAGGATACAGGAACAAGGCACCATCTTGGAAGCCAAGAGTAGCCCTTGCTAGACAACTGACCCTACCTGTCCCTTGATCTTGGAATTCCCAGTCTCCCAGATGTAAGAAAATAAATATATGTACTTTATAAATTACCAGTGTCAGATATTTTGTTATACCAGCACATATGGATTAAGACAACTTGTTACCACCATGATGGACATCATGATAATCAAGACAGTGACTTTACTTTGACAGCCTATAGATTCCTGAAAAAAATACAAATGGAACAGTAGGCGATGCTTGCCCAATATTGGAGGAAAGAACTAGAGCCTCTTCACCTTCCTGCTCTTCTACCCAGTCCTAGAACCATCCCATGTATTTAAATGGAAAACAGCCAAGAAACATGAGATTCCTTATTAAGTTGTCAGATTTTTGTTTGCCACTGAATCCTAAAACCTAGTTCAGTGTCAGGAATGGGGCAGTCTAAAAGATGAGAAACATGACTTAGGTTTGCTGGTCTCTTCGTCTCTTTATATAGCTACCTAATAATTCTACATTTCCAATGACAGTGCCTGGCACATAACAAATACTAGAAAATGTGAGTTTTGTGAGTTTAAAACCAGCCTCAGCAACTTAGTGAGGCTCTAAGCAACTTGGCAAGAACTTATCTCAAAATAAAATATAAAAACCGTGATTAAGTACCCCTGAGTTCCATTCCTGGTGAAGGAGAAGAAGGAGAAGAAGGAGGAGGAGGAGAAGGAGAAGAAGATAGAGAAGAAGGAGGAAAGAAAATTTGCTATCTACTCTCTCTCTACCAGTTTACTTTCTCATTTTGTTATATTTCTTAAAATTTTTTTCCATTATTTTCATTCTTCTAAATAGAACTATTATCTTTTCACTCATATCCTTACCTTAAATACTAACTATCAAACACTTCAAAGTGTAATAATGATATTGGTCTTTAAAAAGATGACTTGGAAAGTACATCACATGAGAAAAAAGGAAAGGAAGTCTTATTGACCACATGGTCTTTCCTTGGCCTGGATGAGGGGAAGGTAAAGTCTGTCATGGGTGAACCCCCACTTGCAGTGCTCAGTCACTTCCCTCCTGGTGAACTCTCCTTTCTTCAGTCACCTCATTCATCGCTTCACCAGAAGGCATGGATACTTTTTAGATACTGCCTGTGTACAGTGGCTGTAGGATAGGGCATGTGCTATTTTTTATGTTTTATGGAGGGGTGGTCAGGAATGTGTCTCTGAACCATAAGGGAGTGATAATGCCAAGGAATGAGCTCAGACTGAAGTCACAAAGCCAGGATGTGCAGAGCACTACAGGCTGTAGAGAGGACTTGGGTTTAACTTGGAGATGGGAAGACACCGGAGGATTCTGAACAGAGACATTTCATGAACTGATTTATACTTTGAAATAATTGGTACTATTTGGAGAACAGACCAGTGAAACAAGGATGGGAATAGGGGTCCTGTCAGGAAACTACTTCTGTAATCCAGACTGGAGATGATGGTGATTCTGATCACTGTAGTAACAGTGAAAATAATGAGAAGCAGTAGGAGTCTGGGTATTCTTAATGTACTGAGAGTATTTGTTGATGGTTGACGGTTTGAATATGGAAGGGGAGACAATTAAAGGGTAATGCCAGGGTTCTGACCTGAGTAACTAGAAACTTAAAGCTGCCATTTACTACCGTGGAGAAGCCTGTGGGCTAAAACCAGAAGTTCAGTTTAAGGGAAAAGTTGAAGACTTCTAGTATCATCTATGTGATGAGCTGCTGGTCTCTGTCTAGCATTCAAGGAACAAAGAGCAGGACATCATAGATGATACTCAAAGCCATGGGACCACATGAGTGAGTTTAGTGAGAGAAAAGTTCCAAGGTCTGAGTCCTGGACATACCAGCATTTTAGAGGAATGATAACGGTACCATCTCAAGGGGGGGTGTTTTAATGATTCAATGATACAATATGTGTAAAGCATTTGAAGTACTATTGAGAACCTCCTTTGACACTCAACTTCAACTAGTCTCAAACACACACACACACACACACACACACACAGACACACACACACACACACACACCTCTTAACACCTGCTCATCTCTACCTCCACTAGAGCACCTAACCCCAGGACCCAGAGCCCTGGACCTGGTAGAATTCTTCTTTGCATTACTCAGTAAAGAGGGCGTAGGGAAAAGGAAGCCTGTTCTTACCATAAAGGACACAGAGAGAACGGGGCATGGTGGCACATGTCTGTACTCCCAGTGGCTTGGGAGGCTGAGGCAGGAGGATCACAAGGTCAAAGCTAGCCTCAGCAACTTAGCAAGGCCCTAAGCAACTTAGTGAGACCCTGTCTCAAAATTTAAAAAAAAAAAAAAAAAATTTGAAACAGGGGTAGGGATGTTGTTCAGTGGTTAGGGACCCGTAGGTCCAATTCCTGGTACAAAAAAGAGAGAGACGGAGAGAAAGAGAAAAGAACACACAGAGAGAAACTACTGTGCTTGTATTACAACCTGGAATTAATAATATAGTAATGTAATGTAGCTTTAAATTTCTCAAACCAGGAATCCAGTACTTTACATCAAGTACATCATATATATGTTATATACTGGGCTTTGGGGTGATCCTGAGATGCAGACATAATTTATGATGTTTCTCTAGGAAAAGACATTCCAAATTCCAAACAATGTAATGGGAAACCCACATTAAAATACTGCAGATTGTCTCCTGACATCCCCGTTTCTCTCTCTCTCTCTCTCACACACACACACCTCTATGTATCTCAACACCCAGCATAAAGTAGTCAACCAATAAATGTGTAGGAACTGAATTGTTTAAATGACCTTCTGGGCTATTGCTTCCCTCTCCTAACTCTTTTCAATGACAATGTCTAATATATAGATCACCAATAAAATCTTAGACTTAAGATGGATTTGGGTCTTCCATCATCACCATGACCAAGGGTGAATCACAACCCCATATAAAACACATCAGTAGCAGTGCTAGTACAGTATGTGTTGTCAGTTTTTGTCTTCAATAGTATTTTCACAGATGAACTCACAAGTTGCCTAAAACTTTGGCAATTTTTTAAAAAAACTGATAATTGTCAAATAAGTCACTAACATTTTTATGGCAGATAATGATAGACTGCTGATATCTATTCAATTTCAAACTATTTATTGTAAATATCCATGTATACTAAGCCACTTTCTTCTATGTAATTCTTTAAGGACATTCTTTACATAATCCCTCATGGAAGGAATGTGGATGATTTTATAAAACAGGTGTAATAATTTTTTAGTATTACCTATAATCTCATATATTCTTCCTCTAAAATGATGCATTGAGCATCAGCTGTATCTGCGTACATTACCATGATGCCTCTTAGGTGATTCAGAAGGACCCACTCCTGAGTGGGCAGTAGAGGAGAGGCACCATGACTCTGCCCGGACATAGGATGGAGGTGGACATCAGAAGAAGGGAGGGACAAGCTGTGCTCTGGGGATTCAGCAGAGAAAGGGATCACTCGATGGTAAATCTGGAAACGATTCAGGGGCAAGCAGAACTGGGGACTAGATAGTAAAACAACAGAGATATACAGTGAAGGTGGCAGGTAGGGAGCAGAACATTCCAGGCTGAGAGAAAACTCTGAGCAATACATGGAGGAGTGAGTGCTTGGAGCAAACCAGGAAAATGACAGGAGTCTAGACTGACACACGGGAGAGAGGGAGGGCAAAATCATGTTGTCACATAGCTTTCATAAACATAAATTCTGCTCCCATCTCCCAAGGGAATGGGCCAGGGTGAGGAACACTGTTGAAGCAGCAGAGTGCTATCATAAGAAGTTGGATTTAGGGGCTGGGGTTGTGGCTCAGTGGTAGAACACTTGCTTAGCATGTATGAGGTACTGGATTCAATCCTTAGCACCATGTAAAAATAAATTTTAAAAAAGTTATAAAAAAAAAAAGAAATTGGATTTAACAAAACTCTCCAACAGTGTGGTTAACAGTTGAAGAGGAGCACAGGTTGTAAGGCCACCTATGCAGCCATGGACAGAGTTCCACCAGAAGTAAGCAATGGGTAGGCACAGAAGGGAGGAGAATCAGGAGAAGTCTTCCTTGCAGAAGCACAGTTTCAGGAAGGGAGGAATCCACTGCACGTCTGTTGAACACATATTACTTTCACACCACTGTAAATTCAAAAAATCCTAAGTCAAATCATCCTAAATTACAGGTGTCTATATCCAAAAACTCCTCAGGGATCCTACCCAGCCTCAGTGTCAGTTATGTGGAATAATCTCAAACCTTCTGCCTTAGAGCTCAGAGCAGCTCCTGTCTTTAGCACCACCCCTCCACTGTACCTAATACCATTATCCTCCAGCAGTTCAGGCCTACGTCTTTCTCTTACCTGTGCTTCAGTCCATGTCCTAACAGGAGGGACCCCCTTTAATCTTGAAATGAATATGGTCTCAGCCCACCTTTGCTCTAGCACCTACGCACCTCCCAATCATCACAATCAAACCAGGTTGAAGGTGAGGTCTTTCTGCATGTGGCCAACCACTCTCTCAGGTATCCATGACTCTTGGTTAAAGAGAAAAATCCTGCACTGCATATTGCCTTCCGTTACATCTATAGCAGAAGCCCAGGGTAAACATGGGAAGCACATCATGGAAGAATCTTTGCTGATTTCAAGAAATGGCCAACTGTGTAAGTTTATGGTTGAAAGTCATGATCTACGACAGATGACCAGTTCTTTCTTTTTTCTTTTTTCGTACCAGGAATTGAACTCAGGGAGCTTTACCACTGAGCCACATCCCCAGCTCCCCCACTTCTAAAAAATTTATTTAGAGACAGGGTCTCACTGAGTTGCCTAGGGCTGGCTTTGACCCCATGATCCTCCTGCCTCAGCCTCCCGAGCCACTGTGATTACAGGAGGTGCCACTATGCCTGGTCCTGACCAGTTTCTTGACTATACAGAGCAGTGGTTTTATTTTAAACTTGAGGGAGGCAATGTGTGATTATGTCCACTGCCGAGGGGACCAAGAGGAGGGATGTGCTTCTTATGGACAGGGGAAGCCAGCAGGTCACAGGGAGAGAAGCCAGTCCTTCTCTGACTTCTCCAGTGTGGATCCACTTGAAGGGAAACAGAGGTTGATTGACAAGGCTCTACTTCTCTCCAGCTGATTGTAATTCTGACATTCTTTAGTCATTTCAACTTCAAACTGATTTCATTCTAACCTCTCCCTCTGCTCAGGGTAGTTTCTGTAATTTCATGAAAGCAGAGAATTTGCATTGCCAGAATCTCCAGCATCTCCTGGCGGTTATTGCTTTTACTCTTATGGAAAGCAGTTTGGCTTCTTGACTCTGTGATGAAATCCTGGGAATTGGGAATTATGTTTACTCATTCAACAAATAATTATCAAAGGTCCACCATGTACTTGATGAACAAAAATAGAGCAAAGTGAACAGCCATGGTTCCTGCCCTCATAGCTTTAAGAGATGCGGGTTTCATGAAATCACCCAGAATGCCTCTTCTTTCTCTTTTCTTGTGCTCATCTGACAAGTGTTCTGGTCCTTTTTAAAATCTGAAGCCAAAAATGATGGGCTAAGTGACACTGCTGGAAACGGGGAGCAGATAATAGAAAAAGCACTGGTAGGCGATTCTGAAAACAATAATGTCTTTCATCTGTAGTCACCAAAGCTGTTCTGCCATCTGACCCTCCACACAACCTCATAAGATCACAGGCTGTCATTACAGTTCATTAAAACTGAGGCTCTGTTTCTCAGGATCTCACAGATAGAATAGCAGAATCAGGACTAGAATAAATATCCTCTGAATCTTCATTGTTTCCTCTCCCCAGTTGAAAATACTGAGAAATAAAGAACACCAGTATTTTTTTCAGTAAACAAGCATGAAGTGAAACAAACAAACAAAAAAATCCATAAAGCTGTGAAACATTATTTTGATAATTACATAGAAAATAACAGTTAATTGAAATGCTATCAACAGTCACCTAATCTATCCAAAACTTGCATTAGGACTTCACAATAGCTTGTTATGCTCCAGGGGCTCAGCCACGGAGGACTGGGAGGTGAATCATGAACTAAGGTGCTGGCCCTCATAGATGGGAGTTTGAATGTGTCAGTTCTGTGTATCAAGCTGTGAAGTTGTGATACAATAGGAAATATATACTTCAGTCTTGTCCAAGTTTCCTGGCTCTCTGCTCCTGAAATTCTGGTAATTTCCTAATTGGAGCAATAAGAGCCATAGGAGTATCTTTTGTTAAAATATTTGGTCTTTTGTCCTACTTCTTAAAACAGCTTGGGACAAGTGTAGTGGGATAAATAAGAGTACCTTCTGTTACTCACAGCAACCCCTCTCAGCCACACCTGGGTTTGCAGTAGAGAGAGGACTTCTTAAAAGTCCCTAGATTACTGTAGGCTGGGTCTTATTGCCAGGGTAAACAACCTGTGATTGGAAGGTTGGAACTTTCAGACCCACCCTGACCTTCAGGGAGGAGAGGGAAGAATTGATCCCTAATTGGTGATTATATATTCAAATATACCTGAATGATGAATCCAAAAATTAAAAATAATTAAAAAAACCCTGAAAGGACAGGGTTTAGAGGGTTTAGAACCCAGCAGGTGGCTAAATACCTCTACATCCATGGACCGGGAGGGGAAAGTCCTCAACTCCAGAGGGGCAGAAGCAGCTGAGCTCAGGATCCTTTTGTACCGCACCTATGTATCTCTTCATCTGCTTGTGCATCTTCATCCTTTAAAATATCCTTTGTAATTAGTTGGCAATAGTAAGCAAGCAGTTTCCCTGAGTTTCAAGAGCTGCTCTAGCAAATGATCAAAACCAAGAAGGGGGTTATAGGAACCTTCCAATTTATAGCTGGTCAGTTAGAAGTTCTGGAAGAATGCACTTGCTATTGGCATCTGAAGGAACTGGAAACTGAAACTTGGGATCTTTTTTTATATGATGCTTTTGAACCAGGGCCTCATGCATGCTAGGCAAGGGCTCTACCACTGAGCTACACCCCCAGTCCAACATGTGGCATCTCACTAGCTCAGACAGTGTCAGGATTATAGGATATGCAACTGGTGTTGGAGAATTGCTTGGTGTTGGGGGAACCACCACATATTTGGCCACAGCAGTGTCCTCTGCTGAGTATGAGAGTAGAAAAAAGTGGCTTGCTTTTTCCTGTGTATATTCATGAACCTTCACCTGCCCAGAATAGGTGCTTGAAACTCAGGAGGTGACTCAGTGACCACTGCAGACATGTGTTTAGAAAGGTATGAAAATATTACACAGAATACAAGTAACAAGAAATGTTGGTGAGGGTGTGGGGGGAAAGGTACACTCATACACTGCTGGGGCTACAAATTGGTGCAGTCACTCTGTAAAGTAGTATGGAGATTTATCAGAAAGCTTGGAATGCAAACACCATTTGACCCAGTCATCCCAGTCCTCAGTATAAAACTCAGCATACTACAGTGATGCAGCCACATATCAATGTTTAGAACAGCTCAAATCACGATCGCCTACCTATGGAACCAACCTAGGTGTCCTTCAACAGATGAATGGATAAAGAAAATGTGGTACACATACACAGTGGAGTATTACTCAGCCACAAAGAAGAATTAAATTATAGCATTTGACAGCAAATGTATGGAACTGGAAAATATCATACCAAGTGATATAAGCCAGACCCCAAAATCAAAAGGCTGAATGTTCTCTCTGATATGCGGATGCTAACACACAATAAAGGGGTGGTGGTGGGAAAAGAAGTTCATTGGATTAGACAAAGGGGAATGGAGGGGGGAATACAAAAGACAGTAGAAGGGATTGGACATAACTTTTCTGTGTTCATATATGAATATACAACCAGCATAACTCCACATCACATACAACCACAAGAATGGGATACTAATTAGAGT
This sequence comes from Sciurus carolinensis, assembly GCF_902686445.1. Taxonomy (NCBI): domain Eukaryota; kingdom Metazoa; phylum Chordata; class Mammalia; order Rodentia; family Sciuridae; genus Sciurus; species Sciurus carolinensis. The sequence goes on along the minus strand of NC_062219.1, from coordinate 109,745,027 downwards.
AAGTTATATTCCATGCATGTCTAACATGCCAAAATGCAGTCTAGTGTCATGTATATCTAAAAGGAACAAAATTTTTTAAAAAAAGGAATAAGGCAAAAGCCACTTTAACCACAGCAATGTGCTCAGCAGCGACTCTACTTTCACAGAACCCTTCCCTTCTGCATCTCTGGTACTCAAGTATACATGAAATCTCCTGGTTCCTAATAGCTTACTTTCCTGGCATAAAAAGTCAAAAACAAGAAAGCAAAAGCAAAAAGTATGAGTTGATCCCTTTTGAGGAAAAAATTCTTGATGACCTCTTCAAGGATCAATTTATAAAAATGATAAAATAGAGACTGTAACATTTTTGTGTAACACATATTTAAAATTAGCACCAAACTGTGTTACGATCATAGATGCCAAGCATTGCTGCCTGGTATTAAATTCCAGCTGTGCCACTTATCACATGAGTGACCCTGGGCAAGTTATTTAACCTCTTTGTGCCTCAGCTGTGCATCTGTCCAAAGTAGATGGAGACATTGGGAGGCTCAAATATCATGTTACGGGTAAAAGGCTTAAAACAACACTTAACCCACAATCAGAGAAAGTAAGTGCTACCTATTAATATGAATATTATCTACTGAACAGAAATTTCCCAGACAAGACACTCAGAACTGTAACAAAGTATAAAAATAAGATAAAAAAATGCATTGGATTTATGAGCATTGATCTTGTAACCTGCTACTTTACTGAATTCACTTATGAGTTCTAAAAGTTTTCTGGTGGAATTTCCTGGTTCCTCTAAATATATAATCATGTCATCAGCGAACAGGGATAGTTTGAGTTCTTCTTTTCCAATTCGTATCCCTTTAATTTCTTTGGTTTGTCTAATTGCTCTGGCTAGAGTCTCAAGGACGATGTTGAATAGAAGTGGTGAAAGAGGGCATCCCTGCCTTGTTCCAGTTTTTACGGGGAATGCTTTCAGTTTTTCACCATTTAGAATGATATTGGCCATGGGCTTAGCGTAGATGGCCTTTATAATGTTAAGGAATGTTCCCACTACCCCAATTTTTTCTAGTGTTTTGAGCATGAAGGGATGCTGTATTTTATCGAATGCTTTTTCTGCATCTATTGAAATAATCATGTGATTCTTGACTTTAAGTCTATTGATATGGTGAATTACATTTACTGATTTCCTGATGTTGAACCAACCTTGCATCCCTGGGATAAAACCCACTTGATCGTGGTGCACTATCTTTTTAATATATATTTGTATGCGGTTTGCTAAAATTTTGTTGAGAATTTTTGCGTCGATGTTCATTAAGGATATTGGTCTGAAATTTTCTTTCCTTGATGTGTCTCTGTCTGGTTTAGGTATCAGGGTGATATTGGCTTCATAGAACGAGTTTGGGAGGGTTCCCTCCTCTTCTATTTCATGGAATACTTTGAGGAGTATTGGAATGAGCTCTTCTTTAAAGGTTTTGTAGAACTCGGCTGAGAACCCATCTGGTCCCGGACTTTTCTTTGTTGGTAGGCTTTTGATGACCTCTTCTATTTCATTGCTTGAAATTGGTCTATTTAAGTTGTGTATGTCCTCCTCGTTCAGTTTAGGTAATTCATATGTTTCTAGAAATTTGTTGATGTCTTCGAAGTTTTCTGTTTTGTTGGAGTATAGATTTTCAAAATAGCTTCTAATTATGTTTCGGGAATCAGACCAGAGACCCTGCCTCTTATAGAAGAAAAAGTAGGTCCAAATCTTCAACTTGTTGGCTTAGGATCAGACTTCCTTAACAGGACTCCCATAGCACAAGAAATAAAAGCAAGAATCAACAACTGGGATAGATTCAAACTAAAAAGCTTTCTCTCAGCAAAGGAAACTATCAGAAATGTGAAGAGAGAGCCTACAGAGTGGGAGAATATCTTTGCCAACCATACTTCAGATAGAGTGCTAATTTCCAGAATCTATAAAGAACTCAAAAAACTCTACACCAAGAATACAAATAATCCAATCAACAAATGGGTTAAGGAAATGAACAGACACTTCACAGAAGAAGATGTACAAGCAATCAACAGATATGTGAAAAAATGTTCAACATCTCTAGTAATAAGGGAAATGCAAATCAAAACTACCCTAAGATTTCAACTCACCCCAATTAGAATGGCGATTATCAAGAACACAAGCAACAATAGGTGTTGGAGAGGATGTGGTGAAAAAGGAACACTCATACATTGCTGGTGGGGTTGCAAATTAGTGCAGCCACTCTGGAAAGCAATGTGGAGATTCCTCAGAAAGCTTGGAATGGAAACACCATTTGACCCAGCTATCCCACTCCTTGGCCTATACCCAAAGGACTTAAAATCAGCATATTACAGAGATACAGCCACATCAATGTTCATTGCTGCTCAATTCACCATAGCCAGATTGTGGAACCAACCTAGATGCCCTTCAGTTGATGAATGGATAAAGAAACTGTGGCATATATATACAATGGAATATTACTCCGCAATGAAGAATGATAAAATTATGGCATTTGCAGGCAATTGGATGAAATTGGAGAATATCATGCTAAGTGAGATAAGCCAATCTCAAAAAACTAAAGGATGAATGATCTCGCTGATAAGTGGATGAGGACATATATTGGGGGGTGGGTGGGGTTAGCATTAGGTTTAGGGTTAGGTTTAGGGTTAGGGATAAGGAGTGTGGTAAGAATGAAGGAAAGAAGGACTGTACAGAGGGAAAAGAGGGGTGGGAAGGGTGGGGGGGAAGGGAAAAAAATAGTGAATCAAACATCATAGCCCTATGTAAACGTATGATTACACAAATGGTATGCCTTGCCTCCATGTACAAATAGAGAAACAACATGTATCCCATTTGTATACAATAATAATAAAAATTTAAAAAATAAAATAAAAAAATAAATAAAAAAAAATAAGATAAGGTTAACAATTCCTACACAAAGAGTGTTGTCTTTTCTCCCCATGGTCAGGTGAAGACAGGACTGGAACGCAGGCTCCATTCACCTTGCCATTCTCAGGAGAAGTGCCCTTGCGGAAGGTACCACAGCTGAAAATAACTTCAGAGAGAGGAGTAGCCCAGCTCCTACCATAAAATGGCTAACACTAAGCATGTGGAAATGTTTGATGAGCTTGTGGTTTGGACTTTTCCTAAGGATGCCCTGAAAAGCTACTGGATACATCTATCATTAAAAAGGACAAAAGTAAGAATTCCCACAGGCCTTTCCCTAGTCCAGACCTAGATGCAAAGATGAACACTGAAAAATAACCATAATAACCACCAGTGGTCATTTGCAGGAATCTGGAGCTCTAAGGATCCTATAATGATCTATTGCAAAAGCCAGACTATACAAAGGAAGAAAGAGCTGACAGAATCCCTCAAGGATGGAAACTAGGACACTGAGGCCAAAGGATGCTAAGGGAAGGCTCCGTCTCTCAGGGGAAATCACGGCCAACCCAGCACTGATGCCCAGCTTTTCAGTTCCCCCACTCTGCTCGCCCTGTGGTAGTCTCTCTGCCCGTTCAGCTTTGGGAGAGTAATAATAAAAATAATAATACTTATTGTACTCCTTTAGTGCCAGACTGTCCACATTTTATTAAAATAGGGAAGCTTTTATTAATATTTTAAATAAGGATAGTGAGTTACACACAGAAAAATGGTCCCTCCTTCACAGGACGGTCCTAGGCAATGCAAGGTTGGCACTGCCCTGAAACCAAGTTTTACTTGGCAGCTTCCTACCCTTCTGCTCTCAATCCCACAGCATGCCCACGTGCCATAAAATTAGCCTTTTCTCTCCCTCCATCAGCACTCACTGTCTTCTGGTGCAGCGATCCAAGGTCTTTCTAGAATCAGTCATGAGCAATAGCAAAGAGCTGAGGACAAATACATGTCAGATACTAGCCCCTCTCCAGGTGTCTGCATGTACAGAGGCTTCCCCTTTCTTGACTCAGAAGAGTAACGAATGCAGTCATTTCAGATAGACTCAGACCATTTAAACCAGAAGCCTTTAAACCCTAACATGTGGTCATTATCTTCTCCACTTAGGTGGGGTGATACCACTTTCTGGCCCATGTTCACAAACCTTGACGGTGGTGATGAGAAAATGATGATACGTCATGGGAGATGTGTACATGCAACTGTCAGTTATCAGAATCAGGATAAAGAGCAACAAAGAATCTAAAAGTGCTTTGATGGACAGAGCCAGTCAAAGGGCATTAGAGAACCACAGCAATGGAAAGGTCCACCCAAGGTCAGACCTTAGCCTCCCCAGTTAATATTTACAGGTTGAAAGGAGACGTCAATGAATTCTTTATCCCCCAAGAAGGAGTGGGTAGGCCAGACCCTGGGGCTATGTGTGTTTTGAGTATAAGGTTTTTTCCAGGTAGTGCAGGTAATTCAGTATCCAAAAATTTGAATTTAGGGGAAAAAAAGCTTTTAGGGGAAAAAAACTACACTGTTTCCTCTTCTGTTTTGACTTCAATCTTTTTAATTGTAATGATATGTAAATATGTACCAACATAAAACAAAGTTCTTAAAACTCTTCCAAAATCATGTCAAACTCCCACTAAATGTTCTAACCATATACAAGTGAAATTATACAAACAATTCAATTAAAATCAAGAATAATTTAATACTCACATGATGATGTTCTGCTAAACATTCCCTTTCATTATACTGTAAGTCTGATTGTGAAAAGGACAGCACAGTGTTTTGGAGTTCTGGATGCTTTTTCATCTGCTCTGCAGTCAGACCCTCCTCCCACGTGTCTTCATTGATAACGAACCTAAACCTTTCCTGGACCATTGAGCCATGGACTCATGTGGACTTTTACATTAGGAGGTCCACTGTTAATTCCCATCAGTATCAACTTGATTGTTTAAAAGTAAACCCACAACAAATTCAGACACCAAAGTCATCTTAAGGTAATCATTAAATGATCCAGATATGCTCATATTATTTTAGATTATCACCAAAATTTAAAAATCATAAAATTTCTATTATATGGAAATCTTACATCACTCCCCCATACAAGCCTCTACAAACCCCACTTTGACAAGGAGCAGAGGACTGTGGAGACAGACACCAATGGTGATTCCTAGCTCTTCCTACTTATTACCTATAAATCATAAGCAACAAAGGTACCTGCCCTCCCTGAACCCCATACTCCTCATCTAAATAACATCAGCATAAAAATAGAATGTACTTCTTAGGGTTATTAAGAGGACTGCTCAATACATGTGGAAAGTCCTTAGTCCAGTGCCTGGTGCTAATTAGGTGTTCAATAAACACCCCAAATTAAATTCCTGTTCAACTACTTTACGTCCAAATTCCATAAAAGAGGAAAGGATTCATACCCTTATCGAAACAGAAGTATTTCTTAATAATTTGAGTTCGAGACAGAAGAAGACTTTAATATATCTGCCTGCAGGAAATCCAGATGCTAGCCTTAATCATATTTTGCTTTGTTACATAATAATGCCTGTTCACATCCACAAAGTGAAAGTAGTCAAACTTATCTTGTGAAGTTACTTATTTTTAACAACCCTGCATGGAGAACAAAGGCTTTAATGTCATGAATCTGTGGAAGTCTTCAATTCTGTGCTTCTGGATTATTCACAACAGGCACAATGGGTAGTCGGCTCCTTTTGCCACTGAGAGCCCACCTTCACAAGCCATTACAATGGGTGTCGCAGGACCACAGGGATGAAGGCGCAGGCACCATCCTCAGCCTGAGCGCACAACTCCAGGGAGAGGTGCAGGCAGACGAGAGAGAGGCTGCACGTCTACCGGAGTCTCATTTCTCTAAAGACAGGGATTATGCCCTACTGATTTTTATACCCTAGTGGCTAGGACAATGCCTGGTGTTCTCTAGGAGTGAACAGATAATAACTTCATGAGTGAGTGAGATACATGTTAGATTATGCATGTGCTGTAAATACGGTTTTAACAAAGAGCGAGGTTTCTTTTGAGGTCTTAGGGATTGAGGAAATCTGAAAAAGATGGACTTGAAGGAAGACTAGAATTTTGAGTAACAAAATGGAAAGAAGTTCAATTAAAATTGTATACACTTGCAATGTGGTCTAAATGGTTCTCACTAGCAAAACAGTTCTCATTCTAATTACTATTATATCTAGCATTTCTATAATACTTCTTATATTTGCAAATTGTACGCCATTGCTTCTTAGTTTGTTACTTATTACAAGGACTTCTGATTTATTTATAAACAACTTGGTGGTTCATTATTTATTAGGATAGGAAGCTGAAGAAATAATATCTGGTCTCCAGCAGCTGTGTGTCAATTATTACTATTGGTCTCCTGGGGTTCTCTAATAAGAAGCCATAAAAATTAAATTTGCAATTAGGAAAAGAAGTGTGTATATTTGGCAGCATTTATATTGCCCTGATTGACAAAAGACATGACTGACAAGTCTACAACGTAGGAAGAATAACTTCATTATGGTATCAGCATATTGTTTTCAAAAATTACCAATCTGAGGATGAGGAAAGAGGTATAAGCGTGGTTTATTTAAACAAGGATTAGGTGACTACAAAGGTTGCATATGAATATCTCAATAATAAAAACACCAAAGCAAAAAGAACATAATTTTATAGACACTTTGGAAAATCACTGAAAGGACTGGCCTGATCGAAAAAGGAATAATTAAAATAATTTTTAAAAATGTGGCAAAAAAAGCAAAAACAGAAAGCTATTATTTTAAACATGATGTCTCACCAAACTAGGTAATGAACAAAGGTTAGGTGTTAATCAGCCATCACCACTGACAACTCTTTATTATTATTGTCATTATTATTATTATTATTATTTTCAAATTTATTCTTTGAGCATTTATATTCTGAATCACTCTCCTCTTTTTTAATTTTTTTTTTCTTTTGGGTACTGGGGATTGAACCTAGGACCTTGTACATGCGAAGCAAGCTCTCTACTAACTGAGCCATATCCCAGCTAATTTTTAAATTTTATTTGTTCTAATTAGTTGTACATGACAGAATTCATATATACATTTTGATAGATTATACATAAATCGAGTGTAATCTCTCATTTTTCTGATTATACATACTGCAGGATCACATTAGTCATGCAGTCATATATGTACATGAGGTAATAATGTCTGTTCCACTCTACTATCATTCCTTCCCCCATGCCCCTTCCCCTCCCTTTACTCCCCTCTACCTAATATAAAGTAACTCTATTCTTCTCTATCTCCTCCCACCCCCTTACTTATTGTGAATTAGTTTCCACATATCAGAGAAAACATTGGGCTTTTGATTTTCTGGGTTGGGCAGATTTCACTTAGCATGATATTCTCTAACTCCCTCTATTTACCAGCAAATGTCAGAATTTCATTCTTCTTTAAAGCTGAGTAGTATTCCATCATATATATACACCACATTTGCTTTATCCATTCATCTGTTGAAAGGCATCTTGGTTGTGAACCACTCTCATCTTTTTCAGAGGAGGAAGAATGTCTATATCTTTATCCTCACCCATTCTTTTATGGGGAGGAAGGCTCATTTCGGCTTTCAAAGTATTAGGGTGACTGAGATGAGACTGTGAGGAGAATGGGAATAGAGGTAAGGGCAGAGCCATGGAACAGAGCCAGACCTGTCCTGACAGGGGATCCGTGCTTCTGGAAACGAGCTCATTCAAAGAGAGAGCTCACGGTGGATGCCGGATGGGGAAGGAGGGATGCTGTCATGATCAGTTGGGAAATCCATTATAACAAGCTCCCAAATATACCGAAGTAAGCCCTGAATACCAGTTAGGTAAACATCTGTATAACCTGTATTATTCTTTGTATTTTGCTTCCGTATAAAACGTGCCCTTGAACTTTATGCTGTCATAAAAATATCTAAAGATTGGTTTTCATGAAAACCCATAATCTACTGATATCATCATGCCTTGGTTTGCATTGTAAGAAAGCAGGCAGGAATGGCTGTGAGGACATCACAATGGTTGAACTGAGATAAAAAGGCAAGATAAAGGGTAAGAAGAAACACCACAAGCACAAGCACAGCATGTGCTTTGTCTTTATCACCCTAGACAAAAGCCTTGGGGACGAGTAGTCATACTTATGTGGCTGATTTTAAAGATTATTTTAAAGAATGAAACTATAAGTATCATGAGGGGCCACCGCACCTGGAGATCCTGAAGGCCATTCCATGGATCATACATGCTCATCCTGCTGGTGCTTACCACTGGGACTTCCTAGGAACTATTTAGGTTAATAAAAAGAATGAAGCAAACCAGACATGGTGTCACACACCTGTAATCCCAGTGACTCAGGAGGCTGAGGTAGGAGGATCCCAAGTTAGAGACCAGCCTCAGCAACTTGGCAAGGCCTTAAGCAACTTAGAGTGACCCTGTCTCAAAATAAAACATAAAAATGGCTGAAGATGTGGTTCATTGGTTGAGCACCCCTGGGCTCAATCCCTGGTAACAGGAAAAAAAAAAAAAAAAAAACCCAAAACAAAAAAAAAAAAGAAAACGAAGCAGTGGAGAGCTACAAAGGCAAAACCATGTACTAAGTACCTGGTTTCCCCACAGGGTCACCGTGGACTGTACCAAGTCCCATGCAAGCTATTAATTCACTAGTATGTAACTGAGCCAATACCAAGACATTCTAAATTTCTTAATGTACCCAGTTTCTACCGTAATGATCTAAGTCATTTTCACACAGTCCGAAAGGAAGGGGATATGGGCTTGAGTCAAGGTGACATGGATCTAAGGGAAGCCAAGAGAGTTGTTGACCATTCCATATCTTCTCCTGGGTTGAACTTTCCAAATCAGTCTACAGGCATGTGTGGACTGAAAAGCCTTCCTAACCTTCCAGAACAGAGGACTCCAGACCTCCTAGTGTGGTTGCAAACAGAATGAGAAAGAAATCTGCTCTCCCCACCCATTGTATCTCAGGAGGTTGAATCCAAACCAACATGCAGGGTGCAAGCCAAGAATTCCCGTGGCGTCTTTATGCACCGTGGCACTCAGAGGCAGGAGGCAAGCCTTTGCAAACCCGACCCAGCAAATGTTTTGATGCAGAGCTTCACCTAAGTGTCACCTTGTCAAATTTTGAAGTTTAATACTAAACAACAGCTGTGGAACAGAAATCACAAAGAGACAAAGAAATAATAAAGGATACCAAATAAGCACTTTGGTGATATGCCAGTTGTTAGATATCCTTCCTGACCAAAATTGAGCATTTTAGTTTTGTAAGTGTTGTTTGTATATCATAAAAGATCAAAGGAATATCATTAATGCTCACAGAAGGTAAAATTAACATACTCATGATTAGTATTTGGTTTAATTTGTCAAGGCTGAGATTTTGATCCTGAGCAAACAAGATTTTATTTGAACTACCCATTAATTCATCTGAATTTACCATTCTCTATTTCAAAATGCGTATGTTGATACCTATAATCAAATAAATAATTTCTCTCTTGCAAAATTATTAAACCTTCAAAGAAAAGTATAAATTGGACATTGATATCTCTTGGTCAGATACAGTTACTGGGCTTTTAGCTTTAATAATTAAAGAAGTCAAAAAAATTACACTAATTGAGCCTGTCTTTGAGATAGGTAATTTTATGAAGGAAAATAATTCAGATAGACTGTTTACCTCAATAACTTGGTTAATATCATCAAAATAGTTGGTACGGTCAATGCAGTCTTTTTCTTTGGAAAGACTGATTTGATTAGTCATCAAATTAAAATTCTGGAATAATGAATATTTAAGAGAATTTTAAGAAGATTCAAACTGGTGACCTAGTTAGTTATTCAAAATGGTATACTCTGCTTTGTATCTCCTCTAGTGAAATGTTAAAAAAAATAAAAAATAAAAAAGACACATACTTCTGAAACTTCCCTGAAGGGCCCTCACCAGGGGCCTCGGAACCACTTTACTTTCAAATTCAGGGCTTGTTGTTCATGCCAGCCTGGCAACATGGTCTAAGAAAGACAGGTGGTAATCCTCCTGGTCACCGGTTTTCAGTCTTGGTGTTGTCACAGGTACAGGCTGCAGACCCACTGTGGGGTTTCCCAGTGGAGAGGGAGTTTTTCTTCTGCCCCTGTGCCGTGGGAGGCCTTGCTGCTCAGAGTCCCAGCCTCTGCTGCTCGCCCAGGAGCTGGGTGTGGGAGGCGCAGGAACACACTGGGGGCTATGCTGGGAGCGGGGTCCTCACAAGCAGGCTGATGAGAGGAACGGCAGCAGGTTGGCTCTTCTGCCCCTTTCTGCCCTGACTTCTTGGCATCCTCAGAAGCTGGGGCTAGGTGGGCAAGAAGGGAGGTGTGAAGGGCAGACTCGCTGGCACTCCTTTCTGGGCTGGTTCCACTCTCTGGATGCCTAGCACGCAGCCTGGCCTTCAGGTTGTCTGGTGCTGGAATATCAGGTATGCTGCCACGGCCTTATAAAATTTTCTATTTTTCAGAGATACCTAGGAGTCGTATGGGTTATAACCCATAGCAAACATGATGGTCATTATCGTGGGGTCTGGGTGGTTGGGGTGGCTCACTAGAATGACTCAGTGAGTATTCTTTACCCTGGCTCGGCCACAGGTGCCATATGATCTTGTCCACTGTGGGTCTGTGTGTGTGGTCCATGGTTGTATTGGATTGATGAGCTCCCACACTTTGGCAGATACATGAAAAGAATGCAGGATCTGTTCCTTCAGAGGCCAAGAGATGGTCTCATTAAATGGCTGGCACCTTGTGACTATGAAGTACAGGACACCCAGGCCCCAGACATCCACCACAGGACCATCATATTTTTTTCCAAATTTCTGGGGCATAGCACTGTGGAAGGCCCCTGAATCTGTTTAGCTTCTGCCCAGCTGTTAACCTGGAGTTCAGGCCAAAGTCACAGAGCTTGTTGTTTCCTCCAGCTTCCACTAGGATGTTCTCTGGCTTCGATTATCTGTGTATGATGTTTTTCTGGTGGTAATAGTGCAGGGTATACAAGTTTTCTGCCTGAAAACTCTCTGGGCCTCCTTCTCTGTCATGGCACCAGCCCCCAGAATGTAGTGCTCTACATGTCCCCAACCTGCAAGCTCCATCATGATAAAGATCCTTTCAGTGGTTTTGATAACTTGAAACAGCTTGACCACATTTGGGTTCCACTGTCTTACATCTACTTTGGATATAATGACAGGCAACTTCCATCTGTCTTGGGCAGGACTTTCTTGACCACTTTTGTTTTGATGCAGAGATGGCGGGCCTGTTTTTCCTGGGGAAAGCTGCTCTGCCCAATGTCCCTCAGCAATTTATAGTGGTCCGTGAGGGTCACCTCATGGGAGGAGTTGGCCAAATGGTGCTGCCACACTGTCATAATCTCACTACTTTGACTACTCTCACTAAACGACCCAAGCAGCAACACCAACTAAGGATGCTAGCTAAATAAAATAAAATAACAAAACAAAATTAAAAAAAAAATCAAAACACCAGTATCTAAAGACCAAAACCAGAACCACCAAACCACCAAATAAGCTAATTCGGTGAATCTGACCAGTCACCACCAAGAGTTCCCTGTACATATGGATAAAAATCCAGTTGCCCTATATAGATCGTGTTTGAAATTCCCTCGCAATAACTCCTTACGAAGGTCAGAGCAAGAAATAGCAAGACATGGCCCAGTCATGGTAGAGCTCATAGTGGTTGTTCTCACTTTTGGCCTACAGGACTTTTTCCACTTTAATAATAAGAAAGGACTAGAAGCTTTTAGCTTCAGTGGGTTATGGAGATGGATACTAACTTGTTTAGAAATTAAAATTTGTAGGACTTCTTCAATGGACTTTTTGTTTCAAATCTGAAAATCTGAAGTAACTTTGGGCTTTTAAAGTTCTCATACCTACATTCAAAGTATTCAATTCCATTTTCTTTCATCTCAGAATGATTAGTGTGACTGGGATGGTAGCCCTTCACTTATATCATAATACTGTAACACAATATTGTTCCCTAAGGCACTATTATTAACACCTGTGGGGCTAAGAGGAAGGGGGATTTCATCATAATTTCTCCATAAAGTTCTCATCAGATTTCTCATCAGAAACCTGGAACTCAGAAGGCAGTGGGTTGATAATATTCAAAGATGAAGAACAAAAACCTATCAAACAAGAATCTGATGGTCAGCAAAACTGTTCCTACCATAGAAGGGAGAAATGGATGTGTTTCCTGATGCCTTGGTCCCTTTGTGCTGCTGTAACAAAGTACCACATACTGGGTAATTTATTAACAACAGAAACTGGTTTCTCACAGTTACAGAGGCTGGCAAGTCCAAGATCAAGGTGCCAGAAGATTCACTGTGTGAAGAAGGTTGGCATGCCTCTTAAATGTGGCATCACATGGTGGAAGGGTCAGAAGGGTTGAATTTACCATCTCATGTCCTTTCCTTCTTCCTCCTCTGTCTTTTTCTTTTTTTGGAAGTACTGGTAATTGAACTTAGGGTCTCATGCATGCTAGGCAAGCCCTCTACCACAAAGCTACATCTCCAGCTCTCTATATTTTATTTTGAGACAGGATCTAAGTTGTTTAGACTGACCTCAAATCTGTAATCCTCCTGCCTCAATGTCCCAAGTAACAACACTCAGCTTGACAAATGTACTTTTGTACAAACCCAGGCCTTGTGCATGCTAGACAAAGTGCTCTTTTCTAAATGTACACATCCCATGTACCACAAGGTTGGAATCTCGTGGCCTAACAACCCCCTGAAAACCCCACCTCCCAATACATGCATTTGGGGTTGAAATTTCAACAGGAATTTTGGAAGGATACACAAAATTCAAACCACAGCAACCGATGAACAAGAGCCAAGATAGTTGGTCAGCACTAGACATGATGTGCTCACAGGAGATTCCTTCAGGTTGAACTGATGGACATGAGACAAGAACTCAGAGCTGGATGAAGACAGAAAGTCTTGATAAAGGTTGGTTCATGACAATTATAAACTTTTGTTTTCTACAAGATATAAGAGACTAATGTAGCAAAAACATCACCCTAGCTATATTAGTCTATATTAGTGAACATACAACACAAACATATATATGTAACTTTGTGAATCAGCAACTGAGGGGGTTGAGACTGGAGTGGTATAGGAACAGCGTTTGTATTGAAGTCCAAGTGCTACAGATTCACATCAGTGTAGTATCACTTTCATGTGTTAAATGGAACCCCATGGGAGCCACAAAGAAATAGCTACAGAGCACACCAAAATGAAAGAGATGGGAATTGAATGTTTCAATATAAAAAACAAACAGGAAAGAAGATAATCATGCAGGAAGTAAGCAAAAAAGTTATAAGACAAAATGTCAGAAACCAGTCCTCCTTACCAGGAATTGCTTTAAGTGAAAATGCTTTAAACACTCCAATCAAAAGACAAGAGTAGCAGAATGAACAGAAAACAGGATCCAACTTGCTGTCTACAAGAACTGAGGAAGAGCATCTATCCCTAGTAGGATCTGAGGAAGCAAGGACAAAGGTCCTGGGCAGAAATGAGCCTAGTGGGATGGAAGTTCATGAAGACCTAAGTGTGTGACCCCAGTAATGAAGCAAGAGGGAAAGAAAAACCGGACATGGGTCAGACCAAGGTCATACTGGGAGCTGGGTATTCTTGTTTCCATTTTGCAAATAAGAAAACTGAGGCTCATGAAGTTGAGGCATTCTGCTGAGGTCCTTTTCTTGTACCCTGGTACCAAAGTCCTTATTTCCCAAACTTTATATGCAGGTCAGACCCATTCATGTGTTGAGTTACCACCTCCAAGGTATCTACTTAAGATATGGTTGAAACACACATAGATATTCAGACAGACTGATTAAATAAATTCAGTAATTTAGTCCAATCCCACATCAAATACATTAGCAGGCTCTCTGCCTCCCATATATCTCTGACCCATCTTCTACAAACAGTAGAGGATTTTTCTAAAGTACCTAAACATATGGATGTTCCATCAATCTTGAATCTGACTTGAGTCTGACTCCTCTTACTACTTACTGCATAAGGGAAGGTCCAACCAATGGTGCCTCCATAATCAGACTGAACATATAGAGAACTCATCCAAAAGTGCATATTTGAGAACTCACAATATGTGGACCACATAGCACACTGGACATAGCAAACTGGAAGACATTTTGAGGAAATTGCTCAGTATGCACCACATAGAATTAAGAAGATGGAAAAGAGGAACACAGACTCTGAAAGTCAAGAATGCCCCAGAAACCAACCAAAATCCAAGGGGGAGAGAAGAAGACATGCAAGAGAGCTAAAATGGAACACATGCCGAGTTAGGGCTAGCTTTTCCCACTGGAGCAAACATGGGCTTCCTAGACTCTCCCTAGGCATTCAAGGAGCTGAATCCCCAGAGACTGTGGTGGGGGAGAAGAAAGGAAAAGGAAATGAATGTTAGTTGAATACTACCATCTGTCATATACTGTCTTATCTTCTGACTCACTAAATTGGTACACTGGCCTCAAGGCTGAAATCTTTGCTCCAATTCTTCATGGGGCAGAAATTCACTCTATCTGATTGGTTTGAGATAGGAGTTAGCACAAAGACATGCACACAGTAGGTTTTCAATAAACACTGTTGAACTAGTGTAAACTTTAAAGCTTGCAGATTTAAGTGTCAGGTCCACAGTGACACAGAGAGTAAGAGAAGAAGAATGGGTCTGAGTTCAAAATTGTTTTCATACAAGTGACTGCACAGATTCCACAGGGCTAAGCAATGCCTGCATGTTTCCTGTTACAGTTAGATCTTAAACGTTCCCCAAAAGCTTGTGTGTTTAAGGCTTGGTACCCAGTGTAGTAGTGTTCAGAGGTGGTGTCTTTGGTAGGTGATTGGATCATAAGGGCTATGACCTCATAAATTAATTAATCCATAGATGGATTCATAGTTTAATGGGCTTTTGGCACGTGATGGAAACTTTAGAATGTGGGACCTAGTCAAAGGATGTAGATTATTGGAGGCATTTCCTTGAAGGGTATATTTAGTCCTCTCTTTATCTCTCTCTGCCTCTCTTTTGCTACCATGAGTAAGCAGCTTTGCTCTACCACATTCTTTAATATGATGTTTTTCTGCCTTGCCAGAGTCCCAAATCAATGGGGCCAAGTGACTATGGGTTGCACCCTCTGAAATAGTGAGCGAAATAAGTCTTCTATTTAAGTTGCTTTTCTCAGGTATTTTGTCACAGTGACAGAGAGCTAACACAGAAAATTGGTAACAGGAAGTGGGGTCATTGACTAAATATGACCATGGAGTTCAAAAGCCTTTCAAACTTATTTCCAGGAAAATTTTGGAAAAGTGGATAAGAAGCTGGTAAAAGTTTAAAATACTGTATATGGAGCTTAATAGGGGATGCTGATGGTAGCACAGAAAACCAGAATGCTTACAGAAAAATGAGAATAAACTGTGCTGACAAGGTTTCAGGTGGAAATGAGGAATCTATTGAAAACTAGAAGAGATGTCATTTATGTTATAGTCTGGCAAAGAAATATCTGTATTTTGTCTATGCCCTCAGACTTTGCAAGAAGCTCATTTTAAAGGTGACAATCTGGTGAACGTAAATTCAAGACAGCGCAGTGTTCAGGTTGTGATGTGAGTATTGCTGGTTGCTTTTAGACAGGTTTATAGTGAGAATTGGGAGTAAAAAGCAGAGCCAAAAGATTTGAAAATCTTGCAGGTTTGCCAGAAAAGAAGGTTTAAAGTTGAGGCCAAAGATAGGATACAGTTACTTAAGAGATTAGTGCCACTAAAAAAATAAATAAATAAATAAATAAAATTTTAAAAAGTATCTGCACCAGGACAATAGGGAAAATGCCTTGAGGGCATCTAAGGAATTGACCAGACCCCATCCATGGCAGGTTCAAGGGTACGCAAGTGTAAAATCATTTGAAAGACTGTTTTGAGAAGAGAGCACGCTGGGGTACACTGCTGGCACAGGGCTGCCTGGGGAATTGTTTCCCCGGGATTCCTTCCCATGGGTTTGTAGTCCAGGCACTTCAAGGTCACTGTAGCCAGTTTTTCAATGGGCCCAGCTGTTGCTCTCATTGGCGCCAGACCTTGGCATCTTCCACATGGCGCTGGTTTTACAGGCATGCAGGATGTAAGAGTTGCAGGTTCATGTAGGCTTCCGCTGAGATTTCCAAGGAAACCTTGGGAGGGCGGATAGTGCATCAGGGTCAGAATCCCTGTTGGCAGCCCCTAAAAGGGCAATGCAAAAGGTTATGAGAGTGAAGTGCAAGTTGCAATGAAGATTCCAGGAATGTAGACAAATAACAGGGGTGGAGCTACCCAAGACCTCTGGAGCTCATATTATGCCACTGTGTAAACAAGATGCCAAATATGGAACTTTAGGATTTAATATTTGCCCCACTAGGTTTTGGTCTTGCTTTGTACCAGCTCGTCCCTACTATTTTCCTATTCCTTTCTTTTGTATTGGGAATGTTTATTGTGTGTCATTTTATCTTTGGAATATGTAACTTTTATTATCATTGTTGTTCTTTGTTTCTGTTTTTCTTATTTTTACAGGGGCTCACAGCAAAGAGTTTACCTTGAGCCTCAGAGAAGATGTTGAGCTTAGACATTAAAGTGACATTGGAAATAGACCAAGGAACTCTCGGACTAAATGTATTTTGCATTGTTAGATGGATGTTAGCTTTTGGAAGCTGGGAGAAGAATGTTAAGCTTTAGATTTTAAGGGCTCCCCAAAAGTTCATGTGTGAAAGGTTTGGTCTCCAGTATAGCATTGTTCAGGTGGGGCCTTTGGCAGGTAATTGGATTATAAGGACTCTGATCTTATAGATTATGAGGACTCATTTAGATTTATAACTGAATGAGCTATTGGGAGGTGGTAGAAATTTTAGGAGGTGGGCCTAGTTGAAGGAAATAGGTCATTGGGAGCATGCCTTTTAGGGTGTATTTTGTCATTTTGTCTTTGGCTCCCTTCCCTGTTCCCTTTTCTCTCTGCTTCCCGACATCATGAGGCGAGCAGCTTTGTTCCACAACATGCCACCCATCACGATGTTCTGACTTCCCAGAAGCCCACACGCACTAGGGCTAAGTGACCATAGATTGAAACCTCTGAATCTGTGAGAAAAAATAAGTATTTTCTCCTTTGAAATCGTTTTTCTCAGGTATTTTGTCACAGTGATGGAAATCTGACTATCACACCTCCCCAGGGTTACAGCTCAGGCTCAAGTTGGGTACCATGAGCTGCAGGAGAAGGCCCAGTCCCTCACTCTGATTGAGAGCCCTTCCAGTCTTTCCTGAAGGCTGAGAGTCCAACTATATTTACCTGGCATGGCAAATACTACCAGCTTCATCTTACAGGTTCAGCAGTTTTCATACCTCCTTGAAAACAAGATGAAGTATATATTCTCAGTTGGGTTTGGGAGCAAAAAAGTTAGAGCTAGAAAGGCTGTCTTGCTGTCGTGTTGAGTAAAGGAGATGTCTGCAGAAAAATGGATTCATTCCATCCAATTTCTTCTGTTTACCTGTCTGGGTTCTAACTTAGACAATGTTGGAAACTAGGTTCCCCTTCTCTAGGAGCAGCCCCTGCACCCCACATAGTCCTTGTTCCCTAAACCCTGCTCCCAACCCAGAGTCACTTATTGTTTCCTTTGGAAAATGCCAGTCACAATCAGAAAACCAGACAGGGAGGATGCTGAGCAGAAATGCCCCTTTCAATAATATTTTAAGCACCACAGCAAAATTTCCATATAATTATCAGCTCACACTTATGAAGTGGGCAAGCCAACCCTGGACACTGGCCTACTTAGAGAAGTTTTGTTTCCTTGAGAGGTCATATGTTCAGGCTGCCTGTAAGGATCACACAGGAATTAATTAATTTCCTCTTTTTATAACTTTCTTCTGTTTTTAAAAACTTAACAGAAGCACATACATTCAAGCAAAAGAAGTCTTTAAAATGAATCAGGGCAGACGGTCCCTAGTTTTCCTAATGAGTGGACAGACCTCAGCAGACACTGGGAAATATTTCTAGCTTCTTTGAGCAGACTTCACGTCCTGTCACCCACCTTCACACAAACTTGGTGATGATTTCCCCTTCTTGCTGTCTACATCATGCCTATCCCTTCCTGGAACTTGGGTTTGACTTTCAGCCTTCTCTGTTTATACTGAAACACCCTCTGGCACTCAACTCTTCTCTGATAACTAGGCTCTCCTTCCTCCTTCACTAGCTAGACCCAGTTCCATGGCCTGATCAGCCTTGTCTTGATCAGTCACTCTTGGTACTGACAATAAACATGTTAGCTTTGAAAGAAACTAGTTCTCTGTATAAAAGAACAGAACAAGGAAATACAGCTGTCTTAATATAGTACATAAATGCCTTTTACATTCAGAGGACCTCCCTCCCCTCACAGACATGGTGCTGCTGTATCAGACTCAGCTATAACTGGTCTTGTGGGAGGTCCCTACTATAACAGTCATCCTCACCATCTGTGACAGCATTCCACTTTTCAGTGCACACACTTGTAGCAAGTCACCCTCACACCTCTGTAAGATGGGGAGATCAAGAATTATTTTCCAAATTTACAGATAACTGCAACTCAGAGACTGGGCACTGAGTGACTTACTCCCCCTGACTTCAGAGTATACTCACCTGTGAATAGTGATGATAATACCCATTCCCAAGAGTTGTTATGTGGATTAACTAAGATAACACAGGCAGCTTACTGAGCAAGGTGTCTGGAACAGGGGCCGCATTCAACTAACACCAGCTCCTGTGACTGTTAGGTCAATGGGAAGCTCAAGGTCACATAGCTGGGAAGTGACAGCACCAGGATTGGAATCCTGGCCTTTGCATGCCAAGTCCCTGCTTTTTATACCTCATTCCCAATACTAGAAGAGAAGTATTCAGGCATGGCCTATGGCCTCAAAGAAGTTATAATATTTTGTGGCAGGCAAATGTCAATCACAAGAAAGAATAAAGCAGTTATTCCCACAAAGAACTAAAGCAATGATAATAAAAATGAGTATCTCATTCAAAAATTATACAGTTCCTTTGTCCCAAAGTGACAAAATGTCTTTTTTTATGCAGATATTCCAAAACTCAGGATTTCTATGTTTCAGCCCTTGTTTCAAAGTGAGTTGAGTAAGGGGTGATCGGATATGAAAGTACAGTCCTCTCCCAACTTACTGCAGAAGCTATCTCTGTGGGCATTTTGAATTATAGGATGTTTAAGCTATTCTTGGAAGCATTTCTTTAACTTCTAGAAAGTAGCATTCACAGTCATACAATTTATTATTTAAAAAAACAGTTTCAGCTAAGGTTATGGCTCCTCCATCACTCAACTACATTCATTAATATATTCTACAACATATGACACCTGGCAGTTGACAAAATGCAAAAAGACACAAGGACAGTGTGCATTTTATAGTCAGAGGCAGAATGCTCTTGAGGAAGATGGAAATGCAAACATGCACAGGTGCAGACTGAATAGGAAGCCATTCTGTCCACTCAATATTCTTCATCATAATCATAGAATCCAGGATCATCAACCCTAGGCAATGCTGTTTCTTTATATCAACTTGACCTCCTCATAAGTGGTCAAAAGAAGAGTTCAGAACTCTGGTAGAATGTTGAAGCTTCTTTATGTAACTGGTTAATGCACATGTTAGCAATTCATACTTTGAAAAGTTTTAATGTGCTGTGTGTTTTTATATTTCCAGCATATAATTCTTTCTAAGACAAACAGATAGATGATACTCAGCTAAGGGTTGGCCCTTATCAAAACCATGAAGTATGAAAGTTTGTCCCAAAACACATGACATTGACATTTTCTTTCTCTACATCCATTACTCTGGAGTCAAGGGGTGGAGGCCCCCATTTCCTGAGCAATTTCAATGAGGTTAACTGATGTGTGGTGCCTGGTCTACATCATTATCTGTTTCAATCCTCACAACATTATGACAAGTTTATTAATGGCCCTATTTTTTTCATAGATGAGGAAATGCTCAGAGTTTAAGTAACACGTCTAAAGTAAAGGATGTGATCGATGACAGAAGATTCCTCTGCTTTAGTGCCTATGCAGGATTCTCCCCTGAACTGGGCTCCCTCAACTTTATGTATCCCCTTTAGCTCTCTGCACTATGGGCTCCTTCATACCAGGCCCTTAAGAACAATGCACCATTTGAGTTAGTCCTCTTCAAAGGTGTTTGTATTCTAAAAGTGACAGGTAGGCACAATCTTATCCCAAAACAAAGGCTCTAGTAGTAGAATTTGAGACAGGATGGCAGGACTTCAGAATTCTGAGGCTGCTTGAAGGGCACCCAGTCAACCTCTTCTATTGTTATGCAGATTTAAAATAACTGAAGCCTGAGAGGAAGCTACACAACAAATTAGTTATAGAAGCCAGTTAAACGGTAGAACTTCTGACTCAGTCCAGTTGCCTTCTATGGAATCAACCACAAATATTCAAAAATAATCTAGGATAAACAGGCATTACTTCAAAGTTATTATCCATTCACAATGGCAATGTAGAATGCTGAGAACCTGGACTTCAACACTAGATATACCTCTTACTAAGCGTGTGACCTAGACAAGCCATCTTCTCTTGGCTTTGCATTCCTTGTTGATTATGTGGGAGAAACAACAGTGCCTGCCACACAGGGTTAATAGCAAGACTGAATGTGATGATCCAAGAGTAGTTCTAACTTCTTTGTGCTTAGTATATAGTATGCACTGAATGAACTTTAGACATTACTATCATTATCATTATTATTACCCCTGATGGTAGTTCAAATAACAGAGTTAATGCTTTCACTCTTGGAGACAGAGGTAGAAAAAATTTCCTGCCACTCTTTTTGCTGAAGGCAGCCTTAAACAACCTCAGGTAGTCAGATCAGCAGAAGGTTAGTACCAGGGATGAAGAAGTTACCTTTGAAAATTAAAGTACCTACTGAGCATTTTCATTTGGATGTTCAAATTTTTAAAATTTCTATTCTTCTTTGAACCTACTCTTTCTTCATTTGTTATTTACCTCAGTCAAAGGTCTGAACATCCATCTAACATATAAGCTTCTCCTTCCATACAATTCGGTGACCAAGTGCCACCTATTATCTCTCTCAAATGGCTTTCTGTAGATCTCCCATTGCTTTCCCCTATTCCAACTGGTTCAGGAACATTTAATTGTGTGTGTGTGTGTATGTGTGTGTGTGTGTGTATGTTTGCCTGGACCATTCCAATGGTCTGAATTCTGAGCTCATTCATTTTTGCAATCCTACCTCCTCACCACCTCCAAAGTCACTTTTTGCAAAATATAAATTAAAATAAATCATTTCTCCACTTACGACTGTATGATTTCTCCTCTTCCACAAAGCACGTTCACAACCTAGGCTCTCTAATCTCAAACTCTCCTGCCACCCCCTCACCTCAGAACACCTATGTTTCCTTTGAAAGAGAACTTTCCACCATGTATATATGTTTTTCTTTCAACATGGAATGCCTAGTGCCTTCTCCAGAGCACTTCAACCACCCTTTGGGACCAGTCCAAATGAGGACTCTCCTGCCAACTCCTCCAGATTCCCTCTACCCTTCTTTCCTTTGGCTGCTGCTGAACTTGTTCTTATCTGCATTAAACATTCACCATGCTGAATCACTATCATTTATTTTCTTATCCTTCCCTGCTAGATTGATTTCTGGGAAGCATGGGCCTCATTGTTTTAGCCCCTGGCACAGGACTACCCAGGACACAGTAGGTGCTAGAATCAATTGAGTGGACGGCACGGAAAGTAAAAGGGATAGGAAAATGGAATCTCAACAAAGTGAATGCTAGTTTCTCCACTACATATGACTATCCACAAATAATTATGCAAGTAGTTTTTTTAAAAGGGTGTGATGAGTACTTGCAAATGAGAAAGCTCTCAAGTTGCCATTTATGTCTATAAATTATTCTTCACTTGAGAGAGCCACGTGTTCCCAGTTTTAGGTGTGTTCTGCAGGTCCTGCATACACCAGGCATTTTCAAAGCTCTTAAAATCCTGTAAGTTTAGTTGAGAACACTTCCCACTTACAAAATCCTAAGGACTGAACTCAGGTAGTAAGGACTCAAAATATGCTGATTTTGTTTTGCAGTGGGTTGGAAAACCAAGTGCAACACCCATCTTAGACTAATTGAACTCAATGACTGATCATGATCATACTTAATATAATAGCTCTAAGTCCAAAGAAAATCAATGATGTACTGAAAAGCAGCCAAGTGTTCACTCCCCTGCCTTCTCCACTATTGGTACTGACCTGCTTCTTGATCCTTCCCAACTTCTGAGAATGTCTATCTTCACTATAGGCCCAGAATGGAGGGGGCTCATTAGCAAGTATTACCCTGTGCCTGTGATACACTTGTCCTGCGTTTTGAAGTTGGTGAAATTAAGGATGATGAAGGTGTGAGAGTTGAGTTGCATCGAAAAGAAAAAGGTGCCACTTTTCCTAAAGTGTCCCATCTGTATGATAGGTGGCAAACTGGCTAAAGAGAAGGGAGAGCTGGAATGCTGTAACATCCTTTCATCTCCATTCGTGGAAAATTGTGGAACTTCATAATTAAAGGGAGCCAAGAAACCTTTTGTTTTTACTAACACAAGATTAAAAAAATACTCTTGGCATTGGACACATTAGATGCCCACAGATCACCTCTACCCCTATGGACAAAACAGAAAAGTGTCAAAAGCATACACTCTGCTCTGCTATAATACATTTGGGGATAAGAAAAAGACAGCAGTGCCTTGGAGAATAAATCATTAACTAAAAGTCAAACCGAGGCACCCTGGAAACCAGCGAGATCCAGAGGCAGCTGAGAGATCAGGCGGCTGGGATTTGCCTGTTCCCTCTGATGACTTCTGGAGCGAAGCATCCCACAGGCAGGACGAACCCAGCACACAACGCTCCAGTCCATTTCACTTTTCAAACTTGAAGTTATTTTAGATGACCCAAGCCCGCTAATCCCAAGCAGGACAAAATTCTCAGCCTGCTGTGCCTTAAAGCACCTTCCAGGTCCCCAGAACATTCCGTTAAGCCCTGGGAAAGAAAGTGGTCCCTATTCTCCTTTGATCTCTGGGTCGTCAGACTTCCTCACCCCCTTTTCCAGCCTCAATCCCGGGGATCAGAGTAGTCATTCTGGGTCCTCCACATATGCACCTGCTGCTGCTCTTGGGAAAGCGAACCTTTGGGCCACTAGGAATGGGGAAGGGGCTCCTTGAGACATGCGCCTCCTAGAGGGGGTCCTGGGAGACCTTTGCCCCAGCACAGCTTCAAGGATTGACCGATAGATTAATAGAGAGCCTCTCACCCCCTCTGCCCCTTCCTAGTCCCCAAATTCAGCCGCGCTTGTCTGCCCCCTGCCAGGATCCCCCTATACCACCTCGCTCAGCCCTGGCGGGACGGGGTGCAGCGGAGAGCGGCCGGCGCGGTTACATAACCGACCTGCAGGGCGTCCGCGATGCGCCGCGGAGGCAGCGGCAGCGGCAGCGGCGGAGGCGGCGGCAGCGGTGGCGGCTCGGTCTGTGCACGGGGGGCCGGCGACTGTGGGCGCGGAGCTGCCGGCTCACCTGCGGGCGGGTGCGGGAGCGTGTGGAGGTGCGCGCGGCGCCCGCGGGCCTGGGCGTGGGGCTGTGCGCGGGGTTCCCCACCTCCCGAACCCCGGGTCCCTGGGTCGGTGGGTCTGTGCCTCCTGCCCGCTCCTCCCCGCAACCTCCGCCGCCGTCACCCGGGACAAAGCGGCTCCGGGGAGGGGCCGAGCGGGCGGCTCTCGCAGGAGCCTGCGGAGATGGGCGCGCCCCTAGCTCCGACTCATCGGGCCAACCTCCAATCAGACCCCGGGAAACCAAAAGCCCCTGTCTGGCCTCTTCTCCCCTCCTCTCTCCGGACCCGGCGCCCTTCCAGGTCCCCCACCCACTCCACCGCCTGGGTTCCCACCCTGCCTCAGCCCACAGCCCCTCCTTTCCTCTCCGGGTGCGGGGAAGGCAGCGAGGACCCTCTGGGAGCCTAGCGCAGGAGCCTGTCCACAGGAGCGCTGCCTCAGCGAGGAGGGACTCCTGGGGTCGCAACCCGGATGGGGGCCTTTGGGTGGGTCGGGGTGCAGAGGGGTCGGTTCTGAAGCTAAGGGTGAGGGGGCAGCCACAACCAACAAGAAGCTGGTAAACACACACACACACACACACACACACACACACACACACACACACACACACTGTGGTGGGAGTGCTGGGAGAGAGACTCTTGACTGAACCCCGGAGTCTAACTGAGGAAATGTCGCGAAGACCCTCTCGGGTGCTTCGGGGCTTCTGCGCTTGGTAAGCGCTGGCGCCCTCTTGCTGGAGCCCTGCGACCCGCCCAGCCCACGCCGCTGAAGGTGCCCTGCGCGGGCTTCACAGCTGTGCCAATATTCTCAGCCATCAGACCCGGGGACAGAAGGTCTCCGGCTTCAAGAACTCCCATTATGTGAGAGCCCGTGACACCAGGAGTGAGAGGCTAGTGTCAAGGCAAACAGGGAGACGAGCAATCTAGGGTGGATCTGTTGCTAAACAAAGTTAACCCCGGTGGAAGCAATTCAGAGGGAGGAGAAAGTCTGTGGCTTACCGGTAGTAAGGACTGAGTCTGTTGCCAAGAGAACGCAGGATAGGGAAAGTGGGGATATTGAAGGAAGGGCTGGTGCAGACTAACCTGAAGGAGGGAATGAATTGAGTAACAAATTCAAATCCGTTCTGTGTTCTGTCATCTTTCTAATCGCTAGCCAAATAGGCCTTTTTTTTCTTGCTTCTTATGCTTTATCTCTTCTTAATAACGATATTAAAATCGCATCGAAGCAATGCATAATCTACAATTAATATTTGCTTACTCAGACACTATGCCTTGGTCCCTTTTCCTCTAATTAATCTGCATTAATAGAGTTTAAATGAATAGAGTTTAAATGAAATTTTCAGAATTGAAATGACAGATTTTTCTTCCACCCTTCTGACTGCAGAAATCCATAGGTATCTGTTGATTTAGATGAATTATCATTTGGGACAGAAATTTTTTAAAAAGTACTCATATTTGAGCAAAATCTTGCTTCCCTAGACCTTTCTCTCATTGACTCTAGCTCTGTTTTTGAATTGGTTCAATATGTGTTAGCTCAGTAACTTCAAATATGTGTTAGCTGTTACAAAATGATGGCGGTCATTTTCCTACCACCCAGAAAGAGGTATTTTTACTTTTCTAAACGCTTCTGTAAGTTTTCACTGCCACTTAGTCCTTCTTTTACTAAGAGAAATTCTGTGTTATCTTGGGTGGAGAATGGAGGTACTGTACCTGACAAGGAAGGTATTTTTAATCTTATAGTAATCCCTTAAAATGTCAAAGAGGTTTACATTTATAATGTAGTATTCAACCACTGAGAGGCAGCCTAGTCTAGTGGGGAGTCCAAAGTCAAAGTGTCTGGGTTTGACTTTAACTCTTCCATTGGTTAGCTTCCTTTGTTAAATGAGACAGAGAAGGAGGAAAGGTCTAAACCAGCCTCATCTGGTTTATCTTGGAAAGAGTGAAATGTTACCAGCAAAGTAAATGATAATGGCAAGAAGAAGAGAATAAAAGAGTTCATGGAGTCTGTGTATGGAGTGGGATTTGGGGAGGCAGGATGAGACTAAAGAATGACAAATACTAAGGTGATGGCAAACGAGTAGAAGTTTTGTTTATTAACACTTATTGAGCATTTTGTATATGCTAGGCTCCCTGCAAAGCACTTTATGTTAATTCATAACCCTATTAGGTAGGAACTATAATTACCTTGTAGAAAAGAAAACAGAAAGATTAAATAAACAACTTGCTCAAGCTAACCAATGGAAGAGTTAAAGTCAAACCCAGACACTCTGACTTTGGACTCCCCACTAGACTAGGCTGCCTCTCAGTGGTTGAATACTACATTATAAATGTAAACCTCTTTGACATTTTAAGGGATTACTATAAGATTAAAAATACCTTCCTTGTCAGGTACAGTAGCTCATGCCTGTAATCCCAGCAGCTCAGGAGCCTGAAAGAAGAGGATCACAAGTTCAAAGCCAGCCTCAGGAACTTAGCAAGGCCCTAAATGACTTAGCGAGAGACTATCTCAAAAAAAATCCAAAAAACATAAAAAGGGCTACGAATGTGACTCAGTGGTTAAAAGCTCCTGGGTTCAATCCCCTGTACAAAGCAAAACAAAACAAAACAAAACTTTCTTTATGTTGAGACTAGATTACTGACTGTTGCCACTGAGTTTGTAAAACTTTGTTGATAACTGCTCTCAAGACCACTTTAGATGGGTCACATGTCTATATAATTATTTACAAAAAGCTAGTTATTTTTAATGAAGCTGGGTTACTATACCCACAGTATAGTAAATATGAGTAAATGTCATTAGTTGGGTTCAACATTAAATTTTTAAAAGTTTAATGATATAAAATCAGCATCGAATCAATGGCATGGGCTGGGCCGGATGCAGGGTTCCAGTAGGAGGGCATGAATCCTCACTAAGCACAGAAGTCTCTGGAGCACCTGAGAGGGTTCAGAGCAATTAGGCAAAAGAAACTTTAAGATCAATTTGTCAAATGCCATAAAATAACCTAGTGGAACTTTGTTTGAAATTGCATCAATTCTATATTTCAAGTTGGGAAGAACTTATATCTTGATAATATTTAGTCTTTCTATACATGAACATCCAATCTCTCTCCATTTATTTAGTTCTTTGATTTCTTTCATAATTTTGTAGTTTTTCTCATATGGATACTATATAGATTTTGTTAGATTGATGCCAGTTTAATTTTTGACCTTTGACCAGGTTTTAAATGGGCTGTTTGTCTTTTTCATGTGGAATTTAATAATTAAGAAATATTCTGGTTATTAATTCCTTTCAGAATATATCATGTTTCTTGATATATGATTACAAATATTTTCTCACATTCTCTGAGTTATCTTTTCTTGATAGTCCTCACTAAAAAAGTTTTCAATTTTGATGAATTCCAACTTGTCAATTTTTTTTCTTTACTTGCTGATGTTTTTGGTATCAACAGCATTTTTTGTGGCTATGTGGATTGAAGTTTTCCTCATACACATCTTGAACCTGTTTTGTTAGATGTATGTCTAAGTGTTTAATGTTTCAGACCTTCACCCATGCCTTAATCAGGCTATTCATCTTTTTGGTGGCTATGGACACATCCCCATAATTGAGTGTACTACTCTGTCTGGCACAAGGTGTTTTAGTCTTGTCTTGTACCTGGTCAGCCCAAACCTTGGAGTCAGCCATTCTTCAGGAAACTCTTTGGTGGTTTGTAGTTTCATGGGTGGAGAATGGTAAGTAGAATCCAAAAAGTGGGCACTAGGGCTTGCTGTTGTTTGGTTGTTTTTAAATTCAATAAAAGGGCTGAGAAACACACACACACACACACACACACACACACATTTGTAAATACACACATACGTAATTACATACACACATACACAAATTCGCATATTTATTTCTACGCCTATCTCTATACAGTGAAACCATGAGTTTACAGCTATCCTGTAATTATAGTATAATAACAGGCAAGTCCAATATTAGGCAAGCACTCTACCACTGAACCACATCCACAGCCTTAGTCTTTTTGAGATATTTTACTATTAAAAATATACCTCTCCCAAAATTCATTTCCCATTCTTTATCTGTATGGTAGAATTCTTATGCAAAAATTTTTTGTTAGAATGATCCAATGTTTCAAGCTGAGATCATTCTGATCTTAAATTTTGCATTCAGTGTGTTTAGTATTTGTTATACTATGCAAATTTGTATCACTGACAAATTTTCTAAGTATGCTATCCAAATCATTGATAACATTGAATGAGGAGAAAGTCTAGGGGCTTCCATTAATATCAGTGATTGTCAAAGGACAGGCAGACATCTTGCTCACACCAGATGGATCTGAATCTCTGAGGACTTTTCCATAATACATATTTGCTCCTATGTTCTCAGAGTATCTATGCTTCTACTCCTTCACCCTTCTACTTTTAGTTAAGTCTCAATGCTCTTGAATTGGCATTATTAATGAAAGCACATCGTCTCTTGGTTCTATGAGAAGTAGATTTGAAGTTACCACTCTATTAAATCAGAACTCTTTATTTATAAATAATTCAAAGCAATAAAAAACAGCTTTTGTGTATCAAACATGCATTTATTCATTCAATAAATATCTGTTGAGTATTCACCAAGTGCTAGATAGTGTTATAGGTACTAGGGATACAGTGATATGCAAGAGAAATTCCTTGCCAGACACAATGATGCACCCCTGTAATCCCAACAACTCAGGAGGCAGAGGCAGGAGAATGGAAATTTCAAAGCCAGCCTCAGCAACTTAGCAAGACCCTATCTCAAAATAAAAAATAAAAAGGGCTGGGGATGTGGCTCAGTGATTAAGTGGGTTCAATCCTTGGTATCAAGTAAATAAATAAATAGAAAAATCCTTTGCTCTTGTGATTTCTATAATTTTGAATGGAGTATTTTCATTGTGAATTTTCCTTTCCATGAGCATGCTGGGTGAGTTAGACTTTCCTCAATGCTCCTAAAGTAATGTTTTTTGTGTCCCTATATATGCTTGCTACATTGTATTATTTACAAACTACTTGGGAGATGGATCTAGTAACTTACCTTTACTACCTGGCATGGAGTAGATTTTCAGTAAATGTTTAATTGTTGATAGAGAATCTAAATTTAAAGAATATGTCTCTACCAAAGTCAAAGTGCAAATCTGCGGAAACATCCAAGTCTTCTCAGTTTTCAGCAAGGAACTGTTTTCTTCCTTGCTGAATGGTACCAGGTACTCACCTGGTACCATTTTTACTACTAGAAAAATACCTCGTACCTAACTAAATTTGGGGAGAGTTCTTTTAGATTTAGGTAAGTCTTAATGCCATATGAGAAAGGTACATTTTTCTTTACACTGTAGGCTGTGCCTTAAGTGGCAAGAATAAAATTCAGTTAGATTTATTATTGAAAAAACTTGGAGATAGTCAGATTTCTAACCTGTAGAGGCAACTGTGTATACCAATTCTAAATCTTAACTATTTCATGTCAAATTGTGAAACTGGAAATGAAGAGGAAAAATACTTCTAAGACATTGAGAGTGGAGCGGAGAGGTGGGGAGGGGCCTCCAATGCAGGGAATAGGGTAAATGATTCTATGGGAAGAATTCTGATTTCTCTCAATGGCTGAACAAGATAAACCACTCATACTCTCTGAAAAAATAGGATCGAGATGACTATGTTTCTAAAAGCTTAAGGAATTCCTAGCATTGATGTTGACCAGCTAAAGACTGCAGTCAGTTCAAGACAGCAGTGCCTTGCTCTAGATGCTTCAGAAAACAAGGGCAATTCTTTGCTTGTTAATCTATATCTATGTCATATCTATAAGACAAAAGGATTGGTTCAAGACCAAAACTTTTTGAGGTAAAACAAAAGCAAAATCAAAAACAAAACACAGTAGTCATTGGGTTTCTGTCTATCAATTCTACCTACAAAAGCATGTTTTCATTATATAATTTCTCTACACTCCCAACCTCATTTCTTCCTTCTGTGTTGATGTAGCAGCAAGAGCAGTTTCTTCCATGTAACTCTTCCTCTTCCTTCCATCATGACACATCTGTGTTACTGTTCAGAAGGCAGAGGAAACTGCCTGTCTCTGGATTCCTCTTTTCCCACTTGTTAAAGTGGGCCATGCCCCAAACAATCCAGTCTGCGTTCACAGTGGCCCCACATTCACCATGCCAGAATGAAAGCCACCATTGCTTGGGATCTAGCTTTGGAGTATCTACAACATGTGAAGCTGTGTGGCTTATGTGCTGGTAGAATGACTTACACAGGAGCAGCCACAGGGCAGCTGAGTAGATTGTGTATCTTTCACAGAAACAGGAATGTACATGGAGGGACAGAACAGGAATTGTCTGTCCAAACTCATGAATTATTTGGTTTTCCCAAGAAGGGGAAAATCATTTTGTTTTTAATGCTTTCTTGACAGTCTGTAGAGTAGAAATACACACACACACACACACACACACATACATATAAATACACATAATTTTTGGAGTTCATAAAATAGAAAAATAGAGTGGATAGATGGATAGGATAGAATAGAATAAAGCCTTCCAATGTAGTTATATAGTTTTAGGTTTCCAATGTAGTTATATAGTTTTAGGTCTGCAAATAAAAGCAAGATGCATTATTTAAGGAAAAAAACTTTGGGGATTGGGAATATGGATGCTTTGGTGAGGTAGGTCCCATCACAGGAGTCTGGATGATGTGACATGACCTAGCACCCACTAATACCTGGAATCATTAGTGCAGGTTGATTTCCAAAAAGAAAGCACTAAGGGTTGATTTCTCAAAAAGTGAGCACTAATCTATTGGGGTCATCAAAATCTACTATGCATGAATTAGATTCCTCAGAGATTTGACAAGGTGGCAGACTACTCTGAAAAAATTTGAGCTAAGATGCTAATAGCTGATAATAATAGGTTCTCTGGTTACTCTCAGATAACATCTACACTTGAATGGGCCCAGGCTCTTCAGAGTCTGGCAGCAAGCCCTCTATCCTGTCTCTTATCCATTTCCCCCTGTTCTCGGAGCATCCTTCTGCTTTCAATCTTCCATGCCCAAACACTGCAGTTGCCTGGGGAATTTCTAGAAATACAAATTCTCAGTCCCACCTCAGATCTAGTGACTCAGAAACTTGGGGAGGGATCCAGAAACCTGTATTTTAATAAGACTTCAAGGAGATTCTGTTGCATGCTAGCATTTGAGACCATTATTCTACATAGGCATATTAATTTTCCACAAAAGTCCCTCTGAAGTAGGTACCCAGATTGCCACCATTTTACTGATGAGAAAATTAAGATGCAGAAAGTTTGAGCAACTTGGTAGAGGTCCTAAACTGGTAAGTACTATAACAGGACTTTGAATCCAGGCTACCAGACTACCACTCAACGGCTAACCTTGATAATAAATGCTATGTGAAGCCTCTTGTGATTCCAGTCCTCTAATCTCACCACGTGATACCTGTAGTTCCCACACCACTCTCTTCTCTTATGGTGCACCTAGAGCAAGCTTTGGTATGTGATGAAAGAATGAATAATTGAGTGAATCAACAAATGCCTTGATTCAGAAGTACTTGACTGGAATTAAACAATACAGATTACCGAATCCTATCTCTCATGTACTTAATAAGAGTCTCCAGGAGTCGGTCTTGCAATCTGTATTTCAAAAGCAAATACAGAAATCAAAACCTAGTTTTAAGAAAAAAGTTGTGCCTAACATACTCTACACACTTGCAACCCCTGCCTTAATTGTACTGATAATTTCAGATAACTTGATAAGGCCAAGTTAAGAGCATCCATGTGAAAAGAAGTTCTCTTTTGACCCTTAAATCCTACCCCATAAGGGAGCTGTTTAGTTAACTCTTCCTGGAAGAAAGTCTGAATGTGCTTCAGATTTCAGGCACTTTAGATGATATTTTTAAAAATAAAATCAATATAAGGAATGCCTGCAGTTGGTTCTACCAAGTTGTACATGGGAAGTATTTTTCCCCCAGAAGAGGCAGGTCTCAGCCTATAAGTGGGTCGTATTCCAAAAATGCATTTGTGAGTTGTTTGTAGCTCAGAAAACACTTTCCCACAGAAGTAATATTAGAAAAAAGAGGGTTCCAGTCCTCTGCTAAAGCACAAAACCTGATTTAGAACACTCTAAAATAGCATTTCAGATGGGTGAGATGGAGAGATGGAGGTCTGTGGAAATGTGACTGTAACCCATCCAACCCGAGCTGGGGATTATAGGAATATGGGAAGTTCTTGGTAAGACTGGCTGTGCCAGCATCAGGGACATGCCTTGGCTCCCCAAATCACACACACACACACACACACATACACACACACACACCCCAATTAGTGGCCACTGGTCACATGATAGAAAGAGAAAAATGCCACTCAACAGAGATTTGAAATCCAGTGGAAACTTTATTCCCTTTATCTGTATAGCCAGGGACCACCCCAGACTTTGAGCTTGGAGATGCCTAGATCAGAAATAGATAATCTGGAATGCTTGGACCCTAACTTCTGATGCCTTGTTACCCAAATTTTGGAGACATGACACAATCTGTAGTTTCAACTTCAGGGCAACTGCAGCCACCTTCCCTTAGTATACCTAGATAATAGTTTGGGGATGAATCAGAAACAAATGCATAAATAAAATTGCTGCTGATAAAATTTAAAAAAGGAATCAAACATCTAGTTTCCCATGGCTGTTAATTGATTAACTGTGTGACATCAGGCTAAATTTTTCTGGGCCTCAGTTTCTCCATTTGTAACTGTTGGGGAATGGGAGTGGTTTATATGAGCTAGAGCAGTCCTTTCTCGATCGGATATTCTAGAATTCTATAAAATAGTTCCCTCTACTCCCTGGTGCAAAGAATTGCCAGTTAGCTAACTGCTCTCCAACCTTTTCCATAGTTGGCAGTAAAAGACTGAAACCTCATCTCAGCTCAGGTCCTGAGATGCACCAGGAAGAACCTAGGCTGATAAGATGTAGTTTCATTTAATTCTTATGAAATTAAATTTTATTTCATTTAATACTACCTGCCTCCAGTCAAACTTTAGTTGGGTTATTAAATTTTAGTGCTATATTCAATGAGTCACATCAAGTCAAGGATTGATATGGCAAAATAATAATATTAATTCATTAGAATTTTGATATGGCAGGTAAAAAGAGGAAAAGAATTAAAGAATCTAAGAGAATTTGAAGTTCTTTCAGAAAGAACCTTTCAAAGGATTCAATACATCTTAATCTTAACATATAGATGTGAATGTATTTCAAAGAAAACATATTGGTTTTTTGATAGTACCCCTATTCTGTAGGTATTACTTTCTAGAAGAACTGAAGTGATAAAGTATGGATACTAACAACCCATTTTGGTTTTGGTCTGGCAACAGCTGACAGAATTTAATGCCAGGTGTTCCCTTTCAGCTCTGAGGCTAATGTGTCCCTGTCATATGCTGGTCTATGCCTAGAGTTGGCCTTAGGAACTTCAGGAAGGTCCAATTAGCTTCCACTGCCATATATCTTGAATGGGATTCCGTTGTATAGCCAGGGTAAGAAAAGGAATACTTAGTTTCTCCCCAACGAAAGAATAATCCAGAAGCTCTACCTGAGCAAACAAAAGCAAAGATTATCCCAAATAATGCACAACAAAAATCTCCCAAGTTCCAATATCTTTATTTTCAGCTGTATAAGAATTCCAGGGAATTGTTTAGAATGAAGAGAACAAGGGTGTTTGTTCTAGACAACTTAGTGGACAATGTGTTAGTTCTATTTTGTTTAGAAACCACTTATGCTTCCATTCATAGAAGGAAATAAGTAAGGAGAGGATGTCCCAACTCCCCCTCCAAAGACAGAACTGTGCACCCTCCACCCCGAACACTCAAATAGCCCCGTGCACATATGCCACTAGGAGCCTGAGATTTGAATCCTTCCTCTGCTAACCTCCTCTGACCTCAAAAAAGATACACAGTTTCCTTACATATAAAATGGGAATTTTAACAGCATGTACCTTCTGGGTTTGTTATGGACTGCCAATAAGAATAAGCCCATAACTGATTTAAAACAGCACCTACCAGACAGTGGGGTTTTATCTGTTTTGGCAACTCTTTGTGTTCCCACATACTAGAAGGCTGCCCACATCTGGACAGATTGCAGGGATCATATACAGCCCAGGGACAAAGTCAGAATGCTGAAACAATTCATTTTTCTTCTCTAAGAATAGATCTTGATTGTCAGAATGGAGCTCCTGGACCAGCAACTTCAGCGCCATTGGGAATTTGTTAGAAATGCAGCATTAGGACCCAACCTACCTGGACCTCCCCAGTCATACTGTGCAGTTCACAAGATCTCCCAGTGATTTGGTTGTACAAAAACGTTGAGAAGTTCTGCTCTCAGGCACACGTAGGGTAGCAACTCTCTCTGGCCTCTGAAGGCACGTACTTGGAGGCTTCGTAGCCCTCAGATGTCAGGAGAAAGACAGAAGTTGGAGGGTTTACAATAGGCCAGACTGTTTGCTGGGTTCTTCTTCTTTTTAATCAGTTATATTTTTATTAACAACAAGAATTGGAAAATATAAAAATCATTTACAATACATCAAAAACATTGAAATCTACAAAATATTGATCGACAAAATTAAAACTCATGACAACAAACAGCAAGGTATTTCAGTTCGTGAACTTGAAGGTTTGATCATTATTATTTCAAAATGTTTTCAAGTTAAATTTTGGATTTAATTCACATTCCAGTAAAAATCCCAGCAGGGCTTATATGGAACTTGACTGGGCCACTTTAAATTTTATATGCAAATGCAAGGTCTTATTGAAGAAAAAGCATAAGGCTGGAGGATTTAGACAACTGTAAAGACTGCAGTGATTAATGGATCATGGCATTGATGCAAGGTAAACAGTAGAACAATGAACAGAGCTAAGAACCCGGAACACCAACCATGTGTTCTGGTGTCCCGACCTAAGATGAAGTTGTAATTCAGTGCAGAGGAGAATGCTGCACTGACCAGGGCTGGAGCAAGTGGTGTCCACGTGGGGGAATGTTTGCCTAAGTCTTGCCTCACATGAGAGAAGAAAGCGGAAGTGTACTGCAGATTTAAAGGTGGTATGTATTATAAAGTAATAAGGTTTCCAGAGGAGACTTCACATACACAGTGATGTTTGAAATAAGAACTTTGGATTATGTAGAAGGAAATGA
The DNA here is from genome assembly GCF_902686445.1 of Sciurus carolinensis. NCBI lineage: Eukaryota > Metazoa > Chordata > Mammalia > Rodentia > Sciuridae > Sciurus > Sciurus carolinensis. The sequence continues at coordinate 109,710,250 of NC_062219.1, read as the reverse complement.
GAGGGGGGAGGGGGAAGGGGGCAGGGGTAGGAAAGATGGTGGACTGAGACAGACATCATTAGCCTATGCACATGTATGATTACATGAATGGTGTGAATCTACATCGTGCACAACCATAGAAATGAAAAGTTGTACCCCATTTGTGTACAATGAATCAAAATGCAGTCTGTAGAAATAAAAAAAAAAAAAAAGCATTAACCCCAAATGAGTTTTAGTTAGGTTTTTTCTTTTTTCTTCTGTGACCAAAAGGCCTGACAAGAATAATGTAGAGGAAGAATAGTTTATTTTGACTCATGGTTTCTGAAGTTGAGTCTATGGACAGCTGACTCCATAGCTCTGGGCTCAAAATGAGGCAGAACATAATGATGAAAGAGTATGGTGGAGGAAAGCAACTCAGGGATGGCAATAAGAAAGCAGAGAGAGAGAGAACTTTGCTCATCAGGGACAAAATATAAACCCCAAAATGCATGCCTCCAGTGACCTATCTCCACCAGTCACACCCTACCTGCCTATAGTTACCACTCAGGTAATCCCTGTGAGGGAATTAATCTACCTATTAGGTTAAAGCTCTAATAACCCAATCATTTCACCTCTGAAAACTCTTGCATTGTCTCACACATGAGCTTTAAGGGCTACCCCATATCTAAACCACAACATATCACTCCTGGTCCCCAAAGGTTCTTGTCCATCTCATAATACAAAATACATTTTGTCCATTGCCGAGAGTCCCCAGAGTATTAACAGTTCCAGCATTGACCAAAGATCAAGTCCAAGATCTCATCTGAGATTCAAGGCAGATGGATGTTTTCCCCTGTAAAGATCAAAAGGAAGTTACATGTATCAAACATATAATGGTATAGAGTAAACATTTCCATTCCTCAAGGGAGAAATAGGGATATAGAAAGATGTGGGCTTGAATAGCTCCAACTCTATGGCCTTGCTGGTTGAAGACCATGAAGCTTCTCTCTTGGTTTGTCTCTGCTTGATTCCTGTAGCTTCCTTGGCAGGCATTCCATGTTATTGGCATCTCTTAGTCTTGGGGGTCTGCAATACAACTTTAGCTTCCTTCTCACAACTACACACATCACCCTCTCTGGAGTAGCCCACAGGGATTCCAACCCTGCTATATTTTGTCTGGTCTTCCAGGCTTTCTTTTGAAATCTTGGTGGAGGCTTCCTCCATGACCCTCTAAATCCAGCATTCTGTACGTATGCAGAACTAGTACCATGTTATTGATGCCAAGGTCTGCCACCATCTTAAGCAGTAGTAGAGTCTACTGGGACCACTCCTCTGAGTGCCTGTATGGTTGAGCATGATGAATGAAAAAACTTTGAAGGTCCTCTGTGCAAGCAGGGTGCCCTCATGGCCTCATCTTGAAGTAATATTTATGTTTACATCTTTGAGCCTGAGATGGGTGTGATCTTACAAGTCCCTCAGAGCCCTCAAGCCATCTTTACTATTATCTGTTCAAAGTACTTATCATACCATTAGTGGCTATAATGTCTTTAATAGCCACAACTTTCTTAGCCCTTTTTACTCACACTTTTCTGGTCAAACTCTAAATTTTCAAATCTCTCTTCTTTGTTTTCTACTCCTGATTATCACAGTAAACTTAGCTAGAAGCCACAAGCATTATACATGTCCCACCTGAGTGCTCTGCTGCCTTGAAATTTTCTCCCCCAGATTAATTTGTACATCACCTTTAAATAAAGACTCACAAAAATCTCAGGAAATGGGCACAATGTAGACAATTTCCTAGTCAGAGCATAGCACAAATTATCTCTAGTCCAATATCCAAAGAGGTCTTCCTTCTCTGAAACTTCATGAACCCAGTCTTTATTGTCCACATTCCCAGTCTTCTTGTATGTTGATCTCTGAGTTCCCACCAGATTCACCCAGTAAGCTCTGCTTACAACATTTTAAAGAGTTTCCAGTTTGCATCTCTATAGTTTTCAAAATTCCTTCTCCCCACAAACCAGCTCCAAAGGCTTCTGAACCATCTGGTCAGGTTAGTCACAGCAACAACTCCACTTCTTGGTACCAATTTCTATTTTAGTCAGCTTTACTGTTGCTGTGATCAAAAGATCTAACAAGAACAACAGAGAGGTGGTGTTTTGGCTCATGTTTCTGCTGTTTAGTTCATAGACATCTGACTCCATTGCCCTGGGCCCTAGGTGAGACAGACCATCATGATGGAAGGACATGATGGAGGAAAGTAACCAGGAAGTAGAGCCTGTTAGGCCTCTTTGTGCCTTTTCCATTCTGCTCTTGTTTGTTCAATGTGTCCTTTGACTTGCAATCCAGCTGGCAAAGATCACTATTTAAGATTCAACTCCAGTATCATGGAGACTTCTCTTGTCTCCCTCATTCTATTATAAGTAGGAGTTCCCCACTCCCATCTTTGTTCCCCATTGAAGATCAGGTTAATGCTGTTCAACTTCTTTGACTGAAATCCACATTAATAAATCTTATAGACACACACACACACACACACACACACATAACCTATATAGTGCTTAAAGTTTCATGAAAAAATACATTTAATTAGTGAGTGAGATGAACCCAGATATTTTCAACATTACTTTTTTATTTTGTGTGTTGCTATCTACAATCTGTAGAATTCACTTAAAGACCACAAATGGGTCATGAATGGCAAATTGTAAAACCCTATGCAGAGACACTGTTTCAGAGGAAGTGTGACACTAGATTGATGACTTACTGATATCTATCTTCTCTCCTGGATATGGAGGACAAGGCCCAGTGTTTACTCATAGAGGGACTCAGTATTTTTGCTCAATGAATGATAAATGGATGGGTAGATCTTGTTATGAGTTATTTTTGCAACTTGTCATTCTCTATGCCTTAACTCCTTGACTCCATTGTCATAATTAATTTAAAATTATGAGGGAGTGCCTATTTATGCAATAACTTTGCAGTCACTAACATTAACTATTAACCTATGATGATGAATGTTTGGTCACAACAAGAATTTTCAAAGGAAGAGTGGTTCTATGAATAATTGTGTTGAATAGTAAGGTGAAGTAGAAAATTTGTGAGTAGAAGTACAATAGTTTAGTTTGGGGTATTTTGTATTTCTTCTGTTGTTGTTCATGGCTAATATTTTATTAATCTCCTCAGTGAAAATTAACTGGAGCTTCAATGGTTGTAACTGAGACACATTTAGAAAGTTCCCTGTCATGGAGTGTTGAACTGCCATTCGAGCCTCTGCATGGTACTCTGCCAGTTCACCCTCATTCTTTCTTTCAACGCCTCTGCTCTTCCAGCATCAGAGACCTTGGGCAGAGGTTTATGATGGGGAAAAATGATGACCAATCACATTCATTTTTCATTTATATCCCAGGCTTGGACATGACACCCTAGCACGTGAGATGGGGAAGGAGTTTGAGACTAGGTGTCAGGACTTCAGTTCCATTTTAGCAAAAGACACACAGCCTGGGTATGCTGCTCTTCTTCCATGTATAACAAATGAATGGAACAAATACGAGCCTCCCAAAATAAGTCAGGAAGTAATGGTTATTATTCCACAACACATTATTAAAACAAACCACTTAATAATCCCTTCACATCTTTACAGCATATTCTAAAATATCATATTTACATGTAAAATATGAGAGAATGTGACTTTCTGGATTTCAACCATGGCTTTTATTAACTAGGTGGCATGAACAATCCCTGTCTTGATTCCCTATGTAATGGAGATAATATTACCTTCCTCAAAGAGTTTTTGTGAAGACAAAAAATGGAATAGTATGCATAAACCACTTAGAATTGAGTCTGGCATATGATAAAAGCTCAGTGAAATTCTGGCTGTTTTTAATATTATTATTATTAGACACAGAAATGGTGTGTACATACATGATTCCTTTCCTATCACATTTGGACATTTAAGCAATGAAAAATCTTCAAAACAAAATATTACGCATACTAAGTGCAATGTAATATACTAGACAGGAATCCTGGAAAAGAGAAGAATGTTAGTGGGAAAATTTGGTGGCATCTGAATAAAGTCTGCAGTTTAGATAATTTAGAACCAATGTTAGGTTCTTTGACAAATGCACACATTATATAAAATCCCAACATTGGGAAATTTGAATGAATAGTATGCAGGAACCCTCTACCATTTTGCAACTTTCAGTTAATCTAATATTATTCCAAAGTAAAAATAGTATTTAAAAAATAACACACATAGTTCTTAAGCATGTAGCAACTACCAAGTTGCACTAGATGCCATGAAAAAAAAAGGAAGGAAAGAAGGAAGAAAAGGAAGAAGGAAGGAAGGAAGGAAGGAAGGAAGGAAGGCAGGAAGGAAGGAAGGAAGGAAGAAAAGAAGGAAGGAGAGAAAATACAACTGTCTTCAGAGAGTTTATAGTCTCGAAGTGAGATCAGGACACCAATTAACATACAATAAGCTGGACAAAATGTAATAAATAGTTTAACAGAAGTGGAAACTTGTGTTATCTTTAGTTTAAGGACCAGCTAAGTATAAATACTTACGCTTTTTCCTCCATGATTAAATCCATTGGTTAACACACTGTCTTGATTCCTGCCTCCTCAAGGAGTTACTCCACCCTGTTAGTATTTCAGTGGTGGAATTCTCTCCATGTTCAAGCTGCTTATTTCTGGGTCACATAGATGGAAACTTACTTTACTTGTTTTTATAGACTGAGGGGTAGAGGAGAAAGAGCCTAGACCTCAGAATCAAACAAAGCTAAGATCAAATCTAGGTTCTTATTTCTAGAGCAAGGTAATTGAGTCTCATTTTGCATTTTAAAATAATATTGAACTTGCTGACTGTTATGATCATTGAATGAGATGATGTCATAAGGACACTTGACCTGCAATAGGCAGGTTTCATTATCATTGTTATTAGAAATTTTCCACTAGCTGTTTGCCCTGGCAACCAGTCAAGTGCTTATTCAGTTTTCAGGTATTCATCCCACTAGTGTAAGACCTTACTTTGGAGAGACCAGGGCTATCTTTGGGTAGCAGACTTCAGTGGAGGAAGCTAGCATAGATGAAGATTAATCAGGTAGGCTGCCTGGACTTAAATCCTAGTCCTCTTACCCACCAGCTTGCTACCTGTGTGACACTGGAAAAATTCTCAATGCCTCTGTTTTTCTATCTGTGAAGTGTGAATAACAACACCTACCTCACAGAGATATGTTACAAGATACTGACATATGTAAAGTTTCTAGAACTAGGCTTGGCACACAGCCACCCAAAATAAATAATGTCAGTATTAGATATTGTTCAACAACCATCTTTTCTTTTTCCTAGGTATTCAACACCCCATGGTGTTCAGGGAAAAGGAGGCTCTTTCCTCCAGCCTCAGGGGATGAGCCATGGTTGGTGTCATCCAATTAGAATAATCTCTTCCTCTCCCAGTTTAGGCACAAGTATGTAGCTGAAGTCTGATCAAGGGAGGAATCCAAGGGGAAATGTACTAGGAGCTTCCCCATGGAAGCTTTCGTTCCTTAAGTAACACACACACACACACACACACACACACACACACACACGTGCGCACGCACACACACACGAAGAGCTTTTTACTCCCTGTGTTGAATGCAGTTGTGAGGGGATGTGATGATGACCATCATATATGACCATGAGAGGAGCCAGGAGAACCACAAGAGAAGTCAACTCAGAGCCCAGACATTGACAAGCTGCTGAACCATCTTTGACATCTTGTTATGTGAGATAATAAATGTCCTTACTGATTAAACCACTTTCGGTCAAGTTTTCTCTTACTAGCACAACCAAAATCAACCTACCTAATATTGGAAGACACAGAGAATAAGAGGTTTTATTCCCAGGATTACAAATGAGTAAATGAAGTTTCAGAGAGATTAAACTAATTTTCCATAGGGTTTTACAGCTAGCTAGGTACAGAGGGTGAAGAGAGAGTAAATAAAAGATATTTTTATCTCTTTTCATTCAACTTTTTTTGTCCATTTATTTATTCAAAAAGTATTCATTGGGTCTTAAAATAAATAAATAAATAAAAGCCCTTGGACCCTGTGGCATTTCCTGGCTTCAGGGTTTGGACAGAGCTGCAAGGGGCAGGGCAGGGAGAGCTCTTATCCAGAGTCTGGCACTGCAACTTATGTGTGTCTAAATGCTCAGAGAAAGTCTGGCCACTATATCACTTAAGGGAAAACATCTAGTAAAGAAAAAACATTTCCAAGAAGGCTGAGTTGAGAATTCTGTTTCCCACATATTTCAAAAAATCGCAGAGTATAGAAGCTTTTTAATAATTAATTATTAAAACCAATACCACTCTAAGGAGACACTTGTTTGGATGGCAATATTTCTTCGGAACAAGACAGGATCAAACAAGAAAGAAACAGTCACTCAGGGCAAGTGTGTTCCTTCCTTTCTCAGGGTGAAATGTTGTTCTGTATCTACCTTTAAGAACACCTTAGGTCCACCAGCCTGTTTATCACATTCCATTTATTCGTTTACTCATTCTTCCGTTTATTCACTTGCTTAGGAACTTTTCTTTTTTTTACGTTTTTTTAATTGTAAACAAATGGGATACAAATGTTGTTTCTCTGGTTGTACATGAAGTAGAGGCATACCATTTGTGTAATCATACATTTACATTGGGTAATGGTGTTTGATTCACTCTGTTATTTTTTCCTTCCCCCCACCCCTCCCATCCCTCTTTTCCCTCTATACAGTTCCTCCTTCTTCCATTCTTGCCCCCCTCCTACCCCCCATTATGTGTCAGGAACATTTCTAAATGGCTACTATTTTCTAAACAGGTTGGGGAGAACAGTTATGAGCATCCACTGATGATTAAAACCAAGATACTATTATTATACAGCTATGATTTCAAACTTAGTTTATGAACTAGTTTTCAATGAAGGATTATTATTTCCAACATCATGACTGTGCAGACATGTCAAAGCAATTTTCCACAGACTTGTGCAGCAAGATTTGAACAACAGTCATTTAGACTTTAAAGGCTTTTCCACAGCTGGAGAGTGGGGAGTAGAGCAAAAAGAAGGGGTGTCTTGAACAAAGTCTTGCTGAAAATGCTGGGTTTGGCATGACATATTTGGAAAAAGTATGAAGCTCAGGCAGCTCTTATCAACCCTGCAGTGGGAATGAGATCAATGTGTGGAGGACAGAAAGGAAGTGAGTTGAGTGGAGGAGAGTGACTATGAGAGCAAGGAGCTGTGAGCTGTGCAAAGGTGTCTGGAGTTACTAAGGTGATCACAAGTCAGTGTCAATTGGTATGACATATAGAGTGGATGAGCTCATTTTTTTTTCCTGAGAGATGGAGAGAAGAAAGAAGGTAAGATAGAAGGATAAACATCAAAGGAACCACACAAAGGAATATTAAGTCAAAGACCTAAGAAGTTCTAAGACCATGAATTCTTTGGTCAACATAAATTAGATGTCAATGCTTAGTAAGGAGATTCTTCCTAAAATTCTGAATTTGCAATGTCTCTTGAAAGAATTTAGAGTATTTGTTCCTTGGCATCCTCAGTTCTACAGAGCAATGGGAGATAACCAAGAGCTGAATAATGTCTGTCATCCTTGGATGGCAATCAGCCCTGCCCCAGGCCCTACTGATTCCCTCCCAACCTTCTTCTCTCCTTTATCACAACTACCTGGGCCCTGTTGGAATTTGAGTTTGCCTCCCCTGATAATCACCAAAGAATTAGCCACAGATAATGCTGGATAGTGGAACTTTTGCTGATTAAAACGTGTTTACCTCACTTTATCTTTGAAACTGCATAGTTATTATGCATGACTTATAATATGAGAAAATGTGAATGTTATTTTTAAAACTATCAATTCCACAAATATTGAAGGAGGAGCTGTGGCTTGGCAGGAGTCCTGTGAAAAGATCCAGGGGTTTTATTGAAGTCAGCCTCAATGTGAGCCAAGATCATGACACAGCAGCTAAAAAACAAAACAAAACTAAACCCTCACAGATCACTGGAAGCCATGGCCTCACAGCACTCTGTGTGGGTCAGGCTTCATTTGGAACATAAGCCATATTTTATTGGAGAAAATAATAAGCTAGAAAGTATCTGCTGCTGGGAAATCAAGATAGAGAAGTTTAGAAGTTATGTGAGGAGCAATTAGGAAAAAAATGGATATTTTTAGTTTGGACTTTTTAGAAAAAACAGTTATATAATCACTATCTTCTGCATTTGGAAAGATAAAATTTGGTCAGGACAGCACCTGGTTATACAGTGTCAAAGTAGAAGGCAGGAAAAGTATCACTGAGAGCGACAGGAAAGAGTACTGCACTTTGATGTAAAAGAGAAATTTTAAAATAATAATTTATTCAACAATTGGGTTGCCTTATTCATTGGAATGCTCTGTTTATGAGAAATCTTCTGACAGAGATTGTAGCAACCTATTGCAGGAGGAAGTTTGAGCCAGACAACCTCAATGCACCCTCTAAATGTAGGTTGCTCACTTTTCAAGACTAGTTCAAGACTGTAAACAACTATCCAAGTTTAGAACTAAAGGACGAAGAAAGGAAAAGTTTGCAAGTCAAACCCCAAGCAGGCAAGAAGCAAGATTACCAATGGATGGATCCAAGATGGCAGAGTAGAAGCACCCAGAACTTATCTCTTCCCCTTCCTTCTTCTTCTCCAAAAAGGAGAACCAAAGTAACAAGTATGTAGCTGCATTTTGAGGTGAGTGACTATGGAAGATCACTGTGAATCAGCAAGGGAGAGACTGGAAACTTGTAAGACGTGGGACAATAGCATAGAAAAAAACAAAACATACTCCAATGTTTGCCACCCAGTTCCACAGCCCAGGGAGGTGGAGTCTCCCCTTTGCAAGGGTAAGGATAAAAGTGAGTTTCCCAGCAAACTCTATGAGTGCAGATATTGGCAAACCTAGCTACTAGAAAACTTCACAATCCATGCAGGCTTGCAGCCCACTTAGATGAGCAACTTGAAATCTGAACAGTAGACTCACTTTAGAAAAGGATCTCATGTCATTGTCCAGTCAATACTCAGGGCTCTATAGCCAGGACCCATCCTGAGAAGGGAGCTATTGTCTGAGTTTGGACTGTTCTAGGGGTCAGATTTCAGAGGTATTCCACAGCACTGCATTTGGGGGTATCTGCCTTCTGAACTCAAGGCCCAGCAGACTGACTATGACCTAAGTACTATGGATGCCCTACAATGTAGGGGATGGATGTCGTGACATGGAGGAAAAGGGAGGGTGTCACCTCAAGAACCAGCAGATTGGGGACCTTGCCCTCTGTGACCAATGGCATGGCCAGCTGCATGTGAATTCACAGCAGTGCTAGGACTGAAGTCAGATACTCAGTTCCCATCACTCCTCCTTCCCTGGACCTCGCTCAGGAGCCTCGCTCAAGTCGACAATGGGGGAGGGTGATGTGGGGTGGTGACAGGGAACACTACAGTTTCTGTTGCTCCTCTGACAACAAGGGTGTAGTGAGGGGGGCTTGAGCAGCTCTGGTTCCAGATGTCAGCTTCACTGAGGGAGCACACTACAGTGGAAGGATTCAGGGGAGAAAAGTCCTAGCTCCAGCTACAGTCCCACCCCTGGGTGGGCACTGTCACCAATAGAGAGGAACACTATGATTCCTACTGCACCACACTTACTGGGTCCTCATCAGTACCTTGCCCCTGTACCTTGTCTGATCACACACTGTTTTCAGTACTCAGTGTCAGTGTCAGTGCCACCAAAGGGGTGCTGCAGTTCCTGCCACCACCTATGCCCAGGCAGTGTCTGGGTCTGTACCACTGACTGGTTGGAGGACAAGTGCATTGAGCCTCTAACTACTGCTTGGGTGCCAGTGCTACAAGCCTTTCTAGTAGCACAGGTATGTCAACAGTGCCTGAGAAGGCCCCCATTGCACAGTAGGGGTTACCACTTCCGCTGTAGGAATATCCCTAGTGAGCTCCCTATATTCACTGCTGTCTGCTTCATACCTGCCTGAACTGCTAGAGTGACCCCACTCTTGCATGGCCCATACAGACTGTGGGCCGTATATGGATGATAAATTATAACAAAGAGGTAGAGATTTTGTAAAAGAACCAAACAGAATTCTTAGAAATGAAGAGATTAATAAGTCACATTAAAAATACAGATGTTGAAGGGAAGAAATGGGAATAGGAAAGACAATAGAATGAATTGGACATAATTTTCCTATGTTCTTATATGAATACAAGACCAGTGTAACTCCACATCATGTAAAACCACAAAAGTTATACTCCATGTATGTATGATATGTCAAAATACATTTACTGCCATGTATAATTAAAAAGAACAAATTAAAAAAATTTTTAAATACGGATGAAAGACCCAATCACACACTAGATCAAGTAGAAGAAATAATATCTGACCCTGAGGACAGGTTTTTGAAATATCCCTGTCAGAGAAAGAAAGGAAAGCAAGAGATTAGAAAACTATTCAATGAAATAATAGAAAACTTCTCTAATCTTGGGAAACCTCTCTAATCTTGGGAAAGATATGAAAAATTTAAGGGTATCCTCATTAGACTAATAGCAGATTTCTCAGCAGAAACTCTACAGGCCACAAGGAAATGGAATGATGTATTCTAAGTCCTGAAACAAAATAATTTCTAACCAGGAACACTCTACCCAGCAAGGCTAACCTTCAGAAAGAATGAAGAAATAAAGTACTTATAGACAGGCAAACACTGATGGAATTCATGACCAGCTGACCAGCCTTACAAAAGATGCTTAAAGTAGTACAATACCCAGTAGCAATTTAAAGGTAGCCATACCATCATGAAAGCATATGAAAGTGTAAATCCCACTGGGAAAGTAGATTAAAAAGGGAAAATACAAAAGAAATGCTATCAACACAGTAATCCATCATACCACAAAAAAATAAAAAGAGAGGAAGGAAAGAATACTAGATGAAAATTAACAAAATGATAGGAATAATTCCTTAAATACCTTGAGTTCAAACAGACTAAATTTGCCAATTAAAACATATAGAATGGTTGAATGGGTAAAAATCCAAACCCAACAATATGCCAGCTTTAAGAAATTCACCGCACCAGTAAAAACACTCACAGACTGGAAGTGAAAGGATGAAAAATGATATTCAAAACAAATGGAAACCTAAAGTGAGTAAGAATAGCCATACTTACATCTGACAAATTAGATTTTAAGAAAAAAAACTGTAAGAGACAAAGAAGGTCACTCAATAATAATCAAAGAATCAATTTAGCAAGAAGATATAATGATTGTAAATTTATATGCACCTAATGTTAGAGCACCCAATTTTATGAAATGAACACTACTATACTTAAATGGGGAGATAGACTCCAATACAAAAATAGTGGAGGATTTTGATACCCCACTTTCACTAATGTACAAATTATTCAGCAAAACACCAACAAAAAACCTGAGTTAACATATAGTACAGATTTTCATATAGACCAAATTAACATTTATAGAATACTCCAAAAATTAATAACAAAATGAATTTTAGAATATATCTAAATATATGGATACTGAAAAACACACTTCTGAATATACGTGGGTCTTTGAAGAAATCAAAAGACATTAAAAATTTCTCAAAATAAATTAAAATGGAAACTCAACTTATGGAAAACACTAAAGCAATACTAAGATGGAGGTTTATAATAATAAATGCCTATATGAAATTTAAAAAAAAGATTTTAAATAAACAGCCTAATGATGAATCTCAAACATTTGGAAAAGCAAGAATGAACCAAATCCAATTAGTAGAAGGAAAGCAATGACAAAGGTCAGATCAGAAATAAATAAAAAAAAGAGACTTAAAGAGAGTACAAAAGGTCAATAGAACAAAGAGTTGGCTTTTGGAAAAGATAGAATTAGTAATTTAAAAAAATTTGCCAATCATTTATTTGCCTCAGTGTCTCCAAAGTCATCTTTCTTTGTGAGGCTGAAAATAAAGTATTTTCCAAAAAACAAAATAAGTACAAGGTACATCAGGGATTTCAATGTGAGGGGCTGCTACTGACACCCCCCTAGTCAAAGTAATTTCTGTAGAAGCACTGAACAAATGAAACATGTTGTGATGGTAGTATCCTTAAAATGGAGAAGAGGGGCACTAGGTCTTAAATATTGTCTTCACATAAAATGTGCATTTTTCCATGGCCAAAATATAAATTCCTTTGGTTTATGCATCAAAATTTAAGCAGCTGGTTTGGTCAGCTTTGGTTATTTCTATCATATTTTTGATGTTTTATATGCATAAATCATATATATGGTATATATAATATCTGCCATATATTTTTCCTGTAGAAAAGTAGTGTTGGGTCTCTTGCCTTTCACCTAATCCTCTACCTCAGTTAAAAATTCTTCTCCCCAGGGCACAGAAATGTGGATATTTCCAAGAATCCAGATGCTGGTTAGTGACTGAGAGAGGCATTGTTGGGAAGAGGGTCAAGAAGCAGGTGTGAATGGGAACCTTGGCTTCCTTTGCAGAGCTGAGAGTCAACCTACAACCCTTCTCTGTGTCCCAACACAGCATGTTGGACCTGTGATCCCCAATATGTTTAAGCCCTTAGTCAGCTTGTGTTGCCGGAACAGAATGCTATAGTATAGATGAGGTGGTATGAACAACCACCTGGAGGATGAGAAATCTAAGGGAAGGGTGGCAGCAAGGTCAGGTTCTGGTGAGGGCTTTCTTCCCGGCTTGCAAATGGCTGCCTTCTCACTGTGCTCTTATAGTAGGGGGAGAGAGAGAGAGAGAATGAATACGCACAGCACAAGAGAGCTCTGGTGTGTCTTTCCCTTCTTATAAGAATACTAGTCTCACTTTGGAGGCTTCATCCTCATGGCCTCATGTAAACCTAGTTACTTCAGTAAGGTCCACCCTCAAATACCAGCACATTGGGTATTACAGCTTCAGCATATTGATTATGGGGAGGGCCTGAACATTCATTCCATAATAGACACTGACAATGTCTACTCTTCTTGTTCCACATAAGGTGTTCTCATTTTAATTTCCATGTGATTTCATTAAGCACTGGGCAGAGGACAGGGAGGGGAGTGACAATGAAGGTCCAGTGCAAGCAGATTTCCTTCAGGGCTCTTCCTAGACACACACACTTAGGGCTGGCCTAGAAGCTTTCTGCTGCTTCCTTCCTTTTTCATCCAGGGATATCCAGAGCAGAGAATGGAGGTTGAATTTCGCAAGATCATGAAAGTGACAAAAACTAATAATTGATGATGATATGGGCACACCCTATGTGTGCCAGACCCTATTCTGAGGACTTCGCATGAAGTCCAGAGGTCACAAGAACTCTATGAGGGAGGTACATCCAACAGAAACTAAAGCACCCAAAGATTTCATTGTCTGAAGCTACACAATTAGTGAGGTGGCAGGACTGTGCCTGAAGCATCCAGTTCCTGAGCCATGCACTGATTCCAGTCCACCCACTGGTGCTCCAACTGCCACCCTTCCCTACGGGGTTGTTGCATCATGCTCTTTGTCCCTAGCAAATGCCACTTGGAAGCACTTCCTCTGTGGGTGGGTGACCTTTACTCTATCCCAGCAGGAACACACCTGAACAGGGGTTATGATAAAAAGCCCAAAGAGATGGATACATGTTTGCTTTTGTCAAATGATGGCTAAAATGGCAAGAGTATTCAAATCCCTAACCCAAAGTCTCCTTATTTTTAGAATAAAGTACAACCGTTTCTTTTTCTATAAATACACAAGAAGTGAAAAATGAGGGAGAATAATTTAATACTTCATTTTATAAAATCAAGTAATCAAATTCCTCCTCAAAGGACATAGGTTTCTAAATGTTCTTAATACTATTCTTAGCACTTTAAAAGCTTTGTTCATAATCTCTTGACATTTCTAATTTTACTGTTTGAATATTTAGAAGAGGAAATTACATTTTTCAATGTTTTCATTCTCTTTGACTCACCTGAAAGACATTTGATACTTATGCCAAATTTGCCCTTATTGGTTTAGTTGTTTTCAAATAATACTGAAGCCTTTATAAATGTTCATAGAAATATGTAACTGTATTAGAATATTCATTATACTGTAAGTATACAAAGCAGCTAGAAAGTTCTTTGTGGTATGATATTTTTCTTATGAAAAAATGTTAAGATATATCTGAATAAATACAAAGAGGAGAGGAGAGAAGAAGCAAATTGAAAGAAATCAGCATGTTAACAGTGATTACAACCAAGAATTTTGTATGTTAGCATTGACAATATGGGGGATTTTTAATCAAAAAATTAAATAAATTTTTTTTCAAGTGTTAATTTTCTCAACTATTTTTACCATGGGAAAAGAAACCTACTATTCTTATAAGAACTAACATTTATTGAGTGCTGGTACTATTCTAGGTTCTTCAGCTATATTATTTTGCTTAATTCTCACATCAACTTTTTGATAGCATTATTATCTCCATTTCACATATCAGGAAACTGAGGCAGAGAGTGTTTCTATAGAGCCAGGTAGGTGGATTTCAGACCTCTGTTTGGAGCCACTTCAGTGGCAGGACTTAATAAAAGAATAAGTTCCCCATTTAGCCACTTCTGTTTTCATAAACCACTGAAGGAATATATCAACTCCTATGCTCCCTATTTCATTTTTTTTTTTTTGGGTTAAAATCTGCTATAATTTGCATCTTAAAATTTCCCCCTAAATCCATGTATTAAAGCCATGGTCCCTAAGACAGCACTTTGTGGAGGCTGTGGAACTTTTCCTGATGGAGTTTAGTGAAAGGTCTTTAGGTCTCTGGTGGAGAGCCCTTGAAGGGGCTCATGCCCTCCCCTCCATGCTCATTCTCTTTGGTTTCCTGGTGATGAGGTGCAGTTTTGCTTGGCCATATACTCCTGCCTTGATGTGCTGCCTTACCATAGGACCAAAGCAACATGTCCAATCAATTGTGGACTGGAAACTTCATAGCTGTGAGTCAAAATAAGACTTTCCTTCATATCATAAGCTGATTATCTCCTGTATTTATTATAGTAACAAAAAGTTGACTAGTACAAAGTCCTTTGACCTAAAACCAGCTTTAATCTAATGTGGATCAGGCAGTCTACTCCTGACTCCTGGGTATTTAGTTTATAATTTCTCTGAGAAGCAAAACACTCAAATATAAACAGCAACTCATATCACAGGGCAGCATATACCAGTTCCAAAGGTGGGTGCTTCCGAGATCAGAGGAGGCAGAGATAGAGTAGCTGAGTGCTTGGGGCCTTTAGCAGGAGGATTCTGAGCCTAGGCTCAGAAGCCAGAGAAGTCGATGAGGAGAAGGAAGTTCAGATGCCATCTTGTGACTGTTGATGGAAACTTGGCTTTCAAAACACATGGATTACAGGTTGAGCATTCCTATCCAAAACGTTTGGCACCAGAAGTGTTTCAGATTTAAGGTATTTGGGAATTCAGGAATAGTTATATATACATAACGAGAAAATTTAGAGATGAGACCCAAGTTAAACCAGGAGAGTCATTTATGTTTTATATGCACCTTATACATACAGACTGAAAATAATTTTATACAATATTTTTAGAGCATCTGCATTTTTAACTGTGACCTGTCATATGAGGTCTGGTGTGGCATTATCTACTAGGATATTGAGCCATTTCTCAAAATGTTTCAGATTTCAGATTTTCAAATTAAGAATATTCAACTTATATTTGTTGTTCTAAAATAACATTCTTTTAAAAACCAATGATTTTAATATATATTTTTAAATGGATATAGAGGCTTTCTCTGAATATATCTGCACTATTATTCTATCAGGGATATCACACCACTGAGCCAATGGTTAGCCTAAAACGAATTTTCAGACTTAGATCCATGCTGCAGAACTATTACTTATAGCCCTCTGTGCCCCAAGTAAATACAGTTGAATAAAATGAATCAATTATGAGTCTAATCTGGTTTTGAATATATGTATTTATGTATATTACAAATTCTTATTAATAAGGAAATGAGAAAGATTAGTACAGTAATAAAAGCTCAAAGAAAATAAGTAGCACTATAACCTTACCATTCAAAGACATCCATTATTTGTAGTTTTAGTGTATTTAGTTTGAGGTCTCTCTCTCTTTCTCTCTCAAGTGCCCTTAATGTTGATCAGATAGTACACTCATATACCTTGAATATTTAACTTATAATTTCCCTGAGAAGTCAGAGTACTCATTTATAAATCTCTCTTCCCCCTTTTGATTATGTGTTAATCTATATGTTATCTTTGTTTCTAGTAATCTATTATCTATTTTTTATGGATCTAACAAATATACATTCTCTCCCCCCTCTTAAAATCTATTGAAGTATAATTGACAAATAAAATTGTATGTATGTAAGGTACACAATGTGATGATTTTATGTGCAGATATATTGTGAAATGATTACCACAAGATAATTAACACATCCATCATTGCACATAGATCCCTTTGTATGTGTCTGTGCCCAATGAGATCACTTAAACTCTAATCTTTCAGCTCAGTACAGAATTTTTAACTACAGCTGCTATGTTGTACATTAAATCCCCGAAACTTATTCATCTTATAACTTTCTTTGTACCTATTACAATTTACATATAAGGTGTCCCTCAAAGCTCATTATGAGACAATGCAAGAAAGTTTAGAGGTAAAAAGATTGGGTTAATGAGAGTTTTAACCTAATCAGTGTGTTAATTCCCTGATAGGAATTAACTGGGTGGTAACTGTAGGCAGGTGGGGTATGCCTGGAGGAGCTGGGTGGATGGGGGCATGCCCTTGGAGTTTATATTGTGTCTGTGGTGAGGTTAGTGCTCTCTCTCTCTGTCTCTCTGTCTCTCTGTCTCTCTCTCTCTCTTTCTCTCTCTCTCTCTCTCTCTCTCTCTCTCTCTGTCTCTCTCTCTCTCTGTCTCTCTCTCTGTCTCTCTCTCTCTCTCTCTGCTTCTTGATGGCCATGTCCTGACCTGATTTCCTGTACTACAATCCTCTGCTATGATGTTCTGATTCATCTTGGGCCAAAGGGACTGGCTATCTGTGGACTGAGATCTCTGAAATTGTGAGCCCCCCAAACTTTTCCTCCTCTAGTTGTTCTTATCAGGTCTTTTGATCACAGCAGCAAAAAAACTGACTAAAATAGTACCTTTGACCAACATCTTCCCATTTCCCATACCCCTTAGCTCTGGTTAGCCTCTGCTCTTTGAGTTCTGCATTTTCAGATTCCATACAAAAGTGAGATCATACAGTCTTTGTCTTTCTGTCTGGCTTGTTTCACTCAGCATAAGGTCCTTCATGGTCATCCATGTTCTTGCAAATGAAAGAATTATCTTCTCTTTTGAGGTGGAATCATTTATATATATATATATATATATATATATATACGTATATATGTGTATATATATACATACATATATATACACATATAAATAATTATACATATATGTATATGTATGTGCATATATGTGTATGTGTGTGTATATAATATTTTCCTTATCTTCTCACCAGTTGATAGATTCTTAGGTTTATTCCATTTCTTAGTTATTGTTAATAGTACCATGATGAACATGGGGGTAAAGATGTCTTTTCATGATACTGATTTTATGTCCTTTGAATATAGATCTGCTATGGTTTTGATGTGATGTGTCCCCCAAAAGCTCACATGTGAGACAGTGCAAGAAGGTTCAGAGGAGAAATGATTGGGTTGTGAGAATCTTAACCCAATCAGTGAATTAATCCCCTGATAGGGATTAACTGAGTGGTAACCGAAGAGGTAGGGCTTCACTGGAGGAGGTAAGAATTGGGGGTGTGGCTTGGGATATGTATTTGTATTTGTTGGGTGGACTCTCTCTCTGCTGCCTGATAGATCCTGATGTGAGCTGCTTCCCTCTGTCACACTCTTCCGCCATGATGTCCTGCCTCACCTCGAGCTGAGGAAGGGAGCCTGCTGTCTATGAATTGAGACCTCTGAAACTGTGAGCCCTCCAATGAACTTTTCCTCCTCTACAGTTTTTCTGGTTAGATCTTTTAGTCACAGAGCAGAAGAACTAACTAAAACAATACCTAAAACTGAGATAGCTGGATTATATGGTAGTTGCTTTTTCAACTTTTTGAGGAGCCTCCTTTCTGTTTTCTGTAATAGCTGTACTTACTTACACTCCCACCAACAGTGTGCAAGAGTTTCCTGTTCTCCTCTTTTTGATAATAGCTACCCTAACAGGAGTGAGGTGGTATCTCATGATTTTGATTTGTATTTTGTTCCTTTTAACTTGTTTAGAAATAACTTCACCTTTTGACCCAGTTATCCCACTCCTTGGTTTATACCCAAAGGATTTAAAACCATCATACTATAGTAACACAGCCACATCAATGTTTATAGCAGCTCAATTCACAATAACTAGATTGTGGAACCAACCTAGATGTCCTTCAACAGATGAATGAATAAAACTATGGTACGTATACACAATAGGATATTATTCAGCCATAAAGAAGAATAAAATTATGGCATTTGCAGGTAAATTGATGGAATTGGAGAATATCATGCTAAGTGAAATAAGCCAATCCCCCAAAAAAACCAAAGACCAAATGTTCCCTTCAAGAGTGGATAATACATAATGGGGTTGGGGGGGTGGTAAGAGAAGAATGGAGGAACTTTGGATTATGTAGAGGGAAATGAGGGGGGGAGGGGGCAGGGGTATGAAAGATGGTGGAATGAGACAGACATCATTACCTTCTGTACATGTATGATTACATGAATGGTGTGAATCTACATCATGTACAAGCATAGAAATGAAAAGTTGTATCCCTTTTGTGTACAATGAATCAAAATACAATCTGCAAAATAAAAAATTATGATAAAAATTGATAAGAACAGTATAATTGTAACAATGATATACAGGTAAAATAAAATATTTGGGTTATAAATTTAAAAAAAATATCAAATTTATAGAAAAATGTAAGATACGACTTATAGAAAAAATGGGTTCATATTATAAGTTATGTTTTCTAATAGTTTTATTTGATTTGATAAGTTATAGAATTTTCACATTCATGATTCCTGCTTTTTTTTTTTTAACCACTTAATCTGAATGTTAGTGGCTTCTTGGTATTTCATTATTTAGATCTAAAACTAATTTATTTTTCCTACTTCAATCTGTAGGATATTTAGTTGCCTTTGGTTTGGTTTTTCTTTTGTTTTGCTAACATCAACAATATTATAATGAACTATCTATCTTGAGGATAAATCTTTTTACATACCTAGGATTTTGTTTTTAAAAATTCCCTAGATGTAGAATTCATGAACCAAAATTTTGCAGGTTTTAATGTTTCCAAATTTATTCCCTCAAAATGCTTTAATAATCAATGCTTTCCAGTAGTCCATGAGAGCACATGAGTTTTGATACATTGGGAATTATAAGTTTTGGAGGTATTGCCAATTTTTAGGTGGGAAATAGCATCTCATTTTCTTCATTGGTATTTTTTTTACTTATTACTGAGGTTGAGTCATTACTTTCATTTATTAGTTATTTTCATACATATTTTAAGCAGTTTTTATGAAGTTTTCATCATTTTCTTATTAACTTGTAGAAGATATTTAAGTAGTAAAGCATTAATCATTTGTCTACATACTGCAAATATTTTGTACTACCACAATCTGAGACTTTTCATCTTCTTATATTTTATATGTTCAGAGGCCTATTTTTGCACTAATAAAATGCCCATAATGAAATCCTGTCATTAGGTTAAAATACAATGCTCAAAGGAACAACAGTAGTTTCAGAAAATTCTTGGTGCTTGTTCGCTTTCTGAAATGACTGTGCCAGAATTCATGGCCACGTTCCTGCTGCATTGCATTTCTCAGCCCTGCCCCACCCCATCCTCCCCACCCCAAGGCCGCCGCCCAAAGCAGCCACCTTGGCCAGCCTTGCCTTTCCATTGCACTCCAAAGTCTGAGTACCTTTCTGGCTGTCTGTTCACCAATCATGTCCTTACTTTATTGTCTTCCTTTGCTTTTCTGTGGGGGCCCCAGCCAAGATGCATGGAAAACATAGGATTCTTATGATCTACAACAAAGACTCCAAGGCTCCTCCAAACATTTACTTCAAGTCCAAGGTGTATTAATTTCTTCCAACTCATAGCAAATGATCTCTCCACTTCTAAAAATGTATACTGTAAAAGGTAATAACCTTATCAATACAGAAAGTTGTATGGCAGCAAAGCAAATTTTCCTGATGTTCCCAGGCTCCACTTCCACGTTTTAGTCTCGGATGAGGCATGATAAACACAACCAAAGTCAAATTTGGGGAAAATAGATGCTGTCTCAGTTATGTTTCTTCTTCTCTTCTTTTCTCCCTTCCTTTCCCCTTCATTCCTTTTTTCCTTCTTTCCCTACTTAACTATTCTCACAATGCTATATTTTAAATTTGTAAGTAAGATCCCAAAGCATCAATAGAATTTCTTGCTATGAAACTCCATTCTTCAGGGAAAGTGAACCTGATACTTAGGAAGTAGTACGTCTTAGAAGTATTGAGGCTTCTTCACCTCTCAGTTCCTTAAGTCTTTTTTTTTTTTTTTTCTGTTCCTAGCTTATCTCTAAAATACTCTGCATTTAAAAGTTCAATTTTAAAGTTTCTTACTACCATTACTAACTTATCCACCCAGAATTCCATTCTAAAAATTCCAAAACCTTCATTGTTCTTGATATTTCATATATATTTGAACTAAGCAGCAAAGTCATAGGAAGTGTACTTTGTATTTCAAAAACTAATTGAATTATAGATACTGTAGTAATATTGACAACACATGCCCCTCTTCTCTAATAAAATAATTTTTGTTTTTTTATCTGTGCAAATTACCATCCAGTTAAGGGGGCACATCTACAGGTGGTATAGCTAGCAGTGCTAGATAGGGGTCACTAACTGTGACCCATGAGAAGTACATACAAGTGCTGGGTGTTACTTCTGGGGAGGCCCCTGAGCAGGAAGGAGGCCAGGCTTTCCTCCATCTAGCAGGTGAACTGTGGCAGCTGGAGCTCAAATGGCATCTTGAACTGTACAATTAAAGCCATGTGCTGATAATAATGGGGCAGTAGGCAAGGGACCTCAGTTCCTAGTGTCCTGAAGATGTTGATTGCATGTTTCAGGACTCTTGTATATAAGGGACAAATAGATTTATATTTCAGGAAATTGTTTAATAAAACTTAAAATGACACGTGGCCACATCTCATCCTAATTGACATAGATGTCTACTTGAGCCATTCATTTTCTCTTTTATTTTCAAGTTGATCTGAATGTGTTAATGACACTCGCAACTAAGAAGTCCTCTTGAGTTAGATATAAACTGCGTAATGCAGTGTGTAAATATGCACATTGAGCTGTGTGTGCACATATAACACATTCATCAAAACTGTGCAGAATAAAGAGCATTTACATGGGTATGTAAATGTGTGAATGTGTATACTTATAAAGCTTAGGGGTGAAGGAGGTTCAGAGTAGTTAAAGGAACATACTTATTTCCGGTCTTAGGAGCAGATTGTGGGCTACAGTAACTATATTCAATTGAAAATGGCTTTAAATTAAAAGATGGGTTTACTTTATATAAATAAATATAAATATATAAAGTGTACATACATACACATACTTCTGAGACTGCTAGAAACTATACCCAAGAGTTAAAATTTATAATGAATAATTATAAATTTATAATGAATAATGATGATTTATCATGAATAATTATAAATTATAGAGTCTGAACCATGTTTTAATATGATGGCCTTTAATGAAACTAAAAGGAACAGGTCCATTGCAATGGTGGGAGTCATTTATTGAGTCTGTTTCATTCTCTTCACATCAGATACATTTTTCCTAATGACAACTTCATAGGGTCAGTGTTTTTACTCCAACCCCAGGAGTGGAAACAAGCTGAAAGAAGTTAAGAAACTTTTCTAAGTTCCAACAACTAAGAAAAAAAAAAAAAAAAGATACAAATAGGATTCTATGCCCTTCTGTGTTAGTCTGCTTTCTGTCACTATAACAAATACTTCAGATAATCAACCTACAGTGAAAAAAGTTTTAGTTAAGTTTAGCTCACAGTTTTAGAGGTTTCGATCTCTAATCAGTTGACCTGGTTTGCTTTTGATCAGGCAATATATCATGGCAGAAGTGTGTGGTTGAGTGAAACTGCTTACTTCATGGTTAGAAAGAGGAAGAGAGAGGTGTCCCACTATCCCTTTCAAGGACAATTCATGACTCCCACTAGACCCTACCTCTTAAAGGTTCCACCACTTCCTAATATTACCACATGGTAGGGGGTCAAGCATTTATCACATGGACCTTTGGGGGACACACATATCTAAACCATAGCACTCCCCCAATCATTCATAAATTAGTAAACATGTTCTGAGTACTTAATGTGTAATATGTTCTCATTGCTGTGCACCATATAAATGAAAACTAAAACACAGTTTCTACCAAAAGGGACCAGCAGGCTTAGGTAGAGATTACAAAATGAACAGTAGAAAATGGGTGACTTTGTCATTGAGACTTATTTTCAGAGCCAGGGAGTTCCAGATAAAGGTGTTGGTGGGATGAATCACCAAGAAGGCTGCACTGAGAAGGTGGGAAAGTTGGGCCTGGAAACCAGGACGGGGTTGGAGTAGGAGACAGTGGACATTCCATGGGAAACTTATTGGTATAAAAATATGGACATAGGAATGAGACCAGCATGGATGTGGGATGTGAAGAACAGCTCTTCCAGAACTGAGCAAGCAGATCCACCAATGCAGAGACATCAGGTTCGGCTACAGGGGGAGGCCAGTGTGCAGGGACTTGAGAGAGCAGTCCAGTCATGCAAAGTTGAGCCCAGAGTGTCCAGACATGAATGGACCTCCTCCTTCATATATGGACAGGGAACTCAGGCACTTGCATTTCCTACTTTTCAAAGAAAACTGACATTCCTTGTTGACTCGGGTTTATGATTTTTAAAAAAGTTGACTGGCTTATAAGTTTTAAAACATCTCAGACTTTGTTTATACAGGGAAGGATTTTGAAAGGTCAACTTTCCACTGCTATAATCACCTTTACATATCTAAGTTTAGTATTATTCTAGTTCCATAAACAAGCTTAAAATAGGAGTTGATAATACCAACAGATTTTAAAAGTAGAAGAGCTTTGTATTTCTGTATATGCACAGCCAAATGCGTATTTCTTTTTTCAAGCAAGGTCAGTAGTTTTAGAGATACTTTGCATTTTTGTGGAGTAGATTTAAGCAATTCACCTGGGATTACTCCAACTCTTTGTTATGTAGAGTCAAGAATGAGGTTGTAGAAGTATATACATTCACATGAAAATTTGCTTACACATATTAAGTAAAAATAGCATACCATAAAAGAATCGAATCACATTGCTAGATTAAAAATATGTTTATAATGCATAGGAAAGGTGTATGGAATATGTAGCCACAATTTTCTCCAGAGGTAGGATTGCAGATGGCTTTAATTTTCCTTTTTGTACTAATCTGTGTTTTTAAATGTTTCCACAAGTCATATATATTTCTTGTGTAATTTTTGTTCAATTTAATATCTAAGGACATAAGAATTTGGATAAACATGAGATGCTAAAAAATGAGTATGTCTAGCACAAGATCAGAAATGCATTTTATCATTATGGCAGAGGAAAGGGAAAATATTTTTATTAAAAGAAGGATATGACAACAAAATTATAACCTAATTGTTCTCATATATAAATGGTTGTGACAACCTTGAAAAAGTCACTTACAAATTTTGGTCCTTATTTTTCCATATATAAATGAAGACTTAGATAATCTTAGCATCCTTCCTAGATTGAAAAAAATTACTATGACTGGTATCTTTCTTAATAATCATGGGACTTGATGAACTAATTTCTACCTTTTCTTCTCATTGGCAAGAGAAGATTCTGGTCTTCACCTATGTGTCCAGTATTTTAGTCAGTTTTTTTGCCACTGTGACCAAAAGACCTGACAAGAACAATTAGAGGAAAAAAATATATTTGGGGCTCACAGTTTTAGAGGTCTCAGTGAATAGACAGTTGACTCCATTTCTCTGGGCCCAAGGTGAGACAGAGCATCATGGCAGAAGTGTGTGGTGGAAGAAAGCAAATTAGAACATCCCACCAGGAAGCAGAGAAAGAGCTCTCCTTGCCATTACAAAATATAAACTCCAAAGGTGTGTCCCCAATGACCCACCTTCTCCAGCCACACCCAACCTGTCACCATCCAGTTAATCCCTATCAGTGGATTAATGCACTGGTTAGGTTAAGGCTCTCATAACTTGATCATTTCACCTCTAAACTGTCTTGCATTGTCTTACACATGAGCTTTTGAGGGACACCTTAAATCTAAACCATAACACCCAGGATAAAGCACCTTATCTGAGAGATTTAAACTTAGCCTGGCAAGGGAAGCCAGTAGGATTTCTTTTATAACCTGGAAGTTACATGGGTCCTAGGATAAACTCATCTATTGCAGTTGCTAAGGAAAAGTCAAGTTAATTACTGGATTTTCTAATTTCAGACAGAATTATACTTTCCTGCATGAAATCCATTTCCCTTTTGTTTCAGGAAGGTTCCTCATCCTTGGATGTGTGCCCAGAGGACTGTGCTTTGTCCTTGAAGTCCCTGTTTGCCAAGGTTTTGTTCACAAGATGAGAAGATAATAGGAAACAAGTGTCCCTTCCCCCACCGCATTTTCATAATATTTCCTTATGACTTTCCTCAATTACTATTTTATCTGCCATTTCCATTTTAATTCTCTCCACTCTTTCACACTTAGCACTTAGTTTTCCCCTAAAGCATTACCCAAAATATTCTGGCCACAGTGACCACTCCCTCAAAGGAATTTTCATGCACTTACTTCCAATACCTACCACTGAGCCCTCACGCTGTCTTCTTGTCTGTGTTATCATTTCTTTCTTTGCCCAAGCTTTATCACTCTAGCTGGATTATCAAGACCTCTGTAAATGAACTTTTCATCTTCATCTTTTCTTACTGTTATAGTAATGCCTGGCATATTGTCTAGATCAGAAGAGCCAGTAAAAGATATTTTTGATTGATGAAAGAGTCACAAATTACTGATCAAATTTCCCTTTACCAGTAACTGGAATCCAGAACACGGCTTGCAGGAGAAACTGAAAAACATCAACACTCAGAAATAAAGATGCAAACTTGTGAATTTTGTGATCAAAAAAGGGAGGCTTTGACTCCACCATCACAAACAGCAATTACCCTCTCTCTTGACCCTCCTGGGGAGATTGGTATAAACTGGGATTCTTGTTCAAAACTTTTAACTGAAAGCAAAACTGTGAAGAAGTACAATAATAGTAAGAAATTTAAGAATTAGGAAAGAGAGTAAGACATTGACTCTGCTTTTATTAATGAATCAGAAAATTGGAAAATGCCTTAGAAACAACCTATGAAATCATCAATTTACAAAAGAACAAAGTAAGACAAAGAAAGTGACTTGACACTTGTAGGTAAGGGGCAGAGTCAACATGGGAACCTCTCTGGCCACTTACATCCAAGTTTCTTCCTACACAGATCATTATTTATTTCTCCTATTGTATATTAATTGTTATGATTTGGATATGAGGCATCCTCCAAAACTCATATGTAAGACAATATAGGAATATCCAGAGATTAAATGATAAGATTATGAAAGTTAAAACCTAATCAGTGGCTTGATCCATTTGAGTGGCTTAATGGGTGGTAACCATAAGCAGTTAGGGTGTGACTGTAGGAAGTAGGTCACTCGAGGCATGTCCTTGGGGATTATATTATTCCTGGCTCCTTGCACTTAAGCTCTCTGCTTCCTGGCTGTCATGAACTGAGCAACTTTCCTTGGCCATGCTCTTCCACCATGTTGTGCTGCCTCATCTGGGGCCTAGAGCTATGGAGTTGGCTGACCAAGGACTGAACCTCTGAAACCATGACCCAAAGTAAACTTTTCTTTCTTTAAATTATTCTTGTCAGGTCTTTCAGTCACAGCAATGAAAAATTGACACAATTAATGAAACAATGCATTAAACAATTATCCTGTTTTATATCAGGAGGCAAAGCATCCTAGAGGAAGGAAGGCTCTGAAGTGGAATGTCCCTGCATCCTAATTCCCATGATGCCTTTCTTCCCTCTCTTCATGCCAGTAGTGTGGTTCCATTTTTACATTCCACATCTCTAAAATCAACAATGAGATGAAAACTAAACAATCAAACTAAAAGAACATACCATTAGTTCAACTTCGGGTTAACATTAGGAATGACTCATGAGACAATTCCTGAAAACTTACAGCACTGTGCGATATGGAAGTGCTCTGTTCAAGGGGACTTAAAATGCTTCATGGACATTCTTTAAAGACTAAAAATATGTTCTATTAAACAATCTTCTAAAATGGTGTTCTTAACTAAATCAGTTATTACCAAAGTTAAATTGTTGTTGCCTTTGGTTGTGTGTGGTCCTCTGGAAAAAGTGCAGTCATCCAAGATCTAGGCAGGCAAACTCTCCTCCATGATGCTGGGGCGAAACCAGCAGTCGGAGACAGTCCACAGTTATCATTGTACAGCTGATGTGATGAATTCTATCATCACTTTTTAAGACATTCTATAAGTTCAGGACATGTTTGGGAGATAAGGAGACTCTCTCCTTGGCTAGGGACTTCTGTTAGTGAGATAACGAAGTAATGTATCTAGACAAGCTCTGGTTCAGAATGTGTTATACCCTACACATCATTGATGGAATAGTTCATTTCACACTTACTCAGTAGGACACTGTTTACTTCTTCATTAATTGATTCAATAAATCAGTATTCCATGTCATCATTGTAGGAACAAACAGCAATCATTCTGTTTTTCGCCATGAGTTTCTAGGGGTATTGAAAAACTTTTAGAGGGAAAAACATAGAGTCCTCAAGCAAATGTTTCTGAAAGTGCTAAAATGACATTCTTATCCATTCTTACATCAGCTTGACTCCTCCAAAGTCCAGAATATGGCATTTACTGTCCTTGATTGCAGATGAAAAATGTGGTTTGGAGTCTAAAATCACCTCTAGTAGGTGATGAAGTGATAGAGCAAAGTACTGTATTCGCATATTCAAAGTTCATGATGTTTCTTCCACGTCCTACCTCTTGTCTTATACCAACACAAGAAGAAAGCAGATCCACTTGAATGTTATTCACACTCTTGAAGAAAAGACTAGAGGAAAACCAAATATATCCCATTGTCAGACCAGACAACTTATAAAACCCCCAGTAGCCAAAAAACTAAATATGAGTAACTCTCTTACCAGTTGAATGTGTTTAGTCAGTGGTGATGTATGTACACCTGATACCTGGAGCTTGAACTTACTTGAGGTTTTTTTTCTAAATTTGTAATAAATACCCCATTTTGTAATTACAGTGCTTATGATCTTTACTTTTCTCCTTTTCCTTTATACCACAGCTTTGTCTGTTACACTATGACAATAGTTCCCAATATTGTGTTTTGATGTTATTAAATATAGAGGAAAAATTAAATATAAAATGTTTAATAGCTTCAGAAAGCATCACATAAATATAATGTGAGTTATCAATAATAGACTGATTCCCAAGTATCTTTGATCATACCTTTTTGTTCTTTTTCTTTTCTTTCTTTTCATTTGTTTTTCAGTAGTGCATCTATGATCATCTTATGTCTATTGAGGCATGCTTTAGAAAACACCGCCCAATATAAGAATTTCAAAGTTAGTTCCGTAGAGAACCTACAGTATTAGGATTTTCAAGTTTTGTAGGATTTCAGATAGGAACTGGGCCTATAACTTTATGACTAAATAATAACAGGACAAAACATTTTCATAATGTAAACTAAATTATAAATATGCAACTAATGTTACGTGTGTGTGTGTGTTTGTGTGTCTCATATGTAGAGTGCTGTTGAAATCTGTGACAGCAGATCTAGATCTTTCTGTAACTGGCTTGTCTCTCTCAGGACTTCCCTGACAAACAATCTAAAGCACTTTTTGACCCCTCCACATTCCTTGAATCAGTTTCTACCATAGAATCCTTTAAATTTTTTCTCATAGCATTTGTTATATAAAATCACTCTATTAGTTTGTCTAGAGTCTGATATCATGAAAGTTGGGCTCTTGTTTATATTTCCAGCAGCTACAACAATGTCAAGTACATAAATAATAAAAAGTTGTTTCATTCATTCAAATTTTCATTCATTCAACAAGTATTTACTGAGCAGTTACCACGTGCCCAAAGCTGTTCTCATTCTGGATGCAACGGTGAATAAAACAGACATCACTTCTCTTCTTGAATTGTACATTGGATTTTATTTTTGAAAATTAAAAAGATCTTTGCATTGACTTTGAGGATGGACAATTTTAAATCATTGTAGTTATTATTTAAAACTTTAAATGATCATCAATTTACTAACCCTATCTTGTACCCATAATTTTCACCACTTGTTTTTGTTGTAGTTTGCAGTTTTTATTTAATGTAGAAAGGTCAAAAAGTTTGTGTACGTGATCCCATTTAATCCTGACAATCACTTAATGGAGTAGAGACTATTAACTTTATTTAGCATAGTAGAAATTGGAATTATAGAATAGCTTACCCAAGGACCTTAACTAGTTCCTAGGTAGTTCTAAATAGTAGTTCAAAGCTCACATCCTTTTCTACTGCACCCACTATCTACCTGTGATATTAGTATAACCCAATAGTTACTACTCAAGGAAAAAGTCAGAAACATCAAAAACTGACTCAAGTCAGTGGGACCCTTCTGTTGATTTTGTAATTGTGTGAATTCTAACAGATTCTTTGCATCTATGCCTTCTTTGTATCTATGCCCACTTTGCAAGCTCTGGGCAGTGCATCTTACATTCCCAAAGACCCTCTTGAGACCATGAGCAGGTGTCTGAACGCCCTAAAGGCAGTGACTTCTATCTGTATTTCTGATAAGTGCTGTCTCCTAGTGAATAAGTTCAAGTGCTGAATTTCATTACATGGATGCTGCAAAAAGAAGATAAAGCCAACAAAGAAACCAAAGGAGATTAGGAAAGAGGAAGATAAGAACAAAGGCAAATTCAAAAGAATCTAAATTTAGAAATCATTGGGAGTCCCATTGTTCAAGTTACAAATGTGTCTTGTTTCCCAGCAGAATGAGTTCTGTCCACTAACATGATGTTTGGCCTTATCAGGACTCTCCGCCCTTCTGTGTGTATGGCTAATGGCACTGTGGAGTGTATAACTGGTCCTGGACTGCTAAACCCTGACTTCTGTAACGTGCAATAATAAGTCCTTATATGTTTGCATTAGTATTATTTTGGGATTTTCTAACACATATAGTCAAATGAAATCCCAATTGTTGTAAATTTGTTAATTTTTAGTATTAAAAAGTACATTAAAAAAACATGAGAACTGACTGAACACTCAAATAATTGAGAAAGTGGCAGTACAGTGAAGTGGAAAAGAATAATAAGGAAGAAGAACAGGAAAAAGGAGGAGGAAAGAGCCAAGGAGATAAAGAGGGTGAGGATGAGGAGGAGAAAGATGAGAAAGGGGGAGGGATGAACAGACAGAATGAGAGAGGGGAAGGAGGAGGAAGACTGAAGAAAGAGGGGGGGTGAAAGGAAGAGAAGAGGAAAAGGAGGAAGAAGAGGAGGAAGAAGAAAAAGAAGAGAAGGAAGAAGAGGAAAAGAAGGAAGAGAAGGAGAAGGGGCTGAGGAAGAGGAGGAGGAACTGAGGAAGAGGAGTAGGAGGAAAGGTAGCAATAACAACAAAAACAGCAATCAGCTGTAAGAACAAAGGAGAAGACTTCTCTGAAGCGTGGACGGAGCCTCCTGAACTGACAGTCACATGGCATTTGCTGGAGACTGGGTAGCTATGGAGGTCTCATTGCTCACTGAATACATATTTTTCCCAGGGATTTCATTATTACAATCTGCTGTCATTTCCAGTCCAATCCATAAGACTAAGGTTCAAAGTTCCCCTTGCATACTATAAGCCAATATCAGTTTTCTCTTTAAGTTAACTTGATCAAACCTGTAGTTCATTCCTTAAATAAATTCATCAGTTACTACTTACTTACTTTGGTATTCTGCCAAGCTTTACAAACAAGCCATCATTCCACTTTCCCCCATGAGCTCAAAATATTCCTGAGGCTTGTATCTGGCTTCAGCATCACACTCCTTTCTCTCTGCCCCCTGGACTAAGTTGGCCCTATCCCAGTCCACAGAGAAACAATTAGAAAGAGCTTGTGGTAGGATAATGGCTCTTCCCTAAAGGAGGACTTGGATGCTCATCATAGTGACACTGCTGTGGTCTGTGTGACTTGCTTTGTCCAATGAGGTGGGAGGAAAAAAAACCCTGAAAAACAGAAAAGCTTCTGTTCACTCCAACACTTAGACTGAGAGCAGAGGCGCTGGCAAAGGAGAGAAAAGTTGAAGGGGAAATGACCAATGGAAGTTACAGGGGAAAGAAGAAAGAAGTGGCAGCTTGATGTGAAGGGAACCGAAGAGACCAGTTTAGTGCCCAAGGATGGTCCAGCCTCTGCTTCATCAGTACCTTCCACCAGTCACAGTCAGACACCAAAGGGCACCCCACTTCCTGTCCCAGGGCCCACACCCATGAGCCCTGTGTTCCTGCTGCACAGCGCCACATTAGCTTTCCTACCTGCCTGCAACCATGGAGATTGTCCTTCGCAGCATTGGCATATTGCCTGTTTATTGGTTGGTAGGTGTGATCTGTATCTGAGCCCAGGGCTTTGCTTCAGCCAGGTTTGCTGTCAGCCTTTTACACTGCAGTCACCTCAGTTCTGGATCTGCCATCTTTATATACCTGCCAGAATTTTCCATTGTGAAGCTGAACTTCTTTACTGGCTTGAGAATTAAAGAGAAGTTAATCAACCTCTGAGTCCTTACTCACAATTTTGCATTTTCACTCTCTTCTTTACTACAGCAGAAGCCAAAATGAGGGGGAAAGGAGGAGGAAGAGGAGGAGGAGGAGGAGGAGGAGGGGGGGGGGAGGAGAAGGAGCAGGAGGAGGAGGATATTTTTTGTGGAATTTTACATGTGAAACCTTCTTGCTTTTTCAAACTAGAAGGCAGTAACTCCAGTGCCCCTTTCCCTAACCCCATGCTGGTTTTGGCTTTTGAGGCTAGTGCTTGTGTTATTATTAATTTGCACCAAATTGATGCTTGGCAACAGCCAAACATGCTGTATTAAATATAAAACTTATTTTCTGAAGGAGCTCAGAATCACAAAACAAGCTTGTTGAGACAAAACTCTTGAGGATCCATATAAATAGAACATAAAAATTTGAAAAATATATACAGATATTCTACTACATTCCATTTATTGATGGATGAGCTCCAGTAAATCAAATAGAACACATTTCTAATCTGGTCTAAATTAATGTTGTTTTTCATTTGATGGTGCTTACGCTCTAAACTAAGAAAATGCAGTTTAGTTTTCTTCATGACATGGCAACAGAAATAATTTTGAAGTGATGTTGAAGCTTATTTCAATCTCTTCCAAAAACCAGTATAGCATTTAAATTATGTGACACAACTCTTGTGTAGATATACAGGGTAAGTTATCTGCTGGCACTCAACTCCCAGTCTTTAAGAGGCTTCACCTGGAAGTGCATTCGTTATTATTTTTTACATCCATGTGGGCTGTGCTTGGAGGAGGTGACCCTTTTCCACACATTCATGGACCCCAGCTTCTTCCTCCTGGGGCTCCACCATCCTCTAGGGCCCCAGAGTCATTCACTGAATCCCCGAATCCTGCTGCAGGTGGGGAGGATGCTGAGTGGGGCACAGAGGTTTTCTGTGGGCCAGGTCTGGAAGTCCCACACATGATTTTGTCAACATTTCACTGGTCAAAACCCAGTCTCATGGCCACACCAAACTGCAAGGGCATCTGGTAAGTGTGAAGCTGCCCTGTATCCAGGAGGAAAGTCGGCTTAGCTTGGTGGAAGCATTTTTAGACACTTGAACAAATTGGAAAAGGCTCCTTGCCCAGCAAAAGAAGACCAAAGACAGAACAGAGTGGCCTGTGTAGAAGGGAACAGGCACAAGGTAAGGTGGCTGTGGTTTGTATCTTCATCTCCACAGCTTGAGATATGATAGCGAGTTTAAAGGGAACAGGGAGCTCCTCAGGTGATAGCACCTCCTCTTGGTTCCTGAAGTGGGTATGTGACACCCACAACTGACAGGTGACACAACTCTTCAGCCCCTCTTGGATTGTGAGAGCAGCAGTTATTTCAGCATCTAAAGTTATTTGTAACGTTTATAGTCTGGAGTTTTGTGTAATGGTCTATTTTTAAATGTATTCATATAACCTATGCTAAGGATGTGCATTCATCTTTCAGAAAGTCCCAGAAACACGTGGGGTGTGTGTATGTGTGTGTGTGTGTGTTGGAGGAGGAATGGATGGTTGCTGAGAAGGGAGGCAGCTGTGGACTGAATATCTAGTGAAAAATAGAAATGAATTGCCTGGGAGCATCTGTGGAAGGTTGAATGGACATTTTTCCCAAAACGACACCATCAGGCACTACAAATGCCTGTTATGGCCTAGTTGGGTTGTTTTGTTGGAAAGATCTCAAATTCTGCAGCACATACTGCTCTTGCCATCTCTCTCACATCAATTCTTAAGATAATTCCTGTGGGACAGTGGAATGTTGATGGAATTCAGTAGTTATTTTCAAAATGAAATCACTGAAAATTCTGGATAACAAGACTAACAAGCTAAACAAAGTGAACGCTTTTCATTACTGAGTCTCTTTTCTCTGGTATGTTTCTCCTCCTGATAATGGCAGTGGATACATGCAGGAAAACAAATTTTTAACATGAAAACTAAAAAATGTACTAACCTACTCCTGGTGGATAATGCTGCTCCATGGTGCTGAGAACGTCTTGAAATGTTTGAATTGATGAATTTCTGGAAGAGATGATTGCCTACTTAGTGTTTAGCGTTCAGCCATGTGAGAATCTGAAAGGTTTCAACACAGTATCTGAAATGTCTGTGAGGCCACTTCTTCGAGGGCAAGGTGATGATGTTGCCATAGAAGAGGAAGCAGATTCAAAGATCACGGATGCCAGAGGCAAAAGTGCAGATGAAGTTCTTACTCTTCTAAGTCACTACCATGTGGACTTAGCAAAGCCATCAAACTCTCTGTGCCTCCATTTCTTCTTTTGAAACATGGAGTTGATGTTAGGACTCAGGTTGCAACAGGTAGGTGTTAGAAGGATTCTTGGGAGGGATGTATTTTAATGCCTCCACTAATGGGGACATGAGGGAGGGCAGGGTTTCTCTGTCTCTGTTTCTTTCCGTCTTTCCCCCCCACACCTTCATGTGTGTGTGTGTGTGTGTGTGTGTGTGTGTGTGTGTGTGTGTGTATAAAACTGTGGCTGACACTGTCTCTGGTTTTCCATGAAGCCACCTTGAATGATGTAATGATACTGAAAGAGCTCAGCAAAAATCTCAATATCTAGAGTCCTAAAAATTGTGGTTTTGGGGTCCACCTGAAGACATTTTTTATACTTTAGTCCATTCTTCTTTCAGATCCTGATTTATGAGGGTAATGTCTTGTGTTCATTTTATTGTTCACTTATTTTCCCCTTTGACCAGATGACTAATAGCATGGGGAAAGAATGTCGAAGGTGCAACTTGGGGACTAAACCACCATTTCTGTCTGTTGTGTGTAGTTTTGATCTTGACCTCCTCCCAAAAGACATTTTTCCATAATTCACTGGGGCTCCCCCACGGCAGAAAGTAGAGAAACTAGAGACCTCTACAAATTGAGTTGGAAAAGAACTAAAGATATTCACAGCAAGCGGGCTGAAGCGAATGTGAAATACCTGGACCTCAGATAAGAGGCGTGTTCATCTAAAGCAGCAGGCGAGATTCAGGATGTCCCAGACAAGAGAGGCAGAGTGGAAGAACATCCAGCTCCTGCAGAAACACAGTTGAGTGTCCTAAGTCACAGCAGCTACGAGTTTCCTCGGACCTCCTGTGCTGAGGAGCTGACTTGAGTTTGCAAGGGAGCATGCAAGGCTGGGAAGTGGGTCCTGAAAGGTTTTCAACCATTGTTCAATCAAATGCAATATTAGTACTTGGTAGGCAGCACCGTTCTCAGTGGTTGACCCTCAACAAAGAGTGAGGGAGTGGGTATCTGTTTTATCCACTAAGAAATGTGACTAAGAGGCCAAGTAGAAAGAAGGTTAGAAAACAGGTGAACCAGAAGTAGGGCAGAGAAGTCTGAGTCCAAAGTCAGTGTTTGGGTCCCTGCTCTGAGCTGCCTTGCCCTTCATCCGATTCATGACAAAACATGCAGAAAGTCTCAAAGCAGTGACTTGAGAACTGCACAGATTCTGCCTCCCATGCATACATACTGATGCAATATTTACTGCACAACCGTGGGTGTCCATCTTAAGATGGGAGACACATGGAGGGTCTTAGAGCTCCTCTAGTCTATTCTGCCTTCTCGAGTTACAGAGGAAGCCAGAGCAGAAGTGTGCCTCGACTGGCATCAGGGACTGTGCTTAACACCTTTCCCTGTGTCTCACATTCAGTCAGGAAGGTGCCTCCTTTCTTCATCCTGGGATCTCAATAGGAGAGCCACTGCTTTCTGTTTTTGAGGAAAAACTTTGCCCTGAGCTGTTCTTCTTTGGTGAATATTCCATTTCCACTTCTTCTTATGAGGAAGTAAATTGAACACTATGCTTATTTCCATGAGCACAGGCAACTATAAAGCAAGAATCCTGGCTTCTTACCTGAAATCATTCAATCAAGTCTGGTCAACAATCTCAGGATGCTTGTTTTGAGATGCAGTTTGTTAAATTTCCTGAAACTGAAACAGAGTCAGCATTCCCTTATTGAGTATGGTTCTTATTTGTTCCTGAAAGAAGAAAGGAAAAGCATGGAAAGTGCCACGAGGCCAAACACAAAGTCCACTATTAACTTAAACCATCATCATCTTTAGCTCATGGCACTGCTGCATCCAGAGAGGCAAACTTTCAGAAGCTCTAATAGAGCACGTTAATCCTTCTGTTTGTTCTTTGCTACACTAGAAGAGTCAAATGTAACTTTCTACCATTTCCTGGAAATACTTTAAGTTTAAGCTATTCCTGTCCTTGTGATTGAGGTTGGCCATAGGTTTATGTGACCCGCATCAAGACCATCTCTTAAACAAGGAGCATTGGGGCTCAGGGACACAGCAGGGAAGCTTGGAGAAGTGAGGGGCAAAGACAGTATCTCTCTAGACTAGGAAGACTGGCAAAGGGTGAGACGGATGGCTGAGTCCTGGAGATCTGAGTCCTGAAGGGTCTGATGGAGGTGTGAGAGGTGGGGAGTCTGGGCAGCAGGGGACACAGGCCCCAGTGTCGGCAGCCATGGCGGCAAGGTCCAGAAACCCCAGGGAGCCCTGGGACTGCAGTGGACAGCAAAGGTGGAGAGGCAGACTAGAAGCAGTGGTGAGTGGAGGCACTTCTCCCTCTTTCTAGCTCCAGGTAACATTCCTGATTTTACTATGATGCTAGGAAGGATGGGGGATCCTTAGAATTAATTAGTCATGGTGAAATTGCATCTGGCCCCAAAGAATAGGATCTCAGAAGCTGGAATTGTGATGCTTCATGGAGAATTTATTATGTTATTTTTTGCAAAACTGCCTTGTGTTTTAAGTGTCATAACCACACTGCTTATTCTTCACAATAGTGTGTGTGGGGGAGAGAGAAAAAGAGAGAGAGAGAGAGAGAGAGAGAAAGAGAGAGAGAGAGAGAGAGAGAGAGAGAGAGAGAGAGAGAGAGAGAGAGAAAGAAACTGTGGATTAAATGATGAGCGCTCTACCACTGAACTACACCCCCAGTCCTTTTTCTTTTACTTTGAAACAAGATTTTGCTAAGATGCTGAGGCTGGTCGCCAACTTGCATGTGTCACCACACTCAGTCACAGTTGCCTGTTTAAGCAACTTTATTGAGATATAATTGACATGTCAGACAATTCACTCATTTAAAATGTAAGCTGCAACGACTTTAAGTATATCCAGAGTTGTGTAAACATCACCACATTCAATTTACAACATTTTATTGCAAATTTCAAGTAAACTACAATATTATTAACTATAGTCTCTAGACTATAGTCTATTAACTATAGTCTCTAGAGTCCCCAGAAATCATTCATCACAATCGAAAATTTTTATCCTTTGATAGCCATTTTCCCATTTCTCCCAATCCCTTGTCCCTGGCAATCACCATTATTTGCTGAGAGATACTTTGTTCTCATCTTCACAAACTCTCTCCCTGTAAAAGTTCCAAAACTCAGGAAACTATGTGAGGTGAGGGATATATTACCTGAGCTGATTTGGGTAGTGTATCACAACAACAATAACAAACAAAGACCATTTGCATTGCACCTAAGAAACCCAGTACTGCATAGCGGTTACCCACCATCCCACCCCTCAGAGCCCTAGAAAATCATTAACTGACTTTCTGTTCTTGCAAATTTCCCTTTTCTGGATCTTTTGAATATGCGGAATCATAGGAATTTTGGTCTCTTGTGTCTGACTTCTTTCATTTAGCATAATGTTTCATCCATGTTGCAGGATTTATCAGTATTTCATTTCTGTTTTTTAATATAATTTTATTTTTTAGACCCATTTTAGATGCATAGCAAAACTGAAAGGAAGATAGAGATTTCCCTGTGCTTGTCTTCATTTATTTTATTGTCAAATAATAATTAATATGAGAAGAAACTGAAGCTTAGAGGCCTAATGTGATTGGTACATTAACTTATGGAGATATGTGGCCAAGCTTGAACTTGAGGCCTTCCAGAATACAACATATATTTGCCTGTTATACAATAGTTGTCTTTCTACCTCCTATTTCCAACTTCAGAGAGCCTAGATATTAAGTGGAATTTTTCACTATTTTGATTTATTTTCTTTACTTTCAAAAGTAGCGGAAAATTAGCCTTGCTCATGTTTTTCTTTTCTTTTTTTTTCTTTCTTTTTTTTTTTTTTTTTTTTTTGGCCATAGTTAGTCTTATGTATTAATGAACAGATAAGGAATATTACATTAGGCATGATGGAAAATGTTTTATGCAATCTATGAATCAAATTAATAAAACACAGTGGCCACTTAGTAAAATGAAAGGGAAGGAATGAATCATTTTGTTTGTTTTGGGACAGACGTGTTTCACAATGAGGTGATTAGATGAAGAGAGAGACATTTAAAAGAACATTCCTGCAGGAAGAGCCCTGCAGTCCTGCAGCATGTTGGATAGAGCTAAGAATTCTGCCTGTTTTTCTTTCGCTTAAGACAGTGATTAGTGATATAATGCCAGCAAGACTTTTATTAAACAGAAACAAAAATTTCCATTTGCAGATAAGAGTAAGTAAGATCATTCAATCAACAATATTTGACATTTGTTTCATACTTACTAAGTGCTAGATTTTGTGTTAGAATACTAGTTGACGTCGAGGCAAATAAGAATGGCTTATTAGCTCCACACAGTCTCCAGGCCTAGGGAATTAAGTAACTTGTGAAAGCTCTCACACTGAGAAAGTAATAGACTCAGACTCTGAAAGCAAATGACTGGATTTTTCCCTCATTAGCACTGAGGTCTCTGACACTGAGACATATCCCAACCCTTTTCATTTATTATTTGAGACAGGGTCTCACTAAGTTACCCAGGCAGGCCTCAAACTTTTGATCCTCCTGCCTCAGCCTCCCAAATTGCTGGGATTACAGGCGTGCACCACTGCACCTGGCCAGATGATTGGATATTAAAGTTCCTATTTTGAACCTCTGTGCTCTTCTCCCTGTTAGTATAAGCACAGTGCCTTGTCAGGTACTCACTAAATGTGTTGATGAGTGTCTTCTACATGAGCTAGTAATGTGTGTGACTCAGAAACTGTTTTGGATGGGACTTCTTTTCTATTTAATAAATGTATCAATTGCTCAGAAAATGAAGTACAACCAACAACATACAACTTTGACTTCAGTGTTACAACTTTAAGAAACATCATTGCATAGCACATCCATAATACATGTAGTGTCATCACGTTGACACCCCTGAACTGGAATTCAGCATGTTGAGACTGTGTTCTACATGAATCAGATTAAAGAGGACCAAAAGCATAAAGAACAGGAATCAGAATTTCAGTTCCAGTACAGTTCAGGCAGGCTGGTTTATGCTGGGGTAGCCAACATCACGGCCCCTCGCTCATGCTGTGTCCAGTGTGGGCTGTGGGAGGGACTTTTTCCTTCTCACTGACAATCAGGGACCCTGGCTGAGGGAGGCTCTGCCTTCTTGTTGCTGCACAGTCCCCATCACAGCATCAGGGAAGTAGGGGGACGAGGCCATTTACTTACACATTTCCACTTGAAATTGACATCCTCCACCTCTACTTACAACCCATTGGCCCAAACTAGTCACACAACCCTGCATAGCTGTTAAGGTCCCGGGAAATGTGGGAAAGTGGAGATCCAGAGATCCAGAGATCCAGTGTTTTCCAAGAGTGCTTCTTCCACTCCCAGGACTCTGCAGGTGTGAAATGATTTCTGTAAACACTAATGTATAGTCACCTAAATGAGGAACCCGAGAACCACTGGATGGATGGTTGCAGCTTTTATGTGCCTTTTCATTAGGGATCTATCACATAATGTCTTGGAAAGCAAACTTTTGCTGCCAATAGAAGTTGGAACTTGACTCGTGTGGTCCACGGTTTTCTGTCCTGCAAGGACCATTCACTTACACAGTCTCATGCAGGTTTTGTCTTTGCTAGTCACTGAACAAGCTACAAGGGCTCCAAATGTGACATTTCTCTGCCCCGAGGTTAGCTTCTTAAGCAGTAAAGCAAAGATGTTAGGCTGGGTCTCTGACTAGGTACTATGGTTCTATGCATGTTTGTCTTCAACAACAACAGCATCAGAATCAATGGAGAGCTTACATGCTTTGTGAAGCAGGAACCATAGTCCCCTTCTGGTCTCTTCTTTATAAATCTTTCCAAAATTACAAAATATCTGAAGGCAAGGTCACCTGAAGACAAAGGTTCAACTAAGGCTATTCTGTACTTAGTTCCTGTCTCCACCAAAAGAGAACATGTTAAGATTCCTTGTCCTATGACCTGTTGGGGGACATGACCATGGCATTTTTGTGAAGAAACAAGGTAGAGTACTATTTAAAGAAAAAAATACATATATCCAGTTGCTGTTAACTAACAAAATTCAACACATGCTGTCACATACCATCTGAATGTATTAACATTTGTTCAATATTGACACATATATGCTCATACTCAGAAGCTACATTTTCCCTAAGTGTTTTTCTCCTCCAGTGGTGAAGGGCCCCTCCCGCAGCCAGGGGGTCTCTTCTAGGCCAGTCTGCAGCACAGTTCCCACAAGGTGGTGGGGGATGGGTTCTAGGGAAGGAAACTGGGGAAGGAAATGGGGCACACAGTGACTCCTTGCCCTCTCTCTTCTGTACTATAGGCTACACAACAGATTGACCACTTTTCCTGTAAGAGTTAGGAGACAACCACAGTATAAATTATGACCACCACAAGGTCAAGTTGCTGTCTCTTGTAGGTGATGTTTTCTCCTTTAAGTAGAATGCAGTTTAATAGCATGAGGGCAGCTTATAGCCATAGTCCCTGGGTCTGTCCCCAGAGTCCCTGCTTCTGCCACAAGCAATGTGACCTTGGCAAGTCCCTTGGCCTCTCCAAGCTTCAGTTCTCTTGTTTGTACAACAAGGATAATAACGGCCATTCATTTTTGTTTACTGAGTAAGTCATCACAGATAATTTGATTTTGGTTAATCTTAGGGGGTTCATCCATGCTGCATATCACATCCACTGGAGATGTATAGAATCCTTCCTTCATTCCAGAACAACCTCCAGTTAGACAAAACAAACACACTATTATGTTTTCCTTACATCTTTCCTCACCAAAGACATCTTAGTTTCCTTGTTTCCATTATTATCTCTAGTTTTAATTATCATAAAATAATTAGGATTATAATCCTTAGCAACCTTAATTTCTAGTGAAAACCTAAATAGTAAGCAATTTTGAACTGTCTCATATTAGCATTTTCCATAACTTTAAGAGACATTTTTTTAAATTAACAGATGCAAATGTATCTAGCTACTCTATGCCATATAAAAACAAGATGCCAAAATATATAAACTTATGCTTAGTAATTAATATTTTTAGCATTTTAACTTATTCAGAAATGACCCAGGCATCTAGTGAGTGCCTCTTGCTTTATTTCACCTTAAGGTTTCAAGTTTTTAAAAAAAATTTTTGAACATGTAGAGGTAATTTATAAATATTTATGCTGTTTATATTTACCTGATTTACTCATTTTTAACAATTTTGTTTGAATTGCTTCTGAAAAACAAAACTAGCCTTCTCTCTCTCTCTCTTTCTTTTTTTTTTTTTCTTTTGCGGTGCTGGGGATTGAACCCAGGGCCTTGTGCATGAAAGTCAAGCACTCTACCAACTGAGCTATATCCCCAGCCCCTCTCTCTTTTTTAATAGTAGCACCAAGCTAAAACTCTACCG
This sequence comes from Sciurus carolinensis, assembly GCF_902686445.1. Classification (NCBI taxonomy): domain Eukaryota; kingdom Metazoa; phylum Chordata; class Mammalia; order Rodentia; family Sciuridae; genus Sciurus; species Sciurus carolinensis. The sequence continues at coordinate 109,669,715 of NC_062219.1, read as the reverse complement.
AGCAGCCTTGATCTAACCAAGTTTCTGAGAGTCCAGTCATTGGTCCCTCATCAGTACCTCTACCCTAGTAGTCCTGGTCCCCTGTATCCACGTGGCATCCAGGATAGCTACAAAGGGCAAGGGTAGCTGGGTCCTTGGTTCACACCCTAGACATGCCCAGAACAGGGGATGGGCAGCTGTGAAGACAAGGTCCTGAGGATCTGACTCTTTCCAGCAGGGCAAGGAGGCTGAAGTGGGCCAGAGAAGACAGAGGGGGCCCTACTGGGCCTGGACCCCCAACTCCTGTGGCTGGCAGCCCAGGTGCCACAGAAACATACATGTGCCTAGGCCTCATCAGAGCCACCTTCCCAGACCTGAGAAGCTAAAAAACCAAAGACAAGCTCAAAGCAAGACACACACAAGGCCTCAGAGGGTCCAGCAGCTGGACCCACAGTTTCAGGTCATTGACAAATCAAGTAAGTATCAAAAATATCACACAGGCAAAGAAACTGAAAAGCAAAAATCAAAATGTCAAACATATTTTCTTTTTTTCTCTCTTGGCTGATATGCATCAAGGAATCCACTCTTATTGGTCATTTCTGCTCCTGGACTCACAGTTTCATGGCCTTTGATATCCAGGAGATAAACTTACTTAAATTTACATTTAAAAAATGTGTGTATTGTAATTAAAGACTTGATTCAAACACTGAAGATTCAAACATTTATGTTTTTTTCTTTAAGTCAGTCAGGGCCTTTTCATGTATTTTGATGACAAATCACATACATGTAACACACACCCAGACAGGATCTTACAGTTTTCATTGATTCTTCATTTGACAATGAAATAGTCAATTAAAATAGTTTTCTTCTACTTAAGTGCACAAGAAAATAAAGCAAAGAGGATAGTCTAAACCCCTGCAAATTTCGTAAAGCCAGAGTTCATACCTTTTGTAGTACTTGCCATTTACTGCTAGTTTCTGTCCAACCCTGTCAAACATCTGCGACCTGAGTGGACCCAATGCAGTTTAATTATCAGGTCCAGTACAATCCTGAACCAGTACAGTTCTGTCACAACTTCCAATGATCATACACTCTGTCACAAGGTAAATTAACCCCAGATTTGAAAGCTAAAAAGATGGCGTGCTAAATGCAAAAAATAAGAAAAAATAAAAACAGAGTCCCCCTGCAGTGAAATTCACCCACCCACCACCTACTTTCCACACAGATACACAAATGCACTGCAGGATTAACATCTCCAGGGATAATCATTAATCAGTGGGGATAAGGAGCCAGTCAAGAGTCCCTCCTGCTTCTTATACTTCAGGTTTATCCTTCAGGTGGACAAAGTTAGCAGGTATTGTATATGCTACAATGTACCTTGATAACATAACCCTGTAACCTGATCTCTCACTTCTGTTGCCTGGGAGCACCTCCCAAATAACTTCTACACACACATCTTTGTCTCAGACTCTGATTTCAGAAAATCCAAGTTAACACATGAGGCTGTATTAATAAATTAATAGTATATATAATAAATTATTATATATTATGCATATATATTATAATAGTATATATAATAACTTATTATATATTATGCATATATAAAATATTATTATTATATATTATGTACAGATGTACATATAAGATGTTATCTGAGACCCTTGGTCAGAAATTATGAATATATTACACAAAACCCCAGCCTAGGGAAATAAAAGAAATATGAGACCTCCAAGTGCAGTGATCTTAACTCTTCATGATTCCAAAGGTCAACAGATGTGTGTCTGCATTGTGTTTTAAAACGTGCAGACATGTCAGCTAACAGTCTTCCTTACCCAGCAAGAATATGCAGATAAAAACTAGCACTGAGCCACTACAATTTAGCTGAAGTGGATATTTCTGCAAACACAGCATTTCTTTGTGGGCTTTGCTGTGGGGAGGATAAACCTTCACTCAGAACAGCTGCCATACTTAGTAGAACCTGCCAGGTTGTGGTCTGCAACTCTCAGAGACCTTATGCACTCTGACCTGCTTTCTTCAGCCCTTTCCGACTCCAGACCCCTGAGTGTGTTAAGCAAAGCTGTGAGTTGGTAGCTAGGTTTCAAAATCGCAGCATTAGCCTGGGAGAGTTAATACCCCTCAAAGTACTAAATTTTCTCCTAGGGAGTCATGTGCTTGTTGGTAGGAAATAGATGACTAAGCAATAATTATCAACCCCATGAGATGATTCTCACACAGGGAAGCAAATAGACCTAGAGGATAACGTGCACTTCAAAACTTGCTGTAAAACAAAGGAGACAAGCAGTCTTTTCTTGAATATTGGAGGATACATCATGACATCACTTTTTTACTCTGTGATTAGTGTCGTATGTTTCCCCCAAACATGATAGGGTTTATTTTCTGGATTTCATGGCAAATATTTCACACTTGTAAGTATTGAGTAATAGATTCAAATGCAGTTGAGTGCAAATGCTGTCTACCCTTCACTTTCTCTTAAAGAGGATACCATGAATAAGGCTCCTTCTACATTTCTGGTGTTGGCATGCCATTATATTTGTGTTTCCATTCATAGCAAAAATGTCATATCTGTGAAATATAATTGTAAACACCTTGAGTAAAAAGTGTGCTTCTACCTTAATTAAAACACAAATCAATACGTCAATCAACATACATTTATTAAATATTCCCTGTAGAGAAGATGCTGTCCCAGACATAGCAGAGTGTAGAGATGAATATAATACCAGTTCACTGGTTTTAGAGAACTATGATTTTATTCATGCTTTTAGCATTAGATACATTTATAATAAAGAATTATATTAATAGAGTCTAAGAATTCCAATTGCTAAGGATCATATAAAAAGAAAATTTTAGAAACATTAAATTTTTTTAGTATCTAAGACTTTGTCTTTTCAGAATGCAAATTTGTGTATGTTGCCTTCATAGTGAATTTAACGTACTAAAATTTGTATTCAAATGACATTGTTTCTCTTTGAAGCTATAATACAGTAATGTATGAAACTAAATTCCAGTTTTTCAAAACTGCTCTTTCTAATCATTTCAACATTTTATACTCCACTGACCTATCTTCTATTTTCATGAGAGGAGCAGGGAAGGATGAGAGAAGGGAGGAACAGTGGAATGAAATTGATCTAAATATCCTTTGTACTTATATGAATATACCAAGAATGAATTTCACCTTTATGTATATCTATAAGGTACTGATTTAATATAAACTGAAACTAAATAGAAGAAACACCAGTAGAGTAGAGGGAAGGGAACAGGTGGAGGGAGGATGGAAGGGAAAGGGAACTGAACTAGAGCAAATAATATTCCATGTTTGTATGATTATGTCAAAATGAACCCTAATATTGTGGATAACTAAAATACACTAATAAAAAAACTAAAGCAAAAAAAAATTTTCTATAGACCATATAGTCATAGGGAGCGATGTCAGATTCCTGGTTTTGAAGATATCAAACACATGCACATTTGGACATTTTCTTGAACTAAGATCCCAAATGAAGTGAAGCAGCATGTTTCAGGACAGCCCAGGTGGAGGTGCTGCCAGATTAGTGTCAGGGATTTTCCAGGGGTAGGTAGCATCACTCTTCCAGAAGGCTCTGGCCCTCTTGAGCCCCAGCGGATGTCATATTCTTTGTTTATATTTTATTCGGCATTGCCCTTCTGGCTGGGGGACACCCACCAAATGGAGATAACTCTAAAAACATAAATGCAGAAGAAATAGGAAAGTAAAGAGACATAAGTAAACAGTTCAGACTTAAGGTTTATTCCATTGGAATTTTCTGGGAGCTTCAATTGGGGAGTACAGGAACTGTTTGCATTGGTGAGTTTCACATCAAGCCTCAACTTTAGCCTTCACTGAAGAAGCAGAAAAAGAAAATACTTTATTCTAATAACAGTCTCTTCAGATTCACACACCCAAGTCCATGGGCCGGCTTGCTGTCTACCCCTTCACTTTCTCTGGCTAAAGAGGATACTATCAATAAGGCTCCTTCTACATTTCTGGCTCAAAAGCTCTAATACCTCATTTACAATTGATGGCTGAGATCTCTATGTGTGTAATAGGTATTTAAAAAAACTTCCCAAGTTGATATAAACCATGATTACAGTGTACTAACGATCATGATGTTCCAAAAAGACCTTTGTGGGTTTCAAATATTGTGACTTTTTTCTCCTGAGTTACGAACAAAGTATAGATCTGGGTGGGAGTGAGAGGAGGTCAGTGTATTGTTAAGAATACAAAAAGGATTTTTGTCACTTAGGGAATTGAAAATGAAAAGTAACCTCTTCTATAGACTGAGGGTTTGGAGGGTGGTAATGGGGAGCCCTGAAAGAGGAGGTATATCAGTCTATTTTCAGGTTTGAAGACAGCAGGGCACAGAATGGGCTCCTTAGCAAGGCGATTCTCAGGGGAGTTGATAGAATGAGGAGCAGGGTTCCCATGAACCTACTGAAATTGTACTCACAATTTTGCATCAAGAAATATGTACTTTTCTAGAAGGGGATCCAAAGTTTTGTGAAAAGATTTTTAGAATCTGTAACCTCCGAAAGATAAATGGAATAAAAGCAGCCAAACCAGTGAAAATCCACTACAGTAGCAAGGGTGTGCTCGAAGTGGTCATTTCACAAATGCTCAAAATGGAACAGTCTCCACTTGCCAGGATCAGGACCCTGCTGCCAATCACAGATTCTTGAATGCTTCATAGTATTTCCTCATCGTTTGGTTCATATTGAGAGGGAATGGAAGCTAAAATAATAAAACACTGGGGACAGAAGATGTAGCTCAGTGGTAGAATATTTGCTTAGAACCCCATGAGGCCCTTGGTTTGATCCCCAGAACCTGAACATATAAAATACTGAGATATCTGAAAATTAAAGTTGGGGAATTCCAGTGTTTGACTTTCTGCTACTAGGGCAGGCGAACTCCTGTGGGGCAGCAGGTTTCTAAGTCCACTGACCTCCCTCCACTTGACCACAGAGTGTTCAGACACTCTTGATGACCCATTCCCTCCTTTTAAGAGGTTGGAAGTTTGAAGGTCATTTCTTACATTGGTCGATCACCTCATTTTACAATTTATTAAAGCAAGTCCATCATTGATCTTTCTCTTCCTAGAATAAGGATTGTGAAATGAACTGATTGAGATAATGAAAATTTACTTCAACTTGTACTTATTTCAAACTGAGGTAACATTTTAATAATGTTCTAAGTGTCATCAGAACATAAATAAAATGTACACAAACTTGTACAAGAAAGTATAGCTAATGGAATTCTTATGTATGAAGAAAGTACTAGGAAAAAATTTTGCCTAAGGAGCTGATCAAAAATATTGATCTCCATGGTTTTGACAAATGTCATCTCAATGAATAGGCAAACATTCTTCTTGTGTTCTCTTGCTGGCAGAAAAATAGCTGGACATTGTCAGTACTGGAAAAAATTGTGACATCTAACTCTGTGGGCCAGGAACTAGTATTTGGAGTCTTAAGCCTGGCTCTGATCTTCATTTTGCCAACAACACTGAAGGCAGCTGAGGACTTGGTGAGGGATGGTTTTGAGTTGCCTTTCAATATAAGATTTTGAGAGTTCTTCAACACTAATAGTTACTGCACTTAAAATAGAAGTGCAAAAGAAGTCTAAGGAAAGTGCTGAAGTGTGTATATTTGAAATATATTTTATGTCACTTATACACCTATGTAATTTCCACTGAAATATCAAGAGTTTTAGTTATCTTTGGTACATTAGCCTTATTATATCAAGAATAAATCAAAGCATAAAATTGTTATGTGAATAGCCCTGAGCTTGTACTGCTTCACTTCTGTTTAAATAGCACCTTTAATTTAGAGTTTTAAAAATGACTTTCAAACATTTGGAATTAAGTTGAACTTCCCCTTATTGCTTATGACAGGAGTCTTCAAAGTGTGGTACCCAGACCAGGAGCAGCAAAAGCACTTGGAACTTATCAGAAATGCAAATTATGGAGACCCCTCCCCAGAACTACTGATCAGGAGCTCAAGGGATGGGGCAGCAGTCTATTCTGCAGGACCTCCAGGTGATTCTGAAGCTCCTGACAATTTGGGAGCAACAGGTCTAGAAGAACAGATCTACAGAGGAGTTAAATGGCTGGACACTTGTTGTTCAGAGGTAGCTGTAAAGTCACCACCTTTTCATTTCTGCTTTCTGGTTTTACTGGGAGATGATTTTTTTTTTTTTTTTCCATGCTATTGCTTTCAACATGGACCAAGGGTTGTGACTTGCATCAAAAATAGATGGTACACTTTTGTACCAAAGAAAACATTCCTTTCTAGGGAAACAAGGTCAAATTTAAGGCCATGTTTATTTAACCCAAGGAAAAGGGTAAAAATTGGTAAATCCATTGAGGAGCCCCTAACACTGGAAGTAGTGGAAACACCATTAGGTCCCGGCATAGATTAGATTTTGAATTAAGGGGACCAGTGTAGTCTTAGTCTGGTTTCATCTAAGGCACATGTGCAGATTAGGAGAAAGTGAAGGGATCAGTCAACTCATTCCTAGACTTTAAAACCAAGGGTTAGAGCTTATATTAAATCTGAAGGTTGTCATGATAGTCAAGATACTGAATACACTTACCTGTTTTGGTAATGGGTCCAAAAGACTACAGTCGTATTTATAAAGTATTAAAATAATACATATTTGAATCTCTAACAGAGCAAACCATCTGGAAGAAAAACATAAAACTGTTACTTGGTTGTGAGAGATATAAATACCTACTACTATCAGAATATCTAGAAATTATATATATGTCAGAGCAAATGTGCTTTTTATCTTTTACTAATAAAAGGATAAACTAAGAACTCACTATTTTCTTTCTTACCACCACATACTCATTAGGGCAACTGGTGTGATGAAATTATGTAGATGTGTATAAAATGCTTTGCCAGTGGAAGTGCTCAATAAATGAAAGTCCCAGGTCTGCCCCCTAAGTTTTAAATCTGTGCTTTTCAATACTGTAGCCATTAGTTACTTAAGGCTATTTAAATTTAAATACCTTAAATTAAACAGAATTAAAAATTACACTCAGTTACACTGGCCATATTTCAAGTGTTCAATATCCCTAAGTGACTGCAGGCTACCATGTTGGATATATTTAGAGCATTCCTGTGATCTGTTGGACAGAAAGTTCTATTGAAAAGTCCTGCCTGAGTTTAGAAATTATTGCCAAACATCCTACAAGCACCTCAAGGTTCCCAGAAACTTCAAATCCACTCTTCCTTGTCTTAAGAGTCCCCAGGTTTTTTGATTACACAGTCCTGGTAATAAAGTATTTGAGCATACCCCATAATATGTTGCTGTTCACTTATTTTAAATTATGTACATATACTACCGTATTAGTTTATTATCTATAATACCCAAAAACAAACCTTAAAAAAATGAGAAAAGTGTCAATTGAACTCTTACTTTTCCTTGTATTTCACTGGGTAGACAAGCCCTTTTAGGAGTCAGAGTCTTTACTAGGTACAGTTAGTACAATGGGCCTGAAAACTGGAAATCATCATAGACTCTGTCCTCTCCATCACCCTCCATATCTAAGTAGACACCATGTGTTTTGTTGATCTCCTAAACAGTTCCTTAGATCCTCTCCTTAATCTCTCATCTCCAGTTCTCCCACTGCTCCCTCAGTGTAATTCCTCATCATTTATTTTCTAGATTACTGAATCAGTTTAGCTTCCTCTTGGTCTCTTTCATTTCCTTCCTCCATCCTTCACTTTACCACTGGAGTAAACTTCCTAAAACACAAATCATCACTATTTCCTCATTTCTCTCTCTCTCTCTCTCTCTCTCTCTCTCTCTCTCTCTCTCTCTCTCACACACACACACACACACACACACACAACTTTCGATGCTTCCTATTTCCAGCTAAACACCACAGAAGAACACAGTCAGTTCATGATGATCCACCTGCTACCTATCTCTGCCACCTTCTTTCCTCTAGAGTTACCACTTGACATTCATGCTCTTGTCGCACATAATTACCTGACTTCCCTGAGTGGGATGCTCTCTGCTGTGATCTGCTGTAAGCCTTTTTCCTGTGTGAGGCTCAGTCTCCTCTACAAGCATTCCCTGATCAACCACTTCCTCTCCATTTCTATGGCTGTTTACATCTCAGCCAAAGCTTCTACTGCACTAAACAGTGATTGCTTAAGAGCCATCTCTCTTCTACAGTAGGAATTGTATTGTTGGACCTTAACATAGTATTAAATAAATAAGTGTTAAATAAATAAATGAACAGATGATAGACAGTAATGTCTTCCATAAAGGAAATTCAGTTTCCTATCCTTTCAACCCTTCTCTGTGTTTCTGTGGCACTTTACACATCCCTCAACTGACATCCTTATCCAAAAATCCTACTGTATCCTACTGTAGTTTAGTCATTTGTATTTGTTTCCTCTTATAGACTATAGTTTCCATGAAAAGCAGAAACCATGTCTTATTCACCTTATTCTTATTCATCTTTGTATCTTCAATATTTGTTAATGAAATGAGTGAATGAATTAAGAGGAATGCTCTGATATTCATGTCAGATAGTTAGCTTGTTTCCCCATTGATGTTCTTGAAACATCTTGGTGACATTTTATTTCAAATGAAATATGGAGTATTCCAGGTGTTATTATAATCAACTTGGACACCATATCAAGTTTTCAGGAATATTTATGATGCAAATTTAATCCTCCTTACTTGTAAATGTTAAAGATAATTTATTCCATAACTGTGTCAATGTCTATGAAAAAGAACATGCTGATTCAGATCAAATTCTGATCCAGCAATCCCACTACTGAGTGTATATCCAAAGAAAATAAAATCAGCCTGTCAAAGATGCATGTTTATTGCAGCAGTATTCACAATAGCCAAGAAATGAAAACAACCTAAGTGTCCATTAATCTGTGAAGTGATAAAGAGAAAGTAATTGATATACAAAATAGAATGCTAGGCAACCATTAAAAAAGGATAAAATCATATCATTTCATACAATATGGATGAAACTGGAAGTCATTATGTGAAATAAAACAGGCTCCACATAAAAGACAGGTATCATATGATCTCATTCAAACTAAAATTTTGATCTTATTGAATTTGAGAGTAGAATGGTGGTTACCAGAGGCTGGGGAGGGAAAGGGAGTTAGGGGGAAGGGAAATGGTTGATTAGTGGGTACTAGTTTTGGTGTTCTATCGCATGGTAGGAAGACTATAGATAATGATAACATGTTGTATATTTTTTTAAAAAAATTAGAAGAAAGGATTTTGAATGTTTTTAGCATAAACAAATGATAAATGTTTGAGGAGATAGTTTTATCCTGATTTGAACATTACACAATTTATATATGCATCAAAACATCACAAGGTACTCCATAAATATATGTAATTTTAATATATCTATTGACAAGAACAAAATTTTGCCTAAGGGAAATAAGAACATATGACCTAAGCAAGAGAAAAATCATTCAAAAGAAATAATGAGCCAGGTGTGGTGGCATGTGCCTGTAATCCCAGTGGCTCAGGAGGCTAAGGCAGGAAAAGCAGAAGTCAGAGCCAGTCTCAGAAATTTAGCAAGGACCTAGGCAACTCAAAATATTTTATTTTGTCTCAAAATAAAGTTTTCAAAACTTTTGAAAACTACAACTGTGACTCAAGAAGCTGAGAAAACCCCAAGCGGAAGGAATATAAAGAAAACAATGCCAAGCCAAATCATAATCAAATTGCTGAAGACCAGAGAGAAAAAAATATTTTTTAAGCAGTCAGAGAAAAAGACACAAAGAATAACAAAATTAAAGCTGACACAGACTTTTCATCTGAAACTATGCAAACCAGAACACAATGGATCAATAGGTTTAAAGTGGTGACAGAAAAAATAAACCATCAGTGTCTAAAGAAAAGGAACTAATAAAGTTCTTTATAATAATGAACTAACTACTGTCAAAGAGGCCAGCAGGATTGATAATTTTGTGATAATTTCCTTGTTAAGGATTTAGATTGCACCATGTATTATTGGGAAAAAAGATTATTGTCTTTAGAAATACAGGAAAGTGACAGAGAGAGGGAGGGTGAGAGAGAGAGAGAGAGAGAGAGAGAGAGAGAGAAAGAGAAGGAGGTTGACATAACCACTCAGTAGAGAATTTGGAGAATTAGCATTTGGACAGACTGTAAGGACATGGTGTGCCTGTGTCTGCTGTGGGCCATTTGAAGAGTTTCACTTCCAAGAACAACCATGGAAAGTCCTGTTGAAAACCTCCTGTGTAATTCCATTCTCAGAAATTCAGAAATGTACTAATGGAGGAAGGGAGATGGCTCCTGGACCAGAATCAACTTCTCAGGGGAGAGATAAGGCTAAAAAGAGGGTGGAGCTGCCCTGTGGCTACTTTGTCGGAGACATAAGCACAGTGCCATGTAAAGAAGCACACAGCCAGAACAGGAGGCTTTTTGTTAAGTGCTTCACTTAAATACTTTTCTCTTGGACTACAGGTAAAGAAACATTTCACGTACAGAACTATTTCCCTACCTATACTTTCCTTTTGCTATTAACCTCAAAAATTCAATAAAATCTGATGCACTTACACTATCTTGTTTGATAGTGCAGTGGAGAACAAAGGAATGAAATGGCAGAAGCATGGACAGTTTATGCCCCTAACACGTGAGAGCAGAAGCACCCCATTTTTAATGAGGTGGTGGTGACATACAGAGTATCTACAGCACAACAAGAATGCAGAGTACCTCACACGTCAAGGTCTGAGTAGACTACAGGGCATGAATGTAACACACCTGTCTTTCCTCCATGGTAATAATGAACTGACACTTTGGTTATTCCCTGAGAGTTCTTACCAAGTAAGATCATTCATTCATTTCACACTATGCCTTCATGTGCTCCATCTGTTTCTAGGTACTGACGTTATTCCAGTAAACAAAAACAATAATCATGTTCTCATTGAGTTTAAATTCCAGTAGAATGTATACTAGAAATTATAAATAAGACAAGGGGAAAGTGAGTGATGGAGGTTTGGGTTAAAATATTGTGGATAAGGAAGTCCTCTCTGATGGAGTGACATTTCAGCAGGCCCTGGAGTCAATCAAGAGAGTGAGTCATGTGAGTATCTTGGGTAGGGTATTCCATGCAGAGGAATTTCAAGCTGCAAAAATGTAGAGAGAGGAGAATGAGGAACAATGCAGAGGCTGGTGCTGCTGAGGTGACCAAGAAAGGTGAAGGTCATAGAAATACTGGAGTTATATAGAGAGTCTTGTGGGGCGTGTTAAATATTCCATTTTATCCTGTAAGATGGAAAGCCACTGAACACTTTCAAACAAATTGAACATTTCTAAAAGGGTTATTCTGGGTACAACATTGATAATAAAACATAGGGTAATGTGGATGGAAGCTAGAAAATTGATAGGAAGCCATCACAATTTTCCAGACAACAGGAAGTAATGATGTGGGGCAGAAATGACTGTGAACTAGAGTGTGGATATATTCTGTAGGTTGGACTGATAGTTTGCATTGTAGATGTAAAAGACATAAAGGATGAGCCCAAAGTTTTTAACTTGAGAAAATAAGAAGGTATAGCTGCCATTTACCTTGACAATAGGAAAAACTGAAGGAGGAATAGGTTGAAGGAACTGTAACCTGGAGCTGAGTTCTGCACTTCGGGATAGCTTTCTATAGATCAACACCTTCGTGATGTACAGTGGAGACATTGAACGGAAGCTGCGTAAATGAGCCTGGGAGGTAGGAGGGGCTCACTCAGGGCTGAAAATATAAGAGATATTAATACAGGACTTCTTATTATTCAGACAAGTATTTATAGCCAGGGGACAGGATGTGATCACTTGGGGAGTGAGTTAAACAGAAAATGTAAGAAATCTGAGGACACAGCCCTGGCACACTCTGAAACATGGAGGTCAGGAAGGTGAAGATGAGCGAAGGAGGCTGAGAAGCAGTCAGAGGCTAGTGGGGTGGAGTAGCAAAAATAAGGTGGTGTCTCTGAAACCCCTTGAGGAAAGTGTTCAGGATGACAGGAGCCAAGTTACCAAATGGAAAGGTGGCAACGAGTACTACATGTGAAATCAGACACTGAAGTTCCCACTTACATAGTTGCCAGCACTCAGCTTACTTCCTACAGGTCAGTTGGGTGAGGTCGCTCTTCCAGATAAGGCTGACATTCTGCGTTCAGTGGAGGGCAGCGACTTCCTGATCGTCAATATTTCTTTGATGGTGCTTGAAAAGCACCAGCTAATCTTGCACTGTGTGTTGCAGAATGGTTTTGTAGGTTCCATATTTTATCCAAAAAATCCTATCTTTTACCATTGTTTAAAGCCCTCTCTAATCTTAGCATGCTATAGACCACTGCAGAGATTCCCCGCTTCTCTGAGCTCAGCATCCTAGGTTAGGAGACCCCCTGGCACTCTGCCTCTCAAGCCCCTACAGGGACTGCAACAGGTCATATGGACAAAACAGTTTTGAGGGACAGTGTCAGAGTAGTTCAAGTGGAAAAGGTGCAGTAGGCAGGGGGACAGATTAAGAGAGGGTCTGGAACTATCAGGGGCCTGCAAGTCATCTACTCCATGCAGAGGGTGAGGTGACGAGAGTCAGAGTAGACAGAGTGTTCATGGAGGAATTGAAATGTGCTATGTGACAGCATTGGAACTCAGATCCTGAGAGTGCTATAGACTTAGTAGATTGCACATATTGAAAAATTATATCTAAGTTTGAAAATGAGGTTTCTTTAAGCATTATCACAAGAACACATCCTCAATAAATACTTGCATCATTGAAAGGATTTGCTAACGTCCATGGTAGCCCACTCTTGTAATCCCAGTGACTCAGGAGCCTGAGGCAGGAAGGAGGATTACAAGTTCAAGGCCAACCTCTGCAACTTAGTGAGGCTCTCAGCAACTTAGTAAGACTCTGTCTCAAAATAAAAAATAAAAAGGGTTGAGGACGTGGCTCAGTGATTAAGCACCCCTGGGTTCAATCCACTGAATAAAAACAAAGCAACCAAACAAAAACAAAAGGATTTGCTAAGCAAAAGAGGAATGCTAACAAGATCAACATTCATACTGAAGAGTACAATTTTTAATCATTTTGGAAATACCATGTATATTTCAATTAGAACTAATTAGAAATAGTGGTTATCAAAGCTGAAGGGGTGGTCAGGGAGATGTTAGTCAGTTAGGAGGTAAAAATTCAAGAGATCTATTTTACCTCATGGTGACTACATTTAATAATAATATACTGTATATTTGAGAATTAGTAAGAGAATAGATTTTAAATATTCTCACCCAAAAAGTGTTTTAAGTATGTGAGATAGTATATTTGTCAGATATCTTGATTTCACAAAATATTTGTATTAAAGTAGTACCTTGTATACAATAAATGTATTCAATTTTTCTTGCCAATTAAAATTAATAAATTAAAAAGAACTTTATTAAAAAAGAATCTAAAGAAAAAGTAGAATGAGAAAAAGGAATGATAGAAAATTTCCCCCAAAAAGGAGAGAATTAGAAAAATAATATTTACCCATTCATTAAGATACTTTCCCACAATCAACAAGGCAGCATTTTCTTAATTAATTTTACTCCCTGTGATGCTCTTAAAAATGATAAAACTATCTCACCTTAAAGATTAAACTATAACTCAGGCTTCTCACCAATCATGCTGTGCATTCTGAATTAGTGAGGCTTTACTATTTTGTTCTTTATGTTTTTAGTATTGTTCATTTGATTATACATTGATATTAGTTACTTAAATAGTATTAATATTAACATGACCATTTGTATTATTTAAAAATGTTTTGCTATTTCAGTGAAAGCAAAAGTTGAATTAATAATGCAAAAAAATCTTATTTTCCCCAAATCCAAATACCTTGATATTTTGGTAGAATTATCTCAATTACCCACTTAAGTTATTTTGTTGGCAATGGCAAAAATAAAAATGCTGTGTGTTTTTTAAGCCTTTACTATGTTATTAAAGTTTGCTCAATGTCTAAAATACCAGAAACTTTTCATTGAACTTTAGAAGCTTTTTAAGATCAAAGAAAAGGGATTCATAAATCTGTATTTTTTTAAGATGCTTTTCAGAAATCAGCTGAACTATGTTCATGTTAGGAATGTTTTCTTAATACTCCTGATGGTAAAACAGTAAAAATAATGAGGAATGGTATTTATAACAGGTTTATTTTTTACATTTAGAGGAACAATATTGCATATCTACCAATAAAACTCATTAAGATATAAACATGTTGAAAATTCCTCAAATAGTTAGTACTTGCATATTTTCCTCGTTTGTAAATATTTGTTCACAGAATGCACGGAGAACACAAAATCCTGCAGAAATGCACTGCTGGGAATGAGCAGGGAGAGATGAGACAGGTAACAATATAAGGTAACAGTCCGAGGCGGTGGAATAAGGTGCAGGTGGAAACAAAAGGACTACAGAAACTGGGAGTCTGGAGAGAGCACAAAGGACTGGGTATTTGCAGGTGAAACTTGAGCTAGACCTTGAGGAAGGACAGGCTTACATAAGTAGGCGTGTTGAGTGAGGGCATTTCAGAGCCAGCAGACGTCACTAGTGGGAGAGGAATGGATGTTCTGAAGTTGGGGAACAGCAAGTGGACCCTCTTGGGACGTACTCTCTGAAGTGTAGAAGGCACAGTTGGTGACATGTTATGCACAGTCTGGAGTCTAGGCTGAGGAGTATATCAGGCAGGCAGTTGTGCCAGAGTCCTAACAGAGTGACAATCATAGGTCATTATTGAAAAGTAACTGCATGTGGTAAGTAAGGATAGATTTAAAATGAGACAGAATCAGGAGAGGGCTTAGAGAACAGCAATCACAGGATGCTGAGGGGATAAAAACTTGGTTTGGGAGGATGGAATAGACACAGAAGGCTCAAAAGGACCAGAGGATTACACCAAAATCCAGGTGTGTATGGCAGTAATGATGCATCTAAAAGAAATCTAGAGAAACAGGGTTAGCATAGGGGGCATTAATGATTTTCACTTTAGATGCTTTGATTATGAAACCGAGTTCCTCCCTCACTTTTAAAGAGAAGATCTTTCTCTTTTCCTTCTAGAAGTCATTGCAGGCAAAGCCAGCAAAGGTTGGAAAACTTACTGTTGCCAGGAGCAGAAGCTCTGAAGTGCATTCCTAGTTGCCACCAGCTGCAGCTTGTGAAAATAGAGTGACCTTGCGCTGGAACCTAGAGACAGCAGCACACAGTGCGCTAACGCGTAGCTATTCAAGGGGAAGGGGAAGGGGAAGGACTTTCCCACAACCTTGTCCCACAAACACTCTTAGGAAGACAAAATCAGTTTGGTGGCAAGAAACAAAGTCATTCAGACCCATGATCCTTAAACTTCAGCATGTGTCAGACCCCCCCTGGGGGTCTTGTCATTACACAGATCTCTGGACCTCAACCCAAAGTTTCTGAATCAGGAGGTTAGGACAGGGTGCAAGAATTTACATTTTTTACAACTTTTCAGATAATATTCCTAGTGGTGGTCTGAAGACCACATTTAGAGAACTGCTGAGCTAGAGGAAATTGACAAAGAGAAAGAAAACAATGAATGTTAAAGGATGTAACATTTAAACCTCTTAATTTTAATGCATAGTATCCAAATCACAATGACTATTCCAATCATACATGAAACATTATAGCCAGGGCAGCAAATTTTTTGACTGGGAATAATGGTAAGGGCACAATCAGTGGAGTGTGCAGGAAAATACTTTATGCTAAATAAAGAAAACAAGACACGAGGAGAAGAAGGGCATATGTTGGAAGAGGAGGAAAAGAAGGAAACATGAAAAAGAGGAGAATAGGAAATAATTACAGGCAGAAAAGGAGAAAGCAGATGGTAAAGCAAAGAGGAACGGGTTGGGGAACCCCGACTCTTCTTGAGATACTGTTTTCTGTTTCATTGAGATTGGAACTGGCTCCCAGGAAGGAAGTTTTCCAAACTGAAGCCAGGTTGGTGCCCATGATGATCCTACAGCTACTCCTCCTAGAAGGGAAACTCTCATATGTATGAGTTATTTGCTAGAAATTTGGGTACCTCTTTTTAAACTTCCTCATTCAGGAAAAAGGGTCAAATGATTTTTTGTGTATGATGTCAGGTGAGGGTCTAACCTACCACCCAATGCCTTGCATATGGATGTCCAGTTTTCCCAGGACCATTGTTGAAAATATCTCCATCAATGGTTTAGTGTTCTTGTCAAAAAATCACTTCATTCCGGGGTTCTTGATTCCATGGGACTCTACTTTGGTCTTTACGCCAGCACCACACTATTGTGGCAGTTTCCTTCTGTTCCTATACAGGAGAGTGTTGACATTTGTCAAATGCCTTTTTTTGCATCTATTATAATGAGCATAAGAGTTTTTTCCTGCTAATTCTGCTAATGTGGTATGTTATGTTGATTAATTTTCATATGTTGAAACATCCTACCTTGCAGGGATAAATCCCACTTGGTCATGGTGCTTGATCTTTCTAATATGCTGCTGAGTTTGGTTTTCAAGTATTCTGTCGAGGATTTTTGCATCAATGTTTATGAGGAAAACTACAGTAGAGATTTGTTCTATAGTTTTCCTTTACTGCAGTGTCTTCATCCAGCTTTGGTGTTGGGTAACGGCTGAACTTATGGAATAAGTTAGGGAACGTTCTCTTCATTTTTTTAAGAAAAGCTTGAGGAGAACTGATATTAGTTATTCTTTCAATATTTGCTAGAATTCACTGTGAAACCATTAATTAAGTGCTTTTCTCTGCTGGAAGATTTCTGAATCCTGATTCAATCTCTAGTTAAGCAAGTCTATTATGATTTTCTCTTTCTCATGATTTGACATTGATAGTTGTATTTCTAGAAATTTTTTTTTTATTTCACTGAGGTGACCCAATTTGTTGAAATTCTTGCTAATTTGCTGGCATTTGATTGGTCATAGCACTCAATCTTTTTTGTTTCTATAGAATCAGTAGTAATGTCCTATTTCTGATTTTATAACATAAGTCTTCTCTTTTCTCTTAGTCCATTTAGTTAAAAAGGTTTGTCAGAAATTTTTTTTTGATATCTTCAAAGAATCAACATTTGGATTTATTGATTTTCTCTACTATTTTCCTTTCTGTCTTTCATTCATCTCTGTTCTAATCTTTTTATTTCCTCCCTTCTCCTAATTCTCAGTTTAGTGTGTTCTTTTTCTAATCTCTTAAGTTATTCATTTAGGTTGTTGATTTGAGATTTTTCTTAGGTTTTGACATAAGCATTTATAGCTATGAATTTTCCCTTTAGCATTGCTTACACCACATCCCATAATTTTTGGTACATTGTATTTTAATTTTTCTCTGCTCTGTAATTTTCTTGGTTGCTGAAGAGTGCACTAACTTCCATAAACTTGTGTTTCTTTGGTGGTATTGTGATTCCTTGCTTTTTCACATTTGTGTGAATGCCTGCACATTTGGGAGAGCAGTAACCTCTTCCAGACTTCCTGACTGGCCTCAGTGGGGAAAGACTGTGGGTGACTGAGAGGGCACTGCCAGATGCTAAGTGGCAGCACAGTCCAGCTCTGCCAGCTAAGGTCCATATCAGCCAAGACTACTAGGGTGCTTGGCAGGTTGGGCTGTGGTGTCTGTGATAGTGGTGGTGGCAAGGGTCCTGGGGCCCTTACTGGCAAAGGCTGTTGTGATCTTCCTGTTTCTCTTTGCTTCTGAGTTGGGGAGGGGAGTCCTAGACAAAGTGCTTCCTCGTGGCACAGATCCTGGCATGTGGGAATGCTGCTGGCCCTGGTGGCGCTAGGTTTTGGGGTACGGGCACTTTTCTGGCAGTAGTGGTGCCAGTGTTGGAGGCGTAGGTGTGATCAATTTTGTTTTGTGACATCCCCATAGCAAATGAAACTCAGACTCTGTATAAAGCACAAACGATTTAAAAAACCATTAACTGATGTGGTTAAATATGTTCATGGAGTTCAGTAACACTTGAAAGAAACTTGCTTTTAAGAAAGTTGTACTACTCAATGCAAATAACATAATCAGACTGATTTCCTTATTGAAGGGAATGCATTGCTCTATGTAACTAAAAAAATCCTTGAGCTGGTATTGGCCTCCAACAGAGATCTCTCCAACAGCCAGGGACATTACCATGAAGGCAGTTTTCCTGGTGCTTTGCTCTGCCAATTTCATCCTAACATTGTCTGCTCTTATAGTCTCAAAATAGCTGTTGACAGTTTCTGGGTCCCAATGCCACTTTATTCATATCCTGGAGGAAATGACTATTTTTGACCCAGAAGCCTCAACAGAAACCCTGGTAATTAATTGTCATGCTTAAAACATCTGCCAATACCTAACTAAAGCAATCACTCTGGGAAGGGAAAGAGGGAGTAGCTAGAATGTGCCAACTGGCTGAGGGAGCAGAGGTCCCCCATGATAGAGCGGAGGGTAAAATCAGCACCCCACAACCTCATGGGTGTCCAGATGAAACTGAGAACTACTGGGAAACGAGGAGAAGGCATTAGGTACAGGCGATACTGGGACGTAGTACATTTTAAATTTCAGTCTTCCTTCTGAGAAAAGAAGTCCTTTTTCTGAACCTTCCTCATTAGCGAACAGTCACTTGGTCTGCTGAGGGGAGAAGGCCCATGGGGGCAGGGACAGTATATTCACTCTGAAGGGGCTGAAGATCTATTTTGTAAATAAAAAGAATAGGGGCTTCTTTCTGAAATTCTTGCTCAGAAAAGATGTTTTTTCCAAGCGCTAGTGCCTAAGTATTAAAAAGCACTCTTGGATTGCTTCTGTTCTTGACAGCCTTAAATCTTAGCCTCCTAATGAAGTGTCAGAGTGAAATGGCCAGGAAAATAATGACTGCAATTTTGCCGATGATTTCTGTGTTCCTTGAAGTGAGTCACTGCTCCTTAGCAAAGCAGGAAGAGGAAAGAAACATGGCTAAAAATTTATAAGGGATCCTGACAACCCGGCTCAGTCCTGGAATAAACCACCTTCACCTTTCATTCCACCCTCGTTCCTAAACCCTTTTTATTCACCCTCAAGGACATGTGCACACTTAGTAAAACTATTAGAAAACAATTATACAAATAAATATGAATATTTAATTATATTTAACAACTGGAGTTGAGGGGATACATTTGTTGATGTAACACATTCCTCAGAATAGAATGGATTTTCAATTTGTCATTAAATCCATGGCGGTTTGAATCTGCTCACTCCTCAAAAGCAACAATCTATTTTTATTTTTAAGTATAAAAGGGAGAAAACTACTTATAACAGTTCTCCAATACAAAATGGTGCAAAGATAATTTACTAAATAAGGAATCACCATTAAAATTACACTTTTTGTTTGTTTACTTTTGGTACCAGGGATTGAACCCAGGGTTCTTTACCACTGAGTCACATTCCCAGTCCTTTTATTTTTTATTTCAAGACAAGGTCTCACTAAGTTGCTTAGCCTTGCTAAGTTACTAGCTTTGAACCTGCAATTCTTGGCTAGAGGTTGGCTTTGAACTTGTCATTCTCCTGCTGCAGCCCCCTCAGTGGCTGAAATTATAGATTCACACCACCAGGCCTGGTAAAATTACATTATTTTTAACACATATAGACTCAAATGTGCTCAAGCTTCATGAATCCTAAACATATAGCTGCCTTGACATACAGGTACATTGCATTCCTATGTGCACTTAATTTTTTTTTAATTTCCTCGAAGTTTGATGTCTACTCCACCTCAGAAAATGTGCTTTCTTCTATGTTATTTATTGAATATTCCCTTCTAATCCAAAAGTCTTATCTAATCCCCCTTCTACTAAACTGCTATGGCAGGTATGCAGAGGAGTCATCTGATGCATCTCATGTGCCCTCTTATGCAGTTAAGTAGGGCTTGCTTTTCATGTTGCTATGTCTCATCTCCCCAAACACAATATAAGTTATTCATGATGTTTTGTGTCTTTGAATCTCTCCAATGTTGTTTTTGTATATTTGTTTGTAGTCTTGGGGATTGAGCCCAAGGCCTCACACAGACTGGGCAAGTGTTCTACCACCAAGCTATATACCCGCCAGACCTTTTTATTTTTGGTTTTTTGAGACAGGGTCTTGCTAAGTTGCCCAGGTTGGCTTCAAACTTGTAATCCTTCTGCCTAAGCCTCCTGAGTAGCTGAGATAGGCACGTGCCACTGTGCCTATTGAATCCCCCCAATTTTAAACAAAGTGACATGAGTTATAATATTAATATATAAATATATAATTATAAATATAATTCCCTTGAGGGAAGGAGCTTTATCTGGTTTGTTTTCTAAAGGTAGCTCTTAGAACCCTGCTTTAACACACAGCATATACTCAATAAACAAGTATTAAGTAAGAGTAATCATATTAGTACTAAGTATTAATCATATTAATACTAAGTGTTCAAGAGACATTTGATGTGTTCAGTTGACTAGTATTATTAATCTAATCTTAGCTGTACTTATGCTTTTAATTAATTTTTCTATAGCTATGTGATTTTCATCAGTAATTCAACAAAAATCTATGACTCTGTAGCCTAGCATTGCCCTAAGACACAGGAAGCACTCCCCTACCTGCCCTCCACATGAACTAGAATCACGGTTTCCATTCCTGAGGAATCCACACTTTCCCATGCATTCCGCTTCCCACATATTGCAGTCTTACCTTCTCCTAATCTGAGCATGACTTTCTCTGTAAGATGGTTAATCTTGCCAAAGACCAAGATTGTTGTTTTATGCTGAAATTTAATCCCTATTAGTTCACCCAGTCAAGCAGGTCTCCTCTTGCAGTGATGGGAACCAAGGTAAATCCAGCTCATTGGCTTTAGGGTACATTTTGGTTGGAGGTACAGTAAACACATCCCTTTGTGTTAAGATCATCAACTCTCAGATGCTCACTCAAAGGAGTTTTCCTCAACTCTGAAAAATCCCCTTGTCTTGTTCCTGCATTTAAATCTCATCATTTAAGGTGAGAATTTCCACTATAATGAGTCCTTTTGTTTTGCACTGTACTGTATTTGGGGAAATCTAAGACTTTACACTCTTTCTCCTGTTTGTTTTTCTATAAAACCACCAGAATTCTCTAGCAATAGAAGCACTGGGATATTTTTCCTTCCTATGCTGCAGGGAAATACCGAGGGAGAGACTCCTTCTGCAAATCTCTTTTCAGAACTCCCATTATTAGGAAGAGGCACTAATAGATTTTCTATTCTGAGTTGACAGCACCAAGTACTTATTTAGGTAAATCAGCAAAGTCATCTGTGTTTACTTGTGAGAGGGACTCTCATACCACCTCAGTGAACTGAGTTCCAAGAAGCGACAGCTGCAAGGCCGTAAGAGTATGTGTTCATGATGAACTCGGATTGTCAGATGCATTACAGGCAACACTCTCTGATTCACTGAGTTTTTGGTGCATGAGAAAATAAGTTGGCTCCTAGTACAACAATTAGTAATGGGTGCAATTTTCTGGTGTTTATACTAAGGATTTGTGGAATTAAATTTCTAGTGGAAAGATCAGTCTTGGTATATATTGTCCAAATGAAGTCATTCGCTTTCCCTAACAATTTTAATTTTATCTCTCTTTAAAACAAAATTCTTCATGAGTTGGTTATTTGAATTAGGTAACAGAAAAATGAAGGACATTTTGAAGCAGAAACTTAATTGAAAACTCAACTTAGTTTTTTTAAAAAAAATCAGATGTATTCAACTTTTGTATTTAACATGTAGATGTTAGCTATATGATATTTTGCTATACCTCAGACTCAAGAGTTTTCAAAGGAAAACTTTAAATCATGCCCCCAAACTCTCTCTTATTCTTGATTTATCTACGTGCACCATCTCTTCCAGGCATTTTGATTCAAAGTCACAGTCTACCTCCAACTCTCAACAGATTCTAGTTTCCAATCATTTTCCAAATCTGGTGAATTCTACCACTCCATGTCTCTTGCATGAAATATTAGCAAAACCATATAACTGAAGTTATACCCCACACTAATCCATTCTACTCCAAACCACTTAATGCTTTATTTGTGCCTTGTGAGCTGCATATGAATTCCTAAAGTGGGTATTAAGGTGCCTTCCCAATTGGGCCAATATATCTTTTCAGTCTTCCTTCTCACCACTATCTATAATCTGGTTTCAATAAGAGTTAAAACCACAAACTCCTAAACCAGACACCTCTGTTCTTAATGACCCTTTGCTTATTTTGTTTCCTCATCCTAAAAGTTCTTGAGGTTCTTCAAAAGCCACTTTCCCCACAAAATCTCCAATCACTGTGACCAGCTCCACATTCTCTCTTGAATCTCCATAGAGGAGCTTGAACATCTCTCATCCTGCACTCCTTGTAGTTATTTATGAACTTCATGCCCTCCTCCACCCCACTATGTGGTCACCTCATAAGAGGTGAGAACTTGTCTTACTCATTACCAAGGTTCCTGCAGTACTAAGGATGATACCTTGCATACAGAAAAACCTCAGTACATTCCCAAAACACATAGCATCTCTATAAAAAAGATGTTGTTGGTTGAGCTACAATGTCATGGTCTTCCTTATTGTACCCATTACATTCAAATCCAGGCAAATGTCTTTTAGTCTCAGAATCTATCATGGAAGGCAGTAGCAGCCCCTCTCTCAGAAACAACAGTCATTAGACAACTTTTGACCATTGGTTCACACTATATACTTCATTGCAAAACAGTAAAGTATTGGTCCTTGGTTTAAAACACTTCTACCTCAATGTCAAAGCTGGTTATAATAAATTATTTAGGTGCTATTAGACATTTATGTAAAAGGACCTAAAGAAAAAAAGGTAACACCTACAACTTTTAGAAGGGCTGCTCTTTGGATATTAATACTTAGTAGGTGACAAGAATGACACATTTGTTATTGGCATAAGAACTGCCTCTCTAAAGTGGAAAGAGTAATGAAAGGCAGGATGTATGTGACCGGTTTCGTTATTGTTGTTTGTTAAATTATGCCCCTACAGTGGCTAACAATCAATTATGATGTTAAACCTGTGGAGGCTTTTTGGTGGATCTGTCATCGAGTTTCCCATCTGAAACAATGAAACCCTCAACTAAACTGCTTTAAACAAATAAGGTCATTTATTATCTAATGTAATGGGAAGTAGATGAGTTAAGTGACATAGTGGTGTCTCATGGACCCTGGATCTTTCCATATCTCTGCTCTGCCATCCATAGACTCTGTCCCATCACAAGGCTGTCTATCTTGAACTTATTGCTAATAACAACTGGAGCCATAGCTAACCTAATCACATCTAATGAGAGAGAACAAAGGAGGCTTCTTTTCTAATTATGGAAGAAAAGTCTCTCCTTTCAGTCTGTTGGCCTGTTTAGTTCATTGGTCTAGCCCAGGACAATTGGTTGTGTCCAAAGAAACACCAGGCATCAATTTGCTGATGCTCAGGTTTCTAGAATCATTTCTAAAATGGAGGCTTGAATTTTTAAGGTTGGCTACGACTAATTAAAGCATTTGGAAGAGATGTAAATTACTAAAAGCATGTTGACACTCTAAAATACATAAAAAGGAGGGATAGAACGAATGCTTACTATTCAAACAATGATGACTGACTTTTTAAATCAAAAACTACAATTCTTTTAGATATAAAATTTTAAGAAGATTTGTACATTCACTTGGTGAGATTTTGTTACACAAAGATGCCAATGTGGTATTACCTATGGAATCCTCCTCAATGAAGAAATGGGACTTACTTAGTGTAAACTGAATTCTATTGAGTCAGGGACCACATCCTTTCCATTGTGCTAATTCTGCTGCTTAACACAGGGTCTGGCATAGGGGAGATACTTAAAAACAATTTTTTTTTTTTTCTGCTTGGAAAAAAAACATACATTTCAGTAAATGATGAACACTTGTACTAGAACAGGGTATCACACTGAAGACAAATCCTGGGTACCAGATTAATCTAACTATGGAAGATATCAAGGAAAAGGTTTTGCAGAACAAAATAACCTAATAAAGAAACTAACCCAATAAAGAAAAACAACTTAGTAAGCTGTTGCTGTGCTCCAAGCTAAGGATGTTCAATAATCCCAGCAAACATCCAAAATGATGTTATAGTTGAATAAATATTAATCTATTTTGATTTTTTTAAAAAAAGTAGTATTCAAATCACTTCATTATTATCCTTCTGTGAAAGCCGAGCCTTTGATCCAGAGAAGTCCTGCTTCTTTCTGGCATCTGCAAGTGAAATATTTCTCCTCATGAGGCCTCTCAACAGAAGACAACGCATTTCTACAAAGAGATCACACAACACCACCGACCAACCAAACAAAATGTGCTCTCCTGGATTTCCCTGTAGTTGAGAGGTTAAGTCAAAGCAGCCCACTGTGAGCCACCATCTTTCCACCGACTTTCTAGATAAATGTAGCCCAGCTGTCTCACTGACCTTCCAGGACACTGGAACTTCCCGCCTCCAAATGCCATGAAGCAGTCCAAGAAAGCATGCTTCTCTAAATTTGCCTTTTTCCAGCGTTCCTGTGGGAAGAAAACATTTTCTTTTCCAGATCAGTCTTATATAAATAAGCTTAACTTTATTTCTCTAGGCTAAAAATGACCTTGTACAGCTAATCCTTGCATATAAAGTTGCAGGGTTGTTGGTAATTTTTTCCAACCTGTTATTAATATCAGACACAATTGTGGTTTTGGAACAGGAACTTATAAATAAAAAGGTTTAAAAAGAATTCTGTTAAGTGGTAAATATAAATGATAATGTAAATCAACCACAGAATGGACCTAAGAAGAAGTATATTTATAATAAGGTCTTAGGCTCCATCATAAAATTGTTCTTGGTAATAAATTTAGTAATAAGACACCAACAGCCCTGCCTATTAGAGAAAGTTGGGGATGCAGAATGAATACATCTGGAGGCCGTTTTTGATAGTTTTACCTCAAGGCAGAGAATGAACTGAATGGCCTCTTAAGATTCTGTTCAGCCCTGTAACTCTTCAGTTATAAGAAATAGCAGATCACTGTTTAAATTTCCTTTTTATTTTGTTTACTTCTTGGAAACCAATAACACAAGCAATTGCCCAAAGAATATGAAACAATTCTTCTATTCAAACCAAGGGTATTTACTTTAACATGCCTCCTGGTTTCAGATAAAAAAATTATTTTCAAGTATGAGATGCTTCTTCTAAAGCTTTTCTATCTGATTTGTAAGTGATGCACTGTCTACTTTGCAAATCTAATCTGTACATTGAAGCCAACTTTGTTCATGTTCATCTTTACCAGAGACATATGACTGTGTAACGATTTAGTCTTATTTTATGAATTCAAACTCCTGGTCCAAAAAAAATTAAAAATAAAAATAAAAGAGTAATGTGCATTGAAAAAGAACTTACAGGTTTGAACAGTTCAGGTTCAGGAAAATATTTTGGATTTCTATGTACCCAAAATGGAGACAACATCAACAGGTCACCAGAAGGAACAGTGAAATTCTATGATAAAAAAATCAGTTCCAAATCAATTTTTTAAAATTTCCTTTGAGGAGCATTTCCATCTTTAAAAATAATGCTCAACTATATTATAACAAAGACATAAACATTTTATAAGCAATGGCAAGAAAATCCAGCTTTTCTGGACAGGTCACTTCTACTATCCAACTTGGCAATGACTGACTTCTCATTTTGATTATTAGTTACACCTACATATATTTGATTACACAGAGGAAAATATTAGATGTGTCAAAATTTTAGAAATGAGTATTAGTCCATTCCAAAGCAGCTTTTGATGTTTGATGTTGAGGTTTGCAGCAAGTGTACTTTGTGGAAACCACAATGTATCTCTAGGTTGTGAAGCAAAAACAATCTAACTCTGAGAGAGGGACCATGGCCACTGTAGCACTGAGGATAGGGGCAGTGGTGTCCTGTCCCTGAGGACACTGAAAATAGTGACAGGGCAGGGGACTGTGGATTATTTTATTTTTTAATTAATTTAGTTTTAGTCTAGCAAGCAGTTATTGGGGCAGGAAGAATTTAAGGACAACTGGTTAGGAAAACACAGAAAAATCAAGAGTTGTGCATTCATTTGGTTGAATTTGTATTTGGGGTTGCAGTACTTGTGGGACTGGGAATAAGCATGAGTTTTCTCAAGCAGAAGAGTGCACGTTATCCTTTCCAATTCATGTTCTAATAAGTTTTCAAGACCTACAGACTATACACCAAGAACTAAAAACTATTTCATAAAATCACCCTATCCTCAACATATGTAGGAACCACAAGACAAGATCTCATAAGTTGTGTGATCACTGGAAGGCAACCTACTTCACTGAAGTGAAGTATTTTATGAGGTAACTCTCATTGCCAATCATTATAAACATGTCTATTTAACTCTGCATAATTTTGAAATATCCTCACAATAGCTGAAAAATACTTAAAGTTTGTATTTCCAAAAGATGCACCTTATAATTAAAAATAAGTCTTTTTATTGTAGCAGAGAGTTGCCAGAACCCCTGTCAACTCCTATGGGAGCTGAATATTGCTTGAAGTTTGACAATTTCAGAACCAGGAAAGCTGGTAAGAGTGAGGCTTTAGCTGGTGCCTTCTAACCATTTTAAAAAGAAAAAGAGACCTCTGAGATTCCAATCCTCAGTGTTCATTTTACCTGTGCTGGAATCGAGGCTAGAGGGGTCATGATTAAATCAGTTCAAGAGGTACCAAATGTTTATGTGGGGGTAGAGCTGGGGGCAGCCTGGGACAACTGCAGTCCCTCCCCACCTCACCCCATGGTCCCCTTCAATCACTGTTGACCTGTGATTATCAGCCGGAGACTGATCACTGCTGCAGCCCACAAATTTACATTAACAAGAGGGAGAGGACAAGAAAGAATTTTCCAGTACTGATGATGAATGGCAGAAAGGAATATGTGAGCTGGTTGCATCATAGAAACCCTCTGAATAGACTGAGGAATCTCAATCTTTGTTTACATAACAAATGAAGAGAAAAGATCAAGAGGAAGACAAAACATTGGCAGGACCAGAATGTAGATCACCAGCAAAGGGAAGTTATCACCACTCTGTACTGCAATAACTACATCACTCTGACGGAATTGAACCTGGGCAGCCCACTTCACCTGAATGCTGTGAGGCCAAATGAGTTTCATCTGCTAATCTGGAGGTGGGCCTTGCTTAAAGAGGGAAGAGAAGGCAGGACTCCCTCTTGTAAAAGAGGAATGAAGGAAGGAAGGGAAAGGAAAGGAAAGGAAAGAGGAAGGAAGGGAAGGAAGAGGGAGGGAGGAAAGGAATCTGAGATTTTATGAAAAGGGGGCAGTAATAACAGAGAACACATTTAAAGAGATTCTCATGATATAGAAAACAGATGAGACAGTAAAATAAGAAAAACAAATTATAGATCAATCTCTCTCACAAAATTAGAGCAGAAATCCTTAACGAACTATTAACAAAATAAATCCAACAATGTAGAAAAAGAATTATATACCATGATCAAGTGAGAGTTACTCCAGGTATGAAAGGCTGGTTTGTCATTCAAATATCAGCAAATATAATCCGCAATATCAATAGGTTAACAACAACAACAAAAAAAAACAATTATGATTACATCAGTTGATGTAGAAAAGTACTGAACAAAATTCAATCCATTATAAAACTTATCAGCAAAATTTCTTCAACTTGATGAAGAATATCTACTTTAAAAAAAATCCTAAAAGCAACATGATAAAAAATGAAACAATTTTCACTTAAGATCAGGAACAAAATAATATCTGATGTTTCCACTAGTAAGTAACCTAATGCTGGAAGTTAGTGCCAGTGTAATAAATCAAGAAAAGGAAATAAAATGCATACAGATCACAGAGGTAAAAACAAAAATACTGTCTACATTAAAAAATTCTGAGGAATCTATAAAAATACTCCTAGAGTCAATAAATACATTTAGCAAAGTTGCAGATACAAAGTCAACACACAAAAATCAAATGTAATTTCTATGAACAAGTAATATAAAGCTGAAAATCAAAACTTAAAAAAATACCATTTATAAAAGTCTTAATAATAGTTGAATAAAATTGTAGTAATATTCAGGGCAATTACCATATTGTTACACTTAACTGTAACCAAGTAGATTATTTCCTCTCAAAGCATATTCTCAGACATAGTTACAGCTTGAATCAATTAATAATTTGATTAATTAAAAGCAGAAACTGTAAAAATCTTGCTAAAACTAAATTCCATAATTTATGTGAGACCAGTTAAACAAACTTTGTCTCCTTTTGAGGCAAAAATCATTAAGTATTATAAAATTTGAATTTTTACCCCTTTTGTGTTCTACTCCAAAATTCCCTAGGTCTGAATTCAAGCACTCACAAGCTGTGTATTATCAAAGAAAACAAGAGTGAAAGACTGAGTAAATGTGATCTCTCTCTGGAAAATGAAGGTCCTAAATCAAATCACTCTAAAATAAATTCATTCTGCCCGACTGATTCACAAATATGTAATGGAAAGTCTGACATGTGCACATACCTTTTCATGGTGCACTTGAGAATATTCTCCTACTTTGTCCATAGAAAGGCCCTCTCTTCCCTGCTCAGCTGCTGACTCCTAATATCAATTGAGATTAACCATGATATTCCTGCTATCTTTTTCCACATTTGTAATCTGTGACCTGAAATCATCTTCCAGTTATCCAAAAGAATTCCTGTCACATTCTGAATTCCTCAACTCACTGCTGTTTGGGAATATGTATTGGTTGAATCAGCAGACAAGACACCATCCAATCTACCTGCTTGATTTAAACAGGATGACACTGATTCTAACATAGGATCACATGGCCAAAAAGATGAGCAAAAGTTTATATTCTATATTAATGAAATGGTGCCTTACAACTTATATTAGTAACCTGTTACAGGGTCACTTAGTGTGCTTAATAGAATTTCAGGACTTGTACAATAATGTGTGATATCAAAACTTCAATGACGTTTTCCAGAGAAACAGAAAAAATAATCCTAATACTCACATGGAATCACAAAAAGCCAAATCAATCTTGACCAAAACAAGCAAAGCTGGAGGCATCATGCTATCTGACTCCAAAATACACTACAAAGATATATTGATAGGAAGGATAGTTACCCCAGACATTACCCCATATACATATATGACTGCATGACCAATGTGATCCTACAATATGTATAATCAGAAAAATGAGAAATTACACTCCATTTATGTACACTCTATCAAAATGTATAAATGCACTCTACTGTCAAGTATAACTAATTAGAACAAATTTTAAAATTTAAAAAAAAATCATGATACTGGCAGAAAGACACATAGACCAATAGAACAGATACATAGCACCAGTGGAACAGAACATTGAGCAGTGGAACAGAATATGGAGCCCAGAAATAAATTCATGTATTTATGGTCAACTGATTTTGATAAAGGTGTCAAGAATACACGATGGAGAGAAGATAGTCCCTTCAATAAAAGTTGCTGGGAAAACTGGATACCCATATTCAGAAGAGACATATTAGATTCTTATCTCACAAAATATGCAAAAATCAACTCAAAATGGATTAAATTTAAGACCTAAAACTATAAAACCAGTAAAATACAACATAGGGGGAAATCTTGATTTTTTTTGGATATGTACCCCAATGCATGGGCAACAAAAGCAAAAATTGCCAAATGCAATTACAAGCAATTGAAATGCTTCTGCACAGCCAAGGAAACAATCAACCAAGTAAAGAGATACTATAGAATGGGAGAAAATATTTGCAAATTATACTATCTGAGAAGGGTTAATATCACAACTATATTAGGCACTGAATAGAAAGGAAAAAACCTGGTTTTAAAAAGTCAAAGAATATAAATCGATACTTTTCAAAAGAAGTCATACAAATATACAGATATACAAAAAATACTCAAAATCACTAATAATTAGGGAAATGCAAATCAAAGCCATAATGATGCTTCATACCTGTCAGAATTTCTATTATCAAAAAGTAAGTTTTGGTGTGGATGTGGAGAAAAGAGAACCCTTGGTTTGGAATGTAAATTAGTAAAGGAAAAAACAGTGTGGGAAATTCTTAAAAACTTAAAAACAAAACTACCATATGATCAAGTTGTCCCACTATCTAGCATATATTCAAAGATTATGAAATCTGTATGCTAAAGAGATATCTGCAGTCCCATGTTTACTTCAGCATTCTTTATAGCAGCCATGATGTGGAATCAACTTGTGTCCATCAGCAGATAAACAAAGAAAACTTCACACACACACACACACACACACACACACACACACAAAACGAAATACTATTTGGAAAGAAGGAAATCCCATCATTTGCAACAACACAAATGAACCTGCATGACATTTTGTCAAGTGAAATGCACCAGAAACAGACAAATACCACACTTACAAAGTAGAATCTAAAGATGTTGAACCCAGAAACAGAGAATAGAATGAAAGTTACCAGGGGCTGAGGGATTGAGAGGCACCTGGAGAAATGTTGGTCAAATGATACAAAATTTCAGTTAGATAGTAGAAATAAGTTCAAGAGTTATATTGTGTATCATGGTGACTATAGTTAATAATAATGTTTTATATTCTTGAAAAAATTGCTAATAGATACATGTTTTCACCACAATAAATGGTAAGTATGTGAGACAATGTGTATGTCAATTAGCTTGATTTAGGCATCCACAATGTATGCATATTACATATATGATAAATGTATCCAATTTGTATTCATCCATTAAAAATAAACTAATTAAAATTAAACAAATCAATAATATATCAAGTAAAAATAAAATACATAAGCAAACTATGTACTTTTTTCTAGAAGATTGATCATTTTAAAGCAAAACAAAAGCTTACCAAAATTTCAACTGGCTTCATGACTTTTCTAGTAATGACACCGGGGGCTCTTAACCGAATGGTTTCCAAAATGCACCATTTAATTAGAAGGAGTTTCTTCAATTCATCCTCAGACACTTTAATTTTCTCTTTACCTGCAAAGAAATTTTTTTTTTTTTTTTTTAGTGAAAAAAGAAGAGATAGGCTAAAGGGACCAGAAAGTGGTTTTATGAAAAGCGCCTTAACAGAGGGTTACATACTGCCTCTGGCAAGTGAAGTGTTACTGTCACTATTATATTTTGCCTCTTATTCTGTGACACGACACATTGGTATCCACCTTGGCTCTCACAGTCCTATGATTGTGAAATGACTAAGAGAGCCCCTGTCAGGAAGGGGATCAGTTTTCCTTCACCTCCTCCTTTCTTGTCCAAATTCTCATTCCATTTGTAAAAACAATAAAAGTTTGGCAACAAATGCACACAGGATAAGCTATGAAAAGCTATCTGGCTTTCTTCTCCTATCTTTTTCCTGATAATCAATTTTAAAAAAACAATTCATTTCAGAAGATCCAAAAACAACACTAGGAGAGGGACAATGGCCTCTGTGACCTCTGCTGGAACTGTGAGTGTGCCCTTCAGCACCGGAGCTAAGACTTTTCTAAAGTACACCTGTACTTTAATATTTAGAATAAGGAACCTGAAAAAGGATTAGAGTTCACTCTTCATAGAGTCAGGATTTTTCAGTCCATTTATAGAGTCTAGATAATAATTTTCAAGAAAATATTTGCTTTTTGAAAATTATTAGAGACAACACAGCTTTCAATTGGCTTGGAGAGTACTTGCTTAGTAAAAGTCAACAACACTGTCAATCTTATTAAGTCGACCCATTTCTCTCTTTCATTTCTACTTCTTGACCATACGGGCAGTTGGTGGGTGAGAGTGAGGTAGGGGATCTCCATCCACGTCTCTTGGACTCTGCACATGTGTATGGCCTAATCTACAAATAGCTATTTAAGAACAACAAAAATATTACTAACTGAAAACCATCTTGATATGCCATGGAATGAGAGTGGCAATACAAACTTTACATGCTCTCTACTTTTCCTGAACTCTCTTTATGTTTCTTAAGGGATAGTTCAGAAAAACAATTTAGAAAGTCCACAGCTGGAATTAGCCATTCTTTACTTGAAATGTCTGAGATTCTGCATATGGAACAAATATCATTATGCCCTTTGCATATAGTGGAGAACAAAGTACTTAGCATTTTAGGAGACCAAGAAATTTAGGTGTTAGGAGGTCTTTATCCTCAAAAGACTATAAACTAAAACTGAAGAAAGGATGAATACTTTCTTTTTTTTAATTTATTTTTATTGTGAATATGTTCTTTAAACAGTGTTAAAAAGAAATTTAGCAGGCTGGGGTTCTGGCTCAGTGGTAGAGCACTCGCCTAGCATGTGCAAGGCCCTGGGTTCGATCCTCAGCACCACATAAAAATAAATAAATAAAATAAAGGTATTGTATCCATCTACAACTAAAAAATATTTAAAAAAAAAGAAATTTAGAGGTTATAATCTGTTAGTTTACAAATGACATACACAGAGTAGAGACTACCATGTAGTAAGTGCTCAATAACAAAATATTATTCATTACTGCTACCATCATTATTAGTGTGAATTTAAGGGTTCTATAGGATCCATACTTCCTAATATGCCTTTATTCCATGATTGACACATTTTCCCCCTAAATCCTTTATTGGAAGGGAAGATCTATAGATTGGAGGAACATACCAAAAACTATTTGGATAACATGTTTGAGGAATTTTTTCAATTTCTCTGCTCTGGTTTGGATATGGTTTGCCCATGTGCTGGAAGCTTGGTCCTAAATGCAACCTATAGAAAGGTGGTGGGACCTGTACATGGTAGAGGCTAGAGAAAGGAGATCAGGTCATGCCCACCTGATGAAGGGGGTGATGCTTGCCTTGCAGAACTGGATTAGTTACTAAGAGATGGGGTTGTTATAAAGTGAGGCTGCCCCGTGTGCTTGGCCTCTTCTGCACATATTGCTTCCCTTTATGATTCTCTGCCATGCTGTGCCACAGCCACGGACTCCTTCTAAACATACAATGCTATTTAGACTTTCTAATGTTCAGAATTATGAGATAAATAAACCTCTTTTCTTTATAACTTTCCTAGCCTTAGGTGTTCTGTTATAGCAACATGAAATCACATATGATGCTCATTCAATAGATAATTACTGAACACCTCTAAGAAGTTTTCAAGTGCTAAGTATGAAGATGAATGGCAGGGTACTGACTCTTAATAGTCTGTTACAGGTGACAAACAACTAAAAGGAATCAACTTGTAATAAGTGCTACCACATTAAAGTGTGCTACTTCCTGTGAAGTGTACAGTGGTAACAATGACCAGAAAGGAAAAGGACATGTTGAAGAGGCATCTCAGAAGTAAAATTTGAGCAAAAAAGTCAGCTACATGAAGATAAAGAGCATGTTCATATAGCTAGAACTCATGTGGCTGAAGCAGAGTCCAGGGCAGAAGGTAACTAGATCGATCAACTGTGGATGAAGGTCCAAATAAGGTGTCACATTTGGTTCATGGTGGGTTGTAATGGTCCACCCTGTCTCCCAAGGTGCTCTACTGAGTCCAGTCTGCTCACATCAGCTGAAGTCAGAGACTGTGATAGATGGCTCTTTTCCCTCTATCCAGTCTCTCAAGGTACCCCAGGAGTATCAGGTATCAGTTCTGGGTTCTCCTCTCTTCTCTATCTACATTCTTTCTCTGGAAAGAATTCAAACAAACCTTTTTATATAAAATACCACTGATAAAGTGGTGACACTCAGGATGATACCTTTGCCTTTATCACTCCCCTGAGCTCCAGATTATTTCTTTCCAACTGGCTCTGCTTGCATGTCCAAAAGGTATCTCAGAGCACACACTGTCCAACACACAACAACACAACACAAGACACAACAATTTCCACTATGAAATAAAGCCATGCTTCCCTTGGTCTTGCCATACAGAAAATGGTAGCAATGTCTTCCCAGTTGCTCAAGTCCAAAATCTAGGAGTCATCCATTATGCCTCTGTTTAAAATTGTGATATAATAGGCAATATATATTTGGTCCCTTGGCACAGAGTGCAACTAACCTTTGCAGTCTCCTGAAGACAGGAGAGAGAAAAATCTTTTGTTATTCATTATTTGAGTTAGTTTTTTCATTGCTGTGACCTAAAGACCTGACAAACTGTACTTCGGTTCATGGTTTCAGAGATCCCAATTCATAGATGGCAGACTCCATAGATCTGAGCCCCAGATGAGGCAGACCATTATGGCAGAAGGGCATGGGTGAAGGAAAACAGCTCAAGACATAGCAAAAGGGAAGCAGAGAGAGAGTTGAGGTCATCAATGACAAAATGTAAACCCCAAAGGCACGCCCCCAGTGACCCAACTCCTCCAGCTATAGCCTAGCTGCCTACGGTCACCATCCAGTGAATAGTTCACTGATCAGGTTATACCTCTCATAATCTAATCATTTCACCTCTAAAAATTCTTCCATTGTCTTACATATGAGCTTGTGGGGGACAGCTCATATCTAAGCCATAACATTTATCATAAGCCCTTTCAACCACACTTGAGTTTATGCTAGCAAGGTGACTCTTAAGAGGATGGGGACTAGTTGCCAGAGGAACCAACCAAGTGATGAGAAGACTGGAACTTTCAGTCCCACCCACCACCTCGACTTCTGGGGAGGGAAGAAGGGCTGGAGAATGAGTTAATCATTATGACTAATGACTTAATCAACTATGCCTATGTAATAGAATTTCCATAAACACTCTAATGAATGGGTTCAGAGAACTTCTGGGTTGGTGAATATGTCTACCTGCTAAGAGGGTGGCATGCCCAAACTCCATGGGGAAATTTTACACTTGGGCCCCTTGCAGATTTTCCTCTTCCACCTGGCTATGCATGTCTGAAATTTAGAATATCCTCTGCCACTCTCATTCTGTTAATGTTAGTGTAAAATTTTTAATTAAAAATAAAGAAGATAAATGTGGAAAAAAATTTATAAATAGTCTTTATAATAAGTACTACTAAAGTTTCCCTGAGCAAATTATCAATACTGAGGAGAGGTTGTGGAAACCATACTGTCAAATTGGACAGAAGTGTCAGCAACCCGGTGTCCTATTAAATTCACTGAGCATCTGAAGTGGGGACAGTACTGTGGGATTAAGCCCATTAACTTGTAGGGTAACTCTAGGTAGACAGTGTCGGAATTGAATTGAATTTTAGGACCCATATCTGGTGTCTGAAGAGAACTGAGGAATTATTTGGTGTGGAAAACCTACATATTTGGTGTTGGAAGTGCTGTGAGACACTTTCCCTTTGTTTTCCTTTTCCATTTCTCTCTCTTTATCACCAAGTTATTTTAACCACAAAATAGATTCCACCTCCATCCATATCACTCCATCTCCATATCTACTTTCTGTGCAAGCCACCATCATCTCTCACCTGGTCCATGGTAACAGGCTCTACTACACACCCAGACCAAAACTTCTCAACAATCCCTTTGTAAATCTGACCAAGACAACATCCTCTGCAGAACCTTTGAATGACTTTAATTACATCTGCAACTAATTCCAATATTCTCACTTTGGCAAATAAAGCCCCATATACCTCTCCGATCTCATCTCTTGCTGAATCTTGGAGACCATGTGACCTTTGTAAATTATCCAACCTCTCTGGCCTACTTGGTTTGCTCACTGAAAATAATGTGAAACTCTTACAATTATAATTAGCACATGGCAAAAACTCAATAAACATTACCCATTTATTATTCCCTCCTCCTTTTCCAACTGTTCAAAGGTTGGTTCCCTCTCATCCTTTGGGCTTCAATAAAAACATCTTCTTCTCAGGGAATCTTTCCCTGACTACCTCAGTTAATACCTCCCTAATCTCTATCACTTCATTTCATCTTCTTATAGTTTCTTTTAAAATATGAAATAATTTGGATAATTGTCTTTTGATGGCTCCCCCAAAGAGGATAAGATTCCAATTGTTTCAGGATCTTTTTCCTCCTATTTCTTTCCTGACTCATACCCAGTATCTGACATAGTACTTGGCACACATTAAGCATTCCATATATTTTTATTGAATGAATGAATGAATACATGCAAATGTAAAAGGAATGTCCAAAATGGTAGAAGGGAAAATCAATTAAGAAACTTAAAGCAGGGTGAGGTGGTGCACCTGTACTCCCAGCTACTCAGGAGGCAGAGGCAGAAGGATTCCAAGTTCTAGGTTAATTTGGGAAACTTAGTGAGATCCTGTTTCAAAATAAAAAATAAAAAGGAGCGAGGATGTAGCTCAGAGGTAGAGCATAGCTGGGTTTGATCCCCCAAAACCCAAACAACTCACTTGTTTGTGTGAGGGCAATGGAAGAGATTTAGAAAAGTCAAATTTGAAAGATATTTCTGAGGGGCAATATGAAAATATTTTTTAAAAGAATGTAGTGAGAACTTGGTATATACCAGAACAGTGGTTCTCAAACATTAAGCAGATATCACTACCATGTGAAAGGCTTTTTGAAATACAGATTGCAGGACCCAAGAGTTATAAGTCTGAGAGGGCCCAAGAATTTATAATTCTGCCAAGTTCTCAGGTGATGTTGATGCTGCAGGTCCCAGGATAATTCATATATTAAGAACACAGTGCTAGATTAAAAGATGTAGAAAATATACTTGGATTTTATTTCTTAAATATCCTAGACTTAAATATCCTAGTTCTTATTACCAGTTTTTAAATGATCTCTTCTATTTGAAGAAAATAGAGGCAAACATACTAAGTGGATAAAAATGACAATTTAAATCAGAAAACCTGAGCATATATGTTGCTACTGAAGGCTTTTATTAGCATGAACATGTGAGATGAAAAAGGGCTTTTACTTTTTATCATGAATCATAAAATTAGATAATGAGATGATTAATTCTGAATTTTTAATCAGTCAGAATTTCAAAAATGGGCCCTCATTATAGATTTTTTGCAGTTCAAAAAGTGTTATCTTCTTCTGAAAAGAAATGCCAGTGCATCTTCTAGAGGCCCTGGCTGAGCTTACCATGTGACTACATACATATTGGCCCTCAAAGCAGTAACACTCACTTGTTTCTATGTCATTTGTAGCTGCTTTTACATTACTGTGGCAGAGTTTAACAGAGGCGACATAAAGCCTGAAATAATTATTTTCTGGTCTTATACAGAAAAAGGGACCTCAAGGGAATGAGCTATCCATTTATTTTTCAATGTACCTCCCAGCCCTAGAAACTCTAGATTTTATTCCAGCATTTGGATTTTACAAATACTATACATTCTATGTTGTCTTCACTGCTCCTGTTATTTACATAAGCAAGTCAATTATACAATGAATAGTATCTGAATAACCCTGTAAAATATGGTTATTTTATAGGAATACATAGACCATCTCTAAAGGGGAGAAATCCTTATTTAAAATATATTCTGTTACAATGGTCTTCAAATTATGTTCAGGTACTCAAAGGGCACATGGGAGTAGGAAAGGCTAAGAAGATCAATTTCCTGATTCTCAGCATTCTTGTTTACTCTTTTCTAAAACTAAACTTAGAAAATACTGTGCTGCAATTCTTTTTTCCACCTCCTTATACAGTCACCTTTTCCTCACTTCCCAGCAGAATGTCCTGCCTCTCAGCCATCTGATTTATATTTGCTGCATCAAATCTGCTGTGTTTTCCCTGAGGTACAAACATCTCTTGGGTACCAAACAAAAGGGCAATTAGATAACACCATGCACCTGAGGGAAAAGCTCTTGCAAGCAAAGTAAAACAGGCATAGGAAAAAAATGCTGCAGACAGACATGTCTTGTTCCATCTATGTATCCAAGAGCCCTTGCTCACAAACCATGTATCTTTTTCCATGATGTCCACTGATCTTAGGAGTGGAACTCAAAAGTGAGACAAGGATCACAGCCACACATGTCTGATGAAAAACAACAAAACTAAGATCTTTTCCATTAGAAAATAAGTCAGACCAACTCAGAAAGTCAAGGGTGGTGTGTGTTCTCTCATATGTGGAAGTTAGAGAGGATAAAAGAAAAGAAAGCTGTGGGGGAATCTCATGAAAATTGAAGGGTGACTAGTAGAGGAAAGGGACCAAGTGAGGGAGGTGGGGTCGTGTGCATGTATAATATGCAACAGCAAGTCACTATTGTGTATAATTACAATGCACCAAAAGAAGACGTGGGGGAAAAGGAAAATAAGTTGGATTGGTTGGTTAGTTTATAATTAAGGACTGGCTTTGTGAATTAGGCTATAAGGCAGCCATTTTTCATAACTGAATTAAATCATTGCCCCACTGGACATTCCAGATCTTCATTTATCTAGGCAGATCACACAAAGGGAAAAGAGTAGACATTGAGAACTCAGCAAATGCAGGAACCAGGGATCAGAGACTAGAAGGCTTCCTTCATTGCTATCTCTCTCATTTTTCCCTCCACAGATTCATAGAAATCTGAGACAGGGTTCAGAACAATTTCACCTTTATCCTGAAAACCAAGGAGACCTCAGTAAGCTAGGACCCTTGACAAATGGACATTATTTTTAAAAAGCAAATGAGTAGAAACCTACAATTCAGAGTCAAAATCTAACTTTCCTAAAAAAAAAACAAAAACAAACAAACAAACAAACAAACAAACAAAAAAACTCCAAAGACCTATTGAGAGCATCTACATTGGAGAAATTCACCACACATTCCTTCTAATTTCTTTTTCTGTTTTATTTTACTGCTACTATAGGATACAGAAATGTTTTTCTATTTGAGCAAGGATAGGTGGTGACCACTGGTCAAGGTTTATGCTTGATATCAGATCTGTGACATTCCAAAGTGACTCGCCTATGAAGGCAGGCAGAATTCTAGCCCTGAAAAAGTTTGGACTTTAGTAGTGGTGAAGTTTCTAACCTCATTAGAAAAAAGAAGTTCTGTATTATTATTACACTAACTGAATTACAAAGTACAAAAACATTTTATATGGCATTATATAATACAGAAAACAAAGGCTTGTTTTTAGTTGAAGATATTTCAAACTATGACCTATAAATGTATGAGAGATGTAGACTATATTTGGAAAATAAGGGTTTTGATCAAATATTTTTAGTTTCTCAAATCCTATGTGATGTGGAAAAATAAAGTAGTATTCTTGGACTAAGCAAAGAAAAATGAAGTATACTAAGTTTTCAAACATCTCTAGATTAAAAGATCTTTTTTATTAAAACTCTTAGAAATGGCTCTGTACCCATCTTGTGAATATTTCAATGCACATCTGTGGTTTGTTCCTCCAGCTTTGTGACTCTAAAATTAGAAGGCTCCCCTTGGAAGGATGCCAAGGTAATCATCAGAAGGCTGGAAACTAACTGAGACCAGGACCACTATAGAAGACAGACCAGGAAAGAAACTATGGGTGATCTGGAGTAAAATTTAGAAATCATCTGTTCAACTCTTGGCATTAATACAACAAAATCAAACCTTAGGATATTTGAAACCAAATTAAAGATGATTCTTGTATTCAGAAATAGCAAAAAAAAAGTTTTCTAAAATATTATGTATAGTTTTGACATTGAAGTCATAATAACAAGCAAAACAGTAACCATGAATTGTTAAGTAAGTATATACAATAGATTGAAATTCTATTACTTCAGTTACTGGTTCACACCAAATAAATTTGCTACATATCTGTTAGGTACTAGCTTAGGTATAGGTGCTATGAAAGATAGGATGAGAATAACATTAATTTATTGGCTATCTTATTCCAAAGATTTTGTATTTCTGCATTCCTCATAGCTACCTACCAGCTAATCCAGTCTCAGAGAGGTTCATGTATCCAAGGAGATGAAAAGTGTCAGAGCAAGCTTCAAACCAATGGCTATCTACACTGAAAGAACTCGAGCTTGCTAATATGACACAGTGCTTCCCAGGAGAGGAGAAAGGAATGAGAAGTACACACATGGCCTTAAAGGATCTTGGACACAAGGACACAGAATAATATCTGTATATAAATAACTAAGTTTCATAGGAGAGGATTCAAGTGTCTGTCAGTGGAGTTCATTCCCTTTTGCCTGGGGCTGGAATTTAAACTAAGCCTAGAAGGATGGGTAGGAGTCACTCAGGCAGAAAAAACTTGAAAAAATTCCAAAATTCATCATAAAAATAAGATTTCTTGGACTTGAAAGAAAGGAACATGAGCCAAATAGAATCGCTACAGGAAGTCCTTCTTTGAGAGATGGCTCCTTTTGGTTTGGCAGTATTTCAAGCCACTTTTCCATACACATAACACAAACAGTAGGAAATAAATAAATATATGTAAAAATTATTATCATAGTCCTGTAATAACATTATATAATGACTTTGCTAATAACTGTGGGGAAATAGTCCCTGATTTGATGGAAAAGGAGGATTGGTAAGCATTTGCTGAGTCATCCAGACCTTTTGAGAGGTAATGGTGAGATGAATCAGAATTTGGGGCTGAACACTGAGAAAGACCTTATGCCTCCCCCCAAATGACAAACAGGTGTGTTTACTACCTGAAGAACCACAAATTAAAAAAAAAAAAAAATCCCCCTAAACTTTAAGGAGCACATCCTGTACAGGCTGCCATGTTTGCTTCCTTCTAAAAGCCAGGATCTCCAGTTCTGTTTGCTCTGTGTCTGGAGGTGAGCTTTCCCTCCAGAGGTTACTTTTTCATATTCATAGTATGGCTTGTTTAAAATATTGAAAGTTGAGGTGTATGCAAAAGGTCACAGCACATGTGACCGAGAATGAGCCACAGATGAAAACACATGAGATAACCTTTGAAAACCAAACAGACTGAGGTGGAAACCTTCAGCAATGATTCCTCCCAAAATTTGGTCAAAAAGTCTCCTTTCTAAATGTTATAACAATGATTTATGAAAAAAGTATAATCAAATAATAAAATGATGGTATTTACTTTAGACTGTCATCTCAGAAAATTATGCAATATCTTTGAAAAAATAGAGCCTTACTAATACTTCTATACAAAAATAATGAAGCAGAGACATCAATTGCTATCAGAGAAGAAGAGAGGAAGCTATTTAGTTTTCTGGCTTATTTTCCCAACCAGAGACTTCAAGATAAGCTCCTAAAAAATAATATGAAATAAAATAATTTTTAGAGAAGAGAGACAAAGCTAAAGAGAAACAATAAGAATTTAGAATTTTGGGGGTAGGGAGGGCAAAGGAAACCCTTTATCCCAATTTTCATTTTAGGAATTTTAAAAACTCAACATATGTAACATTCAAGAATTCCATTTTTAAAATTATGTGTCTACTTTGTTTCAGAAATATTGTTATATTTACAAATTGTTTTCTTCTCTTTCTTCAAAAGAAATCTATATTCACTGGAAAAGATTAGCACATTGCATATAGAGAGAATAACTATAGATAAAAATGCCCTGAAGTATATCCATACCATATGTCATAGGTCTTACATATTCAAAAGATCCTATAATTGTTGCTTATAAGTACTAGGAATGGTCTGGTTACAGATGTGGGAATTTGTAGAGATAAAGATTTGTTTGCTAGCTTGTCTTCCCTGGGGTAAAGCAATAAAACTCTTTTTATAACTGTTGTTTTAATATTGAGAAGAAATCCTGCAAAATTGATCTTTGCTTATCAGAAAGTTAATTTTAAACTTTGGATAAGGACCCTGATGACCTTTTCCCTCTCCAAACTTGTATTCCCCCTCTGTTCCTGAGGACTAAGAGATGGTGAGAAAAATGCCTAGGATGGGGTCAGATCTGAATTGAGAAACCCAGAGTCCCAGCAACTGGGAGGGGACGTGATAATTAGTAAGCAAGGTAATGGGTTAACTTGGCTAAGCAAGGGACAGGTTAGGAGGGACTGAATTATTCAGCACAATGAATCTCTCCTAATGTGTGGCTCACTGTGCTTGGGGTGGGACCTTTCCCAAGTACTATGATCTGTGGACCAGACCTCAGTGGTCACAGTGGGACACAGAGCACACACAAATGCCTTTTGTTAGGCAAAATCAAACTGAAGTGAATGTATCGAGAAGATGTAAAGGAAAGAAAGAAGTTTCAAAAGGTGCGTAGAGAAAGGGAGAGACTGCTCAGCTTGTGTGATGGAAGAGAGGGAGTGATGCAGAGGTCTCCGAGGAGTGAGGTTGGAGAGGGTAGCATAGTTGGCTTTGTGTAGCAAAATCCAGCTTACTGTAGAAGACAATCTGCCAATCAACCATCTAGTCCTTTCTGCTCTCCTTTACTTTTCCTCCCTACCTCCTGTTTCTTTCCCCCTGTTAGAGAATGTAGAGATGACTAGACTGATGTCAGCTGAAGACATGGTACAGGAATTTATGGGACACCCAAAATAATTAGGGAGCAAATATGATTTTCCTAATACTAAAATGAGAGAAAGAGAGAGAGAGAGAGAGAGAAATTAAAGGAAGTAGAATGGATCTGAGGAGATTACTTATGTCTTGCTGCCTCACTTAGACAGCTCCCAGAAACCTCTCGATTATGAAAAAAGGAACAACAGGATGTCCACACAAGGAAGCTCTAGAAGTGAGGACCCAGATGCAAAAGAATAGACATTTCCACTTTCCTGAAAATATAAGGCTTACGCTATCATTTCAAGCAAACTCTAAGTTTGCTGTGTTGAGGGACCCTTCAAAAATTGGACTAAAAATATTCCATTTTACCTTGCTAATATTTCTTTGAGAGAGAAAAAGAGAAAAAAAAAAGAAGACATACAATTTGGATTTTTCTTTTCTTACAAAACATTAACCTTCTTTGTTATTACACACATGAATTTTTACACATGTCCTCTGAGACAATATCTGTGGGAAAGATATTAAGTCAAATATAAAAAAGAATTCAAGGGAGAATGGGTGAGAGGAAGTAAAAGACTACAAATAGAATAGATGGTAACTAGGAAATTAATGGCCTTGTAGTTCATTGCTGTCTCCTACAAATTCTTTCAGATAGAATTCACTCACTGTACCCTTTGCAATATTAATTCATAGCAAATGTAGATAGTTTGGAAACTTTTAGCTCAAGAATGTGAGACAGAATCAAAACATAACTTTTTCCTATAATTTTTTTGGTTTTTAAAATAAATATTATGAATTTGATTTTTGTTGGCAAATGGTAAAGAACAGTCATGCAGCTCAATAATTTTTCCTGTGCTAAGGATGTACTTTTTTTAGTTATAGCAGTTTCATAAGCTTTAATATCTTATTAAAATCTGAACTTCCTAATTTATATTTCTCATAACTTTATTTATAATCAGTTATTTTTCTATATAAAGTTTAAGTCATTCAGGGAATTTTTTAAAAACCCATTAGAATTCTCATCATAATTAATTAAATGTAATTTGAAGAGTTGACGTTTCCACCATATTAAATCTTTCCATCCAGGAAGATTGGTATGATTTTTTCTTTATTTGGGTTGTTTATTTAAAACATATATTTTTGTAAAGGACTATGCTTTTCTTCCCACCTTAACCTGATTGTTAAGAGACAAACCAGTTAAATGAATATGGAGAGGTGTAAAATCAAAGGAAGGCCCAAGAAGCAGCTTGAGGTATTTGTGGTGAAAACAGACCAGGGAAAATGAAGACTAAGCCTAGAGATTACCCACAGACTCTGGGAATATGGCCTGGGGTTCATGGACCATAGCAGGAGCCTGGCAGACCACCTCTCCTTCAACTCCCTCTCCAGCCACCCGCTTCTTACAAGCCCTGTAACAATTTCTGCACTTCCATGTCCAGTTCTTATAACTTTTCTAGAGGGGATATGTTTTTTTGGCATCTGGGGGATGGAGAATAAAATTTAATCATCAAAGTTGCACATTCTTGTG
Source organism: Sciurus carolinensis (assembly GCF_902686445.1). Lineage (NCBI taxonomy): Eukaryota > Metazoa > Chordata > Mammalia > Rodentia > Sciuridae > Sciurus > Sciurus carolinensis. Next base: position 109,625,941 of record NC_062219.1, on the reverse strand, counting down.
GGAAATTTGTAAGCAATATGCTTTTGGAAATAGTCCGTTTGGCTGCTTTGGTTTGACACTCATAAGAGAATGAGTATGAAAGAGACAGTGCTACCAGTAGATTGAGGAAGACAGCAAGGACAGCAGTTTGGCTTAGAACAGGTTATTAGAGCAGATAGGGGACAGTTGAATAGACAGATGGACCCTCCTCACCTTTATTCATCCAAAATGCATGCACAAATCCTATTGTGTCATTTCTAAAGGAATGTAATGCCACTAAACCAAGTCCACTATATAATATCCCCTTTTGAAAAAAAAAGTCTCACATTATTTTCACAAGTGTTATTCTCATATATTAAAGGGGATTTTCAATTTTTGTGTTTATTAGAGGATAAAATGGAATCTGCTTAATAATTATGGCACATTTTTCAAGGAATAAAGGACACAATACAATTTATAATAAACTAAAAGGAGAAAATATTGCCCAAACAAGGCAACAGTAAGTGGATAAAATGTGAAATAAATCAATCTAGAAATACTGCTTATGTATAAAGTCAGCATATTGGTTCTGAATTTTTGACTTGTAGTCCCTGGAAAGATGTCGACACGCCTTTAAGACTTCGGACTTCAGTATTTTATGAATAGGAGAGAAAGATTATCCAAATGCCTGAATAATTCTCCAGAAGAATACTCTGAATAAAGACTGGTCTTTAAATGAAAAATGAGGAGAATTAATAAAGCAGATTAGCAGTGCTACATGGCAATGAGAAAATGAAAGAATTAATAAGAGATGCTCTCAAGTAATCCACTCTCTAAGCCTTTGAATTTGAAGGGAGCTCTCAAATGACCTACAGCCATCAGAAGTATCTCCTCCAGCTTGTTGAAACTGGACAAGAATGGAGGAGAGGGTGATTTAACATAAAATATCTTGAGTTAAGTCATCACAAGACCCACTTCAGGTATTTCAGGCAGAAATTAGTGGAAAGAAACAGCCTCTCAGGAAGGCCAGATACCATACATCTAAAGTCTCGCTGGGTCTTCATGGCTGGGTGGGTGGATGGGGAAGACACAGAAGTGCTCCAAAATACACCCTCTTGGTCTTTAAGGTCAAGGGAAAAGGAGATAGAATTATATATTTGGTGTAGAAAAGAACAGTTGGGCAAGATGGTAGATTAGTGTGAGACAGCATTTCTCCTAGCTCAGCTACCCACAACTCAAACAACTGGAATAGTACTTCCCCCTGAGGCTTAGAGTAAAAAATCCTAAGACTGGCAGGGCAGTCTGCCCTAGCTGAACCAGAGACTGTTTGACTCATTAATCAGATCGAAACAACAACAACAACAACAATAACAAAAACAAAAACACCTCTCTCCTTCAGTTTATCAATCATCCATGGAGAGCAGATCGAGAAGCCATGCTGGGACTGCAGTTTGGTGGAACCAACAAAAACTGGAAACCCAGATCCATGAGTTTGCAGTTAGGTCTGTGTGGGCCTGTTGGAGCCTAACAAACCTGTGAAAATTCAGAAACTGAGAGCATTTCTCCCATGGAACACAGGTTAGAGAGGCTTGAGAGAGTCTGGCTCTCCCCAGTCCCCGGAGTCCTGCAGCTAGTGGGAACTGATGGGGCTGGCTATAGCAGGTCGGGAGGTTGGAAGGTGGGTGAAAGAGCATTTTGCTCTTGGCTTGTCCAGTCAGAGGTCCAGTACCCACCAGGTTCCTGGGGCCCACCCAGGCCAACACTCGCCATCCCAGCACCAACATGGTCTGAAGCTTGCTCTCCAGTCCAACATCCATGGGTCCCTGGGAATGCCCAAGTCCAGCACCAGTTCAACACTCGCTAGGGCCCTACAGCCCCCAGCCCCCCAACCCTCTGGCCTCCAACCTGGTCTACCACTCAGATGACTAGGTCCACAGCTTAGCCAAAACACCGCCTGGTCCAGCACACAGCTATGCCTAGGGCCAGCAGGACCTGGCACCTGACCCTGATCCACCTGCCCCGAGACATGGCCTACCACTTCACCTCCAAGCCTGCAGTCCAGTCCGCCCACACCAATCTCCCAAAAAGGGAAATGGGGAAGTCTTAAACCCCAATCTTTAGCCTGGTGAGCAACATAATAAGAAGGAAGAACGCAACCACCCATGGTCCATACTTCCATGCTTATATCATAATCAAGAAGAAACGAAAAGAAAATCAGGTGGGCACAGACAGTGAAAACATGCTTACTGACTACTTTGTCCACCACAGAGGATATGACTCCTTAATTTCTTAACATTTCACCAAGATTTTTATTAAAAAAAATTTTTTATTCTTTGTTGTTACTGGTTTGTTGTGGTTGTAGTTCTGTTTTGCTTTTTGCTTTTGGTTTCCTATATTGGTTTTTAGTGTCATTTGAATGTACACTGACTGATTCAAGGACTCCTACACATATTCATATTTGCTTCTCTCCCCCCCATTTCTAGTTTTTTTTTTTCCTTTTCTTTTTCTGTTTTTGAGGGTTTTTTTTTTTTTTTGATGCTCTGTATTTTGAAGGTTAGGGTTTCTGATTAGCTTATTTTGATTTTGTTTTGTATCCTCTTTGCCACTATTCTATCTCCCTTCTCTATTCCTGACACCCAAATTTCATTCTCTATCTCCTCCTTTATATTCTTCTACTTTTCTTCCCCTTTCACATTAACATATCCTAAGTTACCATTGCATCTGTCCTATTCATTCTTTGAAATTACAAACACTTGTACCCTCTTATCTCTTCTTTCCTCATACTCAACTCTATCCTTAACACCTCTTAATACTAATTGAAGTATATAACAACTACCCCTACCACCAGTGTCACAGCAATAGTTAATACAGTGGAAGTCATAGACAATGCCTATTGTTTGATTTTAAACCAGACAAAATGCTTGAGTATTTACTGTTTTTACTGATTGAAATTACTGATCCTACTATCTCTATATATCATACCTGTTAACACTAGATATCAAAATAGGGACTAAGGGCCCAGTCTACTGCTATATATTGTTTGCATATATTACTGCTGTCATTGGGTTCCCCCCACTCCCACCATTTGTGAGGTACTAGCAACATAGAGGGACACTATAAGCTCATAACAAACTCTACAGCATCAGATCCATTCAGCAGATGGGTAGGCACAAACAATATGAAAAAGCAAGGAAATAAACCATCCCAAATAACACATAATACCTCAACAATAGACTCCTTTGACACCACAGCAGAAGAAATGTCAGAGATGGAATTCAGAAAGTTCATGGTTACACTGATGTATGAGGTAAAAGATGATGTGAGAAATGAAATGAGGGAAAATAAAAGAAATGAAAGATCATTTCAAAAGGGAGATAGAGATCCTGAAGAAAAATCAGTTGGAAATCCTTAAAATGAAGGAATCAATAAGCAAAATTAAAAATTCAATGGAAAGCTTCATCAACAGACTAGACCACTTGGAAGGCAGAGTTTCAGGCAATGAAGACAAAATATATACTCTAGAAAAAAAAGTTGGCCATAGAGAAAATATGTTAAGAGACCATGAACAGAACTTCCAAGAAATATGGAATAAAATATGAAAACACCAAACTTAAGATTTATTGGGATAGATGAAGATGCAGAGACACAAACAAAAGGAATGCATAATCTTTTCAATAAAATAACATCAGAAAATTTCCCAAACTTAAGAATGAAATGGTAAACTAAATATAGGAGGCTTACAGGACTCCAAATATACAAAATTACAGCAGACCCACACCAAGGCACATTATTATGAAAATGACTAACATATAGAATAAGGATAGAATTTTAAAGGTTGCCATAAAAAAGCAACAGGCAATATTTAGAGGGAAAACAATATGGATCTCAGCTGATTTCTCAACCCAGACCCTCAAAACTAGCAGGTCTTGGAATAATATATCAAGCTCTGAAAGAAAATGAATGCCATCCAAAAATACTATATCCAGAAAAATTCAGTTTCAGAATTGACAATGAAATAAAAACCTTCCATGACAATCAAAAGTTAAAAGAATTCACAACTAGAAAGACTGCACTACAAAATATACTCAATAAAATATTTCATGAAGAAGAAATGAAAAATAAAAGTGAAAACCAGCAAAGAAGAATAATACAAGAATACTAACCAATCAAAGGAGAAACTAATTCAAATTTAAAAAGCAGGAATAAATCAAAATGACAGGGAATAAAAATCATATCTCAATAATAACATTGAATGTAAATGGCCTAAACTCATCAATCAAAAGACATGGGCTGGCAGATTGGATTAAAAAACAAGACCCAACAATATGCTGTCTCCAAGAGACTAACGTCATAGGCAAAGACATCTACAGACTGAAGGTAAAAGGATGAGACAAAAAATCTATCACTTACATGATCTTGTACAAGCAGGGATTTCTATGCTCATATCAGATAAAGTGGACTTCAAGCCAAAGTTAATCAGAAGTGACCAAGAAGGTAATTTCACATTGCTTAAGGAAATTATACAATAATGAAGCATAAGAATCAGAAATATTTATGCCCCAAACAATGGAGCATCTATGTACAGAGACCCCAACACAATAATACTGGGTGACTAACATGCCTCTCTCATCACTAGATAAATTCTCCAAACAGAAACAAAATAAAGAAGCTATAGAACTAATAAAACTATTACTAATTTAGACTTAACAGACATATGTAGAATATTTCATCCATCAAGAATTGAACCTAACATTACACATCAAAGCCCTAGAAAAAGTAGAACAAGTCAACACTAAAATCTGTAGAAGACAGGAAATAATTAAATTCAGAGCTGAAATCAATGAAATTGAAACAAAAAAATTCAAAAAATAGATGAAATAAAAAGTTGGTTCTTTGAAAAAATAAATAAAATTGATAAACCCTTAGCCAAGCTAATAAAAAAAAAAGAGAAAACTCAAATTACTAAAATTCATGATGAAAAAAGAAGTATCAGCACAGACACTATTGAGATACAGATGATAATTAGAAACTACTTTGGATATCTATACTCCAATAAAATAGAAAATTATGAAGATATCAACAAATTTCTAGAGACATATGACCTACCCAAATTGAAACAGGAGGATATGGAAAATTTAAACAGATCAATTTCAAACAATGAAATGGAAGACACAATCAAAAGACTATCAACAAAGAAAAGCCCAGGACAGATGGATTCTCAGCTGAGTTCTACCAGACCTTCAAAGAGGAACTTACATCAATACTCCACATTACTCCATGGAATAGAAAAGGAGGAACACTTTCAAACTCATTCTACGAGGATAGTATCACCCTGATACCAAAACCAACAAAGACACATCAAGGAAAGAAAACTTCAGACCAATATCCCTGATAAACATAAATATAAAAATTCTTAATAAAATACTGGCAAAAACATTTAAAAACATTTAAAAAATAGTGCACCATGATCAAATGGGGTTCATTCTAGGGATGCAAGTTTGGTTCAACACTCAGAAATCAATAAATGTAATTCATCACATCAATAGACTTAAAGACAACAATTGCATGAGTATCTCAAGAGATACAGAAAAAGCATTTGACAAAATTCAGCATTCATTCATGTACAAACACTAGAAAAACTAGGGATAGTAGGAACATACCTCAACATTGTAAAAGCCATATGTGCTAAACCCAAGGCCAACATCATTCTAAATGGAGAAAAATTAAAAGCATTCCCTCTAAAAACTGGAACAAGACAGGGATGCCCTCTTTCACCACTTCTGTGCAACACAGGCTTTGTAACCCTAGCAAGAGCAATCAGACAGAAGAAATTAAAGGTATGTAAATAGGAAAAGAAGAACTCAAACTATCCTTATTTGCTGATGAAATGATTCTATATTTAGAAGACAAAAAAAAACTCCTCTAGAAAACTTCTAGAACTAATAAACAAATTTAGCAAAGTAGCAGGATATAAGATTAATATGCATAAATCAATTGCATTCCTATATGCCAATCACGAATCAACTGAAAGAGAAATCAGGAAAACTATCCCATTCACAGTAGCTGCAAAACGAAACAAAACAAAAAAACTTTAGGGAATCAATCTAACAAAAGAGGTGAAAGACCTCTGCAATGAAAACTACACAGAACACTAAAGGAAGAAATTGAAGAAGACCTTAGAAGATGGAAAGATCTCCTATGTCCTTGGATAGGCAGAATTAATATTGTCAAAATGGCCATACTACCAAAAGCACTATACAGATTTAATGCAATTCCCATTCAAATTTCAATAATGTTCTTCATAGAAATAGAGAAAAACAGTCATAAAATTCATTTGGAAAAGTAAAAGACCCAAAATCACCCAAACAAATCCTTACGAACAAAAGTAATGCAGGAGGCATTACAATAATAGCCCTATAATTATACTTATTATATATATGTATTATAATTATATTATAGGGCTATAACAGCATGGTATTGGCACAAAAATAGAATTGAAGACCATTGGCACAGAATAGAAGACACAGAGACATACCCACTTAAATACAGTTATCTCACACTAGACAAAGGTGCCATAAACATACTTTGCAGAAAAGATAGCCTCTTCAATAAATGGTGCTGGGAAAACTGGAATTCCATATGAAGTAGATTGAAATTGAACCTATATATCTCACTCTGCACAAAACTCAACTCTAAGTGGATAAAGGACCTAGGCATTAGACCAGAAACCCTGCACTCACTAGAAGAAAAAGTAGGCCCAACTGTCCATCATGTTGGCTCGGGAACTGACTTCCTTAATAAAACTCCTAAAGCACAAGAAGTGAAATCAAGAATCAATAACTGGTATGGCATCAAACTAAAAAGCTTCTTCACAGCAAAGGTAACAATCAAGAATGTGAATAGAAAGCCTACAGAATGGGAGACTACACTTTATTTAGAGCTTTAAGCTCCAGGATATACAAAGAACTCCAGAAACTTAACACACACACACACACACACACACACACACACACACACACACAAGCAACGCAATCAATAAATGGGCAAAGGAACTGAACAGGCACTTAACAGAAGAAGAAATATGAATGGTCAGAAAATATATGAAAATGTTCAGTATCTCTAGCAACTAGAGAAATGCAAATTAAAACTACACTGAGATTCCATCTCATTCCAGTCAGAATGGCAATTATCAAGAATACAACTAACAGTAAATGTTGGTGAAGATGTGGGGGAAAAGGCTCACTCATACAGTGCTCATGGGACTAAAAATTTGTGCAACCATTATGGAAAACAGTATGAAGAGTCCTTAGAAAACTTGGAATGTTCAGTTATCCCACCGCTCAGTTTATACTGAAAGGACTTAAAATCAGCATATTACAGGCATGCAGCCTTGTCAATGTTTAAAGCAGCTCAATCCACAATAGCCAATCTATGGAATCAAACTAGGTGCCTTTCAACAGATGAATGGATAAAGAAAATGTGGTATATATGCGCAATGTAATATTTACTCAGCCATAAAGAAGAAGAATGAAATTATGGCATTTGCTGGTAAATGAATGGAATGGGAGAATAACATGCTAAGTGAGATAAGTCAGTCCCAAAAATCCCAAGGCCTAATGTTCTCTCTGATGTGTGGAAGCTAACCCATAATAAGGGAGGATAGGGAGGGAAACTATTGAAGTTCACTGGATTAGACAAAGGGGAATGAAGGGAAGGGATGGGGGGATAGGAGTAGGAAAGATAGTAGAATGAATCAGGGCAAACTTTCCTTTGCTCATATATGAATACACGACCAGTGTAACTCCATATCATGTACAACCACAAGAATGGGATCCAAACTGGAATGGGTTGCACGCCATATATGTATAATATATCAAAATACTGTCATATGTATCTAAAAACAACAACAATATTAAAGAAAAGTTTCAGATGAAATCTCCCCCATGTAGAAATACTTCCTTAGGCAATCTAGATATGGTCTTTAAGGTTGAAGACTGAGAAGTGCTTTATAAGAAGCTTATGCATAGTTAATGTTTCCTGGATCCAATCCAAGATCATAAAAGTCAGGCCAGCAAAGGAAAATGAGGCTAAGTGACAAATTTCCTGTATAAAATGTAATAGCCTTGCAAATCTCCATATTAGATTCATATTGTCAGGCTTCAAGTGGGAGTGGAAAGAATTTTAATAAAATTACTTTTCTCTGTCCAAACTCCATCAGAATGCCCTTGGCTCTGTTACTTGATCTCTTCAATATTTTGGGCAATCAGCAACACAAAGGACCAAATATTTATCACAGACATAACTTTGGCTATCAGCCATTGATTCCTGGCAGGGTGGACATTGGGAATGAGTGAGCTTGTTAAGTAAGCTAAAGGGTTTCAGGTCTATGACAGGCCATGATGGAATCTTCCAAGAATGTTGTCATTGGTTGGCAAGATGGCACTGAGATACATCAAGTAGAGAAAAGTCACCAGGTATTACATGGACAAGTGACAACCATATATAAGATCTTAAGAATAAGTGAAAAATTTTAAATGTAATGCAGTGAAACTGACGATCTAATTAAAATAATGTAAACATGGAATTTGCTTAGAAGATCACCATAGGATCCAAGCTTCATTCATAATTTGCTAGTTTTTATATATTTATGAGGTGATACAGAACCTTTTTCCCCTATAGCATACAGATTCACAAAACACAGAGAAAAGTAATGTCAAACAACTATGATTGATACATAAATGACTTAAGGGAAAATTAGCAGAAAAGTTCAAGATCCCATGGGTTTTATAGGAAAGATGGAAACTCTAAGAATCAAAAGGTAAGTGTTAAACTTCTAATATTCTAATATAAATAACAGCTTTGAAGACCTCATCCATAGAGTGGATACACAATGAAATAATCAAAGAATCTGAAGATATGTCCATAAGAAACTCTGCAAATGGAAGTACAAGGAAAAAAAAAAGAATGGGGAAAAAAGCAGAATAGACATAATATTGTATGATGAGTTGGAAAATCTGCAAAACAAACATAACTGGAATACCAGAAGAAGAAATAATAGATAAGAAGTATTTGTTATAACAATGCCTGAGATTTTTCAAAAATTAATGACAGAAATCAAACCTGCAGGAAATAGGATAAATATCAAAAAAGCAAAAGTTATCTTCGGACTTTTGAAGAACTACTGAAGATACTGAAGGAAATACTGCAAGTATCCAGAGGGAGAAATATGTATTCAGTACCTTGGACATCTGGAAAGAATTAGAGTGTTACCATGCTAAGCAAGAAGAAACTGGAGGGAAAGAAAGTGTTCAAGTGTCAGAAAGGAAGAATGCAGAAGAAGGAATCCATGAGTAAAACTGTTTAATGTTCCTATTCTTAACTGATCTAAAAGAAAACTGCTTATTTGAAGTAATTATGGTAAGAATGTATTGATGAATTACAGCATATACATAAATGAGATGAATGACAACATTGCCATACAAGACAGTCAGGAGGAATCAGGGACAGTGTTGTGAGGTGCCTGTACTACACATGAGGTAGTACTGTGATATGTGAAGACAGAGAAGTTGTAACTGTATAATGTAAACTTGGGGGTAAGCACATACATTTTTTAAAATATTTTTTTAAAATTTATTTTTATTGTAAACAAATGGGATACATGTTGTTTCTGTTTGTACATGGAGTAACAGCATACCATTTGCAAAATCATACATTTACATAGGGTAATGGTGTTTGATTCATTCTGTTATTTTTCCTTCCCCCCACCCCTTCCACTCCTCTTTTCCCTCTATACAGTCCCTCTTCCTCCATTCTTACCCACTTCCCAACCCTATTATGTGCCATCATCCACTTATCAGCGAGATCATTCGTCCTTTGGTTTTTTGAGAATGGCTTATCTCACTTAGCATGATATTCTCCAATTTCATTCATTTGGCTGCAAATGCCATAATTTTATTATTCTTTAGAGCTGAGTAATATTCCATTGTAAATGTATACCACAATTTCTTTATCCATTCATCAATCAAAGGACATCTAGGTTGGTTCCACAATCTGGCAATTGTGAATTGAGCAGCTATGAACATTGATGTGGCTATATCTCTGTAGTATGCTGATTTTAAGTCCTTTGGGTATAGGCCAAGGAGTGGGATAGCTGGGTCAAATGGTGGGTTCATTCCAAGTTTTCTAAGGAATCTCCACACTGCTTTCCAGAGTGGCTGCACTAATTTGCAGCCCCACCAGCAATGTATGAGTGTACCTTTTTCCCCACGTCCTCTCCAACACATATTGGAATACAACACAACATATTGTTGCCTGTATTCTTGGTAACCGCCATTCTAATTGGGGTGAGATGGAATCTTAGTGTAGTTTTGATTTGCATTTCTCTTATAACTTAAGATGTTGAACATTTTTTCATATGTTTGTTGATTGCTTGTAGATCTTTTTCTGTGAAGCGTCTGTTCATATACTTAGCCCATGTGTTGATCGGGTTATTTGTATTCTTGGTGTAGAGTTTTTTGAGTTCTTTATATATTCTGGAAATTAGTGCTCTATCTGAAGTATGAGTGGCAAAGATATTCTCCCACTCTGTAGGCTCTCTCTTTGCATTGCTGATAGTTCCCTTTGCTGAGAAACAGCTATTTAGTTTGAATCTATCCCAGTTATTGATCCTTGCTTTTATTTCTTGTGCTATGGGAGTCCTGATAAGGAAGTCTGATCCTAAGCCAACAAGGTGAAGATTTGGACCTACTTTTTCTTCTATAATCTGCAGGGTCTCTGGTCTGATTTCAAGGTCCTTGATCCATTGTGAGTTGATTTTTGTGTAGGGTGAGAGATAGGGATTTAGTTTCATTCTCTTGCATATGGATTTCCAGTTTTCCCAGCACCATTTGTTGAAGAGGCTATCTTTTCTCCATTGCATATTTTTGGCACCTTTGTCTAGTATGAGAAAATTGTATTTATTTGGGTTTGTGTACATGTCCTCTATTCTGTACCATTGATCTACCTGTCTATTTTGGTGCCAATACCATGCTGTTTTTGTTACTATTGCTTTATAGTAGAGTTGAAGTTCTGGTATTGCGATACCCTCTGTTTCATTCTTCCTGCTAAGGATTGCTTTAGTTATTCTGGGTTTCTTATTCTTCCGGATGAATTTCATGATTGCTTGATCTATTTCTGCAAGGTACATCATTGGGATTTTAATTGGAATTGCATTGAATCTGTGCAGCACATTTGGTAGTATGGCCATTTTGACAATATTAATTCTGCTTATCCAAGAACATGGGAGATTTTTCCATCTTCTAAGGTCTTCCTCAATTCCTTTCTTCAATGTTTTGTAGTTTTCATTGTAGAGATCTTTTTCCTCTTTGGTTAGATTGATTCTCAAGTATTTTATTTTTTTGAGACTATTGCAAATGGAGTTGTTTTCCTCATTTCCCTTTCAAATGTTCGTCGCTTACGTATAAAAATGTTTTAGATTTATGCGTGCTGATTTTATAGCCTGCTATTTTGCTGAATTCATTAATGAGGTCTAGAAGTTTTCTGGAGGAGTTTTTTTGGGTCCTCCAAATATAGAATCATGTTATCAGCAAATAGTGACAGCTTAAGTTCCTCTTTTCCTATTCATATCCCTTTAATTTCTTTGGTCTGCCTAATTGCTCTGGCTAGAGTTTCGAGGACAATGTTGAATAGAAGTGATGAAAGAGGACATCCCTGTCTTGTTCCCATTTTTAAAGGGAATGCTTTCAGTTTTTCTCCATTTAGAATGATGTTGGCCATGGGTTTAGCGCCTTTACAATGTTCAGGTATTTCCTACTATCCATATTTTTTCTAGTGTTTTGAGCATGAAGGGGTGTTGTATTTTGTCGAACGCTTTTTCTGCATCAATTGATATAACCATATGATTCTTATCCTTAAGTCTACTGACATGATGGATTATGTTTATTGATTTATGGATGTTAAACCGTCCTTGCATTCCAGGGATGAACTCCACTTGATCATGGTGCATGATTTTCTTAATATGTTTTTGGATACAGTTTTCCAATATTTTGTTAAGGATCTTTGCATCTATATTCATCAAAGATATTGGTCTAAAATTTTCTTTCCTTGATGTGTCTTTGCCTGGTTTGGGTATGAGGGTGATATTAGCTTCATAGAATGAGTTTGGTAGGGTACCCTCCTTTTCTATTTCCTGGAATACTTTGAGAAGTATTGGAATGAGTTCTTCTTTGAAGGTCTTGTAGAACTCAGCTGAGAATCTGTCTGGTCCTGGGCTTTTCTTGGATGGTAGATTTTTAATGGCTTCTTCTATTTCATTGCTTGATATTGATCTGTTTAAATTGTGTATATCCTCCTGGTTCACTTTGGGAGAAGCATAAGTCTCTAGAAATTTGTCAATGTCTTCAGTAGTTTCTATTTTGTTGGAATACAGATTTTCAAAGTAGCTTCTCATTATGTTATGTATCTCAGTAGTGTCTGTCGTGATATTTCCTTTTTCATCATGAATTTTAGTAATTTGACTTTTCTCTCTTCTTCTCTTTGTTAGTGTGGCTAAGGGTTTGTCTATTTTGTTTACTTTTTCAAAGTACCAACTTTTTGTTTTGTCAATTTTTTGAATTGTTTCCTTTGTTTCAATTTCATTGATTTCAGCTCTGATTTTAATTATTTCCTGTCTTCTACTACTTTTGCTGTTCTTCTGTTCCTCTTTTTCTAGGGCTTTGAGCTGTAATGTTAGGTCATTTAGTTGTTGACTTTTCATTCTTTTCTGGAATGCGCTCCATGCAATGAATTTTCCTTTTAGTACTGCTCTCATAGTGTTCCAGAGATTTTGATATGTTGTATCGTCATTCTCATTCACCTCTAAGAATTTTTTATCTTCTCCCTGATGTTTTCTGTTATCCATGTTTCATTCAATAGCATATTTAGTCTCCAGGTGATGGGGTAATTTCTGTTCTTTATTTTGTCATTGATTTCTACTCTCATTCCATTATGATCTGATAGAACACAAGGCAGTATCTCTATTTTTTGCAATTCCAAAGGGCTGCTTTGTGGCATAACATATGATCTATTTTCGAGAAGGTTCCATGTGCTGCTGAGAAGAAAGTGAATCTGCTTGTTGATGGATGGAATATTCTGTATATGTCTATTAAGTTTATGTTATTGATTGTGCTATTGAGTTCTATGGTTTCTTTGTTTGGCTTTTGTTTGGAAGATCTATCTAGTGCTGACAGTGGTGCATTAAAGTCACCCAGAATTATTGTGTTGTGGTCTATGTGATTCGTGAAATTGAGAAGGATTTGTTTGAGGTACAGGGATTAACCATTGTTTGGGGCATAAATATTTACTATTGTTATTTCTTCCTGATTTACGGTTCCCTTAAGCAGTATGAAATGTCCTTCTTTATCCCTTCTGACTAACTTTGGCTTGACGTCCACTTTATCTGATATAAGGATGGAAACCCCCGCTTTTTTACTGAGTTCACGTGTGTAGTAGGTTTTTTCCCATCCTTCACTTTAGTCTGTGGATGTCTTTTTCTATGAAATGAGTCTCTTGCAGGCAGCATATTGTTGGGACTTTCTTTTTAATCCATTCTGCCAGTCTATGTCTTTTGATTGATGAGTTTAGGCCATTAACAATCAGAGTTATTATTGAGATATGATTTGTATTCCCAGTCATTTGGCTTATTTTTGGTTTTTAAGTTGGCTTGGTTTCTCCTTTGAGTGAGTTTTTCTCTAAGGTAGTTCCTCCCTTTGCTGACCTCCATTGTTGTTTTTCATTTCCTCCTCATGGAATATTTTTTTGAGAACATTCTGTAGCGCAGGCTTTCTATTTGTAAATTCTTTTAACTTGTTTCTCATGGAAGGATTTTATTTCATCTTCAAATCTGAAGGTTAGTTTTGCTGGTTATAGGATTCTTGGTTGGCAACCATGTTCCTTCAGAGCTTGAAATATGTTATTCTAGGCCCTTCTAGCTATTAGAGTCTGTGTTGAGAAGTTGGCTACTATCTGTATTGGTTTCCCCCTATATGTAATCTGATGTTTTTCTCTCACAGCCTTCGAAATCCTATTTTTATTTGGAACATTAGGCATTTTCATTATAATGTGCCTTGGTGTGGATCTGTTATGATTCTGTGCATTTGGTATTCCCTAAGCCTCTTGTAATTGATTTTCCATTTCATTCTTCTGACTTGGGAAATTTTCTGATATTATTTCATTGAATAGGTTGTTCATTCCTTTGGTTTGTATCTCTATGCCTTCCTCAACCCCGATAATTCTTAAATTTCGTCTTTTCATGATGTCCCATAGTTCCTGGAGATTCTTTCATGATTTCTTACCATCTTCTCTGTTTGGGCAACTTTATTTTCAAAATTAAATATTTTGTCTTCATTGTCTGAGGTTCTGTCTTCCAAGTGGTCTAGTCTTTTGGTGATGCTTTCCATTGAGTTTTTTATTTCGTTTATTGTCTCCTTCATTTCAAGGATTTCTGTTTGGTTTTTTTTTTTTTTTTTTTTTTTTGGAGAATCTCTATCTCTTTGCTGAAATGATCTTTTGCTTCTTACAGTTGCTCTTTCAACTGCTTATTGGTATTATCATTCATTGCCTGCATTTGCTCTCTTATATCATCCTTTGCTTCGCAAATCATCTTAATCATGTAAAATCTGAAGTCCTTTTCTGACATTTCTTCTAACATACTCTCATTGGATTCTATTAATATAGAATCTAGATTTGTTTGGATCATTTTCTTCCCTTGTTTTTTCATGTTGTTCATGTATCTTCCCCTCTAGCAGTACAGATCTGGGGTACTTCAGATTTCCCCCTATAGGCTTATAGTGGCCCTATATGTTTCCAAAACCCTTTCTTTAAGGGGAGATCAGTATTAGCAGTGCCCAATTCAGACACTATGCAATCCTAGACCAAATAGCCCCTATGAGGACAATAACAAAATTGTCATAATAAACAGAATGAGTTCAACTATTATCTTCAGTAAAATAAACAGATTTGCAATAAGGTCTGCAGTTTCTAATGGAGGACAAAGAGGATGCAGAGGGATGTAGAATGTGGCTGTTAATGGGATAAGAAAAGAATATACAGAAGTTCTAGATTAAAGAAAGGGTGAGGGTATAATCAAAAGAAATTGTATGTTAGCATGCCAAAAAGGGAGAAAGAGACTCTGAGGGAACAGGTAAACAAAAGGAAAAGAGAGCAAGAAAAGTAAAGAAATAAAAACTGAAAATTTTTCAATAAGGAGAAAAAAGAAAATCTACAGTATAACAGTCTTTAGTAGCCTGATGCAGGAGAGGTACCTGACATTGAGCTTCTAGTCTCCAGCAGGCATCTCAGGATGGGATTTGCCCCACCTAAAGATTGGAGCTCCGGCTTCCAGGATAATCCAAGATGGTCACTCTGGTTTCCAAATGTGTTGGCAAATGGGGAGCTGCAGCTCATGGTGTGGATGTGGTCAGCCGGAGGTTCTGGACGCAGGGTGCAGTTGGTCAGGCAGGGGTCCTGGAGTTCAGGTGTGTTTGGTGTGGTTGTGGGATCCTGGAGGCTGGGTGCAGTCGGTCTGGGGTCCCGGTGATAGTGCACAGACAGTTGGTCTGGGGATCCTGGCCATAGGGAGCAATCAGTCAATGTGAGGGTCCCAGAGGCAGGGAGTGATCGGTCGGACTGAGGGATCCTGGAGACGGGGCTCAGTCAGTCTGGCCAGGGGTCCTATGGGGCCTGGCTGTTGTCTCAAAAGGGCGGCAGCCATGTGTAATCAAACCTGCAGGTACTGTAACTAGTGAACTTCCAGTCAACAGCAGGCAGTTGATGCTCCACTGGTGGTTGGCGATCAGTTTGCTGACTGTTGTCGGTTGATTAGGAGGTGAACTTCGTGGGTTGGGAGATGGATAGGTGTAAGGCAGGCGATGGACAGGCGAGAGGCAGGCAAATGTCAGGCAGGCGCCTGACAGTGAGCAATCTGCACTCAAAAAAGGCATCGATATGCTGGCAGACTGCAGGTGGTCACAGCAGACAAATGGGGTAAACAGCAGGGGATCGATAAGCAGCAAAAACTGCCTCACCAAGAAACAGATATCCTCTGCTTGAAACCAGAGTTAAGGAGTGACAAGGAATGCAGCCTCCCTCTAGTCCACCATTTTGGATCTCCGCACGTACATATTTTTAAGAAGAACATAATTGACATGCTAAAGGAAGAGATGGCATGCAATCATATAAAATGCTCAATTAAACCAATGAAAGAAAGAGAGGAGGAGGAAAGGAAAACAAACAGGTGCCATTAAAAAAAAAAAAGTTATACTAATGTAGCAGGCAGAAATCTAACTACATCAATAGCCATTTCAAATGTGAGTGTTCTAAATACACTGGCCAAGAGACATGTATTGTTACAGTACATCAAAAACAAACTCCCTAATGGGTTTAAGTGAGTTGAAATGGTTTGTCTATAGAAGCACACTTTTGCATAAAGGAGTCTCAAATCCAGAACTGCAGGTTCTATTTTTAAAAGTAGAAAATTCAAGTTGAAATAAGAAGGAAATAAAGATCAGAGCATAAATCAATTAAATGGAAAACAAAACACAGGGAAAATCCATGAAACAAAAAGTTATCCTCTTTTGAGATAATTTAGAAAAAAAGATAAGCCTTTAGATTAACTGTTTAGAAAAATAAACACATGTCACAAATTATCAATATCAAAATAAGGCAGATGACATTACCACAGAACCTACAGATATTAAAACAACAGGAAATATAGTGAAATAGCTTTATGCCAAAATATTCAAGAACTTACATGAAATGGGCAAATTTCTTAAAATTCACAAACTATCTCTTCTTGAGTGAACTTTGGTAATCTGAAGCATCTTCTGCTTACCAAGGAATTGAATTCACAGGTAAAGTCATTACCACACACAAAAAAAAACAAAAAAAAAACAAAAAAAAAAAAACAAAAAAACTACAGCTCTACACAGGCCATTAGTGATCAGTATCAAACCCTCAAGGAAGAAATAATACCAAATCTACATCAACTTTTTTATTTTTCTTCCCCTTCTCCCACAGATGGCGGCATTCATTCAGTTTTGACTTTTTTATAGGGAGAATACATGCCCAAGAATCTTTTAAAAATCGGTGGTATGCCTCCTGTGCTTCCTGTTTTAGCAGATATTGCTTTAAATTAGGATTTACAATGTCTTCCTTTAGGGGTATTTGTAAAAGTTGGGTATGTTTTGCTCTTCCAGGGTCCCGTTTGCCCATTTCAAAGGGCCGTACTGTCTCACAGGTAACAGGTGACAGCGGTGACAACTGAAAAACTGGTTAATTTGAATCCAAACTTGGCCCTCCTGTCCTTGTAATTGCCCTACTCTGAAGGAGGCACCCTCATCAAATTGGGTTCCTTGTCTGGTGTCTGAGGGTAAAACCCAGCCTGCTGTTTCAGCCCTCTTCTCCTGATTTCTTTCTTTTTCTTTCTTTCTTTCTTTCTTTCTTTCTTTCTTTCTTTCTTTCTTTCTTTCTTTCTTTTTTTTCACATAGAATTACATATGGAAACAGTTTTTCAATATAGAAACAATTTATGAGAACATATTAACAGATGTAAATATATATCCTCCTTCCAAGAGTACTTGAATTTATACCTTGCAATTGCTATTTCAGTATTTCAACTCACTTAAAAATGACTCAGACATTTTTGTCTCTACAGAACAGTTATAAACACTTATTTACCTTTAAGAGTCAAGTCTAGATCACTTACAAAAACTGATAAGCATACAAACATAGCCATCATTTCAAGTTCTTTGTGTACCAGAGAAAAGCCCAGGAAGTTGCTGTACTCAAAACATAGAAAACAAGAGATATTATAAATGTTACATATTTGTTTTGGGTCTTAAACATATAACACCAAAAGATATAATCCTGACTGACCAGAAACCCAGGAAAACAATTATGCTAACAATCATGAAGATATCTTCATTTTTTATTTTACCAGCAAATTTAAATTAATTCATTTGTGCCCTCAGCTACCTGTAACCCATTGTGAATAGAATTCCTTAGGGGATTTTTATCATTACAAACATACCAGTTTATAGAGAGACAGTTGAATACAAATTATGTTTGTCTGTAGACCAAAATTTCTCAGGTCAAGCAGTTCCCATAGCAGATTGATTTTTTTTTTTAAAGCCTCTTTAACTCCCCACTGCCCTTTTCTCATTTTCAGATGAGTACAGGCAAGCAGGTCAGCTGAAAGAAAAATAAAGAACCAAAAATCCTTTAACTATTTTTAAATTAAGCATGCCAATCAAACAAAAATATTACAAAAGGCTCACAGTGAATGCAAAACAGGCCATAAGATGATACCATGGGCTCTATGTTACAAATCCTTGTAAACACAGCCACCTTGGTCAAAGCTGTTCCCGAATTCCAAGGGCAATTTACCTTAGTGAGTGTAAATGAAATTCTGCCTAATCCTGACTCCAGACCTATTTTCTTTACATCCTAATGTATGTTGTAGCCAGAGAGTATTATAATAGAAAATCAGTCATCTCTTTCTCAGACTAGGAGGGTAACCAAACTCAGATCATTTTTCCAGAATGTACCCAAGTGAGCTACTATCTGGACCAAACATCAAGCATACAAATATCCCCATCTCTGCTTTATGCCCACAAGCACACAGACACAAAACTGGGTACAGAATCTAACAACTATTTCATCTGACCCAAGTTTCAGATGGCAAAAGCCTTAAGCAAGGAAGAAAAGGAACTCCCAATGTGACTGTTGGTTCACCCAAATATAAATTCCTTGTGCCAATAGAGTGCTTTTGGGATGTCTGCGTCACCTCTGGAAGGCAAGGGAGATTCTCAAGAATAAAAGGATTCCAGCTGTTGCGAGTGACAGTCCCAAGGTTCCTTATTATAGGGTTGGCACCTGGCTAGTTCACCAAAAATTATTCCCGGACTTCCAGCTGCCTACCCCAAAACAGGCCAATAAGGTTGCGACGCAAGGTGTGGGGGCCAAGAAGTAGACTTAATTAAAAAACTGGTTAAAGGTAAAGAGAGAAGACTCTTGCCCACAGTCCACCTTTCCAGAAGGTTCAGGTTTACAAAGGAAAAGTGTGATTGCAGACTGTAGGGCACCTTCTCATAGGTGAAGAATTGTGGTTAAATGACACAGTGATCCTACTTGCTTAATCACAAGATGCTTTTCAGTTCTGCAAATCTCAAGAATAAAGACGATTATTTCCTGAGCTATGATTTGTCACTAACAAGTTTGCCCATGTGCAAGTGTCTGACACGTTACACTATTAACATGTTAGAATGGGTAGCTGCCCCAGGCCCTCTTGATGACTTCCAAACTCATCAGAATGAATGAAGACATATTTCACTTGACTGTTGTGGAAGATAACCTCAGGTGAGGTTAAGTAGGGAGTTGGGCAGAAGATCTTGTTTCAACGATCAGCTTCAGGAATTGCAGGGAAAACTGTTAACTAGTGTGTCAGCAGGTACTAATATTTTCTGCACAACAAGGAGTGAACTCTAATGTAAACTATGTAATGTAAGCATGTCACACTTCATGGAAGATGCTAATCATAGGGGGAACTGGGAGGGGGCTGAAGAAGCGGAACATGGGAGCTCTGTATAGTTTTGCTCAATTTTTAAAAGTGCTCTAACAATAAAGTCTACTGTGAAAAACAAAAAGAAAAAAAAATTTGACTCAGACTCGGGTGGACTGTGAAACTTGGTTCCACTGGGCAGTTGTACTGAAATGTCTTAGGAGAGGAAGGGACTGGAGAAGAGAGCCTTGCTCATAATTACAAGAACACTCGCAAGAGGAAAGCAGTAACCGGAGGATGGGCTTTTAACCCGTTTGCTTATGTTTGTAAGATGTGATAAAGCTCTTTGATCCCATGCTTCCAACCTGGAGAAACACATGGGAAACAAATGATTCTGGACTGAATGTCATCCAGTTAAGTTGCCAGAGACATTTGGAGTCAAGTTCAGATTTGTGTCTTATTACTTCTCTAAATCTTATTAAGTCCACAATTACTGTCCAAGCACTCTTTAGGACCCTCACAATCAGTAGGTATTATTAAATAGCTATTGATTCTCATAAGATCACAGATGTTTTGTTTCTATCAAGTCACTGTGAGGTTCGGAGGAAAGTATTGGTTCTTAGTTCTAAGATTATTCCATTATTTTGAAGTCATTGGAGTTAACGTTACCCTTTCAAGTATGCATAAGTGGGAGCAGCATCCCAACAGCACAGCGGAAGGGGAGTTCTAGAATTGTGCCTCTCTTTGCTGCACACTAACATCACCCAGGATACCTGCCAAATGCTGATGCCTGGTTCCTTCCTCAGGAGTCTGCTTTCTTTGTTCTGGAATATAGACTGAGATTCAGAATTTTTTTTAATGTGCCACCAAATTTGAGGAGCATTGAGCTACAAGGAAGTATTTCATCATAGGAACATCTTTAGTCCCAGGAGGTTTCTTAATTTAGATTAAGTCAGGCTCCCCCCTACTCCCCACCTTTCTTTCTCTCTTATACACACACATGCTTGTATGCGCACATGTGTGTGCACACACACAAACACACAATTACCTCTCTTTCTTCTTTTCTTTGCACTTAAAGAGTAAAAGCTTTGAATTCAGAAACACCTGGTTTAAAAACCTGACTACCTATCCAAATGCATAGATTGTATAATACCAGGAATGAACCCTAACATAAACTGTGGACTTTCGGTGATCATGGCGTCACTGCACGCACACCAATCGCAGCCAAAGTACAGCTCCAGTGGAGGACACTGGTAATGGGGAGGATGCTGATAATGTATGTGGGCCAAGGGGTGTATTGGGAATCCTGAGCAGTCCTCTCAATTTTACTCTGAAACTAAAAAGACTCTAAAAATTATTTTAAAAGGAACAAAGAAAAACACCTAATTGCCCTGGGGCATGTGACTTAGTTGCTTTAAGTCTCGGTTTCTCATTTGTAAAATCAGGGTAAATAATAACCACCTTACTAGTGCAAATTAAGTGAGATGACATAAAGTGCCCAGGATCATGCTTGGCATATTGGAAACTCTCAGCAAAAATGTTTAAAAGTATGGTCTGAGAGTCAGAGAAATTTGAGAATCACACACTTACTGTGTGATTTTGTACGGTAAAATCTTCTTCCTCCAAGTCAGCAAAAGTATAACAAAGTGTAAGTTTTTTTAAGATGATTCCATGAAATAATGTGGATCAGTGCTCAGTCCCGCCTGGCGTACTAACCTGGTTGAGAGAAAACCTCTCAACAAACAGTAGCTGATGCTCTGAGACTTCCTCACTCTCATATTTCATCTCTGGGACTTGCTTTAGGAGAAATCAGCTGGATTTCACAAAATATAATTTATTCTCTAGGAAGGAAGTACTTAATATCTCCAATCTCCCAGATATTTATTTTACTTAAATTTATATTTAAATTTTTCTCTGTAGGCAGTTTTTCCACTTTTTCAGTTTTCTCTCTATTCCAAGAACATGTGCTTCTTTTCTGAATACTAGAAGTACATGGGAGGGAACCCAAATATATTACCAAGAACAGTTACCCTGGGGACACTTTTAATACAGCAAACACTTTGGAGAGGACTTTGAGAACAAGTTGTGTCTGGGAAAAAACAAATACCATCTATGAATGTAATAATGTACAAGTCAATCAAGCATTGGACAAAATTGAACCCTTTCCTTTCAATGCATTGAAACAGTTGTCTTTAATCTCTCTTTCCCCACCTAGGTAGCTTCACCATGCATGGTGAAGCCACACTTTCAAAAGTGTGTGTGCATATAATTACATCACATTTTTTAGTCCGTTCAATCTCTGCCTTGTGTATGTAATGTTTGATTCATTTACACTGAAGATAAATTACTGATGAGGTTGGAGTTACGTCTGCTGTTAATAATTTGCTTTCTACTTCTCTTGCTATATATTTGTTCCTGATTTTCTACTATTGCCTTCTTTTCTACTAAATGGGCATTTTTAATGTAACTTTTAATATTTCTTCATTGTTTTATTACATATTATTTTAGTTGTTTTCTTAATGGTTTCCATGGGAATTATAATTAACATTTTAATTTATAACAATCCAGATTTTTGCTACTGGTTATTTCTAAGGATATGCTCCATTTCTTCTTTCCTACTTTATGTTCCACTGACATAAAATTCTATCATTATTACCTTATAGGTTCATCATATACAAGCTTAAGACCACTGGTTCATGCAGTTGCTTTTTAAAATAGGAGAAAAATGTCCCACCAAAAAACATTTACATTGTCTTATTTATTAATTAACGTGTTTGGTAAACAACACTCTTTTCATTTCTTTATGCAGAGTTAATATCTATTGACCTTTGTTTTTATCCTAAAAGACTCTCTTTATTATTCTTTGTAGGCCTCATCTTCTAGCAACAAACTCTCTTGGTTACTGCTTTTCCAGAAATATCTTAATTTCTCCTTTATGTTGTGAATGTTAGTTTTCCTGGATAATTTTTCACTGAGAATCTTTTCTTTCAGCAGTTTGAAAATGGTATCATGCCATGGTATCCATATCAATACCTTCTGGACTTGATGATTTCCTGTGAGAAATAAATTGCTTAATCTATTGCAGAATCCTTTATATACTGCCACTTAATGCTTCAGAGATTTTCTTTTTGTTTTTCGCTTTTGAAGGTCTGATTTTTGCTGTGCCTATTTGATAATCTCTTGAGTTTATCTTTTTGGGAGTTTATTGATCTTCTTAGATGACCAGATTGTTTTTCATTAAATAATAGAAATTTTCATCTATTATTTCTTCAAATAATGTTCACCCCTTGCTTGCTCTCCTCTCCTTCTAGGACTTCACTTATGTGTTGGTTGGTAAGATTAATGTTGACCACATGTCTGAGAATCTGTTAATTTTGCATTATATTTTTGTGTTACTTAAACACTCTTTATCTTCAAGTTCACTGATTATTTTGCTAGCTCAACTCTGCTATCAAAATATATAATGAATTTCTTATTTTTAATATGTTATATTTCTTTATTGATATTTTTCTATTTGGCAAGTCCTACTTCTCATACTTTTCTTTAGTTGCTCTATAGTTTGCCCTGAACCATTATCTCTGCCTCAGGATGCTGTGATATTGAATAATTGCCCCTGAATTATCAACAAAGACCTCTGAAGAAAAGCCTGTTCTTCCTGGATGAGCTCTGAGGCAGGTGACATGAAGCAGGTCTTGCAATGAAGATTTTCAAGGAATTGCCACACAGCTCCAACAGTAATAATTTTCTGATAAGTGGCATTTAGGGAAGGATAAATCTCATTCTGCCTCCTGCAGTGACTTTATTTATTTATTTAACTACAATTGGGGTTATTTTGGTTTGCCTGCCAAATCCCTAGTTGAAGAGAGGGAGAGGGGAAGAGAGAAGGAGTTGGGAAGAGAGCAATTTAAAATACCAATACATTTACTGTTTTTACCAAGATTGAGTTGTCTAAATGCTCACCAGATTATTAATTTCCATAATTCTGAAAAAGTTAATTTTGACCTTTATTTTTGGCCAGTATTCTCATTCTTTTCATGGAGGATAGGCATTCTGGAGTTCTGAATTTCCCTCTCATGTTATCTCTGTAGGTCATTTTTGATAATAGTGAACGGGGACATCGATTTTGTGTGTTTGTGAGTGGTACTGAGGGTTGAACCCAGGGAAACTTAACCACTGAGCTATGTCACCAGTCCATTTAATTTCTTATGTTTATACTTAGTCTGGCTAAGTTGCCCAAGCTGATCCTGAACTTGTGATCTTCCTGCCCAAGTCTTCAGATGGCTAGGGCATTATAAGCACATGCCACAAGCCTAGCCAAATTTTTTGTTGCCCATATTTATGACTTTGCATAAGCCTAAGATTAAAAGAAAAAGAAAGTAGACTGTGACTCAATTCTGCACATGACAGGTAGCCTACCTTCTGCAGCTACCATATTCCCTCAGCAGTCCACCATGTTCCTGTGGCCAGATCCTGGCTTCTGCCTGCAGACATCAGTGCCACCACTGTACCAAGTGGGAAGGAACATTAACCCACACCAGGGAATCATCCAGTGCTTCAGGCCTCAGCTAAGCACTGTGAGTGTTGAATGCTTATCAGGTTCTCAGAGATCCCCAATGCTGAAGCCACCAGGCTTGGCATCCCTTTTTACTTTTAACTTACTTATCTACTTATCAAATGAGTTAAAATAATAAACAAATAAAGAGATTAAATGCACACATACATAAAATGCAAATATTTGAATGCATATAATGGAAGAATAGCATTTCACTCTAACTTTGCCAATTAGAAGCTATCATTATTTGCAATATATATGCACTATAAAGATCCATGCCTCACCTATCTAACTAAAAGGCAAAGTAAAAGCACTTTCTGAGGAATATAATTCCTAAAACCCAATGAGCATCCCTGATTCTGATGGAAATAGCTGTAAAGGATTCTTAATTTGTAACCAGATATAAGACAAGTGTCAAGGAAGGGATGGACATGAAGAGAGACTACCACAGGCTCAAACCCTCTTCAGCCATAGAAATGGACAATAGATATGAAACATTCAGAAATAGTGATAGGTATACATCAGATATTTGATACATGCCTGATGATATGATGATTATTATTTGTATTTTAACAAACTCTTTGCAGAGCTGGCCATGATTCTACCTGTCCCTGGGTTCCTGAGGATTCAGAGTGAAGAGAACAAAAGTCAGGAAATTTTTCATTTAAAGCATTGTTTTATATTGGAACAGTAATTGGTTAATGTGAATTCTGTATATTTTGTAGATAAATTCTAATGATTTCAATTCCTTTTAGTCGTTATCTAATACAAAAATATTTTCTAATGAACTTATAAACTCATTGGTTTCATGGAAGAATGCAGTCAAAAGAGATGACTGAGTTTAGATCTATATCTATTTATCTATCTATCTATATACTAGTTCTTATAATTAAAACAACTCTAAAAGGTAGGTTTAATATTTCCACTTATAAATGATGAAACTAGGAATCAGAGAATCTACTTTATAAAGCTGATGGGTGATTATAAAGCTGGACTCAATTTCCAAATGCCTGGTCTTCAAATTCTAGGTCAATTACTCTCTCCAGGTTTCCTCTCAGACCTCCCAGTCCAGTTGTCAGGGTTAAGTCCAGATTTCTTCTTTGGTAATCTCTCTGTGAAACAGATGGAGAACTAGATATGGAACGATTAGGGCAAATTGTCCCTCAAAGTTTCCTTAACAAAAACATAGTTTTTAAAATTGAGAAAGGGTGCCAGTTAATGATTTTAAAGAACTTTCTCCTTGGTTATCTTTCTTTAATCAGGTACAGGTGAAGAAATTATTGTATTCTAAAAAACAGAAATTCTGCCTTAGTTCCTTCTCACATAGCAGAGCAAGCAATTGCTTAGCCTGTGCTAATGTTTCATTTTTAAAGTGGGTTAAACCCTGCTTTACCAGTTGAGGATGAACATAGGTGCGAGTGCTTATTGATCAAAGAGAAGAGAGACCCAACAAGTGATGTGTTCCTTGGGAGGATGAGAGGCCAGCTCAAATCTCAAGTGGGTGTTTGGGTAGAGAAATTTTAAGTCCAATTTTAAACAAGAAAATATATGAGTGTGACGAGAATCTCTTTTGCTTGTGTTTTCTCTGTGTATCCACAGCCAGTGTTCCCAACAAACATCCACTGGCTCTGTTTGCAGACACTGCAAAACCTGTGCTCAGTTATCCTTCACTACCATGTGGACCTTTGGTGCTCCGAAAGAAAGTGTGTCTATTTAAGATTAGTTATGAATGCTCTTTCTACAATATTTTATAGGAGGCCAAACTTATTCCTTTAAATTTTTTTTCTTTTGATAATTGCTACTATCAGGAAATGCAGTTTTACTGGTCAGTAGCAAAATGTCCTCCACAAGAAATGTCAGATATTGTGACAGTTTGTGGATTTATTAAAATGTAATTCAAGAATTCTGAAACAGGCTTTCTTTTAGCAGCAATGGTTGATATAATAAACTGAGAGATCTAATTTCTTCTATAGCTTTAAATAAGGGAAAATTGCTGGGTGAGGTGGCCACACATGTAATCCCAGTGACTCAGAAGGCTGAGGCAGGAGGATCGCAAGTTTAAGGTCAGCCTCAGTTGACCACCCTGCCTCAAAATAAAAATTAAAGAGGGAAAATATCATTGGGAAAATAAAATAATATTAGATTTCAATATCAGTCAATATTATTGATAAAGTACATTCTCAATTGAAAAATTGTGCCCAATTTTGGGGAAAATATTAGTAAAGTTTTTCCCAATCATAAAATAGCTTTGAAAATATTAAGTGATGATTAACAAACATACTACAATTATTAGTAGAAGTGAAAGAGTGTTTCTGAAAACAAAAACTCTTTAAGGTTCTCCCACTCTTTGTTTTATCAGCATTTTTCAAATAATGTCCTCTCTTACTCATTTCCAGGTTTAGCGAAACATACTAATATAACATAGCTGGAATATCTATATTAAATTTGTAATTTTTTAGATTATTTAGCACATTTGCTTTTTTACTTTTTTAACTTTTACTTATTTGTTCTAATTAGTTATGCATGATAGTAAAATGTATGTTGACATTTTATATATACATATATGTGTGTGTGTGTATGTGTGTTTGTGTGTGTGTGTGTATATATATATATATATATGGTAAATCTTTCTAATGGCACCTTGCATGTATGTCATTATCCTTTCTTTAAATTTTTTTTATTTGTTCTAGTTTGTTTTACATGACAGTAGAATGCATTTATACGCTTTGGTAGATCATACATAAATGAAGAGTAATCTCTCATTTTTCTGATTTTACATATTGTAGGATCACATTGGTCACACAGTCACACATGTACATGAGTGTTTCATTGCACTATCATTCCTACTCCTATACCCGTCCCTCCCTTCACTCCAGGAACAGATACTATGGGATAAAATGAAATTTGAAATACATTGACTTACTGGTAAAAGGAATGTATAACATTTTAATTGGTTTTCTTGCCAACTAGAGATTTTTCAGTAAATGATTCTGATCATTTACTGATCAATATGCCTTTTTATAAAGGCATATTGTATTTACCTGAAATAAATGACCAAGTTATTAAGAGGGATTCAATAAGAATTTAGCATATTCTTTCCCCAAATCAGTTTTTCTAGTCATTACAAGTTAAAAAAAAAAAAAAAAAACTTAAGGACAGTGATATCTGAAAGACCCCAGTAGTTTGTAGATGTTTCATATTTTCAAATTGAGAGAGCAAATGATTGTTCCATGAAATATACTGCATGTGGTCAAATAAATAAACAGTAGGATTTACCTAGTGACTTTAAAGTCCACATTGTTTACCATTTTTATTTATTTATTTATTTTTGGTTTAGCATGTTTCAAATACAAATGTCATATACACTGGATTTGACCATTTAAGCAAGGAGAAAGAAGAAAATATTTTTGCCTTTTATGGCTCTACCAATACCTTCAGTCACTCAAGTCTTTCTACCTCACCAAATATGGTAGAATTTTAACTTGCATTAGGTTCTTTACCAAGTTCTATCACCAGCCATCCTTTTCCTTTTTGGTAGCCTAGATTTTTCAAGACCTTGTCTTCTCCATATGTCCATGCAAATCCTCAGCTCTACAATAGCGTCAAGGATATAACATCCAGCATCAATAAGAGAGGCAACCAGAGTTCCTATCCCTCTTTCAGTCACTTGTCCTGGGGGTTGTAACCACTTGGCACAAAACTAGGCCCTGTTCCATCTCAGGCATTTGAACGAGATAAGGAGCTGAATTAATTACATGGAAGTTTCAGTTTTAGGTCATTCTTGCTTTGAGACCATCTTAGACTTTACACCTTGGGTCTTGTAATCAAGTTTCCATAGTGTCCTCTTATTTCTAAATTATTTTGGTACTGGACAGATGCTCATTCAATGCAACCCTGCAGTGTTCTTTACATCTTTCCTGGCTTTATCCCCCATTTCATACTCTAGTCCTGATGGGATCCTGGTACCTACTGAAAGAATTATGGGCTGTTTTCTCTTTTAATCTTAAAGTATTTGCATATTTACAAACATTACTCATGAAAAAAAAAACATACAGAGAGATTATGATGAACCCATATAAAATCTATTTTTAAACTTTTGAACTTTTCACATTTCATCCATTTTGTAAACAAATAAAATCTAGTCCACTTAAAGTTGAATGAGATGCTTTACAATTTAATTTATATTTGAATTTGATTTTTGGCACACATTATACCTTCATCTTAGATATATTTTAAATTTCATGCTGTTTAAGATAATTTTTTATCAAAATAAAAAATTTTACTCTATTGCCATTTTTATATCCTGGATTAGTTTAGTTTCAGTGTCAGATGTTTAACCTTATATTTTTAAGATGAATTTTTCAGTGCATGTGTGTTATGGGATTTCTGACATTTTACTAAAATAATTCAGTTGTTACTATGTCTTGTCTTCCCTAGTAACAATTTTATTATTGCATCTACATTAATGTAAGTTAACAATTTTTCTTTCTTTTTTTTTTTTCTAGGTGAGGGCCAGCCTCCTTCCTGTAATGGCATGTATAGCTGAACACCTTGCTGACCGTCACTGCCACTCTTGGCCTTGTCAGTCAGAGCAGCTGTTGCAGGACTCCTCCCTCATCAGGGTCGGCATCCCCACTCTCCCATAAGATGAAATGTGTGGGTAACTTATCAAAATAGGAAGGAGTAGGGTTTCAAATACAGTTCCATTAATTGATTGTGTGTGTGTGTGTGTGTGTGTGTGTGTTTGTGTTCTGTAGGCTCTAACTCAATTTTCAATTATACCTCCACCACATACAGCCAATATCTGGAGAGATAAATTGTCACAGATGTATTTCTTAGATATGAAAAAATAATTAAAATGCCATTCTTATAAAAGAAAACCCAGTGGAAGCCAAAACAATTACTTTTACCTCTGTTGTAACTCTGAAATGCATCAAGCTGGCAAACATGTGGATCCCTATCTTGAGTTCATAAAACTGCACATGTACATTATCAATATGGTGAGATTGCTAATAAAAAAATGAGTTTCAATTTCTGCTATTCTTAGGAAGTGAGATTTCTAACCAATGTGATTGCTTAAAGAAAAAGCACATGATCCTATCAGTACATGTAGAAAAAGCATTTAATAAAATCCAATATTTGCTCATGATAAAAACAGTAAACTGAAAATAGAGGGAATTTTTTTAAAGTTGATAAAGAATATCTACCCCAAATCCTACAGCTAATATTATACTCACTGGTGAGAAACTTAAAACTTTTCCACTAAGAACAAAGAAAAGAACAATAAAGGTCCTACTTAATGCATAAGAGGAATTATAAGGTATACTAATTAACAAGGAAAAAATAGAATTGTCTTTGTTTGCAGAAGATAGAATTGTCTTTATAGAAAACTCAAAAGAATCAAAAACAACAACAACAAAAACTACTGAAACTAAAAATCAGTTATAGCAAAGTTAGAGGATACAAGGTTAATATTCAAAAGTCAACCACTGTCCTGTATAATGGTAAAGAACAAGTAGAATTTGAAATTAAACACATGATACTATTTACCTTATCACTCAAAAGTGAAATACAGACTTAATAAAATATATACAAAGTCAATAGAAAAAACTATAAAACTCTGATAAAATAAATAAAACATTAAGTAAATGAAGAGATACTTCATGCTCATGAACAGGAAAACTTAAAATAGTCAAAATGTCAGTTTTTCCCAAACTGATCTACAGATTCAATGTGATCACAATTAATAGCATGTTAGTATGTGAATACAGTATTAACAAACTGATTCCAAAGTTTATATGGAGAGATTAAAGACTCAGAATAGCCAATAGAATATGGAAGAACAAAGTTGAAGGTCTGACATTCCCTGACCCTAAGATTTACTATAAACCACAGATTTTGTGTGATACTGATTAAATAATAACCAAATAGATCAATGGCGATCTCAGAAACACATCCACCTAAGTATAATTGGAGATTTGGGCAAAGGGGCAAAGGCAGTATAATGGAATAAAGATTTTACAGAAATGATGCTGAAACAGCTGAACATCAACATGCAAAAGAAAACACCAAAACACAGACCTCACACTCTTCTCAAAAATTAACCCAGAATGGATTGAAGAACTAAGTGTACAACACAATGCTGTACAACTCCTGGAAGATAACACAGGATAAAACTCGGGTCATCCCGAGTTTGGCGATAATGTTTTAGGAGGAACAATAGGGCTATGATCCATGAAAGATTAAGAATTTATTAGCAGGATTTTATTAAAACTACAAATGTGTGCTACAAAGAAGAATTTTTTCAAAAGGATGAAAAGACAAGGAACAGACAGGAAGATAAGAGTCACAAAAGACATACCTGATAAAAGAGTGTTGTACAAAATAAAAAAAAAAAAACTCTTAAAACTCAACAATGAATGACACAAACAACTTGTTAAAAAATGAGCCAGAGATCTTAGCAGACACCTCACCAGAGGAAATAGACAAATAACAAATAAGTGCATGAAAAGATGCTCCATAACGTGTCATCAGGGAAGTGCAAACTAAAACAATGAACACCATTACACACCAGTCACAATGGCCAAAATCCAGAGCACTGACAACACCAAATGCTGGTAAGAAGGTGGAGAAACAGGAACTCTTACACATTGTTGGTGGGAAGGCAAAAAGTAGAGCCAGTTTCAAAGACAGCCTGGTAGCTGCTTACAGAACCTACCATTCTTATACATTACTACT